>NC_050609.1:10000000-12500000 GCF_014743375.2 Drosophila subpulchrella
AGTGAATTTGTTATTTATTTTTCATTTACAATGTATTTTTGATATTGAAATAATAAATACCTTGTCAGTAAATGCAGTGGATGAAAAGTTCGGTTGATTCTACACAGAGAAAGTTCTGACGATCTCATCTGAGTTGAAAATGTTCTTAAAAAGAACGACATTTCTATGTTGAAAATGTTTTTATTTTGCTCGAATCAAGTTGAATTGGCGGTATTTATGTACATTGTATATCTCAACAAACAAACTATTAGTTTCAGTCCGTAGTGTATACTTTAAAAATGTTAAATAAACTCAGTTTAACTTTTCTTTTCTCACCATTTCGTTCTTATATTGAGAAATAATAATAATAATATTAAGATCGAATTTTCTCAATTCAAGAAGAATGTATTTGGATATTTCTCTCTGTGTATTAATGTTCTGTTGCAGTGAATTTGTTATTTATTTTCCATTTACTGAATAATTTAGATGTAGAAACGGGGTATATTATGCAATCAATGTCATTTTAAGCATTTAAAAGAATTTTTACAAATCGATTGTTTCAAAATAACCATAAATCTTAAAAAATAAAATATATCAATTGAAAAGGTCTAAAAATGTTTTCTTATATTATATATATTTTTTGCCTGGTGTATGAGAACGGCAAGAGATTGGAGAGCAAAGGCGGTGGCTGTGCTCAGAGAAGACGGATGGTTTTGGTGGGGAGAAGACTCGCAATATTTACGTTAATAAAAATAAACATTTATGGGCATCCGAAATATTATACAGCCAGGTTGTTTTTAATTGCCCGTTTTCCGAGAATTGGAAGCCACTTTGGCACTAACTTAAAGATATGGGTGCTACTTAGATCTTTATTAAATTATTTTCAATCGGATTGGAATATAACTTGAAAATATTTTTGTACCCAAAGTAAAGCAGCGAGAAATGCTTAACAAATTCTAAAAAATAACCCCGCCCCCCCAAAAAAAAATTCCTTGTACGCCACTGTTTCATCTGGTTGGGGCGATCACTTTACGCATCTGCTACCTTTCACGTTTTTCTCGTTGCCGTTTCCTTTTTGCCGGCAGCCCAAAAACACTTGTTACTTCTGCATCCGCAACTGCCCCCTGCCACGCCCCCCGCATGACCTTGCAACAGTCTGCGAACCGGTTCAGACTACCCTCCCCCCCCCCCTCCCTCCCTATACTACGTTCTTACCCTTTTTTGCCCCAGAGTGCATGCTTTGTTTTTGCCTTTGTGCAGAAATTAAATTGCACCGGCGAACAATTCAATTAGAGCGAAGGCGAAAAAACAGCAAAAATAAGAAAGGGGGAAAAAAATGAGAAACCAAAGCTGAAATCCAATTGCAGGAGTAGTGAGCAGTGAACATCGCGCAATTGGCAGTTCATTAAAGTGCAAGTAACGCTTACGAAGCTCAATTGCAAGCGGGGAGAATTTCTAAATTTAGCTAGATGCAAATTGAATAAGGACACCAGGGCCTGAACAATTAACGAGTATAAATAAAACGTTTACCGCGCATGTTATTTATATTTATATATTTAGCCATCTAGGGAAAATAACATTTTCTATATTTTAAACAGAAAACTTTAGCCAACGCTATGTCAGTACTCAACATTATTCGTAAATGTATTATTTCATTTTTATGTCAGTACTCAAAATTATTCGTAAATATATTATTTCATTTGTGGTGGTTTCAGCATCTACTTAAAGTAAATTTATGTTGGACAGGAATGGCTTGATAGTATCCTGATATTTATAATATTTTAAATTATTTATTGAATAATAATCATATTAGCCACTTAATATTTTCCCAATGACAATGTAGTTAAGACAATTAAAATCAATCAAATATTATTAATATTTTAAATGAATATATTTGTAATTTAACATCTTATCCAAGTTTATGTTTATTTCTTATTTATCAATTCAAGTGGGACAGAAGGCATTAGATAGTTTTAGAAAACAAACAGACTTATTCAAAGCATATCAGTATATTTAATTTTTAGAGCACATGCAGTGTTTTTCAATACCTTAGAACAAAAATCAAAAAGTGCATCAATTTTAACGAGCAGAAAATGCACAAATTCACACAAAAACACCAGCAGCACCAAACAAAAAATCGCGGTAAACGTGTGAAAAAGCCACACAGGCATAACTATCAATGATTTTTCCGTTAGCTGTTCTTTTTTGTTTTTGCTCCCCGGCTGTGAATCAATTTTCGCAGTAATTTGTAGAGCCTGCGCTGATGTGCAACGCGCGGAATTTAATGCAGCATCCTTTCCGGCGGCACGTCAAACTATGAGCACCCACACCAATGCAACCTCGAACCCACACAGCCAGAGGCGCCAATTATTGAATATGCCAGGAGCACAGAGGCGGCGGCTTGATGGGGGTTACGGGGGGTCTGGGGAAACCGTCAGCGTTGGTAATGTAGCTACTTTTTTTTTTGTATTATTAATTTCCTATATATTTTTCAGTGGCCAATTGCTCCGATCTTTAAATTTTATCATTACTCAGAATAATCTAATTTTGTTAGTTCTCAAATTTATTTTAAATTGAAACACAGATTTTATCATTTAGATATATATATTTTTTAAGTTTAAGTGTGTTAATATTTGCTGTAACTTATAAAATTAGTTTTTATATATTTTTATCAAATTTTCTTTTTGAAATTTCAAAAAATGTATAAATAAAAACACATACAGGTAATATAAAAGAATTACAAATTTTTTTTAAGTGTTGATGCGGTTTTCCAGAAACTGGGAAATAATAAATAATTTTGCTACTTTCAGCTAGCTTAACATAAAGCTTGGAAACCTTTTCTTAAAATCTTATACATTTGTGTTCTGCCATGTGCAATCACTTAAGATCTGAACTTTATATTTATTCAATATCTAAAATAATCTTTTTTTTTTGGTTTTCAAATTTTTAGGTACCTTTTAAAATTTAAACACATTCTATCATGTATTTGAAGATAAATTGTGCTTTTATTTGATCCAGCCTTTAATATTAGTTTCTTTGATTTTACTTATCAAATTCGAATTATTTAAAATTCCAAAAAAGTTTTTATGAATCAAACTACAAAATAATTATTTTATAAAGAAATAAAAATGTTGGAAATGCTTTTCCATAAGTACTTTGTAAACAGGGAAATCAGAAACAGTTTAGCCATTTGCATGCTAGCTTAATACAAAGATTCGAAACTTTTTAATTATTATTGTTAGGGAACATGCAGATGCCCTTTCAGCCAAGTGTTGCCACCACTGATCCGCTTAATTCGCACGGGAGTTGCAAGATGGCGATGAGGAGGCGGAGGACTCCAGTCACCGGAGTATCGGAGGCGGCAAACACGTAACGCCATTTTGCGGCGCGTGATGGGAATCGCTAGCGAGGACGTGTGCATATGCCTACACAGGAGCTGGAAAGGCGGGGAAAATCGGGAAACCCGCAGCGAAAAGGGATGGAAGGACATAAGTCAGCCAGTGAGTCGGCGGTCCACGCACGTCCTTGCATTTAAGTGCCAAATTAGGAGCAGGCCTTGGCCAGCGAATCCTTGCACATGGCTGTGGGTCATAAATCAAACGGTCGATGCAATTTATGGCCCTGCCAATTCAATGAGCCACCGCCACTGCTGCTGCTGTCTCATCATGACCCATTACTATTATTATTGCTGTTATTATGGATGCCGGCTTGAGTCCGGGAATTAATTAAGTTTGCTGAAAAATGCAATCCGGCAAATAGACAATGGCAGCAGCTGTTCTTCAGCCTTTCTTCATCTCCTTGGGATCCTTGCAATCCCTGGGTCCAACTGGAGTAGTTGCCTCCTGATTGATGTGGCACCTCGCAGCAGCTGACAGGATATCCAAGCCGGCTGGCTGATGCAATTTGACACATGACACAGCAAGCTGCATGGTAAGTTGGCCAGAACTCTGGGCTAGAGTTGCTATAGTTTTCTTAAGGATAGAAATCCATTTAGGTAGAAATAATGTTAGTTATCAGGCAATCATCTGAAATTATTCAAACACTATTAAATTTTTGCTGTAAAAATACATACAAGCACATATTTTAAAGCCCTCTGAATTTGCATATTTTATTTAAATCCCTGCACCACACTTAATACAATTGCATAGCTCTTCATTTGCACGTGCATTTTCTAAGCCCCACTTCAACTATATTTACTAGAATCGCCCAGCCGATTTTAATCAACCAAGTCACCAACCTCGTTCAATTTAATTGCTTTTAAGTAGAGCTCAATTAAAAATGTAAACACCATGAAATGCTCAATAGCACTCAAAATAAGAAGTTTTCAAATAAATAACAGCCAAAAATAGGATTTATTTATAATTGAAGTGAAATTTAAGTGAACGGTTTACCTTTTCCTCTCAACCAGTTTTCCTCTTCGTTAGTTAAAGGTGCAAAAACATTTAAGAAAAACTATAAAGGCGAATCGAAGTGATGATGGCCAGAAAATGGTTCTTAAAGATTACCTAATTGGCCAAAACTTGTGAGAGTTTTATTTGCATCTGTACTTGGCAAATATTTTATTGCATCTAAAAGTTTATCTGTGCAGCTGATAATAATAAAAAGTTTTTCCAAAGTTTTCAGCCTAGAGCCGTAGTTATAAATCATTAAAATAAAGCAGTTATATTTTATTCGTATTATAAAGTATAATAATACGTACTCAGAATCATTGCAATGTTATTTGAATGATTATTTAAACCTTGCTTTTCCACATAAACGTCACTCTTAATCAAAACGCTCCATTGTTAACCATTGCCGTTTCCAGAGCATCTGCTGGCAAGCATTTCATATTTTACGGCACACCTCATAAAGCCAAAAGGTTGACTGGCAGAAAGTCAGGTCGGAAAGTGCCCTTAGTTCCAAGGATGTGGGCAACCTTTATGCCACTTGCACCACGCATACGCCCTGTCGTCGCCCAGATCTTCAAGTTTATGCTAAAAAGTCGCACACAGTCGCAGCCAGGCATTTGCCTCCTTGCATTTCTCCATTTTTATTTCAATATCCACATAACCCATGAACCCCCAACCCCTTTGCTGGCTCCATTTTATGCGTTCCTTTCATGCAATGCAAATCGTTGGAAAAATAGTTTATTTTTTACACATTTTTATATGGAACTTTCGCCTGGCATTTTCCCTTTGTTGCTTAAGCATGTAATTTATGTATTCTTGTGTGCGAGTGTGTATGCTAGTGCCACAACAATTTGCATATGTGGGCCACTCTCAGGTGGCAGCCTTTCTTTTTTCTATTAGCCACGCATAAAGCTTAATTTATTGGCGCCTGCAGCCTGGAATTTTCGCTCCCCTTTTTGGCCAGGAAGTTGCAATCGTTTACTTTTTATACCCTTGGTCACCCACAAAAATTTGGCTATCAAAGAAAATTAATAATGCACAAAGGGTTAAGGGTGAGGTGGCATTTCTGGAATTTACCCTTTTGCATGCGTTAAGGAATGAGAGTAAAATATTTTAAAAGATTTAATCAGGCAGAAAATGTTGTGGGCAGAGGGCAGATATTATTCATACATTACAAAGAGAAAAAAACTATAAGTTAAGATTTAATACCGGATATATAAAAAGTATACCACAGACAGTTTTGAAATTAAGGTATAGATTCAAGACTAAATAATATAAATATGTGGTATTATTTTTAAATCGATTAATTCCAATTTAATTCTGTATTAAGTAACAATTTAATAACAATGGATGCTTTCTCTGGCCTTTTTTTCTGTGTATATAAAGGACATAATTTATTTTCCCTGTGTATTTGCCCCACACTCTCGACTTGACATCACAACCAAAGGCTTTATTAAATTTTCAGCTCGACTGCGACTTGTGGTGTGCTGATGGCCAAATTAATTGCATATCTGATGGGCCCCAAATCCGATCTTTGGCTGATTGCTGAGACGCGTCTGGTACGCTCATTTAGCATTTGCCACGGGCTTTGTTGTCGACTTGGAACGGCATTGAAGGGCGGTCATGGGTGGCTGCTAATGCGCCCGAGTGCTAACTGCTTGGAAACGGATTGTCGGCTTGTTGGATTGCTGAACTGTCGGACTGTTGGATTGTATGATTGCAGGATTGCGTCACGGATTGCCTGAAAACGATAGCGAATGGGGTTCGAAGGCACGGTTCAATTGAGCTGCATGTTCAGTTGAATGGAGGATTGCATTTAAAGACTGGAATTAGCTTCCACTGATGGAACAGCAAACATAAATTAGAAATGAATCTAATGGGAAGTTCAGAATTGTGGAGAGCAGACCAACACAGAGAATGAAATCAGATGAAACTAAAATCAACAATCAGTTTCTTAAAAAATAATCTTAGTTTACGAATCTAATTTCAATTAACATTTGAAATACAAATATGCTAACTAGGAAAATTGTATTTATTTGGTTAAAGGCAATGCAAATCCAATTTTAGGTGCCCCCTTTCTGACATTGAATTAGTTCAAAGACTAGTTTAAATTATTTTCTCATTCATTTGTATCCATATTGTTATTTTTATCGCCGGCATACTCTCGAATTTTATTTTCTATGATCATCACATCGTTCTCTTTATATTGCTGGTCAACAAATTCATTTTGCTTAAGCGGTTGGTTGATTTTAAAATATTTATTACAATTTTAAAAATAATAATATCATATTTTATACATAAACAAATTTATTTGGAATGAAAGCGGAACGTACTTTGATTTCCGAATAAGTATTTGTAATATAAATTTATAATATAAATTATCACTTCCATTTTCAACTTTGTAAAATTCGATTTGTTTATCTTTGATATTATTGATAAGGCTGAATCATATAAAGTACAAAACAATACCTTTTCAGCTAAAATCATTGAATAATCAACTTTGCTTTCGCTAAAGATTATTCAATCAAAATTCGCTTAGAGGCTTTACTTTTGCTTTGAAATTGTATATATAGTATTAAATATAAATATAAAACTAAGCTACTTATTCTGAAAAACTTTTAGTTATAATACAAAATCAATGTTAGCTGACTAAAAACAATCTTAAATCTCAGTTCTCTTTGAAGTGGTTTTAACTCCCGCGACCACGGGGCGAATGCCTAATTTACTTGCCACAGTACTCAGTACTTTTCTGCCCACCAGAAAAGCATAAGCTTAGCCAGAAGTCATGGAACAAATGCTTCCATCGCGCAGCTCGTAAACAAATGCGCACCTTAAATTTGTAAAGATTAGCAGACAATTCGCACACAGTAAACAGGGCAACATCTAAGCTGCCATCTACCATCTACCAATTCCCATCCGAACACTGGAAAAAACATATACAATACAAAATATACCTTATACTTAAATTACAAGGATGGAATTCAATTAAATTGTAGCCTTACACGTAAAAATTAAAGTCTTATACTATTTAAAATCTCCCAAAATAATATAGTATTGGACATTTAAGGGTTCCTTTTTCTCTGTGCATAGATGGAATTTAAGAAATAAGTAAGGAAAGTTGGACAAATTCTGGGTCCCAGGTAACCACCTTGTCTAATCTAATAGCTGCCGGCTGACAAACATTGACATTTTCTGTTATGTAATCAGACGCCCAAAGGTATGCCCAAAATACAAGGAACACGTGCCCAACACGCTCGCCACTCGCCAAAAGCCGAAAGTAAGGCGAAAAGCGGAGGAAACGCAATAAATTGTCGCATAAAAATTGATGTTTTATTTTCAGCTGCCACTCGCTTTCCCCCGCTTTTCACAGAAATTTCCCATTTTGGGTTCTGTTGTTTTTCACTCCACCTTTTGCTATGCAAAACGTGCATGGAAATCGAAAAATTCTTTTTGGTTTTCTCGGTTAGCCCAAACACAAACAAAAGAAACCGAGCAGAAAGTTGCTCTTGGATGGGGGAAAATTCTTATGGGCCTGAGGATCAACGGGGACATTTTAAACAGTCGAATTTCGCCTTCTCTAGATTCTTATCTAACCTGAAAAGTTCAAAAACTGGCACTAGATTAGAAATGGGTTCATAGTAGTTGTTATTGATATATTCTTAAATGTTCATTCCTCGTGTATCTTATCTTTCATCGGGTAAATGTATAAAACTTCTAAGCCCTTTAGAATTATTAAAATTATATTTATGTAAAGGCATATTCGTCATCTTTCCTTAATCTTCATTTTAAAACCGCTAATTTTTTGAATGCATTAATGCATTAAAAAATGATTAAGTGTCTCTAGATTACAAATGGACTTTTTGGTATAGGTTTCAAGGTATTTAATATTTTTATATATCAGTTCTTGAAATAGTGTGATTTTTCTTCAGAAATGTTTATTTTAACCATTGTAAATAAAAAATTCTAAAATATTATACTAGGTGTGACTTTAGCCATTATTCGTTGCATAGTCTTCCTTAATTTTGGTACATTCCACATAAAGTAAGCGTTAAAGGTAACCGCTTTGGAACATTTCTCACTCTAATTTACCATATTTAACCCGAGAACTTTACCCTGTAGGTCCATATTTTACACAAGACATGGGCGTGTCGTTCCTAAATGTAGTCAAAGCTGACACCGTCATGATTATTTGATGTCAGGTCGAGGTTATTTATAGGCAGCTGACATGACTATCGCCAGTGCATAACGTTTCCCTACAGCATATATACAGTTCAAGTTCCCGAAAATAAACTGAAAACAGTTTATTAAAGCTAAGGGAGTGTGGGGAAAAATAGGGCGTAAATTAATATTTGCCACGTGTAGTGCTCGGGATGTGTTGAGCGTTAACCGCAGGGCAGACACACGTGAAAAATGTCGAATAATCCATTAGGGACAAGACAAGTGCCTCTTATCGTTAGACAGCCCACGCAGTTCAGAGTTCTCTCGAAGGTGTTGCCTTCTTGGAGGACTTTCCATCCTCCAGTCACTGCACTTGTCAGGGACGGACAGTCCGCTCTTTTGTGCCGGGATCCCTTCTATAAATCTACCCGGGATGTCAGTCAAATGCTGTTCACTTTTCTTCCACACCTGCCGCCTAATCTTTAGGCTCCCTCGAGGCGGCAGACGTGAGCTTATGGCTTTTAAAGAGGTTCGAGATGCCCGGGGTTAGACCTAATTGGTTTCCCGGGAAACCGTAAGAACCTAATGAATTTTCCTAAACGCTTTCTTAACTCGCTAGCACAATTCAAATTTTAAGAGAATTTCTCTGTTATCAAATAGGGCTTTTTTTATTACTCCCACACAAGTAAATCCAATTTATGACTAGCCGTCATATAAAAATAATTTAGCCACACATCAACGGAGCAGTTGATAACCCGACCTTCAGAATCCAGCTAACCCTACTCAAATAATATGGCCGACTTCATGCCATCTTG
Organism: Drosophila subpulchrella; assembly: GCF_014743375.2. Taxonomy (NCBI): domain Eukaryota; kingdom Metazoa; phylum Arthropoda; class Insecta; order Diptera; family Drosophilidae; genus Drosophila; species Drosophila subpulchrella. The sequence continues at coordinate 10,009,341 of NC_050609.1, forward strand.
GCTTACAAGACAAGGCAGGAAATTCGGAAACCTACATATAGGGGAAAGTGGGAAGGTGAAAAGCCAGGAAGAGAGTGAGATGTGGAAGAAGGTAACGCGATAGCGGAGCGGAAATTTGAGCAATGCAGCTAAATTGCGTTTAACCAAGCAAGCGAGCCAACTCGAACCAAAGGCATTCAAACGCCCAAAACCCCATTCCACTTTCAGCCGGAACCGGAGAGCTCAAGACCCGGATGGCTAAGAGTCCCGAGGGCCGGGGACCAAGGACCAAGGACCACCTTCCTTCGCCAAGACAAACTGCGCGTTGAAAACATAAATTCTTGATTGCAATAGACGTCGACAATGTTGTCACCGCCGCCAGACTCGCAGGCATCATCATCATTTTGATGTCGTCTCCTCATGAACTTGCGCCATATTTCACTCAAGGCTACCATTTCAAAGGAACACGCCCAAAAAATCGAGATAGTGGTGGCAAAAATGTAAGGAAGCAAGATCTTTCTTTGGGATTACTAATTAAGTTTTCACCTCGATTTTGTAATCAACTATTTATATAATTTTTCAAAACTATATTTGTTTAAAACCACTATTTTAAATAATTTTGAGAGCTTTGGTTTAATAATACTCACTAAATTATTTAAAATAAATAATAATTATTATCGAAAATTTAAATTTCCAGCTTAAGATATCCTGAAACCCACAAATTTGCCACCACTGAGACCCCAACCCTTCTTCCTCCAAATTGCGATGACCAAAAGTAACAAAAGGAACACGTGACATCTGCGGGACATAAATAAGAGGATGGAGAGAAATGGCCGGTGTAAATAATTGCACGACATCATCAGCGCGTGTTCCTCACTTTTGGGGTCACCACCTCAACAACCTATTTATATAGCCCCAAATTCCATAGCTCACCCCTCCAAAGAACTCCGCGAATCAATGAGTTTCCCTACCATATCCCTTTCTCTGCTTTTACTCGAATTAAGTGCTTAAATTTCAATTAAAACTTGTACTTAAACTCCATCCAGGGGAAGGAGAACCCGGAATCGGTTTCGTCCTTCATCGCACTGGTCTCATTAATGCTAAGTGTCTACGATATTTTATAGTAATTAGGAACAGTGAAATTCGATTGGCATTAGGGCGTATTCTGTTGCCAGGCATGGCACTCTGCTATAAAAAGCAAATGTTATTAGGGTTAAACATAGTATAATACATTCTCTGGGACGGAGGCAATTTGCTGGGAAATCGACACTGGGGAGGGAGGAAGAATGCCAAAGCTCATCCCAAAATATTGCCTAATTAAATAAGAAAACTCCCTTAATTTTGCATTAAGTAACCATACTTTTGTATTGGAGTTTTAAAGAAAAAGGTTTATTACAGAAGCACTTCCACATGTGCTTCTGAAATCACAGTTTTAAATTCATTTACAAACAATTATTGTTAGGAACCCTTAAGTCCGATGGAATTGTTTAGAACAAGAACGTTCCTTTATTCACAGCATAATTCTAGACACCTTTGTAAATGATTTTGAAACCCTTGTGATTCAGGTTCATTCGATTTAAGTCGTTTTTGCATCAAATCAATGCTTTTGTGAACATTTTTTGAAGATATCAAGCTCTTGGGCAAAGCAATAAATACGTGCTATTCAGTGGCTTGGAAGTCAGAAATAATTTCTTGCGGCACCAGCAGAGGCGAATCGCACACACGGCTACAATACAATTTGATTTCCATTTGGTGGGATCTCTGGCTTTGATTGCCGCTGACCTACTTGCCGCCTGATTACCCCGCCAAGCCCGCACCGCGATAGGATATAGACACCCCACACACTCACAATCGGTGGTGAGGAGGAAGTGCTCCTTGTGGCATAGTTTGCATAACTTACGGCGCATGCCGCATTCCTGGCTGGCAAATAACTTTGCATACTTTCGGTGGCACGGATAAGTCGCCTTGATTTATGCAGCAAACACTTTCGATTAATTGCCCACAGAGCTGCGCTCATTGCACATGTGAGGCAGATATGTACATATAGTTTTATACTGGGGAATGGGAATGGGAACGGGAATGAGAATGAAAATTCGGCAGGAGGATAATTTGGGGGCCGTGGGGCGAAAAGTCATCAAAACTATTTCATTAATTTGTTGCTCGACTGCTTTGCTGTGGCCCCAGAGGTCTTTAAAACTTTTGTTTGTTTGTCTTCGGCTAAAGTTTTAATCGCATTTGTTTGTCACCGCTCTCGACTCCGCATATTTCGTTGGCAATCCGTCTCGCTTGCTCGGGACTTGGCTTTCTGGCTCATGCCAATGTTTAACTTATAAATCCACATTTTAGACAAATGTTTGACTAGCGGCGAAAGGACATTTTCAGGATAGGCTGTGATTATTGGGCTGAGAGAAACGTGGAAAGTTTGATTGAAGTGTGGATATATCTATCTATCTAGATATATCTATATATATAACTCTCGGTATTGCTTTAAGAATAGCCATGTTTTCACTATATATACCTTCCGTATCTGCCTCAAGTCACCACAAACACTTCCAAAGGTATCCAATACTTTTTACTTAAAAGGGTAACAATCTTATAAATACTTTTGAATTTGCTCTTTAAAGGCAAAAAAAAAGGTTGTAGGCAGTTTTTTTTAAATTATAAAAGTTCAACTACTTTACTGAGTAGTTTACAAATGCAATGTTTGATTTGAGTTACCTACAACTGCAGTTAGAGAATGTATCGCGTATGCACAAACATCTGATTAACTTTCCTATCATTTTTATCCTGGCCCTGTGGCAAAACGATTTTATATTTTTGGCCAGCCATATCCCCATCCCCTTAAAAAGGCAGTGAAGCGAGTGCTGCAGAGAGCTGTCAACCGCACGGATACAAATACAGTAAACGGAGCACTGGCTCACAGGGCGGATGAGTAATCTGGGGAAATCGGCGTGGCAGTGGCATGGGGCATGGAGCGAATGGCTCGTTGGGAGCCAAGGATGAAGCCGAACTGAACCCGGGTGAACTGCACCTGACGCACGGGCAAATACACCAAGGGCCAACTAGCTCATCCCCATCCTGCCACTCTTTCCAGGACCAACATCAGGTGCCCTCCTCCTGTTGCTAATGTAGTTTACTTACGCTGAAATATTTGCTTTGCCAAACTGCATTTCCATTCCAGGGCAGGATTCAATTTTTATCACCCGCTTGAAATTTGCATACGGACATGGCAGTTTGAATCAAGGGCTTTTGCAAGAACATTGGGAGAGATAACCAATTTTATACTGGAAGTATAAGAATGTTAAAAGTTACATTCATTCGGTTGTCTTTCTGTTCTTCAAACATAAAAAAAAGACTATCTACAAATGTATGCTTGTTACAATCATATTTTTCTATAAGTTGCAGGTAAGTGGAATTAATAAATATTTAATAAATATTATTTAGTTTACAATTTAAATACCATTTCATGTTCATTGGATTTGGGACCACTGTGCAGTCCTTGGATAGAAAACAGAGCGTGTCCAAAACTGCATCGCCAAATGACGATGAGGATGCAATTTGCAATCGGTAAAAACTTCCACAGAATTTCAGTTCCTGTTTTAAGATAAAATTAAGATAATTATGTATGCTAGTGAACGGTGGAAACTAAAGGATGGGGATGGCTTAGCACCCGGGATGAGCCGCAAATTGCCATCATCATTTTTAGGAGGAGGCACTACCTTTTGTCCGGCTTCTGCTCGCCTGTCCGGGACTTATGAGAAAGGCCAAAATGTCATGTACAACAGATAAAAAGGACACGAACAGGGACACGGTGGCTAATGACACAAAGAAACAACTGCGAAATGCCGGAAAAGGATGCCATAAAAAATGCGATGCACAAAGAAAAAAAGTTATAAAGAGTGTTTTAATGTTCTTGAAAAAATTCTAGACTTATTACAAAAAAAACGTGAATTGTTGTAATAACAATAAAATAATTTTAAAATTTATAATGCATATGGAAAGGTTGCTTATAAGGAATCTAAAAAAAAACATTTTATCCTATTAATTATCGAATATTTCCGAAAGTTGTTGTAAATATTTTGAAATTTTCAATTTGTAGTTCTAAACAATTCTTTCGTTAGCCTTTATAATTAAACATATTCGTCATATCCGTCCTCCATTTAAAATGTTTTCATTATTTTTCAGTGTATAAAAAGCGAGGGACGAGACCAGAAAAGGGTTATAAAGCTCAGTCCTTGCCAAAACTCCTCGCTTCTTCACCCCCTTTATCTTTGGTCTAGGCCATTATTGTCCAGGCTTTATTGTTTTTTGTGCTCTTGCCATCTTACTCATTTCGTTGTTGGTTTTCCTTTTGTTGAATTGAAACAATTTGTCACTTTTGGCCAAGTGCCTGTGGCGGTTTTTTGTTCAGCAGTGCGGGAGTTAGCTGAACCCCTGAGTCAAAAAACCCAGCCGCCCTTCATTCATCTCCTTTGTAGTTAATGAAATAAATGAAGAGCAAGCGCAGATGGGCGCACAAAAATATACATAATATTTCTGACAGTGTTTTATTGCAAATTACCAACTTCTGTTGGGCTTGAAAATTACGGACCTTCAGATTGCCCAAATTACCAGGATATTGCATTTTTTCACAAAGAAAATTACAATTCATTTTATTTACTCAATTTGAATTTAATAAATTACATTTAAAGGTACACATTTTTAATTTAAATATATTTTTCTTTATAAATTTGTTTTCCCTGCAATCTCCATTAGTAAATGTATTATGGCCGGTTTGATTGTACATCTTGATTGCCCTATTTGCAATTAGCATATATTTGTTTCAATGGCGTACATTTCCCACATATGTTCGAAACACTTTATGAAGTGTTCTTTCATCCAGTCCGCCGATAAATGCCTATAACTCGATATATACAATGAACTGCATTTCATTAGCCCACCGCACTTGCCACGTGTAAAAACAGCAACAGTATAAATAAAAAGATTGCAAAAAAACCAAGCGGCCTGTTAAATTTCAGTGAATTGCCATTTCATTTGCATAAGTTACGGATTGACCATTGCATTACAGTACATTAAATTAATGCCAGACGGCCACTTAGAGCAAATAAATGAAAAGCAATTGAATTTGTTCACACAAGCAGTTAAAGACAAGCCGAAACAGAAATAAAATCAAGGGCAGTTAAAAAAGATTTCATTTCGGTTTTCTGGGAAATCCAAACAAATGAATAAGATTAGGATGGACCAGGGAGAGTGGGTGGCCTACTTAACCTCCGATGGACCCCTGCTTTATTCAAAAGCCAGGGGATGGGACTGAAGCCCCAAGATGGCCGTTTGATCTGCTTCAGCATTTTTTCACCTGCCTTCAGTCCTTTCTTTGAACTTTGCCCAATGGTTAACAAATCGGCCTAAATGTCTAAACAGGAAATCAATTCTCAACAGCCTTTTTTGATGGAATCTCGCACATCCTGAAAAAGGATTGCTTACTTCCTGAATATTGAAAAGATACATCTTAGAGCTGATATTAACATATTAGAATCAAACACATAAATAAATAAGTAAATGAATTGCAATCTTTCCTTTAAAATTTGTTGATAATAAATATGGTAATAATAAATTTAACATTAATAGCTATTTTTGGAATTTTATACTTTGATTTTCCCCCTATATTAGTTTTAGTTTTGTAAACTTTACTAACATCTTTAATAATATTAATAATAATAATAATACTTTGATTTTAATTAAACATTTTTTATTTATTAAAAAATTACCAAAAAATATATGACCAATAATATCTAAATAATAAACTATAGTTCAAGCCTTTTTAAATTTTGCATTATTATGTTTTCTTATTTCTTTTAAATATTAAAAAAAAAACCTTTAAAACCTTTTATTTTTAAGATTTTAATTTTTATCACTAAATGATTCATATTGCATGTACTTAAAAAGTACTACATACCCACTGCCAAAACAATATCGCTTGAAGAATTTGTGTTGGTAGTTCTGAGCTTCTTTTGTGACCAAGCATTTTGCTGAATGACTCTCAAAATTAGCCTTCCATATGTCTTGGTCGAGCTGCAGGAATTTAGCCTTCCTTTGAAGTTCATTGTGCCCGTGGCTACTTCAGACGCTTCTGCAACAGTGGATGCATTTTGTGGGGTGCTCATGTCTGGGGCATGCTTGAAATGCAACATTTCACCGGAAAGCAGCGGAAGGCCTTTTATATGCCCGGCCAACTTCCGGTCTATAGAAAACTAAACTCTGTTCTTGTTTCTTTTTGTTGTTATTGTTGCTTGTAGCCAAGTGGTGGCAGGTGAACAAAAGGTGCGCCTATGCATATGCTCCATTGTTGTGTTTTTTCCGCAGCCAAGCGGACCTTAAACTTGGCAAATTACTATAAGGATTTTACCTTCCTATTTGGTCACTAGGAAATCTTACAAAAAAACAGGGATACAGGCCTTATTTACCTTACAGTTCTTTCTACATTTATTTTTGCTATTATATCTTACTAATATTATTGAATATAAGGTTTAAAATTGTTTTCTTTAATTTAAATCCGTATTTACTATTTTTTAGTTTATTTGTTTCATAATTTCACATTACTCCTATTTACCACTTTAAATAAAAACCGAAAGATAAGCCTGTCACAAAAGTCAGTCAACAAGAAGAAAGACGCAAGTTAATGGATTTCTCTTGTGATTTTTGACTTGACCCAGACCCATAGCAATTCTGGCTTATCCGTAGACATCTCATTTTATTCGTTCTTTATGCGCGTCGTGAATTTTTCAAGTGAAAAGTTTACATTTATTATCGTGGGGAGGTATGGGATGGGAAAAAGGGGTGGGGCGAAAGGGACATGCTCCCAACCTGTCCTTCGAGAGACAACAAACAACACATTACGCTTAATTAAATGTTGCGGTTGTGTGGCCTTTCCAACTTTTTCTTCTTCCGTTTCTTGTAAGACCTCAGGATCTCTTCTTAACACTGCCCTCATCTCACTTGTTTCACACTCGGAAAAAATGTACATGAAATTACAGCTTTGCTTTTCGTGAGAATTATATAAAATATAAGAACAAGTGGGAAAATAATATAAAGTAGAAAACAAATTTATTCCAAGGTCCTAGAAAATAAAATATAATTAAAAATGTATATTACAAATGTCGTTTTAGATGTATTTTTCAGGTGCAAGTGTGTATATGACTGTGACTCGCGCCGCGCCAGAAAGGAACAGAAATTATAATGTAGTGTAAATATTTAATAATGATGTGGCTTTAGATTACGGCGCCGTCACGTGGTTGCTGTTAAACGTGCTCCCATCCAGAGCAAAATCTTGACCTGACCTGGGCTCGACTCCCACGGCCAATTCAATGGGCTGGAAAAGTCGCTGCCGACAGGACAGTTTTCCGCGCGTAGGCACAATTCCTCCAACGGTGGCCATTGAACTGCAAAAAGTACTTCGACTGCTGATATGCATACAAAAAACAAAAGCAAATGAAAACAAACAGGAGATATGCCATTTATATGGGGCAATTTAATGAGCGTAAATAAAAAATATATATATATACTACTAGCCGAGTAAGTAACAAGAAAATTGCATTTGAAGAAGGGCAGCCATTTCAAGTTTCCACTGTTAATAAAAAAAATTTAGTTATTTGGCATTTTATGACTTCATAAAAAGTTATTTGTTTCTTAGTTTGTAGTTCATTTAAAAGCTATTGAACCCATGTTATAATTTTTAAATCAAATGCAGAAAGTAAAAGCTGAAGGTTTATTTTCTCTATATGTCGTATTTTATTGTATCGCTTAATTAACTCTAACTAACTTTGTCTCAAATGGTGGGAAAGACCAAACCAAAGGCATTCCCTATTTAATATAAGAAATCAACTTTAACATTGGCCGGGAATATAAGTAAGAAAGAGTTATTTTCTTTGACCAAAACCGTTTTGGACGCCAATATTCAAATTTAAAAATCTATCAAGATTGAAATAGATCTAAGTTATCGATATTTTCGAAAGGCGGTGCTAAAATGTAATTCAAAATTACAGTACAGATATAAAAGCAAGGACACCCACCGGCCTATCGAAAAATACCGAATGCTTCTAGCGACCTCTTGCGGAAGTCGACTGAAACACTTGCTCGTTTTCTAACAGTGGCAGAGCAGCGGCAGAGAAAATTTCTGTTAGAAAACGTTACATCTTAACATTTCTGTTAGAAAATCGGTGCAATTTAATATTTTACTTCATGGAAGAGGAAGATCACATGGCGCTTTGATTTCAAAATATAGCATTTTTAAAATTTATAAAGATGTAGGAACAGAAAAGAGGGAGAATGTATAATATAAAAATTGGGTGAAGAAAAGGGAGGGAAGGTCACAATTTTAAAAAGAAAATTGGAAAATTCGATTTCGATTTCGATGAATTATACATTAAAATAATCAGGAAATAAATACCAATTAAGGGGTGCATACATATCACAATGAAGATTTGATATAAAAAATATATATTTTTTAATATTTGGCGGCCAAAAGTATTCGATTGGCTCAATTAAGTGTTGTAGGTCGTAGCCTGGCACCTTGCGATATATCGATAAGTACCTTTTTGTGGTAAATGTCTTGGCTGACTTCGCTTTCTCGCTGGTCTGGACAGTGTGACCGCGTGGCTAAAGCCATAATTGAAAAGACTTGAATTTCTCGAAAACTGTGGGTTTGAATTGCCTGTAATTAACTCAGAAATTAGCTAAAATGATGCCCCTTTGAATGCGATACCGTGCAAGTTGGCACAACCTCTGTGAAAGTTGTATAAAGTTATAGAAAGTTAGCGTCGAATGATTGTCATGGCTAAGCTATTTACATTGTGGTTCATGTCTTACTATCCAATGGTTCCGTTTCTGGATTAAACGGCCTTTTATTAACCTTTTTAACACCCCCAACTGTTAAGCAATTTTCTCAAAATCTGTGGGTTTGATTTTGATAAAACTTTCACAGAACACTCCTTAGATTATCCCCTATCTACCCATATACCGTGCATGTTGGCACAACCTCTAGGAGTGGAGCTGTAGGTAATTTCATTTTTGCCCCCCTTTTTTGTATGAGGAAAATCCGAGGTTGCGTTACTGTTAGGCTATTTTCTCGAAAACTGTGGGTTTGATTTTGATGAAACTTTTAGACAAGGAGCTTGAATTAACCCTCAATAGCTTGGCTTATCGTGCATATTGGCACAACCTCTGTGAGGGGAGCAGTTAACAAATTTGTGGGGATACGATTTTTCAAATGCATTTTTGAAACGTTAATAGGCCTCGGATGTGTCCCAAGCCTACCTAGATCGATAGATCTTTTCTTTCTTAACAATTTAGCGCCTTAGATTTTTCGATTTGGTCCCCAAATAGCGAGAAAATTTAAAAATAAGAAGAGCCTCCATGTTCCAAGTTCGACCGTTCCACTTTCGTTGCTAACAGGCCGACGCTAATTTGACGGACATGTTTATGAGAACTTAAAAACGCAGCCATCAGAAAGGTATACAAGTTATATAACTTAACATCAATCTTGTCAACATGGGTTTTGAAAAACACCTTCGTTAATTTTATTGTTTAATTTTGAGCGTTTAGGGTTTCTCCTTAAAATTTTGTATATAAAAAAGTGGAGAGTTTTAAATTCAAGTAGTTGAAAAGCCTCAAAAAGTTCAAGGGAAAAGAAACCCGCTTAATTTAAATAAAAGCTTTTCGCTCCTTCTCCAGCTTTTTTAACATTCCCAGTCCCGTTAGTCCGCTCGAACGTCACGGCTCCGAAGGACAATGGACAGCACGTGCGGGCATTTGTTTAGCCTTTAGCGTGCGTTAAAAAATTATTAAAAAATGTAAGTGCCAGAGAGCCAGGACCCTCCGTGTCCCGATCCCTGGTGTAATGGTCAGTGCGTGATTGGTGTGCTCAAGTTAATGTGTTCGCCAGGACGACTAGGATTAATGGAGGCGACGGCCTTGCAGTTGTGTCCCTGGAGAGGATGGGGAGAGGGATGGGACGTACTCCCTCTACAGGACTTCACACATTCCATTGCCAATGCAAATGCAAATCGAATTTGACACCGAGTCGTCGAAATTGCGTAGTAAATGTCAAGGAATTTACACGGTTCGCCTCGGTGATAGAATGCGAATGTGTGGGTGTCGGTGAGGGGGTGACCAAAGGACACGTATGTGTGTATCTGTGTGGCATCTAATACGCTTTAGTGGTGCAGGTTATGAACCTGCGTGCTGTGCGCTCATTACGCATGTGTGAGTGGGCAGCTGGTGCCTATGTGTGCGTTTGTGTGTTAGTAGTACGCATATGCATGCCTCGTGCGAAGTAAGCGAGCTTTTAATTTTTGGCATTCCCGCACACTACACTTAAGGACTCGGGTCTATTAGTTTCCATAGCATACTTTTTGGGGCAAAACAAAGAGCAGCTCAGCCAAAGTGTTTCCCAGTGAGTTTTCTGTACTTCTATACCTTTCTAACTTATTTCAATTAAATACTAGTGTAATAAACACTATAACTGAGGTATTCAAAACCTTTTACTCCAGTCGTCTAGGCCGCACCAATGGCTTTTTGTGAATAAGCTGGCGGAGCTTTCGTTATCCATTGGAAACCTAGCGAGGAAATTAAGTTTGAAATTGCAGTTCAGTCTTGTCGTGGATGCAGCGCGGATCGATATCGGAGCCCAGAGCAGCGGAAGGCGCTGTGCTTAGCAAATTTCGACACACAAAATTTTTGTATCCCTCAAAAATTGAACCAAAAAATAGGCAAAAATAAATTCAACCCACTAAAACGAAAACGCGTCGTGCTGAAAGCCCAAACCCAAAAGGTTATATAAAGAAAAAACCGACAAAGATAACGTTCGAATCCAACGGAATAATTGTGTAATTGAAAAAAAAAACGCAGTGTGTGCAAAAGTAATCGTTTCCAATCTGTAGCTCAATCGATACGCATAAATATATGATTAGATTGCCGTGGATTTAAGGCAAAGCGCCCGTTTCTGGGGGCCTTTGCTGTGTGAGGTGCTTAGAAAATTTTTCGCCTACATTCGCGACATGCAGTGAAAATTTTTTCCGATTTTTAGTATGTACATGTACCTTGGAGCGCTCGTGGGCGCCACAACCTCGGGTGGCAGGGGTATCCGGCAAGCTTTCGGCCCATCCGCAGCCATAACCCCCAGTGTTGGTAGTACAACCGCCTCGGTCGGAGTATCGGCTATCTGACCCCGCATCGGTGCGAAATATGTGCCCGTTCTCAATTAGTTTGCCAAACATTATGCAAATCAAGTGTACGAAATGCCAAAAACTCAAGGTGTCCAGCATTAAGGACCTAGAAATCAGGCGAAATCATAACCAATAAACGGTGAAGTGCAGTTAACAGTCGACGAGTACCGTTAACAGCCGCAGCCAACTTCGCCTGGCCGAGCTTTCGCTCCCCGCGCTCTCACGGTCGCTCTCAGCAGGCGCGGATAAAAGTGGATAGAATTCCAATTCCCATTCCCGAGTAACACCAATACAAGGACACGCGAAAAGCTCGCGCTCAAGGACTGGAATACGCGAGAAGAAAGAGAGAGAGAGAGTCGCTTTACGTTTACGCGCGCAACGTGCGTAGGTGCCTCTGTGTGTGTGAGTGCCCCGAGTGCCCGTGCGTGTGAATGAAGGCGCCACAGCAGCCACATAGTGCAACATATCAGGATAACTATGCTCCTGCGGCCATGACAGCCAGGACACGGCCCAACATGGACAGGGATCAGCAGCGAAATCGAAATCCGGCTGAGCTGAGGCTCCTGCCCGCCTCCGCCACCACATCCACCTCCACCTCCGCCTCCGCCTTCGAATCCCCGGACTTGCGGTTCAACAAGGCTCGCCGCCGACGGAGAGGCGAGCCAGTGCCTCCGGTGATCGTGGAATACCGCCGCTCGTACCGCGTGCTCATCGTCAGCGCCCTGCTGGTCAGCCTGGCGGCCAGTTTCGTGACCCTCAGCGCCGGTTTCCAGCTGGACGGCTCCCAGAACTCCTTCTACACCTTCCGCAAGTGGTACACCGGCCTGAATGGCACCCTGGAGCTGGAGTTCAAGACGGAACAGCCCAACGGACTGGTTCTCTACACCGACGACGGCGGCACCTATGACTTCTTCGAACTGAAACTGGTGGAGGGAGCCCTTCGGCTGCGGTACAACCTGGGCGGTGGTGCCCAGATCATCACCGTCGGACGGGAGCTGCACGATGGCCATTGGCACAAGGTGCAGGTCCTGCGGAACGATGAGCAGACTTCGCTCATCGTCGACGGCGTCTCGCAGCAACGGTCGACCAAGGGCAAGGAGTTCCAGTTCGGCAAGTTCGCCAGCAACTCGGACGTCTATGTGGGCGGTATGCCCAACTGGTACAGCACCAAGCTGGCACTACTGGCCCTGCCCAGCGTCATCTTCGAACCGCGTTTCCGGGGCGCCATCCGGAACCTGGTTTACGCCGATCAGCCGGGCGGCTCCACCAGGCGACAGGAGATCAAGCAGCAGCGCGACATCAAGTGCGGCGATGTGCCCTGCGATCACGGAGAGCTGCCCGCCCGCGAAAGGCCCCTCAGGGTGAGTCCTTAATCCAGAATTTTTTAAATGAATAACATATTATTTTACTGATATCTCTAAGAGTACGATCCCTTTATATTCCTAATACCATAAACTTTTTTAGGTTAAGAAGTTTTTTCATTACCATATAAAATTCGAATCTTGTTTGACATCCTTCAAAATTCATCCAGCAGAGATAAAAATAATAATAATAAAAATAAAATACTGAAAAAATAACTAATCCCAATTGACTACTTGACTTTTTGTGATCATTATTTTTAATACATTAGTGATTTAATATGTTAAGGTATTTTTTCATTATCATAGATGTAAATACCATATCACAGATCGCTCTGAAATTCTCTTAAACTGTTGGTAAAATGTATATCTGTTTGCCACATCCTTTAAAATTCATACTGATTTGATTTAATTTTAATCTATCAACCGAAAGGGAACACAAACAATAATATATCTTTCTGAACAATGTTTATAAAGTCTAACAGTTTTTGTAGGTTGAAACTGTTACTCTTAACCCTACATTTTAATAACCTATTATAGAAACCTCTGAACCAGTTAATATAAATGATGGTAAAATATTTATATCTTTTTTATACATCATTCGAAACTCATCAGGACATAAAATCTTATTCTTCTAAGATCTGAAAATGAAACATTAAAAAATGTACCCAAATTACTAAATCCCAATATTACCCAATATTACTTTATCCATCTTATTGGTTGTGATCTTAAATCCGAATATTCGTAAATTGTGTATATAAATGTTTATTATGTCCTTTTAAAACAATCCTCTAGGGCGTTCGGGGCAACACAACCGATGCCTGCGAGCGGAACGATCCGTGCCAGCACGGCGGCATCTGTATATCCACTGATTCCGGTCCAATTTGCGAGTGTCGAAACCTCGAGTACGATGGCCAGTATTGTGAGAAGGAGAAGGCGCCATCGGAAGCCACGTTCCGCGGTACACAGTTCCTCTCGTACGACTTGGGCCAGACGGGCGCCGAGCCGATAGTGAGTGCCCAGGATGCCATATCCTTCTACTTCCGCACGCGTCAACCGAACGGACTGCTCTTCTACACGGGCCACGGCACGGACTATCTGAACCTGGCCCTGCGGGATGGCGGCGTCTCGCTGACCATGGGACTGGCCAATGGCAAGCAGGAGATGCACATCAAGCCGTCGAAGGTGCGCTTCGACGACCACCAGTGGCACAAGGTCACCGTGCACCGTCGCATCCAGGAGATCTCCTCCATCACCAGCTTCTGTCGGGTAGGTATCTCTAAGATATAGTATGGAACAGAAGTTGAAGGGTATTCTCTTTACTCCAGCTGGTCACTGTGGTGGACGATGTCTACACGGACCACTCCCACATCGCCGGCAAGTTCACCATGCTCTCCTCCTCGCGGGTTTATGTGGGTGGTGCTGTAAATCCCAGGGCTCTTTTGGGAGCCCGTGTCCACACCAACTTCGTGGGCTGCCTGCGCAAAGTAGAGTTCTCGGCGGATACGCTCAATCTGAACCTCATCGACCTGGCCAAGAGTGGCTCTAAGCTGATCCAGGTGGCTGGCAACCTGGAGTACCAGTGTCCTAGTGGCGATCCACAAGATCCTGTGACCTTCACCACCCGCGAATCGCATTTGGTAGGTTTGGAATATCTCTAAGTTAATATAGGTATTAATCATTTTATTTATTTTTAAAGGTTCTGCCTCCTTGGGAAACTGGCAAGCAGAGTTCCATTAGCTTCAAGTTCCGCACCAAGGAGCCCAATGGTATCATTGTCCTGGCTACCGGATCCAAGCAACCACGGGCCAAAAACGTGAGTTGGCCTAGGGTATACCATTATCCCATGCCATTTTACATAACTTACATATCCCCCAGCCCGTTTTGATTGCCATCGAGCTGCTGAACGGCCACATCTACATCCACTTGGACCTGGGATCCGGAGCCTCCAAGGTGCGAGCCTCGCGACGCCGCGTGGACGATGGCGACTGGCATGACCTGATTCTCCGGCGGAATGGACGCGATGCCAAGGTGAGCGTGGACGGGGTGTGGAACGACTTCCGGACGCCCGGCGACGGCACCATCCTCGAGCTGGACGGGCACATGTACCTGGGCGGAGTGGGACCCGCCTACAATAGCGTGGCCTGGCCGGCGGCCATTTGGACGGCCACGCTGCGCCAGGGATTCGTGGGCTGTTTGCGTGACCTGGTGCTGAGTGGCAAGGCGATCGATATAGCGGCCTTTGCACGCGTCCAGGATTCGGGTGAGTAGTCCTCGACGGAGTGGTCACGCCAGCGATGGTTCCATTACTGATAAACCGTAACCCGAAACCCGTAACCCACTTGGGGGAGCAGCCTCCGTGAAGCCATCGTGCCATGTGCAGGCCAACGTGTGCAACGGTATTCCCTGCCTGAACGGAGGCACCTGCCTGGAGGGCTGGAACCGGCCCATCTGCGACTGCTCGGCCACCTTGTACGGAGGACCCACCTGCGGCCGGGAACTGGCCACGCTGGCCTTCAACGGCAGCCAGCACATGACCATCTGGCTGGGCAACGGACAGGGCACCAAGACGCAGACCGAGGAGCTGGTCATCCGCTTCAAGACCTCCCGTCCGGCGGGCCTCCTGCTGCTGACCAGCGCCGAGTCCAACTCCCCGGATCGGCTGGAGATCGCCCTTG
Source organism: Drosophila subpulchrella (assembly GCF_014743375.2). Classification (NCBI taxonomy): domain Eukaryota; kingdom Metazoa; phylum Arthropoda; class Insecta; order Diptera; family Drosophilidae; genus Drosophila; species Drosophila subpulchrella. The sequence continues at coordinate 10,024,578 of NC_050609.1, forward strand.
TGGCGGGAAGGGTGCGGGCCAGTGTGCGGCTGAGCGACCGCGAAAAGGTGAGTTTTTCCGGGGAAGGTGCTCAACCCGACCACAGATGTCCTTCGCTCCTGAAAATCGCCTTTAACTTCAGCCTTGGGTAAATAATATTTACTGAATGGTCTTATTTAACAGATCATTTCTCTAGGAAAAGATTAATTCTCAACATTTATTTTCTTCTAAAGAGTCGGGAATCTATTTTTATGAGTTATTTTAAAACATTGTCAAATGTGAGTTGAACATCTATGCATTTTGATAACATTTTTTACACATGGATTTTCAATTTTAATAATATATTCTGATTTGAGTAATTTCAACTAGCTTGTAAGTAGGTGTCGGATTATATCTGTATCCTCCATTTTTCCGCGTTCCTTGACTGTTAATTTATGATACAAAATTATAACTTATCAAGTATCAATCAAATCGAATGTTAACAAATGGATTTCCGATATAATGCAACATCTACTCACAAGCTATTTAGAATTACTTTATGTTTTAAATATCCACTAGTTTATTATTTTATTTTGATATGTTAGTTTCAAACGAGAACATATATATTTAGTGGAGACAATCTTCTCCGCAAATCGGTTTAAGTTTGTCACCAACATTAGAGAGAACATATATATTTAGTGGAGACAATCTTCTCCGCAAATCGGTTTAAGTTTGTCACCAACATTAGATTAAGGTCAAGGTCAATCCGAAATTAAAGGCGATTTTCAATGGCTTCCGGACAGTCTTCTGAGTGTGTGTGATAATCCCTTGCAGAACCTGCTGGCCGGCCAGTCGGTGCTCAACGACAACAACTGGCACACGATCCGCTTCTCGCGCAGGGCCTCCAATCTGCGTCTACAAGTCGACGGGGCTCCCCCCGTCAGGGGTATGTTATGTATGTATCAACAGCACATCTATGCCCTACTACGTGTCGTGCCGTGTCGTTTTTTTTACCAACCAACTAAACCAACCAATCGACAACCTACCAACTCCCTTCGTAGGGTCATAGGAGTGTCCCCCCAGCAATTAGCTTCCATGATAGGTGCTCCACGCACCACCTACAGGTTCAAGTTCAAGTAGAAAAAAGCCCCCCTCCCCCCAAAACTCAGCAGGAAGGTGTGTGAAGGTGCTTCAGGGCAATCGAAAAGAAAACTTAAGAAAAAGATACAAAGAAAAATATAAGTATATATATATAAAAAAGAAAATCAATAATGAAGGAAAGTGCAGTCAGCGGCGCGTTTTCCTGTTTTTAAGTTCCACTTAAACTTTTTCAGTTGAGAGCTTTTCAGTTAACAACGATTCTCACACCAACACCGCCTCACGAACACGCACACATACGAACACATGCGATTACACCTGAACGAAATGCAGTGGAAATACTATCGAAAAGAAGAACTACCGAAGAAAATTTGAAAAGTATTTAGCAAGTTTATTTACCTCTCATTTCTCATGACACATTTCTCGAACTTCCCTCCTTCGATGATGATGATGATGATGATGATGAAGAACTGAATTGACTAGACAGCTCTCCCTAACTATACACCTATGTCTACCTCGCTCTGTACCTCTGAACATCGTTAAGCATCTGCAAAGTATAGTTTGAACATCATATGACACCCGACTCCACATCCACACCATTCCACACATTGTACGCCTCTCTGAAAGTTTGTTTAAATCATGCCATGTGCTCATGCGATGGATCGAGGATCCCATCAGATGGGTGGGTGGCCTTCGATCGCATTCTCAAATAACTCATTCGTAATGATTTTTTATATATTTTGCTCTTGTAAGTTCCTCTCAAAACTCTTTCAAACATCTCGATGTTGTGTTTTCATTTGCGATACTTACTTTGTTTGATTTCCCAATTACGATTGCCAATTCAATTCCAATTACAATTCAATTCCAATTCCTAAGCCCACACAGAAAGTATTCTAATCGATTAAGCGTAAATAAGAAAGCAAAGAAAGTTGGACAGCTGTAAAGTTTCAGCCTTAAGTGTTATAATTACCATTATATTGACTGTCTTGTAAATTGTTTTGTCCTTGATACAAGAGTAATATTGTTTGGTTTTATATTAAGTTCTGTTGTGTTGTTGAGTGTAAGGCCAGGGGTACATTTTTATTTCCCAGCTAACCAATTATTTGTATCAGAATTTTTATTAAAACCTTTAGTTAGTTGTTTCAAGAATTTTATATTTAGTACTTTTTCCAAATTCGATATATTTCTTTTTAGTTTTTTGACGCTTTTAATAATCCCTGGGACCAACTCAACTTTTATTTTTAAGTTTGCTCTTGAGTTTTGTACATATTTATCTGGAAAAGAGTAATCGTTTACAGTCCTATGATAAGCTAAACAATGAAAATAATTTAAATAATTGCTGTACCATAATTTAAACGACACGTGCGGTATGTTAACGTTAAAAGGTGTTTGTTTCAGACTTCTACCGAATGAATGTAGAACAGCGAACAACAACCATGGTGTTTTAAGCACTACAACAAGTAATAACAATGTCATATGCAAATGCAATTCCCTTATCACGAGCGTGATCTAAATGACCTTCTTTGAAAAAAGCGAAATGCGACCGAAAAGCGAGAAAAATAAAGTACTAAAAAGCAAAAATGAGTAAGGCAAACAATGCAAAGAAAATGTCGGGAACGCAACGTAAATAATTTCAATGTACAATATCGTTTTTCGTTTCATGTTTTAGGCGAGAGAAAAAAATCGACACGCAAGAACTCGGGGAAACATTTTTTTGCCCAAATCGCTCGATGAAAGTCACGCTATCGGCAAATTGCGATTGCGATTGAAGTGGAGTACCATTGCAAAATGGACATTAGCGTTGGCATTAGCATTAGCATCAGCATTAGCCGTGGCTTATTGAGACGAGAGGGCAAAACAATGTTTGAAAGCGCCCAGGGCTGTAATTTTGCACCATTTAATATGTAATTAGCTTTGTGTTAAGTAAACTCAACTATCGTAAACATCAATACAACAATACCGCAACCGCAACCAAATTGCAACTAACTAATCAAGCCTAACGTGTCTCACGTAAAATTAGATTCTTGTTGTGTAAGTGTGTCCAAAAAATAAAAACACCCAACTGAAAAGAAGGATAAACCGAAAGGCAGGCGATGGAGAAGGCTAAACTGAAAAAAGAGCTACATGACATTAGGGCTAATCTGATATTTTTCGAGTCCAAAACAAATCTGATAAATCCCTTTTCGTACTAACGTTTTTGTTGGTTAGAAAACTCATTAGCCACGGTAAAGTAATATATTATTGAACGATAAGTATCTAATGAAAAAACCAATAGCTAGTAACATTTAGTTTCGAACTTACAAACAAATTCAAAGAGATTTTCTTATTTTTAGAAACCTTGAACAACTTAGGAACCTTAATATAACATTTAAAGATCAAATAATAATTGAACAAATATTTAAGCAAGACTTTGTTAAAGATTATGGAAAGTTAGGAGTTTTCCTTATAGCCGGATCCTGCTCCTGCCTCGAGCCAAAACACACACACACTTAATGTCAACTGGAAGTCTCGCACACCTGCACAGGCCCACACCCACACTCTCTCACGCACCGTTGCACCAGAAAACACACACACACGTGACGCGTTTGCATGTGAGCACCTGAATATAAAAAAAAACAAGCAGCAGCAGCAATGAAACTATGATAATGCCCATAAAATAAGCAACAAAAGCAATGACTGTCAGTTGGAATGAATGATATAGCCGCATGACCTGCTCAAGAACCGAGTCCGAACCCAAATCGGAATATAGCCCCCTGTACAGTGTATAGTGTATATCTTTGTTTCTCTATCTATCGTACTGTATCGTATTTCGTATCGTTCGCCATCGCATCGTATCACTCAGCCCACCCAGCGGTTCAAGTGTATGAATAAGTAACTGTAAATGCGCCAAATTGCCAGCTGCAACAACAGTGCCCTACTTCGACTTTGGCCCACCACCCACCGACCACCGCCCACCGCCCACCACATCGCCCCCTTTCTTTCACTCTCTCTCTCTATTGCTCTCTCTGTCTCTCTTGCTGTTACTCTAGCTATTTCTGTCTCTGTCGCGCAGTCATTTGCATGTCAAGATGTCAATCATTTCGGAGGGCCAACGCGTCGTATGCGCAATGTGGCCGCTCGTTAAGGCTAATGCACCCTTATTAACTTAGACGTAGTCGCCGCACACATACACTCACTCACAGCAACACATACATGGAACTCTCTAGGGCACAGATTAACACATTTACAGTTACAGAATACATGGACAGTTTACCAATACCCATACCCGAAATACCCATCGATGTTTAGTTCAATGTCGTTAAGCAAAGACCAAATTGTTTTACCCGTTTTTCTTTTCAATTATTACCGAATATTATCCTTGACCTTTTTGAGTTAACCTTTTCTAGACCGTAGGTTGCCTCAGTAAACTTTTCTCATATATATTATACTTTTCCTCAGTTCCCACGCACAGCTGAGAAATGAAAGCTCAAATGAAATTATCTGAAATGTCACCGCCACCGTAATCGTATTGAAAATGTATCTCACACACCAAAACTAGTCTAAGAAAATGAAAAAAATAATATATATATATTCCTCAAAATGTCAACCAAATGCATAATGCATATTCGTATGTAAACATGAACAAAATGCGCACCAACTAACCTAATCTAATCAACTTAGCGAACTCTTTACTTTTACTTAGTTTCCTTTGGTTTGCGCTGTGGCAGCGATTTTCGATTAACGATTTCGTTTTGTCTCTTAATTAACAATTAACAATTAACAACTACTATCCGTACAAGTACATTGTATGTATTGTAATCTGCACCTTTCTTTAGTATGTACCAAGCTGCAACTAACTAAATAGCAATACTCCAATCGAATTCCAACTACATTCAGCCACTTGTCGAGTGAAAAATACAAATGCTTGAGATATCTATGAACCAAAAAACTAGATCTATGTCTACTAAAACCGCATACCTATATCTACTCTCTATACTCTTATATACTCTTTGACTCTACATATGCGTATGTGCTTCTTGTCACCAACTATACTCCATATACTACCAATTACCTATATGCCAATATATATATATATCTATCCATATGTAACTGTAACCAGTGTTAATGGTACTCCGCCTAGTCAACAACTTAGAGCAAAGCCGATCCTGGCTAGACAAACCCCATGGCGAGGCCCCCTTGTTTTATCCATATCTTGTTTTTGGAAATATTCCTTCCACAGCCGAAACGATCCTGGGTCGCCACAGCACCATGGAGATCCGCTCAATCCACCTGGGCGGTCTCTTCCACGCCGAGGAGGAGATCCAGATGACCTCTACGATGCCGAACTTTGTGGGCCAGATGCAGGGCCTGGTGTTCAATGGCCAGCGGTGGGTATCGGTTAGGTCGACTCGAGTTATAGACTTCTATTTTTGCTTTAACCCCCAGCTACTTGGACATCGTCAAGAGCCTGGGACCGGAGCTCTCGGCTCTGCCCAGTGCCACCTTCAAGCTGACGGCCCGCTTCGTGAACTCCCCGGCTGGGCAGCCCTACCATGCGGCCACCTTCCGCTCCAAGCACTCCTATGTGGGATTGGCCATGTTGAAGGCCTACAACAGCATCTCCATTGACTTTCGCTTTAAAACAGTAGAGCCCAATGGTCTGCTGGTCTTCAATGGCGGCAGACGCAACGATTTCGTGGCAGTGGAACTGGTCAATGGTCACATCCACTACACCTTCGACTTGGGCGATGGACCGGTGACCATGAGGGACAAGTCGCGCATCCACATGAACGATAACCGCTGGCATCAGGTCAGCATTAGGCGCCCGGGACCCAAGACGCACACGCTCACCGTGGACGACTCCTTCGAGATCATTAGCCTTACGGGCAACAATATGCACCTGGAGCTGGCGGGCATTCTGTACATCGGAGGCGTCTTCAAGGACATGTACTCCAAGCTGCCGGCCTCGATCTCCTCGAGGTCTGGCTTTGAGGGCTGCCTGGCCTCCCTGGATCTGGGCGATGCCTCTCCCTCGCTGACCAGCGACGCAGTGGTTCCCAGTTCCCTGGTGGTCAGTGGCTGCGAGGGACCCACCAAGTGCAGCCAGAATGCCTGTGCCAACAGGGGCAACTGTGTGCAGCAGTGGAATGCCTACGCCTGTGAATGTGAAATGACCTCCTACACGGGACCCACTTGTTACGATGGTAAATTGAGGGGAAGTGTAGAGATACTTTGAAGGTTTTGAAGGAATCTCAAAATATGCTTATGATTCATATAAGACTTTAAGTGCGGTTTTCTCAAGTGACAGTTAAAGTAAGAGTTTTTAGTCTGTCCGAAAAACTAACGATCAGATAAACCTTTTGTTAATGCACACTACTTAACATAGAGATCAAGACCCTGTTAGACCTACCTCTCTAATTGGCGCTCGAGAAAACCAAAATTCCTTGACCAAGACTTGATTTAGAGCACCATCTTATGTGCAATAAAGTACAACCCTTACAAAGTAATGATATAATCGTCCTGAATATTTGTTAAAGAGTTTATCAAACGTATGAGATTTGAAAACCCCTAACTCTGAATACTAGAAGTGTTGACCTTTGATTTAAAATCTATTTCTTTCCCCCCAGAATCGATTGCCTATGAGTTTGGTAACAACAAAGGCATGGTGCAGTATACCTTCCCGGAAAACGCACAGGCCGACACCGAGGAGGACAACATAGCCATGGGCTTCATAACCACCCGACCCGATGCAGTGCTCCTGCGGGTGGAGAGCGCCACCACGCAGGACTACATGGAGCTGGAGATAGTGGAGGGCAACATCTTCATGGTGTACAATATCGGGAGCGTGGACCTGCCGCTGGGCGAGATTGGGACGAAGGTGAACGACAACGCCTACCATGTGGTGCGGTTCCAGCGGAAGGGAGGCAACGCCACGCTCCAACTGGACGACTACAATGTGCAGGCACTCACGCCGCAGAGTAAGTGGATCGGGGATGATCATAGCCGTTGCAAAGGGGGTATCTAATCTTCCGGTCTTCTTGACTTCCGAATTTCCAGGCCATCACTCGACCGTGTTCAATACCATGTCCAACGTTCAGGTCGGCGGCAAGTTCAGTCGGAACGGTCGCAATCGCATCGAGCGGCCGTTCGCCGGCGTGATTGCCGGACTGTCGGTTAACAAGTTACGCATCCTGGACTTGGCCGTCGAACGCGACCCCCAAATCACCATCCGCGGAGATGTTCAATTGGTAACTGGAGTATTAGATAGAAATGATCTGCAGAGAATGCAGCAGGTTAGGGAATTTATTTGAAATTTTATTTGAATTCCTCTCAACTTTCAACTTTCCAAGTATTTTTCTCATCGTAAACCAAGTTTATTCAAAATTCTTTCTTTAATTAAAAACAAAAAAAAAAAAACAAGAAAATCTAACCAAAATTATTGTATTAATCCGCTTCATGAGTTGTGGAACCCCTTTTCCCAAAATGATTTGACATGATTTGATTGCACCACCGAAATTCGAAAACCAATTCGAATAATGTACAGTTCCCAAGCACCATCCTGATATTTTAAATGCATAACCGTTAACCGTATCGAATGTAACTACATCTGTACATTGAAGTCATCGTCATCATAATCAAATCCGGGAAATTCGGTTCGACATTCAGTACAAACGTTAACCGTTTTAACTAACTAAACCAAAAGTATTAGCTAACTAACTGTATAATCTAGTGTAAATGCTGCATTTGAATTGACTTTATGATTTCCCTCGGGCGCCTTCGTTTTTACTGTAACGCTTTTAACGCACCAACAAATTAACAATGAAAAAAGAAAAGTAAAAAGAACTGCCAGATTGTCCACTAACCAGCTACTTGAGTTTCCTGAATTTGTTTCCATTGCTGCACAGCACATTAACCAATAACTGTGAATATATATACTGCTATATCAACTGATACAATTTACTATGCACTAGAACTCGTCGCACTTATGCTGCATGACTCTAATCAAAACTCACATTAAACATAAACATAAACCAAAACATAAGTATGGAAAAGCCAATGGAGATTCAAGATATCATAGATAGTTTGTATATATTCAAGGATGCCCGAGCATTACGTTAAAACAATTTATTAAGGAATCAAAACATCATCAGAAAAGATATATGTAGACATAAATAATTTTATATTTAGTAAAATTAAAATTAAAATTCTTAAAATTCAGCCAATACCAATTCAACTCATACAATCCTTCAATATCTTTTTTACTTAAAAAAAATAATTTGAGAACACTTTCGTCTTAATTTCAAGAACGATTTTTCCTGAACAAGTATGAAGACGAATTCTCAAACTGAGAACAATTGTTCTTCCCATTTTCTGAAAGCCTTACAATGTTATTAAGCTATGTATCTATTACATAATATTCAACATTTTGAAAAAAGTAAATCTTTATTGACGTTTTCTACGAGGTTCAAATACATAAACTTTTTTTTTACAAATTTGTAAGCCCTTAATGATCTAAAGTTGAAATCTCCACTGGTTTCACCTGCCCACACCCACCCATATATACTTAATCAAACAGCACCTTACAACCAACTTACTAATCCAGTTTACAAACCCCATACAATAACCATCGCTTGGCCCGGCTGCCGCCAGATCAACTGAAGTAAAATTAGACTTTGAACTCTACTCGACAGACGCCGGCGAGTGGTTATCCGGGTGCGCTGGACGATCTGATCTTCTCGGGAGCCGGATCCGGATGTCGCGGCGACGACGAGGACGAGTGCACGCCGCCATTCGAATCGGGAAGCGGGGATGATCTGATCACACCGGTTTATGTGCCGCCCACCAAGCAGACAACCACCTCCCAGCAGGGGAACAACTTGAGTACCGGCGGGAACAACAGTGGCGGTGTCATCACCAATGGCACCGAGCGGGCCTGCGACGATGAGGACTGCGTCCATGGATCCGGAGACTACGGGGAGACCACGGAGCAGTTCACCTCAACGAGCACGGCCAGGGGTTCAGGTGAGTGGATCCAGCGTTGTGTGTTGGTCTCATTTCGTCATTGGCATTTGGATCAATCACGGAAAAACACTAAAAACTAAACACCACACAAAGACATACACTTCATCACAGACATTAGCTAGCCCCACTCGAAATTCAAGTTAAGTATACGCCATTAAGTATACGCCATAGTAACGTAGCAAAAGTGTTAACGATTAAGCTGTGGGTTCCATTGTGTTCAAGTTCAAGTTCCAGTTTCAGTTTGAGTTCGAGTTATATAGCCTATAATCGAAGCTCGCCATATATAACCGCCTAAGCATAACCGTTTAGCTAGTGACGCTTTGCCTTTTTCAGTTTTGTTCAATGTTCCACGGAGATCGAGGATATCAAAGTTAGGTTAATGCCAATGCAACGCCAATGCTTTGACCGCTTACACGACCACATTGAAACAGCCAAACAGCTCTGAATATAATATATATATATATGTATCGCCTCTATCGCACCCCTCGCAATGCATCAACCCAACCAGAAACCAACCAATATCAATCAAATCGCCGTGTCATCTCAGCTCAGATCAGCCCAGAAAAAAAACAAAATGAAAAGTATCGCTACAAACGTCGCCTATATCCTTCATCTCCACCTGTTGCTGATGATCGATTGCCTTCTAATTTGAACTGACAACGAGTACGCCTTATGTGTCTCTTTCAGAATGTGAAATCGCCTTCATATTTCTGACTGTGATCGCGCCATGGATACTCTGTAAATTCCCATAAGCAAACAACCAATGCAACCAAGCAATGCACTTAGGCTAAGCTTCCAACTAGACCTCTGTCTAACTGTATAACTAACTCTAGCATTAACGAGAGCTAAACCACCAGCTAAACCAACAGCAACAACAAAAAAATAATGCAACTACAACAACCAGAACAACAACTACCAACTATAACAACCAGAACAACAACAACAACAACAACCACACCGATCATTGGCGAGGGTTTTTTGGTTGAGTGAGGGTTAAGCGTTAAGCGATAAGGGTTAAGCGTTACAAACCAGCACTCCATATATATTTATAGATATATATGGGTGCCCCGATCGAAGATGTATATGTTTTGTACATAGTAGCGATAAAAGCAGCGTCTGCAAGTGTAAGATGTGATTTTCCCACACCTTCTCCTTCTCCACCTCCTCCTCCTCCTTCACATTTATTCCCTCGATTGCATAGTTCTACCGTTCTTCCAATTCCAATATGTACATATCGTGCGAAAAGATCGAAGGTCCAGCACCCACAACAAGAAAGACACACCTCAACATATCTCTCAATATCTAAAATCTCTAATCCTCTCTAACTGTGTTGAATAAACTATGAAAAGCAAAGCACAACTGGCGGTTCGAATGATTTTTGGGGGGAATGCTATGTAACTCAAAAACAGGGTTCCTTAAATAGGCGTTACAAAACAAGATTTGATAGTTTACTTTTAATTTAAAGCTTATAAGACCCACTTTATTAGATATGAAATATTTTTATCAGGTAAATATATTCTTAAAATTTTCCAATGATTGTAGACAGTTTTGTTTTGATAAATGGTTTGCTTTGAATAATAAATAATAGCAAGTTTATACCACTTTTGAACTCAATCTTTAATTTAAAGAAAAGTATTCTGGTTACGATTTATTTTGGATATTTAAATTTAAATGGAATTTATTATATTAAAAGACAAATAGTTAGGACTTCGACAACTAAAGTTTTCTATTAAGACTGTATTTTTATCTGAAGAGTGGGGTTTAAAAAAAGGTTAGTTTCTAATGATGCCACCAAATGCACATACACTATAAACAGACATCTTTATAGAGCACCCACTTGAGAACACTTGAATAAACCCCAACCGACTGCTTGCAGAGTCCAACAATGAGATGGTCACGATCACCACCACGGGACGCAGCGATGTGACCACGGAGCAGCAACATGGCAGCAGTAGCAGCAGCAGCAGCGGCAGCACTCCCTCCTACGCCACCACCCAGTCGAGCAGCAGCAGCAGCGGCAGCGGCGGAGGATCGGGAGCCAGCACTCCGGGCCAGGTGAGCACCACCAGCAGCGTGGCCACCACGTCCACGCAACGTGCCACCAGCAGCAGCACCAGCACGAGTACCAGTTCAACCTCGACGACCACGACCACGACCACCACGCAGGCCACTCCGCCGCCGGAGATCCGGAGCACGGTCACCGAGAAGGACACCACGCCGTACGACATCTACGTGGCAGGTGGTGGCTTGGGTGGTTCCGGGCGCAATGATCACGACCGCATGCAGCTGCCGGACGAGCACCACCCGCTGCCGCCACTTCCGCCACCCATTCCCCCACAGGATCCTCCACCCTACGGACCCTATGGCGGTAATAACTACAACACCAACTTGAACAACTACCGGCCGAAGGGCAAGGGCGGCAGGATCAACTCGATCGAGGAGGAGCGCACTGCCATGATCATAGGCATAGTGGCGGGCATACTCATCGCAGTGGTGCTGGTTATCCTGCTGGTTCTGTGGCTCAAATCGAATGGGGATCGTGGCTACAAGACGGAGAGCGAGAAGGCGGCCGCCTACGGCTCCCACAATCCCAATGCCGCCCTGCTGGGCAACACCAGCACCAATGGATCGTACCACCAGCAGAGGCAGCACCACATGCAGGGAGGAGGAGGCGGCGGAGGAGGTGTAGGTGGAGCTGGACAGCAGCAGCACCATGGCCAACAGCAAATGCACAATGGCCACAACGGAAACGGAAATGGTGGAGGTGGCGGCGGCGGCGGGGGCGGCGGCATGATGTCCAGCGGAAGTGGGTCACTGGGCTACGGCAGCGATGGACGACCCCAGATGGCGGGACTGGTGCAGCCGAAGGCCAAGAAGCGCGACTCCAAGGACGTCAAGGAGTGGTATGTGTAAGGCGGCATGGTCGCCCGGGAATTATCGTCAAATTAGCAATAAATGCAAATAGTGCAAAGCGAGCCGAAAGTGAAAGTCCCCCCTAAGATACAGATACAGAAACAAACAGACAAACAAACATACACACACATAAGCGTATATAAATATATTTATTTAGCAGCCTCATAACGTTAATTAAACAATTAGAAAGCGGACACAGTGGGACACTGGGTGTACGTGTACAAACGGAAACGGAAACGGAAACGGAAATAGAAATGGACGGAAGGATAATAATATGTAGAAGGCGCCTTGCGCAGCTCGGTTTGAGGGCAACACGCGATTAACGACGGCTGATAACGTTAGCAGCATGCAGATAGACACGCAAATACTTTAGACAAGTGCATCTGGCCAGGAGCATTGGTTCACCCTAAAAAGTAACGTTTAGATTACGCCTAAGAAATTATAGCTTCAACTCAAGACTTGCTAATAGATCTATCTACCACTGGAGAGCAGCCACAACCGTCAGCGAATAAGCATATGAATTACACTAAACGAATAAAACTATATATATTATATATATCACAGCGTTACAATAAATTATGCCCACTAGCCAATCAAGTAATTGTGTAAAATATTTCGCCACAAAGTATGCTATGAAAAGTTCGAAGGAAGAAAAGCCAAGAAAACAAAAAAAAAGAAACAAACAATTAAACTGCAAATCTTCTAGCAAAACCACTAAACAATTTAGCAGAAATTCAATATAAACGTACTTAAAAATATATATATATATTTATATGTAAACGTAAAGTAAAGAGGTTCTGAATGGGTTATTTTCTTCGCGTGTAAAGTTACAAAATGTGGTGCTGTAAACGTAGGAGACAAACATTGGTTGACTACAATAATAGTAATAATAATAATAATAGTAACGACGGGGAATGCAAGAATTTATGCTACAAATTGTTTGTTGAATTGAAACCGGCTTTAATTAGTTAAATGATGTAAATGAGATAATGGATAACTAAAAGAAAACGAATAATATGATGGCGGAGGACACAGTAGATACCCACGATTTGGTTGACGTGATGATACGTGATGCGACTTTTTCGTTTGCGTGCAGCAACTCGACGCGATTTTGTGTTAGTCCCTTCCACTCCCGAGCCCAACACATATACTTTTTATATGTATTTGAGACTAAATATTGTCACCGACCCGCGTGCAATATGAACTCAGACATATCAAGGAAAAGACAAGACACGTGCCACAAGACACAGGACACAATCACACGCCAAACACACACGCGACACACTCCAGTACACACTAAGACACTGAAGCGAACCTACCTAGCTTTTCTACTACAACTGCTATTCAATGTGAGCGAACATTACTTTACCGTCGACAAACGAGGAGATCAAGCAACAATTTTACAGTATTATAGCAGCTTTAAGCGTATTTTTCGAAGCCCACGTGACGTATACACAATCAGCAGTCACCAGACACACACACGCTTACACCCACACAGACACACCAGCACACACACACACAGAAAGAAGCGAAATTCGATTTTATGCAAGCCGCCATTGAATTCTGTATACATATATACTTATAATCGCATATATCATTTTGATGCGCTATATTCAAATTTTTGCCTCACTATCAATACCAATTAGTGTATCATTTTGGATTAGATATACAAAATACAAAATACCTATATACACTCGATATACTAATACTAATACACGCACACTCACCTCACCTCACCTCAGCTCTCTCACACACACTCACTCACCTACTCACCAACTCACGCATTCGAACAGTAGCGAAATTACTGGACATACTTCTCTCAAATTCTTAATGGAAAATAAGGCGAGGTATGCTGTATATACCTAGAAAAGTACTATATATACACGAAAATATATATATTTAACAACTAAAAAAAACATATATACTGCATTTCAAGAAACTTTTGATATATTTTCGAGTTTTTTAAACCCTTAACTTGTATACAAAAGGATGCGAAAGCGAAAACACGAGACAAACTAGCGAATCTAGCTGAAATGAACACCTAGGACAATTACAATTACAAGTACATACATAGCGAAACACAGTACATTACAGTACATAGGCAGACAAAGAAAAACACACAATTATATTATACAAGACATACTATTATAAATGTACATCTCTATAAAACATATACATGCATACGATATAACGTACGAATATGATTATTATGTATTACGTCCCTTCGATTTGATAATCCAAGTCCAAACGAGAAACCACAAATTTTAAACGCTGTTAACCTGATAACCAAAACCATTCCCACTTATATATGTAACACTCTCTCCCGACAACTTTCTCTCTATCTCTTCACAATGTTAATGCTGCACAATGAAAACTCTGCATTTAAAGTAAACCACTAACGTTTATTCATTTCGATTCAAGAGAAAACCAAATTAAATATAACTAATTATACGAATTTGCCTTGCGATTTATCAGCGAGCACACGATATTGAGTCCCCCCGGGGAATTTGATTATATCCGCGATAAAGATATCGAATTGACACGCCTTCAAAAGCAAACTCTTTTTCATTGTTTCTGAAAAAATTACATTTTATTAGAGATCGAAAGCAAATCAAGGTAAATGTTATGTATGTATGATATAGAGACAGGATCGTGAAGGACGAGTACGGTTAGTTGTATGGGTAACAGTAACATAGTTAAAGCATGTAACGTAATAGTTCAAGGTCGACGGAGCAGCGGGTGCGAGTGGGAGCGCATATAGCGAGGAACGATCGCAAGTATCGGTACTAAAACTTACTTCTACTTAGGCTTAATATCATTGTTATCTAATCTATACATATATATAAACCGACACACAACACCCCCACATATAACAGAGAATATGTATATGAACATGTATTGGACGCGCGGCGCTTGAGCTGTGCCTACTTATATATATATTTAACAAATTGTAACGTGTATGTATATGTAGCGGCAGTGATTGTTAAAGAAAATGCTTTGTTTTGTGTTAGATTTTATAATTTACGAAGAAAACCAAAAAGAAAATTGTAAAACGCATACAAATACAGAATGACTGACAAAACACAGAATTATAACATTGCATATAATAAATACAATAAAAATATAATTGAAAAAACGTAGGTTGTATTATTTTTTGGGATCATTTTTCAATATATAATTATAATAATACCATTTTAAAAGTTGGCGCCAATTAATCCATTAAAGCCCAAAAGTATTAGGCAACCCTGCTGTTCAGCTCTAAAACCATCGACGATAGTATCGATTCTAGGTCATCATGGCTTCTATCGATATTATCTATCGTTGAAGCTACGATACAACTTTCCGGCCCTGTTGAACGGAATTCTCAAAGGTGGCAACTTCGCACGGAGTAAAATAAAATTGAAATTTATTTTATAAATTATAAGTTTAAGCACAAACGATGGCTGCCACCCCAAGCGCCCCGGGCAAGGCCGAAATGATCGACCTGACCAAGTTGAGTCCGGAGCAGCTGCTGCAGATCAAGCAGGAGTTCGAGCAGGTGAGTTTCGCGTGTGAGTGTGCGATGAGTCAGGAGCGGGGAGGGAGGGGGTTCCAGGGCGGAGGGGCGCCGCAAATGGCACATGCTTTCTAAAACCAGCAATTTATGTGATTCCCAGGAGATGACCAACATACAGGACTCGCTGTCGACACTGCACGGCTGCAAGGCCAAGTATGCCGGCTCCAAGGAGGCCCTGGAAACCTTCCACGCTGATTGGGAGAACCGCGAGATCCTGGTCCCGCTGACCAGCAGCATGTACGTCCCAGGACGCGTCAAGGATCTCAACAACTTTGTCATTGACATCGGCACCGGCTACTACATCGAAAAGGTACTACTAGAATATCCAATCCGTACCATCTGGTCTTAACATCTGTTTCTTCAACAGGATTTGGACGGCTCCAAGGACTACTTCAAGCGTCGCGTGGAGTACGTGCAGGAGCAGATCGAGAAAATCGAGAAGATCCACCTGCAGAAGACGCGCTTCCTCAACTCTGTGATCGGCGTGCTGGAGCTGAAGCAGGCGGCCGCCGCCAAAGTGCTGCAGGCCCAGCAGCAGTCGGCGGCCCCCCAGAACTCCTAAGACCACGCAGGACCATAGAGACAGACACAGAGAGCATTAAATTATTAAACTTATAAACGAAATGTGTGCATTTAATTAACGTAGTTTATTAAATTGTTCAGCTACTTTTTGGCTTCCTCCAGGGCCACGGTGAGAACCTTAAGCTTCTGTTCGTACGCAGACTTTAGATCCTGTAAGGGAAGAATGTACAAATGGCGTTAAGAAACATGCTGTTAACCTAACGCACCTTGAATATCCTGGACTGGGTGTCGTATTCCGAACGCAGCTTGTCGTACACTCCCTTCGAGATGAGCAGTTTCTTTTCCGTTAGCAGACACTTGTCCTGCTCCGCCTTGATCCACAGCTGGCTCTTCTCCAGACGCGCCTGCGTGTGTTCACACTCTGCGGTCTTCAGCTGCAGCATGTCCTTGGTCACCTGCAGCACATCCTTAACCGTCTCCACCTGGGTCTTGAGCACGGCTATCTGCTGCTCCTGCTGCTTGTTCACCTTGGTCTTCTCGAACAGCAATGTTTTGGCTTTCAGCAGCAGCTCCTCCTGTTCTTGCCGGGACTTGGGTGCATCTGTGCCGCCCAGCATGACGGATTGCTTGAGGGACTGCTCCAGCTGGACCACTCGCCGCTTTAACCGCTCATTCTCCACCTTGGCTTCCTGCAATCAGGGTCAGTGGATGGGTGCAACCCATAAAAACGGGTCAACTAACCTCAAAGTCTTTGCGGAGTGCCCCAATTCGCTTGCGGGACTCCTCTAGCAGCGCCTGCTTTTCGCTTTCCAACGTGAAAACCATGTCGAGCAGTTCGTTTTGCGGCTGCTGCGGCGGATGCACTTCCTCCTGGCCATTGCCTGTGATATTGTTGTTCACATCGCCGCCAATGGCTCCCTCCTCGATATTATCGGACATTTTAATGGAGAAAACTTTTAAAATCTAAGAAACTCGTTGAGCAATGTGCGTTTTTCGTGCCTTTGGGTTGTGTTTTCTTTTTGTATTAATAGACCAAATAGATGCAGACGCTATTTATAGGATATCCCACTCTCCGACTGGCTCTCTGCCTGCTCTGCTGTGCGCTAGATCACTCTCCCGAAATAACAAACAAAATTCCTCCAGTTTAGTTTGCGCCTCAGCATATTCTGAAGTTCAATTTATTATACATTGAAGCGTGAATGAGAAAGGATTAAGGATGTGCGGTGTTAATACAGATCGCGAGGGGCAACACAATTAAATTGTTGTTACAATCAAATGGGGCGACAATTGAAAGTGAGTGATTTGATTAAAATTAAATGCCTAAACAAAGTAGAAGAAATGTGCTTCGCTCGCAGAGGAGAATGTCTAACCGTCCAGCTCGCCAGCGGCGCAGGCATCGGCGTAGCTCTTGCCGCTCTTGTCCTCTGGGTTGAGCTTGATCATGTCGTCAATGCGCAAAATGGTGATGGCAGCCTCCGTGGCAAACTTCAGCGACTTAATCTTGGACATGGCCGGCTCCAGCACACCAGCCTTCTTGTTGTCCCTGACCAAACCCTCGATCAGATCCAGGCCAGTCCACTTCAGCTCCGAGCGCTCGGGTTTCGTCTGGCTGGAGTTGTGGTAGGAGCGCAGCTTGGCCACCAGATCCGTGGCATCCTTGGCCGCGTTCACGGACAAAGTCTTGGGAATGACCAAAAGCGATTTGGCGAACTCGGCGATGGCCAACTGTTCGCGGGAGGCCAGCGAGGTAGCGAAGTTCTCCAGGTAGATGGACAGGGCGGCCTCCACGCAGCCGCCGCCAGCCACCACCTTCTTGCTCTCCAGCACACGCTTAACCACGCACAGGGCGTCGTGGACGGAGCGCTCCATCTCATCACAGTAGAAGTCGTTGGGACCACGCAGGATAATGGAAGCAGCAGCACTAAAATAGCATAAGAATGTTATAATTAAAAACCATAGATATGCAGGCCAGGATCTGCACTTACCGCGCCTTTGTGCCCTTGATGAGAATAAGCTCATCGTCGCAGATGCGCTCCTGGGCCACCTCGGCAGCCTCGCCCACCATGGAGGCATCGAAGCTCTCCTCGCCGTCCATGTTGGTCAGCGAGGTAAGGAAGGCGGCGCCAGTGGCCTTGGCAATGATCTTTAGATCACTCTTCTTCACGCGTCGCACAGCCATGGCTCCAGCCTCAACGAAGTACTTCATGCACAGATCATCGACTCCGCCGCTGACGAGAACCACATTGACACCGGTGCCCAGAATCATGTTAATGCGCTCCTTGGTGATGTCCAGCTCGCGGGCACGGATGGCCTCCAGCTTGTCGGGATCGTTGATCAGCACCTGGACGCCCATCTTCATCTTGGTCTTCTGCAGCGAGAAGTCCAAACAGGCGATCTTGGCGTTCACAATCTTCTTGGGCATCTGCTGAGAGGCAATGGTGCAGTTCAGGGCATAGCCAGGAATCAGCACGGATTCCCGGGCAGACTTGCCATGGGCCTTCAGGACATTGATGGCCTTGATCGAGTAAGCTGTCTGTCCACGGGGATCTGTGATCTTCACCGACTGGGCGGCGTCCACAACCATGGCGGAGAAGAAATCGGCGTCGGCGCCAATGATCTTGGAGCTCATTGAGGTCTTGGCAATGTTGACCAGGGAATCGCGACCCAGCTCGTCCACGGGGGCGGTCAGGTGCTCGGAGATATACTTGCAGGCCTCCTTGCAGGCAATGCGGTAGCCCGAGATGATGGAGGTGGGGTGAATCTTCTGCTTGACCAGCTCGTCGGCGTTCTTCAGCAGCTCGGCGGCCAGGATGACCACCGAGGTGGTGCCATCGCCGACCTCCTCGTCCTGCAGCTGAGCCAGCTCAACCAGAACCCTTAACATTATTCAATTAGTAAGTGCTTAAGGGGTTTTCCTACCCAACAACTCACTTGGCAGCCGGGTGCTCCACCTCCAGCAGTCGCAGAATGGTGGCTCCATCGTTGGTCACTGTGACATCGCCGATGTCGTCCACCAGCATCTTGTCCAGACCCACGGGTCCCAGAGAGCTCTTCACGATGTTCGATATGGACAGAGCAGCCATAACTGAAAGGATATGGAATCGCAGTTGCAGTCATAACCTCAAACTGAAGGGGGGTCGTCTATTAGGGCTTGTATGTTCCCAAGTTTAAGGTGTTTGTAGAAAACCCATTAAACTCTTAAGGAACCACCATCCCCCGATTTTCTTCCGGAACATTCTCCATGCAGAACATGACAGTCTGATGAGTAAGAAACGTGCTCTGCCGGCAGACGCACCGCAGATGTTGACAAAACCCGGGATTCTCACCGTTCTGTGTGCGCACCGATGCGCCGGACTGGCGGGTGCCAGCAATGGACAAAGAAGGGGCCATGGTCGACATTTTCTTCTGGCTTTCGGCAACTTTTAATAAAAAACGAGATAAATCAAATACGCTGAAAACCGCACGTTAAACCGCCTGACTCACTTTAGTGGGACCGCGTTCAGGTCAAGAAAACATGCATGCATTTTTTTTAAATATTCCAAACGGTCACTCTACGAGCAATTTTTGATATATGTAAATATTATTTTAGCTTTTATTTTTTACTATCCAGAGGCATTGAACATAATTTCTTTCAACTTCGTTATTAACCATGCGGTCTAATGTTCAATTAATAATGAAGTTTTTTTAATGTTGCCGACATTCAAAGCCACCTCCAAGCTATCGATGGCTATCGATAACCGTCGTTTGGTCTTTAGAGGTTTCTTTTAGCAGCCCTGGTTGTAACGAATATTTAAATTTTGGTGGTAATTTGTACTCTAAAAATAATGATGATGAAATGATCTTAATGTAAAAACACCCCTTTTGGGTACTTTTTTCTTTGGTAGTTACCTAGTAGGCTGTGAAGTTGATTTCGTTGCCGTAGTCCTGTCGACCATAGAATTTTATCATTCCATTTCTAGATCTCAACGATTCAAAGTCAAAAACCAGTTCTCCGATATTTTTAATAAATAATTTTTTAGTGTTAAAATTGTTGTGTAAGATCCGATCGTTCTAGTTTTTAACTTTCCTAATGTTTAACCATGTTTAGATAAACAATGTCATCCCGTGTAGCTCGACCCAAAAGACCTACAAATGCCTTCATGTTGTGGTTGAATTCTTCCGGGCGCGAGCTTATCAAATCGGAGCACCCCGAGTTCAAGGTCAAGGAAGTGTCTGTCAAGGCCGGTGAGTTGTGGCGCAGCATGGCGGCTGAAGATAAGTCCGTGTGGCAGGAGTCTGCCTCCGAGGCAATGGAAAAATATAAGAAGGAGGTGGAGCAGTGGAAGTTCCAGGTGGAACTGGAGATGCATGGCGTTCCTGCTCCTTCGCCCTCTCGATTCCCAGACTCCTCAGGTCCGGACACTCTCTTTGTGTACGACAGCAAGGATAAATCTTTTTCTCCGATCTGCAAGGACTGTTACTTAAATATGCCGCGTTCTGATTAGAGGTCGTCGTGGATTTGATACTCTTCTAAATTTCTGTTTTGTTCCGTCACGTCCCCAAATATAAAGTTTAAAAAAAAAGTTTAACAAAATAATTAAATTTAGTTTTGACTCTGAGAATACGGTGTTGACTTATTTAACATTTTTTACACTGTTGGATTAATTGTCATTATATGCTAAGCTTCTCACAGTATGCATGCTCTTTTTGATTAATCTTAATAAGGAAATAAGGATAAGCTAAGGACAAGATAAGATAATAAGGAAATCTAAAATTTAGAAAGATAAATGAAAGGTTTCCAAAATCTTTTAAATTGCACAATGATATTTGTAGAAAATTGTTCAAAATACCATACACAAGTATATAAAAGTAAGTTGATCAAGGGATAGCCATAGCAAAATAGAAAAAAGTTTTTTTAAGAATTTAATGTCAAATTGTTCAAAGATGCGGCTCCGTTCAAATAGGCTATTAAACTTGTGATAACAGAATCTATTTTTCGGGAATGTTCTCTATGTTAAAATTCGTCGTTTTTTTAAAGAACAAATACGGTCATATATGACCTATAGGTCTTCATTCAGTCGAATTGATTGTGCAGAGCAGGTTGATTTTATTTGTTTTGGACTTCCCGACGTCTTAAAAAAATGAAGTCGATCACTTTATATTTAATTTTGTCGGTTTCGCTATCGGCCAAGCTGAGTCTCGTCGATGCAGCCCCACCTAAGGATTTTCACCAGCTTCTCCAGCCCATGATCGACCACTTTGAGGAGTTTAAGCAAAAGGCCGAAATAAACGATAACCTGGATGGGATCATATCTGATTTAAAAAAGGATATTAAACTTTTAAAAAGTGAGCTAGCAGCGGCTGATGTTCAAATCAAAGTAAAAGAAGACATCATACGTGTCCAAGAGAAAAACATTATTAAACTTCAAAAAAATAATGATGAAAGCGTAAATGTTTTAAATGAAAATATTAGAGACTTAAAGAATCATTTAAAAATAGCTGAAGTTGAAATTTTGAGCAAAAACGAATTATTATATAAACAAATTAATGAAAGCATAGAGCAAAAAGGTCAGCTAAATAAGCAAATCACTGATCTAACTGAACAACTGCAGAGCTTGAACAGTGAGTGGGAAATGGCTAAAGAAGTTATCAAAACGAAAGACGAGGACATAAATCTAAAAAGCAATGAAATCCTAAGGCAAAATGAACTGCTCATAAACAAAGAGATTCGCATCAAAGAATTAGAGGATCGGATTTTGCTTAGAGAAGGAGAAATCGATAAAAAAAATGAATCGTTAATGCGCATACATCAATTCCTTGATAGTGTATATAAAATTAAACTGAACTGATCCGATCTGGTTTTGGATGTTGGTGCCATTACTGCTGTAGGTATTTATAATTTATTTCAAATTACATGAACTGGAGCACTAAAGAAAATATATTTACAGGTTTTTCTACGAAGACAGTACAGATGATCGCAACAAAGCGACCTTCCCTTGTTCCCTTGTTGAGCTGAAGTACAGTACACAATAAATCCAATATTCATCTACAGTCAATTTTATTGAGTATACCAGAAAATGTTATTTTCAATAATTCGAAAAATATATATGCATATTCATCCGCAATTTTAATAAACACATTTGTGTGTATGTATCATCAAGTGGTAAATACGTCTTAATGCGATTAATCAGCAGTACTTATCAACGGAATTACTTTTAATAGCATCCGCCTATAGGCAAAGGTCAAAGCAAAAATTTGAGAATACATATTCTTGGGTTTTTCCAGATGGGTATTAAGTGAGACGTACTTTTTGAACAGTTTTATGTAGTATTCAGACATTACCATTTATTTAAAAAACATAGAATTCTTTGTACGACATGGCCAAATGGGGATATAAGTCGAATAATCAGAGTTTTTATAGATTAACAAAATATTGGAGGGTTTCTTTTAAGAGCCATCACTTAACTCGAAATCATTTCATAGATTTCGATTTCTGCTGTCGAGCTCCTGGGTCGCGCTTATTGATAAGCGCCAAACCAACCACCCTTGATAAAGATTATTTACTCGAAATAATTTTCTGTTTTTATGTGAAAAAAAAATGATTTTAATTTTTAATTTACATTCTTTCAATTTTATTTACTATAAAAATGATTTGGAATTTTCGTCCAGCACCGTAGAAACTTCTATCACAACAAGTGCGCAAAGAAATCTTTGCTTTTGATTTTCACTTTGTCTTTCACTTTTTTCCTCCCTTCTGCTGTTTTAGCCAAAAGCTAATTTGGCTTTTTGTTCTCTTTGCCGGCACATCGTGCAATGTTTTTGTTCTGGCTGGTTTTTCCAGCTCCATGCAATTAAAGCTGCCAGCTCCTGGTACTTTTTTCTATCTCTCCTACTGGCTTTTGCTTTTGGCAACCAAGGCTTTTGTGCAACCAAGACTAAGTATCTTGACAATTTAGGTCGCTATAGTAGTATCTAAATATTTATTGATCTGTTTTTATAATTTTTTATATACATGAACTTAGTGACGTTCGTCAATTATGGGCTTGCTACAAAAATAAAGTACAACCTAAAAGGCAATGGTTGATAGAAGTCAAGCCATGGTCAATAAACTCACATACCTCTTTATTTTCCTATAACTGTTTAATCAATTTCTAATCACACTTAAACTTTGGAAATTGACTTTTCTTATTGTTGTTTAGATGTCCTATTTTCTTGCAAACTATTGTTCGGCAGGACTTTGGGGTATTGGCAATGGGTACACCTACAGCTGATAATTGCAGTGGAAAAAACAGCAATGCCTCCTGCAATAAAAGTCACAATGGCGACAGCTCACGACACATTGCCCGGCTCACCACCCCCACCTCCGCCTACTTTCACCTTTCTTCCTCCTCCCCAGAGTGTGTGTGTGTGTGCTTGTGGGTGGGAGTGATTGACGGCCGGCGGGCTTTCCGTGTGTGTCGTGGCTGTAGTTATTGTTGAATTCAATTTGCCGTAAATGTATTGTTGGCCTGACTCGGCGCTCGGGACTTGTGGTCGCTTCTGTTGCCTTTGGTTACAGCTCATTAGCAGCAGCGCACTCACACACGCACACCCAACCGAGCACAAGCACTTCTACAAGCAAGCGCAGATAACTTGAATTAACCTTCGGTTAACTTGAATTCAACAAAGTCCCAAGCGCCACGATCGCACAAAAATAGTGTACAGTAACTATGGACTTACTCTAATTAACAGACCCCATATTCTGTTTAGAAACCATCTTTAAAAAAAAGTTCCCCAAAATAATTCAGTATTACCAACAAATTGCAAACTTCCAAAGATTTAATGGTATATAAGGGTATATTATTTAACATCTGAAGATAATATTTTCATATATAAACTAATGGATATTGATATATTCTATTTCTAAATATATGAAATTAAAAACGTAAGTGAACATTGGCAAGCCAAAGATGGTATATTAGCCTTAAAGATTTATTTAATAATATTGTGATAAGTACCTATAGTTTCAATTAGTATATATAATATATATATTAGTATATATAATATTACCATATACTACCCGGATACATTATAATTTGAAATAATCGTTTTACTGTAATGACCATCTTTCTTTAGTACTTAGGCATTTTTCATCCAAGTGTTTGATATATCGAGACTTGACCGTACCAGCAACGGCCATCAAGTCCGACTGTGTGCAAACAATTCCGATTGATTTATTGTCGCAATGGTTAATACGATTAAGCGATTGTGTGTACAATACAAGTGAAACAAAAGCCCAGTGTTCGGTGGCCATCACAATGGGGCTCACCTGTACCCTTGTGTGTGTGTGTTATGTGTGTTATGCCATCGCACATGTGTGCGCGGGCTGGAGCTCAGCGGCTTTAATTGCCAGTCGGTTGGGCTCAGTTTGTCTCGCCGTGTGGCTGTAGCTGTGGATGTGGTTGGGATTTATGCTTGTTCTACATGCATGTTGTACAAACAATTTAGCTGTAACTGCGACACACACACTGGCAGGCCTGCCTCAACACACACACACACACGTACGATGGGGACTCAGTATGCGTGCTGGACGACCTCCATTTAACACCAAACGTGTCATTTGTGGCCATTTGCTGGTTGTACATATATGTGTGCTCAAATGTGCTTCGCTGCTTTACGAGGCTCTGGCTGCGTTTTGTGGTCTATTAAGTGGCTCGCACTAAACCAAAAAATATGCCATCATCTTTATGCGACGTGTGCAACACGGCGTATGAGCGTTATGCCTCAAGTGAGCAACAAGCGGCGGCGAATATATATTATACGAATACCCGTTCGTAAAGCTTAAGTTCTCATTGGATGGCCACTAAAATGCCTGAGTGCACTGGGTAACTGGAAAGGGAGTCTGGGTATATATGTATATAAACTAAAGTTCATTAAAAGTAAAATCTGAGTACTTCGCAAATGTGGCAGGACCAAGTTGTGATACTCTTCTTTTGGAGAGGCAGTAAAACAAAAGGTTGTATTTACCTAAACTACTTACCCAGAAGGATGGTCTATCTAGATCCACAATTTTAGGGCTCTAATTAATCCACCTCTTCTGAATTGGCATCCCCATAATACACCCGTACCGAAGAGTATCATAAAAGCAGTGAGGGATAAAGGAGCTTTACAGCGAGGGATGATAGGGACAAGAATTCCAGGTACTTTGTAATAAGTAAAAAGAATTTCTAGGGAAGTTAAAATAATATTTTGCGCAGTTTCAAAAATATGAGATAGGCACATATGTATGTATATATAAAAATGATTCATTCCCGAAAAGCAAATTCACTTACAAATCCGTTGTCTAGCGATAAGAGTACAATGTTTTCATTGAGATTGAAATAAAGCAAATAAGGTTCTAGAAGGTAAATCCCATTTATCAAGGCCAATCGTAACAGTACAATCTTTTGGGTATTGACTTCTGAGATGTGTAAGGTACCAAAACATCGAAATAGGTACAGCCACGTGGACACCGCTCAGCACTGTCCACGAAAAAGATTTTTACGACCCTGCCCGCTGTGCATGCAACAGGGGCGGAGAAAGCTGAAATGTCGACGGCTTCGCCTACGCCTGAGATAAAGGCGTCCAAGAAAACTTTCTCCCGCCGCCGGAACCGAAGCGAAGCAACAGTGGAACACCAAACCAAGGCAACAGATACCGCTTGCCACATGTATGGGTTGCAAGAAGCTGTCTATCTGCGCTTAAGCCCGCTCCGGGTTATGTGAGTGTATTAAAAGTACATAAAAAGCTGGCCAGGAATAGCATTGCCTGTTGGCCTGGCACGGCTTTGCGGAGAAAGTGAGCAGCTCGCCACTGCTGTGAGCGATGCACAGATAAACAAATAAACAAATTAATAAAAGGCAAATAATGAAACAGGACGGGAACACGAGTCATAAATTAAATAGCAACAGCGAAAATTACTTATCCAAAGGCGACTCCAAAACTCCAGGCGAGACTGAGAAAAATGTCCTCTTTGCGTTGTGGCTGTCAATTTTTCGTAGCATACACACAGGCGCGGGCCCTCGACAAAAAGTTTGGTAGAAGAAAGAATGAAGCCTGCCAGGCAGGGAATATGATGTGGCAGGAGCAACTGGGTGCCAGCACGAATAATCTACTAGCGATTTATTTGAGACGGAGTCGGAGTCGACTCCACTGCCCCGACTGCTATTTTGGTTACTTCTTTTATACACAAGTACCTTTGCATTCAAGGGTGTTTTGGATTCTTGGATGTTATATATATCTGACAAGTATTGAAAGATCAATCTTTAAAGTAATGTAATAATATTCAAATAAATGTTTAATATTTACCCTTCAAAGATATTATAGTTCCTCCTTCAAAAATGATGAAGGAATAACTACTCATAGTTCCAATAAATATATTTTCTAGGCCCTAGGTGCTATTTTGATTACTTCTTTTACACGAAAATGCCCGTATTGTATTCTTTAATATTATAAGACTTTTTTTTACTACTAAATGGCAGTTCTTTAAAGTAAGTACTAGAAAAACCTAAAGTTTATCTTAAGGTCATGTTCTTGTTATATTTATATTTTTCAGCAAAGCTTTTATAGTTCCTCCAGAAATATAACAAATATATCAACAAAAAATATCTAAATATAGTTACCAAATTTCTCGCTGAAGTAAAAAAGTCTGGTTATGAAGAAATCCAACGAAGTATGTGAAGATTTATAAATACCCTGGGGACTTTAAGGAATCCAATAGTCGGGTCACTCGACCGTGGCATTCTTTCTTGTTCATATTTCTAATTCAGCTTACTTTCCACCAACAACCGATGGAACCGACGATGACGACGCCGCAGTCGCTCGGATCCGCCATCGTTTTCGTGATGGGAACTCGGCTCCTGGTCGGCAGCCGCAGTCGTGCGTTGTCCTTTGCAGATGTCGGTTGTGTCCGCGCTCCGGTGACTTCACTTCCTCAGAAATCCTGAATCAGGGGCCTCGACTTTCTCGGAGCCTGCTCGGGCACACACCTGTGCGCTATCTCCCTCCACTGGCGAGTAACGTAAGCAAATTTGCACGTAAATTGCGCTAAATTATCTTACAACACAGCAGAAATTTGCCTGGCGCGGATTTCTTCGCGTGTGCCAGTGCCCTCCATCCAATCCACTCCACTCCGTACCACTTCACACCGATCCCCATACCCATTTCCATTCCCATACCGTCCATTTCCCTGAAGGGGAGTAATGTAGAAGGCAGGAAAAACACGAAATAACCGCTAAGTGTTTTACAACTTGAAGGCGTTAAGTTGGCCATCCTGGGCCCTCCAAGTTTCCCATGGCCTGTCTCGCGGGTCTTAGGCCAGAATGGCAAACAAAAATCTGTGTAAGCAGCTTTCCTTTTTAGCTGGTGGCTCGGAAAAACCCGCTAGCCATCAGCATGTCAACGGTTTTGGGTCCTTTTTTTTATAGTTGCCTTATTGAATTTTAAAGATCGCGGAAAGTGTTGCGTTTTACATACATAATGAGAGGGCCCTAGCTTCGCCGGGGCTGCGAAAGTGGAAACGTGATGGCATGGCAAGAACATAAATTAAAAACTTTCTCTTTTAACTCAATTAACAAGTTTTGTGTGCACATAAACAATGAAAGCTATTTACCTTTTTTAATGAAAAGTTATTCGTAATTACCTACTCAAACTAGTACTAATTAGGCTGAGTTTTTAACATTTAATGATTGCATAAAGTTGGCGGAATTAATGCAAGTAAAAAATGCAATGGTTTATTATAATAACTATAGTGCTATTCTACTGTTGTGCTGAACTTTAAAATATGATTTTAAATAATTTATAATGTGAACTTTTGTTAACAATACTTGATACTTTTTTAATTTCCAGCTTTTCAGGTTACAACTAGATTAACAAATTCATTGTGTGTTTATTAACTTAATTTATTTTTATAGTGTTGGATTTGTTGGAATTAAGATATTACTAGCTATAGGAGACTTTAAAGTTCACTGTAGTATCTCTATTATAAAAACTGAACAATAGGTATCTTGTTTAGTCTAGTTTTTTTTTATTGTGTACAATGTGTATTCTACATATATCACTTTTAAATATTCCCAAGAAATCATTTCTTTTTTATAAACTAAAAAATCTTGATTTAATTAAAATATTATTTATTTTGATTCAAGCTAGGATCTACGGCAGAGATTTGGGGCATAAATCCCCCACTTGTGTGAAGAAAAATGTTGTATTCAAAAAGTATGGAACAAAAAATGTGTTTTAAAAACACCCCACAGCCAATTATTTTCACAAATTGAAGGGTTCGGTAAATATCCCCTTCAATCAAAGAAAGAATAAGCTACAATTACCTAATTGACTGGAAATACGTATTTTTAGGTATAAATGTACGCAATAGCTTAAATTTGTAGGGCTACATATGGCGCACTTTCCCTAAGATGTCCCGGGGCGTCCCCGGATCCCGGCAGGATTCGTTGATGTAGGCTCCTACGCTCCACTCGGCGGTTCAGCGAACTGCGCCCAAGGTCCTGGCACTTGTCAGCAGGAGGGATTACTCCATCCGCGCTGCCTCGCTGGCCACATTTTATTGTTTGTCAGCATTTACATGTCCTTTTTCCCCGGAACCGCCTGCTGTGAAAGTGTGTGTTGCGTATGCTGTGTGTGTGTCGGTAATGGCCGCGACAGTTTTGTTGTTTCCTTGTTAGCCACGCATAAATTTTAATAGTTTTCCTATGCTTTAAGTGGCCCTGAGGCCTTGGCTGTCCGCCTACCCATTTCACCTTTCCCCACACACTTTCACCTGCCCACGATGGCTGCGGTTTGGAGTGGCTAAAAATAAAGCCCGAAACGCCGACGAGCTTATCCTTGCCTTGAGCTGTTCAAAATGGAATTATTAATATTTCACGTACCGAAATATAGACATGACCGACTGAAAATGCTTTCCACACACGGCTGACTTGGGCAATCCCCAGCTTTCTCCTACTTTCTCCCTTGCCCTTTCCTCCCCACATCCACATGACGGTTGTATATTCGCGCATCAGGACTCGTGGGCCTTTTTAATCATAACGAAATGCGGTTCACCTTTATGCATGTATAATACTACATATATAATACGGGGGTTGTGCCTGTGTGGGTTTAGATTTCCATTAGCGCATTTCGTTTTAATTAAACTGGCAACTGTCACGTAGTCGATCGATTTGTTAGGCATTAGGAGTGTAATTTGGTCCCCAAACCCCTTGCCCACGGCGACATTATCCTTAGCTTTTTTGATTTGTCTTACCCAACTATGAACAAGTAAAGTAAAGTAAACTTTTTCGAAAAAGTTCAAAAGTTTTTCGGCAAATTGCGGTCGTCCACGAGAAATACGAGTACATACAGGGCGGATAGAACTTTTCAGGATTTTCCTGGCCCTGACTACAAGTGGAATTTGTGGCCACAATTTCAATATTAATTTCAACCACCTGAAAAGGGAGTGGGGAATGAAATGCCAGGGCAAACAATTGAAATTTTACAAAAATACCTGGGAGCCCAATTTGACCCAGATCAGAATAGATATCGCTTAACATTGTGTAAACTGTCTTAACGAATTATTTGCCATAATATTTTGCTGGGACCAAAACAGTTTGCATAGTTGGCCAAAAGTTTTCGGGTTTTCCCCAAACTCACACTTCGATTCAGACTCTCAATTAAACGCATTTTAAGCGTTATGTGCTGCCAAACTTTTGTGGCAAAGTACTTGGGTGTCGAATTGAAGACGGCTGAGGGCGAGGGTGGATAGAAAACTTTTTCAATCGATGGCATAAAAGCCACGCCAGGCAATTAATGCCCCAAAAAAGCAGGAAAACAAAACTGTGAGTGGAAATTGGCGTGTTTGTCTGCGATTGTTGTTTGTGCCTTTGTTTCTGTCCTGAAAATGAAAATGCCAATGGGGATGAGGATGAGGCATCATCGTCTGCTTTTGAAGTAGTTCATTAAGTGATTGTATGATTGATGGCTCATCTTCATCCGATTTGATTTTCATTGCCCGATACCACACTTTGTTTGGGCTTTAATTGGCCAGCAGAACGAGGCCAAGTAAGCGGATAACTGGGCTGTTTGTGGGGTCGTTAATAATAGCCCGGCTGTGGGGTCAACTATAGATATTCGACCTTGGAAAACCCCCTCAGTGCAACGACTTGCAACTGGAAGGAGCTCGATGGCTGATTTTGATTGATGACCTGGCTGGAAATAAATTGGAGTGTGTTATTAATAAGCTTATGGTGCAGTTATAATGGTCCTTTGTCTGGCTTTCAATTGAATGGCATTTCAATTATCTTATTTAGTTGGAGGAAACGAGAATGGTCAGAAGTAACGAAAGGTTAATTGGAAAACTAACTACATGCGGTCAGGGGTGCTTTTAAATTCAAACAGCATATTGAATGATACAGTCCACTATAAGAGAATTTATAATGTTAGGGAAAATAAATAATCTAGAACAAAAGGGGGCAAGCATTTCTAATGACTTTTAAATAGGCAATATTGCATCTTCAAAGTAATAAAATTGTATTTATAAATTACAGGAATATATTTGTTATGTTAGATGCCAAATAGTATAAATTAATTTGTTTGTTCTTTATACGAATTTCAGCAGATTGTTCTTCCCCAATTTAAATGCTTAGCACTCCAAATTGCGACAGCATAATATGCCAAATATCCTATTTACCTGCATAATTACTCTTTGTATAGTTATTCAGTCAATTTGTAGATTCAATTATATGCATGATTAGAGAAACACAAATCGCAATTCCAGTGAAATAACTCAATCAGCTTGTCTGCCGAAAATCAGCCACGTTACGTATACGCAGCGGATGCCCGTTGACAATGTATGCCCAACTAACTAGCTGCCAGCAAATAGACAGGCACACAAGGCCATTGTGCGGATAGGTGGGTGGATGGGTAAAGGGGATAAGGAATCAGCCATTCATAAACACATAAACACCCCATCCCCATTTCCAATTCCATCCCCATCCCTGCCTGCTCATCTGTCAGCTGGAGTTTGGTTAGTCAAACGTTTGTTACATTTCGCTGGCTAAAAATACGAGCTTGTGTATCCATGAGATACTGGATCTGCCAGTGGGGTACCAGGTGGGCCAGGGCTGCGCCGATAGTAGTTCGCTTATCTAATTATAGCTTCATTACGGCACTGCCTGATGGAACTCGGATGGATCGGGGATGGGGTTACCTATAGCCCTTCGTATAGCACCACCACCAACCAACCTCCCATCGCCGAAGGACAGACGCTGGCAAGTAGGCCATGTGCAACCCATTTGGCTCTGGCCTAGACATATTATTATCTCGCCAGGCAGCCAGCCATGTAGTTCACTTTTCCCAGCTCTCGATTCCCGAGCCTGTCAGTCAACATAATCATCGTCATCAGCGGACGAGTACATTATCGCCGGCATGATAATGAACCCATAGCGCGAAATTGCAGCCATTAGTTGGCCCAAAAACACTGGTAAAGAGGCCCTTGGAGTGTTTACCACTTGGGCTCTGACATTTTCTTGCTACTGCGGAAATTCTACGATATAAAAAAAGAGAAAAACACATAGTGTCGACCCAGTGATTTGATTTTATTTGATTTGCCTTCACTTTTCATGTGATTTTTCGATTCCTTTCTCTTTTTTTCTAGATTTCTTTTTTTTTGGCTTTTGTTGACGCTGATTGAATACAAATACAAATATAAACAAATGGCGCTCACCTGCACGTAAATAAAAGCTTTAATACATCAACAAATAATGGCATGTCTGACAGTCACCTCGATTCCCCGCCCTCACTTCCGTTTCCGCTTCCTTTTTTATATTTTTCTTGTTTTATTTTTATATTCCCTTGCCTGCCTTTGGCTGGCAGCAGCAGCAAATTCGATTTTCAACATTTTACACTTTGATTTCGTTGGCGCTGTCCTTGTCATTATGTGATTTTGGTATTTTGCGCAAAAACACACAATAGAAATAATGGAAAAAATGGGGAATGGGGATGCTTAGGAGGCGCCGCCTTGAAAATTCCCCATAGAGCATTTGGCTTTAATGGCGTTCGGGGTTCGAACTTGCAAGTATATTGACATGTTATGATGCGTGGCCGAGCTGCCATATACTTGGTTATATGGACCCATATTAAATATGTGTAAGCTGCGTGCCTGGCCTGCCAACAGGAGCGGTCCTTTGTTTCCGCCAACCCGCCGACCCCGATGCAATATTCCCCTCTGATATTAATTCAATCACTTTGGTTGCATGCTCCGCTTTATGGACACTCCTCGGATCATCAGACTCCCGCCTTTTGACCTTTACGGCTTGGACCGCATTTATGGGTTTCAGTTCGGTGATGAAACTTTAAATTTCCTTCATTTCTTCCTTCCTTCCTTGCTGCTCCAAGGAAATCGTCCGCAAATCGTAAAGAAGACAAAGGGACAGGCCATAAGCCTGCTGGGATGTATCTATATCTATATTTATCCCTATTGCGGCGGATGCTGAGGCAGAATCTGGTGTCTGTATTGTTTCTTGTCAGCTTGAGTTTTTCGTGATTTTTCATGTGTCTGTCAGCAGAAAGAAAAGCTGATCTCCCAGTCCCCTCCCCTCTTCTCCATTTTTCTCCATCCTCAGTTTTTCCTCAGTTTTCCCAGAGAATATCCGAGAGTAGCCCCCAAGCAATGTACCATTGAGTGGGGGAATCCGAAATGATGGGGATGACCTTTGCCAACAATCGGTTTCCATTTCCAAATCGCATTATATATGCTGCACCAATAAAAGTTAAATTGTCCTCCGACTGCGAGAGGACATCAATATGGGATTTCATATTTGTCTGTTTAATATTTCAGCGCGACCGTGAAAAGGACATCGCAAAAAGGGACTTCCAATGGGGAACTCCCATTGCGATATATCAAAAGAGGGTTTTTCTATGTGGCGGAATAAAAACGAAATTAGACTCTGTGGCAGCAGCGAGTTGATTGAATCCAGAATTGAGTTGACATTGTGCAAACTTTTTGCAACCATAACTCATTGCTAACACTTGGAAACGACTGTAAATCATTTATTGAAATGCATTCATTTGTGGGTAAAAGTTTAACAAGTTTTTGGTCGCCCAACGTTTATAATAATTGATGATTCTGGTTTTACTTTGCATTCGAAAATAACAAGTCACTTGCTCAACCAAAAACACAGACGGTCATGTGAATGGTTTTCACTTTCCAGTTGATGTGTTTTCGATTACATTTCAATATGTATTTCTGGACAGTGAACTTTTTCTTATTAAATGTTTATTTATGGCCAGAATGCGTGGTCCGACCGCCCAGCACGTGCCACTCGAAACTGTCTGAAGGAAAAAGTCTGGCTACAGTTATAAGTTTGATATTAAAAATTGAAATCAAATGCCTAGGAATGCAGGGAATTTAGACTCTTAGTCGAATTTTAACTTTCGAAAAACTTATTTTATTGAAGTCCCATTGCGTTTTATGTTTATGCACTCTCCCAAGAAGAACTTCCAAATCTCAAACTCAATTTGTTAAAAGTACGTAATTGTAGCTAATGGCCCTGGAAAGTTGGCCCAACCGGCTGAGGGAGGATAACTCCCAATCAGATGTTTACGCACACTTGGATCTGGCATGTGTGCCGGGTAAATAAAATAGGAAGAAAATTGCTGGCATATTAGCCAGCGAAAAGCCGTAAAAATGTGCTCACATTTATACACTCGAGTGTGCTCCAGTGTCCCATAAAAAGTCGGCGCTCGGGAGCAGAACAAAGCAGAGACATTCGATTCACTTGCGTGCGCGCACTCATCCAATCGTACACGGAAAGAAATTATGCTACAGGAGTGACACAAAGATTTCAAGTGATTTCTTTATGGATGCTCTCTTAAATAATAAAAAAAAGAGTAGAGGTGGAAGTAATTTAAAGTAGATTTTGTAGGAATTTTTTGGAGTACAAAATTGTTTACTTAAATTGTTTTTATAGATGGAGTTTACCATTGGAACTTTGGGAATATTACTTTCCAAATAGGTACTTCAAATGAAATTGAAATATTCTAAGGAATTTGGTTAAATGGAATTTCTCATTATCGCTCGTCTAAAAAAAATGGTACTCAGTTATTTTAATTATGTTATTAAAAATATTTTCAATTCTTTAGAATAGATTTTTGGTAGGATCCCGGAAATTGATTTTTTTACTATAGGTGGAATTTTTCTGTTTTATTATTTTTCAAAGCAAAGGATTTCTAAAAAAAACCTTTCATTTGCAGTTAATATAAAATATTTGTAGGAGTTAAGATAAAACATTTATTTTCGGATTAATATATCACCATCTTTAAAGTATTATTGATATGTTATGATATGGGGTCCAGTTTTCTTCCTGTATTGCTTTCTTTTTTGGGCCAGTTCCGTTAAGAGACAGAGGCACGAGCACAAGCACACTCACTCACTCGCAGGGGTATAAATGCAAATGGCAATTGACTTTCATTGCGGATGGATACGGATCGGGTGGCCAAGGAAAAAAGCTGAAGGGAGGGGAAAACCTGGGGACCTGGGCACCGAGCACAATGTCAAATTCAATCGCCGGCGAAGGTCGCGCACTTGGCATGAAAAGGCCAACCCCCAAAGCCAAAAGCCAAGAGCCGAACCAAAGACAAAGTCAAAGTCGAAGCGAAAAAGCCATCGACATTGAGTATCGACTTAGGTGAGTGACTCCACTCCAATGGAGCCGGAGACAAGAAGCGGAGAACTGGGGAACCGAAGAACCGTAGAACCGGAGAACTCTAGAACTGGAGAACCCGGCAGTGCCATGTACGTGATTTCATGCTAATTGCTTGGGCACTGCAGTAGGCACTTGGTTCGACACCCAGTTGGCCCTGTTTTTGCTACTGCCCAAATACTCTTCGGCCATTTCGCGCTCCGTTTGTCAATGTCGTCTGAGGAACTTTCGAACTGTCGTCGACTTCTCGGGGCCGTGCAATTAATTAACGCTAATGAAGCTGCCTCGGACTCCCACGCCCGTTTGTCTGGCAAAGTTTTTATTTGGAGTGCACACTTTATGCAGGTGGTGGGAGATGGAGACCATCTAATCGCTCAAGGTCTTGGCTGCAGGTTGCTCAACTGGCAGTCGGAAAAGAGACAAAACCAAGACCAAGCACTCGTGCCAAGAGCAGGATGCCTCCTCCTCTTGGCCCACCAGCCTTACCTGAAACAATCAGCACAGAAAGTAACAACAATTGAGCAAAATACTTTCCTGTGTGTTTTTACTTTTAGCCAGTTCTTCCACTGCCACATTTTAACCCCCCCCCCACCATTTATTTTTCCACTTTTTCCTATGCCAAAAGCAGTAGCAAATAGTACAACAATGCCTTCTCCATGATGTTTTTGTTTTGAGCGAGTGCCTGTGTTTGTGTGTGTGTGTGTGCTTGTGTGTCCTTGATAAGGATGCATCTTTTCTATTGTTAGCTTGGCATTTTGAAAAATGCTCTCAACGTGTAGCTCGCACTCTCTCCGTTGCCTCTTTTTTCTCAGCCCCAAAACGAAAGCCAGCGGCTTTTGAAGTATATGTGAGTCTGCCTAGGTTACAAGACTGCACGTGCTCCTACACTCCCTCCCGTCCTTGAACACCCCCATGTCCTTACCGCCCACACTGCACTCGGAAATAATTTGAAATGCAAAATCATGCGGAAGGCAGGCGCAGTGCGGCAGACGCAGGACGGCCGCCACCTGCTCACCGACATCCGTGTGGCACTTCTGGTTCTGGTTGTTGTTGGGACCTAAGCACACTCAAACATACGGACACAGGGACAAACGGACAAAGGTACATAGGGACACACGGACGCACGCACCCGCAGGCCCACAGATACTCGTGTTCAGGTTCAGGATCTGGGCAGTCGTGCGTAGCTTTTAGCAATTTGATACCCTGGAAAAATGGTTGAGCAGCAGTATAAGTTTGAAAAGTGGCGCCCGAGGAGGTATTTTACAGTTGAAACATGCCTTAACAAAAAGTGGCGCCCAACGTGGGATTCTGTGATTTATCTAAACTGTTAGGTAAAGGTATAGCTCTACCCTAATTTTCCCTATTCGGTGGGTACCTTCTCTACTACTCCTGCTGTGGCGCCCCACTTAAACCTTTGGGTGAAATGGTATAACCCCACCTTAGAACACAATTATTCAATAGGTACCCTCTCTAATATATCTACTTAAATTGTTTTTTTGTTTTTAAACTATGTTTTTCAAAAACTGACGATGTTCATAAACTGTTGACTGAAATGGTAAGCCCCAACCCTAAACACATTGAATGGGTAGCATTTGTACTACTCCTGTTTGGGCGCCATTCCTGCTAATGTGTCAACAGAGTATGCTAAATATTTTAAACGTCCGCAGGGAAACGGCACCCTGTATATCAATTAAAGCGGTGCTAGCACGTTTTAGTCGTTACTTTTCTCTCTTCAAGGGGAAGTCCTGTGAGTTAAATTTCCTTTGTCCGCATGTATGCGTATGCTGTAAGTCATTTCCGCAAGTTGTAAATTTATTTTAATAAAGCTGCGGTGCGTGTGAAAATGTTTGCGCCCCCTTAGCTGTCAAGTGGCAGGGCAGCGGTCAAAGGGACCCAAACTGTGACGGGGCATGTGGGCAAACAATTTTCACACTTTTTGGCTTGTGCCAGCAGTAACCGTATAAATGATATAAACAACAGCCGGAAGCGGAACGACATGCATCATGGATCCACGGAGCCAGTTCCTCGACGAGACGCGACGCTCGACGTGCAAATATAGTGAAATATTCAACAGCTCCGGGGCCATGGTTCTACCATTCTGCCACGGGAATGGGACTGCCACACATAGTTGTGGGTTGCGTGTAAGATAAAACCCTGCACATGTGTGGGCCTGGGCGGAAAGTATCATCAGCAGTGGTCGCCGCAGCCAGCGAAATTAATTAAAAATTGCATAACCGCCACTTTTATGGGCCCAGCTTCCCTACACCGGCTGGCCATTGTGAGTTTTCCGAGCCCTGGGGCTATGGCTAGCCCTTTTTTTTAACTTTCTTAATGTCTGACCCATTTTCCGGCAGTCGAGAATGCAATTTAACTAGCACCCTCACAGCGAAAATAGATAAAATACATAGAACACCTACCGTCAGGTAAAACCAGCACATTCTCCTATTTCAATTTGATTGTGGTCACGAGCTAATCAATTTATACGTTTGCTGTGCAACGGTTGGGTTTTGCAAAGCCATTGTGAATAATTAATAAGTTAATTAATTCCATATTGGCCTTACCCATAAATGGTTACCGATGACATTTTCCATTCAAACGTTTATTTTGCATTGTAATTTATACGAAACATGAAATATGTATGGCCTGTTTTCTCCTGACTATGTTGATTTTGTAAATATTTCCAAAATGCTGCTCGAATTATGCAGTTCATTATTCAGCCCGGCACCACTCCACACGATGAAAGGCCACAGGAGCCGCAGGACACGCTGTCGTTGTCGTTGGCTGGCTGTCAACGCTCCTGCCGTCAGGCCCCAAAAATGCAGACCTGAAAAATGCCAACTAAAATGCTCATCTATTTTCAGCTAAGGTTTGCGTTTGTGTGTGCGAATAATGTAAACCAAATAGACAGACACTGAGGAAAAAAAGGGTGTTCTAAAATAAGCCATGAAAATGGCTTTTAGTGACTTGATGGTAAACGGGGTGTTACTTTCGGTTTCAATAATTAAATTTGGATGAGTTAATCCCAATCTTATTTTAGAATATTTTTTCTGAGTGCTTGCACAGAAAATGCTGTACTGACTTGTGTTGCAAACGTTTTATTTTTTTTGTATCTTATTTTAAAATAACCCCAATATTATTTCAGAAATTTGAGCTTACTTTTTAAGACCTACACCAAGAATTAAAAATAGTTCTATTATTCCATTGTATTGTAAATTTTCTTGTTGTTGTCAGATCTTATCTTGAAATACCTTTCCATTTTCTTCATAAAGCTCGAATTATTATATTTTGATGTGATAATCCTCATATTATTGTAGAATATTTTTCCTAAGTGCCTACGCAAAGAATTTTCAGATCTAAAAGTTTTGTTGTTTTCCTATCTTACTTTTAAATACCTATCCTGAGTATTTACTAAATTCCATTTATAACATTTTGATGAGCTAATCCCAATCTTATTTTCGAGTATTTTTGTTTAGTGCCTCTATAAAGAATGCTGCTTGAAAATGGGCAACGCGATGCTCGGGGTTTGGGGAGCAGTGCAAATAGAGCTCGTAATACTGCAATTTAAAATGTAAATGCGAACAAGGCCAAGTCCGATGATGGCCAGCATATGAATATGTATCTGTGTATCTGCGTATCTGTGTGGGCCGCAATCGAGGTGGCTGAGGTGGAGGGGGCGGGGTCCAGGGGGCATGTCCAGATGAATAATTGAACTTTTACTTCCGCCTTGTCAGCCTGATTGCCTTCGGGGGTCTCTGCTGGCGGCTCCTTAATACAGATATATACAAGTTTTTCTTTCCATTTTTATTTTTCGCTCTCTCTGTTGTTTGATTTAGCAAATGGCCGACATAAACGCAACAAAGTTAGCTTTGTTTTTCCTTTGGTGGCCCCAAACCACAACTTTTTCTCGGCTGACCGCCGTCGATTTATCTTTGCATATTTCCAGGCGTCCAATTAGTTTCGATTCGCTGCCGTTCGATTCGTTTTCCGTTTGGATTCGATTTGTTCTTGGGATGACAAGCGTTTCGGCCTGATTTCATTTCCCCGGGCCGCCTTTGTCTCGGGGCTTTTTAGCACTCAATTAAATCGCTTTTCGAGGGACATATTTATGAGCCCGCTGGCCCTGCTTGTAATTCCTCCAATGATAAATGACTTGCTCTGGATTTGGTCACTCAATTAGAGGGCACTGCGTGTGCTTAAGTGCCATCTTCGGGATTAAGTCTAAATCGATTAGCGAAAGGGATGAAAAAATAAAAAGCCCCTCGAAGATTTCCCGGTTCTTTGCATAAATTAAAATTTAATTAAGAACCATGGCAAGCGGACCAAAACGCTCTTCGAAAAGTAATTAAGGCTGACCATCAATCTGGGAGCCGCAGACGAGCCCAAAACCACAGAAACCCACACCAAATCCGTAACCAAACAAATGAAAGATTCCAAATTAATTTTTTCTTTTGGCTTTCTGTGGGCCAAATGCAAACATCAACGCTTGTGGCTTGGCCCAAGTCGCTCAGCTGTAAATAAACAGAGGCAAATTCAAATACGCAGAGAATAAGTTAGAATAAATAACTAACAAGCCAAAGTTGCTCTTAAGTCCCCGAGATGACTGCACTGGCACAATGGAGCAGGCCAAAAAACGAAATAAATCACATCCATTCACAATGCGAGTGAAGCGTAGCATGTCCTGGCAAGGACCCATCCCAAAACAACCCAACCAACCTAACAAAACCAACCAACCCACCCAAAACCCACCGACAATCCAGCCAATTTCCAAACAGTGGACGTTGGCTGAAATTTTATTCTGCCAAAAATATCCCACAGATTTTATTTGATGTTCGTATTGATTGCGTTGATTGATTTAAACTTCAATTGAATTGATAGCTTTTTGGGGATTCATTTATATATATGATCTCCTGTATGAGTTTCTCTGGGCTGTTGGCCCCATTTGCATCCACATCCACATCCACTGTATGATAACTTTGAAAGGTCAAATGACGGCTGGAGTCCCAGAAAAAAGGTAAAGATGCTGGCTTACCGAAAATGTAGATACATATATTAAAATATAACCGTTGATACAGACGACACCGGCTGTGAATGATGTATTGTGATGGATCCCCAGTTTCCAGTCCCTCGATTTTCCAGCCAGACAAAAGCTGAGACCCGGGAATCCGACTTGGCATTGTTGTGGGCCATTGTCAATGCGTTTGACAAAAGCACTTGGTGGGGAAAATTGGAAAAGTGCGGGTGGGGCGCGACCTGCGAGTACGAGCCTTTTCAATTTGTTGTCCCTTATTGATTTAAAGTTCACTTCAGTCGCGGTCGCTTTGTTGGCGAGTGTCGGTCGCACACAAACCACATGAAACTCATTTCCCCGAAGGTGCGGCAGTTGAAAGGGCCCAACATGTATACTATACACACCTATATGGCACACGCAAATAAACACGATTCCTCTGCTGACACTCGAATTTGTAAGCCGGAGTTTACTTAGTTTGCCCGACATGGGAATTACACGTTTCGTTCCCCCCAAAATGTTTTCCTACTCCAAAGGGAAAAGGAAAATGGAAGTTCTACTACTGCCCCCCATGTGAAAGGCAAATGGGAAAGTGTGTGGCCCCAAGGCAATGCGACGCAAGTGGGGATGGGGTCTAGCATCGATTACCAGGCAAGCAAATTGCAAAATAAATGTACATAATTTGAAAATTGACATTTGCTAATGATAAGCCTCTGCTGATTCTGAAATATGGCCAGAATTCAGAGATACAGCAAGCAGCTGCCATCGTATAGATGGAATGAGTTGGAATTTTAGGCAGGCAGCAGCTGGTGCCATCTCAGAAAAGGAAGGAAGCTAAATTTTGACGGGGCCCAAACGGAAATTTCCTCCCACGGCTCAGAAATTGAAGCTGTTTATGGTAAATTAAACCAATTGAGTGGGATTACGTTTTGCGCACTACAACGACGCCTGCAAGTGTTTCCCTGCCTCGACAGGGTTTCAATTTCATTGTCTGCCCGAGCCTGCGGCCAACGGAATTTATATACCCACCCATACAGTGTACCATCAGAGCCACAAGGTGTTTATGGGCTTAACTCCGGCTACGATTTTGCTTATTCTGCCGGCTCAGAGATTTGCATGTTCCATGACTTCTGGGGGGCTTTGATATGCGGATATATAAAGAGGGATGGGCTGGCAAGAAGACAAATGGCCAGCACGTTGCGGTTCATTTGCCTGTCACAACAAATGCCGAATCGATGCAAATGTAAATGGATATCGGATCCAGGAAAACGTCGGCGGAATCTCAAGCAGAAGTCAAGAGATGAATGCTGGGTTTAGGGAACTTGATATACTCTCTACGCTTAAAGGACGCTTAAAAGGATCTTAATCGGTGTAAATCCATCAGGCACGTAGCCGGGCTGCCAAAATGCCGTACAATATTTATTTTCCTTATAAAATCAGCAAGTGTTAAGGTATTTTTAGGCACTATCTTTAAATGTTTGGTTGCTGAAAAATGGGATTGAGGATTGATGGGACTCCGCTTATTTAATTATAATATATATTTAAATAACTTCTTTCCTCTATTTGTTTGCTTATAATCAATAAATGTTGATTAAAATTAACCAAGTTTGAACGCATTTTCTAACACATCTGGTGGTTTTGGTGAATTATTTACCCCTTTCTTTGCGTTACCAACTCTTAACAAATATATATTTTTAGACTTTATGTGGCATTTAACATTCAAACAGAATTTCTCCTTTATTTTATTTTGCTTAAATTACTCGAATATTTATTTACTTAAATACCAAACTGTTAACAAAAAGGAATGCAGTTCAGGTTTAAATTCTCCCATAAATGCCAACAATTTGTATTGCTCTTTGCTCAAGCATTCTGCAAATACAAATGTGAAAATACCATCAACAAACTGGCTTACAAACTGTTGTGGCCCCTTGAAAAAGTGCGCTCATAAATGTGACAGCGAATAAATCGAGTTTCTTTTTCAATTGCAGGACTTGGCAAGCGATTGGCAATAATAGCGGTCATCAGAATGAGAGCAAATGTCAACCGGGCAGCGTGTCGTCCCCATTGAAAGTCCTTTTCCGTGGCACTAGGACAACATTTTGAACTGGAACTGGCAACTAAGTAGCACCGCCTGTGGCCATCAACATGACTCTTCTGCAGAGACTCCAGGCCATGTCGGCCAGCACAACCAGGACGATATTGGAGGGCAGCATCGATAGCATCGGTGGTACAAAGGAGCCGCTGGCGGGCAGACTGCCCGTGCTGGAGGAGTCCGCCTCGCATGCCCGTTATTTGAAATTCATCGCCGACGGGCTCATCGACGAGGGACTGGGCATTGCGGTGGGCAGCGGGAGCAGCATCGCCTTGTCCGTAGAAGATGTCGTCGCCGGACAGGCACAGGACGTCCAGGCGGGCGAGGGATCCACCGACGACGCCGACGGCAGCAGCCATCTGGCATTAGTCTTCGTCAAGTGTTTCATTATTGGTTTCATCATACTGGCCGCCATCCTGGGCAACATGCTGGTAATAGTGTCCGTCATGCGCCACCGGAAATTGCGGTGAGTCCTTGTGGCAGCTCCTCCCTGGCCCCCATCCCATTTCCTTGTCCGCCCGCTGGACATGTGTGCTCATATGTCTGGGTTGGT
Source organism: Drosophila subpulchrella (assembly GCF_014743375.2). Classification (NCBI taxonomy): domain Eukaryota; kingdom Metazoa; phylum Arthropoda; class Insecta; order Diptera; family Drosophilidae; genus Drosophila; species Drosophila subpulchrella. The sequence goes on from NC_050609.1 coordinate 10,066,959, forward strand.
TGACATTGGCTCCATTAATTTGTCGCCCTGAATCAAGTGGGTTTTACTTACCAGACACGGCTTCGATTTCGTTGGACTGTCCTTGTCCAGAGCGTAAGGAAACGGGCTTTCAGTTTGAACTCTTAACATTAGGGTCATATGAAACTAGCCTTAATTTCGTCTTGCTGACTGGGTTTAAACACTTACGTTTTCATTTGATATTTAAGATCATTTAATGTTGTTAATCGAGTTTCAGCAAGTGTCATATGACTATAACAACTTGAATCTCCACTGACTGACAGATTTTTTAGTAAAAAATGGTCATACCATATCTGTAAATATGTATGTTTTGATATAACATTTAATTTCAATTTTTTCTCTTGGTTGCCGAGACTTTTTAATAAATTCAGTCAGTAAGTTTAGGCTTAAGTTATTATAGCCGTATAACACTTGCTAAAATGTATTCAAGTGTCATATAGCCTTTAGTAGGAAAGTATTTAAAAAGCTATCTACAGCTAAAAATAAAGTCTCTGCTCACAACATTTATTCCGTTTTATGTTTCCCTTTGTTTTTGAGCAATTGCCTGAGTGGTAACCTGCCACATTGTCCACGAATCGCGGATGTTGTAGCTGTCAAGGACATGACTTTGCCTTGTATTTCCCTTCTTTTTGTATTTTTTGTTTGCACCTTAATACCAAGCGTTTTTGCGAGTAGCTACCACGTTTTTGCGGCCATTAATTTGTCATCATTTATCATATTTTCCATCATTTTCGCGTGTCAAGCGCACAGAACTCATCTTGTCCGCCTTCCGAGCATTTGGGGCGTGGCAGATTAATTCCGCAGCCAGTTGGCCAAGTTGAATGCTAGATACGTGCGTAATTACATTAGAAATGTTAATAAGGACCGAGCATAAAAATATTGTTGCCTACTTAAGGGGGAGCCATTGGCATTTACTTTATGGGCGGCCATATAATTTGTCAAATTTATGAATTGAGCACCGCCTCCACATGAGATACATATATACATGGCCAGGTGGGCGGTTGAGGAATATACCTGCGAGGTAGCCAAGTATGTACGTGATTCTGAAGCAAATTCATAAGCCCAGCACCGCTGGCATTTAAACAACCCAACATAAAACACTCGCAGCGAGGCGACAATGGTGTAATGGCGTAACCTAACCCCGGGACATTCAATGTCAAGGCGCAGACTATTAAAGCGGCCCCAAGAAAATGGCTTCCACTGTCATTGCCGTATGCCTTTTGCCTTGGAATACCAAAGCCAGCCAACGCACACCTGACATTTGTGGCTGTTGCTGAGGATGCGACTGAGGATGAGACCGAGGATGAGGATGAGGCTCATTTAGCCTGCCAGGGACAGGCAATTTGGGACCCGACCCTGACTTCGTCTATGCCATGTTGCCGTTTTTATCTCAGCATCTTTTCCATTATTGCCGGGCTCATTGTCATGTGCGTTTTCCGCACCATTTTCACCTTTTCCGCCTCGCTAGGCAGTTTAAATCATCACGGCAAATTAGACTTAATTACGAAACAACATGTATTCCCACTTAGGCCCTATGTTACATCTGCCACCATACCATCCCGAATCCCTGGGATCCAGGCGAGTCCCGAATAAGCCAGCTCCCCCACATTTGTGCCACTTTTTCCGATTAAACACTCAACTTAAATTATTCATGGCACACAAATCGGTAGATTGGGTGACAAATTAAAGCCATGCCGGAGTTCAAGTGCAGAACTCCACTTTCTCCATTAACTTGACTCCTCCTGAAAGTGCCGACTCATAATTGTAATCAAAATTGACACCCAACAACCGACCCGTTCGTTCCCACGCACCCACTATGTAATCGGCTTTTGGGTAACGCCTCAATAACATTTTCATGTTGCCTTTGCTGCGGGTATTTTGCCTTTGTACTTTGCGGCGTTTTAAGCCTGCCCCCGGATCCGGATAGTCGACCTTTCGGGGCGTCTGCGGTCGTTTCAGCTTGTGGTCGTAATTAGGTTTGCGGGCGCTGGTTGAATGTTATGGTGAAATATGACAAAATAACCAGGGATTGTTAACGAGTTTAACAGATAAAGGCGGGGTACAAACGAGTAAAAAGGGTATACAATCCATGATTGATGCAGTTGGAAAAAGTTCTTCCATTCAAAAGTTTACGTTGCATATTAAACCGTTTAGTCTGAAAGCAAAACTTTCATTTGAGTCAAGTCCCCACAGACACTCTGGTTTTAAACTTGTATCTTTACCACCCATTCGGTTGCGGTTATGCCTCCGGAATACGGGGTTATGTACGCCTGATTGTTTGAAAATCCATTCTGACGGACGATAAACGCATTTGCCGCCCCGCATTGCGTATACGCCGCGTGCACCTAATTGACTTAACGTTTTGCGGTGCCACGCAACGTTGATGATCGCTGGTGGAAGTTGTGGTGGCGTTAAGCTAATTATTAATTAACCCATTAAACAATGAAATCCACTCAGAGTGCCGCTGTGCCACATTAAACAGCGGTCGCACGCGGCGTATGCGCAATGTGCGCCCCAAAGTTTTCAACTCAAGTTTCAAAAAGGGAAGACTGTGGAACGATTAGCGCTGTGAGCTGTGAGCTGTATGCTGTGAGTGACTGGAAAGCTTAATGCACAAATTTAATTTGAGAACTTGCCAATCTCGATTTCACTGGCACTCAGGCTTCCTCCTCTTAGTGGCTGGCTGCGTGGCTTCCGCCTTGGTTCCTGCTTAGACTTATACCAGCTTTTAGTCTTACTTTACTCCTCCTCCCTTGGATTGCAGCATCATTACCAACTACTTTGTGGTCTCGCTGGCCGTCGCCGACATGCTGGTGGCCCTCTGTGCGATGACATTTAATGCTTCCGTCATGATCTCGGGCAAGTGGATGTTCGGATCGGTGATGTGCGACATGTGGAACAGCTTCGACGTCTACTTCTCCACCGCCAGCATCATGCATCTCTGCTGCATCTCCGTGGACAGGTGAGTCGGGGCTTACTCTGTACTGCTAATTAATTTAAGACCTGCCCGCAAAGGAAAAAGTATTCGATATTTAATAAATGCATTACACATACCATAATAACGTATACATTATGATGTTCAATATGAAGGCAAGGCATGGAATAAAATGTTCCACTTTTGAGATGAGTTCAGTTTGAGTTCTTTAAATTTTTTCTCTATTTGGAATATTTTATAAAGGCACCTAAAAGTATGCTACACCAGTTTTTGAAGAGCATACTTTTTCAGAGCATACCTTAAGACTCCTTAGTATATATATTTAACTAAAGTTTATTCAATAAAGTACTTGAGATCATTTAAAGTTCCGACTTTTTGATATATGAGGATTTTGAAATCTTTTATACATTTGCCCAAAAGTGTGCTACACTAAATGTTCTGTCCAAAAATGCCGTGGATTCATTTCGATATAAGACGTAGATTTTTCGAAGCATACTTTTAGGTACCTTAAGTTATTGTTTTATTATTATTATTAAGTTATTGCCAGACTATTGATGAATCAATAGTAAAAAGTACGATTTTTTCAGTTATAGTAACCCAATTTCTAATTATCCTATTTATACTTTCCTATAGATACTACGCCATCGTCCAGCCGCTGGACTATCCCTTAATCATGACGCAGCGGCGCGTGTTCATTATGCTCCTGATGGTGTGGCTTTCCCCAGCACTACTCTCGTTCCTGCCCATCTGCTCAGGGTGGTACACAACGACCGAGAACTACAAGTATCTCAAATCGAATCCGCACGTGAGTAGCCCCTTTAAGCCCCTATCCGCTTAATGCATTTAATTGGACAATTAAATAGACCATTAATGCGATGTCCTACATTAAGGTCTGCCCCCATCAGATTTGTTTGGGAGATCGCCCCCCGGTGGGCCTGCATTATTTATTCAATTTGCTAGCACATCAAACTAATAGAAAATTCTAATTTAGTTGAAACGGTATCGACTTTGCATGCATTTTGCATGCCATCCCAGCCACGTGGGCGTCTGTGCGGCAGCCTTTGACTTTTCCCCGACCCTCCTCAACGGAAATTGATTTATGTTTGTGGGGCTGAAGCAGTTTTACGCCTTTCAGGCTGCCAGTCGACAGGTAGCATATTTATTACCCCATTTTATTGGTTTTTTCCCGGCAAATACTTGGCAGCTCCTACGGGGGATCTACATCCATATATACATATATATATCTGGCCCGTCAGCAGCTGCTGCTCCCACTCCAGTGCGGTGGTTATCATTGCGCAATAAAATGCTGATGTAGAAATAAATGTAGGTAATTCCATTCCGGTTTGAAGGCAGGCTGTGCATAATTTTTGGTCTTTCCCCTCCAAACCCACCCACCTGGCAGGCCCTTTGCATACATTAGCAACCGCGAGTGGTAGGGCTTTAATTAGTTTTACTTGTTTATGCTAATAACCGTCAACGCAGGAGACAGAGCGTACTGGTCGTAAATCTGATTAGATGTCTTCTGGTGGCCTTTTGTCATGCCATCGCCGTAATGCACAGTGTAATTGAGTTTTTATAGTGGCACTTGGCATTGCAGTGCAGTAATCGCATCGCCATTGCCATTGCCATTGCCCATACGCAACGTTGGCAATTGCCGAGCATTACGCTCCATTAGGGTTCGCCACTGGCATTCGGCCATTGTTCAGTGTCCATTTTGATTTATTGATAGTCGCTAATTGAGTTGTCCATCGACTGCGATTTCGATTGGGATGCCAATTACCCGTTTCAGATATGCGAGTTCAAAGTGAACAAGGCGTACGCCATAGTCAGCTCGTCGATGAGCTTCTGGATTCCCGGCATCGTGATGCTATCGATGTACTACCGCATTTACCAGGAGGCCGACCGGCAGGAGCGCCTGGTCTACAGGTAACCACCAGCCAACCGAGTGGCCCATTCATTTGGCCAGCACCAATTAACGCTAATTACTTGTGTGTAGATCCAAGGTGGCCGCCCTGCTGCTCGAGAAGCATCTGCAGATTAGCCAAATTCCCAAGCCGCGGCCGAGCATCCAGGTGGAGCAGTCGACCATCTCGACGATGCGGCGGGAGCGGAAGGCCGCCCGCACCCTGGGCATCATCATGAGCGCCTTCCTCATCTGCTGGCTGCCCTTCTTCCTCTGGTGCGTATACTTGATGGCCCAAATTGGGCGTAAATATGGCTTATGCTCTAAAGCAGCGGTGTTGGGGGGCTTTTAATTAAGTCTGACTTATTTGAAATAATTTCTGAACAGATGGTTTTAACCTGCCTAAAATTGTGCTATCTAAATAAGTTTTAAAGTACGGAGGGCTTATTAACTAATATGTATATTAAGTAATTACATGTAATGGTTCCATTTTTATTAAAATAATATAGCCAGGGACCGAAACAGTTATAACTTTTACTTTAACACTCATTTTTATACCCGTTACTCGTAGAGTAAAAGGGTATACTAGATTCGTCGGAAAGTATGTAACAGGCAGAAGGAAGCGTTTCCGACCCCATAAAGTATATATATTCTTGATCAGGATCACTAGCCGAGTCGATCTAGCCATGTCCGTCTGTCCGTCTGTCCGTCTGTCCGTCTGTCCGTCTGTCTGTCCGGATGAACGCTGAGATCTTGGAAACTATGAGAGCTAGGCTATTGAGATTTGGCGAGCAGATTCCTGAGCTTCTTACGCAGCGCAAGTTTGTTTCAGTAGAGTGCCACGCCCACTCTAACGCCCACAAACCGCCCAAAACTGTGGCTTCTACAGTTTTGATGCTAGAGTAAAAATTTAAACTGAAATGAATTGTTCTTATCAATACCTATCGATTGACCCAAAAAAAAGTTTGCCACGCCCACTTTAACGCCCACATACCGCCCACAAACTTCAAAAAATCGTAAAAATGAACGCGGATATCTCGGAAACTATCAAAGATAGAGTATTGGGATTTCAGATTTAGATTCCGTAGCTTTGTACGCAGCGCAGGTTTGTTATGCGAATATGCCACGCCCACTCTACCGCCCACAAACCGCCCAAGCCTGTGGCGCTCACAATTTTTATGCTAGATAAAAAATTTTAACTGAAATGTATTGGTCTCGTCAATACCTATCGATTGATCCAAAAAAAAATTTCCCACGCCTACCCTAACGCCCACAATGCTTAAATCTGTCTTCCGCCGGTAGGTGGCGCATTTAAATCTCGCTTTGCTGCTTGCATATCTCCATTTACCTTTGGTCCCTTTAGCTGAGTAACGGGTATCTGATAGTCGAGGTACTCGACTATAGCGTTCTCCCTTGTTTAGTCTTTATTCTGTGATTGTTATCATTCATTTAATTATAGTAGTTCATGGGTAGACACTTGATCAGAAAATTTCAGTTATTTTAATAATAATCGTTATATTTGAAGATATTGAAAGATTTATCAAATTGTTGTAATATTTTTGATATGTTTAGCTATTAAATTAAAGTTATCAAGCTTTTAATTTCGATAAAAAATATATTTTGAAATAATATTTATGACTAAATGAAATAATGACTTAAAGTATAAAGCTATTTATTTCCGTGACATTAAAGAAGTATAATTTTAGTAGGTTTAACTTACAACTTCAAAATGGAAACTAACACCTTTCACCCTTCACTCATCCCTTATGCCAGGTACATCGTATCCTCGCTGTGCGATAGCTGCATCACTCCGCGCCTCCTCGTTGGCATCCTGTTTTGGATCGGCTACTTCAACTCGGCCCTGAACCCCATTATTTATGCATACTTCAATCGCGACTTCAGGGCCGCCTTCAAGAAGACCCTCAAGGTGAGTTGCGGGCTGGCCATCGAGTAATTTGCATTTATTTTCGACTTCGACATCTTGATGGGACTTTTATTCTATTCAATTTCGCTTTGTTCGGGCATCCAAAACTGAATTCTCTGCACCACCTTTAGACTTAGTACAGGGCTTCCGTAACCGCTGCAATCGCAAAGGACAGGGCCACCGCCACCCAATCCACCCCATGCACAGAGGCGGCAGCGGCAACAATATCGACGGCAATACCAACTGGCAACACGGCCGCGGCAACAGCAGCGTCCAACCGAAGAGGCTCACGTTTAGCGTTTATTTTGGTAGCTATTGGCATCGCGGATGCACAGAGAACAAATACATCTTAAGTTGGGAGTTATAATTCTAATTTGTTCAAAACAAAAGAGTTGGTGGAGTTATAATAATAAAATAAAATATTAAAGGGGTCATTCGGTCAGGTAACTTATTAAGGACGCCCCTTAAGACAACATCTCACAGTTACTTTATATATAAAATATTCAATTCATTATTCAATTTCTTTCAGTTTACTAGAAAAATCTATATTACTTTGACTTTTTTTTATTGTTGTCAGTCAAATACCTCTAAAACTGGGACAGAAATTCCTTCCATGCAAAAATCCTGAAATACCACTACAAAAATTATGCCGTGTTTTTTCTCTGTGCAGTCCTGTGTTCAGCGGAGAGTGTAGAAAGAGTAGCGTTCATATTAGCTGATTAAAATGCTTCATCTACTGGTTGCTAAGCAAGAAATATAGCTTTCCCACTGCCTGAAGGACTGAAAACTCTGCACGTTCTTTGCTCTAATGCTCTACTGCTCTGCCTGCGCCTGCCTTCTGTCTCTCTATCAGTTTCATGCGGGACGGGATTTTTCGGCCCGATCCCGGAGTGGGCCTTTCAATCGCTTGAACATTCTGCTTGCCACTTGCCACGCATACAGTACCATCTACTACTCGAACCATCTACCATCTCTCTTTCCACGCACAGCTGGCGCTTACTGTGCTGCTTCGTTGCCTATGGCCCGACAAAAGCTAAGCGCGCCAAAGTATGCAACAGAAAACAGAAAGCATAAAACGTAATATTTAAATTAAAACCGAACCTCTTCTTTATATGTATGCCTCACACTCACACTCTTACAATCACACCCACACCTCCACACAAGCGTAAATGCTGATGATGAAATGTTATTCTTTCTCTAAAAATTCTCCCTTTTATGCTGCACACTTTGACATACCACCGGCAAAAAACACAAACACCAAGACACACTGGCACACGGACGGGTCCTTGTTCGTCCCTTTTTTCATACGAATGCGCGGCCTTTCATTTCGTTTAGCATTTTGGGTGTGTGTGTGTGTGACTCTTTTTTGTATTTTTTTCCTGGATCCCTTTGGCCTTTGTTTTTTGTGTGTGAAACCAAATTGTCACAGACATGTGCCGCCACCAAACCAAAGAACCCACACAAGAACCCACCACCCCCACCCAGTCGATTGTCGCCTGTCCCACGCGGCGTATGCTTAACCTCTGAGTGCTGTACAGTAGCGAGCTAACTCTATTAAGTTACATAGCGTACTCTAACGAAAACAGGCGAGACTATGTGGATCCACTAATAGTATGGCTCTGTTTTCTACCCGCAGAGCCTCTTTCCCTACGCCTTCTACTTCTGTCGACGCAACAGGGGGCGGGACGACGACCGGGATCTGGAGTTCGGCGGTCCCAGTCGGCGGGGAACCAATGGAGCCCGGGCCGGTTCCGGATCCGCTGAGCTGCCCAACTGCATCAACTCGACGGCCTCGTCGGAGATCCACATGAGCGTGATGCGGGCCCGCCAGTATGCCGTCAATGTCACCCCCACCACGGACGCCCAGATGCAACAGCTGCACCCCCTCTACACCAACTAGATCTACCTACACCCATGGCGTACACACTTGATCTCAACTCCTGTGCTTCACAACGTCTGTTCATGAGTGCGCAGTGCACTCCAAGTGTTCTCCAGAAACCAGATTGCCAGCTTACAAATAAATTTGCCCGATAGGTGGAAAAAACATTCCTCAAAATGGCTGCTAAGAGGGCTAAAAAGAATTTAACCACAAATAAAACAGCTAAAGCAACAGCAACAATACGACAATCCCACAGATTATAGAAAGCCTTCAACAACAGCAAATTAACGTGCAAAATGAATTGAAATACAAATAGAAATATTTCGACATACTTATTTACGTGTCATGGAGTCAGAAATTTCATAAAGAGATGTTTATAAATGCGCATGCAACAATAGATATATGAATTGAATGTTTGATATACGTATATAAAAAGCGAGATGTTAAACCAAAAAAAAAACTAAATATGCGATATGCAGGGTTTGAAATAATACTCTAAAGTAAAAAGTAAATGAAAAGCTAGAGTTTCACAGTAGGTTAAAGGTCTGGTTGAAAGGTTTTTTATGCAAAATATATGTTATGTTCGCATGCAAAAAGTTTGGACTTCAATATTTATTGTTTTATCTAATATTTTAAATTGACGTTAACGACTTTCCAAATATTTGTTGTACATTTATTCGATTAGCGAATAAAGACTGGCCAGTAATCAGTGACTCATTTGAATTACACGTTTTTTAGATATTCAAAGCATTCAACCAGGTCTTAAATCTACTGTTAGTTACCTACAACTAATGTTAGGAACGCGTTCTTATTTTTTGCATAACTCACTTTCTCGATTCTTTAAAAAGTAATGAGAAAGATAATTTGATTCGTTCAAGACATTAAAATAATCTAGTTCATTTAACCAAAATCAAATTATATATGTCATAATACATAACCAAACAAAAAGATTCATTCGTATGATATAAAACATAGAAGCTAAAGCACGACTAACATATCCATTGGGTCTTTTAGCCTCAACTTTAATGTTTCCCGACTTTGAGTCCCACACTGTTGTTGTAGTCCAGTTAGCGCTCTAGAGCTATATATTATATACGAACTATACCTGTAGCTAAGTACATGTGTACCTCCCTCTCTGCAAATAGATGCAACCGACATTCATGGAACTGTTTTGTAATCTTTTGAGCAAGTGTGACTAATTCCTATATCGCTATTCTCTTGCCTGGACAATCTTAACGAAGCACAATAAACTAAATCTCCAGACTCCAAGCCTGTTTAGTTGACTTTCGCTTTCGCCTCGAAATTAGTTGAGTAGGAGATATAAGAGAAATTATCAGTAACTGCCACGCCCCCTCGCCGAATTTGTCACCGCAATTGCGCTCATAAATCAAAGGTGTTTTTAGCGGAAAGCTGGCTAAAATTGTTTGCAGAATATATATACGATATATATAAAACGATGACTTTTTCTTACGATTCACAGTCATTATTTAAAGCGCCGGCTTAAGAGCTCACCGCCGTCGACAAATGAGCATCTGCCGTCTCTGTCGGCGTGACTACCCCTACTACACCCTACTTCTCCCCGCCCTACAGTGGGCGTGTCAATATTTGCTTTATTTAACTCTCGACGCTTTGTTTAAACTACGGAACGCCCACAAAAAAGTTGGCAGTCAGCAGCGTTGATAACATTTGAAATGTAGCCAAATATTGTTAACTAAATTAACGTCGAATGATAAGAAGCTGAAGTACAAAACACGAATGCTCTTTAAAGTTAAAACAGTTTTGCCTGGACTAAAATAACTTTATAATATTTATTTCTGGTTACAAAAGTGATTTCTTTGTTGCCACAAGTGTTTCCAGGTGCGTTGCACTTTAGTAGAAGGTGCATCCGTTGAACGAGGAAGTACGAGTATATATCTTTGAAGTACCGCTGTGTTTAATCAAAAAAAGTTAAGATTTGTGGAAGTCATACAAAAATAATTCGAACTATTTATAGCTTACATATGAAATATGTTTATTAAAATTTAAGCACACATAGTTTGTTAAGTTGTTCATCAATTATCATTTTCAAACAGTATTCAGCATCAGAATTTAAAACATTATATGATTTACAAAAGTATTTCCACACTTCAATAGCCCTGATACCCTTATAAATTAAAGTGTTTTGCCGGAGAAGTATGGCACGTGTCCGTAAACCACCTGGATCACAGCGTCAATAACAAAAACAGCCATAATTAACAAAAATACGATTTAGTTTAACCGCAAATTGGCATGTCAACTCATGGGAGCATGTGACTCTCGAATAAAAACAAACTAAACAGTTCGCGTAAATGTCGAAAAGTAAATAATTAAATTATGGCAATTAGGTAAAGCTCACGACGATTACAATCGCCTGGAAAAGTATGCTGACGAGTCATTCCATGATGCAATCCCAGATAAGTTGACAATTCACGCACATTCCAGATAAATCCCCACATCCCATGGGTGACAATGACTTGTGAAATTACTTCTGCCAGCGACTGTATTGCGATCTTATATGACTGATTCATTTTATTTCGTTTTTTACGATGCGAGTAGAGATACAAGGTACCTAAGACATAACCATTTAAAGCTGAAAGAGGCTCAATGTTCAAATGAAATTACCGATTCAGATGCACTCAAAACACTCGAAGCCAAAACAAATTAAATGTCCAACAGAAACGCTGAGCTGAAGCTTATTTTGTAACAGAAATTCAAACTGAGTGTCTAATAATAATGGTAGTCAAATAATTGTTGAATATTGTACGTATTATGCATGTGTATAGTTGAAGTCAATGCCATGTTAAGCAAAAAATAAATAAAAGAGAATTTTAAAATCAGACCACATAGAGGTAATGAAAAATTAATGCGAAACTCATATATTCATGCGTAACTCGGCCACATGGCATTAAATATAAAATGCAAATAAAAGTGACAGCAAGACGAAAATGTTAATTAACTTGTGAAAAATATTTACAAAACCACAAAAAAAGGAAAAAACAACTAGCACGGATCTTGTGGTCGATTGTCGGTCAATTTCGGAATTGTACTCAGATACCTTCCAAGTTTCACGAACAGCAAAACATTAGGCGAAACCCTTCGACTTAAGTAAATGTTAACATGTGCGTTTTTCAGTGGAAACTATATTAAATTATACATATATATTTATTATACAAAGGGATATGTTTACGGTGTATGCATGTATTGTATATAGTATCTCGATACATATAAATTAATGAAATGAAGCAATTACAATCGTATGGAATAAAAGTAAAGGTAATAATAAAAAGGTTCAAAACATCATATGAGTTGCTGCCTTTCATTTTCCCCATCCCATCCGTTCCCACGACGAACTCCATTCCAGTTCAGGTAGAGATGCGATGGATGGCCCGACGGGTTATGGTCGTTATGAGTGGTTGTTACTGCTATACGTATCTCTAAACTTTTTCTGTATTAACTGATATGCATTGTAGACTCTGTTGATTTAACGGTCGCCAATCGTTGGTGATAAGCCAAAAAAGAGTAATAAAACAAATCGATTTAGTACAGGAAATGGTAATAAAACTAGAGTGGTAATTCACCTTTCTTTCGCCGCCTTGAAGGACTTCTTGCGCTGCTTGAGACACGCCTTGTCCTGGGCGGCATCTGGATTGGGCAGATCGGTGGGCGATATCATGGTTATATTGTCCGGGTGGCAGAAGAACGCTATAGAGTGCCGACCACGGGCCCGAATCGTTTCCTGCTCGGGTATAATCACACGGTGTTGCTGGGGGGATAATAAAATAGATTAGAGAGGATTTCATCAATTGTATAGGATTTAAGGGGCTACACCAACTTGAAACTTATTTTATTTATGGTTTTTAACTATCCTTATATTGATAACAAGCAATAAGGAACATTAACTTGTTATTTAGTCAATCGATTAGGATTTAGTTCCATACAAAAATAGCTTTACACCTTTACTAACACTTTGTTTAAACATATTTATAGCTTTTTAAATAAATATTGTATTGTATTGTTGGAACTCTATGTTTTTAGCTGTATTCAAAAGAATAGAAGAGTTGGCTTGCTTTTAGTAATGATAAGAAAAACAGTTTTACAGCTACTTTGGTAAGAGATGGTAAGAAATACCATTACATTATAATCCTTGAAGATACTTCCTTAACAAAGGGGTCTTTAATATGGCTTAATAAATTATTTAGCTACTCACCAGTGCGGGATATCGCCCCTGTGTCCAGATGTTCAAGATCTCGCCGCAGTTGACGAGAATGGATCCGGGCAGGTGACCCACGCGGTTCCACTTCTCGCTGCCGGGCAGCCTCACCTCCAGACCGCCCTCCGAGTCCTGGGAGAGCAGGGTGAAGGTGCCGTAGTCCACGTGGGGTGGACACTGGATGACTGCTCCGCTGCCCAGCTTGTGCTCGAACAGCTGGCCATTGGGTCCGTCCACCTCGTTGAGGTCGTCCTCGTCGCGGGGATTGTGCTCCGGCCGGAAGTCCGGCTGGTTGGACAGACACCGCTGGTAGCTGTACTGGCAGCGGCCCTTGATCACGTCGTTCTGGCCGGGCTCGTCGTCCACGATGGGCGGATAGTAGAGCATGCGCAGGGAGCTCATGTTGTCATGGTCGCCGGACAGCATGTGCGAGTGCTTTTCGAGGAAGAAGGTGTGCGGAATGTCCAGGGAGACGGCCAGCGCCTGCAGTATGAAGCTGGCCAGCGCCTTGAAGTCCGTGGCCAGGGTGCTGATGTGGTCCGCGAATCCCGGCAGCGGCTCCTCGGGCAGATTCTGGGCGTTCAGTGTGCTGATGTTGAAGGCGTGCCGGAGCTCCGGGGCCTTGCCATCGAAGCGCTGCTGACCACGACTCACGTAGCCGTGCTTGTCGCCCTCGGCGCGTATGTAGTGCTGCCTCACATCGGGTGGCAAGTCCACGAAGTCATCCAGGTGATCCCAGGCAGTCTTGAGCTGTTCCATGTGGGAAGAGGAAAGTCCAGATTAGGTGGATTTATTTAAGTCATTTAAAGTGAATTTAACAGAATACTAATATGGCTTTTTTAAATAAAATATTTTGATTCAGATTAAGCAATAATGCTTTTGGAAATTTACAACCTACGTTCTAAATGGTTAGCTAAATTTGCTCTTTATCTTCACCGATTCTTGGGAATACGGGACCATTAACATTGAAATTTTATTATAGTTTAATCTCTATGGAGATAGGGTTCCCCCTGGAATAGAAGCTATTAATTTTAACTGCTCATGCTGATATGAAAAGCATATATATTTTCATACTGAGATTTTAGATTTACCGATAGCTGGTTAGGTTTTGACGTTATGGATTTTTTAAGCTAAAAATCAGAGAATAAAATTTCTTGATTGGGCAACCAAAACATTTTAATTTTCTCTGGAGATCGTTTTCAAGGGAATTGGTTTTTATGGAAGTGGTAATTTAAATATTATATATGTGTACTATTATTATTTATACTGATTTATTTTCGCTTTAAATTCCTTTAATCAAATTATTTGAAAGCTAACAAACTGAACCCATATATTTTATTTAAATTTGTATTCTTAAACATCCCTTAGTCTTACCTTCTCGTCCGATATGCCATGGTTGACCAGCAGTGCCATGCCCTTCTCGGAAAGGGCCTTCTTCAGCTGGTGACCCACGCGGTTGACCACCGACTTGACCGGCACCTCCTCGATACCTTAAAAAAGATCGGGATAAAAAAGAGATTAGTCGGCGTGGGAATAACCGGCGGAACCGCCACTCAATCGCTAATTGTTTTGTGGTAGTCCGGTTATGGCTGCTTGGAACTGTTTTCCACCTGGCCATCATAAAGTATGGCTCTTGTTTATGGCAGATTATTCACTCCATAGCCAAGGGCAATAAATAACTGTATCGCGAGCACTTGGCCGTTGATTTGAATGTCATGGGCCATTGAGAAGTGTGAATAAAAGGCGTTTATATCCACGCGCCGGCCACAAAACACGTAAGTCCCCCACTTGGACGAGATAATCGGGTACTTGGAATCTTAAATAACCCACTATCGCCGCCATGGCAGGCAAAATGCGAACATGATAATGTGCAATAGCCCAATGCAATAAAGGTAAATGCAATCAATTTCAATGCAACGAAGGCGGCATTGACAATGCACGGCGGAAAATTAAATAGAAAATGCGCGGAAAAGCCGCAACGGAAGTGGGAATGTTCCACCCCGCCAACCATTTGGTGCGCCACCAATGGACTTTCAACCAGATATAGATAGCTGATATCTGCAGGAAGGGTAGTAAGGGAACTTCCCTGGCCAGAGACCTTGCACTTACTCACCGGGGGACAAGTCATGAATGAAATCGGGGAATGCAAAGTAATCAAATACTGTCACAGTGTCACACCGGGCGTATGCGCAATCTATAAATAGGTTTCCCTATGGGGGAAGTTACCTTCTGGCTTCTGCCTGCCCTCAGCTCCCGATGCGGCCAGTGACGCACTGAAACCGGCCACTGATAAGGGTTTTTAGAATTTCAGCATTTAGCATTTCACAAATAATAACAATTACGCCACCTTATCATCTCTCATTCCGGGTAAAACGAGAGCTCTGTCGCCAGGCGGGAAGTACTCGTACTCGTACTCGTACTCGTACTCGTAATATCATTGTTATTTGCCCAACTGGCAGGCAGATGATGATGCGGAATACTGATGAGGTGGCTGTGAGGTCAGTCGGGCGAACCGAACTGAATGATTCCAATTGACGCCACCCATCCAGCGGATCGCCTTTCGTTTTCATTAGTCGGCGGTCCAGTTGTATTTTGTTATTTTCCGTGTGGATTCTCGTTTTCAGCTGGCATGCAATTCAATTAGGCGGCAATTGGGATGCGAGTCGCTTTTCAATTTGCCATTTTTTGTGGTACTCAGCCAGCTAGTTGTCAGTGCTAACTTGTCGCTAATTTAGCTAATTGAGTCAGTGGATTCACTCGATTCACTCGTACATATAGGAGGCCAAGTCGCCCGAAGATCATCTGCCAGAATTTCTCGACGTCTCGACTTGTTTTCCCCATGTTTTATTGTGTTTTCCTATTTGATTGGCGTTGGTTGTACAAATTTATTGCTGAAATTGATTGGCTTTTATGCATTTATGGTCAGACATAAATTGCGGGCACGCGTTAAGCATTTCTATAGTTTGTTTTCGACGCCATTTGATTCTGTATACTTGTAATTTAATTGCAATGGGCAAATGAACTCTTGGTCCACTTGGAAAAATGGGACTGTGTTATGAAAATTCCATATGAATATGTTAATTAAATTCTTAAATTTGTTCTGCAGATATTTTGTAGCTATTGGAATTTCCATATGCTCATGCGGGAATAACCCCTTAAACATAATCCACAAATAGATTCCGAATTCCCACTCGAATCGCCCGGTTGATTTAATTCAATTCAATATTTATAGACCCATTTGAGCCCCTATATATGTACGTGGCAATTTAGTTGCGGAATTTTCGCCGAGAAATATGGCTGTGCAGTATAACTTATTTATAGCGAAACTGAATTGCGGCTATTGGAATGAGGTTTAAATGGGGAACGAGGGGAAAATGGCTTGCAGATGTCGGGCTAATGGAAAAATAATTTCCATGGCATTGAAATATGCGGACAGGAGTCAACGGCATCGGGATAATTGGCCAGAATAACATTATCGCCAGTGAATTAAACTTAGCATCAATGTGTTGAAGGTTGCCAATTTGTTTGGCCAGCTGTCAATTTGATTTGTCAAGAGAACTTAATTCAGGTGGCGTTAACCAATTTGTGGGGTCAAGAGAAATCCGCTGGCGATTTCTACGTATTTTCAGATGGCCACAAACAGGCAAAACGCGATTGTGGCCATTAAGCCAAGCGCCAGGCACGTCAGCCGAGCCAAGAATCAACAGGTTTAAGCTGGTTTCGATTGGTTGTGGCAAAAGTCCAACTACTTAACATGCCCGAGCTGCCGTTGGCCCCTCTGCGAAGTACGGATTTCGGTAGTACCGCTTGTTATTTCCGAGTAAAAGCAAGGCGAGGTCCGCCGATGACGCTGTGGAGTGAATCCCCAAAGTCTCAAAACAAGATGCGTCACGAAATGGCCGTTTCCAAACTGGTAACTCCAAACAGGTAACTCCGAACTGGTCACCGGCAGTGTGTAAATAAAGCTGCAACCAGCGTTTAAATAATGCTCATTGCATTCACAACAAAATCAGGTTTCGTAACTCAAACAATTGAAAATATTTTGATGCGTTTTGTTTGAGTTTCCGCTCTGAACTTACTGACATTGGGCGCGTAGATATCAAAACATTCCACACATGCCACAAGTCCAAGTTCCAATATATATATATGTAGTTCAAAAAACTCTCCAACCTCTAAGGGGCCCACATAAAACACAAAAAAAAAAAACATAAACAAAACAAAGGCAAGAAAAAATCCAATTGAAGTTCCGTTGACATAAAAATGCCGCAAGGCAGCGATTTAATTGCTTCTAGCTGCTTTGGGGGTCAATGGCTCTGAATGGGCGAGAAGGTCAAGAGAGTGCTTCCACCAAGGCCAGGCCACACTGTATTTTACTGTACTGTACTCGAACCGAACTCGAATCACTGGGTGAGCCCTCGACGAAACTTACGGCCAGATAAGCAGGCAGTGCGTATGCGCCACTTTTCCATGGCGCATTATAACTCTTTACCTTCTGGAGAAGGAGAAACTGTGTCACGTATCGGCAAAGACCCAGTTAACACAATGGGCACGGCTCCGAAATAGGCAAATGGAAAATTTTGGGTTGGCCCAAAAAGGGCAGAAGAAACGCTGAGCAGAACAAACAAAGCCATTAAATCTGGTGATACGAACTTGAACCCAGGTATCTTAAAGGTTATCCACATATTCTTGTAGTAATCTGGGCAGCACAGACACAAAACAAGATTAACATTAAAATAAGTATAAAATATAGTTCCCTTAAGAGATCCTAAAGATAATACTAGCTGCACTACCTCAATTACAGCCGTCTTGCATTTATCAGCCACACTATTTATCACACAAAGCTGGTAGAGTTCCATTAATAATATACATTATTTATAAGTTTATATATGTGCACATCAATATTTATAAAACACCAGATCGATCGATATATGTATAACTGAATTTATAAAGTACTCTGTCACATCTACTATGATCTATAGTATAACAAAGGCAAGCCTAAACAGCGCCAATTTGGAGAGCAATCACTCAGACATTACTCATGATTTATTATACCAAGAAATCGCACCAAAATAACAGGCTTCAATAGCGTGATACTGGCCGGGGTTTCATGCTTATAAGTACTCCATAGATTAACTATCTACTTTCAATTAGTCCACTTCGGGCGGTAAGGTACGAATTCTACGTAATTTCTTATTCAGATTTCTCCTAGCTAACTTGCAGATCACATTTGCATTTTTCATTTGTATTCCCTGAGAACCCCAGCTGCCAGGGATCAGGTGTCGGTTTGCACAAGTCAATAATTACTTCTAATTAACTACGACGTAGTTACTTCGGGCAAAATTAAGTAACTGCCATTATGGGTGCCCATTTAGCCCTGAACAATTGGGAATAGTCAGCCAAACAGAACTGTCGATGACTCAATGACGGCTGCACTTAATTAAGCCCAGCTGACTGCGGAGTTTTCAAGTGCACAGAGAGAAACCTAATAATAACAATAGATTATTTATTTTTGATTTTGCTACTGAAATGAGCTTTATCTTATAAAAATCCTACACTCCATGGCATTTAATTAAATCGTGAAATTTGAATGCATAAATTGGAACATAAAAATTCAAAAAAAAGCTAAATATAACACTTTGATATGTTAAATAAGTTTATGGTCCATTATTTTGCGAGTCGATGAATCATCGGATTTTTACCATTTTGTTTTGTTGTGTCCCAATTCATGGGAATTTCAATTTTTATATCTGAGTTTTTTAACACTAAAAACTTCTCTGTGCTTCACACCAGTAAATATATACTGCTGGTAAAACACAAATTAAACAGTTCTTATAGTTATAATGTCAGTAATAACTTTAGAATTAAGAGTCATATAAACATATAAGCAATAAAAACTTAAAACTACACGTAAAAAAAAATATTATAGAAAAAAGTTTAATTTACTTTTTTAGGTGGTGTTTGCACAGATGGTTTCTATTTCATAACAAATTTAGACGTGCGAAAGTGGAATAGATTTTATCGTGGCCGGAACCGCCTAATCATTTTCACCTTTTCGAGACAAGTCGCAGATAAGTGTTATTTTTGAATGGAAAAACCTGCCCATTGATGGCCAGGTCCCGCCTTTTTTTCTCTGTGTATATACGAATGTGAATATGAATGCTGGCTGAAATCGCTGGCCTAGCAACGAGTTGGAGTGGCGATCAGCCCATGTTTTACGGGACGGTATGGGGTGGAGTTTAAGGGGGGGAACACCACAGTATACATATGTGTATACCCAGATGGGGGGTACTTACCACAGTGGGCGAGATCGATGATCGGAACCACGCTGCGCGAGAGGAGCGTGTCGAGTTTGTCGTCGCTGCTCTTTGTTTTTATCATTTTGTGCGAGTGATGGTGTCTGTGTGCTTCGCGTGCTTTCCAGAGGGTCTTCGATGTCTAAAGTTCTTTGGTTTTTGATTGTCGGAGCAATCGAACACTCGCCGCACTGGTGCTCGCTTTATCTTTATCACAAACTAGGGAACTTGGTGCCCTGAGGGGATCCGGGGGGGACGAAGTGCACTTCCAGCGATGGCAGACTAAATGAAACTGAATGACAGCAGCGCACAGAATTTGATTATTAGACTGGTTATGCCGGCCGAAAAGAAAAACAAACAATTAAATCGCGCATCCGAGTGTTTTTATTTTTGTTTAAATTTTCGTATTTTGTTTTTGCAACGGGCTATTGTTTTTGTTTGGCTAGCGAGCAAACGCTTTGACAGAAGAATTGGGGATAAGGGAGGGGGGCTCTTTGGGGTTTACGATCCAATACAATCCGAAATACGAACGGCTGATTGGGTGATTGGTGATTTTAGAAGGGCGCGTGGCGGACGAGAGGCGATCGAACAATCGCGGCGCGCTTCTTGAGCGAACTGTTCAGCCGTTTCTTTTTTTTGGAGGGGGTTCTAAGTTCTAAGTTCTGGGCTCCAACGCTTATCGCACCCGACTGGCTACACTTATGCCTCACTTTACGATTTTATTTTGCAAAAACCAACTGATTGCGAAAGGTGTATAAGGTGTATGAGGTGTATGCCTGCATGTGCGTCGCAATTAGATAAAATTTAATCAAATCAAAAATTGTGATAACTAAATTAGCACTTGTCGTTCTGGGGAGGGGTTTTGGGTTTGGCGGGGGTCTAGAGCTACGTACTCGAGAAACCACAGTGGGTATTCCGGCTTATGGTGAGCAGGGCCGAAAGGTGAGACTATCTAAAGCCGTCAACAGGTAGCCCCGTCTCGGTTTGCTTTTGCAATATTTGTGATGGCTATTAACGTGGCTCGAGCACATGCATATATACACAGATGAACAGATGTACATATAAGTATATACGAGATACAGATACTCTGGTTGCGGTGTGAGTCCGCTGCTCTGGCATGTATCTTGCATCTTATGGATTGTGTTTGTTGTATCTGGCAGATCCCGTTTGGCCGTTTAACGGCACTGGATCTCAGGTGTGAGCCCTCCTGCCTTTCTTTTCATTTCACCCCCTAAATAAACCAGCTGAGCGATCGATCGTGGCTGTTGCCAAGCGGTTTTTGTTCAGGAAATGCCGGATGAACAAAGTCTGGTCTCTCAGTCTGCCAGTCTGCATGGATCGGTTTTTAGGGGGTAGGGTTCGGGGTCGGGGCTTATAGATATACATATATATGTATACTCGGGGCGTGAGTAAGCGTTCTCCTCGCCTTTCGTTGCAAAAACACTATGCCTCACTAAAACTACTCGAAGCGCCTATTCAGCTGAAATGTTGTGATTTAAACCGAGGGTATATTGCTTACAGTGAAAACTCGCTTTCTTTTTTCGCACAGGTTTCGCTTTTCATCGAACACCCGACCCGACGAGACGACAGCACACAGCGGTTGGCCAACAATCTACTTAGTCAATTTTCGTATCGCTTTCTGATGCTTTTTTTGCACACTTTCCATCATTTTGTAACACACTCCACTCGCGAATTTAACCTAGATACACCTGAACTAGCGCAGAGAGGAACGGCGTCTGTCTCAACTCAAAAAACATTCGCGATCCGCGATCTTCGGTCGTTTCGAATCGGATCCAGTTCGAAAACGATATTGAGCTTATCGGTAGTCGCTGTGGGGTCTATCGATATTTATACAGGGCCTCAAGTCTCTAAAGATCGTGTAAAAAATCCGTTAACATTTGGATGTTAAAACTGGTTTATTTTACACTTAGCAATGGATGTAACATTTCGAAATTTTAAACAATGGAAAGACGTTATAAGAAATAATTTAAAACTTTAAATAGTATAACTATTTTTAAGGAAGATTCTGAGCTCAAATAATTTTTTGTAATATGTAAAGCCCGTTATTTAAAACATAAAACTCAAAAATTTATTCAACTTTGAATTTATTACATTGCATTATTACATTGTTCAAAAATTGTAGTTTGTTTACAATTCCTAATGACTTTGGCATGTGTCTACAGCTGCAATAATCGCTTGCCCCAGATTCGTTGATTTATTGAGATCGCTGACCGTAGGTGTCATTAAACTTTTTCTGTATCAGTTCATAGGCAGTGTATACTCTTGGGGTTAGGAAAAAAAGATATACAAGACAGTATTTAAATAAAATGTAACAAAACTTACTTGTCTTCACTCTGTTTGTTGTCTTCACCCAAGATATCGTTGGGAGATATTAGGGTCGTATTATTGGGATGGCAAAAATAGGCAATGGAATGTCTGCCGCGAGTTCGTATATAATCTTGTTCGGGTATAACGACGCGATGAGGCTGGAGAGGTATGTTATCATAAGTAAATAGGAAAAGCTCCCACAGTTCAGAAATAACCTACCAGGGCATGGTAACGCTGCTTTGTCCATATGGACAGTAGTTCCCCGCCGTTAATGAGTATAGCTCCAGGTAGATGGCCCACTCGTTCCCATTTCTCGCTGCCCGGCAGTTGCACCTCCAAGCCACCTTCAGAGTCCTGGGCGAGGAGGGTAAAGGTGCCGTAGTCCACATGGGCGCCACAACGAATGGCACCCTCACTCTGACCCGGTTCATCGTCCACAATCGCCGGATAGTAAAGCATCCTAAGGGTACTCATATTGACATCATCTCCCTCCAACATCTGTGAGTGATTGTTGATAAAGAAGGACGGGGTAATCTCCAGGGCCACCTCCATGGCCTTCAGAATAAACGAAGACATGGCCTTCAAATCATTGCACAGGGTCGTAATGTCTTCTGCGAGTTCCGGCAGTGGCTCCCTTGGAATATTTTGTTCATCCAGCTTGCAAATATTGTAGGTGTGGCGGAGTTCTGGAGTGCTTCCATCAAATCGCTCCATTCCCGGACTAACATATCCATAATTAACCCCATCCCTTCGCCTGTAGCGATCCTGAACCTCCGCTGGCAGATCCAAGAAGTTGTCAAATTGATCCCACACAGCTTTGATCTTTGTGTTAAGAAAATGTTAGAAAATATAGCATATAGCATAATGATGGTAGGTTGGGCTAACTTACCTTGTCCTCTGCTATCCCATGGTTAACCAGGAAAGCAATTCCCTTTTCAGTGAAAGCCTTATGCAGTTGCTGACCCACCCGATTGACAAGAGACTTGCCTGAAAAGTTAAAGAAATCATTAGTATGGTTTACTTGTGCAACACTCATAATTTAACAACATTTGTAGGGCTTATCAATGCTCGCCCTAAAAAATGCCCCTATCAACTATATTGATGTTAGGGATGGTGGTGAATTTTTGTGGACAACACGTCACCCACTATATTATTCTTCTAGATAATTTAATCCTATTAAACTCAATTTATTTAAATGGGATGGGATGTGGAAACTTACCGCAATGGGCGAGATCGATGATCGGCACAGCGCTTCGTGAAACAAGCGTTTCCAACTTGTCCTCTCTTATCTTGCTGTTTATCATTCTTGGTAAATAAGCCCCAGTGAGGTAAATCAAATACGAAGAAGATTGCGTCTGGAAGTTTTCTGCTTGCTCAGACCTCTGAGTACCTCCGATGCGAACTCGACAACCTACTCCGGCAGACTGACCCAATCAGAGCGAGGCATTTGCGTTATTTCTAATCGGTACCTACTAACTTATCTTTAACGAATGGTGTAGCATATTCTAGGGATGTGTAAATAAAACATTTATGTGACGGGCCAAATCGAGTCTAATCTGTTCTTAAAATATACCAAAAATGAGTTGATTTACAAATATTTGAAACAACACTGAGAAAATTAAAAAAGCATTAAAAAGTTCTTAAGAATAATTATGACCATATGCGCCTTTTGCCAAAGCCATAGATATATCATAAGCGTTGTATATCCTGAAGAAAATTGATATATTAATTGAATTAATTATTAAAACCTTGACTCACTCATGTGTGGCGGTCCCCATAACTGGAATTTTTAACTCTTTAGGGTCGATCAGTGTGGAGTTATCAGGATGGCAAAAAAATGCTATGGAGTGCCTGCCTCGTTGGCGACTATCCACCTCATCGGGAACAACCACTCGATGTTGCTGTGTAAAGAAATCAAATTAATATTGGAATGCCTTCATCATAAGTTTTATCCCCACCACGTGATATAGCTGATCTGTCCACACAGCCATGGTTTCGCCGCAGTTTATGAAGAGAGCTCCCGGTAGATGACCCACTCGCTCCCATTTGTCACTGCCCCGCAGCTTGACCTCCAAACCACCCTCCGAATCCTGTGCCAGCAGGGTGAAGGTGCAATAGTCGGCATGGGCTCCACATCGGATTATATTGCCATGATCTTCATCAGCCACCGGAGGATAGTAGAGCATTCGCAGGGTGGTGAGATTGAAGCGGTCGTCGGACAACATATAAGAATGTTTATCGAGAAAGAACGAGGGAGGAGCATCCAGTGAAAGTGCCAAAGCCTGAAGAATAAATCTACCCAAGGCATTGAAGTCATCGGTCAGTGAGTTAATGTGGTTGGTAATTCCAGGCAGCTCCTTTTCGGGTAAAAATGCATCCTGCAACTTGCATATATTGTACGCATGACGTAGTTCCGGTGTTCTGCCATCGAATCTCTCCATTCCCGGACTCACATAGCCGTGATTTTCGGCATCCGGAGCTTTGCTTCTTTCATAGGACAATTTAACCTCTTTTGGTAATTCAACAAATCTATCGAAGTACTCCCAAGACGTCTTGATCTGAGCGAGCTTGGAATTAGTTTATAGAGTCCATAGTTGTAGTGATAATATGTACCTTCTCATTGGAAATTTCATGGTTTATCAGCAGAGCATAACCCTGTTCAGACAAAGCTTTTCTTATATTTTTAGCCACATTATCAATGCTACTCCCTAAATCTATAATAGAAACTGCATTTCGTGACAGCAGTGTATCAATATTTGATTCCATTATTATTAAAGATTATCAAAGTTCCTTATCAAGCGAGCTGGGGATGTTGTTATTCCAACCACTAGAAAAATAAGACTAAGCTCAAGACAATAATTTTGATTTTAATGCAGAGGAAAGATTGTATATATAATTATTATTTTATACCATACTTTTAGGTAGGTAAAGTCAAGTAAAATGTATGTAAAAATCATGTAGATATCACAAGATAGCTCAAGTAAACAAAGACATTCAGTGTTTACATATGAATCGTTTTTTTTATTGTTTGCAAATAAAATATACAAGATTACATTTCATCATAAAATTGGGCACTTTTTTGTTTTCCGACAGGCAAAAGTTCAGAGTTCTCCGACCATATCGGCATTGCCATTCGCCTGTCAAATTTTGCTTTCGACTTTCACAGTCCATAGGATAAAGTCTAATCACTAAACTATAATATTTGGTACTATTACACTATCCCAATACAGAAAGTGCAACGATCTCTTGCACTCTGCAATGGCGACTGATCCGAACAAGTACAAAAGGGGCCGCTATCGTCGAACTAACGAAATACTACGAAACAAGCTTACGCAACTACAGATTGTATAATATCCATCTTGACCTATGTATACCTAGGGGGAGGATATTGGAGGTGGTTTGGGTAGGGGGACTCTGGGATGGGAATGGGGCTTTAGGGATGGGTTTCTAGGGAGGGACCATAATAATAAGTGAGCATAGCTTAAGGTAGCGCCAACTAACGTCGCTTCCTACTCCTTTTTCGCCGCCAGTTTGGCCTGGGCAGCCGCCTCCTTCTTGTAGTTGGCCACGTAGAAGGCACTGAACATGTAGGTGAAGAGGCCGGCATTGAAGGTCAAGAGGGCGGCAATGGACTTGGGGAAGTTGCAGTTGGGCTGGAATTGGATCTGCAGCGTGTGCACGAAGATGATCAGGAATTGGACCTATGAGAGTGAACATTTAATATCAAATCTTTGATTCTGTAAAGGAGAAACCACTTACAATCTGCAGGATGGTGATGTACTTCTTCCACCAGAGGTACTTCTGCACCGCGGGTCCCATAGCGGAGAGCAGGTAGTAGGCATACATAATGATGTGGATGAAGGAGTTGATGAAGCCCAGCAGGGTGCCATGTCCGCCGGCAAAGTACTTGACTCCAATGAAGGCGCACACGGGCATCAGGGTGTGGTGGTACAGGTGGAGGAACGAGATCTGGCGCTGCTTCTTGCGCAGCACAAAGAACACGGTGTCCAGCAGCTCGGTGATCTTGGCAATGTAGTACAGCCACACGGCACGAGCCATCTAAAATGGGTAGAGGTATTAGATGGATTGTAATACGGCTATAGAAAGGTTATAAGATATCATACCCTCATGGATATCGGATCCGACTCGTAGGTCACCGGCTGGCACTTGAAGTTGTAGTGACCGCCCCAGCCGCCCTTGTAGCCCTCGTAGAAGAGCACCCAACTGAGGAGCACCTGGACCGCATTGTAGACCAGCATGGTGTTCTTCAGCTCGAAGGGCTTGCGATCGCGCATGTAACGGGGTCCGGCGTACAGGCAGAAGTACAGGTAAGCTCCCAGGATCATGAACAGCGGTCCGGGGGCATTCGAGAGGAACCAGCTCTAAGGTAGCCAAAAAGACCATATATCTTATTATAAATATCTCAATCAATGTGATCTGATTATAAAATATGTTTAATTCAAAATCATGTTTTCTGTTATAAATTTGTTTTATTTAATCAATGAACAAGTTTTATTTTTAACTAAAATAAAGTCGTTTAGGATCTGATGAGTATTACAATATATAACTTTCGTTTCCACAAATCTTTTTGGCCGCGGCGGCAATGTAAAGTTCTAGATACCATTTTCCCATGACATGACAAACATTAATATAAATTGCTAAATATATTATGCTGAGCTTACACATTTTCCTTTATAAGTGCAATATAATTAAAATAAAATGATACTTTCCGGTTACAAGGTAAGTATATTTATTTTATTAATTCTCTTCGTATACCCACCTTGGTCCGCAGATCCTCGTGCTCCACGAAGAAATTGACCATCCGATCAACAATGGTGTTCGTCTCGTTCAGAGTGACCGACATCTTGGCAATCTGAAAGTGTAGGGTAATCAATAAATTAGTTTGGATTATGCAGTGCCGCAGATTAGCACCTTCTACGACCATGGATCAGGTGGTAGAAGCAAAACGCATTCGATTTGTGTTTGATTTTCGCGCCATGAGCATTTCCTGTTAATCAACGAGACACACAAACTCTAAGTAATGCTGCCCAAGGCGAAACCGCGCCTACGCTTCGCCAGATCAGAATATATATATTTGTAGATATATCCGTCGATATTTGCATGCCCATGATACAGTGATCGTTGCGGGTGCGAATTGTCATATTAGTAGAATCGTGTAAATCAGCCGTAGCTTTGCAAATTTCGGAATGCCAATAACCTGGCGATTTGATTTCTGTTGAGTTTGCGGAAAAAGCCACCAGGCAAACAGTTTAAACTCGTAATTTATCGGGGGCTTATTCGAGCTCTCAGAGCCAAACTGTCGCCTCAGCAATTACAATTACCCGTTGCGCATTTAATTCTTTTTTTCCAAGATTATGATTTACATATATTGTTAAGTGGCAGTCAACGACAGTGAGCAGGCCAAAGCAAGGGACACGATGCGTTGGCTTACGTGAACAGAACTGGTTTCGTGCTCATCGCTGTGGCTGCGTTAACTTGGCCAAATTAGCCCCTTGTTCTCCCCCCTGTCCCTGTCCCTCCTTCTGGCTAGTTTTTGCCCAGGCTTTTTGGAAAAACCCAGGAAGCAGGATAGTCCAAGGACAGTCTGTCAGACCCATGCATCATTAATTTTATGGCTTTGCAATCAGGGAGGACAAACCGGTTAAATGTGAATATTGGCTGGATAGCACAAATCATTTCTGACTTTTAAAATGCGACATGTATTACCCATACTTAAGTCATAAATAATAAGTCATTAAGTTCTGTCTAATTGATTTTGTATTTATGCTCTACTATTTTTATGAATTATATTTAGATGATATTTTATCTCCCCCATATAATTCACTATATCTTTGTCCTCTGTTCTCCCTTTATTTTTATTAAATTCCTTAGCCTCTTGGCAAAGATTCCTTACTGATTTTTAAGAATTATTTATAGATCATATTTTGTATCTCCCATAAGACCATTCCTTTGTCTTCTCCCTGGCTATTTTTATTTAAGTCTTTGTAAACAAACCTAGAGGCAAGGACAACCTGCAGACATGCACAGGGGAACATTATGGGCATTGTTTTTAAAGAAACCAGTTTTGGGATGCAGTTTTTGCAACAGTTGATGATCGTGATTATCGATCGGAGGGCCCATCCCAAAATACTTTAGCAACGGTGACTAGACGGTTTCAGTGCCCGCTGATATCGGTCATTATCTGACCATCATTTGAGACGACATCAATGACTCCTTGAGGCACCGACTTGGCCAAATAGCTGGCCCAGTTCGGCTTTGTCTAAGCCACTTGGGCCGGCCACTGGAATCATCATTTGGCCCGGGCTTTATTAATTATGTGAGCACCTGCCATCTGCGACTACGGTTCGCACTCCAAGTGAACGCCATTATCGAATTACCCAGCGTTTTCTGTACAGTCATCGCTCTTAGCGGAGCTGCGCGCCAAAAATGCATTCATTCAGCTGGATATTGAGATATTGACTAACGAGAATTTCGACTGACTTATTTGCATTATTTCGAGTGCCTTTGCCGAGTGTTTTTGCAAGGCCGGCACTTTCAATCGACCAGAGCAGCCCAGCCAATGGTGTTTTCGAGGGTGTGAAGTTATGGTGCAAGAAACCCACTTGGTACGCTTACATTCTACAGTTCCCAGCCAAGAAGGATGTGGAATAACAAGTGATTTATTTATAGGAAGAACTAAGCTTTCAGCGCTTAAACATTATTTTATCTTGTATATCTCTATGCTAATTCCAAACTTGTTTCGTTTGCCTGCAAGCGTTAATAATTTTATAAACATTATTTCGCACGTTAATTTATGACTGCTCCAATAACCTGTTAATGCAATTTCTACTCGAATTTCACCCGCAAAACTCAAATAAAATAATAAAAGCAAGTCAAAATATTATATAATCTTCTACCGGTTTATTATTTAAATAAATTCAGCGGTCGAGTGTTGAACTTGGACTTGGTTTTCGGTTTCGGGGACTTTCGACTGCCAAGTTCTTATATGACCATTAACAGTCATAAATAGTTAGATAACTTGTGGAGAATTCCAGTTTGGTTTTTTGAGGAGGCCACTGTTTCGATGTGATTCTCCCCATTTGGACCTTCCGGTCTCTGAGATCAGCCTCGCGACTCATCTCGCCATCGGAATCGCTGTAAGTTTTTGCATATCTATTTGCCTATTGCTTTTTAGAATCGTCCGATGTTCACATGCAAATTAGTTTGGACTTTATGGCCAAAAACCCAAAAGTCAGCGTTACTTTGCATGTTAAATACTAGAAATTTTCCTATCCCTTAACGGCTTGGAATTCCGAACAAGATATATAAAGCAACGGATAACTTCGCTTAGTTAGACCATGAGATCTGCTCTCGTTTTGCATAATGCCAAACAAAAACATTGCGCAAATCCTAGCTACTTTTCCAATAATAATGTTGACGGCCGTTTGCATGCCAATTAGCGATCGACAGTGAACGAGAGTGCGTGGCAGCGACAGAGTCAATATTAAATGAAGCCAAATAATGGCAATGTAAATAAATGTATAAATACATATCACCCGCCTCCCTGACGTCACATTCCAGTTTATTATTATGCGATAATCAGCACGGTTAGAAGTTGGCCGATAAATTCTAGACACGCGTCGTGCAAAAGATTCGCACGTTTTGTTTAGTCGCCAAGTTGGGCACCATTTTTGGTCACCCCAACACATTGGGCGTATGCGCAATGCGAGTCTCATTATGCTAGGGACTTCGAAGTGGGGTTTTATTCTATTTACAGACTCTATTATAGACTCTAGACTGATAAGAGGCCGTTTGGGGACGTCTAAGCTACGGAAAAAATGCGTCGGAATGTTAAGGACGGCACTTAAAAGGTGTAAGGTGGGGGAAAATATTGAAACACTCATAAAAAATTAAGTATTATAAGTATATTAATCATAAATATGGGACTATTATTGGGGATGTTTCGAAACTAAAAACTGACTATATTTTTTCCCGTGTATTCCAACATAAGAGAAGACAAAATATTGAACCCGCAGACGGAGCGGCAGCCTCTGATCAACCGATTGAATGGACCTAAGGCAATGGCATCGGCAACGGCAACGCATTTAAAATCTCTGCGAAGGTCGCACGTTTTGAGGAAACAAAAAGCGGAGCCGAAGATTCGATCTCTTGCAGCTGGAGAGCAGCTTGAGATACGGCTATATCAATATTATCCGCTCCCAGTGCGGATGCGGATCTTTCGGGCGTGGCTAACCAAACATATAAGTAATATACATTATTTTATGTCCCATACGTTGGAGGCGTATTATCTGTGCTTCAGTCTCTTTTCGTATGCTGATTTGAATTTTATTGGCTTTACTAGTTTGCATTAGCCTTAGCTTGTGCTCTGACCTTGAACTAGTGGCTAGAGTTAGTTGCTGCAGGCGCATAAATTAGTCGATTTAAGCTAAAACCACCTTATTACTTCCGCGTGGCTGGGTGAAAAACAAAAACATTCCAGAAGGAATGCCAACTAACTAACTAACTCCCGGCATTCCTGTCTCCAATTAACTGGATTGACAAAGTTTCCATTACTGCAAACTACAAATGTCTGTAAGTGCTAATTGAGTCAACAGTCATTGGCTATATGTCTAGTTCGATCGAGGTATGATGTGTGGGATATGCGACAGCCAATCGATTAGATCGGCAAATCTACACCCTCCATTCACGAAGGCGGTTCGAATGTAAATTATTCCATATGCTTTCTTCTATTATTGGATTATTTAAATATTGGCAATTTGTCTTTATAAATATGCAATTGCCTGTAAAGGTTTCCCAATGCAATCGCACACGAAAAACAAAACAAAGTTCGTCGCTTAAGTCTTTTGAACAGCGCAGAATAAATTAGAGACGAAAAAACTAACTTCTAATTGCGCATGCCACAAAGCAAATAAATCGATCGATAGGCAGTCGCATCGATCAGTGACGACGGGCCCTTCTTTTAATTATGATCAATTAGGTTCTCCAACTGGGAAAAATACCGCGACAATTAACAGCTTTCGATAAACAGTCCTCAAGTCGTTCTTCACTCAATGATCATTATTTTTTCCTATTATTCGCTTTTCATATTAATGTCATTGCACTTGCATTCGCAAGAATCATTTGGTCCAGCTCAAGGGTGTCCAGAATGACCCAGTCATGCATATAAGCAAACCCAGAGAGGTGCCTCCCCTAACCCATGAATATTCATTTTGTGCGACTTCTGACCTCCAATATTTGCCATCACCTACATCATCATCATCGCCATCGCCTTGTTCTGCCTGGCGAATTGTTTACCTTGCCATTATTATCAGCTTTTTCTGGCTTTTGGACAACCTACCTAGTGCCGCCTTGTTGGGCAAACAAGTCACTTGGAAACGCACTCGGGCGAGATGAAACGATGAAGAAATCCCCAAAACCAGATGGAAATTCGGTGGACTTTTCGGTTCGGTTTATTGTAGGTGTGACCGCCAGCGCATGTGACCCCAATTGGTCTGAAAATATTAAAACATAATTTGCCGGGGCGAGAAATGTCACCGAAGAGTCTCAAGTCACCCATTCCGCAAACGTGCGAACGGATGTGCAGCAGAAACCTTTTTTTTGGCCCCCATCCCAAGATACCAGGGCAATTTCGCTCTACGCCTGACTAACTATCTCCTCGGATGTGTGTTGACGCCAAGAAAACAACAATAAAATCATAAATAAACAAAATGTGCGCATGCGTGAACGTCACCATCACAGCCTTTTCCCAAGGGCAATTCCAACCGAATTATATTGGTGAAAAATTGCTGGCAACTGTGTACGATTGCACCAAGCGTGATATTCGAATTAAATATCTTATGAATGAATGACTCCATTCAATACACCCGTATTTCGAAATAAAAGATCAACAGTCTGGCAAACCCAATAAACATGTCATGTTCTTATCACATCGCAACTTGGACCAAAGTGTAAACGTAAAAACGGGCAAGTTGGTCTTGGGATTTCCGTCGATGTGAATCGCTTCATTTAGCACTTCTTCTGATTGTTATTTATATCGCAAACTTGTCCAGTTGTTCCCATTGTGTCGAAAATGTAACGCGAAATTCAGGGCTAAATAAGAGAGCTCAGAGATGATATAATGCTGACTGAAGTTGGATGCCATATGCACACACAAAAAAATTTACAGTCTTCAATTTTAACTGATAAGACTTTAAAATTTAATGGTAAATTTAAAAACCAATTTAAGTCAATTTAAATTTAAAATTTAATTTTTGAAATATCATAAAGTTTATAGAAAATCTAAGAAATATTTTTGACTAAACAAAATATATCTTAAATCATGCTAGCATTAAAATATCATATAAAATCATATAGGAAAAATATTTATTACAAATATCTGGACTTAATATATTTTTATATTTTTTCCCTGTGCACAAAACAGTGGTAATGCAACTGGTAGTGGCAGTTTTTATCGGACTAAGATGCGTTCGCCTTCATCTGCAAGGGATTACAATAACGTTTAAAATTGATCAATCGCTATGCGATTTACATATGAGCCACATTAGCCGTGTGATTGACTTGGCCCACTCGAACCGACTTGCTGGCCATCTTCATCTCCGGCCATTTCAGCTGGTTTTGTAAGCCCGTCTTTTTCTTTTTTCCTGCCTCTCCGCTCTTCCATGTTATTTATTTATACAATATTTAGTTTGTAGTTTTCTTTCGAATTCGTCCGTGCCCGGGTCTTTGGGCTTGGGTGTCGTTTCGCAATGACCCCAAATAAAAAAATGTCTCAAATCTTTAACAGGTTGCCGTCGTGTGCGCATAACTTAGCATAAAATCTGAACACAATCTTCCATTGTATTTTTCCTATAGTTCTTTAACACTTGCCTTTCTGGTGAATTAATTTTTTCGGGGATAGCCAAAAAATATTGAATGGACGTTGGTGATTTATTTGCGGTACGACACCGCACACGGCACAAACGAATACACACACACAACCGATCCGGCGAAGGATAGACACTAAAGGCACTTTCTGTTATCCTTCGTGGCAATATCACGCATACGCGGCGTTGTCGATCAGAACTCAGAACTCAGAACACGAGGCGGCAGATCTCGGGATCTCGAGCTCCACGTTAACCCAGCGATTACTTGGCAGTTGAGGCGCCGACAGCAGACTAAGCGATAACCGGGCCCTACAAGCGGTCTTGTAGCGATCGTATCACGGATACGAGTACGAGCGCTTTGCTTTCGGCCAAGATTCGCAGTACAGGTCTACCTACCTACCTATTCGGTATTCGGCCAAGATCGTATTCGTATTCGGCCGATGTTCGCAACAGGTGAGCAGCACTTTGCCACGACCAGAATCCAGATACAGATACAGACACATTTACAGATACAGATCCAGCTGACTGGCAGTCATTGCATGTTTTTAAGGGCATATTCTAGGATCTGCCCAGCTAATTACCCATTGAGCATAAAATATAAGCATAGTGGCAATGAGAAGTCGATAATTAACTTAATGAAGCACCACCTCTTTTCGGTAAGAAACGAATTATTTATGAGCTTACAGCTGCAGTCGAGCAAATCATAACAGAAACCCAACCCGACTGCATCTATCATCCACTGGCCCATATGGGTTTGCAGCGGGAGTTGGGTGTGTGTGTGTGGTGTGCAAAAATGATTGTGCAATTAAATGGCCCCAAAATGCCTCCGGCCCAAAGCCTCCAGTGGCCACTTGATGGATTTCAGCCGCGTCATTCCCTCGTTCACTTGCAAAGTCGCAGCTTTTCGGTCGGAAAGTCACAAACTGCATTACACCGCGTACTAACTCATTGTGTGGGGCTGAAAAGAAGTCTACAAAGGTCCAAATAGACGCACTGACTCCGCGTCGAAATGCATGTCTGACATTTGCCACCGTTGCTAATTGCTCAATCAGAAATCAGAAGGAAAACAGAGTTGTGAAAAATGCAACTAAGTGCGCTTCAATTGGTTGTCAAGTGATGATTGCCGCGACACACCCACGCCTTTATGATTCCAATATGCACTTCGCCGGTTAACCGAAATCCGAAATTCCATCGATTCATTCACAGATCCGGCATTGTCTTAAATCTTTCCGATTCCAATCCGGCCGATGCCCAATTCGATTCCTATCGAGCTTCCGCAATGGCGAAGGT
The DNA here is from genome assembly GCF_014743375.2 of Drosophila subpulchrella. Classification (NCBI taxonomy): domain Eukaryota; kingdom Metazoa; phylum Arthropoda; class Insecta; order Diptera; family Drosophilidae; genus Drosophila; species Drosophila subpulchrella. The sequence continues at coordinate 10,100,640 of NC_050609.1, forward strand.
CGCCTCCGCTGGCATGTTGGCATGCCCGACGCGTGCCCGAATCTCATTTTGGAGGTGCTCTATGCGGCGGGGCTCATTTCAATTGCTAAATATTTTTGGCAATTTGAGGAAGATTCTACGCAGCTCGTTTTACGATAACGAGCCTCGCATTTGAACCCATTTCAAGGCGTGCCAAACTTCCCCAAACTATATTTTAAGTCATTTTATCTGTTGTACAAATATTTCCTACAACCAAGGAAAAGATAAGGGATTGTAGGGATTGCTTTCATCACAAAATTATTTTTATTTTAAGTTAAAAATCAATTAATTTTATTATACGCATTAAGTCATTAATGGTTAGCCTTTTTAATCGTTTTCTTTTTTATAATTTCAGAAGTTTAAAAAAGCTATGTATAATAATAATGTAATTTTTATAATATATATTATATAGTGGCTTTAAGGCAGAAAGAATTATTACTATTTAATGGCACAAATCTTTAAACGTGGCATTTATTATTCAGCTTTAGCCATGTATTTCCAAAAAATCCCCATTTTAACAATGAATTTATTGTTAGGCGAAGATTTCCGTAAATTTTCCATCCGAGTTTTCACTTCTGTCTTAAATCCAAAGCATTTCAAAGTCAATGTCGCCTGGCGGAAACAAAAGACTTCGGACACGAACTCGTATCGATGCCCCGGAGCATCGGTTTCTGCTATTCATTTAACGACTCATTCGATTAGAGATTTTTTTCTTTAAAGCATCTTTACATTGGCAACAACAAAACGATAATAAATAATAAATAAAAACATCTTATATTGCCTGTCTGTGTTGGGCATTATACGGTTTTAATGTTTTTGAACTTGACAAGATAGCATAATTTGCATGAAAATGATTGGATTTGGCAATTCTGCAAGAATAAAATTGATCGTTAGACGGTGTGCCAAAAAAAATTCTGCCTTCTTTTTGTCTTATTTTTTTGCTCTTAATTTAGCCATTTTCGGTCGTTTTTGTTGTTTTAGTCGCTTTTTGTGGCAATTCTTGTGCGCAATCGCCTGCGTACATTAAAACTCAATTAATGCGTAACACTTGATGGAAAAAACGCAACCATAGCCAGCCAAATCTTGGCGAGCACCGCAGTCCGAGGTGAACTGAGGCTGATTGGAAATCAATGAACTAACGAACTGGACACACAGCGGATGCTGTGCGCCAGCCTTGACCATAACACTTAAACGCCAAAAACCTTCAAAGACCAGTTGCCACTTGCTGGCTGTCAGTCTGCGTATGAGTCTGAGCCTCAGTCTGAGACTTACCCGCAGTCTCAGTTAGACTGCTATATGTTTATTGAATTCAACGCATAGAGACAACTGCACAAGACCATTAATAAAGAGCTGAAAGCCGAGCTGAAAGCCCGAATCTGGGTGGCAGCCTCAACTGAACTCTGCATATACGCATTTGGTGTCTGCCGATGCCGACATTGAACTGCACAAAGCACCGATACGCGGATGCTGATGCATATCTCATAACGACGATGACAGCCAAGTGGCGATAGCTTCTCTTCCGGATAGCTTGGCCCACTGAGAGGTCTCACCATCTGTCGAATTATGTGTAATGGGGGTAATTAGGGTTCAGACCTGTGGCATGCATTGGCACCTGAATATTGTATTTAATTGAAAGTGAAAGCCCATTTGTATTTTCGGTGCCCGTAACAAAGCAAAGTAAAATTTAATGAAAATCATTTGACACTTGTGAGTTAAGTAAATCAGTGCAAAACAGTGTCATCGAAAAACAAAAGACCCGCCCTCGAAAGCTAAAGCATTTCCCCATCTGGCACCAATTTGTAGCCACTTGATTTGCATTTTTATAAAGCGCGGGTTTGGGGATGCAATACTGTGTTGGGTGTTTTTTATGTTCCTCTGCACCTCGGTTTTTAAACATAAAATGTAAAATACGTTGGCTTTTAGCAATATTTTTAGATTAAATGGCGCACGGCGTTGAGAAGACAAGTCAAAATGTTTGATGTGTGAATCGATTGTACAGTGACAACTTCGCAACTTTTCCACATAAAAGATGAAAAATATTTAAGATTATTAAAAAAAATACTACTTACAAACACAAAATTTAGTAGAAATAATTAAATATCAGTAAAAACAAGCTATATTAAAAAAAAGGAATACTTTTAAGATCCTCCCACCGAGTCCGCACTGTGCCATTTAGCTATGCACATGCTTACGACTCATTAAGGCATTTTTAAAATATTTCTCTTTGACTTTGGTTTTCTCCGCTTTGCTCAACTTCCGAACTGATTTTTGCCTTATTTTGACCGAGTCATTTGCCTTTTTAGCTGCTGAACTTGAATTTTTTAAGTGAAAAAAAATGCAATCGCCTTTAGTTGAAAGACACGTGCCAAAAAAATGTGAAGTCCAAAGTTCGATTATTTGCAAAAGGCAGAATAAAAGGTTTAATGATCTGCGGATTCGTTATAAGAAACTAGCACACGGCGAAGACAATGACGACGCATAGAACACAAGGCAGCAGAGGAACCAGATCGAGATCCGAGATTTCGGTGACTAGACCACGGCTGCTCACTTCATCAAGGGGGTCAAAGTCAACTCAGCATTCGCCCAGTCATCAGCAGCTAATGCTCGCAAATGCCCTCGCCTGGCAGACTCAAGTCAACTAATAGCCCCAATGCAGATTTCTAGTTCTCTGGGGCGATATTTATGGCTGGGCATTAGGGTGATGGCAACCGAATTGCCAAATCGCAATCAGCCATCTTAATATATGTAAGAAATAAAAAATATGGCTTAATAAAAGTATCACCAAGCGACAGTTTAGAAGTCTTTTCAGTTTTTTATTGTTTTGATTCGCATTATGTTTTGTGAGAGATCTGCAATTATAATGTATACGGTGATATAATATCGTAGGCTTCATATGCGCAGGCTCTGCTCTCCGAGTGCTTGGATATGGATGCGAAATGTATGGTGTGTAGTGTATTAGTATGCATGTTAAATCAGACCCCATTTAACGACAAAAATGTATGTTACCTAGTCCATACAACCCTAACAATTCTAAGCGATATATTCTAGTTCCACAAAGGGATATTCTAATTGCATAACTTAAAGTAGAAATTGCTTGGATGGCTTTTTGAAAACTTTCATAGCAATGGTAACCCTGAGCGGCAGTCATCTCGCGATGACTCCTGGCTGGTTATTAGCATTTTGCCAATTCCAGATGCTAGCAATCCTGCACTACCCCAAACGGTCGATCAACTTAGATTAACATTAAAGAGACAAATTGGAATTTTATAAATAATTGTACATATATTGATTACTCTACTGCAGATTTGATTCGACAATCAACTGTGTTTGCTAGGTTTCTTTATGTAAGATTTTGATGATAAATGCGCGGAATTTTACTGTGTGTTTGTGTCGCAAATATGTTTCCGTCGAATTTGAATAACAAGGTACAAATGCTCACCAAACGCTAAAAAGGTTGCATTGTAAAACTGCGCTAGATCGCATTATTCTTTGTATGAAAATGAATGGGATTGTAAGCGATTTCACGATGATTGTTCCTTGGCATCTGCTTCAGCATCTAGAAGGTTATTGGTTCGATGGGAACGGTGCACTCGCTGTACATGACGCGGTACATGGCCATTTCGGAGATGCCATGGTAGTGGACAAAGGCAGCCGCAATGACCAGTATGTGGAATATCTGATGAGATTGGCCCTGCGAAATATTAGAATGTTAGGCGGGTCCAAAGGTCGAAATTAATCCAGAAACCTACCCAAATGTCGAACTTGCCAGGGAACCAGCGCTCGGGAACACGGAGAGCATACAGCAGGGCGCCAAGGATGTATAGAAGGCCTACAAATTATATATTTTCATTAAGTTATCATTATAGTCCTTTATTGGCAGCACTCACCCATGAGAATTAGCCAACCCAGACTGGCGCGGCTCATCTGGCTGAACCAGCCTTCCATGATGCTGTAGTGGATCGCTGGAATCACGCCGGACAGACCAAAGCTCATGAACACGCCAGCGCGCAAGGGCCGAAGTGCCGGCTCCGAGAACTTGTCCCACAGCGAGACAACGATGGAGAGAACGCCCAGAACGCACACCACAGACAGGTAAATCACCTTCGGCTGGTAATGACAGTAGAAGCCATAGTACAGCCAAGGCACAAAGGAGCCCATGATCAGCAGCGCAATTCCACAGTAGTCAAGTCTGCAGACATATAAAATAATTAATAAAAATGCAATAGCAACAGCTGGTCAAAACTTACTTAGAAAACAGTCTTCCCATCTCTACCGAGTGACAGCTTAGTGTGTGGAATGCGAATGAGAATCCCAGGCACACAATGGCCCCGATGAAAAAGGCGCCAAAGACAATCTTCTCCTGAGTTTGAATCTCAACCGAGGGACGCGAAATAAAGTACAAAGCCACGCCGATGAAGGCAATGCAGCCCAAGAGATGTGTCCAGATGTTGCCAGTTTCCGTGTGCACGCGGAAAATCGATTTGAAGCAAGCGCGGAATGAGGGAAGCGGTGGGCGATGGCCGCGGTGTAGGAAGTCGTTATCCTGCAGCCACTTGGGTAGATTTTTGTAGTGGCACACTTTCCAGCTAGCCTCCCAGACCTAGGGATAGGATAAAAGGTTAGTTAAGGGTTTAACGAAATGGGTAACAAACAAACAACAAGCCACCACATAAAAAAGACAGTCACAAGACGTATACCATTTATTGAAAGTAAAAAAAAAAATTACAAAATATCGATGATCTTGATAGGGTAACTTCCTCTTACGCCAGTCTTCACCTGGCATAAACAAATCGCTTACCTTGCGCACAAACTCCTCCGCCTGCTCGGCGGCATTGTGGGCCAATGCGCCCAAATCGATTTCATCGGAGAGAACACCAGCCTTCAGCACTTCCGTCATCTGTGGGATAGATTGACAAGACATTAAAGCGTCCTCAAACCGGATATGAAAAGCATAGACTACGGGATGGCAAAGAAAAACTAAAAGCAAATGGGACTAACAACTCTTTTTTCATCTTGCGCCTCGACTGCGTCCTGCTGCTTGGCCTCTTGACTGGCATACGGCTCCAGATCCGAATTGACACGCACTACAACCTCCGGCTGGGTGTGCATATTGAGCGGGTAACAGAGATTTGAACAGAACTAGAACTAAGTGTGCGAAACAATGAGCGTTCGTACTTTGAAGCTTCTACCAGTCGCATACTCAGTCGGCTCAATTTGTTTAGACGTTGTTGGCGGAACAAGAAAGCACCGAATGCGTTCGCGCGATAAGATAAGCGCGACCGAAACTGTCTTCTCTCCGAGCATTATCAGCACCGTATAGACGAGAATTTTTCCTATTTTTCTAGTATCTGTCGTGGAAAGGCCTACACCGAAGCTTTTCGAATTTAATCTGAGCCTGACCTTTCAGCCAGTCAGCAAGATGTGCCGATTGGCAAAATTATAAGCCTAAAATCAAGGAATTATACTTGACAGCTTTTGAGCAGGCATTAAAGGCATAGATAGATAAGGTTTTACTTTCTTATGGCTGTGGAACAAGCTACAAATTGAGCAATTGTATTTAGTTAGTCATAAACCAAGAGAAATGGTCAAGATAAGGTTTTACCGCCATCCACGGCTATGGTACATTTGAATGTGGCAACCAGTCATTGGGCCAGTGCAACATTTGTATTGATAAGAGTTCGACATTCAAATGACAACCTGCGCAGTCGGAAAATTGCGACTAACAAGTGGCAGAAGATAACCACTTGGCGGCGGGTCAGCGATAAGAGCTCACCACATGCTTTGTTGATTTCAACTTGTACTTTTCCACCTGGGGGAAACGGAGGTTGGCAACCCCAACTCACCTCCGCCTCGATCAGCTGTGTGTCCTCCGGGGTGGAGGGTAGTGGGCAGCCGGCGTCGTCCTCCTCGCCCAACTCATCGTCGTACTCCAGGAGGTCCAGATCATTGGCGCTGAGAGAATCCTCGGGGCCCCAGCCGCGTCGCTTACGCAAGATCATCTGCACCTGCTCGAAGATGTCCTCGTCGGATCCTGCTGAGCGCAGAGTGGCGGTGGTGGTGGCCACTCCCTCGGCCGTCGAATTTCCGGCGGCATCCATGCCAAAGGTGGCCCTGGCCCTGGTGGTAACCTCCACTTCAGCAGGTCCACTGCTTAGATCGCCCGTCGAGCTGTGTCGCTCGAGAAGATTGGTGGCCGAATCCATGGCCTAGATGATCCCGGATCCGTTGGGCACTCCGCAAATATATTCTGTAATACAAAACGTTTTTCTCAATACGATACGTTCGAATTTAGTTTGCTCGCAGGCAATGTGAAACGGTTGTTAGTTCAACGCTAGCTTAACTGGGAAATGTGATATGTATTTGTTTATTTTTTTATTAGTCTGTCCCAATCGCTTGGTATAGTATAGTATAGTATGAAACGACCTTTGTATACCCCAATGAATCGGTTTATGTGCAGTGCAAGTGTGTATCTGGTTTTTGTGAGTTTGTGTTGCTTTGTGTGTTTATCACTTAGGGAATTAGTTGCCAATTGAGATTTTACATAATGGGGTCCAAATGGGACGCGGGGTTTTTGGTGGGTTAAGGAGCAAGTGCGTTTTCGGGGAAACCTTTATAGAGAAAACACGATTCCCACGAAACCCAGTCAAAAGGCCACGTGTAAAGGGAATATTACCAACTGGTTTAACTCACACCTGCACTTCAGTTGCGCAGTTCAGTTTTCGTTTTCCCGAAGTTTCAGGCAGTTAAAGGGTTAATCACTAGATTTCACTGGCGATTCGTCACCATTCACTTACCACTCGAAAGTCGCGCAATAGGCGTCACTTCAACGGCAGGACCAGAAGTCAACACTGGCGCAGAAAACTACTTGCTGCACTTGTTTTAATTAAATACAATTGCTGTTTTTCATCTGTTTTCCCATACAAATTTTTTTTTCTGATTTCTTTCAGTGTGGCTGCCTTCGCGGAAAAGGAAAATCTCTGGAAGTCATATGTTGTAGCAGGAAATGCGGTCACTCTTGGCTGCAACATCTGTTAACAGCTGCTAACACTGCTTGGTCTGTAACAGCTAGGTAAAACAGTATGGCAACTCCCTAAGTTGCCGCCAAAATTTAAAAACGCTAAACACAAAACCTCATTGCTGCCGGTAAACAAGGTGCTTTCATTATTACTCAAACATTGTTGGGAGCTCACAACTTTTTAATGGCGATCAAAGGTGATAATTCCACTGGTCAAATATTGGTTACTTACTTAAATACTTCACATACAATATACTTTTCATGAGAAATAGTCGACCGTGACGAAATTACAAGACGTAAAATATCAGAATACAGTCTTTCTCCTTTGTTAGTCAACAACAAAGTTACAGTGAAATTGTTTTAAAAACTTTCCTTAAGCCGCTTTTTGAAATCAATTAACAATGAACCAATGATGTCAACTCAAAACTGGTAGTGTTGAAATGGCAAAGTGAATTCCCGTGGATTTTGCCTACTTAAGTTTGCATATATTTGCAATTGGATATGTTCCGGAAAGTCAGAAAGCTCATCGCCGAGCACTTAAGGAAGATACTGACTTATATAACAAAACAAGAACTAGTAGTTTTTAAATTTAAATAATAAAAGCTTAAATTTAGATGTCAAAATGGCTTAATATTTGCATTTGTATATTATAACCGCAAAAAATAAACAATCAGTAGCCGGTTAAAAATTAGTATTCGCACAGAAATAGTTTTATGAAATTAATAAACAATGTATAGGAATCATTACTACATTATTCAATTCAGTTTTTAAATAAGTTGTATGATTTAATTAAAATTACATTTTTATAATCTCACTAAACCCGCTCAAAAAATATACTACTAAGATATATAGGAAAATTGTTTAACTTTTGTAATAGACAATTACATGTTTCAAAATATTTTAATAGTCAGGAAATATAACCGACCATGCAGGCCTAATAAAAATTCACTTGTTTGGCTACCTCTCATAAACGTAATTTAACTACTCCTTAATAGCGCCCATAGAATATTTATTGCGTATGTATAAGCAAAATATGAACTAATACGTTTAGGCATTTTGCTTTGTTTTTTAAAGTCGTTCAAAATTAAAAAAGTTCCTATAGAACTTGTTTTCTCGCTTTACTCATGGGCACCACATAAAGACGAAACCCTATTGACGAATCCAGGCCAATAACATCAATCTGCTCTCGCCGTTCTGATCAGCTCCGTCAGAAACTCGGCCAAGGAGCAGATTTCGCACAGAGACCCCGACTAGCGGTATTAATCGACTGTATTAATATTAGTAGCGCTGAAGTTCAGGGTCAATATCACGAAAGAGAAACGCCGATAATACGCGCCGTTTGAATGACGAGCGGGCGATAACAAATGCAAAACGACTTTTTGCTTTTGGCCCGCCGCCATGTGGCTCAAATGGAAATGCTAAAGACCCGGAAGAGCGGTGACCAACACAGCTGCAGTGCATCGAAGTTGGCAAATATTTGAATATTTGACCGGCCACTTAGCACGTGGGTGGAGCAATGGGTCACATAATTCGGGAATATGGGAAAGCGAGTGAAATTTCCCATCAATGGCCGGCCAATCGCTTCCCATCGGTCCGAAAATGTGTTAACTACGTCCGTAAATCCCTGTTTGCGTAAGTTAAGTAAGTGCCCGTAATAGAGTTGGGGCGTGTCGCCTACATTCGTACATATGTGTGCTGCCCATTGAGTCCGTCTGAATAACGTGACAGCGATAATAAATCAATTGTCCAGCGGTTTATTTAAGGCCAATTTGGCTGCGAGGAAAGAGCACACAGAAAAAAAATCAGCTACATCGGTCAGCAATTGGTACTTAAGCACACTATATTAATATTAATATCAATTATAAAGTAATCTAAATGTAACAAAGTAAATCACATATTTAAAGGGTCCTAACCAAGGGTTTACTAATGAAATGTATAGATATTTTAATAAATAAGTTTTAATGTAGTATCACTTCTTAAGTTACATTAGAGAATTTAAATCGTTTAAATTACTTAGCTTACTTTACATACTACTTGCTTTTAATAGATGTTTTATAATATCCCCATTTGTTTTATATTAATTTTGTTGAACAAGATCAAAATTGTCTGTGTTTTTCTAATATCACAATATTAAAACAAAGTAATGGGTTGAAGCAAAATTCACTTAGCCTTAACCACTTTATCACAAAATAGACATTACGACTAATAAAAATGTATGTTTATAATAATACTTCAATTAGGCAAAAATTAGGCAGCTAACGTTCTCTCAAAAATGCATCCCTAGAATTTACAGTGGCATAAAGGCAACATCTCCCTCGCTTTTTCTAGTCATATAATAATAATTTATGATAATGCACTAAGGTGTATATAAGTATGTTGTATGCTATGTCAATTAAGTTTTTACCATATATTTACCGATAATTTGCATATTTTATTTAGCTCTAAAGAATTCTGTACCTAATTTTCGCTGTGTACTTTTTTGCTTCCCTCTTTGCTTTCGTTTTCTTTTTGCCGCTCTTTTTGCGATAGGATCTGCATGCTTTTTTGGCCAACCGGGAAAGGGTTAATAAACTTGTTCAAAATAAACCAAGAAAACCCAGCTTGGTATGTAGCTGCTATCGTTAGCAGTTTTGCTTTCTTTTCTCGCCACAGACATTCGCTTTAATTGCTTCAAACTTGACCTTAGCACCAGAAAGCCAAAAATCACTATAGAAACCAAAACTGAATAGTGCTAAGCAAAAAAAAAAAAAAGAAAAGAGCGCGCAACTCGAATTGGCCATTAACGCGACTTCGACTTGCATCGTATCGAACCTGGCCGAGTGACGCAAAAATGTATTAAAAAAAAGGTTAAGTATACGCCGAGCGGGCCGAGCGTCGACTGCGCTGCCCGCGTCGACAGCGACGGTGGCGTCAAATGTTGGCCGGTCCGCGAAGCCCGTTCATTTTGTTTATTTATACAGCCGAGCGGGTAGAACTCCATATTAGTGTCTTCTTGGCGTTTGCCGCAGTCGAGTCCGAGTTTCGAGTCCGTATCTGAAGCTGAATCTCCAGGCTACGGTCGTGCGACAGTGTGTGTGTGGCAGTGCGTCGTGTGTGTGTTAGCCAAGTTCGAGCTTCGAAGCAGGGAACCCAGAACCCAAAACTCAAGACCCAACAGGTACGGAAGTGATCTAGATTTATTTGGGGGGGAGTTGTGAAAGTGTTGCATAAATTAGAGAGCAGTTCTTGGTTGGTTTACAAAGTGGGCCAAAACTGAATTGGCCATCGACGCTGCCAGTCTAAGCCTGGCTAATTCTGCTGCTGCAACTTTGACTGCCACCGTCTGATTTTTCTCGTCGACCTTAACCCAATGCATCGTACATAGATTAAACGCTGAAAACTGGCTTGAGGAGCTGCAATTTTGCCAGTCAGCCAAGGCCAAGACTCTGGCTGCAGCATTGAGGCGGCCAAAACTAAACGATTTGAACTTGTAATCGATTGCGATTCAATTTGCAGCTGCATCGGTCGTTTGGCCTTGCCAACCAGCCACCTAACCACCCAGCAACTGGCCATTATCCACACCCCCTCGCGAAGATGACCACATTTCATGGTTAGGCAAACAAATTAGAAGTCCGAGTTCCCACGAGTAGACCATGGGGTATATAGTATATCCGTTACAGTTTCTAACGAAAACACAGACGCTCCAAAAGTTTAGGCCAGGAAAAAATTCCAATTAACGCTGCAAATATTTGCCAAGTAATTAAAGGTTGTCAGTCGGCCCAAAAAATCACCAGCAACAAACTCTGGCTGGCTGTGCACAGGGAAAAATGGTACTTTTAAGGAGCATTTCGGAAATTATAAATATAAACAAATACCGTTTTTAAAACATTTTTCAATACCAGTTGTGCATATAATAAAATCACATTTTTCCAAGTCTAGTACTATTTAAAAAGAGTTGGTTAAGGTATTTGTACTAAAATATAGACTGATCAATTATATCGCGGTATCAATCCAGAAAATTCTTACTGCTTTCGGCTTCTTTTTGAATTTCAAAATAGCATTTTTAAAATATTCCAATAATTATAGATGTTTGAACATATATTTTTTCCACCGTGTGGGTTATAGTTTTGGATGTATATGTGGCGTTTCTGCGGTTCGCCAAGTGCTGGCTGACTCGGCGCGATTTGCTGCCTCCTCTGTAAATGCCTCGGCTGGCAGAAAAAATTAATTTACAGCGCTAAGCAAGCATGAAACCATAAAACATGTGCACTTGACACAGGCAAAACTAAATGATTAACCTGTTGCACTCTTCGAGCCACGTCGGGGAAAACAATGCGCACGGCGTCGGGGAAAAATTAAACAATTTTTGGGGTGCTCGACCCGGTGTCATACCCTGTACTTAGAACCCATGCCTTTTATGGACTGAGCTGTTCGGTTGCATTGCAACACCTCCCAGCTTCGAACCCTCAATGGGTACGGGCTAAAGTTAATGTATTCGGGAATTTCACATGGCTAATTGCTGTCATTCGGCGAACACTCAAGTGCGTGTGAAAATCGTGCTGCGAGGCCTGTAATCTATAGAAAAACATCCGCCCCATTGGATTACAATATACACAGGCAGCTAGCGATACAAAGTTAGGGGATTTTGTAACATCCAAATTGGATGATCCAATATACAATCTTTAAAAATATAAACTGCGTATTTAATGCTCTTAGAAATGTAGGTTTTATTAAATAGGAAAATACTTCAATATAATTTTCCTTTATTAACACATTTCTGTGTTTATATTTAAAATAATTCACAAATTCCCCAACGAATTATAATAATAAAAAAATTGTTTCCTGTGTAGACACGTGGCGACATAGCACCAAAAATACCTCTGCCTTCTAGGCGCAATCTTGCAAAATAAACATGCAAATCTTGCAGCTCTTGCTTGTGGCACATTAACAACATTTTAGTCGCAGCAACAGATACAGATACAGATACATATATGCAGACAGGTATAAAGGCAGATATGAAAGACTAATGCCCCATCGGCCTTCATTAGATTTCGAATTAGTGGCAAATTAAGTTGTTTTTACTCAAACCTTTTATTTTTAGAGGCAAAATCGTAAAAATTAACGCTTTTTTCGGTGCTTTTCCGCACCGAGACAGACGGACAGCGCTTTTGGGTATTTAGATACTTTTCGTATTAGTCACAACATTTGAAATTATGGCAAAGCCGTGTTCGAGTGCTGGTTAAACCCAGTTCCGAGTATCGAGTATGGAGTATCACCCCTGTCCGTTCTGATAATGCTGACAAGGCAGCTGAGCTCTTAAAGGGTACAGAAATTGGCAAAAGCGAAAATCAATTATGCATACAATACACATAATTTTAATGCGTGCGCGGCAATATGTGGCTGTTGCTTCTGCGTTTATTTTTAATTTATTTAAGGCGGAAGACCTGGGCATAGAATCAAGCTGCTGCCGGCAGAAGTGGCCTTTAGGTGCTCCGAAAGTGTGGCAAAAGGTGCTGGGGGTTTCCCAAAAAGGGGGCCTATACCATCATCCAGGGGGGCAGGTGGATCAACGTCAGCAGCTGTGAAGGCAGCCAGCGAAACACTCGCCTGACTTTCAATTGGCGACACATTTTTGGTCGACTATATATGATGATGATCGTTACAATGATGATGACGATGCGGCAGCCAGCTCACTTTTCCTGTCTCCAGTGTCAGTCTATCGAAAGCCAAGTGCCTTGCATACGAATGGGAATCTGGGAATGGCTATACGGCTGTACGTCTATATCGACAAATGGATATATGGATATGGGAAGGCGATTCCGATTCCGATGCCGATTGCGATTGCGATTGGGAATGCTTTAACCCTGACAGAGACCTAGTCCCAGTCGCTGTCGATCAGCGGCAGTCAACACATATCAATCATACGCCGAGTGTGTCCAATTAGCGACTGCTGCAGGTGTTTGCTCTGTTCTTCGGCCAGACTCTCCAAATTTAATTACACGCCATGTGATCCATGAAGAGTGCTGCAATCACAAGAAGAGAACAAATCTCCAGTCATCGCAGAATCATTATAATAGAGCAGGCCCTGCCGTCAAAGTACAAAAAAAATAATAAGAATCGTTCAAGTTTTACTCCGATCGGATCTGCGAACTGGATATCTTTTAGCATAGCATAGCAGCTAATTATACAAACTAATCTATATAAATATCGATTCGAGAACCTTCTGCCGAACGAGTTCCGGTTCGAGTTGGCTAGGTCAGTGGTTAATGAAGAGAACAGCAACCGAATCATTATGTAATGATCAAACGAAACGAGTTCTGGCTGCCATGTAATTGTATACATTTGATGGGCCATTTGCAATCAAACTCTTTCCGCGTGCAATTTAAATAACAATGTGTGGCAAGAACAAGAGTTTTATTGGCCAGAACATTAAGTCCGTGTGCCGCGGCGACTTTAACTGAAAACCAAAAACAAATACACAGATGCCCAGATAGATGCCAAGATGAATGCCAAAGTTAGTCGAAACTTTAGTGCCAAGGCGAGAAATTCAAATGAAGCCTTGAGTGCGGCTCTTTTCAGGTTTCCAAGCCACTGACTTGCGGTCGTGGTAAAGTCAAGAATCTAAGATCTTAAAGACATCTTCGTTTGGTTACCGATTCGAGAGATATGACTAGCTATTTGGTTAATCTTTGTTCCCCAACTTGCTGTCGTCATTCATCATTCAATTGGGGATAGCTTAATAAGCGATTTCTTCGCGCCTTTCATTAATAAATTATTGGCGTCGCTACAAATTCCGATGCAAATCACGCTCCTCGGCGACCCGAGCTGAAAAAAACGTGCCGAGCTTCTCCAAGTGATCGCGATTTAGAATACCTTTTTTCATTCAATATTTTGGCAACGCGGCGTGCGGACGTCGGGCTCTGAATTCTCGATTTTGGGCGAAAATTTCTAAAGCTCGTAAACCTTTTCTTCCAGTTGCCAGTTGCAGAGCCAGAATGACGACCTACATGAAGATTGTCGAGGAGCGCATCTCCGGTCTCTCAAAGGGAGTGGGTAAGTTGAAATATAAAAATATAGAATATATATAATATATACTAACTCAATCTGTTATATCCCAGATGAGACGGTGGACAGCTGGTTCCTGATGAGCTCCCCTGCCCCCGTGGTGGGCGTGGTCCTGGTCTACCTGGCCTTCGTGCTGAAGATCGGACCCGAGTACATGAAGAACCGCAAGCCCATGGACCTCAAGCGCATCATGGTCTTCTATAATGCCTTTCAGGTCTTGTACTCCATTTGGATGTGCCGCACGGTGAGTCTATAAAAATTAGCGATCCTGACTTATGTATTATTCATTTTTAATAAGCCACGCGCAAAATTGCGGGATAAACTAGATTAGCATTTGAATTTTTTACTTTTAAAATTCTAGTCTTGAACCATAACATAAAATTAAAATTTGGCAATTGTCAGACTATAAAATTGCGGAGTAGCGCTGCCTTTTAATGAATGAATGAATGAACTCTCCCAATTGTAAATCACCAACACGTGAATGTCCAAAGGAATTTGATAAAAATAAAACAAACAGGGCTTAAAAAATTACGTTAAATTTATAAAAACAGTTATACAGTGGAGCCTCATAAATCAATTCATCGCTTAGTCTAGATTGATTTATATTGATGCACATAAGAAATTTACTCTCATCACCTATCATCTATATCATATCATTTACCTATGTATTTTGTTGACCTAATAATCTTTATTTACCTTTCTTGCAGTCCATCCAAGAGAGCAATGTGATGGCCTCGATCTTCTCAAAGAAGTGCGAAATCAACCGCACCAGGGAGCAGAATCTGACCCTCTACTCCGGCGCCTGGTTCTACTTCTTCTCGAAGATCATTGATCTCCTGGACACGACGTTCTTTGTGCTGCGCAAGAAGGACAACCAGGTGTCCTTCCTGCACGTCTACCATCACACGATCACGGTGCTCTTCTCCTGGGGCTACCTGAAGTACGCTCCCGGGGAGCAGGGCGTGATCATTGGAATCCTCAACTCCGGAGTGCACATCATCATGTACTTCTACTACATGGTGGCCGCAATGGGACCCCAGTACCAAAAGTACCTGTGGTGGAAGAAGTACATGACCAGCATCCAGCTGATCCAGTTCGTCCTCATCCTGGGCTACATGCTGACCGTGGGCGCCAAGGGCTGCAACATGCCCAAGACGCTGACCTTCTTCTTCGTGGGCAACACCATCATCTTCCTGTACCTGTTCGGCAACTTCTACCGCAAGACCTACAAGAAGGCCAAGAGTCTGGATGGCGGCAGTCGCACCACCGGCAGCAGTTTGGCCCAATCCGCCCTGAGGGCCGCCGGGGGAATGGGTTGCATGCCCCAGACTATGAACGTCGGAAAGCACATCCTGCAGAACGGACAGTCTGGAAAGGCCTATCTCGATCTGAACAACAACAGCGTGAAGCCAATGAAGCTGGAATGAGAGAGCGATACTACCTGGTATCATTGGGTTTTCAGTTATTTAGCAATTACGTCCTTTAGCGCGGGGTTTAGTTCGTAACTCTTATCTTTACCTGTATCATTTATCTGTAGTCTGCGGAGAATAACTTGTATAATGTTTATATGCCGGGCAGGCGACGATTCAAACCCAAAAAGTAGCTAGAACCCTAAGTGTGTGAATGTGGCCAAGTTTGACTGAGTACGTGTTAATGTTTTTCTAGCTGAGTGTGTGTGTGTGCTAGAGCTTATTAATGAAATGCAGCCGTAAATCGTTTCTCGAAACAAGAAGAATTCAATAAAACTTTAATTTTGTATATTTAATAAAAACCAAACAGTGTGTCTGTGTTCTTTGCCGGCGAAAAATCGGGTTTTGGGTTTGGGATTCTGGGATTTTCTATTCTGCACGAGGCTCTTGGGTTAGGTAACCGAACCGGATCCCATTGGATACCATTATTTATGACACTGCCTGGCCACGCGCTCCAGCCACCCAAAATAAAATTATGCAGATCGGGAAGAGATCATATATTCGCCGACCATAAAACATGATTAATACCTGTCGATTAACCACTGATTTGGCCAATTGTCCCAGCTGCAAAATGGCACTTAGAAATAAATTTGGCAAACAAATTAATATTACGACCCATTTCAGAGCACATATATGTGAAAAGCGCATTTCCTAAAAATAGATTTGGGAACAGAAAAATTTAAATTTAAAATTTAAATTTTAAATTTGGATTTACTCAGGCACTTATTTTTTTCCCAGTGTACGCGTGCTGGGATGATTATGCAACATTATGAACCGACCCGTTTTCTGGCCCGGCTTAGACACCCTGGCGACGATTGGGAGAATGTCGTTGCCAAATTAGAATTTCTAATCAATTTTTTCCCTCGCCTTGACTCACACACATGCCCAGCATCACATGTAGCAGTTTTATTTATGCAGATTGCGAATAAGAAACCCTTGTTGTTTTTTCTTCTCATTGGAGTCAAAGTTCAAGGGCCTGATAAAAAGAGTTTGATATGTATAATTTAGGTAGGCGTGTATTTATAAACATGCCCACGCTATTTTTTGCCAAATTTGCATAGGTCAAACTTATTTTTGCTGAAGAACAACAACGGCCTGAAAGTATGCCTTGAAATATGATTATGGATATTTTTCTGAAGTTTCTTTGGTTCTACTCTTGAATCGGGGCCGACAGAATCTATGCTGATCAGACCATAAAACTGGAATAATATTGGCATATAAGCTCCGGTTGGGCCAGATTATAAACCGAGTTTTGGCTCAGAGGTTCGCTTTGTTTCTTTCTCGTGTTTGTGGTCAAGATCAAGGTCAAGCCTCCAAACCGGCTTTATTGGATACTGTATACTGTATCCGCACATCGGATGGCCGCAACCCCACTTGAAGATGCGTTTTCACTTCCGCTTCGTTTCCGTTGTGACTGATCGATCAATAAAAGGCTGCGGAATTTATCCAAATCTTATCTCGTCTGCTTCTCAAGGTGCCTGCGAAATGAGCTCTAATGAGTGGCGAAGTCGTGTTCCCAGAGCTTCGTAAAAATTCATGAACTGGACCTGCTGCATCACCCATGGACCTGTTGTTCTAGCCACGCCCATTCAAATTCAAATCACCCATCATTTTACGGATGTCTTGGCTTCCGCTGCTGAATGAATAGATTCGACTGTATGTATCGGTTCCTTGAGAAAAGGTTTCCTCAAGTGATTTATCTGAGGTTAAACAAGATCATGAATGGTTAGATTAGGATGTGAATGGGTGTGGCTGCTCTTTGGGAGATACCCAATGCTATCTTGAAGACAAATAAGATTAAATGCTATGACTCTATAAATAAATATTGTGCGAACACTGACAGGAAATTACAGGAAATGGCTTTTTCTGCAACATTTTCAAGGCCAACATACGATTTATTCGCTCAATATGACACCAATTTAAATGGATCTTACTAATTTCTCTCATTTTTCAGATATATATACTTTAACTCAAATACTTTGGAGACCATTATTTATAGCTTTGTGCAAATGAAGATAAATGGTTTTAAAACTAAAATTAAAATAGTTTGAACAGCAACCTCTTTATTTTATTTTGTATGACTTGCCATCTAAATGTCTTCTTTGTTTATAAGTCTTTACGACAACATTTCACATTAAGTTAGCTATTATGTTTGACAATCTTTATTTTTCTATTTATCACTTTAAGATTTTAAAAATTAGTAAGTATGGAAATTTATCCTTAATATCATTTAACTTAGTGATTTTACCACCATAAGCTCTAAACCCCACCCATTTTACATCCATCGACCAAAGAATAAATCTCATTGTTTTTTCGATATTTTCGTAGAAAAATTTCTAGATTTATTTGTAAAATGTGTTTGTGTTTATTTTATGGGTTTGTTATTTGCTAGTTTTTCACTTCTTTTATGCCTACTTTACATACCACACGTATATAAAATCTAACGAAAACACATTCGCATGCGTACCTACACTTATTTACACAACTAACGCTTCTTCTGCCTGTTTACTTAACTTAGTTCAGTTTTGGCCGAAAGACATACGACTTCTTTCATTTGGTCCGCCAGATGCGAAGATCAAACGGAGCGAGCGATGATGACGATGGCTGAACATTTACATTTACATTGACATTTACATAATATGTGTATCTGTGTCTCGAAAACCTCGTTTTGCTCAAATATATATTCGTCTCGTTTCTTATTTTCTTATTTTTGCGTGCTTAACGTCTTTTTGGCGGCGGATTACTTAAGAAATTAGTCAACAAGGTTGCACATAGAACATGGGTGGTTTGTCCCGCTTTTTGTACGAGTATTGAAGGGGGATTGTGGGGGGGTGGTGGGTGAGGTTGGGTGGGTGTTGATGTTTGGTCTCTAGACCCCTTCTACAAGGCCTTCTGCTTCTCCTGCTGCAGTTCAATCGCCTTGTTGAGGTCCTTGGCACATCCATCGTTGTTGTTCTCCGCCAATAGAGCCTTTGCCTTGGCGGCCTCCTGTTTCTTCTTGTAGGACTTCTGGTAGAAGTCGTTGAACAGGAAATAGAAGAAGACTGCATTGGGCAGGGTGAAGCACACCGACCACCTGGGGTAGCCACAATCCGTGTACAGCAGCTGGGTCTGGTGGATGAAGGCGCAGCAGAACTGGATCTGCAATGGGGGAGAATGGTAAGGTCACGGGGTCAGTGATGTCTACAAAAGAGGTGGATATTTTTGGTGTTTCTATCGTTCATGTCTAACAAAGCAAGGCATTTAAATCTAATATAACCCCTTACCCCACGAAAAAAAGGATCAAATGCTCTTAGTTTAAGAATTCCACTTCCCACTTATTCAAGAAGAAATGTTCTTGAAATTGAGAAGCGAGTATTCTTTAGATTGTTTTTAGAAAGTGCAAGTTTGGAACTCTTCATCTTGTTTTTTAGAATTTAAGATTGAATCGATCTTGGATCTTAAGATCTAGAGAACTGTTCTAAGAACTGTTAACTGAGTATACAAAATAGAGATGTTTTTGTTTCCGTTGTTTTTCTTATACTGAGTCATTAAGAGGGAAGTAATTATTCAATGAACCTTTGTTGAACCCCTTAAAACACTACAACACTCAAGACAACTTCCGATAGTAAACAAGCCAAAATAGTACTCACCATCTGCAGGTTGGTGATGTGCTTCTTCCACCACAGGTACTTCTGCATCTGGGGTCCGAAGGCGGATAGGAAGTAGTAGGAGTACATGATGATGTGCACGAAGGAGTTGATCCAGCCGATGAAGGTGCCGTGTCCGCCGGGATAGTACTTGCTGGTGCCCCAGCTGATCATGGGCATGACGGTGTGGTGGTACACATGCAGGAAGGTCACCTGGCGATCGTTCTTGCGCAGCACAAAGAAGATGGTGTCCAGCAGCTCGGTGATCTTGGCCAGATAATAGACATAGACGACGCGGGCCTCACGATAGGCCTTGGGGGTGCGCGACCAATCCACCGGCTGGCATCGCCAGCTGTAGTACTGCCAGATGACTACGCCCTCGTAGACCATCCACACACTGAGGGCCACCTGGAAGAAGTTGTAGACGAGCAGGGTGCGTTCCAGCTTGAAGGGCTTGCGATCCTTCATGAACTTGGGTCCCCAGGACAGCACGAAGAAGAGGTAGAAGGCGAGGATGCCCAGAAGGGGCAGCGGTGACTTGATGAGGAACCAGTCATTGGTGCGGGGATCTACAATTATCCGGTTATAGTCCATTCTTGAGTGCATTCAAAGAAAAAAAAACTCCACTCACCTGCCAGATCCGTGAACAGAAAGTTCCAATAGTCCACCTGCGTTGCGTTGACGGCTGCCATTTTTAAATTCTACAATGGCCTCTTGCTACCACAAATACGATTATATAGCTTCGATCGCTTCGGTGTGAAATTTAAAAATCTGCTAAGCCTGCGTCGCAACGAACGAGTTTTGCCAAATCTAAATGGGGAAAGATCGGAAGAGAGTCTGGATGAGCGAAAGATCTTTTCGAGTTTCGTATTTAAGTTATGTTAATGCCATTCTCGGGCAGCAAATGCCATTGCTGTTGCCGAGCCCAGAAAAATAAATAAAATTAAAATAATAATCAGATGCGAAGGAGAATAGCTAGTGTGACGGTGACGGTGAAATGCCGTGAAATTATCATGTAACAGTAACAGTAAATTATATTCATTATTATGAATTAAACAACCGCAGCGCACAACAGCCCGCAACAAATTGGTGGCCACCTTATAGTCATATAGTCATATATGGTTGCCCCATTGCCTCACGGCCCGCGTAAATTGGGTACTGTCTGCCTGCCTCACGTGTGGAACGCATAAGACTGAGACCCACTCTCAAAGCCAAAGCCATGGAAATTATGTTTGTGTTGTGCAGTTCGTAAGAGATCTCAACAGAAGCCGTTTTTAAAAGTGGGACTGAGACCGACTGAAGTACTCCTCCACTCCCGACGATTAATCATCCCAAAGAACTGGCTCTTCGAAGGACCATTAGAGAACCAACAAGCCATGCTAAAAATCCACACAATCACGTTCGTTGACTTGAAGTCTCACACTTGAACTTGGCAAAGGCCGATTAAGACCACAATAATCGAATAGCATTATGATTTCTTTCGTCGTTTTCGAGGCTATTCTGATCAGCTTCTTGGTCCAGTGTGGAGTGTGCGAAGTGTGAGGAACAAATTGAAATAATAAACGAGTGAAACGGAGATATTTCGAAGGGCAAGTTGGCCAACACTTCAGCTATCAGCCGTCAACAGGTTTGGCTTCGGCTTTCCGGTCATTTCCTGCACTTCAGTTATGGCCATTTGAATATTACCTGCAACATTTGGCGCAGAATGGGGCCAGAAAATTGAGGGGTGACAAATGACGGCAATAAGCCAAAAGGTGCTAAACGCTTTTGTTGGTTTGAGCCAAGAAATTCCAGTTTATCAATTTTCAGTTGGATCTACGACCTTGCTAACCATAGGTTTCTGGTCAGGAATGGGTGGGAACTAGTCTACAAAAACCTGACAACTGTCGCATCTTTCGGACGCCGTCGTGTCTGGCTGATCATCGCCAGCCAATTCAAAGGCATTTCCACTTGGTTAGTCATTTGGTAAATGTCCGAAGATCGCGGCCTTGAAAACGCCTAGAGCGAGCAAATAGAAAATTGTGTCACCTATTGCCCAACTGTCAAAGCCGAAAACCCGAAGGCGGGTTTGTTTTGGCAAATTAAAATATGTCGCAAAAGTTTAACGACCTTGATAGGTGAAGATCTTATGTCACCATATATGACAATTGTTCTGAATGGGACTTTTACAATTTTTGCATGGGAGAGAAAGACGCGAAATATGTTTTAAGCTATGTTATTTAATTCACTTTCAAATAAAGATCGTAATCCCTATTCAATGATAATCGAAAGAAAAGGATTTCATTCCTTTTTATACTGGCTTTTAATAGTATCGTTAATAAGCTCTTACGAATATTATCCGAGAGCAAAGAACAAATAATCATTATTCATTCTAATGATATTATTAATCAAAGTCTAGAGAATGGACACAATTCTTGAACCGATAGAATTTACTTTTTAGCAAGACTTGAAACTGGAGTTACTTTTGATATATGTTCTCCGATCTATGTTGTTTTTTGGGAACTCTGCAAGTAGATTTGAAGCCCATGGTTATGACAGACAAAGACACAAATTCTATAGTTCCTCTTCTCAATCGCATTCGATCTGATTGATCACTTGGATATATAGAAACACACACTCGCACACACAAATGAGGAGCTTTGGGCACCTGTTGCAATCTCTTCGATTGCCGTGCACTTAATTTTTGAACGACGTCAGCGACAACGCTTAATGTTAACACCGTGACAACTGTTTTTCAGTCTTGTTCCATCTGCTTCTTTTCTGAGGCTGATATGAGGCACTATATGGTGAATTATAGTATAGTATAGTATAGTTTAGTATAGTGTAGAGGAGGGAGAGACCTTTGCTGGCATCCGCTACCCACGAGACTTGTACGCGCACTGAACTGCTCCGCCGAGGTGTACGGAGCTATGTATAAAAATTTCGACTAAAGGTTCGATTTGGCGCTGCTGTTTCTTTGCCGCTGCTCTTCGATTTGTTTTTGTTTCAGTTTCTGTGTCTGTTTCTGTTTCTATTTCAGTTTCAGATTTAGTTTTTGTTTAAGCCGAACTTTTGTCTCGGCCATTCGGCATCTTGCTCATCTTCATCGCATCTTTGACTTTAGCTTTAGCTGTGGCTTTGCTCGAGATGTTCTTTTGTGCCTTGTGAATGTGGAAGTGGATTCGAGTCGTATTCGGTATTCGCAAATGTATCGAACGATCGCCTGGTCTCGTTTTCCTATGATAATTGCAAAGACAATGTTGTGCGTGTTTTGCCGGCTTTTTGTTGCTGCTGGCCAAATTCGCTTGGCTTTTAATTCGTTTTGTATTTGGCCGGGCAGCCTTTTGTACAATTAAAAGAATCGATCGATTTGGTCAATGCGATTGCGGTAGAACTTTGAGGATGCGGAATAAAGTGATTTAAATGTGATACTACACACATGGAATGACAAAGCAACAAAGTATATAATATATAGTATACATGTTATTTTTAAAATAATAATGAATTTTAAATTAATGTTTTAACAGGAAATATTTTAAGAATTTATTTTCTCTGATTTATTATAGGTAAATTAAAAATGGATTCTTAAAAAAAAATCGTTTTCATTGTCTGTCTTTAAAGAATTACCTAAAATATTTTTTATTTTAAATTCTTACAAAATGAGCACCAATATTTATAGGACCTTTAAATTAAATGTCATATAACCAAAACAGTAAATATGACAAAATTACTGTTTGCCTACTACAACCACAGAAACCAGAATTCTAAGTCCAAATGAGAAGTATTCTTTGTACATATATTTTTAGCCTAATGATACTTTCATTTTCCCTCAATTAACTGCCTTTCAAACACCCTAAGGCATTATTGAATTCTCAATTCTCAGTTATTTATCGGTTCCCCTGGGCACTTTCATCATTAGCCAGAGAATGAAAACAAACTTTACAAATAGTCTTGAATACCTACAGAATGAAATGTTCATTCTATTTTGTTTTCTCCTGATAATTCTTAGTTCTCTTATATATTCCAACAAAAAAAAAGGTTGCCCAACCTTGACCCACTTAAAGCACTTTTTCACGCTTCATCTCCTCTCCGATGAACTTTAGAACCGAACCGAAATTGCGTGGGTGGTTAATAATTTCGTTGACCTTTTTTAGGGCGAGTCAGCGAAATTTTCTAGACTGTTTTACAAGCAATTCCAGAAAAGCTTAAAATATTGCTATTAACAGCAATAAAAGGAATGGTTTACAGCCAGAAATATTAAAATGTTTGAGGTTGGTTCCGTTAAAACATGGAGTTTATTCAAGGAGACTGCGTGTTTACCTGTCAATTTACATACAAATTCTTGGACCCTAGGGCTCAGATTCTAACGACCCACAGATATCATAGCGTATTGATTAAGGCCCACTTCCGGGTCAAGTCGTTTGGCTAATGAAACCGATCCAAAAGCAACATTTTGGCCAAGACTTCAAACCAAGTCTACAAAAACGAAACGGGGGCTGAGGCTGGGGTCACTGAAAAGTTAACTGTGTCACCGGCGAATTGAACTTGAACTTGCCGATTAACTTATGCGTATCGTATCTTTAACCAGTTCGAATCCGATTGGTCTGCATAAGATGTGGGTGAATGTCGACCGGACGAATTGGTGGTTGAATCCCTTCGTCTCACAGGAATCAATCATACGCCGTGTGCGCCTGCGTCTAATTCTTCCGGTATCATATCTTGATGGGTATATACGATTTGCATGCGTCTTTTGTTTGTCCACCAGCCATATATCCGATCATAATGGTATGCAAAAGACGTTAGTTTATTATCAACGTCTCTGCAGACGATTCATGCGATCGAGTTCGATATATTGTATATGAGGGGTGACTGCCAGTTATGCAAATATCTTCCGCAAACATTTACATTTAGCCAACAGCCAAACTGGCCAACAAACCGTTAAACAATTATGGCTGAATTTGTTTGTATATTCATGCCAAATTGCGTAGACAAAAACAGTCACACGAGCCACAATCAAATGTGCAAAATCTCTGTTGCTTGTAGAATTCTTAATTGGCAATGAGACAGAACATTATAAAGTAATTATAAATGTTGTGGTTTTTCTGTTTTCAAGGGCGCCAAACAGTTTCATTATCGATTTCCTATGTCCAACAGGTTCTGCAAAGTTAATTTATTATAACTGATTTTATTTCACTGCCTACAGCACCGAATTAGTCGTAATATTGTTAACAGCAATTGCAAATGAGGCTTTTAAATGTTTAATTGGCCGCATTAAAGTTGTTTGCGGTCTGCCGGCTTAAATCTCTGAGCTTGGCTTTTTCACACGCTGCTAGCGCCATCTGGAGCTCGAGTTTTTGAAGCTTCGCTTAAAGCTTGTAAGAGTTGCCAGTTTGTTGGGAAAATATAAGTTTAAATACTTAGCCGTTAGGATCTAAGTTAAATTATATTCGTGTACTTAAATAAATTAATATTATACTAGGTACAAAATCAGTCTATTGTGTATTCACTTCAGGAGTTTCCCCAACAGTAGATCAATGTCAAAAGCAAAAGGATTTTGGTATTCATTAAATATTTAGATGATGACTTTTTAACAATAAACAAATAACAGAAAAATAATTTCCGTTAAAGATAAAATAAAGAAAGAACAATCCTTTTATTAAACGATGATAAATAAATTAAAAATATTTGTTACACTTCTTATCCTTTTAATAATGAGAATAAAATATTTTCCTAATTATAACAAACTTAAGTTGAACAAAATTTTCAAGACATTATTTAAAATTCAGGTCTGCCACATTTAATTATTCTAGCAGAAATATACGCATACACGTGACTTAATTAAAGCCCTAACCAAAAATTAAGCTTTGTGTTTACCCCGAAGAAGGCATATGATTAGAAGATACCCACTTCAGAAAACAATGGGTAAATGAGCTGTTTCGATTAACAGATTACATGACAGGTCGCCACTGATTGGGATGAGATTGTAACAGGTCGATGCTCTGTGGCCACTCATCCAAAGTGGCTCGTTAACCAGTCAATTGCGCAAATTGAACTCGTTTTATAGCGCGGAAATACCGAAGCTATGGGCAAAGATATATAAATTTATATATAGATCTATCTAGCGGGCCTCTCGCGATCTCTCCATCTCCGATCAATCGAATTTTTGGAGTCGTAGCTGACCAACTATCCAACTACAAACTACCGTTGGCTTGCCCTTGGGAGGAACTCGTTTTGAGCGTTAAATCGAGAGAAAAAACAAAAAGATTAATATGTGGAGAAAAAGAAATCGCACTTCCGTTTCCTGATCGATCATATGACGGCGGGGCAGAAAATGCCTAAGAAGCTTAATAGATTCGATGGCGCAGAGCGGTTTTCATTTAAATGCATAATTATATATTCTACTCTTGATATTTTCTGCCAGCTTTCGAAACGTATCGCTGGCAATTTGCCGTCTGCGATTTTTTGCGCTCGACAACTGTGTCAAGTTCAGAGTAAACTTTTAATTGCTAATTGACTGACGAGGGATCTATTCTTGGATCAACCCGCTCTTAATTAAATTCAAAATTATGTATCGCGGAGTTTTCAAGTTCAACACTCGTCTGCGACATGTGCTTTTTGCCGAGAACTTTACCATTTGCCCGCCGTCTTGCCTCATAAACCAGAAAATAAAACGCGAACTGCCCGGTTGAGTTTATATTTCTGGCTTCACATATTTTGGGCTATGAAACGGGGAGCATCTTCTTTTTTCACTGGATTTTTTTAGCTGTAACTGAGCACACGTTTGACCAATTGATTAGCGGCCTTAGCGGCACTCGACCTTTAATATTAGTTAAACCTGTTCAGTGGTGGGATCCAGGGGGATCTTAGTGTTCTTTGTTTTAGAGCTGTCCCCACATTCTATACAAAAAACAAAACTATTTGATTAATGTAGTTCTTGTTATAATTTTGTATTCCGATCTCTTTCATTAATGTCGGATTTTATCTAAAATTCTTTCTATTTTTACCGATCCCCTGAACTTTTTTTTTAAATAAAATTATGATTTATTTTTTGCCAGTCAAATGTGGCTGGAGTTCGTATTTTCTTCGATTTTCACGTCCACACGTAACACATTTTAATATAGACAGTAAAAATCTTTTAAAAACCTTAACAATTTTCCAAATATAATTTTTAAAATAATTTTAAAAATCTTTTAATTAATTTGTTTGTCCTTAATATTAAAAATAATATTTTAAATACGTTTTTGAGCAATAGATAAACAAAATTTTCCAAATAATAGTAAAACCATAAGGTAATTGAGTGCAAGCCCCCTTTCTCTGCCCCTGACCATATTAGCGAGCGTGACCATCGAACGTGCCATCTTCTCGGCTCTACCAGTTCTCTTCGGTCATTACTCAACTGTCCACAGCAGGCATCTTCTGGGTTTACCCATTCAATTAGGGCCAAAAGTGGTATGTGCTCGGCAAAAATCTTAGCCGCGCAAATGCAAGTGTATATTGAGCTTGAAATTCCGAATGCCCAAATCATCTGAACATGTGATATAAATATGTTTAAATGTTTAAATTAAGCTCTTGTCTCTTTTTCTGCCCGTCCCAAGGTCAAAGCGTGCTCGCTTTTCTGCACCAAATTGCAACGCAATTAAGACTAAGTACTATATATGGCCAGATCTGCAGATAAACCCATGGCAGAAAGAGTTGACATGAAAGATTTGGCAATCCAATAAGTAGTAGCGATTGCGAAACTCGAAACTCCGCACAAATATGTTGTTACCTTAATGAAAAGCCTTAGCGTCAGCGTCTGTAACAGTTTAATTGGTAATTACTATTTACAGCTTCGATAATCAGGGGGCTGAACGACGGCCAGCCTTTCGAAAAAATTCCGTTATCAATTAGAAAACGCCGGCGGTCAGCGGTCAACTCGGCGAACTCGAGATCGAGCGTTCTAAAACGCTCCAAAAACCGCCCATAATCCAACGTGTTAACACCCACACCTTATTCCATTCAGTGCTAATTAATTTGTGATTGTTTGCTACATACACTTGCTAATTAAAATTTCTTCATGCTCATTCTGTGGCAGGCTATTGTTACGCGACTGAGATGTGCTCAATAATAAATTGGCTAACCGATAAAGCAAACATTATAGTTTTTTATGTGTTACTTAACGGTTAAGAAGATATATATAACAACTTGATAAATGTTTTCGTTAGAATTCCTCAATTTGATGAAGTTGAAAATCAAAATATTTGTTTTAATGGTCAATCCATAGATCAGTAAAATTCCCATTCATTTAAACTTTCCATGTTCATAACTAAACAAAAACATTTTTAGGTAGGTACAATATTGTATGACTAACATTAATTATAATCCATACTTATTAAAGTATTATATTTGTATTATAAGTATATAATAATATCCAAGTTCCATTGTTTCATTGCCATTTAAAAATGTATTACAGTAACAATGGAAATGGGAACATTTTCAATAATTACTTTATTAACCTGAGTCGAACTTTCCGGCTGAAATATCGAGTTCTTGTCAACACCAGGGCCATTAATCAGGCGAATAATAAGCGACAAACATTTAGCATATGCCATAATGAACATATTCAAAACATACTGATTATGATAAAGTCAAAGATGTTTCGCCAATGGCAAAAGTCTCACATTGATGGAATGGAAATTTGCAAAAACGACGCACAAAATCAGAAAATCACAATAAAACTGGAGCTATCAAAGCATACATTTATCATCGAAATCTTGGTCCGGTTGGCTGGCGGCGTTGCCTTCTGTGACTTCTTTGACTTCCGATTAACCTAGACCTAGGCCGTGAAATACCGTGGGGCTGTTACCAAGCTCATCCACGTTTAGGAGCCGGTGAAAACGAAGAGACGAGCGTGGCTAATCCGCATTCAACCGTTAGCAGAGTCAGTAGCCAACGTCATCCTTGCCGGCTTTTAGCTTTATCTTTAGCTTCGGCCCCAAACATGGCCAAAATAATCAAGCCAAAGGTCGAACCGGCCGGGCTGAACTTCAAAGAACAATTTACTCGGCGTTAATTTGTCACAAAAATTAAACGCAAATGGTTCTGTATGATAGTCAATGGCATAATTACGGGCAAGATACTCGCATAAAGACCTCAATGAAGGTTTAGTCGCACGTCCGATACTTTACACAACTTAACGACTGGCGAACATAACCCAGTGCCTTTTGCCTTGATCACGATGGAATTTCTACACGTTTCATCCACGGATTGATTATGGATCTGAGGCCATTGGCTGGTGGCATTTTGGCACGTTTACCATTTCGGAATCGAGCCCTCTGGATAGTAATCTAGATGCCAGCCCTCTAACTGACCGAGAATTTATTTAGCATATATTCAAATCAACGAACTCCGAATCAACACCTCCATGGCCGATTAGCTAAGAACAGGTTATTTTGCTTGTAAGCATGAATGGGGATTACAAAAAAACACTCGTCGCTGAAATAAACATCACCTGAGGTCACCCGAAGACAAGCCGGAAGTCCAGGAATCAACCTAGCGCAAGCCTTTAATTTTAGTCTGTCACAAAGTAAGGCACATTCGCATTATAGTTGCCATTAAAAACTTGTTTTAATTGTACGTGCTTCGCTGGTGGACAACCCGTTTATCTCCTTAGAAAATGAAAATAAAAGTACGCGAATTAAAATCTTCAGCGAACTTTATTTGCCACAGGGGCTTTGGGGTGAAATGGGAGATGGGAGCTGGGGTTCCCCATGGTTTTAGTATAAAATGTTTAGGATGGAAAAGTTTTAATGAGGGTTTTAATAAGCTAAGTAATAAAACTGATGAACTTTAATACTCGAACAATACGTACTAACAAGCTTACAGGCTAACACTAAAATAATCAATTTTGCATTTATAGGGTTTAATAAAACTAGAATTGATTACAAAATATTAGTAGGAACAATTAAATTGGAATTGGGACCTTTAACTTATAATAAAGTGACGCTGAGGCTGAACACGTTAGATCTAGCTTACGGATACATAGGTATATTATATGAAAAAATATCACTTTCATCATTTTTGTCTACGAGAGGTGTAAGATAAGTCATTTTGAAAAGGAATCAAAAATATATTAGTACAAATACACGAGTGCGTTGTTCTTATCGGAGATTATATTACTTTTAAAAAAGCTTACAACAAATGTTAATAAGCTTTATATTTAATTGATACATGGGCACTGTGTCAAGACATAATCCTAAAAGACATTCAAATTTTCTCGAAATTAAAATCGAATAACAATAATGATGTTATATTAATTACAAACTTACTTATGTATAAGAACTACAAATATTTTCTTATTTTTATTTACAAAACTAGTATAAGCACATAACACATTTCCATGTTTAATCTGCTAATTAATGACGTATTTCAGCCAAGATAGTAAACAAAAATTCTTTGCAGACTGCATACCGCAGCGAGTCAAATTTCCATTTGCAAACACTAGAGAGTTCAGCCATATCTCAGTGCATTGACCTATAAAAAGTCGAAATCACCTGGTAGTTTGAACCAGCGGCATCAGCAGCATCATCAGCGTCGAATGTTGAACGTTGAATGCCAAACGGAACATGCTAAAAAATCGAAAAAACTCGAAAGCGACTCAGTGGGCCAAGCACACACATGCAAATAATGGGGGTTTGTGGCCAACACAGACAGAGAAAAAGATATAGTAAATAAAAATTGCATGCAGTGCGGCGCTAACTGAACGAAACTTCCGTTGTTCTATGGCGGTTATTCGGGGCTCGTTCAGTTTCCGAAGTCGGGCTCTATCTGGCACTCGCAGTTGCTGTTGTTGTGGGCTGCCAAGTATTTTGCACAAGCGATCATGACGATCGCCGCTGCTCAGCCTCTGCCGCCGCCGCTGCCGCTGCTCTGCTCCGGTGGCGCTGCGAAAAAGTTACTTTATCTTGTGATTGCCGAGAAGTTTTAGATTCAGTTGAGCATAAACATTCCTACGGTGTGGTGGTAGAATCCAGCCAGATCAGCGCGGATATATTCGTAATCGAATTGAGCAATATCCACAGTATATTCAGCAATTCAGCGAGTCGAAAAGTGATTTTTCTGAGCGTGTAAAGTGATCATTTGCAGGCTTGAGCGCAGCATGCAAAATCCTGCGGCGAGCCTCTGACCAAATTAAGAACTAAATATTGTATACAAATCAAACCCCACGAAGCCCAGCGTCTTTCGGATACTTCAAGTTTCAGCTGCAAACCAGGAGTTAGAACCATCAGCAATCATCATGAGTATGAACTACCACAACTACAACAGCAGCTCGCGATTCGACATGGTCGTGGAGATAGCCAATATCGCGCTGGATGAGTTCAAGACCCATCACATAACGCGCAACTATACGGGCCTGGTGCAGCGGTACTACCAACTGGTGGAAGAGGATTACGGCGGTAGGTGTTGTCGAGTGCTTGGGTTTTTCGATAATATAGTGCAGCAGCTGACTAAATTATAAATCCATAAAAATGACAAATTGCCATGAAATTGTCATTTTTATGGCTTACAAAAAATGTTAATGCCAAACAAAACGAATACCAAACAGCAGATAAAAAAAAGAATACGAAAAAGAAAAGAAAAAAGTTAACAGCCAAAGCCAAAAGCTCAGCCAAAAAACTTCTAGGACAATTAAAAAAGGTTTCTTGTGTGTATGTGAGCGCTTTAAATTGCGACCTTGGCAGTGTCAATTGTATTTTTGACAATTATTAACGTAATTAAAATGTATTTACATTGCTTATCTTAGACATTTTTATGAAGCGACCGTCGACATCGACGACTTTGGTTTCGCCGTGTGCAGCTGAGCATGTATTTATTATTATTAAGTACAATAGCAGCCGGAGCACTTCGAACATGCCAATTGCCTCTGGGCCCTGGTCTTGGGTTCCGTTTTCAGAGGCACTTGCCGACTGTGCCCCATATTCGCATACCAGGCACTGAGAAAAGTCACCGGTGAAAGGTCAATGGCAGGCAGATGTCATTAAAAGCAGTGCAAAAAGTTGTTTATTTTGGTTTAGTGACACTAAACAGGGTTAAATGAAATTACTTTGCGGCAAAATCATGCTTACGATGCAAAAACACTCGGAAATTCTAGCTATAAACAAAAGACTTAGGACACGAACTTGAAAAAAAAACAAATTCGGGTGAGAGAACAAAAGACTTAGGACACAAACTTGAAGTGCTAGCAGGGGCAATTTTTCAACTTGGCCAAGAAATGTAAGTCTTAAAGAAAAACAAAAAATAATGTGTTAGAAAACATATTTTCAGTAAGAAAAAAATAGGTACATACTTAAAGAATTTAATGAATTTTGATAAATTTTTTGTTACAAAAATATAGCACTCATATAACAAATGATAAACCTGAATCATTTTTAAAACTTTCCTTGCATATACGTATTCAAAATATTTCTAACTGAAGAAATCTTAATGTAAGCTAATGGGATAACAGATCAGCTACGAATCCAACAGCTCGCTCAGTGGAACAGGTCAAGAATTCCCCGCATAATAAGTGATCCCCTGCCACAAATGGAATATTTGCAGTAAACAACCATTTATTAAAAATATTGTTGATCTGGAAAACAAATCATAACAACTTCGGAAATCGCTGTAAACAGTGCTATGGAAAAGTTGGTACATTTACAGAATGCCAAGCCAAAGGCAATTAATTTCCATATGGGTTCTGGGGGGTTCCTTTTAATTACCGAGCTATGACGTCGGTGTTTATTAAGAAGTGTAATAATTCCCTATGCGGCATGCCAGCCTCACATATTTTACTACTAATGCCCAGTGTAAAGGCGATTGTGCTGACACTTTAAACGCTGCGAGTGACAAGTTGACTTTATATTTAGCCACGATTTCATTCAGCTGGCATCAATTGTATGGCTTTGCTTAGATTGGCTATTCCAACACGAAGTTCCATAAACTAATGAAATGCAAATCGAAGCTGTTTCGATTCGTCTCTGCATTAACATAGGCAAAAGCTCAAGCAAAATTAATGAAAAGCAAAATTGCGGCAATTAATTAGATGGCTAAATCCGCAGATCCGCGAGCAACGCGCTTCCCGCTGATGGAGCATCCGATGTTCACCTTCGGCATGGTGGCCATCTACTTGTCCTGGGTCCTGGTCATCGGACCCCTCTTCATGCGCGACCGCAAGCCCTTCCAGCTGCGCCGCACCCTGGTCGTCTACAATGCCTTCCAGGTGGCCCTCAGCGGCTATATGTTCTACGAGGTAAGTTCTGGAAGTCGAGGGAATTAACATAACGCACGTCCACCTAATCGCATTCCCTTTCCGGTTTCACCCCGAACAGCACCTAATGGCCGGCTGGCTGAACTACTACAATCTGAAGTGCCAACCGGTTGACTACTCCGATAGTCCCAGTTCCAAGCGGGTAAGTGCTCACAACCGGTCAGCATCCTATTCTAAAATTCTAAAATTCTAAATCAAATTCAAAGTCGGATCGAAACTCGCTCATCCCCAATCAAAATTCTATTTCGAGAGGCACGCGTGGACTTAAGGAGTTTATGGTCTTCATTATATAATTTTGCATATGTCATTTGGCCGTTTGGTTTTTTGGGTTTTCGGTGCTCTTTGTCTTCGCCTCACCTTGCCGGCTTCATCTTCCGCAGTTGGCTAGCAAGTTCGTTGGCTCTGTCTTTTGTGATGACTCACTTACTCCGCCAGACTAAAGAGCCATTTAGCTGGGCCGTAAAGTTCAGCTCAAAGCCACTTTTTTGGCTAGTCATAGCGCAGAAACGTAAACAACTACAACATATAAAAAAAAAGGTTTTAATTATGCCTCTGCGATGGCACAAAGTTCACATTTAAATGTACTGAGCAGGGCAATCAAGTGGTCAGCTTCTTAATCCAAATTCTACGTCTAATTGCTTTTCGCGCAGCCATCGATTGTTTTCCCTTTTCCCAGGCTACTCAGCCTGGGCAATTAATAAATAATTGTGTAATGGAAGCTTAAACTTTGAAGTTAAATGCATAATTTTATGCCAATTTGTCTGGGCACCGCAAATGAGGCATTTAAACGTTCGTAAAATTGTAGCAGTAGAAAAAGCGAACTGAGTGTAACTTTTAAATAGACTTTAAAGTACTCTAAAGCTATCTTAAAAATATTTTATTAAGAGAGTTATTAAAAATATTAACTACATTTTTGATAGATTGCCTTGCTATGTTAGAAGCCTAAATCGTCATATATTTTCCAGTAAAATCTTTTTAAATTTTTGTGTTAATCTAACCAAAATCAATAAAGTCTCTATAAAGCGTATATGCATTGCAATCAGTTAAACCGCCAGTATTACCACTAGAAAATATTAGAGACAGCCACACCCTCAAGGCCTTCCAATATTGCCTATGTTACCATCAAATTAACAACATTTAAAGCGGCTCTAAACAGTTCGGTTTGTTCCGCCGTTTGTTTGCAATTGGAATTGTACTTTAGCTCTGTTTGCGGCTTAAATCAATGGAGCATAAATTCTGTGAAAATCGCTGACCAGACCGGACCTTTTTCCACTACTCATTCATTGATCGATTTCACATCCGCAACGAACCCAAAAAAATCAAAGAGAAAAAATAGACAAACCGAGCCCACAAGACAAGTCAATAAACTCCGTTGGACCCTAGAGTCATTAGCGTCTGTCATCTAGTTTTATGGTCATTTCCATAAGTCCATGGCGCCTTAGCGCAGTCATAAAAGTCAGCATTGTTTGCATTGCGCATACGCAGCGTGCGCCCAAACGCTTCACATGCAAGCCAGCAGAATTCTTGGGCGGCAAATGAAAACAAAAGTGTGAGGCATTCCAAAAAGAAGAGAAATAACGTGAAACCAAACTAAACGCGGTGGAACAAAAACTTTGTCAATGTCATTGCGCAAGTTCTTCTGCAGTTTATACGCTAATTGGGCACGTTGCTCGATGGGCGCGAATTGCACAAAGACCTTGCTAGGTCAACCTCATTTATAGCCCACTTGACACCCTCTCTCAATCTATCTCTATTTAACCCGGCAGATGCTCAACCTGTGCTACCTGTACTACCTGTCCAAGCTGACCGAGTTCGCCGACACCATGTTCTTTGTGCTGCGCAAGAAGTCATCGCAGATCACCTGGCTGCACGTGTACCATCACTCGGTGACGCCCCTGGAGACCTGGGTGCTCGTCAAGTTCCTGGCAGGTGAGTTAAGCCGACCGGCAATAAATAGATAAGCTAAATCCTCTCAAATCAGGCTTAAAATCCATGACTTGTCATACAAAATTAGCTTTCATTGCTTGCATATTTTACCAAATGACTTTTAATTGAATTTATTTGCTAATGAGTGTGAGAATTTGGATATAAATAATGTTTAATGGTAATATAAATCAACAAAACGAGGCCTAACTTTGTGTAGTTGCCAAGTTAATATGTTCTTATTTTCATTATATCAAATAGATGTTTATAATGACCGATACAAATTTAAATTAAATAAACAAAATTTACCTGTTGAATCTTTTTTTAGCATACTATAAATTATATTTTGTCTTTCAGAAAATAACAAATTCAATATATTTGAAAGAAATATTCATTATTTTATCAAATATTATTATGTATCAGATGAAAATATGGATCTAAGACTTCATTAAAGTTTATTGAAGATATAACCAAAAAGAAAAACAAAATTGTAATACTTCCCCCAAGTGATCCCCACCCTAAAACACCATTTTCCCCATCTCTTACAGGTGGAAACGCCACATTCCCGAATCTGCTGAACAACTTTGTGCACGTGTGCATGTACTTCTACTACATGATGGCCGCCATGGGACCCGAGTACGCCAAGTTCCTGTGGTGGAAGAAATACATGACCGAGCTGCAGATCGTAAGTACTATGATTGGGACCGGGGAGGGGCTCATTAAAATGGAATCAGTTCCAGCACAGATACCTCCCCGTAAATCAAACGAAACTTGTTCAGAAGTCTGGGCTGGCATATGTTAAATGTATTTTTCGGACATAGATCGAAGTTAGTCGCTGTTGACCAGCAATTGCCGAGCTGATTTGGCCAAGACGCTGCCAAAAACCCCAAAAAAAAAACGAAACCAAGAAATGCAAACCAGTTAGACCGGCAGTCGTGCCTCAAAGTTAGACTCCCGGCCAGCCTCTGCCACATAAATTGGCATTATTCAATGGGCCCCAAAGGCACGCACACTACCGCATCCGCGGAGACCAGTTGCTATCCGTGTTTATATTGCCAAAATAAAATGTTGGCCAATGCTTCTAGCCGAGTCTTGCATTTGTCTAAAATTCCGAAATGCCACTACGAAACCGAGATTCGGCCTCCGTCGTTTTGTTTGCAGTAGAGCTTAAGTTTCTGGCCAAACTTTTGGGGCCAAAGGCCAATCTCTTGAGCATCGATCGCACATTCTGGCCGATTGCGAAACATCCGAGCTCCGAGATCCGAGATCCGAAAGCAAAAGTGAAGCGAAACCAAAGCGATCCAGAGATTGTCGCCAATCATGTGATCTAGATAACTCGTCTGGTTTCTGGTTTTTCCCATCTGATTTCTATGCTGCCAATTTGGTATTGTATTGGATTGGCGCTCGGAACTTGGCTTCACTTGAACGGTTCTCGCTGGCCAGTCTTTTTTTTTTTGTGTGGCCACGCATTATTGAAAGACCCAGCAAATACGAACATTGCCGGTAAATAAGTTCCATTGCATTTTGGTTACTATTTTTTTATCTCTCTCGCGTTTTCAAAGTTTCGAAATTCTTGAAACGCATGGAAATATGGCAAGTTTAGTTTGTTCTGCTGTGACTGGCCTCCTTCGAATCGAGATTCAATGCTGTAGTTGTTATTGTCGTAGTCGCTAGTTAGTGAATTGCCTTGAAGCTCTGCTCCACAGTTGAGTTGTCAAACGTTCGGTGACTAACTTAAGTAGCGAGCACAGGTTTTTTTTATAGAGACAGTTGTGCAGGAGGCAAGCAGTGGGGATTCTCTAGAGTAGCACAAAAAACATATAATCAGTTGCAAAAAAAAAATAGGAACACTAAAAAAATAGGGAATACTATAAATAAATATTTTAAAAAATCCATCTCAACTTTTAGCATTTTTTAATTAATTAACAAATTGCATATTAAAACCTTATTTTATAAACCCCAATTAACTTTGATTGTTAAATTTAATCTGAAATACTTTTTATATCAGTGACAGCTATAACCAGCATTTTTGGCCAGAACTATAGAAGTGTTTCTAACATGTTTTAAGTCTGTTAAACAAGTTTCCAAATCAGATTTTCCCATAAACAGTTAACTTTACAATTAAAGGTAACTGTCTGTTTTCATACATGAAACTGTCTAACGGTTTAATGAGGTTACAAGATAATTAAAAATAATATACGACTAGACTAAATGTTATCTAAATTGAAGAATGAAATATACTATAAAGATTTAGGGTTCCGAAAAACCAGTCGCTAATAGGGAGCGCTAACTGTCCCAATTTTATGCGTCTGTAAAATTTTGCATTTTTTTGCATTTTTATTCGATAGAGTGCTTGTTTTGATCGTTTTTTTATTATTGTCGTAATGTAGTTTTCTTGTTGTTTCTCCAATTACTTATCGTTCGATTCCACACAGAAACAAAATAATACCAAGCATATATTTAATAAACCAATTAATATTATTATCCATTGTATATCTATAATATACTAATTTAAAAGAACGTGTAAGAAATTTAAAAAAAATTAGAAAGAAAGTTAATGTAAATTGTTTAAGAAAAGTGCTTAGAGTTCTTAGAGGTCAGTAATTTTCTCAGTGCACATCGCTGCGCTGCGCTGACATTTTTAATGAGTGGGCGAGCGCATCATATGGATAATTTGACTGTCACGCCCTGTTGTGATTCTAGCTGGCTTTCAGTAAGTGTTGCCAATTGGCTGCGCAACCAGTTGGCTTCGTTCAGTTCCGCTCCTGTCGGCCAATTAGCCAAAAAAATGCCTTTCCGCACACATCGCAAGTGCTCCACATTTTAGCCAAGAGCCAAGAGCCCGGCCCAAGTTGAAGTTAAGTTCCGATTTGCCGATTTTCCGAATGCCGTGTGCAACATTTCGGCTAGCTGGCCGCGATTTGTTGCAACACCACATCCATCCCCGCCACTCGCCGAGGTAGGCCAATTCCAATTCCAAATCCACCGAGAGTTTCCACATTTGCGGCACCAACTATCCAAGCAACCAACCAACCAACCGACCGATCCGACCAGTTTCGATTACATTATCATTTCGTGTTCGTTCCGTTTTGCGGCAATGAATGTCGAGCGGCAGCGTTCACTTTTGTCCAGCACCGCGACGAACTTGCCACACCAACCGGGTGAGTGTCTATGTCGGCTATATGTTGCGGCTATATCTGAAATCCCCGACTGCTAACTGCTAGCCAGGTCTTATGGGCCAGCCGATGGCGACCACTGGGCAGACTACTCATGCAATTTGGCACGGCGTGTCTGGGTAAAAGTCAACAAGCAATCTGCCACTTTCAATTGCCGGTGCGGCGATCCAAGTCGCCAGTGGAGATCAGTCATGTTGCAAGTGCAACTGCCTTTTGTTTTCGTTCGGCAGTTACCGGCACACGCGGCATAGCGTTCAATGATCTATGGCAAGATTGCGCAACAATAATTGTGCCGGAACAGTGGGTCAAATAGGATAGTTTTTAGGAAAAATAAATATGATAAGTTGTATTTTTCAGTGTAAAAAAAAAATTAATTTTTATGTCAGATACAACAGTGTTAAAATGTGAAAAATAATTGTTAGCACACACGGCTCACTTAAGTGTTTAACCTAAAATCAAAGTAATTTTATTAGGACTATAAAAAGTGTATCTAAACTGTATGCCGTTATAAAATGCGATATAAACATTTTAAATTGAACTAATTGATCACAAAGGTCGCTGTGGCTATAATCTGAAATATTTAAGCCAAAAATGATATATAAACTTGAAACACAACCAAAAACATTGCCAAAACGATTTAGAAAGGGGCTTGCCTAAATGACCTTACCAAGATCAGATGACAATACCCATTTAGGCGAACAAAATTGATTTACAGTTAGAAATCAATCTAGTTAACAGGTCAGCGACCAATAAAGTATCTAAAAATGTTTAAATATATTAAATTGGCTTTAACAAGAGTGAAACATAAGCAAAAGTTATTTCCGTTTCTCAAGAGCTCGTACTTAAAGAACTTACAAAATCTACTCACTTAGATTAATAAAAGAAAATCCGGCACGAACCACAAACAAGTGGCCGAGGTCAAAACTCTTAAGAAAACGTGCAAAAATAATTTAGCATTTAATTACAAACAATTTATGGAAGAGGCTACTGCGGTTGAGCTATAATCTTTGCATGCATAGTGTGAGGAAAACAAAGAAGCGTTTTGAAACTATTTAAATTCTATAGAGGCTGTTTACACTTAATAACGGCAACGTTTATAAGGAAGCCGTCGATTCGACCTGCCGGACTTCCCATCAATTCTATGGTAGATATATTGCCCCATTTCCATCAATCACCTGTGTTTGGCCCACGGTGGTCGTGCCTCGTGCAATGAGGCATTTAAGCGTCGACGTTGGCTTTCAACGGACCGCAAGAGGCAAACTTGGCCAGTTGCAGTTGGCATCTTGGCCAACAGTTGTTGCCGCCGCTGGCTCAGTGACTTTGCTGCAGTGGTAATGGAAACCTGCATCGCTTGGCTGGCCAGCGTAATATTTTGTAGGTCACCGAAAACTGCACACTGTCGAGATTACTGCACAGGAAAAAATATTTAAAGTGATGATAGTCGTTAAAAATAAGATGGAAAGCCTTGTTTCAAAAGCTAAATAATTTTGGATCTGAAGATATAATCTTCGAAATGGCAAATTTTCTTGTAAATATGAGCTATTAAAAATATGTTTTCAATGGAATTTTTATTTTATTTTTCATTAAAGATATATGGTATTATTATCTATTACTAAACATACATGCATACATGAAAAATATATTTTTTCTGATGATATTCGAATTTTAAATCAATTGACATTCCCCTCTTTATTCTACTAAAGTTGGACATTCATGTCACTCAAACATATTTCAAATTCCACAGCCTCACTTGACTTTTCTTCATTAAACGTAACTAGAATTTCAAGTCAATTGACATTCTTTGAAATCTAAGTGTGTCTTACTAGCTAGAATCTTTGCATTGAGTCTCATGGGAGTGGGTGTCATCAAAATATGTTATGATCAATCAAGATCAAACAGCATCGATAAATATGGGCTTTATAACACGCGCCAAGAGGTCGCCACAGGCCAAGCCTCAGCTTATTATACTTGGCTAAACATAGGCTCTAGCATCACGGCTAGTTAATAATCGCATATCAGAGAAACTGACACTCCGGCTAACTCTAATCCCAATCAATGTGCGCACATTGTTGCCGCACTGAGTGCTTTTTGATTGCCCGCCCAGCTCAAGGGTGCTCCACAGCCAGCCGTTTTATTAGCCGCATTCAAAGAGCCGTAACCTGGGCTGCAAAAAAAAGTTATGACTCGGCAGTAAGCGACTTGGCTAATTGGATGACGTTACAACTTCCGTAACGAGACTGGCTCTCTGCCCTTCGCCAGCGCCAATGACCAGAAAGAGGTGGGTCAAGTTGAGCTCTGATCATGACCCCCGTTGAAATGGTAGGGGGCGTGTGCTCTCTTCAGAACTTTCCCAGCATTCAGGCGTAACAAGCTCACTTGCCTTACGATTCCCACATCCGCTTAATATGTATGATTAAATATGACAACGGTAATCTAGTTTAATGCAAGATAAAAGTTACATCAACGACTTAAATACGAGGTACATTTTCTCGACCTTCGTCGATGTGCTTGTATCTAGACTATTATTTTTTATGCTTCAATTTAATTATATAGCAAGCGAATTGCATTTATATTTATTTAATTTAATATATAAATTTTAATTACAGTGCGATATATTAAATTGAAAATAAAAATACCATATGAATAATTAGATACATGGAAGGAAATATTAAATAACTAGAAGTAAAGACAGTGAAATATTAAAGTAAATTAAAAAAAAATATTTTAATTACAGCTTAAGAAATTTATTTAACATTTTGGAAAATACATTTCACATGGTTCAGTCAGGATTAAGTCGTTGACATTTCTTTAAGCATGTTTTTAGCCTTGTTTTAATTTTTAAATATTATAATACTTACCTAAACTTTAAATACTTCTCTTCCATTTAGGCCCAGTTCGTGCTGTGCATCTTCCACACCATCCGCGCCCTCTTCAGCAACCAGTGCCAGTTCTCCAAATTCATCTCTGCGCTGCTCCTGCTGAATGCCTCCATTTTCTTCTGCCTCTTCATGAACTTCTACATGCAGAGCTACAGGAAGTCCAAGGCGGCGCAGCAGCAACTGCAGCAGCAGCAGCAGCAACTTCCGGCCACGCCCTGCAAGGCGGACGACAACAACAACACGGCGATGCTGGCGCAAAAGCTGAAAGCCAACTAAAGCGAAATCTAGACAGAAATCAGTCAGTTGTTGACGGAAAGTGCTTCCAGGGATTGCCCGAAGGGGGAACAAATTTTGCATAAACGGATCAGATTGGTGATGGCAACGGACGGAACGGAAGTAGTTTTGGTACAAAGGTTTCAACTAACGCTAAGCTAAGCTTAAGAGCCATAAATACACGAGCGTGCACACACACAGAAAAGGAAACGGAAACGGAAACAGAGGAAGTCGGGAGAGTCCGCCGGCCGATGATGGAGGACACGGGGCGTATGCGCAACTTCAATTTCAATTTGATTACCCATCCACCAGCTCCTCCTCGCTAGCTTCGCTTGATTGCTTCGCTTCGCATTCTGAAATTCTCAAATTCTCGTATTCTCGCCATCTGTGGCTGCAATCGCTTATGTGTAGAACCGTACAACAAACTGGGTCAATTTTCGAGATCTGACTAATGTGTAAGTCGCCTAATTCTAGAACCTCACGAACAAAGCGCGTTTAGTTTTTAATCCCCTTAGGCTAAGTGATTATTGTAATTGTGTATAGACGATTTGTAAATAGCCTGTTAAATGTTAATGTTAAATATTTGTAGTCCTAAGTCAACTAGTCTAACTTACAACATTCGCACGAACAAATACGGCGAGCACGAAATTAAAAGCGAAGACAAATAAAAACGAAGAAAAGATAAATATAATAAAACGAAAAATAAACCAATCAAGTGGTTTTATGTTTGTTCAGTCCTTTCGGCAGAAAAACCGAACTGTGAAATGGCAGGGTCATCGTTGCGGAAGAGATCAATAAATCTCAAGAACTGACAATAGAATATCAGAATATCAGAAATACCGGAATTGAATGAATTGATAGCTTGGCGTAAAGCCGTTATTATACTAACACCTTTGACAACCTTGTTGAAATTCGGACAAAATCTTTGTAAAAAAATATTGCTTATCATCGCAAAATAATAAATGATTGTGACAAGTTTAATTAAAATTGAATTTAAATTAGTCACCGTTAATTTTTAACAGCACGGCAACGCTGAGATTAGGTTTGAGTCTCCGCTGAAATTTGTATAAAAAATGTAGGGTCATACTGCCGATAGGTGAAACGCCTCGTAATATCGAAGTACTATAGCGCCCGATAGGTTCGCACAAATAATATCAAAGAACGATAGACCGATAGCATAGCCGGAGCTTATCAAACAAAAAGAAATAAACTTAGCTTTTTAACGCAAACTACGACCAACTAAAGGCCCCCGGACAGCATGGAACAAATGGAAGTGGATGTGGACATGTCGGCCAAGCCGAGCACCTCGTCCTCCTCCGGCGGGGCCAGCAAAGCACAGGATCCGACACCAGACCAAAACCCGCAGCCCCAGGGAAACATAATGGCCGCAGTGGGCACCAGTGGCTCGGTGACCATTTCCCTCCATCCCCTGGTCATAATGAATATATCGGAGCACTGGACAAGGTTCAGGGCACAGCACGGTGAGCCGCGACAGGTGTACGGTGCCCTAATTGGCAAACAGAAGGGCCGGAACATTGAGATTATGAACTCGTTCGAACTCAAGACAGATGTGATCGGGGATGAAACGGTGATCAACAAGGATTACTACAACAAGAAGGAACAACAGTACAAGCAGGTGGGTGCCCCATGATCAACTCCTCCTCCATCAGTGGATAATCCTCTGTTTTCCCCCAGGTATTCAGCGATCTCGACTTCATAGGCTGGTACACAACGGGCGAGAATCCCACTGCCGACGACATTAAGATCCAGAAACAAATAGCCGCCATCAACGAGTGCCCCATTATGCTGCAGCTA
Organism: Drosophila subpulchrella; assembly: GCF_014743375.2. Classification (NCBI taxonomy): domain Eukaryota; kingdom Metazoa; phylum Arthropoda; class Insecta; order Diptera; family Drosophilidae; genus Drosophila; species Drosophila subpulchrella. The sequence continues at coordinate 10,143,145 of NC_050609.1, forward strand.
AATCCGCTCTCCCGCAGCGTTGACCACCTTCCCCTGAAGCTCTTCGAGTCCCTGATCGATCTGGTGGACGGCGAGGCCACCATGCTCTTCGTGCCCCTCACCTACACACTGGCCACCGAGGAGGCGGAGCGCATTGGCGTGGATCATGTGGCACGCATGACTTCGAACGAGTCCGGTGAGAAAAGCGTTGTGGCCGAGCATCTGGTGGCCCAGGATAGCGCCATCAAGATGCTCAATACTCGCATCAAAATCGTGCTTCAGTATATCAGGGATGTGGAGGCCGGAAAGCTGCGGGCCAACCAGGAGATTCTGCGCGAGGCCTACGCCCTCTGCCACCGACTGCCCGTGATGCAGGTGCCCGCCTTTCAGGAGGAATTCTACACGCAGTGCAATGATGTGGGACTGATCAGCTATTTGGGCACGCTGACCAAGGGCTGCAACGACATGCACCACTTTGTGAACAAGTTTAATATGCTCTACGACCGTCAGGGATCCTCTCGCCGCATGCGGGGACTATACTATTGATATCCAAACCTCTATTAAAGCTTCTGAGATAAATATACGATGGGTGAATGCGGTTTTATTTCAGCTGCCGAAGGGCAGGCTACATACGTATACGGGTGGCATCAAGCGATATCACTTTCTTCCTGAGCTTCCAGCTCCTCTAGCTTCGTAAATTCAATTCAGATGCACAGACAACATTTCCTAGACACTTAATTAGGTATTTTCGCAGCGGAATTAGTGGTTGTAGTCGTCCAGCTTGAGGCTGGCGGCGTACTGCTGCAGGAACTCCACCTCTAGCGGGTGCATCTCCTTGGCGGGAATGATGAGCGAGTGCAGAGGCCCGCCCAGATCGGTGGAGCGCATCTCGAGCAGCGTTCTGACGGCGATCTGCTGCGATTCCTGGCCCACACGGGCCAATCCCACGCACAGTGACTGCTCGTTTAGCACTGTGTTCTTCTCCAGCGAATCCTTCTTCTCCACAATGGACAGCAGCTGGTGGGCCGCCTCCGCTACGGTCATAAAACGCGGCGGCATGTACTCCTTGCGTTTGCGCATCAGGGACTCCGGCGTGGGCTCCTTCACCTTGATGTCCAGCAGACACAGCGTGTGCATGTTGTGCAGGCGGTTCAGCTTGATCTTGTCGTAGAAGCTGTCCGGCTTCCAGGTCTCGTCCCAGTAGGGAATAGACACGGTCTCGCCGAATTTGTACAATTGCAGGCCACAGCAGCCCACGGCGTTCATGATCGAGGCGTTGTGGATGACCTTGTAGGGGATGTTCTTCTCCTTGGCGCGCAGTATGAAGTCTGTGTGGGTGGTGGCGCCGAAGGGGTCGCCCACCACGAGCAGGGCCACGTCGGATTCGCCCGCACCGGACAGGATCTCATCCGCTCCCTGCTCCACCAGATCGCGGTCGGCCAGCAAAAGCGGTCGTCCGTAGAACTCTTGCTGCGGGCAGGAATTACAGAGGTGTGATTTGATTTGTGCAAGGGTGGGTGCTCCACGCTAGATACCTACCATATCCTCAAGGCTGCAGCCCAGAATCGAGGTGTACATCTCCAGGTAAACGCGACTGCATTGCTTGACTATCTCCAGACCCTTGACCGTGATGTCCTTCAGGTCGCCAAGGCCGAGGCCGATTAGGTAGAACATGCTGGGCGACTGGTGCGACTGCTCGGCCACTGCAACTCCTGCCAAATGTTGTTAAAAGCGCTTTTTAAATGCAGTCAACAACACGTGCCGTGGTGCGTTGTGTGACCGTCGCCAGAGCGCCAAAAATTCCAGCGGTTGTGAAAAGGTACTAAAAAACGGTACGCATAATTTATACATATTTCGCAAATAGAAGTTCACTGAAATAAATTTAATTGTTTGAAAATTAATAATAGGACACAACAGAAAGGAAGAAACCTTTAATTAATCTCAAGTAAATGAAAATCGCTTTCCCTTTAACCAATACTGCCAGACATTTAACAAGGCCTCCGAGCTTAGTATGACCTTACACTACTACGGAAAAGGCGGGCGTTTCAAATTTCAAGGTCAATACTAACCAGTTTCATTTAATTACGAAATTAATATCTTTTAATAAAATAAAAAAAAACTTATATTCACTACTTAACAGGTTAAAAGTTTTGGTCTTTTTTTTTTGATCTCAGCTGTATGCTAAATATGTGGAAAGTCACATAAAATCTTCATGCTTATCTTAAAAGTATATGGTCATTAACCAATGTAGGAATCTTAACATTATCATCACACTTCATCAAACATATTTTGAGACTCTGAATTCGTAAGCTCCGAAATCTTGTAGTTGCAAAGTTGAGGTCTACGGGGAAAGAGTAATAATTAAATCATTACTTTAAAATCTATACTTGAACTTACGTTGTTGTGGCTCCGCGAACCACGCAGTAAGCAATAAAACGCTCAATCTGGAAATAATACAAATCAAAACGGTGTTCTGGGGAAAAGGTAATCACATACCATCATTTCAAAGGAGCCAAAGGCTGCCGTGTGATCGAATGCCTTGCGGACTTGAAGGAAGTATTTGTGTATCTCGGCGCCCAGGTTATTCGTCCAATCCAGACACTCCTCACGTATCCTGCGACAATTAATGATCAGGCTGAACGTCCGAACTAGCATGAACATATCCGCTTGACGTCCACTGTCCGCCAACTGCTGCCAGTTGATCAGTTTGGCCATTTCGAAAGCCTTGCGGGCCTGGAACGGATATCGTTTAAATATAATATCATTTGAGATGGTTGGACAATCAGCTTTATGCTTACATATTCCTTTCTATCCAATTGAACAGGTACTCTCGTGTATTGAGCCATGATGGTGAGCAGTAGAGCCACGGCAATATTGTTGCCCAGGCTGCAGGATTCCACCAAGGCGGGAATGGCGGTCTGCATGTCCAGGACCCGTTCCAAACGCTCCGATCCCACGCCAGTCACCAAGTTGCCGTATAAACCAGTGGCCATGTAGTTCATCTGAGGAGATACATATAAGGTGAATATATATAGTTGGACATGTGTTCTATATGGACTGCACTACCTCTTCCGAATCCAGTGAGCCCGCCAGATGGCAGACCACATCCACCAGCATAAATCGCTCCTTCATCAGCAGTAGGTTGTCCCTTTGGTACGTCATCATCATAATAGACAGGGTAAACAGATCTAGGAGATTCTCCAGATTCAGCTCGAACTTCCCCGATAAGGTGACCACAAGGCGGTTCAGTAACTAAGTAAAAGTATACATATTAGTGAGAGTTACTAAGTTAATATAAAGTAATACCAATTACCTGCTTGGCGTCTGTGGTGTCATTTGCGTAGGGAAACAGGTGGTTTATAGACGATTTGCTTAGGAAAGTTTTAATGTGCTCATGGTCATAGCCAAGGCGCATTTCGTCCTCTTCTTGAAATGAGTTATTAAACGACGATGTAGATACATTCATTATATATTGGCGGCAAAATAAAATGCGCAAAACATAAGAAAAAAAAACAAGAAAACGAAGAGTGACCAGGCGCCAAGTTCCGTTACAAGGCACTAACTCTTAAAAAACGCACTAACGCCAAAAGTTGCTTCTTCTTATCAATCTTGCTCCACGTGCGGCGGTTTTTATACTTTTACTGCATATACTACCGATTTTAATTATTTTACTCGATTCAAAATGCCGCCTGTTAAGAAACCCAAGGCGCAGAAGATCGAGAAACAGTCCACGCCCAAGAAAACCGTAGATAAAACCAAGGATGTGGTCTCCGGACAGGTAAGCACCCCACAAAAACAACTGTTTCTCGTGGCGGATAACCGTAAACTGCATCCATTTTAGCTGAAGAAAAAGGTGGCCAAGGCCAAGCCCCAAAAACCAAAGGGTCCGGAACGCGGCGTGGTCATTGTGAAGCACCTGCCCCATGGATTCTTCGAGCAGCAGCTGCGCCAGTACTTCCGCCAGTTCGGTCGGGTGCTCCGCGTCCGTTTGGCCCGGTCTCTGCGCACGGGAAACAGCAAGGGCTACGCCTTTGTGGAGTTCGAGTACCCGGAGGTGGCGAAGGTGGCCGCCGACACCATGGACAACTACCTCATGTTCCAGAAAGTGGTCAAGGCCTCCTACATTCCGCCGGAGAAGCAGACCTTTAACTTCTTCAGGACATCCTTGAAGAAGGTCATTAATAAGGTGAGTCTTTCCTTACCATATACCAATCCATTACTTATCCACATATAACAACTTTGCAGGCCGGCAAGGAAATCTACGTTTCGGACGTGACCAAAGCCACCCAGCGCAGCGTAAAAAAGCAAAACAACTGGGATGAGTCCGCCTGCCAGAAGCGCACCGTGACCAATCTCAACAAGATCAAGAAGCTGCAGGAGAAGTACAAGGACTTGGGCATTGATTTCAACAACCTTCTGGTTGAGCCAGTGAAGAAGACAAAGAAGACACCAGAGGCAACTGAGGCTGCTGAGGCATCTACGAGCAAGGCAGCAGCAAAGACAGCCGGCAAGAAACAGAAACAGTCGTCAAAGAAGGAGTTAAAGTTGGAGGACTTGCTGGGCACGACCATCAACGAGGACTCCGACGATGAGGACTACGTAGATGCCTCCGATGATGAGTCTGAGCTGGAGGTCGAGGATGAGGAGGCGGAGGACAGTGAGGACGCCAGCGATGACAGTGATGAAGAGGAGGACCTGCCGCCACCACCTAAGAAAAAGAACAAGGCTGGCCTGGAAGATAAACTGAAGCGCAAACCAGGCACTGGCGGTGTCCAGAAAAAGAAACAAGCTCAGGCTGCCAAGGGCAAGAAGAATGCCGCCACCCAGAAGCTGCAGCTGGCCGCAGCAAAGTCGCTGGCCAAACCGTTGCCCAAGGGAAAGGCAAAGAAGTCCAAGAAGTAGCTTAAAATACCTTTACTATAGTTTTTAAGTAAGCGAAAACATTTTGTAAGATGAATTGTGTTAAAATATGTCCTTGTACAAACTAGAAAAGTGTTTTGTTGGCGCTGCCCTGTTCCTCCAGCTTGATGCGCTTGCACTTCATGCGGCGATTCTGGAACCACACCTTAACCTGCCGTTCCGTCAACTCCAGGGCCACGGCGATTTCGTAGCGACGCAGACGGGTCAGATAGTTGGAGTAACAGAACTCTGTTTCAAGCTCCTTGAGCTGCGTTTTCGAAAATGCTGTGCGTTCCTTGCGATTCGAGGAAGTGGATCGGAGTTTCGGCACTAGTCGTTGAAGATCCTGTCCAGCAGTTCCCTCATTTTGTAACCATTGAGCGTTGGCTTCGTTGCACCAATTAGCCTCTATTTTATTGCAATCCGTGTAGGCAGAAGTCACACTTTGAACGTATCCATAACTGCAGTCCGTGTATTCCTCGGTTTGATTTAGCCACGATTTTGTAATATCCTCATAGTAGCAGGACTCGTAATCTGCATTCGCGTGAGAGTTCTTCATTCTGAGTGTCTTCACTTCTAGGGCTAAGCAAATACTGAGACCTCGGACTTGGGGGAGGCCGCTTATTAAGGAAGGCGCAGAGTGTGCCAGGCCAATCTGCTTTTTCACTTAGTCGCAAATGATGTGCTGCTGATATGATAATTGTGCGCAACATCTGGACCCCGAGTACGAGTATGAGTGGTTATGACACCCGCAGATCGGCTTGTTGTCTTTGCCCACGAACTGTTGTCACAACAAACCCGAACCCGATCCCCCGTCGTCCGGTCAGGAGCGGAAGTGGACGCATGAGTCAAGTGCTTTGTGCCACCAACTGCGGAGCTATAAAATTTGAATAGACAACTGATGCGTCGGCGGATCGTAAAATCGAGTCGGAGATTTATCTGAAAGTCGCAATTGCACGCGCTTTTAAGCTGATGCGGCGGATTAATCGGTGCTACTGAGCGTAGATCCCAGAATTTTACTTACTAAAGTGGAGTTTGATTTTATAATTGATATGCGAATCAGCGCGTGCCCCAGAAATGGAAAAGCGGAGTAAATTGGTAATTGAGATCTTTAAACTGTTACAAATAAGAAACTTAATTCATTATTTGGATGGCTTATGTACTTTATATACTGATAAGTTATCTGTAATTTTATAAAAAGATAAGTTTGTTTTGAATATACAGGGCAAAGTTATTTGCAGAGCTAAAACTTTAAAACTACGCCTTAGAAGGTACATAATAGGTATTTCTATTTGATTGTAAAAGGTCTAAATGATACATTTAAATAGTCACATTTTTTTTGGTCTTTTTTTTTAAATTACCCGCCAATTAAGCATTTTCAAAATAAATCAGTGTTGTAAAGGCCATATTGGGTGTGTGTCTCCGCTAAAGAGTTGCCAGACTTTCGGTAGATGACCAAATTTTGAAAAACTATCGCATACTAACGATGCTTCGCTCTGGTACTTATCGAAACCCAAACAGTATATAATGGTATTTATCTTCCGGCCGCATGGTATTTTCGATCGATGGCCGCGCAGTCACACTCTCAGTACAACGACAACTAACTAGTTAATTTACAATTTACGTACAATGCGATAGCTGGCATCCACATTCGCCCCAAAATGTGCGGTTAAAATCCCCCCGCGAACCGCAGAGCGGCGGCGAAACAGTCGGACAAAAGCGACCGAGAGAAACGAAGCGAGAAGAAGAAGGGCAGATTAAACAAGTTTGCGTGGAACGGAACGAAAAATTGCGTGAAAAGAAGAAAGCCACAACGAGCAGATGCAATAATGCCTAATGTTTAAACAAATTCGCCAAGGAGAGTTTCGAGTCCATTTTTTGTTTAAGTCCGTCATACGTGCGTGCGTGTGAGTAAGTGTGTACATGTAGTGTGTGTGTGTGTGAGTAGTGGAAAGAGTGGAAATAATGAGAGTGTCTCAGTCCGAGTGCAAATGAAGTTGGCCAAGCCCAAAACGAGAATTAATTAAAGCGACTAAGAAAAGTGCCCATCGCGGAGGATTAACTACGCCCAGGGGTCAGCCAAAAAGAGAGAAAGAAACAGAAAAAGAAACTAACCCAACCGATCGGGGGCAGGACGAGGAAGGATCCAATCCAAAATGAGCGAGGAACTGAAAGTGGTGCTGCGCCGCAGCGAGCAGCATTCCGGTTTCGGGTTTTCGCTGCTCGGAACCACCGGACCGCCACATGTCATCTACGACATCGTCGAGAATTCGCCGGCAGCCGATTGCGGAGCGGTAAGTAAAACATATGTATGTGCCGTGCACATGAACAGGCTCCTCCACTCCTCGCTGCACGGTCCTTTGTCTGTGTGTCATTCCATTCCCGTCTGGGACAGGACTCACCCACCCACCCACCGGTGACCCCCGCCCATCTATGACTTCATCAACCACCGGGCAATGAAAACAGCAACAGCTCCCTGCTGGCCTCACTTTTGGCACTGCTCAGCCACATTTTGGTCTACAGTAGAGCCTCCCCAGAACAAACAACACCCGAATTGCCTAAGATGGCCTTGAGATTTACCTGGAATTCTGTATAACCCTTTTGTTTTTCATTTTACATGAATACCAACATTTTTTACATATTAGTAGTGCCAAATTTTATAAAAACAAAGTAGTTTTATATTCAAACCAATGTTTTTATTAGCATTTTCAAACTATTTAGCTGATTTTAAAGGGAGATATTTAAATTCATTTCACAACTCGTGCATTTCTAATTTCCCTAGAAACAGCTCGAGAACCTCGATTTAAGATCCCCGAAGACGCATTATTCTTGGAAATGCTTTTGTTTTTGTATTTCTCAAGGAATGTCTATAGCGATAACAATGTAATCGCTTGTATTTTTTGGTATATTATAATATTTTAGTTTCTATTTATTATATTTAAAAAACGCCGAATCAATTTTGTTCTAAGTTTGTAACATCATGGATTTAGAATTCCTCGAAAAAGTATAGCAACATGTGTAAGCTTTTAAGCGGAAATACAATTATTCATCACGTTTTATCTAACTCAAACTGCATACGTACATAGATAATAATATTTTTTGTGTGGCAGATGTCGGTTTGAGTTTTAGAATTTGGCCTGTATGCAAAGCGACCCGCCCCACGTCTGTTGATAAGAATATTTTCCACTTTTCCACTTCTTTTTTATGCTGATGACCATGGCTGTCTGGCGTATGTGAAAGCATTTCAATTTGCACAGCGGCAAAAAAAGCGAAATGAGAGTCCTCCGTTGGCGTGTCATCTTTGTTTGCCGGCCGTGATGTCATCATGGCTTTAATTGGTGGGAGGGGTGGTGGAGAAAGGGAAAGGGGGGGAGTCTGCTCACAAAAGGCACTGTATCAATTTTCTGGCTTGTTTTGCTTTTATTTACTATTTATTGTCATCGCCATCATCTCAAATGTTTAGAGCCGAGTGCAAAAGGAAAACAAAAGCAAGTAAATACAGAGAACAAAGTAAGGCAAATATTTGTAAATGAAATGGCAATATGTTTGCTTATTCAATTGTTTTTGCCCATGTAAAGATCAATTTATTGTCAATCTAATGGAATTACCGATGGTTGGAATTCTTGTGATATAACAACCTTTTCAGTCATCCGAAACTATTACAAATCTATTATCTATGGATACAATATCGAAACATTGGTTCAAATTCTTAAGGAAAATCCTTATCCGCAGTGGATATTTACATAATTTAATCTTATCTCAGTGGATTTCAGTAAACATTTCATACAAAATATGTTCTTAGCTTAGATTTCTGGGAACTAAACACTTTGCTGAACGCACCCAGCGGATATCGGATAAGAATGTATTCTACGTGGGGCCCATTTCAATTATTATCAATTTCCCGGTGCAACTCTAATTCGAAAGAAGTGCAACGCAAAGTTAACGAATCGACAAAATGCAAATGCAGCGCTATAAAAAGCGATGCAAAGACAACATTTTATAAATAAACTTACTCAGGCCGTGGCAAACACACACAGGCTAACATACAGACGGACTCCAACTTACTTTGTAATTATCGGACGTGGCAACAATAAACGATTTACACGAAAACCCAAACAGAATTCACCCGGCTTTGGTTTTTTAAATTTATTCAGTCGACCACCAAAAACTTGGTCTCGAACAAACAAAAAACAAAACAAAAAAAACAATGAAATCCGTGAAAGCAGAGTGCAAAAAACGCGTTGGGAATTTAAAATTGTTGAAATTATTAAGTAATTCCACACAAGCCAGGTATGACGAAAAGCAACGCAAATGCACCGGGGTAATTGTCTTCAGGCAACGAACTGACATGGACGCACAGATATGTCTATATATTTTCATAAAATACAGATGCAGCGGCACGCACTTTTTCAATTTCTTATCGCTTTCGCTTACAACTTGTTGTTATATTTGTTGCCCGTCTTGTTTTGTGGTTGTTTGACTTGTCTTCTATCTCTCCACCGCGCACTCCTTATAAAGTGGGTGTGCGAGTGTCACTTGGCACTTTGGGTATCGGAAAAACACATTATAATATCGCACTCCTTAGATTGACAAATTACTGCGATCAGTTGCTAGGCACCTCTTAATTAAAATTTATATTTCCTTGTTTTACGTTGGTATTATTATTAATCATGATAAGCCCCAGTGGGTTCAGTCAATGAACAAAAAATATATATTGTCTATATTTCCTTAATAACCATAATATATAGGGGTGATAATATTTACTGAGTTAGTCAATAGGTATATTAGGTTTTTTGTTTCTTATAAAACGGGGTCGGTTTTTACCATATCTTTGAGTATTGGTTGGATATTCAGTAAGGTTTGAACCCCAGTTGCACACAATTTTAAAATATGAAGTTTATAATCCGTAATAATTTGTTGTTCTGATAATAATTGGTATAATAAAAATAATATATATAGTGGTGATAATATTTACTGAGTTAGTCAATAGGTATATTAGGATTTTTGATTTTTTAAAAACGGGGTCGGTTTTACCCCATCTTTGAGAATCGGTTGGAAAATCAATTAGGTTTGAACCCCAGTTGCAAGCAATTCTAAAATATATAGTTTATAATCTGTAATAACTTGTTGTTCTGATAATAATGATGATGATTTACTCACTTTAGTCCATAGGCTTATAAGAAATTTGTTTTTTATAAAACAGGTCAGTCTTAACCCATCTTTGACTGTTGTTTTGATATTCACTATGTTTTCAACCCCAGTTGCACGCAATTTTAAATTGTAAAGTTTATAATCTGTAATTACTTGTTGTTCTGAAGACCGCACCCCACTAAGTTTAAAACCTAATGAGTAACCAACAAGTCGGCCCCTCGAGTGCAATTAATTTTACTTTTTATATGCCGTCATTCTGGTTGCGGTACAATTTTATTTTTCAATGAATGCACAAACATACACACACTCAACTGGGTGTGTACAAAGTGTATGTACATGTGTTTGTCCATGCTGTCGTCGGTTGTCTTTTGTCGCCTTCGCCTTCGCTTTTCCATTTTCCACATCCATTTCCACTTCCATTTTCTTCTCTCCTCTCTGCTTTTCTTTTCTTTTCCTCAGTTCGCTGCAGTTGCTCGCTGTTTGTTGTTGTTTGCCCATGCATTTGCCTCGCGTTTGTTTATTTCCCTACTTCTCCGATATATCTCTTGATATATCAAGTATACTCCCCATACTTCATACTCGCGCGACGACAAAAAAGTCTGCGTTTCGAAGTGACTGAGTGGCAAATTGTGCATTAATTGCGAAAGGCGACTAAAGTACTCACATTTAATTATATTATGATTCAGAGTGACTTTATAAAATAAAAACACTTTTGAGGATTTTAAATTATCACATGCAATACAGAATTCTTAGTTTATACAGTGGTCGGCATATGTATTTTGACAAAATAAAAGTTAAGTATACTCATAACTTGAATTTACTTCTTGTAAACTATAGGCATCAATGGAAAGGTAATTTCAATGCCGTTTGAATGATACAATACATTTCTTTACCCATTCAGTACTTATTGAAAAGGACAAATTTGTGTAAATCAACTTTTAAATTTTTTTTAAAAACTTTTTTCTTCGTCTTGAAAACTTAAATTTTTTGATGCAAAAAGTTTCTTCAAACAAAAACAATAGTAACTGCAAAAAGAATTTTTCAAAAATCATTTTTCTTATATTTTTTATGAATTTTTGAAAATGCTTAAAAACAGGCATTTGAGCCATATTTTTCTCTTTTTCATACAAATTTTTTCCGACATTGTCACCTTCAAAAAATCATAAAAAATATAAGGAAAATGATTTTTGAAAAATTCTTTTTGCAGTTACTATTATTTTTGTTTGAAGAAACTTTTTGCATCAAAAAGTTTAAGTTTTCAAGTCGAGGAAAAAAGTTTGAAAAAAAAATTTAAAAGTTGATTTACACAAATTTGTCCTTTTCAATAAGTACTGAATGGGTAAAGAAATGTATTGTATCATTCAAACGGCATTGAAATTACCTTTCCATTGATGCCTATAGTTTACAAGAAGTAAATTCAAGTTATGAGTACACTTAACTTTTATTTTGTCAAAATACATATGCCGACCAGTGTAGATTGGAAATGTCATTCTGAAGAGCCTTGGCGTGGTAACTCATTTATCAAAATTATGTTAAATTGATAATGAGTAATGCAATTTTCAAAAATAATCGGAAATCGATAAAGAGTTAAATAACATTGAAATTAAAATTGTTGTTATTTAAATCGTGAAACACATGCTCAAACTGTTTTATTTTAAAAACTATACATTTGATATCAGTTTCTTTACACTTCTGAACATTTGAAACATTTTATTTATATTATTTTTTAAATCAGTGTAGCTACTATATCACTGGAAAAAAAGGACAGCGAATTTTTGGGTTAATTCCCTCATCCCAAATTATAGAAACAACAACTGGGTTGTTGATGTGTTTTTAGAAGATATTTACTTTTGTTTAGTCATTAATCATTTGGGGTGCCAAGTAATTAGCTCTCTCCTCGCCCGTTGAAATTAATTTCGTTCTCAGCATTTGGAGAACAAAAATTTAATATTCGCATTTTTTAGGGCAAACAAAAAATAGGAAACATGCTGCAGGAAAAAAAAACCTTAAAAACATCAGATGTGTATGCCTCGCCAGATTTTTTCTGTTCGCTGTCATTTGCGCCTCCTTCGAAAATTGTAGCTTCTTTTGTTCTCACTGGCGTTGTTGCAAAATTCTAACGTTATGCTTAATTACTCGTTAACTGGAAATGACAAACGACTTTTCGCCGTTTGCCGCTTTTGTTGCCATTGTTCCCATTGTTGTTGTTGTTGTTGTTGTTCTTGTGTGGCTCTGCCCGCTGCTAGCAACAAATTAATTGCCACCGACAAGTCGCAGACAACAAAAAGACAAAAACAGATGAAAAAAATGAAAGAAGCTCTTGGCTCTTAGCTATTTATTGATTTTCCCCTTTCGGAATGGAATGGGCTTGTTTGCTGTCCCGATCCCGATCATCGCCCTTTCCCCCGCCATTTCTCAAATTGTGGGTAATGACAATTGACACGTTCAAGAAGTCCACAGCAATACAAAACACACTGTCTAGCAGGTCGGCCAACTTCAAGCTCTGAAAAGCACAATCCAACAACAAGCACATCACTCGATTACAATTGCGAGATAGAAGTAAATGTCAAGAGATTGGGATACCACTTTAACTTCTGCTGTTAATGCCCTTTCAGGGGGTTGTTTTAGTTCCATCCTTAGTTTGCAGCGTATATCTCTAAGAAAAATACTTTAAAAGTAAAGACACTTCATATAAGTACTAGGAGATTGAAAAGTATCTTTTCAATATCTCATTGAAATACCTAATATAATAATAGATGTCAAGAAAATAAGTTTCATGGAAATACCTTATATGATAATAGATACTTTTATGATGTCACGAGAATTAGTTTCAAGTTTTTCTTCTGACTTGTAGAACTATATTTTTTCTATGACCTATCTTATATTTTGATATAAGATTAGTAGTACTTTATTAACACGCTTTACAATAATGGTTCTTGTTTTCGTGGGACTTATCTTAAAGCATTTAAGTATCTCAAGGATTATCGTGTATCCTAACGATGGAAGATACAAATTTGTATGATATCGCTAGAATTGTTCATCTAGGAACTTATAGTGCTGATCTACAATAAAATAAAACGACACATAATGAGATTACTTTTGCAACAGGGCATTCAAACAGCTTACTTACGAATTTGGCCCTTTTTGTCCACTTACTTCCTCCCCTCCCCTTCGGTTCACTTGAAGTCAAAAGTGCAAAAAAGTAGAGTAAACTCGCTTTAATTGAATTACAAAAGTAGGAAAATTGCGCACGCGTTTATTAAGTTGGTTTTCTTGCTGCTTTTTTGCTTTCTGCTCGATGGGGAAGGAGGAGGCCCAGCCCAACTAAATTTAACCGGGCTCAATTCGGTTCCATCCCAGCCGGCTTTTCTTGAGCTTGAGCTTCGGGGGTGGTGCCTTCTCCCGCTGCTTGGAGGTGGAAATGGAGTGGATGCTCTTCTCCATGCGGATGGGAATGGGGATTGGAGGCCTGAGGTGGACGAGTGAGTGCTCTGTGTGCGCTCCGCCGCTCCGGTTCGTTGCACGCCACGGCACAGCGAACAGCAGTAGCACAGCGGCAGCAACTACAACAGTCAAAGAAATAATAAGAACAATAAGTGCATAAGGCACTCACCTAGCCAACGCTCCAGAGATGCCAAATAAAGTGTGGGCTCACGATTTCGATGCCCAGTTCAGGCAAACTTAAAGCGTGGCCTTTAAATTTAAAAAAATAAAACCTTGACTTTTCCATTGCCTTCAAAAGTGTGATTCATTATGGGAATATGCCTCAAATTATATGATTAAGTACCTTCGTATTTGTCAAATTGTGATGTTAACCGTAAATCATTTAACTCCAAATGTATGACTACACCTTTGTATTCCCCATTTAAAACCACAAAAATATTTTCGTTAAAAAAAATATTGCATCTTGGTAGCTACACTCAAATTAAGTTTGAATTATACTAACTATTTGTTAGTCAATTTGTGATGCCAAACTAAGGGTCAATGAAATTTAAATGCATGGAATCAATTTTTATTTTTTAAATCACTTAAAACCGTATAAATAATTTTTTTTACAAAATTCGTCAATATGAATATGGCATCTTTGATTATTATGGCAATATGATTATTTTTTATTCCAGAATTAGCGATAATGTTGAAATTAATTGATAATATATTTAAGCATGTGTATTTCAGAAATACTTACTTAAAAACGAAAGAAAATAAAAGATTAAGGGATCCTTAGGTGCTTTGTTACTGTACTTATATTTTCTTAAATCAAGAATAAAATGTTCATAATATATTTTAGCATGTGTATTTCAGCAATACTTACTTAAAAACGAAAGAAAATAAAAGATTAAGGGATCCTTAGGTGCTTTGTTACTGTACTTATATTTTCTTAAATCAAGAACAAAATGTTCTTGAACATTTTGTTCTTGATTCCCATTTGCGAAACTAGCCATATTTGGCTACAATACAGCCGAGTGGTCAGCACTTCTTCGTACTGGCTGACTCAGATTCAGACTCAGGCATGCAAAAAGTGTTGTAGAAAGCTTAGCGGCGAGCGGTAGCAGTAAACTTTGCGCTAAATCTCGAGCATTTATATTTGGCGTTGTTTCTGTGCTCGCTGGCTCGCTCGCTCATTTATGTGCCCACTCGCTCGTTCGTGTGTGCGACCAAGCATTGCCGAAGATGCAACAAATGCAGCACGGAGGCAACCGCCGTCTCGGGCGGGTGCAGTGCATCCGAGTCGGAGTCCGACGGTGCTGCCACTTGGCGGCTGTCTGCCTGCAAATGGAGTGGCAGCACTTCTTGCCCCATCTCATGGCATCGCATCGCATCTCATCCCATCCCATCCCATCCCATCCCATCTCACCTCGCCTCATTGTTTCCTTCCCCTTTTTTGTTTGGAATGCTCAATTAGCCGGCCTGCCTTGCCCCCCCTTCAGTTGGGTATCTGTTCCCCCTTTTTTGCGACTTTCTGGCCCACATTTGCAGTTTTGCTGAGGCAAATGCTGCTACCAAGGCGAATGCAAATCAATAACAAAAATAAACCTAGGCACACTGCCTAAAAAAATATGGAAATTGCTTTGGGAAGATTACAAGAAGGAAGTTCTGAAATTAAAATCCAAAAAGATTAAAAAATGTTTTAAGTAAAAGAAAGATGATAGGGATGTTTATATATTCTTCTTGTTAAGAAAAAGAGGATATTGATAAATTTGTATTATACATTTGAATTTTCTTTTTATATCCATATGTTAAAAACATTTTAAACTAAGTCTTAGAACATTTTTCCCTCAGTGTTGCCAACAGTCCAATAAAACTCACACATGTATACAAACTTTTTGTTTGAAAAACATTTGTTGTTAGTGTCTTTACATTTCGTTCTTGTTGCAGTTTCATTTTTATGCGTTTTGCACAATTGCAAATCCCGCACGAGCCGCACTCACACAAGCCCGTGAATTCCACGTTTCCACAGACACATACAACCAAACATCCCGTCTATTTCAATTTTCCGGCTAGGAAAATGCGCACATTTTTCGGATATTTACAATGCAGAAAACATAAAATAATGGAGGGTAATTTAGCAGGCTAAACATTGATTTAAGCTTGCGATAAAATAGCTTATGACGCAATCGCTACTCAGCCTTGAAACTCAAAACAAAACGAATGTAAAACTAATTTAAAATTAATATATAATATTTTAAGAAAATCTTATATTAAGTGTTGATTTTTAACCTATCTCACGTGCGTTTAAAATAAATTTAGAATAGCCTGAAATCCTAAAAAAAGCTTTTGAAGTTTAAGAATGATGGAAAAACTAATATTGAAAAAATGGAATCCATTAAACTTTTGTAAACAACTTATAAACTCTACTCCCAGTTTTAATACCCACTAAAAGCAAAAAAAAAAAGGGTTCCTATATTAAATTTTCTTACGATATAATTACTAGACTTTGCTTTACTAAATATAGGGCAAAGATTCAGTGAAAATTGTGCCCGTTAACATGGCAAACTTTTTAATTAGGCAGTTAGAAATTGAGCAAACAACCTGCCCCAGAATCTGGAGAGAGCGCATCGAAAAAGGTTTAACTACGCTGAGTGAGAAGGCCATTTCTCGAAAACCCTCTATATCTATGGTGACAGGGCGTGAATCACTCAATCCACAATCTCAAGTTGAGCCATTGGCATAGTTCTGTGCAAGTTAGCACTTAATTAACATAATAGGCCGTTCATAATGGGTTCCCAACGCCGGAATCATTCAGCTAAGCGGCAGGGCGATAACATCCCTATCGCATCGCCATCGCCATTCAGACCATTCACCGACTTCCGATTCCCGCGATTACACAACACCCACCGGAGCATGATAATGAAATAAACCAATTCATGCTAATTTGTTGCTCCCCCTCTTTTTATTTGGTGCAAATATGAAAGGAAATCCACAATGAATGTGCCTGCAAGGTCGACAAAACAAATAAAACAGCCGCGGAGCGTGGGGCTATATATGTATATGATATAGGGGTATTGGCTCGTGTGCTCTTATTTATTTGATCTGTTATTGTCCGGGGGCTCTGCACATGCTTATAAGCTAAACATGATAAGAGATATTGCCGCATTGAGCCCCAAAAAAGAAACCCTTTGCGTCATAACTCAAAGAAGTTAATTACTGTTAGGGGAATGAAATACTCCTGGGGTCTATAATATAATATGATGAAATCATTGTTATTTTCCCTTTCTGTTATTTTCTATGGCAAATAGCTAGGAACCAGTACGTTATATGCTAGAATTAGTGCAATTGGCAACTTTCCGCCCGTTTCGCTTATAATGAGGGGGTGTAATTGATGTCTAGTGTAAACCCTATACCTCTAAGTGCCCTGCTGAAAGACAGAACAAGGTAAACAAAGCCAGCGAAGCCGTGTAGAATGCAAATAGCCAAAGAAGTGGCAAAATCATTAGTCCAATAACACCAGTTTACAAAAAAAAATTGATGAAATACGCACTTCAGGAAACCTTTGTTTTCCGGTAAGATAAATCTCCCTGATTAAGAAAAGGGCATTTAAAATTTTTTCTATGGTACCAATTTTTTTTAAAGTGTAAAAAACGTTTTTCGCACTTTTTTATTTTTTAACTCGAGTTGTGATAAACCGAATTCGGTCAT
Source organism: Drosophila subpulchrella (assembly GCF_014743375.2). Classification (NCBI taxonomy): domain Eukaryota; kingdom Metazoa; phylum Arthropoda; class Insecta; order Diptera; family Drosophilidae; genus Drosophila; species Drosophila subpulchrella. The sequence goes on from NC_050609.1 coordinate 10,160,311, forward strand.
TAAAGACTCATTTTACAGGTAATGGAATGCCCTTTAACTTTCTTGTACACATCGTTGAGTTCCATTCATTAGTTTAGAAGCTACACTTCGTCAAAGTTGAAAAAGTTGGAAAAAATGCAAAAACGCTGGCATAAATTGCTTCTTTAAAAATACACGCCTAAAAACCGAAATTAGTTTTATGTTGTTTTCTTAAAGGCTGAACTTTAACGGAGAATATAAGCCATTGATCACGACAATCCGTTGGTAAATCGATTTTTTACAGATTTTTAAACGTATATACCCAAGTTCAGTGTTCGGGAGCAGCGGCCGTTAAACATTATTTTAAATTTTCAGTGTTGGGGAACGTAAGATTTTGGTGCAAGTTGTAGTGCATAACGTCAGTTTCCTTGCTAATTTCTTGCTAAAAATATATGAAAATGATTTCCTTGTAACTGCAATCGCATCCTTTTTAGCTTGCCCAGCACTAATAGCAAAGAAACTGACGTTATGCATAACTACTTGCACCAAAATCTTACGTTCCCCAACACTGAAAATTTAAAATAATGTTTAACGGCCGCTGCTCCCGAACACTGAACTTGGGTATATACGTTTAAAAATCTGTAAAAAATCGATTTACCAACGGATTGTCGTGATCAATGGCTTATATTCTCCGTTAAAGTTCAGCCTTTAAGAAAACAACATAAAACTAATTTCGGTTTTTAGGCGTGTATTTTTAAAGAAGCAATTTATGCCAGCGTTTTTGCATTTTTTCCAACTTTTTCAACTTTGACGAAGTGTAGCTTCTAAACTAATGAATGGAACTCAACGATGTGTACAAGAAAGTTAAAGGGCATTCCATTACCTGTAAAATGAGTCTTTAATGACCGAATTCGGTTTATCACAACTCGAGTTAAAAAATAAAAAAGTGCGAAAAACGTTTTTTACACTTTAAAAAAAATTGGTACCATAGAAAAAATTTTAAATGCCCTTTTCTTAATCAGGGAGATGTATCTTACCGGAAAACAAAGGTTTCCTGAAGTGCGTATTTCATCAATTTTTTTTTGTAAACTGGTGTAACAGGCGGTGAATTGAGTGAGCCAGCACGAGTATGGATAGGTCCCAAGTGTCTGGGTCTATCGTCTACTACGACTACGGGTTTTTGCTACGGTTCTCGACATTTTTTTTTCCGCTGAGTGCGTCATTTGTGACGCCCACGTGGAAGGCGGACGACTGTCTTTTATCCGCCTGCCTACCCCAACATTGATTTTCTGGGCTCCGGCGAAAAAAGAAAAGAGGTTAGTGGGTTTTCCCATTACTGCAGTCTGTCAACGACTCTGCGGCAACACACGACCGACCATACCATCCGTCCTATAGAGTCGAATAACCGTATATCGGTGAAGGTAGTGCACGGAACCGTACTTGACTAGGTCGTCGTAGTTGCTAATACAATCAATCAATCGCCTTGTTTACCCCCACACAACCAAGTGGGCGTGCTGTTGTTGTTGCTATTCTTAATTGATATTGGTTTAGTTCGTGTCAATAAAGCGTCATTGAACCGAAAATCAAAACATACACAAGGAGACCGCCGAAAAAAATGTGGAGCCATTGTTCACTTGGCATTAATTTGAGACTTCAAGTGCTCGGTAATTGAAAGCCGAATGTGACGTGAATGCTAAATAGTAACTGGCACTGGCTTTATCAGCCTTTATGCGTTCACAAGCGATTATTGGGAATTAGGAATTTCCTGATAAGCTTCTCTTTATTTCCATTAGTGTCGTGTTCAGATTCCCTGAAGGTAATCCCCGTAAACACTTGTTCTAGAGTAAACATGGGATTCCATTACCAGGCCAGTTGGGGGTTCCCTCAACCCTTTTACCAAGTTGAAGTGGTACGCACTTTTGAATAAAAATCTTACACTTAAGTTCGAGAGTTACAGGTAACAGATCGTATATTAATTGAAAACAATAATACTCGAAGAGGTAGTACTGTTTTCCGAAATTTAAAATGTTTTCCAAAACTGTTGATGGATTGTATTTTGATTGAAAACAATAATACTAGAGGATTATCTTCAGAAAACCAAGATTGAAAAACTGCCCAAATGGAAACCTTTCTTTGCAACTTTTATATCAGAAAATCTCATTGCAGAACAATCACTGGGATGGTCTGTCTTTTCCCCCCTCAAAGTGCAGCTTATCCTCCTCTGGTCTTGTGGTATCTTCAACGCCCAGTTGACTGTGTTTTCCTTTGGAATAGGGGCATGACATTGCGGATAACAAACAAGACTTCCGACCAGACCAAATACGAATCGAATGGATGGGTCGTAAGAAATGCAGGAGAGCCTCTCCCCAATTGTCATTGGTGTCGTTGGATGTGAAAACAAATCAATTCGAACCAATTTCAATTTGAGCAGCCAGTGGTGCAGCAGAAGGGGGTTCACATGCAAGTCGTCAGGGGGTCAGAGGGGGTACGGATGAGAGACAAGTGTGGGGGGGGGGGGGGGCGTAGTGGCAGCCGAGTGTAACTGATTGATTTAACTTTTAACTGTGCAGCCTGCTGGTTGTTGGATGTTGGTTGCCGGCTGCTGGTTGCTTGACTAGCTTGACTGCCTGCCCGACTCAACAACTTTGCCCCCAGGGGGCCCACTGTCTCTACGCCAGTTTACAGGGGAGCTTGTTCAAGAAGAATACCACAAATATTTTATTACATGTTATATTATTTAACGGACTTCACTTAAACATGTTACGCCTTTAAAGTTGGCTGTTCAATCTCTTCTTGAAAAATACGTTTTTCTTTCAATCACTTTTATATTAGCCATATGATACTTGCTTAAATCTTTACTAAATAACTGAATTTATTTTAAAACGTCATGGCAACCTTAATATATTTAAAAACATGTTTGTTTTCGTTTAATATATTAATTTACCTGGTTTTTTATGGATTGCCATTTATTTATTTCACTCAGTTAATAGAAACTTAATATAATAAGTCATATGAACAAAATCAGCCTCTTTGGAGTATAATCTACCATCTCTTATTAAACATATAAATAAAACCTTAAGGCTAATTAATACGACTTTTGCTAATTAATTTGTGAAATAACAGATAGAAATGTAGTTTGCTCGAATGACATGGCTCTTTGAATATGGGTTGAGTTACAGGGTTTTCACTGTTGTATCTTGTATCTTGTAGCTGTCGTTCGCTGCTCCCCTCCGGAGCGTGAAAGTGAAATGCAAAAGTAATTTCTTTGATGCGCGTAGCTGTGTGTTGGTGTGCACCTGCTGCTGGCTGTTTTAGAGTGCCTAATCGAATCTGGAGGAGCTTCCTCGGCGCTGGGAGCCATTAATCGCGGCTTGTTATCAAAAGCGGCGAACACGATTCCGAAGTGGCCAAAAGGTAGAGAGTGCAGCAGGCAGCAGGGTGTTATGCAGATGCTGCCACGGGGAAAACATCAAATTTGCATTACGAGTTTGACTTTCTTTTCATTTTCGCCCAGAAAATTGCACAAGGGGGTGGTTTGGGCGGCCTGGGTGGCTTGTTTGTTATGTAACTCCTCCGCTTGTCGACATTTTTTGGCTGGCACAATTAATTTAAGCACAGTTTTTAATTGAATTGCATCGCCGCCCGCGGCAACAGCAGCAGCAGCCATATGTGGCACCCACTCTCTCTCGCTGCAAAGTTCTCTGGGTCCTCTCTCTTACCCTATTTTTCCCCCCATTTCTCGCTCTCTTTTCGGCCCCATGCAGACTTCTCTTGTGCAGACACAGAAGTCGTGGTTTCCCCAGCGATAAAGTGAGAGCATAAATTAGTGCGACTTTTAGTTTTAATTGCCGCCCGCAGTTCGCGTCAAGTGTCTCCGAAGGAAGCCAACACACCAACACACCCAACACCATCCTGTGCATTAATAATAAAAGCCTGGGCCAAGTCAGGCAACCTCAGGAACTAATTATGCAATAATAGTATAAAAGTAATTTGTGCTTTTTGTGCATGCTTTGCCCATGAATCCAGAAGCGCGTGTGGCGTATTGTAAATTCCCCCGACTTGTAGGGCCTATGCTATGTGTTACATAGCATATTTATTGAATAATCTATGAGTGCTATCCGGAGGTGAAGGTTCCACGTACCACTCAACCCCGGATACGGACACCGAAAAGCTCTTCTGCCCCGTTCTCGTACGTCAGCAAGTAAATAAGGCGCCAATGTCGTCCCACGTTGTGATTTCATGCTGTTTTTCCCCCCTCTCCTCATTTTCCGCATTTCCACGCGCCTCGCAACGCAGGCCCATCGAGAAGAAAATTAAAAATAGTTTACAAGTGCCGACAGCCGGGGTTTGGCTATGCCTAACATGCGAATAATAATAACAAAGCCAACTCGAGCCGAAGGAAAATCAATAGGCTTTGCGTTGTCAATATAATCGAGGGGCATTGCCAGTGATTCGCCTACTAAATGTGCCTCTATCGGTCTTCCATTCGCAGGTTGAGGCCGGGGATGTCATCCTCAAAGTCAACGGAACGGATGTCCATCGCTACACAACGAAGGAAGGTGAGTTCTCGAGGGGTGGCAGGGGGATGTAATGGATAAGGAAAGCTTTGAATAATTAACCAAAACATATTCCCAAACAGTTCTCAAATGCCTGCGCCTGTCGGAACAGCTGGTGACCTTGGAGCTGAAGCGAGGTAGGTGGAAATGTATATCAATCTTCAAGGATGCAAACTGGTTTCGAACCAAACTGAACTGAACCAAACCCAACTGAACTAAACCGAACCAAACCAAACCGCTTTACCAATGTCTTGGATTTTTTAAAATTTGTTTTTAATGTTAATTGTAATTGACTCAATATAATTTATATTATGTATTGTGGATTAAGAATCTGACCAAATTTTAGTTAGTAATATACCATATATGTGAAATCACTTTTTAAAGATCCCTTGTAAAATCCCATATTTGGATTAAGGTTAAAGTCAATCTAGTCTCACAGGAAATAAGAAGTTAAAAAACGCCAATTCAATTTAGATTATTATTTCCTTATTGGAAAAGTCAATTACCTTGTAAACTTATATATAAAAGCTTTAAATTATGTTTTAATAAATTCTTTATAATAGTTTGCTTACATGTTCAATAAATAAAACTACCTTTGGTAATTCTAATCCGTTTGCATCATAGAAAATCATCTTTTATGACCGATAAGTAATACTCTTTTCTTTTTTCCTCAGATCCCAAGCTCAAGGCGCGGATCAAAGAGCAGCTGGCCAACACGCAGAGTCCGCACTATGTGGACATTGAGTCGCCGAACATCTACGACTACCACAGCAACAGTACCAACTCCTCGCCGAATCACCGGGCCAACGCCGGCGGAAAGGGGACGGCGACGACCACGCCCTCTCAGAGCGGATTGCGCTACAAGTCGCCCACGCACTTGCCCTCGCTGCGCCAGAATTCGTCGCCCCTGCTGGCGAGTGGATCCACCACGACCACGACCACCGCCACGCATACGCACACCCACAGTCGCAACTCCTCGACCAGCTCTACTAAGATCAAGTTGGTGGAGACGAGCATCACCACCTCGACCACGGGCATAGTGGGTCTTGCTTCACCCACCGGCAGTGCTGGTGGTGGGGAAGCCACCTCGCCCACCTTTCGTCCCTCACGCATTCCACAAGCGCTGACCAAATGTGCCGTACCCAAGCCCGTGCCCGTTCTCCATTCGCCCCAGAATAAGCGGCCACGCCCCTCGCAGATTCCAACGAAGGCGGCGAACGGCAACGGGAACGGCCATACCGCCCAGCTGCCACCCCAATCGCTGCAGCACTCGAACAGCTACAGCGGCAGTCCGGTGACCAGGCAGCGGTTCACGGACAGGGAGCAGGAACGGGAGCCGGAACCGAACTCGGCGCCACCGCAGCCGGCGAAGGCGCCACGCTTTGAGGCTTATATGATGACCGGTGACCTGATCCTCAATCTGTCCCGGACACCGCAAACCAGCAATCCTCTGCCCGCCCAGGCCAAGAAGGTAGGGGAGCGCTACATTGTAATACGTATTTAAATCACCAAACTAATATATTCTTTCCTTGCAGGTGGACAGTCTGCGGGATTCGCCCAGTCGCCTGGTTAACGCGCGTATCAATGGTGCATTAGCACCACGTGCCTCTGGTGAATCCTCGCCCACTTCCTCCTCCTCGGTGGACTCGCCAACCAACACCAGCTCGGATTCGGTGAAGCGCGAGGCGAAGTTGCTGAGGAAACAACAACAACAACAACAACAACAGCAGCAGCAGCAACAACAACCTCACCAACAGCAACAGCAGCGGGACAGCATCAACAACAGCTACAACCGCAAGGATTCGCTGACCAACGACACGCTGCTAATGTGCGAGGAGCTGGAGCCTGACGAGGAGGGTGAATACGTCCTGGAGGAGGACAACAAGCAGCAGCGACAACGCCAACAGCAGAATCGATACCGCCAGCAGCAAAACCAGCAACGCTACGAATACTACCAAAATGATGATGAGCTGGAGGAGCACGAGGAGGTGGAGGAGCGTGAGGAGGATCAAACGCACTACGACATCACCAACATCGACACCTACCAGAGCGGACTGGGCCGTGGTGACGAGGATGACAGCGATCGGCAGTGTCTGGTGGACGACGACGACGATGACGATGCCTACGACGAGGAGGATAACGATGCCGGCGACGAGGATTACTCGACCAACTCGCTGGGCTCTGGTTCGGCCAAGCAGAGATTGCGGGCGCTAAAGCAACGGACCGCCACCCGCCAGCAGCAACGAAATCGGGATGCCGTCGACTGCGCCGGACGCTCCGGATCGGGATCTTCGTCCACCACGGTCAAGAGCGAGGCGGGCGGCCTGGGCCTGGACGAAACTTCCTTCTCAGTGCCAACCTCTCCGATCTCTCTGTCGACGCCGCTGATCGACAAGGAGACGGCCAACTCGGTGCCTACCAGCCCGGAGCCCAGTTCGCTAGTCCCGGAGTCGAGCAGTGGCGCTGGCGCCGGAGCAGTCGTGGTGCGCCGGCACAACGGGCATGTGGTGCGGAAGTGCGATGCCGCCGGTTTCCGCACCAGCAAGTCCGAGGACCATCTGCAGCAGATCCAGCGCGAGGGCATCGCCGCCGTGATACCCATCGACATCGATGAGGATGTGAATAGCTCGCTGAACACGCTGCTTGACACGCGTCAGGACTCCGAGGACTCGCAGGTGAGGCGTCGCCGCGCTTAGGCACTCCCACTCCACCCAGGATAGTCCGCCGGAATAGAGCTAGCGAACCTTCGAGCAGTCAAATTTTCCTTCCGCCAGATCTCCCCCAGAACACTCGACACTTGTAGTTGATGAGTTACTATCGCTGTTACGCTCCCCGTTCTCAAGTGCTTTTGTAGAGTACGGTTTTCGTTAACTGGTTTCTGTAGTCTGTTGTCTATTGTACATCTATGTGTTTTGCGTGTGTGTTAGCCATTGCATTGTTCTATAAGTCATTCCATACCATCCAATCTCATCCCTAGACCTAGACCCAAACCCACTGTTATTCTTGCTCACTTGTTACTTTGAACTTTTCTACTTAACTTAACTTACTTACTACTAAACTCTCTGTCTGTCTTACTCTCTTGTTTCGTATTTCTTTCTTTCGTTTTCTCGTTTCTCTGTTTTCTACTTTGACTCTTCTCGAATCGATTTGATATGCGCAATTTATTGTCCCCCGTGAGCTTTCTAGTCGATGGCCACTGTAATTGCAAACAACTCGCCACTGGCCTCGAACAACAACGAGGGCGAGCAGAACGACAACCGCAGCAGCAGCAGCAGCTCCAGCGACAACAATAATTGCAGCAGCAGCAACACCAGCGAACCAGCAACATCAACTGCAACAATAACGACTGCAACTGCAACATCAACGAGAACGATGAATTGCAGCAGCAAATTAAACTATATTTTATGCAAAAAGGTTGCCATTTGCATAGTTGGCATGCTGATTAATGTGACTTTTGATTTTGGTTTCGTTTCGATTTTGCCACTTTTGATTTCTTGCCTGCGCTTGGAAAAGTTTTGTATGTAGAAGATGAGAGCCTCTCGCCACCAAACGCTTGTCCACAACGAACACACTCCACAACACACACCCAAGTTTCCGACACTCTCACACAGATCAGACACCGAACGCTTCCAGCACTCGGAAAATTGTTTAGGACTCCTCAGAGAGATTGGGCAACGGCAAATGGAAATTCGAGATCTGACAAACAATCCATAGAGCATAATATCGATTAACAAAAATTATAAAATATAAAGAAAAAACCCTTGTTATTACTGTATCACTAATCTCTGGTTTGTTGCAAATCCTAGGCTTCGGATCGCGATCGGATCGTGTGGACCTATAATGCCCCACTGCAGCCGCACCAATTGGCGGCCCTCCAGCGACAGCAGCAACAGCAAGAGCAGCAATTCCAACAGCAACAGCAGCAACTCCAGCAGCAACATCAGCAGCAACTCCAGCAGCAACAACAGCAGCAGCAACAGCAGCAACTCTACGGTCAGCAATCGCATTCAAATTCACATTCAAGTTCCATTAGTTCGTCGCCCCAGCACTCGGCTGTGGGCAGTCCGGCCTCGCCCACGTCGGTTTCCTCGTCGGTGATGTCCTCGTCGGGCTCCAAGGGCGCCCTGGGCCTGGGCAGCAGCAGCAACGGTCCCATGGCCGCCGTGCAGCAACAACAGCAGCAGCGGGAGCAGGGCGGCCAGGTCGCGCATCCGCCCAGCGGGATTCCCGGCCTGCTGAGCTGCCCAGGCGCCGTGCCCGGAAACAATGGTGGTGGTGGAGGCATTTGTGGTGGCGGTGGTGGTGGCAACAACGATCAGAGCGTCTCAGAGGCCATTTCGAATATATCTAGTCCCGACTACCAAGACGACGATAACTTATTAAGCTCTCGCGATATTCTAGGCGGCATGGTACTTAGCGATCCCAGTGACTCGGACTCAACCATCCTCGTCTCGGACGCGGCCGCCCAGCAGCGCCAGCAGCTCAAGCAGCAGTTGCGCGCCCAGCAGCAACAGCAGAGGGAGAGGGACAGGGAGCGGGAGAGGGATCGGGATCGGGACCGGGAACAGTCCGAGCATAAGGTGGTCATCCAAGTGCGGGGACTGGACAGCAACAGCAGCGGCGGCGGCAACGGCCGCTCCGAAGAGGATGTGGTCACGCTGACGGAAGAGCCGCTGGGCACGATGGCCATTGGTATGCGGGACGCCTCGCCGCCCGTCTCCGACGATGGCAGCGATGTGGAGTCACTCCACTCGTACCACTACTCGCCCAAGGCCGTGGACATGCCCTCGGCCATTCGCCTGGCCAAAAGACTGTACTCACTCGACGGTTTCAAGAAGAGTGATGTGTCGCGACACCTCAGCAAAAAGTGAGAAAGCATATCCTTAGTATGCAATTTTAAGACCATTGCTAAACTATATTTTCCCGCTACTTACAGCAATGACTTTAGTCGAGCGGTGGCCGATGAGTATCTTAAGCATTTCACCTTCGAGAAGAAGTCACTGGACCAAGCGCTGCGTGAGTTTCTGCAGCAGTTTTCACTGTCCGGCGAAACGCAGGAACGGGAGCGGGTGCTGGTGCACTTTTCCAAGCGCTTCCTCGACTGCAATCCTGGCACCTTCAACTCGCAGGACGCCGTGCACACGCTGACCTGTGCCATAATGCTGCTGAATACGGACCTGCACGGCCAGAACATGAATCGCAAGATGAGCTGTGCGGAATTCGTCGACAACCTGGCGGATCTCAACGATGGCGAGAACTTTCCCAAGGATGTGCTCAAGTCGCTTTACCAGGCCATTAAAACCAAGCCGCTGGAGTGGGCACTGTAAGAGGAGTAAACTGTATTAACTATCATTTTCTAATCATAATTTATTGTACCAGAGATGAAGAGGCGGGCGATCTGCAGCAGCAAAGAGCCAACAATTGTGCCCTTGGGAATGTTGGACAGAATCCCTTCCTCGATCCCCCCGAACTGGCCACAGCTGTGGAGTACAAAAAAGGCTATGTGATGCGTAAATGCTGCTACGACAGCAGCTTTAAGAAAAGTGAGATATATAAAGAAGTAATGGTAGGGATTATAATTAACTAATATCCTTTTATCTAGCTCCCTTTGGCAAGCGCTCCTGGAAGATGTTTTACTGCACGCTGCGTGATCTTGTGCTGTATTTGCATAAAGATGAACACGGTTTTCGCAAAAGTCAAGTAAGTAAAATGCTCTTCTTGTGTGCAAACTATTAGTAACATGCAACTATATCCACAGATGTCCGACAATCTGCACAATGCAATACGCATACATCACGCACTGGCCACCAAGGCCAACGACTACACCAAGAAGCAACATGTGTTCCGTCTGCAGACGGCCGACCAGGCCGAGTATCTGTTCCAGACCAGCGACTCCAAGGAGCTGCAGTCGTGGGTTGAGACGATCAATTATGTGTGCGCCGCTATATCAGCGCCACCGCTCGAGGGCGGCGTGGGCAGTCAAAAGCGGTTCCAGCGTCCGCTCCTGCCCAGCAAACAGTCCAAGCTGCTGCTGGTGAGTACAGAAAGATAGTTACTCCATGTACGATCAGATATTCATATTCTCATGGTGTTACAGAAGGAGCAATTGGATTCGCACGAGGTGCAGTTGGCCCAGTTGGATCAAGAGCTGAATGAGCACAAGAAGGGTCCGATTCCCAGCAAGGGCTTGGCTCTGCAGAACTACAAGGAGAAGGAGAGCTACCTGCAGTACGAAGTAAGCTTTAACTATATACTTTTCGAACTGAATCGATTGCTAATTCAATTGATTTTGTGTACGACAGCTGAGACGCTACCGCACCTATGTGAGCATCCTGAGCGCCAAGATGCTGGCTGACCAGCAGCAGCTGGAGTTGCAAGCACTGCAGCCGACTCCGGCGGCACACGAGGAAGAGGCCGACACATTCCCAGTGGGCACCACCGCCTGCCCGCCACCCACGCCGCAAAGTATTAACCAGAAGGATCTGCAGAAGGAGCAGCAGCAGCAACAGCCAACGAACAGGTACAGTCAGCAGCAGCGCCCCAGCGGCAGCAGCTCCTCGTCAGCCGGCCATGTGCAGCAGGACATTGGCTGACGCGTAATGGGAGTTTTCTCAGCTTGTGTGGTTTAAGCGATCGCTCCGATCCACTCGTTATATTCCGTTTATATCCTTAGCTATATGTTTCTTCTGTTCCTTTGCCGCTTTCGTTGTTATTTTGTGTTGAGCTTTCCCCGAGATTTCCCTCCTTCATTACTGTTGTGTTGTTCGTCCCGCAGAGCGCCCAGGATCTCAGTGTCGACCAATGTGGGTTGGCGCAAGCTACTCTGGGACTCCGTTTGCTGCGGTGTTTTGTTGTGTTGCTGGCATTACTGTGCTGTTATCACTGTTTTAACCTAATCCGTTCTCTATGTAAATATATTTCGTGTTCGTTCCTTTCGTTTTGCATTTCGCATCGCCATCATAATGCCCCCGCATCCCCACAAGTACAAGCTTTAATTTTGAATAGTTTTAACTACGATACGTATAACAATAACTGAATCCAGACTTAAGTGTTGCGCGTTGGCAATTAAAACCACGAGGAGACAGAGAGACCCCTAATGTAATTAGTTCTTATGTGAATAATGGTTTTATTTTGGATGCAACCACAACCACACAACATGCTGTGAAAACTCAATGAACAATTCATAATCGATAATTAGGAATTTAGAGACCCAAACGAGCGACCGTTTGGAAAGGATTTAAAGTCAAGATTCGAATAGTTAACTATAGAAAACCGTTTTTTGTAGCACTAGTAGTAATCCAAAGTTTTGGCGTTATATGTATACAAACAACAAAAATTATATTTAGAAACGAAATTGAACGAAGAATTGTAGAAAACACAAATGTGGTTCATTAGTAGCAAACGTTTACGTTTAAACCTAAGCTAGAGGCATTCTAAATATACATGCAAACAACATAATCACAAACGAAAAATAGCATTAAACACGTTTTACAAACCCGCACACATTCAGCAGATAGAGATACAATTTTAAGTAGACAGAATCAATTAAGCCATTCCACACCCACACACGACACGATACTGCACTAATTGCTGGTGGTTACACCGATGTACCATATAAGACTCATGCTAACCCGACGACATTTGGTGACCCCGACCCCTAGGTGAACCCAATGCAGTTGCCCGTTACTCGTTGCCCGTTTGCCATTACGTTATCCCGTTCAAATGCGTTGCTACGTTCCACTTAAATGCAATGTCACAAGTGAAAAGCAAAACCCAAATGGAAGAATTCTTCAATCTTACAGATGGTTCGATGTCTTCTGCTGCTGTAGCCCACTCTGGCGGCACTTGATCCATTCGAAAAGCCATTAACCAACTTAGTCTCTTGCCAAGATTTAGCATCAGCCACAGCACAGTCCACGAAGCACCGCGCCAGAGGCTAGTGATCCGCTCCAAGAGGTGCTCCTTGTAAATGCCCCGACCCGTACTGACCGCCTGTCTTAAATGTGAGCAGGCCGAGGCCAAATCTCAATGTTAATTGTTAACTCTTCAGTGTCTAGCTTGGCTTAGTGCGAACCTATACGAATATCCACCATCTGACACCCCGTTTTTCGTTTCCAAATCCACGATTGCTAACCTCGCTTATCGTTCTACACTTGCAGAAAAGAGAAGAAAAAGAAATAATTAAGTTTTATTTCGCTCTTGATTTCGATCATTTCAAAACTCGCATACCAACACACACACCTTCACCACAATCCCCGCCTTCTGGCCATCGGTAAGTGCCACGCCCAGTTTGAAATTGTCAGCTATTCGACTTAAGCATGTAACTTATGTTTTCTCTTCCCACCAGAGCAGCAGGCGATTGAATGAATGAATTTGAATAGAATACTCCGAAATGCCAGGCTGCCTCCGCCGGGAATACAGACAGATCAGATTCACAGATCCACAGAACCACTCACCCACTCGCATACTCTGCACCACTCACGCCACACCCACCCACTTACACTCAAGCGTTGCGGCTGTGCCGTGCATGCCACAGAAGAAATTCGGAATTTGTGCACTTTCAATTACTTGAAACCCCAACATGGGAGATCATTTGAGACAATTAGACTACCAACACGATAATTAACGAGGGAAAGTTTTACGTTTGAAGGTCGTTCATCAGAAGGTATCGGCACTATCTCGAATTCGAGCATTTGGTATCTTAAGTATGAAGCTACTTATCCGTAAGCGGGTACTCGAAATCGGTTTCACCTGAGTTGAAGCTACACAATCTATTCGGTTCTAATTTGAATTATCATTCATGTTTGCTTCGCCAAAGATTCTGCTGGACGGCTGCTTAGGAGCGAGAATGAATACTGCTTATAAACATAGACTTATTATTACAAGAGTTGATAAACAATACTTACATCATTACCTATGCTATCATTATAAATGATAAAAATAAATTATAAATTATTGAACAATATCTCTACGCAACTAGAAGATGGAGAACATCGGCAGTAACAATAACACAATGAGAACGAGGACAAGAGCATTAGCATTAAACCTAAGCAATTACTACCATACCACGTACGACTTGTTTTTGGTCTTTTGCGATACATTATCACATTATCTGTGTAGGTACACTTACTCTAATATTATGTACGGATTAATATATTTATTTAAACACTTATCGGTTGATTACGCGACATGTCCATGTAGCTAGAATATGAAATTGATATCGATTACGGGGTAAAGAGAGACAAGGAGGAATCAATAAATTTAAATACATCATATATTTTTGAATATATTATCATTATTGTATTGTGTAATTATGTAAATGCAGATTATATAACATTGTTTATAATAATTTTTAACAATTCAACTGAAACGGCAATAAATTCGAGCAAACAAACTAACTAAAAAGTGAAAGCAACTTGCCTGCAAACCAAGCGCCTAAATGTATGCATATTGTATATTTATTTAGTCAAACATTTTAACTGGCTTACGAGGGCATCACTTAGTTTTAAAAGCATATACACATATACATATATGAACAATATATAGTATATATATGAATGCTCATGTGAGCAACCAAACAATTACGATATGAATCATTAAATACTTCCGAAAGCATTAAATCCCTGCCGTTTGTCTTTAATCCTCCGTCTTGAAAGTGAACGAAGTGTCAGTCTCGATCAGCATATTCTCCAAACGCAGACTCAGCAGGCGTCGCTGCAGATCCACCTTTACCACCGATGCCACTATACGATCGCCGATGCTTAGCTCGCTGTTCTTCATGTTACTGTTGTGTATAAGGCCATCCCGCTCCACTCCCACGTCCACAAAAGCACCAAACTGGGTTACGTTGGTCACAGCACCTGCATTTCGGAATAGATGCGATACGTTCTAACTTCAAATTGCTATTGCAGCACCCACTGACCTGTGACTACATCTCCAATGCTCAGATCATCCAGCCGTGTTAGGCCCTGTTTGAAGAGAGGCCGCTTGTCTAGATCAGCTCGATAATCTTGAAGAAATTCGCGCTGCAGAGCAACCAGTAGAAAATCCAACTGAAACAGCAGAATCAATTTAAAACATCTATAGTAATTCAGTTAATAATTAGCACACAAGAAAGGATCATGCTCAATACTGAGTTTAATAAATTTTGATCACAAACTTATAAATCTAATTGAAGTCAGTTTTCCACAGTTAAATAGGCCATATTATAGCCATCTGTGTAATATTTTGGGGATTGAAATATTAATAGAAAGAAGTATATAGGACATAGATGACTTACCCGCTCTATTGGGATCTTGTGCTGCTTGGCTGCGCGATCGAGATTAGATCGGGACTCTGCAAACTTCTTGATGCTTGCGATAAAGGCAGCCTTGCCTACATCTGACAGCTTCAAGTCACATTCTCCCACGATACTGAAAGGACAGATAGTATTTTGTATTTAAAATTTAAAATTTCAATATGATCGCCGATCTGAAGCGGCAATACGATGAGCGCTGGCATTATCCCCCAAAGCTGGCGCCGGCCAAGATTAAGTCTGTTGCTTGTGGAAAGGTGCCCTTCTACGGCCACAACGATAAGCCGGAGTACAGGCCCTGCTGGCAGCATCCGCTTAACGTGCCGAACCAAGCTCTCTTCGGAGTTTGCTGGGAATATCCGCCAGAGCGGTACAAACGTCGCCCACTTCCGCCTCCATGCCGAGGATCGATCATTCCCGTCCATTTGCTGAAGCCCACCTTTAAGCACTGCGAGAACATCTACACCCGGTATGACTTTAAGCTGGAGCAGTGCGTGCATGAGCAAATTCTAGTAGTTGATCAGAAACTTAAGAAGCTTAGAAATCAGCTGGCCAAGGCCAAACCCTTGCAGATCAAGAAGGTTAAGGAGATGCGCTATCACGGAGTGCGCTATCGCATTTTGGTCGGATCCACCGGATGCACTAAGATCTATCCGGAGTACCTCAGCAGAATGACCGAGGAGCGGGAACTCTGCGAGTTTCAGAGGGCCTACAATATCGTCAATCAATCCAAGTAAGTCAAATTTTAATCCAATGCCACCGCTAATGGTGAACCCTTAGTTCTGATTTGACCAAATCATTTTTGGATATGCGTAAGTCCAAAGAGGAGTTGGATCTACGACTGACTAGGCTAGACCGATCCCTAGATAGTATATTTTTGCAAGATCTGGACTCGGTGTTAAAAATGATAGAAGACCTGAAGACGTACTTCTTTGGCGTGATCGTAAAGCTAAAAACCTGGGCGGAACTGATGGACCCGATGAAGGAGCACTCTATCGATGACTATCTGGCTCTTTTGAGTCTGGATTCGGACTTCAAGAGCTTCATGAGGGCCGGCATGGAGAATTGCACTTGCAAGCGGTGCGACAAGAAGGATCCCTTGAAGCCGTATCTGCCATGCTGGTGTCAGCACTCTGAATCCAGCGATGAAACATTAAATAAGTTCGATGATGATTGTCCAAAGACCTTTGCTGCCGTCGCGCAAAGTGACAGTGACGTTGTCTATGAATCTAGCACCTCCATGCTAGTGAAAGCGGAAGCTGAGAAGGCCAGGATTGCAGCGGAATGGGCGGAGTAAAGTGCTTCATAATGTGCTATTCAGTATCGTTTGTTGTATAGTAAAGTTGGCTTACCTTTCCGCCACCTTATAGCTCTCCGGATGCACCCATGTACAGTCTAGGGGATTCTGCAGTCGTCCTCCCACGCTTAACGGTTCGATGCGCACAAAGCCAGCGCACTGGACAAAGGATTTCTCGCCTATAGTTCGCACCGAGAGCAGATCCTTGCGACACTGAAACGGTCCCTTCTGCGTCCGGTACTCTATGATCTTTTCGGCCTTCTTCTCCGACAGACCAGCAATGTGCCTATAAGTCGCGAAATTGTTAGTTAATATATGCCATCTAGGACTCTTGGCATAAACCTACTTGAGCACACTTAAACTGGCTGTGTTGAGGTCCACACCCACATAGCTGACACATTCAGACACAACGTCCTTCAGCGATTCAGTCAGTATTTTCTCGGAAACATCGTGCTGATACATGCCAACACCCAGGTGTCTGGGCTCTATCTTTACATACTCACTCAGCGGATCGTTCAAGCGACGCGCTATGGACACTACAAATAAATTAAAGTTGATTTTCATATTTCTCTTTTCATTTTAACCTAATGGCTCAAACCTGCACTCCTTTCGTTAGTATCCATAGTGGGAAATTCCTTGGAGGCCACATCGCTGCAGGAGTAAACAGAAGCCCCGTTTTCGTTAACGATGCTGTAGCGAATGCTTCTGCTGTCAAGGATGCCAGAGTGGAACATATCGGTTAACCAGTGCTCAGTTTCACGACAGGCAGTTCCATTGCCCAGGGCGATAATTTGGCAGCTTTCAAAGAAGTTTAAATTAATAAGGAGTTTTGCAAATCAAACTTCAAATAATATACTTGTGATCTGAGAGAAGCTGAACCAATTTTTGTTCGGCCTCACGCTTATTGGATCTGGCCCCATGAGGGTAAATAACACCCGTGTCCAGCACATCGGCCGTCTCGGAAATAACCGCCAGTTTGCAGCCATTGGTGAACCCAGGATCTATGCCTAAAATGCGCTCTCCTTTGAGTGGAGACATCAGCAGCAGTTGCTTTAGGTTTTTCGCAAACACATCAATGGCTGCCTTTTGGGCCTTTTCCTTCAGATCGGCCCGAATCTGCCTGCACATCAATGGCTGCACTGTAATTATCGTTATTGATTAGCATTGCATTAATTTTCAATATGTTGTTCTTACACTTTTTTGAGTAGCATTCATCTAGCGATTTTGTAAACACCTCCCTTCTTAGGGGATACTGCAGGCCTTCGTTCATGTACTGATCTGTTATGAAGCGCGTCAGATCTCTTTTAAGATAGTCGCCCGTGTCTAATTTGACAGAAAGGAACTTATGCTTCTCCCCACGATTTATGGCCAACATTTGATGGGGTTTTATTGTTTTAATATCACCCTGAAAGTTGAAGTAGTTCTCAAACTTTGAGCTGTCCAATTTTTTGTCTGCGATGCCGCTGGATGCTTTACTTTTGCTTGCTTTACTCGTACTAGCTTTGGACGATGTCTTGGTCTCCTTGGTCTTGCTGCATTTGAGGAATACCCGATGCACATTTTGTCTGGAATAGGATTACACGGATACAGAAATTTATAGCAATAAAATAAAATGTATATTATATGTTTACAGTCTCCGAATTTCCTCCAACACATTTGTGTTCTTGCTAATGTTGTGTATAATAATGTTGCAGATTCCACTCATCACCAATGCCTCCGTGGCCAAGTCCTCGTTCCCTGGATCAACAATTTCTTTGAGATTCACTTTAGGAACCAAGCCATAGAGCAAACGGTCGGCGTATTCCTGCAAGCCCAACGCTTTGGCCCGATCCGCCAAAGTGCCCTTACTGGCCGGCTTGTAAGGGGCGTATAGAAACTCCAGTTCCTCGTTGGTCTTGGCGCACATCAGCTCCTCACGGATTTCCGTATTTAGGACGTTTTCACGCTCCAACTGGTTGACGATATTCTCGGCCTTCTTGCGCAGATCCACAATCTCTGTGTATGTGTTGCGAATGTCTCTCAGTCGATCCGGAGCTATGTGATCCACCAGATCTCGACGATAGCTGCAAATACATATCCATCGAGAGGTAGTTCGAAAAAATATTGATTGAGACATACCGGCAGATAAAAGGAATGGTGTTTTCGTTCTCAAAGAGCTGCACAATATTTCGCGCTGCCTGCGGCTGTATGTTCTCCGTTTCGGCAAGAAGCTCATGGATGTTCCACACCTTACGGCGCTCCCAGAAGGAACTCCGTCCAGTTGTGGAGCTGGCTACGGGACCATCTGGTTGGGTGATAGTTGATGGTGCTACCACGTCCTCCTGTTCAGGATTACTCTCATTAGGACAATCATGTTCGGCTTCCTTTTCCTTTCTTGCACGCTTTCTCTTGGGAGCTGGAGCTTCGGAACTCCTTTCGGTGGAGGAGCTAGCTACAGGTCCTTTTCGTTGGGTTGTAGATGAGGATGTGTCCTGGACATCAAGATCGGGATTCTTCTCATTAGGACAAGCATTTTCGTCTTCATTTTCCTTTCTGGCCCGCTTCTTCTTGGGGGCTGCTGCCTCAGCAGATGCACTCTTGGATGTGGGCCAGCGCTGGCGCTTGGTGCTGTAAGGTATGCATATATATAATATCCTTGCTGGGCTAATGGGGACACCACATACCTGCCTGCCTGGGCATTTGCAGCGCGATCTATCCTGCGGTTCTTGGTCTCCGGCGGCCTGTAATCATCGTTCTCCGTAAGACTCAGTTCCTCATCTGAGTCGGAGTCCTCAATTACCAGCTTTTTTGTGGCTGCAGCACGTCGGGGTCTCGTAGACATTTTGAATTTACGAACAAGTCGGTAAAACCGGGTTCACAAAGCAAAGGTAAACTTTAAACTGAGTTTCGGTTTATTTCCGCGCAGCTAAGAGGTTGCGTCTTTTGAGAATGTATTCTCAATTCTTTATTAATATACACAATATACGTTTTTATGCTTAAGTCAGTTGTTAACTCTGTAAAACGCCTTAAACATAGGGGTTCAAAAATTTGGCGTGCCCTAGTGATGCCGCAAATTCCTGAATAACCGATTGGCAGCAACAGCTGCTTGCGGCATTTATCGATAGCGATTGCAGAGAAACAGCTGATAAAGGCGGTTTTATTTTGCAACCTTATTTCTTATTTAATTTTATCAAAGAAAATGCTTAGATATGCATTGCAAATCAGCGGAACACAAAGTCTTGGACTCCCTCGGCACCTAAAAAATCAAAACTGGAAGCGCAGCTACAGCAGCAAGATCAGGAACATAGGAATACTGGCGCACATCGATGCAGGTGAGCAAAGCCAAGCCAATACCCAAATGCACCAACGTTTACCTGGTAAACAAACCCACTTTAGGCAAAACAACCACCACGGAACGCATGCTGTTCTATGCGGGCAAGACCCGGGCACTGGGGGAAGTGCATCGCGGCAACACGGTCACCGATTACCTAACCCAGGAGCGGGAACGGGGCATCACCATCTGCAGCTCGGCAGTCACATTTCCCTGGAATGACCACCGGTAGGGGTTTCCATGGCTAATGCTCCTTCTACGTCTAACCTATACCCCATTATGCAGCATCAACCTGCTGGACACACCCGGCCACATTGACTTCACCATGGAGGTAGAGCAATCCCTCTATGCGGTGGATGGAGTGGTCGTGGTTCTGGATGGCACCGCTGGCGTGGAGGCCCAAACAGTCACTGTGTGGTCGCAGGCGGATAAGCACAAGCTTCCCCGTCTGATATTCGTCAACAAGATGGATCGCCCGGATGCGGACTTCGAAAAGTGCGTCAGCGACCTAAAGGATAAGCTGGAAACGCAGCCCGTTTGCTTACAGTATCCGGTTAAAAACGATGACGGAGTATTGGGTAAGGTTCTAAGAACTCTTAAATGTATGGTTAATCAAAACTTACCTTTAGCCATCAACGATGTGATCACCCTGGAGCGATTAAGCTGGCAGCAAAAGGATCTGGGTCGCAGCTACAAAAATGTAAAACTAGAGCCCTCAGATGACTTGCGTCAGATGCAGGAAAAACGCAATGAACTGATTGATCAGCTTTCGGGTCTGGATGACGAACTTGCCGATGTGGTCATCAGCACGGAGAGCTTCGACAAAGTGGACAATTCACTAATCGAAAGAGCTCTTCGACGGGCAACCAGTCAACAGAAAGTTGTGCCCGTGCTCCTGGGATCCGCCTACAAAAACGTTGGCATTCAGCGACTAATGGATGCAGTAAATGCCTATCTGCCTGCTCCAGAGGAGCGCAACCAAATCTACGACTGCTTCGGGTAGGAGAGTAACTAAGATGAGGAAACCTTCCTTATTAAAAGCCTCTTCTTGCAGCACAGAAGTGGCTGGCAAGGTCTTTAAGATTGTTCACGACAAACAACGTGGTGCATTGACCCTGATACGGATTCTACGGGGCGAAATTAAACGAGGTATGCGTTTGATTTCCGCTCGTGGCCAAGCAGAAGTTGTTTCAAAGCTTTATGAGCCTTTGGCGGACGAATATCGAGAGGTCAGCGCTGTGCAATCGGGTGATGTGGTGATCTGTGCAGGTCTAAAGGTAAACTATACAAAATAAATCAAATTAAACACCGACTTAATAAAAAAGTAGTCCACAGTGACGGGAGATCTGCTGACCTCCAGCCAGTCAGCCTTAAAGAGTGCCCAGAAACGATTGAAGCAAAGCCTGGGTGCTGCTGCGATCAAGGACGAGGAAGATGATGAGATGGACGAGTCAGACGAGCTTTTTGCCATCGATCCACAGATACCCGATGCCGTCTACTTCTGTTCCATCGAGCCCCCCAGCGTATCATCCCAAACTGCAATGGAGCAGGCATTGAGACAACTGCAACGGGAGGATCCTAGCCTGCGGGTCAGCTACGATTCCGTCACCGGTCAGACAGTGCTTGGTGGAATGGGCGAGCTGCACATGGACATTATCAAGTCGCGCATCTTGAGCGAGTACAAAATCGACGTTGATCTGGGGCCCCTACAAATTGCCTATAAGGAGACTATTGATTCACCTGCGTTGACCACGTTAAGTGTGGAGAAGGAAATCGCTGGCAGCAAGCAGAACGTCAGTATAACCCTGGAGGTGGTCAAGAATCAAACTGAGTTGTTCAGGTAAGCTAAAATGTCAGATTTCTGCTTGAAATCCGATCTGATTGTCCGGTTTACCACCGAAGCTTAGACAAGTCGCCGGAGAACTTACCAAACCTCAATACGCTGCGACCACGAATTCTTCAAGTTCTTCGGAAGGGCTGTATTAGTGCTCTGGAGCGAGGACCCCGCGTTGGTGGACAGGTAGTGGAGACGCAGATTCGCCTGCACAACGCCACTATTGGTCGGGGCACTGCGGATTCTTTTGTCATGGCCACGGCAGCTCAGTGTGTGCAAAAGGTAGGTGGAAGCGGTGAAATGTAATGTGGTTAACAAATATTTTCCTCGACTTCACAGCTGCTAAGCACGAGTGGCACCCGGCTGTTGGAACCCATCATGGCACTTCAAATTGTGGCACCCAGTGAACGTATTTCCGGCATTATAGCTGATCTTTCACGACGACGTGCGCTGATTAACGATGTCTTGCCAAAGGGTGACAGAAATAAGGTAAACGCCGGTGAAGCACACATATTGTGAAAGCCATTAATTAACCCACTCTTTTTTAGATGCTTCTGGTGAATGCCCCTCTGGCAGAGCTCTCCGGTTACTCCAGTGCCCTACGCACAATTAGCTCCGGCACAGCGAGCATGACGATGCAGCCATGTGGCTTCTCTTCCATGAACTCTGCGGACGAATCGCTGGCGGAGCGAAGAGCCCAGGGCCTTGAATAGTATCCAGTGCACTCAGAATTGTTAACTAGTTATAATCCGTCTAGCAGGCAGGCTGTCAACTGCCTGCTGCCCTGATTGGACGGATATTTGTTTGTAAATTTTGATCTGTGCAGCAATAGATTTTTTTTTGTGACTCAATACATGTCGGACCCATATTTTGTTGTTCATTTTCAGACCCCTAAGCCTTAAGTTTTTTGAAAGTGTTGTAAATTAGCGTCACAGATTGGTTTTTTTTTGTCTGAAGCGCTAGTCGCAACCATGGCGTTCTCCACTCAAAAGGAGTTCTTTCACGTGCCGTTTAGTAACGAGACATACGAATTTGAGTGCATCGATTCGTGCGTTAAGCTAAAGAGCTATCCATCCACCATCGACGACAGATCATGGTCGGCAAACGAGGACAAGAAGTCGCAGTTTGTGGCTGATCTGGTGGCCTGCAATTCACCGATTAAGAAGCAACGTGACGAGGATGGAAGACCTTCGCCCAGAACTCCATCGGGACCAGAGGATGAGTACGGTAGCAACTTGGTGGTGGGCGACAGTCTTATTAATGCGGCCGACGACACTATCGGCCGAATGCAGGATCTGATGATCAAGAACAATATGCTGCAGAAGAAACTGGCCGACTCCGATGAAAAGCTGAGGACCGCCAACCAGGAGAGTGACGAGATCAAGCGAATTATGGACCAGCGCTATGACCCGGCCAAGAGCAAGGCCCTGAAAAAAAAGATCAAGCAGCTGGCCGACGACAATAAGATCACTCCGCAGGACGAGAAGGAGCTCAACGATCTGCAGGCGGCCATCGACGATATGAACAAGGCCCACGATATTCTGGAGGCGGAGAATGCCAATCTAAAGCGGCTGATTGATAAGCAATCAAAGCGCTGCAAGCTGGACAGCATCCCTATAGAACCGGAAAAGAGCACCGACATCCCGTATCTGCAGAAGAAGATCGACGATCTGGGCAAGGAGGTGGCCCTACTGCGTCAGTTCGAGGACGAAGTCATGAAGCGGTGTGCCAAGAAGTGCGGAGCCGATGGTGGCGGCGGCGGTGGTGGTGGTCCTACGGGTTCCGCTGGAAGCGGAGGTGCTCCTGGCAAAGGCAGCTTCTCGCCGAATAAGGATGCCGATAACATCCAAAAGATCCTGGCGGATCGCGATGCCCTGCGCAAGAAGTGCAAGGAACTGGAGGAGCTCGGCGAAAAGGTCAACCAGCTTGAGCAGAAGGCCAACGAGGCCGAGTGCCTGACGAACAACCTCGAGGACAATCTTCAGCAGCAGTGCCAGTGCATGCAGCAGTTGCAATGCGAGATGCAGGAGATGCAGAACTACTACGAGAACGAGGTGGACAAGGCCAAGGGAAACGAGGAGATACTCAAGGTACATTGGTCTAGACTGCTAAATTAATATATATTACAAGTGGATTCATTACCTCTCCCCCTCAGTGCCGATGCAATCAGATGAAGCAGGAGCTGGTGGCCGCCAAGTGTGCCGCCCAGCGGGCCCAGTGCCTGCAAATGGAGATCGATGTACTGCGAAACGAACTGCGGAAGCGGGATATAGCCATCAACGCATACGACTGCCAGTACCAGCAGCTAATGGTGAGTATCGACAGGGAGCTGCTGGGACGGACCATCTAAATGCCTTTTACTCGGCCTCCAGATGAAGGCCAAGATGTTCAAAAGCGCCGGCTACCGTTTCCTCGACGATCTGCCACCCGATTGCAGCGAAAGCTGTGCCGATTGTGCCGAGGAGGAGGAAGAAGGAAACGGAGCACCCTGAAACCGGAAAAGTTTTCCCTTTCGTTCAGATTGTTTCCAAATTTCCAACAGCCATTGATCGAAATCTATAGTTTTAACAAATTAAACCATTCATAAAACCGCCAAGATTGCTTTTACTATTTGTACAATATATATTTAGTTAAATACAAACATTTTACGAATTTAACGGAATAATTTGTTTAAATTCAAAACTAGTTCTTGAAAATAATCGAATGAAAAATCGATAACGGTTTGTTTACTTAATCGAATGTCACGTTTGCCAGCAGAACGCGTTAGTGCATTTCGGTTAATTCTTCAAAAGTTTGTTATTACGGAGTTTTTATATAATAAATAAATTACTATGGAGAAACTTGCGTCGGCCAAAACGTGTCTAAAACTGTTGCAGGTCTGTGGGTAACTGGTTGGGGAATCGAACATTTCCTTCGTAACAAGCCTTTCATTGATAATCGCAGGTTTTGCCTGGCATGCAGCAGGCGGCCACCATTCCAGGTGGCCTGGCTCCTCCGCTCCAGAATCTTATCCAGATGCAGCAGGTGCGACATAGACAGACCAAGCACTGGCAGCCCGAGTTCAAGCGGCTGCGCAAGCTGAAGTTCGTGAAAATGGATCTGCCCAATCTGCGAGAGAAACAGGAGGATATTACCAAGGAGGAGATGCGCAGCCGGATGAAGGAGCGCGGTGTTCTGCCGCCGCGTCCCTGGATGGAGCGTCCATTCCACATCAGCTGCACCGGGGGCATCTTCGAGGCGTATGTGCCGCCGGAGGGCGATGGCAAGAAGTCAATAATCTCGACATCGGGCGCTAAGCAGAAGCTGGAGTTTCTGGAGAAGAAGTCCAAGAGCCTGATGGCCGTGCGTAAGATTCGTTCCTACGAGGAGAGTTTCGGCACCGACGAGTTCGGCGCCGAAGCCCAAGATATCTACATCCAGGCGCACACGCACATGGCCGCCAAGGAGAAGTACAAGATCCGTGAGTTTGTCACCGAGCGCTGTTATCCGGAGATGATGCACAACGTCAAGGACAAGACCATTCGCTGGAAGTTCTTGCAGTCGCTGGAGCCACCACGCGTCGTCCATGCCCGCGTCACCGAGGTGATCACCAAGGAGAACCAGTTCGCCCAGGTCACCGTACGTTTTCACAGTCAACAAATGTTGGCCATATACGATCGCTTCGGCCGGCTGATGCACGGCAGCGAGATCCTAACAAAGGACGTACTGGAGTATGTAGTGTTCGAGAAGCACATCTCCAATGAGTATGGTAAGTGGCGGCTGCACGACAAGATCATCCCCGATTGGCTGCCGGCCAAGGAGCCGGCTCCCATTACCTATCGTCTTATCGAGGATGTGGAGGAGGAGCCTCCAAAGGAACTGAGCGCTGGTGAGGAGGCAAAACAACTGGAGACAGGCAGCGAACAGCCCAAGGAGCAACTCCAACTGACCACCCCAGTTGAGAGCCGTGCGAAACCGTCTCTGACCATTTGATTGTACTTTTTATGGGCCGCCTGGCGGCTCAGAAGGATGCGCTTAAATGTAGCCGAATGAGTTTTGAGTCACCACATTGTTAAATTATAATTTTAAAAAACATTTTCATTTGTTTTTATTTTACTTTATTAATATATTTAAACATACGAGTGTGGAATACACATATAAAGATATTTACGGAGATGTAGGTATGAGCATATGCATATTTTTGTCTTTGATCATTTTGCAAGTTCATTGATTTATGCCACCTTTTATAAAATACGGCCTATACTAATTTGTATATTGCTCCTTCATATTACTGGAACAGAACTCTTAAATTCCCAACTGTAACTTAATATACCAGCCAGATTTCAACTTAGATTTGTATACCCTTGCAGAGGGTATAATGGATTTTGTTTAGAAGTTTGCAAGGCAGTGAAAGAGAACCCATAAAGTATATATTGTTGATCAGCATTACTAGACGAGTCGATCTAGCCATGTCCGTCCGTCTGTCCGTTTCTACACAAACTAGTTTCTCCAGGTTTCGGGATGAAACCTTGGCAAAAGTCTTTTCTATTGCAAATAGATTATAAGTAACCGAAAAAATAATGAAAACATTTTTTTTAATTAGGTATTCAAAACATTTATTATTATTTAAAGAACACATTTTTAATTGCTCCAAATTGTAGTTCTACATTTTTAAAAATTGTAATTTCTAGATATGGGAAATTCTCTCCTGTTCCCAAGACGATGAGTTTAAATTACAGCTCTTGATTACCACTACAATTGATGTTAAGGTTGACTTTGAAGAATTGATTGTTATTAAAAAATTATAAAAGTTCAAGGGTTTACATTCAAAATATAGGCAGTTTTTTAAATTGACTTTTAGTGAAAAATATCAATAGGTGTGGTTCTAATAATGTATCAAAGGATGTGCAAATGGCTTAGTATAGTTGAGAATCAATTTAATTTGAAACAAATATCTGGACTAAATTAAATAGAAATATGTTTATATCAAGTTCAAATCTTTTTGGGTTTGCTGACATTTATGGAGCATTGCTCTACATAAGGGGACATTCCATCAACCAAATTTCCTACATCTCATTCTGTTCGAAATCCAACGACTTCAAATATTTGAAAAACCTTAATAATTCGTTCTGTAGGTTATTTACCCGACACATCTGTGCGGTAAGCAAGTTCATGCCTATTGAGTGGAGGTCTGGAGGTCTGCTCGGGATGCATGGTTTTGTTTTTATATACCACTTTTTTTGTTATCCAATCGAGATAACTTGGAATATAGGTGTAGACGATCACCCCATTCTTAATATGGCTTATTATGCCAACCAGTAGATACCTGTCGAAGCCATTAACCTTCTTATAAGTACCTACCACTGAACCGGGTAAATCGTACAAAAAAGTCCTAGGTTTCTCGACACAAAATTGATCAGGCCTAACCTGCATTTTAGTTTTTGTGGAGCAAAGGGAATCATCGATTCGTGTGAGTGTTTGATTTTGAAGGTCACTAAAATTATTACCATAGAGAACGCCTGTAAGTGTTTTTGATGGAATTGAGTTCAGTTGAAGGCAGATAGGCTTCAATAGTTCTGAAAAGATAACCTGTTTATATGAGATATTAATTACTTAACATTAAACTATGCAACATGGTTTCGTCACCTTTTGTGCTAGTTCAAGTAAAGCTATATTGTTCCTTTTTGGTTTTGAAGGTGAGTAATCTGGGTGTTTGTCGATCTTAAGGACACTAACATAGGAGTCTTTTATACGAGCGATTCTTAAAAGAAAAATGTAGATTTTACGAAAATTAAAGTGTGAACACAAAACAAAAACGAAACTGTTATTCTTCTTACATTGTAGTGGCATCTGTTCGCAAATCTCTTGCGACAGTCAACACAAATCCTTTGGAATTCGAAAACAAAATTAATAACTGCAATGATATGATCGAGATGATAAAAGGTACTTACGGTCAGTGATCAGGGTGCCTTTGATAGTGCTCCGAAGAGATACCTCCCAAAGGCGCACTGCAAAAACCCCGTGCATTTGGCTGCTGCACTCCTCAAATAATAGGGTATCGTTGTATTTTTCCACCATTTCAACAATCCAGTCTTGGTAGCTCTCCACATTTGTGTAAACACCCTTGTTATTACAGTTTGGTGAACCGAAGCTTACGATGCCAATCTGCACGTAGCTTTTAGTCCCCTGATACACGTAATCCGCCGCCAATGGCCCCCCGGAGTCGCCAGTACATGTATCGCCACCGTTAGATGATACCGCACAGAATTGGTCATTTTTAACAGGCAGGTAGGAGCAATTCTTCTGTCTTGTCCGAGTTAGAGTGATGCTCATAATTATATCGCTGAAAACCTGTGCGGAAGAATTCGTCTTGCCCCAGCCGTAAGCCCTACCTTGAATGTTATTCGGAAAATGTACAGCGCTATCCACGATAATGCAAATGGGCCGGATGGAATCTGCAGATATATTTAACATTAGAAGCCGGTAAATCGCAATAAAGTGATACCGATTTCATTTTTTTTTAATGAAAACGAAAAGCTGTCTTTTAATATGAGTATTTCTTACCATTATAATCCACTGTTTCGTTTAGCTTAATAAGTCCTATATCATACACAATAGGAAAAAAATTGGGACGGAAACGGGGATGAGGTATAACCCGGCTCACGGTATACTCTCTTACGACTTCACAATTCGAAGTCTTGCAAGATCTATCCTTCTCCCCAAGGCGCACGAATCTACATCAAAATAGTTAGTGCCAATCAGCAAATGCTCTTTGAGTACTAACCGTAACTTGTCAACTAAGCAATGCCCTGCTGTTAAAACAAAGACTAAATAAAATAAATTATTAGTGTACGGCATTAACATAAATTGTCCAATTCTTACGATTAGTAATAAGAGTTCCGCCGCATATAAATTTGTTTTCACTATTGTATAAGCTAG
This sequence comes from Drosophila subpulchrella, assembly GCF_014743375.2. NCBI lineage: Eukaryota > Metazoa > Arthropoda > Insecta > Diptera > Drosophilidae > Drosophila > Drosophila subpulchrella. The sequence goes on from NC_050609.1 coordinate 10,188,478, forward strand.
CCATCCACGCTGTGTCCATTCCCCGAGCGTCGGTGCCTAGGGTAACTTTTAAGCCAAGCTCTATATGACCCTCACACGCTCTATCCAGGAGATATGCTAATCCCTGGTGGGAAAGCAAAAACGCGAACAGAGCTAACGAAGACACTGACATCATTTTCAACGAAAATCTGCTGAGCTACTAATGCTGATCCTCAAACTCAAGCTTATGAGAACCCAATTTTTTTAAGATCATTAATGTTAACGTTGATAAGGTCTTTTAAATAGATTTATATTGTACTAATGTATGTATAAATACACGAACACACAAATACAAGAAAGTTGCTGATATAGATAACAAAAATGTGCTGTGCCGAACGTTGCAATTTAGTCAAAAGAAATTTCATTTGGAATCACTTTTTTTCCTTCGAACTGCTTATAAAACTCTGTTAATGATATAAACTGCAAATTAAGTGATAGGAAAATTCTTCCTTTCCCAATAACACGCATGAGTTATTACATGTTTGTGGTATATTTATACAAAATGTGGTAAAACTAAAGCTTATTGTTGCTAGTTATAAATACAGGCGTTCACTCAGTAGATAACATACAAAAGTTCGTCATGGATAGTGTGGAAATTTAACAGAGAGTAGGATATACAGTATCAATAAATAGTGCACATACACATTATATATATACAAGCAAGATCAGTAAAGCCATTTCAAATGCATGGGCACCCCCATATCACACAAAGCTGCTGCTGGGCTCGTCGAGGTAAGCACACCGCGAGCCCGGCTCCTCCAAAGACTTTCGCCCCAGTTCCAGTGGTATTTTGCTCACAAACGTTGCCGGCTTGGTGGCTTCTTTGGGTGATGTCAGCACCTGTTTGCTGGGGGAGAACTTGTTGCAATAGTTGCCCGTGGGCTGGGTCACGGCCACGCCCCAGTTCGAGGGCTTGATCGGCAGCACCTTTGGCTTTGGAGGCAGCGGAGGCGGAGCTTTGGCAAATTCTGTTTGGTCCTGCGTCTCGGCAGACAACTCAGTCTCTTGCTCCTGGTCCACCTTCATCGGCGACACCGGCTGTTGGCCCCGGGTGATGGATAGACGTGGCGCCGGCTGTGGAATCTCCGTGGGCGTGGTGGCCACCTTGCTCACGGGACTCAGGCTGGCGCGCACCTTGCGCAACTTTGAGACAGCTGCGCTGAGATTCTCCTTGTTCTTCAGGAAATCAGGCAAATCGAAGTTGATCTCGGTGCCACGTTGGTCCTCCAGCCGAGCCAGCTGTGCCCGCTTCAGGCCCTCGAGTAGTTCATCTGGAATTGCAAACAAGAAAGGAAAACCAGTCAGCTTGGCATTCTTTGGTGAGGGCACGGCAAGGCTACCCACCTTGGTGCTCGGCTACTCGCTCCGTCACCTGCAGCTTCACGCCAGCCTTCAGCTTGGCTATAATCGGCTTCTTGGGGTCCGCGGTAGCTTGTGTCGTCGTCGCCTCCTCGGATTGCTGACTGCTAGTGGACTTCTTCTTGAGCTTGGGCAGCTTGCTGCTCGGAATGTTGCCACCATCGCGCTGCTGGCGCCGCATGCGTTCAAACAGCGACGACGACGTCTCCGAGGGCGCCTCGTTGGACTTCATGGAGCACAGATCGGCGGGCCGCGACTTTTCGGTGGCCGCCGCATCCGCCTTGCTGGCCAGCAGCTCGTTGAACATTTTGTTCGTCAGCTCATCCAGCTGGCCCTGCGGCAGCGGCTTCATTGGTTTGCTCTGCTTCGGCGGCATGCTACTGCCGCCGCCTGCCTGAAAATCCGAATTGAGCAGCAGGATGCGCAGACGCTGGCCATCGGCCATGGTCACCGGTTGATTTAGATCCAGCGGCGCCTGAGTGTCCCTCATGATCACCTGCACCTGCTCCATTTTGTAGTTGTACTTGCTGAGTATGGGCCGGATCACCTCGTGCAGCTGCTTCTTGGGCTTGCTCTTCACCGATATTACCTTGGGATCGGGCAGGTCCAGCTTGAAGGCCACCCGGCGCTCTATCACCACCTCCTTGCCGGCCAGCATTTGCGAAGGCTGTTGCACATCGATGGACTTGGTGCTGCCCTGGAACACTATGTCGTAGTACGGATACACTAGGTTCCTTTTCTCCAGCAGTCGTTCCACCAGTTCTCCCACTGTTTCTCCAGCTCGCGTCTGCACTATAGTGGTGGCTCCATCGGTGAGGATCACCCGGCACAGCGAGCAAACGCTCTCCGCACTGGCTGCGCCGGTGGCTGTACCCGCGTCAAAGGAAGACAACGAGGACCTGGAGCTGTGTATGTCGCTCAGGGAGTTCTGTCCAGAGACGAGCTTCAGGGAAGCACTGGTGAGTGGGGCAGGTGGTGGTAGTGGTGGCGCCGGCATCAGCGAATTCTGCAGGTCAGCCATTATCTCCGTGCGATCGCGGGACTTGCTCCGCGTCTTCCGGTGCCAGGGAAGAAGACTTTTCCGCCGCCGATCCTCGGCGTTGCTAGCCGATTTTTTCAGCTGTCAAGAGAGATAGAAGAGGTTAGTTTAGTAGGTATTTCAGATCAGTATGTATTGATAACTCACCTTGGAGAAGGCACCCAAGTGAAAATTTGTCTTCAGCAGCTCGTCCAGATCTAGACCGCTGTAGGGCAGAGGCTGGTTCTTCTGCTCCGCCTCCACGCAGCTCTTGTACATATCCGAGCGGATGAAGCGCTGGTAGCTGTCGAACTTCATCAGGTTGAAGATCTGCTTCTGGGCCGGCGCAAATATGTCCGGAGCGGCACCGGCCAGCTTTTCCTCCGTGAGGCTACGTGCCTGGGAGTCCACGTTGACGGGATCACTGCTGCTGTTGGCCAAATGCTTGCCAAAGATCTCGCGGGCCTGGACCACGCGATCCGCCTCAGATTCCAGCAGACGGTATCGCTCGCAGGCGGTCCAGAAGTAGATGTTCTCCGCGGAGAACTCCTTCTTGAGGAATTCGGAAAAGGTCTGCATGCCGGCGGCATCCTGCAGCATCCGCTCGAAGGAACCACCCCAGCTGCTGGGGCAACCATGCTCCTGGGCGGCATCCTCTGCAGCAACGGAGGCGGTGATGGCGGAGGGCGGGGCCAGCGTAGTCAGGATCTTGGGCACCTGCAGCAGGCTGAGCTGATGCTGACTGCGTGTGGACTTCAGGTCCGGGTCCAGCATCAGGGTCTTGATGTACATGTCGTTGTCGGAGGCGTTCATGGAGGCAGTGCGTCTCACTGGCGACGACAGACCCTGCTGCTGCAGCTGCTCTTTGGCCACCTTGTCGGAGCGGGGTGTGCGGAAGGAAGACTGTCCCCAGGCTCGGCGGAAGGGCGAGGCATTGGCGGGCAGAGCGCGGTTCTGGAAGGATCAAGAAAATATAATTATTATATAAATGTAGGTGATAGATACTATGTGAAAGATTCTATGGTACTTAAGATATTTTTGTAAGTTTTAGACCTTAACAATGGAAAAACATTTTGAAATAGGCTTATCTTTATAACAATTTTTGGATTGTTTCAAGAGAAAAATGATTTCCTATCCATGTCACATGTTTTTTCCTTTACAAACCCTTTATGTTTCAATTAAAGTGAACTTGTTGCAAGTGCAAGCACGCAATAGAGTTGAAAACAAGACGTCGATTCATGGGCCATTCACAACTACAAATTGCGGGCATCCAGAAGAGACCGTCATTATCATGGTCAGACGGGCACGATAAACTTTTGAACTCCTCAAGTCAAGTCATAAATTTGTTTGTGTGACGCATGGTAAGACTTGTACTTCCCCCCTCCCAAAAATGCGAGTAAAGCATATTTTCCAATTGTGTGCTAAGACATTCTGGAGTGGTTTTATGGGAGTTGCTTCGAGTCGAGTTCCCCTATGCTGATGATGATTATGATGATGGTGTGCCCCATACTCAGACCCATACCCATCTACTTACTGCACTTGGGGCCACGATAATCGCTGCTCAAACAAACAGAGAATCTCTCTAGTCGCAAACTGGTCATTGTATTTGTGCATTTCCCACCGACTTTTCGTTTAACGACAGCTTTTGTGCGCCATCCCCTTATGGCGAGAGATTAATGAATTCCACTCCTAAACCCATCATTCTATTCAGATCTCAAGTTTCGCAGAAACCATAACTCACTCCCAGCTCAAAAAACAACACACAAAAATACATTTGTTTTGTCGGCTAGCTCTGATTGTTATAGATAAAAGAGAAAATTTTCAACATTTCCGGTTGGTTTTAGCTTACTCTCTACTCGAACCCAAAAAGGGGAAAAAGCAATTTTCATTCGTTTTTGTACATTAATAGAAACCAATTTGTATCGAGATGGGCAGGTTCGTTTATATAAGTTATAAATTGATTCGACACACGCTGCCAATTAAGCAGATTGAGATGAAATGGCGTTTATGTCGTCAAGAGATAAAGAGTTCTCTCAACTGTTCTCATATCTTTATGAGCAAGAAATCCAAAGAAATCCAATTTCATCATCGTAAGAAATCCCTTGTGACGCCATAAGAAATGCAAAAGATATGGCAGATGTGAGTATAACCTTATCGCCCTCTGAAAAACCAAATTGAAATATATGGGTCAAAACACAGAAAACACTTTGAAACTACTTAGGCTGCACTTGCATTTGACTTTGCTTTTTCTTGAAATGGGGCCTCAAATTTCTGAAAATTCTCCAAACGCCGTAAAACAAGCTGACAAACACTCATCAAAATCAACGAGTAAAAGCGGCGAGGCGAACATAAATCAACGCTGATTGCCAAACAATAGGAGGCTACTGCAGGGGGAAAATCGGGGGTCCGCTGTCGGTAAGTAGGAAGTGAGCAATTTGCCAAAGAAAATAATTAAAATAAATAAATAAACGAGGGTTAGCTAATTTACAGATTGTCGACTTCAAGCTGCAAATGCGAAATCGAATGGAAACAAAGGCAAAGTAACCGAATTTAGCAAGAGTGAATCGTGCAAGAATGAACAGCAATTAAGTACGACCACTAAGAAATCCCCACAGCGAAAATACACCGAAAAAAACCCAAGCAATCTCCATTCCGTTCCGTTCACTGGACAGAAGGGGGAGGGCGGGGCGTGGCATATTTCTCCGCTTCAGTGGACACTGACTTGGACATTTTCCGGTGCCGCCATGGTGGGTACGTTCACATCCACATTCCCATTTACATGGCAACCCCTCTCTTTCTGTCTCCACATATTAAACTCATCATTGGACACTGGGAGAAACCAGTAAGTTTAATAATTACCCCATAATAACTATAATTTTCCACCTTATTTATAATGTAGGTATACTATATTTAGATTTTTTCTGATTTCTTTTCATAATTAGATTTACAATTTTAAAATCTTCTACCGAAAAGCTTCTTAAACAAAACTCTGATAAGTTTTTAGATATAGCACAACTGAAAATTTTAAATTTATAAATTAAACCAATTGTCAATCTACAGATTAGCCTACATATATTGGATGGTATCCAAATTGGCGTCACTTTCTCCCAGTGTACTTATAGACTCGGCTCAACTCTCTGGTTTGGCTTCATCTACATCTCCCGCTCGCCAACCGAGTGCCAAGTCATTGAGCTGAGTTTGCATTTCGAGGCGGCGAAGAGCTGAAGACAAACAAAGTCCCACGAGTGAATTATCCGCAATGGTTTTTGGGCTCGGGTTACCACTCTTTAGTGCCTGGCCATAATATCATTTTTTCCATATCCACAACCCGATCCCGATCCGTAATGCCGATCTGCAACCTGCCGCCGCCTTCTGGGGTGGCACTTAATTAGCAGGGCTGCGGTAATTGGAGTCTGGAGCCGATGGAACCGCAACGCTCTGCTGGACATGATGGAAAATTGAGATCCATCGAAGGGTTTCGCTTTGGTCATTCTTGACGACTTGGCGATACCATACGTAATCTGGTGCCCAGACACTTGAGAATATCACGTAGTCTCGTTCGGGTTACCCACCCGTACCCGTATATCGCACCCTCCCCATATGATTCGGGCAAATATCACGCATATCTGTTTCTTGGGAAACACATTTTAGGCGATAAACAGGGCGGACAAATATGATATCAAGAATATGTATGACGAAGAAGGTTTTGAGGGTCCCATTCAAAGACTCAACACTCAAATATTTATCTCTGTCTAGAGTTCGCCGAAGTGTGCCAGAAATTCAAAGAATTTATGACAAATCGTACATACCAGCCCTTATATTTATGAATGCATGTGTCTTTTTGTACTCATACAGCTGCGGTTAAATTAATGGCCCAAACAGATGTCATTAATGAATGGCAAATTGTGTGGATCTAGCTATTAAATAGAACACATGGATTGGGATTTTCACTTAAGGTGGAAGAATATGAAAAATATATTCTACCTTAAATTCTTTCCATAACAACTGAAATGGGCTATATAATAACAACCTATTGAAAAGGATTATAATCTTTGTGTTTTGTTACTTGTTTTTAGGATTTATATGCATGCCAGTTTAAAAATGATATTTCCTTTTTGTAAAGAAAAGTGTAACCAACAGAAAAATGAAAAAATTTTCCATTTCCAAAAATTTGTATATAAACTAAATTAAAATAAATGGAAGCACCAAGAAATAAAGTTCTTGCAGTAATATATTTGTGACCCCTACTGTGAGCATGAGTGTGCTGCACACTCCTTATAGAGGGAACAATGAAAACGAATCTTATCTAGCTAAAGGCCTCCGATTCAAAATAAAGCGAAAATAGGGCGGCTTGGGGGTGGCTCATGCGAGGAGGGAGGAGAAGATAGAGATAGAGACGGCGAGTCTCATTAGAAATGCAAATGATAAACTAACCATAAGCGCTGATAAACCCGTGGATCTGGCAGAACAAACCTTCGGATTCTCTGGATTTCTTATTCGTTTGGTTTGCGGCTTTTTGAGATTTAATTTCGTTTTTATTTTGTGGTATTCCAGGCCCAGGTGTGTTGGTGTGAGTGCGTGGGCAATGCAATGGCAAAAAGCGAAAACGTGACGCTCTTGTCAACTGGCTTTGGCTACACTTTCGCACTGGAATTCACTACTCGGCACGGCACTTCACTCTTTGGACTTTATGTAATTGCTTTATTTCACTTGGAAGTACTTGTATCTTTCGGGAAATGGAAACCGCGCGGAGAGCCGCCAACCCGTCGATTCAAACGCAAAAGTATCTGTGAAGTTGTCGTCGTTTAGCCAACAGAGATGTTAAGATTCGAGATTTCACTAACAGAAATGTTAAGCGTTGAATGTTACTTGCAAAAGAGACCGTTGGAGAGCGGAATGGAAGAGGGGGTTTTTTTAAATATCTTTCATGATTATTGCTGGATTTCTCTAATGTAATTTAGTAAGTTGAATAATGTACTATCTCATAGAATTCAATCCACAAAAGTTTAGTTAAAGAAAATCCATAGACTCAACAGAGAGCGAGAGAGAGAGTGATCTTGGGGCCAACAGCTGGTTTAACAGTTTTGGGGAGGCAACTAAAACTGTATTTCGAAATTCGAACTCGAAAGTTTGTGTGTGTGTGCGCGGCTTACTCATTTTCAATGGGAATGAGAATGCCTTTTGTTGTTTTTTTACTCTCTTTGTGTCTGCTTCGTTCATTGCTCCTTGTTGTTATTATTGTTATTGCTTTTGACTATTTGCCTGACACCGGCTGCTGGAAATTGCTTTGTTGTTTGCTTTGCTGCTTATGAATGAACGGCACACATACAGATACAAGTTTGCACAGCTTGTTGTGGGTGTGTTCGCTCTCGCCCTCTCCCTCTCCCTCTCTCTCTCTCTTTCTTACCCCAAGTGACGCATTTTATTGTTTTGCACTAATTAAATGTTTTTTACTTTTGGCTTTTTGGCCAACTAATTAAGTTGCTTAGCGCATTTTGGCCACATTTTATACAACAAATGACTCGCTTGCCCATTTATGTAGGCAATGCAATTGCCTTAATGATGCAAAAAACATTTGTACTTTGCAAAAAAAATACAAAATGCCGCCGAGTAAATAAATTGCACTAAAAATAGCCAAAACACGCTGGCAAATAAATTAAGCGATCACCCCCCTTCCAGTGGTGTAAACAAAGAGAGCCCCAGACAATTGGAATAATTAAAATGCCAAGCAAAGGCAACTGGAATGCGGGCGGCTTTGGCTTTGTTGTTGCGCATTTGGTTGATAAATTAAGCAATTTGCAGATATACAAAAGTAAGGTTAGGAGAAGAGAGGGGCATGGAAAGCTGGGGAAGCGAGCAGAACGCGTGGAAGACCCCCATCTGCGCCAATTTCCAGATCATGTGAGAAGACTGGAAAACTCTATTTCTTTTTTCGCTGCGTGCGCGTTTTTTGTCTATAATTTCACAGTTATTTATGATTTGTTTAGCTAATGGCAGTCAGCAAAAAAAATAAAGGAAACCCATAATTTTTCACATTTTACGCACTTTGCTCTGGTTTGTTTCTGCGTTTTGTGCGTGAATGAGCCAATTCCAGCCAATCCCATCTGTTCCGTTCTCAAATCCACAAATGCAACCACAAGCATCGTTGTACATTTGTGAATTACAGTGAAACTCCGGTAAAAGATATATTCTAAGAACATATAAATTATACCTTACTACAAAACATATTATATTTCTATCTATAATTTGGAAGAATTAAAATACGAATTTTAAGAATCTTAAATGAGTTTTCATTTTTTTTATAAAAATATTCATTAAAATACAAATGGTAATGTACTTTCCTATTGTCAATTTGGAATGAAAACTTCTAATCATTATTTTAAAATATTAATAAAACTGAATCAAAACAAAATACGTTAAGGAAAATAACTAAGTAGTACAAATGGTAATGTACTTTTCCTTTGTCAATTTGGAATGAAAACTTCTAATCATTATATTAAAATATTAATAAAATTGAATCAAAACAAAATACTTTAAGGAAAATAACTAAGTAGAGTAAATTAAATAACTTTCAACATTTTAAAAAGCAATTATTTCAATTTCCCGATTACAGTAGCCCGCCTGTATCGGTTTTTTGAACAATTGCGCACATTAAATTAAATATCCGGCATGCTGTTTGTTTTCACTGCTTCTTTTTTGTTTTTCGTTAATTTCATGGAAGATAATGCGGGTCATATGCGTTCTGAATACTCCAGGCGGAAGATATATGTATGTATGAATGTATTTATATATTTATTGTACATATACAGGAATCGCTGGGATATGTGGATGGAATTTTTACAATGCCCACAAACGTTTAACGACTTTTATACGACTCAAAGTGTGGGCAATTCAAAGAGAATATTTACTTAATTTCTTTATTGGTCAATGGAAATGGTAAATATTGGTATTGGCGTGGGCTATTTCCCCACTTGGCAACCGACGGGGCAAGTGATGACCAATGACCACTCGGGCTCATTGAAAAGTGAAATGCGGCACGCGACGCCCATGCAAATGCGATAATTAGAAAGTCATTATGGCTGGCAAAAGCGTTGCCCCGATTTGGAATTAGATGGGGACATCTTCACTCGAGGTGAATTGAAAAGTCTTATTTAACCGATAAACCTCCTAGTGAATCACCAGATAAACTTTCTGACTCCGCGAATTCTTTGATATTACCAAGTTAGGAACTGTTACTTTAAGAAGTATCAGAGTTAACAGGTCAAACAAAAATATAATTATATATTTTTCTCTTTCGATTTTACAAAACCAAAATCTCAACCATTCCCCATTTTTACCTTCAAATGACACCTGGTAGACGTAGATCTTGAATTCCCTTCCTCAATTCCAGCCCTGATCCTGCGCAGAATCGAACGATGATTGATTTGTGGCATTACAAACAAATGAATTTTATTGGCCTATAAACTAAAACTAAATGGCTTAGCAGTAGTGCCATTTAGCGTACGTCTAAGATGCATCGCAGGGTAAACACCATAAAACCGACGAGTTCAAAGATCACTTGGATGGGGATCATTTTAGGGGGTTTCGCTGGAAGCCAGGTGCCGCCATACGGACAACCATCAACGGATTTTACGGACATGTTTTAATGGCAATTGATTGACGGCGACTTGGGCGTAAATAAACAGCTTCTAGTGAACAAATTATGAAGAGTTTGGCGTAAACAAAATCGGAACGGAAAGGAGTGAAACGAATCGAGGCGAATAGCATTGGCGTCAGCTGGGAAAATACATTCAACATCGAAAAATGTCCTATAAATGCTACAAATTTACAAATATTTCTGAAAACATTTACCTACATGGGGCATTATGAATTGAAAAAGGTATATTTCTTAATAATTTAAAAATGTTTACTTAAATTCTTCATCGTGCAAACATTTTCCGTAGAAAATGAAGCACTGGGATGATAACATTAAATAAATAAATAAAACCTGATATGGTAATTAACTTTTGAACTAATTTCGAAAACTTTTTTCACTGTGTTAAAAAAATCTATTACTTAGATATTTTTAGTGGTTTTTTTATTTTCGTTTATAATTTTGATGCTTAATTTATGTTTTAAAACAAAATAAGTAGGTTTTATGGTGTAAAAATAATACAAAAAACGCTTGAATATTTATGATCTTAACTTACTACTTATAATGCAGTCTTAATGTTTGCCCATTAGGTGAAATATTTCCAGAAATAAGAGTAATCTATTTTAAAATCTTTTTCTTATTTGTCTAACATCTAGTCTCATAAATTTTGTTGAGTGTATGCCCAGGCGACTAATCCCATTGGGATCTGAATGGCATCTAGAAGTGACTCACGCGCATGACGTTGGTGGTGTCGCGAAGTGGCGGCGGCTTGCTGAAGTCCATCTGCTGCACTGCATCCGGATCGCTGAGGGATCGCCGCAGCGTGGTCACCGAGGCCCGCTTGGAGTCAAAGGAGCCGCGCAGGAAGCGGGCAAACTCGCAGGCGGCATTCCTTCCGGCCCGACAAACCGCTCGCGGAGGCGTCACCTTGAAGCTGGGCAGGAGTGGGGCGTGCATCTCGAAGGAGGAGTCCGGCGAGAGATTGCGGCTGTTGGAGCTACCCGACTGCGAGGTCAGATTGGAGCTGGCCGAGCTAATGCCGTCGTCGTGCTCCTCCTCATCATCGGAGCTGGTAGGGATTTCCCCGGCAGCAGCCACTGGGAGTGGGCTACAGCCCAGCTGCTCCTGCTGATCCCTGGTCACTCTGATTAGCACGGGGGAACCAGCTCGCGTATCCTCCGGCTCGGGCTCACTCAATTTCCGGCTACCACTTCGTCTCTTGGTGGCCGAACTGAAGAACTGCAGCACGCGGGAGGCACTGCGGCAACTACGCCGTTCCGCTTGGACACGTGCCATGGCCATGGGTGGTGGCATCAGGTCCTCCGCCTCGGCGCATCTCCTGGGCAACTGGCTAGCAGGCTGCTCCTCCTCCTTCACGGTCTCCGGTCGAATATTTATTTGCGGTGAGGCACTGCGTCGGCCACTGGCATTCTGATAGAACTCCCTGGCCTTGCGGCATATGTAGGGCGAACTAATCTTGGACTTGGCCTTCGGGGTGCTGCTGGCCTGTCGTTCCTCGAAATCCTGGACAAAGCGGGACAACTGCTCGCGATCCAGCTCCGTGAGGCAGCGATGGCGGACATGTTTGGGCGTGGATCCCGCCGAGGATCCGGATCCCGGATGGATTCGCTTGATCTCGAAGCTGCTGTCAAAGGTGCCGGAATCATTCAGCTGGCTCAGCGACTGGACAAAGCGCTCCACCATGCTGGCTATGCTCTCCTGGGTCTTTGGAATCGGTATTCTGGAGCAACTGCCTCGATTATTTGTATTGTTCATGACGCGCACTTGCCTAAATGGGTTTAATTTTAATTCGATTATTATTATAGCCACTTTAAATGCACCAACACTGAGCAATTAAAACGCAAAGTTCTCAGGGGAGATACTCCTCCCTATTTTATATTTTGGATTTTAGCCACGTTCACGCTGTTCGACTGTTCGCGTACGACTGAATTTCCCCGGCCAAATGGCCGGCCAAAGGTAAACTTTTCACGCAAGTGGGGAAAAGCTATGCAAATTCGAGAATGTATCTCTCTGGGACGCCTGCGCCCTCGAGACTCCAGACCCCAGACCCCAGACTTCTTCAAAGTTGAGTAAGCACTTTTTTTTATGGACTCTCTACCGCTTTACTGCTTTCTTCAGACGTGCGATTCGCATGTGGAATAACTAAAGACTGACGGAAATTGTCACTTGTCGATGTATCTGTCGGTGGAAGTGGGGATCCAGCGGTGCGTCACCTTTAATGTGGCCCATAAGGAGATGCCAGTGGGTTTACGCAATCGAAGAGTGTGGGATCACATGCGTTTATATCGAACCTCATAATCCAAACAAATGAGAGAAATGTTAAAATTATGTTTATAACTTAAATATGTAGAACACAACTAATGGGGCGCCCATAAAATGAGCTCTTTACTCGCTTCCCCCTATCAGGCATCTGGCTTTGTTACCCCGACTAAAGTCAACAACAAACCTTCTTATCAATATTTGGGTATCAAAAATAGCTTCGGAATTCCCGTGTAAACAGCGCAAAGAAAAGTGTGACTGCGCAATATGAGCCAAGAACTTAATAGCTCTGACCCAAATGAAGGAAATATATGTATCAGCGAAGACACACGAGAATCGTGACCACTCAGGTTCTGAGGGTGATGTACCTTGCAGGTTCAAATGGAACCCAGTCTTCGAGAAAGGTTCATTAGGTGTCTAAGCTCGCGTCACAACGAAACTTGAGATTTTCTCAGAACTTTCCTAACTCAAGAAAACTCTGAGTTCCCTTAGTCCTAGATTTATATTGTTTTCAAATTGAAATAACAACGTAGGCCGTACCCCTTTTAAACCTACTTTAATCTTGATTCAAGAATATCGCCTGACCTTGTGTGTTTTGTTTATTTAGATTATAATAAAACAATATTTTTCTTTTTTGAAAATGAAGGCGTGACTAAGTAAGCTCCAGTGACGACAATAGATCAAAGTGATTTCTCGTACTGCGACTCATTGTTCTCGCCACAAAGTGTGACATCATTTATCAAACAAGAATACTTCCCCTAGAAAAGTGATTAAATCGATCGCCTTTTTGCGAAATTCGGGGAAATTCCACAGTAATCACGGGCCTGTGTAATAAATCTGCGAGGCTGTCTGGGGCTATTCCATAGAATAGGTCAGAGTCGGAATATCGGCCCCCATCTACTATTTTTGGCACTTAAGTGGAAGAAGAAACAAGGCAGCGCGATTTGTTTGATTTTTATACCCGTTACTCGTAGAGTAAAAGGGTATACTAGATTCGTCGAAAAGTATGTAACAGGCAAAAGGAAGCGTTTCCGACCCCATAAAGTATATATATTCTTGATCAGGATCACTAGCCGAGTCGATCTAGCCATGTCCGTCTGTCCGTCTGTGCGTCTGTCCGTCTGTCCGTCTGTCTGTCCGTCCGGATGAACGCTGAGATCTTGGAAACTATGAGAGCTAGGCTATTGAGATTTGGCGTGCAGATTCCTGAGCTTCTTACGCAGCGCAAGTTTGTTTCAGTAGAGTGCCACGCCCACTCTAACGCCCACAAACCGCCCAAAACTGTGGCACTTACAGTTTTGATGCTAGAATAAAAATTTTAACTGAAATGTATTGTTCTCATCAATACCTATCGATTGACTCAAAAAAAAGTTTGCCACGCCCACTTTAACGCCCACAAACCGCCCACAAACTTCAAAAAATCGTAAGTATGAACGTGGATATCTCGGAAACTATCAAAGATAGAGAATCGGGATCTCAGATTTAGATTCTGTAGCTTTGTACGCAGCGCAATTTTGTCACGCGAATATGCCACGCCCACTATAACGCCCAAAAACCGCCCAAACTTGTGGCGTCCACAATTGTTATGCTAGATGAAAAATTTTAACTGAAATGTATTGATCTCGTCAATACCTATCGATTGATCCAAAAACAAATTTGCCACGCCCACTCTAACGCCCAGAACGCTTAAATCTGTCTACCGCCGGTAGGTGGCGCATTTAAATCTCGCTTTGCTGCTTGCATATCTCCATTTCCTTTTGGTCCCTTAAGCTGAGTAACGGGTATCTGATAGTCTAGGTACTCGACTATAGCGTTCTTCCTTGTTCACTCTTCGATTTTTAAGTGGAATCATTTTTGCCGTGAATTAGTGTGTTCGTTTACATCAAGAGCAAATAAATAAGGCACCCGTGGGCTGTTTCAATGGGGAATTTGCGAAAGAGCAGTCGAGCGGTTGGCGATTAATTCTGAATAAAACGTTGCGTTTTTATTGCACAGTTGGTATTTGAAATTTGCTTGGTAATTCACATTTCTTTAAGTTCTTCGGGGAAAAGTTTATAAACACATTTACGCACACCCACTCGCTATTAATTATCAAATTTGTCTTGCGGGAAATACCGCACCATCATATTTTCTCGGCACTTAAAGTCGCTAGCGTTTTGCGAGCGATTTGCGGGCGGTTTTGTGGTATTTACGCGGTTTTTAGCAATGACGTCGATTGGGGATTTCATTTGTTTGATTACTTTTCATATCAAGGCAATGAAACGGAATGTTTTCAATGCGTGTGATTTTGTGCAGTGGAATTTCGCCAAGTTTATGAGACGAAGAAAACATTTCCATTTCGTTTTGTTTCCCCTTAATATGTAATTTATTTAGCACATTCTATTTTTGGGAGGCAGAAAAACACACAGAAAACAGGCCACAAAGTTCAATTAACTGGCTGTTTGTATTTATCCAGCCAATATTTGATGGGAGTGCGAGATTTTATTTTCGGGGGGCGTTGATGGATTTTTTAGCATTCACTGTCAGTTTTTGGGTCCAAGGTAATTGTAGTAGTTAAAAAAAAAGGAATTAGTTGGGAACATCTTAAGTCTTTAATTAATTTTATTAATATTTAGATTTTCGTGTCAATTCATTGTCTCATTTATTATTAATTTTTGATAAATCAGATTTGGTTTTTATTACGTTTTGTGAACGTACACTTTGGTTTAGTGGGTGCCAAGTGTATTGGCCCAGTTAACTAGGTAATTGAAACCTATTAATGATGTTTTAAACTTGAGTTTCGGTTTTCATAAGGTAACCAAATATACGTTGTGATCGAATGAACTGCGCTCGATGACTGACTCAGAGTTTCTGAATGATGTTCAACGTTTAGGTCGCTGTTAACCTGGCTCAAATGGAAAGCAACAACACCCTGCCCATGGCAATAAGCAGCTGAGACAGCAACAACGCAGCTGTTGAGGCGGCGCAACGGGGCGAGTGAGAGATAGAGCGCGTGCGCGCGTTTTTCAACCGCGGGGCGGTTTACAAGCGGTTTCGGCCGCTTTCGCTGTTCTAGCTCTTTGTTGTAATTGCTGTTGCTGTTGTTTTTGTCGATCGGTTAGTCACTAAAACCTGAACATAAAGACCGACATCAGGGTGGAAAATGAACAGCAGAGTCAGGTGTTTTCCTGGCACTTGCTGAATGCATTAATTCGAAACCGCATGCCATTTTATAGCGATGTCATACACCGTAATTCGCATATTGATTGGACCTTATCCAAAAGATACCCTAAGTTAGAAAGTTATAATAGCCATCTATACCCTTGGTACAAGTCACACAATTTTAGCATCCTAATATTGTTAATCGTTTTAAATAACTTAGTAAGGTTATAATGATAATAATTAAGAGTTTATTACGTCAATAAAAACGAAGAGAAGGGGTGCGAGATACAGAAAACGAATATTCCCCTTCGACTGGAAATTTTCCAAGTCTTAATACATTTTTAAAACAACATTTATTAATACATCTTTATAAGATTAAAGTATATTAAATCAGAATAGATTGAGTGAACATATTATAATAGTTTAACATTTGCGAAATTGTTCAAGCCAGTACCACTTGTTCTTCCAGAAAGTTAGTATAAGCTTTCTTTAAAATGATGTGTACCTCTTGCAAATAAACGTGCCCCCATAACAGATTTCTACGTATTTCCAGGTTATATATAGATTGACTTTATTGACAGAACAAGTCCGTAGCGTATTATCTGATCGCTTAAGGCCCTTTACGGTTGGGTTTTTCTAGACACCTGCTTTGGGTCATTTCAATTGGCGGGTTACGTGCCTGGAGCGCAAGGTGTTTATTATTAGCAGCATTTCGGCATTTCTGACGTATGTACTTCGAACCGCCCCATATTCCACATACAATGCTTGCTCTTATTTTCGCTGCTATCAAAACATTGAAGCACAAAAAAAAATCGCACACATGCGGTTATGTTGGATCAGCTAAATATAATGCATTTTAAAAATAAACATTTTGTCTGTCACATGCCATTTGTGTTTGGCCTTTGGTATTTTGGGCTGAGTGCCAGTCATACTGATAAGACCAACGATGATCGCATCCACACAACTTTAGACAATAATTTCCAGCGAAAATTACACGTCTGACGTATCTGACAGATACATTTGGCCAGCCAGTTTGGAGGTTTTTCCATTCCCACAGCGTCAGGTGGTAAATACGTTATGAATTCATTGGGCCTTGGTAATAGAAGTCGCACACAGAGGCCAAATCGTGGCTAACCGTTGCTCAAAACTTGAGTTACCCAATGAAATAGTACAGAAATCAACCTGCCAGATAGGCAAGATACAAGAGTTTGACCCGTACTCACTTCCCATGACGATCCTCTGGTCAGGAAGGAAGCTAAGTAACGTTCTTTTAGCGGGTCACCCCTGCTCTTTTTGTACCTTTTCCCTATGGCACGAGGGTTGTTTTCCTTTGCACCTGTGACGGCATGTGCCACACCACCTTTTCAAAGGAAACGCAAGCAGGTTACCGCCAAAATGCCGTCAGACCAGAGTCAACCTGTTGGAACACCCGGCCAACTAGGTCCCCGATTGCGTGTTTATATAGACTAAAATGAAGTCAACTCTCAAAAGTGCTCTTGACATGCTTACTCATTAGTCCCCAGCTGGCTGTCGTTTATGAAATCTTAAAAACTAAACTAGCAAACTCGGAAAGTACTAGTATAGTTAGTGAAACTTAATTCATTAAATTTAGCCCCATTAGGTTACCAAAGTACGTGGCTAATATTTACCAGGAATTTATTAGATAAACTAATGACGGATCGATTTCTAAGTGCTATATAAATGTGTGTTTGGCAAGTTCGATATTAATAGATGTTACTTGACTATCTTTATTATTATATTTGATTTTGGGCAATGTAAATGTTTGATGATCGCAATTAACATAAGGAAATCCTTATAAGGTTTGCAAAGAAAACCATTTGGTTCACACTTCCTTGAAGTTAAGGAAGGATCAGGGCCACCCTTTACTATCTTAACCGATCAAAGTCCACCGAACACATAACATGTAATAAAATTAACACTCTACCAGGTGTCACAGATATATGGATCCACAAACAAAAGAAGCACTGTTTGTTGATTGCGACCATGAGAAAATAAATAGAGCATTCTATCTATGAAAAGTGTAAGAACGTGCTGAAATAGGCAAACAAAATAAAGCCCCAGCTCACAAAAAAATTAAAGAGATTACTAATTTCAAACACCATATACATATGTGCATTGTACACAGTTCTTTTCAGTCATTTTTGTGGTGAGTGTGATAAGGAACTTTCCGATATAAGGGTGAATCGGACAGAAGTCAGCCAAGCATAAAGCTAAGCAAATATCGTAATGGTAACGGACACAAAATGTGAGTAATATAATTTATAGAGGCGGTTCCAAACTCCTCCTCCTCTGATTACAGTTGACTTTGTGCATAATTAGAGGTTGATTTCCCAGTGAACTGACATGTTTGTTTTAGGGGGAGTCATCGATCAAGTGGGAACCGATAAGTGTGAGATTTATCCACATGGTGCCACCTTAGCTTACCTCGATCTCCTTCTCCTCGGAGTACAGGCCACAAACGAGTTCTCGAAGTGACATTTTTGCATTGAGATGCCTTTTGTCTGCCTGTATAAAACAATTGAACTTGCAATTTGTACACGCTTTTACTTGTTTTATCGTAATGACAATTTATTTATATTTATTTCAGTCACAACTGCTGACGGGGCTCCTTGAACTGGCGTTGAACTTTTTATGGAGCAACTTTTCGCGACGGTAATTTTATTTATTTTTAATATGCACCGCATGAAACAAAACAAATAATCCAGAAAATATAGCGACGAAAGTGAAACTGCCGCAACGGGCGACCGAATCGCACAAAATCGTTCAACAAAAAAATCGCGTGTTGTCAAATCGAAAATCAAACTAAATTACGAATAACCATCGGGAATCGGGGGGATTGTGGGGCGGCTGGAGGAGCGAAAAGGTCAGCCGACGTCGACGCCATTAATTGCTTTAGATTGAATTAAGCCCGAGGCAGAGGAATCGGCGGAGGCGTCGACGCAGCCGCTCGGGAGGAGCTATGTGTACATATACCCCTCGGTTTTGGTCGTGACCTACGCCCATGACGTCATTGGAGCGTAGCACATTATTTTTAGCCGGCGATTTCCGCCCTTATCACCCATGACGCGTTCGGACCCCCAGATCCCGATAATAGCGATCGGAGCTACAGTGTAACGGCACGGCTGTAAAACAAGCGAATAACACTGCGAAATCAGATTTGGATTGGGTAAAGCGGAACCGTGGCCACCTATTGCCAAAGCTTTACTGTGACTACTAAAACTCCGGGTAGACCGACAAAGGAATCGCCGATATGTGGCCCACCAGAACCCAGAGAGAGTCGGAGAGTTCGGACCCCTTATCTGGGGGCCCAGAGAGGAGTGTGGAGCGATAAGCTCCGAGAACGCAGGTAACTTGGAGCGGCGTCCAGGTAAACAGATTTTCGCTACAGGAACGGTTCACAAAATTCGAGGGTTCGAAACTTGAAACGATAGTAAACAGTTTTAAAAAAATCCCTAAAAGGCTTTAAAGATCATATAATAAATCTCTATAAAGTCTGGTAATGCCGATCATTAAAATATACTCGTTATAGAGATGTCTCCCTTATTGCATGGTCAACAATTGCGCCAAACTAGATTGCCCTCTCAACGGGAATTCCGAATAATTCAGATTTCAGTTTTAAAACATTTGGTAAACAAATTCACTTAATTTTATAAAATATCTAAAATATGACTAACAAACAAATATGAAATAAATACGATAAAAGGAAAAATTTCCACTTACCCCCAAATCTGGTTCACTGTTTGTAGCTTCTAGAAGGCAATGTGAGGACGAAGAAGTCGAAAGGCTGTTCCGATCTTTGTGAGATTTATGCAGGTTCTGCAGGCTGGCCCATGTCTCCATGGGTTGATCGATGCACGTCCCACTGACTGAAGATTGCACACTATCGATGGCTTCGAATCCCAGCGAGTGTCGCGAACCAGGCTGGCCAAACACCTGGGCACTCAGTTTGTGCGGCGTTGTGGGTGTCTCCAATATTAAAGATCTGCGCATCTTGCGGGGCACACACGATGGATAAGCAAATGTGTGACCCTCTTCCAGCGATGGAGCAGCCGAGTGCAGCGAGATGTCATCCATGGAGGCCACGGCACCCAAGCCACGCGGCGAATCGTCCACAAAGAGATTCAATACATCATCACAGGAGCGGGTGGAAGTGAGATTCGTGGCCGGACTCTTGATAAGATTAAAGCTGGCCAGGAGATTGGGCCTGCGCAGCGAAGAGCTCTCCTGCGGCGATGTCAGAAGGGCAGCATGATCGGGCATGGCCCGCACAGTCAGTCGGTTATCTGGAATACCCACGATGCCTTGCGGTCGAGCTGGCGCCGGATGAGCCGGCGGCCCTGCATGTGCTGCTGCTGCTCCAGCACCCAGAAAGTCCACCACGAGAATGCGATCCGAAATATTCGTGCAATCGTTGTTAAAACCAATACCCGAATCCGAGTTAGAGGTGGTGGTGGAAATTTCGCTGTGGTTCGAAGGTTGTGGCGAGTGGGCAGCTGCTCCCGCTCCTCCAGCAGCGCCTGGTGCACCCACATCAAAATCCGCCTGATGACTTCGACTGGCCGGCGGCAAGATGCGCATAGTGTACATGCTGCGCACCAGATTCACCACATATTCTGAGTTGTTAGGGAACTCCAGGCATAAATTAGATATGGGATCCCTGGTGCACTGCAGCCGGAACTCATGGGCGCGCTGCAAGTGCTGGGCATGCTCAATGAGCTTGGTGTCGATGACGAAAACATGGCAGCTGTGCGAGATGCTGATGTGGCCAGCAGCTGCTCCGTTACCAGCACTCGGCTCGTACTCCTCCTCGATCTGGGTGTTGTGCACGGCGCTGGTGACCAGACCGAAGAATCGATTCTCGCTCTCCGACGAGGAGCTCACAAAGTTTAGTCTGGCCGAGGAGTAGGTGGCCAGCACTCCGCCACCAGCGCTCTGCAGGCTTAGGCTGTCCGGCGTGATGCACATCAGCACAATGGTGGGCTGTCGCTTCTCCTGGCGCAGTTTGCGAATGCAGGAACGCACGGTTTGCAGCTTGGAGCTATGGGAAATCTGCTTGGGCATCTCAATGGTTCCCAGATAGCCCACAATAACGCGATACTCCAAGGCGGCACTGCCCACGGCCCGCACCATGGCACTGACATTGGCCACGTCCGCTGCTTTGGACAGATTGGCCGTCAGAGGAGCATCCTCCAGTACGGGACGTAGGGTCAAATGATCCGGGGATGCCTTGGAACTCTGGGGCTCCACAGCCTCTAGCGGGCTTAACTTCTTCTGCGGTGAGTTTCGCAGTCTGTGGAGCTTGGCCCTGTGATGAAGGAACCTGGGCTTGTGCCTCAAACTGGCAGCCAGCAGTTGACCCCTCAGCGTGGCATGAGCGTTCTCCTCATCCGAGCTATCCGAGTAATAGTTCTCGGCGATCTGCATGCGTATACTGCCAAAGGAGTTGCCTATCAACTGGACCACGGTCTCGTGTGGCAACTTGGACACATTGAGACCATTGACGGAGATGAGAAAGTCGCCGGAACGCAGGCCAGCTTGCTCGGCGGGCGAACTGCTGATGATGCAGGACAGCCGACAGGGCTGCTGCCCGGAGATGGTGAAGCCAAATCCGTTGTAACCACGTCGCACTTCCACAGTGCGGATGCCATTGTAGTTGTAATTGGGTCGCTTCTTCCGGCGCCGCTGGTGTTGTTGGGTGTTGGAACCCGAGGGCGTGGCCGCGGTGGTTATTTGGGCAGGTCCAGTGGTGACAGACGTTGGCGTGTCCTCTGCTACAGCTGCTCCTGTTCCCGCTCCCGCTGCAGTGGAACCACTTGCTCCTGTTATGGGCAAAGGCGGATGATGGTGGTGCATGGCGCTCACTGGTGGGAAATCGAGTAATGGTAGCTGGTAAGGCAATCTTAACCCACATCTGGACATACGCACCTTTCTCATGGATGGAAGCTGCAACCTGGATTTCTGGAAATGGAATGCGGTTTCTGTTGCTGCCCCTTTTCGGATCTTTGGCCCCCTCTCGCTCGCACCTGTGCGTTGTCTATGCCAACTATGTAATCAATGGCACACACACACACGCACAAAGTAGCAGGCGTATCTTGTTGCACTTTTCTAGGCCTCTATCTGTCTATTGGCTAACCTTTCCTTGGGTAAAAGCCCATTTTCACAGGGTTAATAACTCGGTTAACACTGTCTCACTCATTTTTAAACCATTTAAATTAAATTTAATTAAAATAATGCAATGCGCAAGCGTATAGCCCGGGAGTGGACAACGATTCGGCGGCTATCTAATCTAAATATATCTTGGCGCCCCAACCGGTTCGGAGTTGTTATTATAGCGGCAGCTGGTCTCCCAGGCGAATTCGCGGTCTTTCTAATGCCTGTATGGTTTTGTGTCTTCTTTTCTTTTTTTTCACAAAAACTATCTCCCTTTTTTACTGACACTTACGTTGCCTTACGTTTCGCTGACACTTACGTTCGCATCTTGCATCTCCTCACTGACACTTACGCTGAGGCTATCCCTTTTTTACGTTGCTTACGTTGCGCAAGCGTAACTGTGAACTAGAGATGGAAGAACATTTGATATCTATTCGATACTTTTATTCGATAAATATTATAAAATACCAGGGACACTAACCATAGGTTTCAGTCTTTGCTTAAATTAGCCAATTGGAAAATTTCAATCTTGGACTCAAACCCGCTTATCGAAATTTAGCGAGGACTCGAACTACTTATCTAAAAGGAAAAAGCCCGCGTAAATTTAGAAATAAAATTCTTATTAAATTTTAAGTATTATTTATTGATGATACTAACATCGGCATTTTAAGAACATCCGTAACATATATGCTTTTATTGTATTTATTTTTATACCATTTTTTAATAAAAAAAACTTAGAACTCAATTTCACAGCAACCACCTTTTGTCCGTTATCGTCGTTGTCAGTTACTTTTCAATTTGAAATGAAAAGCTTTCAACGCTCGTCCTTTAAAGTCCTTCCGCGGAGCTTCCAACTGCGTATAATGTTTGCTGTGTTTGGCCCACGCCGTTGGCCACCGTTTCAGTTACATTGGGACTTTCAAACGCATTGGTTGAACGCGCGCACTTGGAAAACGCTGCGAAAGTGTTGAAATAGTTTTTTAAACCCAAAAACAGCAGTTAAATGAAATGTAAAGTGTTATTGGGCAAAGGATTGAAAGTGTTCGGGGATGTAACGGAAAAATGGTTATGGATCAAGCCGAACAGGGCCTGCAAAAGTGAATCCCAGTGAGCGTGCTTTTGTTGGACCAAAACGAAATGCTGGCAAGGACATTACGGACAAAGAATTGTGCCAATAGAATGGAAGATGGCGAATGTTGCGGAAACGGAAGTGCCAAATTGAAATGCCATTTAAGCCAGGCGGGCAAGCGATTTGGCCCACTTCTTTTACGGCTCAGTCCGGATTCGTCTGGTCAGGCCACTCAGATTTCGGGGGGCATTCTGGCATTTGTAGAAATAAAAGAGAAATATGGGGGAATACGATCCCCCAGACGGCACTTGGCGTCTGTGCTGGCGGTCCACGCTCTTGACATTGATTATATTCATGAGGCCAAGTCATAAATTCCCGTCCCGACTGTTTACGGTCCCCAGTTTCATCCCCCCCTCATCTCAAGATGTTGCCAAGTTGCCAGCGGAGTGCCAATAAAATCATTAACTGTTGCAGCGCATTAAATTCATGGCCCAGACGATGCTGCCGTTCAGGCAGCAAACATTGCCATAAAACCTCGACCCATTCACGCCATATTTCATCTCGACCTCCTCAAGCCCCTCATCTGAAAATCTCCTAATTGCCGAAGGTCCTGCGTCCCAAAGGGCGTGTGAAAAACTATTAAAAGGCCGTTGGGCCCAAGCATCCTGGGCCATAATTAATGGCGACAATGACTTGATCGGCCGATAATTAATTTATCGTCATTTATATTGCCAAAACTGGCTAGAAGCACACACATGGACATCCCACGGGAGCTCGTAAAATGTCCAGAAGTTCGGTTTGCTTTTCAATCGCCTCCCCCAAGTAATTGACTTCAATTTCTGGGCCAGCCAAAGTTTTCTTTTGGCAGCCCAACTAAACCCAAGTTTCCCCAGTTTCTATTGTATTATCTTGGCTTTAGCTTGGGCTTTGGCTATCACCCGCACATGTTTCCATTTCCCGGGGAAAACGCTCACATAGTTTCTCCCACAAATTAGTTTGGCAGTGGATTTGGCCGACCACTCGGATACCAAGCATTTGCATTCCATTCCACAGACTTTTCCCCCATTTTTCGACAAACTATTTTCCTGCTAAAAGTTGCCAGAAAAGTTACTCGGTGGCGACAAAGAAATCAATTGGAAATGATTGAAACCTAATTTCCCAAATGGACTGAATACATAAATCAATAAATTTGGTGTTTTTTAAGGTGGGCAGCGAAGGAAGCACCTCACTCATTAGGGGGAGTTAAATGTAATTAAGGGCTAATAGTATCGATCGATCTGAATTTCGACTAATGAAAATGCGTTTATAAACTTCACATTGTTTGTCGAGTGTTTATCTTTTAATGGATTATAATGAGCAACCATTTTTGGCCAGATATTAATGGATATATAATTGTATTCGGTGTGATGTCTACTCAGTAAATGATATTAGTTTTCTTAATTTCTTTTTCTTAATGACCTGGCTTCCCTCTAAATACCTGGCATTTCATAAAAATTAAATCTCCTTTTAATTGAATTATCCCATTTAATGTTTAAGCCTTTGAATTATCTGATTTTATCGCAATGGAATGTCCATCTAGGTTTCACATACAAAGTAATTAACTTACACGAAGTCCTTGCCATTTTGGAATTTATTTAAACTGCATAAAATGGGACTCCATGATTGAATTTTTGTAATATACTTACACCAGCTTACATTCCGCATTTATGTGTGTGCTGAAATTGTAAATCCCCCCTATGCCATCAATATTTCAACGAAAAATAAATGCTTTCGCTTCAGTGGACCGCAGTGAACTGTTAAGAGCAGTGAAACTATGATGATAGGATGATTTATATCTATAGAGGCTGACCCATCAGGTGAACATCTAAAATCTCCCCGATTGCTATACACTATACTGTAACCCTTTTTCTCTCTGGGAAATAAATACGTGAATAGATGAATTTCATTGGAGTACTGGAAATCTCCAGCTGTTTGGAGTCCGTTGGGTCCATCTTTTTTCCTCTGCCATAGTAAAACACACTTTGTTGGCTTTGTTCCCAGTCTTTTT
Organism: Drosophila subpulchrella; assembly: GCF_014743375.2. Taxonomy (NCBI): domain Eukaryota; kingdom Metazoa; phylum Arthropoda; class Insecta; order Diptera; family Drosophilidae; genus Drosophila; species Drosophila subpulchrella. The sequence goes on from NC_050609.1 coordinate 10,213,214, forward strand.
TTGGTGGTCCTAAGTTGCCTTCGTCCTTGTCTTGATTTTGGAGATTGTTTTTACCCACATTTCATTTGTTCGCAAAACTTTCTGCATTGCGCGGGCCATGGAACGTCGGAAAAAAATTGACACAATTTAAACTTTTCTATAAACAAAAGCAATGCCGAGGCAGCCAAACAGAAAAGGTTAGCCAAACGAGCCATTTGTTCCTGCTGCTGTTTACTTTCTTTTTTGCCCCTTTTGTTTTCCGTTTTTCCCTTTTTAACTGATTTTTGTGTACTTTTTTGGCACAGCCAGTTTATTACAGCACACACCGAACCACCGAATGCTGCCGGGGTTTTTATTTTGGAAATTTGTCAAAAGGAAAAGGCAGCCGAAACGTTTATTTTTCCGCTTTTGGTTTCTCAATTTCGTTTAAATTGCGCACATTTGAAACAATTTGCCACCAGGCAGCGCCCACACATGCACTTTTTTACACCAGGCTGCATTCTGCGGCTTGGCAGAGATTTATGCAGGCTTTTCATAAAGCTGACAACATGACGTATGATTAATATCGCTGCCTGCTCGGCGGATGGTTATTTTGCTGCATTTAATTAAATCTGCTAGAGATGATTAAGTGCTCATTTTGACCCCGAAACAGGCAGGCAGCCCTTCAGAAATACATAAATATACAAAATTGTTACAAGTACTTTACCTATAATGTATATAAATTGCTATTTCTGGGCCCCGGCTCCTTGACAACTCAGAGTAATTGGAATTGCCACTAAAAATATAAACAAGAAGTACTAAAATTATATCAAAAGCCGGCAAGGACAATGTTGTCCGGAAAGTGCATATACTATATGGGGTATATATAGGCGACATGCTCTCAATAAATTTGTGCATTTCATGACAATGACGTCGCAGGCGATGCGATCCGAGAATTCCTACCATATATATTGGATATGGGTGTGGGCTTCTGCCTGGCTGACATTTCTTGGCCTTTTTTGCTCTGCCATATGTGCGAAAAGGCCAACGTTCATTGCAATGCAATTAATAAAGACTGTAGCAGCTGAGGCAAACAATGTTTTTTATATTTATAAAAATGAATTTACGTAAATAAAACTTTGCCCTAATTTGGGCTATTTAATAAGGGGCATTTGCTGTTTCGTCGAGCTAATTATACTAATTTGGCCCGACTATAAATTTTGAGATTTTAAGCGAATTTATTTTGGGACTCCAAATTCTATTTATATATATATATCATTGGATTTATTTTGGCCATTTAAGCTGATTTTTTATAGCTTAGAGTATAATAAAATATATGTATAGTCTACATTAGCTCTAAAAATATTACGATTTTAGCTTTTGTTTGCTCTTTTAGTTATCACTGAATTTATTTGGGAATTATTTCACAATAAAATATTTTTTAACCCATCTTAGCTCTAACAAAATATTATTATGTTTATGTTTTTCAATTTATCAATTTTTTTCCTTGTTTGGATTACAATGAACTATTTGTGTAACCCATCATAGCTCTAAAAAACTATGGTTATTTTAGTTATTGTTATCCTTTCAATGTTTTTCTTAGCTTGGTATCCCGAAACGACTAGCCTTCGTTTTAATTGATACAAACGGCTATTTACATTCCATTTTTTCCGACTCTCCATTTCACTTTCAATTTATATTCATAGGCCAGTTGAGTTGTTTTATTTATTTCTGGCTTTTATGCAACATGACCTGCGCACGCCAATTAGAGTGACATTTTATTGTGCCTTTGTTTCGCTGCGGTTCTCTTTAATTACACGCTCTGCTTTTAATTAAAGCTGCTAATTAAAGAAACATTTTCGAAATTCTCCTCTAGCAATTTCCGGCTTAGATATTGAGAGGTAAGAAATGGAGAAATTAAAGTCGGAGGAGCCCCAGTCTCTTAGTATGATATCCTTGGGGCTTATCGCACAGCCTTATTACCAATTCGGTTGCTCTGTCTGCTCCACTTTTATGCTTGATTAATGCCCGGGATGTGCATTGGATTGCGCCGGGATCTCTGGCTAAGACAAAGACGGGAAAACTGGTTGGGGGAGCTGGGAGATCCCATTGATTTGTGCCACCTGGCTGGGGAATGGCCTCGCTTTCGGTTGCCCAGCGGAGACGCATCGTAAATCATGAATGTGAAAGTCGTGCTGGCAGCTGGCCCCCCGGAATGTTTTTCCGGATTTTTCCCTGGCCCAATCCGGCGATTACCCAACTGCCGGTAGCGATTTTATGGCTCTCGTTCTGTGTTTTTCCAGCTCAAAGTTTTCTCCATCGATTCTTTTCTTCGTTATTGGTTACAATTGGGAAGTTAGCTCCGGTCTCTATAGGCAAATTTCTCCCATGGCCAAAAGGTGTTGGTGGAGGGCAAGTCATAAAAAAGTTTGACCCCCCTCCACCTTATACGCATTCTTTTCTCCATCTTTATCGTCTTCGTCATCATTATTATTATTACTATTATTATTATTCTGCTTTTCATACACGTACAACAACGGAAACATTCATTCACGCGAACTAATGAAGTGTCAAAAATGGGCGCCCCGAAAAGTGTGCTACGCTTTTTCGTTTTAAAAATATTTCACAGTCGGGTGGCAATATATATATATGTGTGTGTGAGGGGGCGTATGTGGGCGTGTGGGGTCCTGTGACCTTGGACTGTAACTATGAGCGAGTGCCGACTAAAATAGCTCTATAATGCCGAGGCGGGCGGTCCATAAGTGTACACACTTCCACGTTTGTGTGCAAATGTTTGCAGTTGAAGGCAAAGCGCGAGCAAACAATAAGCAATTCTGATATGGATGGTACTTAAAGTTTGTCCAGTTGAAAGCCCCCCCCCCCCCCCCCCCCCATATGTGTAAATATACACCGAACTAGCGTAATTCAATCGCCTTCGTGCCATCGATTCAATTTGTTTTGATCCCGCTTGGCTGCAGCCAAATTACAATTACACTCGGTTTTCTCTATTTTCAGATATCTCCAAATAAGAGGGAAGTCGAATTGCAGAGTCCTTGTGGTACAAATTGAACGTAATTGTCTTTCGCTTCCTGTGTATCCCTCCATCTCTAGTTTCCTTTGATGTCCTCTCCTCGAATATGCTTCGTTTTATTTTGTTTTGCGGTTGATTTGTGTATCTATTTGGATTTACAAATTGTTTTTGGCTGCGCACTCAGAGAAACTAAGGGTAGTTAAAGTTATTTAATTTTTACAGAATAAATGCCGGCAAGTATGCTAATTTTTTAATCAATATTATTAAAATATTAACACGCTATAAACAGTTGAGATAGCATTATGGGTTTAAAGTATAACAACATATTTTCTAGTTAAATTAGATAAAACACCCTTAAGTAAGGGTCCGATATGCACTTTCCAATATATTCTTAATTTTTTATGTCAAGGGTTTTAGGAATATTTCAAAATGTTTCTGAATTTAAATCCTTTCACCTTGAAGCAAATTAATTCTTATTCTAACTCTAAATAAATATTATGTCACATTTTTAAATATAAATATATATTTTGTCGCTTCATAATTGCTTAGACTAAAATAAAATAAATATATTATCTATTAATTATGATAAAAAGACTTCCAAATAAATCTCTACTATAGGTTTTTGCAATTTTATATATATTTTTATATAAATTTCATAGTTTCAAGACTAATTAAAAAATGTTTCGACTTTACAAGCTTCACTTTTATATTATAGTAAGTTTGTTAGTGATCTAATTGTCACTCTTTTTTTTTTAAGTGCACGTCTAGTCCTGCCATCGATTTGGTTGTGTAAGCGGCGGTGGATTGGCTGGTAGGGAAATTACATTTGTAGGTCGTTTAGTCTCGGCGCCCTTCCCTTCCTCGCATCGCAGACTTCGCACATGGCCCTGTCAATACTTGGCCAACTTCAACGCCAAACTGTTTGTCGATTGGGTATCCCCCGGAATCCCCAAAAAAATCTCTACTTCTGTCATTTTTTCCCCGGTACTTACGGCTTTAATGTGGCCCAAACCGATGCTTGCCTGGGATTTGTTTACTGAAGCGCGAATCTGTTTTATTTTTTGCTGTCGTCGACTTGTTTTTTTCCTGTTTCGCCCCCCAGACAATCCGGTTTAGCTATCTCACGTGTTTGTGGGATATTTGCCTTTGAGGGGATTTCCCCAATCATTTGCCCGGGCTGCCTATCCCAACCATCCATCTGCCGTGTTGCGTTTGCCAATTTGCGTTCAAGCAAAAGCGTTGACCCACCGACAATGCCAATCATCACGCATACGCCGTGTGGGCGCGTGTCTGTTTTAATACCGCTCCTCACTTCTGGGAATTTTCAAGAATTTACGAGCTGCTGGTCAGCTTATCCTTGGCCATATTATTATTTAGTATTTAGCATAAATGCCCATTCGGTTGTTTTCAATTCTGTGTGTGTGCCTGTTCTTAGATAAATTTAATTACAAAATGCAATTACTTTCGGGCCCAGTCAACTGAAGGGACTGGAATTGAGTTTTCGGTTGCCAATCCAATCGGTATTTGGTTCATTCTGGGAAAATGAAAATGTAAAGGCACTACTTCAAGTGGGCGGATGTGTAAACAGAAATTCTCTCTAATTTCACAATTATGCTAACGCAGGGCAAAATGGAAATTTCGTGTTTGTGTTTGTCTTTGCCTTTTCATTATTGCGAAGGGGTTAGAAAGTGAAGCATTAATTGTGTTTATCTCAAATTCCATTTCCAAATTGCCTTTGCGGCTGTTTCAATTAGTCTGTCAATTAACACTTTTCACAGACGGTCTCTCAGCCATAAGTAAACCAGTCTGGTTTTAGACATTCTGTGTGCTTAACCCCAAATTGGCCAGCGTTCATCAATCGTCTAATCACTTCTGACCCAGCCAGAGAATAATTGACCACTTTCTTGGCAAAGAGGATGGGATTTTCCTTCCTTTTCCTCTTTTCCACCCAACTGAGGTCAAATTGTCAGTTCACTGGCAGTTGCCTTTTGGCCAAGGGCTAGCTAATTATATTTGCTCTTCCCCGAAGCTACACATTACCCAAGCTACTCTATAATTTTCCAACTGGGAAAAGCTCTGGTTAAAAAATAAGATAGCAACGTGGCGTATACGCAGTGTGTTGTGGCAATTCATTTGCTGATTAGCCGTGGCAAATTGTTGGCAGCCTAGGAAAAATGGTTGGGAAAATTGAGGGAACACGGAAAATATTGCCCAGGGCCAGTGGCCGGAATAATAAAGCCACAAATAATAAACAACGGAGCGTGTCCGCGTTCGTGTCCTGCCATGTAGTCCTGTTGTTCTGTTGTCTCACTGTTCCTGGCTCCTTGTGCCCTGCTTGCAGTCGGAAATTTCAATTTAAAAGCTTGTAATTTTTCAAGGCCCCCAAACCATCCCCCCATTTATACATTTAGGGTGTGGAGGAGCATATTCATGGGTCTGTTGGCCTGGTTGTCACCGCGTTTCAGCATCATCATCCCCGCTGCGCATATGTGAGCTGTAGTCCTAGCCTTCTCCATCAGCAGCCCCATTCACTCATCCATATTGAATAGACAGTAAAAGTTGGCCTAAGAGAATTTTTCACGAGTTGTCAGCCGGCTTAAAGGTTCGAACTCGCCTGCCAAGTTCAACTTGAAAGTTGAAAGAAATATGTTAATCGAATTTCGAAAGGAAAAAATCGTTAAAAGGCACTTATGACGGCGCCCAGGGATTAATGTTCGTAGTTGGCTTTTTGTGGGGACTTTTAACTTTTCACTCAAACATACTTGTTAAAGTATAAACTTAATGGAATGAATCATATTCCCTACTGTCTGATCTTTTTTCGGTTAAATTAGTTAAAATTATAAAGGATAGAAAAAGAAAATGTGGGTTAAAGGGGGCTTAAGTTTTTGAAAAAGAATTGATAAATTAATTTTTGGCATACCGACTGGATTTTTTTCAGGTCAATGCTACTTTAAAATGATTTAATATATAAGTACATCAAATATTTTTATGTTGTAAGCCCTTTTTTCTCTAGGTTGCCATGACTTTTCCCCAAAAATAAAGTCAGTTGGTCAAATTCAAGCAAGTGTCATGTGACCCTATCTTCATATAGTTTCATTTTTTTGAACATTCCTTATCTAATAGAAGTATTTTTATTTTCATACTTACTAGGATTTGCATACCATCTCACTCTTTTTCTTCAAAAATGCATAGTAAAGTGGGAGAATGTAAATGTTAATTGCCAATGTAAACTATTTCACTTAGCTGGAATCTACTGTTGGCCAGCGTTGGTTGGCTTCTTTGTTGGCTTGTTTGTTTTTTGCCAGCTGCATGCAGCCAGGCATGAAATCTGTGCAACCTTTTCCCCCCTCTTTTTCCCCACACTCCATTGCCTTACTATGCCAGCCAGAGGGCTAAACGTCCTGGACCCAAAAGCTATGTATTCGGTGCTTTCAGAAACAAAACTACCTCGGATGTGAGTGTGTGTGTGCCTTTGCGCCAGTCAATGGCGAATGGCGGCATACAATTTCAGCTGAAAAGAAAACAAAACTTGGCAACTTGAACCATAAATGTCGGGCAAGTCAGACGAAAGACAAAACACACACACAAGTGCCCAAACCCCCGGCGTTAGTATAAATACACTTGAAGGCTGGCATTTTCATGGCTGGACGCCCGAATGAAAATAACGTGCGGACGACACTCATACGCCCCGTTGTCGCTGTCTAATATGTGTCTGACTCGCCCATCGCGCTGCTTTTATATAGTTTTCCGAGCTGCCATGTGGCAAATGCCAGAATGTAAATTTTGGGAAAACAGGAACCCCGAGGCAGACAAAACACCTCACTTCACTGCTTTCCTACCAAAATTTCTCCTCTATCCTCCATCCTCTGGCCAGAAATCCCAATCCTCTTAGGGCGACGCCTTGTTAACATGTCGCATTATTAACGCTCATCGCTCGTCCTGGCAAGCTTTGTCTTAACGGCTTTTGTTAGCCCGGCTATTTGCGCTGGAAAATTGTACTCAAGTGCTAATATTGTGGGCCGTGGAGAGGCGCAGATAAGGCCAACACATTTTGCTTAGCCAGACAATGCCAGACGAATAACAACTGAGTGGGGAAGGCGGCGGGTCAAGTGGGATGGCAGGCAAAGACCGTCTTTGAAAGACGTATGTCAGTATCTGAAAATATACCTACCCGTCATACATCCATAGAGCCTATGGGCAGTCTGTGGAAAACAATAGACTTGAACTGTCATTTTTTGCTAGGTGTATCGAGAGTGTTTTCCTTAGATAAGGAGCTTGGCCCAGGAGGCCAGGCAAAGTGCTGCCTATGAAGGTACTCAAATTTCGTTGGTGTCTACGAGAATAAGACTAAAGGCCTTTTACGAAACGGTGGCTGGGTGCTAGGTTTCCAGGCAAATTAGCCACAAATTGTTTAATGGAAAAATTCAACTGGCACCATAGCCAGGATACTGCCAATGAATTTTTAATGAAAGGCAAATATAATATAATTTGTTTAGATTTTATTTCTACAGGCTAGAAAATCTAACTAAAAGCAACGACAACATTAGAGCATATTAATAATGGGATGTATTTTTAAAAATACTTCGTAATTTATTATTAGCGCTTTCAGCTATAAATATACATTATTGATAGACACGTATTTTATAAATAGTTTGAAGTGAGCAGGGCCTTAAAAATAAACAAAACTGTTAGCGACATTATTGCACAATGATAGGGGAAACACAATACATAAATAGTTCTTAATAAATAGCTTAACATTTTTTAATATTAGAAAAAACTTAATTCTTAAAACTTTATATTTATTTTATTTACTTATTCACCAACAGATTTCGAGTCCTTAACTGGCTACTAAAATGGGTCTTAACTAATTAAAAAACTAGAGAAATGCATGAGCAAGGTTTTTTTTATTAATATCCCTAGACAAACTTGGGTCGAAACGCAAGATATGTGGCAAACTGTTGAATAAAACAAACTATATATAATCCATAATCTACTTTTTAATTGGATTCTTTAAGTATATTTAATTAAATACTTCAAAATATTATTGCTAAATGAAATAGGAATTTGTAATAACCTTCTAGATTATAGGTATTAAAATTAAGTGTGAACACTTGAAGGTCAAAATTCCTCATTTGCGTCTTAAGTCAGCTCATTCCAAATCCCATTTTGGTTGCTTTAGACAAATTAAGGGGAAATTAGCAGAACGCCTAACCATTTCCAATCCCAAAGTCCTGGCCCACACTCTCTCAGCCAAAGTGCGGCTTGTTGACAATTAGTCCTTTAAATTAGGTGGGGGGTGGGGGGCATTTGAGCCTCCTGCGATCCTGACTTCCTGTGGTCCCCCCTGTGCGTTGAGCTTGTACAGCGCTGAAATGAAATTGATTGTACTTTTCGCTGCCCCACTGGGAAATCTTGAGGGGGAGTTGAAAGGTGTGTGATTAGGGGGTGGTTTGGGGGTGGCTGTGCGGTGTTAATAGGTGTGGCTGGTAGGATCACAAGACAGAAGCTGAGCAGCTCGTTAGCTGTAGGTGCCTTTTGGTATTTGCCTTCGTGGCCGGTGGACAATGAGTCGCAAAGCCAAGTAATTAAGACAGTGACAAACACTCAACGAATCCACTTAAGCAGAGCAAAGGAGACAACAACAGAACAGACAGACAGAGATGGAAAAGAGCACAAAGGACAAAGGTCAGCGAGCCACTTGGCTCGTGTTTATGCGCCTTTTATGCTGCAACTTCATTAAATTTCACTTTTATGAGCGCAAACAAATCGTTAAAAACCTCTCAAAGCTCCTGCACAATGGAGGCCACGCCCCCTGAACCGCCCACTCCCCATTAACTCCCCCCCCCCCTCTCCCCACGCTTCACGAGCAGACTACTCGGCCAGGAAATGTAGCCGGACAACGGTTCTTTTAATTACTTTCTGCATAAATTTGCACTCGTTTGCTCTCTCTGGAGATGTCTGGACCAGCTGGACGCTAAATGGGAAACAAATTTGGTCGATACAGACGAGGGAAAAATAATAGGATTATCTGCGAAAAAAAATTTCAGGCAACTGATTAGAAATTTAACAACATTTAAACTTTCACTTATTTTTATGGGAGTATTTGTCCAAACAATCTTTGGTTATTATTTAAAATATTAAAATCCATTTGTTCACTTAAAACAGAATATTATAAAAACGTGTTCGAACTAAACGCTTTTTTCTTAGATACCTACTCAAAAATTGTCTTATTGATTTACATTTTGGGAAAGAAATAATCAAAAACTATAAGTTGTCACTGTTCAAACTTAAACATATCCTAAGAGTATTAAGGTAATTTATTCCGAAGTCCTTAAAAATAAATTAATAAATTAGAGAATTTGCAGAATTGAAGAGTTTTAGTTAAATAGGTAGACATTTAAAAGGTTTTGTAAAAATGTAATTATGGAGTCTATCATAAGAAACACAAGTTTTTAGAGGCGAAGAAACAAAGTTTACTATAAAATTAAGTTTTATACCAAAAGTAAAAGCCTATATTTCATTTAAAATTTTTAAAACACTAAAGTGTCTTTCCTTAAAATACTATTAGATCGGACACAACTGTTATGCTTTATGTTTGCTCGCCAGCTTAGAGCTTTGTTGTGCGCGAAAAAAGAAAATTATGCAAAGGAAAGTGCAAAGGCGGGAGGTCCTCAAAATGTTGGCCCATAAAGGGAGTTGGTCGCGTTCGCATTCGCAATCGCATTTGCTTTCGCTTTATGCGAGGCCCTTGATGGCCAGGCAGGGATCCTATTGCTCCTGTGGAGCTCCTCTGTCGAAACCTCCACATTCCTTCCCCCCCATCGTCGCACATGTGCGAGGGTCCTTTGGGTGTCCTGCTACAAGCTGCCCTCCGCCTCTTTGCTGTTCGCTGGCAAATTGTTATTTAATTATGGCATCCTTGCCGCGATGCTGAGACGCCGTGTGTCCTGGCGTCCCGGTGTCCTGGTGTCCTGGTGTCCTGGACCGCAACCAGTCACGTTCGGGCGTTCCGGTAATGGCGAATAAATCAACAGCGGAAGCGTTGCTAGTGACGTGCCACCGATGTGGTGGCCCGGACCCACCTGTCCCCCCTCGGGATGTGTCGTTTATCGTCCTTTGCCCCACCTGCCAGCAGGAGCAGCAGCCCTCGGAGCGCGAAATGATTGACTTTAAAGTCAAATTGCGCAATCTAAGCCAAAGGCGTGCCGGAAATGACTTGCAGCCAAGGCACCGACACGGGCTTTTGGCCAGAACAGAATCCCTCGCGGCTTCCAATCAGCGGCGTAGCTTGCCATGACATTCAATTAACTCGATTCCAAGCTCCACAGCTCGAGAGCTCCTGGCCAAAATGGCCAATGTCTCTTGCATGCAGGATAATATCCGGGCGGTGTGGGAGAACATTTCGGAAATTAATCCTCGTGTCATCTGCTGATGGTGGTCGGAAGTTTTGAGGTCTGCTAGTTCTGTTAGTGGTTTCAGTTACATAAAAAAAAATAGGTACCTTGAAAAGTTTCAGCTTTCTTAACAAGTTTTTCAGACTTTAGCCTTAAAGTTGCCCAATTTAGGTTTCACTTGGTGTTCTTTCTCTCTACCAATACAAATCTCCAGAAACTATTAGCTTCAAACATTTATTTCAAAATGTATTGCCCTTAATATAATTAATATACAAATTAATATAAATATAGATTGAAAAGGTTCAGAGTTCTTCAAATGTTTTTAAAGTTAAGCCATAAAGTGGCTCAAGTTAAGTTGCACTTTGTATTATTTTTCTCTTCTTATAAATTATAGACTTTATCATACTTAAAAACAGACAAAATGTTATTAGTACGCAGCTTTTCAATCTATCATTATATTTATTTAGGAAAATTTCAGCATTTACCATGACTAGTGAATATATAAAAATAGAAAAAGTAATCAATCTGAAGATATAGCAATTAAATTCTGTCTGACAAAGACAAATCCCTCACTGAAATCTATCTCCGGAATTTTAGCCAGCTCATCTTTTTGTCTTTCTCCGCGTCTGACTCTGACATCCATCTGGAGCTGACAGCTTCCGGCTTTGATTATAAAATCAAGATATAATTGTTTCGATGCCGCATCGCCCCATAACCATTACCCTCATCAAGAATGGAGCTATTTGGGCAGTTGTTTCAGAGTCAAGCCAGTTGATCAGCAATTCAGTTGAGCCAAATACGACATCATAATTATTTATCCTCCGGATTTAGCTAGAGATGGCAGGTGCAATCACCGATGTCTCAGGACTGCCACCTCGTAAATAGTTTGCGATTGCCGACGAGCAAATAAGTCAATATTAAGTTAGCCGATAAATCGCCTTTTGTGGCATGTCCCTCAGCTCGGCTACGGTTTTTTGGCTGCACAGCAATTTCTTATCCTTTGTCAAGGCGACTGTCGCACACAGAGCAGCCTGTCTGCCTGCATGTGAGTTTGAGTCCTGGGTCCTGAGAGTGCTAAAAATGTTTTCAAAATCCACTCAAGCTCACTTAGAAGTCGCCACCGACAGCAGGTGGAAAATGGGGGGGTGTTCGGTTGAGACATTCAACTTTGTGCTGCGAACATTCTCAGGGATTCCGGGGATTACCTCCCCCCCCCGTTTGCACACCAATAAACTTGACAGTTAATCCGTAATTGATCTGGAAAAAGGTACGATTATGATAATGAAGCTGACAATGAGAATGCTGATGGAACTGAAACTGACAATGTGGGAACATCCAGATCCAAAGAGAACTCAAAAAGAGTGACCGAAAATAAAGCTCCTTGTTTATGCCCATTTTCTTTCGCTTTGCGTTCAGGTCCCCATTTTGCCAGCCACATGAATTTAAATTTTTATTTGACAATAATAAAAGAAAGAACGTGTCAAGACAAATGTCCTTGGGGGTTTGAGAGCTGGGGAGCTGGGGAAATTCGTTTATGGAAATGCGTAAAACGTTAAGAATTTCGCAACTTACCTAAGCAGCCATAACAGCAGATCATAAATAAAACAATATCATCCATATGAATGCTTACGAAGCGTGTGTGTAATGTGGGGAAAGTGGGGTTTTCAGGGGGGTTCTAAGAGGTCCTGCGACAAGTAAGCAAAATGTTATTTGCTTCTTGGCACGCAATTGTCAGACAAAGGCAACGAGCCAGCTGGGAACACGTGCAGGTCCTGCCAGGATATGTAAATCGAGGCGCGTGTGTGTGCATGCTCGTAGATATAACCATGTTCCGTTATGTTTGCCCCACTTTAGATCCTCGCAGGATGGGGATAGTGCAAGTATTAGTGTAAGGAAGGACGAACGCCAAAGCCAAGCCAAAAGTGAGAAATCCAGCAGCCAAAGGACTACGCCAGGAGCATACAAATGCCAGCCATGGCGCAACTTTTCATGAGCGGCACTCGCGGCTTACAAGCAAAATAAGCGAGGCAGCAGCACCAGAAAAAAAAGGACACCCAACTCGACACCCACAGCAGCAGCCACAGCAGGAGTCAGGAGTAGCAACCACAATGGAGCAGGACTCTGCAGCGGGTCCTGCCAAGAAGAGCGGCACCACCCTCTCCGTGGACCGGGCCGCCTTCCTCCTGCTGCGCGTCAGGAAAGTGTTCAAGAAGAAGCGGCAGCAGCGCAAGGAGCGACAGTAAGTCGAATGTTTGCCATTACTTAGCCACCGCAGGGGGTAATCGGGGATTTCAGGGGCCCATTCAGGGGGTAGTGGCCACCCGGATTTGCCGGATTTCCCACGCAATGAATTGTCAGCCAGCCGAAGGCAAACAGAATTAACAATCTGTTTGAACGGCGGATTGAAAACGGATTGGGCCGCAATCAAAAGCGATTTAGTTGCCAATCAATGGGCACGGTCCGAAACTAAATTCAATTTTTGCTTTACAGCTGCTTATTTAACGATTATATCATTAAGTTCCTTTAAAATTCAGTTTTAACAAGTTTTAACATACACTTTTTTACAGTTTATATAATTTTTATGATTTTTATTTGTGTCTCAAAGTTTATAATTGATTAATTTTGATAAGGATAGCTTTGTATCAATTCATTTTACAAATCTTATTAATGCTAGCACTTGTTGAGGTAGTCCTAAAATGTCGTTTTCTACAGATCTTGGACAACAGCTGCGTACTTAACAGTCGAAATGATTTTTAACTCGTATTTATTATAGCTAATAATCATTCTGTTAACGATTTTTAGGTAGCCTTTAACTGTTTTCCTTTCAAATAATGAATATTTATACACATTAAAACCCATGAAAAGACATAAACAGTTCAGACAACAAAGGATTATTTTGTTTTCGTTCTATACTCACTTTAAAAACGAAATAAAGAAGATTTTACTTTGAATCAAGAATGTGTAAATAGGTAAGACAGATTTTCTACTATCACATTACAATAAATAAAAACACATAGTAAAGAAGAATTCTTTCAACAGATTAATTTGTTTTTTTTTGTATATAAGAAACATTTTAATCTATTTATAATAATAAAATAAATAAAATAATAAATAAAATAAATAATAATAAAATAAATGTTTGCCGAGGGATCATAGCTTGAAATAACATTTAGTTCTCTATCAGATTTGCAGTGGCAGAATGTACAAAACACCCAATTTAAATTCTTTAGTTTTTCAGACACTTCGAAACAATAGAAATTCTGACAATTTTGAAATTAGAGTTAGAGTCTCTTTAACTTAAAAGTGTGCGCACTCCAAGTACACTGTGGAAATGAATGAAAAGCAGCTGTTAGGTGCATTTAAGCCAAGTTCAGTTCGGTTTTGGGCAACGGATGTAGTGTGTGAAGGACCCTCCAAGTTGCTGATAAATAGCTCCTCCTGGAACCTCAGTGGCCGAGTGTATTTTTGGGGCGTTTGGGCGTTTCTACGTGCCGATGGGGGCGTGGCAAACCAATCTGGATTCCTATGCACGTCCCGCTGCCATTGCTCATTTGTTTGGCTGGGAAAGCAGCTCGGAACAGCAGCTCGTTAGGGATTCGCAGCTATGTTTATCCGCAATTTCGCCTGCTCTTCTTTATTGCGTGTGCTGCAAGGAAGGAAGAAGGAATTTTCAACATTTCTTCTGTTCTTTTTTTTGCCTCACTGCATCGCGCTGTAATGAAAATGCTTTTTATGTCCTGGCATTCGCATGCTCAACATTTGCTTAAGGAGCAGGGAGGGCGAAAGAATACCAGGCGGCAAACTCAATTAGGCACGAGCAGCTCGTTTTTCGAGGATATACAAATGGGTTCGCTTAAAGTTCACAAAACCTTCTTAACCCATTTTAAACGGGGCGTGGCCGGGTGTCCTTTGGGCTGAAAAAGGTCCACCCTTCCGATGATTTGATTATACGAACAACATTTGCTCTAATTATGCACGCACATGTAAACACAGCAGCAAATGCAATTACACGGCGCCCTCAAACGCACACTGCCATGGATTACATGGCGCCCACACTGCGTATGCGTAATTTGGCAAAGCCTTTCGGCTTAGTTGGCCTTTTACACACAAAAATGAAGCCCGAAATGAGACAGGAATGCTGTCGTCGTCATCGCTGATGTTAATATGGTTGTGTAATATGGCAGGTCCAAAGGAACTTTATTAGTTTTCCCACGAGATATGGAAATGGGAATGAAGATAATCGACGGAGGGTAAGTGATTCATTAGATGAGGTTAGAGGTTACAGGTTAGAGGTGCAACAGAGTCCTGTGATAATCCTTCCCTGAAGAGCCATACCTCATATCCTTTGGATCTCCACATTCTGCTGCTTGGCTCATTAAATAACACCTCTTCATTATCAGGGGTGTAAACTTTTATGCAGGCCCCATCTTAAAGCACTTTTCCCCGCAATTCCGTCAGCATGTTAACCTTTTTTCACTCCTTTACTGGATTTTCCCTGCTTTTTGGCCCACGTTGTTGGGTAATGTACGATTTACGGTTACGAGTATTTCACGTCAATTATGTAGATCCGCTTTGAGTTATGAGAGTGGGCTGTGCGGGGTCGCTCACCCCGCGCGGGGAACCCCCTTTTCGACGGCTTTGTTGCGTTTTCGGTGCTCCCTGCTGCGACCTGTAACAGCTTGCCTTTAGTGGGTGCTGGGGCATTATTCTCCTCGTATGGGTGCCTTTGTGCCCGACACCCAGCACTCCCGAAAACGCCACCGGCAAACCTCAAGCCCCTCCAGCTGCACAGCGATATTATTTTCCCAAATTAAGCATTTCTCGGAAATTTGGTATATCATATCCTTTTCTATCTGGCAAAATAAGTTTTATAAAGGTCACCTAGTGGGTCATAAAAAAAATATACTGACACATACTTACACTCGAACTTTCACAACTCAAACCACTTTTGACTAGAAAAATGTATTGAATCAAAGCTCAGATTTATTTATATGTATATATATATAGAAAGATTGTAAACTATGGTTTAAAAAATATCCTTTTATTATCCATAAGATTACCATACATAATTTAAACCTACATATATACAATACATAAAAAAACCTTTTTTATATAAACTTTATCTTTTTGTTTAGTAAGAAAACTAAATACTTACCTATTTATTTATCGAAATATTATGTTGTGGATTTGCAATTATTATAAGTTTTGTCAATTTTAGTATAATATAATCTCCACATATTATAAATATTTACATCTTATCCTTTTTTTTAATTTTGTAGATTTTTAGATTTTCCGTTTTGTAATGTAAAACGTATTGATTAATCTTATTTTTAATTGAGCAGTCCCAATTATTTTTCTCGGTGTGCTGTAAAAACAAGAGGGCGTCTTGGGCCCTTCACAACCTTAACTTATTTCGCCAAGGCGTTATGTAATTTCGCCTGTATTTATGTGCGGACATTGTGTCGTGTGTTGCTCTTTTGGCAGCTTTAACTAAGTATTTCGCCAGTTTTCTCAAGTTGTCCGCTGTTGTTTCGTCGCACTCCTTCGGCGGCAAGGACGCAGATAAATTGCTTACATGAGTCTTTTGCCTTTTGCTGCAATGGTGCAACTTTCCAGCAGTTGCGCTCTATGATGGAAGAGGAAAAGGACTTAGTGCGGGTGCAGCTTTTTGCCAGGGAGCAGCAATTGAATGGGTTGTCCCTAGCTGGGATCTTGTAAATGCCTCTGGGTGGGAAAAACTTTGCTGATTTCTGTTCGTTTGCCATTCCGCCATCCAGCCATCCTGCTATCATCATCAATATTGCAGGAGGGGATTTCGTGGAACCCTGGCAGATATTCAGGCGCCTTGCCTTGGCAAAATGTCAAAGTCAGAAATAAATCAAATAAAAAGTTTTCCATTTTTTGTTAGCATACACAGCTATCGCATACTTTTTTTTTCATTTTTTTTATTGCATTCAGCTATATGTATAGTTCAATTGGTGGGTGGGTAGTTGGGTTGGTTGAAATGGGTTGTGGAACTGTTCCGTCAGATTGACAATTGCCGCCGGAGGAGGAGGAGCCTGGGGAACCAGAGGGACATACGCATCTGGTGTAGGCGTCAAGTTGGGAATCGAGTTCGAGTGCCAGGAATTCAATCACACATCAGGCTGCAGAATCAGCGAGGGTTTCGCCATGCAAAAATCGGGGAGCGGACTTTGCCAGCTGTCGCAGGCAGCGAATGATATGGCATGGTTTTTGCAGGGCCTGTGAGGTGTGGAAAGTAATTTCCACACAACAATCAAATGTGATTCGCAGGCGAGCTGAAAAAAATGAGCAAAGCGACAGCTGACAATGACACTCTTTCAACGCACAGTGGGCGGAAGTAATGCACAAATTAAATTCCTGTCAGTTTTGGCAGGCCACAGAAATGTTCCTCAACAAAGTATAGAACAAAAAGAACATTAAAAATGTTTGATATTAGGTTGCACAGCCAATTGTATTTCCTTTCACATTTTCTATAAAAGAATTTGTATAAAAACTTTAATTTTATATATTTAAATATTTTTGTTTTTATGAAGTCAAAACTGAATACAAAACCGGGAGAAACACAAAAACTTATTGTACTTTAAAAATAAATCTACTATAACATTAAAATATTAGAAAAAAAAAATTAAGAAAAATTGTTTATAGTTTTATATGCCCCCTATGAACCGATTTCTCAATGACATGTTAACTAATGTGCCGATTTCTCAATGACATGTTATCTAATGTCAAAGTATGCTGCTTTGGACTTTTCTTGTTAAATTTGTGCTATCGACAAAACGATACTTACAATCCACCAAATCTTATTATAAGAGTCTCTGTAAAGTATCGTCTTTCGTAAAATGAAATAACAACTAAACAATTCTGTCTTTCCAAACAATTTAACTTAATGTTAACATTTTCTGACAGATAACAAATTAGAACCTTAACTTGACATTAAGAAATCGTTCCTAAATCAAAAAAACATTCGAGTTGTACATACAACAGTGTTGAATTGCTAAAGTGACTTTTGTAAAAGTGTCACCAAGAACATAAGACAGTAAAATACTTTTGAAAAGTATCCCCCACCTCAGTGTGCAAAGGAATACATAAGTCCTGAAGAAGGGATGCCAGGGGGTTTTCCATGCAAATGAAACGGAAATGGCATGGAGCTGTGCAATGAGGACGGGAAATAATTGCATTTACTTGCTGACACTCCCGACTCGTCGCACTTAATAAATAATAGCATTAACTTATTATTGTCACTTTCTTCTCTGGCTCTTCCGCACCCCTACTCATCCTTTTTCAACCCTTTTTCACCCCTTTTCTACCCCTTTTTTACCCCTTTTTCACCCCTTTTTTCACTCTTCCTTATTCATTTCAGAGCCCAGCAAAGTGCCGCCGCCGCTGCAGCCGCGGGTGGTGCAGGCGGTGTGGCCGGCGGGGCAGGAGGTGGTTCCGGGTCACAATCGCGACCCGGCAGCCGCAAGCTGCCGCCGCCATTGTTACGGTCGCGCACACTGCCCGCCATCATTGTGCCAGGACTTCCGGTCGTCTCGCTGCACACGGACAAACAAACATTTCAATTGGGTGCGTATAATATGTATATATACTACTGCCCTCGAAATGGGTTAATTACATTGAAAAATCCAATGGAACAACAACCGCTTTTTCCTCACACATCGCTCATTTACTGCGAAATCACATTTCATGACTTAATGTGGCATAAATAATTACAATTGATATAGTATGGATAAGAAAGGAAAGATACATTTTTTCTTTGTTGAAATTGCATTAAAATTTGTCAAAAATCGATCAGTTCGATTGAAAATAAAATGATTTAAATTGAAACAGAGATATAATGAGTATAAGCTAACTAAGTTATTACCTTGAATTTTGAAAATTAAAATTGCAACAAAGCTCTTTACATTTTGCATTTTAACCGCAGTTCTATTTGCGCTTGAAGAGTAAAGCGGTTTAATTTGGATAGCATTTGGGTTTGGCGTGGAAATTGATTTATTCTAGTTAAGCCTGTAATCAGGCCAAGGGCATCCAATAAAATCCACATATACGTATTCTCCTGCCTGTTTTGAGAGCTGCTTTTAAAGGCTTGTTTGCCCACCTAGAACACCAGCCCTTGAATCCTTTCACAACCTGGCTTTTGAATGCCATTTTAAATTGTGAATTACCGTTCCCACACAAAATCATTTTCCGGAATATTCCATAAAGAGGGCTTGAATACATTTTCATGGATGCAAACCAATAGCCAGATTCGATTAACTAATTGACCAAAGAGTATGGAAAATATAAGTAAAATTTTAGCGCTGCAATGTGTGCTATACACATTTTAAAAACTGAAAAGCTGGTCAATTTTTAAGTTTAGTGTAACTTTATATAATTTGCATTATTAAAGTATTAAGTATTAAGAATTAAAGTATTTTTCTTTTGAGGTAAAAATAGGATTAAATTTAATGGTCAAACAATTCTAAGTTGGAAAGGCTCTTTCATGGAATTTTAGCTCCCGGTAAATTATAAAAAGTTAAAAGAAAGTAAAATTATAATGAAAAAGCTTTTCCTGTGCCATTGGGTACACACATGTATGTGGTTTTTGCACATTCTGCCAGCAGAGTGTGTAATTAAGAACTTTTGACAGGTTTTCAGCACGAGTTATGATTAATATAATGAAAGTGGATTTAAGTCACACACGACAATGTGCATATATAGACATGTAGAATATATAGATATGTATTTACCCTACGTTTTATCCGATTTTGCAAACTATTCACCCACACAGACGAACGTTTGCTGGGCAGCAAAAGCCGCAGTGGCAGCGCCAGCGGTCATCGTTGGTCGCTGCTCACACGTGGCAGCAACAACAGCGGCAGCAACAACACCAGCGGCAGCAACAACAACCCCGCCAGCAGCAACAACAACAACAACACGCATTTGGCCAACAACAACAACACACTGATGGTGAAATCATTGAATTTGCCAAAAGACGATAGCAATTTGGTCTATCGCCGAAAGTCCTCGGGCAGCACGCCCCACCAACATCAGAACTCGCACCACCATGCACATCAGCACCACCAGCAACAACAGCAGTTGCATCAACAGCAGCAACTGCAGCAGCAGCATTTGCATCTGCAACATCTGCACCACCTGGGGGACTCCTCGCTGTTCCAACTCTCCGATGACTTTGAGTGCCACGCGGATGGATCCCTATTACTCAGGTGGGTAATGATTTATTAAAGGATACCTCATTAGGGGTATTATTCAAATAAAAAGTGCCAAAGGAAAGTATAATTCTATATAATACCAAGGAAAACAAACAAACCTGCTTCTTTAGCAAGGGAACAAAAAGGTTATAAATTATCTCTCAGACAATATAATATATAACCATCATAATCTCACAACATCCTTCTTTTATCGAACTATCTTACAGCCAAAAAGTTCTGATTTATGGGAACAGACTAAGAAGGGCAACTCATAAATATGCTATGAGTTCTAAAGGCATTTAATAGAATAATGTGGTTTTTGTTTATTAAACAAGGTGTGAAAAAGTTTTAGCCAAAAAAGTATTCCATGTGAATAAGAACAAAAAAATACTTAATTTTTCAAAATATTACCCCAAACTATCATTGCTTTTCATTTTGAAAATTAAGATTCTGATTATGGGAATCAAAAAGTATTCCATTTGAATAGGAATATAATAATAACTAATATCTTAAACTAATATTTCAAACATTCATTGTATTTTCCTTTCGAAAATTAAGATTTAAATTTTGGTGTAAGAAGATGATGATTGGTTCTCCTTATAAATAAAATCTTAAGCATTATTATCTATAATACATTTATAAGATTACCTATCTCTTTTGCAGAATTCCAGCTCCTCATGTGGTGGCAGCGCGAGCCTATCGACTGGCAGCCCGCAAACGAGCAGCCGCCTCCTCGGAGGCCTCCACGCCGATGTCCCGGGAGCACACCCTGCACGAGATGCCCCTGGCGGAGTCGGCCAGCTCGGGATCCGCATCCGGCTCCGGTTCTGGATCGAGCACGACCTTCACACGGCTGGCCAAATTGCTGCATCAATCAAGCGCCCTGGCAGGCAGGTCCAATCTGCAGCCACCGCCCTCGGCTGACAATGCGGTCCAGAGTCTGGGCAGGGGACTGGGCCTGGGACTCGGCGATGAGGCGCCACGTCGTCTGTCCTGGGAGAGGTGCGTATACGTAATTTACAACGCCCCCTACAACCCTCCTCCATCAACACCACAACCACCGCTGTCTGCGCTGTCAACTTTCACCTTGACTGCTGACTGCTCTGGTGGCGAACTGGTGCAATTAGCTAATTTCATTTACGCCCTCGAGCTGGAAAGCTGATCTCGGTCGTGTGTCTCTGGGTCCCGCCACCTAATGGCCGGCCATGTGAGGATGGTTTGACTGTTGGAGGGATGGTCAGATGGACGGACGGATGGACTGGATGACAGGACAGCAGCTTGGTCTGCCTTCGAGTGCCGCATTTGTCTTCATTCGTTACGGTTCACGGCAGGCTAATGGAGACACATGCAGTCGCAAGATTAACACGCCCGGGGCATCACTAGCCCCTTTCCTTCCCTTTGCCACGATGCTGTCTTAATTAACGTCACTCCATCCGTACGATAAGTTGCACAAATCAAACCCCAGCTGGCTGACTTGCAGGTGGTATTAGGGAGACTTAAGGGTATTTTCCACCCCAAAGGCAAACGCAGTCTCAAGGGGAAACCAGTTAAGTTCTAGTCCCAACAAGACGTTTTAGTTACCATGTAGCTTAAATGTTTCCAATAATTTTCCATTACCTTTAATGGTTTTACTCTAAAATGGTTTTAGGAATTATAAAGATAGAAATAGAATAAATCTCGTATTTCGTACAAGGCAACATATACGATAACCTAATGTTAATTCAGATACTAAAATTATATATTTTATAAGAGCATCAATCTTTATTATGGTATTTTTCCCGCTTCCTTAAGTTATTACACTCATCGACTGTTTTTGTTTTTTTTGGGGGTTACTAAGCTAGTCTTCAACAACGGCATTTGGATCTAGATAGAAGTGAGTGACCTAATATCCGGCAATTACGAATCTTCCCAAATAAAACAAACAAGAAGCATCTTAATTAAAAAGAGCGAAGTTCGACTATAAAACACCACGCACTCGGTTAATGGTCCTAATAGAAAAACAACAAGCTGATTTAAGATCATATATAAATTTAATCCTATTAGATTATGCCATAATCATTATGGTACAATGTTACGTAGGGATTTTCCTAAGTGTCCTTTTGCAGGGGGCTCATAAAATTCAGTGTGTCAAATCTATCATAAAATAAAAATTCTTTTAAGATTATGTCATGCCACTGAACACTTTTAGGGAACCAGCAAAGAAAATCCGGAATGAGAAGACAGTAGATTATAAGCTTTTCAGTTTAGCGGTTGTTCAGGCTTTAAGATGCTCAAGTCGGGAAGATGTTTCGTATACGTATTTATGGTATGGAAACTGTATGGAGAAGTAAAATCAGAGGACTGTGTGTGTTTACTAAAAGACCCCTTAAATCAATGTGGAGGCCACCGCCTAACCACAATTCATCCATTGATTGAGCCCCATGCCAAGCTTATTAACCTGTGGTGTGTGATGTTAGCCAAAATAAACGAAACACAAATCAGACTGGACAAATTGCAGATTGAAACCACAACTAGATTGGAAAATCTGAAGATTAAGCAGGCTGAGATGGAAAGTCATTTGAAAGCCATACACGATACCATTACTGGAATTAAAATTGCAAAGGAAGAAAAGGAAGTGACTTGGACTAAAGTCATACCTCCTTATTTTGAGAAATTCGGTTCGAGATACTTTCGAATAGTTCAGGAGTAGAAAAATTGGACAGATGCAGCAAGCACCTGTCGTGAGATGGGTGGTTATCTTGCAACTTTTCAAAACCAAGAGGAATTTTATGCCATTAGTGAGAAATACAGGAATCAACCTTACTGGCTGGGCATAAACAATCGGGTTAATGCAGACAACTTTGTATCCCTGGCCTCCGGAAAAACAGTAAAGTTTTTGAAATGGAGATCGGGACAACCGGTTCAGCACTCCGATAAAGATTACCGCTACGTTTATATGGCCGATGGCAAAATGAGCATTTATACACTTTTGGGCTCCTACTATTTCATTTGCCAGGCAGATGAAATTTAATTTATTTATAGATATGTGCTCTCATTTAAAAACCACGGAAATGTGATTTAAAAATAAAGTACCACCATTAATTAAATAAATATATTTATTTTGGTATATAAACCGCGAGTTATGAGTAAATCAAATGTAATTCAAGTGATTTAATTGTGGTTTAATTTGTGTGCTGGTTAAACAACACTGAATAATTTAGAAGGCGGATACATGTTAAATTGGTATTCCTAATTTTAGCACACTTGCTAATTTCAAATTCACAAGCTTCAACGGGTTTTGTGGGTGAATCAAACTAGTCCTGATTAATTATGTAAGCACTTTTATCGACGTGGAGCCAAAGGGGTAACGTTGGGGCAACATTTCATTTATACGAGCCAGCCCAGACTGGCCAATATCACATGTCCCTGACGGGATTAAGCAATTTACGAGCGGCAAGACTACGCCTTGAACTCTCACTCTACCCAGCACTTCACAATGGACCACTTGCTGTTGACCATGGTCAAGAGTGTAAAATCATTTTGGCAAACAAGCCGCAGGAGGTACAGAAGGTCCTTTCCCCCCGAGCACTGATTGCAACGCTTTTGTCCGCCCTTTCTCCTTTCTGACAGCAGGACACTGGATATATGCGCTGAATACACTGAGTTCTGGCGCAACAACGTCACTGTTTTATGGGTTTAAACTTTGATATTTTAAAATGCAAAAACCCCAAACCGAAACAAAAGGAGTCCGCTTTTTTTGGGACGGGTTATGGCCATCGTTGTTGCTCAGTTCTGTTCTGTTTGTATTACTTTACGTTGCTAAATTTAGAGCCAACGAGCTTGTACGCAAGTAAAACAATGTAAATGGCAAGAGTGGAAGTCAGCAATGCGCATAATAATAGCTGCAAAGCTCGGCCAAGATGGAGTGAGTAGCCACGGGGAGTGGGCCAAGAAACTCCCCAGTTGGGGTCTTAGTTGGGGTTTTTTTCAGTCCTCACTGGCTTAATTGTGAATGCATTATTCATGAGCCAACAGCCAAAGACAAAGATGGAGGCGGTCCACCAGAACCTTCGGCATTTCAAGAAAGTGAACAAGGAAAAGTTAGGTAGTCGACCGGGGAGTATCTATACTTCCGTTCTGAAAGAAAATTAAAAGTTAGAAAGACATGTTGGCAAATACAGAAGATAAATAACCTGAGGCATACTTTATTATAATGAAGGAATACATGTTTAAAATCCAACTCACTGATTTAAGTTGTAATGTTGACACTCAAAATTAATCCAAACAGAGGTTTCATTCAATAATCAATTTCCGGATGATTTATTTGCACACACATGCACAGTGATTGTAAAACAATACGTTGTCATTGGTAAAATACATTTGTTCGCTAATGGACATGGATTTCTGAAAGCCCACCGAAGCTTTAACAATGCGTTCTGCTCTGATTGAATTAATACATCAGACAATACAAAATGAAAGGCTTTCATCTTTAATATGCACAGCTGCAATTTGTCATTGGTATTAATGGAATTTCAAGAGATTCATAGAAATCACTTAGGCATCAAGAGCTTAAAAGTAGGCAACGAAAATTTTCATTTTTCTATTGCATACTTTTAGACAGCTTTCTAAGAGATTTCAAAACGCTAGTGGCTTCTATTGGTAAATTTTAAATGCAAATCAACAGAATATTTGCTACTTCTGAGGAGAAAACCTATTATACCCCTTAACTTTCTTATCAAGAGGTATTCAAAGACGGAGAGGACGCGATGCGGAGCCAATAAAATGGTGTCCTGCCACCGCGCAGCCAGTCTGATGTTCTGGATAAAGTTTTGTGCGTCTTGTCGCCGCTGCTCCTGCGGCAGGAGAAGCCACTAAACTAGCTGGGACAACAAGATGCCACTGGAAGTTCGAGTAAACGAACCATAACTGAAATTGCGCATACGTCATGTGCGCCATTGTGTGCATGAGATGCGAAAACAAATACAATGACAAAACTCATTAGCTGGGTTTCGTGGGCGGCGGCAGGTTATGTAGTGTAAAATTTTATAAATTGCATGCGGCTCCGC
Source organism: Drosophila subpulchrella (assembly GCF_014743375.2). Lineage (NCBI taxonomy): Eukaryota > Metazoa > Arthropoda > Insecta > Diptera > Drosophilidae > Drosophila > Drosophila subpulchrella. The sequence goes on from NC_050609.1 coordinate 10,237,857, forward strand.
GAAACAAAAAAAAAATGCGGGTAAAAAAGTTTTGCTAAAAGCCTCGACGAAGGCGCCGACTTGCTGATGTCAACATCAATTTGTGTGGCACGGCCGCCATTCTGTTGCTGATTTATTTTCTGTTTCACTTTGTGTCCTTTGATGGAAACCCCGCTCTGATGATGAGCGACAGACAACAACCAGAAATTTGCCAGATGTGCCCCTGAAAGAGTCGACGACTGGTTGGAGTTGGCCAACAGTCATTAGGCCTAATGTGGGGCTCATTTGACCAGGCCAAAAGCACACACACACCCACATATCGATCCCGGGTTAACTAACTTCCCATGGCCCAATGCACTTTTCACTCACATCCAATTACTGTAAATGCGACACAAAGCCATGTCCCAGTCAATTGTTTTGAGGCTGCCAACCCACATCCGAATCCACAGTCAGAGAGTCCCTATTAAGAGCATTTTCCACACCAGGCTGACAGTTCCAACGCCCTTCAGAAAGCTTTAAGGAGTTTTCCAAGGACATGACCAAAAATTTCACTTCACCTTTGGAGAACCAAGTTCGAAATATTTAACCAGGCAAGGATTGTGTGCGTGAATGTGTCACCTGTTCCTAGCACATTGCCTGCAAATCACTTTAGAAGGGAGGGGGGATTGTGTGAAAAGTGCCCAAATGACAGACAAACCTGGCATGGAAAGGCACTCACCAGGGAGAATGGCACACAAATGTACAGGGAGAAAAATTAGGACCTAAGATGTCTATAACAGAACTCACAGATTATACTTATATTATAATATTATCATTATCATAAAACTTAAAATATCATAATTATCTAAATCCATTATCTAATCCATATATAATGAATACTTTTAAAAGCTATGATCTTCAAATGGTATCTGTTAATTTAAATTTCTATATAGATGTTTCAAGATATGTTTCTTGTTTTCCGTGTGTTCATATCTCATCATTCAGGTCGCTTGTTTCACCTGGTGAGCATGTATTTACGACCCTAGCAAGTCAAATGCTTGACTGTTTTGTTGATTTTTCGATATGCTATCCCTGGCAAAGGAAAACACAGGCCAAGTTTGTTTGGCCCAGCTCTTGACTTATTGCCACCAGTTGGCAGTTGCTTAAAGTGCTTCGCATGTATGCATAAGTTAATAACAATCATTACTATCGACGGCTCCTAGCTGCCTTATCCAGAGCTACACTTTGAGGTTTGTCGACAAACACGCTACCATCTTAGGGAGGTTTAGACTTAGAGAGCCGAGCACTCGGGGCATATGGTCGCCTGTCATTTCTCATCTGCATCGCAGGCCGCCGACGATGAGGTTGACAACTAGCAAGGGCAACATGCCACAGCGGCAAGTCAAGTCAAGTAGAGCTAACTAGGGTCTACTTTGCCGCCTGTCGCCTGCCGTGAAATGTGTCTGTGGCTTGGGGGTTTCTTATATTTCTTTCCACCCCGAAACCAACCCCAAGCCAACACCTATCCAAGCCCTAAAATACCCCTGCCATCAGCCATCAACGGCGATGACGAGTACAAGTTTTTGCACCGAAGTTTACTATGGGATTTGCACTTGGAATAATAGATGTATTAAAGCATGAACTGAATTGCAGTGACTTGTTATCATATTTAATATCAATTCATATTGAGTGTCAAATTTTTTTATGCAAGTTTTTATAAAAGAAATCCCTATTTTTAAGTCCTTCAATGATGTGCATTTTATTAGCTAGCTTACTAACTTTTTAAACCTATCATATAATATTTTTTATAAAACGAAATATTATTTCTCTTAAGATATAATGGCTTAAATCATCTGTATGGTTCTTAAAAATTCAAACCAATTTTTAGGAGATATCCCTGAAATTTTCTGCAGTATAACAGGGTAAGTGACTGTTTGATAGGCAAGGGGTTTTCTTATGGGGCTGGGGCAGCACTTGGTTTGTTGCTTAAAAGCGTCGTAATTTGATTGAATTTGCGTTGATTAAGCGTATTTAGCTGTTGGCAAATTATGAATGTGTTTAATTGCAAACTCGCTTAATTGTCTCGTGGGTAGGAGAACTCAGGCGAAAGACGAAAGAGGGACTCTGGGTTTGTTATGGTTTCGGATTAACAGAATTAGCTTGTGTACAAATGCATCTACGTATGTACAAGGCGACTTCTTGTGTTCCCTAATCCCCCCCCCCCCCTCCCCCCCCCATTCCCATCTCTATTTGACTTTACGAGGGCGTTGAGAGTGCCAACAGCCTTTGCGGTTTTAATTGAAAACGTTGCGCATACGTCATGTTGGCACAGACACACATCCGAAACTCGCATTAATATATGAGCTTTCATTGGAGGACAAATTGGTTGCCAGTCGCTGGCATAGAGAAAGTTCAGCCCAAGGTTGGTGCGTGCTTAATGCGGTCGAGATCCCCAACTTGACTCTGATTATGCAAATGCTGTAAATGAGCAAAAGAGTGCCGGCAGAGGCAACTCAATTTGTGTGCGGCCTGCAAATTAATTCAGCAAAATATTAATGCAGCAAAAGGAAAACAAAGTTCGCAACTAAAGTTCGATGTGCAGTCAAATCATGAAGTGCCCAGGCTGTCCATCGCGTTTCCCAGGCAGATGGCAAATTAATCCATTACTAGGCCGCCAAGTGGACCGTAAATTGTAGTTTACTCTGACCCATCAGAGCCACATCACTCACCTCGACTCGCAGGCCATAAACTTGGCCAGTCATGGGCAAAAGCGTGCCAGCCGAGCGCAAGAAAAGTGCGGAAAAAGCGCAGAAAAGTGTTTGACTTGAATGAAGAAATACGCTCGACCAGCTATGAACATGCGTCAACTTTGTCAGCATTACCCATAGCAACACATTAGCACCAGCTGAAGGTGCACTCAGAAAAAAAAACAATCTAACCAGGAAATAAGAAAAAATAAAATATAACAAAGCTGCATAAACTTATAATTCGATTTTAAGGTGATATCTTAGTTACGAAACATACAGTAAACTTTGATCTCGCAATGTTTTATAAAACAACAAAATAATAAAACATATAAAAACTTTTCCTTAGCAGTTTAGCAGATAAAACGTAAAATAACCCATTAAATTTTTATTATTTCTTAAACTTCTTATTAAAATATTATTCAATTTATTGCTATAAAGCTTTAAAACATAACCTTAACTTAAAGAAGTTATAATCTAACTGATGGTCTTTTAAGACCATAAGAACTTTGGTTAAGGACTTATGGAACTAGAATGCTATTTGAAATACAAGTTATGTCATGATTCAATTGTGTTAGGCTTTTCTCTAGGTTACGATGGCTTTTTGAGGAAAAACCAGTAAGTTATTCATAAATCCGGAAAGAATTCTTAGGCCTTTACGATGATGACTAATATTCGATAATTTTTTAAATAGTGCAGTATGTATTGACTTACTTAAGTTTTTTTATTAAATAAGTTAATTTTTTTTAGCAAGTATAATTTTTTACGTGTACCTGCACAGCAGTGGCGACACTTGTACCGCTGCCCCGGCAAACGGGCGGCTTTCTCCTCTTGGCCTGGCCATAAAAAACGGTCACATTATGGCAAACTAGGCCGGCCAGTGACCGCAGCGGCACTTAATGGTCTGCGGGCAGCTCATTAAAATGTCAGACAGCGTGAAGTAATTACGATACTCTGCAAGTTTGCACTTGTTAGAGGGATACCCATCCCAGTGCCCACCCCCGCAGGAATCCCCACCAGAATCCATTGAGTTGCTCATCGTGTTTCATGACTTTGGTTTATGTGTTTCCTTTTTTTCCCTTTCCTTCTTTGTTGCAGGCGCAAGGACAGCAGTGCTCTTCAGCGCTCGGCCAGCATCGACTCCTTTGCCGAGATTGTGTTTAGTGAGTCGCCACGCCCCTCGCTGGCCGTCACTGGACCAGGTGGCACCTCCTCCTCCGGCGGCCCCTCGCCATTCAGCAAACGTCCTTCGGCCAGCAGCCTGTACTCCACCTCGACGTCCAGCTCCTTCGGTTCGCAGGCGCAGGCCCAGCTGAATGTCAATTATGGTGACTCGCCAGCCGGATCCGGATCGGCGGGTGGACCGGGCTCGGGTCACCATGGAGCTTCTGGTGGCGGCAACGGGGGCAGCAGTGCCAGCAGCAGCCGGCGGGAAAGCATGCTCAGCCCCTCCTCCACGCGCCGCTCCAAGCTGACCAGAATCATAAACGGTGAGTGCGGAAAATCGGATGCGGAATCCACAATATCTACTTTGTTGCTAGGCGATGCGTGCCATATTGTTGGTTGGCGTTGGGAACTATCTTTTGGTATTAGCTTACAACGCTTTACCCTTACAAACTCGTTTATTCTCCATGAATAACTCAAAATATTTACACTTTACATACATTCAACTTAAACAAAGGTTTCATATAAATCAATGATTAATAATCATTTCAAAACTCAAGTACTTATGTGTAACTTATCTTTATTTTAGTTAAAGCGGGTAATATTTGATGGTAAAACTCCCTGTATCCTAAGTGCTGAGACCCATAAGTGACCCATATCATTTCTAGGCACTCTATTTAATTGCCTCAGTTATGATCAATAATAAAAAACATGATTAGTAATGACAAATTATGAATCTATTTCGGAGTAATGAGATGGTTATAAATATAGATGCCTTTGTTCTTTGTGATGTACTTATCAAGGTATGAGAAATAAGTCCATATAATCATGTACGTTATATAAAAGAGGATAAAGTAATATTCAAAAAAAAAAAACGCTGAAAAATCGTGATTGCTATAATATACTATAGGAATTGACTATAGTAATGTACCTGACCCATCACTGTCTAGTTGGGAAGTGAACTTCCTGACCAGATGGGGAAATGGAAGTGGACGGAAAGAGCTCATCGTTCTAGTCATCGGTGGCTTATTTATTTCGCTGCAGCCTGCTGATTGAAATTCAAATGCGCACTTGAGTTTTCCGGATGGAAAGCCGGGCAGGCGCGGTATTAAATCGATTGCCACTTGGGCCAAGTGCTCGAAGCTCAAAGTCTAGGGGATTGGAAATCGCAGAGACAGGCGTATAAATCAGAAAATCAATTTAATGCAACGAACTTGAGAATCTGCACCAACTTTTGTTAAAGGTGAAACATTTAGCATAGCCGTCGATCAAAACAAACTTTTAAGGTCTTAAAACACCCAACAACATCTAAAGGTGAAAACTTGTGCTTTGGTGCTTCGTGGTTCAATCGGCTGGAATAGTTACTAGAGTAAAACCAAAAGTTGTTGAAAACGCTCAAGCGGCTTCCTTTTAACAAAACTTTAAGACCAAACTTTTGCTGGAAATCCACTTGAAAGCCTATCAGAGTAGAAGGAAAGACAGAAGAACCGGAACAAGTCTACGATTAAGACAAATCACAGTAAACTGTGAAGATTATTATTACATTTAGAAAAACAGTTAGGATTTCACTTTTTTCATCAGATTTATATAAAAGCACTAAAAGAAAATGTAATGTTAATTTTAAAACCATTGTATTTTGCATAACATTTTAATATTTTCAGTTTAAAAAGTGATAATTATAATGTGTTAATTTTTCCTGTGTAATTATATATGTAGTCTTCTCTGAGAAAATGCTTGCGATAAATAAATTAATAAAGCCGGGCTTCCCCTTCCAGCCTCCTCGCTGCGATAGCGCAAAGATCGACTTTCTGAGAGAGTGATCTATTCTCTCCCACACACTATCTGTCCCGCTTTATCGCTGCCCCCAGCAGAGGAGCTTCCAAGTTGCAACGCCACAGAGAGTGACGAACTTTCAGTGCTGGCAACTTGTCTTTAATCTCGCAGTCTTAATTTATTTATACAAAACAATTTAAACAAATTAAAAAAAAAGTTTAGAATTTAACTTGAACCTTAAATTATTCTAAATACAATGTTTTGTCAAAAAATAATTGAAATGTGAACAAAAAAGGATGGATTCAAAACCTTTTTCCAAACATTAAAAAATAGCTACACTAGCTATGTAGCTTTTTAATACCTTACCGCTAAATGTGGCCATTTCTTGGCAACACTGCGACTAACTGTGAAGCGCTGACCATTAACGCTAGCGTCGACGCCGACTGCGACTGCGACGCCAACGTCGGCAGACAACAACGGTAGTTCCCCACGATGCCGATCGCAGGCGCAACAACTAACTTCGTTTTCTCTCAGCGTTTTCATTCAACGATCGTCTTTTGAGCGGAGAGCGCACCTCGCGTCGGCGTCGCGAATAAGAAATCCCCTTTCGGTCGTTATTGTTTTGAAAAGCCAAGCGCTCCAATTGGTGAATCCGCATCCACTGGATGGATTATCTACTATTTCCTTGAAAGTGCTGAATAAGATCCCGAAATAGTGGCGAATTTGTGAAAATTGCGCAAATGAAAAAACGCGTCTCTTGGCATTTTGTTTCTGCTTCGCTTGCTGCGCCTGCGTGTGTGTGAGTGTACGTATACGCTGCTACCTGTTTGAGCCTGCCCTGTGTGAGTGTGGGACAGAGAGGCAGAGAGAGAAGGAAAAAGATCACCTTGTTGGTGTTACCTGCTTGAAAAAAAGAGAGAGCCAAAAAGAGAGTGTGTGTGCGTGCCGCTGCTTAAGAAGTGTCAAAAAACTAAAGGCGTCGCTTTCGTTTAAAAAAAGTAACGTAAAACCGAAAACAGCATTTAAAAAACACAGTAAATAGCCTCGGGGCAAAGAGAAATTCGTGGTGTGTATTTATTTGCAATGTTAATTAAATATTACGTGCCAATAAAAACTGCAATTTGCTGGAAGACAGTTGGGCTCTAACGGTAATTGGATTGCATGTCCAACTTTTGTGGGAGCCGCAACAACAATTGCTCCGGCGTAAGAAAGAGAGGGGGCAGCGAAAGTGAACTTTTGCTTTTGCGCCAGAGAGGGACGGGGAGAGAGAGGAGGGTGAGAGTAATTTACTCACGTGTCTATCAAACTGTCTCCCTGTTGATGCGTCTTCTTCTTCTTCACTGCACGCGCCCTCTCCCCCTCATTTTGATGCAACATAATTATGTACACAGAGCGAAAATTTGACTTCTCGTATCGATCAATTTGGTGAAAAAATCAGTGACATCTCCTATCTCGATAATAATAAATAAAATACAACAATAACAAATAACAAGTTATTATTATTTATGTAACTCTCGATGAATAATTATTTGTTTAAAATTAGCACAGCAATGTTGTCGAGTGTAGAATCCTCATTTAAAATGATAAACTCAACAACTTTATCAGCTTTTCTTTCTGTGTGCCCTACTCTCTCGCTCACACTCACACAGCCGTAAAAACTGCAACTGTAAAAAGCTTTTCGCAAGCCGACTGATCTTTGTTGTTGTCTCATTTGTTGTGTTGTTTTCACAGTCGACGTTTTCATTAAAGTGGTTTGTGCTGCAATTTTAAATACGCTCCCCGCACAATGAACAGGTAAGCTCACGCACACGTACATACTTCACCTTTAGCACACACACACACAACCCAAGAAGACACACACTTTTACACAAAGGCAGCCTCTTACTTTGTTGTTGTTTTCTGTGGGTGGGGGTTTGGGGGGGTGAAAATATGCAACGGCATGAAAAACTTGAACTATTGCAACATTTTTGCGTTGTCTTGGCTTTTGTTAACCAAGGTTTATTCACACCGCAGGAAAGTCAAAGTTGTCGGTGTCTGAAAAGGAAAATGTTTCATCTGTTAGTCGGGAAAAACCCCCGACCGTAAAAATAAAATCTCTTTTCTGCTTAGTTTTTCCTCGTTTTTCACTGCTTTTCCCAATGCACGTTGTGCCTTGCGGTTTGTTTACGAAGTGCAGTTTCTGCCGTTGACAGCCGCAATTTTGGCTCAGCACGCAATTTTCCTAGACCGCCAAGTTCCCATTTTCCACCCACTTTGAAGCCAATTCAAGCTGAAGTTCACGCTGACCATTAATATTTCAACGGTTGTATTTAGCCGTTGTTTCTATCTCGGTTCGTTTGGCAAAACAAACCCGTAAAGACCCGAACGTTTCCGCCCATAAAGTTCAACAGACGTATGCGCCTCTTATATTTCGGTTTTTCGTTTACCCATAAAATAATAAAAAATAGTGTACAACGAAAGTTGGTGGCTCTTAAGCATGGAAAAATAAGTTTTTCTAGGTCCTTTGCACAGAGGAAAATTTATTTAAAATATAATACATAGATGTAGCTGATACTTTATTCAAAAATTTGACTAATGATTATTCAAATTCCATTATTAAGATTTTAAATGTTATGTTATGATTACTAAAATGTAAATAATTTGTGTGTTCAAGTCAATGATGGTGTTTTAATCTCATATTATGTTCTGTTAGAAATAAATTTTTTCTTAAAAAGCATTTACTGAGAAAATGAATAACCGTTTGACAAAAAGTACATGTTGGGATAGCATTTTTCCATAGTGTAGCTAAGTTCTGCGATCCACAGTCACCTGAAAGAGGATTTTCGAGGGTTTGGGAAGGTGTACCGACCCGAAGCACTTAAGAACGCCCCTCAGGCCAAAGTTTGTGTTTGCGTTTTCTATTCTATTTTATTTTGAGTTGTGCACTTATTAAAAAGTTTTAAATGTTTGATTAAAAAAGAATTCATCGCAAAATTTGTTGTGGCACATTGCTGGCAACTTTTACCAATTCCTTAAGTTTGTTTACTTGTAGCCTTCCCCTGCTTCTACGTATTCCTCCACCCATCTTATAGTTATCGCATTTGTTGGTTTTGGCAGCTCAAAAACTTGCGCGGCTCATGGCTGAAAAGCAAACATAAGCAACAGAACAACAAGCCCAGGCGAAGATATCAGTTGTCGTCGATGTGTATTGTATAATATGTCTGCAGATAAGGTTTAGACTCCAAGCAAACCCTGTAGGTGTGTTCCCAATGATTAAGGTAGAATGTGTGATCCAAAGCGCTGGACACTGTTGGCCTTTTTGTAAAGTGAAAAGTGGGGGAATAGCGTGACTTGTTTGGTAACGAAATTTGAATAAGAACGGCTTTTATAGCGCTCGAGTTCGACAAACAAAAGGAAGCTCTGTGAGCAGTGAGCTGCCTAATTCGTCGTATGACAAGTTTCAATTTTCAAGCAGTTATGCATTTAGCAGTTTTCTACGGCGTTCATTCAATGGCTTCATTATAGCACCGGATCCAGAACGACCCCGCCCACGCCTGACTCATTGAGTTCCAAGAAACGCTAATTTATTGAATCTCTGCTTCTCTGCCTGTAATAGGAGCAACTCTTTAAAGGCCTTCGCATCGATTTTCGAATTTCGAATAACGCGACCAACGAGTCATGCAAATTGTTAAGCTAAAATGGTCTTCAGTCAGCGCCCTCCCCCCCTGAAATAACCCGGCTGACCTTAGTGGCTTCTCCAGTTACCTAAAGCTATGTCTATAGCTTTTCCCCCGTTTCATTTTCGACGGGCAGAGAGGGGCTGTTCTCATGGAAATCGCTTTACAAAGCAGATAAGCAAAGTGAAATCAATCAAAAGACTTTTATATCAAACAATATAAATGAAATGCTTGCCGTTGACGTTGTAGCTGTGATTCCGAACATATCTTCGACGGTTGAATTGAAGTTGCGTTTGTCACGTTTGTCAAAGAACGCAATGAGCACGTAGAACCCACACGGCGAGCCCCAATCCGAGGTCCCAATCCCAAAACACGGCAACCGGGCGGATATCCAGCGTTCGTAGATACAGATACACATAAGAGAATGCAAATGAATGGCTGTGGGCTATGGGATATGGGCGGTACATATGTCAAATGCTTTCTAGCTGCCGCAGAGAAAAACTTGTGCGACTTTTGAACTTAATGCCCTCAAAGGTCACACGAACAGGCATTGGGACACGCAATTGTGGTGGTGAGTGACCCAAATGTGTGGCCGGAGCTCGGAGCTGTCTTTCGGGGCAAACTTGGCTTACTAAGGAAATTGGCACAAAGCGAACAGTTCTAGGAAGTTCAAAAGAAACGCAATACCAATTTTTAGTAGGATTTCATAAAAAGTTGTAATAACCTAAAAAAGTCGGAGAAAAAGCATCTTCTGCTCGAAAATTGTATTGTTTTCACTTCTGTTCACAGTACGAAAGTTTTTTTAGGGTAATGTTTTTCTATTTTCAGATAATACAAGTAACAAAAGAGCAAGCTTAAAGGTCACCCCTTTTAACTGAATAACCCTCAAACATGTTAAAGTAAATACTGTGTTAAATCACAGTAGACTAAGGGACTTATAAAATTAGTGAGATAAAACTTCGTTGTTGATTTGGAAACTTTTTCCTGTGTGCGTATGTATATAAACCATGCTAATAGTGCATTCCCATCCCCGAACTGGGGTCTCATATCCCGCATAAACTTTTCAATTTGCGGGCCAGAAGTCTAAAATCCAAAAAAATATCAAACGCAAATACCGAGATCCCTTTATGCACGACAGATTTGCGCCTTGACCCTGCTCAGGAAGAAAAAAAAACAGAAGTCCCACAAAAAAAACCAGTCAGCGGCAAAAACTTTGTGCAAATCGCGCTGGATTTACATAATTTTAAATGCTGGCTTATTGGTTTGTGTTTGTTTCCACAGCGGATCAGGCGGAAGATGGCAGGGGAAAATGGGGCTGGCCAGGCCAGGAAGTTGGTCGAGTCCGAGTGACCCGGTCGAAACGTTTATTGCCATTTTGGCCTGGACTTTTTCTGTTGGCTTTTTGGCCAAGAGTGTGGGTTTTTTTTCTTTTCGCAGTTTTTTTTTTGTCTCTGTGATAGCGACGAGGGTCCAATTTGCATATCTGATTAATATGAATACATTAGTTTCGTGATTTGGCACAGTAAACCAATAGAATTAAATGCGTTGGCTGATTGCAGAGACAAAGGTCAAGTTAAAGCTCCGATTTCAGCCCGCCTGCCGCCGGAATGCCTTGGGGTTACTTAAATTCAATTAGCGTTTCCGCTGAACTCCTCATAATGCGATTTGCACTCGAAATCAGTGACATATAAAATATGCTTTTTGTTTGCGCCTGTCTGAGTTCTCCGCCTTTTTCGCCATTTCCATCGGGAGACTCCAGACCGAGGCAGACTTTATAACGTTCTCCGAGCAGCTTTTTATTGAGGAAGCGACAAATTTATTTAAATTAAGTCGAAAATGCTGGGTTGCTCGCTCGTTTGGTTGGCTGGATGCTTGGCAACTTGTCTGCCGCTCGTAAGTTTCCTAAATGTGTGGTAGATTTGACAATTATGACAGCGCAGAATGTAAGATTAATTCTGCATAATTTACGGGATTATCCGAAAGGGGTGTAGTTGTGCCAGTAAACCCCATTCTAGGGACTCCCTTGTCGTCCCTATTAAGTGGATTATGTTGTTCTGTGTACCCAGGGGGATTTGCGGAATTTGGTTGACCTCTATCTCGTCCTCCCATACCATCCCACTTCTCAAAATCTGTCGTCGAGAGAGCCTTTAGCTGTGATTTATGTTGGGCAATTTTGTGTGGCGTAGCTTCATAAATTTTATTATCCTGCAATTGCAAAACTGAGTGCCCAAAGCATTCTTTCTGCCTCGAGCCCCATCTTCAGAGTGATTTTTTTTGGCTACTGTCACTCTCTTTTTTCAAGTTTATGGGTCAGCAAATTTTATTTATTGCCAACCCTCAATTGGCTGTTTAGTTTGATTTGGAAGGGAAAAGCCAAACTCTCTGATATTATCAGTTAAAAAGCCCTAAGCAAATCGGCTTCGCCAGAGAGGACATTGTCAGTCATAATATTGTAACAGAAGTTGAATTTTTATTGAAGATGAAACAAAAAATACATACATTTTGGAAATCTGGAAATGACTTAATTTCTGAACATAGCTGCAGCAAAAATATACTCTTTAAATATAATAACATGTTGTCTTATGTACAAACCATAACGAGTATTTAGTCATCAAAACACTCATTTGAGTTTGGAACAAAGAAATTAATGTGAGAATTATCAGCACCCAAAACCCAATTATTTGAATGAAGAAAGAAATATGATTATAATTATTTTAAATAAATATACTTCAAGAATCATCTTTTCAAGACAAATAAACATAAATAACAAAGAAAACCAACAGATGCCAAAGGTATTAGTTTTCATTTCGTCGGTGAATCAATTGTTGATATGTTTACTAAGCCAGAGTTTAATCTAAACCAAAATCTGAGCCCGGCCTGACTCACCGCAACGCCCTTCGTCACTGACCTCGCGCAAACGTTTAATTATTAATAGACGATTTCGGAGACCCACTAATTCCCAGCATTTCCGAGGAGCTAAGTGGCTGTTGACAGGTGGACCAAAACCAGCGTGCGACACTCATCCACATGGGACAATGTCTAAAATTAGCAAACAAATGGAAGTCAAATAGAAAAACACACACGTAAATAAAGGCAATTTGAAAAATGAAACCAGTTTCGGTTCGATTGGGGGCACACTCTCTCAGAGTCTCGTTTTCGTTTTCGGGGTTCCAATTAGTTTTTCCATTTTACTGCCCTGGAGCATTTTGTAAGGTTAATCAGGGTCTGACTTTCGACGACGACGACTCCTAGACGCTACATAAATTTCATTTATTCCATTTGTCTTCATTGCCCGGGGCGACGACGACACCTATAGCAGCCGACGACAGACTTCGATAAATCAGGGCCAGGAATCGAAGGCAGCAGCCACAGGAGCTGCTGCAATCGTCCTCCAAGGACCCCGTCTGATTTGTTTTTGCTTTACGATGCCTGAAATACCCGATAATTGATTTTACAACATCCACTCTCACCATTATGCGAGTAAAACAAAAGCATCCTTGGCAATTTTTCGGGAACCGCGACTGCTTAGGCGAGTTTAAAAGCAGGTATATGCAAATGCGGTCCCGTCTAAAATTAAACCAAAAGCGCGAAGCCCAGTAAACAGGGATCAAGTAGATTGATATTTCCTGAAAATAACCTTTAAAGGGTAGGTAGCGCGCTCGAAATTCTGTGAGGGAGAGAAAGAGAATAATATGAGAGCTCATATAAAGAGAACAGCTACTTAAAAGTCCCTCTATAAAGGAAGTATTTTAAAACATAGCTAAGGGGACAACAATAGTTCAAGGACTGTTATAGTACATTTTTTTTAAGTGACCCCTAAACATTGTATTTTAGTTTGTAACATTTCGTATTTGTAGTAAAACGCAAAAGCTATGAGTCAAATCAATAATGTATGTGATCAATTTTGTGTTTATCTAATCTACTCTCATTGGATTTTTTGGAAAAATTTACTTGGTGATAACAGGGTTCAAGTAAGCAAAATTCTATTGTAATGTTTTTACGAGACTTAAAAAGTATTATAATGATTTAAGAATGAATGATACAATTTCTGGGTAAATACGGTGATTATGCTACTGAGGAATTCCTTCTTCAATGCTAGTACTCTGCCCTCTGCTGTACAGTAAGATATCAGGAGAGATAAATAAAAACAGGGAGAGTCTGCGATCCAGAGAGCCTGTGAGCAAGGTATTTGCTTCTGGAATCACGTCCCGAAACTGCTCTCAGTTCGAGTTTGAACCACGGGACGCGAACAACGGAAAATCCTGGCATTAAACCGATCGAATAAAGGAATATCTTGCCATACGATGGACATTCCTTTCCACAGAAACTAATTCAGGGGAAATATTATATTAAAAACCGGGAAAAGCATAGAAAAAGTGAACCAGTACGGGTGACCAATGGAGCGTCGCAAGGCTCTCAGTTCGTATGCCAAGCTGAAGGATCAGCAGGAGTCGGCGGCTGTGGCAGCAGATATAGTGACGCCGCAGAAGGACACTGAGAGCGGCGACTCGCTGCCCGCCCTGCGCCGCTCTCACTCCGTCCGCTCCTCCCTGCGGCGGCTAAAAAACAAGCTGCACAGTCCCGCCCTGCCGCTGCAGTCGCCCTTCAAGCTGCGCACCCAGCTGCACATGCGCAGCCGAAGCTCTCGAGGATCGGCCCTTTTGGACAAGAGCAAGGCGGCCAAGGCCCTTCGCATGCTGGGCGATCTGGATGCGGTGGCCGTTCTGACCACCAAGGTGAAGGGAAAGAACGAATTTGTGCCACTGAAAAGGGAGATGCACACGGATTCCTGTGACCTCGGCGAGCTGGGCATTGAACGGCTCATGTCCACATTGCCAGTGGGAGCAACTCTGCCTCGGAAGGCCTGCAAATTGCTCCAGATCCCCGAGAACTACTGCCGTCGGACAGATCGGGCGCCCAAAGCCACACTGGATTCGGATCTGGAGAAGACCTTGAGTGGTGAGGAATCCAGTTATGTGCTGGCGGATATCACTCGACATGCCCAGCAGGGCATCTATGGAACTACGCGCATGCGCACGGCCACCATTCGGAAGCCGATGCCCTACCTGAACAGTCGTAGGTGTCCTTTAAATCTTTGGAAGAACTAAGACGTGTGGTCGAAATGCAAATGATGGTTTCAGTTTTAAAGTATTAGTTTGATTAGGATGATAACGTTACTAATGTGTTTGATATTAGTGTAAATTTAGCCAAAATCGGTTTTATGAACTCAGGTAGCTGAAATACTTTTGTGACAAAAAGTAGTCCTACTTTAGAAAACAAACGAGTAATTTTCGTCAAACAAATCAATCCACAATGAAGAAACAGCTAAAAAAAATGGGTTCGAATGGATGTTGACTTCCTTTTACCAAAGCCGCTCGTCTACCTGAAATGTTTGTAGGTGCCCCTTAAAATCCTCTGGAAACATTAAAGTGGTGATAAAGTAGTTATTTCCTGTGGAGACCGAGTGAGATAAAAGTATTATCATAATACTATAAAGAACTGTTTTGAAAGAGGTTATGAAGCGGAACAAAAGACAAAATGTTGGTATCGCCAAAAGAAAATATGCAAGTTAAACCGTTTAAAGTACGTTGTATGCAAGCTTTACTCGTACACTTCCTTCTAGCCAATAAATGCCACATTTGGTGCCAACTTGGAAAGCGACTTAGAAAGTGATTCAGTGGGAGTTTATGTATATCTAAGTTATGTTTTGATGTCTTTGTTTGTGTTTTGCCCAACTCTTTATTGCACATCCATCAAGTTGTGATTTGGGATTTTTACTGCCCCATCAAGTAGGTCAATGAACTATTCCAAATGGTATGTGTCACACACCAGGGAAAGGCAGCTGTGGGTCTATCTCAAGGGTAGGGTTTCCCAGGCCCGATATTTTCGTGCTTTATCATTACATCACAAAGCGATTTTTCTTAGTAACTCGTTTGCATTTGTCTTTGCCATGCATACCCATTTGTTTACCACCATCAGCGAAACCCGTAAAACGGGTGGGAGATTTGAGATGAGGATGAATATTCATTTCACAAGAGTGTGCATAAACACGTAGATACGGGGTATATAGAGTATAGGCTGCACACATGTGAAGACAGTAAAAACTGGCTTAAACCATGGCCAAATCGGGTCGTTAATGTTGTGTGCTCTTGCAGATGCTACCACAGCGATAGCACCAAAGTCCCCAATATGCCGCAGAAGCTCCCGATGAGCAGTTGTCTGCGTTCTCCGGCGGTCTTCGTCCGCCAGAAATCGTTTCACACGCTCAACGAGCTGACCAGGTTCTGTCAATTGAAAGTCTCCCCACATCGGGGAGGTGCCACCACCACGACATCATCATCATCATCATCGCCAGCAGCGGTGCAACAGCAACGTCGCCACAGCCACTATGCCATCGATGGTAAGAGATCGGTAGTTCTCTGGCTGCCCTTAACCCGTATACAATGTATATACATAGAGGAGAAGCCCCCATGAGGGGTAATTAAAAAACAGAGCCACACCATATCATCATAAATGCTCGCTCACTCAACAACCCACATATATATCCGCTATAAGGCAGCGAATTAAAGTCAATTGGAGGAAAATTGGTGGGTGGCTGGCTTCGTTGACTGGTGGGTGGGTGGGTTGGTTGGAGGGATTCGTTAATTCGTATTCGGGTCCAGGTGGGTTGGCTGCTTCACGGAGACCTCACTTAACACACTCCACTCACGCTCTAAAACAAAACACACATACTTGGCTTGCGCATAATTAATTTAATTGGCTTTGGTCATCGGTAAAACAGCAACGGCATTCCCAAACTGCATCGAATAATAGCCGCGATGAATAGAGGGGAGAATGGCATTAATGTTTAATATTTAATTAATTGCAAGCAGAAACGACAATTATTGTAATTAAATTACATTTCCACTCACATAAAACGTGGTGCTCCTGGTCATTTGCCATTTGTAAATATTTGCATACACACATCTGCGTTTAATTTCTATTTATCCCTTTATTTGCTTTTCATTTTTGCATTTCATTTGATATCCTTTATTTATTTTTATTTATTCTACACAAATCACATAGACAACATATTGCCACAAGATAAACGTGACGGGGATACCGATAGTGTCAGGCTGCGGGAGAAGGCGGTATATCCGAGTGCCGGCAATAACAACCAGGACAACTACCCCACCTACTATCCGGCTCCATTGCTGTCCACCAGTCGGTGGTCGGAGCAGCTGACGCAGCATGCGACGGTAGCCAAGATACGGACAGCCATCTCCTGTCACTCGCAGGATCTCAAGGAAATGGAATTCCTTTTGCCCCACGCGCGAACCGACTCGCAATCCAATTCCCAATCCCAACTGTGCATCTCGAGGCACTCGCAGCCCAAGAATGCCAAGCTACGGGATGATCACGATGAGACGGGTTCCTCCGAATTGGACTCACCTCCGCTGGGCGATGAGAATGCCTCGGCGAATGGCCAACTTTCGGTGCACAGGCAGCCGGTACAGCTGCGCAGTAAAATCCCAGGGAATACCCCACATCCGCGGGCCAGCAAAATGTCCAAAAAACAGCTGAAGTTGGCCCAGGCCCAGCTGGACAAGCTGACGCAGAGCAATCAGCATTTGATTGGTAGGATTTATAGATACCAATACCTGGCACGCATCGCCACCATCTCTTATCTTTAAAAAAACTAACTATTTAAACCTAAAAAGGTTTTCCTCAGACCACTTATTTGGTTTTATACTTCATTTATTCACAGCTCTGTTTTCGGCGGTGGAGCATGGTCATCTGGACAAGGCCAGAACTATCCTAGAGTCCACCGACGTCGATGTGAATAGGTTAGTTTTACTACTTCTCATTCGATCTAAATATATTCTCATAAATATATATAATTATTCCAGCATCAATAACGACGGACTATCTGCTCTGGACTTGGCGGTTCTCAGCAATAATCGCTCCATGACCAGGATGCTGCTCCAGCATGGCGCTATGGAGGGCTCTCAATGTAAGTGGCTTCTGGTTTCTCGTTCGACTGCTCTTTTCATCGATCAATCTCAATCCCCAGTTTCCGTGGACACCATTGGCACAAAGCTGAACGGCCTGCTCAAGGACGCCGAGTCGCGGATTCACGATCTGAGTGGTCCGGAGGGTCTGTGTCCGCCTATGTTTGCATCGCGTCCATCCATCTCGAGCATCATAATTGGTGAGTGGTGCCCATCGAGTCAATTTAAAGGGTGCACTTAATCAGAATCTGAATTCATTCCCGGCAGGCAATTCAAGCGCTTCGGTTACCGGATGCACGGGCAGCGAGGTGGAGAAACAGATCGGCATCTGGGAGCGGCGGGTGAAGGGATTGCGCCGCTTGCAGCTCGGCTGGGATCAGGCCAGGCCACCAGATGCACCCGCCTCCGTGGTCGTCGACGTCACCGGGGACAACTCCATCAGCGTCCAAATCCTAGAGCCCTTCGAGGGGGCCATTGGCACGAAATTCAAAGGTAAGCCGCAGGAACGTCAAGTGGCAAGTCGGCTGTTCATGGGAATGGGACATGGGACTGTGGTTAGGCCATCATGCTGCGGTTAAGAAGTGGTTCTTGATTCAATTCGCGCTGTTTGTCGGACTAAACCCTTCTTGTTTGAAATTTCTCTCTTACGGTTTAATAAATATTAGCTTGGTTCACTTTGAAAATGATAAGTATTGAGAATTTATAAATGATAACTTGAACTAGCGTTGAAATTTATTATGGTGTTATGTAAAAATTGTGTAACCATATAATCGGACTTTTAAATCTTACTTTTAAACGCATAAATCTGAATATAATGTTTTCAATTAATCTAGACTAGACCTTACTGCTCTAGATTTGAAAAAACTTCAAATATTTGTTGTGTTATAATATAAAACCATTGCCTGATGTAAAGATATCAGCAAGAATTTCTAATTCTATAAAAAATAAAGCCCCTGCAAATTATTTAAATTATTCTTTCAAAATTTTTTTAATACATTTGTTTTATACTTAGGCAGACCTATTAGATCGAAAACTAACTTTAAATATTTTCAGTTCAATGGTCAACCCGTGCGGATTTCAACAACGTTGTGGGCGAGAGTGAGTTGCTGGAGTGGATCAGCTTTCATGGCACGATGGGTGCCCAGTGCCACATAGCGGGCCTCACCCAGGGTCGTCGCTATTTCCTGAGAGCCTCCTGCGGAAATGTCAAAGGATGGGGAGCCTATCGAACATCGGTGCCAGCTAGTGTGGTGCCCTCAAGTGAGTTCAAATTATTGTTTTCACTAAACCCTTTAAACAAAATTCTCTTTAACAGCTTGGAGGGATTTGGACAATCGGGAGGATCGATTTGTGGGTCGCCACCGTATCCTGGACAATCTGTTTACCGCCGTGCGGTTGGCCAGACCCTCCGACGTCTCTGAACTGACCTTGGATCCCGCGAGCGCCCAACGGCGCAATCCTAAAAAGAAGACCACCATCAAGCAGTTGTTCTCGGTCACCTCCAAGTTTCAAAAGACGCTAAGACGGTAAAATATAATGGGTTTGCTAGATAATATTGGATATTAATTATTTTCCTTCTACGAAAAACAGCGGTATTTACTTCTCTTGTATAATCCACTGTGATGACAAAGTGCTGGTCACCAGCGAAGACTTTCCGCCGGTCATCGAGGTGGATGAATCCTATCCCAGTGCCCTGCACATGGACTACTACTGGCTGATGAAGGTGGCCTGCACCTGGGAGGATGTGAAGTCCCTACGTTCGGATATGGAGCGCAATCTCACCTCTGCCGTTCACTTCCGCACCAAGCTTCTGTCGGCCGTCTGCCAGATGCAATCAGCGCTGGGCATCACGGACTTGGGTCAGCTTTACTATAAGCCACTGCGGGATGCCCAGGGCACCGTGGTGCTGACCTGTGTGCAATCGGTGAAGAGCCAGAAGGCCGTCTCCATCTTAAACTCCCGATGGCTGCCGGTCAGCAAGCTGCAGAAGAAGCTAGGTGCTCTGCACGAGGATTACACAATCAACGAGCTGCTCATCTCCTCCATTGGCGATCAATTGCACTACCAACAGGCGGCACTACAGAGATTAGAGCCGGGACTCTACCTGGGCTACCTAAAGATGCAATGCTCCATGGACCAAATCCAGGTGGTGGTCCCCGTGAAAACACCGAATGTCCTGCCCCACTGCAAGGTGCGCGAGAACAGTCACATCACCGCCGAGGAGTGGCAGGTGCTCCACCGATGCAGTAGCGATCCTCTACGCCTGCCTCTGGACTTCAGCTCTCAAGGAGTTGACTCAGCTTCCGGAGGAACAGCGACCACAGAGGTTCAGCGGTTATTTTTGTACGATCTCACTAATGCAATGCACAAACTGTTCGCCTGTATGAACATCAAGGACGCCGAGGCAACCACCCACCGCCTGTACGATGTGGAGGTTATTGAGCACAGTCCGGACACTAGTTTCCTGGTGGTCTGCCCATCCGCTGAATCCTCGTGTGCAGTGCCCGGCCAATCTGAGTTACTGCTCCAGAGAGATGATTTGGCCAGCTTAAGTATCCAGGCCTTTGAGATGATTCACCTGCGAACCTATCAGCCGGCCATCATTCAGAAATACGCCCGTTTATCCTGCATCCTTGAACTGGACACAGCTCTGGCTACGCATTCGCTCCGGGAGGCTTTCTCCAGCAGCGAGCTACAGGCGGCCAAGGAGCGTTTGGCCACGCTGCAGGAGCTCAGTGCAAGCCTAACTATTGTGTGGAAAAGTGTTCGCTGGCTAATGGATGTGGTGGCCTATGCGCGAAACAAAAATGCCCAACCCTCGCTGGCAATGCGAGAAATCCTGGACTTTTCCCAGCAGCGACAGGATGAGTCGGTGGCGACATCGACGGCGGGATCCGCTAGCAAACAGCTTCTACAGCTGCCCATCCGCGAAAGCAAGTTCTCTAAGACGGGCCAGGGGAGAGGCAGTTGGCCAGGTCCAGGAGCCAACGAAGATCCCACGCAGCGCAAGCCGGAGCACTCCAAATCGGAGCAGAACCTGGAATTGAGTGTTATTACTCCAGTGGAACCTGCCAGCAACCAAGTTCCTATACCCCAGCAGGCTCAACAGCAGCAACAACTGCAGCAACAGCAACATCTACAAGTGTCCACCACCAGCGAATATGCCGGTTCCATTTGCTCGGAAGTATCCTTCCGAAAGAATAGTGGCGACTCCATGAGCTCCACCTACACGTCTCGTAGCTTCTACTCCGCTGTGGACTCATCTTCGGATGGAAATAGCACGAACAGTGTGTTTGCCATTCCACCTTCGCGTTCCGATGACACCCTGGCGGATGCACTGCGTCACTCGCAGGCGGTGGCTGCCCAACGCAAGCGAACCAGCTCCAACATCGGTCCCCAAACTAATCCTCTCATCACGGTGCACAGTTCCAGCTCGGCTCCCTACCTGGCTGGATCTAGCGTATCCTTGCGAAGCGGTAACGGAGCCTTCGCCACGGATTTGGAACACAAACCACTAAAACCAGCGACAAAGGCATCCTCCAGTGCCAACCTTCGCGAGGGTGGACCCTACTTGAAAAGCACTCTAGCAGAGCTAAGAGCAGTGGGAGGCGAGGAGCCGGTGGCCAGTACATCGAAAGCTTCTTCAATGAAGAGCTTGTCGCGGCAGAGTAGCGAAGAGGACTCCGCCAGTTGTTCCAGCCTCAACGCAGAACAGGCACCGGGGATTATTCAAGTGTACACCGCCTACAATACGGGATTGGCCAGTGGGACCAGCCTGAAGCTTCACGTGACACCCAAGACGACAGCCCGTGAAGTGATCAACCTGGTGGTGAAGCAACTCAACATGGCCGTCGTGCTCAAGGGAAACAATGGGCCCATCTACGGACCCGAGACGCTGGAGAACTTTTGCCTGGTTGCGGTGATTGGAGCACGGGAACGCTGCCTGCGAGATGACTTCAAGCCGTTGCAATTGCAGAATCCCTGGAAAAAGGGGCGACTGTACGTCCGCCAGAAGCATGAGCTGCTGGCGGCCATCGAGCACTCCAACAGGAAATCGCATTTGATCTGAACAACCGGAAGAAAACTCACTGGAATTGGAGAACTATCGAAAGAGTGAAGCTTTTATATGGTCGGTGGTGACAATGAGATCTCTAGAGATTTAAAAACTTAAGATTTACGTGCCGATACTCGGCAAATAACTCATTTACCACACACATTGTTTCTGAAACTTCAGAGATTTATCTGAAATCCGGAATTTTCGTATCATTCGTCCCGGGTCCTGTAAATTATGTTGTGTTTTAGATTTTGGGTTCCTCCAATCACAAATCCCACCCTCTTCAGGGCAATGATCGTTGACCAATTCCCGAATTAGACTGAATTACTTATGTATGCTGCAATGGCAAACTGATGAAATTGTATTTGAAATGGTATTATATTTTGAGTAGTTATACATTCTACATTACCCAAACAAACACACACACGAATCGGACTAAGCAAAAACAAATTGTTGTTAGTTGTTCTAGGGTATACAAGGTTACGCCCGTACATAAGTAGTATGTATGTTATATAAATATTATGCGTGCATCAATGTATTTTATTGTATGTATTTTGTAGTTTAGTAAACAAATGTTTTGATTGTATTTTTGTGGCATTTTTAGGGGCACATTTTTTGATCTAAATGTTAAACCGGTAAATACGGAACACAAAACCAAACCAAATCGATGGCGATACTCAAAGAACAGATGTCAATATGCATTTTAAGTGTCACTCTTGATGTCTTTGATGTGTGTGTGTTCTTAAATATTGCAATTCCATTGGATTAAACAAATAATTTAGCTGTAATCAATTGCTTAGTATGTAAACAAAAAATCACCGCAACACAAATGATAACGAAAACGGAGAATATTTTTTAAAAATATATTGGCACAACTGAATGTTGAAAATGAAAATAATAGGCAACTGCAAATCGAAATTAAAACGTTTGTATTTATTAATTGTAGCAATGATATCTCGAAGTCCGACCCAATCTACTCCACACAGCAATTGGCTCGACGAGCTCTCTATACACTTGATAATCCTATTCCCTATTTCCACAATCTACTCAACTGTTGGCCCACTTAGAACCCATACTATTAACGTGGCTATCTCAATGTGCAAAGCCGTATGTGTCTATAAATAACTACTCTGTTCTGTACTCTCTCAATAGGAAATACCATAAGTAAATTAGAGGAAGTTCTTCAAATACGCGTATTTGTTGTAAACCGGTAGACAAAGAAACAGTTTCATTGTCAAGCTCATGATGTCCCAATTAAAGTTTATTTCCATTGGACGACAATGTCGAATTTAGATTGGAGTCGCAGGTCGTGAAAAGTATACATTTTGAATCTTATGAGAAACTAGACGAGAACACTTACTTTAAAAGAATGTGCAACACAGAGTCCATAACAAAGATATCGAACTATTTAAGATGTCTACGACCAACAGACGATTTTTGTACGTTTTATTTCTTGGTTTTGAGATGGCGATAAAGACGGTTTTGATACATTTTTACTCTATGGTTTACCAGTCCTAGGGCTCGACAAACAGCAACGAACGTAGCTAAGTTTTGACCACAGAAAATACCCAATAAAATATAAACCCCCCTTGCGTTCACAGCCCGGTTTCAGATTTGCCTCAATTCGAATTTTGAATGGTCCCCAGAATGGTCGAACGAACAACGAATGTAAACAAGTTACGAATCCAAACTGAGTGGCCAGTTTCAGTTTGTTAATTCGGAATGCCAATTAAACGATTTCAATTGTTAGACACAGCGTCCGTCCCCAGAAAAAAAGAGCGTTTGGTTTTCGAATGGAGCGAAATTATACAGAGTATTATTTTGAATTGCGATCTAGTGAGATTAGTTTTTACGATGCAATCTAATTGTAGCTGTAGCTAATTGTTAATGGACTATTAAAATGCGAAATGTAAATGTAACCAAAGGCATTGTACGAGTCTTTCCGCATATGAACATGAAAAACACATCAAAATGCAGACAATTCCTGTAATTAGATATATATAGAAGATGAAACTTATCAAGTGTAACTCAGACCCGATGTCAGTACATTCATTATCGGCATTATCGACTACCTGTGTACATTTTTGGTGTGTTAATGGCCTAAAAAATATATACGATACACTCCGAGTAAGGAGCAAAAGAGAGGGCAACTAGCTTTGGTAAGGATAATGTGGGTTCGAGGCATTCAAAGAATATTCAATTAACCTAATAAAGACTCAACAAATGTTATGGTGTAATTCCAACGGCTTGTTTTGCATTTGACGGGGGGTGTATGGAAATTTCTGGAATCCAGATAAATTAATGATATACGGCTGAAAGTGCAAAATCATTCTGGGTAAGTCAGCCGGAACATAATGATGGGTCGCCTTTTGTACTGGAAGTGGTTTTTATAGACCCCGCGTTACGTATACGCCCTGTGTGGTGCTCGGCTGATCAAGCGCTTATCAAGCGACACTGCACTTGCACTGCGATTTGTCTTACAAAATGGCAAAAATAGCTAATAACGATAACGAGCTGATTACGCCCGCTACAGCTATAACATTTCATCAGTTGCCAAGATAGTGTTCGTGGGTATGTCTGTATTCCAGAGCCTTCTTCCAATGTTTCGATTGTTTGGGCAACATGTTGCTAATGTTTATTTTGGAGGCCAATGCGTCATCGCACGTATGGATAGCCATTTAGTGACGAAACGAGCCCGGAGCTGTAAAGATCGGCAAACAAGTTATATTGAGTCAGTTTCAGCTATCTCTCGCAACTTATTCTCTCTTTACATTGGGGGATTTTGGAAACATTCAAGTCATTCTAATGGGAGAAACAACGCGATAAGTGCGCTTAGTGTTTGTATTTCTCTTGCCACAACACTACCATCTATTTATATGAGTTTTGAGGTACTTTTATTAAGATACACACATTTCGAATCGGCCACATGGTCCTTGAACTTTGCCCCCGAAATTACATGTTCCCTATCGAGCACACCTTTCTGGCCACGCTCATTAATAATCCATTCGTCCACCTACTTCAATTAAATGCCCCACTTACAGGTCTTGCCACCTATTCCCACCTCCGCCCCAATCTCAAATCTCAAATCTTGACTCACTTCAGTCGTATACGGCCGCAGTAAATTTCCCCAACTGATTAGTTAGTTGCATCCGGACAGATTCCACATATTTTTTTGGTTAATATTTCCATTTATTATTGTGGGATTTATGGCCAGTGGTTGTTGCACCTTTTGCCCGTGCTGATACCATCTAAATCACCAGTTATATATTTAATATATCTGCCGTTGTATACAATACTCTAATCAACTGCGGGCCTTTTTTTCTAATTGTTTTTTGTGTCGTATGGACAGGCGAGAGGGTCAGCCACGTGATCTGGCTGGGTCGTCGGGCGAGACGCGTCTGCCTTTAATTAGATTTGAGTCCACCAGAAGCGGAGGCCTAGACAGCCCTAGACAGCGATTAGCGGGGCAAATAACAAGCCACTACAAGGAAATCGGCAAGCGCACTTGTCGGCGGCGACCAGAGCATATAAATTACACCAGCTGGACGTATACTTAATTTGTAACCGAGGCATTCAAACCGGTTGGGGTTCGAATCGCTGACCCCCTGCAGCTGGTGGGCCAGTAACACACAATAGCCAATTGTCGTTTTTGAAACGCTTTATGTTCAGAATAAGTATTGAAAAATCGTTTACAGTAAAATCAATCGATCGGCTCCGAATCCTCAATCTGGGTTTTGTATAACAAACAATAAGTACACCACTGTACACAGCATACATTACAAACATTAAAACTATAGCCTAGCATCTGGATGTGGGAGTTACTAAAACTAATCGCTGGATCGCGAGGCGCCCACGATGTATCCCTTGGCGGTGAGGACGCCTCGGCAGCGGACGTGCACCTGGTATCGCAGTGACCAGTCGATTGTGTAGCCGGGCGCCAGTGCGGCGAACTGCTCCTCGGGCAGAAGTAGCTCGGGATCGCTGTGCGTGTTCAGCTGGATGTCGTGGGCGGTGCAGAACTCCTGCAGTTCCGCTGGCACAACGCAGCAGGTGGACAGATTGACCTGGGCAATTGTGGGCGCCACCTGGGCGCTCTTGTGCAGCTCCTCCAATGCCGTCGCATCCAGATCGGCAATGCCCAGCTGGGTGATCTGCTGCTTGAGGGCGTACTGTTCGAGGGTTTGGTAGAGCTCCTTCAGCTCCGCCACTCCCTTCTCTCCGTTGCGCTGGCTCCAGTTGCTGGCTTTGCTGACGACAATGCCTTCGGAGCAGGGCGACTTGGCCGGCACACCGGCTGTTGTGGCCACCGTCGTTGCGCTGGCAACCGCATTCGGGTGGTAGGCCAGCACCACATTGTCCACGTGCGTCACACTGAGTATGTTGAGCAGTGCCTCGACCGCCTGATTCACACACTCCGTGGAGTGGTGGTTAAGGAATATCTTGGCGCCGATGCTGATCTCATTGCGGCCGTTCTCCGTCAGCCGGGTGGTCAGCTCCTGGGTGGCCCGCTGCACACGGCCGTGCAGCTCGTCGATCTCCTTCTCCACCACCACGCGCTCCACGGTGGGGTCGCTGTGGAGCGTTATCTTTAGGCCGTCGTACAGCTCCTCGTTCGACTTGCGCTGGCCCAGTTCCGTGGCGATTATGTTGCCCGTGCTGATCACCACGTTCTGGTACTGCTTCGTTATGGTCGGTATCATGTTGACAAGTGTTCTCCTTTTTTGGTATCGGCTATTCTGCTAATTCCGCTGCCGTCAAGACAAGTGCAGCCCTCTCAGGTGGGTGAAACGCGTGTGTTCTCGAGCACCGACCGCCTGGCCACTTAAATACACTTTGCACCGAGAGAACGACTATCGCGGAGAGTTGGTGGTGGGCGATAGTCGATTGGCCGGAGAACTTGCTATCGATGCATCGCAAGGGGTGCACTAAAGAAATTACACAGAATTAAATTGGAATGTTATTTATGTAATTTAAATTGAAATTTTATTGAAGAAAAATTCTTCAAATATAATACATGGACTGCCTCCGTTTCGATTAAAATGCGTTACCTAAACGTTTAAAGTGAACTACTTTTGGTTTTTTATAATACTTAATAATAAACCTTTATATTATAAATGAAAACGGAGTCTAAATTATAAAACGGGTAAAAACCTAGTGATAAATTATAAAATATTAAGAAACCCAATTAAGAACCGATACATTTGTTTAAAAATGTCATACCTAACCAGTTTCCTAACGGTCGCAAGCTGTCAAAAGTGACAGCTTTCAAAACTTCACAGCAGGTTCGAGGACATTTATTAAAACTCTAGCGGCAAGAATCAAAACTCTAGGATGTGTCGACGAGCCGTACGCGAATGGCTAGTGCTGCTGACCATGGAGAAGTACATTGGCAAGTTCCTGGCGGGGGGCTACGACAGTATTGCGAACTGTAAGCTTATTGTGGCCAGCGATCTAGTCATGCTGGGAGTGGATGATCCCACGCACAGGAAGCTCTTGCTCGATGGGGTGCAGTTTCTGATCAACGCGCCCGAAAGATTCATCTGTACGGAGCCATGCGAACTTCATCACCATGTCGACTTGAATGTGGATCCTAATTTGGCTACCTCAAAATGCCTGGAAAGTTTTGATTTCCTAAAATCCCCGAAGAGAGATGACGATGACCCTCTCTTGGGACCTTTTTCACCAAAGACAGCCAGAAGGGCTTTAGATCACGAATTCGATGATTTGGAGTTGGAGTTAGGGGAAGAATTACATTTGCCATTGGATAGTATCACTTTTGAAAAACTTGTCGACGAGGAAGATCCGCTCTCAGTAATTATGTCCGATTGACACAACACAACCAAATTGCAAAATTAAGGAAAGCTTTATTATTAAATGTATTCACAAAATATGACTGCCATGTTTCTGTTAGAACGAAACCAATAAAATGGTAAAGAAAACCAAACATGCATCTTTAAATTAGCTTTAATAATCTTTACATATGTATAAGAACCAATAAAACAGTGGACACCACTCGGTATATTTATTTGTTCTGATTTCTTAAATTTAAATTACCAACAAAGCGTTCATATTTTAAATGCCACGCTAACAGAGAGGATGATCCTCTTGGATTTTTAATAAATACATATTTATAAGAACCAATACAAATTGGTGAGCTGATGCCAAGGAAATCACATTCCTTGGGGTCTTTCAATTGGAAGGGCTTTACTTAAATGTGATTAAAGGATTCAACAAAGCGTTAAGAAAATACTTGATGCCCCTCATCAAATCCTGGAGACGAGCATCCATGGGCGACGCGGCCACCACTCGTTCGATACTGGCCGTGCCCAGATCCGGCGACCGACAGTTGACACACTCGATGGTTTTCAGTTGCACCTGCACGCTGTTGGCCAAAAGTCGTGAATTGTGCAAAGTCCCGTAGAAAGCCACAACATCGCCTTCGCTCAACAGCCTGGTGAAGTTTCCAAAATCATGGTGAGCTCGTAGGATAACATCAGTGGAGGAGGAAGTGGAACGGCCCAGGAGCCGACTGGCCTTTTTGATGCCTACTTTCACCAGCAGCTCGTACTCGTACCGATTCCACCGCTGCAGTGTGCAACTACCGCTCTGCGCCTTTAGCGTCTTGATTACGCTCCTCCACTCCTCGCACTGGGCATCCAACTTGGGATCGCACCTGAAGTGCTGCGATATATTCTCGCCGTGCACACAGCGCAGCAGCCTGCCCAGCCACACGGGAAGATAGTTGGCAATGACATCCTCCAGAATGTTGGACACCCGCGAGATCTCCACTTTGGCGATACTGCCCTCCCAGGTCACTGGCATTCCATTCAGATGGGAGCAACGTAGCTGCGCTTTGATCTTGTTCGGCTGCTCATTGACTGGTTGGGCACAGAGGGCGTGAAAGCGATCCCACTGCAGGGTATCCGTCTCGGATAGCGAGTGCAGACCCACTCTGGGCATGGCATTGAAGCGGGGTGTATCCTTGAAGCTGGACGTCATGTAGGGAAAGACCAACAAGCAGGCTGTTGTGACTGCCACAATGAGCTGAAAAAATGTTGGTCGTTATTTCCTTATTCAGAAAATGGCACCTAGATAGTTCTAACCTGCAGCATGGTGATGTATTTCTGGGTGGCTCGGTTCAGGGCTAGTACGCAGGATAACACCACCACCAGCCCGCAGGCGAGGGCAGTGCTGCCCCAGCGCAGTTGCTCGCTGGCCAGGCCCAAACTGTCGATGGCGACGAACACAGGCACAAGAAGAGCCACGATTCCAAAGAGCGGCAGGAACAAGACAATTCCGGCCAAGCCAAGGGCTGCTCGCATCACTCCAAACATGGTGGCGCTCTGCGACGTTGCGATGCACACCTGTAGCCAGCTAAGCGTAACGCAGTGAGGAATTAGGTATGTGTAAACTCCATGCCAGTGGGATCGTTTGGCCATCATCACTAGTAGCACGGGAATAAATAGATACAAGGCGGTACGGCAATTCAGGCAGAACTCGATCCCGTTGCCAATGACAAAGGAGGAGAAGGTGGGTACACGTAGGTCCAAAAAGCGCCAGCGCGTGGACACAACCTCGTCCATTTCGTAGGGATACTTGGCAAGCACATTCACGGCAAAGGATACTATAACTAGCCAGTCAGGCATAAGGTGGGAGGAGGCGTACATGGACACGCCCATGGTGAGGAAGGTGAAGGCTCCGGAAACAATGGTCAGCTCCGAGTGTGGCAGCCAGGCGTCGGTCACCAACGGATACACGATCAGGTTGCAGATGAAGGCACAAAAGTAATACAGGTACGGCTTCATATTGTTGCGCAGAAAGCGCTGCTCCGCAATGTCCGCCTCGATATTTGGATCTCCGTAGCTGAGGAACAATCCCGACCAGATGCGAAAGTCCACGAACTGCTGTTTGGTCTTCAACATCTTACAAGTGGCCCAGATCATGATGCCCAGACTGAGGTAATAGCTGGCCAAAGGCAGCATGTGGCGGGTGCTCCACCAGGAAAGAGCCACGAGGATACTGCAACGGACGCTCAGCGGGATGACGTTGGGAATGGACACAATCAGGTTGAGCAGGCGGTGGTAGAACAGGGTAAAGAAGATGAGCGGGTGGAAGATCATGCGGTAGAAGCAGGGCACGTGGTCCAGACTCCTCGGATCTGGCACGGACAATGTGAGAGCATCATTAACGCTGGGCATCTGACCGGCACTGTAGTTGGAAGCAGCCGAAACAAGGTGGGCTTCGGTGATGAGGCGTCGTCGTTCCACATTGGCCATTCCAATTGTGGGCACATCTTCAAGGGGTTCGCACTCCGGCTCGGCATCCTGCTCTCCTTCGCTGCTCGACGAGGATCGGTCATCGTCGCGTCGACGCCTCTTGCGCTGCAGATTATAAATTCGTCGCATCTTGCGCTCTAGCTGCTTGGGCGTGATGTGCTCGTTGCCGTTTGATAGGCAGGCAAATAGTTCCCGGGCTGCTTTTCTCGCCGCACGTTCGCCGGGAGTCATGGCCAGGCAGCGACGCACTTCGTCCGCATTCTCTGCCGTAATGCCGCTGCCATCGTTGTAGCACTGGCGGAGCAGCTTGGCCGCATCTTCGTGTCCATTGTGGGCAGCACTCACTAGCCAGTTGACGGCCTTCTGGTTCTGATTGCCTTTGGCAAGATTGGGCTCTGTATGAAACAGGAAAATCTCCATTATATTTTGGTTCTCTGCCAGACTCTTCCACTCACCTATGGCATTGTTCAGCAACTCCTTGGCCAGATCGTATTGCATCTGGGGACATCCCTCATCGGCAATGTGATGCTTTAGTTTGTTCAGGGAGGCACGATCTGTAAGGGAGTACAGCTCCATTTTTGAAACGTATTTCATGACAAGCCTTAAGATTCACCTTCCAGATTCCAACGCCTGCGCTTCGTGACGCCTGTCGGTTCATTTTGTGTCCAGGTGGCCATTTATCTGGAGAATTTTCGGTTTGTTTACGAAAATCTATGAAATAATTCTCAGCCCGACTTGATAGAGATGGCATCGTGTGCCCACTTCTAATAGGGATGGGCGATGGCAGACACGAAAGTAAAAAACAAAAAAATGATAAGAAACAATTTTATTTAAGAAAAATTAGGATTAAAAGTTATAAATAAAGAAAATTTAATTTTCTTAATTTTTAACAACTAAATACATTTGAATCTATTAACTATTTTGGACCATAATGTTGTGACTGTTAATCGATAATTTTGAAAATGCTTACCCGCTGTGACTTCGATATTGCGCCACTGAATATAGCCTATCGATACGCACACATGCCGGCTAGATGGTTTTGTGAAAAATAATTGTTTATTTATTTTTAATAAGTGATTTCTAATCAACTGCCTTCTCAAAATAATGGATAGAAACCTACAGAAGCAACTATACGGCGTGTCGCGCGAATCTTCTCCGAGCTTACGGAGATATAGCATGCCAGCGGCATCGGCGGACAGCACGCGAAAATCCTTTTTTGGCGGCAACGCCGGTTGTGCCCAGCTGCCGGGAAACTTTAAAAAGACTGCCCTGACCAACAGGTAGGTGCTCCTAACCCACTTTGGACTTCTTCTGATCAAATATTCAATTTCCAGCCGGCTTGTATCGTCAGTGCGCTCTACTCAGTCCATTCCCGGCATCCGATCTGATTATAATGTGGTCGAGAGCTTCGGTTGTCCACTGCCCGTGGTGGTCAATGAGGCACTTACCTTTGCGGGACCGGGAGCGGGCACAGTTACTGCCAAAGTGACCCAGAATGGTTGGGCATGGGTAAGAAATCAGAGATCCACATTCATCAGGTTCACCAATTGTAGTCTTCCAGGTTGTTCAAGGCAGACGCCTACTGATTTGGCAATACAAAGACACAACTAAGTCCGGCTCACCACCACGTGTGGGCAAACCTGCCAGGCGTGGCGGTGGTCTAGCCCAGTGCCGGGAGCTGACTCTGCCCTACAGCGACCTGGGTCACAAGAGTGATCTGATTAGCGTTTTCCAGACCGAGGGCCAGCAAATGGCCTCTTGTATTGCGGTGTCCGCCACCGGAGAAGTTCGCTACTGGTCGTCCATCGCACATGATGGAAACTCTGTCGATCTCTCGATCTTAACCGGTCAGGAGTTCGTGCAGCTGCTCAGTCTACCAACGCAGCAGGGCTACCTAGCCGTAACTACCACCTGCAATCTTGTGTTCCTACGTGTGGGTCTTACCAATGGCCGTTACACACTGCACCATAAGACTATCAAGCCAGCTACGAGCTTTCTCGGTGGCTTTGGCAAGAAATTTGCTTCCATTTTGATTGGTATGAACACGGGTGGGGACAAGGATCAGGTCAGTATCTTAATTTAACCATTTCAAACACTTTTTAATAAGTTATTTTTTCTAGGTTTTAGTTGGCATGTGCTGCGAAAGCAATTCCGAAAGTGGAGAAACAGTTGTGGCCGTGCTCTCGGATCGTGCAATACAGCGCTGGAGTCTGTCCAACAAGGGCAATACCGAGAATCTTATTTACGAGGATGGGGAAGTTGTACGCAGGATACGTGAAGAGTTCAAAACAAAGTTCTGGAACGTCCGGCTCCCAGCGGATAATGTAGAGATAGATCTGTATTTGCTAGACTTCCACATGGTGAAGAACAAGGCCTATATACTTGCTGGGGCTGTAAATGCTGCTCATGCTCCACAAATGTGCTACGCTCTGGGTAAGAATGGGCTTTTGACAAATATTAGTTCAGTAGAAGTATAATAACTATATTTTCAGTAACGGGAAGTGCTCAACCGGAAAGTATGTTCCTGGAGTCGTTCACACCGCTCAAGATCAATAAATTCTTCAGTGCCAAGACTGAGGAGGATTGCCTCAGCCTGCGTTTCGTGGTAGGCAGCAGTCACATCTATCTGTACACGCCCAAAGTAGTCTATCCCCTGCACTTGTCTAACTCCGTGCCCACAGCAGAACTGGAGGCAGAAAATATCGAATTCCTCCTGCATGATGATCGGATATTGAGTGCGGCTATCTGTAGTCAGCTGCCATTGTTCTTTAGTCGCACACATGGTCTGGTTTCTATTACGCCCGGCGATTTTGATGGTTCCGAGATGATGAACATGAGCTCTTGTAACACGCCTGACTTGTACGCCCCTACTTCGATCAATGCTAGCTTCGGAGTTCCTGACCAGTCCGCTATAACTGGCAGTACTAACAATCTCCACCTGTTCGAACTCGACCCGGATGAAATGTACAATGAACTTTGCGATGAAGTGGGACAACTGAAGGCTGCCTTCCTCTACCATCTGAAAAAGAACAACAACATGGTCAAGACCATTGTTGGAGAGCTGCTGCGCAGCGTGACTGGAGCCGATCCGAATGGTGCACCCATGGATGCCTACAAGTTGGATAGAATTGTTATTACCATCGCCGAGGACTTGGCCGAAGACATTCCAATATCCGATCCTCGCTGGGAGGAGGCCCTTGGGGATCAGGAAAGCAATCGGCATGCCATTGGCAGCTCGCGTTCCATGCAGATTATCAATCAGTTGAGGGACAAGATCATTGCTTTTCAGCATTTCATCGCGTTTCTACACTCCAGTGGAGTTTGGGAAAAGGTATAAGTCAAGAAATCCCATATTTAATCAGATTCGTAGAAAAAAATTTTTTTTTTGTTACAGTTAAATGCCATACCTTGCGGAAGTCATTTGCTGAAGCCCACCAGCTTTATTCTTTCCGATATCAGCGAGAAGATAGTGGCTGCTATGGCCCTTCGATCTTTGCAAACCAAAATGCCCAAACTAATTGAAGAGGCTATTGAAGCCACCGTAGCTCTATGGGATGAGAAGCCTCATGGTAGTCTAACATACCAGGATATATTTTATGTGAAACTGTCAAAGATACAGAACGTGTTTGAGGCCCTAGCGGACATTGCCGACGATCGCATTGCTGCCCAGAGCCAGACCACCGTTTCAGTGGCTCACTTTATCAACGACATAAACTCCGTTGTTCTGGACATTTTGGGACAGGTGTTTAGGCATCGGGAACAAAATGCCAGTAGCTTCAGGCTGAGCAACGACAAATTATCGTCCTACGAAAATCTTCCTTGGACTGCGATGGCTGGAAGTGCTGGTGTCCGTGACACTTTGACCCGCCTCATCGACATTAGCGTTCGCTATGGCGGTCACTGCGTTAGCGAAACAGAGCTGAAGCAGCAGCTTTACCAGCAGATTTTCGAACTGGTGGATCTGGTGCTGGACGGACGAAGGACGTATTTGGAGAGCGTGCGTGACTCAGAGAAGTTCAATGTGCTGCAGCAGCAATTTGAGGCTCAGCGCAGGGAACTCATATCAGTACTGAGTAAGTAATTAATATACTATAAGTATAAGCTTATAACATTTAAATGCTTTTATGTAATTTCCAGTCAAAGATCGCCAGTATGAGTACGCCGCCAAGCTGGCTGAGAAGTACTTGGACTTCCAGAGTCTGGTGCTCATCTGCGATGAGACGCAGGACAAAGATCGCCTGGACGATTACACCCGCAAATATGAGGAATTTGATTTCTCGCAGTTTGCCATCAACTGGCATCTGCGGCAGAATCGACACGGCGAGGTCTTCGAACGCTTCAAGGGCAACCAGACGGCGCTGGCGCAGTTCATGCGCGACCACCCGTCACTGGGCTGGATCCAGCTAATATTCAACGGTGACTTCGAGCGGGCAGCCAAGGTGCTGTATGAATTGGCCCAATGCGAAACGGAGTTTGTGGCCCGCAAGAAGTCTATGCTGTCGCTGGCCAAGCTGGCGGCCTTCGCGGCTGCCGATTCCGATTTAACTGCTCAGGTGGAGAAGATAAATTCAGATCTAACGCTGATCGAATATCAGTCACAATTGAGCCATGACGTATTGCAAAGTTTTGGTTTCGATACAACGGAACAGAAGGTGCTCAAAGCAGAGGAGATAATCAACGTAAGATTGCCCAAAATCTGCAATAGTTATCTGTATTAATCAGTTAATCATTTCCTTACAGCTTAATATTGCCGAGGAGAACGACACGGCCTCGGAAACGGAGTTCCGTAAAGCTCTGGAGCTTCTGAGCTACACGGAGCAGCCCTACGACATGCGGCACAAGATCTGGTGTGCTGCCATAAAACGCGATAACTGGACGGACTACGACCCCAACAATGGAGTGGATTACATGCAGAAGTTGCTCTTCTTCAAGATCATTGAAATTTCGCAGATGATGGGCCACGAATCTGAGAACTTTTTGCCACCCATGGAGGACTTTCTGGAGAGCGTGGAGCTGGGCGATTTGCCACAGCAGAAACCCTTCCAGTATCTGCTAAAGCTGACCTACGAGTATGTGGCCGACATGTTCAGGCAGCCAGACGATATGGAAGTCTAATCATGCACCTCAAATGTCATTTATTAAAGTTTACGTTAAGAATTCAAGATGACGGCTGGTGTTCTTGGACGGTGGACAGTTGGCTGCCTTGTTGTGGTGTCGCTCAAACGCTGGCATTATAATATATTATAAACTAAGTTGCTTTGTCACTGCGAGCCGCTGCCGGCGAAAGTATCTGAAGTGTGGCGAGCGGAGAGCCAGAAGCCCGCCAAGTGTTCGGGGCAACTCTAGAGTCGCCCTGGCCCACAGCTCTGCTGGCTGCCTTTGCCGGCGGTGCGCATCAGTTTAGCTCTGATCATGGCGGACGAAACAACGCCGCTTACCGAGGCCACTGCCGGTGGCTCAGGATATGTCCTCCTGCCGCCGTATCAAGGACCCGAACGCGTTTTTCCCGGCGGTGTTTCTCCGCGCTCGCGTCGCAGCAAGATGCGGCAGTTTCAGTGCTGCATAGGCATCACCTTTATGTGAGTGCGAGAATATCATATATCTGACATTTATAGATGTTGGATTGAAAGTGATGAATTTAAAACGGTGCATCGTGAACTATTTCCCAAACATAATATCCTCTTCTAATGGAAATATTACTAGTGAATTTACTAGGTATCAACAGTTTTGTGTATACTTATTAAAGACCATTGGCCTTACACAGAGGATAGGTATTTTTTGTTTAATCTGACCATTTGACTTAATCCTCTGGTCAAGGCTTTTGTGCCTTTAAAGAGGTAATATATATAGAAATTGTAAAGCAGTGAGAAATCAATTTGCCAACCCCTAAAGCAGGATATTCAATACCCTATTATAAAGCCACCGTGAACGTTTAGTCGTAGCCTAACCACACCATGTTAACCACAAAGTGATTTCACTTTCCCAACCGCAGAGCAATTGTATTTACCGCCCTGTGCCTGGCCCTAGTATACAGCGATTCCCTTGTTAGTGCGGATGGGGGTCCCAGCTTTTTCTTCGTCGTCAATGGATCGGAAACCGAGTTGCCGCCCAACAAACCGCTTCCAGACGAACCGGCGGCGGATTGGGCCTTACAACAAGCGGCACTGGGTCACCACGATGGCGCCCAGGCGGTTAGCGCTGGGATCAAAGCTCTAGGAGATCGGGAAATACTGGAGGAGGGTTTGCAGCCCAACGAGGTGAATACGCCGGCCTTCCGACACTATCGCTCCTTGAGTACGAATCCAGAGGCAAGAAAACTGGCACGACGTGGCTATGTGGAGAACCAGGCCACCATGGATATAGCCAAGAGATTCAACTACACCAAGCGGCCAGGACGCAGCAATATTGGATGGGGACCTAAAATAGTCCTGCCTGATCCCACGGTTTTACGATTGGATTGTGATTTTAATGCCCGCTATAGAAGATCCACGGGGGTTTGTAATAATAAAGAACATCCCAGGACTTATGGAGCCTCGATGGTGCCTTACCGTCGCATGGTCTCTCCAGACTACGCCGACGGTATTGCTGCTCCTCGGGTTAGTCATCATGGACGCCTGCCGCCGGCTCGTCAGGTCTCCCTGAAGATTCATCGATCCAGCTACGAGACGGACTCGAATTTCACTGTGATGCTGGCCGTTTTTGGTCAGTTCATGGACCATGACATCACGGCTACATCGCTAACCACTTCGCAGGAGGGTGAGTCCATCGATTGCTGTGTGGCTGCCACCCGCGAGCAGCATCCGGAATGCTTTCCCGTGGATATCCTGCCCGATGATCCGTACTACAAGCAGTACAACATCAGTTGCATGAACTTCGTGAGATCTGCTCCAGCGCCCACGGGAAGATTCGGACCACGAATGCAGTTGAACCAGGCCACGGCCTTCATCGATGCCTCCGTGGTCTACGGCAATCTGGAGCAGAGGCAGCTTCAGCTGCGCAGCTTCATCAACGGAACTCTGCGGATGTTTCTCACGGATGATGGTCGCCAGTTGCTGCCCATCTCCTCGAATCCATCGGATGGTTGTAATCGAGTGCAGATGACCCGACTGGGAAAGTACTGCTTCGAGTCTGGCGATGATCGGGCCAATGAGAACTTGCTGCTCACATCCATGCACCTGCTGTGGGCCAGACATCACAACTATTTGGCTCGCCAATTACAGGAGCAGAATCCCGTCTGGGAGGATGAGCGGCTGTACCAGGAGGCACGCAAGATTCTAGGTGCCCAAATGGCGCACATCACCTACAATGAGTTTCTGCCAGTGCTGCTAGGGAGGAATCTCAGCGAGGCCAAGGGTTTGCTGCCGGCCAAGCATAACCTAGATGCTCCGGACACCTATGACCCGGAGGTGGACCCGAGTATTGCCAACTGCTTTGCAGCAGCCGCTTTCCGCTTCGCACATACCCTGCTACCTGGATTGTTTAATGTCTCCCGGGATAATAGTAGTCCCGAAGCCATAGAACTTCACAAGATGCTCTTCAATCCATTCTCCCTCTGGTCGGAGCATGGGATTGACCACGCCCTAATGACGGCAGCCAATACGCCGGTGATGCAAGTGGATCGGTTCTTTTCGTTGGAGGTCACCCAGAAGCTTTTCGTTGGCACCGCCGAGGATAAGGTTCCTATGTGCGGTCTCGACTTGGTTTCCCTCAACATTCAAAGGGGTCGTGATCATGGGATACCTTCCTATCCGGTCTTCCGGCGACACTGTCGTCTCCCACCAGTGGACACGTGGGAGCAGATGTCCCAGGCCATACACAACGCTACTTTGAACACCATAATGCAGATTTATGAGTACGTAAAGTTACGATCCATTGGGTAAGCTGAAATATACCTCCCTAATTTCAGATCTCCGCAGGATGTGGACGTTTACACGGGTGCTCTCAGTGAGCCACCACTGGAAGGAGCTATCTTCGGTCCACTCCTCAGCTGCATGGTATCGGATCAGTTCGTACGCCTCAAACTGGGCGACTCCCATTGGTACGAGCGGAAGATGGGCCCACAGAAGTTCACCAAGGGTGAGGGCCTCTAAAACCAATAAAGAACCAGTTTGCAAGTAAATTAATCTGCCTTTCCATAGCCCAACTAGCGGAGATTTACAAAACCAGTCTGGCTGCAATCATCTGTCGCAATTCCGACGGAATAACCCGAGTGAGAGAGCATGTAATGAAGCGTCTGCGTGATAAGGACAATCCCCAAGTGAGCTGCCAGGACTTGGAGGGATTCCACTTCAGTTTTGAGCCCTGGTCTGAGGACAAGCAACCGAAGGACCTGCACAGTACAGGAATAAGTAGGGGATCCACTTCAGTGCGGGTAATGTCCAAGGAAAAGCATCGGGCAGCCAATGTAACTCTTCAAATTGATAAGGGGATCTGATCTAAATAGGAAAATCCTTAGTTACCTAAGAAAATACAGCTATAGCTTACTGGTGGAAAAAAACGTACGTAGTGACGACCCGTTTGAAAAATGTGCTTAAAATTTACTTTGATTTATTTCTAAGCAGGGAGGACATAAAGTGCGTCTGTAATTACCAAAAAAGATTCCTATTTAACAAACGATAAGATATCACCTTCATCTTCAAAGTTTTATAAAATAAATGAAATTCAACAAAATTTAGAAATCGATTGTAATTTTTTTCGAAGAGCAAAATGAGGGACCATATTTCTATAATGAGTGCATTTGTTTGAAGAGCCAGATATTCTCTTAGTTATAACAATTGCAATATTGATAACACATTTGTTATCAAACAAACCAGGCAAGCTTTTTCAGCTTAGTAAGAGTGATTTTCAGTATTTTTCATCGTTCTAAAGTATTTTTATACTTGATCAGCGCAATCAGTATTCATATCAAAGTCATGTGTGTCGGTCCGTTTTAAAATCTATCTTACTGCAAACTTTTTTGCACCTGTCCTTAATGATACAATCAAAAAAATTTTTAAATTTCTGTTGGTATATATTGGAAGAGAACGAAGAAGTATCGATTTTCTGAACTTAAAAGGAAATAAACTCTTCCGAAGGCTTACTGAGAAGAGCAATGCATCAATTGTCTCAGAAAGGTCTGAACTAGCGATTGCTGATAGGATGGTAGCTCATCTATAAAATAAGCTGCCCGATCACCGTTCCCTGGAGGTGGGTATGAAGGGATCCATAACATCGACTTGGATGTAAAGAGTTTCGCAACCTGATCACCCTAGCCAAACACACTGATGAATTGTTCAACATTTTCTTTTCCCTGCCTCCGTAAGTATTTGTTTTGTTTAATTGTTAAATTGAATCCGGTAGCTGTTGCAATGCTGGATATTTTTGATGAAAAAGTCGAGTGCCGGAATTGTACGTAAGTTTCATCCCAATAAGTAACATTTTTAATTACATTTCGCCATTTACGAGATTAAGGTCTTAGCTAGTAGCTACATATTATGTACATACATATGTATTGTACCAACAATTTTAAATAAGAAATGATGAAATAATAACTTCTGAAAAGTAATAACATGGTTATTAGTAGTTATTTCGTTTAAGAGAATATATTTATATTAAGAGATTTTTGCGTTCTTAATTTATGAGCTGCAAAGCTCTTTAATAAAACTATTGCCGTTTAAGGGATTTTTACATTTTGTATAATATTAATTAACTAGTTAATATAATTTAAGTTTTCTTTTTAATAATTTAATTTTTTTAATAATTGCTCAGTTCTATTTGGGATGATGGGGTAACATATACAAATATAAACAAAAGAATTATTTAAACCGGTTGACATGTAAACAAAACATAAATAAGCTTGGATCTCTTAAAGCGTCTTATAATTCATTCAGACACGATATTTTGAAGAGAGGGCAATGAAATTCTGCCCTTTAAGTACTAACCTATCTCATGATCAACAGTTTAAAATTGATCTTATTTTTGTTTGGTTCTGGATGAAGTTTCGAACCATGCTTTCCGTTGTTCTACTAGTTTTATTTTTCTTCACATTGGCGTGGTTCAGCTTGAAGATTATTATTATTATTTCTGGGTCCATTCGGTTGTCTGCACACAGTCTGAAGGCAGGATATCGCATTTTGATACGATAAAAAATTAAAAAAGCTATTCAAAAGAAACGCCAATTCACTTTGTAATATTTTGTTCTGTGGTCAAAATTTCTAATAAACAGGGTAAAATGTATGCAGTTTAAGTTCAATCAGTTTATCATTGTAAAATCAATGATGCGGATGACTTAACTTAATTTAGATATCCGACGACCTTTTTATAACATAACGTATGCATTCGTTTTATATTTAATTTTACTGAAAGTATTGTATTGGTTTATTTTAATTAATAAATATTTCATTACGTTAAGAAAGAAAGAGAACTTTCAGTACCATATCAGAATTTATTATCAAAAGAGCGCGTTGATATGGAAGAGAACAAATACGCGATGAATTTCGACTATATAAATGGAAACCCAGCTCTTTGGTAGTCAGTTGAGTGTAGACTTTCTTCAAGTAACGTTCATATTAAAAAGTCCAATCAGTTGATCATGTTTTCGTTGGTTTTGCTAGCCGTGTCACTCTTGACATTGGCGTGGTTCTATGTTAAGCACCATTATGACTTCTGGGATCGAAGAGGATTTCCGTACGACAGGCACTCCGGGATTCCATTCGGATGTCTGGACAGCGTCTGGAGGCAGGAGAAGAGCATGGGCTTGGCCATCTATGATGCGTATGTGAAGAGCAAAGAGCGCGTCTTGGGCATTTACTTGCTCTTCCGTCCGGCTGTTCTGGTCAGAGATGCCGAGCTGGCTCGTCGAGTGCTGGCCCAGGATTTCGCCAGCTTTCACGATCGCGGGGTGTATGTCGATGAGGAGAAGGATCCGCTGTCGGCCAGTATATTTTCCCTTCGAGGTCAGAGCTGGCGGGCAATGAGGCACATGTTGTCGCCCTGTTTCACCTCCGGAAAGTTAAAGGCCATGTTCAGTACCTCCGAGGACATTGGTGACAAAATGGTGGCTTTCCTTCAGAAAAAGCTGCCAGAAAAGGATTTCGAGGAGGTGGATCTGAAGAAAGTGATGCAAGACTATGCTATCGACATTATTGCCTCGACAATCTTTGGCTTGGACGTAAACAGCTTCGAAAACCCGGACAACAAGTTCCGAAAACTGGTGTCGATTGCCAGAGCTAATAATAGATTCAATGCCTTGTTTGGTATGATGATCTTCCTTTTGCCCTCGTAAGTGACCCTAACTTCTTTTGGTTTATTTTATCTAATGGATTACCATGTAGAATGGCCAAGTTTCTGTTCAGAATTGGTTTTAAAAATCCAGTCGGTCTGGCCATGCTGGAGATTGTCAAGGAAACCGTTGAGCACCGAGAGAAAAACGGAATTGTTCGCAAGGATCTGCTGCAGTTGCTCATTCAGCTAAGAAACACGGGCAAGATCGAGGAAAATGATGAGAAATCCTTTAGTTTCCAGAAGACACCAGATGGTGAGTGACCAAAATGGTATTAATAATGATTAAAATTTAAGAAATTCGTTGCTTTCAGGTCATATCAAGTCCATTTCTTTGGAGACCATCACCGCTCAGGCTTTTATATTCTATATAGCTGGTCAGGAAACAACTGGATCGACTGCAGCTTTTACCATCTATGAGTTGGCCCAATATCCAGAGTTACTGAAGCGCTTGCAGGATGAAGTGGACGAGACGCTGGAGGAGAACGACGGAAAGATCACCTACGATTCCCTGCACAAGATGGAGTTTTTGGAGCTTTGCCTGCAGGAAACAATACGGAAATATCCAGGTCTACCTATCCTGAACCGCGAATGCACCCAGGACTACACCGTACCCGACACCGACCATGTGATTCCCAAGGGAACTCCAGTTGTGATCTCTCTGTACGGTATTCACCACGATGCCGAGTATTTCCCGGATCCCGAGACTTACGATCCCGATCGGTTCTCTAAGGAGAGTCGCAACTATAATCCCACAGCATTTATGCCGTTTGGGGAGGGTCCCAGGATTTGCATTGCTCAGAGGATGGGTAAAGTTAACGCCAAACTAGCGATCATCAAAATCCTGCAGAACTTCAATGTTGAAGTGATGAGCAAACGCCAGATAGAGTTCGAGAACAGCGGCATTGCCCTGATGCCCAAACATGGAGTTCGAGTTCGTCTGTCCAAGAGAGTGTCCACATCCCTCTGAACTTCCCATCGTGATGAAATACAACAGCTAAGTGGCAATAAATTCACTTTGATTATTTGAATTATAGTCAAACCGCTAAGTGCTATTATGGCAATGATAAGGATAACCTCCATAAAAAAGATGTCAAAAAAACTGTTTTCTAATATTGTCCTTGAAACTTTAACAATGAACTTCTTAAAAGCTCTTATTTTGCATTTGCGGCTGGAAAAAGTTACTGTGTTTCAATAGCGTAGATTAGTACTTATGTTCTTTAGATCAAGCCAAGGATTTTTAATATCGTCCTTTGATAACCATGAACAATATCTTATAAAAATGTTTCACTTTCAATAACTATTTAAATTAAACAAATATAAACAATGTTTATTTGTTAATTTCATTTTCTCCGGTTGTGTTTGTTCATATTTTCGTAATCATTTTTAGGTGCAATCGATGGTTGAGGCTTCTTATCGCTATCATAAGTTCGCAATGATAGGAGAACCCGCTGCGATTACTGATTACTAATGCCTAAAAGAGATACCATAGGTTA
This sequence comes from Drosophila subpulchrella, assembly GCF_014743375.2. Taxonomy (NCBI): domain Eukaryota; kingdom Metazoa; phylum Arthropoda; class Insecta; order Diptera; family Drosophilidae; genus Drosophila; species Drosophila subpulchrella. The sequence goes on from NC_050609.1 coordinate 10,280,228, forward strand.
ACATATTCTATATTAATAATTTAGGCAAAAAAAGAATGAGCTGTGCAAACGGGCCTGTGGAATTTGGAACTCTACAAATCAGGAAATGTTACCGATTGTCATGGGAGATGTAAAATCTGCCATAACTTTAATCATTAAACTTACTTAAGTAAAATCTCCAATCTAGACTAAGAACACAAATCCAAAAGTGAGGTCAACAATTTTTTATTGAATGCATGCCAGTGATGTAGAATCTTTCGCAATTCAAAGAGTCATTGATAATAATATAATGTACAATAACAAAACCAGTGTGGTAACTATCCAGTCAATACGTTTTCCATTCATCCGATTGTTCAGATTTATTTGTTTTCACGCTCCGCCAGCTGTTGCATTTCCTTCTCGTTCTGCAACATTTTCTGTTTGTTCTTCTGCCGGAAGATTTCCTTACTGGCTTCCTTGATGGCCTCGAAGATTTTCGCCTGCGACATTATTTGCTTCTGGACATTTTCCACAGCGGGTTCGGCATTAATATCGATCAAATCACTCAGACCCTCAGACAAGTACTCATTGTTATAGGGCTTATCTTCGACTTCATTGCGTTTGAATAGTGAAAATGGGGGATAAGAGGGGTACGTTCGCTTGCGTCCACATCCTGTAATTTTTCCGGGTTTAAAAATGTATAATTGCAGATATTTTATGAAATTACCTGTAAATGCATTGCAAAATGGTCGCTTTTCGTATTTCCACTGTATAACGCCACTCAACTTGTGCTGAAAATATTGTGATATAAAAACATCAATTAATTTATTATTATGACACCAAGGTTATTTACTATTTGAAATTAATATATATAATATAATATTTTGATTAAAAACTAAGGAAAATCAAGACGTTTTGCAAAAAATCAGATTATAATTGCCTATCGATGAAATATTTTTCAAAATATAAGTTATAACATTGTTGCAATGTTGGATTAATATAAAAAAATTGTTTTAATGCTACTACTCTACGGAGCTAGTATTTCAAACCCATTATATACAAAAATAGCATTCACCAGCATTTCTTACAATAATATCTAACCTTTTTTAAATAACCATTCAGTAATGTATGTTGTACTGAGAAATACTATCAATAAAAAAGGACAAAACGCTAAAGATTTAATAATTTAAGAGTGAACCCAAATATCATTTCAACTGATAAGTAGCTTTAAGATAATAACTATTTATTTGAGTATATTATTCATCGAAGTTTAAGCACAGCTGTACGTTATCAAATTAGATTATGAATGGGCGGTTTTCACACTAATATCTCACATTGTTAGGTAGGTCCGTGGTCTTTCCACTATTTCTTTGGACCTTTTGAAATAGTTAACCCAATGAGAACTCACATTTGCCATATTATTGCCTTCGTTTTCCCTTTCCAGCGAGGCCTGACAGGAGAAGAAACAAACCAAGAGCGCGATTAGCCTCAGGGAAATTTTAATAGAAGTTCTCATGGCGTAAGGAATGTTGGTAAATAGTTATAAGAAGGATCCACTTAGCAACCGACGCGCTTAACACTCGAAAGCCAAATGAAAGTAGCCTCAGCTTGGGCCTTGGTCAACATCTCGGCTACGCAATGTGAGACTTGTTGCTTTCAGAATGCGACAGGACCTCCAGCTGGGCCTGGAATGTATTTTGGTTGCCACTTAATAGCTTTTTGTGTTTTTCCCGACCTTTCCCAGCCGGGCCGCCCCCGCAACGCAATATTGCATTGACGGTTGAAGGATGGTCCTTGCCCTTGCAGAGGGTAATAAAAATCACTGCAGATTCAATTTAGCATGCTGTTTAGTGAAATCTTAAAGCATCTTGAGCAATTACCCCGCATTTCGGTCGGTGTAGCTGCATTGGCTACATTTCGCTCGCGAGCGAACTGAGACGAGTGGCTATTTATAAAGACCCGATCCGAAATATCCGAAAACACACTCACAGATCGCTCATTCGCCATAGAGTGTGCATTTTCCGAAACTTTTCCTCACACTTCCACGGGACTTTTCCGAACAAACAGAGGCAATTTCGAGTCGATTCTCTAAAGAAACGGTTCGCGTGCTACTCGATCTCCGGAATTCAATGAAAAGTTCTACAAAAGTTGCATGATCTGGATAATAAATAACCATATATTCGTCTTCGGAATTTTGAATAAACAAAACTCATCGCCTACAAGAGATATAATTTGTGCCCTAGTTGAGTTTTGACTTCTGTTTCTTTGGCTTTCCCACGAATTGGTGTCGAAAGTGAAGGAATTTCTGTGTCACTTCTACTAAAATAGCATGTGAGTAATTTGGAAATCTAAAAATTATACAAATTAATGACAATACCTAACATTTAATTTGATTATAAAGACAATATTTCTGTCAGCTGGGACAGGAGAAAATCTTTGGAAAATCGTTTATATCACATTGCATGCAATTTCGTGTTGCCACTGAGAATCTTCTGTACCTTGTTTTTGTCTACGTAAAGTAAAAAACTAAAAATACCTCGGCTATTTTGAGTTTTTCTCAGTTTTACTGTCACACTTCGGTTTGACAACTTTTCCGCTGTCCTGTCTCTACCAATTGTGTCGCCGGCTACCGCTTTTCCCTTTCTTTTTCTTCGATTTTCTTAATTAATCGAGGACGCCGCTAAATGCTTTTCCGCTTCTTTGTTTATATGAAAAATTAAATTCCTCGCATATTTCTCTTGCCGAAATTGTAAACATTTCATCTCGCTTCGGCGGTAATTTGTGCTGAAATTACAACATTATCGCAAGCAGGTCGTAAAAAATAATTTCGAATAAAAAGTGAAAAGCCTTGCAATTTTATGGCCCTGTCGAGTGACGCTGCTTGTGCGGCCAAAGTTTGTTGTGGCCGCATATGTGCACATTCCTTTATTCTTAAGTATAAAATGTATTTCAATTTTATAATTTCCTCACTCTTCTATTAATAGACCAAAGATGTCAGAGCCCGCAGCCCAACAACAGCAGCCGCAGAACGGCAAGGAGCGCTCCAAGTCCACGGAGGAAAAGGAAATCCCACGCGAACCGGCGCTGGTCCTCAAAGACATTGACGTAAGTCCAATAAAGTGAAAAATTTTAAACTCAAAAAATTATACATGCAACTAAAATAAATGTTAGGGAATCATAATATAATTTTAAACAAGTTGAGTTTATAGAACATGGCAGTCATAAATTTTAAATGAGCTACTATTTTACCTAATATAAATATTTTATAATAGAACACTCTATAATATTTATAATCCGTTTTACAACATGTAAATAATATATCTTAAATGTTTGTATTTGTACATAGATGACAAGCAAATTTTCAGAGAGCTTGGTTTTGATGCACAAGTGAAAATATTTTCGAATAATTTCACACAATATATTTTACGCCTCGCCATTTCAAGATCCATCTTGATTAATAATAACAAATTACTTTGCATATAAACAGATATAAGCTTGCCTATTTGTTTGTAAACAAAAATGTGCATCAATTGAATAACATTTTTCAAAATATGGAATCGTGATTATCTATCAATGGAAATACCAATTTTAAATATATTAAACCCCAGTCCATATTATACCTTGAATATAATATTGTACTATATCTTTGTATGACACAGATAAAGACTGAACTAGAGAGCCTAGTAAAACTGCTGGACGGCAAGATCTATAAGGAGGAGGAGGTGGCCATGGAGGAGCTGCATCAGTATTTGATCGAGGACGATGGCTCCTGGGCGCTGGGCGACAACTTCCTGGTCTTCGTGCAGCGAGTCCTGCGTGACAATCAGGCCTTCTCCCCGGACACACGGATACACCTGATCCGCACCCTGGCCTATGCGGCGCTCAAGGACGATGTGATCATTATTCTGCACCAGGATCGCAGGGATCACACACTGATGAACTACGCCCAGGACATTGACAAGCAGACGCCCGAGGAGCAGCAGGCCTGGGCCATGTTTGTGAGTATACTATATCCCTTAAAGACTATACGTATTATCGAATAGCTAATAATATTTTTATCCATCACAGATGTGCAACCTCTTCGAGAACCTTGGTCCCTCCGAATGGCTGCTCTACATTTCTGAATGGGAATACAATGGCCAGACCATCTCCAACATACGAGTGACCACCAAGGTGGCCGTTCACTGCATCCTTTCAAATTGCCCGCAGCTGAAAAACATTGGCAGCATGATCCTGTACAACATTGCTATCAAGGAAGTGAAGACTGTGGTAAGTGGGGTCTAAATAAAACTAAGAAAACATATCTTAAGGATATACATCCTAATAGGTTTTCGATGATATTGCCGTGGAGCTGGCCATGGCCATTCTGCAGTTCTTCCAGAGCAGTCCCAACGAAGACCAGATCTTCCGCACATTGAAGGCCCTCGCCCGTTTCCTTGAGGTATTGACCTATATTCAGTTTGGCCCAAATAGACAGCTGTCAAACTATCGCATATTTTCCCATTTTTCAGGTCTCGCAAGACGTGCCGATGATCATTCAAATGATTGGACCGCATCCAAAACAATTCGCCGGCAAAAGCGAGCGCGTGGATGAGCTGATAAAGATCATTAGTCGCAAGGTGCCTGCCTAAGGAGATTTTTTCCAAGAAAAGAAAAACCATAACCATAGTTGCCCTTTTTCTAATATATTATATAATACTCTAGACCCTCACTTTTGTAAAGCATTTTAGCGACTCAATAAACATTTGTACCCCCTAAAAAGGTCAACTACATGGCATCTCCGCAGCAGAGTTTCAGGAAGGGAAATCCATTGCCACCACTGGCGCGAAGTTGCAGCCAGTGCTTCTGATTGGAGACGAACATCTCCGAGGGCAGCTGGGTATCCTGGGCAGAGGCGTCCTCTGCAAAAGCAAGACGAGTCCTTACTTGAAAGAATCGAATATCTTAAAAAAACAAGTATATACTTACGCGCCTTTTTGTCAAATTTGGGCGACTGGGTTATGGAGATCACATCCTCCGGCTTACGGAGCAGTATCTTGCCCACGCCCTTGCACATGCGCAGCACCTCGTGGTTGCTCAGCTTGTCCAGCTGCTGCTCATCCAACAAGGTGCAGGCCAGGATCCACTCACGCACATCATCGAAATCATTCAACAATCGAACTGCTCCATTCACGCTGAAACGGATGCGTTTCTGGTAGATGAAGTCCAGCCAGGCCTCGCAGATTAGCTTCAGGATCAGCTTGAGGATGACAATGTCCTTGGTGGCACGTATGGTGGGCAGATAGATCTCGTCCAGCACATAGCCCACATAGAGGCTCTTCTCATCGTTGTTGTACAACTCGCGCTGCCAGAAGTTGGCGGCGGGAAAACAGAGCGTAAAGTTGGCCAGGCTAAGGACCCGGCAAACTGCTGATAGGATCTGAACACACTCGTCGGTGGTTTTCTGGGCAATACAAGGATAATATTAATGAAGTAAACTATATATAAGAACCTTATTATATTAAGGATGATACAGGTTTCCGAGACCTTCACTAATAATATTGTTTAAAAACCACATTATATTATGGTCTATAATTTCAGAGATCTTCATGAACACTTACCTTAAGCTTGTCTATATTGGCGTTGACCTCGGCGATGAGCTTGGTCCGCAGGGCAACACAGACCAGCATCAGGATATCGCTCAGGTCGGCAGTGAGTTTCGGCAGTTGAAAGGTAATGAAGACATTCAGGCACAGCTTGACATCGTGCTCCAGGATCTGGAAGAAGCGGTCCATTTTCCACTCGCAGCACAGGAGCTTCGCTTGTTCAGTGACCCATAAACGCATCGAGTGCACCGAATGGTCTGAAAAAAAAGTTGAAAGCATATTAAAGGACGGACCTCTGATATTAAACCCACCCCAATATTACCAAGCCTATGTAGTATGGGTATCTGCTCGGCCACTGGCAGCAAGCTGGAGTTATTGTGCGCCTCCAGGTTGGAGAAATATTGGTTACTCAGGTTTACCAGATTGGCGAAAATACTAATCCATACAGTGCCGGTTGGGGTACCAAATTCCTATGATAATTGTGTTAGTCAAAGTGCAAATATTTAAGAGATCTTATATATAGGTATTACATTTTTGGGGCAATCGCGATATTGTTCTGCTACCACATCCACTAAGCGATTGGTGTTATTGGAAGATATAAGGGTGAGACGGAAGAGCTGATCCCAAATAGTGTTGCAAACAAATCCGGTAAGAATTTCACCAATGCCACGGAGCGTTGAGAAAACGGGCTCGGGGATATCTATGCGAAATATAATAATATTTATTAAATTGTTAATTTAAGATTGGAATTATATAGATATTATTTTACTCACCATTAACACTCTGATGATACAGCCAGCTGCGTATGGAGTCTATATGGGTGAGGCGATAACAGGACACCGGGTTATCTATCCACCAGAGCAGTATGTGGTCCAAAATAATGCCCACATAGGACCAGAGCAATCGCAAACCCTTGACAATATAAGCGTTCATGTCCACAGGTCCTTTTTTGCCATTATCTGTAAGATAACAAGAAAATAAGATCTGTATAACAGTTCTGATAAAGATTCTCCACAACCCACCGAAAATGGTAGGACTAATTTCCGTGGCCTTGGCTATCAACTGGGCTATGAAGACACGCTCCTTCTGCAGGAAGACCTCCGTGTGCTTGCAGCGCAGACTCTGGTGGTCATGATCCTGGACTTGCAGACTGGCATCCGCCATCTGCATCTGCATGGACTTGTAATCCTGGGCGGAGTCGCAATACGGTTGATAATCGCCGGCGGCAAAGGATATGTTTAGGGTGCGCAAAATCTCCAGGCTGGAGGAGGTGGACTCCAGATTTTGCTGCTCCCGCCAGGCATCCTGCTCGCCCATATTAAAAAGACCAAACACCAGATCCAGGGCATTTTGCTCCACTCGAGTCTGGGCCACCAACTTTGTGAAATGAGCTTAATTAAAAGGAGTTTGACATAGGTTTATAAAGGACCCTAACCTGCAGAACGTAGCCGAAATCAATGTTCTTGAGGGCCAAGAGCAGGGCAGGATACATATTGCTGCAGACATTGGCGGGCATTTCCTCCTTCCTCTTGCTCCCCAACTTGGGCTCCTCATCCGCTGGCTCCTCCTCACCTGGTTGACAATCCACTTCGACAGGAGCCAAAGGCTTCTCCACCTTGCGGCACTTGTTGTACAACTGGGTGATGTGCAGGGCCCAATTCAGCCACATTTCCGACTGCATTGACTTGCGGAGCAGGAAACTCAACTGAAAGAAAGTTAGGATCACCTAAAATTTACCTTTGATTGTATAATACTATACGTACGGTGCGCTTTAGTACAAAGGTAAGCTGGCAAAAACGTCTATCATTAAGATCCATAATCAAATGGAACTTCTTCATCAGCAGCTGGTTGTAGGGACTCCTCTTGATCTTCTTCGAGAGCGACTGGAAATCGGCATTTTTCGTCTCATCCTTGAGATTCCAGTACTGCTCCACCACCCGCTCGCACTCCTCCAAAATGGTGTCCTAAGGAGGGTTTTAAATAGGTGACAATCCTACTCAGATCTGAGATTCTAAACATACATGTTCACTGAAAATCGCCGAGTTGACATCGATCACTATCCGCTTGGTAATCCGACGCAGCTCCAGGCCCAATTTGCCGATTTCCGCGAACGTGTGCATCGGCTGGGATTTGTTGCGGCAGTACCACTTCGGGGTGGTGCTCATTTTCGGTGGGGCCTGTCCGCCGGCGGCGGAACGACGGCTACCCCTGCTCCCCGGACTCCCTAACTCAACCTGTGTTTCTAGACAAATCGCTTTTTAATTATTGTGTCTCCCAGGCACGCATCCCAATATCCGTCGACCCGCGTCTTTCCTATTGCCACATAGAGCCTGGCGAATGCAAATTTTCCGACTGTTGGATCGATGCCAGGTCTCGTGACCCCCGCAGCCAGGCAACGCACGCATCTGACAGCGGGTGGAGGTCCAAAGAGCCAGGATTTGATAGGGGGCGGCGAGCCTATGGTTACCTGGCACCCATGTGAGCCCATTGAACATCATCGATAGACACGCATTCGTCAGGCTGTTTCTTGAGTAAATGGGTTATGGGGTCGGGTGTATTTTGGAAATCCCAAAACAGTTGCTCAACTAAACTACCAGTAGCCAGTTATGCCTCGCAAACTTTTTTATAACTTGTATTGCGGAAGTGAGATAATAATTACTTTGGTAAACTAAAACAACAAAAACATTTTGTATAGTTCATAAAAAAAGGTAACTCTTTTAGAAAGGAGCAAGTTTTCCACGCTGTATTCCTGGTAAACAGTTTATCCGACACGGAAGTTGTTGCACTAGTCGTATACTTAACTTCCTAAGATACTATCACTTTTTGTTTGATTAAACCTTTTCTTTACAATTTTAAATATTTTATTCATAACAATTTATTGCAACTACTGCATAGTCAAACAAATTTCTTTCTAAACAGCGACGAAGATTAAAAATAAATCCAGACAATTTTGGCACATCATTCGGGATAAGCTAAGCCTGACTGTCCCCAACTAAGGCAATAGCATTGTCGAGAACCTGGACTTGGGCTGTACGGGGTGGTTTAATTTCCGTGGTGTTGATAAGGAAAGCCTTAGCGATCCAGGAGCAGACAAGCAGGATAATGATAAAGACATGGGTCACTAGAAGACGGTCCAACGATTGGCGCACCTCCTGCCAGAAGCCTCGATTGTTCACAAAGTAGCAGAAGTACAGGCTCATGGTGTCGTTCATCAGGAACAGGCAGATAAAGATGGACCGGACATTTCTGCGACCAAAGGATACCAGAGCGTATATGCTTGACATAACGATAATTGACGGAATGAATATCTTTAGCAGTATAAAGGCCGCAATCATGTGAAGTTGAAATTGGGCGAAGAACAGTCGCGAGGTGATGGGTTTGAAGGTAAAGTTGAAGAACCAGTGGCCGGTTCCGAAGAAGGATACGTAGAAGTACAGCAAAATAAGCGCCGCATACCGATAGGATAGCCTCAGGTGCTCCAGTGGAGTCACGGGTGTTTCATTTTGAGGTTCCTCTTGTACTTGGTTCCCATCCTGATTTCCTTCTTCATCCGTATTCCTCTTTCTAATCTCCCTCGCTTTGTTGCTCTCTTCATAAAGTTCGAGGCCCAGCACAAACTCAGTTACCATAATCTGGACAAAGAGCGAAGCCATCGATATGGTTAGCATGATGTGAACCGTAAGCATATTGAAAATGATCAGCTCCAGGCGACGCTTTAGCTCCTTGGTCCCACTATAAGGGATAGATAAAAAGACAAAGGCCAGATACGACCAACATGCAGCATAAACATAGGTGCAGACTGGCTGATCCGTGTCCCACTGATAGATTCCATATGCTGATGCCAGAAGTGCTGCAATGTTGGTGATCCAAACTCGTTTCGCATGACGGTGCCTTAGGATTAAAGGACGTATCACGGATAGCACCATACTGAAGTACACCACGTGGCTTTTTTCCACATATTCTTCTATAGCATCGGTTATGAAATCCAAACTTGAGTTTTGCTTCACCACCAAAATTCCACTGAGCAGTATTACCAGAACAAGCCAGAAAAAGAACTTCAGGGAGGGTCTAAGGAAGGACCTGCGATTGTTGAGGCACACCAGCAGGAAGTAGAGCAGACCAATGTGGCTGTTGTGGAAGGCCATCAGTATCAAGAGGCCAGCGGGCACAACGATGCCCACCAGATGAAGGATGGGAAATTGGAACATAACTCCATTACCTTCCAGAGGACGTTCAGCCACGGCAATGGTGAGGATTCCAAATGGCAGCAACAGGTAGAAGGCCGTCAGGTAGGGCACCATCTGCAGTATCATTAACTCCAGGAGCAGCAATCCGCCCAAGGCCATCAGGAGAGTGCTCCATGATAGAAATCCCCTCCGCTCGGATCGCGGTTGGATGGACTCCCGTGTGAATTGCACCAGCAGGAGATAGAACCACACCAAATAGGAGGCAGTGGTGGCCACCAGAAGGGGCAGGTGATAATACCCATGATAGTACTCCAAACATTCCTGAGCAACCTTGGCTGTCTTCTGAGAAATCTTCAGAGCCTGCTCGTAGTGTTGCTCGGCCACCAGAAATTGTATCCTTAGCGCGTAACCATCAATCTGCGCCGAGTCCAGGCCCTCAAATTTGGGCAGCCACGTATAAAGAATGCCGTCCTCATGCCGCTTTATGAGAATCCTGGCCTGCGCCAAGAGCTGCATCGCATTCAAGTGGAGAGCCTGGAGTTCGTACTGAATGCTGGTATTCAGGAATCCCAGGGGCAACAGGGCTATGTTGTTCATAGGAGGTGGAAGCCCAATCAAAGCGGACATTAGAGGTGCCAGTTGTGTCTGTTCCAACTGATACAGGGGTAGAGTAAGTCCCTCGTTATTGGCAGTAAAGTTCTGGCCGGGATCGGGGGCCACGTCCTTAACACCAGATCCCCAGAGAATAAAGGGGGTTTCCACTTCGCGATCTCCGCCACCGCCGTGCTGACCTAAAATATAAGGTATCGTAGGTAATGGTGAAGAACTGGATTATTAAAGGTCTAACACACCCGCATCATTCATGCCATGATCCGCTGTCAATAGATAAGCAGTGCGACTATCGTTAAAAACGCTCTCGAAGAGCTCGTAGGTCTGCCGGATACCCCGTTGAGTGAAGTTCAGCTTTTCCTGGAAACTCGCGCCGTAAGGTGTAAAGGCGTGGCCGGCCAGGTCGATATCGGCTAAATACACAAAGAACACCACCGAGGTGGCATTCCGCAATGGTCGCACATTCTCCTCCTTGGTCAGGAAGTTGCGCACCTTGTTGAAAATCCATTCATCCAACCGTAGTCTGCCCGAAATTTCCGACCTGCAGAAGGTTTCGAAGCGCAATGGGGCACCACCGGTGGGCAGGTGGGTAAAGACTTTGGCAACCACATCCTGGGTCCAGCCAAAGGCGTTCCTGCTGCGATTGAAGACGGTATCGAAAGTAGATGGGTTCCAGCCAAAGTTTGTGAGTGCCGCAGCGGGATCTTCATTGAATCCCCCGAAGATGGCGATATGCCCCGGTCTGGTTACCGTCGGAGGGCAGGCACGCGATATGCCAACTAACCCGTGCTCGATGAAGAGCTCCCGCAGATCCGGAACTGCACTGCAGTTATGCGCCAAGACAGACTCCGCCCTCAAACCATCCACCACAAAAACCACCAGTCGATCCGCCGGCGGTTCCAAGCCCAGTTCACGCAGTGTACTAAGAGGATTAAGATCCGACAACACGGTCGATTGGAAGTAGATGCTCAGGATGGAGCCCAGCAGCAAGAGATGCACCACCAAGGCCTGAACACTCCACATTTCTATAATATGTATGTAAACTGTTCAAAATAAAAAATGTATGTATACAAGGTATTATTTGAACTAAATTTCTAAGGTTGTCTTACACTCCGAACATAAAAAATATATTTTTGAATAGTCTTCCCTTTACAAAATCCAAAAGACAGCGATTTCAATATATCTGGCAAGTTTATTGATGTAATTAAAGATAGGTTTGATTTTATACGTTGCTGTTCTTCTTGAATAAACGAACTGTAAATATTCAACACACACAATCTGCTTGATCTCTCATTTATCATCTATACTTATTCTCTCCTCTGTACACATCAACATCTGGTTTTGTTTTGCTATCACATTGAATTGTTACATTTATAGTAGTAGTTGCTGCATGTTGCCTGCTTAAAATCTTTAAAACACGTTTTAAATTTCATCTGAAACATGTAGGTATACACGTAAATTAACAAGTGTTTCACATATCTGTAGCTATAGCTTGGGTTCTAAATGTGGACTGTGTTTATCTGTGGTTGGTTGGTTGTGTTGTTATGTGTTGTGTTCGAAGGGTCAAAGGATCAAAGGGGATGTAGAAGCACACATTTCGTTTGTAAACTTTCGCTGAACTTGAAGTGAATTAAGTTTGTCGTCATCGAAGCGCTTTTCAAGTTTTGTTTTTTTCATTTTTTTTTTTACAAAATTAGACTTAAAATTGCTTGCGCTTCTCGTAACTACACATTAATTTAGTGGTTGTTGCTTAGTTCCTTGTTCTCTCTCGTTTTTTCTCTCGCCAGTGTCCTTTTTTGTTGTTTTTGCTTACAATTTTTTGAGTTCACGAAATACATAATACATTTAAAATATATAGAAATAATATTTGTATACATATAGGTATATATCTGCTCTCCATCTTTTCACGTATAGTAAAATATATGTATAATGTATATATATTGTATATATATAGATCTGTATGCACTATGCCTAACCACGCCTATCCACTTTTCGCTTAATCCTCGGTAGTAGTTTCTGTAGTAGTAGTAGTATTATTTGTATCCTGCAGCTCTTCGAGAGTTGGAATATCGTCTTGTAGTTTTAGCACTTGTAACCTTGGGTTATAGTGCCCGGCTAAATAATATGTATCATTGTTATCGTATATGGATTGATATTGCTTCGAATCGGCACCGAATTTGTCGAAATAACTGCCAAACTGCAGCACCTCGCACCGATGCGAAATTGTCTGCACATCGTTCTCATCCTCGTGCGGCGATTCAAATAGAGCACCCTTTTTAAAGTAAATAAATAATGATTATAACTTTGCCTCTGGATAATAGTTTTAAGGACTGGCTTACCGGAAATTTCAACTTTGGACAGCCGGTCGTCTCCTCCGGATGATAGAACCACGCCACTCGCACCACCTTGTTGCCCGTGGTCGTTTCCCACATGGACTCGATGCGCCCGATATAGGGTCGATCTGGTCTGCCCGTCGATAGAAATACTGCACTGTCCCCGACCTAAAATCCAAAAAAAAAAAAAAAAAAATTAATTTTGTTTTATTATTCAAATCGTTTTGTACTGAAAATATAATTGAGTGCCCTTACCGTGATAGTCTCCTTTCCCCTTTTGATTGTTTTGTAAAATTGCTTTCTGGCGCGTCCTTTGACGCCCGCCTTGCGATAGGCGGTACCATACCAACCCCACAGCTGCCGTTCCGGCAGGAAGGCGGCTATCTTGCTGCTTCCCTTGGAGTTGTTATGTTCAACCAGATCGTCGCCCTTGGCCTGAGGGTAAAAAAGTGGGATTATTTCAACCCTGCAATTATCGCAGCTCATTGTATTGCAATCTACTAATGAAATGATTCGGATTTTCTAAAGCAAATATTAGTTATTCCATTATTTAAAATAACAAATGTTATGCGTTTAATTGCCGAAAAGATTATCAGTAGTTTACATTCATGTTTGGTAAATACTGAGCAATTAGCGGCAACCTACCTCATCGGATATCTCTGACATGAGATTGGATGCCGTCTCCTCTTCCATCTCCAACTGCTCTGTCTTGACTTTCACCTCCACCTTGACACGATTCGTGGTTGGCGCTGGTGCTGCTGACATCTCTGTAGAAGGAGCCTCTATCGTTTCCTGCGCTGCCGCAGAAAAGTCCTGCTGAACTACTTGTTGCTCTGGCTCCTCGCTGCCATTCTTGCGGTGATGTTTCTTGTGCTTCTTGCGCTTCTTGTGCTTGTGGTGCTTCCGAGCGGCATCCTCTGCAACGATACCTTCGCCAGTTGCAGCTGGATCAGCACCACCATTGGTAGCCGTGGCCGGATTAAGGCCATTTTGAGCCTTGGACATCTTCTTGAGACTCTTCTTGAGGCGCTTCTTCTCACTGCGCTGCGTAAAGAGCTCCATAGTGGCGGCCAGCGATGTGGTGTTATCGCTACTCATCCCCAGGCTGTGATGACTATGCGAATCCTCGCAGCCGGGCACGTTTAAGTGGTCCTGCGTGACTCCTCCGGGGCCACTTTCACCCCCGCGCAGAGCGCTTCGCTTCTGCTTGCCTACTGAGTAGAGGGGATTATCGTTGTACTCTGTTCCAAGGGGTTGGAGGGGAAGGTTGGGCAGGAGCAACGAAAACAACAAAGAAGTAAATAAGGAGGCACGCGCACAAGAAACTAATGATAGGACAGAGGGTCGTGGATTAAAAACGTTTATAGCCACAGGCTATACATAGTTTTATACCCACAAATGTGCGAAGTATATATATACCTGCTATGGGATAATCGCTGAGCAGCAGGCGGATGTTCTGCAAGCGGATCCTGCCGCTGTCACCGTCGTCGAACTCCACACTGACAAAGTCCGGCGCTGTTGTTACCGAATGTGTTGTGCTGCCGGCCGTTCCATCGTCCACTTGCTCGGAGTCGATGGCCCGTCCTGGATAGAGGCATCGATATTGCTGACTCCAGTAGGCACATAATCGCGTACCCACTGGCACACTCTCCACGCTCTTCGGCGCCACCTCGAGGATCTAAAAGGATTTGATGAATCAGAAAAGTTGCAAGATTATACAAATTATCTATGTCCACTCACCGTGTCCTTGAGTATATCCTCGCGGGACATCACATGCGACTTGTTACCGCGCTCGCCGTCCAATGTGATCGAGTACACATCGGGCGGGCGCAAGGGCTTCATCACGCCCGCATAGAAGAGACCGCCCATATCGGTGAGGACACGGGTCTCATCGCGATACAGGTGCTCGCTGGTCAGCTGCAGTTCACGGTCAATCCCGCTGACCCGCCGTTTAGCCTCCGTGGCCGTTGGTTGCTCTCCAGCGGCTCCGCTGGCTATCGCTTTCATCTTCCGCTGCTTTCGCGCCGCAGAAGCCGCCTGCTTGGTGGAGGGTGAGCCGGAGACGGAAGTCGCAGAGGTAGTTGGGGTTATGGCAACGGCCGCGTCCAGTGCACTGGGCTCCAGGCGGACGAACGACGAGGTACTCGGTGAGTTGCTGCTGGGCAAGGGATTGTGCTCCGGTTGGGGCTGCTGCAGGGACGGCGGTGGGGGGAACGAGTGCGTCTTGTCCGGGAATCGCAAGAAAGTGGACGTCTGGAGGTTACTGCTCGAAAACTTCGGGAACTTGTAGTCGCGCAGCGGGGATGAGGTTCTGAAGGAATAGAATTGTATAAGCTTTATGTAAATGAGCCTCAACAGTAAACCACTTACCCCAGGACACTAGACAGCGTAATCTGTGGCTGTGGCAGACCAGGTGGTGGCTGCACCACTTGCATCTGCACAGCTGCCTGCTGTTGTTGCAGTAGGAGTTGCTGCTTGGAGCACTTCTTCTTTTTCTTGTGCTTGGAAATCTCGTCCAGCTTCCGCTTCTTCTTGCGATACTGCCGCGTGACGTCCGCCAGTCGCATACGCATGCTGGTGTCCATGATGCTGAAGACCTCCTGGCCAAAGCGCTGTGCGTAGCTGGGATCCATGGCGTGGAGAGCACTGCGCAGCTCCGACTGCAGCTGCTCGTCCTGCAGGTCCACGTCCTCCTCCGCCGGGGCAGCCAACTGCTGACGGCTGCTGCTGTGGCGCCGCTTCTTTTTGCTCTTCTTGCTGCAACGCGCCGACTTGCGGCTATCGCTGCCCGAGGACTTGGAATGTTTGTGCTTCTTGCGCTTTACGGGAGTCAACTCGGCCACGGTACCAGCCGACGTAGATGGCAGCTCGATGCCCTGCATCGAGGGAAATCCGGGCGAGCTTAATGGCATCTGAAAGGAGGAGGAGGAGGAGGGGAAGACGGAACCCTGCGACTGGCCAAAGGCGAAACAGGACTTGGCCTCAAAGGCCGGCGGCGACGTGGCCGTCGTTTCCAGCGTCTGCGGCGTAGGAGTGGGCGTCCGCGACGAGGGCGTGGCAAAGAGACTGCTGCCCTGCACAACCTCCTCCTGGATCCGTTGCTCGGCAAGGGCGCACAACAGCTTGAGGCCACCCAGAGGTTCCGGCGCTGGCGTGGGCTCCATTTCCAGCATGGGCGGCGTAGGCTCTGGGGGCATGAGTTCCACAGGCTGCGGCGGCGGTGGCGATTGCTCCACATGCTCCACCGGCTCCTGCTTAACTCTCAACATCGGCTTGCTATTGGTGCTTATGTTCGAGAGCAGCTCCAAACCGGTCAGGTCCTCGGGGGTTTCTTGATCAGCCTGCGTGGCTTGGGACATCGTTTCTATGGGTTCCGGGGGAGTCTGCTCTGCTGACTCTTCCTGGCTGGCACTGGGTATGTCACTGGGTTCGGTCTGGGTATGGCACTCGGTCGGCTGGGTATGGCTGGCTTCACTGGGCTTGGTAAGTTCCAGCGGCTGAATAAGGGAGGTGGGTGCAAAGGCTTCCACTGCCGGATCCTGGGGCTTCGCTGGACCCGGGAAGCTCTCGTCCTCACTGCAAACGGGCGTGTCCGTCTGTATATTAACATCCTGCATCTGCGGTAGAAGTTGGGTCGATCCCGACACCGACATCTCCGACAGACGGGGTGGTGTCTGCGGCGTCAGCGGTGCATGGAGCTTATAGTTTAGCGCCGCTTCATCACAGACCGCCGGCAGAGGCGTGGCTGTGGGCAACTCTCCACCGTTGCCATGCATCGAAAGGTTGAGCAATGCCGGCGTGGGCGTAGTCATGGCAGCCGACTGGAAGAGATGGTGGGGCGTCCCTTGGCCCAGGGAAGACGGCTCCATGGTGGCCGACGTGGGCGGCGTGGGCAGGCGCATCAGATTGAGGGCCTGCTCCTTGTCCCGCGCCGCCTCGAGCGGCACTAGAGGTGGCAGGGCCAGAGGCATCGAGTACTCCTCCTTCATTCCCGGCGGCGGCAGGGAGAGAAGCGAAGGAATCCCGTGCTGACCAGTAGCCAAACTAAGGAAACGAGAGCTGCTAGCACTCAGACTGCTGCTGGAACTCAAGCTGCTGGCTGCGTTGCCGCTTGGCGTGACCCCCGAACCGGCGGCCAGGCTCAGATTGATGGTGGAATTGGTGGTGGTGGTGCTGGTCTGTTGATTGCTGTGCTGGCACATTGTCGAGCTGCCCGTCGCCGTGGCCGCGGCGGCCAAGTACAGCTGCAGGGAGGCATACGATGGCGTGGTGCTCAGCGCCTGGTGGCCGCCCATCGAGGGGAAGATGAAGTTGGGCAAGCTGGACAAATTGGGCGTCGGCTGCAGCGAGGCAGCTGCTGCGGCGGCGGCAGCAGCAGCGGAGTGACCACCAGGAGCCGGCGCCTGGGGGATGTAGGCCGAGGGCCAGACAAAGGCCGCCGCAGCCGCCGCCTGTTGGAACGGATCTGTGGGCGTTAAGAGGGGAAAATTTGATATGCCTGCTGTGCATGGGCGTGGTAGCGATTCAGAGTAGTCGGAGATTCGGGTTTTTTGGAGATTGGAGTTTGGAGTTGTCGAGGGAGTGGCGGAGGCGGAGGCGGAGGCAGAGGGAGAGAAGCGCAGTTTAAAAGCATGAATTAGTTTTGTTTTGGCGAATCGAGTTTCGAAATCAAATTAACCTAGGACACCTAGGAGGGTGCTGGCATGCGGAGTGCGTATGTGGAGATCTTCGCCGATCCTCGGGCTGACTTACCGAGCGCTGTTGGGCCGGCCGGCAGCAGCACCACCTGTCCGCGACTGGCCTCCCGCGAGTACTGCAGGCCCACCGTGGCGGGCGACATGGAAATCACTGATTCAATGGGTAATGCATCTACAAAACGCAACGGAAAAGAGAGAACCAAAATAGAGAGAAGGAGACAGCGTGTGACAGAGAGCTCTGATTTGTTTTTTATCTTGTTTTTTTTTTTTTGGGGGGGATCTGGTTATTGGCATGCTCTGGAGGGGATTGGGGGTGGGAAAACTCACTTGGATACTGCCAGAAGGTCGAGGGCGCTCGGTTCAGAGCCAGTTCCTCGGCGGTGGCCGTGCCGGTGGTCATCAAGTCGCCGTTGCCCGTAAAGTACAGATTCCCGCAACTGGTGGCACCTACAAGTGAAAAGTAAACAGAATCCTTGATTATTTGGCGCTTTTTTTCTTTGTGGTGAAAACGAAGTTAAAATTCTGCTAAGGACCTGCCAACCTCTCTGCTCGGCGTTCGTTTGTTTAATAAACTTTCGGGCCTGCCGTGTAACTTTAGTTGTAAGCGAGCATGTGTATGTATACGTGAAATATTGCAGTGTCCTTGAACTATGCATTTGGTGACCGCCCGCGCTCCCGCCCGCCCTCAACCACCCACTCATCCATCCATCCATCCACCCAACTTTAACACATCACAACCCACCCCCGAAACTGCGGCTGGATAATTTTACAAAAATTCGATTAAACCGAACGTGATGCTCTGTAATTGCATTATATTAAGGGATCCCAAGTATTGAGAAAGCCACCACCACCGCCTCAGAAACGATATGAATGACAAGTATTCGGCCGAGTCCCATCTCCGAAACGCAATTAGAGCTACATCTTTTGACAAGTGATTTGTATCGGGCTGCGGAACTACCCAGCCAAACGTTTATAAATAGCCTGTGACTTCGAGAGCAGGCAGAACGGAAGGAAAAAAATAATAATAACCAAAGCCGTGGCAAACGGCGACTCTGCCATATGGTCGTGTACCCAGTCCATTTCGACGTGTCATGTTGCTAGGTCCTGTCCCGTGCACGGTACTCAGCTTCCTCTAGTTTCCCATCCCCGGGAAACCAGTCGAGCATCGCAGCTAGAGCTAGAGCATCCCTTGTGGCTGCCGTCCTCCATGTTCCTGGTTTCCCCTCCAGATCCCTGACTACTTCTAAGCAACAGCCACCGCTAACTTGTCTGAAAAAACACCCACCAGTGCACCGGCCATGAGTAATCTGTCTTTAGATTCCCGCTCTGATGTTCCTCAGCCCCCCGCTGGAGCTTCAGCATCAGCTTCAGCTTCGGTGGAGCGTGATAACGAAGCCGAAGCCCCCAATGCCCTGCTCACTGCCGAACCATGAGTAATCCCCAAACTTTTGCACAAACTTTTGGTTTTTCCAGAAATGAAAAGTACATTTCAAGACCGCAAAAATAGCTTTGCATAACCTAAAATTTATCAAATGGAAACTTTTCTGCAGTTTTAAATATAAGAAAATACAAAACAACATCGCTTTCTTTTGAATTTCTATACCAGCTTTAGGACTTTATGATAACCTCTTAGCTGAATGGCCATTTTTATAAAAGATATTAGGGAAAGATAAGAATTATAGTATGGAAAAGATACGGTTTTATTAAGGCGTAGTAGTATTAGATATAAAAAACAAAATTCCCCACACGCAACAATGAGTTTGTGTTTTGTATTTTTATAAAGCATTGAACGTGTAGTTTTATATATATGCATATAAAAATCCCCCATGCAACTAGGTTACACTTTCTTGAGCTATTATCATTGGCTATTTCTGGAAAACACGTGTTGGTTCTTAAAAATAATTTGGTTTAAAGTCCTTTTTAGCTTTTAGATATTCGTTTCCTGTTTCTTGTTATTATACTTATGTTATTACCTATGTACAATAATTTATTCTCTATATTTCGAGCTATATATTTTAAAATTCTGAAAAGGATAACATCAAAAAACTTTAGGGATTAAAGGAAAAGAATAACTGCTTCAAAAATGTCACATCTGGTAATATTTTCTCCATAATCTGACAGCCCTCGACAATAGTTGTTATTTCAAAGATCGTAAAAAAATCAAATCGAGGGTTATGGTTTATTATTGCACCATTAACAAGCTTCAAAAATAATCCCGAAAATAGAATCTGACCGGGTTTACCGACAAAACACCCCCAAGAAGCCAAACATATTTAATGTGCCCATCAGAAGAGCAGTTCCAAGTCGGCCAAAGTCAAAGGCAAAGCCTCCCTTCTAGAATCGCAATGTGTTTCACTTTCGTTTTATTTCCGCTTTAGAAGTTCGTATGATTTACCACCGGTTTCCTTGAGTCCGCAAGGGAGGGAACCGGGAAGAGTCGCTTTGAGTCGAATCGACTCGATTCGGTGGCTGTCACAACAACGACAGCCGCACAACAGGCGGCCATCATATGATCCCTGCCCTCTCAACTCTGACGGGCTGTTTACGGCGGAGGCGACACCCTCGGCTTTCACTCACTGAAGGAATTCCGCACAACGTTCAGCGTTTGCCAGCAATCTTATTAGTGGCATAATTGAACGACGTCCACGTCCTGGCACTAAAGCATCATATAACGTTGCCCCTTGGGAACGCGAACGCTTCTTTCATTAGCGGCGCTCAAATCTGGTGCCTCAATTGAATTAGATGCCCAGAAGGTACACGGTGGAAAAGGTATGATACGATATGATAATGAGTTTGAAAAGTGGACATACCCAGGATCATAATGGGGAGAAGTTCTAGCATTTCAATGCGATATTTAAGAATTTAAGTATTATACAAATAAAATATGCAAATTCCTAATTTTATGAGATACAACTTTCAGTATACACAATACAAAAAGTAAAAGAAGGAAAATAAAATGTAAACCTGATAGTTTGGTGTCGTAGGCAGAAGCTCTATAGTTCTAGAAATTTCTAATCACATTCAAAATGGATGGTTCCAAAACAAAAACCTTATAGAATTTTAAAATTGTAGGATATTTAGAGATAGTCGCGACGAATTCAGATAATTTCGAATTCTTTAGGTACTAAAAGGTAACATTTTTTATAGAATACCCCGATTATACTTCCTATTAAAACTTGGTTGGCAGATAACTCGGTATTCAGCGGCATTTCTCGCTGTGTAGCTTGGCACTCACCGAGGTCAGCGACGCGTATGCCGAAGCAGTTCATGTCCTTGTTGAGTGGTGGCTGCAGGGGCATCGTGGCGGGGGTGTTTAGAGCTGGCACCAGGGCTTCCTGCGGCCGTTTCCTGGCCACGGCGATGCCAATGGGCACGGAGTTGCCTGGCGGAATAGACATTAGCCAGAGGACTCTTGACCAGCGATTGGCTGACACCTACCTGAGGACTTCTCCAGTTCCGAGACCTTTGGCGAGGGTGCCTCTATTTTGACGAGAGTGGTCAGGGTGGAGGAGGACATGGTCTTCGAGGAGGCGGTCATCGAGGCGGAGGACAGACCCTGATGATTCACCTGCTGCTGCTGCTGATGCTGCTGTTGGTGGCAATTGTTGGAGCTGATCTCGGACACCTGGCAGGGCTCCCTCTTAATCTGCACAAAGGTGTACGAGGAGTTGGTCTGCTGATGGTGATGTTGTTGTTGCAGGGGAGCTGCCGTTCCCGCCGCAAAGCCTCCGAACTGGTCCAGCTGCAGCTGGGCAGGATGTGCGCCAGGATGCGATACTGCTGCACTGGTGGGCACCAAAAAGGTCGCCGTGGCGGTGGTGGCGCTCAGGATGTCGGCGGCACTGCTGTTGGCGCCCGGATTATAGGTGGCCATTGGGTGGCGGTAGCGCTATCTCTACGTGGATCTCTATACTTTTGGATCTCGTGGCTATATCTATTTCACTATATATCTTACAGGCCACGACTAAACACTAAACGTCCATTATCCGCACACACACACACACACACTAGCACTGGCCCACACACACACGCGCACACAGTCTACATTTTTACAGGTTTTCGCTGCCTCTCGGATGCAACATTGGAACATTGGCTACTGGGCCTGCGGCAATTGCCCGTAAACAAATGACATAATCCAAAGCGACGCGACGCCACTGGGCACTCTCGATCTTCTATATAGGTCGTCGGATCCGCAGCACCCACCGATCCAAGTGTGCTTGCCCAAAATAAAAACCCTGTGCGATCCGAGATCTTTTTTTTTTTTTTGGTATGTGGGGAGGCGGCGGAGGCGGAGGCGCCACTTTCCTGCTGCGTTGTTGCGTTTTCTCGCGGCTATTTCAACTGTATTTCGCGCACTGGCTGTGGAATATTGGAGTATTGGCCTACGCGCGATCTGTTGCCTTATTTGTGTTTTTCTTTGCGAATTGGGAATCAAAATCCTCTGGAGAAACGTAAGTGTCGTTCGCCCTCCGCAAGACTACGTAAGAAAAACGTAAGTGTCGGCAAAACGTAAGCCAACGTAGGTGTCAGTAAAAAAGAAGATAGCCTCAGCGTAAGTGTCAGTGAAAAAGGGAGATGCAAGATGCGAACGTAAGTGTCAACAAAACGTAAGCCAACGTAAGTGTCAGTAAAAAAGGGAGATGCAATTACGGTCGATGATTCACCCGCAGGCGTTAGGCAATTCTGCAACGACTGGTTTGGCTGTCGACGGTTCTGTCATCGATAAAACAAAGAGCGGGTATTTTAAAAAAGGATGTTTGGTTTAAAAATACTTCGTAAAACTAAATATAAAACTAACTTTCCCTACGCTAAGCTTACAGGTCACATCTGTTACATTTTGTAATTGTTTTTATTAGCAACTATTTTCCAATTATCTATTTGGAATCTTTCTCAAACCAAATATGGGAATACTCCCAACTTAGGTGAACTAAAATTGTACGCTTATTTTTAAAACATAAACACCTAGTTAAAAGATACGAAATCATCACCTCTCAGGTGATGTGTCAATCTTTATTTTCCGTCACAAAATAACAAATAACCGCCAATAAAAATGCACATGGAATATAGAAGTTAGCGAATGCACTAATCACTAATCCAGCATTTTGCGGATCATGTAGTTTAGAATGCCTCCGTTCTTGTAGTAGGTAATGTCCACCTCGGTGTCGAAGCGCAAGGTGGTCTCAAAGACCACGCCATCGGCCTCGACTGTGATTCTCTGGCCCGGCTTCAGTTCGCCTTCGGGCAGGGCAATGTTGTAGAGCTCCTTGCCAGTCAGATTCAGGGTTTCTGCGCTCTGTCCCGGCAGGAACTGCAAAGGAATGATGCCCATGCCGACCAGATTGGAGCGGTGAATGCGCTCGTACGACTCTGCGATTACCGCCTTGATGCCCAGCAGGAATGGCCCCTTGGCGGCCCAATCGCGGGAGCTTCCACTGCCGTAGTCCTTGCCCACGACCAGAACTAGAGGCGTTTCCTCGCCCGCATACCGCTCCGCCGCATCGAAGATATCCATCTCCTCGCCACTGGGCACGTGCAGGGTGTTGGGTCCGGTTTTAGAGGCCAGTTTGTTCACCAGGCGGATGTTGGCAAAGGTTCCACGGGCCATCACAGCATCATTGCCACGTCTGGAGCCGTACGAATTGAAATCGCGAGGGGTCAGACCGCGCTCTGATAAATAACGCGCTGCAGGACTCCTCCGGGCAATGGATCCGGCTGGTGAGATGTGATCGGTGGTCACCGAGTCACCCAGCAGCAGCAGACAGCGAGCCTTTTCGATGCTTTTCAGCTGGGGCAGGTCCCTGGACATTCCCTCGAAGAAGGGCGGACGTTTGATATAGGTCGATACTCCACTCCAGGGATACAACTTGCCATCGGACACCTCTAGCGTCTGCCAGTCCTTGGATCCCAGCTGGATTTTGCCTGTTAAGAAGGATATATATAAATATATAGATCATAATAGCTTAGCTAACTCACTGTAAACCTCCTGGAACATGGCGGGAAT
The DNA here is from genome assembly GCF_014743375.2 of Drosophila subpulchrella. NCBI lineage: Eukaryota > Metazoa > Arthropoda > Insecta > Diptera > Drosophilidae > Drosophila > Drosophila subpulchrella. The sequence continues at coordinate 10,303,598 of NC_050609.1, forward strand.
GACGTGCTTGTGCTCCACCTCCTGAATCTCGCTGCGCGTAGGCCAAATATCGCGCAGGAACACCTCCTTGCCGTTGGCATCCACGCCCAGTGGCTCAGTTTCAAAATCAATATCCACCCGGCCGGCTATGGCGTAAGCGATTACCAGCAGTGGACTGGCCAGGTAGTTGGCCCTGGTATTGGGATGTATGCGACCCTCAAAGTTGCGGTTTCCCGACAGAACTCCACAGCAGACCAGTCCGTTCTTCTCGATGGTGTTCACCACGTTCTCATCAAGCGGTCCTGAGTTCCCGATGCAGGTCATGCAGCCATAGCCTACAATATCGAAGCCCAGCTGCTCCAGGTAGGGAATCACCCCGGATTCTCGGAGATAGTAAGTAACAACCCCAGAGCCAGGTGACAATGAGGTCTTGATATAAGGCAGGATACTCAAGCCCTTCTCCACGGCATTCTTGGCCAGAAGACCTGCGCCCAACATCACCGAAGGATTGGAGGTGTTCGTGCAGGAAGTAATGGCCGCAATCACTACAGATCCGTGGCCAATCTTATAAGTCTTTCCATCGTCCCACTGGAAATCGCCACTGGCAGTCAAGGCACTTGGTGGTACGGCGAATCCCTTGAAGCCCACGGGACTGGTAAGGCACGATTTAAAGTCCTCGCACATGCTGGAGACCGAGACGCGATCATGCGGCCGCTTGGGTCCCGAAACCGAGGTGACCACGGTGGACAAATCCAGAGTGATGGACTGCAAGGAACAGAAACGAATGATGAGTGTGTGTCTAATATATACCTGAATACAACCAACCTCTGTATACAGGGGATCCTGGTCCTCAAGGGCATAGTCACGCAGCTGTCGCGTAGCCTTTAAATATTGCCTGATGATGTCGATCTTCTTTTCGGAGCGATCTGGTAAACAATATCCATGAATATACAATATCTATATTGAATAGGTAAACTCACTGGTTTGCCGCATGTAACTGAGCGTGTTCTCATCGATGGGGAAATAGCCCACAGTGGCTCCATATTCCGGGCACATATTGCTGATGGTGGCGCGATCGGCAATGCTCAGCTCCGCCACGCCGGGACCATAGAACTCCACGAACTTGCCCACGACGCCCAGCTGACGCAAATGCTTGGTGATGGTCAGCACAAGATCAGTGGAGGTGGCCAGTGGGCCCAGTTTCCCCTCCAGCTTATAGCCAATCACCTCGGGCAGCAGCATGGAGATGGACTGGCCCAACATCACGGCCTCCGCCTCGATGCCACCAACGCCCCAGCCCAGCACACCCAAACCATTGATCATGGTGGTATGGGAGTCGGTTCCCACGACGCTATCAGGATACAGGATTTTGGAACCATCGCTGGAATCCTCATTCTCGAAAACCACTCGGGCTAGATACTCCAGGTTCACCTGGTGAACAATACCAGAGCCGGGTGGCACAATCAGCATATTGTCAAAGGCACGGGCTCCCCATTTGAGGAATGTGAAGCGTTCCTTGTTGCGCTGGAACTCCAACGACTCGTTCTTGGTCAATGCGTCCGAGGAGCGGACAAAATCCACCTGAACTGAGTGGTCGATGACCAGATCGGCGGGGCAGATGGGATTGATTTTCTCAGGATTGCCGCCCAGTTGGCGGACCGCATCCCGCATAGCAGCGAAGTCCACGACGGCGGGAACGCCAGTAAAGTCCTAAAATGGAGAAATACCTTTAGAAGGAACATAAATGTATAGATGAATTTCCGATCCCAACCTGCAAAATAACACGCGCCGGCTTGAAGGAGACCTCCACATCGCTGGTTCCCTGCTTCAACGATGGTGTCCATCCCAGGATGCTCTGCACATCCTTCTCCAGCACATGGAAATTGTCGCAGTTGCGCACCGCGGATTCCAGCAGAACGCGAATGGAAAAGGGCAGTGAATCTGCGCAGCGTAATAATAATAATAAAGATAACAAAAACATTGATAAAGTTGACTATTTACCATATTTGTTGTCGATGGAGGGCAGATCAAAATACCTGTAGACACTGCCATCCTGGGTGAAAGACTCCTGGAACTGGGCAAAGGGATTGGCACCTGCAAAAGAAGACAGGATTAGCTTACAGATCACTTATTCCCAGTTAAATCCCACCGGAGCCGGACATGGTGGAGAAATTGGGCAGAAAACCAGGCAAAGTGAATTAGGGATGAACGCGTGAGAAACTTTTACAAAACAAAACGATGTACAAGTTGATAAATTATAATTTTTCAATTAATTAATTAATTAATTTTTATAAAGTTCGTTTGGTCTTTTTACAACGAAGCTTTAGACAAGAAAATAAACTCCGAAATAGCATGTTTAAATATAACGATACGTTATACTGACCTATCGGCTATCGATAACTGACTATAAAAACCAGACAATACACAGTAAAAATATTTTATTAAAAAAATAAATTAATTATCTAAAATGAATATAAAAATAATAAAATGTTGCACAGCATATAATAAATTATGTTTCTCTGAATAAAGAGAATTTCAATTATTGAATATTTATATTTTGTTTGGAACGCTTTTTTGATAGATCAATGCTAATATCAGGGATATAACTCAATGCGTATTCTTACAACTGATGTTTTCTGTAGTTTATTGTAATAGTTACATGTTAAGCTTATTGTAATGTCACGTAATATAATCGGTATCTGTTATCTATATAAATAATATGTATACGGTTATCATCTAGATCTGCGTTAGTAGCAAAGCCGGGTTCGTGGCGGAAGCAGTTCGGCAGCGGGGATAACAAGTCGATTGTGGACGCCTACAGGTAGATGCGTCGCAGGTCCTTCGGCGTCGTGATCGAATTGCACTGAGGGCACAGCTTTCGAGCACCCAGGGTCTGCAGCCAACACTGCTCGCAGTGGACGTGCCAGCAGGACACGGAGATGGCGGGATTCTTGTAGTCATCAATGCAGATCAGGCACTTGTACTTTCCCTGCGCCTGCTTCTCGTAGAGCCGCAGCTTTGCCTTCAGTGACTCGATGACCTGCTGCTGGTTCTGGGAGGCGGATCGCGTGGACCGCGACGTGGATGGCTCCTCTCTGGCTGGTGGCGCCTCCACGTTGCTGGCATGGGCAGTCTCTTGTTCGGCGGCTTCGTTGGAATGATTTGCCTTGGGCCCGTCGCTGGAGGAGATTAGGCGGCGCACATAGCTGGTCACATCTGCCTCGGAGACATTTCCCTCTGTGTCCTCGTTGACCAGCGGTATCACATCGCCCTCGCCATACTGCGTTGGCCCGTAGATGTGCGTGTCATCCTCGTCCACATTAAGATCCTCGTCCTCGTCCTCCTGCGCCTGCTGGCTGCCATTATACTTGATTGTCTGGCCCAGACCCAAGGCAGAGTAGCCTCCCTGAACGAGGGTGGACACGCGAATGCGCTTCTGTCCCGCCCACTCGTACTCCTCATATTCCTCGCTGTCCTCAGAGTCATCGCTGGAATGCCGCTCCCCATTGGCCTGGCCGTTCCGTCGGCTCTGGCGCAGGCACTGATTGACATGCTCCTGAATGTTGGATTGCGGAAAGTTGTGATTGCACACGGGGCAGGTGGGTTGGCTGGCTTCTGGAGCGGCTGAGGGTGGAGGAGCGGCAGCTGCCGGAGGCGGAGGAGCTGACGCTGCGGGATTAGGAGCAACTGCTGCAGGAGGTGATGGACCAGGAGAGGCCGGACGCTTCCTAGTGCGCTGGCGCTGACGGGCCTGCCGGTTGCGCTGCACTCGCTGGAACACACTCCACGGCTGTCTGCCTCCCGATCCAGATCCGGATCCTGGAGACGCGGATGCTGCAGTTGACCCGGCGGATTGGGCCGCCGGATTGGCGACCCTTATGGGATTGTGCAATCGCTCCATCTCCACTTGGCAGTGATCGGCCACCTGACTGCGCTTGATCTTCACGTCGCATGTGGGACAGATCACGTCGTCGTCGCCGCTGCCGGTCAAATGCTGGGCGAAGTTCTCGCCGTTGGACACAGTGTCCGTGGCCATGAATTCCTGGGGTCCACCGCGGTCTCTTAGGGACAGAATCAGGATTCTACGGATCGTTCTAGGATATTGTTTTGTTCGATAATCTGGCCAAGCCACGCGACGCCGAGTTCTTACGTTCTCGTACTATGGCAAATGGTCACACTGCTTTCGGGATTAATTATCCCGGTAAAAATGGTCATTCGATTTTGACGTCCGCGATAAATATCGGATAGTTTATCTTACCGTCAATTGTGCATTTTAAATTTAATTAAATTTTTAATTACACTGAATTAAATTAACGTAATTTTGTATTTCTTGACATATAATCAAAAAAGATATTCGATTTTTTGTTACCTCCTCGATATAGCAGTAGTGATGGTAAAGTTAATTAATCGATATTCACACGTTAATTATCGCTAGTGGCAACTCTGCCTACATCGATGAGTCGAAAATACATCGATTTTTGTTCCAGCTCTATGAGGGAAGCAAAACATTATTTTCGTTATTTTTATTTTTTGATTAAAAAGTCGGTGGTCGAGGAACATGTGAATGTGGAAAAGCGACAGAGCTTTTCGAGCAGATTGTAAGTGCACAGGTAGAACCGAACGGCGGAAAACCATTTGGCGAAAGTGAAAAGAGTGTGAAAAGGCAGCGAAAAGAGAATAGAGAAAAAATATAGCAGCCAGTTTCGAGGGCGTGTGTGTGTGTGTGTGCGTGACATATTGTTTAAAGCGGAAAAAACAACAAACGTAGAAAGAAAAAGAAGAACAACAATGCAGCAGCAACAACAATATCAGCAGCAGCAAGGCAGCCTTGTTGGCTACAACAACAAAATGAACGTCTTGCCCAATTACACGCTCAGCGGAATGAGCTCCTTTGATGCCGAATCGCTGCCAGATTACTCAGAATTTGATTCCGAATCGGTAACTCTGGACTATTACAAGGAAAGGTATATTCCTGAACTAAAACAGTTTGCATTTTGTTTTGCTTCCGTTTCCCCCAAACACACACAACAAATTTACATACGTACATACATATATAGAAATACCCTCGCCCTTGTCATTGTTGTTGTTTTGCATTTGGCCGTTTGCCCCAATTTTGCCTGCCGTTACAGTTACGTTCTATATAGCAATTAACCGTTATGATCCTGTTGCCATGCCACTCACCCACACACGCACACACACCAGCACACAAAGTCCGTACTCGCTCATCTGCGAAATTGTTGTTGTTTTCATTGAAGATTTCTAGCCGCTAAAAATAAAACTAAACCATCTACGTCTGTCCCGTCGAAATATCTCGAGATTCCCCAGATATATGAACACAGGGGATATGCATAGATATAAACGTGTCTCAGTTCGCGTATCTGCATCTCTAAGATATTAAAAATTGGCAAGGAAACGTGCGAATGTTCGATATCGGCGTGGCGAAGTTTGTATACCCTTCTGTCTGAATATTAAAACCACCAATCAAACAGCTCAATATCCGATTTTAATTAAATATATTATGTACTTCCGGTATCATATAAATGATTTATTAGAAGAATTAAAAAACAAGAATTTTATAATAAGTTCGACTGATCTTTTCTATGCCACAAAAAGTTAGGATGTGATCAGAAAGATTTTTAAACATTGTTTGAGAATACGAACTATGTATTTCAAACATTTCAGGTCCTTAGTTTTTAAGATGACACGAGGACTGGTAAGGCTGATCAGGATGCTGATATATACTTCTTAGCAAATACAAAATATTGTACTTTTACCTAGGGTATAACAATGGAATGCGAATGGGTAATTAGCCTGTCTGCATTTCCAGCATTGAAATTGCTTAGTTGCAGTTGCCGCGCAGCATAATTTATGTGGGGACTGCACCTTAGCACCCCAGCTTCCGTCTTTTGTCATTGGGCTTCCCCCTTAACAGACTCAAATATTCAGCCGCGCTTCTGTCTGTCACAATAGAGCGATTTTAATTTCAACAATCCGAACTCATTCAACTGTGGCAACGCATTGTTTTGCAAATTGCGACGGTTAATCCATGACATACATTGGTGCCTACAATTGTGGTCAAAAAAATATACATGTATAATTAAAACAGGCTCTTTTAACCAAATTACAAGCGAATTTTGATGAATAAAATGTGTGTTCAGATAACTTGTATTTATATAATTGGCTTTAAAATATACAAATTAAAGCATTCCAGCATTTTTGTGCATTTCCTTATCCTATGTGTATTCACTTTTATTACAAATTCAAAAGTTGTAAGAGCTTTTGTAATTTTATAGACAGAATTGTACTAAATCTTTAAGTTAAACACCCTTGTAGCCGCAGATGGGATTTGGTGTATTCCCGTAAACCCCATAATAGTTTGCCATTGTCTTTGTCGATGTTGTTGCTCGTGTTGTTTTTGCATGTTGCTGCTGCTTTCTTAACTGCCTTGCTGAAAACACAGATGTTGTACGAACGTTGTGCTCCAGTCGCTCTAATCGAATGTCACCAATTTCTCTATTTCCTGCCCTGCTAACAAACGATCCATCCCACCTTTCGTAATACAGATGTTGAACGGGCTGCTTCCGCCAGCAATTTGAAATTCGAAACGCATTGGAAAAACCTCAGCGCGCAAACCAAAAGCAATAAAACGCCAATTGAAGCATTTATATTAGATTGTTAAAGCCAACCGGCGTAGCATTTACTCGCCTGCCCCGAAAAATAAAACCCTTCCAACATCCCATTAAGCAAAACTAACCAAGAAACGCATTGAAACGCATTCCAATTAGTAGCTGCGGGCAGCACTTTGCCTGCATATAGTCGATAAGGTGAGTTTGACTGGCCTGTGAAGCTAGTAAATATATTCCTCCCACCCACATTTAATAATAATTATTATGTATGCAGTGTTCTACGTCCACCAGCGGAGAAAATGGCGCCGACAACCACGATTGAGACCATCACAATCACGAGGCCGCTGAAGGTATGCTCTTAACTTAAAGCTTTAGATTGGTTAACCGATTTCTCCGGCTTCACAGGTGATTGCATTTATCTGCGGCGTCATCGTGGTGGTTTTGATGATCATGGCCCTAGCATCCACAGACTGGCTGATGGCCTCCGACTGGCGGCAGGGTCTCTTTGTGCACTGCATCGAGGACGATTCGGTGGCGCCGCTGCCTTTCAACATCCAGGATCCACCAGGTTGCTACTGGACCCGCGATGTGGGTATGTATAGATCGTTATACCAGATCAAACTGAACCCATATACGATACTAAATCATAAAAATTTCTAATATCCCAAAGGCTACATCAAGGCCACAGCCGCTCTTTGCATCATCACGCTAATAACGGACGTTATTGCCACAGTACTGACTGGTCTGGGCCTGAAGACGCAGAACCATAATCTTAAATATAAGTTCTATCGTATAGCGGTATTGGTGATGCTCGTATCCTGTAAGAAACTAGTTAAATTGATGATATCAGCATGTGCTAAAGTTTATTTTATGTTGCAGTGCTGGCCGTGTTGTCCGCTTTGATCGTGTATCCAGTTTGCTTTGCCGGCGAACTAACCATGGGTATGATTGCCACAATCTTTTGAGAACAACTTCTTGAGATACTTATATATATATTTCGCATTTCAGCCAATCGGCGAGTCTGGGAATTCGGCTGGGCCTATGGCGTCGGCTGGGGCGCGGCCATCTTCCTTTTCGGAGCCGTCGTTCTGCTGCTCTGCGACAAGGAGTCGGAGGAGATCTACTATAAGGAGAGGAAAATCGTACATGAAAACCAAATGCGCGCCTAGGCAAGGCCGCACGACCTGCCTGACGTCGTTCTGTAGACTAAGTATATAGCAACCAACCAACAACAACAAACAACACACACAGACACATAGATTTCGATTTAAATCAGACTCAAGAACAGAAGCAATTTGCAGCTAAACGAATGTGTTATAATTATAATTGTGTATATCATGTCCATTTCAAACCAAAAATCCGTAGCCATCAGCCACCCCACCAACCATCTCATAGTACTCGGCATTTGTTTAGATGAGGTTTCCCCAATGAGTTTATATTTTGTGTTCGTTTCGAAAGGTAATCGTAGACAAGCCACAAACACACGACCCACATCTATCATGTAGTCAGTCACATGTATGTACGTCTAGGAATTCTGAAAGCTAATCGCATTAACCAAACCCCCCGTATATACAATTGCATGCCCAATGAGTTCCACAACATTTGTAGTCGACTTCTAGAGCTTGCTTTTCGGTAGAAAACTGTCAGCAGGTGGCAGTTGAAATTAGACCTCCTACAATATTGTACTCATACTCAGCTACATATACATAGCAATGTACTCCCCATGTATCTCAAACCTAATCGTGAGCAGAATCCAAATTAGAATTTTTATATGTACGTAATCGAGAGACTAGGTAACCACGACATTATTAATCCACAATGTCATCGTCATTGTCAACGTTTCACGCCGATTACGCTTTCAAAAACTATTTTGTTTGTGCTCTACAGATCCGTTTCGAATATTAAAAATTATGTGTTTGTCCCAGTGTATTGTGCGACTAACACCAATTGTACTCGAATATTGTGTTGCTCTTTTACCTTTTGTAAAATAGTTTAACCTAGCTGTCCAGTACCCAACTCGTACTTGAATGTCCGTTCAGTTATTGTTTAAGCCGTCTTTTAAGTGTATTCAATCTTTTGTAACCACCTATTCTTTAATAATTTATTTATATTTGTGTTCTTACCACACCCGAAACATATCACATACAAATGACAACAATAAAACGTTTTTGACACCTTTTGTTAACACTTTAAGAATTTACTTTATTTAAAATCCTACCTGGCTAGTTTAAGTTTTTTTACCTTAATAATAAGTTTCTTTATTAGAAAATCAGCATAAGGTATGAGTATTGGCGATAACGCAGCAACTATAAGTAAGCCATCCTTTTCTATACTTAAATAATATCTCAGTTAATCCCTCAAAATTCGTCCATTAAATCTCGCAATCAAATCATATTGTCGCCTATTTTGGATTATGTTTTGTTTGTTTCTTATTTGAATGCAAACATTTCGATTAGACGCCGAAATTAAGTGAAGCAAATGCAACCAAAATTGAATGCGACCTAAATTACAACAATACAAAGGGAATATATATGCTTGAACATCCATATATACCATATATATGAAGACATTGAACAAATCGTAGGCAGGAACGTGCGGTGAAAAAAAGACGAAACGAAAACAATTATAGCGAGTATAAAGACAACAATTATACCAAACCAATTGAATTAATTAAACTATGCTTACATACACGCATGTTTATATATAGATATATATATATAAGTTTAACGTATGTAACATTTATTAAAAACGAAAAACAAAAGGAAACCTATGATTAACGAGAAAATTATACTCCAAAACGAAACTCTACGAAACGTTACAGTTTTCCATTGTGTAACTAACCAACACATGAGCGAGGATCATTTTGTTTTAACAAGCAAGCAAAATATATATACAAACACATATGAATATATTTATTAAAACGTTTTAACATTTAATTTTTTAAATTTACATTTGATAGAACAAAAAAACAAATGAAGAGTATAAGTAAAATTATCAAACGTATTGCTAGTGATTCATATACTGTAAAACATATGCCTAGATCATATTTTATAAATTCCCTATATGCATACCTATACCCGCAGCTAACGAAAATAACAAACTATGTATTTCCGCAAATTGTACTACAGTTCACTGGATGTAACCTTGAATTGAATATTTGGCGCCCAAATCCCCCAAGAGCATCTAACACCCATCCCACCCTTGTCCTATCCGCGTAATCCATACAGTGACCCATACAATGTAAATATTTCAGGAGAGTTTTCAAGAAAATAAAATAGTGTTTAACGTTCACATAGATAGCTGATTATTATTACTGATTGGTTGTTCAAAAATGTTTTGATTACAAATCCAGAGGTTGTATTGGTCCAGCTTCACTGACAAACCTTTCCATGATATAAGCAATAAGTTCCATTGTATGTCTCCTTTGAGGATTCGTGCTCCAACAAGTGTCAATTAAACTAATTACATCCTCGGGGCAGGAGGTAATACTATTTAACGGCGGCCTCTCACCTGTAAAAATAATATTATCCTTGCTTTGAGTGGAATAATTGATACTTAACACGATTACTTGCCTCCATTAATTGCCAGGCTCAAGGCAAAAGTACCATCATGTTGTTCAAAAGGCTCCTTGCGCGATAATATTTCCCAAAAAGTAATCGCCCAACTGTAGACGTCACACTTTTCAGTAAAGGGGAGTCCATCCAAAACCTTTGGAAAGATTTTCTTATTTACCTACTTTTTAGTTTGTAGATTGAAGATCACGTACCTCAGGTGGTTTGTATTTGCAGGTTCCTGCGTTCTGAGATATTGATTGGGATAGGTCTACGACTGTGCCAAAATCGCAGACCTTCAGTCTGAGACCCTTTTGACACAGCAGAGCATTGAGTGGCTTGATATCGCGATGAATGACGGCGTGAGGTGTAATGGCATGTAGATAAGCTACTGCCTATAAAGAACATTTGTATTACTCAGCTCTCAACTTTCCTGATAAACCGGCATACCTGAGCGATCTGGTAAGCCCAGCTGAAGGCGTGAGCATGAGAATAACTTGGTCTCGAGCCCTCATGTAGAAATTTGTGCAGAGATCCTCCATCAACGTATTCCATGAGCATAAGAAAGCTGTCCTCGTCCTTGGATATTCCGTAGAGTTTAACGATATTTACATGGCTGACCCTTGAGAGGTGGTTAACCTCTCTCTGAATTTTTCTGCTTTCACGGCCCGGTATTATCCTCTTCACTGCAATCTCAATATTTCTCCACCTTGCACTATAAACGTGGCCATAAAATCCTGAACCTATTAGCTAAAATGTAGGCACCATTCTTAATCAAAAATTGCTTTTAAGGCTTGCTACAAACATTTCCAATTTTTAACTCTTGATAGGGAATTTCCTCTACTGCCGCGTCCATGTCTTCTCAACTGCCAAGTTATCACTAATTTCTAATCGGTAAAAGTTTGCCAATTTATGTGCGATAAGCTCACTGCGCTTTGAGCTATCTTTGGTTGACGCTTATCACCAAAAATAGCGTTGAAATCTTATCAACTTCGATTATTCTGCACTTCGCTGAAACAGAAAATTAAAATTCACGTCGATTTACACACAGATTCGACATATACAATTTATTCAGGATTTATACAAATGTTATTCTTAAATCTAAAAAGTTTTGCTTAAACCTAATGAAACACAATTGCAGCGATGACTCTTTAGTCTTTTTTGGCTATTAAGCCTTGCTTTTTGAGCTGGCGCAGAGCGCATTTGGCCGCCGTGCACTTGGCAATGCGATAGTTGCGCCCGATGCCACGGAAGGTTCCTTTGCAGAAGACATCCACGGTAACGCGCACCCGCCGCCCATCCGCCAGCTTCTCGGGCTTGCCGAACTTGGCTGTCTCCGGCTCCAGCTCGAGGAGCTCCCGAATGGGCGACTTTGGCACTGAGTTACTAAACTGTTCTATCTCCGGGCTCATCATGTTGCTGTAGACGTGCCACACCACGTCCAGCGACATGTTCGAGTCGAGAAAAATGGCCCCTGCGATCGACTCGAAAACATCGCCCAAAGCCTTGGGCACCTCAACGTCCTCCGCATCATCGCACTCCTCCTCGGACAACAAGTAGTACTGAAACAAAGCAGAGCACTTGTTATATAAACTGTATTAATAAGAAGTGCTAGAACTAACCTCCTCACTAATGCTGTGACCATTTTCCTGCTGGATTCTCACAAAGCGGTCAATCACATCATTTAGACCCGGCGAGAGATGGCGGAAGAACTTGTGGAAGCCATGGCGAACGGCTAGAGAGGCGAAAATTGTGTTGTTCACCAGCGCAGACCGCAAGTCCGTTAATGCGCCTGGCGAGTGCTGGCGGGGATCTTCGTATAAATGCCGTGTGATGAGGTAATCCAGCACTGCGTCGCCCAGAAACTCCAAGCGCTGGTAGCAATCCGTCAGTCGATTAGGAGTATAACTGGCATGTGTCATGGCTTGCAGAAGGTAGGACCGATCCCGAAACTGGTACCCCAGACTCTCCTCGAACTCCTCGAAACCACTGAGCAGTTGGTCCAGCTCCTCCGTGGCGTTGGGGGCAAAGTGCAGCAGAGGACTTCGTGGCGTGGGCCAAGCGCCGTAAACGGTAACCATTTTTTCGGCATTTGGTCTGGTGCTTCCCGGTATTCGCTCTACCTTATTCGCAGCCTCCAGCTGCTTAGTAAAGGGCAGCACCCTTACACCCAGCCAGGCCATGAAGAGTAGTGCTCCCCGGGGCCCACACTCAATAAGATAGGCTCCAATCAGCGCCTCGACACAATCGGCGATGGACTTATCCGGAATGCTGTGCTGTGATACAAGGTTGTACGGAATAAAGCAGCTAAAATCATTGCAGCTGTCGTTGGAGTCGTCTATCTGGCCAGTTGGGACACTTCCATTGTGCCCCAAGCCCAAGGCCTCGGCTTTTTCGCGAACCATCTCGCAGATTTGCACGCTGCTTAGGTTCTTGATGTCCAACAGATCGGCCAGCTTCCAGTGGTGCGTAGGGATCTTCGCTTCGATAAGCGCCTTTTCCAGCTCCTTCGGCACGTAGTAGCAGGGTGGCAGCCAGTTGTCGTGAGGTTCGAACTTTGTGGCTATCATGTACTCGCCCAGTCTCTTGCGCCTTCCCAGGCGATAAAGATTTAGGTTGGCCACCTGCTTTGAGCGCAGGTGGCTAAGCTTTCCCTCGTGTACATTCTCGTAGGTAATGTACAAATATGTGGTAATGGCATACTTGAGAAAGGAATCTCCAATGGTCTCCAGGCGCTCAAGATTAATGCCATCGTTGGCGTTGGACATGGTGAGGGCCTGCAAGATGATGCTGGGACTGGGTCCTGGATGGCCCACTAGATTCGGTTGACGATCGAAGCTGAATGCAGCTGGTAAGATGGATGATGATATGGGTTTCTTAGGAGTGGTTGGTTGGATTTCTGCTCGATCAAACTGCAGCCTTAGTTGCTTTTTATCCAAGTTTAGACGATGATGATCATTGTAGTTGTCAAAACTATCTCCGCATCCCAAAACCGTATAGGTCTCCTGCTCATGTCGGGACACCCAATCCGCATTTAGCTCCACTAAATCCGACAGCAGCAGCTCCCGCCTGTCACCCAGCTTTTCGGCCAGCAGCTCCTCCGTTACGTATGGCAGTAGTTGCTTTAACAGCTCTATCATCGATTTCTTTGCAACCTGAGCGGCAGCAACATCACTTCGCTTCAGAACCAACTGCTGATCGTGGGGCACCAGCATTCCGCAGCTTTCTATTTCCGTCTTAAGTTTAGCTATGGACTGTTCGTATCTGCCACTGGGATGTCCGTCCTGATCCTCCTCCTCCTGCTCGAAGTTGAATCCAATTAGCAGGTTCTTGGTCTGCTGGTATTGCCGCTCGTTGGCATTTGTTGCCTGGATTATGGACAGCTGTTTCTGGCGCTTTTCCACTTCCTGGGCGGTTTCGATGGTCTCCGCCTCGTTCTTGGATGTGAAAGCAATACGCCCTGCATCGATATCATCCGCCACATCGTCGTCATCCGAGCTATAGTTGTGGTGCATGTAATTTAGCGGTCCTGCGTTGTCGTCATCATCGTAGCTGGAGCCCAGCGAATTGTCAGAGTCGTAATAGTTAAAGGCGGGCTTTGCTGGACCCTTTCCTTTGCCCTTGTTACCTTGCTGATTCTGACCGCGCTTCGGAGCCTTGAAACCAGCTTCCCCATTGCTCACGTCCCAAAAGGTTGGCGATCCATACCGGGTCTGCTGATCGCCTGCAAGATTTATTTGATATTATTCCTCTCCCCAGCTAAATGTATCTAAAAAAACTTACAAAACTTAACGTTGGCAGGCAGAACTGGAAGGTGATAGGCTTCATCCTCGTCCTCGTCTTCTTGGTTAAAGGTGGCTATGTCGTCGGCCATGTCGTTGGACCAAGTGCCTATCTCAATAAAATCATCCGCCTCTTGGAGTTTCTGTTCGCCCTCAATGATAAGTTCGACGGCACTCTTTTCAGCATTATCGGCTTTGGAATCCTCATCTGGTGGAGTCTCCTCCTTAACCGGTTCCTTTTGAACATCACCTAAATCGTTTCCATTGACCAAAGCCTCCTTTTGCGAATCCTTTTGCTTAGACTCGCGGGATTTCTTTAGCACTTCCGATAAACTCCATCCAAAGTCCAGCATGGGCCATTCGAAATCGTCCTCCTCGATCTGCTGCCTTCCAAGTCCTAGATCCGCAGAAACCTGCTTGCGAATATCGTCGGCCAAGAGAAGACCATTGATCCGGTACAGAATGCAGGGCAGGCACACAGCAGTTCGCCACAAGGAGGCTGGAAATGGGTGCACGGTGCACAGCTCTGGCACAAGGATCTGTTTTTGCTCAAGATTCTCGCGCTTTGCCCGTTTCGTCTCCTCCGAACTGGTTGGCAGAGCCACTCCCTTGCGATTCACATATCGCGGTGTCAGGAAATTTAAACGAGCACTCGTATGATCCACGTCCAACAGAGGCTGCGAGGCATTCTGTATGGTCAGGCCGTACTTGACGAGGTAGTAGTGCTTGAACGTGCGGTAGTTGTCGCCGGGGAAGCAGCTGAGTGGTGAAAGGTGGGGACAGATCTCGGCCACGTAGAAGTATTGCGGTTGATCCTGGTTGCGATACCATGGCATCACGACGGCATCTTGGAATCGTTGGGCATCAAAAGCCTGCGCTTGGCGCTCCTCATCGGGCACTGGTCGAGGCATTGTATTGCCATTGGCCTGGATGAGCTCTAGGAACTGCCAGTCGATATGCTTGCCGCCCGCTGGCGCCTTCACCGTGGGCACAATGAAAACACAGTTCTCCGTGGAGTCCGGATCGAAGAGCATGAGGAACTTTTGCAGCCGAAGTACATTGGTGAATGTGTAGTTCAGGAAACCGTTGATGCAGACAATCTGTTCGCTGGTAAGGACCACCCGCTCCTTGGCCAACTCCAGGGAAACCTTCACCTCACCGGAACGTGTAAAGATCGAGAAGGCGCTCAACTTTGGGATGCGTTTGCTTGTGAGAATGCCGAATCCCTGCTGGGCATCCTCGGGCGGATAAATTTTGCGACCTCGTGTGTTCTGCTCTTCGGGAATTGGGCACTGGAGCGTCAGCTGGATGAAGTACAGATAGCATGGTGATCCGGCCACCGGACGGCAATCGCAGAACTCGGAAGCAATGCGCTTATAGTAGTACTGACGCCGTTTTGTTGTTCCCGGACGGGGTTCATCGCTCAGCTGGACAATCTGCTCGTCCTCCGGCTCCAGATCAAAGCACTCCCAATCGGGCTCCAGGGCGCGGAATCCCTCCTTGCCAATGGGCTGCAACTGATCGTCCAGCTCACCAATCCTGTGTAGCTCCACGCATGCCTGCAAGGCAGCCAGTCGACGGGCCAAAGTCTGGGTGGGCATGGGAAGACCCTAAAGAATGGAAGGGTATTAGAAAACTGAAATTTCCTTGTATTAAGAACATTTCCCACACTTACCACAATGTCATGCTTTAATGGCGAATTAATGGGCAGCCGGAGTGTGTACTGGAATAGTGTCACTCCATCCCTCTGGCTCCGCGTGCAGCGCCACAAGGCCGTCAACTTGGTGAAGGTGTCGCTGGGCAGGCGAGCGCAGTACTTGTTGACCAGGGCTATGGCAGTGCCGAGATCCACGGAGGCCCCGGTCAGGAGGTGCGGCTTGGGTCGATAGGCGGCCAGGCAGGCACTGAAGCGCTCCGCCTCGCTCTGCTCCTGCTCCGGCGGCTCTGTGTTGGCGCACTTGGACAAAAGCATCTGCTCGATCTCCCGGTACTGTGCCATTTGATGCACCAACTTCTTGGTGGTGTTGGACAAACGATCTACGGTTTCGATTTTGGGAGATGGATCGGTCGTAGCTTCTGGCTCGGTTGGTACGCCCAGCTCGCACTGGAAGCGCCTAGACTTTCGTTCTGTACTGCTCTCACTTGGAGATGTGTTGCTCATGCTGACGGCTTCGTCGCTGGAGTTGCTATTGTCTAGAAATCCTAGAGCCGGCGATTCGTCCTGGATCTCCTGCAGCTTAATGTCGCATGCCGTCGGCGGCTGCTTGCTAAAAACTTCGGGATTAAGTATCTTTACCGTTCCGCGGGCCGTGCCAAAGGTATAGGGATCTGAGCCGCAGGAATTCGGCATCGCCGAGTCATCCGAGTCGCTCTCCCCCTCTGTGGTGTCGCCCGTTCCTGATGCCCCGCAAATGAAGCGATGACTTCGATCACTCAGCCGCACTGGACCAACAGGCGGACTTTCATAACTGGGCGCCACCAGGATAACGTGGTAGGCAGGAGCTGCTCGGGCCCGGCCTTTGCACTGGACGTAACTACGATATGTGGTGGGCGGATCCCATCGTACTACCAAGTTGCACTTTGGCACATCGATGCCCTCTTCCAGCACCGACGTGCCGATTAGCACATTGCAGTCGTGCATGCGGAATCGCTTGAGCACCTCCTCCTGCCGCCGGTGCTCCAATTCGGCCTCCTTGGGCTCTGTGGTGGGATCGGCAACTCGGTCCGTGGTGTACTGGCAGCGTAGGAACTTGAGATCTGGATCACGCCTGCTTACCTCCGCCAGCAACTCGAAGAGCACGCGCGCGGTATGGTTCTGATTGCAGTAAATTAGCGCACAAAGAGTGTCACTACCATCATGTTGATCCCGGTGGTGGCGTCTCGTATACACTCGTCTTCGGGTTCGCTGTTGGCCATTGTTTGACCCACTGCCCGGTTTATTCTTCGAAGGCGCTGGACTAGGAGCAAGACGAGCGGCGCTCCTCACCGCCGGCTGTTTGTCCTCTGACGTGTGCAGAATCTGCTCGAGATTGGCCACTAGGGCTCGTGTCTCCGTTGGCTGTTGCTCCAGTTGGTCTACCACTCGACACTTGTTCTCCAACGCATGCGATAATCGGTTAAAATCCGCCTGATCCACCTGTTGCCGCATCCTGCGCAAGCCGTCCGCCTGAGTATGCACATCTTCGGGCTTAAAACACCGCAGTGTTTGCAGCAGACGTCGCACTTTGGGGCTGGAATAACGTTCGATGGTTTGACGTGAGTCGCCACCAGGTCCTTGGTGCCGCAGGAACGCGTTATCGCACAGGGAGTGCAGTTGGATGAGGGCCGTGCTCACCAGGCAGTAGAGCAGGTAGTGCCGCTCGTGCGGCGTCTTCACCTTTAGCTTCTCGTTGCAATGGTAAAAGTGCTGGGCAGCCCGCTGCGTGCACCAGGGCCCCATCTCGTGGAGCACTGCCAGCAGCGAGTTGATGACGTTCAGCGGGTCCACCTTGGGATCGGGTATGTCTGGAAGGGTAGTTAGCGGGGTTATTATATGATTGATTACTTTCTCTCTAAAAACACACCCTTCAATTCCTCCATGAACTGGTCCGTGCCATAGATTTCGTATGGATCGTACCGGTGATCTACCAGGAAGGACTTGTGGGTGTTGAGAACGTCGGCTAGCATCAGGGACAGCTCGTCCATCTCGAAGGGGGCGCACTGCACGATGTACTCGTGCGGACGGGAACAGTAGCGCAGCACAGTGACGATGTCGCTGGCCGTCTCGATCCGGCAGAGCACATTACGCTCCAGGGTGGCGAGCATGGCGCTCAGCTGCTGCAACTCACATCCGGCGCTGTGCAGTGGTCCAGCCAGTCCGAGTATGCGCGGTCTGTCCGCCGGCGCAGCTGGTATAATGTGCTCCTCGAAGATGGGCATAATCCTTTGATAGACCGCACTGTCGTGACAATCCTCCAGCACAATCAGCTCCACGCTGCTGAGCAACAGATCGCGACCCTGGAGCAGGCTGAGAAATCCCTCTGGCCGCAGAATGGACACGTGGTAATCCGTCCAGCAGTGGGTAAAGGGAATCTGCATGTCTGGCTGCTCCTGCCACACCCGCAGGTCGGTCAGGTGGGTGAGCATCGTGTAGATGGAGCAGGGCTCCTTGCTTACCCCTACCTCGCAGCTCAGGTAGACACTGACCCGACCACGTTGACGTCCGCGTCGCGACAGCTCCTGGAGCAGCTTGAGGGCTATGAACTCCTTGGAGCTGCGGTGGCCCAGGCAGATTATGGTGTTCCGCTCGTACGCCGCGGCCAGCAGTTCCACCTGGAAGTCACGCGGCGTGAACACGGTGGTGTGCAGGTTGTTGTCGCACCAGTGGAACGCCATCGTTGCCAGGGGAATCACTCAACTCGTGCCTGGAGAGGATTTCTGCAAAAAATTCTAAAGCCGGCACTACCTAGTGTGACCGTTTACCGGGGTCACCAAAAGGGTCCAACAACACCCTTCACATTTCATTGCTTTGGCCACACTCAGCTGTGACTTGAAAATGAATTAGCGCCCTGGTTTTTAGTTTTGCCTTATAAATTGGAAATTTAGGTGAAAATTGGTAATATCCTACGATCCCTTGCAGACAGGTAAGCCTAAAACTTAGACTACCAATGCGACGTTCGAAGGCCCCCTCGATGCGCCAGGCAGTAAAGCGCGAAGCCGATAATCCAGATCCTCTCGAGGAGCCACAATCATCTTGCTCCTGGCCCAGCATCTCTCTCCCGAGCGAATGGGGATCCTCCAAGGGCACCGAAAACCTGGGACCCCGAGAACTCAAGGCTGGCGAGAATCCCCTCAAGGAGAGCCGCATTTTCCATGTGCTCTGGCGCAATCAGACCACCAAAAAGCACAAGACATGGACTGGCAACGGAACCCTGGTGGTCACCGGATCCATAGTAACCCTTAAGGATGACACTGGGAAGGTTGTGGACACCATGACCGTCTTTAAGCAGCGCGATTTCAAGGAGAACGATCAGCTGCAAGTCGGCACCAGAGATGTTGAGGTCCAGGAGGAAATAAAAACACTCGAGGAGTGCGTGATCCAACGCAAGTTGGAGATTGCCACTTGGTGCCAGAAAATTGATGCACTCAATGGTCACTCGGACACATCACCACCTCCTGCGCCCAGTGCTCCCTTCAGATCCCATGTCCTGAAGAAAATAAAGTGCGAAGGAAACTTCACGGATGTAGAGAATCCTTCGACTTGGGGATCCTCCCACTTGGATGCCTCACCTCATGTTGGCACTGCTCCCTGCCTATCCAATGAGCTGGAGTGGGGAATAAATAAAAGAACATCTGCGGAGAAAGAAAATCCTGCCACCTCGGAATTCACCCGAGCGGAATATCTGTGCTTCCTAGCCCCAGCAGCACTCCAAGAGAGCATTCTTCTTTTTCTGGCTAAATACATTAAAAAATCGAAGGTGGTAAGGGATATTCACTCATAAAATGTTGAGATATTTTCAATATGATGATGATTTTTTAGGATCCTCCTTTCATAGATGAAATGGTCCAAGTGGTATGCGATCATCCCGTACTCCTTAAAACACTATTCAAGAATACACACTTTATGGAACTAATGGAGGTGCTGGAGCCCAATCTACCGCCCTGGCCAGAAATGGGGCTCTACGACTCCGCCAAGTTTGAGTTCGTCCATGCAATGCTGGACAATTTAGTCCTAGAGAAAAAAGTTAAATGCTGTGTTTTGGCGAACAGTCAGGATTGCTTGAGACTAGTTATCGGTTACTGCCAGAGCTATGATATAGACCAGGCGGAGCTGGATAGTCCCCAAAAAATAGCTGTTTTTAACTCCACTGAGAAACCAATGGTTGGCTTAGTTTTGACCAGTAACTTACCAGAGAATAACTCTCTCCGCTGCAAACACCTCATAATTTATAATCACAATGCCAGAGAGGAAGCTACTCAATTGCTGGCACTTAGGGAAATGGACACCAAAGAGTACACACTAATCACCTCTGGGGGTGGTCCGGAGGAACTGCAGTTTTATAGACGACTTGGTCTGATCACAGATAATGATTCCCTAGGGGATCTTCAAAATTACGGAGGAAAGCTGATGCCAAGCACTATATATGTGGGTAGTTTGAATTTTATGTTTGGAAAACAACTATTATATTAAAATTCTTTAGGAACTGGCATCTTGGAAGAAAATTGAACCACCCTTTGGCAATAATTTCCTAGAGGTAGGTTTCCTATAATCTTTACCCAGATATTTTTCCATAATTTAACGTATATTTTACAGGAATCCTCTATCTCTGATAGTCTGGACTGCCTTCAACTGGTTTATTCAAGGAAAACTAAAATAATAACAAAGAATGATTTAAATGATTCTCATTTAAAAACTTAAACTTCAGTGAGTTTCGTTTAACTTCTTTTTTTGCCACATTAGTGGAAGTTCAAAATATCCTGCATGTTGTCAATCCGAACGGAAAATTTATTCTCCTTCTCGCTGTAAATGATCTCATTGCAGGTCACGGCGGCTCCCAATGGGAAATGTTGCTCAAGTCGATTGATCTGGTCAGGGGTGAGCTCATCAGGCAAACCTTAAGTGAATGATAATCATAGGAATATGATAAATATACTACCGCTACTAATACTCACCAATCACAAACAGCTCTACAGTCATTACTGGGAAGATAAACTGCGGTGGGTAGGCCCTTATGTCGCTGACATGGGTCGGCACAATGTTTCCATAGTCAATAAACAAAATTCTGGGATAACCATCGCCCACCAGTTCCAAGGAAACACCTCGACACCACTTCCCCTCGTACTTAGCTATACATAGCACGTCGTTCCTAAATTATAAAGAGTTATGTTATTTCCCTAAAAAGTGCACTGCAGGTAACTTTACGGTGGGGCGTAGGTTGCGCACTTCGCGATCTTTTCGCCATACTCCTGTATGTCCCTCTGCATTGCTGTGATCTCGAATGCCAGATCTCTGGGAGCGCAGTAGACAAAGCCGAAGTTGAGGAACGAGTTGTCCATCACAACTAGATCGATGTTCTTCCCAGTGGGTAATGGGACATGTGGAAGACACTGAGATAGAAAGAAGTATTTAAAAAGGCTAATGATATTCATAAGTTTGGTCTTACGTCCTCCTTGTATCCCAGTTCCGACAACGACGGCTCCACGGGTGTCATTATGGTCTTAAAAACACGGTTCAAGTTGCCGCTAGTTTCGATCTCGGTCATTACCACGATTTGCAAGCCCTGGCTATAGTCGTATTCGCGCTTCGAGTATTTAATATCGAAAACCAAAGATTGGTCCAGTTCGTACATGATTTCCCTTATGTTGGGGCCCAGAAGGCGTCTCGGAACTCCGCGTAACTGCACAGCCACGGGATAGCAAGGCAGGCTTGCTAAATAGGCACTACATTCGTACAAATAATCCAGCTGCGTAACTTCAATGCTGCCGAAATCAATGCAGACCACATAGATGTCCTTGGGATCGTCCACGTTGAGCACCATGGCGCGGAACATTCTTGTCTCAAACTCGCAGAGCACAATCTGTCCACTGACTGGCTGTGTCTGCAGTTTGGCCGCAGTTTTGCCCATCATCATCACCTCCGAGAGAACTGCGTAATAGGCGATATCCACGTGAATGTCAGCCGAGCGCACATAGACCACGTTGGTTTGCTCGAAAGCTGTGATCCTCACTTTGGACCCGGTCGGAGGCAGTCCGGGCTTTGGGAACTTTCGGCCCACCTTTTCGTCGAGTTTAAGGAGCTCTCCCTTGCCACAAGTCTCCTTGTGCAGGTCGTCCACATCCGCGAAACAGGAGGCGTTGCAAAAGGGCATCTTGCATAGCTTACAGAAAATATCCGTCCAGTTCTGGCACACCACACATTTGCTTATGCCTTCTTCCAACAGGTTTTCGGGTTTAAACTCCTTAGCAGCAGCAATTGTTGGCCTAAACGGTAGAGTAGTCATTAGAGTAGTCAGGATCTACCATAGCTGGCCATACTTACACTGGAATGGATCTTCCTGAACGGAAATGCAGAACAACCTGCGACATCCTTGTCTCGTCCTTCAGGTTATAGACATCGTGGCGCTCCAGGGCGAACTCATACCTGACATTGAGATATCGCTTAATCGGATCGTTGATGGCCAGCAGCGATCCCCCTTGGTAGTCCGCCTTGGTGACCAGCGGAGGCCGGATAAACTCCGGATGTTTATGTCTGCCGGCAGAGAGGGGAACCCCATGGGGCTGGATATTGATAGGGGTGCGTTCAGTTTCCAAGAAGGCTGGACCCCTTTTAGGCATTGGTTCAAGGGCCGATTGGAATTCGATATTTCGTTCCCGCTCCTTCTGGTGGCGGCCAGTGAAGCCCCTGATCAGATTTGGATGCTTCTCCACTCGCATACGCGCTGCCTCTAAGAATCTTCAGAATAGGGATAAATAAGGCCGACCATGCCAAAACTTTGAACCTACCCAATGTTGAGAAAATAGACAAAGTAAACGCCCGACCCTCGGCGGTATTCCAGGTCCTGGACGACAGTACGCCCAAAGAAGTTGATCAGCATTGTTTCGGTCACAAAGGAACTGCTCTTGGGGACCACCAAATACGGATATTTGATCTGCTTGGAGGCGCGATTCTCCTTTTCATTCTTGAGCGGCGCGGGAGCACCATCTACAAGAATGTGTCCCGATTCGTTGGTGGACTTGTTCTGCACTTCCTCGTAGAAATCCTTGGCTATCGGATCGAACCCAGACCAGTTTTCCTCAGCAGGCTCCATGGTACCTAAAGATTTTCGTTTTCCACCTGAGGATTTCCACCTGGATTCGAATTTCACTCCGAGCGCGTGGAATCGAAAGAGTATTTTTTCTGTATGTGCCTCAAAAGCCCAACCGAATAGCGGTAAAAACGAAAAATACCACAAATATACCAAAACACCCGTTTGGTATATTCAACCCATAAGCAAACGGTCACACTCGCAAGAGGAAGAAAAAACCCAAGCCATTTTAAACAAATTGTAAACAATCCTCGAAAAGCCCAATAAAAAATGGTTAAAAACGAGCCCAACTTCGTGGTGGAGCGCATCATGGACAAGCGCATCACCAGCGAGGGCAAGGTGGAGTACTTCATCAAGTGGCGCGGCTACACGTCGGCGGACAATACCTGGGAACCAGAGGAGAACTGCGACTGCCCCAATCTCATCCAGAAATTCGAGGAATCGCGAGCCAAGTCTAAGAAGCGTGGAGAGAAGAAGCCCAAGTGCGAGGAGATTCAGAAGCTGCGTGGCTACGAGCGCGGCCTGGAGCTGGCCGAGATTGTGGGCGCCACGGATGTCACGGGGGACATTAAGTACCTAGTGCGCTGGCAGTTCTGCGATGAGTTCGACCTGGTGCCCAGCAGTCAGCTATCGGAGAAGGATCCCCAGATGCTGATTGCCTACTACCAGAAGATGGCTCCCTACACGCGACACATAGCACGGCGGATGAAGGGCGTGCCGGAGGAGCTGCGATTGTCGGCCTCGCGCACCGCCTATCCGCACATCAGTAGTGCTCCCGTCGAGGTGCCCCAACCAGAGGTGGATCAGGCAGCGGAGTTGGTCGGCCATCTCGGTGGCTTGCCCCAGGTTGATCAAGTGCCGCAGCACCACACGCCCATGGATCTCGCCGATGATCCCGACGACCTGGCCAGCGTTTCATACTCGATTCCAGTGCCCGGCGTGGGTGACATTGGCATAGATGTGCCCATGACGGAGAATCAATAAGGACGCCAGCAGATTCTTCTGTTCAAATTTTAATCTTAGCCCTTAAGTTAACGTGACGTACGTATGTAAAGCTATCTGAAACCGCTGGGCTCATCCAGATTTATGTAGCCTAGCTGGCCGGAGCGAAAGAAGTGTATAAACTTTCTCGCGGCCGCCAATAAATTTGTCATCACCTCCACCCTGCCGTCGTACTGTTTGACCTTGTGGAACAGCTCCTCCCGATGGGAGTACTCCGCCAGCACGGCGCTGATATTGTCACTGGGTCCGGAGCTCAGTTTCAGCTTCTCCACGTAATCGTACCTGCGGTGACTATTCAGCCAGTAGAGCAGGTAGTCGGCTATCAGATCCTCACCCACTATGTGATCTGGGAGGCAGCCCACCAGGGCCAGCTTCATGCCCATCTCATCGTCTTTTATGGAAGGCTGTAGGATACCAGGTGTGTCGATCATGTAGACAGGCGGATTCTCTTGGATTTTGATGCGCTCCCCGACAGCTCGAGTGATGCCCGCCTCTGCGCCCACACGGGCTGCACTTTTCTTCTTGAGATGTACATTCCTCAGGACATTAATCACGGAACTCTTGCCCACATTGGGCACCCCAATGATCATGAGATTGTGCTCCGCCGCCTGGGTGCGATTGAAGCGACTGCTCTCGCCCACGAGGCGAGTGGCCAAGGGCAGGATGTCCAGCACGCCGTGATTCCGCTGATCCTTGCAGTTGGTGAACAGGATGTGCTGGAGTTCGGGCTGTTGTCTTCGCAGTTGCTGGAGCACATTCTTTTGCTGCTTGGCGCCCAGGAGATCGACTTTGTTCAGAACCAGAATATGCGGTTTAACGCCACTTCCTAGGGGGAAATTTCCGATTAGATGATACTATTGAATGGAAGTTGGGTTGTTTACCCACCGGTGATTGTGTCGAAGAACTGAGAGTTCCTGCCCGCCAGTGGGATGCGTGCATCGTGGATTTCCACTATGCAGTCGACATTTCTGAGCTTTTGCTGGATTTGGCGCATTCCCTTGGTCATGTGACCAGGGAACCAGTTGATCCGCTGTTTCGCCGGCAGCCGGAACGCATTGCGGAAGGGATTCAACTGAGCTGCCATGATGCGGAACCCATGTAATGCTTTCGAATCCAAATCAAAAACTTTGAACAGCTGTTGGCCAGTGACGTAACAATTGACCACAGGCTGTGAAATGTAGAGGGGTCACACTGGTTGGTAGAATTTAAAATGTAAATCAAATTGTCAACTTTAAGCTTAATTAAATTGTCAATTTTAAGCCTAATTAAATTATCTGGGTTAGCTATGGGAAGACTAATAAGCCATATTCAGGGCTAGATCTTAAAGAACACCAATCAATTCTTTTTTATACCCACCAATATTCCAAAGTTAACATCCTGCGAGTGGGTGTGGAAACACTGGAAATTCGAAATGATTTTCAAGCGTTATTTATTTTTCCTATTTTGTTTTTAATTTATTAATACTTTTAGATATTATTACCCGCGATACAACTGGACCGCTCTTTTGTTGGACACCTCGAGTAAGCCCGTCTTCAGATGTACTTTATAAGTCAGCAGCTTTGCGTATTCCCGGAGCAACTTGCTCCAGTAGCACTGGACATCCTCCATTCGTAGGTGGAGCCAAACGAATTGGTGTCCCCTTTCCGCAATCTCCTCGGCTAGATCATCATGCTCGCGCAGATACAGCACCAGCTCTGCCAGCTGCTCCACATCGGCGTCGCTGGCCACGGGAACGTAGTGCACCCAGGGCTTCAGTTGGCTGTAGAAGAACTCCTGCCACTGGTCGCCCACATGGAGCACTAGCGAGCGGCAGAGCAGGATGTGACGCAGTCGGAAACTGGCGGCCACGCCCCGGAAGTTAAACAGGTACTTGTACTGGCAGTGCTCGACCAAAAACACCTCCTCTGCGGGATCAGCATCGATGGGGTGGCCAGCTGTATACTGGGCATCGACCAAATTTGGACATCTGCGGGAGAGCCTCACCAGATTGTCCCGCTCCGGGGAAGAACGAGATCCTCTGAAAAAAACCTTTGCTTGCTTGGCATCCCAAGGAATTTTAGCCGCCCTAGCCGCTAAAAGTTGGCGCATCCAGTCCCAGCGACCCAGACCGTGGGGATAATGCTGTAGGATGGGACCCGTGGTGGTCCAGAACGACCACGCAGGGTACATAATGTCCAGGTGACTGTCCGTGGTGGAGTAGGAAAACACCGGACCACTCAAACCGGACAGAAAATGAACCTGTGGCCAGTCGCGCACATTGAGAACCAGTTCTAGATCTGGCAGATCACCGGCAATGTCCAAGAGGAGATCATCCACGTCAGCACATCGCTTGGGATTCGAGCAGTTCTCCTGGCGATAGATGCGCCCGCGGATTACTTGGTAAAAGGTGCCTAACCGCTTGGACTGAGCCATCATCTCTGGTGAGATACCTTTGCCCACATAAGGCTCCAAGTCTTTCCGCATGGTCTGGGCATGGCAGAGGCACTTCGAATCACCGGGATCACATGGTTGATAGACCGCCAGCGCCTTTATGATCTGCGGCACAAAGTCGTAGCTGACTGGGGGATATAAACTATTAAAACATTACTTTAAAAGGAGACATCATCTTACTATTAGAATTTGAAAACTGCGCGATGGCTGTGCATTTGTCCTGGGAGACGGACCGCGCATTCGGTACACAAAACAGAAGCAGGGCTCCTACTAAAAGACATCTCTTTGGCAGGGTCATCGTTAAAATTTTGAAGAATTTACATGTTTTTCTTCCAAATTTACCTAATTATACTGTGAGTCCTGAAACAAATGATGTCTGATACTCGTATTCAACATTTTTAAGAGATAAAAAAAGATAAATGTGTTTTATAATTATTACTTTTGAGGAATATTAAAAAGTAAAAAATAATTGGAATGTGGACAGTTTATAGAGATTAACGGTATCTTAAAAGTAAATGCTTTTATAAAGTAGTGAGAAATCGTTTGACTTAATACTAATTTAGTCCCTACAGCTCATCTTTTTTAAGTGAAATATAGATTAGCTCATCCTCAGGCTTCACCTCGTAGTTCAGAAGCTTTACATAGCTCTTCAACAGCTTTCGCCAGTAGCACTTGATGTCCTTCATGCGCAGGTGCTGCCAGATGAAGTCGTATCCTCGCTGAGCGATTTCCTGGGCCAGGGCATCGTTTCTCTTGAAGAATGACAATATTTCCTCGTATTCCTGCTGACTGGGGTAGCTCTTTAGCGGCACATAGTGCACCCATGGCTTCAGTTGGTCGTAGAAGAACTCCTGCCACTCGTCGCCCACATGGAAGACCAGCGACTTGCAAAGGAACAGATGCTTCAGCCGAAAACTGGCGGCCACTCCTCGGAAATTAAACAAGTACTTGTACTTGCAGTGATCCTCGAAGGACACCTCATCAGCGGCCGGTGCATCTAGTGTATCTTTGGGTGACTTCCAGCCCTGATTTTTGGTGTACTGAGCCTCCACCAGCTCCGGATTTCGGCGGGAGAGCAGGATTAGGGAGTCCCGCTCGTCGGAGGTGCGTGAGCCTCGAAAGAATCCCATATCGCGCTTCTGCGACCAGGGAATAGCTGCCGCCCGCTTCTCCAACTTCTCGCGCATCTGATCCCAGCGCCCGATGCCACGAGGATGCAGTTTGGTGGCTGGTCCTCCAGCCCAGAATGTCCAGGCAGGGTACATGATGTCGCGGTACTCCTTTGTCTTGGAAAACGAGAAGACCGGACCACCAGCACTGTTACCCCAAGCGGTATTTAGTTGCGGGTAATCCCTGGTGTTTATCACGAGATCCATGTTGGGTAGCGTCGCCACCAGTGGCAGGAGAAAGTGCTCGATGCCCTGGCAGCGGGCTGGGAACATGCAGTTGGCATCCCGGTACAATTGGTGTCCATATATCTTGTATTTCGTTCCATATCTCGCCGAACTTTCGATCATTTGCCGGGTGACACCTGTTGACTTGTAGGGTGCGAGATCCCGCTTCAGAACATCCGTGTGGCAGGAGCAATCGGTGTCCTTGGGATCGCTGCTGCAGGGCTTATAGTCGGCATTAGCTTTCTCGATCTGCCGACGTATCTTGAAGCTTACTAAAATCAGTGGATTTATATTAAACCTAGTAAAATCAAAGCCGGCAACAAGTTGCTTACACTCATCCTGGTTTGGTTCGTCGGGTTTACTTGACCCACAGGATTTTTGATCTGCACTGCATAGTCCTTCATCGTCTGCACATGCTTTACTTCCAAAACTCACTAATAATATGACTAAAATATAATTTGTTAGCATTTCTTTAAAGGTAAACAAATTTTAGCTTCGAGTGCGGCGTCAGCAATAGGGTTGCCAAATGTTCATCGAATTATCGATAGTCGTTGAAATAGTTAATAATAATATATAATAAAATAAATAAAGTTTTGTAAAATGATTAAGTTTGTTAATTGTATCTAAATAAAAGTGTACAATTTTTATGATTTTCTTTTTTGCGACTAAATCATATTCATATGTTTTTTAAAACCAAAAATAAACAAAATAGAAATAAATTTCTGATATAATATATTAAAGATCCAAGTAAGATAATTGATTTTCAATAAAGTTAGCAATAAGAAATTCTATAACTAATCTGGCAACTTCGCCAGCAAAGCAGTGATTTAACTGTTATTTTCTTAGGATGACCATGCCACTCAATTTAGCAGAAAGCCTCGCAAAAACCCACATCGATTTGCAACAGAAGCCACCAAATGGTCACCCTAAGCGGGTAACTGTTCCCCGAGTTTTACTTTTCCAGACCGTGTGGACACACTGGCCGCTATTACCATTATAAAAAAACCAACAAGAAACGTCGAAAGTTTTCTCCGTGTTTTAAGCCAACCAATAGCCAAATTACCAACGAAAACGACGATTTGCAGTTTGCAAATTATGCGTGCGGCACCTAGTGCAATCGAAACCACGTAAACCCAACGAACGCGAGTGTTTTAAACCACCTGCAACTGAAACAACCACCATTGTACATAATTTACACGAACAATTTTGCAACAACAACAACAAAGGACGCCGCGCTGAAAGAGAGAAGTTGACATAACTGCAAAAAGTAAATTGTATTAAACAGTGGTGGGCACACAAATAAAACCCCCTGAAGAAATTCCGGATGGTAATTTTGGCAACGAAAAACTGAAGTGGGAGTGGCACTTGCAGAAATGAAGTTGTTTTGTTGAGACAATTGCCAAAAAGCCACTGAAAATCAACTAAAAAAGGTAAAACACATTGTTATTTATTTGCAAGTGTATATAAATGTGTGTGTGTGTCTATGTGTGGGCGTACTACGAATAACAGTTAATTGAGCACTCATCGATTTTTTAGCCCCTTATTGTGGGTCGTAAAAAAAAGGCAACTTAAATTCATTTCACCTCACGATCCGATCGGCAGATAAAATCGAAAAAAAAACAGTTGGAAAAGTTGCCAGCCGTCGTCATTAAGTTGATTTGCTACCGCTGATGCTGCGATTTAATTTACCCATTCGCCTGGCATTCGGATTGCTTTCGAGCTCCAGTTTCCCATTCCGTCGCATTCCGACTGGGTTTTAAGTTTTCAGTTTTCGGTTTTCGGTTTCCCATCGACGGATTTTCCTCGCCGAAAATCGTATCGCTTTCGTTTTCACATTGGCAGCGTTAAAATGGTTTTTTTTTGGTCCGCGACCTAGGGTCGCATAGCCCCTCCCCCTGGGGCGCCTGCCTGCCCATCAAACCACCTGACTAATTAGTGTTGAGTTATTAACTTGATAATTATCGCGAGGCATGAGCGAGGTGCACCTCATTAGTTCTGCATTATACAGAAACTTCCGTAAATGTAAACCAACCAAAACATACAAACTATGAAGAACACAAATTGTTTTAATTTTTTAAAGATGTTTGATCATTTTTCTTAGTTTATAAATCCATTTCCTTGAATTACTTTAAGAACTTTTTAGTAAACCATTAAAAAAAAACATTAACAACTCCAAAGAAACCTAAATATATTGATCACCAATAATTGAGAAGCAATAATAATGTTTAATACATATTCTGGCTTAAAGATCCGTTTTCGTAATGAATCTATCAGTTTATAATCAATAATCTTATGTAATTCATTCCCAAAATATTTAAAGAATGTCTTAATATATACAGATAAGTTATGGACTAATCAAATGCATCTTGCAAATGTCAAATCACGGATATTCAACTGTAGCTCTGTATCTTGCAGTGACTAAGAAATAACTTTGATATCTTTGAGGTCTTTTCGTTAAACTCGTTTGGAACACTATATCGAAATACTGAAAACAAAAAACCAAAAAAATAAACACAAACAGTAATACGAGCTTGGCGCTGACAAAAGCTTCGCTTTGTTTATGGAAATACATATCGTCATAATCAAGCTTTCGGCTCTAAAGTCACACGTAAATCTCGGGGCATTCAAACGTATCGATGCGATTGGTGCCCCCGACTGCCTGGGAGTACGCTTTTCCAATCAGTGGTTCTTGGGAGAAAAACTACGACTCATTTCCATATCAATGGCGTGGAACCCTTCGCCTCTAATGACTCGATTGATTACCATTTTGGGTAACCTTTTTCGTTTGGGCAATGCCGGAAGTTATTGGAAATTCTTAATGTATTGATTACGTTTAGATACCGGTCTCTCAGGCTGTTTACACAAGAACGTCTGCCAGTTGGTCTGCCACCGTTGGTCGGTGGCCAACTTTAACAGCTGCCATTAGCCGCAGTCACGCAGTCTGGCCCATACATCAATTATGTACTCCTTTGGGCAGGCTGCCTGGCAAATGACTCAACCCCCGCCCAAAACCACCCAGTTCCACAAACTCCCACTCCCACTCCGCATAGAGGTTGCATGCCTAACCCAACCAAATGATTCATCAAAACGTGGCATAGGCAGTTTATGCAGATTCTTTACCTTTATGCCAGCCTAGTGGCTGTAACACATTTTCATTATGCTCTGCACTCGCTCCCCATTTCTCCCTCTCAATTTTTCTGTCATTTCCTGGCCAAAAGTGCGCCTGCGCATTGGAAAATCGTTTTTCCAGAGCGGCAATCTCTTATGTTGAGAAGTGTGTTGAATTTGTTATCGTCAGGGTTGGATCAACAGCCCATTAGGGAAGTTATTTTGACAAAATGTTTATAACTCTGGGGATTGACTCTTAAACTTAACTCTTAACTTAAATTTCAAATGTAATATTTTCAAAAAAATTCAAAATTAGTAATTACTAGATCATATTATTTATATGATGAATCAATGAGGCAAACTAATTTCAAAAGCATACCTTTGTTTTAATATGATTTCCACAGATTATACCCAAAAATATTAAGGAATTTTCCCCGTCTAGTTAATTCAATTGTGCACACTTTCTTTCGTTGATGATTGAAAGTTGGCTAATAAGAAAATAAACCCATTTCGCTGCGCATCGCATGTCCAGCTGTGTCAGCTTCTTTTGGATTCTTTGATGTTTCGGAACTGTCGGTCCGTAGATAATGTAGTACGAGCATATTGCGTGCCTGCCAACTGACCGCCACTTGATCATTAGCTCATCTGTTGGCAATTGTTAGCTAATGGCTGAAACTGATGCAGCAACTGCATAGATAATGTACAATGTCTGTTTGTGTCATTAACCTCGGATCGGAACGGAACGAAACGGGTTTCCTGCGCTCGCGCAGTTGGAAAATCGCTAGCGTTTGGCGGCGGCTCTAATCTGCATAGAATGCGGATCGTCTTGGAAATGTCAACCCCCCCCAGAGAAACCAGTTCCCCAAAACCAATTGCCAGTAGGCCAAACACGATTGGTAATAATTCACGGTGTTTCGGGCGCATGCGTGACCGATCGACAGTTGGCTTTGTTTTCCCTCGGCTGTTTACTTTTGGGTTATTGATCGGCCAGCGCACGATTCGATTTTCCGTCCGCCTATCAGCACGCACACAACGGAATAGCATATACGGCGGATCTAGTCATGGGCTCTGTGTCATGAAGCACTCGGCTATACGGCTATCAGCACGAACACAGTGCTCCACTTTTCCGACTGAGTTCCAGAGGCACTCGGCGACTTTTGCTGAATATCGCTCTCTGGAATGCCCGCCGGGGATTGTTGTTTTGAATACCCTAACTGTGGGAATTCTTGAGGTTTAGAGGGACTTTTACAAAATATTGTTTATGGATATTCTTGTTTTAAAAACATAAATTTAAAACGAAGCATATAATCAAAATTGTATATCTTTTGTTTTTTATAAAAAGTATTTCAAAAAATCTATTTTAACGAAATACCAGTACATTCCAAGACCAATTTCTTAAAATCTACTTATAACACCCTATAAATGCAGAATAGTTTGCAAAATTCTTCAAAAAATCGTTAAACTTTGAGATGTTTTATAGTAAGAGATGTTTTACTGCTTAAGATCTTGAGATACTATTTTATGTTTACGCCATCATTAAAACAATAGAATATAATTCCCTAAAATATTTTTTATTTCTAGTATGATTAAGAAATGGGGTTTTCGACTAGAAATTAGAAAAGTTTTTAAAACCATTGTTGATCTAGAACTTGGAGATTGGTTTTGATGAATTTAAATGATTTCTTTGTAAAATCAAAACCAGCTATGGAATTGTACACTTTATTTGCCTTAGCAATTAAGTTATTGTTTTATGTTTTGGACATCCGTTTTGATGTATTGTATTTAAATATGATGTTTTTTTTAAAATGATTCTTGAATAGGCTCTCTTTTCGGCTATGTTGGGTAGCCTTATGCCACTGGAAGAGTTGGCCCACTGTCTGTAGAAGGCCTGGGGTAAGTGCCTCTGCCTCTGCCTCCGCCGACTTATGCTGCGCGGGCAGCGGCGCCAGCATAACGGGCGGAGTGAGATGAGAGCGTCGGGCCGAGCGCCCAAATGAGTTACAAAGCAGCGCCACACATCGACGGTCGACGTTCACTTCGCTCGCTGGCTGAGTGACTCGTGGTTCGGTCGGAAATCGCCTTATCGTGTGTATCCCCTGCGGATTTGAGTTTTGGATTGTATATACGCATACAAATAGTGGCTTTCTTGATTTCTTCTCATTGAAGTGCAATAGAAAACTAAGTCGCTGGTTTTAGTTTTGTTCTTCTCGCGTCTAATTACCAAATCGATAAGTCCTGAGCAAGGGTTCTGCGCGCCCTCTAAGGGAAACTCACCACACCCACTG
Source organism: Drosophila subpulchrella (assembly GCF_014743375.2). NCBI lineage: Eukaryota > Metazoa > Arthropoda > Insecta > Diptera > Drosophilidae > Drosophila > Drosophila subpulchrella. The sequence continues at coordinate 10,336,538 of NC_050609.1, forward strand.
ATACCCACTGAAATCTTCATCTCTCCGGGCTGTAATTCACATTTCCAGCAGTGCGTAGAGTGCATTTCAAATAAAATTTTAATGCGAGCATTGAGTTTCATGTGGCTATTTTGTTTAACTGAATCACTGGTCGCCAAGTGCTACGCTTTGTGTTTTTGTGCTTAAGAAATTATCAATTGTTTACGCTTTTATCGCTGGAACAAGGCAATGTATACACACATATGATGGATACAGTCACTTTGTGTACTTCTACAATGGACTTCCCAGCTTGAATCGACAAAGATTTACATTTTGCCAAGGTAAATGGGTTATTATTTGGGAAAATATATCTGCCAAGGCAGCCACAAGTTTGCATTTGTTTTGGAAAATCGATTTTCTGAGAGTGAGAGGGCGCTGCTCTCTTTCCGCCTCTCAGCTGATTGTTAGGGGGGGTGGTGGTCGGTGGGCGGTGGGCGGTGTTCAATGGGTGGGGTGGTGTTCCAGCCCCGTTTCCTTGACACGCTACCTTTACCCGCAGATACTTTTCTTTTGCGTGCTGTGTGCAATTGATTCCGCTCCCCAAATGGATCGCAACTGAGTCACTGGCCCACACTCGCCAAGATGTAGTTTTCGGTGGCAGGAACCCAAAAGGCCATGTAGAAGCAACATCTGCCAGCTGGCGGAAGAGGGTTGTTCCATGTGGTCGACGCGATATGAATATTGACCACCCTCTGAGCCGGAAAACTTTCTGCAAGCCAACCCATTTGGACCTTGTTTATTGGTTTCGAGTCCCCTGGAACACCCCCATCGATTGCAGTCTGATATCTCCTGTTAATTAAACACGTATGCAGTATTTATGGAGTTTCGGTAGTAATCTGATTGCTTGCCACACTGAGAGAAACCATTATTTATAAAATGTCGTGTTTCTGTAACTCAAATTACTGTCTGCCCCAGAAAAATAATGTTATTAAGAACTTGAGATTAAAGAGACATCCATTTTAAAAACATTGACTCAGAGAAGTTATTGATAAGAAGTTTTTAAATATAGTTCAAATATTCCCGAGGAATTATTAAATGTTTAAGAGAATATATATTTTAAAAAATATCTCCAACATGATGTCACAAAAGCTTGTTAGGCAAGAATTTCTTATATATGTACAAGAGATTTGGAATTGGAAATATTTAAATATATTCATATTCACATTTTGCAGCCCATTGCGTCGGCTTTAAATTGTAATGCCTTAGAATAATGACAAATTGTTTTGGACAAAACTAAATATGGGCGCACCCAGGCTCCATACCTACTGTGAGCAAGAATTCAATTGACTGGGAAATAAATTTCATTACTTATGGCTTGCCAAAGTCGCATGTAAAGTATTTATAACCTGTACATATGCACTGTGAATAAATGGAGGCCATATATGACAGGCCAGAGGCGTCGCCCACATGCGAAGTTGCCGCAGAGATATAATAATAACTCTGAAGCAATATGTGCCGAGATATGTGAGTTCCTCAAGCTTCGCTCTCGTTTCTCCCCGCCTGCTGTTGTCTTTGACATAACGTAAACAGTTTTAAATTACAAAAGTGTTTGCACCCAGATTCATATGATATATGAGATCTCAGAGTCTCCCTTTATCTGTCTATGAGAAGTGGTTAAGATACCAAAACCTGTTCATGCCGTCAAGTGCTTGGATATCATCACTTTTACTGCCTGCAAAGAGTTTTCTTGTGCTTGAAAAGAATTTCCCCATCACTGGCACACCTGCTGGCCATTCATCGATCGGTCTTCGAGTCTATTCTCTTGGCCACATTCAAGATCAATTGGTTGGAATGCCCCACGACATGTGTAGAACCACTTAGTTAGGGTACTTCCACTCGTCTGTTGCTATTTGTTTTTTTTTTTGAAAACTAATGTAAAGACATTCCCGAATTTAGGTTAAAAATGTGTGAATGAAATATGGAATCGCTCCTCAACATTATAAAAGAACAAGCAAATGTGCCCGGGGGAATCAGTAGTCTTTGGGCCGCTTGTTTTTTGGAGTCACTTGGCATAGATTGGTAATGCCACTCGAAGACCCACAGGCAGTCAGGCAAACAGATAGATAGAAAGATAGATAGGGGGCAGGAAACTGGGTCATTTGCCTAGCGTCTGTCTTGTTTAAATACTTGCGCCTGATTTATTGGGGACTTTGTAAAGTTGATTAATCAAATTGACTCGTGCGCGGCATTTATTTCTAGTTTCGTTTCTATCCGCCGCTGTTTTCGGATTTTTTTCTCACATTTTCATTTAAGTTTTGGCTTCTTTGTCAAATTTATGGCCCTTAAGCGTCTTTGCCCGCGATGATATTGTGGAATTATGTTGCATAAGTTATGCACAGTCTCCACCATTGTGCTTGGGAATAAAGCCTCATTAAGCCGCTTTTAAAAGAAACATAGAAACCGGAAAGGATCCAAGGGGAACCACACCTTTTTGTTAAATCCTCTTAAATGTGTGGGTGTTTCTAGACTGTTCCTCATAAGATTCCTTAGGCCCAGAAAACCTACTGAACGCAGTTGACCGGTGACAGTTGAATAACCCCATTGATTACCATATAGAAAGCCTACTAAGCATCGTTATTTTTTATGGATTATCTGGTAATTATGGTTATTGGCTTTTCCGAAGCTTCCGTTTCTTGCATTTCTTTCTCTTTTTGCTGATTAACCAGCAACAAACGGAGCCGACGATGCCGATTTGATGGCTGTTGTCTCGCCAAAGTCTGATAATTGTGGGGGAAGCGAGATACTTAAAGGTGCCCGGGGGCCACGTGGGGTCTTGGGTTTTTGGGGGGCTGCAGAGGGGACAGACATTCGGTTGGAATTCCGCGTCACTTTATGGCCGTTGTGCGAACATTTTTCCCATTTGTTTCGTGGGGCCCCGTAATGATATACCCAAGACCATGGCATCTTTTTCCTACGAATGTGAATTGAAAATTACTTTGCTGGCTCTTTTTTTTATTAGGTTTTGGTTTTCTCTTTTTTTATCGTGTCTTTAAAGCGATTACAAAACTTCCACCATTAATTATCGCTATGGACTTTTTTCTCCCATGACGCATCGAGATGAAAAATTGTATGCCATTTTTGCATAGCTGTAATTGATGATACGCTCCAAGAGCTTACAGAATATTATGCACTGGCCATGGTGCACTTCCGCTCCATTTGAAGTCAATGCGATGCTTCACTGCGAAATCTCGCACACGAGGTACAAAATTAGGTCGCAAAATGATTCTGAACAGTAAACGTGTAGTTTCATTCATGAAATACTTTCACGTCTTGCAAATATGAAATTATCAAAATAAGTTGAAAGAGCCATTGATATTTTGCAAAGCTATATATCTAAAATATTTTGCTGGACTTTTATAAAAGAATAATTCTAGAGTATTTTGATAGAAAACCTCTATCAAACAATTGCATAACATTTGGCTGCACATATTTATAATTGAGATCAGCAAAGGTGAATCAGTAGTTAGCTTAACAAGTGCAATATAACTTTTTAATTGAAATAAATGGTCAGACGACGTCATTTACAAAGTGATTACTAAATTGTCTCAATTTAAATGTGTTTTTTAATATAACCTCAGCTAATAATTCTCTTCAATTCTTTTGTCTTTGCAGGTAAGCTTCATGTTAAACTAAACGGAAATGCGTGTAGCTCACTTCCATATTGTCATGGGCAATCAATTGACAGACGGTTCAAGGTCGAGGGAGCTGCCCACATCCGATGGATGGATATTAACGAGTGGCCATATCTTTTACTGAATCGGTTTGAATTGAGCGCTGCGTGCTCGAGTGCTTAAAACCCAGACCAGGCCGTAGACACGTCGAGCTGTGTTCAAGAGCTTCGATTGACACAAAATCTGTGAGGCAGCGAGAACCACAAGGGGTTTTACTATTTAAAGAGATCTCAGAGTATGCAATCGATGGCAGCTTTATGAGCCTGTTAAATCTAGTCCCCAGCTGTTGTATACCCACCTAAGAAAACTGGCCCACACTCCGATCAGTAATTCCACTCTTGACTTACTTTTCAAGTATTTTATTTCCGTCTCGTCATCATCAGTAAACCAAACACTTGTCTCCACTATTCATCGGTGTGCCCAGGGCACATCCGAATTCCCGCCCGAACTCCGCGGAGTTGCTCAGCGGTCCATTCACATCCCATCTCTCCGGTGTGTGCTGCATCAGGGGCATCGATTCCAATATGGCTTCCTGATTATCCTTGGCCCAGCAGCGAGTCTGTGCAAAGTATATGAAGAACAACTGAGTGTTGGTGAAGTTCAGCTCCGGCAATGTTTCTTTGGCCAGCAGTAAACGCATATTGTGATCCTGCTGCTCCAGCCAAGCCAAATAGGCGTTAAAGGCCAAGTTAAGACCGCTGCCCTCGGCTATGATCTCCCTGAGCCTGGTGGCATTGCGAAATTCGCCAGGTTCATTGTACAAGTAACTGCTGTACTGAGCCCGCTGGCATTCGCTGACATTCCGGTAGCCAGACATGGTTAGCTCGTTCCATTGGGACGTGGCCTGTGGATGATGGTTCCATCCCTCGTCGTCGAAGGCCTGAACCAATGCGCTGGCCAATCGTTGGCCCAGTAGAGCATATTTCAGTGCCCTGGGATAGTAGTAATTGTAGAAGGGAGCCTGCAGCAGACCCCATCCCACCAGGACCATTTGCTGACGAGGAGATAGGGCAGTACGCACCTCGAATGCCTCCAGGCCCCCTCCATCCGAACCAAAACTGTTGCCTTTCAGACGCTCGAACTGCTGATGAGATTGATATTTGAGAACGATCTCCAATCGATGCCAGTAGTCCTCCGATTTCTGGAACTGCAAATCGGAGAGATCCAAACTCTGGTAGTCCGGCAGTGAGAATCGATATTGCGACGATCTTGTCCTGGCCGCTCTGCGATCATTCTCGTCCATCCATTCCACACGGAACTGCTCCTCGAGAGCCTTGATCACATCGTTGAAGACTTCGTCCAAATCATGTTTGGCATTATCGCGCTGCACATGACGCTGGAACATCTCACCCAGAACCTGGGGAAAGAGGCGTTGCGTCACCTGGACGCACTGGCGGGCACGTTCCGATGGAGCTGCCTCCGGCGGCTGATTCAGTTCGTTTAGGGCCAGGTACATAATGTAGCCACCAACGGTGATGCGGTTGTTGCCTCTTACAGTCTTGACCAAATGTTTTAAGTATTCCGGGGAGCGGAGGTAGACTTTATCTTGATACCGACTCTCTAGGGTGACCTCTACAAACATTTTGAAGTCCAACTGATTGCCCAACTCGTTGGTGAGATCGACCAGTGTCACTCCTCCATTTTGACGACGCAAACGCTCTTGGCCAGTTCGCGAGCGTGCTCCGTAAATGGGAACCGGCCCCAGAGGTTGAGACTCCTCCTCGGGCTTTTGAATATCCTGCACTCCTATTTCCTTGCAAAGCTCAAATTCGAAACGGATTATATCTCCGGCAAACCGAGCCGCCTCGCCGGTTTCCAAGCCAAACCAATCGCGCATGTTGTCCGTCACCTGCTGCTGCACCTGCTCATAGACCTCATCTTTCACTTCAGCTACTCGCGTGGCCAAGGCATTGCAGTGCTCCGCAGGGATAATGGTTAGCTTGGGCTCACCAAGGTATATGCTATTCCCCTGCATATTCTGTAGGTTGAGATCGATATCCAAACCCAGAAGTATTTCCAATCCGTAGTTCCTTCTGAATTCACCCATAGTTTGCACCCACTGACGGTTGTGCTGCCAATTGGAGTTGGGCACATTGCGCAGTCCTCCGTTATCCTTGAGGATCTTCATCAGGAATTGACGTCTTTCGTGGGCATTTGCTTCCACGGCCACGCAGGAATCGTAGAAGTCTCTCACCTTCCGGACATTCGCCATACTGGGACCACTGTAGCCATTCGGATGATTTCGTGGTTGAAGGGGCTGCGTCAGTAGCTGTTGCAATTGGTCCGAGATTTTGGACTCCATCACCTGCTGGGCTGTGGCCAACTCTCCCGGGCGAAGCTGCCGCTTATGATAACCACCCCACTTGCCACAGGCGTACTCAAAGAAATCCGTACAGGGATCGACGCTTAGGTTCATGTACTTTTGAACATTTGTTGCCATTTGTTGGCGCACCATATGCTCCTCACGTGGATCCTGAAGGCTTCCACCCATCTGCAGGCGGTTCATGGCGTTATGTCGGCCCTCAGTCACATCGCCAATATGGATTCCAAGGAGGAGCAGCAATTCCAGCAGAAAACTCAACCAAGCGCTTCTGGTAGCTCTCATCTTGGCGTTAAAAAATCGACTGAGCTGGTTGGAGGCTTGATAAGCCACGGAACGGTAGCATCTCCAGGCTGGGCTTGAACCTGGGAGAACTGGGTCAAGTTCGCTCTCAGTCCCTGAGGGTTATCGCACCCATTGGAGCTCTGAAATCCGCGAGAGAAGTAAACAAACTCGGCCTCGCCAACCGAGATCTTGGCATTGACAGCAAAATATTACTAGTCGCTTGGTGACAAGGTTTTTCTATTATCAAGCTAGCGAATGTTGTAATTCAAAGTACTAGAAGGCTTATAACCTCTTCCAGACAGGGAAGCATTTCCGATCTTTAGTATAGAAGTCTCAGCGAATGTAGTAAATGTAGATTATTTAAATAAAGCAAACAATCTGTCTAGATATGCTTTATTTTCAAATTCTAAGAGTTAGCTATAGAACATTCCAATGTAATTCTTTATTTTCATAAAAAACAAACGTAAGGGTAGTTCTGATAAGGGTATATTTCATATGTCAAAGAATTCGTGTATTGCTTTTAATCAAATTATAATTATTTTTAGTATATAGTACACTTGCTGGCAGGATTCATGGGAGAGCCAATGGGACACCGGAATTCCCTCGCGAATTCAACTGAATTGCGAAGTGGACCATTAACCTGCAGACGTGTCCAGGTATGATTCTGCCGTGCGCTGTAGAGGAATCCTCCCGGTGTCCATTGGTCACCTTTGGGACGAATCTCCTCCAGACTACAGTGCTGCTGGGCATAGGCCACGAAGAAAAGAGCCGTGTTCGTGTAATTTAGTTCCGGTAGAGTCTCCTTGGTCAGCTTACTGAAGTCGTTGTTTGGCTCTTGGAATCCCAGCCAGGTTAGATACGCTCGGAAGGCGACATTGAGGGCTCCACTGTCCGTGATCAACTGCATGGTGGCACTCTCATTTGCTCGCAAATAGTGTTCAACCTGGCGGGCAAAGCACTTGCTTCGAATGTGATATTCCCAGGCTGTTTGGCCATCCCAATTGTCCCGCTCGAGCAGACCAACCGACCAGTGGGGATCGTCGAAAGCCATTACCAACTGTTGCGCCAGCTTAACGCCCAAAGTGGCATAGCGAAGGGCGTGGCCATAGTGGAGATCGTAGGCAGGAGGCTGCAGCAGGGCCAATCCCATATCCAAACGTCTCTGAACTGGTCGCAGGCGCACCCTGGCCTCAAAAGCATCCACGGGATCCGAGGGAGCTGGCATGAATTCTTCGAAGAGGCGGTTATTTCTGTGCGATTGAACCGCACCCAAAAGCTGACGGAGATTGTGCCAATAGTTTCCACGCTCCAGCTGCAGTTTGAGGATCAATGGGCGCTCGTAACCCGACATCTCAAGCTTGAGGTTCCTTAGCTTATCTTGACCCACTCGCTGGCTGCCCTCCACCAACCAGTCTGCACCCAAACTCTGTCTCAGGGCTGTCTTTAGTTTTTCAAACAGGTTATTAAGATCTGTTATATTATCCTCCGTTCCAAACTGGCGGGCATAAAGTTCTCCCAAAGCAGTCGGAAGTAGTTCTTTGGTTCGTTCCAGGCACTGTCCTTTCCTCAAATGTGGGCGATCATCTAGGGGGAAATTCAGGAATGACACCGCTCGGTACATAATGTAGTTGGCCACCAAACTGATATTGTGAGCACCCACAGTGCGTTTTAGTTGGCGAAAGTATTCCGGTGATGCCATGTAAATAGGCTTGGAGATATCCCTGTCATAGCTGGCCCTCACATATGATGCCAGATCGAGTTCGAAGGCATTTGAGAACTCACTCAATGTTTTGCGACTGTAATTTGCCACGTATAGTTGCTCTTCGCCATCCCAGGGATAAAAGGGTCTACCTTGCATTCCGCCACACAGTTCATGCTCGAAGCTGAGGATGTCGGCGGCCAGGCGAGCGGATTCCTCATGTCCCAATGCCAGCCAAGACTTGAGTTCGGAAGCCACTCGTTGCTCCAGGGGTTCGTAAATGGAGTCCCTGATGTCCAAGCGATTTCGGGTGCACAACTCGGGTGGAATTATAGTGCTGGGTTCGCTCAAGTACAAGCTGTTCTCGTTCACATTGCCGTAGTTATAACCCACCCGGAGTCCGATGAGGATGTCCATTCCATAGTGGAGCCTCAGTCGACCCAGCACACTTAGCCAATCGTAGTCGTGATGATGCACCGCCCATTGGGAACCCGGAACCGCTGGAAATCCTCCATTCTGGGTGATGAACTCGCTGAGGAACTGCTGCTGCTGCTGGCTTTGTTGCGCCTGTGCCGCCACGCAGGACTTGAAGAACTCCTTCGCCTGTCGAGCTATGACGCTATCCTCCCTCCTCACAGCCTCCTCCAGGAGCAGGAGGAGCTCGCGGTCCGTTTGCTGCTGCAGTTGCTCCCTTGGCGTAGAAGTTGATTTCCAATTGCCACAGGCATAGGCATAAAAATCCACACAGGGATCGACACTTTTATTCACATGACCGCCCATCTCGTGTGCCTTTGCACGACGCACCGGTTGTTCCGATTGGTAGATCCGCTGAAAGGGTGGTGGTGAATCCTCGCCAGAAACCCAAGCATTTGGCTGGAGGTGTGGCAGCCAGAGGAGCCATAGGAAAACTGTTGTCCAAACCGGGTCCGACATGCTGCCGGAGCTCGGTGAAGCTTTCGACTGCCTTCTCTATTCGCAATCGCATTCAGGCAGCCGAGAGTCCGAGTTGATATGACCAAGGGTCAGTCGGGGTTATCGGTCCCCAAGAGAGTAAAGTGGGCAGAGAAAGAGATTTGCTTCCAGAAACTAATGGGAGTGTTGTAAGCATTACACAGCGTTACTCTGGAATCACATGAGTCATATTTTACTCAGAAATGCTTGCGTAATTCGATCAAGATGGGTCTTCTTGGATGCTCTTTTTAGTTAAATTTCTAAAGAATTTAAAAGATGTTACACATCGAAATAATTTAGCTAAAAGTATAGATATAATAACTTACAAAAGCGTACAAATCTCTAAAACAACTTTAACTTGAACTAAAAATAATACTCATTCCTTAAAACTTGATGTTTTGCTAATAATAAAAAAGTTCTTATATTCAAATTAAATTATTGTAAAACTATAATAACTGGCGCGTTCTCAGGAGTAATATATGAAAACATGATTTAAAAACTTTTGACGAATCTGCTTCCCATAATCATAACAATCTAAAAGTTTTCGATACTAAAGAATAGATATAGTAATATGGGAAGCAAGTTACCGATAGAAACTCAAACAAAAGTATGGAAAGTGCAACAAAGCTTTTATTTCGTAGTCTGGTGGTATAAATCTATTAAATATGGATGGCAAATATTGTTCTCTCAGTAGAGGGTGCACTTGAAGCGGGCGTTCAGCTTATCGTCCCTGGAGCAACCGTAGGCATTGGCGAAGGGTTGTGAGTTGGATAGCGCCGTGTTGACCCGCAGCTGCTCGGGAAGCTCATCGAAGTGCTCCAGAGATTCCGGGTAATCGGTGCAGTACAGCTGCGCATAGCCCAGGTAGAAAAGCTGATTGTTGTCGTGATCGAGTAGCGGAAGTCGTTCCCGCTGATAGATAACCGGAGTTTCGGCCGCATTCTTAAACCATTGTTGGTAGGCGCGATAGGCGATATCCAAAGCCCCATTATCGGCCACAATTCGGCGCAGCAGGTCCTTATCGTTCACGGGCTTACCCTTGTACTCCACATAGATCGCATACTGCTCCTGGAAGCACTGAGTGCGTCGGGAATACGAACTTTCCGAGGTGTTGTCCCACCAGTTGTTTTGATAGCCATAAGAGTCGTAACGCCTGCCCACTCCATCGAATCCATGGAGCATTTGTCGAGCGAGGAGCACACCCAAAGTGGCGTACTTCAAGGCATTGGGATATGCGGGATCCCAGAAGAACCTCGCCTGCAGGAAGGTGATCGGCACCTGAATGCGGTTCTTCTGGATCTCGTAGTGCGGCAGCTTATACACTTCATCCTCGACCACCGGTTCCTCCATCAATTTGGCCAAACCGCGTTGTGTCTTCCACTTGAGTACCTCCACCAAATTCGGGTAAAAACGTTCCATGTGCAGATTAAGGCCGTGCATCTGGCGGATCAACTTGTTGTCGTCGTGAGTTCTGAACTGCAACTTCAAAGACTCCAGCTTGGTGATGGCCTTCTGCCTGGTCTCCAACGTAAGCCAGAGTAAACGCTCCGAGGCCTGCAGATCCTCGCGAAAGACTCGTTTGATATCCGACCATGTCGACTGTAGCTCGTTGATCATCTGCATGTGATTGTAGTTGCGATGGAACAGGCTCTCCAGCTGATGGGGGAAATATTGTTGGGCCAGTTGGACACACCAAATATCCGGTTGCTGGGATGGCGGCACTCGAGCAGCATCCAAAGCCTCCAGAGCCTTCCACATCGTGTAGTTTGCCAGCTGCAGTTTGGGCGTTTCCCTTATTACATCCACCAAATTGGAGAGATAATCCTCGGGTGTCTCATACAAATCCATGTATAGGTTGTCGTTGAAGATCAGCTGCAAATAGCGGGTCACATCCACAAAACTGCCATAGGCGGACTTCATCTCGGCGGCGGTCCTTTGGCGAGTGGTTTGCTCCAGGGTGAGCGCCGCATTGTGGGGCAATCCCTTGGCCAACTGCTGCTCTATTTGGACCACCTGAGTGGCCACCTCCCGCAGCCAGTGTTCCGATTGTTCCGGGAAATATAGATGTAGCTTCTTCTCGATCGAACGTTCGTAGAGCTCCCGAGTGCCTTCAAAGTGGTCATTCAAATAGTGGCGGCGTGACATGGGGAATTCGGGAGCGCCGATCTTCAAGCGATGCATTTTCTCCTCCTTATAGTCGAGAATCACATTTAAGCCTATGAAGATGTCCACGCCAAGGGAACGTTTCAGATTGGCCACCACCTGCAGCCAATCGTACTCGTACTGATACCAGGAGGGAACTCGAATCTCCGGCCAACCACCACGGAAGTCAGCCACATTTTGCAGGGTGGCCAAAGCGGATCGGGTGTCGTTGGATTGAAGGCGGCACGAGTTATAAAAGTTCTTCAACTGCCGATCGGCACTGTTCTCAGCACCTCTAGTAGCACTCTTGAGCATCTCAGCGCTTTTCCTGATGTACAGTTCCTGCAGCTCCTCCAGGTAATTGGTCCGTTGACTGGACAAACGAGCCGGATGCAAACGTGGCCAATTGGCGCAGGCATAGTTGTAAAAGTTGGAACAAGTGTCCTCTTTATCCTCGCCCATGTAAGCCTTAATGTGAGCCGCTTTGGCCAGTCGCAGGATGTCGTAGGTATAATTTGCGGCCAAAGGATGTGGCAGAGAGGCATCACATACACATATGGAAAGCAGGATGACTCCCAGCAGGAGTCGGAACGGTTGATAGACCATTATCTACGGCTTTATAGCGACTTTTCCCGTGTGATCCGAATGATTGCCGAAACGAAACTGAGCGGGAATCGAGAGACGCGTCGATTTTTGACTTGAACAGAGGCTTATCGTCGACCGCTTGATTGGTTAATTAGTTCCATTAACCGATGCAGTGAATTTGCTCAGCTTCTCAATTGCGCGACTGACCTAAAATTCTAATTTGAGTGCTCATTTCCATCTATTTCTCTTTTTCTCCCGCATCTTGTAATCGCGTTTTGTGGGCTGTATTCGCACTTGACCCTCAAGGTAGCTACTCTCAGAGCCCCCGACTCTTATACATATATGTCTGTACTCGTATAGTTAATGAGCTAATGACTTTTCCGAGCCCAAGGTTGGGGCAGACTCATCATCATCCTGTTGTTGTAGTGTACAATTAAAATTTGTTTGTGCTCACTTAGTTGGTTCGTGCCGTAATTCTAATGATTCCCCCTGCTTCTTCCTCTAATTGCAGATTGAAATTTTCCTCAAGCTAGATTTCTAAAAACATTTTTACCACGGAAATTGACTAGAAATTGCCAGCCAGCAATCATCACCAGACAACAGCCAACAAGGAAACTTCACACACGGTAAGGGATTGTCTTTCCTAGCACATATATCACATACAGTAGCGGTCAAAATAATAGTAAATAATATAAATATCTAAGATATAAGAAGATTTAATAAAAATCTAAATAATATGTGGGTCCAAAAAATATCTTGTGGTTTAATATCACTTTAAATCCGGCCTGAAAGTATGCAATGTTATACGTTGAGTTTTATATTGACCGCAACTGTAAATCCTTCATAAGTACGTATATTTTCTGCACTCGTAAATTATATTGGCTAAGTAGGGCTTTTGGGACAAAGCCAAGACCCAAAGCCATAACTTACTGCACTGTCATCCGCTTGGAATCCATTAAGTATTTGCCACAAACTTGCTTTCAAAGTTCCGTTTATTATTTGCAATTGCGCTACGAGAACTTTTCACTTTCCGTCTGCATTGAGTTGGAATAAATAATGTGGTATTGCTACATCTACTTCTTAGTCACTAAGTTAATACTTGATGGGCCGCTTAACCAACGGTGCTTTTAAGTGTTTGTCCGTTGAGGCGTGGGTCCAACTCCACGGGACTTAAGGAATAGTTGTACTTCACGTGGTAGCCATTGTCGTCGGCCTTATAGATGGCCGTTTCCACATAGGCATAGTTCTTTTCAATGCCCTTGAAAAGGGTTGAGGATGTGCGTTTGCCTGTGATGATCAGTTCGGGTTCCTTGCCAGATTCCTCGGAGTTATCCATGAGCTCTCCCTTTTCATCTCGTGTTCCGTACACCTCCTTAATGCTACATATAGGAATGACAAGAACTTTTATATTTGCAAAGTGATCAATCAAGTGAATCAAACACTCACTGGAATTCGTAGAGCACTGTGGTGGACCCATGATTTCGATCGATATACAGAACAAACAATATAAACACCACTAGGAACTGGAAAATTTGTTGGATATTAGTTTGTTTACTCCAGGTTGTTTTTTTTTTAGATCTTTTACTTGCCGTATTGACTCTGATCATTCTAATTCAACTTGCTGAGATTCACTGAATGAATGAAATCCCTGATGCGATTACGATATTTATTTGTTTTGTGTTCTTGCAGTAGTTGCAGTCTATACTACGGAACTAGTTAGACCGGTCGCTAACATTGCAACTGAGAGTTTTTGATCTGGCGATTCCGCACCACTTATTCTTCGGACAGATATAGAGAGAGATATTTATGATATTTCTGACTTTTCTGATGTGCTGTCAGCAATCGCCCCAAACGAGTTTCCTCCGATCGTGTTGTGACTATTTCCATCAGTATTGGGACTTGCGATTATTGACTGGATTTAATAATTGCGCCCAGCAATGCCGATTGACAGGCAATTACTGCCTCTATTGGGGCGTCTGGTCTTTGGGGGTTTCTGTGTCATCAAAGCTTCGGGAAAATCTCCGGAAAATAATGGAAATCTTTTTGTTTCGGGGTTGTTTCCTAATCTTAAAACATTCATAATCACAATTATATGTAAATGGGAGTTTTTTAATGTTTTTTTTCAAGGACTAGCACATTTTAATAGTTATATTGTTATTATTTTCAAAAGTTGCGCACTCAACAGTTTTCTACGATTTTTGCTGACGTCTTTAGGTGTTGATAAATAAGAGGAAATTTTCCATTGGAATTCATAGATATCTATTTCTCATTGTTTCCCTCAGAAGTCCCAGCTATAGCCAAACAATTTGCCAAGGCAATACAGCCCAAGACAAAATGTAGAATCTATAGATAAAATGTATTAAGATATTTAGCAATCCTGAGTTTAACTTTAATAGTTTATAGTAAAATCGCGTTCAGATTGCCCGATTCATTACACTTGGGGAAAGCTAATCAAACAAGAATTATAAACCATCTATAAGCTTTATTTGTGTATCCTTTAAAACTGGTTAGTAGAATCTGCTAGCCTAAGGTTTGGAATATTCCTAAAAGGTTCGTACCCAACTGTCGTCCAACACTTATGGGAACGGGGTCACAATCAACCATTGGGTTTGGAAAATTTTTATCGTATATTCGAGTTGTGGTTGAGGTGGAAGATGGTGCAAGAGTCGGTAAGGGTACCAAAAACCTTCTCGTAGTGACGTCTCCTGGATTGTTAGTCATACTATTAGGTTGAAAGGAATCCCTTTCCGTATTTATTCTCACTATAGGTTTACATAAGCTAGCATCCACTGCAGATTCTCCAGGTATCCGCAAAGGGTTTAAAAATCCCAGGTCGATGCTAAAAGAATTAGCGAAGGCAAAACAGCCAAGGAGAAAAATAATCTATATATGAAACGAATTGGTAATTATTAAAGGGCAAAGAAATTCCTTGGATACTTACACTCGGTTGCATTTTTAATCTGATACTGAACCCATAACTCCCTGTCAGTCTGTTTTATATAGAGCCCGCTGTTAATTAGAATTGCATAAAATTACTTACTCAGATATATAGTAAATAAAAACGAGTTTAGATTGTTAGAAATATTATGACACATATTGTGTGACGTTTGAAAACTCATTAAGGACAATATATAATTATTCTTTGAAGGTACAGATATACAGATGGTATTTTATTTATTTCATTTTTATCAAAGGTTTTTTATATAATAAACTTATCTAGCCCAATTGAGTTTTAACAAGTGTTTTTAGAGTTTGACCATTCAATCGTGATCCCAAACCTTCCGGAAGGGGTTCGCAATCATCCGGAATTTGGTCACTGTTTTCCAAGCTGACATCGGTTGTGCTTGTGGTGGAAGTTGGTTTAGGAGTAGGTAAAGGTACAAGTTTTCTTGCGATGGTGCTGGGTACATTTTCAACTTTATCCCTGAAGACTAACAATAATCTTGTCGACAAAGGTATTAAGCGTCTTAGGCCATTTTTATCTTCTCCACTATCGATTTCCAAAGGGCTTGCTGTGGAAGTTTGTTCAAGAGTAGGTAGGGGTACAATCCTCCGTTCGTTTAATACTCCACTATTAAGCTCCGTTGTACTTGTAGTGGAACTGGGAGCTAGAGTTGGCAGAGGAACAAGCTTTCTTAAAATGGCGTCCTCAAGACTAGTTGCACTACTGGGCAGTATACTTGGCTTCGAACTTGTAGTCTCAACGGGTTTGGGGGATAGAGTAGGTAAGGGTACAATTCTTCTTGAGGTGGCGTCTCCGGGTGTATTTGTACTGGTGGACTGTTCACTTGGCTCCGAACTCGTAGTCTCAATGGGTTTGCATTGCTTAAAATTCCGTGTTACCTCCTTGGACGAAGACTGAACAAAGTTATCATCAGATTCTGGATTTTTTGATGACATCCAAATCGGTTGACTTGTGCCATATGAATTTACAACGGCGGCGAAGCCAAGAAGCACAAATACTCGTATAATCTATATGAGATAATTTTGTTAACACTATTTCACAATGCAATCCCGTTTAATTGGGTACTTACACTCAGTTGCATATTTGATTCTATACTAAAGCTTAAACTCTCTGGCTGTGGGTTTTATACTGAACTCGCTCTTAATAGTTTCCCCATCTATATGAAAACGGGTTTACAATGTTAGGTATATTATGATGAAAACAGCATGACGTTCTAGGAATCAATTAAGGTCAAGATATAATTTTCTTTGTTTTTATACAGATGCATTTTATTAAAATAAAGAAAATTGATTTTATATTGTAAGCGTTGTATTCATGGTTCACATAGCTATATCCTTTGGGGTAAGTGCTTAGTAACGAGGGTTCTTAAAGTTTGGGCATCCAATCGTGATCCCACACCCTCGGGAATAGGTTGGCAATCATCTAAATTTGTATCTTCGTTTTTCAAGTTGACTTTGGTCGTGCTTGGGGTTACTTTTGGTTCATGAGTAGGTAAGGGTACAAGTTTTTTTAAGATAGGGCTAAGGGTGGAAGTGCCTTTAAAAGGTATATTAGTTTCGGTAGAACTTGGTCTTTCGGTGCTGGCGTCTTTAGGAGGAATTGTACCATTGGTCAGATCATTTGGCTTTGAACTCGAAGTCTCGACGGGTTTGCATTGCTTAAGGCTCGGTTTCACCTCCTCAGACAACGGTTGATTATTTGGCTCATTAGATGAGGGTTTTCTCGATAACACCTGGTTAAGGCCAACAGAGTGTACAACGGCGATCCAGCCGAGGAGCACAAGTACGATCTATATAAGATACATTCTTAGCACTATTTCACAAACTGAACTGCAGGTTTACTGAATACTTACAACTAGTTTCATGTCTGATTTGCTACTAAACTAAGAATTCTCTGGTAGATGCTTTTATACTGACCTCGCTCTTAGTTCAAGTCTACTTATTGATACATACGCGTTATATACAACTTATATATACGATCGGGTTTAGATAGTTAGATGGAATTCGAAACATACTTCTTGGCGTTAAGAATTAATCATTTTTTATTTTATTTTTTCAGATCCAAGTAAACCTTACAGTCTATTTAATTTTTACGCTGTCACTAAAAGACAAACGCTTTAAAGCAATTGATTTTATATTGCTCATCGTGGTAGTTAGTATTCAAAAAGTTTTCCATTTAGATTGACCAATAAAAAACTTGCTCAGACATATAGATCAATTTGAGGCGTACTTTAAGGCATTTTCAAAAATCAACGAAAATATTCTACAGCGTTCTTAGTTTTAACCTCTCAAGTGTTTCTTTAACTTAGGAGTTCTTTTGAACGAGAATTTTTAATGCAGCTGCACTAAGCATTATATGAAAAGGGTCCAACGGGCTCTTATTATTAGTTCTTGAACTAGTTGACGAATCCTTTGAATGAAAATCTCTCAAATGAATTAAAAGCTTAGACGCTTCTTCATACGGATGGACTTTTTCCAAGTCTGGGTCGTTTTAAAGGCCATGTGACTTGCAAAGTATGGCCAGCACAAGAATCAGGGTACAATTCTAAATGGAATAGAAAATGTCCATAATATTTTGAATTTTTATTTTCAACTATATAATCACTCACTATTAATCGCATTTTTACTTTGATACTGTTGCTTAAACTCGCTAAAATGCTCTAATGATGTTCGTGATTGAACTCCCTATGGCGTTTGAACACCTCGTTTTTATCGTTTTTATGCCTACCAATCACTAGTAAATAAAATTAAAACAAACCGAGTCACGTCGAAATAATGTTCAGTACTGTTATGCTTTTAATAAATTATTAGCCTATGATTAATTTGATTTCTTTCTGAGTGGGTTCCGATAGAAAATATAAATGAATAACTTATGCGAGAATTTTAAGTAAAGTCGCACTTAGTCTTGTTCCTATAGATTCTGGATTGCAGTTCTCCTCAACAACTGGATTACAATTGAGGGTTGTAAATTCGACATTAGTTGGCTCATTGGTGGTTCCAACATTATCTGGTATATCCTTTGCTGGTTGTGTTCTTAGAATAGATAGAAGTTTTTGGATTCTTGCTTTCGACTTAACAAGCTCTTGTTCACTGATGGAATTCAAATCGTTATCCTTCGCTCTATGCTTTATTGAGTCTTTAAACCAATCAGTTGATGAGTACGGGTCCTTGTGAAATACGATCTCGGGATTTGCAGTGGTTGAGTCCTGGGTATCCAAACTTCCACCACCCCAACTTAACTTCAACAAGACGATAATGCATGCAAGGAGTGTGCAAAATAGGAACTGTAATGAAAAAATATTTATTATTATCCTCAGAGGTCCCAAGATGATCGTCATCGGTACTTACAATTGCTTGCATGTTCAGTTCTGTTCTGTTATGAAATTCCACTTGGTAGTGAGTTTTATATCGACGTGGCGCTGCTAGTTAGCAATGCATAAAATTACCCAGGTAGACAGATCGTTCGCACAGCTTATAGCTTTTATAGTGGGGCTACCATCTAGTACTATTGTATGGGCGTTGTTTGAATTGGGAAATTCTTTTTTAGATTATTACTAGGGGCTTGAGTTTGAGCATCATTGATCTGTTCTATGTTTATACCTGTGAATGAGATTTTCTCACATGGGCTTAGAATTTTAACCCATATTTGTCTAGTATTAAAAGCTGATTCATTGAATAAGAATTATGAATATATTTGAATACGTTGATGTATCATATTAAAGATTAAAATGATAAGTGCGGCCAACCCTACTTCTTGGTAATAATGCAACCCTCGGATGGCACGCGTCATGACTCACGAGTTTGACTGTGACTAGTCAACCTGACTAAGGTGTTAAAGCCTGTTCTAAAGGTAAACAAACGAAGCACGTTTTTTATACTCTTGAAAAGGGTAGCTTGATGTAGACTATTAGTTTGGGATACAAATAAATCTTTAAGACTATTTTTGCCTTTACACTATGTGGACATTAATTTTATATTTACAAAATTTAATAATTTTTATTATTAACTCAGTTTTTATTTTTATTGCAATTGCCTAATTCGTAAGTCATCTGATATTACTACATTTTCTATTCCAATTTTGTAATTCTTTTCATTTTTTTCTATTGTTATTGAAACGTATAATTAAATATCGATTTGTTTATTTTTTGAAGAGTCAAGTTCGATCTTTCTTAATAATAAAGTGTGTGAGTATTTAATAATAACAATATGCAAATTTTATCAATTAGTGACATAAACTCTAGATTAGCAAATAATGAAGGAGCTTGATTATTTCAGCAACACTTTATAATTGCAGCCTTCTTTGAACATATTTCTTATGTAAGAAACCTGATTTATACTCTCATAGAATGAGATATTTCCAGTTTGGGTTAGAAAATCAATAATACAGAAGTTATGGGTAATTTCAATATATTGTAGGTTACTGCAATCCAGTCCCATAGTAAAAAAAATTAATTAAAGACCCAAACATGTTTACATTCTATTGTTTTACAGTGTAAAATTTACACCAAAAATAAAAACCTATTTTATTACTTATTACACCATTTAAGGATTTTCATATCATAGTGCTTTAACACGCAGCCATCCAGTTAGATAATTTCTCAGTTAAACTATATTCCAGTATTCATTGACAATATATAACTATTATATTATAGAATCTAAAGTGTAAAATTTACACCAAAAATAAAAACCTATTTTATTACTTATTACACCATTTAAGGATTTTCATATCATAGTGCTTTAACACGCAGCCATCCAGTTAGATAATTTCTCAGTTAAACTATATTCCAGTATTCATTGACAATATATAACTATTATATTATAGAATCTAAAATTAATTGACGGGAAATTTCGTAAACGCGCGTGGGTCTTTCTCGAACTGCGTTCTAACGTTATGTAACCAAATTCAATCAATAATTTTACCAGGAACTCCTTTCAATTCTCCTGTATTCTATAAATAATCTATATGTTTTATACAAAAAAATAAGTCGCAAAAAGCAAATCAATTTGTATAATTGATACAATCAGGCAATTCTAAGGAACTCAAACTTGACCTCGATCGATTACCATAGCTAGTGGCACTATGTCATAGACTCTGTTACAAAACTAGGTGTGATCCACATTGGTAGTTATCCGAAGATAGTATTATTAAAAGTGGATAGAAAAATTCCCCCTAAAACTGGGGTAACATCAATAACATCAACAACATCAATAACAATAACATCCAATTAAAACCATACAATAATTTTAGCTTGAAATTTTTATTATCACAAGTACAGTAATGTATTTTAAATTTATATAACAGTTTTTAATAATCGTAAGTGTGTAGGAACAAACCCATTTAGCTATTGGTAGTTGGAACAGGTATAACAATACATTTTAAATCGTAATCACTTAAGGATAGTCAGACGAGAAACTAAGTTAGTTTACTTTGCTTAAAAGGACACTTAAGCTAAAATCTTCAGCAGTTTGGCTGATAGATTATTTACTGGTTCCGTTTTAATTCCTTTGCCGGCATTGATGTTGCTAGACTGGAATGAATAAAGATGCTCCAACGCGGCTGATCCTATGAGCGTTGTAGAAGATTCCGTTTCAAGGGCGCCGGTAACTGTAGTCGTAGGTGCTCCTCGAATAAGTGCTTTATAAGCTGTGAGGGATTTGCTTATCCAAAGTTTAGGGGGCTGGGCTGGATGGCTCGGCTCTCGTTCTGACTGGTTAGTTGATGTTTCTTCGGCTGTCTGGTAATCGTAACTGTAAGTTTGCAGCACCGAGCGCTTTGGCTTTTATACGATTCTCGGCGATCGTGGGGCGGTGTGCATCGCCCATGGCACACGACCGGCACTCGCCGCTCCGGCCGTTGCGTGGCATGCGGAATTTTCCCATTCAACTGCCATCTATCGGTTCACAGAAAAATCACCGAACTCTCCAATTACGGTCTATAAAATTGACACTATATTTAGCAGTAACCGTCATCTTGGTGTCTAGACATCGGCGTCCGATCCACAATTCACCCAGTAAGCCGACTTTGCTGATATGAAATGAAAACCAGCTTGTCGTGCTGCTGATTCACTCAAATGTTTGCATATGTTTAGCTTCGAATTACATGAGAATTATCAGCATATTTAAATTTGATTCACACTTGGACTTTGAACACCACACAAAAAATACTTTGATGATTATGAATTTACCGATAAATTGTGCTCGATCATCGTGAGTTTATCTGCATGCAGGCACGTAAATATTGCTCGAAATTTCAAAGTCGACCATGAAAGCTAATAAAGAAAAGTCAATAAAATTGAACATAAAAGTTTTGTTCTCCAGTAAATGTCATGGCCATCTTTGAAACCTCTTTCAATATATTCTGTCTGTTTAAATTCTAAGCACTGAGGAAAAAAGGTCGAATAATATCCAAATGTTAATTATTTGTTGTGTGTTTTAAAATTAAGATATTTGTACAAAATTTAACACCACTTTTACGTCTTACACAAATACCATTTATATATTATGAAATATTCGTGATGAAACCAATATTTAAGAGTTGTGGATGATATTCTGAAATAAGATGGTACGGTACATCAAATTTGTGAAACTTTTAAGTCTTGATTTAAAAAATGATTTTTTCCTCAGTGAACTCCCAAAATAAATTACAAAAAAACAAAGATAAATTTCAAATGCAAAACACCCAAGATTAAAAATAATTTTCGAGAGGGGATATGAGAGTTGAATCTTTGAAGATCTTCATTTGCTTTTCCTTACGCATTTTAGTTTTACAATTATTTGCTTAGTTTTTAGTGTCGCCAAATCGAAATTCAAAAAGCGATAAAGTAACACTAATCGAAAAGATAAGAACACTAAAGATGAAAGCAAAGTAAATATTAAAGATATTTTTAATTTCTCTTGTTTGTGTTATGCGAAGCAAACTCACGTGTATCCCCTCTTCAAAATTATTTATTTTCAGACAGTATAAAAGTGTTTTGCGCCTCCTCCCCTTCAAATTAATATTGAAAGCAAACTCTGTAGGCCAGATCTTAAATGCTCTAACCAAAAGACCGCGCGATCCTGACGAACGAATAGAACAAACCCACGACGAGGACTAGGACGATTGAATCAAAGCAACCACGGTGTGGTCATTTCTATATCGGTGTGCCGCTGCAGCTCCTGGTGCCGGCATGGGCGCCAACGTATCGCAGCTGGAGCGGGAGATTGGCTCCGACCTGTTCCCGCCCAACGAGCACTACTTCGGGCTGGTGAACTTTGGGAACACCTGCTACAGCAACTCGGTGCTGCAGGCTCTCTACTTCTGCAAGCCGTTCCGCGAGAAGGTCCTGGAGTACAAGGCCAAGAACAAGAGGCCCAAGGAGACGCTGCTCTCCTGCCTGGCGGACCTCTTCTACAGCATTGCCACGCAAAAGAAGAAGGTGGGCTCCATTGCGCCCAAGAAGTTCATCACGCGGCTGCGCAAGGAGAAGGAGGAGTTCGACAACTATATGCAGCAGGATGCCCACGAGTTCCTCAATTTCCTGATCAACCACATCAACGAAATCATTCTGGCCGAGCGGAATGCAGGACCCACCAATGGAAATCCTAAATCCAATACAGGCGGAGCCACAAGTGCCATGGCGAGCAGCATAGCTAGCAAGTCCAGCTCAACGTCAAACTCCAATTCCAATTCGACAACGAACTCAAATGGAAACAGCAGCAACTCCACGGGTTCTCTAAACGCCACCACAAGTGTCCTAGATGCCAGTGGCAGTTTGACGGCCACCACAACACCCATTATACCGGGAAATGGAACAGGGACCAATGGGGCCAATTCGGAGCCCACCTGGGTGCACGAGATCTTCCAGGGAATCCTTACCTCGGAGACCAGGTGCCTTAACTGCGAGACGGTGAGCAGTAAGGATGAGAATTTTTTTGACCTCCAGGTGGACGTGGACCAGAACACCTCGATTACGCACTGTCTGCGGTGCTTTAGCAACACGGAGACCCTTTGCTCGGACAACAAGTTCAAGTGCGACAACTGCTGCAGTTACCAAGAGGCCCAGAAGCGTATGCGGGTGAAGAAGCTGCCCATGATCCTGGCTCTGCACCTCAAGCGCTTCAAGTACATGGAGCAGTTCAATAGGCACATCAAGGTCTCTCATAGGGTCGTCTTTCCGTTGGAACTGCGGCTTTTCAACACCTCGGATGATGCAGTGAATCCGGATAGACTCTACGATCTGACCGCTGTGGTCATCCATTGCGGTTCCGGACCTAATCGTGGCCATTATATATCCATTGTGAAGAGCCATGGACTGTGGCTTCTATTCGACGACGATATGGTGGACAAAATAGAGGCCTCCACCATCGAGGATTTCTACGGTCTGACCTCTGACATACACAAGTCCTCAGAGACGGGCTACATACTTTTCTATCAGTCACGGGACTGCGCCTAATACTTTTATGTTATTTTCTAATAGCAGTTAAGTTGAAAGTTTCCAATCTCCTGTGAAGGAATGCTAAAGCTAAGCCCAAAATTTTATGTCGTTTACTATCTTATCTACGCATACATACTACACAATCAAATTAATAAAGATGATCAATAAAGAAACGCGATAGTGGATTGCTCTAGGTCAGGGAGCCTTGGTGGCTCTGTCAGGGCCAGAATCTCTGCGGCGGTTCAGTCAACCCACCTCGATCACCTGGGGGCTTGCCAATCGCGAGCCGGTGCGCACGTAAACAAATGGGCGATTTCCCGTGCCAAAGCGGATTTATTGTGGGCCAAGCTGGTAGTTTACGAGACGCTGGCCAACGCGCTTAGGTAACCGGCGATCGTTGAATTTCATCAGAAATCCCCCCGCCAAATTGCCGATGGGTCGCCAGCCGGTAAGGGAACTCACCACCGGTCACACAGGTGGATTGCCGCCAATAATTGACTGGGATGTTCGGAGGTGGGGTGGTGATCCGGCTGATCAGCATCGTCGCACACTTAGTCACGTCGTCACAAGCACGTGAGCCAAATGCAATATTGCTTAATGGTGTGGGAATATGCTAATTCCCCCCGATCCGAAACATAAATCAAGCTCTACAATTGTCTGGAGTTTTGAGAAGAGTTACTTAACCGATTACATCTTAAGTGACACGTCGGAGGCATTGGAATCCGGTTAGAGCAATGAGTAAATATTGTTAGTACGAAATGGGTATTGTGGTTGTAATGTTACGAAATGTTTAACTATTCCAGAAGTTCACTGTGATAGCCCAGTAAATAAGAAATTTCGTTTTTAGTCAAATAATAGATTGTTTTAGTTTATAAATTATGTTTTAAGATTTTTAGAAAAATTATAATGTTTATAATTTCCTAAGAGGAGTTGGTTACTAAATTCGACTATTTTCATTTGCCCATAAATGTCATTGGTTGTTATCTTATTTCTGATTGAATTTTCAGTGTCTTTAAACGTGTATCTGCATAACAAATCTATTCATCCATAGATAATGGAAAAAGCTTTCACATAAACATATTTCCTTTTGCCAGGGAGAAAACTGACATTGACAGTTTCGTTGGTTACGCAAGTGAACAACTTGGCCACTCGGCGATGCAACAGAGATTCAATTTGTGTGTTTTTTTTTTGTTATTTATTATTGTAAATTTCAAGGCTCTTCACATGCAATTCGTGGTGGTGCTGTCTTGGCCAGTTATCTATGCATTGGCAAATGACATCGTTAAGCAACGCCAAACCCACGGAAAGATGGTGGGCAAGTTAAACAGGTTCAACGGAAAGTGAGCCTCGGGGCATATTTATGGGTTTTCTTAATGACGTGTGTTAAGCGTGGAATAAAGTGTATCTAACTTGGCTTTAATTGATGGGATGTGGTTTGCAACCAACATCCGAATTGATTAACCCACAACCTTTCATTCACTTTCGTAGCCATAAAGCAATTTATAATTATAAATGGTATTATTGCTTTATTTTTAACTCCAACTGTGATCAAATAATTATATTATATTACCGCTTATTGATCCGACCTTGTGACCATCGATAAATTAAATATTAGTTAAATAAAACAAACACTGACCATGCAATAAGCGTCTATATTGGTAATAACAAAATTACTAAAGTTATGGTTTTTCTTATTTTAATAGGTTTTATTTTTATTAAACTAAAATTTAATTACTAAATAAAAAGGTCTTGGTATTGGGCTCAAAAAAAATATATGTTGGGCTTTATTAAAAATACCCAATGAACTATATTTTAGCAAGAGCATTTGAAGTTCGATTATATCTTTATATGGCTCATTTTTTTTTTGTTTTGTAAATCTTGTCATTGGAAAGACTTACCAATTTGTACAGAGACAAGCGTTAAACGCCATTGACAAGTGAGGAGAGATGGTATGGTACTTGGTATAGTGTGGATGGCATGGATAGATAGTTGCACGCACCAAGTGGCTGCGTAGGTCTTGGTTTTTTGTCGCCTGTCTTTAAAACTCCGGCTCGTGGCGGCGCACTTGATCGATCGGTTTTATCTTATGGCGCGAGTAGACTATTCCGCATTTTATGGAGCGGTAATTACGCATGATTTCGACTTTCACTTTATGACAAGAAAAACCTCACTTGACGCAATTTCTTTCAGCATGTGAAATATGTCTGGTATGCTTTTGGTTTTGTTATTTTCTGGTCACATCTGAGCTAAATTGACATTTGACATATTGCTGTTGTCAAGGTCTGCGCCGCAAGCAGTATCAAAAACACCAACAGGAACACATCCATGTGGTTGTCGAGCCATGTTGCAACATTTCTCCGGTCTCCGCCCATCTGTTTCATTTTCATTTTGGGCCGATTGTGAAACTGTCAATATGTTTTTTTTTTTGTTGTATTGTTCCCGCTGGTTTGTTGTCAAACTAGGAAGCGATTCGCCTGCTGGTTTGTGTAATCGAACCAGCTTTCTAGCGAAACGCATGTAAATCTCGATTTTGTGTCGGTTCCTCCTCGATGGTTTTTGCCCTGAAAACTAAGCCTCTTTCTTCGAGTCTGTTCTTCGGGGATGAGTAAACAAAGAGTCCTCCATTTTCGACGCCAGTCTTTAATTAGCTCGTTGGCCACATGTGACGCTCTGCAGCGGCACCCTTTTCGCAGCGATCTTTCGAGATTTGTCATCGCGGGACTGACATAATTACGGCCTGTTAGGAAATTAAATATGTCATTAAACACGCTTCTATAATATTTGCCTTTGCTGTTGGCAGAATGATAAATGGCCACTGGCATAAGGGTCATCTATCAGTGAAAGCAATCAGTAATTTGAAACTTTAGAGACTGTATGTCTACCGAAAAAAAATTAATTTTGAACTTGCGCAGAAGTTGGTGGAGCTTTAAACCTATGCTCATATTTTTTAAAACTGTATATTTTATCATTGCATTTATCATCTTTAAGTCAAAATGCATAAAGTAATCTTGACTCAAATCCCCAGCTTAGTGTCTTGAACCGATGATCACATATCAACTTTAACACTTTTGCTGTAACCTCAATTGAATTAATCGGATTCCGTTAGCTTGCTGATATAACAATGATGAAATGCTTAACAAATCTTGACACTAAACTGATTATTACTCTTCCTCAAACTTCCGAGACATACACTTGAGATATATTCTATAATCAAGTGTGACGCACTGCATTTTTGTTATAAACAAACCCATACTTGCTAGTGTTATTGGTATTTAGTAGGGCTTACTTGAATTGTTAAACGAACCGGTCACTATGTGCTAAAAATACAATGGAACTATTGTTATTTAGTACCCATTATTTTGGTTATAAATTCAAACTGACACTATAATGTAAACAATTTTGAATAATTAAACCTTTAGACTACAAAGTATTTAGGCACCAGAAAATGGCCATTATTATCATATTTTATGCATGGCATTTAAATTTTATGGCTTCCTCATCCTGGTCGTGTGAATTTCTCTTTTTTGCGTCTCAGGTTGTGCGCAGAATTTTCGCGCAGCATGGGATGGGATGATGATGACCCTTAGCCGGGAGCAAAGTGCAGCCCCGTGTTGGGGAGCGACAGCCACATCATCTCATCCAGTCTTCGTGGTGATGGACCCACCGCAAGGAAAGCGGAGCTGCAACTTTGTTTACTTTGGCAACTTATTTCTGTGCGAGACCATTAAAACACGCTCATGCGGGAGGTGAAGCCATGCACAAAAGATATATGTATATCTATACTACTTTTATATATCCGAGGGTGGATTATTTCATGCTAATTTGGCGAGGGCCACAATTGGATCAGCAGTGGGGGGCAAATGGATTTGTCATACTTGACTTTGGAAGTCAGCGGATGAGTCAGCGGCTGCAGTTGGGGAAAACCAAGTAAATTCAATTAGAACTAAAGCAGAGCCCATCAATAAGGAAGGGAAATTCTGGAATCCACCTAAAAGTATGCCATGGAATGTGGCTTGTCTGTTTCCCCCGACAGCTGAATTTCCATTATAATTCTCTGTCATTGCGATCGTGGGGCTGCTGTGTCTGGTATTTTAATTTATGGATTATGATCTCCACTTTGCCCCCTTTCAACACCCAGAACTTTGGCATCCGCTGGGCTTTTGAAGCCGACAATAATTAATTGACGAATAAAAGTAGCGGAAAATACAAAGCTACAAGTTTTGCTTTTGTTTTATATAATATATATACACTTTTTCGTATCCACATGTAAACAAGCCAATTGTTGTTCATTTAAAGCGATATTTGTGTATATCTTTTATAACATTCGCCGTCTGTTTGAGGTTAATTTAATCAGCGCACACTAATACCCATTTGGGTTGGCTTTCCAAAACAGCTGATAATATATAGAGGGTATACATATTTATTTACAGGGTGTTTGTGCTGGGAATGCCGATGATTACTTAATGTATTCAACCCATTCATGCCTTGCTCTTGTCTCCAATTCGAAATTCATGGGGGAAATTTATGCGCATTTATAATAGTTTTATTGGAAAATGTAGTACGCTCGACTGACTGATCGTCTGTTTGTAATTGTTAATGAGCACTTGTGCGCGCCCCCGTCCTTTAACCCCCCTCGAACTCCGATTCTGTGATATAGTTTTATGTTCGGTGTTGAGTTTCAAGAGGGGGCATATGTTTGCTTTGGTTGCAGCACGTGCACATGCCTTCTATCGGGGAACTCGATCTTCATCCTGCCGGAAGCCTCGTCTTCGGGCTCTTCGGGGCCTATTTACCACCCTCGAAGAGAGGGAGGGATGTTTATTTGGCCGGACAAAGTAGGCACTTGGTTTTCCACTTGAACAGCTTCATTAGTCGCAGAGATAAATCAAAATCTGCAGTTGATTTACTTCCCAGATGGTCGGTGCTTATCTCTATGATTTATTCGGGTAAAGAGAAAATATTACAAATAGTTTTCTCAGATTTAGAAATTGTTTCATATCAAACGGGATCTTATCTATGACAAGGCAATATGATGGATGGATCCCAAGTTAGGTAAAACCGAAAAAAGTCGGAATACCTTTATTATTTACTTAAATATATTTTCAGCTTTAAAATACATTAAAAGTACATGCATACATTCATCAATTACGATGACTTGTTAGTACTGATAGATTGTGGATTAACATTATTTATAACATGGCATTTTAGATTGGAAAAACAGTTTAATGTCGGGTATTGTATACAGTTCTCTAATGAGAAATTGCAATCAGCTCTTTAACAAGTGATTTTACATTCTGTTTTTATTATAACCTTTTTATCTATTCCGATTTTTGGTTTAGTGATTAGTATTTGTTTAAATAGAATTACTTTCCAATAGTTCAATTTCTGCTCTTTATATATTTGGAAAAAGATTCCTATAATGTGTCTTTCGGATCGAATCCCATGGTATCCAAGGGGTTGCACTTGCTGCGTCACAGATGGTGATATTACCCGTATCCATGAAGTTTGTCGCTCTCGATTTCACTTTTCGCTCGAGCCCCTTCAGTTCTTTTCCTTTCTTTTTGGGGTTAACTCTGCGATGCACATTGTATAATGTTCCGTGCGCTACTTCGTGCGTTTTCGGTCGCTTTTCATTCTTTTCACTCGGATACACCCCGAAGATACTCTGGGAGGTGCCCTCTCACGGATACACTCGCACACACAGACCTCGTCGCTTTGTAGTCGTCGCTTCGCCTCTTTCATTTTTTCCCCATTTCGGATTGTCGTGGCCCGCTCGCGTATTTTCATTTTCAGTCAGTCTCCTTGGGCTGGTGCAACTGTGAAAATGTGCGGAGCGTGTCGGTTGTGAAAGCCTTGATTATTTCCATATATATTTTATTTTTCGTTTCACATTTCGCTTAATTTGTTTACGCGTTCGTCGTTCGTTTGTTCGTTCGTCTGGTGTGAATAATAAACTCGTAGAGATACTTTGTGTGACGCAGCAGCCCAATCACTTAAAGGGCTTTAATTGTGCGTGGGCCCAGCCCCACTGAATTATCTCCAAGATACTCGTTAGATTGGCCATCTTAAGTGCATCAGTAGCCGAAAGATTGTGTGTGTGTTTGTTTTGTAGTGTCTGATACGAACAAAGGAACTAAAGTTCTCTTTGAAAACGACAATTTTTGGGATTATCTAATACGCAATCCGTTTTGGGTAAAGTAATGCCAGAATTTAACGAATATTTATGAGTTTTCTGCAGTAGGAAATGAGATCATCCGAAATATCTAATCGGTTAGAGGTTGTCAGTTGCATTTCTACCCGCTTTAGTGCTTATCTTATCAACTAAAATTAGTTTGGCATGCCAAATGTGTTTATTTACGCCAAATCACAGCGTTTTCGACCCGCTGATAAGCTGCCTGTCGCCTGTCAGTAGCAACTGTATCTTTGCATTTGCATCTGCATTTGTATTTAGCCAGTTTCACAAATAGCTTTGACCTTTTCGCCAACCAAAAGACTTCCGCGTCGATATGCACACATGCGTTTGATGATTTCGTAATTACAATTGCCACAAACTAGAAACAACATCGACAATGTGGCTACATCTATCCCTATCTCTATCTGCAAATGCAGCCGCATCTGCAGATGCATTTTCTGGGGCTGCCTCATTTAATTGGCGGGCCTAACGTATATACTCCACAGAAAGAGTTTCTATGTTGGCGTTTTCTAGGCGCAATGTAGGCCAACAAGTACGTTGAACTAAACTAAAATGTTTTCATTCTCTAGAACAATGTGTGTACTTATATGTTGGCACAAGAAGGCTTGCGGCAATTTTAAGGGTGTGACACTATGCTATCTTTAGTAAACCAATCCCAATTGAAAATATTCCAATGTAATTACATGTTATCTTCATTAGTGGATAATTCAAAGACACTTCTCCCCATTATATGCCAAAATAATGTGTCATTTTCCATAGAATTCCTTTTTCTGGGATGCAAACACCTAAATAAACAGTTTGGTAAAGTTCAAAATGTGATTGAACCTGCCCAGGTACACCAAATGGCTCCAACTTGGGGGAAAACTGTACTTTCGCATTAAGATACATGCGCTGTTTATTTTTGCCCCGACCGTAATTGCAAGGTGCAAAGAGAAATCCAAATGAGTTGCGTGCGAAATCGAAACGCATCTGCAATTTTCGCATTATTTTCGTAGTGCGTCGGCTTCTTTGCTTAATGTTTATGATGGTTTCAAGAACTTCATGGCTGATGGCAAATACAAGGCAGCTGGAGCGTGGCCATGGACAAGTTGCCGCCGTGTTTATCGGAGCTGCTTAAATGCCGCTCCAATACGAGAGCACTTTTCTTGATATCCCCCCTTTTCGCAGAGTGTTGGTTTCCATATATTTTTTGGCTGATTGCCAGATGTGGGAAGCCGTTTGGCATTTTCCGAGGCAGGTCCTTGGTGCGCCTGAGCACTCCTCGGTGGTATTCTGCCCGTTCCCAAGACTTTCCCTTTTTCGATATTGCTCCACAGTCCTGAGGGTTTCTTTTGGGGCGCTTCCCCGGTGGGTGGTTGCCATATTGCGATTCTTTGTCTGCAACGTTACACTCAAAAAAGAAAAAAAGTTAAAAAATGTTGAGAAAATACTACAGTTGTGTGGCATTTTTTCAGTATTTTAGATTTCATTTTTGATTTTGGGCTTGATTCTTAGGTATATCATTTCTTGGGCGTTTCCCAAACAAATGCAATGGCTTTTGCAGGTGCATTTTCCGCTAGATAATAAAATAATCTCTTTTGCTGATGTCAGTCATCAAATATGCCACATATATCATATAATCTCATTATGCCAAGCACCAGGTGGATATTTATTTTTTTGGCAAGCTCATGTGCGCTCTAGATAGATTTCAATAGCAAACATTATGACACATGCTCGCTAAAAGTCGTACGACAAGTTAATAATATTGAACTTGTCTAAGTTTTTTCGGCCAGAGATTTAAATTTAGACACCTGCGAACCTGGCCAAAGCTTCAAGGCAAAAGCCCTGTTCAGCAGGGAAAGCCATTTCCGTTTTTTCTTTATTTTTTTTTTTTTCGGAAATGTATACCCATAAATTAGGCGCCTTGAGGGTTTGCTCCTAACGCTTTTGCTAACGAGCCCCGACTGCAGTTAATTGGCGCGGTAACAAGGCAAAGGAATTGCATTTCGAGGTTGGCCCAAACCGCAGGGGCATAAATCGCCGATGGTAACAGTAGCAGTAGCACTGCTGCAGCCTTTGTTTATGCCATCTTGTTGTTGTAGTGGGATAATTTTAGGCGCTTTTCGTCGAAACTCCGCAATAAAGTTTTTGGGAAAACATAAAAGTCAGGAGCCTACTGCAGAAAACTCGTAAATTATTTTTATATGCTTCTCACACCGAAATTATCACAACAGACCCAAAACTTTTTGTGCGCTGAACAGTGTAGCAGAGCACAACACACTCTGGGTTATTTTTGGTACATATATATCAGTATAAAACTTGGTCCATGTGTCGTATAGAGAGAAAACTTACGCATCGAGCAAAACAACATTTATAAATAGCACAAAACTACGAAGAAATCAAAATGAAAAGTGCAGCATAGAAAACAAAAATCAAATGCCGAAAGAAATCCAAACAAAATGTGCAACCAATCAATGGAGTTGAACCGCTTAAAAAAAAGAGCCAATAACTAAAAATAAAGAAGAGTGAGTGGAAAAGTAAAAGACTCTGCCAAGAACTTGGCAACATCTCATCGCAGCGTTGGTCCGCAGAGGACTGGCCAAAAATAAACCGGCAGCAACATTCGCTTGCAACTAGATGTTGTTGCTGCTGCTAGCGTTCATCATGCGATTCGTAGACATTTCCAAACGCTGTGCCGCCTGCTCCAGGGCCGGAATCGATTGCCCGCACAACGGCAATGGCAACAGCAACTCCAACAGCAACAACAACAACGATGCCAACGGCAATTCGACCTGCTGGCAACATGTTGCCGGTGCCACCAGCAACAGCAGCAGCACCAGCAGCGGCTGCGACAGCAACAGCTCCTCCAAGGAGAACTATTATGTGCCACAGCAACAGCAACATCGTCAGAGGGCCAAGCCCAACGGCAACATTGGCGTGACCCCGCAGCAACTCGAGCAAATTCGCTTCTACCAGCGCATGCAGCAGCAGCAGTTGCAGCTGTTGCAGCAGCAATTGCTGCAGCGGCGACGCCTGCAACAGCAATTGCTCGCACAGGGCGTGCCATCGCCGCCGGCGACAACGACAACATCAGCGGGTCTCACCTGCAATCAACAGTATTTGCGACAGCAGCGACTGCAACAGCAACAGCAGCAGCAGCGATATGTGGACCACAATAGCAACAGCAACAATGACAATGACTACCTAAACAACTATCTGAACAACAATATTAACCATCAAAACAATGGCAAAGTTGTGGGCCAAGGTGCGCAGTTGTTAAGTCTTAGCTTTTAATTAAACCCAATACCTTTGGCATATTTACTAAGAAATTGCATTCCTAACCATTTATAAAATTATTCGATAGATGTTAAGAGGTAGTACAAAACATATTCGGTAAAATTCGTATCAACTTTTAGCCTACATTTTAATATTATTTGATGTATTCATGAGTAATGAGGTTTATATGTAGACATGTCAACTAACAACGTATAGGAAAATCACAGCTTAAAATAAAGTATAATTGGAGTATAACAACAAGGGTAATTTAAAGTTGATAATTTTATTAAAATTAAGCAAATTATAATCTCTGTTTTAAAAGAAAAAAAAAAATTTTTAAATTTAATTTAGAAAGAAAATTATTATAATTTTTGTAGCAATTATATTTATTTGATTAACTTTGCTTTGTCCGCTTAGAGGTGCTTTAAAAGGTTTGTTCTCGTAAAAAGCGTCGTCCACGTTGTTTCTTTCTGGGCTCCGCCCTGACACAACCTCTTGAACATCTCGAGACGGGCTTTTGTAATTTCAATTAACTTTAATTGAGCTCCGAGAGGCCGGCAAATGGCAGTTGGCACTGGGCCTGGCCATTGCCCCGATGCTGGATCGGACCACCCTCCCAGCACGACTGCTATATGCATCCCATATCTACACACAAAATGCATTAAAAATATTTTTATTTGTCCGTAATCTTGCGCTGGCCCAAATATGAAATGACTTTCCTTTTCATATCTGTTTTTTTTTTTTTGGGGGAGGGAGAGGATGAAAGATAGCCGGGCGGGAAAAACATGTGCTTTGCCACTTGTCGGCTGTAGGAAAAGTTCTGTCAGACGGATGAAAATCTTTTGAAAAATATACTATAATCTCTTGTGTCTGCACTTTCTGGGAGGTTCCAGTTCTCGATTTTCCCCCCTTTTTCCATGCATTTGATTTGTTTATGCCCGGAGTTAAATTTATATTTAAATTCTGTGCCCGATACCATAATGAATTGCATAAGAAAGTCGAAATTCGAAAGTCGGCTGGCAACGGCAATCGATAGCAATGCGGCAAACGAGGAGGTTTTCCTAAGCACTGAACTACCGCCTTGAGACATGCAATACCATCAAGTTTAACCTTTAATTGCCGTTGGCGGACAGGCATTGCATGCCGCATGAAGCGCTTGGGAAGATGGGAAAATGTCACATTTTCCAATTGAACTTTTTAGTGACGATGGCACAGAGCGATCCAATGCGATCCGATCCATGGGTGTTGACTCGTAAAAATCTCTCTGACGTATAAAAATAATTTTTACAACTTTTGGAATAGAGGGAGGCTGTCACCCATATACTAGTGTCATCCTTATTTGCTAGACCGGGGCTGGCATCGTAAAAATTAATTGAAACATGCCAACAATAGATGGGCGCCTCCGTCAGGTTTTTACGGTTCCGAAATGTGCGGCACGCTAATGTCCATTAGGGGAAGGAAAGTGCAAATGGGAATGGGGATACATCATTAGCTGGAGTTAGTTTCGCCCCGGTGCTGTGGCATCTTAATTGAGCCAAGTTCAGTGTCAATGCTGATTGGACAATTAACATTGGAGAAGCCCTGGGGGATTATCGATAAGGTATTTTTATTGGCGAACCTAATCTTTAAGATTTTAGCTTTACAAGTATAAACTTTTTATAGAACCAGACTTTAATCAATATATTTTTTGTTTCCTTGCAGGAACCAAACTTCGACGTGGCATGACAGAATTCTCAACAAACAACGATCACAGCAAACCGCATTTCACCGCATCTCAGCAGAAACCCCTTCAGAACTCACCCATTCACCAGCAGGCATTCACCCCATCCAATCCCAACTCTCATCCACATTTGCTTCAACGCTTGGCCCAACAGCAACAGCAGCAACATCAGCGCCCCCATAAATTTCAGCAGACTCTGCCCTTTAGCCAGCTCAACAACGGCAACAACACGGCTGCCCACACTCTGCCCGGATCATCATCATCGCCACATTCCCCGCTCAGCTACCGGAATCCGCTGAACAGTCCCAGCAATTCGCCATTCAGCAACACGGCACATACGACGATTGGCAAGCGATACCAGCAGCAACAGCTGACCGATCGCCTGCTGCAGCAGCAACACCTGCAACAGTGCCAGCAGCAGCAATTGCAATCGCTGGGCAGCGATGTGGAAGAGGATGCCGCCGGCGAGGAACTGAGCGAGGAGAGTCTCAAGCAGAATGTGGCCATTGTGCTGAGCAACTTGGATCGGTATAACAACGCGTTGCGCAGCATTATCCTGAATGAGCAGGTGAGCAGCAGCCTCATCACTCCCAGCGACAGTCTACTGTTTGGCGAGGACTCCAGTGGTCTGCTCTACTGTGACAACGACAACTCCAGGAAGCTTCAGGGCAACAATAACTTTATCCTGGGCAAGATGGCGGCCACTCCGGAGTCGGATTACAATAGCAATGCCACCACGCCAGGAGGTCGCAGCAACGAGCAGCAGTTGCAGCAGCAACAACAGCAGCAGCAGCAACAACTTGGGGTAGGTGGGATGCTTTGTGGTGGTGGCGGGATGCGGGAAACTACTAATGGCGGTGGCAACAATCTCATCTGCTCGTTGGCCTCGTCGCACGACTTTACTCACGACAATTCCGATTACCAGTGGTTCCTGGACTACGGCTATCGAGATGGCTGCGGCGGTATGCAGCGAAGTGTTTTGAGTTCCCTCTCGGCCTCGTACAATGCGATGGGGGACCTTATTTACTACGAGGATCTGGCCAAGAACCTGGACGCCAATCTGGCCGAGGTGGACATGGAGAGCTTTCGGGCGGAGGACATACATTCCCTGCTCTCGCAGCTCCCCGCCTATTGCAAGAGCTTGGGCGGGGCCAACAGTCGCCTCCAGCAATCGCTGCTTCTCCAGCAGCAGCAGCAGCAACAGCAGCAGCAGATGCAACAGCAACAGTTGCTTAACCACAGCAACATGATGCCGCACAACATGTCCCAGACGTCGACTACCTCCACCAACGAACTGATCGACAACTCCTTCTGCAAGTCCGAGCTGCTCTTTTCGCCGGTGAGGGAGTCGCACATCTCGGTGGACTCCCTGGACATGGACGCCTATCCGGATGACGGGGAGATCATACTCACCTGCAACAAGGACAACTATACAATCGCCTTCGAGGGCAGTGTGCTCTACTCGGACGACAGTTTCTATGGTGAGTAGTTGGAGTATCTCTGTGGGGGATTCGAACTGATAGCCCTTTTCTTGGTTTTACAGCGGAACCTAGTGACCTAGCAGCCAGGAACAAACAGAACTGCATCAACTTGCACAGCAATCTGGAGGACATAGTGAAGCGCAACAAGGCCCTGGAGGTATCCATGTCGCGTTCGGCCCAGGCCTTCCAGCCCCTCTGTCCCATGTCGCCCAAGGGACAGGCGGCCACAGCATCAGCGGCCAGGTTACAGAGGTAGGTCCACAAAAAGATACACTCACCGCATCAGATTCTAACATGATCCTAAGGATTGGTTGTTGTCCGGGTCTTAGAAAGCTAAACAGGAAATGTAGTCATGGCCATAGGTTCTCTGAAATATCTATAGAATTTTTAAGATAAGCCTAACTTAAAATGAGATAACTAATGAGTGGGCTGTTACGTCCAGCTTCTCAAAGCCAAATGTCATCATCAAGACCGGCGGATGTTACACATTTTCCCCTTCCTTGCAGTTCGCTCTCATTGCAATCGTGTGGGGTCATTTCAATTGAATTCAATTTAGTTCCATTTGCCTGCCGGCCGAAATATTAACGTATGGCCGCGTTTCGAGGGAATTTCAAATGGGAACTGGGTCTTTTTTTGCGTATATTCCACGCGGGCATATGCTAACCTTCAAGGGCTTATGCCTTTGGGTCGTGAAACATGTTCAGGAAAGTCAATCGCTAAGAAAAACAATTACGGGTTTAGCCCGCTTAAAACTCATTCACAAAACGATTAGCCAGGATAGATAACAGAAAACCCAAAGCAGTATGCAAATAAACGCAGGCCAGACGCCGGCAGGTAAAGAAGGCATACATCCTGGCAGCAACCAATCCGAAAACCCGACACTGCTTCCTACCTAAAGAACCAGAAAATGAAAACCTTCCGCCAACAAAATTGTAATCCCAAACGCTCGACGTGTCTGTTGTGGTAAAGACGCTCGTTACTTCTTGTTTCGCCCGCCCGCAGGTATCCCTCGGGGAACAATAACACGGAGACCATCACCATAACCAGACACCTACCACAGTGCTCCGTGCGGAAGAGCAGCAGTCTGCCCAATTTGCAGAGCGAGGAACTCATGACGGGCAGTTGCCACAAGGAGCAGCGACCGGAGGAAAGTGGACAACAGGCGGTTCAATTGAATGTTTCCCAGGCGATCAGCACCTCGACCATGGAGTCGTGCAAGTCCAGATCCAGGAATCTGCTACCCATGTGCCAGATGCCCATATCCATCAGTGTGTCCATTTCGGAGCGACTGCAGCAGCAAGCGGATCAGCAGGTGCCCAGCCAACAGATCACACCCACATCACAGCAACCACAGCAGCAGCAGCCGCACCACTCGCACCACCATCGCCACAAGCATCGCTGCAGTTGCTCGCAGGAGAGCCAGAACTTCCACATTTCCGGCTCGGCCTCCTCTGGCAACTCCTCCAATCCGCCGGCCTTCAATCTAGTCAAGCTGTTCATCAAGCAAAAGAGCAGCAACAGCAGTGGCGGTCAAGAGGATCTCGGAGCCCAGGCCAGTGCGCACACCTGCATGGACGTCTCCTCGGGCTGCTGGCCATCCAGTGATGCGGCCAGCTCTAGTAGTGGTTCCTTGGAGCAGCGTCTGCGAAAGAAGAGCATGAACGACTCGGGCAAAGGATCGGCAGTGAGTCGCCATGACGAAGAGGAGCACTACCCGGAAACGGAGACGCCCAGACGTCAGTTGAGAGCCCGATCCGAGGCAGTGTTTTACGATGATGTGGCCACCTCCAGTTCCACGGGCTCGCTGACGGCGACCAATTCACCAGCACATCGTCGGCGCAGCATGCCGCTAAGGAATCCCCAGCTGTACCAACTGGCAGCCCAGGTTTCCACCGGCAGTCAGATGTCCTCGGAGGCGAGCTCAGAGCAGCTGACCCAGGTGCCCAGGCGAGCGGAAGCGGGATGCGGGACCAGCACTCGACCGTTGTCGTGCGCCTCCAGCTCTGAGATGATCACACGTTCCATGCAGACCTCCTGCGGATCACTGAGCACCACCCGGAGCAGCCTGAGCGACCGGTATCGCTGCGTGCCGCCCTCGTTCCTCGAGAAACTCAATAACCTCGGCGAGCAGTGCCAGGCGCCCATTTACGTGATCTATCCGAACTACGCACTGCCCGATTTGGGATTCGTTAAGACTAATGCCAGCACTGATGTGATCTTCCAGCCCTTCAACTACAAGATGACGCTGGATGGAGCAGCTGGCAGCACCAGTAGCTCGGGATCTCTGAAGAAACAGCGCAGCAACAGCCAGAGCGTGAGCGAAGATGAGATCCTCAAGACGCTGGACTACAAGCACATCGCCGACTGGCAGTCGTTGGCCACCTTGCTGCCGACGGAATACCGCCGTCGGCTGCAGCACATTCCGGAGGTGAAGCACCTGGTGCGGCAGCTGGATGCGGAGCTATCGCAGCGCCCGCTTTTCTGTATGTCGCCACCGCTTCGCCGAAATCGCACGCACATCTGCGACTGTGCCAAGTACTTCCAGGGGCAGCAGACTCAGCAGATGGACGAGGCCTCCAGCTCGGGATCCAGTCAGCCGCCCAGTTCTGGCTATCGTGGCTCATCCACGCTGCTAACGGACTCCGAGCTGGATGTGGATCCGCTGAAGCAGATGTATGTGTACCAGTATGACCAACAGCGCATGGATTCGGGTGTGGAAACGAGTCCCGGCAGTCAGTTAACTCAAACCCCGCCGCAACCCATGCCACGGAGTATTCTGCGCAAGGCTCACTCCGCGCAGGCGCGCTCTAAGCGCAATTCCATGATCGAGCAACAGACCCAGCAGACGCAGAAGCTGTCCAAGCTGGAGAAGCGGCGCAGCTTGCAGGAGCCACCGCACAACTACGGATTGGGCTCCACCGACGAACTGGCCGATGTCTTTGAGGAGGAGGAGCATAGTCAGCAGGCGCAACCGGTGAAACAGAGGCTTTCACGCAAGGATCTCGATGCCAGGGCTAGGGCGGAGAATTTCCTGGCCTCGTTGCCGCGCTCAGAGCTCAAGTACTACGCCGAGATCGCGTCGATCCTAGAGTCTTCCGGCGAGCAGGTGACCTACGATGCTGCCGCCCTGAAAAAGGAAGTGAGCCGCGTGCTTAGCCAGCAGAAGAAGGTGTCCTTCAATGACGAGGGCGTGGCGGCCGGACTGCAGCAGCATGCCAAACGCTTCGCTACGCCTCCCAATTCCCCCAACATCTCCGTGGCGGCACTGAAACGTGACACACTGGATGTGCAAGAGCAGCGAAAGATTGAGAGCAATCGCTTCAAGCGCCTGCAAATCCAGTGGGAGCTGATGAGCAAGGACTCGAGTATGCTGAAGGAGCTGGCCAGCGAGGCGGCCACTAAGAGCGGCGGCTCCACGCCCACCTCGGCCACCTCAACGGGTTCCAACTCGGCGCCAAGGTCAAGGATTCCACGACCAGTGAGCTATCCAGCGGGCAGGTCAGTATTTTTATGCTTAAACTTAATCAAAGGAAAAGCAAACACGTAAACTTTGAAAAGGATCCTTTTGAATGGGGATTTATTACATTTCAAATGATACACACTTGCAAATCCTCGAATGAAAAATTCAAAATTATTAATTTTGGTCTTGTTACGTTTACAAAATTTATTTCTTTTCATTTTTGGTAAACCCAATCGCCATCCTTGCGTGAAATTATTATTTTGCATGATGTTGATTTTGTTTGTGGGCCTGATGTTCAGAGGTTCCACGCCCACTTCGTCACGTACTGCTCCCGTTATGGCCACGCCCTCACCGGCTCGGCCAGCCAACCCCAAGACTGTCACTAAAAGCCACAACAAACCCGGTCTTTTTACCTCCCCCCGCCCTAACAGACTTACCAGCGCCCAAGAAGCCGCCGGCGGAGCAAAGGTCAGCACCCGATCGCCCAGCAGGATGGTGCAGCCGAAGCGTTACAGCCTGGTCGGCACAACCACGCCCACATCCGCAACACCCACATCGGCCAGGGCACGTACGCCCACCAATCGAGTGGCGGTTACAGCGCCAAATACGCCCAAACGTCAGGCGGTTGCCCCGTCGCCCAGGTAAGTGATGATTCTTTGGGTTGGTAACGATATAGAAAGGTTGAACTTTTTAATTTTTCTGAGTTCTAACATTAAAGATCAACCTTCTTATGTGGTTTCTCCCATTATCATTTCAAAATAATATATATCACATCATATTCATGCCCATCTTCTCTTACAGACCCACATCGCGAGTGCGTTGAGCGTCTACATGAGTCCAAGCGTCCAAGTCATCCCAATTAGTCAACGGCAGACAACAGACAGCAAACCCCAAACGCCCCAAGAAACAAAAAAACAAAAAAGAAAAAGCAAACAAAACATATTCAACAACAAACAATGCAACATTGTAAAATTCTAGACTAAGGCTTTGTGTGCGGCTCGATTGCTTAGTTACTGTTGGCCCGGAAAGTGATATTTAGATGGGAGGTGGGAGAGCATTGATCAGGGATCACGGATCACGGAGCGAGAACTGATAGCGAGACGTGCTGGTATCTTTTGATTGATTTTGTTGTCCTGATTTGCGGTAGAGCAGGCGCATCTGCGAGAAGTAGCTAAATTTTCTTTTTTTACAAAGTATACATAAAGAAATCTATACATATGCCAAGTACGCGTAAATTAAACAAATATTTTGATGTATATACACACACATACGATATATATATATATATATATATGCGTAGACTCGCTTTTCCACTAGCTACTCAAAAAGAAATGACATGGATAACTTTGCTACCCACAGAAAAATGGATAAAATGTATAAATTATTTTCTATACCCTATGCAAACAGGCATATACAGTCAATACTCGGCCTACGATACACAAATTACTTGAATCATACCAAGCTGGGCAGAAGAATAAGATATATTGGGTACCCATATACAATAAATGAAAAGCTCAAGAGCGGATCCAATCGATATTACGCCCCGGGTGCATTAGATTAAATATATTTTGTTGCTATTTCCAAGCTCACGCTGATCCACTCCCTTAAAGATAAAAAAAAAACGGAGAAAATCAAGGAAAGAATTTTCCATATGGCCTTTAATTCATTAGCGATTGGTTATTGAATGCTTCGCAGTTTTTGATTTGGTTTTACTCGCAAGATCTGTTTTTGTTTGCGTTTTATGCTGAGATTTTCTTTTCGTTTATAACGAGCTTATGCTGTTGAGCCCAGGCTCAAAGTGATTTCAAATTGTACGATATATGTTTACAGCTATACCTACTATTAATATTACTTTTTCATTTGTATCTATTTAATACCTATCACTCTGTCTATGACATAACTTTAATTGGTTATTTAACTGCTGGAAGACATCGTCTAATTTGTAAGCCTTAAGTCAAACACTTTTCTATCTTTAATTGTATAGCTATTCTTATTGTATTATGTACAAGCGGAAGAAACACATATTCTAGATTTGCGGGAGAATTTATCACCAAATGGATATGCGGGAGTATATTATGTATTAAACCGAAAATAAAAAATGTATAAAAATACAAAATCAATAAAAATATTAATAAACAAGCAAAAAGTATTACGAAAATAAAAAAAGAGTTTTTTGTTTAGAAATAAGGCTGGACAGTGCTTTTAAGACTAATGTATTGGAGCGTAGCTTTTAATTTTATAAATGGTTTTTGAAGAGAAAGTTAAGTTAAATAGAAATGTAAATATTTCTATATCGCTTCAATAAATTAGTTATTTATATTTTAGAAGATTTTACATTTAAAGTACTACAAAACAGTTGTGAACAGTGAATCTCAAACTGTTCATACTATTTTTGTTCGAGGTTTTAAAACTGTACATGTTGTATAACAGCTAACTTTAGCATGAAACAGTCAATCTAAAACTGCGTTTGTGTTATACTTAGGAATTTGAATTGTGTATAAAACGTCCGGGAAAATATTTCTTTTAACTAAAATATCGTATTTCATTAAAATTACTTTAATAACTTTTTCAACTATGTCAGACAGAGGATACTCTTTGCCAATATCACACTCTGTTAAAGATTCGAAAATGACCACATTTTATTTGCTTGGAATTACTTAAAAGAGACAGATTAATGAAAAAAAAAAATGTAGCACTTAGGAAAGCCCAAAGCTAAACCTGGATAAATGATTGCTACTAATACTTTTTGCCGTACTTTTTTCCAAAAAAAAAGCAGACAATTTTCTTACTTTTAATTTCTTCCTTATCCCTTAGAGCCTTTCGCTGATGGCTACTCTATTCGTTAAAAAAAATAAACTTAGCCACATTTGAAGAAACTTTAGATTATATGATAAACGAAAATCAGCTTATGTCTTTACAGATAACTTTTCGTCATGCTCCTGTATTTCATTTTCAAGATGTCTTTGCTTAGACAAGGAAGGCCCCTAATTAATCTGGATAATGATTTTCGGATTTATCCCGAAGCCAAATGCGTTTAAATTTCTTCCAAGCGGTAAAGCTAATTTCCCTGCTTAGCTTTCTGAGAACAGGAGCCTAAACCTGAACCCTTTTTGGCCCATTTAAAGCAACATTATTAAAAGTAATTGTAATTACCGAGGCACATGTTGCGCTATGCGTGTGTGTGGGTGAGCACACATACATATGCATGGGCTGGCTGCTTTTGCATACATTTACCTAATTAAATAAAATAATGAAAACGCAAAAGTTGCAAAAGGCGCGAAAGTACGCCTGGAAAAGTTACATAAGGAGCACCCTTCGGCCCACCAAAAATCATGCACATATTCGTACGCAACTGTTCACACATTTGCCTTGAAATTGGGAAATAAAATTACGCAGAAATATTTTCAAATATTTATTATGGAGAGCCTTGGAACATGTGTGTGCGAGTGTGTTAGCTTGATAATTATCATTAGCCATGTGCCAGTCCTTGCCACTTTTGGGAGTTCTGCACTCCTAAAAACAGAAACCAAAAAATGTCAAACAATATTAGGTGTATCTTAGAATTTACCTAGTAAAATATATTTGTGATGTTTCCTAAAAAAAATATTTCAAGGTGAAAGATACTTATTATAAAATTAATTATAATTTCAAAACTAGCTAAACAAACTGACTTTACCTTATAAAAGTTTCAAATATACTGCTATCATAATAGCTCAGATTTTCTTAAAAATGGGGCATCCAATTCTTTGAGTGTTTCTAAAAATTGTGCCAAGGCAGAGAAAAGGGCTGCTGAAAAAGCGGAAAGGGAGCAAATGTTTTGTTAGCAAATATTTTCACTTTTCTTTGCGACTTCGATTGAAATTTGTTGGCCATTAAGTTTGCTCGTTTGGGCCGCGAGTGTTGCTAACAAATTTGCATATGAAATTTAAATCCGGTTTGCTTTTGTGCGTGGCTTGAAATGTAATTAAAAGTCTTTTGTTTAAACTGCGAAAATATAACTGTAATTCTCAAGAGCAATGTCGTTGTTGTCAACGCCGCTATTGTCGCTGTCCTTGTTGTGTGTGACACGCCCCCTCCCAAAAATACAAAAAAATATTACAAACAAAAAAAAAAACAAAAACGGGAACATGAAAAATAACTCGGTCAAATAAATTTTGCTGTCAAGCGGAAAGCAAAAGTGCATAAAATATGCACATTGCACTGAGAATGAGGCCTACAGTATTTGCATTCACATATTTTTACTAAAATAATTACATGCACATGACCCGCCAGCAACACGGACAACAACAAGTTATGACTAAAGACATGCCTCGACAAAGGACATGAGATAGGCGGTCGCAGCATGTCCTTTTTCGGAACAAACCGAATGGGGGTAGTGCGATTTTGAGGACTAGTTTGATATATCTAAATTTTAGTTGTTTGATTGTAAATATTGATTTTCTTCACTGGTTTTCTTAAATTTTAGATCTCTTAGTAAAGCCTTATTATAGTTTAACTATAAAATCAAGAATCATAAATGTTTTTTCCAGCTTACCATTATATCAAATTCGTCTTTTCAGATAATTACATAATATCTACTCAAACCTGTGTGTAATAGTGTAATATTAAGATTCTTAAATTTAAGATCTATTAGAATAAACTTTTTTAAAGTTAAAATATAAAAATAGTTTTAAGATCAATCTCTTTAGATAATTTTATAACATCATCATCAACATACCACTAAATCATAATACAATTCTAATCAGATTTGATACTTAAAAATTACACACATTTTCAAAAACCACTAAGTATGAAATCCAGAATTAAAATTAAGGA
This sequence comes from Drosophila subpulchrella, assembly GCF_014743375.2. Classification (NCBI taxonomy): domain Eukaryota; kingdom Metazoa; phylum Arthropoda; class Insecta; order Diptera; family Drosophilidae; genus Drosophila; species Drosophila subpulchrella. Next base: position 10,380,511 of record NC_050609.1, read on the forward strand.
TTATTATTTCGTGATGTTATAATCAGTCGCAAAAAGTTGACTAAAGGAATGTTATAAAAAGGGTATCTTTTGAGTCGTCCCATAAATGGTACCCAATTCCACTGTCATTTCTTTGTGGTTTTTGGCAGTGCCAGGACACGCCACGTCGAATGCCAGGAGCGGGAAGCCAAACTTTCCCAGCGCCTTTGTTTGTCGCTTCTGCTGCCGGCAAGTGGCATCATTAACCCGTGGTCCGTACTCCCTTGGCCCGAACCCGTACCCGTACCCGTAGACCGTGTTCCGTAACCCGTAACCCCCAATCGCCGTATCCAGTGCCCCGTGGGCCGTGGACACGCGATGCACAGGGCGCCGCTTGGCAAACACACCAAATACCAAAATGAAGCAATAAAAGGCCATAAAACGAAATGCAATTGATATACAAAAGGGAAATTGTAGACAACACGGCACATTGTGTTGTGTGTTATGGTGTTGTTTTGTGTCAGAGTGCCAAAGTGAAATGCTTTTTGGCGAATTCGCCGCAGGGGAATCCCCCGGAAAACAGAAAACGGCGCATGCTCGACAGTTGGCACCACTTTCGGTGGATTTTGCAGTGGGTGATGGTGGTGATGGGGGGGGGGGGGGGGGGGGTGGTGGTGTTGCAACCGCAGCGAAATCGTCGACCGCGATTTGGCCGGTGGGTTTTGACCTAGTTTACATTTGCTGGCACTGGCACTACTGGACATCGGGCTGCCACCCACCACCTCTTGCATTGTTGATGCACTTCACCCCCTTCGCAGACACTCGCGTTTTGTTTTGCTTGCTCTGCGGATGTTTGATTTAAAATTTTAATAAACTCAAACTCAAACTCATCGGGAAGGTTTGGGTGCATTCAATTTCCTGCCGTCTGTTGGATCGAAAGTAGCACGATCGACTGCTGGACATGCCATGTAAGTAGCTCAAATACAGTGGTCCTTGAACAAGAACAAATCATATTTAAAAACGACCTCTGAAGAAACCCTTTATATCCAATGTCATATTGAATTCGATTCACATTGTTGCTTTCTACTAATTTTGTTCCCACATTTATGTATTTTTTAGATTAAACATCTTTATATAAATATTAAGTAAATTGATTTAAATATCTGAAAGTATAGACGTTTATTCGTAGCGTGATATATTTATTCTTTCATTTTTTTGAACACAATAAAGCCGAATATTTTTTTATACGAACTGTGACCCAATAAAAGGGTACTAAAAAAAAACTTGTATTAAAAAATAAACAATTTAAATTTTGCACATATATGTTTATTCTTTGTCTATTTGCCAAATTTATACATATTTTTCGAAGAGGTTTATTTTGAATGGGCAATGTCGTTTCAACAACGTTTGTTTAGAATAAAAATGATAAAAACGGTTTTTAGTAAAAATACAATGCCTTACGTCGGTTCTTTTGTGGCTAGTTGTACATACAATGTAAAAACGTAATAACATAGCAATTGGTAGAATACTCTCTTCGATATTATGAGTTTTATAATGTTTCTAAAGACCTAACAAATTTTATTTTACAATTTACCACTGTATGCATTTATGTTGTCTGAAGTTTTCTGTTCTTTTCACTGGGGTCAGGGATTTTTAAAATTTTATTTTTTGCATTTTTCATTGCTGGCGAAATTCTCACATGCACTTTGGCTCACTTTCACCTGGTGAGAGGTTGGTTGGCCGGACACAAAATATGCAAACAATTTCCAATTAAAAATCAATTTTATGCTTCAACTGCGACTAAGTGCAAAATAGTTGTTGGTATTGGTCGTCGTCGAGTTGCATGCTCCTCTAGCAGGTTCATAAAATGCGCAAACATTAAGCCAAAGTTTTCAAACCAAGCTTCCTTCTTCGGGCTTTTTCCCCCTTTCCCCATTCGGCCATTACCATCTACAACCCTCTGTGGCTACTTTCAAGTTGCAGCCGCAAAAGTATGGAGAAATCTATTGGAAAAATTAAGAAAAATACTTGAAATTGGTGCAGCTGTCAAAAGGCTTAACGCACGAAATTTGCCATAAAGTTTCAGCCAGTTATCGTTGGGCCAAAAGGATGGGGAGGTGAAAGGGGTGGATGAGGAGGAGGAGTGGGCCAGAGTGGCGGTCACGGCTAAGAGTAAAGGCAGCTGTTGGCGGAAGCCATCTGACGAACTTGACATGCTGCCAAAGTTGAAGCGGAAAACCACCAAGTGACTGTCAATGTTGCCACAGCTCCTCGCAGGCAGATCAGCTGCACTGGGAGAAAATATTACAAGGGGATTATTTTTTTGTGTGCGGTTTCAATAGAAATAGCCCTCATAAATATACGTGTTAAGGTATTTCTTTACATGCCAAAAAGGTCTTTGTAATTTTAAATTTATACAATAGGAAAAATATCCATATGATGGGCCACATAAATAGGTAGGGTCTTGTAAAAGGTTTAAAAGGTGTCTAAAAGTATGCCTCAAAAATTTTTACTTTGCTAGAATTCTGAGTAACATTGAAATTCAAAGTATATTATTGCATACTTTTAGACACATTTGTAAAGGTTAAGGGAGTCCGAAAATTTTAGCACCCTTTGTGTACAATCTAACTTATTGAATTGGAAACGTAAGTTTTTAAGCGTTAAATGATTAATTAATTGTATTTTTAAAATCAGCGTTTCATTTTCATTGGAATTTATATTTAAAGGTTTATGGACTATTGTTTTTTCAGTGTTCTTTCTCAGATGTACTATACAACTCAGAGGGGTCTTAAGGGCTGTCCCCCGCTGCCACTTATCGTATAACATGCGTTCCGCTCCCCGTCAAGTTGCGTAATTGGCGAATTGATTGCCTATCCGGCAATTGAGAGAAAAGATATGACGGGGGAAGTGAAAGGGGCAAGGGCAAAGGCCAAATCGCGCTTAGAAAATTTTCATAAAAACTTTTTATGACCGTCATTCCGCGGTTCGCTACAATTGTTGCCAATTTCCCGGGCGCAACAGACGTGTGGCGTGCGTTTTGGACTGGTTTCGCGGGGGTCCAGCTTCGAATGAGCAGCTCAAAGTTTTGCCAGTCAAACAGTCAGCCCGGCCACATATCCAATTACGTTTATAGATATTACGAGAATTGAGCAAAAAAAAAAAAGAGAACAGGAGAATATACGCACAATGTAGCCATAAAAAAGTGTACGTATACGTACAAACCCTAACTAAAGCTGGCTAAAACGAGGGGCGGGCCAGGAGATGGCAGCTAAAGTGTTGCTAAGTGCACGAGCAGCGAAACATTTGAACTTTCTGCTAGTTCAAATTGTCAGGGGTCTTAAAAAGTTGCGACTAGCGGGCTGCGCCAGCCATTTTCCTGATAATCTTGCGTTTTAAGCGCGGTCAAAACTTAAAGTCAACCCTTGAACAAGCAATTTAAGGGGGCCACCAAGTGCCCAACGTTCAGTTATGCATCTTAAATATTTAATGCAGCAAAAATCAATTGCTAATTTATGCATTCGGGCAGTTAACGGCAGAGTTGAATGCTTCATGGTAATGGCCATAAATAGCGACTTCTCCCCCTCATCCATCCCGCCATTATTTTATCCGTGTCCCCGACAGTCGTGTACATTTTAAATTAGCTGCTCGCTTCCAGGAATCACCCTCGGATACGGACTTAAACTCACACACACATAGAGAAAGCAGCAATAATCAGCTCAACTTCAACGGCAGCTCCTTCAAAGGAGTCATCGTGTTCATTCGATTGCGCCGCACGGAGCTCTGGTCTGGAGTTCTCTTTAAAAGTCTCTTGGCCCCGATGACATTTTGTGGGCGTTTGGCTGGCTGACTCCCAGCCCGGCCAACTAAATGGCACTCAGACAAATTGTTGGCAAAATGTTGAAAAACGCTGGGTAAATACATCATTTGAAAAATGCAACAACTGATAGCTGTTTGTATAAGGTAAAAGTTTTAAGTTTTGGTGTATTTATCCATTTAAGTCCTTATTTTGTAGGTTTTCAAACAGGTTGTCCCTTTTTAATATTATTATTAATGTAATTATTATATTATTAAATTATTATAAGATATCAAATGTATTTTTAAATAGGTATTTGTAAATTCTTTTGAAGTTTTCACATCAGGTTTTGTTTTGTAAAGTATACCATAGTCAAAAAAGAAAGAAATAAGTACACTCATATGCATCTAAAAATATTTTAAGGAAATAAGTCAATGTATTATATTAATATTAAGTATATTTAAGAATCAAGAAAGAAGACAACTCACACAGTGTAAAATGCTGGTTTTAATTGGTGCTTCCTACTGTTTGTTGGCAACCCTTTTCGCCGTGCGCCACATGACGTATACTCAACGCGAATTAGCTGTAGGTAAATGCGCCTTTGGAGACCAAAAAACAGAAAGGGAAAGGAAGGTAAACAGACCTGGGGAACGAGACCCAAAACTAAACGCGTCGCTTGTTCTACAAAATTAAGTATTACATGTTAAGTACCATAATTTGTATATGCTGGCACATTAGAAGCCGCACACAAAGGCAAGCACACCCCCTGGAAATATCATATGATTAAAAAAAAGGAGGAAATGTAAAAAATGAAATAACGAACCCCGTTGCGTGTGTTTATTTTCTGTTGTAGGTATGTGGTACCTACACCTGGCTAGTTGAAACCCGGTAACTATGTCCCAGGAGCTGCTTGGTTGACTTTTCAGCTGGCCCTTTTATGAGCGACTAACTAATTAAGATAAGTGTGTCTGATTTTCATATTAATGGCATACAAACGAACCCATTGTGGCGCTCTTATCTTAAATGTTTGGGGCCAAGCTAAAGCGTCAAATGTTGGCCACTTCTCCGCTCCACTCCGCTCTGCACTCCGCATCAGATCCCTTCCTGAATCCTTGTGCGTTTTCTGATTTTTCAAACATGAACATGAAAAGGCCAGCGGGGGGGCTTTCGGTGAAAAAAAGGAATATATATGTGGGAGGATGTGGAGGGGCTACTGCAGCGGACGTGGCTTACATGAGCATGTGTTTTTAAGCCTCGTTGGGCACAAAACAATTAATATTGTGGCCCGCCCCCAAGTTTACCCAGAGCTAAGCACAAATCAGCCTCCTGTGAAATGTGAAACACAAAAGCTTGGGCGGTGGCGGTGGAAGTGGCACCGCCAACAACAACAGCGACCGGAAACGGAAGCGCACAACTCTTTGCGCGAATTAATCACACAGCAACAGCAACTACAACTGCAAATACATGCGAGAACAAGAGCAACAACAGCCAGAAACCCAGTGAACAGCGGCAAAAATCAGCAGAGGAACGACATGGACACGCATATAAAATGTGCCTAGTCAGCTCTTCAGCTCATATTCCCTCACACGGAGTTAAAGTAAAGTGGTACGGTGAAACCCAGCCAAAGATTTTCCCCAAATTATAATTGCCTTAATACGGGTATAAACAAAATGAAAATCGATTAAAGACAAATCAAAAATAACCTGCTGTTACTGAAATATAATATACCAATTATATTTAAAGGTTTAAATATGTCCTAATTGCCAATGTAAAGATATATTTACAGATCAGATAATTGCATTCTCTAATTTAAAATTAAACTACTATTATTATTTAAGTCCAATTGTGTCTGTTCTAATAGAAAACCGATTTTAAGGTCTGACAATAATAAATTAGAGATAGCATACACATAGCATACGAATTAAATTACTTGTTAAAGCGTTTTTCAATAATGTGAGCCACTGATTAGAGAACTTATGCAATAAATTAGTTGCCAAAATTGCTATGCGAATTATAAAGCAAATTTATTTAAAGAAAATAATATTGAATTTTTATCGGGAGCTTATGAGTAAATGAATGTGGTTCATAAAAGGTTAATTAGGGCAATTACTGTAAGCCACTTTATTTAAAGAAATTAATATGTAGTTCATGAGTTTAATAAATATTCAAAATATAAAAAGAAGCAACTTCTAAGAACGAAATTGTCTTGTGGCTACTAAACTTTAAGAGTATCTATTACTAGCAAATCACTTTCGTAATCCACTAGATATTTTGTTGACCCACGCAATCAGGACGCCTGTAATCCATTATCATTTCAATACCTAATCAAATCTGGCGCTGGCGATTCCCCCGAGAGGATCTTCACTGTGGCCCAGCTCGAGTGCGGTCACTAACTTCCCGAGGTCCGCCCACCAGGACGACCCACCAACCACCGTCTTTGGGACCACCTCCTAAACCCCCCCACCACCTAAACACAATCACCCGCCCACCCACAAAACGGCAGTGCATGAAGCTAATTAAATATGCGTGCCTTGCCTCAATGCCCCGGCCGCTGAGGGGATTGCGTGCCCAACGGCCCCTGCCCCTTGACCTCCTCGGAGGCACCTTCCTTTAAGCCCGCTGTCCCACCTTGGCGGGCTTTAATGTCCCCCTGGTTTATTGTCCCCCCCCGTACTCCCTTGTATCTGCCTATTTCGGGGGCATATTTGCTAATCATTTTACGTGCTATACGGCTTATTGTTTTTTAAAACGTGGGCGTGCCGGTCGGCGGAGTGAATTTAACGAGCGGCGGCTGGGACAACGGCCCTTTGTAATGCAAATTAAATAAACATGATTTTTATATGATTTCGCCGTGCGAATGCATTGTCCTTGGGCCCGAAAGGACTTCATAAGGACCCCGCACGCCGCACTCCACTCTCCACACCCCTGTTCGTGCAATTGCGGCGGTGTCAATTTTATGAGCCGTCAGTCATTTCGCATTTCGCCAAACTCTGAACTCTGAACTGTGAGCAACGCCTTCAAGTGTAATTTAATTGAATAATTAAAATTTTTATTGCTGCCGTTTGTGTGTGTGTGTATGTGTTTCTGCGCTGGTTTGCATGTGTTGGTGGGGAGGATATGCAAAGCGTGTCATTTTAATTTACGACCATGACGTTCAGCACAGCCAGATAATAAACACGCTCGCAATTAAGTATACGCCGGGGCGTACTCCTGCACATCCAATGCCGAGCATCTCGGCACGCAAACGTCAATTTTTAGGGGGAGGAAAAAAGTGGCTGAAATTGGTCAGCAGCAGCAAAGAAAACTGGTTCGGTTTTGACCAAAAAATGTACAAAATCATAGCAGTTTTATGGTTACTTGTTTAAAAAATAAGTACAGCATAAAAGAAAATTAAATGGGGCACCTCTAAAGACTAAAGATTTAATATATGTTACGAGAAATCATTTTTAAAATTATTAAAATGAATGGTTTAAGTTAAAATTGGTTATTTATGTCATAACTAAAATAAATCAGTCAAAGTTAATTGTTTGCAGATGTTTCAATAATAATAATAATCAATCACTGCAATTGGAAATTTAAGTTCCATGAAAACATTTTTTTCTGGTCTAAAACCTTTCTAAAACACAAACACTGACCTCACCAAAAATACAATAAAATAATAATTACAAAATGATTGACATTTTGAACACAAAAATTCTATAAGCTATATCGTGTGATATATGCAAGGCAATAATTTTCTTTGAACCCACAAAATGTGTCGAGAGTGGCAAATTCTTTCGTTTTTCATCGAAGATAACCCATTTCGGTAACGTAAAATTCCAACTATTATTTTCCGGTTGACATAACCAGGTTTGTGGTGTTGAAAATGGACCAGTTGACAAAATGTAAGTGTGTGCTTAGTTTTGTTGGCACTCGTATTTAGGCACTGAAATTCCAATAGCCTTTGTTGCACCCCCACAGTTTCAATAAACAACAATAAAACTGTGCATAAATACAATGCAAATATGAGTACGTTGCACATAGGATATTCGACCGACAGGCGTATCCGCTTTGCACACCCACCACCCGCCCCCCGAAAAACTGGCATTTGAAATGCATATTTTGTGTTTTTATTTTTATTTTGGTGCAAAAAAGATATATACGGGCTGGCAAAATATTACACAACATTTGAAAGAGTTTTTAAAACGACTCGAAAGCAAAGCGTCCAGCACAGCACAAAAATATGAAACAGTTTTATTTATTTTATAACCCGCTCAGCGCTGGCATTTGTATCTGTAACTGTATCTGCATACTGCATATGTATCTGTATCTGTATCTGAATATGGATCTGCATCTGTGCCCGTCTGTGTCATTTGTTTGAGCTGCGCAACCCAAAAAAAAAACGAGAAACATAAATGGAAAGCGAAAATATAGTATTTAAAAAGCGATTTCATGTTGTTTATATTTGAGCGGGCTCAAAGCTATTGATTGCTCCGGATCTGTTCCACAGAGAGGAGATTTTACTACTGGATATAGAATATGAGGGGAGGTAACAGGCAGGTAATCGCGTTGGCCTCCAACTAAGTTACATCATTTTTGCATTTGCAAGCAGTGAGCAGCGAGCGGGAGAAATGGAATCATGTAATTGTAATTGAAATGAAGTAAGCGTGAATTTCGCCTAAAAAAATAGCCTGAAAAGTGACTGGCAGGGCAGCGGGAGCAGCGATAAGAGGCCAGGGCCCAAGCTCTGCAACTCTGGGCAGCTGGGAAATGTTTGTTTCCTTTCAAATCAGTACACTTCCTTTTTGGCCTGGCCTTTCTTCCATCTCGGCCTGGAGTCTGGGGTCTGGGGTCTGGAGTCTCTGGTCTGCATCTGCAGCTAAAGGCAGCCAAGGAAAATAAATGAAAATCACTTGAAAATACTAACGAGCTGTTACGCTTGGCAAGGAAAATATAATCAGCAGCATCATGTCTGCAGGTGCACTTAAAAGGCGTTCACTTTTACCCCGCCACGCCCCATTGCTGAGCCAAAGCAAAAAACCATACCAAACAATGGTCTACAAAAAGATCGAACCCAAAAAAAAAAGGTTGGTAAAACAATTAAAACTAACCTTTTTTGTGCAAAAGGTGAAGGCAAGTCCGAAACACAATGGCAAATGGAAATGTTTAAGGCCTTAAGCAGGGGAATCACAGCCATCACAGCCACCAGCTTTTGTCCAGCATTTCCCGAAGCGGTCCAACCACTTTTGGCCATCCACTCCAATCCAATCCACTGAAGGAGCGCGGCTTGCTTTTTCTTATTTTGCTCCATGAAGGCCACCGGAGATCGTGATCGTGGCAAGATCATAATGAAGCTGCACTGGGATGGAGGCGCGTGCCAACTCGACTAATTCCTTGTCGTTGTCTTGGAAAATGACTTTGAACTTTATTGTTTTTCCAAGTGTCTGGGATCCGGTTTTTTCGTTATGATTTGGTTATTACATTTTCTTTTTCTTTTTCTGCACTGCGATTTGAATTGATCGCGTAACTTAATTCATAAATGCATAGCTAAGGCGCGAGAGAAATGGCAAATGGCCAAGGAGACAGGCAACAGGCAGGCTTTTTAAGTCGGGTCAACAAATGGCAAACACTCACTTTTGGCCGACCGCCTTCTATCAACACAGCTGAAGCTGCAAATTGTGTAAGAGTTTTCCTCGCAGCAGATCTGTCCTAGTCGCCAGCCATATAAAAACGCTGTCCCGTCCACATTTCGGCCACATTCCCATCGCAGCAGTCGGGCAGCAGCCATCAAGGTCTAATCCCATCCCAGCCAGAGTTCGAAGCCCACCAGGCCAAATGGCGAACGTTAATTTGGTGAGTGTGGAGGGAGTGGAGTGGAGTGGAGAGGAATGGATTGCAGTGGCGGAGTCAAGGAGTGCAGTCAAGGATATTAAAAATGAATTATGCAAAAATTCTGGAATACAAAGCCATGCCATTCAGCACTTTTTATAGGCGATACTCTCGGAATACTGGGGATATTGTGTGTTAGGATATTTACTAAAAAGGAAGAAGAGAATTTAAAAAGTTTATATATTCAAAAAAAAACTGAAAAATTTGAAATAGCATTTTTTTAAATGTATTGAATAAAATTCTATTTAGTTTAAATTTCTTAAAACAGAATCAGTTTGATATTCAAAGTTATCAATACTGAAGATAAAGCTTGTTCAGAAATTTATGGAACAGGAAGATGAGTATCTAGAAAGTTTAAGTTCTTGAACCAGGATGAAAGTGGTATTAAAAGTGATCAACACTCTTGGAATATTGTTTTTTAGGAAGACTGAGTAAATGGAATTTAGGAGAACAAGAAAAAAATCCAATTGAGTTTTAAATTCCATAAGCAGAGTGAAATTTAATTTAAAAACTTAGGAATAATAGAGATTTTGTATGTTAGAAAATGTATAGAAAAGGTAAAATATATTGTATTACGTTTACATATCCTAAAACTAGATAAAATTGAGATTAAAAGGTTCACTATTATAAAAATACGTTTTTAAAAACTGTTATATACCTACTGTATGGAATTATGTAATAGATATTTTTCAAGCGAATCCTTTTCCTAGTTTTTTGCTTTCCACCTAGCTCGTCTGAAGTGTTTTGCATATTAAATCGTTTTGTATTATCCTCTGCAGCAGATGCCGCTCATTGCAGCCGCCACCACCATATTGACAATAGTGAGTGGGGCCAGCTCCTCCTCCAGCGTAGCGGAGATGGCCAGGAAGCACCACCCAACTTATCACAATATGGGGTCTTTGTTCGACAATCGATGGCTGCCCATGGATCAAACGATGCAGCAGCCCCATCCCAATCATCGTTATGGTTCGGCCAAAATTCCTGGAGGTGATGCGGGCGACAGGCGAGCCTTCGGCAGCAGTGGCAGCCATTCCTCAGGCCACCGGCAAGGATTCGCCTCGGTGCTGAACGGGCTAACAAATCTCTCGGGCCTGGGGCACATTTCCAATGGCTACGGCTCGGTGGCGCCCACCCACACGGAGGCACTGGCCCTGGGCTCCACCAAACAGGAGATACCCATTTACGAGGAGCACAATGAAGATGCCGCCGCGGTGGCCGCCGTAGCAGCAGCTGGAGCCCATGACTTTGGCTCGGGACATGGCCAATCTGGCGGTGGATTGGAGAACAATCAACAGCACTACAATTATCCCGGTGACGGTGGTGGTGGTGGTCTGTTGCCTGGCTATGGGTCAGCGGGATCTGGTGCGGAGCAGGGCTACGACTCCTGGTCGCCTGAGGAGCAACCGGAACAGCAGGCGGCCCATCCGTATGCGTACGATAAAATCTCAATGGGTAATTTCCTGCCGCAGTACGAGTCGGGTTCTGGATATGATGACCATCAGGGGCAGCTTTACCACCAGCAGCAGCAACTGCAACAGCAACACCAGCAACAGCAGCAGCAACTCTACCACCAGCAGCAGCAGCAGCAACAACAGGAGCAGGAGCAACACTCCTCGTACTTCGGCCAACATGACCCATCAGCTTCTGGATCCGGATCCGCATCCGGTGTGGCATCGGCTTCATCCGCCTCGGGCGGATCTGGTGCCGATGACTACGAGGAGCATCCCGATGCTGGCCAGGAGCAGAGCTCCAACTACTTGTCGGAGGCAAGTGGTCATGGCCAGGGCCACACCCACCACTCGCATCATGTGGATATCATCAACTATGTGCCGGTGAAGCACGTCAAGAAGCAGCATGTTCCGGTGGAGAAAGAGGTGAAGATACCCGTTTCGCATGCTGTCATCATACCAGTTCGCAAGCCAGTTCCCATCCACATACCGATCACGAAGAATGTCCAGGTGCCGGTGGAGAAGGAACTCAAGATTCCGGTGGAGCGGTTGATTCCCGTGCCCGTGGAGAAACACATCCCGGTGCCGGTGGAGAAGCATGTGCCCTATCATGTGGTCAAATATGTGCCCATCAAGGTGCCCAAGCCGTTTCCCGTTAAGGTGCCCGTTTTTAAGACAGTGCTGCACAAGGTTAAGAGCTGGTGGTAGTACCCAGGACTCGTAAATCCTTTCCTGCTTTTCTGCACTCCTGCCTTTTCCTCATTTGCATCCAGAGCACGCGAATTCGGTTATAGTTATAAGCACATTACGCATACGCTACCATCGCCCCGCCAAACCAAAGCGAACATCATTATGCAGTTTTGCACATTTCGTATTCCATTTTTAATGTCGAGTTTTAAAATTCATTTAGTCCTCGTGATGTACAACAATTTTGTGACTCATTTAACATTACAACAATTTGCATTAAAATACAAACACGAACGGAAACAGAAACAGCAACAGAAACCGAAACAGAATCGGGAAATGGGAAATGGGAAGTGGAAAATGGGAAATGGAAAAGGCAGACGACACACACACACATATTGCAAGACCGAGGTTTTTAGCAGCGATTTTACGGTGCATTTGTCATGGACATAACCCTTTCCCCCACCTTTTACCCCACTTGGCACCTCATCCCACGGCACCCCATCCTCATTTATTTAATTTCACTTTAAGCGCACACAATGAAATTTGTGTTTAATGAAATGAAATTCATCTTCACAAAAGGCTCGCGCACTCGGCACCGTTGTTCTCAGGCTGCCAAATGCCATTTCCAGACCATTACATCGCCTGCTCGGACCGAAATGTGGGCGGCTGTTGGGATACCTTTTGGGGGATGGGGTTCCCAGGGTCCCCGACTTGCCGACTCCCCGGGTCTAATTAAATTAAGTGCACACCTTTGTTGTCCCGCTACGCGCTGGCATGCCGCCCGTGTCCTATGTCCTATGTCTTGTGTCACCTGTGCACCAACTGTGCTTTGATTTGCAGCCCGATTGAATTGGCCAAGGGACTTCTATTCTGTAACCCATTTTTTCTCGATTTTTTCCCTCTGAAAACTATGTCACTTCCTTTAAATATGCACTGGACAGCAATGGAGTAGCCGGCGGGCAGAGCTTGCATGCTGAACGAAGGAAGAAGTAACATATCGTTTTCAGTAAATTTTCTCGCCAGCAATCCTTCTTGCCAGCACGCACAGCCTCCTCTTCAAACAGAAAACGACTTTCACTGAAAAAGAAATGGTAGTAGGATTTTACATCCTTAAATTTAGTTGTCTTTGCTTGAAGGTTTTAATGTTGGATAAAATATGGTAAAATAAATTGAAAGTGTATGCTTAAATTTATTAACGTGTCTTAAGTTGGTTAAAATAAAATCAGATTAATTGAAAATCTTTAATGCCAAAAGTTGTGTATTTTTTACTACTTAAGGGTATAAGTAGTTTTCAAATAAAAAATGGAATGAAAATGAAAAATGATATCTTAAATTTGATTTTCTTTTACACACATATTAAGAACCATTTCCTCTACCGCATGTTAAACTAAATGTAGATTTTAAATCAAGAACATTTTCTTCTAGTTTTTCACATAAACGAATAAACGGATATTAATATTTTTGTCTTCAAATCGAAAAAGAATTGTGAATGTTTGTCAGTGCTTTCATTTGGAAAAAAAGAAGAAGTCTTCAACAGTGTATTTCAGAAAAACAGTTTTTTATAAGAATGGGAGTTGTATTTGTTAGAACTTGCTTTTAAATACTGAGTTAGGAGGATTAAATACATTTCTTAATAAGCCTAATGAAACAAGAGAGGGGCCTTGTTACGCGTTGTTTCATTTAAATCGATATAGTATTCAAATTTATTCAAATATTTAAGAAATGTTCTGAGTGTATCCCCGGCTGTTCGTCCTTTGTCCTCTCGACTGTTTGTCGTTTGGCGCGAATGCGGATGCGAATGCGAAAGCGGATGCGGATGCGGCTGCGGTTGCTCGGCCCTCAGTTGTCAGTCACGCGGCTGTCTGTGACTCCTTGCGCGAACCTCCTTCTTTCGTCCTGCCGCGTCCTTTTCGCGTCCTGCCACTTGCGACTTGCTACTCCTGCTCCATTTACTGTGTATTTTTGATGTCTAAATTGCATTTTATTATGTCGCTCGTTCGAGGGAAGGCGGCAAAAAAGGCGAAACTGGTTCGCCTGCCACATATGTTCGTTCGTTTGGCGAAGGGGATTGCGATGCGATGCCGTTGTTGTTGCGGTTGTAAATTTTATTTATCATTTAACATTTTTTACGCTCTTTATGCCCCTCCAGTCGGGCGGTTAGTCAGGAAGCAGACCCGCCCTGCGACACACTTTAAGTGACTTTTCGAGTACTTTATTTTGCATACAAAATATTTGCCTTGTCGCCATGTGCATGCGTGCGTATACGTAATATCGGTGCCAACTCACTTGGCTCTGTAAGTTGGCTCCTCATCGGTGCGGCAATGTTATGGGGCTTCTCCCTGCTTTTTTTTACACACTTTTTATGTTAAATTAAACATTTAAAATGTTATTATGATTTTTATTTCGCCGCTTTATTAGTACCATTTTTGCGATACCGCAATATTGTTTTTACTCCGACATAAAAGTGCATGATATTTAATTAACTATTCACTTTTCTCTCCTCTTGAATGGCTGTGTACATTATTAGTTTCTGCACAGTTGCCTTGTGGTGGACATAAAATTAATTAATTTAAATTAGAGCCAACATTAGAAGCGAGTGGGTGAGCATGGGAATATATTTGCTTGATATTGTTGTGTCTCTTTGTGTAGATGACAGAAACTTATTGGTCGTTGGATAACGAGCGAACTGCAGTAATTATTTTACCAAATAATATTATCAGTATATGCAATTTGCTACTGCATTCAAATGTTTAATTAAATATGATTTTCACCAGATAGAATGGAATTTGTGTGAAGTCTTTGTCGGCCAGGTGGTAAAAAGGTCGAAAAACGGCGTAAACTTTATTGCATGCAATTGGGAATAGATGGCCAGCAACCACACTCTCACTTCCGCGTGGCAGTAAACAAAACTGTTGGTTTTAATAACGGCCAAGTGCATGTGTGCCATGTGGCTAAAATAGAGGGAGGGAGAGCTGGATTTTTAGGAGTCAGCTGCCATTATGTTTGCACTTTTATTAAAAAACTTTTGCATAATGAAAGTTTTGAGCTTGCTCTCCAAATTGTAGACGCAATATATAACTCACAAAAAAGTTGAGTGCGGTTCAGCTATTTATATAAATATTTTTGCACAACTTTTGGCCAAAAATGATTTTTCAAGTGTTTATGATGCTCGACTCCGGGCCTTTGTCTCCCCTTCCCCCGCCTAGTACAAATTAAATGCCATTCATTTCATTTAAGTAAGTTTTTATTTATTAATAAAATAAAATATCGTAAAATATGTTATTTAATTTTAGTAAATTTGTTACTACAGAGAAGTACCTGATGATAAGTTGTCATTTTAATTTAAATATTTATTGTTTGTAATGGTGAACTTTTTTTATGTTTTTGAAGATATCATTATACTCCTAGTTTGAAACGTAAATGGTATAAGGAATTAATTTTCAATCTTTTAGATATACTATGCCAATCAGATGATTATAATACTAACTTTTCTAAGTGTACTACTCCAGTTTTAATAAATATATTATTATGTTAAAATGGTTATAGTACTTTCTTTATTATGCTAGATGGTTATTAAATCTCCCTTTAATCAAATTCCTTTCTCTGTGTACGGACTCACCCGGCTCTCCCCTTAATTTACCACTTAGGTAGTAATATATATGTTTTCGGGGGTGTGCAAACGGCAGTAACGACAATGATGGCTATATAATGGGAATGCGAATTTTTATTGTGGCCACAACGGCTGGCCGGGATGGGACAGGATGGGCCTGGCCTCGCCGCCTGGTAATATTAGGAGCTCTAAGGAGGGCCGCGCCGAGGACTCTCTCTAAAAGCAATGATACTTTTATCCCCCCATGTCATTGCCACGTAAGTCCGCCACTCAGCGAGATGGCTGGTGGCTCAGTTCTCAGTTCCCAGTTCTCAGTACTGAGTTCTCAGTCGCATCCTCGAGGCCGCTGAAGTCTACTGATGGCTGCTGATGGGCGCTCACATTGTCGCCGTCTTCGGGTGTGGATTTTCGGGATATGCGACGCTACATGTTATGAATTTTTTAGGGGCTTTCGTCCTTGCAAAGCGGCCTCAGACGGGCAGACAATAATAAAAGCCGCTGGCACGTGCACAGTCGCAATACCCGTGCCCGAGATTATGTCTACGTTTTGCTCAAATGATTTACACATCGTCTGCAGGGAAGGCTCCCTTTCGGATCTACTTCGTTGGGAGTGGCATTCGGTTTGGAATTGGGATTGTCCCATCCTGTCCGCAACGCGCTAACGGTATACCAATTACCAATTTGCCATTGTCCTTCGCGGAATTTTCGAATTTGCGATGATGCTCCTGCAGGTTGGGAGCCCGAGTCCTCTGTTTTGCCCACCGGAAATTGCCTGACATTGAATGACGGCATTAGCTTCTCCACTGGCTTATGGCAATCGCTCTTAAAGCCGGCCAACGCTGATTTAAATGTTCTTTGCAAAACATATGGCTTATGTGGGGGCTTATAGGTCGAATTCGAACAAGGTCACATAAGGTTACGGTAAAAGAAAAATGTTTATAATGCGGCTGGAATAAACTTATTTCCTGTTGGCAATTATAACAAGGTAAGCTAAATAAGTCTGCATGCATAAAACATAAATAATCCGATCTAAGCTTCAACGAGAACAAATCAAATGAAAAATAATTTCTTTTGAGAAGCTTTAAATGTGCTTAACCTTTTGTACAAAGTAAATTGAGTTATTAATATGTATTGTTACTTATTTGTTCAGAGATATTGAATATAGGAAATTTTGTAAATTTTAGTACAGCGGCTTGGAAACAAGAATTCTAAATAAATAAATGATCGTTAATTTAAAAAGATATAACAGAATTATTAAATATATGTTACAAAAATATTTTAGATTAAATAGGGAATTATACACGGTATATTGAAAGTCAGCAATCAAAAAGTTTAGATTAGGAAAGAATTTAAAGCCCTTTTGATTTAAATACATTTTTCGGGTATTCAAGTCGAAAACAATTTAGCATATCCTGTAGGTTTACATATTGCAACCATAATTTGTGTGTGTATCCAATCGAAACAAAGTTTGGCCCTGCAGTAAGTTCCACGTGTTTTTCGCAATTGCATAACTGGGTTGCAGACAGAGAATCGCAGGTTCTTCGAAGGAGAAACATAACTCGTATGTTCAGACAGACAAAACCCGTTTGTTTCGCCAGGTCGCCTGTAGAGGGCGTTGCGCAACGGAAGTGCATCGCAGCTATAAGATACATACCGACATTATGTAGTTTTGTAGTTGGCTTTTATGGCACTCGAAATGGGTGTCTGCGTGCGGCTCAAAGGTGAGTGTTGTTTATAAGAAGGTTCTTTGGTTCTTGGGTTCTTGGTTTGCCGGTTTTCCCATAGATGTTGCCACTTCAGCTGGCAACTTGCCCCAGTTGTTGTTCTCGTGCACTTGCTGGCTTTCGAGCCAGTCAGGCGTGGCAAATTGCAAACTAATTTATTAAAAACGGATATATGAGCAGAATTTATACATTGCACCGGTGCTGAGCTTCGGCTTTAGCTGCAGCTCATTGCGCTGCAATATTGCCAGAGTTCATAACTTCCCCCCCAAGGCTGTGAGGTAAATAATGTGCTGTCAGCTTGTCAACGGCTATGAATTCGAAGACCCCTCCTTTGTTTATTGTGTGAGAAAGTTCTTGCTGTTGATCTTAAACATTTTTGCTCATTATATGCTGGAAACACCAGCAACTCAGCAACTCAGAAACTCAGCTCGTCAGACTGGTCACAGTTTGAAATTGAAATATGATCCATGCCCGGCGTTGGAAACGTTTGCTTTTCAGCCATTAAGTTTCATTTCTCAACTGACTGCTGTCAACTGCAGCTGCAGATTTTGCTTTTGCTGCATTGTCTCCTCTGACACCGAGATGACAATTCTCTAGGCAAGCTAAAGGTAATCATATCTCTGCATTTTCCAGTATAAGCTGTCAATCAAAGTGAGCAACCCCCCCGCCCAACTCCTACCTCCATTTGCACTGCTCAAAAGGCAAAATAGATTGCTATCTGATATTCGAGTACACGTCAGTGAGCTTCAATTAGAGACATCTCGGAACGGAGCTCGGACACGAGATGCAAAAGCCCCTTGGTTAATTTGCGAGCTCCAGGAATAATGTGGCATGAAAAATTCCGAAACCGAAACGACCGAAAGTTGCAGCAGCAGCAGCACTTAATTGCCAGTTCCCCCGAAGGGCCAAGTTGTGAAATATTGATACTCGTACTTATGCATAAAGGCCCCCGACATCCCGGCACTCCATTGCCACGTATTGAGCTCGATAAAACCAGCTCGTTTCGAGGGTCTCTCAGCTCATTTTAAGCGCACTTTAATGGCAATTATACGCCTGAGTAGCTGTTTGTGTTGGCAAACTTTTCGGGGAGGTGGTGGTGGGGGCGGTGTGAGTAAAAAGCGTCAACAGCACCAGACACTGGCAAAGCCGGCAAGCAAAACAAACACACATCGTATACTATACAACGCTATACTATACTATATCTACTCGCAAAACACCAGACGATCCTGCAGGATGTTGTGACTCGACATAAATCCTTTGGCGTATAAAATACTTGCAAACATTTTGCTGCTGCACGCACCAGATTATTAAAGTTCTGTGTAAATAGTTTATGGTAATCATAAAAGATATACCAAGCATTCTTGCTTTACGAGCAATGGGGCGTAAGAATAAGGTGCTTCGTCCATTAAACGGGGCAAACATGAAATATCACTCATACGCCCGGTTGCCCGCCCTGACTTTTAACTCTTTTTGTATCTACAAAATTTCGGGGAAGAGTGCCTTTTACCGCGTAACTTGGCCATTGTCAATTAAAATGATCAAGAAAGGCGCGCGAAATTCGCCCATTGCACATCAAAAATAACAACTTGCCACCTGAGTCGCAAATTTTTACGATGCACATCAATTTTGCCAAACAAAAATGGCTGCTTTAGTGCGCAGAACTTTTTCGCAGGGGGTTGCCGAAAAAGGGTTAAAACTTTGCTTTTCCCGCGCTAACTGATGCCCGGCTGCCTGTCATTTTTCAAAGGACTCCGTCTGGCATCCTCGCTTTTCTGACCATTAAACGCTGCCGAGCGTTTTTGTAGCTGTTTACACTTTTGGCTTCATTTTGGCCGCCCGGCAATTATCAAAGTTTGAGCCAAAAGTGCTGATTAATTTTTAATGCATATCTTTGTCGTCGTGCCCTTGGTAACCCCCTTTTTCGCTAGGTTACCTGCTCGAAAGTGCCGAGTCATTTCCGAAATTATAAAGTCATTTTGTTGCCCTTTTCGAGCGGGAGTATTGGGTGGGATGAGTACAACAAAAGCCAGACGCTGATTTAAGCGTTTTCGCTTTTTGGTTTTGTCATCTCACTATATCAAGTGGTCACCGAGTAATGTGCACTCAATTCGAAGATATCTTATCTATTTGAAATTTTAAAAGAACTTTTACATTGCTTGAGATTACAAAAGTTAGATAAAAATAAATTCTGTAACTACGCTTATTCTGCAAAAAGCACAAAACTATCGAATATTTGTTAACATATATTGTTATTTTAGCTTGAACCTGAATGTTTATAAGTTATATTTTAAAATTCAATAAATATATTATTAAACAATTTAATAATATATTAGTTACCTATACAGAAATTATTTTTTCAATTTTATTAAAATTTATAATCAGTCTCAAAGTTTCTGCCTCTTAAAGATATGTATGATAATGTTTATTTAAATTATAAGTATAAAAATTTAAACAAATGTATTTTATGATAGAATGACCTATTTTATTTTTTGTGTGTTACTTTGATGAATATTCAAAAATGTAATACAAATCAAACCACCAGATAAAATTTACATTCGTTAAAGACCTTTAAAATTGACAGCTTTCTAGGGGGCTTATTAAAATCAAAACCAAAGGTTTGATAGCAGGGGTCTGTCAGGCAATCGCTTCCAATTTCGCGATCTGGCGTTGTTGTAACCCATTGTTGGGGTCAGTGGCAGTGGCAGGGTTAAGAGGATAAGGGGCTGAAGGGCACAAGGGCACAGCCGGGAGTCTCATCAGCAGATTCGCGGTTAGCTATCTGACCGGAGCGACATGTTCATTGCGTTTTGCGGCTTTTGTCATTGGCCTGCGAAGTGGGACTGTTGGATTTTGGGCTCCGCACGGCGGGACCAATAACGAATGCCGAATACCCATTGCCCACTGTCCAATTCCCTTTTCCCACTGCCGCCGACTGTGGTGACCAGTGGTCAGATGAGCAAAATTCCTAACGAAGCGGTTAATGTGGGCAGTGCAATTATGAATTTATGCGCATTTATCCGCCTGCAATCGCCATTTACTATTTACATTCGCAGATGTTGAATTGCAGACAAGCGTTGATTTGCACGCATGCTTATTATATTTGATTTTTAGTTGGTTTCCGTCGCTTTGCGGTTTCCTTGTGCATAGGTACGTGGCATATAAATGCTAATAATGTGGCCAGCAGCAAATTAAATTGATAATATTGACTACACTGAGGAAAACAAGTTTAGAAAAGAGAGAAATGGAATTTAAATAGGCTTCCCAGGAGAAAAAATTCAAAATTATTTAAAAGTTCTTAACCTTTGTAAGCTTAAATAAGTCAAAGTTGTGAGACCCATGTGGGAACTACAATATCACTTATTGTATATATATATATTTAAATATATTTAAATTATCAATTGACAGCTTCCTTACTTTTGGTGTAAGTTGCCAAAAATCAATACCTTTTTGTACAATTTAGGGCGCTTATATACAAAAACATACTTTGTTTTGGGTGTAACTAATGAAAAATCAATCATTTAATTCTTAAATCTAGGAAGGTGATGTTCCCTATACATTTTCCTTCAATGCAGTTTTAATTTCTACTATTATAATGCGTGTGGTGTAAACTTGTTTCTCACTTCGCCTTCTAAAATGGAGGCGAATGGCTCCCACGTCAATTAGAGTTAATTTCATTAGCCGGCAATAACTTGCAGCACTTTCCACCAAAAACTACTGGCCCGACTTTTCGCGACCCTCGCGGAACTTTACTTTTTGGCTAATTTTGTTGCTGTTTCGTTAACGCCTCGCTGAAGTTGAGCGTCGCGTTTATTTGTGCGTCATTGTTGCTGCTTCTGCTGCTGCTGTTAAAAGTTGCTGCTGCCGGAGTTACATTTGGCAATTAGCCGCTGCATTTTCCTCCACTTTCGCTACTTTTGCATTGCAGCAGTCAGTACCCCTTTTCCCTGACCCCTAGCTACGCCCCTTCCCTTGCCCTTCGCACTTCAATACATATTTATTAGCCGCATTTGTTGGATTTTAGCTCAATTAAAAAGTTTTACTCGGCTACTTTTCTTCATTTGGGACCTGCCTTCTGACTCCGACTTCAACTTCGACTCGGAATGTCTTGTTTTGTTTTGCTGGTAACTAGGAACTGGGATCTGGGAGCTGGTTTCTAGGAGTTGTAAGCTTTGGAGTTACTCTGCAGTTGGTGTCCTTTTTTCTTTTCTCTGCTTCGCAAGCACTAATTGCAATTACTTTGCCCTGACTCTTCGGCGGTTAGCATTTAAAAACAAAGGCTAAGCTAAACACGAAATACCCTTGCTCAAACCACAAAAATATTTATACCTTTTAAAGCCGATTTCTCAATGTCATGTTAACTAATGTTGTTGTTTTTCTGTTTTTCGTTTTATCTGACTAAAAACTCTTAAGTAGAGGGAATCTTTCAAATAAATTTGAAAATAAACGGGTTACAGACTTTGTACGAATATGTCGTTCCTAAAGTTAACATCACATTGAGAAATCGAAATTGTGTCTCCAAATAATTTAAATTCATGCTTACTTTCTCTGGTATATAACAAACTAAAACGTTAACCTGACATTGAGAAATAGATCCTTAATCTTGTTTACACTATTATAAAGAACTGAAGAGATATAATCACATATCTTAAAGAATAGTGTATTTACGAGATTACGTCGTAAAATATTTAATACTTATGGATGGTCATTGTCTGTTTTTTCGGTTAATTAGGAATATATATTTAACCAAACTATAGCTCACACTTCCACAAAAGACCCCGAAGCCCCTCGAGAGAGTATAAAAGGAGACGAGAATCGCTTGAAACCAGATTAAGAATTTATTATTTAGGACTTAACATTATATGCATACATAGTAGAGTGCTGAAAAGGGAGCTGGTGAACTTTCAGCCCAGCAGCTGATTGCCGGTGGCACTCCAACCGGGTGCCACGTAGTGGGGTCTCTGTTTGTGCACCACCGTGCGCACCACTGGCACTTTAACCGGATACGGATAGTAGACTGGCTGGACCACCGGCTTCTCCACTCGATAGGGTACCCTGCGCTCCACCACAAAGGGAATGGGTCGCTCCACGGGCACTGGCTTCACCCGCTCGATGGGAATCGTCACCTCCTGCATCTGGGGCACTGCCACCGTATTGGCCACTGGAATCTTGATGGGCATCGGTTTGGGTATAGTTGCAATCACGGTGCGGGGAACTTGCACATGAACGGTCTGCTTATAGGGAACATGCTGCTTCTGGTAGTGGGTGATCGGCACATTCTTGGTGATCTCGATGTGCTTGGCCAGCGGCAATCCAGCTATGGCCTTACTGCTCTCTGGGGAATGGCGAACACTGGTGGTTATGGCCGGCAGATCTGCCACTTGGCCATCCCTGTGGGAGTACAACAGCTGCTGATCCTGGGCAACACCCACACGCTGGTGTTGTCTGTGATCTGGAAGAGATTGGTGCAGATGTGGCTGCTTCTCGTTCTGATGTTGCTGCTGGTATTGCTGATGTTGCTGCTGGTATTGCTGGTGTTGCTGCTGGTATTGCTGGTGTTGTTGATGTGGCTGCTGGTGTTGCCCATGGTGTCTGCCCGACAGCTCCTGGTTTTGATGGTGGCTCGATAAGGAGGCCTCCTGCTGACGCTTCACTGGGTTAGCCAGTGTTTGAAGCTCTTTGAGCCGCGCATAGACACTGGAACTATCGTCGTGCTGCTCCTCCTGCTGCTGCCGGTTCTCCCTGTTTTCCCGATAATTGGAAATTTGTTCGAAATGGTAATGACTGGGGGGCGACGTGGGAAAGGCCACCCGCGGCCGATATGCATAGCTTTGGTAGTGATGGGGCTCCCTGTGATGCGACTCCTCCTCATAGCCAGCGGAATTTGGCTCATAATTTGCCGTATTAATGACAAAATCGATATTGGCCGATGGGTCGCGACGCGGCTCCTCATCCTCGTTGAATTGGGAGTGCGAGTGCGAGTGCGAATGCAGTTTGCTGTTGTAGTAGAAGGGCGCAAAGCCATTGGCCGTGGTGCCCAGGGAGGAGGCGACAGGATGTGGCCTATGGTGCTGGTGTGTGTTGGTGGCCAGGAGCTTGTGAGCATAATTTCCATATGTTGCCAAGTCATCGGCCATTGCAGTGTCAGTGTGGCCATAATAATTTCGCGTATATCCTGTTAATCCCGGCAACGATGCCACACCCGCTTCCTGGTAATGGTGTTTGCCATGTACCAGAGGCAGGAGCGGGAATTCCGACAGGGACAGAGGCAGTGGGGCATCTAGGGCCGCCATTGTCATGGCCAACGAGAGCCACATTAATGCATAGATCATTAATGAACTGTTGGCATGTGGGCCATTGCCTTTCCCGGATTTTTGCGGTCGCCTCATAACGGTGGGTGAGTGTGTGTCCTGGCTGTTGGCTCCTGTGTCCAGTGTCCCAATCCTCGAGCGGAGTGCGTGTTTGGATGCAGCTGGCGTGGGTGTTGGTCGGCTTTGAAATGCAAATTTGTGACATCGCGTTGGTGTTTTTATAACGCACACCCTTCGAATGGATGGAGCGCACTACTTGTAATTGGATACTCGTCGGCACTTCAAGTTCAATGGCTCCCGGCTCCCGGCCCGCTGCTCCGGATTGTGTAAGTGGAGGCCCTCACTTTCACTCGGCGGAACAGTTGTCCAGATTGTCCCTTTCAGATGCAAGTGAGGCGATCCGCTGCCCGCACAATCCGCAATCACAAAGTCCACAGCCACCTTGATTGCAGTGCCGCAATGGACATCGACCTGTTGAACAGTGGGTTAAGGTGGTGAGAGGAATAATCTAATCTGAGAGATCTAACTCATGTTAAATAGTCTTTGAAAATGTAGATGTACTTTACTTATTGATAAAAATATGACCAACATTTTTGTTCGAATTTTAAGAACCTTATATTTTATAAATAGCAGCTCTTGAAACTAAATATTGGTGCCTCAAAGTCAGGGCAACATAGAGGGAAAAGAGTCTAAAGCCCAATATTTCAAAAACTTATACATTTGTAAATAAAAGTGTTCTTTATTTTAGATATGCTATATCTTTCCCTGACTTATTTAAGCAAATGCAGTCGGAGTTTAAGCAAAATTCATTGTTCAGTAGAGACAATTATATACCATATTTAATTTATGATGTAATGCTTTTAAAGTTTTGTAATCTTATTTGACTGAGGCTTCAAAACATGCCCCATTTGGTTGAATGTTGGCCAGATTTACCCACCTTTGATCACTGTGCTCCGGTGGGCTCCCAGCCGCATCGGATTTCACACTGTGGCAGCTTGCGGTCAATGTCGCGGCCATTTCGATGTTTGATTGCACAAATGGTGACGCTCGGTGACGTGCGTTTCATGTGCTTGCGGTGCGGTCTTTGCCAAGTGCAATTGCAATCGCCGTGATCCGTGGCCATGTGAAACCCGTTTAAGATCTCGGGTTGCAGCACTTTCTGTTTTCAATTGGATGCTGTCGACGACATTTGGTATCGATGTTCTTGCATAATTTACCCCCCTCTGCCCTCTGCCCCCCTTCCTCGCACAGTCACTCACTGAAACTGAAAATACACTTTGAAGCAAAACTGATTCAATTTTAAAGAACCTCTGAGAAAATGGGATTTTCCGCAGTTTTAGTTTGCACTTAACAAAATGCAAAGCTACTTTCTATATATTTTACATATGGTTTACGTCGGATTATTTATCAAATCACTTTCGAAACCTTAGTTAAGTTGTACAACTAATATGATTTTATAAAAAAAGCTTGTAATCAATAAAGTATTATGAGAAAACGTATGCTAAAAAATAGTTCTAACATATAGCTTATTTTTTAATGATTTATATTTTCCAGTTTGCTTTTTTTATTACTTTTTCGCTTAAACTGGCTAGATTGAGTGGCTCGACCATGAAATACTCAATATCAATTTCAAAAAACAACTAACAAAAAAGTATTTTGCAACTGTAGAAAATGTGTATGACGAAATGTTTGTGAAATATGATACTTACGTTGTGTTTATGGAAAGTGAGTGGCCAAAGTGGCTAGAATTTTCACTCAGTGTATATGCCTGAAGCGGGAAATCAAATATTTCCTCGCCAGCTAAGAGAAAGTCGGCGAAACACGGAGATAAAGTGAGTTCTTTGGGTTGCGAGCCGAGCATCTTTGGATCATTCATCATTCTGCTTTGCATTTAAGTTTGAAAAGTTCACCAGGTTGGCATCGCCACCTGTATATGTATACCAGCCACGCCCCCTTTCACCACCTGACGCCCACAGCCCACCGCCCACCGCCCCCCGTCACCGCACTTTCGGCACAAAGTATTTGCACAATTGCTGCTCGAGTTGCGCCCGAAATGACAGCGCAAAGTACACGTAAAGTGTATTTTCACATTGAATGAGGTTAAGCTTCGTTAAATTTTGCTCAGCTTCGGAGTATATATTTAGACCCCCCTCCTACGCCCCTGGAAACCATTTTTTGAGTATGTGTGGGTGGGTGGTTACTTGTTGGATGCAATTCTTTTTTTCGCTTCTTTTTCATTACTCCAAATGCTTTCAAGCCCTGTGAAGCATATTTTAGCAAAGTTCCATAGAAAAGAAGCCAGCCAGCCAGTCAGCCAGCCAGCCAGCCAGCTCGATAGGGAGGGGTTCCGTTCTGGTCAAAATATATAAAGAAAAAATGTGAGGAAATCCACGAAACGATGGCAAAGTTAAATGCTTGCATACACATTCTTATTAAAGTTCAAAGTTTCCTTTGGCGCTCTCTGCATAAAATCCATCATAAAATTAACAGGCGGAGAGGAGCGGCAACAGCAGCAGCAGCTTTTGCTGTGACACTGAAACTTCATTAAGTCACGTTAAAACGTTAAAATGAGGAAACGGTCGAGGGAAAACTAAAATCCACAAGTAAAAACAGAAGCCAAGAGCCAAGGCAGCTTGCAAATAGCCAAGAAATTCCAGCTATGGCATAGTTGGCCAACGTCGCCGGCTGGTCTTTGTTTGACCTGGTGGGTGGAGATTTTAGGGGGATTTTGGGGGCCTTTCAGGGGGTCCTGGGTCGATGGAGAGGTCTGCCCGGTCAGCGTTGCATGCGAATTTAATCAAGTCATGCAATAGAATTTACGGTTCCATTGCCTTTCGTCCGTCGATGCGGTGGTCGTCGGTTGCTGGTCCACAGATTGGGCCCAAAACTTGGCCTTGGCTATAGTTGAGGGCCTAATGCGAACTGACTGACGTAGCTGCCCTTCCCTCTACCACCACTTCCAATGTCCTCTGGCCTTACTCCTGGAAATGCGCCGCCTGCTTGTGTTTTTTGTTCAATGCTTGTTTTAAACAATTTGCGGTCCTGAGGTCGCGGGGTGTGGGTCCAAAGTTTTTAAGGCATTTTTTTGGCACAGCAAAAATTCTTATACGTGATTAAATTCTTTAAATTAGAATTTATAATTCGAATTGTGGGACATTTTTTTCATTCTCTACTACTTTTTTGAGGAAACTTAGAGAAAAAGGTAAGTATTTGATTATATCAGAGTTATTGCTATTGATTTTAAGGAAAATGTGAATAGGATTTAGACAAAAAAACCCAAAAAATTGTTACAGTAAGAACTATACGTATATAAGATGGAATAAGCGTAGATATTAGGAGGACTTAGGAACTTTTAAGAAATAAATGTTTAGGTGCGTTGCTCGATAATTTATTTAAAAGTTAACATTTTCGACGCTCGAGTTAAAAAAATATTTACCAAATCTTTCACGTTTTCTTCAGTGATAGGTACTTCCCTTAAGTTCAAGGAACTTTTTTGGAATTCCTTGGCAAAAGTAACTGGCAACTGGCGGCATTTCATTGCCTGAATTCAACCGACAGAGAGGGTCTGGAAGTCAGGCAGTTGTTGACTCAGGTGACCGAGGACACAGCCTCGCGTTTTGTGTAAACTTTTCGATTGACTTGAATGTCAGCGCTGGCAGGACCTTCCACTGCCTGCTTTTAAATAAATATCAACAGTTCTAATGTGCTGAAAAGTGACCGGGGGAAAAAAGCAGAAGAAACGAAGAAAAAATAAAATTTTTCATTACCTTCCCTATTGGCCAAATTGCGTGTGAGGCCAGGGCCTCTTGGCCAGATTCCTGGCCTGGCCTGCTGGAAATTTGCAAACCGCAATCAAAATTCCACGCCGCGGCTCTTAATTGGTCTTTCTTCAGGACGGAGTTTTCCGACTCTATTCCTTTCTCCTATTCCTGTCTTGGCCATAACCTCCTATTTCATTTGATTTTCTTTTCCTTTCGGTTTGTTTTCGCCTACGTCCCACACAAATGCAAATTTCAATTACGCGTATTGCGGGGCCAAATTGAAATGCCTTGGAAAATATTTTCCTGCCCTCGGTCATAAGAAATGCAGCGCGGGCTTCACTTCAGTTCAGTTCGTTTCAGCTCAGTTTAGTTTAGTTTGGTTAAATAAATTCCCCTTTTTCGTCCCCGCAATCGGCAATCGCGTGCATTTCATTTGCATTTGGAATGCGCGCCGCAAGTTTGTTCCTACTTGAAATTTATTTGCTAATTTTGTAACATGTGTCCTGTGTTTGGTCTAAGTTGAAAACTTTTCACACGAAATTTGAATGGCAAGTGGCGGGATGATGGGATGATGGGGCGAAATCCATTTGGCCGCTGCGGCTAATGAAATTTTCATTCTCTCGACTGCCCGAAAAGTTTGCCATCTTCTAGTTGCGGCTTTTGCGGATGTTCGGAGGCCAGCTAGGAATTATTTCATTTAATTGCCATTGAAATATTTAATATTAATTAATGTGCCTTAATTGCTTTGGCCTTCCAGGGAGCAGTGGGTCCTTCAACTCATTAAAAACACATCAGCTCGAGGCTCGACCTCACACATCTTGGTCACGCTCTTGTGGCCAACGCTCATCATATTAGGAGTATTAATCTTAATAATTGCTGCATATTGCCGGCAAAAGAATTCCGCAAAACAATGCGAAAAGTTGGCCAAACAAAGCCACACAAGTCGGAATGTCCTTTCACATTGTATTCCAAGTTTTAGGCCATCTATTTGCCTTTCATTTATGACGCGAGCCCGACTTTGTGTCTTTAACGTTTGCCGAATTATTAATGAATTTCGCCCATGAGTGGGATTTTCTTTGAGGTCACGGCTTGTGCACAAATAGAATTCAACATCAAAGAAAAGTTGTTAGTTTAATCGATTGGAGAAGCTGCACATGGATATGCGCAGAAACAATTTAAGGTTTGCTTATAATTTAATTTCAGTGCTTGGATTGAAAACAATATTATGGAGCTAAGACTTTTGTACCTATATATTTTAAAGTGAAAATAATACTTGGTCAAAGCTATATGTTAAACATAATCTTTACATAGGTTAATAAAATCCATTGCTTAAAGAAGAATCGCTATATAATCCATTGTTTATCTATAATCCCAGTTACTTAAAGGAAATGCTTATTATATGTATTGTTTGAGGGACCAATCAGACCTAGCCAAGCCAAATCTAAGTAATGCATTATTTTTATGTAAATTGGATTTTGGAATTCAGTTAAGGCGACTTTTTGCCAAACTCGTTTCCGTATTGGCCATAGTTTTTCATTTGTTCCGTCGCATTATATCCAATTTCCCGGCCATTTAAAATGACGTAAACCCATTCCGAGTATCGGGAAACTGACGACAGTCGTAACGAAAACTGACATTTCTGGATCGAGCAAACTGGATCCGTACCCGTAATGTGAAGTAACTGATACCAGGAAGGCTTTTAGCCAGCCCGAAGCCTGGTCATCAAGTGCAAGAGGCATTGATGGACTGCATTTGATTAAATTAGTGTGCATTTCAGTTGGAAACGCTTCGGGCTTAATGGCTGCCACATCACTCAGCCGGAATTTACTTGTGCTGACTCCGAGAATTTAACCAAAAATATGTGAGTTACTGTGTTGTGTGCGGACCGCGCAATGTAATCGTAGTTAAATTGAAAAAGTTTAGACCATTTGTTTTATTTTTATAGTTTGTATATCGTACACATGCCCCACTGAGTGGCCGCAGTTCGTTCCGTGCTCACTGCGAGAATTTAGTATTTTATTGAGTTGTTTTGATGGTTATTTAATGAAGTGCAATTTCAGTTTTCGCACACTCAACACCACGATTTATTCAAGAACGGTGTGCATGTGGGATGTGAATATATGCCAGTAGAGAATGTAGATGTGGATGTGGATGGCCGAATGGAAAACCGGATGGATAGCGGAAAAATACATGCGGCTGAGTGATTGCTGTATAAAATTAGGCATGCTTTTCAAAATGCAGTCTCGATGTGCTTTTGTTTTGTGAGAGGGGTGGGTGGGCTGAAAATCCATAACCCCTCTGCATTCAATTTGGCATGTTTCAACATATTATTGAGCGCAATTTCTGTGGTGGCCAATAAATCAGTTGCAAAAGCGAACAACTCAATCACTAACCGCATGTGTACATGCTCCTGCGTACAGTGGGTCAAATGAGTGAATTATGCACTATCCATTCCCATTCACCGGATGTTGCATTCCTTTCTCCATTACTCCAGATAAGTATCTGCCATCTTGCGGTCAATGGGGCTAAGTACACCATTATTTGTTCATAACTCCCAGACGTGGACTTGTGGACCACAGTTCGGGCATATTTGCAGTTAATTTGCATGCCTCCGGTTTGTTGTGGTCAGCCTTTGAAGGACAATTAAACGCTAATGTGATTGGCACTCGCTTCGAGTCCAGTGATACATACAGACATTGCGCATACGCCGTGTGTGTCGATGCTTTTTTTCACCCTCTTTTTAATGCCAGTTTCCTGCCGCATTTTGCCTTTCGCATTTTGCACTGCAATTAAGATTAAGATATTTACCCTTTTTGGCGGGGCAATTAGGTTTTCAGCAACTTTCCTTTCAATTAGTTTTATTGTAGCCGCTCCGCTCCGCGTGAAATGCCTTTAAAAGCGCATTAACTACTGCGCGAGTCCTTTAATTAGCTTGGCAGGAAGTTGCGACTCGGCTGAAAGCATTTTTGTTTCAGGCCACCGCGTACGCCGCGTCTAATTATGAGCAATTAGCAACTTGAGAAAACTGCCAGCGAAAAGGAAACATTTATGCACCTTTGTCGATGCCGCTGCAAACTACGAGTGTTTTTGGTGTAAAGCCTCGAAAAAGGGGCGATAAGGACAGATATAGAGCTGGAATTTAATTAAGTAAACATAATTAATTGGAAGATGTCTATACGTCCGAATGTTCCGACCCCTGGATGATTTAATGAAGTCATTAACATAATCTGAGTTTTACATGTCGATGACAAGGACAGAGCTATAGGGCGAGAGACAGTGAGACAGGGAGGGGAACGCACATAAATATTCATTGTGTTGGTCTCGAGCAACATGTAAGCAAAGGCAAAGTGCCATAAGCGGAAATCAATTTCTCAGAAACGAAAGTCATCTGGCTTTGCTCCTTGGATGAAACCAGGACCAGAAACCAAGCCACGAACTGTCGACACTGCACAAAAGTGATGGTAGAAAATGAAAAAAAATTAAGAAAAAGTTCCTGAAAAAGAACTTGGGAATTATAAATGCAGAGTGATAAGTAAAAATATATGGATTTAATTTAACACACGTTATTTTATCTTAAAAAATTGGCTGAAAAAGAACTTTAGAATTATAAAAGTAGAGTAACACAAAACAAAACATTCTTTTATTGATTCTTTTTTCCCTCTTTTTCCCTTTACTTTAAAATTCAATTATCAGCTTCTCAGACTTTTTTTCCAGTGCTTGCGCATTGGGAAAATGAAGCAGAAGTTATTGGCCAGCAAAAGACGATGTTGTCTTGGCCCCACAATGTTAGCTCGGAGTCCGGCCACGCCCCTCCGGCCGCCGCCCCCAAATCGCCCGCTGCGTGGGGGAATTGTCCTTATTGAATTTCAATGACACATAGCTGGGATGCCATGTCCTTTCCCTATGCTCTCGCCCACGCCGCCTGCGTATTTCTGTGGCGATGACAAAAGCCAGGATGAACCGAACACGACTGCCTTTGGAATCCTGAAGCAGACACAACAACTTGTTGACCGGATGTGTGGCGGCAATAAGTACATAAATGGGATTATTTGTGTGAGCCGTGCCCAGGAAAGTCGTAGTTATATCGTTATCTAATGATATTTGCCAGCTATTGCGGCAAATCTAAGAGAAATCTCCGCCTGCCAGCTGCAGCTGACTGCTCTTGATATATTGAAAGTCGTATTCCTTTGCTGACGAGGGATCTAAAATGTATATGTATAAAAAAAAAAACTAAAACAAAGGCCTGAAGTAACTCTGCGCTTTTTATTTATTTATATTGAAATTAAGTTGCGCTTGGCTGTAGAAATTGTTGCGGTTGCCTCGCCGGCAAACGGTCATTCATGTTAACCCTTGTAGCCAGTTGGATTCGCTTTTTTTTCGCTCGGTCTTATTTCGCTGGCCTTCTTTCTCTTAACTGCTTTTATATTTTTGGCTCTGCTTTCATGGACCAGCAACCACCATTCAGCCCGGATTTGTTTGGATGCGGGAAATTTGAATGTGAGAAATGGGATGGCATACGCCTTATCCCCGCTTTGCCCTCAACTCCATTTCCACCGTTTGCCTTTAATTTATGGCCTCCACTGCATTCGCTTGTGTAAATTGCTTTGTGGTCTCGCCGTTTGCAATTCATTGAGAGTTGATGATTTCGACTTCTTACCCGGCTATCTGGTTGAAATTTAAAAATTTAATGAGATGCCCAGTTGCGCAGGTTTGGGCTTTAGATTAAAGTGGACCTTGTGAGTGGTATGTGCTTTTTGGGAACCAGAATAGATCATAAATCTTTTGGTTTATATTATTCAAGATGGCAATATTCTCCAATTCAAACCTATTTTGTTATATTTTGATAAAAATACCTAAATTTATGATCTTTGGTTTTTCATGTTTAAAAGCTCTTGTTCAGGGTATTCTTCCTGAACAATATTAAATCAATCTGTAAACTTCTTAAGGAATTTTTATTCAAATAAAGTAATTTTACTAAAAAGACATTTTTCTAAATTTTAAAAATAAGACTCCATTATCTCAGAATTTTTAAATGCAGTGCGAAACCTTTTTTCGTAGTGTTAATGATTAGTTTCTGGTAAGGCCTTGAACTTAAATTATAATTATTTTTTTGGTGTTCATGCGATTATGGATTCATACCTTGAGGTCCACCCTCACTCCACCCCATCGTATATAATCCTTATATACTAAACACATATGTAAAACAGCCTTGGGCATGTCAGGTGTTCGGGTGCGCTGGTGTGCGGGCTAATCTCGCCAGCGTTCCAGTTTCCTGGGCTAATGGTGGCACTGACCCATTTTGACCAAACATTTGGGACCTGTCTGTCGCCCCCTGAGGTGTGTCTGTGTCTCTGTTTGCCCTCGCTGCGCCCCGTTGTATAAGGGAGCTTGATTATTTGTAGGTTGCCGACTGTTCGCTCTATGCATGCATAATAAAAGTTTTACGACAGCAGGAGCAGAAGCTAGAAATTGTCGCACTCCAGTTAATTTCGTGAGTCTGTCAGGACAACAGGACGTCAGGACGTCAGGACGTCAGGACGACAGGACGTAGCCATGGCAATCATCGTAGCACAATATCCTGGTGCCATTGTCCTGGGCGTTTAACTTATTAAAAGGCCTTCTATGCCAGCGATTATGTGGCAATCGAAAACATTTGCATTAAACGCTCGCTAATTGGTGTGCTTTTGTCATGGAAATGTGCACTAAAGACCAACTGCCTTGCATGTGCACCCTCCACTACACACACACACACAAAAGGATATTCGCATAAAGTGCAATCAGTGAAAAAAAGAATAGGAGGGAAAAAAGGCATTGCATACAAATGGGCGCTGCTTTCTCCGCTTTCTCTGCATTTCCCGCTTACTGGTTGGCTGGCATGAAAGCAATTTCTATAAAAATGCGTTTAACGGCACACAAAGCAACACATTTGCCGCATTTATTGCGATTTCCCGTTAACTCGCGCCACACACTTCACACACACAAACATGGGGAACAGAACACAGAACACTGAGCTGCAGGAACAGGAACAGGAGCACAATGAGCTCTGCCAGCGATCGTCTGGCAGGATATCGCTTAAAGTCCCGCCTTTGGTTTCGAGTCCTGCCCGTCGGAGGCTGTTGCTGTGATAAATGGATCGGAAAATGCGCGTAGTTAGCAGCAGCATTCGCAGCAGGAGTCCTTGTTTGCCGCCCTGCTTTTGTTGTACCTTTGTGCGGCAAGGACCTCCGCGCAACGAGCTCATTACAATGCCCTACCAACCGGAGTCGCCCCAAAGAGCCGTGCTTCTTGAGACACCTGACCATAACGCCACGGCCCCAGAGTGCGGCTGATTGGCTTGGTTGGTGTCGGTGTCCTAGAGCCGGAGGACTCGTGGTTCTGTTCTCAGGATTCCAGGGTTACCATGCACTGGAAGAAATACTTTTCTATTGGGATCCTTGCTAGTTTTACTCAAGTAACTAAAGCTCTCAAAAAATTATGTGATATTATATGATATGAAATACGATATGATATGATTGAGAACTATACATTTCTGTGTTGATTTATGATTCCATTGATACCCGGATTGTTTAATTTTATTATCTTTAGTTGTATAGTGTAATATACTACATCCTTAGATGATATAAAAGATATCATACTTATTAAATATTGACTCTGACTGGATTTATTTTAAGCCGTCTTGACAACCTATAGCATCCCTGATTTCCATGACTTTCTTGTGTAAATTTAGTAACTTAGTCGAAAGCAAATATCATAAGGCCGTAACCGAATTCGGATAAACAACCGAATCCAAGCTATTTTTGTGGTTAATATCGTTATTGTTTTCCCGCTACCCTCACGAATTTCTCGCAGTGCAATCGTGTGTCGCCTCATTTGGCACTCCGTTCGAGCGGTAAACGATTACACCTCAGCAGCTAGTGGCTGCGGATTATACGTGTCAAGGATAATCCATATATACTATATGAAATCTGCTCTCTCGAGCTTCGAGCACCAGGATATGGAGCGTGTTAAGTGACTTCAAAATTGACTAGGCACTGTGGGAATCAGCCAAAATAGTTTCTTTGGCAACTGGCACTTCATCATTTCAAAGTTTTAGCCATAGTTGGCAAACGGAATGCAGATATTTTTCTTTGAGCAGCTTTTTTTTGCATAACCATTTGTTTGCCTAACATTGGTTTATTTTCCTTTCAGTTTATTTTCCTACCTGTACCTGCCGCATTGATTCCATCAAGTTATGCATACTATATGTGTGCTCTGTGAATTTTCACAACTCATTTCATCAATTTGCGCCAGGCTCAGCGCAGCCAAGGTGAAGTCAAATTTGACAAATAGCTGGAGCACCTTCGCCCACAAGTTTTCCCATATGAGCGCAGGATCCACACACATGGTCATAGTTTTTTCTAGTCAAATCCTAGAGCCAGGTACTTGAATATGGCAGCCTGCCAGCACATGCACTTCAAGTTTCCAGCTCCACGCTGTTTGATAAACGATTCAAAATTAACTTCGCCCTGCAATGAGCTGCTGTTCCACGATTCGCCAGGATCTGGCCGAAAAGTTTCCTTGGCGGCGTTGTGGCCTGGGTTAATCAATTGAATGTGTCAGCAGCACATGAGCTGGGCTCTGGTGGAAAGTGCAGCGCCGCTTCGAGTACCAAATTGATGGAGCACATCCTTGTCTGCCAGCGAGTCCGGAAAAATCTTCATAATTTTTTCTAAGGCAGATAAAGTTTGCGACCATCGGAGCAGATCATCTTGCGGATATACAAATAAATTCAATCAGATTAGATAAAACAAATCAACCATCTCCCCATGTTACCTATGGGCAATTCCTTAGGCCATATGGCCCACATACACCCATAAACACACGTTGGCAACTGAAAAATTTGACTGTCGAAAAAGTTTGCTAGATTAACTTTTAGCAACTTGGCTCGGTGGCTGCTGCCTGCTTAATGAAATTTTCTTTCACATTTTCTTTTGCCAGAGCAACTTTTTCAAATACTGGCCATCTTTTGAGCGCGCGACTTAGTTCACTTATTTTTTGGGATGGGAACCGCTCACACTAATTTATTTTGTTATAGACGTTTTTATACTCACTTACTAGTTGTGGCGAGGCTTTTGGCAATTGCCAGCTGCATTGTCGTTTCTTTAGGAAATGCCAAAAGTTTTCGCTCCCAAAAATTGTCTCAAAGTTCTTGGTCACACTTTAATATTTCAGGCAGGCCAATTCAGTTGTTACACTCAAAAAAAAAACACAAATAAAATTATTTTCCAAAAATCATTTCCAAAATCATACAGTTAGGAAAACTTTTTTGATCTTTTTAGGAAAATATAATTCAATATAAAGTCAATATAAAAATATTGTTTTATTTTATTGCTAAAACTTATATCTTCAAATATTAAATACACTTATAGTGATAGTTTATTAAATTTATTTTTTCAATAAAAAAATGTATTGTTACTTTTTCATTTTACTTGACTTGTAAAAAATTAATTTGTAAGATTTTGCATTGAACTTGAACTTGAAATCTGTTTAAAATGTATTTCTGAGTGTATCACCCTGGATAGCTCCTCGATTCGCTTTCGCCTATTTTGATTATGTTTAGTTTAATGTTGTTGGCTGGCAAGTGACCCCGGCACAAGTCACTTAGATGGTCAGAAGGACCGAAAGCTGGCAGATGGTGAGGCCGATGATGCTGATGTTGTTGGCCAGCTATTCTTTTTATTGTTTGCTCAAAATTGTCATCAATAATAATAAAAGTACGACGGCAGAGCAGGACCAACAACAATGGGCATCGGGATGGGGATCCTGTGGTCCACTTGTGATATATAATAAATGTTGCCATGTCTTCTACTTCTACTTATATTTCTACTTCTATAGCTACTCTGCAGCCACTTGCCCCTCGTGTGCGTATTAATGTGTGTTGTTCATGGCATACACTTTTGTATTCATTCGACCGCAACTAAAAATGTTGCCCATAAACTTTTCCTTTGCTGTTTTATTTTTCCTATTTATGTCCAAGTTTTCCCCGCTCCAGTCTCCATCCTGCGAGTCCTATGTGATGTCCTTTTCATGGACAGGGACAGGGACTGACTTGCTCACTTGCCGCATTGTGACTGCGTCAGGATTAACACTCGGCTGCCGGCGGAGGTGTTTTCCAGACTTCCCGACTTCTATGTGGACTTCTTCAATGACGACCGCCCAATGGTCGCACACAATTCTCAGCGAATTTCGCTTTATATGGTTTTTTATTAACGTTGAATTAAATTGAGCGACGCATCGAGTGGACCGAATATCCCGGCATCCTTGTGGCCGGGCCTTTGATGGAAATTGCTAATGAAATAACTTTTTAGTTGTGAGATTTTATTTCGTTTGCTTGGCCTTCTTCGCCTTATTTATTTGACTCGGCCCAGTCAGTGAGGTGTGACGAAGGGCCGTGACGATGACGGAGCTCCTGAATGCCATCCATATCCGGCTCGAAACTTGCTCCATTAATTACTGTCACCGAGTCCTGGCTCAAATGCCGCATCTTCGTGCCACTTCTCCAGCACTCGAGAGCCCGGTTGGTAAATCAGTGGACATGGCTAATTGAATGAGAGCGCTAAGCGCGGTGCACTGCACATCGGGCACTGAGTGGGAATCAAATGCTGACCACACACCGCCACGTGGCACAGTCGGTAATCTGAAAAGGGGGCTATTGTATACCCCCAACCCACCGCCTCGAGCCACTGCCACTGACCAATGATCTGTTAAGTTGCTAAAGTCCGCCGTGAAAAAGCGAGGCATCAACAGCATGACCACCAATGCCCTGTAGAAAGCAAAAGAAAAGTCAGTTTCTGCACAGTAAAAAATATATCTTCTTATTTCTGCACAGTAAAAAAATATTCGAAATATAAAATGTTCAAAATATTATCTAGTAACATTTTAACATTTAAAATTTGTAATATGGTTGAAGATAAAAAAAAACAATTTTCATTTTTTAAACCAAAGAAAAATATTAATTTTTACGATTTATTAAAAATTGTATTGAAATACATTTTTTTTTGATAAACATCGGAGTATATGCAAAAACCTATTCTAGATATCCGATTCTTAGCGAACTTCGATTTAAAATAGGTTGCTCTCCCAAATTACTTATTTATGTAACCAAAGTTAGCATACAGTTTATAAATAATAATGGCTTGCTATATTACTGTTTGAAATGGTCGTTATAGATATAGATAACTATCGATAGCTTTAAATGTTTAAATTTTTTCTGTGCAGGACTGCTCTGGTCACTAATCAATAGCAATTACAATACATCATCTTGCCACGGCGTGACCTAAGCTCTAATGGAAGCCCCTAATTGAGCTTCATATCCCAAATTAATTATTATACTACCGAATTTAGTTGGTGATCTTTTGCGTGTGCTTCAATGCTTGCGTCTGCAACTGCAGTTTCTCTGATAGATTATGGGTAGTTGAGTGGATGGGTTCGAACCCCCACCCTCGAAGGCGGTTCGCTGCAAGGTGAGGCATGTTCAATTACTTTGGACAACTTCGAACAGCGGCAAGGCCATGTCTGTGGCAAATGCAAAGTGCTTGAGAACTATGCCATCGCCGGAGGCCATCCACGCCCCATCTCAAGTTTGTTGGCCGACATCGATGATTATAAGAAAAGTTCTTGGTCCGGGGTAAGAGATAATGTGAAGGCTACACGGAAACAAGAACTATAATTTGAATAAGCTTAATAGATGCTTAAACTTTGTGATCCTCCGCGAAACTAATTAGTTACCCTCATATCCATCAGCTCAGTTTCCTGATACACGCCATAAATATGAAATAAAAAATATTTAATTTAATATCAAAAGAAATAAAATGTATATTTTTATTTTTATCGACCATTTCGTTATTTGTTCTATAGAGAATCTATTGTCTGCATGCTATTTAAATGAATAATGTTTTCGACCTTATAAAATTAGACTGTATGCTTAGCATTGACCAGGATAAAATAAGCCACTGCATTTGAATGTCGTAGCTTTCCCACAAACGAGTTTTCCATTTCCTCGTTGCGGTTAACTGCACTTCTTAGAAATTTCAGTCGCAGTTGTTATGTGCGATTCAAATTGATTTCGAGAGCCTTGAGAGTTGACGAGTTTTAGTTTATTCCAATTGCGTTCGCTCTTAAGAAAACTTTTGAGGAGCAGACTTTAAGAAGCAAATGCTTTGGCCCGCGCAAGCGATAAAGACGGGGAAAAAGAGCTCAGAAATTCCATTAACGTCAGTGCAAAACGACGGGACGAGGATAATGGGTCAGGCCATGGGCCAAGTTGGGTAGAACATATATATAGAGGGGGATATGGAGGGAGGGGTCTGGAATGAGAGCAGCAGAGATAGTGGAAAAAATCCGTATTTAAATTTCTTTTACAATAATATTTACCTACAATTCCCGCTTCGACACCTAACTTCCGCACGAACGCTACGATGCTCCGCTTGCCCTCCATTCATCCTCCTCCGGCTGTCCAAGTCCAATAGATTCGAGGTGGGTGTGGGTGGAAGCCCCTGGGGGTGAGCCACTTCCGTGTGAACTAATTCCCTTGCACTTCTGCTTCCGCTTTTTTCTACTTTTCCATACACAGTCGAGGTCACCCAAATAGTACGCCTTTTGTTTTGGGGATACTTATTTGATTTAAGGATATCTAAACAGTGAATCCGTTAGACCAACATAGGACTTTGGAATATTGATTAAATGCTATGCAATGTAGGCCGTACACTTATAATATAAGGTTTATTGTCAAACATTTTATCCTTTAGAAAAAGATTTTTTGATCTTTGTTCTCAGTTTATAATTAAAATTTTAAAATAATTTAATATACCATTATTTTTGGATTAGCTGAGCTGAAAATAAAACAATTGCTTCAATTTAACCACAATTGTAGATTGATTTTGTACTCTATAAAACTCAGTCTTAATTCCCCCACCCCAGACCCCCAGTACGCGCTTTTCCTTAAGCACCACGCCCACTTTCGCCCACTTTTTATTGTTATTGTTTGTAATTGAAATGGTGCAAACGTACAAGCGATAAAATGTAAAACCAAACGCAAGTCTCGACTCTGGATTTCCTCTAGAGAGGTGGAGATGGTACATACACACCGTGGTTGGGGGCGGGGGGCGTGGCCCAGTCAGTCATCGCCATCCATCGATTGCTCCATTTAACAAATTTCGATTTCCGCATCAGATTTTCGCCCCATAGCGACTTCCTGTGCGAAGCTCTCCTTTGGTTTTTATCGCTCCTCCTATTTTCACCCTCGGTGGCCAAAGACCAACTTGCGGCTTTATTGACGCAGCGAATATATTTTGCTGCTACTGTTTTCGCTCCATCGCTGCATTTTTTAATTATTGAAATTCCTGTAATTTGAATACCTTGAGGCATTCGTGGCGTGTGGAAAGCCATCGATGTTCAAGTGGCTTTAGCGATTGGATAACTATATTAAGCGTTAATTGAATTTAAGGCTCCCCGAGGAACATGAATTAGCTATTTGGAATTCATTTTGTTTACTGTGAAGCTACTTGGTAGTTAATTTTGAGTTGACTTAAATCTTTGGCTTAGCTTTAAACTGAGGGTGTCTAAAATATAGTCAGAGAACATGACTGAGACCTTTCCCAAAATGTCACTCGCTATCACTCGGTGTGGTTTTTGTACTCTTCAAAAAAGTTTATGCTGTAAGCTTTGAAGTACGAAATGTACAAAAAAAATTGCAGTTAAGAAAGACTTAATGTTTGAGAAGATTAATAATATATTTATAAAACAATGCTACTCATTTTAGTTTACTAAGGCAAATTAAATGTTTTTTAAGGAGACTATACTCTTCTGAAGCAAAGTTTCCGGCTCATGAAATATTTCACAATATCTAAATGTAAATGTAAAAAAAAATCAAGCTTAAAAAGACTTCATATTCGACGAAATTTTTGATATATAATAAAACAATAATGCTTCTTATATTTATTTATCTCGGGGAATTAAAATTTTTCAATTAAGACTTTACTTTTAAGAAGCAAATTTTCCGGCTTATGAAACGTTTCATAATTTTTTGAAGAGTATTCCCAGTTTTCATCTTTTGAAACAGTCCAACCTAGTTTGATTCAGAGCAATTTTCTGACGAGGTTGTACTGAACAGGGATTCCATCCTTTTTCCCCTTGAAGGACCTTGCTTATGCGCACATAATTACAGACAGTTGGCACCGAAAAGAAGCCGCAATCCTGACAAAAACACAGATAAATAGTTGCTGTTGTGTGCCAGGGGTTGGATGTTGGGGATTGGCTAGGGGAGGGTGATGGTACATCCAGCTCGACTCGCTGCAATCATTATTATGCAAGCAGCACTGGGGACCGAGGAGGAAGACAATTGCACTACTACCAGATATGTGTGTGGTGGCCCCTCTGGCCGGAAAGTGGAGTGCATTCGGCACTGGGGCTCACGCAGCTCCACAATTATACGCCCCGGGTGGGCAGTGGCAATCCTCAGACACGAATGCACGCAATCACCAGCTCATCCTGGCGGCCATATGTGTGTGTTTGTGTGGGGGGAAGGAGGGGGGCAAAGGAGCTGCAGGACCTTCCGGGGCGGCAACGCTCTAGCCATTTTTAAATCTTGGCCAGCAGGCTTGTTTGCCGAAGAGGGCAAAAGTTCAGTCTCAAGCGCAAACAGCGAGACACGCATGTGGGTATGGGTACCATCTTCTCAAGATCTCGAACTCGAGTTGGTGGTGGATTCCGAGGATTCCAAGGACTCCAAGGGCGGGTGACGTTTTAATTTGTCCTATGAAAATATTTGCACACGACTTGCAGCTACAGATGTAATTGAATTAAAATCTCGTCCGCCGAAAGTCGTGTGTGTCCCGGGGCAATGGATTTGTTTTGAAGCAGCAGCCCATGATTGCCACAGCCTCGGCGGGGTTTTCCAGCCGGGGAGCCCGTTCTACCACAGCATTTCCACATTTCCACTTTTCCACCGCCTGCCGGCTAAACAGTTTCAATTTCAGTTGCGTTCGCCGCGGGGCGAAAAGTGAAAGTTTGGCCGGCGTCGGCGAGTGCGTGTGGGATTAAAACGAATTTTCGGCTAAACGGAAATCAACAGCAGCTACAAAAGCGCCCTGCGGCCCTCTCAACATTTGCAATTTCATCTAGAACTCGTCCCCCTAAAATCGAAAAATTCAAAAACCCACCGAGAGCCCAGCCCACTCATCACTCAAAAACTCGCTTTTCCAGCGAAAGATAAACTCTTCGAGTGGCTAATACGCTTTCGCCACCCACTCCCAATAGTTTGAGATCGTAATTATTTGATTAAATGTTGAGCCCCCGTTGTTTGCGCTCTCGTTGCCTGCATATAAAATTAAATTATTAAAATGTATTCAATGCCGAAAAGCCAACTTAATTCAATTTCGAAAATATGCCGTCCACCTGATAACGGGGCGAAAACATCGAAAAAATAAGGGAAAGTGAGCCGAATTTCTCTAGTCGAATTTTGGATACCCTTGAAGGTTTACAAAACACCTCAGATACTCCAAAGTCAGCAATATCAATAGGTATATTTAGTTTTATTAAAATATCAGGATATTTATAGTGTTTGTTTTTAGAGAAGATATAAGACATACAAGAAGAAAAGCTCCAAATGTTAATTAATTTTAAACTATAGTTTTTTACAATAGATACTGAATTTTATTTTTAAAATTCCTGTTGTAAGCTTCAATAATAATGAAAGAAACAACAAACTTTATATTAGCTTATCTTTAGCATTCCTGGTAATGGATCCGAGATCCAATATATTAAAGCACTTTTCTTCATCGAGTTACTTAGTTCTTTTTAAAATCACTACACCCTTTGAAAAGGTTTATAAAAAGAAGAGTCTGCGATTTGCATAAAATTGATAAACAATAGCTGACTACGGCGTCTCGTTTCATTGTTTCCATGAGTCCCGCCAGACTGATAATATGCCGGCGATTTGCAACGGATTAACTCATTCAAGTCGGAGTGTCGAGAGCAAATTGAATGACGCACCGGATACGGGGCCCTGGACTCTAGAACCTGTTGTCCATGGTTCGGGGCTGTTTGTTTGTCTATGAGTCTGCCGGACTGCCGGATAATATGGATGTGTGGATGGGCAGAACTCAATGCCAAAGTGCCTCATCAGAAATGTACGGGTAACTTTAATGCTGGCCTGGTGGTTGATTTCTGAAAACTTAATTGCAAAAGGTCGAGCAACTCTCATTACCTATTCCCTTGCAGACAATCCAGAGGCGGCCAACCCAACTCCCTGAGTGCTGCCTTGAAATGGCACAGCTACGGCTCGGACTTGGTCTTGGGCTTAAATCGGATTTAGCACTTTGTTGGCTAACCAGAATTCGTAATGCACCGGAGTCGTCCCACACATTACCTTGAATAATTTCATACGTAGTTTAGTTTGGTGCAGGGCAG
The DNA here is from genome assembly GCF_014743375.2 of Drosophila subpulchrella. Lineage (NCBI taxonomy): Eukaryota > Metazoa > Arthropoda > Insecta > Diptera > Drosophilidae > Drosophila > Drosophila subpulchrella. Next base: position 10,423,115 of record NC_050609.1, read on the forward strand.
TCGCCATAAATATGCAATAACGTGACGCAAATGAATCCACGCCAAGGTAAATTCATGACTGTACTTTTGCCTCGGTTACCACATAATGTGTTTATGCGTCATATCTTAGGCGGCAATAAATTGATCACATAGTCACTGAATATGTTCTTGATATACACAGAAGAAAATGTAGAAAAGTTAACATAAATATCTGCATATTAAGTTCAAAATTTCGTATTTCATATTAAATTCAATACAAAATCATAATAGTTAGTACATACCGTGTATAATTAAAAGCTTTAATAAAAAAAACGTATCTTTTAGTCATTAGCTTTGGGAATTTAATACACTTTTTAATTCAGTTTCATGTTTAAATCAAAGTTGAATATCCTTTAATGAAGTTTCAGTTTTCATTTAGTTTTCAGTTCCCATTTAATATTAGGTTGGTTAACTTGTTCTCATCTCTTTTTGTTTTTGTGGACAACTTTTACAATTAAATTGTGGAAAATCCAACCTCATTTTAAGTTCTCCAAAATCATGCGCATAAACTTACTAAACGACTGTTCGCTTACCCAAAGTTGTGCAGATTTATTGGCAGTCTTAAAAAAAGCACAGATACCATTACAGCAGCCCGTAAAATACTCGTCCTCAGTTATGAACCGAAAGTAAAGCGAAAACTATACCAAAACCGGAGCAATGTGGTTCCTGGCGGAGGTGGCCCCCCCCAAAAGGCCCGAAGCCCCCCAAAACCGCATCCCAGTAACTAGAACTTGAACCGAAAACCAGGACCCAAAGGTAAAAGCCGAGGAAGGAGCAGCGCTTTACGTTCCACGTTCACTTCGCCATCAATCCGAAATGGTGACAATTGGCAGACAAGGCAAGCGGAATCGGAATGAACATGTGGCAGGGACTGACAACAGAAATGGATGAAAAATGCCAGTATATTCAAATGATTTGCAGTCGTCGAGTCGGGGACCCGCAACCTCCAAAGCACCAAGGCTCCAGGGCTCCGAACCCCCAGCTCCACAAGTCGTAGTTCATGTCCGCTCTTCTGCGCCCCGCCTTTTACCTTCTGTGGGGGGAAATAATTTCCGAGAGATTTACATAAATACACAAGTTAAATGCACATTTAGCATTTTGAATTTGTAATATTTCTGCAGTTTACTCGTCGAGTGTACGGTAGTACCACCACCGTATGTATATATCGCTTTAGATTTTACGAGTATTTTCTTTTTTGTGTTAGCTTAACGGCTCGTTTCATGGCATTGTCGGACACGTTGTGGAGGCGTGCAAAAGGTTTGCCGGATTGACAGAGCTCCGGTCCGGGCCAGTTGACCCGACCTGGCCAGAACCATCGCAGGGAGCACCGTCTGTGCTGCAAATATATGCCACATAAATTGTGCAATTGTTGTACGAGTACGGGCTGTGGAATGGGCACTCGGCTTTTGGCCCAATCTCGCTTCACGGCAAATATGCTGTGCCACTGCTGTTTGCCTAATGAAAATCGTTGTGATTGTTGTCACAGCAGCAGCAGGAACAGCACCCAGGAACCCAGCACCCAGAACTCGGAACCCAGAACCAAGAACCCGGAGGAGTAGCCCCACCAAGCCCTACTGATTTGGCTGTACGACATGGCGTATGAATTTTAATATTTAGACCAGTGCCGACCGTGTGGCTAAGCCAGAGTGGCTGGCTCATAGGTAGATGGCTTAGCATTCTTATGCTCTCGTCTGTTCATGTGCCAGGGAGTTTATAAAAATATTTCCATTTTGCTTGCACTGGGAAAAACATGACTTACAAAGGTATAACATTTTAACTACAATTTTGGAAGATGCTTGCGTTAATAAATACCATCAAATGATTAAAATGAGGTATTTTAATCTAAGTCCTCATATTTGTATAGTATGTGCTCTAGGTTCATATGTTAATCCTAATCTAGTAAACTATACCATATCATATCATAATTAAAAGAAAATAAATTTCTATAACTTTTTAAGAATTTTTTGGGACTTTAAACTCTAAGCCAAAATTTAAAGAACCTCTTTTATAACGTACAAATGTTGATTACTCCTTGACTTTAGTGAACTTCTAACTATAAAGGATTTTTTTAAAGACCAAGATTATATATTTAAAAAATTGAAACCTTCAGTCAAAATATTTTCTAAACTTCATAAATGAAGAATTCCGTTTTTTTAGCATGTAGAGAACCTTTTCTCTGGCGACCCCCGACCAAACCCCGACTTAAAACACCCTTTTCCGACTGTACTTTATTATGCGCCGGGCGGTATTCCTTTTTTATTATCTGTTTTTTGCCGCTCGGGCCGCTTTGTCCTGTCTGAACTGTTTTTGTATTGTCATCAGCATCAGCAACAAAACTATTTGTCTATTCACTGCCCTTCCTTTACGTGCTTCGCTGTGCTGCGTCCGCTGCTTTATTATTATTATTATTATTTGAGGAGCTCTATCTCTCAGTTGGATTCTGTTCTTTTCTACTTAGTTCTGTTCTGTTTGTGGTACTGGCGGGGCTTAGCCTTCACCTTTTTGTGCTGAGTGACCAAGTTATTAATATTTATTCTCTCGCTCTGGAGGTCACGTAAATGATTTGCTAAAAATGTTATTGAAAATTTTATTACGACGACCATTGTCTGGCGGGCTTAGTTTGTTCGCCGCAGCGTGATTGGGTAAGATGGCTAGTTTTCAGGCGAAGCAGTTTTAAACTGATATCCCTAACCCAATACCATTTCCTATCCTATTCTGGGCTTATTTGCTTTGACGCGCAGCCTGGCCATCAATCAATCGGATTGAATCTCTCCATCTGGTCTTGCAACTGAGTGCCCTGTTAATGTGCCGAAACGAAGCGGAGCTTCCATCGGGCATATTTCATGTGTTTATCAATGCGGCCCTCTGTTTTGGCCCCGGTCTAATGAGAGAGTCTCTGGCCGGGGGCAAAGATTTATGCGGCCACTTCAGTCGGGGTCATCCCTCATGTCGTGTGTGGGCAAATATTATTTCAGTAATTAGTTGAGCCCAAGAGGGACCTTCGACCTTCGCAGTGGATAACTGGCTACTGGTGAGCTACACAGAATGTGATGGGTCGAAAGCCCTGGTCAGAAAGCATTTCACAAGCCAAATTTCTTTCTATTTACCTGTGCGTTGCGTTGGCATTGGGAAATCGACATGCTGAGCCTGCAGGATTTCCCAGGTTTTCCCTTCCGCAGCCCGTGTGTATGTGTGTTATTCTTTCCCATTAGACATCGGTTAGGTTCTCCAGCCCCTGAAAACATTTTGGGCAATTATTTCAATTGTTCTGCTCCAACTGACTTGACCAGTCCCAACTCAATGGACTGTGGTGATGGTGGATGCTCCGCCTCTGGAGCCAACTTTTCCAAACGGATTGTGGATTGTGTGTTTCTCGGTGTGTGGTCTGGCCTACTCTCCATCCTCCATCCTCCATTGTTCATCGTCCATCGTCCATTGTCATTTCAATTTGGGTTTGCACAAAACTGCATCGATTCCGATTTGGTTATACAATACTTTAACTGGCAAGTGGCTACCCGTTCTGGGCAAACACCCCGCAAATTACTTTGCAATTTGTTCTCAAGCTTTATTAAATTTGCCTCGCATGATATGCACATGTGCAAATTGACATTGAAAGCAGTCAGCGTTCTCATAACCCTTTTTGATATTTTGCCTGAGTCAAGCGCTTTTCTGCCTTGTCCACTTGAGTCCTGAACGACCGACTCTGCTTTCCTTATGCCAATTACTAATCCAAAAACGAAACGAAACTAAAACCACACACTTCCTTCCCTTCGTTTTGCCTTTGATGCGATTGGCAAATTGAAAATTGGCTTTGCCCAACTCGAAATGCAACAACGGCAATCAAATCGACGATGTTTGGCTGAAAGTATTTTAGCCAGAAGTTTGCAGCAATTATAACTTTGAATCGAAGGGGGGGAGGCAAGTTGGCTGCAGGCTTTGCGTGAACTTACATAATTAGCCAGCTGTTGATGGCCGGGACATCCTGTGAAATAGCGAGAGATTAAATCATTCCGACAAACCAATGCTAGATGGCTGTGCATATGGGTGGGTAAATGATTTTTGGCCCCGCCAGCTGGCAGCCAACGGCCTGGAAATGGAAATACCAATACCAACAGCACAGCGTCGTTAACTTTTAATTAATATGCAAATTTCGTTAATGTGTACACATTACAAAGGCACTCTCCTTGCCCCGAAGGACCCGCAGCATTCCGGTCCGAATGTCAACAGGCTGGCAAAAAGAGCGACAAAAGCGTTCATTCGGTCGCCCGTTCGGACGGAATGAATTTTGCGAAATTTGCATGCGATATGTGGCGGGCGACCTCAATTTGTTCCGGGCCGGAAAGAGATTCCCTCAAAACAATCAACAACAAACCAACAACCCAAATAGCTGGCGAACACGATCCATTCGCGCCGAGCGATTCATTGACAATTTAATAAGTAGTTTGGCCCTGTCATTAGCATGGAGACCGTCATTAGTGCAAAGTATTTCAATTAGTCGGCGGAACACACATGCAACTATGCGTTGGTTTTGGCTGATTGCTGATGGGTTCACTTAATATTCCCGGCAATGACAGTTTTAATTGTAGGTACAAAGGTATTATAATGTTTATCGTATTTAAAATTACCTAATGCTTTACTTGAGATAAGGGTTGTAGATATACGTTAGAATTTCGATTATATTGGTTTATGTTTTATAGAAGTTCTTTATTGTACTTAGATGTCGTACATTTAATTTAATTTAAAGTGAATCATCAAGTAGATAATCAAAAGTAAGTAAAAATTCTTAATAATTTTGAAAGTTTGAAATATATTTTATTGTTAGTATATTTTTGCCTTACTTACCTAGATATTTTATTACGGGTGTTTGTATTACAGTATGAGATATAAAATAACTGAAAGCCCTTGATCATTTGGTCCAAAAAGCATTGGTTTAAAAAAGAAGAAGTGCGGCGTATTAAAAGTGGCCTTTGGGACCGAGGATAAGACATAAATTAACCTTGAGTTCCTTAGAGGAGGAAAACCTTGGTTTTTATGGTTAGGAAATTAGTGAATCGCGAGTTCTTGATGCCTTATACAAAGTTCCACTTCAGTGGAATTTATATAGTGAATTGATATTAATAAATATTATAATTATAGGTATTTGTAATAAATGTATGATTAGGATAACAACATATATATTTTCATTAAATAGTAGCTAAATATAAGATGGCTTCCTATAGATCTAAAAAAAGTCGTATGTCGAAATCAAGAACACGGGTGTCCAACGCTTGTCCTGCGATATACCCCTTACCATTCGGGAACTACCAACTGATCATAATTTAAGCATTATTTCTGCGAAATTAATTTCATTTTTATGTAGCCTATCTTATAGTGCGCTTCCGCAGCAGGTGAGAAAACCAAGAGGCACCTTGACCACAAAATTACGTGATGCGCGCTATCATGGCCGCAAACCTGGCCAAGAACGTGGGACACAAGGACACCAGCTGGACAGCGAGGACACCAGGACACTAGTGCAGATACGGACACATGCGAATATTTCCAATTAAGGTCGCGCTCGTGCGCCATACGGTAAATTAAATTGCGCGATGGCCGCGCATGCAAACGATGCGTACTTAAGTGCCGCTCGCCGACACCGCCGCCAAGCCAAGCGATTCAAATTGAAAATAAAAGCAATTGCGATTCATAAAATAATAAATATAAAATTGATTTACGGCCTGTCCGTACGGCAAAGTAAAACGAGCAGAAAGCGAGAATGCGCCATGAATTTTCTTGCCGCCAACAAGTGAGAGTGAGCCATCAGGATGCATCGGGATGCAACAGGGGCAACAAAGGCGCCCGAACAGACAGATTGCACACAAAAAGTCGATGTCAAAAGCAGTCGTATGCCGCAATGAATTTGCAGCGAAATGATTTTTATTTAAGCGGAATTGTGCGTGGCTTGACAGACAAGAATAAGTCATGGAAGGACCATCCCCGTTCAAGGATACCCTTGAGTTGCTCAAATTTCTGAAAATTATTTAAATTATTTAAAATTGTACACGATTTTCTGAAGAACACAGACGATTTCTTATTATAAGTAAGATTAAATGGTATTTATTTAATCGTTTTCTCAATGTAACGCTAAGGTTCTAGATTGTTAACTGTCAAAGGATCTAAACAAGAACTTTCAGAGTCTGTCATCTGACGATTCCATTCAAGATTCGGTCTGTTAAACCGGAAAGTAGGTGAACTTTTGGTTATCAGTCTTGTTTTTGGCCGACAAATTTTACTAGAACATTCCCTCTAGTTAAGATTTTTGCGTCTAACCAGCATGATATTGAGATACTGAATAATTCCAGAAAAGCAATATAGCCAATTGTAAATTTGACCCCTACAAATTGTTCCACTTCAGTTCTCCATTATTAATTTAACTGTTAACGAAGAAAAAAATGGGATTGACTTACATTCTTTTTCATTTATATACCTTTTCTTTCCCCAGAGTATTGGGTAAAAAGCGAAGCCAGGACACCTTACTCCACGCACATCACCGTCTGCTGCAGAGATTGCAAAATATTTGTCATAATACATTTAAGTTCATGCCGAGCGGAGATTATTTCCCTGTTACGGGGCCGGGGCCTCTGATTGACACATGTCAGTGGTACGAATGGACTGAAGTCGAGAGCTGTGGGTCCTGGCTCTCCGTTTGTTGTCTTCACTGCGGGGATACGGAGGCCCCCTCCTCGGAAACCCCCACCCAATCCCATCACGGGGTCAGTTGTATCGATGTGCTGGCAAATTTTTTATTCAAAAGGTAGCCCGGTGGAGAAGCATCAAATAAATAATTGTTTGGCATGTTGGCCATCGGAATGTTGGCCGGGAAAAATGGAAAAGGCCGAGGCTCTGGCGTCGCGCATGCCTTTGGTGCATTATCACACATCCTGTCTAGCCTGGACGGATGGGGGCGGGGGAGAAGTGGGCGTGGCGGCGGTCCTGTCCGGCCAACAAATGATAAATGATTGCCATAAATAAATGCGTTACTGGCAAGGCCGCCTTTTAATCGCCTGGCACATTTTATATTTCTTTAACATTAATCATTCGTTGTGATTTTCGCTTTCCCTTTTACCTTTGCCTTTTGCACATCTCATATTTTTTGGGCACATCATTTTCCATCTATTTGGTTTTAATTTATTAAAAAAGTTTCCAACCCCAAGACGCTCAGGAATTGATAAACTTTTGCTGACCCCCGAGCATTAATTATGCATTTGGAAAACGGACATGAACCCATATTAAATCGAATGCATTTGGCTTGTTGATAAATTAATGCGTTTGCCATATTAATATTTTATGCAATTTTGCCTTGATTGTGGCTTCCACATATATTTATTGTGGTTAATTTTGATTTAAATGTGCAGCGCGGAAGGGTGAGGGGCTGTATTTCCCGTTTAGGGGTAGTTCCATGCCCTTCGGACTGGATTGCGAAGGGGAAATGCTGCCATGTTGCCAGGGAATGTGGCCCTTTTTCGGAGTAAATGTTGAGATGGCGGCGAATACTTTTTGAAAAGTGCGCGCGAATCTTGTTTTTCCATAGCAAAATTATTCATTTTTTATGACTAGTCCAGGGTGAGGTAATTACAATTACTGTTTTAATTAAAAGTATATTTATTTTTTTCAATACTCTCAATGCTGGGAAATTGGTCTGACCGTAATCAGAATTTAAATTGCGTAAGCTACAATCTGCAAATAATTTACGAGAATACCTATTCCAGCCATTGTTCCGTTTCATTAATATTAATACAACATTTTACAGGCCATTGACTACTTATTTAATTGTAATTTGCGCAATTCCGCATTCACCGAACAGCACACTGATGCGGCTTAATAAATGCAATATTTAATCGCGATGCTGAAATTAACAGTTCGAGGCTCCTGGACCAATTTCAATTTAGCGGCCAGCATATGAAACATAAATAAATTATCGTTGCCACGTCACTCGCCTATTTCATTAAGTTGTATTATAAGTGAATGCAAACAATTATGAACTTATGAGATAATTAACTGCAAAAACAAAGTCATTTGCATAAGTAAGTCAATAAGCGTCGAGTAATTATAAATTATAACGGATTTCGCTTTGTTTATCTTATGTAATCAGCTTTACGTGCTTAAATAATTAACATTGAATATGTTTTAATTAATTATGTGTGCGAACTAACGGAAAACTATTTGATGGGCAAGTTAATGAAATCGAGTGGGCTTAATCGACAAACAAGGGCTTTCAAGTATTAAAACATAATGTAAATATAAATATTTTTGGTAGACTTCATACTCTGCAGAATATTTGTGTTACATATTGGTAAGCCAAAGTACGTGCTACAAAATTTTTTTATATCCTAACAAGGACACCAAAAGGGAGGAACCTAATAATCCCTTAAACACCATCGAGCGTTCGTTAACAGAAGCGATATGGGTGCTCATCTATATGAATCTCTTGAGCGAACTGGCACCGAAGGGTGTCCAAAGACCCCATCTACATGCCTCGGGAACTACCCCCTTCCCATCCCATTCCCATCTCCACCTCCGATCCGATGGCACAGACTGTATTAATGCGCTTCATATGTCAGCAGGGGCCATTCATCATCATTATGCTGATGCCAACTGGATGGCTGGCTGCTTGGATGCTCGTTTGGGCCAAACAAGCCAACATACCAAAACATACCCGTAGTTTATGAGAGGAGCTCATCAGAGCAGCCAGAGAAATGAGTTTGATACAAGCCTGTTTGCTGGGAAAGAAAAAGTTTAAATAACTTTTACCCGGTTTCATGTCACAGCATTTAAAATGTACAAACGTTTGCCTCTGTCTGGCGGAGTGTGTATGCAAATTGATGCCGGGGAAAGGGGCAGGAGAAAGTCTGGCCTGTGCTGGAAAAAAGGGAAAAAAAACCAAAAACCCAACTTACTGCCTGTTGTTATGTGAATGCTCTTGTTGTTGGCCTTGTTATCAAAACGTTCTCGCTTAAACTTTATTAGTTTGACATGTGTGCTTTAAGCATTTTAGGCACGTTTGATGAAACGTAATCAAACAAGCCGCAGAACATTTTTGTCCTCTGTGGATTGTGTACCCCTTAATGGAAGAGTTTAGGGTATATCACATAAAAATATACTTCAGTTCAGAAACGTAGTCAATCTCAGAGTTTATGATAGCAATAAAAGGGCGACTTAATTTGATTAGTAATTATCTATGGTTACCAAAAATTATCTGAGTATACGGTATTTCTCGTAATGCAATAACCATAAGCTTACTGATAGATTTTAAAAATTGTTCTTCGATTTTATTTTGGTTACATCCCTAACGATAGATTTTAAGGGCTCATCGTTATAAACTGTCGATCTCATATTGTACGTCAGCTTTAAAAGCTTCCCTTTCTTCGTAAAATGTCTTGACTGTATAAATTTAAAAGGTAATTATCTGTCTTAAAAATAATTATCTGAATATATTAAACAACTACCTTAACAAGTGCCACCACTGAAAAATTACTTCACATTTTTCTTAGATATTTTAAATTGGGTATCTTTAAGTTGGGGCGCTAGAGCGATTTCTTTTTCTGTTTTTTTATCAACCTAGCCAGATTATCGCATATTTAGAGGAATTTAAGAAGTAAAGAGCAATCTCGGTCTCCTTAAGAGCACTTGTGCTAATACTTGTCGCAAGTTACAACTTGTAAGTAAATGTAGCTTTACTAGAGCGCAGACTGATGCAAAACTTTTCTTGGCGACATGTGAATCCTTTGTGTCCCTGTTCCTATCCCAGACCCCGTCCCCCAAACTCCGATCCCGATTCTGATCCTGATGCCATGGCAATAGTTAAGGCTTAGCCACTTCGCAGTGTGTCGTCGTCGCTCGCTGAACATTTTAATCGGCAGGAAATGATGTGAAAAACTTTTTAATCCCTTTAAATGCCAACTTTTCAATGCGAGTTGAAGTGCAGAACGTTAAAGCGATGCCATCCGGGCCGGAAAAGGGCTTAAAGCCAGCAAAAGTCGTGAAACTTAATTATCCACCCCAGCCAACACCCACAGTCACTCAGGTGTGAGGCCGGAGTTAATTTAAATGCTCCTTAAAGGTGTATTTATTGGAGGCATTTGACTTTTGAGCAGAGAGATTTAGTGCTTTGCGGATCTTTGATGATAAATAAAATTTGCAGCTGCCTAAATCAGGAACTTACACACTTACCGCCCACCTGCAAACATATATGGGTATATTCCCATGTATATTCCTGCCGATAAGCACCTGCATATTCATAATTCAGATAAGTGTCGCTTTTCGGCCAAAAGCAACCCCACATCCGCCCAGCGGAGCATTAGAGCAACCCAAATTCATGCAAATTACGTTAAAATGGAGGTGGTGCTCGAAGGCAAAACTGTGGAAGGGACTAGTACTAGTGCACCTGAAAATTGTGTGTTTCCCTGCTCGGGCATAAATGTGTGTAAAATAATATTTTTGCACATTCTACGCCTTAAAACCATAAAATTGCATAATTTATAAATTTGAATATCTCACACATGAAAGTGGGCTGAGCCAGGCCAACAAAGGGTCCAAAAAGTGGTATGAATTTATATGGGCTTGGCTTGGTAGAGAAAAAGAGCAGGGAAATCGGAGGAAAATAGGATGAAAATAGGCAAATAGGCAGAGTCAAACGTTATTGCTTCGACCGAGCATTTCAAACACAATTTAGCCAGCTGAAAAACGAGAAGAGACAGAACCATTTTTGTTTCAGGTCAGTCAGCAGAATTTGTGGTCGAGCACATGAGCAAAGTAATTTGGGTTTGAAATTTAAAATGTTATAAATGCCCTCCTCCGTTTCGCCCAGGACAATAACAAGACAGGCCAATATTTATTTAAAATTGAGAATTCCCTGTGACTTATTCAAATCGAAATCCCATTGACAGTTGATGCTGATTTCTTGATTACACGCCACACACTGAGACCCACAACAACGTTCGAGAGTGAAATAATAATTTCTGATTTATGGCTTACCAAAACAGTCCGCTTCAGTCCGTACTGTTTGCCAATTTAATTGATTTTTGGCCTGCAACTCAAATTTGTGGCATTTCTTTCTAATAATTTTCCAGTACTTGCGGTTGCACTTTGGGGGCGTTGCCGGGCCAACTTTGCGACTGCTCCCCGCCCTGTGAACTTCCATGTTTATTTTTATCGCACTTCCTTGACGCGTCGAGTTTCAAAGTTTTGCGAACAGACAACTGCGAGGGTTTGGTTTCCACCAGCAGCTAGTAGCTATAGTAAGTACATACCACACGTGTAAACACACATGAGTTTGATTTTTGTAAAGTGCTATGTGAAAGTTGCCAGGCGGCAAGGTGGTAACCTCGACATGTTTATGAGCGTCTAAACTACAGAGTTCATGGACTGCCGCAGCTAGTAAATTGATAAAAGTTTCAGTCCTTTCCGCGTGCATAAATGATAGCCAGCAGTCAGGACTCGAGGAATTTTCCCTATCGATGGGGTGTAATTTTCAGGTGCTCAACAGCTTAATCGATTTGGGGATAACCGTAACAAATTAAGGCCCAAACTCATTTCACAAATGGAAATCTTTAAGTGCTTGTTTCTTATCTATGGCCTGTCATTTACAGCTCCTTATAGATGTAAATAATAATTATTATTTACTGCAGCCCTATCCTGGTTAGACGTGACAACGGATTCGTTTCATTTAATAATGTCGACACACATTTCGGGGGGTAAATTATACAAATACCTCGAATGCCCGGGAACCTTAATTGTCCGACGGTCATCAACTTGTGGCTGACTGCCAATGTCCAGATAAAATGTATGTGGCAAACTATTGTCTCGGCGTTCTGGGCACTCCGTTGAGTTGCCTCGACCCTCGACCCCCAACCCTCGACCCTCGAGTGCGTGCTACCGCAAGTATTTAAAATTGTTTTGGTAAGTGCTGGTTTACACCCAGTAACCCAACCCACTTTTGGCTGTCAGCATTTGGCAGCAGGTGATAAAAGTTCAAAGTCATGTAAGCCACGTGGTCGAATGGTGGGGGTTGGGGTCATGGGTCCCCCTTCTCGAGGGTCTGAATCTGCTTTATATTTGAATTTTCCCATCGCTTGCACGCAACTCGAGTGTCAGGACAACAAAATGGATTTCATCCTGTAGACTCGCTTCATTTTTCAACTCGTTCAACTTGGCGGCTTGTGAAGTTGAAACGTTTCAAGACAAGAGCAAACAGACTGCGCTTTTCTGAACCCGGCTTCCTCTCACCTTCCCTAGGATTAAGTCAATTGTCGGTATCCGTGTTTTTGTTTTACACATTGAGAGAAAATATATCGAGTGGTTTTTTATTATCATTCCATGTTAAAGAAATATTTGTATTAAAAAAATCGATCTATATATGAAAGTAACTTTTTTATATAGATACTCGTACATTTGATACAAAAGACCAAGTTAAAATTACATTCAAGTAAAGTTTTGCCCACTGTAACAATGTCAGCGAACTAAAAGCGTTTCCCTTATATGACTCCCTTTTTTCCAAGACGGTAGTACTTTCCAGATGCACTTGCAGACAATGCATATCGTGGATGAGAACCTCAGATTGGTTCGCAATGGAACGGGATGCATCCACTGACGCCTCATCTTGGTGAAATCCTTCCGCTGGATAATGTTGTCGCTGTCACGATCGAAGATGGAGAAAATCACATCGGTTAGATGTTCGGAGAGTTTCACGCCGGTCACCACATATGAGATGTGTCGCAGCGTTTTCGGTGAGATATGTGCCCCGGTGAAGTAGTAAAAGGCCAGCTCATTATCCATAACACCCACATCCTGCACAAAGCGAAAAAAGGCCAAGAATTCCTCCCGACTTATACCACGACCCATGTTTCCAAACTTTTTCTTGACCCTCTTCAGGGTTTCGCGTGTTTCGGTACGGGAACTTCTGAAGCCCAACACCGCCTTGGCAAAGTCCAGTTCGGAAATCACAGTTCTGGGGATCACAAATCGGAATGTATGCCAAAGTTTTGGAACCTAAAATCTACATTTACCTGGAATCCTTCAAAAGATTCTCGAACTGCTGTGTATGGATCTCAGTGTGCAACTCTTGCAAGAACTCCAGAAAGTCATTTGCACCCATTGTTCTACTCAATCGCGAACCAAAGAGATATTTTTTCAGGTGGGAGTTCATCACGGAGGCTTCGCCCTGGGTGATTGCCATAAGAATGGTTTCCATGTCCTCGATTGTCACGTTCCCATCACCATTCGCATCGAACAGCTTGAAACTGATCCTAACGTTTCGCTCCGGAATGGACAGCAGGATGGTCAGTAGCACATAGTCACTGTAGGTAAGCAAGCCCCGCCTCTCGATCTTTAAGAAGATGCTGTCCTCCCTGACATCCGGCTGCCATTTTTTGGCCGCCTTCTCATCGAGAATGTGGAACTTGTCCAGGCCCAAATGCTCTGGCTGTCTGACTCCTGGCTGAATGGATCTCAGGAAATCGGAGGCAGTCATGTACAGTTCCCATTTACCAGATTTGTTTCTCATTTTTATGGTGGCAAAGTAGCGGAAAATCTTCGTGGGATGGGAGAACAGTCTGAGGCGGTTTTCATATTGCCTGATGGTGTAATCACGGAACGAAGCTCGATGCGAACTTATAGGGCGCTTCCTCGGCATCGAAATTTTGTGTTTTATAACATCTTGATCAGAGGAGGCTTGCAAAACGAAAGGACAGGTCCATGTCCAGTTATCCCCACTGCTGTCACTGAATAAGTGCGAGAAAATTCCAGAAATAGAACGGGCCGAAAGGAAAACCAATGGCCAAAAGCGCGTCATATTCGGCCGTTTGAAGCTACCATAAACAGAAGAAAACCACGAATGATCGAACTTCAAATTTAGCTAGTGGTGCGGTGAAAACGATTTGGGTTTGCTCAAAATTTGGGTCAATTTTTCCTCTCCTTTTTAGTTTTTCTTTGCAGCCAACTCAAACTGATTGATGTTGCCAGGCCTCTTGCTGATTTTTCCGCACTCCCCTTGGACCACACACACACACCCGATGGAAAGCATTAAAAGTAATCAGCAGCGCAAATGTTTGCACTACAGAAATTCTGGTGGTGATGGTGCACGGTTCTTGGACTTTATAAGGCCCCAGGGAAATTTGCAAACAATAAACTGGGCTGGGCGGTGAAGGGGAAAAAGTTTGCTTCGATTTGTGGATTTCCTCTAATTCCTGCACTGGATTTCTATGCATTTATGGTCGGTCAGTCGGCAATTTTGCCTGCCATTGTACTGAGGTGCTCGAAATATCTGAGAAAGTTGCCCCCAACTTCTTATTCTTGGTCGGGGTGCGACTGTGAAGCCCTCTCGTCGGCAAGTTTCGTTTTCGAGGGCTCTCGTTGGTTCGCAAAACTTTCGATGGGTCTTCAAGTCCAGCATTTGGCTAATAAAAAATGGCTAGGACGTGTGAAATGTGTATAGTTCCAGGAAAAAAAAAATTAATAAAACATATATGAGCAAATGAGTTATGTAAAATGGTTTCTAGTTTTAACAAAGCCTATAAGGCAACTAATTTTTGAATTTTGTGTTTACTAATATTGGCTTCAGAAAACACAAAAGATTTCACCATAATTACAAAATTAATCTTTTGTTGAACGCATAATAATTTCGTCCTTCATTTAATTTACAGTAATTACAATATTATTTTCATTTAACTACCCACAAACTACAAAATCCTTTGTTCTAACCTATTTAAACTGTCTTAAATGGAATTATTGTAAAACAAATTTTCATGTTCAAAAGCTGAATAAGTGTTTGTTTAAGTTAGCTTCACTTGCTGAACAGCTGTTTGTCGACAATATAAATTATTCGTTTTATTAAATTCGCATAATGCTGCTGTAAATAGATTTTATTTAATCAAAATTGTAAATCATCTTAAAATATTTTGTATAATTAAATATTAAAACGGTAAACCAATTCTAGTAATATAATTATAGCCATGGCTGCCAAATGTCTTTGAATCTAATATTCTTGTTGTTCTGGTTTGAGAAAAAACCGAAATGACAATATGTAGCTGATTTTGTATTGCTCCATAACAATATCGTTTCACAAGCTGCATTTTTGTAAACGCTGATTGACAAACGGATTGATTTCGATGCCACGTCCCGAATGTTAATTTAGACATGGTGTTTGACACTTGATTAAAGCCTGACTGTTGCCGTAGAAAAGTCCGTGCTGCTCCACTTTGCTCACGTAGGCCCATGGAAATTCCCAGGTGACGGGGGATGGATTGTGGGTGGTGTTATAAGGGAGATGGGTGAAAGGGAACGTGGCCAACCAGGTGAATAATGCCCGCCGTGGCACTTAAGCTGGGCCAAAAGTTTAGGCTTCCCTTTTGTCAAATGGCTGTCAACCCGAAGCTCAATCCTTTTGTCCGTTTCGTTGGCCTTTCATTCTGGCATTCGGGTATCCTGGTGTCCTGGCATTCTGGCATTGTGGCATTTGCATATTGTGTGTGTGCCCGCCCCACATAAACAACAATCAGAGCATTAACAAAGGTGGCGCCAATGCCAAAGCCACAGCGAAAGCCAGTCGAGCATTTGGGCGCTGCCGAAAATTAAGTTAAACAAAAAACAGCCGCAGTCGCAGTGCAGTGAAAGTCAAACGGAAACGGATACGCCCCCAGGCGGAATGACAGAAATTGTCACGTTTCTGCCCTTTGAGTGTGGGTGACAAATAAGACACCCCCCACACACATACAGGTTTATTGCTTTGATTTAACATCAATTGTAAACTGCTTGCGTTTGTGATTTGTCATGTGTCACAACCTGAAAATGAAAATGGGAAAGTGGAATAAGGTGGATGGGAAATGGCATGGTGTTGCCTACTTAAATGCGCGCAAAATTAATCTACTACTTTGCGCGATGCTTCGCCTATGCACAGAAACAAATATCTTTGCAAATTGCAAACAAATTGATAAGAAATATGTACCTTAATTTAACTCAAAAATTTAAACTATAAATCAAAAAAAATGTTTAGATAGAAAATGCTTGCGAAAAAATCTGAAAATTTTATATTTCTTTAGAATAAATTTATAAAAATTTCCTCAACTTCTAAATTTATTATTGCTTTTATTTTTAAAGTCATAATTAAAATTCATTAAAAGTCTAAATTATCATTTCAAAATTATGAACGAAAAGGATCTAAATAAATATATACATTTATTATTATTTGTTATAATAAAAGCCGAAAAATATTATATTTCGCATGAAACAATTTTTAAAAAAATCCTAAAAACTGGATAAAGTTACTATATCTTTTTTTCAGTGCTTTATCATTCGATCTGAATTGGGGTAATTATTTTCCCGTGCTAAATCCCCGATGCCTTGCATATGCAAATTGCGAAACCGCTTTCGCTATTTGGCGGATTTGTCATGACCACTTGACACACACAGACTTCCCTTTCAGAACTGACAGCATATGCGGCATATGCCAAATGCAGTGAGGGAAACTTTCGGTTTCACCCACTCACTTTTATCGAACTGCTGCACAGTAACGGCTTTCCAATCGGCTGAGCGGAAAAGCCGGGAAATCGGTCGAGGAGTTGTCTTTCCATCGGCGACTTTCATTTTCCCCCTTTTGTTGCCGCATTGCATTTCTTTCACTTGCCTGCCTCCCAAGACTTTTAATTTTATAAATTGTCTCGCACATGTGCGATTGGGAGGGCGAAGGCGAGGGCTTTCCTTTGTCGCCGGGCTGCCATTGTCGTCAGCTTAAGATTTTGATAAGCCATTGAAAAGTGTGTCTATAAGCACTCGAGCATTCAAGTGTCGTTCGCTTTGTTTGCCTTAACTATAAATGGCTTAATAACAGATTTCACAGCGACAGCTGATGTCTTCAGCTTGAGTTTCCTGCTTTTCCTCCTTTTCAATTCTTTTCTTTATTTTTTATAATTTTCTGCACTCTCCCACTTCACTCCTCTTACCATAATTTGTTTGCGTTTGCATGTCGATGGAAAAGGAGAATTATTGAAATTTGAGTGGACTTCAAAGCGATTGCAAAAATCGAATTAGAACGCAGCGCGAAAGTGGAAAAAAGACAATGTAAAAGGACTCTTGGCCATGGAGCGTGAATTATGTGATTTATGGCGGCGGCTTGTTTGCCAAACGCTTCGCAATTACATAAGCACTCCCATTCTGCCCTCTTATCGGATGTAACGACAAAAAACAACCCTCCGAAATAGGCGTAAAATATGAAATAATATTCGCAGGCTATCGTATGTTAACTGCGTTTGCAAATATGTTTGCCAAGAAACTTTTCGCGAGGGTTCCTCCTGGGGGTCACTCTGCTCAATGGCAGGGTATTCGCAAACCTACATCATCCATATGCTGGTTGGAATTTTATTTTTTGGCAAATTTGTTGCCTCAATGGACACACAGCGTACTTCCGCCTTCTCCCGGAGCTCATTCTTGGTTTTTTTTCCTCGTGTTTGGTTGTTGTTTTGTGCTCGGTTCCCGGGTAATAATTCTAGATTTATGAAAATTGTTTTTCCGTTAATGTTTGCCATGTTTTCGACGTTTTTATGTTGCCGCTCCAAGATGAAATTTACCCGAATGCACAGGCACACATACTCAGCATAGAATCTGTTTCATTCGGTGAAGTATATATACAGAGGTGGTCAAAATTATAGCACTAGGTTTTGATTATATTGTTTTAAGAACAATTTATTACTTATTTAAAAAAAAATAAAATTTTTGTTTTTTATTGGTTATTACTTAAATAACATTTGTTTTTATATAAAAAAGGATAACCAGTTAAATTCAGAGTGCTATCATATTCCACCTCAGCTGTCTGCATGAGATTGTAAGCATTGTATTTGAAGAAGGACATGTTGCTGGAGCGAGAGGTCCACATTCCTGGCTGTGGAATGTGATCCCCGCAATTTTCGGCCATTTCCATTACGGTCCTGCACTCCAACTCCTCCTCCGACTTTTTCCGGGTGGATGTGAAAGTTTTCGCCCAGACGCAGTTTGCAAATTTCAAAATTTGATTTCTGTATCCCACGAAAGGGTTGTTCGGCATTTGATTAAATTTCCACCAGACCCCCTGACATTGTCATAAATCTTTCACGACTTTCAGAGGGCGTTTTACTAAGAGGGTGGTGCCTCGGGAATTGCTGCATACGTAGCTGGGTTTTATGGTGCGTGTGCAGTTAGGAGAAAGTGCGTGGTAATGAGCCTGCGTCCTGCAAATCCTCCGCTGATAAATGGCCAAAGGACCTGCCGAACTAGGAGTGCCTTTGAGCCCCAGCACCTGCCGTTGAAATCTCTGTCCTGGCCGCTAATTAACAATTAACTTACCCGGACAAAGGCAAATAAGCCACAAACAGCAACTGCATCGCATAGCCCACAGTCGTTGCAATTATTTTTGCATGCAAATAATTATTTGTGCAAATAAACAAATGCAATCAAATGTAAATTGATAATTATGCAAGGATTGTGGCTGGTAATTATGCCCAAGTCTGGTTGTGATTGCGATTGCAGGCCGTTGAATCCGCAAGATACAAACATACAGTCTGCTGTCTGGTCCATTTCAATTAGGGACCTGCTTTAAGTTTTTACTTAAACCCCACCGAGGACTCTTCCTGTGGCCAGCAATTTGGACCGCAATCTGTTTATAGTGTCAATTGTGAAAGTGAATTTATCTAAATCTACTTTTCCTGCAGCAGCAGCAGCAGCAGAGTAAGTTCATTGGCCAAATGCAAATGTAACGAGCGGCATTTGCATACATCGAACTACCCAAGGATCGACTGGTTTTTCCCCAGTAGTATTTTTTTTTGTTGCCCCCTTTATCCTGCTCTATTTCACCCATTGAGAGTGTGTGTGTTCTAGTGGCTGGAGACAAACAGATATCGATTTTGTTTCGGTGTGAGTGCGTTTCCTGCTAGTTTTGCACTTCCGCTTCCGTTGTTTGGTAAATTTGCAATATCCTTTCGTTGTGGCCAGCCTCGAGAATAGTTGGCCCGGCACCATCTTCTCGTTTTGCGGCCGAGAGGCCAAGGCAAGTCCCATTAATACCGCCCATTGACTGTTGACTATTTTTGCATCTTTGAGCCTTTGACGGGTCAGTTTGTTTTCTGCCGGTCATTCGACTCCCTTTCGAGTCAAGCTCTATTTCAGCTACATCTACTAGTTTTCCCCGTTCCCCAACTGGAAATGCTCAATATTGCCATATACAAACAGAGTTTTTCTTGCCTCCGGCACGCCCCGAAAATGTCATTTCACATTCTCACTTGCCGGGCGGCCAACAGGCGAACAAACACTTTGCATATTTTAACCTTAAGCGGATTTTGCGTTTGCAAATCAGCTAAAATTTGCTACCCCCACCGAGGGCTTTTGTTTCCAAAGGAGTGCAACGGCTGCTGTTGCTTCTGGTGTTGCAGCATACTTCATTGTCTGATGGCAAACCGCAGAGGGTGATGCAGCAGTTTGCTTCCTGCTGCAAGAGGCAGGCAGCTGTTGCCCCTTTTTGGACTTTTTGGAGACCCCCGACTTTCCAGCTGCCTTTTGGTACGCTTTATAAACTGAAAGAAATTACCATTGCTATAGAACCAAATAAAAAAGAGATAGAAAGAGGTCAAAAGGAATTTAATATCAAAGCATTCGCTAGCCAGTGATTATAAAATATTATATTTATTTAAAACTAATTAACCTCTTTGTACAACATAAAGATAGGTGATAGAAAACTGTAGAGATGTAAAGAGTATAAAAAGAAGAACATTTGTGTGATGGAATTTTATATTGTAGAACGTTGATGATCTGTGATCTGTACGTACAAGTAACTTGGTGGCGTGTTTGTGTGATTTATCTCCTGATATAAAAAATTTTCTTTGATAATTTGAATCTTATTCGAATTGGGTTCTTTTAAATATAATAGAACCCTTTTATTTTTCAGTGCCCTTGCATTTCGGTCCCAAGGAACCCTAATCGCCTGTGTCTTGGTTTTTGGAGGTTCATTTGCCCGACGGGCTTGGGTTTTGGGTGGGTGCACCTTGTTAAATTTTGCATTGGATTCCCATCTCCCGGGTTGGCTGCAAGTCGCCTCCATGTCTCGCACGTTCGACGGCTGCGTTTATATTTATGCAGTTTACGTGTCAGTCGGTCCAGGTAAGTTCCTTCCCAAGTCCCTTCTTTTCGCTGTCTTTTTCTGTTTCTGGGTCGGTGTGTGCAACAGCATTTGTCATATTTGGCATGATGGTAACTACTTCCGTGTGTTGTGTGCTGTGTGCCAACCCGCTTAGCTTTCCCCCACGCCAACTAAAGCCAGTGCATTACCTTCGATTGCTCACGTCGCCCCAGAAAATGTTGATTTCTGGCGACCTGAAAACATATATATCCACGGAGCAAAGTCGTCTGGCAAATTAAATTTAAACAGTTGCGACGTGCAAAGTTGCTGTGCGCCAGGGATGAACATTTTATCGAAACTTTGTTAGTTTAAAAATTGGTTGAATTTTAGCTATAAAGAAATGCATTTTGATTTTTCCTAAGATTTCTTAAGCTTTATTTGCTTCACTTATAAATTATTCTACTTGGTTTTCTTGTGGGATTTGAAAATGTCAACATGAATACTTTAGTAGGCTTAAAAATGTTCGCAGATGACAAAATATAAATTGACTAAAATGACTGCTCATTATTTCTTATCTTATTTTATTTTTCCGTATAGGGAAGAACCTTTTTCGGAATAACTTGGCTTTTTCATATATATTTTCCATGTAAGGAAGAACCGTTTCCGGAATATCATACCTTAAATAATTAAGCCAAACAAATACATATTATCAGCATTGTTTGTTATCTTAATTTATTTTTGGTGTAGAGAAGATCCTATTCCGCAAGTGCATCACTTATTAAACAGAATAAATTAGGCAGGCTCACCGCTAATTTGTATAGGTGACACGGCCGCAGCGCAGATAAATTTCCAGGGCGGCCATTAGTGGTGCCGTCTATCAGTCGCCATTAATAACATTCAAGATCCAAGATGCACATGCGGCTTTCAGAGGGGGCAAGTATTCGGGATTGGGCTGCAGCTGCAGCTGAAGCTGAAGCTGAAGCTCCCAGCAAGTTGCTCCCAAATTGCACTTGGCACTTTGCGGCACAAACAGAAATTGGCCCTACCAATAACATTGGGTTTAAGCCGAGCCCGGCCTGTTGACTCCGGATTGCCTTGGCTGCCTTGGCCGTTGCTGCTCAAATGGCTAAACCAACAGACAGCTGGCAGATGGAGGCCCGGGATTACCCGGGATCTGCTCCTCGGGGCGTGTTTTGACCAGGCCATCATTATGGCCCATCTGTGGGCGTTTACTGGGTCCTGGGCCGCAGCCCCCCCTTCCCCCCTTTGTGTGTTTGAATAGCGGGCGTTTGTCGGCTGGTTGGTTTTCGATTGGTCAACTGAATGCGGAAGAAATATTTGCAATTATTTATTAATTTCATTTTGGAACCGCTTACCAGCCGCCCTGCCTGTCATACCAATGCCATGCACTTAAATATTTGATTGAACATTTAAATATTATTTAAATTAATTTTGCAAGTTTACCTTTACTGCATTGTTTGCATTCGGCGAGCTTATCGGGGGCGTTTGGGGCTATTTGCCAGGACATTGGCAATTCAATACACAATTGCCCCAACCATGCATAATTTATTTAGTGGTTTATTGCGCTGTGGTTGGCTGTAAATGGTATATGCACTCCTGTCAGAGGACGGCGACGACTGCCGCACCCATTCGGTGTACAATATAATCATTATGATACGACCGCAATTTTCAATAAAGAGATTTTTGGCATGTCGATCAATCATAAAGGCATTCAACATGGCTTCATTTCTGGAAAATTGTTGCTGTTTCTCCCCTTCGCCCACTGAACTCTTGAATTGCATTCGCCTTAATTATTTCTCCCATTTTTTTTGCTGCTCCCCCAAAAATTCAGGTGAGTGCAGAAACATGCAATTAGTGCCAAAGCCAACTGAGGCAAGAAGATGGCCAATGGCTAGTGTGTGGGCCGAAATGCGATCAAGTACATACGAACGTACACACAGTGCACACTCACGGCCCAACGAAATAAACTAAAGTGCCAGTGAGTTTTGGGCCCGTACACCAGCTGCTTTTTGAATTTCGGTATTTAGCTTTTAGCGCCTAAAACTATGCTTTAGTGGTCAAGTGGAACAAACAACAGAATCCAGCAGCACGGGGCCAGACTGCAAAAATCCCTAGAAAACCAAGGCCAGAGTGGTGCTGGATCCAGTGGAGTGGGTGGGTGGTTTGCCGGAGGTCAGAGTGGCGGCACAGGTGGTTTGGGGGCCCAGGCAGGCTAATGGAGGGCCCACGTCTGGTCATTTGCAACATGGTTTATGTGCTGGACAATGCTTTTTGCACTCAATGAGGGCCTGTACATGGCCATGTGTTCGGGGTCCCTGCACCACCGGTATGATTTACAGCTATGCAGCTTAAATATTAAATAAATGAATAAAATATGCGGTGTCGAGACTGTTGCTGCTGCTCCCACTTATGTGACTTCCCCATCTTTTTTGCTTTATTTTTATGATCATCTCTTGCATTGAAAAAGGGGTTTTATCTTAAGCTAAAGTAAAAAATGTCATTTGATCTTTGTTTTAAGAAAAAGGAACAAAGTAGGTATAAGTTCAGTTTTAAACAGCTTAAAATACGATAGAATTGGTAGTTTGAAATAAGCTTTATTTCTTTTGAAAACTATAATTCCTAGAAAATAATTAAAAATACATGTTTTTTGATTTTAAGATAAATATTCAATATTTCCCTATGCGTTTATTATTTTCTTATTCAGAATTCGTATTGATTTAGGTAAAGACATTTTCAGGCTTTTAGTATATATTAAAACTTAAATTCTACTCCTCTGGAAAGTATATCTTACACTTTTGCCCATCGGCGTTATATGTATTTCTATGCAAACGAGCAGTGAAGTGCACATTAAACTGCAAATAAACGATTTCGCCGATGAAGCCGAAAAAAGTGCAATGGAAAATGGCAGACACGAGGAGCAAGGACACTTGACTGGGCGATTATTTTTTGGCCAGCTGGCAGGAGGAGAAGAAGGAAAAGCCTTAAAGGAAAAGAAATTCCCTCGATTGCTTGGCGCGTGCTTTTTGAATGGTGCAAGCCAAGAATGTCTACCTGTTCGTCTGGCGCCTTATTCCTGCCCTTAATTGCAGCTTCGATTTGTTGATTTCGGCCGAAGATGGGAGGGGAAAGGGTAGGGAGGGCAACTTCCTGCCGATTTGCAGCGATTGAAAAATTAATTTGCAACTAATTGACTTTCGGGCACTCAGATGTCTAATTTACGATCCATGCAGGAGGGCCATGGTCCTCACATCACATCCCAACCCGACGAGTCCTGGCCGGTACAAGAAATGAAGAGCTCTGAGAAACGGTCAGCATTTCGGCAGGACTCAACTCTCACTCGGCAATGGCAGCGTTCCATTTCCGTTAGTCTGCCGGCGTGTTAATTGCATTTGCGTGTTGCAGACTTGGCCAGCGAAAGGGTTTTGTTATCGGGGGTCGGCACTGCGACTTCTGCAGCCAGTGGCAACAGCAAACAAGGTTGTAAATGCCAGTTGGCAGTCAGCGGGGACACAGACACTGGCTAAAGTGACTTCCGCTCGCACACACACTCGCCCAGGACACACCCCACCCTTAAACACACATCCAAACACACACGGTTTGAGCCGCAGACACATGAGTTGGTCTGTCAACGAGAGGGCTCATTTACTTGGTCCATCATTGTCTCCAGCAGCGATGGAAAATTAGCCGATTTTCAGCTTAATCTGGCTTCTTTTAAAAGCCCAGTTTAGAAAATATTCCTTAATATATCTCCTTAAAAAATGAAACTGAAATTTGTATAACTTTATCAAAGTTAATATAAAGAGAATAGAGGGTATACGTTGACAGGTAGGATTTTGAGTAAGTGATTTTCTCAGCGAAACTGTACTTTGTGTGTGGACAGAGGGGTGACTGAGCATCAGCAGAGAAGTGACAGAGCAGTTTCCTATCCCGCGGGCCGCCTGAGGTCCTTCTGTTGAGCACGGCAATTGAGTGATATACAAATAAAGATATTTACTATCATTTTCTTTAACACATTGTTTTTCTTTGTAACATACGTTTACTTTGAGCTGCTCTAAGCTCCTGTTCTAGCCACTTTGGATGTTATGGCCAACACTGACCTCCAAGACCTCACTGCGACAATGAGCACTGTGTGAGTGAGTGGTGCTACTAGAGCTGAGCTCAATGCACCATGGGTCTTTGTGCCTCGTTTCCGGTCATCGAGCTGCGTCTCAGTCCTCGGTGCCTGGCATCATCATCTCCGGCAGTAATTGCCTTTCAAATAGCGCCAAACTACGAGCTAATGAAGGCCTTGAGTGCATGCGTAATGGTGTAATAATACCTCCTGGCTAGCAGGATAGCTGGATAGCCGGTTGCCAGCAGCCACAATAACGACCCCATCATCGGGCTCGAACTCGGACTCATCCTCTCCTAGTCGGCTTCCACATTGATGGCAGCCCCTTCTGTTTTCTGGCTTGCTGACCCTCTTGTTTGTTTATTGGTGACGCAAAGTTCTTGGGCCTGCTGTCTGGGCGCAAATTGATTGCCATTGACACACTACTGTGGCACATTTCACTTTTATCGAGGGAAAATTTGTTTGCCAAGCAGCCCTGTTAATTAATCCACAAGTCCTCGACGTTCTGCCACCTTTTTGGGCTATACACACTTGTACATATATGAAAAGCTGGCTGGTTTTTCCATTTTGCCTGCAATTAAGCTGGTAAAATGTTTTCCTTTCTAAATACACAGAGAGCAGGAGTTCAAATATCTATTCCGTCGGCCGCAGTTCAATCGTCGTAATTGCGGGCATTAAAATAAAATGAAAATTGCTTCTAATGCGGCAATTTTCAGTTGCTGCACCGGCAAATGCCCGGCCAAGTGAGTTCAATTAAATATTTATTGCTCCTCAATGCTGAAATCCTCTTTTGTGGGAACGGTAGTGCAATTTGATATTGAAGCGTTTTGCTTCGGCTGCCACTTATTTTTTACTTTTTATTCGCTCGCCTCTCGCACAAACGATTTTTTGTCATTTCACATTCTACATTCAATGGAAGGAGGGGCAGTAAAGAAGGAGCAGCAGCAGGAGCCACGCACACAATGTGTCCTTGATTGGCCGGCAGGTCCAGGTGGGTTCGCTTTTGTGTCCATTCCATTCCATTCCAGCCATGCCGTTCATTCTTTGCCGAGCTGAGAGAAGAGCGTGAACCGGCAGGCAGCAACAATGACCCGGTCGAGAACAATGGCCAACGACCTGGCCAAGTCGCCCTCGGTCTTTCAGAGTCTTTAAATGTTAAATATTGTGTAAAAGTAGCTCCTCCGTCGAGGGCTGATCACTTTCAGGTGTAAACCGCCCACGAAACGATTACATCCCCGCACGTAGACAGAAAATTCGTTCAGATAAAGTGCGTGAGTGCGGGCGACAGGAAGTTGGAAGCGGAGAGCTGAAAGCTGGCGTGTTACGTAACCGCAGTCCATGTCTGCTCCACTCGGTTCAACTCGACTCCTGGTAAAATGCCAGAAAAGTATGTTAATCAGTTGAAATGCCGAATTTCGATACAACGCCCCCAGAGAGGCGCCGTCATCAACATCATCGGCATCATCAACCAGCAATGCATTGCAGGTGGTTGGAAAATGATACACTCGGAAAACTAGAGCCCAAAATAATAATTGCTGAATTGTTGAACTTTTTAAGTTACTTTTTAATTTAAATATATAACATGTTTACTTCAAATTGAAAAAACATTTCAAAATAAGAGAGGCTTCATGTTTATAGAAACTGGCGCCCAACGTGGGGCGTTGCAAAGTACAGTTTGCGCTCAAAAAAAACACCATTTTATGTTAAAGTACTCTATTTAAGGGTAGCATTGGGATAAATATTGGGGTGTTACTTAATTCAATTCTTAATTTTTATTCTTTGAATTCCTAGAAGCTTATTTAATCCAAGTGTGTTTTCCTGGCTTACAAGCTTTTCCTTGTGCAGGTGGGAGCTGTCGTTTTATGTTAATCATACGCCACGTTGGGCGATAATAACGCGGCAAACAAGCAAACAAGATGAAATACGCGTGCCGCATGCGTAATAAATTTTATCAACATCCCAGCCAGAGCGAATACGTAATGAGTGAAGTTTTGTTTGGCACTTGAAATGCCACTGGGAATTGAAATGCGAATGGGAATGGGTATCCGAATTAGAATTGCTAGCTATCTGTGAAATGCACTGACGTTTAGTTTATCGGCACAAGTCAGGCCTGGCATGATGTATTGGCTTTTGGACGACCCACCAGCAAAGTAAATAAATATTTATGGCGCGCTGCCGGAAAAACCTTTGAACAACGAATGGAGCATTTTCCTTTGAGTTTAGAAATGAAGCAATTTATCGATTGCCCGCAGAGATTACTTGGGCCGTGCAATTATATATTTTTTTATACATCGCTTTGCGATTTTATTGCTCCAATGAATTTAATTGCCAGCGAGGTGGTGGATGCGATGGCGCACATATGTACGCACAAAACGCGAGTGCGACAATTTGAAAGCAACATAAATTTTCGCCGAATGGAACCCGGAAGTCGCTTGTCACACGTACTTAAGCATTATGTTAATTTATATGCACAGGCCCGCTCGCAAACTCACGCATCCAGCGCGCAAGCGACTATGAAATTTGAAGCGACAGAGCGTCGTTTAAGCCGGAAACAGACAGCAGGCTGGGAATCCGTATCTATGCATATCTGTATCTGTGCGAGAATGTCCTGGCGTTCGGTTGCTTGGCAGCCATGGGAATCGGAATCTCAAGCACATGCAGCTAATTCTCCATCGCCCCCGCTCGAGACACCCCCTTTTCAGGACCATGCACGTAACCATCTTGCGGATGCGGATGCGAATGCGGCTGGCAGGAAGCCGCCTCAACGATCACTTGTCGCGCGACTCTGAAGGCAGAGGCATATAAATTTCCCCTCAAGGTGACACTTGGCAGATAAATCTCTGTTAGATTTACCCGAAACAATATCTGCGATGTGTATTTATCGCGGGCACGCACTGTATCTGTATCCGGTGGCCTAAAGCCAAAGTGGTGGCGGTGAGCTTCTATACCTGGTAATTGCAGTGTATAATGGTTTTGTTTCTACTAATGAATAAATGGAAAATTACATAAATTATTAATAACCAAGTGCAAATTAGTTTCTTTGTCTGTAAGTCTATTTGTCCGTTTCTCCGTAGATCTGTTTGTCCGCTTGTCATAAAGACAGTTTGTTCGTTACTCTCCTTGTCCGTTTGTCAGTTCGTCTTTTTGTTATCTTTTTCATCTGCCCACTTATCCCTAGGTTTATTTAATACCTTTCCCTTACCGCGCTCGTCAATTTGCTCGCCGCTTTCGAGGAAACGCCCCGAGTTATGCAACATAATTTAATTAGGGAGCAATAAGTACTGAGCATCTCCTTGTCGTAACCCACGACTACACCTACAGCCTTCTGTCTTATTTCCGTTCCACTTGGCCTAATCCATGCGTATGCGTGTGTGGGAGTGGCGAACAGCTGTTGCTAAATGCCTTTGATCATTATGCCATGCGCTGCATAAAAAATGACAAGGATTCCTGGGCAAACGAATCGCCCGAAACCGAAATCTTGACCCCAGCAAATGGCTGGACATAAAGAAAACTCATTAAATCATTTAGGCAGACGCCTTTGACACAGTTTTTGTTGTTTTCGTTGTTGCAGGACACCGTAACCCCCGAATGAAATAGATGAGCGCACATAAACCACAGCACTCGCTAACTGGAAATGGAAGAGGTTCTGTGGCGAAAGGCAAAATGGCCAAAAAGGTGGGAGAGCGGACAACGTAGGTGGCAAAGGTAAAAGGACAATGCTCAGACAATGGCCTCAATATTTCTCTTTCTCGGATCGGACCAACAAAAGGCAGACCTCGTGGCCTGAAAAATCACCAAAAATAAATTTCAAATTGTTAATAGAACCCTTCGTTTCCCGCTCCGCATCCCTATTCTGGGGTGTATAATTACGGCCGCAGGAGGTGGATGTCCAAAGCTTTGTATCCTCTCCGGTTTCATCGAAGCCGGGGAAATTCAATTAGAGAGGCACACCAAACAAGTTTGATAAGCAAATTTTAAGTCTGGCCAAGACAAATACAATTTGTGTTGCAAACAAAGTGCAGGGAAGTGCTCAAAATTGATTATTAAATGCCCAGGAATGGCTTTGACAAATATTTAGCAAGCAATTCAATGCAAATTTCATCGGCCGGAACAATGCGAGTGCTGCCATCATGGACTTAATGCATATTAAACCATGCACCATTAATAAAACGTGCACAAATGCCAAAGCACAGGCAAAGTCGGGATGATTGGGTGGTTGGGTGGTTGGCTATTTGGGTGGTGCGACTGTCGGTGGTCATCGTCAAAGTGCCATAAACAGCAGACAAGTCCGGTGTTCGGACGGGTCACAGTACGATTGAGTCCTGGCCCTGGCACGGACTATATGTGTTTGTTATGAATAGCTGCAGACGTGGAAATACATGCACACGCTCTGAAATTAAGCACAAGCCGTACACTGTTCAAAATGGTACTCATCTTTTAGGAAAGATTATAGTATACTAGAAATGGTTAGAAATGTATTTATGTAACGCTTGGATTCCTCTTTATTTATTGTTTTCAATTGCATAAAGGATTCACATTCAAAAAAAATAGCAAAGATATCCATTAAAACCTTTTTTAGAATATAAATAAATATAAATAAATAAATAAATATTGCAAAAAATCCAGAAATTTATAATTCATTAAAGAAATCAAACGTTAATAGTTTCCTAACATTTTTGGCGAGCCCAAAAAGGGCTTACTCCGTCTTTGACTGCATTTGAGATTGATCTTCTAAACTTTTTAAATAGTTTTTTCTGGATTTGTGTAAGTTCTTATTTTTAAAAAACAGTTAATTTTTATAAATCCACTACCATGTTACAACAATTTGATTGACATTTGTTAACTATTGATATTCAAATTTTTGAATCCTTATCTAACGAATGGGACCATATTTATCAGCCGGATCAACACCTTTTGCCTGGTTACCTTGATTTTTGAACGGCTTTTCCCGAAGTGTTTGTTCTATAAGTGCGCGTCTTTGGCGTAGGCGCACGTACGCCTGACCAAGTCGGTTGCCCATCTGTGGGGCTAACCCAGTTCCCAGGCCGGACGCCAGGTGGCCAAGGGGATGGGATGATGGGATGGTCGGATGGTGGTGGGTCAGCAGTTGGCCATACGCACGTGAGCGTCCAACTGATGGCCCATAGAAAAGTGCGGCTGGCCGCAGGCCGAGCGAACGTATGTACGTGGAATCGTAGCCACTCAATGGACTCCGACCCGGACCCACACCCATACCTGTACCCGTACCCGAATCCGTACCCGGATCCGGACTCCAAGTTCTGCTCGTTTTCGGAACGCATTTATGCACGAACCCCAAGTGGGACATGTGATTATTTATGTCGCTGTTGATTATGAAGTTGATGACCTCTCGGCTCCATTGGCAGGCAGTTTTACGTAATCTCCCAGAGCAGCGGGTTCAGTGGGGATTATGGGAATAGAAAAGGGTTGTATGGAATGGAATGGAACTGAATGGATCGACATGTGCACTTGTGCGCCGCACTGTTTGAAACAAGAGGTCCTTATGCTATGCAAATTGATTGATAATCGCCTTGAAATTCATGCATTCGATGCATGTTCTTGGAGAGGACTTTCCCCTGGTGAATGGCTTATTTTAATCCAAATCTGGCACATATGAATATTTTGATGGAACCGTAATGCACTTGTATTGGGAGGCTGGAGCCCCAGCTGCCTTGAATCTACTTACATGAGCAGAGTTGTCATCTATAAATTGGCAGGTGTAGCTAAATCAGTTAGGTAACTATCCTACAAATTAAAATTGTTAAAATATTATAAAAATATATTTAATAAATATTTAACTCTTTTTTCAGTTAGAAAGTAATATGCACTGGTGTAGTATCTAGTAAACTATCTTTTTATTTCTTATTTCAGATATACGAGTATTAAAGGTAAGATACCAATAAGTAAGTAATCGAAACGTGATTTTATTGCGATTATAAGGATGTAATAAGCTTTATGACTATTTCATATATTTATATTAGATATATCTGATATTTCTGAAAAGCTCAAATATTTTCCCATTAAATTTAAACGATTAGGCTATAATTTAGCTACTTCGGCAACTCTAATGATTGATTATACATTTGAATGAATATGCATTCACAGGTCCTCCACAATTGTAATCAATGTCGGTTTACACTATGATTGAAATTGGATTTCCGTCAAGGAATAGCAGTGCTCTTGGCCCTCTCAATCTTATTGCTCCGCATCCTTCTGCCCAGCCCCCTCCCCAGACTCCCCCATCCTGTTTATCTGACACGCTTCATCAATGCCCTACACGGCGTATGCGTGTTACCCTGCAACGTGTAATCTGGCCCATCGATTGAATAGATTTTAGTGCATTTCGAATGAAGTACCCACACCACTGATTTCAACTTCCATGCAACTTTGGCCTTCAAAAGCGTGTGCAACTGAAATCAGAACAGTGCTGCGTGCTCATTAGTCGATTTGCGATTTAATTAATTTTGCTAAATTGGATTAATGAGATGGTTGCCAATTAGAGATTCATTTCGTGTTTGGCCCCCTTTGTTGTTGTTCATAATGCGAAATGGGAATTTACATAAATTAATTTGAAATTTACAACATTTACATGTGTACGTAAATAATTGGAAAGATGCGATGATTTGCCGATAAGCGCGGCGCTCTCATCCTAATTGAAACACCACTGAACAAATTGGTCAAGTTGCTGGGATGCTGCTGTTCGGTGGTTGCAATGCAAACATCCAATATTCGAACGCCCAACCACCCAACTACAGAACCACAAAAACACAGACGACCTCACAGCCATGATAATTTGCTCGACAGCGAACTCGTAAAAGTGCCCGCCTCGATAGCCACTGAAACATTAGTCTATCGGAAACTCGATATTTTATTGTTTTCCCAGTTAAGCTCTGGACACAAGGACATGCTTCTCGGACTATATCAAATCAAACAGACACTGGCTCACCCGCCCGGTCGCATAAACAAACCCATTCGGACATCGTTTCTGTGTAACCCCATTGGGAGTGGTCTACACTAAGGAAAATAGGGGTTCTTGTACGGTGCACTAAAAAAATATTGAAATACAAATGCTATTTGAAATTAAAATCCAAGAGGATTGATTTTGAAATGATTTATTACGGATTTGTACTTTTTTTACTTATTTGGTCACACTTTTCCTAGAGCTCTATATACAGTGTGACCTTGCACATTGAGCGTTTTGTATGCTTTAAACCCAAATATTCATAATTACCAGTTTTATAACTTTTTTTCTTTCTGCGTACATCGTATTTCCCGTTGGCAGAAAAGCTTATGAAACGACTGGGAACTGGATGACTGAATGATGGTCCAAAGGGGCTGACTGGCTGACCCTCACGATAGCCGATTCAAACCGCATAGACTTGGTAATGTTCCTTTTTTCGGCCAGACCCTAAGACGCACATTTCAATTTATTGCAATTTTTATTGCTGAAAACTTCGTGCGAAGATTTTTATGCGTCGTCAAGTGGCAACGGGCCAAGGAGCTGGGGTTTGTGGGGTAGTGAATAATGCGCTCAGCACTGTCCGGGCTGATAAGAAAATAATAAACTTGGCCAATGGCAAAAACATTTCACAATTATCGTACCCAGTTCGAGAGTGAAAACTTTTTCCATCCACCCGACCCCAACCACTCTCAGCGAATGTCTGCCCGACTTTGACTGTGCTTTCCAATTCTTAGTCGGATTCGCATTCATATACGTTTTCTTCTGCCACTGCAACTTGCACTTCCGCTTGGCACTTTACGCAGACAGCCAGATAACAGCACTAAACATATAGAAATATGTGCCCGATTTACCATTGTTGTTATTTACAGAATTTTTGTTATTTCCGCTTTAAGCTTTTCGCACTTTATGGCGCTGACTTCCGCTGAAAGCAAAAGTTTTCCCAACTTTTGTTTTGTTTAGCGGGGGCGGTGTACCATATACGGTGTATATATATATCTCCGCGCTTACATTGACATTGAAATATCTGCAAGGTGGCAAGCGAACCGCAAACCAGCAGTAGACAAAGGACATGGCGATTTATTTTTGGGGAGTGAAAGTGCACTTCAGAAAATTGTACTACTCTTTTTATACTGTAAGTGCTAACTTTCTAGACTAAAGAAATTATTTTAAATGTTATCTACCTAATTTAAATTAAATGGTATCATTTCCAAGTGGAAATATTTTGGGATCCTTGTTACCCTTATTATATTCAAAACTAGAAATAGAAGCTAGAAATATAATCATTCATAAAAATATATAAGTTTATGTGATTTTTCAATTTTAACAAAGACAGGATAATATTTCTTTTGGTGCACCCTTGAATAGCAGTCGATTGACAGCAAATTCGGAAGGAAACTGACGAAAGCACAGCCAACTGAATATGTTTAATTCATCGAATGCACTTGCAGACGTAAACCCGTTGTTTGGCATTGTTTTCTCGTTCGCTTGGGAAACTTGTTCTCCTGTTGTGGCTATTTGACTTTTGAATTTGCCGGGCAACTTTCGTTGCATTACAATCCCCTTTCTCGTTTCTCTTTTTCTGTCTCCCTCTGTCTTTTACATTTTGATTGTCATGGCAGTTAGTGTTGTTCGCTCGGTTGTTTGATATTCATCATACGCCACATTGGCTGGGAAAATCCCCACGAAACGCGCTGCTCAGAAAACCGAGCGCAAACAATCGTCCAACCTGACAGATGGAGTCAGCTTAAGTGCTCGAAGTAACAGCGAAAAAACTAACGAAACTGCAAACAAGCGAAATTAAGAACATGAAGGGAAACTTTGGGAAACATTAAACAATTAAAAAGTTTGCTCTGTTTGGCCTTCGTTACTTTTCACTTTTCACTTTCCGTGCAAATTGTACGTTTGTCAGGTCGAGTATCTTCGGCTATTTGGCTTGCAATGCCCGCAGGTGCAGCTGCATGAACTCTTCACTTATTAACTGGGCTTCCTTCGGCGCGGTCCTCCGCCAATTAGCTGATTACTCTCTTTCCAAAGTGTGTGTGTGTGTGGGCGGCAATATTTCAACTTTCCTAATAATAAAGTTGTTGCTGGGGAACCTTTGGGCCAGCACGCAAACGGCCACTGCCACTGCCACTGCCCCACGACCCAAAACAAGGTCCGTCGCTGATGCGAAAAGCCGTTAACTGGCCAACGAGCAGCATAAACTTTGCTAAAAATGTTTGGCTGCCAAAAGTTGGTTTACTAAAAACAAAGCCCCGCCGATGAGAAATGAGCTCGAAGTGGGCCACACAACATGCACTATCCAAGGGCCAGTGGGTTAGCATGGGTGGTCCTTCGGACCTCCGGTCCCCTTTCCTCAGTCCATAGTCCATGCAACATGCAGCTGGTTGGCCCAAAACCCAGAGCTCATAATGAGGACGCGACAGCGACAGCGAGAAAGCATCGTTTTTATACCGATTGCTCTCTATGAAAGGAGGGTATATTTTCAAAGGGTATATTTTTTAAATTAAATGGAATATATTTAGTAAATGAAGGAATATTAACAAAAATGTTGCATTTATAGTTGCGAATATTTTTATTATGTTTTAAAGTCACATTATTCTGTAAAACAATTGCATTTTAGAAATAAAGCCCAGCATACAGCATATGCTTTTTTTATAGAGCCCAAGTCTTCGTTTTCATAGCTAAAGTTCTTTTTTAAGACAAGCAATTATCTTATACAATATTTTGAAGACGTTTTTATAAAAAATATAATACAACATTTTTTTGCGAACACCCTTTCATTAATTATGGTGCCATCATTATGGTATTTTTAAAATAACCCATTGATGAAATGAATCCCAGCAATAAAGCTTTATAATTAGTTGAATATATTTGTTCAATCTGAGATATAAGATCTACATTTGTAGCTCTAGGTATCTTTTAGTCGACCTATACTGACTTAACTATAGTTCTCCCATTTTTTGTTACTTTTTGGCAACACTTGGCTTTGGGTTCGAGGCGACAACGACAAAAGGCAACACACGCTCCAAATGAGGACGTTGGCAGTGCCGCTTTTGAAGTTGCTGTCGAGTCCTGCCCCCGGGCAGTCCATAAAGTCCAGCCGAAAGGGATTGCGGGCTGAATGGGGAAAGGATGATGTATGCGAGAGTCTGCCTTTTGACGACAAACTTTTTCGGTGCATAGTTTGGCGCTTTTTTCCACCAGGACAAAGTGGGGGGAGGTCTCGTGCTAGCCGGGCGAAAGAGTTTATTTTTAGGCATGTTTACAGATATTAAATACTTTTTAATTAGTTTGGCACACACTCACTGACAGTGAGCGAACATATTAAATTAGTTGGCCATAAATTCAAGACCCGCTTACACGGTCCGCCGACGATTGAATCGCTGCATAAATTGGTCAATACTTGCAGGCAGTCTTTTACCCGAAAGCACTTTAGTGTGTTCGAGCAATCAATTTCGACATCGACTACCAATAAATTCTGGTAAAAGCACACAAACTTGGCCCGAAACTTTTTCAATTTGCACACACACACACCAATCATGTGGCATTAGTGCATGTGTGGGTGATGTACTCCTTTCTGAGTGTGGTTTAATTCTCTGTTAAATTGCGCTAAAAATCCAAATGCTACCCCCAGCATATGCAGCCCTTCCAAAGGACCCCTCAGTTTGGCTCACATGCAGCAGCAATACTTTTAAAGCCCGAAACCGACTCCCCGGCTTTTGGCCCTTGTAACATCATCATCATCATCAACCTCACAGTCATCGCCATAACAATCATTTAGCTGGGGAGCTCTTCGTGGGGCAAGTGTTTTTGCACATTTCTTTCGAGTGGCTAAATGCGCACTTTACCAACAATTTGTGCATGCACATTCATAATTGTCTGAGGGTAAATTAGTTCAAGTAGCGCCGGAAAAATAAGTCAACGCGGCTCCCTACCAAAAAGCCAGCATATACCTCATAGTTGGTTGGGGCAAAAAACGAGTTCTTCAAACAAAAAGCATTAAAATTTTAAGTTCAAAAACCCTGCCTTGTGAAAAAGTTATCTCATCAAACAAAATCCATTATTTTCATTTCATTTGCCAGCAATCGCATTTGATGTAAGCCGACACAACTGTTTTTCATTAAATTAACCTAATTAAGAGAAAGTAGAAGTGTTCGTGTGCATTACATAATTAGCTAATAAATTAATTTAATCAAATTGTAAAAACTGAAGAGCAAAAAAGCACACTGAAAATGGCGCAACCATATGTGTAAAATACGTTTTAATAGCAGATATACGAAGAGCAGTCGTTCATATTTCATCTTCTTCCAGTTTTCCACGTAGCAAATCCTTCGCCTGGCCATAAATCCCTATATTCATAAAATTTCGACAGAAATGTTCTTCAAGGGGAGTGCAGAACAGAACAGGATCTGGCTGGTTCATGAGTCGGTCTGCATTATTTATCTGCGAGAAATTCGCATTATCATTTTAAAAATGCTCAGAAACGACGTTAAAGTGCGATATTTCATAGGCGTAGACATCGGCGGTGGGAGGAGGGGGTCGGCATCAGGAGCAATTTGGCCTTGCTACGGTCTGCCCCATTAAAACCCTCGAAAGAAAATATTCGAGAGGCGCCGATGAGCTGCTCGAGGTTTTCGCATGCCGCACTCTTGCAGCTGAGTGGTTGCAATCGCATTTTGGGCGGGTTTAATAGTGATGACAACGACTTATTAAAGAAAGTAAGTAAGCGGAGTTAAACAAAATGTTAAATGTAGTAAAAAAGAAATCCATAAACTTCTTGAGCAAGAAATACAATGGTTTAGAATCACTTATAAAGATCCTGAGAGTATTGAACAATATATGTCTAATTTCGAGGGATTTGTTTATTTTAATGAATAATAAGGGATATGTATTCTTTATATAAAATTATTCTCATTATTGATGGTACAGCTTCGAATTCCCCTAAAATAAAGTTAATATATTTTTTCGTCAGATTAACAGCCATCACTGGTGTGTGAGAGTAATTCTCAGTGCATGCGTTTAATGAGCTGCCGCGATGCAGCGCGGATGCCACTTTGTGGGCAGTTTGGTTAAATACTCGCCGTGCAGGCAGCTATTCGGGCCAGGCGACGACAGCCGCGACAAGGACTTGAAGTGGCCAAAAGGACGAGCAGCCGCCAGGAGGTCAACAATGCGCAGATAAGCAAGGAGACAACAGCGCTAACGACACCAACAGCCAAAAAAGAAAGCGGGAAAATACGAGGGCAGAAAGCAAAGCGAAGGGCAAACAACTTCCGGCCCAGCGACACAACAGCGATGGCGAAAATGCGTGGAAAATGTGTAAATGACACCAAGCAATTTACAATAATTGCTGGCCGCGTCGCGGGCAGACAATATAAGGCAGCCCAACCTTGTCTCCAGATGCCTTAAAGTGCACTTGAACTTAAGCAGCCGGCACTGAAAAGGACTGGACAGGACAGCGCAGGAGGAAGTCAACAGGGCAGGGCAAGGCCTCTGGGAATCCGGTGACCAGATTCCGACCAAGAAGAAATTGTGGGCGGTCCTACGGACCAGCCATAAACGACGACGAGTCGTAGAAATCTTATTAAAACTTACAGCTGCAATAAATAAAATAAATTTATTCCATTATGTTAACCAAACACGATTTACGGATTATAAAGATGATTTATAATCAGATCCAAACACCGTAATCCACTTGCATAAACAGGCCGAGGCGGGCCAAAAGGGGAGCGAAGCTCAGGAAAGCGTCGACAGAAACAACAACTTGGCAAAA
Organism: Drosophila subpulchrella; assembly: GCF_014743375.2. Classification (NCBI taxonomy): domain Eukaryota; kingdom Metazoa; phylum Arthropoda; class Insecta; order Diptera; family Drosophilidae; genus Drosophila; species Drosophila subpulchrella. The sequence continues at coordinate 10,460,130 of NC_050609.1, forward strand.
ACATGAAGCATAACAAGCAGTTGGCGAAACCACAGACCGAATCCCCCGGACCCTGGACTTCCTACTCCTTATAAACGGATGCCAGCCAGTCGCCTTACCTGACTCACGGAGGTGGCCGGCTTATGGAAACTGAATCGATTTCAATATTTACACAGGAGCCCGACGACGGTGACCAAGGGAAAGGCAAGACGAATTCCGATCCGACCGATCCCAAGCCCAATCCCACCCGTCGTCGTCAATCGAGCGAATGTCGGAGCACGGAAGCGGAAGTGTATAATTTAAAATTGACCCCAATGCGACGACGATGGGCGATGGACGAGGGGGAAAATCTGTGCAAAAGGTTAAAAAGGTGCAAATATGATAAGCACCAGCGTTTCTCTGTATTTATTTATTTTTCCCTCCTTTTTTGGCCATGAATGGTAGCGCTTAAATAAGCTGCGATTTGGTTTAGTCGGGCTGCTCTTCTCAGCCGGTTGGAATTTCGCTAGATTAGCCACACACCGCCAATTGAACGTACATAAAAGGAGCCAATACAGTGGGAAAGCTTTTAGTAAATGCATTCGACTCTCATTCCCAAGGCATGAGTTACCCATCAATGTTGGCAAGCACTGAGCGAAAAATTTAAAGGAGGTCTAAGATAAATAGTTCAAAGGTTTCACATCGTTTAAGATAATTTTTATATATTTCGATATTTTTATCCAATGGTATTTTCACATTTTGCCACACAGTAAGTATTATATAGATATAATATTAAATAAATATATGAAAAATCATGAGTTGAAATTAACATAACGTTTTTTATTTAAAATAAAATGTGTAAAATAACATTAGCTGGTAAAAAATTATATTACACATTTTATTGTGAATAAGAATCGTTAAATTGATGTTGACCTCTCCCAAGAGATTACTAAGAGTACTAAAATTGTGTCCATTAAAACAATTTTTATTTTTTTTTTTTTTTTAACCTTGAAGTTTGAAATGCGTAAAGTTTCTCGCCCAAAAGTACAACAATGAATTTCCATAAATAAGAGTGTGGTGAGTGTGTAGGTCGGCCATATCTCCCAGTTACCAATAATTTGTCCTATATATCTTCGTCCTCGTCGGGCAGGGCGGTCTCCTGAGCCTCCTTCAAGTCCCGCTCGATCTGTGCCTGCCAATCCTTGTCCATCTTGACCTCGGGCGGCAGCAGGGCCGGCATGGCTACGAACTCCAGGTTGGGGTCACCAACCAGCTTGCGCGCCAGCCAAAGGAATGGTTTTTCGAAGTTGTAGTTCGATTTGGCAGAGATGTCGTAATACTGCAGGTTCTTCTTGCGGTGGAAGAGTATGCTTTTCGCCATCACCTTGCGATACTTGACGTCCACTTTGTTGCCGCAGAGGACCATCGGGATATTCTCGCAGATGCGAACCAGATCGCGATGCCAGGTGGGAACGTTTTTGTATGTTATACGCGAGGTCACGTCGAACATTATAATGGCGCACTGGCCCTGGATGTAATAGCCGTCGCGCAGTAAACCGAACTTCTCCTGGCCAGCGGTGTCCCACACGTTGAAGCGGATGGCGCCGCGACTTGTGTGGAAGATCAATGGATGCACCTCCACGCCCAATGTGGCCACGTACCTCTTTTCGAACTCTCCGGTCATGTGGCGCTTGACGAAGGTCGTCTTTCCGCAGCCGCCATCGCCGACGAGAACGCACTTAAATGTGGGTAGTTGTTGACCTTCCTGAGCCATACTGATAGAACTATAGATCGCTCCTTGTGTTTTCTCGTGGTTTACTGATTGCTCGAAATTTAAGCTAAAAATTCACAATTTCCTTTGCTGAAGCGGTGTTCAGGTGTCTTTTGTATTATAATGTAATTCTAGGCAATGACAATTTTCACAATGTGTTCCTAGATTCAAATAAGCAGTTTAAAAACAAGACAACCTACTTATATTTTGTATATTCCTGTAATAATACGTACAACTACAAGACCACATCTTAGATTCGAATTATTTCTATAATTTATTTATAAATTAATGAACCATTAGGGACTTAACAAATTTTTAAACCTATCTATATGCTTATATAGTACCAATTAAAAGTATTTTGATATTATTATATTGCAGCTTTGGTTAACCCACATAAAATATTAGTTTTACGTTTATACATTGAGAATTGATTTTTGTTTTTATGGTATTTCTCATGCTGTTCTAGTTTGGTTTATATATTTTCAGTGCATCCGAGCTTTGCTGGGCGAAGAACCCCTTATAAAATATTAACCCTTATAAAATATTAGTTTTAATTTTATACATTGAGAATTGATTTTAGTTTTTATGACATTTCTCATGCTGTTCTAGTTTGTTTTATATATTTTCAGTGCATCCGAGCTTTGCTGGGCGAAGAATCCCTGCAATGGCTGTGTGGGTGGAAGTGTGCCAAATGACTCCGGCCCTCCACCTGCATCTCCGTCCGCCGGACTGCCGGGTGTACGGCTGTTTGGCTGCAGCAGCTCAGTGCGGCTCAGCCGAGATTGAAATGAGGTTTTCAGTGTGTCCTCGACGGAATGCGTGTGCCCATGCCGTTCGAACTCCGAACCGATGCCGGTGCAGCTGAAAAGGGCATGCTATTTGCATATCATTACGGGACGGGATGTGCAGGTGATGTGTGTGTGTGTGTGGGCCTCCACTCTGGGGGTCGTCATTTCCACGCCATCAAACCGAGACACTCGATAAATCAGTTTGACAAATACACAAATCGATCAGATTGAAATTTTCCGCGGGTGTCGAACGTGATTTCAGTTGTTGAGCTCAGCGATTTGTGCACTTAAAACTTCGCTGCCGTATTTGGCTTATAACATTTTGCCATTTGGTTGTTAGCCTGATTATTGTTGGGCCATCTCCTAATTAGCAATAAAATGCCAAAAATGTCAATGGCCAACCGAGACCGGAGATCTGCGAAACTCCAGAGTTCTCTAGAGTAGAGTCTGCCCGCCCAACTGTCTGTAACTTTATGTGGCTGGTTGTTTCTTGTGATTTAATGAACTCATTAACATAATCTTAACATCTCATCAACTCGTCAACAAGGCGAACTCACGCCAAACACGCATGTGTGTGTATTCCGATGGTTAGTTAACAAAGGGCATGGGTGGGGAGTGGGTAGTGGGCTGGATGGGAGGGGGTTGGAGGTACAGAGGTCCTGTGGCAGACAACATGTTGCATGCGTAAAGCGGTGGCATACAACCTCCGTGAGTTATGTTACGGAAATTGCGCTCATGTAACCATGTAATTATTGCATTGCAAGCCAAATCAATACACAAGCCTGGAACTCGTACTTGTGCACTCAAACAAAAGGTCATTAAATTGGGATACACTGCGTTATAAAACGAAATAGTGGGTATGCCATAAAAGAAATGGAGTTTTTAATCTTTATTGCTACCCATTGAAACAAACTTTTTTCGGAAGCTATATTTTTATTGCAAGTCTATGATATAATTAAAAAAAATAATTATAAAAAGGTGGCAAAGCAAAGGTTTTCTATATATACCATCGACTTTATAGTTATACACTTCATATTCGTGTTTTATTTAAGAACAAAAGAGGTCATATAAGGGGTTTAGGGTAACCTTAGCCCCTGATTTTTTGCCAAGTGCAGTTGCTGGGCCCAACTAGCACAATAATAATCATTATGGCCACAACCGACAACTGCCGAGACATCTGAGACAACCGGCAACAGGACGAGGTTGAGTTTCTGCTGGAATTTGTGGAAATGCTTAACTAATTGGGAACACCCGATAAGGATGGCCTGTGTGTGTGTGTGAGTGGGTGGTGGGATGTGTTTTGCCAGTTCATCAACAATTTGGCAGTCGTGCATCGCCTTTTGGTTCTGCATGTTGTATGTTGTAGGCAGGTACTTAATGCTTTGCTCGTTAAAGGGCCCATAAAATGTGAGCTTTGCAGTGCTTTGACTGATTGCATCATACGGGGCTCGAGGGCTGTAAATCACGAGCGGGCGAATTAAAACTCAAGCGCATTAGGGCAATATCTCTTTGACGCGGAGGCAGAAGGATAAGCCTTGAACGAGGAGGCGGGTCTAATAAATTTCATAATCTGCATAAAAAAACCGCTTGGCCCCGCCCCTCGGGGGGAATTTTATAATCAAAAGTACAGAATGAAATATACACGCGCACACACACACATTTAGATACATCTTGGATCCGGAGCGACACCAGCTTGTTGAATACAATTATGGCAGCCCGGCGGAGATTGAGGCGGCTCCGAATCCCGCCCCCTCGAGATGATGAAGTTGCCACTTAGCTAGTAACAGCAGCAACAATAACAGCAGCACAAGTGCCACATTAACAAGGCAGCAACAACGGCAGCAGGAGCAGCAGCAACAACATAATCTAGGGACTTTTTATTGCCCGAACAGGCGGCAGGACGAACACTCCACGCCACTCCACTTCACTCCGCTTCGCCCTCATCCTTGCCACTCCCAAAGGGCAAAGTGCTGCAGCAAGTTTATATTTAATTTCTTGCGCGGGAGGCCCAGATGTGTGGCATGGTCGGTGGGGGTCGGTGTCGGTGGCGGAGTCGGAGTGCCCTCCATCGAAAGGTTGCCATCGCCACCCATCGGGAGTTCAGGTGCGCCGGCAGTCGACGTGTCGCCATGGATCAAAGCGACCTGGCAGCGGCGGACAACTCGTCGACGGTTATGAAAAATTACCAGCATGAAAGGACTCAAGGAGCCGGGACACTGCGACAAGTGAGTCGGGCGAGGTAAGAGGAGTCGAGTTGAGTTGGCCTGAAGGACGAAGGACGAAGGGCTGAGGGGCTGAGGGGCTGAAGGGCGTGCGAACGCGCGAGTGAGCAAATAAGCATGGCCGAAATGAGTCCTCGAAACGGTGTCGAGGAGGGGGCGTGGCAGGGGCGCAAATGGGGCAGAGGACCCTTGCAGATCAGGGCTCAAAATGAGGCAGGTCCACTCAGGAAAAATGCTAGGTTACAAATGGGAAATATTATTAAGTTCTAAGATCTTAAATTATTGATTAACTAAGTGGTTCTCTTTCTTTCTCAGTCATATTATTAAAACAGTAAAGAGCCCTGGCTGCTTGTACCATGTATTCTTATGTTAGTCTGGGTTTTGTTAACTATTCTAGAATCATAAAAATAATAAACTGAAAAACAGGATGTTCTGTAATAAATGTGTCTGTAGAACATTAAATAGGATTTACAGTTGATTATATTTTTGAGTAGTTTAAATAATTATTTATGACAACACATATATGAAGGAGTCATAAGTTGGGACTACTTGTACATTTCTATATTTCAAAATTACTATATTTGTACTATACTATATACTATATTAAATGTAGAAAATACATTTTATAATATTACAATTTATTTCTCTTTATGTAAGGCTTTCTGCAGCTGGCAGCAGGTTGGCCGTGCAAAAGACAATAAGCGCATAAATTACGCCCGAAATGTGCAGGTTGAAAGGTGAAAGGTGGCGAGCAGCCCACACACACACACACACACACTTACCTGGCCCACACCAACGGCACAAGGCACTCACACTCCGACAACTGTCTTTACTTGTGAGGTTACAAACGTAATGAAAACGTAAATCCCAGCGCGGCATTCACAACTCAACGCAATTTCTTTTGGGCCGGCCAACGCATCGGCCACCTTTCTGAGCTTAACCGTGGCTCCGGGTTTTGGTCCTGGTCTCCGGCTTTTGCGGAATACAGAATACGGAATACGGACACACGGATACTGATTCTCGCACGCACAGTCAGACACAGCGAAAAAAGGTGGATTTAAGTTCAGAAATAAGTGTCTGAAGGGCGACTTATACTTATGCTTTAGGTACACCTTAAAACAAACGTTTATTACATTGAACTTAAATTTTTTTTATTTTTTTTTTAGGTAAAATAAAATATGGTATGATACATGTGATATATAATATGATATTTGCTAAGATAGGTAGGAAGATTTTTATTTTCTTATTTATACGCAAAGTTTTCAGAAAGGTTCTTGTTTAAGGATTAATCAAAACAAAAGCTTTTCGATTTTCTTAAAAGTGCTTCTATCCAGCTTTCCACTTTGGAAAACCTGGTCTTCAAATGCGTTTTTCCCCGTGCAATTCGAGGATATCTGCTGCCCGGACTCCGTTCATCTTCCCGAGGATCCGTGAGCACCGCCTCACTGAGCCCATGAAATTTATTATAGTTGGCTGGCAGGTCACCTCCACCTGCCACGCCCTCCGCCCACTGCTCAATTCCCGGACTGGGCGGCGGCGTAATATTTTTATAAGTAGGCAAGGGTCTTTGCGGTTGGCGCACTGCTTGAATGTATTGCTGGATCTTGCCGAGTCATAAAGTAACTCGTCTTTTCCGCTTACGCTTTTCGTTTTTCTACTTTCTTTTTCTTTTTAATTTTTTTTTTCACCTGCCCATAACGGAAATTACATATTTCTATGTTAATTTACAGAAATAGAAGTGCAGGTGTGGAAGGCAGCAGCAGCCCCATTTTTTCCCTTGTAGTTTTTCCCTTCGTCGTGTATTATGCGTAAATTGCCGCAGCGTTAGCGACCGCAAAATGTGTCGGGGAAACTTTGCCTAATTAGAAAATCACAGCGACCAGGAGCAGACTGGAGCGTTGGTAGCAGATTGCATGCTTTTCCAGTTTTCCACTGGGTTTTTCCCGGCCCCCATTACCCACTTCCTTGAATCTCCCACCGCAAACCTCAGTTTTACGGCATAATTTCGTTGCGTTGGCCACGTTTTGTGGCACTGGCAAGTGCTAACAGGACTAACTGGTAACAGGTACGCGGTAAGAGGTATCCTGGTGGCCTGTTAATGGGGAAACAGACGGGGCCAACACCAGCCGAGCGGTTTAGAGCGACCAATTTGGCATGCAAGGGGGCGGCGTTATGCAAGTATTTCTTTCATTATTTGCGCGCTCCACAGGTTGCAATGCAATTAGTGCATAAAGCGGCATTTGCACGCGTTCCCGCTGCCATTTGCTGTTAATGAAATAAATATGTTTGTCGGTGTGGCCACAACAAAGGCGGACAAAAAACGGATTCGCGCCATATTTGTTAAACATTAAGTGGGGACAATGGCTGCCGGAAACGGATATGGAGAGCATTGGTGTATGGGTGGGTGGGGTGTGTATATGTGCGCTCTGCGTTAGGCAAACAATTTTTGGGCGCTAACCGCGGAACCGAAAAATTGATGTTGCCGGCTTCAACGGCAACCTGCAACCAGCAACAAACAAAACATTCAACAACCAAAATCCAACAACCGACAACAGCGAGCGGTCAAGAGCCATCTCAACTGAACATTAACGCGTTAATTGCATTTTCATGTTGTCCGCCGACTGTTTATGTATGCGTGTGGGCACGCATGTCCGCCTACATGTGTGCGAGTATGTTTGTGCGGTCAGTTATGCGTTGGTAATAGCTGTGCACTTAAAAAAATTAGAATAGGTTGGGTATAAAATAAATATATTTGTATCATTCTAATTAATAAATATATTTTTTAATTTTTAATAGTTTTTAAAGAACAAAAATATAATTTAGTCATTAGATTTTAAACGTTTAAGCGTTTTATTTATAAAATATCGACCCACACCACTTAATTTAAGATTTCAAATATTATTCTCCCCAAAAAGTATGCAACTAATATGTGGTTCAGGGAGACACCCTTATCAAAGTTCTGGTTCTGCCACTGCGGACAAAAGTAATATTGAACTCGTTTTAATCTTTATATTTTAAAAACCTTTTTTAAAGTGTTCTATTTGATGATTAGGTTATACATTTTTTTATTTCATTAAAAACTCATACAATATTGAAATTTAAGTAAATACTTATTTTCACATGCTAAATGTATTTCACGCCTCTTTTTCAGTGCATACTATTTTTAAGCAGTCCGCTGACATATGTTAAAGTTGAATTATTTTAAAATAGTAAAAATAATTAGCGAATTCGCAATGAAATACTTAAAGCCTTTGATTTGTGCGTGCAACTTAACTTTTTTCGGTGCATACTTGTTAGTCGGGCGAAAGACGGATGCCGCCGTGGCACATAATGCGTTAATGAAGCGCACTGGGCCCCCGAGCCGCCCCTCGCCACCATTAGTCAGCGGAGCTGGCAGCGATTCCTCTAATGGCCTAATGAGTCCGCAGGCCATACAAACCCAATACGCAAACAAACAGATTGCCGGCGAGCGTGGGTCAGCTACTATTAGCTGGAATTTCAACTGCGGCAATGGAGTGACCATATCCTCGGCAGGATCAGGAAGCGGAAGTGCGGAGCAGGAGCTGGGGAACCAGGGCCAAGAATAACAACAGTTGTCAATGTATCATTAGCGTGCTCGTCACTCGCTGTTGGCCAGTTACTGCGGCAGGACAAACACGGCCCACAAGCCGCCGACTGATGCAATAGATTAGCCATATCAGCAAATGACGATTTCCATCGGCGCTCAGACCTCCTTTCGCTTTCGGAATAATTGCCAGGCCCTCGGGGCCCGGAATTCCAATTCCTGCATGGCTAATGAGTAAGGTTGCTTTTTTGCACAGATTTTTCGGGCCCAGGGAATTGTTACAAATGCGGCAATTGGATTTCACGCCGAGATGATGAAAAGTTTTCACATTTTAAGTGCAACCCTTGCAGATGTCACCCTCGAACCATTAGTGCTACTCAATCAGGAAAAAAATAGTGGTATGGGCTTGTTGCATCACTTGTTAGCCCAATAATTGCGGGGTGCTTGAGTGGTGGTGTCTGTGCTAACCAGTTGAGTGTTTCCTTTCTGGCCCTTTGCGCACTTCAAAGGCGAACATTTCGCACCTTTGTGCTCTTCGGCTGTTCGGTTGTTTGGTTGTTTGTTGTTTCTGGCATGTCAAACACTAAATGTCTTGAGGGCTTTTCCCGCAGCCGCCTCACAATTCCATTTCGTTTCATTTGTTTTGAATTTGAATGCGGCTTCTGTTTGAATTGCTGTTGCCGCTTGGTTATACGCGGTAATTCAATTGTTAGGGGTATGCTGAGCTTGGAAAGATGTAGATTGGTGAGTGAAAAAACGTGGCTAAAATATTTTAAATATATTTTTGGACAGTTGCTGTTGAATTTAGCAACTATTTATAATATAAATTTTATATCATTTATAACATTAGGCTTTGTGCTTCTTAGATTAAAAAAATTTATTTTGTGTTAATTCGTTAAACAATTTGGATCAAATTAAATTTTTAAAGTGGTTGGATCTTAATTTTATTGCTTAAACAAACTCGAAGGATTATTTTTATGTAATCATTATGTTTTTAGCCTCATTAAGTGGAGTAGCTATATCATTTTTCTTGGATGTTAAATACAAAGTTTAAGAATAAAAACATTTTTTAATATAGTTCCTTGTTTTTTATAATCTACTGTCAACTACCCAAATCCGATGTACTAAGTACCAGCTTCCCCAAAAGACGTAATACCCTTTCATACCACTTATTCTTGCTACTAGCTGGTGCGGCTGGTATTGTTGTCGTATTTGTTGTACGTTCTCCCCAGTTTGTTTGTCCAAAAGGCAATTTGAGTGGCAGCGTTTTGGCTGCGGGTGTAGTGTGTGTGTGCTTTTGACTTGTTTGTCTATTAATTATGCATTTTTGCGCCCCGCACATAAAGGGCCCCCGTCCAACAGTCGGTGTCAACATTTCCGTTTGATTGGCCACGCCCACTCGATCAGGCTTCCGACTAAATCAGCGTCACGCAGTTGGAAATTTTAATTGTTTATTTGCATTCAATTTGCATTTTAATTTGGCCATATGTTGCCAAAAATCAGGGATATATTTTTCCGGAGCATCCCCTTTTTTGTAATCCCCTATTTGGCGCAATCACAACACTAAACACCCCCCAATATATACATATACGCTTATATGCTTTAATAATTTAGTTGACTTATGGCTAAGCACACACGAGCATCCCGTTTTGGCCATCATTCAAGTGGAATCGCTGCTTCATTGGCATTTTGTCAACATGGTAGCGCTTTTTGATGTTACCAAACGAGAAACGAGATGAAATAATTCCAGTTGGCTGTGATTTATGCGCTCCCGGCTTATTTCCCATAAATTTGCAATTCCGAATATGCAAATTTGCAGCTGCACATTTAGGCTCTGGCCAATATTTGCTGCGTGCGTTTGTTGTGGCTGTTTAATTCCCACCTTTTGGCCGACATCTTAATCATTTGCGGCGCCTCGAATTAATCACTTAATGCGACATTTATGCTTGAAGTTGTACACAGACTGAACTGCCGCTGGGATTTGGTTGTGGCCCTAAGCTGGATTTTGGCATCAATCAATTGAGCTGGACGGTGTATTTTCCCAAGTTGCACTGCAGCTGGAGGGCTGCTCCAGCTAATTGAGATAAATACCCCTCGAATACAGTGCCTGCATGTTGCAAATTGCTGAGAGACATTCGCAAATTCATTTCGAATGGCAAATGAGTCTAAACAATTCAACTTTGCCCTCTGCCCTTCAGGAAAAGTCCCCCTTTTTGTTACTTAACTTACTTTCTTCTTGATCCTGTTGGGGTTAACTGAAATAAATGCTGATTGACTTTTATTGCTCTGTCATTGTTGTTGCTGCTGAGTTAATAGGGCCATAACATTAACGCCCTTCCCACGATTTACTGCACTTTTGCAATGTGCTGGAAATATTTAAGAAATACTTGAACATCGAACAGGGGTTGCGAAAAAAAGAAATCGGAACTGCAAATTGTTGGCAGGCCCCGATAATAAAAGTGCCCCAAACTGACATGGTGTGTAGCAACCCCTCCTGACATGAAACAATAACAGTAAAAGTATTGACTGGATTTTCCAAGCGGTTGCATTTCATACGAGAGCTTCTATTGTATCGTACAGTACGGATTCTCCCTTCAGGCAGGGGCTGCAGTTTAAAGTTATTGGATGTGAAAAGCGCTGGGTCCGCCTTCAATCTGTAAATTGCTTTAATCTTTGAAGTGCGCGTGTGTTCGGGATTTATCTGTGAGAACCCCCATCCATTCCTTCCCGGAGATGTTGATAAGCTGTGACAAACTGCACTTGGATAAGAGCTAACTTCTCCCGCAGTCATCAAATTCTGTGTATTTATGCAGGGTACTTGCGGAGTACAAGGGTATATTGAATGGGATAAATCGTTGTCAAGTACGGATAAATAATATTCTATTTTCAGAAAAAGCTGTTCAACATTTCTAAAGAAAGTGGAATAACAGTAAAATAGATTTTAGACTAAAAATGTTTATAACTTAATTCCCAGTTAGAAATGGGTATTTGTCAGTCGTGGATTTTCACTAAACCTTTTCAAGTTGTTATAAACTTCGTTCGCTCGCAATTTTCAATTGCCGATCGTTTGTCGGCGATAATATCGAATGTCAATGTCAATTTTCGCCCGAGGAGGGTGAAGTTCCCTTAACTGATGATGTGAACAGAGAGCTCTCTGCACTTAATGCAGAACCGTGCTCGAGTTGAGGCAATTTTCGAGCGATTTGTAAGCGATTGCCTGGAATTTATTGCCCAGAGACAAGGGGTTGGGTCTTTGCGCAGAGCCATCCTCCTAAGCCCCAAAACAATTTCAGTAACTTTCATAATTCAAACTACGGCTCTGCTCGGCGATTCAGCTGCTGCAAAGCTGAGTTTGGGCCACAGCAAAAGGCCAAGTGCTCGTTCAATTTCCATTAACATCTACAGAACGAGTGGGCCAATAAAATAAAGAAAATATGCAACACAGCAGCAGGTATACCTATAGGAACGAAGAAATGGCAACCACATATATAAGCAAATGCGCCAGACAGGTGGGTTGGCTTTTTGTATTGAATGTTATTTGTTTTCTAAACTGCCGCCAAGGCTGGGAGCAAAATGTGGGGGCATCTGCACTTAAGTGTATTGAAAATTATTGCAAAAATATAATTGAATTGCCTCGATACTCATGCGGGAATCGCAGGAACACGAGTTTGTTGGCCCTTTTGGAGTGGTTTTGCTTTTTTGGCCAGTCGCGCACTCTTTTAATTTATTTTTTTGTGGGCATTTTTCGCCAACCTCGGGATGGTGGCTTAGATTCTATTTTTTTGGTCCTCTAGTGGCTAGCACTCAAATTTGGCAATGGGTGTATGTTTCATTTTATACACTTTTTCAAATGTTCTTTTTTTTCGAGGAAAAAGCACTGCAGCTAACATATTTGCTACCCTTTTAGACAAAGTGAAAATTCAAAAGCAAAAATTTCAAAATTACCCAATGAAATATTTACGAATGAGTTTGGGGGGGACTATCGAGCCAACGAGCTATTAGAATTGGTCTAATCCGGCATCGATTTCACAGGTTGCTGCGAGTTTTATTGCCGCACTACATATTTTGTAAAATAATTTATGAGGGTCGACGGACGGGGCAGGGAACTATAGAAGCTCAGTCGATACAAATAGAGCTGTGTATTTGGGAACTGGGATCGAGATCCTTGTGTGAATTACGCGCCGCGCCAAAGGGTTCAGCGCCTTAATGGCTTTATGAGCGCCCCGGGGCAAACGGCAAACGAGGCATTATTATTATGTTTACGAGCAGGAACAGAAGGAGCAGGAGGAGGAGCAGGACCTGGCTCACATGACTATTTACCGGGCCACAACACAGAGCGTTCCATTGTCGGATGGAGTTGCACAACCGAATGCTGCAGTCATTAGCGCCGCCTGTCTAATGAGCTTCCCGGGGGTTGACTGCCGTGCCTCGGGGTCTGTAGGGCTATCCTGTCCTGAATGTCCTGTCTATCGGTGCAACTCCCCCTCCCCCGGGCACTACCCGGCACTCCCCCTTCGGTTTTGTTATCGGGCAACTGCAATCGACACTGTTCCCCATTATAAACTGCGACTAATTTGGTTTTTGGTGGCGGCAGCAGCGGGGCGGCTTTATGAGGATGTCGTGTACATCGCACATTCATTAAACTTGGCCAAAAAAGCAAGGGTGAGCGGGGTGTGGGCATGGCTTAAGAGCAGCAGAGCAGCGGTCACTTGCCCATTTCCATTGCCATTGCCAGTGCTTCGTCTTTATTGTTGCTGCCGTCGTTTGTTTCAATATTTCAATATTTTGACATACGCGCCGAAAGTCAGGACCCGCCTCGCCCTTGCCCCCATCTCCTGATACGAAAGACCACACCCTGGGGCTTCGCCAACAGCCCTTTTTGGGAGATTGTACGCCGAGGAAAATTTAATTTAGGCTTTTAAATATATATTTTGAAATTACCTAATTAAAATCTTCTATTTCTATTTATTAGGCAAAATTAAAAAGAAAAGGAACGGAAAGTAAATGAAGAGGTTGTCACATTTTTATTGGCATTTGGTAGGATGTATAAGAAAATAGTAACATCATTGATTGGGGTTTTTGGTTTTAACTTTACTGAAAAAATATTTTAGACAATATGATTACAATCTAGTGTAAAATAAGACATTATTCTTATTATTTGATTTTCCAATAGGCCAACTTATAGAAATATTTTCTTCATATTCCAGGAACTTGTTAAAGTTCGGGTTCATTGATTTTTTCCATTTATAAATTGACTTATAAAATTTTTCCAGTGCATCTGAACCCTCTCATTACGGATTGCTGGAGACGCCGCGGGATATTCCCGGCGACTGCTGACGTTCGCTGTCGGTTGGTGTTTTCCTAGCTGTTCCCATTGCCGCTGGGTGGTTCGGATACTACTGCTATGCAATATCCTTGGCTATAGCTTTAGCCTATGTTGTTTGGACGACGACGACGATTCCTTGCCGAAATTAATTTTAAGTAGGTGGACAGCATTTCGCCGCCGCAATAATTCTTCATGTAACTGGCGCTGCTGTTATTTTGGTTTCCCTCTGCGTTTTCCTATTTTTTTTGGCTTTGTTGTTTTGGTTGCGTCGAAAATTTATAGCGATTTCTTTTCCGGTCTTTTGGCAGCCCCTCCGCGCCCGTCTGGCCATCAGTCGTCTTCCGTAATGAATTTTTATTGTGATGGCGCGTTTGGCTTCACTTCCCGGCTTCCTTTTTACCGCCAACCCCGACTCAAGGCGGCTGCGCTTTATCCCCGGCTGTTGCATATTCATGATCTCTATCTTGGCCAGTGGCAGGGAGAAGGAGGCCTCCCTGCTGCTGCTTTTCATTTTAATGGCCTTGCCTCGCGCACAAATAAACATCACTCATTTTTGGCCAACTTCGACCTCGCCGAGGGTGCTGGTGCTGGTCGTAAATTTATGTATGGTCGAGAGAGAGTATTCCGACTTTCCCTTCCATATGTCGCACATTTCGAAATTTTCCATCCGGGTTTTCCATCCGTTGCTGTAATTGTTAAATAGGCAAACGGAATCGGCTTGCAAGTACTTATGGACGAGAAGACGCTGCCCTAAAAGCAATTTCTTGCTTTATGCTGCGGCATATTTCTCCATTAAGCACACTTCCAGAGTTCTCGAATCGAGGTGTGTTTTCTGGTAAGAGGGTGGTGTAAATAAATATTTATGCCAAGAACATGACGGCATTAGAGCTATAATCTTTTGGCCAAAAATAGCAACTGGCCTGGGAATACTCCTTTCGTCCAATGCTAATACCATCCCGGTTTAATTTCCCATTTTTCTATCTATCTATCCATTGAATTAAAATTAATGATGCCTGAAGACCGAAAAGGTGTAAAATGCACACAAAATAAAAATTTATTGAACACGAAATTAAAGTGAATAAAACTTAATTGGAAAAGTCGAAGTTTATTTACCCTGGCAGGAATTTCCATTGTAAACTCGGCCATGGGGGTGTTAAAAAAAATGGCTAAAACTGTAAAGGTGTCTAAAAGTATGCTGTGAAAAAAAGAATAACGTCATTTGAAAGGATAATGTTGTATAGGTGAATTCGCTTTTTTGGGAGTATTTTATATTGATACATGAAGCAAAATTCTGGTGAAAGAAATACATTTTTAAGATATCTATGAAAGTTTAACCAAACACCTTTCGAAAGGGTATGCCAATAATAGCTTTCAAATATTCAAATTTGTTGCAAATTAAACGTCAGCATTGCTGCTGGCATAGAATTCGAAATGAATGATATTTTGCGAGCAAAAAAGCAGGGACGCGAGTCACGTGCCGCTCATTAAACGCATCACTTGAAATCTGAAAAATCAGCTGCCAGCCCGCCTGTCAACAACTGGGATCTCAATCGTCGCACGTTGCAGAGGCCCGGGCCGCTCGGCTTAATTACCGGCGCGTCGCAAATCTGCGGCTTAATGCATATTTCAGGACTCCTCCGACTGCCGGGCGAAAGGAGGCACACGGGCAACCCTTCTCGGGCCGCCTTTCTTGGGTCCTGTGGAAAAACACGTTTAGACTTGAAGTGCGTTTGAGCGCAAATTAATTAGACCAATTAAAGCGGCTTAATTGAGTTGTTGCGTGCCTGGCACAAGGACACAGTCGTCTGTCGGGAGTCGGCAGTTGGCTCAGCATCCTGAGCCTGCTGGGAAGGTCCTGCGCACCCGCATCCCGCGCACAGATTTGCAACCATCCTCGAGCTCTTTGTTTTATTGCCACTCCGGCTGCTCCGGCTCTTGGTTATTCCACCAGTTGGTTCTGGCTTATCTGGCAGCGGCATTTGACAATCTGCTGCTGCATTACTTAAGTCATTTGGGGGACAAATCAGTCCGAGTGCCGTTGCTGCCA
Organism: Drosophila subpulchrella; assembly: GCF_014743375.2. NCBI lineage: Eukaryota > Metazoa > Arthropoda > Insecta > Diptera > Drosophilidae > Drosophila > Drosophila subpulchrella. The sequence continues at coordinate 10,475,807 of NC_050609.1, forward strand.
AAAGGACACTCGCCTTTCGTCCTCGTCTTGATCTGATTGCTCCTTTCCAGCCACTCCGGCTAATTGCATCCATTTGGGGCAATGTCCAGCTGTGATTTTCATTTCTCCTTAACCCTCTAAATATCAACAAAAGCGAAAATAATTATTTTTGATAAATCAAATTCACTGTCAATTAAATACTTTATTAACTGATTTAAAAGACTTTTTTTAAATAGACATAGCAATTTAATTTGGTTATTAGCCCAAAGCCATTTCTATGCTTCTAAAAAACACTGCAGATTTATTAATTAACCAATTACAAGAGTGGTAAAAAGCCATTTTCATTGATTATATTTTTTCTTATAGATAGTTTTTCAAGCATTCATTCCAGACAGACCCAAACTGGGTTAATCACCCCGTTTGTAAAAGAGATATACGATTGGGCCGCTGCTAAGACGACATGTCTTTCGCAACATTAGCCACAGCGAGTTTCTCAAGTTTTCACTATCGATATATACATCAAAGGCGACAGCAGCAGGCGTTGCACTAGCCGCAATAACTTCAAAGAACGGATTGCGAGGATGAGGTTGAGGATGCTGCTAACAAAGTTCTTGAAAAGTCAAAGGGAGCCAAAGTGGCAAACGGGTTGAGACACTGGGATATAAAGGCGGCCAAGAGGATGGAGTCGAGGGCCGTCAGAAATTCCCCAAAGTCGCATAACTCCAACCAGGCAGCAGTGGAAAAAGAAAAGTCGAAGGAGGGCAAGGAGCACGGAGTACGGTCTGCAAAGGAGTAAATTCTAACCGAAAGGAAAGTAGGAAATGTGGCGCGAATCCTTTCTGGTCTTCGGCTCTTCCTCTGTTTTTTGTGCGTCACCAGCGCCGTGGCTGTGGAAAAATGGTTAAAGGGAACTTTTCACATTATTTTTGAGCCATTTCGACCTCATTGAAGCGCAACACAAAGCAGCACAAAGTGCCACCAATGCCGCAAACGAAAGCCAACATAAACTTGCGAGTGTGTTTGCCAGTGCTGCCCCAGTACATATTGGAAAAAGATACAAAAAACTAAGATACAAAAATAATTTCCTTGAAAACCTTTTATTAAAAGAAAGTTTTAACCTATTGAAAAACCTTGAATATATTCAGAAAATACGAGATTGTATAATGTACAAAAATATTTTTAAACAATTTATATTCTTGGAAAAAAAGTACATAGGTTGTAACTTCGGTATAGTTTAAAACAAAATTTTTGGAAAAATCTTCTGGTCTGAAAAACAGCTAGAAAAAAGGTAGAACAGTACGTTTTGGTACCAGGAACAGAGCCAGGCGAAGGGGGCGTGGCAGGCGCCAGTTTCCCCATTTGGGAAATGGAGGCAGCAGCCCGGGAGTTTTGGCCAAAAGTCTCGCAAGGAAATCTATTTGTGATTTATACTTGGCATTGGAGGGAGCACAACTTGCTTCCCCTTTGTTGCACGGCTCCCATAACCAAAATTGCGGCTGCCATTCAAGAAATGGGGTGTAGTGGGGGTGGCAAGGATGGTGAGGGTGAAGTGATGTGGGCAAAGGTACATACATAAATGCGATGGCAGAGTGTTGGGGGTGGGGGTGGTGGTGAAAGGGACCCCAAGACGGTGCTGCAGCCGCACAGCCACGGACCATGAAGTGCAGGTCAACCCCCAGGAATCCGGCCAACCGGACGGTGAGAACTCCCCTTCGATGACGCCTAACGACTTGTGAAGCAATCGAGTTGAAAGCTGAGCTCACTGGCCAAATTCCATCGTCGCCGGGCTACAAGTTTTGGGCTACAGTTGCGCCATGATTGCGCTGCCGTTTCTGTTTATGCAACTCAATAAATCATGGCCCCATCCGGCGGCTAAGTGCTCCGCAGGACCCCCGGCAAATGAAACGAAACAAAGGCAAGCCATACGAATCGAAGGCTGAACAAATAAAAGGGGAAACGGACAGGCGGAATGAAAGCCGAACTGATTTCACGCCGTGCGAATATCAATTTCAAATTCGGCCAGCGCACGACTAAAAACACAACAATAATAAGGGGCGGCATTCCTGGACAAACCAACAGATACTCTGCCTCTGAGTATCTGAGTATCGGAGTTGAGCTGACAAAGGGTTGCCCCGACCCTGAAAACACGCGTCTAATGAAGTGCCGAGCGTACGCCGAGGGCTTGCAGATTGTCGAGTGCCCTTCAAAACCTGCAGCTGCACTGAAAAAATTCTATTAGCATTATCTTTGAAAATATAGTTATCTTTAATTAACTTTTTTTAGAAAAACTTCTCTCAAGAGTAATTTGCTTACTTTTCAAACATTTTTCTTTACATTTTCCATCAATAATCCTCAATCCTAATCCAAATTTTTGAACTTTAAGTACCGACACATTAAACTAAAATATTGCTAATATAATAAAAAAGTTTTTTCAAATATTAAAAATATAAAAATTAAATTTTCGTCATAATAATAATATTTGCAAGTTATAACAATGTTTTCAGCGAACTTTTTTCTCAATAAAATATTTTTTCTTATTTTATTTTTATACGTTTAAAGAGTATTCTACTCAAATCACATAATTATTTATTTCCTACTGAACTTAAAAAAACTCCGCATCCAAACGCGTTTAGTGCACTTTAAGTGCCATTAGAAGGGGGAGTTTGGTATGCAACAGCAGGAGTTCGCCTTGTGTTGCCATAATTTGTTTGACCTTTCAATGGGATTTGGCCAAGTGCTGTCGGCGAGCGGATGCAGCGGCTGTTTGGCCGAATGCCTATGTTATCTTAAGCGGTACCCGTTGCGCGGTCACGTGTCGCGCACTCTATATGCATAAATATGCGGACTATATCCTGCCGGGCGGATCAACTATCTCCGGCAGATGCTCGAGCGGATACCAGCTTTTGGCACAGGACACCATTGTCTCGTTGTCGCCGTTTGGCGGCGGGGAAAAATAATCAGTTTCCCATAAATTCAAATCAGTTTTGCCCCGACGCGATGTGTGCGCTGCTCTATTGTTTTGCGCGGAGATTTATGTGTCTGGAGCGACGGAGACTGAAATATGAAGCACACACATAATAATTTGCCGTTTTTACTCTGCTTCGACTGCACTTTTGGCAAGAAAGTTGCCAAGTCAAAGACGCCGCGCCATGGACCACGCACTTTCCACTTTCCACTCGCGAATTGAATAAAGACATTTGCCAGCCAGACAAAAACACTGCCAGCAGCCAACTTCCTCCATACCGCCATCATCACATTCACATGCAATCATAATCAAGAGCCCTCCTTCTCATTGTTGAACTCTGATTTATGCCCCACTGGCGGCTTTCCAAATTTAATTACAAAGCGTCGCTTTGAAGCGCCCAAAATAGGCAGAAAATTGATAAACAATGAAAATTGAATTGTGCGCCGCACGCAAAAGAGCCGGCTGAAAGGAAAAGCCGCGCGAAACGAGGGTTGCGACCTGAGTTGATCGCGGTCGAGGTTTCCAGAAAGCGAAAGTAACAAAGGGTTGCCCCTCCCCGCCCTCCGCACACACTCCACATAACTTGTTAATAAAATAAACAAAGTTTATGTGCGCAACCCCCGCATAAAAAACTCACGCACGTACACACCCACAAAGTATCCTTACAAAAAAAGCAACCCACCCTCTGTTATCTTTTCGCGCCCCCGAGTTCGCAACTTCACGTTGAGAAAAGATACAACCATATCGGCTTCATATTTCCAATAAAGTTTTCGGAACTAATCTGTTTAGTGTCAAAATAAATCTTTACCAACTCAGTTTTTATAAAAAATGATTATATTTAGGATATTATAATAGAATATTTATAAGATAATGAATATAGAAAAAAAATTTGTACATTTAGTATGTTATAATAGAATATTTATAAGATACTATATATCTAAAAGAAAAATTTAATTTTATAAATATTAAATTTTAGAAAGGGATTTGAACAATTGTAATTTATTAGATTGTATAACATCATTTATCACTCTGGAACTGCAATATCTTCTCGCAGTGCCGTTTCATATGGCAAATACATTTGTCGCCCTACAAATCACATAATCGCTGCCGTCGCGCGACTTTCAATAATCAAATTTAAAATATTCCTTCTACACATTGCTCGCTTTTCGCGGGGAAAGCTCGCAATGGGGGAGGATTGAGTTTTGGGGCATTTTCCCCCGCACTCGCACGCTTTTCCAGGACCACTTGCTGGTTGTTTGTTTTGCGACGCTTGCATTGGATTGCTGGTCCTGGTTCGCTTTGTTGTGCGACTTTTATTGAGATTTATTGCAGTTCATTGGGAGGCGCCGTGCATTCAGCGACCCCCGTCGCGCAGGTATTTTTTCTCAACCAGCGTTTTTTGCGAATACCCTTTGGCAAACCATGGGGAAGTTTAATAAACTGCACTCATAAGGTTCGGGCCAAAGTTTAACCGCGCTTAAAAATTCATGTAATGGGTGTGAAGAACCTGACTGCGGTCCTGATTAGTTTTCACACCACCCTCAAAGGGTATTCACGCTTCAGGAATGCCGGGCAGATTTTTTCAACTTCTATATTCACTTTGTCTATGTTTGCGTATAATCTCTGGTTTATTGAACATGTGCGCAGCATGGCAGTCGCTGTGAAGAGAGATTTATGAGCATTCCTCGGCAGTTGAGGATGAGCCGCGATGCAGCTCACCTTTAAGCATACGAAATTATAGTAAATCGTGGCCGGGAATCACGGGAAATGGCAAACACCCTCGGCTCTAATTAATTTCATTTGGACTTTAGCAAACACGAACGGGTTTGGGCTTGGATTTGGATTTGGGTTGGGGGGGGCTTGTCGCCAAACCCTCGAGTAATATCGTATTCCAGTCGCGACTTGATTTGACTTCCAAACTGCCCTGTCATTAGTCCGACAATCATTTGCTCCGTACGCACAGCTCATTTCATTACGGCGTTCATTAATTTGTCTCCCATTTCGGGCTGTTTCATTCGATGTTTTCCCCTTTATTGTGTATTTCTTTCTATTTTCTGGCTTGGGTTTTTGGTGCGTGTTTAAATGTTTAAATGCCAGCGCGGAGAATGCAGGTTGGTCTCGCTATGACGGCACCATATTGCAGCAGTCGTCACCCGGGGGGTGGAAGTCTAAATTTCACGGGGGTGGACTGACTGACTAACTGAATGACTGACTGAGGGAATGACTGGGGGAATGGGGGCATGGCAGCGCCTTGGACGGTGTCTCACATGCAACGGTAATTTGTTTTCATTTAGCTTAACGCTTGTATTTGGCAGTTGGACATGCACACGGCGCACGGGCCAAGGGTTGATTTGATCCAAAATCAGCGGTGAACAAAAGTTATATTGGAAAAAAAGTAGCTAAATAAGGCTAGGTATCCCTTTATAAAACTGACTAGAGTTTAAAATTCACATTTCCAATGGATCAGACACCATGGTAATTATATACCAATACAGGAGTTTTGAAAAACTAACACAGAATGATCTTAAAAACTTCGTTAGTCGTTCTCAGTTTTCGAAGCTGCGTTTCAAAACAAAGTCACGACTACTTCTTCCTCAATTTAAAGATCGATTTATCTGAAACAAAAATTTTGAGAGTATTTTTGTCTTGATTTCAAGAAGATTCCTTCTCAAATCTGTGTGGCTTTTTTCCGTTATCACTAACTTACAAAAAAGTGATACGTTTAATGCCACAAAATTTTTCTAAATATGAATATAATCTTGATTTCGAACTTTATGGCTATACTTTTTTTGGAAGTTTTCTTTTGTCCTCAAAAAATGTCTAAGAAATAGCTAAAAAACCAGCACTGTCCAGCCTTGTTACTCCTTGCCGCATTTCGACAGTTTCAGTTCTCCGGCTTGTTTGGCCGCGGTTTTTTTTGGGCCGCTTCATAAATGTCATATGAGCGGTACGTTTCAATTAATATTGTTTGTGGATCGTTTACACCGGCTGGCAAGGGTTTTATTTTGGGCTTTCCCAGAACTCGCGTGCCTAGGATGTGATGAATGTGGCGTAACATTCGGCGTAAGTGATAGACATTTGTACACAACCCGGTTTTCCTTGCTGCAAAGGGAAAATTTCCAAGTTCCTCGAATCCGCCCGTTATGAAATTTTAATCCCATTCAGATGGAGGGAGCCCCGCGCGTCTGCGAAGTTTGATTCCCAATTGTCTGAAGTTTATTTTCTTGCAATTATCAGTCAGACGCAGGAGACTTGGCGCTGACAAGCCAAAGTCGAGGCCCAAAACGGGGACCAGAAACGGGCTCCAATGAATGGCAAATGTCTGGGAAAGTTGTGCGTTCTGGCCCAAAACAATTCGGCGTCGCAGAAGGCCGTGGAAAATGGCAGCGGAGCAGGATCGGGATCAGAATCTGAATCCAAATCTGGGTGGCAGTAGTTTCGCTTTATTTTTATGCTTCTCGAGCGGAAGCCGGAAGTTGCTGCTGTAAAATATGGAGAAGAATATGCAGGAAATGCAAAGTTTTGCATCCAAAAATTTCCCCCGAATGTTCGGTGCAGGATATCTTAGCCCTAGACCAACAATAACAATTGGGGCTAAAGTTGAAAAAAAAACCGGGGATGGCAGGGCATGGCAGATTGAACGAAACGGCGCAAGTCGGCGGTGGGATTCATTAAAAACATTTCAAGTTTAATGCAAAAAGTTCAATGTCACAAAACAACGGCAGGTCCAAGTGTATATTGTTTGTATCTTTTATTTCCCCCCAACATCCGTTCGTAATGAAAGTTTCTCGTCGGTTTTTTCTTTCCCCATTGCGCATAAAAACCCAAACAACTCAAACTCTTTGGCAGGACAATTTTCTGTGTCTGCTGCCCTTTTTCCTTTCGAGTGTTGTGAATAATTTTCGAATTCACTTTTATGTGTTGGGGCCCAACACTTTTCTCGGCAAGAAATTGACTTCCCTGCCGTCTTGGATTTACTCCTCGATTCGCTTATGTGCGCTTAACATGAAATCGTCCAGTTCCACCCACCGAGGGCTAATCATAACGAGATCGGCTGGATGGCCAAAGAAAACCTGCCGCATCATTGCGAAACATTTCTTGCTGCCATTTCGCATTTCCCTCAGACACCCCCGAGTGTTTTGCCTGCTTACTGCAATCGCAATCGCTCCCCATCCTGCCCAGAATTTCGACGGGGCACGCCCCTGATCCGAGTGCCACACACATTTGGGTTATTTCCAGTCCCCGGTGCCGTATTACCTTTTTTATGTTTATGTGGCAAAAAGTGCCGAATCCGATTCGTGCGGCAAAGCAACCTTCTGCCCGTTCTTGCTACTCTACTTTTTTTCCGGGGCGGAAGTTTAAAATGTTCACATATCTGACAAATATCCATTATCACGCCACGTACTCGAAGTTGTTGTGCCTCAATATTCGTAATTTATAGTTGATGATATTGCAGAAAATATACGCCTCCCTTTAACACCCTCTGTCAGGGGTTTCCACTTTGGTTTTTTGCGCCGTGGGTTCGGTCCCTTTCGCCAATTCAGCTTTTAATTCGTCAATGCTATTTAACAGCGGCCAAAGTGCGGCCCACGTGACCGTCCTGTCGTGTTCGTCCTGTCCCCGAGGTTTCCCCGAAAACCACCCACTCCCCTGTCGACTGGGATGACTGTCGATGTTGTCGCCTGAAGAGGGGGAAGAGGAGCGAAACAGGGACTCAGGCGGATCTGCACTGGGTGAAAATAACAAAATTAAGTAGCGAATTCATTTAAATTTAAATATACACTATATTGATCGGATTTTTTTTACGTTTTTCTTTTACGTTTTTTATACGCTCAATGAAATTTATTCTACAAAAATGTTTCACTTTAAAGATTTGCTTTTTTGTCAATTACAAAGTATAATATATAATAAAATCATATCAATGATTTAAAGAATAAGTAATTATAGAAAAACCATTTTAATATCCAGTATTATCCAGTATAGTTATATTCCAAATTCTATGGATAGTGGAGAAAATGTATAAAATAATAGGTGAGTTTTTTAGCCACATTTGATTCTTGGCTATATATTAAATCCCTTATAGTAAAGGAATATTATAGTAAAGGCTGTCTGAAGTAATGTAAATTTAAGTTGTACATGGAGTGTCATGTTCACCCAATTGTTTGTTTGTTTAAGTTTTTTTTTAATTTTGAATATTAAAAGGCTTTTCAAATGTTTCAACTCATGTCCAAGATTTAAGAACCTAACACCATCTGTAATTTTAGAAAATCCCTTTAAAAGAACATTTTTAAGTAAGTGACACAGCACTGTCTGTACTTAAAAAATCCAGTTTCTCAGTGTGACAATCGAAAATCGGTGGATAGACGTCTGGCCCGCATATGGAAGGCGCGTACGTGCGGAACATTTGACGATTGGACGCCATGAGTTGCGCATTCGGCGCTGAGGGATGCGGATGCGTTTAAATCTCGATGGCCGGCCAGAGCTTGGATTTAAGCCGATGAGCAGGCGGAATGACGCGCAATTAGCGCGGGCCAGGGGCAGGAAGCAGGAGCTGTGGATAGATATGAAGCGGGAGCTAGAACCAGAATCCAAGTATCGCCAGCAGATCGTCCAAGTGGCTATCAATCGAGGGGTCGACCAAATCGGACTGGCTCTGATTGAGTGGCCATCTCGCAAAATGGCCAACTAGGACGAGTTGAGTGGAGAGCGGAGGGGACTGGAAACGGGAACGGGGACAGACTAAGCCGGGGAATAAGTTGATGTCGAAGGATGAGCACTTGTGCACTTGGGCGCCCGGCAAAACCACAAAGCTAATTAGCTCTCAGCGGCACATTTCCGCACGTTTTAATTTTCCAATTTCCTTTGTGATTGCCCTGGCATCGGCAGACAGCTAGGCAAAAACTTAATGATTTCCCAGCACCAGAGGAGCTGGATCTGAATGCTCGATTTCTATTTATCCAGGGGGCTGCGGGGGCTGGATCAATTAAACTTATCATGCATATAACTGTGCGGGTGTGCTGCTGCATGAACTTTTGCATTTCCCACATGGGCTGTGTCTACCGTTGCGTATGCGTAATATTTATGTTTCATTCCGAGCCAAACGCACACATCTGCTCGCAAAAGGGGGATCGGGGATGAGGTTCAGGGGGTGTAAACTCTCCCAGGCAAACAAACAAACAATTAGGCAAAGCATTTCCATGTTGGATCTCAACCGGAATTATTGCTAGCTGGAATTTTGCGAGCGCTCCGTATATTTATTACAAATGTTTATGCTAATCTTTGCCGGGGCTCCGTTTCGATTCCCGGAAGATGTGAGCATCAATTAAATACTTTGCCTGCAATCCGGCCGCATACAAATTGGCCAAATGAAACGAAAACAAATCGAAGACAGGTCGAAGATTGAGGCAACGTCGGATTGCAACTGAGAGGTTTCTAATTGGATTTCGGGGTAATCAAAGGGATTTGCTCTAAGATAGCACAGCACTGAAATGGGTATGCAAAGGAGTTGTACACCCCCCTCTTAAATGGACGATGCCTGCACGTTGCGAGAACTTGACATCTTCTAATGTCCGAGACGTGAATTGCATAAAATCGAGATCCCCAGACGCGTCAATGTCGACCTCGTGACGCCAGCGGAAATTGTCCCCGTCTCGTTGGGAAGTGCATCCCCAGTAAAGCAAAAAAAAGTGTTTAATATTCGGGAAAAAGTTAGCACATCTTTCCGGGCTGATATTCCTTTTATGGAGCTGACCCAATCGTTGTCTGCATACCAAATTCACCACCAACTCCACCGGCTGTGGCTTAATTATTTTTAAGCAACATTTAATAATCTCTTACGGCAATTGTTCATCTTTATTCACTCGAACTTATCGCCCCGACATGTGTCAGCTGTCATGCAAAACCGCAAAAAAGCTCCTTTAGCCGGTCGTCGAGGATGACGAGAAAATCAATGCAATCGAAAAGGCAGGGAGGTGGAGGCGGAAAGCTTCTGGGAAATCTCCTGCCAGAGATCAAAGTGCCATTGTGCAATACAAGGACTCCGGTGGAAAACAAGCAGCCGGCCGAAGGGAAAAGGAAATGGCAGCGCCAGGATAATGGAAAAGCGTAATCGCGTAAAATTTGCCTTGTACCGCGCGCTGTGATAAATGATTGTCATAAATAAAAGCGCAAAGCGGTCAATGCCGAAACGGTGGAGCCCAAAACCGATGGATATTGATGCTTAAGAATTTTTATCGCACGATTTTGTACGACCTACTCCTCCATTTGGATTGTGACGACCATTCTGCCTCCGACTTCCTCGTTGCCTCTGCCTTTGCCCAAGTCATTAATCACAAATCGGCACAGCGAAAAGCCAAAAAACGAATGCCATTTGTAGCAATCCCCTGGTGGCAGGGGATATCGTCTGTTTTGGGCCACCAGATGATTAAAGTTTTAATTGTTGGAACTCTGGCAAACTGCGACTACAATTGGAAAACTGTCCAAGAAGTTCCCCTAAGTACCAGATACTTAGCCGATTTTTGCATTTAAGTTTTGCCTGGTTATCTATTTCTTTTTACTACTAAGGGCATGGTAACTTTTTTTGGGATATTCCTTTCCTTTAGGTTATCTACATGCCTACTTAAATTAAAAAATAAAGATTTTAATGGTTCCTGCTATTTAATCAATGGCAATATTTCACATATAGCTTCTTATTAACGTATTATAAACAGTGAACAAAAAATGATTACATAGTTAATCCCCATTGAAAACTGAATAACTGAGTAATGCAATGTGTGTATTATGCAAGTAGCAAATACATTATACAAACATAAAAGCAGTTTAATATTTTATGTGAATTAATCAAACATTTGACGTTAAAGTATTAATTAAACAAGCACGCTACTTACTTTCCAGATGGACAAAATCTAGTAAGGTCTTTTACAGTTTTAACCTTAGTTTGAATCCCTTTTATGGTTTGGGTCAAGGTCTGGGCCCTGCTTTCCATAGGTGGAAACACCCCCTTCAAAACCACATAGGCACCCGGTCACGTACTCCCTGGTGAAAACCCGGGAAAAGTCGTCTTCTTAATCTTAATTGCGGCACATTAGCACAATAAACCAAACGAATGGCCGACATTATCATAAATAATAAGGCAGCTTGGAATGGCTCAATGCGCGGCAGGACATCCGACCGACGTCCTTCCTTCTTCTCAGCGGGGGATGGAGGGTATTTCGGTCCCTCCTAGGATTCTGGTCAGTCGTTGGTTTTTGGTCCATTGCTAAAATATGAATAGTGTAATATGGCAATATTGTGGGAATGATGTGGCCACGCCCGCCGGAAATGAGATTCAGGGAGTCACCCACCCACGCACACACACACATGCCATAAATCGATGCTAATGCATTTTTGCATGTCCTCGGCTCCTTGGGGAAACTTTAGCCTTATTAAGTATTAATTCATAGTTCCGCTTGCAATCAGTTTGGTTAATAATTCAGCTCGGGGGGAGCTGTCCTTCTGGCCATTACAATAACATTCCAATCGAAACGGTTTGTTGCCTTTAATTGATGCAGGACATTTCCGCCCGTCGCAGGATGCAGGGGGAGGGGGGAGTTGTGGGCGTTTCGCACAGATGCGATTTTATTGGATCACCGTTTGATTGATGAGCTGGCCAGCGGAATATCTTTAATTGATCTGCGAATTAGCCAAGCATTGTTGCAGTCGACGAAGCGTAAAAAAGCAGCGTGTAATTATTTGCCACTAAAGGGGGGGAAAACCTCAAAACAAAATTGCAATTACCGAGAGCAAAGCAAACAAACAGATGAATACTGGGACAGACGGGTCTTGCACACAAAACATCTACAAATGACAATTCTAAGCATATAAATTATTGCCTTTTAACACCTTTCAACCCCTGGGGAAGCAAATGTTGTTTTTTCTGCTGCTGCCGGGGGTGGGATTCCCCCTTCCCTGCCACGCCCCTTTTCCCATTTGGCCATATAAAGAAGTCAGGGTTGCAACATGAAAAACTATTAGCACTTTTAACGTTTAAGCGGATTAAGTGCTGCAGGAGCAGGCTCAACGAAGGACATTTAAGTGCGAATAGTACCAGACTGTCGGATGTCCTTGTCGATGGTGCTTTTGCTTTTGCTGCTCCTGCTTTTCCTGCTCCTGCTTTTGCTGCTTCTGTTGCATGTCGCATGTGGTCGAGGCTTATGCCAGAAAGTGTCAAACAAAAACTTTCAACAGCCTCCACACCCTTTTGGCCAGGCTCTTGCCCAAATTCAACTAATTTGCCAGCACACAAACAACAACAAACACCAGCTGCTGGAGAACAAAACAGGAAAAAACGGAAAAACAGCAAAAGTAACCACAGTAAAGCAAATAAACAATGCAAAACCCAAAAAAAAAGAGAAAGGGAAATGGGAAATGTGAAAATATGTGCGAGTGTCGGTGGAAGGCCGAGGGCGGTGTCTGCGGCGGCTGTTTACATTGCAAAAAGCATTGAAGTGCAGTGAAAACAGCACACGGAACAACAGCTACACTTGGCGAAAAACCATACATGAATCAGGCAAGCCAAGGAAAAGAAAGTTGGTATGGGAGCACATTTATATTTCCAAATAAAATTGTGTATTTCTTCAGAACCGAAGTATATCTTATTATTTTATATGAAACCATAATTGAGCATTGATGATCAATATTAAAATGTAACCAATCCAACATTATGGCCGATTTCTCCATATCTATGTAAGTATAGTAAATAACTTTAGAACTATGAATTGTAATAAACTACCATTAATCTACAAATATTTTTAATCTAAAGTTCTTATTTAATCTGACCTTTTTAGCTTACTCATTTCCTAATGTAGTCCTTTTAAAAATTGTTACAAAATGATTTCGGCGAGTGCACGATCTACCTAAGGGCCGTGAACAGATTGGCCTTCGTTGGAATCATGCCTGTACGCATATCCTGACTGGACTTCGTTGAGGCATGCTTAATGCTATCAACACCATTACCGGTCGAGTGAGCGGCCCTCGAGCGGCAGCACCACCTTTGGCCACCACTGCCAGCACTGCAGCACCACCAAACCACCCAGATCCCGGTGGTCCCGGTCCGTTGTTGTCAATTCAATTCAATTGTTTTGCCTTTTTGCGCAAATGTCCTGCAATCACGGCGCGGCCTGTTTGCCAGCCGCTTGTTTATTTGTTTGTTTGTTTGTGGGTCCGCCAGTGCAAGAGCCTCTCGCTGCCACCCATCCACATTCCATCCCATAGCATACCACCCCATACCATCCCACTTTCGAATCGAACCCTCAACTGTTGCCTGTTTGTAACGCACCCGCATTGTGACTTCCTGGCGACGACAAAGTAAATCGAATCCGAATCGTAATCCGCTTGGGCTGTCCGGCGGCAGCTGAGTGCACCCACTCCCTATGTTGGGCAAACATATAACCAATCCCGCACTCAGGTGACCAATCTTAATGTTCAATATTGAATTTAACCGAAAACCTGAAGCGAATCGTGCGTCTGCAACTAATTGTGGAATGTTGCAATAACTGCAAGGATGCAAAAATGGGAGGAGCTGCAGCAGCTGCATGATAAATCCAGATCCAAAAGTTGAGAAGTCATAAATGATCAGCTGTTGTAATTAGTAACATTTACAAATGTTTGGCAAATTATATGTTTTACAATCCCCATCTTATTTGAGCAAATTGTATATATAACTTACAGTATATTTATCTCTTTGTTATCACTTTGAAAAAAATTAATGAGTGATAGCTGCTTCATTTTGAAAGTAACCTGATTAGTTTTAAATCGGCTTACTCCGCAAACTAATCAAAGAAAATGTATAATAAACGAAACAGAGAAGCTTTTACAGCCAAATGAAGTCCTTAGGACAAATGACGAGCAATAGAAAACAAAAGATTAAGTAATTAAAGAGATTCAATCGAATTTAATCGATTCTGATTGATGTCAATATTTCCGAATGGTTTTGTTTAATTTAATGGATCTGACTTTAAAGTGCCCGGAGGAAGAAAGATTTATTTGTAGCATGCGTATAAGCTCAGCTCATTTCACGCTGACCGCCCCGCTTGTTTCACTTGTTTTAGTAGACACGAGCCAGATTGCGTAATCGTTTTTCATCCGCGAGGACCCCAGAGAGTTGGTCCATACCTGTACCGCCCCACCCACCTGTTTTTCCCCCCACTTTCCACCCAACCACCGCCCACGGCACGCTGTGCTTGATGTTCGCATTTTCGAAAAACAAATTTATTTTCAAGCGCGCCCAATAAATTGAAACTGACTGACCCACCGCCGCCTGTTGACCGTTGACTCGGCAGTTGTTTCTATTTCCATTTTCCCGGAAAAATGGGAAAAGGTGGGGGAGGATTATGTCTTTATGTGCATATTTTGGAATTTTATAACCGTTGCGTTGCGTCGCTGACAGTTTGGGAGAGGGGGAGTGGGGGTATTGAGATGGGGAACCTGGACAGCGCGGACAGATGCCTGTTTTTTCACTTTTCAGCCAGATTCGGCCATTACTTCTAATGAAGTCAAAAGCCCCGTTGCTACAAGAGCGGAAACTGAAACAAAAACTGAAATAAAAGCAAAGACAAAAGGCCAAAAGCGCGATGGGTGGTGGACGGGGGGCTGGAAAGGTTGGAAATATTCAAATTAATTTCAGGACATCTCTCGCCGGCCCGACTGTTGTGTAAAGTTCCTTTTGACCAGGTTGTTGTCGCCATATTTTGCGTGTCCGCCGCCGTTTTTAATCCTGACTTATGGACTTCCATATTCGGTTTCGTCATCAGCGTAATGCCCGCGCAGTCAGTCGGTTGGTTGTCCCTAGTTTTCCCTTTGTTCTCGACTGGACAAACTGCTGACTCGCTTTTCAGCGTTTTATCCGGATGACCCGCGGGTGGGTCCTCGCCCCGGTGTAAATGTTGCTGTTGATGTTGTTCCTGGTGTTTAGTTTTAATTACACGCGAGCCTGCCCTCGGTGGTCACGCCTCGATAACTTGATTTTCTAGCTTCCCCGACTTTTCTTGCCTTTCCTCATGTGAAAAGTGACAGCGTTCCACCTGGGAACTCGCCACGTAACTTTCACTCACCGAAATTAGCAGGACATGCCGCAATTTGTCTCCCAGTTCGAAATGTTGCTGGGGCAATTCGAATGTTGCCAACACGTTTCCAGTGCGGCAACAATTTTTCAACCACCCCCTCGTTTCGGAGAGAAATTCGGAGTGCCATTCGTGGCGAAAATATGGTAGGGGTAGTTTTTTATGCCTCTCTATGGGAAAGGTTTATGGAGAGTGACTGGTAAACTCAAAGAGCTCCGAGCGACAGGTTAACAATGTTCTATGACAACTTTACATGATCAAAGGCAAGTTCCGAAAACAATGTGATTGATGATATTTCAAAAACCAAACTGTAACTGAGCGTGGGATGTATATATTCGGTAAGATTAGACCTTGAAATTAAGTAAATTAGATTTTACATGCATTAAAAATAATAAACATCCCATTAAAAACAAATTTATAGACTTTATAAAATCGGCTAATTTCAAAATCAACCAAAGCCAAGGGGTACATTAATATTCAAGCTGTCATGTCTAAGGTTACCTGCAATAAATGCAATAATATCATCCTATGTTTTATCTGATAAAAATAAACAATATTCATAAATTTCAGATTTCATCTATTGTAAACAGAACTATTTATAATATTTTAATGGCCAAGCCGAGTCAAAGCTGCCAAGTCTTACAACTAGAGTTGGTAGTACCCAATTCGCCGTGGCACAGTTGTCCTGCGGCGAACTGGGAGAGAGCCGCGACCTGCTCGCTCTCTGAGCAGCGACCCCGCTCTCCGGCACTCGGGTGTCCTCGTGGGCGTAGCCGAGGCCAGCCGAGGCTGCCCGAAGTGGCGGCCCGAAGCCGAATGCAGGGCGCTGAGAAACGACGGCGAAGCGCCAGCAGTGTTTCAGTTGAAAGTGAACCTTCGACGCAGTTGACACGAATCGCGCGCGACTCGCTTTAGTGGTATTTTCAGCAGGAGCAGAAATCCTGAAGCTCAGGCTAAGGCCCCCGCAGGACATCAGATGTGCCAGCAAAAAAGGATTATGGTTATTTGTGCAGTGTGCTAAACTAAACCGAAGCAGTTCCCAGACTGCAACTAACTACAAAATAAGTATCAATGCCCCCAGTGGATAAACTAACTGAGAAATAAGAGTGCAAACTTTAAGGATAATAAACTTGAAACGATCGCTCTTCACGTGAGTTCCAGTGGTGCTGGTGCCCAGGTAATAATTTGCAGCATATTAGTGAATTCTTGTGGGAGCCGTTTGCACTGAAATATTCAAATTGGCAGGGAATGTCGCTTAGAATATAAACGTGTACGTGCTGCAAGGACCCGACTTGTGCCAGTGTTTACATTTTGGATTTTATGCGATAATACTCAGCGCCATCAGCGGCAAAAGTGGGTGAATGGGTGGTTCGGTGGAGCGGAGGATGGGTGGCTGTGTGGCTGGGTGGCTTTGTGGCTCCTTTCCAAACTCCCGCCAGCTGCCAAATAAATACAGCAACAATAACACTGGGCGGGCAATAAAAAGCCACCGCCAAGGGCTCAACCGCCGAACGGTCTTAGCCAAGAAGAGAGTCTGCGAAAGTAAGCAAAGTAACAAAACCAATTTTCATTGTTTTGCGGTAGCTTTCGAGTCGCACTTTTTCTGCGGGCAGGGAGTAGTATCCGCCTCCAGGAACCAAAAAGTATAACAACATTTTCCCCAACATACACACACCTACGCACACTCCATAAGAAAACAAAAAGAAAATGTGCAAATGCCGACATGAAATGAAGTAGAACTTGGCATGTGGCCTCCCTAGTTGTATATGTGTGGGTGTGGGTGGGTGGGAAAATGTTTGTGAATATGAGAAATGAAATAAACACATGCAATGCCAAAAGGCGAAGGAAAGAGCTACGTAAAAATCCGCTGAGTTTAAATACTTGAGAGCATTCTCCAAAATAAGGCATTTCTACCGAGTCTCTTCTCATTTGGCCAAAACTTCTCCGCCCCGAGAAGAGGTAAACCCCCAGAAGCTGTGCAAATTAGGATCCAGGCAGACTTAATCCCGAGCAGCAGGCCATAATAGGGATATCATACGATCCGATGGAGTGGGTTCCGAATTCTGTGTGGCATAAATAAGTCGTTTGCAGCTGTTCGTCGGCATTTATTTGGCTGCCTGTTCGGGCCAGCACAATTGTTTCTGGCATACGCCTGCAAGTATTCCGCATTCGAGACGTGTACACCAATTTCGTATGCTAAAATTCTGGGATAGAGGGGATGTGGTACAAGTGGAATCCCAACCACACAGGCTCTGGCAGTCCAAAAGGGGCGAAGACACGCGCTAGCTGCCATTTAATGCAATTGATTTGTGTTGCCTAATTCGGTTAGACGCGCTTGTAAAATTTCAATGTGGAGGCGATTCAAGACACTGATAAAAATACCTATATGAAAGTTAAAAAAAAATATTTCTCGCTTTTATAATAAAAAATCTAACATTAAAATTGAATCACAATACATTTTGTCTGTTTATTTATTCAGGTTCATCATACCATCTCAAATATGTTCATTAATACAAAGAGGATTGGTCAAATCCATAGTAGAATTGGTTCTAGGTATTCACATTTTCAAGTGATTTTTAATAGCTAGGGATTTGTGACGAACCATGAAGATAGTTTGATATTTCGGAACATTACAAATTCAAAGAGGATTTGTTTAATCTGTAGTAGATTTTTTTGTTAATGCCTATTTTCAAGTGATTTAAAAAAGCTAAAGATTTTTTGACGAGCTATTTGATTTTTCTTACCCAACGACAGATGAATAAAACTTGTATGAAATGTACTTTTGAATATAAAAGTAATCCGATTATGGATTTCTTTCTGTGCAGCAGCCATAACACTTGCAAGACAAGACAGCCTATCAAGCAATTTTGGCCCGAAATTGCCCGTTTTAATTCCATTACGGGAAGGGAAAGGGGGCGGTGGGGCAAGGCCACTTCAATTGTGCCACACCCGTACACCCACTTGTATGCCTCCTTTGTTTCAGCTCCCTTTTGATGGGGGATTTCCACTGTTGCCGCCGCACACACGCACGCCCCAAAAGTTGATTGATATTCAATTGGTAGGCTTTCCCAGTGCGTCTCGCTTCCAGTTTTCCTCCTTTGTTGGCCGCTTGCGGTTTGGATTTGCTGCTACACGATACGCTTTAATCTGCCCAGCAGCCCCAACGACCGAGGCAATAGGAAAATCGGCGAACATATTGCCGGATTGGCTTCGAACGGTTGGTCACGCCACAAGTTGTTGGCCCACTTCATTCCCATCCACTCTGCGGGTTTTCTTTTCTCCGGCCTTAAGCGCTTTAAGTAATTTATAAACGCCTTTCGACCAGCCGAAACAAAAGCAATAACAACTTTATTGGATTTGCTTTTCTGCCATGCACTTTGGACCGTCTTACACTTACGAGCCTTCGCCTTCGACGAAAGTTGCGTTTTCTTGTAGCTGGGGGTTTTTCCTTTGGTTTTTCCAAGCTGTGTGTTAATTGAATGCGATTAGGCGGCCAGAAGAGCGTTTTGCTGAGTGGTGAGTACTGAATGGTGGTTGTGGGTCGGCAGTTGCAGGAGATAAATTGTAGCTAAGCTGGCTAACGAGCTCCCAGTGGTTGTCAAGGTGACAACGCACCACCGGGAGCACCACCACCGCCCAGGACCACCCACCGGGTCGCCATTCATTGGAAATTCAATGCGGTCGCCATATCATTTACGACATCGCCCATTAAAAAAGCCAGGAACCGGGGGCTCCAAAGATTCCGTGACCACATTTTTAACATTTTAATTATGGCGGCGCGTAACGCGATATCTGTGTGCACTCATATTCCGCGAGATGCGCAGATAAGTCGGGAAAATCAATAGCAATTTCGAGCGACAAAGATGGCGAACTTAAGAGCCTTTCCCGAGGAATATTCGAGCACTCCCGATGCTGCCTACACACAGAGTACATCCTACCTCAATTCACTCGGCATTGCGGTCGAAGGGCACTTTGCACAGTTTTTCCTGCCAATTTGCTCAATTTGTATTTCAAATCATGCCGGCAATTTAAATGCCCTAAGAACGTCTCTCGAAGTCTCGAATTCCCGAGGGGCGGGTCTATACATCCTCGTGCAATCTCGATGCCCTACGAAACTATGCCACCTTCTTCCTGTTTTCCCATTTCTTTTCGGGAGGCTTTCAAAGTGATATATATTACAAAGACGTGGTTTAAGTTCGGCACAAAGTGGCAGGAATTTCATGAATTTCATTTGAATTCGTAATTGGTTTTCCTTTTGCCGCATCGGAATCGTGAAGACGCGGCTGCCTTGGCATCGCTATTTTCAGCCATTTTATTTATTTAAATTTCTGCCGCTGCCGGTTTTATATCTGCCTAACTCCAAGTTCATTGGGAATTTTTTTAGGCCATCTCTGGCTCAATATTCTTGGCCAATTTAACTGACTCCAAGTTCATAGTTGGTTCGTTGGCATAGGAATAAAAGAAACATGGAAAGAAAAAATGGTCTATCTTGAAAAGAAGAAAGCGAATTTTAGTTCTGTTTTTCTAGGCTTTAATGTATAATTTTTTGGTTAAAATTTGTTTACACCCTAAGGCCTCATAGGTGTTGTTTTGGAGTTAATATTTATATTTGTAAAAGCTCAAAATAAAATATGTTTACACATGGCTTAAACTTAATATTTAAAAAGGGTCTTCTAATGGTTCAGTTTTACTTATATATTTTTCTAAATGTGTATTCACCCCTTAAGTATTTTTTTCCGGGCACATCTTGGACTGCCTCAACTTGCGACTGGTAGTTCCCATTGCCGTACCAAAAAAGATACAAGACAAGTCGTCGTAGGGCCTGTTTTCCTCACGTTTTCCGCTGGTGCTGCATTATGTTGTTTCATTTTCGAAGGCGGCGCACGCCCCATCGTTGTAGTTGTTGCAAAGTTTTTAATTAAATTTTATGTTGACTTTTGTGTGTCTGTCCCGCTCCGTTCAGTTGGGCTCAGCCCGGCGCCCATTTCCCCGTACCCATTTCCCAGCTCCACTCCGTAGGTTCGTGCCTCGATTCCTTTCGTTTCCGTAATGTATGCCGCCTCTTGCTCCAGTTTACACACATTCTGCGCCCTGGATGCGCCTCCTCCAGCCCAGATCCTCCAAATCCCCGCTACCCACTCCCCACTCCCCACTCCCAATCCCCGCCACGCCCACTAGGCTCCGGCCTCCAAGCCTCGACTGTCATTATTGCAATCTTTGTGAATGTTCAACGACTTTACACAAAATATTTAGTAGCCTGGCAGAAATTTGTGTACCAAAATATTTGCGTACAAATTTGTTTATTGAAAGCGGCAGCTTCTAGGCGGACGTCGATGACTCTCGGATACTTGAAATGTTTGTCCAGGCTCTGAGTTTTCGGGGCGGATTAAGTTTTGGCTCGAAACTTTTCCCCAATTTTGGGTATCCATTAAAAAGTTGCCTTTCGCAGAGACAAGACTGTGATTGCCTGAATACTCATACTCCGCCGATAACTTTCATTAATTTGCCTTTTGGAGCTTTGCTGCGAAATGCATGGCACACATTAAAACCGTAATTATCTGCATTAGTAATGGCTTACGAGTGCTGGGCAAAAAATGAGGACATGATCTTGATAGGGCGGAACGCTAATGAAACCAGGAGTGTACTCTGCAAAGTTAATGCGACTTTTGGGGAATTTTCGGGCTGTTGGGGAGCCCAAGAAGAAATGGAATCCCTTGCAGCTACGTTGGAAGCCATTTTCACGCCCAATTTCAGGCAATTTTTCATTGCCATAGCCAAGGTTTTCACTAATTACTTGAAGCGCCCTGCCCCACGGGAAAAACTTTGCTTGTAATTTAACAAATCATTGCAAGGGTTACACATTTCACTCACTTCGGAGCTGCTGGGGGAAAGTCCCTCGGAAGTATCCTTTCCTCCGTGTTTGGCTGCGCAAAAAGGGTCCTTTCTTTGGCCCGGCTTTTCAGTATTTTCCCGCTGTTTGCATTTCTAAATGTGCAAATAAATGTATTCAAAATGTGTGCCATTGCTCCTTGGTGTTTATTTTCGCTCTTCTTTCAGTTGCATACTTTTCAGCGCCTTGAATTTCCTTTCTTCTCAGCCAATTGTTTCCCCCTTTATTTTTATTTAAGGCATTGTTGTGACATGAAAATAGTTTTATTTGCATTTAGATTATTTTCTTTATTTTCGGCCCTGATCTCCTAGTTGCCAGGTGAAGGAGGTCCCACCATTCCTTTGATTCCTGACCTAGCTTTTGTGGGCTTCCCCCTACCTTGTGTTCTTTTTATTTCTTCCGAACAAAAATAACCTTATCTTGGTGGCACAAAAGGGTTGGCCATTGTATTTGAAAAAGATCGAGCGCTGATAACAATTTTCACTTTGTGGCCAAGCATCTTTGTCGTGGGTTGAGCGCCACAAAGGGAAGCCCAAATTAATCAAAATATTAAAAATAGCCAGTGGGGCAGTTGCAAATTTCATGAATTGTGGCCACAAAGACATTTTCCACTGACTCTTTAAACGCCGCCCAAGATTCTTTCGGGGCTTTCACGAAGCTAAGCAGCTGCAAAGGCCGGAGAAAAGGTCCGCCTCTGCCGGAAAACCTCAATCACGCAGAAACAATTTCTCTGGTAGAGAAAATGGCGAGAAGCAGCCAGAGCCCCAAGGAGCGGAATGAAAACAAAGGCTGTGAAAAGCATTTTCCCCAAACAATGGCAGGCCACCAGCGGTCGGGTTTTTCGGTGGGTCTCTTTTTCCGGGCCTACTCATCTGGAGCGGCAGCGGCTTTTGACGCGCCTTTTGAGCTTGGGAGCGGTACGGAAAGCATGGGAAATTCGGTAAGGTTCTGACCACCCTAGCTGGGGATTTTTTTTATCGGTCCTGAAAAGTGCTAACTGGTCTGGCTTTCAGTCTGGTGTGAAATTGATTTAATGAGTTTTTTGCGAGGCAAAGGGAAAACGCCGTGTTATGCTTAAATTAAAGTTGCGAAGCTCCTCAGCTTGCGAGGCGTTGGTGTGCAATGAATCTAAATGCTGGACAGAAAGTGCCACAAGGCAATTATGACTTTGACATGCTCTTTGATATTAAACATTTACAGGCCAAAATTAATATACAATTTGCTACTGACGCACTGGGGGAAATGAGTAGGGAAAAGTATTTACATTTCAAGGATTTTTGAAATAATTAGAACTATTTCGAATACCCTTGAAATATAAATACTTTTCTCTTCTAATAATTATAACTATTAATAAATACTTTTCCCTACTCATAACATTAATAAACAGGCCAATTAGCCACTCACCTTAGCAAATCAATTTTTAATTGTACAACTTTAATTCATTCAAGTGGATTAGGCTGTGGATTGATTCTTGGTTTCGTATGGGTTTTTATGTATATATAGATTTATATTTTGATTTAAAAGTTGTGTAACTAAAATTCCAGTGATTTGTGTAATATTTTCTCAGTGCCATAAGGCAATCAAACCCTGATTTGTGAAATAGGACCCGAGCTAATAGGCCGGCAGTAAGTGGGTTGCGGGCTGGCTAATTGATAGCGCATAATTGAAAAGCCATCAGAACGTAACAAAATGAGTCGAGAGGCCAGGAATGCGGTAAACAGGAGACGAGCGGGTGAAGCTGTCACTTTGTTTGCGTACCTGACACAGCTAGTTAGCTGCCATTTGCATACCGAGCGGTAATTACTGCAGCCTCCGGCGAAAGAGCCTTCATTCCTGATGGCAGCTAGCCTGCTCCCGAACAGTCCTTACCGCCTCCTGTATCCTGGCTCCTATGTGTTTTGTGCTGCGAAATAATTGATATTATAATTTAGCAGCGAGGCGACTTTTATGTCTGCAACGTGTGCCGTCGGTATAAAATACTCCAAAGAGACGAGGCTGCGGAAAATTCCCCAACATCACCATCCGACGGATGCGGATTGGCTGTGTGGCGGAGGGACATGTGCGAGCTGAATTGAAATTAATTTCAACTACTTAAATGACTGTGGAGGCGACGACTCCTGCTACTGTTTTATTTATTGCCTTTGTGTGTGCCAGCTGCAGATCGCACATTCCGCTTCAGTTTCAGGTTCAGTCCCAGTTCCAGTCCTAGTTTTTAGTTTCAGCTAGTTCCACCCAGCCAGACGTCCTTTGTGGCCTTCTCGTCATGGCGTGCCGCATAGTCCTGTCTCGGTTATTAATATGCAAAATTAGCGCTTCACGGTTCTTTAATTAAAATTCTGTCAACGACGCTGACTTTATAAGCATTCATTAGTTTATTGAGTTGCTGTCACAGGAGAAAGTGTGTGTGTTTTTCTGTGTGGCGACAGGCATTTCCCTGATGAAGCCATCGCAGGGCTCTCATTACACTCGAGTTTAATACGTGCACAGGGGGAAAATGTACCATTATCGGATTAAAATATATTACCCTATCAGCACACCAAATATTGAAGTTTACTGAACCAAGGTAAAGGTAGAAATATTCTCTTTAAATGTGGGACAAGTATTTTATATGACATTAAACTTATAAAAAACAGTTCCAGTACTTTTTCCCCTGTGCACTTTATCCCCAATGACAAACGGGTAGTGCCATTAGCAAGAGTTAATTGCCAGTGGAGCGGTTCACAAAAAGTCAATAAGTGCAATTTATTTTATCGATTCAATTCGATTTGGTTCCATTTCGAGGGGAAGCCATCACCGGGCTGTCATAGATTAGGGCTGGCGTTGTCCAACTTTCACCCAACAAAATCAAAAGCAATCTAAGCACCAAACACATTTGGTGAAATAATTTGTAAGCACTCAGACGTCATTAAAGCCGGTAGCTGTGGGTCTGTGGGTCAAAAAGATGGCCCTAATATCGGCAAAACTTTTCCAATAGTCCACCGCAAGGAGGCCAGGACACGCAAGGAACGAAACCGGCTCAAGGAAAAAAACTTATAATTGAATATTAAGACACTTTGGCGTTTAATGTGGTAATTAGAGTTAATAACGCCGAGGCAGGGCAACGGCTTGGAAGAGGCAAAAAAATGTATCACCAAGTCGCTCCATAAAAGAGCCAAACGGGGCAGAGGCACTTTCTAAAGGAAAACTTTCTGCCCTTCGGCAAGTCTGGCGGAAAGGCATTCAGCCAGCGCCTAAGCAGAAAAGCAGAAAAGCGGAAAAGCAAGCAACAGCTTTTGTGTCCGCTTACACACTCGCCCACAAACACTGCACGCATATTCATAAAGCAAATGAAAACTATGGAAAACAGGGAAAGAAAGCTGGCAAAGCGTTTTGCTGGCCACGAACGAGAGCGACGCCCAGGAAGTCGGCCCAACCAACCGCCCGAGGAGGCTAACTTGTGCCAGTTGGCCAGGTCTACACTACGAAAATATATCAGATTTCTAATCATACACTAGGAAAATATTTCAGTCATTTTTAGGTGCCACACAGTTTACTATGGCTTTGAAATAACTTTTAAACGTAATACTAGGTGCCAAAAAGTATGCAATAATTTACTTAAACTTCAAAGTACAATGAATTCATCTTATTTCACTGCATACTTTTAGACACCTAAAATCACATTTTAAAATTATTTGCTTGGTACGCCCCTATTATTTTTTTATAAGTTAAGACTTAGTCGGAAATATTGAATTGGCTAAAATATGATTTATTTCATTTAACTGTGGCCTAATTAAAAATATTTAAGAAATTTCAAGTCCCATATAAATAATCCATAAGAAATATTTTTTTAAAATTTAAATAATATTGCCCACTTAAAACTGTTGCTTATTTCTAGGACACAGTTAAACGTCTATTTTATTTAGCAGTTTGATGAAATAGTTTGATTTTTTAATATTTTTTTTAGTTTCCTCTTTTATATTAAGATAAATATTTTTCTCCGTGTTGCTTGCGACGAACCGAGGACCTAAACTATATAAATCGCCGCGGGCTAGACGCTGGCCGCCGTTGAAATTTCAAGACAGCAATTTTTAATTGCCTGGGCGGCGTCTTCCCCTTATAACCAACCCTCGGAAACCCTCCGAAACCCAAGCCTAAACGCCCCGCGAAGGTCGTTGTCATTTATGGGGCCGACAAAACCATTCACAGCCCGCCTGTCGAGCGTTCTGCTGTCCCCTTGGGCAGGGCAAACAATTAAAGAGCACAAACAGTGAATTAGATGTTTACTCACTTGCAGCGTGAAATGGATCCAGGCAGCTGGAGAACTGGATAGCAGGAGAATCGGCCGAATCGAGATAGGGAAACGTGTCACTAAGCCAATACGCCTAAGCTTTTTTTTCGGCCCGAGCGAACTTCCCTTGGCCATCTTGGCTTTCTTTTCGCCTTTCTCCCCCTGCTCGACCACTTGCACTTCCATTTACATAAACAATTTGTCAAACTGTCAGTATTTTGTGTGCTTTTTTTTTGTGTCGACCCGTCAGCGAAGACAGCTGCCAAGGTGGCTGCTTCTGGGCCCGCCAACTTGGTCAATTTGCGTTGTCAACTGTGATGGAGCCGCGGTCAGTAACCCAACGCCTTTGGCAGGAAATTGCAAACGAAATGAACTTGTTGGCACACACCGCGCAAATTAATGAGCGTGACAGAGGCCTAGGACGCGGGTCAGGGGTTAGGGGTCAGAGCTGTCCATCAGACAGATGGCCAACCGGCTGACTGGCTGACTGCCCAGCCAGACTGGGAATTCCGGGGGGCAGCGTCTTCGTCAACATGCGTTGACATTCTAATGACACTTACTTGACATGCTGTTTGTTAATGGTAATCAATAAATTATCTGCCATGCCTCCTGGCCCTGAATTCGTGCTGTTAGAGGCCATGTTTTTGTGTGTGCTCGGATATAATTGATTTGGCCGGGCCGGGGAGTGGATAAGCCGGTGATTTATTAAGTCGCGTCTTCGGGTCTTTATTTAGCCGAAGGTATTTCAATTTGTTTATTAATCACAGCTGGTCTGGACTGGACTGGGTTGGGCTGGGTTTGACTTGGCTTGGCTTTCCTGTTGACAGAATCGTTGCATGTCATCAGATATCCTGGGGCCCGTCTGCCATTCGAGTGTGTTTTTCGAGTTTTTGGGGAACGAAACCCGAAAGTCATTTGGGCGTTAAACAAAGAACACCTGCTGCTGGGCTTTCCAACGTTTATCAGTGTGTGTGCGTGCCCGTCATACGCTGTCATGCGAATTTCCTGGCCAAAAAGGAAATCCTAGCACGCTTTTGGGACGAGACTGGGATTCAGATCCCCCCGTAATACGGGCAATCAATATTCCCAATAACGTATTATTATTGCCATTCCTGCCAGCGGCATTTTCTCTGTTGCTCCACTTGGCTTTGCTTCGCGTTCAGATTGGGATTTTAGCCATGGCTTCGGCTTGGCTTGGCCTGGCTTCATCTCATCCTGGCCAGCTGACGCCACCGGAAAACTGACACATAGACAGGCAAAGGGAAATATAACTAATACGCCCCGGAATCCTTTTTCTCCATGTTTTCCCATTTGTTGTGTGTGCATTTTTGTCTGTTTTCGCATGTTGCGTATTATTTTTTATGTCATACGAGGATTTTCATTCAATCTGGTTCGTTGTCTTTTACATTACTATTTCTGTTTCTGATTCGGCTTCTGCTTTTGCTGCTCCTGCAACTCCGGCTGTCGCTTTATGGCATAGTCAACAATTTTATTTGTTATCCATACGACCCGTTGCCATTCCAAAGGACCAGCCTCCCAAAACCGTTTCCATGTTTCGCTACAGCCCTTCTGTTCGAGCTCCCCCTTTTTTGTGTTTGCTCCTGCGCTGTTTACAATATTTACTTGGCCATTTATTTATTTGTAGGTGTCGAAAGGTTAACTTCCATTGCATATCGCCCCTGTATTGTTCTATTATTATTATTATTATTGCCTTGGTTTTGTTCTAACTGCTGATTGCCATTCAGAATGCGGTTGCGGATTTCGTTCGGCGCTCCTTTTGTGCATTTTTCACTCCTCTGTAAAAATGGCGACATTTTGCCTCTCGCTGTCGATTTTTTGACTCCAAAATAATGGTTTGGCCTGCGGTTTTTTGTGTTGGCAATTTTTCATGCTGTCATTTTATTGATTTGATTTATGGATTTCGTGTGCATCGAATTTGTTACAAATGTCGCCGTGCGCCAGAGGCCAGCGATGTCCGACAGTTTGTGAGCTCAGTGTTCAAACAATGCGGCTCTAGGAATTTGCATTTAAACCCTCGCATTTAATGTCCCTTCACAGGCTTATTTTTACTTAATTCAATTCTGCGACCGGGATAACTCTATGCGCTTTAAGCGGTGCAGCAGCAGCCTGTGGATTAGATACATGATTGAAGGGTAGATGGGTACACAGATGCAGCTGGAGCCCCAGCCGTAGGCCTTGTTGCCACAGAATTCTTCCATGCAAATATTTTCCATCGGGACGACGGGACGACGACACAAGTGCTTCGGAAAATTTCCCAGCATAGGCGATAGAGGGGTTGCAGAAAAAATGTTGACGGCACAAAATAGCAGCACAAGCAGAAATTGCATCCCCGGGCACTGCAAGGGATAATCCATTTCGGCATAATAAATAAAGCAGTAATTGCCAAGTGAATACAGCGCCAGTCAGGATCTATGAACTCCAGCCATCCCTCCTTTATAGCCCCCCACCCGTCCCCATGCGATCCCATGTGTGTGTTCGTCCTGTTCTGTGGCAGCCTGCATAATAGACGAATTATGTTTGCCTCAGCAAAAATGCAAAGTATCAAGGGCCCAGGAGCCGAGATGTCGGGTTGTCGGGATGTGCCTCCTTTTGCCGGCTGGCTGCATATTAAAGCAGCCGTCAAATGCCTTAATATATGCTGAGATTACTTTCATATTTCATGTACGGGCATCCAGGGTACCTCCGCTGTCCAGTGTGCCTAGCCCAGAATTTAATTTGCACTGCATGCGGACAGATAGCGCAGAATTTAAAGCCCCTGCTACAGTTGCGGTCGACATTATAGTCCTGGCAACCTGGGAATAGGAGGTGTCATATGTAAACACATGTATATGAGATTAGAACACGGCAAGTGGCAAAACAAATTAAACGTAATTCAGTGGTGCTTTTTATAGAATTTAATACCTCCCAATTTAGAGGATTATCGGCACCACTTTCCTGACCCCATCTGTATGGGATATTCGCATGCAAGTCGAGTACTAGATGGGTGCTTGACTTTTGCTTGTGGAAAATGTCTGTCAACTTTGTAGACCCGCGCACACGTGAACTAAGGGGCCGTCAAGTGAGTGAGTTTCAACCGCTTTTCCGAGCGTAAGATTTTCCGAGTGTGTGTGTGTGCGCTGCAGATAACCTTTGAACCTTTGACAAACTGCTGCAGCGAACTTTTGCCATTCGTTTGGAAAATTTTAATAATCTTTTATCGAGCGGGCTGGATCTACATCTTCTTCTACTTCTATCCCGTCGTTCGTCTTCTATATATCTACTCCTTTTTTTTCTTTTTTTCATTAAAACTTGTCAACTGCATATTAGGTGGGGAACCGGAGAGAGGGATTCCCGTGCGTGAAGGGCTACGGCTACCATCTTGCCACATTGTTGCCGTGTCAATCCGCCGGAGTTTGTGGCAAGTGTTCGGCTTGAACTTTGCACGCAGCGGCATTTGTGTGCGTGTGTGAAGAGCTTTGGGGTTATCCCCTCTTTTTTTTAGATTTTTTTACCAGCCGCCTTTGTGCTCCAAGTTGGCAACTTTGTGGCCCGCCTTGTTAATCATTTCGATGACAATGTGGCGCTCATGGTCTCTGTCGCCGTCATTCTCGCAGAATTGCAAATAATTCACTGCCAAGGGCCGTGGGATAAAAAATTCACAGAGAATGGGGGTTCGCTGTGCGTTTCTATTAGATATTTTAGCCATATTCCCCTCTTTGATTACACGCCTCGAAGGCTGCAGCCATATGAAATGAGTATTACCAGCTCTTCTTTATGCAGAACTTACTGATTCTTTCATCTGGCTAAGTGTACCCTGTGAAATAGGGATATATTATCGTATAACAGGGTACAGAACTAAAATATATAAAGGAATTGGACAAAACTAGTACATTCATCTTTATTTTTCCTTAGTCATATTAATTAAAGTTAAAAGGAACTATAAGCTTATGTCCAGAATGAAAGTATTTAGCTGAATAGTATTGAATATAGTTATCTTATATAGCATCCCTATCACTGACCATTTTTGCCTGCGGTCACCGCAGACCCGAAGGCATTACTTATCGCTGATGAAATGGACACCAAGTAACTCCCAGTCGAGGCCCTGGAATTTATCCCCACTTACTTGTTTTAATGATGCCCTCGACGGTTGCCAGGCGAAACTGGCAAAGGATGGAAGACCCGGCGATAGGGTGAAATTGCAGATTTATAAATAAGCCAAAGCTCAAATCGAATCTGCAGCTGCAAGCTGGTCTCGTTGCTGTTTTTCCTGCCCGGCTGTCTTGTTGCCCTCTTGTGCCACTTGTTTGCCATTTGTTCGTTTAGTTTACAATGCAATTAACCCATTTTAAAGTTCCGCCAGTCAACCACAAGGGGCGTGGCGGGGCGAGGGGAGGGGGGCGGCTAAAACCCCTGGCTGACAAAAGACGCAGCTATTTCTTTTTCCTTCCCTCGGATTCAGTTTCTCCAGCAAACCCCTTTTGCCGCCCGTCAAGTGAAAATCAGTTTCACAGCAAACCAGCAAAAACTAATTACGACTTGCTCTGGCAAACTTGCAGCTGGAAATTGTACCGCAAAGTGCAATTTAGACGAAAGTCGAGGCATCAGCAGGAGGCGAAAGTCGACTCAAGTTGCGCGGTTTCGTGTTTTTTTTTCTGTGTTTTTTTTGCGACAGTGAAACAGCGTAACAGGGCGCGTAAAAATTAAAAACCAAACCGTCGGCGCTCAGACGTGGCAATGTTGTTTTTAAATAATTAAATCCGCTTTATTAGAATATTAAACTTTTATGGCAGCGACCGCCGGCAACCGCAGTCACCGCAGCGACTCGACGAGAGCCCGATAAAATGTTAAAACATTTAGCCAGAGCTCTCTGACCAGCCGAAACACCGGGATCAAATTGCAGGACTCCAGAAATTTGTAGCCCGGGCAGCCAGGGCATCCTGCGATGCCGTTGGGCTGCCGTTGCCTGTGTCATAAATAAAGGCAGCAGCGCACAGCATGTGGCTCACATATAAAAATCTGTAGGCCAAAGCCCCATAAAACCGATAACCTTGGCCCTCCACAACAGTGGATAACAACAGCAGCTGCACTGGGAGAAAATGGGGCTATTGAAAGTCGTTTTTAATTATGTATATTGATATTTGTTAGATACAAAATTAATTAATTAGATTTTGTATATCAAATTTAGGTTTTTCTTAATTTGAAACTCAATTTATTATATATCTTTAAAATAAAAAATTTTATAATGATCATTTTGATAAAACACATAATAACATTGAAATATATTCTAATTATTCATAATTGTATTAAAAGTGATATTGGAAACTTGTTATATAATTTAAAAAAATACTCTTAATTGTTATGCATTTATTGCACACCGTAGCTGAGAGTGAAAAACGGGACCTTTCAGTCGGAATGTAATGTCACAAGATTACATCAGTACTAGTATTCGATTATGCATGTGAAGTACAATTTAATTGTATTTTCGTGGATAAGAGTTTTCTGCAAGTGCCCTTCTTCTCAGGCTAATGCTCTTCCATCGGTGGCGATGACAACAGCGGCAACCTGGGCTTGTCCTGGCGCTTCTTTTGTTGCCGTTTTATGCGTCGTCCTGTTTATTTACGGCTATTTACCGCCTACATGATAAAAGCCTTTTGCCGACCTCATCGCGCATAAAAGCGGAGCTATCCCGGCTATCCTACACCCGAGATCTCCGGGCGAGAGGTAACTTTTTGAGTAATTATATGGCCGGCGCAGATTTGTAGCGGCGCCACCTACGCGACCTACTTTGCCGCGGACCGGGATAGATACAAATATTTTATTGCTCCTCCAGGACATGAGCCGCACATAAGCGCAGCACGTAGCGTATACTTAATGCTGCTGCCCCGAGAACGGGATGCCCAGGGTAATAATGAAAGCGATAGATAATTATGGGGCTGCCTGGTGACTTTTAATGGACTTTTCAAGCCTTGTTCGCCGAGTGAAAGTGACTGAATCCGCCGCCATCGGCTGCATGGGGTTAATCTAAATTTATAACTTCATTTTTTTGCCCAGCAGTCGCGACTCATTCCACTGACCAGGACATCCGGCTGCTGGGCCGCAGTTTGTTTTTATGGGTTTTTCGAGGGCATTTCTTTTTTTCCCCGTAGTTTGCCCTGCACGAAGGCGATAATGAAATAATTTGAACTTTTCAGTTTGCTGATTTTTCTTCGGCTTACCAGGGCCATGTGTGTGTGTGTATATATAGTATGTATGTGTGGCTAGGATAACGCAGCAAACTCATAAAATTATGCAAAACTTTGTCATTAAATATGGCACCAGGGATGGGGGTATACAGTGGTATAGGGTAGACGGATCCTCCGCCCCAGGAACAATTTGTTATTTGGCTTTGGACTTTGCTCTTGAAGTGTTGTTTACCCGGCTCGCCACTCTCCCATACCCTTTGTTTCTGTCGAAAATTTACATGTGGGATGGGTTCAGAGAACCAAGGGGGAAAAGGTTAAAAAACGGAACTTTTATAATTTAACTTGTGTGCTAATTGCACTTTGTGGGGTAATTTTGCGTGTCAGTGAAGTTTTGCAGACGCATTTCGGTGCATGTGTGCGGGTTTATGGGGCGCATGCGAGTGCCACACACATCCAGATATCCTGTGCTTTAATGTTCGCTTTGAGTTCGAGCACCAAAAACATTCCTGAGCACCACTGCACTTGAGAGTTTGTGGCCCAAAGTGGAAGCGGAGTTTAGTTTAAAGATCGCATAAAGCTGTTTTTTCCCCAGTTTTGCCTGCGGGTACGAACTCTTAAACTCTGCAGCTGCCACGTTGCAACTACAAGTGAAAAATAATAATAGTTATTTATTTGTTTCCACATTTCCGTTGCAGATACCCAGCAAAAAAAAAACAATCCATACGCAATTTACTTGGCACTGCCGCTGGACAGACAATAATTAGTTGCCCAGCGCAGCAACAAAGAGCTGTGCAATAAAAATTAATTAGAAAATATTTCGCATCACACAGCCGCAATTTGTCAAGGGAAAGCGCACAAAAGTGCGCTATACATGGAAGCTTGCGGTCCGGTCCCTCGCTCAATTTATAATTAGAGCTCAGACGGGGAAAAAAATAGAGAAACCTCGAAAATAAACTGAAAAACTGAAAATTAAACAAAGCGGCAAAGCGACTATGCAAAGTATGTTGGCGCTTAACCAAATGAATACTTAAAGCGAGCAAAAAAAAAACGAGGCAAGTCCGCAACTCCAGCAAATTTAATAACAAAGCTGCAAAAAGAGGGGAACTCCGCTCCGGAACCTAGAAACTCCACATCATCCGCGCCGAGCGCGGAACAATGAAAATATTTTCGCGTAGCATACGTACAGGCGCCTTGGCCACGCCCACAGCCGCTGCCGCCCCCGGCACTAGGAAAAGCTGCCAGAGACGCCACCGCTCTCCGCTCAAAATGAATTGCCCCATTCTGATTGTAATTAGCCTCGGATGGCTGCTGCACGCGCACGCCGGAAGCGGCGGGTTCGCCGTCGAGGCCGCCATTTCAAATCGAGGTAAGTGATTCGGATTCGGTCCCCACTCCCCTAGATCTGCCCCCTATATATATAAATATGGAACGGTACCCCAGGTTCGAGTCACATCCCATTCGGAACAATAGTCCGGTGGAGTGAGGCAGCTGCGCACAGGGGCTTGTGCAGATTTTCTAATACACTTCAGGAAAAATCACACCAAATATCAAAATAATTTATTTTGTAATAAACGGCACTATTTCAAACCTATAAACATTCAAATCTTCCTACATTGTATCCATACTTTTGATAATCTCAAAGGATGTATGATATCAATATGATATCATCTGTTTTATTTTTTTAAAACACCCCTATATATTCCATTGAAAAATAATCTTTTTCAAAAAAATCTTAACATATTTGACATGTTAAACTAGCCGATGGTATTCATTCATCATATGAATATTTATAAAGCTTTATTTTTGTAATCCTCTGATTTACTTCCTTACAAACTAGAGTTTCCTGTGTATTTATTTCTACATCGCTTCGCAGTCATCGCTTTTTATTTCGCACAGCACTCAACGCAAGTTGCATTTATGTTTTTACATAATAGAGAGTGCGAGCGGGGCCAAAGCGCTGGCGGGATCAAAAAAAAATAATGTAAAAAATATAATAAAATACGAGAACTGGCTCCCACTTCCACTGCCACTTTCCCCGTAATCCCTTTTTGCTATTTTAATGCCAATGTAACGCTGCATAAATCCAGGCGCCGGGGTCCTCGAGCACGTTGTGGTGTTTAATGCTGGAGCCGCTGGCGAGGAGCGCGAAAAAATAGAGTGAAGCTCACCACGAGATAGGGAATGGAGCGGGTCCGAGGTCATTTGCGGAGCGGTCAGCTGAGCCACTGCCTCCAGCCAGGAGCATGTTTGGCCACCCACTAAGCCCCAAACCCCACAACCCCAACCACAATTAATAACTCGTTATGGCCACGGAGACTTAAGCAGTTGCCCCTCTCTATCTAAATTTAAACGCCGAACTTTCAATTGCAATGTTTCAGCACCCCCATCCATAAAAAAACCGGCGAAGAGGCGAAAATTCTGCACAAATAGTTGGCTTATCTCGGCACAAGTTTATCTGGAACTCCGAGTCCATTGTCTGCCACTTTGCTTTTCTTCTATTAGGCCATGGAAAACATGATATAAATTGAAAACTCAGGTGCGCCGCCAGCGAACTTTAAAGCTAAGCGAAACGGCGAACACGGGGCGTATACGCAACGAACGAACAAATGAACGAGCGGGCGCACCCATAAAAACAAATTCACCATCCAGGGCTATATTTTCCTTTGGCAACTTTTCCCAACCAATCGATAAATTTAAGAGCACAACATTTGTCTCCATTATCGCAAAAATCCGAAGGCAAACACTGTGCAAAAAATGCGACAGAGGGTCGCAAAAAAAAAATTGTAAAAAATAAACGAAAAACTGCGGAGCGCATAAAAGAGCCATCGATGCGTGGCACGGGCTTCGGACTTTTCCAAGGTGGGCGGGGCTTAGAGTGTGTGTGGGTTTTGGGTTACCCACTCCACCTTACCCCACCTTGCCATCGAACCACCCAACAACCCACAGAGCCACAAAAGGGCGGGCACAATAAAACAGAACAAACCAAAGACAGACCTGTTCTTATCCCAGCTACATCTGCCATATAGAGTGGAAAGCGGGGAAAGGCAGTAAAGCTATATCAAAGGTGAGAATGTGCTTTTGTCACTGATCATAAATTTCTTCGTGCGCCAGTTACCTTTGGCGTTAGCATGGCCCCCTGTATGTCTTTGTACAGGCGCAGAAAGATTAAATAAATTGAAGAGAACTTTAGTATTAAAGGAAATTCGAAAGTAAATTAAAACGAGAAAATAGGAAAAGGTAGGTAATTAAAATGAGTACACAACTTTAAGTCAAAGTAGTTACATCGAAACGTTCACAAATTCATCATAAAAGACTGGAATTTGTAACCCTTTTCCCCCAGTGTAGTCAAAGCAAAGAACGAGGCAATAAAACGTAACAATTGACATTGGAACACTGTGAAAAGGGAGCCGAGTTCGCAAAGGAAAAGCGAAGGGAAAATGGGATTCTGCTGGCTCTGATAGCAGCAAATTGGCGGGACACTCGAAAGGGGGGCGGAAGTGCGAAGGTTGCATCGCCTTGACAAATGTTTATTGAGTAACACGAGCCATAAACTGCAAGCGATCCACCTCCGCCCGCTGGCCAAACTTCCAGCTTTGACCCATTTTCATGAGCGAGGAGCCAGGAGCCATGTACCATGTACCATCCGCCCCCGCCTCATTATACCCGTTACTCGTAGAGTAAAAGGGTATACTAGATTCGTCGGAAAGTATGTAACAGGCAGAAGGAAGCGTTTCCGACCCCATAAAGTATATATATTCTTGATCAGGATCACTAGCCGAGTCGATCTAGCCATGTCCGTCTGTCCGTCTGTCCGTCTGTCCGTCTGTCCGTCTGTCCGTCTGTCCGTCTGTCTGTCCGGATGAACGCTGAGATCTTGGAAACTATGAGAGCTAGGCTATTGAGATTTGGCGTGCAGATTCCTGAGCTTCTTACGCAGCGCAAGTTTGTTTCAGTAGAGTGCCACGCCCACTTTTACGCCCACAAACCGCCCAAAACTGTTGCTCCTACAGTTTTGATGCTAGAATAAAAATTTTAACTGAAATGTATTGTTCTCATCAATACCTATCGATTGACTTAAAAAAAAGTTTGCCACGCCCACTTTATCGCCCACAAACCGCCCCCAAACTTCAAAAAATCGTAAATATGAACGTGGATATCTCGGAAACTATCAAAGATATAGAATCAGGATTTCAG
The DNA here is from genome assembly GCF_014743375.2 of Drosophila subpulchrella. NCBI lineage: Eukaryota > Metazoa > Arthropoda > Insecta > Diptera > Drosophilidae > Drosophila > Drosophila subpulchrella. The sequence goes on from NC_050609.1 coordinate 10,511,382, forward strand.
ATTTAGATTCCGAACCTTTGTACGCAGCGCAATTTTGATACGCGAGTATGCCACGCCCACTCTAACGCCCACAAACCGCCCAAGCCTGTGGCGCCCACAATTTTCATGCTAGATACAAAATTTTAACTGAACTGTATCGGTCTCGTCAATACCTATCGATTGACCAAAAAAAAAATTTCCACGCCCACCCTAACGCCCATAACGCTTAAATCTGTCTACCGCCGGTAGGTGGCGCATTTCAGTCTTGCTTTGCTGCTTGCTTATTTCCATTTCCCTTTGGTCCCTTTAGCTGAGTAACGGGTATCTGATAGTCGAGGCACTCGACTATAGCGTTCTTTCTTGTTTTTTTTTGGCATCAGTTGCCTGTTCGAGAATCTGGTGCACGTGATGCACTTGAAGGATGCGCAGTGGCTCACATCCAGCTACCATTTTATAAACTGACAACAATTTTTCATAAGACTGCGGGAGCGAAGGGCGAGCATCATCAGCAGACAGCAGCAAACACAAACAACAGCTGTTTTCCGCCTCGAGGGCTTTTCCGCCCACCGACTCACTGCCACTCCCACTAACGCTGCATTTTTGCATATCTTGCTGTTTTGTTTGGCATTTTTAGTGATTTCACTTAAATTTTCATAACAAAATATGCATAGTGCGTGCTTGCAGCTCACTTTTGGCTCAACACAGCAGCTTTGTTTGCCGGTTGGCGATATGGTGGGTGGTTGGGTTGTGGGGGGGCAAGGCCGCGGGGATCGGGGAAAACTGGCAACATGTTCTAGCTGTCATATATTTTTTCAACAGATTTTTGTATACCCATCGCCACCGCCACCGCCGACGCTCCCCCAACAGATTTCCTCTCAGCGGCTAAAACCGCATTTTGTATGTTTTTGCAGATGCTTTTGGGAAATTGTTCATGGGGTTAGTTTTCCCGCCCGCCAATTCGCTGGCTCCATTCCGCAGACTCTGAGCCATGTAAGCTGGGAGGGATCGCGCCAGGGGCTGGCAAACGGCCTGACATGGAGTACGTGTTTGTATGCAGTCCTCGTCTCCATTTGCTGATCCAGCACTGCGGGAAAAGTTATTGGTTGAAATCTGAAGGGGAAAACTGGATAAGTGGTTCTCTATATTGGTTTAAGGAGCAGTACAACATTTAAGAATATGTTTGATCTAAAATTAAACATTTTAAAAACCATTAGGCATATTAAAAATCGTTAGGAAATAGTATTTAAGGCAGGATCATCATAAACTAATGTATTTGTGCAAGAAATCATCTTATGTTGGAATACCCATTTTCTCAGTGGATGGCTCCGACTATAGTATTATATTTGCGAATCCCTTTGGGTATGTTGCCAGCAATAAATTTCCATCAGACGCCGTCGCCGTAGTCGTTGTCGTTTGTGCCAGGCGTCCAGGATTTTTCCAGCCTCTCGCCGACCGCGCCTCCATTTCCATTAACTCGTAGGGCACATACTACCCATACCACCCATTCCAAACATCCTATACCAACCCCTCCCCCTGGTTACTGGTTACTGGGGAAACAAATCTCTGGCTCAGCTGGCGCATTTTTTGGTTTGTGTTGCGGTTTTTCCGAATTCGTTTTGATTGTTTGTCATATTTCCGTGCATACAATTCATTTTCTATTCCTACTCCTATTTCTATTGCCCAGAAAGCGGCTCGACTGGACGAGACCCCGTGGAGTAGGGCTCAATTACGTGACCAATACGGCCCGTGGCAGCTCTTCTCGCCGGGTTGAGTTGACAATATTCCGGCTAGGCCCAGATGTACATCCTCCCCTGCCGTGTTTCCCCTACTCCTCGGGAGCAGCGTATCAATGAAATATGCTCGACGGGGATGGGGAGGAAAAAATATGAACGATTCCCCTGGAGGGCCCTGGGCGCATAACTTAAAACAAATACGAAACTGTAAAATATACGAGCGGGCAAATGGAAATTGAAAATATCCTATTACCAGGGGATTGACGCCGACAGCGCAACACCGACGACTGTAATTGAAGGCTTCACTTAGCGGGGATTTCGCAGGATCATATAGGAGCTCTCCTTGTCTCTCTGTATATACCCCATATAAATTCGAATATTAGCATAGGGTCCCCTGGGCGATGCCATGCGATAATTATGGCAGGCAACCCGAAAAAGACGCTGCATGAAATCCCCAAGAAATTTATTAATTAGCACCAGAACGGGAAGGACCAAGGGCGGTACCGCACTCATGTTCTGTGGCCCAAAGTCCCTCCACACCACCTCCCCATTTCACCAATTAAAGCCAATTTCGCCATGTTTCTTCAGATGGGCGGTCGCATTCAAATGTGTTTTCCTTCCTCCAGAGGGGATACATGCTGGTCTCGGGTTCTGGAAAGGAAGTCGGGGAGCCCAGGAGCTGGCAGCTGGGTAGCCGGGTCGGTGGATCGGAATGGGTCTGTAGCATCCACTAATCGCATTATTAACGCGCCGTTAACATTTTGCGACATTGACTTGAACTTTGGAAGTGACTTTCATGGCTAAAACATGGGGCAAATGTGGAGTGGAGTGGCGCGATGTGGATTTGCTTGGCATTCAAAATATGCTTAGAAGACATGGCCAGGGCCAACATTTATATAATACCCTTGAAGTTTTCGGCATTTGCCAAATTCCGCTTGAACGAGCCGAGCTGCCAAAATAAAAGGCGAGGGAGTGGTTCCAAGAATGTGCCATGTGCCATGGCAATGCCAATCCGAAGGCCAATAACGAGTGTCTTCGGTCCGGCCATAATCATAATAATTAATACCCATTTACCTTCTTTTGCCGAGCTGAAAATCAAGCCATTATCGCCCATCCACTTGCCGGGGTGATAATTACGGGCCTTCAGAGCACAGATTGTCGGCTGTCCCGAAAATTATGCACTATGTACTAATGACAGTCCTCGGAGGTGCAATGTTTTTGGCGGTTGGGCAGTGGGGCGCATAATGAGTGCGCATAAACTTTTATTGCTATTCCTGTGGAGAGTGCGCCGTGGTCAGAACAGGTGGCACAATGGCAGGTGCACCGTAAAAAACAATTTAGGTTATTTTATTTAAAATGCGAAATGAAAGGGGGTGTTTATAAAAAACGGTTCTCAAAAGGTAATACATTCCCAACATTTTTCTGCAATCCTTGTGCCTCCTCTGTAATATATTTAATGAAAAGCCTTTTTAAATCGGAATAGAGCTCTGTTTTTCCATTTCTTTCACATAAAAAAGTATGTTTGACAAAAGATGTTTTCAAAAACTTTTAATTAAATGTATCAATTCTTATTATAATAAAATAAATCAGGTATTTACTTAATTTAAATTTGTAAAGATTGGTTATGTATCCCTTATCTTTCACATATGTAATGAAAAACCTTTTAAAACCAGAAGCCCTGCATTTCCACTTCGAACCCTAGAAAAACACAGATAGTTTGACAAAAGAGGTGATAATAAATTCTTTCAATAAGAAAATATAAGCAGAAAATATTATTGATGAAAACCTTTAATGATACATTTTTTTCAAGAGAATTTTCAATCCAATCTAGCGAACAAAAGTTGGTAGAGTTTTTTTCGCAGTGCGAGTGCGTGCCAAGCAACAATGCCATTGACACTGGGCAAAGGCAACTGGCGGAAAAAATCGGCGGGCATTTTCCCATCCGCCGAAAGCACTATATATTTTTCAGCGTTTTTAAATAAAATTCCCGAGGAAGTCGGGGGGAAAAAATATCAGGCCAAATGACTGTAATTTGCATTGGCAACTCACACAAAGAGACGCGGCGCAGTTTAACACCTGCATGAGTGTTGGTTGCCTTGTGTTTGTGTTGGGCTTTTCCATTTAAATACAAACACCCACACTAACAGTCTCCGAGTGTGTGTGTGTGTTTGTGCTTGCACGGACTGTTTGCGGCACGTCACAAAAGTTTCCTGTTGAATTTCCCTTCATTTCCTGGCCAAAGAGATTATTATTTTCATTTCATGCCAGGGCCAACGACACAGAAGGCTATATATGTATATTAAGAGGAGACATAAGGGGGCGTGGCCGAGGTCTCATTCGCGTTTTCATATTTATGCTGTCGCCCCGAAAACTGTTTACTTACTCGCCTTCATTAACGCTTCATTCGCGGCAGACTTTTAATTTTCAGGGCGACCTGTTAAGGCCAGGGTTTTTCCTTTGACCGGGTAACTCCGCACATCCGTATATCCGCATCCTTCGTCTTGGGTCCTTCGAGCCGTATATTTGCATACTTCCGGTGCGCGCAAAATGATTATCATTATTATTTCTGTTGTTTGCTGTTGTCGTTACCGCGGCCATTACCGTTATTGCAACAGCACTGGCTCCTTGCTGCTCGCTCCTTGGTCCTGAAGTCCTGCCATCCTTCGTCCTGCCATCAAGTTCCGAAAATGGCCGCCAATCGGAGGGGAGCGTGCGACGGTTATGGCTTATTTGTGCAAATGAGCTGACGTCCATTACATTGTCCATGGGGAGGTGAAATGCAAATGATTGTTTTGGCGCTGGCTGGCTCAATGTCTGCCGCACAACAAGGTCACCGCAGGAGCCCCAAGGACACGAGTGTATGTACTGCACACACACATACCCACACAAACACACGCATCAATTGCGGCTTAAGGAGTGAAAGTAAGTGAAACGGCCTCGCCTGACTTAGTCCACCTGCCTTCGTTTAATGGCCAATAAGGCTGGGTGTACGTATAGTACTGCCCCTTGATTGATTCTCCCCTATAAATTGGCACATTTACTTATCGAAATAAACTCGAGAGAACTGCAAACTTTCGACCACAAAATGCTAGCCAAGTTTGCACGTTGCGCAAACAAATTGCACCTGGCTTCAGTTTGATTGGCCACCTGCAGCCCGCTCCTTTGCATGGCCCTTGGTTTTTCGCTTCAAGCCAGGTCGTAAAACACTTTTGCCTATTTCGCTGAGTTGGCTTTGCCAGGACCTTCCTCCTCCAGATCCTCTAGCACTCCAGCTCCTCCTGCTGTTGTTTTTAAGGGCCATTTGTCCGATGCCCGCGGCTATTTACAGCCATTGTACAGACTTGGCGAATTTATCAAGCATGGCGGAGTCGCTCAGTGGGTCACTGGATGTTGGATAGTAGATGGTGGATGGTCGGAGGTTGGAGGATGCTGGGATTCTGGATGCCGGATACTGGATACTGGATGCTGCAGCTGACGTTTCCGCCCCTTTTTCAGTTCTCTTTTGGCTTAATTTCAAAACAGTTGCGCTTATATTGGCAGTTATGCTGCAAATTTATTGGCATGCTTTGTAAACTGGGTTAGTTGCATATATCTCGCAGCCGCAAGCTGCGAGCCAAACGATTAACGTTGAGTAACCCAAATTGATGTCACCACCCACCGCCCCCCCCCCCCCGCCCTCTTTTGCCCGCTGTAACATCATTTTTTCCCACTCAGCAAAGTTTCGCAGCGGCTGGTTATAGCCCATAAATTCTCATACATTGTCAAGTAATAGCTAAACCCTGTTTACCCCCTGACAGGCAGAAGTTCATGGAGATAAAGAAAAAATGTTGCAAAAATTTGGCAGATGTTTTTTTTGGGAGAGATAAAAACCAGTCTCTTCACTTAACTGAACAGCAAAGGTTTTTAATAGTGTATTAGGACTTTAGAATGCATAATTCTGGCGAGAACGAGTTTAATACTTACCCAATATTTTATACTCATCAAATATTTTGAAGCTATTTATTTGTATATAAGTGTAGGTTCTGCCCCAAGAAGACTTTGCCCTATGTTCAAAATTAGCTAGTTCTCTAGGTAACATAACATATTTTGAGGTAAACCTTCTGAAAAGATTTTTGAGAAAGTCATTTTTAAGATATCCATACCTCTATTCTTTACCATTAAAATTCTGTATTGTAACCTCTTTAAGGTTTTTGAGTAAACTACAACTTTGGTAAAGAAATATGAGTAATTAATTTTCAAAAATTTTCAAGATCCCCAATACTTTTCCTCAGTGTTCTTTGAGCGTAAAACCTAAGCTGTTCCAAGCTTTAGACCGTTGACAATGAACGCGATTCTCTCAGGCGGTGCAACGCCTGACTCGGGTTAATCGGGCGTGCGTGGTGCTTTCCATTTATCGGTCATTAACATAGCCAGCCGGCATGCTCGGAATACCGGATTCTCGAGCAGTTGCGTTCAGAAGACTGAAGACCTTCGTGGGCCGCAAATCGCTTTCCGGCTGTTCGGCAACGAGTATTACTGAATCGAAATCAGGATGAGGCACAACATGGTGGCTTACCTGTACTGCCTGGTCAGGGATCTGTACGCCGAGCACGGGGATCCCCGTGTGGCCCATTTGCCCTTGCTGGGCAACTTGTGGATCGTGCTGGCCATTGTGGCGGCATATGTGGCATTTGTGCTTCACTACGGACCACGCTGGATGGAGCACCGCGATCCCTTCGAGCTGAAGGGGGTGATGCAGGTGTACAATGTGGTGCAGGTGCTGACCAATGCCACCATATTCTACATAGGGCTGACCAACACCTATCTGCAGCCGGGATACAGTTGGACCTGTCAGCCGGTGGATCACAAGGACACCTCGCCGGCCATGATGAATACCCTGTACGCCTCGTATGCGTACTATATGCTAAAGTATTTGGATCTCCTAGACACGGTTAGTAGGAATTTGCTTCGATATCGGAAACTATCTCAGCTTTCAAGTGCTTTCCTAGGTTTTCATAGTACTAAGAAAGAAGAACTCGCAGGTGAGCTTCCTGCATGTCTATCACCACGGCGGCATGGTCTTCGGGGTTTCCATCTTTATGACCTTTTTGGGCGGCTCGCACTGCACCATGCTGGGGATCATCAATCTCCTGGTGCACACGGTGATGTATGCCTACTACTATGCCGCCTCCTTGGGCGCCGTGAAGAACCTTCTGTGGTGGAAACAGAGGATCACGCAGCTCCAGCTGATGCAGTTCGGCTACCTCACTTGCCATTTCCTGCTCGTGATTGTACGGAACCCCTGCCAGTTCCCCGTCTTCATCGCCTTCATCGGATTCATCCAGAACATCTTCATGTTCTCCATGTTCTTCGACTTCTATTACAAAACCTACATACGCAAGCAGCGGAAATCGGCGGAGACCAAGCTGAAAACCAGCTGAACTTCGATAGCAAATAAGGTTCAAGTTCACTGCGCGTCATTTCCATATTAAATTGTGTAATAAGCTGGTCGGTCGCTTATGCAAATAGGCCCCGATCGAACCCAAAATGCCTGGTATAAATAAACATTCGGACTGTGCCCCAACCCCTCCGCCTCATCGCCACAAAAAATACATACTGCTCAATTGTTTTGCTTTGGTAATCAATTTCAATTTGCCAACGGCTAAATTTGGAGGCTCCCAAAACTTTCCCCGAACTTCCCCTAACTCCTTCTTGGCCGCCTGGGAGAATATCAAGGGCCGGCGACAAGTTATGAAGTAAGTTCGCCTGGCATATCTTTTATTAAAGGGTTAAATGAAATATCGATGATGTCGGAACCAGTTATGGCCGCCACGTGTTCCCGAGCCACATTTATGTTGGATTCCGGCCATGTGTCGTTGGTATGTGGCCTAGGGCCACCTTTTAACTTTCTGGCCAATGTTGTTTTTTATGTCCCCTTTCAAAGCCAAAGAGTGGAAAGCCCGCCGCCCATGTTAAACACATTTGCCTAGAAGGCTGCCTCATGCACGGCTTATTCATATTTTCCTTCCATCTTTTTTTATGCTTTGGCATTTTTTCTTTGCCAGAAGTTTTACATCTGCTTTCGCTCCCCGAAAAAAAAGAGCCAGGGGAAAAGCGGGTGAAACCGCTTTAAAAATGCTTGTAAGCAGGGCGGCAAGTGGAAAGCCGCAGGGCGGCGTTTGTGCCTCGTTTAGGCCCGCCCGCACAATATTTTTTCAGTTATGTAAATTTCGGCCCACCAGTCCGGTGATGACGTCTCCCAGGCTCCCAGCAGCCTCATACTTTGCTGCCCAGTCAAGCGGAATCCTTCGATGGCAAATTAAAAGCCAACAAACCGAAGGTTGCCTTATTTATGCGGCTGGCGCAAATGGAGCTTATTAAGTGGCAACAGCAGATCATTGCCAGTCGTTTGTCAAGCTCATATATGTGGCTGTCCTCTTGCCTAATATGGTATGCAGGCACTCAAAAAAAAATATATATATTCTTTATCTAAAAAATAGTTCAGCAATTGATAAGGAAAATTCACTTCTCTATATCCAAGATGACACTAATTATACAATACTGTTTCCTTCTCAGTAACTCGCACAAATTTCAGACTATAAATCTACTACAAATAATGCCTCAAACTTTAACCTTTAAATTCCTGGTCTCCAATTTAAGCTAGTTTCCCGAAACAAATTTAGGCAAACATTTTTTCGTAGTGCTGTTGTGCGTTTGCAAGTAACATTAAAACTTTTCTAATAAAGAACTTCTGCGATTGAAGCCGAGCGTAAATATTCCAGGCGGAAGCTGGTCGGCGGATGTTGTGCATGTTCTGGCCGGAACTTATGTCCGGGTTCATATGTGTTAGCCCTGCACAATGTAGCAACCAGAATCGTCATTAACATCAGTACAACCAGCAGTGCGATCATTGCCAAAAGGGGTTCGATGAACTCGCAGTTGCTGCTCCTGCAGGGATATCAATCGGGCCAAAAAGATTGGTTACCGAGCATGGCGAACATGGCGTATGCTTGATATCTGCCCGCCATTTATGACTCGCATGGCATTTAAGTGCTGGCCGTAAAACTGTTATGTAAACTACGAGTGCGAGTGCGATTGCGATTGCCATTGCGAGTGCGATTCTTTACGGCCACTCTCTGTAGCTACAGCCATAGCCATTACTCAGCATAAAACTTGGCCGGAACCAAAGGACGCGGACGAGGCTCCTTGATTGTGTGCCCATGTACTGTGCACACAGGCGAGCATATCGACTGGGTCAGGACCTCACTGGCCAACTGGCCATTCGAATCCTGCGACAATGTTGTAGCCGAATGTAAATAATAAGTGCGGGAACGTATGCTCCCATTTATTCATGTTGTACAGTGAGCACACACTTTTACGACACGTGCTCCAATGCATTCCAATCAATTCCCAGCGGGTTAAACTACTTCCTATATGTGTTCCTTCCCCCAAACTTTGACCCCACCCTTCGGCAATTATCCAAAAATATGGGCTAATCCTGTTTACCTTTTCGAATTATCAAGAGCAAATCAATTTGCCATTGATGTTGGGCTCGAACATTTAGCCCCCGGGCCAAAGGCTCTTTATAATCCCATGAAAATGAACCCGAATATTAGGCGGACCCAAATCTGGAATCTCTTTCATGTGTGCAGGTAATCAAGTCGGTCTAAAAGGCCACGTTTCGCTGCTCCTTTCACCTGTTGCCGTAATGAAGAAATCTAAATTCCATTAAGTTTATGCCCGCTTCCGTTCGCAGTTCAGTGCTCAATGAAAAGCACTTAGAGTGACCTTTTCCACCCCGAAGCCCACGTGCTTCCACCTACAACCCACGCATATCCCACGTCCCACGCCCCAGATAACAGCAACAATGGCCCCAAATGGGTCACAACATTTTCGGTAAGCTCAACGTATTTGCCTAATGGAGATTAGCCGGCATTTGGCTTTATTTGAATTCTGGTTGGCAATTTATTGCCGATGCTTATCGATTTCTATCGATGTCTCTGCTCTTCGGCCAGTTCCTTGGCGAATGTCGCACTTAAGCACTTTGTAGCTGTGTAGCTTTTTATCGCCCTCATTTTTGGTCTAACGAAACAATAAATCCAGTGCTTCCAGTCTCGAGTGGCAGGTGAATTGTCCGCTGTTAACTTAGTTGAAATTTGTAATAAATTTGCGGCCGAGTGGGTGGGCTTATCTGCGGGCCGGCAATTTCGTTAGTTTGTAAGTACACGGCGCTGTAATTAAGCGCGATTTGAAATATGTGACAGGCGGACCACGCGTGTGTGTAACTCTCGAATAAATCAAAGTAATTAACTGCACGGGCGAGCATGCAACAGGTCACGGGGTCACGCGGCACAGTTAATGTGAAAAGTTATCAATATCTGGGTTAACAAAAGGGGCGGGCGAAAGTCGACCAGCACTCAGAAAATATTAAGGATATGGAATTTGGAAAATATCTAAAGTCTTACATATTGGTATTTAATTTTAAGACAATCTTTTTACAGCGGCATAAAGGCACATAAGTATTTTATAAGTATATTAAGCTTATAAAACACCCCCAGTAAATTTCTTTAATTTCCTTCTCTTGAAGATGATTTACCAGATTACTAAAATGCCTCTTTTAAAATGAATCCAAAAATATCTTCTTAATTGCCATTAAATGTTTGGTTTTTATGTATGTTTAAGGAGAATTTATTGACGTTTCTTTGAGTGCAAATGTTACTCGATTCCGAACGGAAAGCCTTTTCGTGTTCATCCGTTCAATCAACTCAATTAATATTGATGGGGTGGTAAACGAAAAACAAAAGGCGGAAAAAACAGAGCTGTCGAGCGAGCAAGTGTTAAAATCAATGCCCAGCTGGTCATTAATAATGCACTGGCAACTAATGCACTGCTAATATCTGAGCCATTGGCATTTTCCAACCAGCGGGAAACTTTGTGTTTGACTTTGACAAACTTTGTGACGCAACTCGGACTCTCTGGAGCACTTGTGTGCCAGATGGGGAGCAACTTATGACTTATCAATGACCGAACTCCGGCCAAGGCCAGTACACTTGGCTGAACTTTCAGCTGGCCACAGTCGAAGTCGCAATGGCGGCTAAAGGATTCGGGATCCGGGACGCAGGACGCAGGATCCAGGACAAACTTTTCACCTTGGGCTGTCCTGCCACTCGCTCAGTTGCAGCCATAAATCAATACATTTCGATTCCTCTCAGCCGGATGCATTCGACTCGAGTGGAGTCGAAGTGCTCCTGCAGAGTAAATAACCGACAAGGACTTTGCCAAGGACTCGAGCAATCTCGGGCATAAATAAGCATTTGTGTTTTGCAAAGAGACAGCAAGGACCCTTCTCCGCCAGGAATTATCTGCCGGTAATGGAGATTCACAGGCAGCGAACTCTAATGAGCTGGAAACAAACGCCCTTTTCAGATGCACTCTGAGTGACTGAGTTCCGGGGATCCTGGGCTCCTGGGCTCCCGAGATCCGAGTAAATCACGTAGCTCTTGCACTCATTAGCCGGCGGAGTGGTGCCAACATTCGATTCCGACTGCGAGTGGAAAAACACTTTAGCACTGCCAAATGGCTGTCGAGACGGAGCCGGGGAAATAAATGCTGAAATAATATGCTTTATTGTATCGCCAGGCGTTGCCATGAATTTTGTTTCGCCTTTATATGGCTATTTATTTTTATTAGGCCCGGTCGGGACAACAGGGGGTGTGTATGACCAGGTGCTGGCGTGCCAAGACACGGCTCTGCCAAAAGGTTCTCCTTTCCCTTCTCCCAACTACAACTTCCCCCAGGTCGAGTGTGTTTACAAAGGCGCCAACAAAGGCAATATCCACCGACTACTACTCCATACCAACATTGGAAATTGCCCCAAACGAGTTGTGGACAAACAGATACACAATTGGGTAAACTTGGACAAAGTAAATAGGGACGTACATTTGTACAAATAAAATAAAATGCTAATACCAGTGGCCGCAAATATTTTGCCACAAAGTGCAAAAATAATAAATATTACGCAGGAAGAGGAAAAACAACTCCTGAAAGTTTGCCATTTTACATGATTGTGTTTCTGTGGATGTTCGAAATAATAAAATTATGGAGTATTAACTTAAAAATTGCTTGGGTTTCAGATCGAAATTTGAAAAGGGGAAGACAAAAGGAAGTGGAACCAATCCTTAGAGATGGTTATGATATATTTAAGGCACCGATAATTATTATGTTAATTGAATACATAATTGTATAATTAGGGTTGAGTTAAACAATACAATTTAGAGTACTAACTTTAACGATACATCGGTTTTAGAATGATATTCAAGTATGCAAAATATGAGAGGGTCTTAAAGATTGATTTGGCATATTTAAGGCAGTGAATAGTATTATATATATTTTAAAAATTTGGTACAATATTTCTACTCTGTTTAATTTATATACTGTCACTGAGTATGGATCGCTGGTCAGGATAACGACAATGGCCGCGTAGGGTGGCCCAAAAATTGTTGCCGCACGTTTGCACACAGAATGCAGTAAACATAAACTACAAGTGCAGCGACCACGCCCACAACAACCAGAACGCCCATGGCCCGAGCACAGTTGGTGCTAATAACTTAGTTTTCTCCTCGGTTTTTACCCGTTTTCCCTTTGTTTTGCCCTGTTTTTCATGCTCATTTTTTTGCCTTCTGCAGCGACGGGGGGCCAAGTTCAAAACTTTGTGAGCCCCAAGTCCGTCGCACTTTTCGTTTCACTTCGACCCGCTCCGCTCCATGGGTCATGCACATTCCTCTGTTTATTTGCCAGTGCTCCAACAATTCATCGGTCATGCAGCTCACGTAGCCACGAATATAAACCAAAACCGAGAACTAAAACTAAAACACAACCGAGGCGCGCCAGAAGTTTTCCTCGAAGGATGAAAGGTGCCTGGCGGCAGTGGCAATTGTGCTATTTAATTAAAACTACATTTCGGGTCTCGAGGAGCAGAACGAAGAAGCCCCCGTACTCGAACTCGGACACTTGATGCCTGGGAATTAGACCCGGAATCATTCCGGAGTGGGTGGGTCACAGTCGTAAAAATCATGGCAAGCACCGCGCGAACCTCCTTAATTTGCCCTTTTCACATAATTTACTCTTTCAATAATTCACACGCCACCAACGCGGCAGCACGCGTAAATTGCGGCCAAAACACGGCCAAGAAATTAAAAATACAACACGGCCGGCAAGAAAGGGCGGCGAAAGGATTGCTCTGACAGCTTTACTAATTGGTTTGTTTTACTCGTGACTCTAATTAAAAAATTTACTTTACGACTCCGGAACGCCGCGGAAAAAGAGCGGACGTAATGACGGTACGCTGGCCGAGTGCGGAATTATTTTTCGGTGGGCCCGGGCCAAAACAAACAGAGCAGCGGAAAAAAGCGGGAAATAAATAAAAAATTAAATGAAGACGGACGGGGGACGACCGGAAAAGGAAGAGGCAGCCCAAGACAAGATGCTGCGGCGGCCGGAAGTGGTCACTGAAATGTATGAAAAACCTCAATAATGGCGGCGTAAATTGGCAGCTGAAAGCGCTGGCCAAACCGCCATTCGCTGACCTCCTGACCCCCAGCCCCTGGCATTGACATCATCTGCTCGGCGAAGAACATGTTCCATTTGGCCTTATCGCTGGCCACAAATCTGTGACCAGAAGCTGGGCTCGGTGCCAAAATGCGCCACCTAATGCCACACATTTAATTAGGGAGAAATGGGAAAATTGGGAAAGGACGAAAAAAAACCTCAACCATTTTCCGGGTTCGAGCATAATTTTTTGCCAGCATTTAGATGAAGATTATCAGGGCCCGAGGCGAGAGATGCACAGAAATCAGAATGAAAGAAAGATGGAGCCGAGAAAAAAGGGATAATTGCGAGAGAATCGCTGTTTGTATTTTAATTAAACGCTGGACCCGAAAAAATACGTATTTAGACGTGCCAAATGTCATCATGGAACTTTCCGGAATTAAAATATCCGTCTGCAAGACAGAAAGCACTTTCTTCGCCGCAACAACCGTAGTCGCATTAAATCGAATTAAATGCAATCAAAGCAAAGACTAACCACCCAATCCATCGAGGCCCGGAGCTCTAAAGAGCTAATTTATCGGGTATAGTGAAGACTCCATTTTTTCCTCTATTTTTTCGCCCCGACAAGTTGGCGGAAGTTTTCGGATCGGAGGAAAAATAACATGGCAAAGAGAATGGGGGGATAATTCTGTTCAATGATTGCAATTTCAAGCTGCGCGTACTCTCGAGAAATCAGGCAAACATTTCGAGTATTTCGGTTCGATTAGTTTTTTCCGGCTTTCCACCAGGCCGCAGAGGTCAGTGGAGGTGGTCACGGCTTGGAGGCGGATGTCTGGCCAGGTGCACTGCCAGTGGCCCGTGTTTTCCCATGTCTGGGCTCGAGTTAGAGTTAATGTCCATGTCTGTGTCTCTGTTTATCTATACTTTTTCGGTGCACAAATTGGAAAAGTTCCACGGGGCACTGGCAAAACAAATCCGCCAAGGCAAAAAATCCAACTCAATTTCCCATCTATATTAATTTTCAGCTCGATTCGCTCGTGTTCAAATTCCAAACGGGCTGAAAGGTTCTTTAATTTCGCTTAAATTAGTCGACCATTTGTCAGAAAAGCGAGTAGAAACCGGCTTTTTAAATCGATAATTGTGTGTGCGTTGGGAAAGTCACTTTTCTCCTCCATCTCCTACGTGAGTTTTCTCGGGACATAATGTGCGCCATAATCATCTCAAAGGACACACAGGATTTGCATATTAAATACATTTCCCAGCGACATCACATTTCGGGCGCTTTTTTCGTTCTTTTTCGCCCCCCCAAGGAGACAATTTCACTTTGTTTCCTTTAAACAGACAGTTTTGTTAAAATCAAGTACAAAGTGGTGGGCGTGGCAAGCCGCATATGTACGCCTTCTTGAAATGTCGGCATCAAAACGACAAATAAACAACCCACATGTGCGCCAGTATATTTTTCAGCTGTATGAATAAGTGAACAGGCCGAGGAAAATGAGATTCTGCGAGATTTCCCCCTCCACAGCAGATATTAAAATCTGAATTTAGCCGAAATTCATTTACTTATTGACATAATTTAGCGTTGCATACTTCTTGGGGTTGAGGCACTTGCTGATAAGACATTTGAGTCGTATGAGAGGGGAAAATTACGAGGGGAAAGAAAAGCCAGCGAAACAAGGAAAAATCAAAGCTGGAAGTTGTCGCACCCTTGGGACCTTGGCGGCGGTATTTTTATTATCGGCCCAGAGATAGAAACACAGCCACGAGCCACCCAACCAAAACCGAATTGAGATGCTAAGCACTGCGCTGAGATTTTCCATTTGTTCGAAGAGGGGGTCTTCAGGGTTTGGGGTTGTGCCCCAGGAATGTCGCCGAAGACCGCAGAGCCCAGAAACGGGTGACATTGAGACGCCGGCGGTAGACAAAAGCGGTAGATAAATTACGAGCAACAATGGTGGACCTCTCAGCTCTCAGCTATCTGCCGGGGGAATGAATGACTGCAGGAGGATGATGTTTCGCTGGCATCGTTCCACTTTCATTCCAAGCCCCCCTCCATTACCGCAAAAGCCGAGAAACGGTTGCGTGAAAAGAAATAATGAAGACCACCCCACCAAACCCACCGCTCAATCACCCAGCCACCCCGTTATCAGAGAAGCCAAGGGTACTACCTTTATTCTTGCCATTATAAGGCGTTAAATGTACCTTAGAAAGATGATATGATCAACCATTCATTACAAGAAAATATAGAAATAGACTTGGCCTGAAGCGCTTTCAAGATGCTTGAGGGTATGATATTTTATATCAAATATTACTACAATTATCACAATACAAATATCTTGGACTTTAAGTGTCTAAAAGTATGCAGTGAAAAAAGGATTGGTGAATTTCTGTATGAATTTATTGTATTTTCGAGCTTTAAATATTTTGTTGCATACTTACAGACACCAAAAATAAGTACCTTGATTTATTATTATTTCGGAATGTATCTGTCTTATAAAAGTACCCAAGTACAGCCCTCAGAAAACTACCCATCCCTGTCGGCCACCCAAATTTCCCCCTCGAAAAGCAACGAAGTGCCAGGTGAGATTGGTACTCCTGCTGCCAAGATTGAGATAACGCGGGAATTTGTCGCGCTGGCAGATTTGAAGCAGTGACTTTGATAAGCCGGCAAACGGGAGCCAAAGTTGCCATTGTGATATGATGGTGCCAGGAAAAGGAAAAGGAGCTGGAGCAGGAGCTGGAGTCCCGGGATGCCAATCACAATATCGCAACAGGGCCGCTGGGACAGTTTCGCGCCTGCCGGCAATCGGTTACAGAAAATTCCAGACGATAAGTCAGGAAGATGTCGCCAAGGAGGATGACGGATCCATTAGCCCCCAGTGTCTGTGCTTTGCATACTAAAAGCCAACACGTTCTGGCCAAATGAGAAATGGAACGTCAACTGTGTGGGCTTATTGATTTAAGCGCTTTTAATTGCAGACAACAGACGGGGAGCCAGAAGTGGCCATCTCGCAGTCCCCTCAAATGGATGTGGATGTGGATGTGGATGGATGGAGCTGGAGATGGCTGTCGTGGCTACGTGATCGTGCCTTTTAATATGCAGGCGCATAAATTAGAATATTTAAATTGAGTTCTTTGACACCGCGTGGCCGGGCGAACGAAATTATAGAAGCTTATGTTTTCAATTAAGCAGTTTTTGCACATCAGGTGCGTTTTATGCCACTCAGACGGTCAAACGGCTGACGGGGGTGTTCCCGTGTATCCTGCGGGTTTCGGGTGGCGGGTGGTGCAGGAAGCCAAGGACCTAATGACAAGGACAACTGAGCGCGCCGTCGTTAAGCTTTTTAATGTACAATTTCTGCCGCCAGACGACGAGGAGACCAGCTGCCGTCAGCAGAGACAATGAGAAAAGCTGCTGAGCTGGAGAAAGTTGAGAGAGACGAGAAAGCGCCGGAGAAGAGGGATATATATTAAAGCCGACAACCCAGAAGTGCCGAAATTGAAATGAGAAATCGAGCCCGCTTCCCAAGATGGCGTTAAGTATTTTCTCATAACCCAGCTAGGCACTGAAAAAAAAGTAATGGTAGAATAAAAACTAACTGGGATTAAATTTGTGTATCTTTGGAATACATTTAAAGGGGTGTCACTTAAAAAATCCTGCTAGTATATTCCGGTTCCATTAAGTTAAATCCTTTATTATTCCTGAAAAATTATTCACAGCCCACAAAATATTATTACAAAGAATATATAAGAAAAATCTTTATAATTTGATTTGAAATATAATATTATTTCTATTACACAGAAAGTTATATTCCTTGACAAACTACGGTCTTTTTTATTAGGTATTTTTGTTGTGGGCAACAAAATCTTTTTAATTTGATTTGAAATGAAATATTATTCCTTTTACACTGAAAGTTATATTCCTTGACAAACTAGGGTATTTTTCATTAGTTCTTGTGACCAAATGGAAAATCCAACAGTTTCTGTTAATGTAGTTAAAATGTTACTTTATTGCTTTATCTTGCAACAATTTTCCCAAGTGCACTGCCTCCCTCCAGCAGCAGGTGCTGTCGAAGATGCCCGGAAATATGGCCATAAATGTCTGCAACTCGTTGGCAAACCGATGGGGCGGGGGAGGGGGCGGAGGGTGTGGGCGTGGGCGTTGGCTTTGACGTGGGCGTGGCTGTCAACCCGGCATCATCAAGTGCAAACAATGAGCGCTTCAAGTGGCTGCCGAAGGGGGAAGCTCGGCAGGATGGGGACAAGAGGCTGGCTTGTTTAATGAAAGGACACAGAGTGGCAGGCGAAAGCAAAACATATGAGCAAAGGACTGTTTAATGAATAGCCCCGGGTTAATATTTGTCTTGCCTTCTTTCTGGCTCGCTTTTTTGTTTGGCACTGGGCAGAAGGGACAATATTGAAGTTTCTCGTTAGGAGAAAATAAAAAACGCCACCCAAACCAATCTGCCGAAGGTTGGCAAACAAAGCAGCTTTTGTTTTCAGTTTCCAGCAGATCCTGAGATGCCTCAGGTGTAAACTTCAAAAGGAGCTGAGGGCATGGGGCAGAAGCAGACATTTAGGGGGATGATGACGGTAATGAGACAAACGGATCGCAGTGGGCCATCTTAATATGATTTATGTCCATAACGATAGACACATAATGCATAAATCACTTATCCTGAGATATGTTGGACCCCGGGGTAGTCATTTAGCTCAGACGACGGCTTATCAAATACCATTTCGATTCTCTGTCCATGTTCCCAAGAAAGGAGCAGACATGTCACCCGGTCGAAGTGAAAAGAAAAACAAATATCTGACGAGGAATAGCAAGTTAATAGCAAAATGCTGCCAAAACACATCCGAGACATACAAGCTTATTGGCAGCATCATTCATCTCTGCATACGGACTGTAAATACGGGCGATATGACAAAAATATGGGTGGCGGTGTGGGTGGGATTGGGAAAGATGGATAGATGGATATCCAGGACACGCAGGACGGCAAGGAGACACTTGTTTTTGCCTTATCTGGCTGGCAGCTTGTTGATTTGCATCTGTTTTCCCACCGCTCACAAAATAACGAAGAGCAATAACCGAGAGGAGCAAGAATCCAGCAGACTCATTTCCATACGGGCCACAGCAAAAAAAATAGAAAGATGAACGCAGAGCCACAGGACACTCCCCTCCCTCAAATGAAAATTGAATGGATTTTGATTTCATATTTTTGCTGTTGGCATATTTTAAAATTTGATTTACTTGCCACATGCTTAGACGAAACGAAAGCGAAATGCAAACTCCATTGGTTCGCCGGGCGAGATAATCTGTCAGACTTTAAGAATTATGTAAATTCTTGCGTGGGTTTGGCATTAATATGGTTTGTTTATGAACTTTCAGATTTGAATAATAAAGTTACGTTAAAAGACATTCCTTGCAGTCTTTCTTTAGACCAATATCTAGAGATAAACTAAATTAAACTGAATTTCTTAAGAAAAATGGTAGAGGACCATAATATTAATTTGAATATAAAAACTATGATCTGAGTCGAGAGTTATGTTATGCTACTTAAGGGTCATCTGAAATTTCCAGCAGCTATTAACGCCGAACTACCTAAACGTCCCCGAGGAACTCACGCAATGGCAGGGGCGGGAAGTCCTTCGCAGGGACTTGGGTCTTGGGTCCTGGGTCTTGGGCTTATCCAAGATCGGTTGGCTGCTTTGCATAATCGTTGACTGTGACATGGCCTTTAAATGTACGACACACGCAGTGGCATTCCGCCCACTCCCCCGGGGCCACGCCCCCCGGTGGCCGGAGGCCTTGTACGCCTCTTACAGTTTTATTAATCGGCGCGTGTCACTTATTAGCCGCAGGATTTTTCATGTGCCCTACACGCACTTGGCAGGGGTGGTTGAGCCGAAGGACATTCCTCAACCCTTTGACGGCAAACAAGAGCGGCATTTTGCCCTTTGATAAATGAGGCATACACATTAAGCCGGCTGCAGAGAGAGAAATAAAAAAAAGGACTAGCAATCGCATAGAGGAATCAGCAGAAAAGCGGCTACGACAACAATATATTATAATTTCTCCTTTCTCCAAATTAGATGTGCATGTTTACCACTCATATTTTATCAGATAAGTCGCAGACTAAAATTACCAGTTTACTGGCACGATTATAGTTCCGAGAAATGGAAAATTTCCAATGAGAATTGTTGCTACATAAATGGGCTACATACAACATTGTTGTGGCCAACAAAGTTTACTTATCTTGTTAGCGCTGCAACAGCACACTACATTTAATTAATTACTTATTTCTACAATGGCAAACCATTTCTGATTCGTTTTGTATTTTATTTTATTTATTTGCAGGTGAGTTCTGGCCGGACAGACGAGTCGTGAAAAACAATGGGTAAACATAAATTGCACAAAAAGAGCAAAGCAAACAGTGGCAGTTGATGTTATTTATTAATAGGGCGTTTATTGTTTAACCTTGTGTTGTGTAAGCTGAACTTTAAAACACGGAATAAAATGGGGCGTTTCTCGATTGAAACCGAAGCGACTGATTAAAAATGCAATAAATTCAAACTGAGATGCACTGGCAAGTCTGTCGGGATGATCACTGTGTGTGACAGCCGATGCATGAAAAATGCAAAACTGCAGGGGGTGGAATCGGAACTTGTTTTCCAATTCCAACCATTTTCAAGCAAATTGCTGAGCAGAGTCCTCCCTGAAAACTAATCGGAAATGCAACCCCGACATGGGCCCACAAATTCCCATCCAAATCCACTCGATGCAGCGACACAAACACAGACCGAGATTGGCATTTCTAATTCAATTATAATTGCCGGCTCATCGCCCCGAAAAACCCATTCCGACCGCAATATTAAAGTCTTAAAAATGCATTAAAGCCGCAGCTCGGTGAGCCTGCCGCCTCCTGACTAAAGCGAAAATCAATAAAATTTATTACATGTCACTTTTGCAAAGAGCCATCCTTTGCTTTCCGGAGCAGCATCAGCTGTGCACTGATAAAAATATACTATTTTATATTTATTCAAATTTTATTATCATTTTTGTTTTGGCCGATTTCCATCATGTCATGTGAAGGGTCTAGTTTGTAAGGTGTCAGAGAAACCTTACAATAAGTTAAATGGTTCGGAAAACACTAGTTAAGAGCTTTATGTTTGCTAAAACCTAACACAATATTTGAGAAACTAAACTAACTATACTTAACTTAAAGATAAACGTTATCCTGACATCGAGAAATCGGCCCTTAAAGGGATTAAATACAAGAATAAGCTAGAAGACGTGTGATAAGTTAGGTCTTAGTAGGATTCTAAACATTTTAACCACATTTTAATTAAATTTTTATTAAATTATACATTTTTCTCCTAAGTACATTTTAAATTTCAAATCGAAAGTGATATTTTATTAAAGGAGTGGCATTTTATTACAGTGCCACGAACCAAGTCTGTCTATCTGAGCGCGCCAATGGGGTGGCTTGTGTCTGTGTGCACACATTTGGCACAGTTTTCAATTTCATTTTCCACGCTGAATTAAAAGCAAACTACACTCGAATGCCTGGCACATGCGAGTTTGAGTTTGAGTCTGAGGCGGTGGCAAGGAGTCCTCGTCCTGTTTCTCCTTTGCCGGGGAAAAATCGAGTCAACTAAGCAGCATTCCGTCTGCTGCCGCAGGATTATTCTTTGCCGCCTTTTTTCCTTCTGTTCGCCCCATTTGCTGCAACGACTTGCTGACTAACTGTGCCGGCAACGACAATCTCTGGCCCTCTGGATCTGGATCTGGATGGCTGAAAGCCTGCAAGGCTGAAAGGCAGCCCGCCTGGCTGGCTTACTTCCTTTTGGCCGCCTCCACTCGTGTGCACAGCTTGTTTCCGTTTCCGGCGCAGACAACATTTGCTTGGCCCTCACTTGGTCGCCGATAACTTTCAAGTTGGCAAACTACCCACAGCTGTTCGACCCAGTTGCATTGACTTTGATTCGGAATTCCCATTGAAATGCGGCCCATTATCGAGCGTAGAAGAATCTAGTCCCTTAAATTAAAGTAATTAGAAGGTGACCCTTCTTCCACTGTCAATTGAAAAAGCTCTGGGCAGCATTACATTGACACATATCAAAATCCAATGGGGCTCCATATATAATTGATTGGCAAATATGCAGGCCAGGGACTTAGACCAGATAGAAATCTTAGAACCAGACAAAGCAAAAGGCACTGGGATATAAATTCATGCATACATAAGCAGGGATTTGACTTGCCCTCCGCAGGCTGAAGAGTCTGAGTCCTGTCCAGTCGCCTCGGACATGGCCATTAAATTTGGCTTAAATATGAAATAGCTTCGGTCCGTAGAGAGAGAGACACAAGTCTGGCGAGTGTTTATCTTAAAAATTTCAGAAGACCTATGAGCTCTGCGGGGCTGACAGATTGTCCGGAGGAGCGGGTGGAGCTGCAATTTCTGCTTGATTTATGCCCAGCAAATGAAACCACAGGCAACCAGGACAGCCCTTTCCTTTGCCATCGTAGAAGCTCTTCTACGGGCAGGATCTGAAAAACTGTTGCCCAATTTGTCTGGCTGCGTGTGGATGCATTTCCATTTGCCTTTGACTTGAGCGCTCCAGCCCAGCCTCACTTTTGCTGGTATTTAAACAATCTAAATGATGCTCTTGGTCCTGCCAGCAAATTGAAATTTACTGCCCTCTCTTGCTTGACATTGCTAAATGTTTGTTCGGTTCCCCGGGCTTTGGCTTTATCTTTCGCAGTGTCACCATGTCGGGGAGGGAATCACCTACCTATATGGAATGGGACGCAGACCTCGACCTACACAACCGACCTCATTAACATTTTGCTAACAAACGCACCACAAATTATCCCGTTTAATTTATTTTCAAACTCCCCGCTCGTCCGGCAAACTCTAAAAAGAATTCAGAAAAACGGAAAACAGTCGACCACTGGGCAAACAAGGGACGGGAAACAGCAATCACAGACAGAGGAAACACTGTTAAATAAATGAGCAGAAATAAGCAGAAATAAGCGCAATGCAAAGTAACAGACAAACATTAGTTAGCTGGAACTGAAAATTGGCCAACGGCACACGAAAATGGGAATGGGGACTTGGATTTGGTTTTTCTAAACCGCATTCCTGTTGTGATTAAATGCACGTAATTATCCCGACTAATAGTGAAAATGCGGCCAGGGAAAGCTCTTTAAACGGATGCTGTCGGCTTATCAAGTTGAATCCGATTAGGCGCCTTAAATTACGCAAAAATTTGGCATCCAGCTTATGGAGTATAATATATTTATTGTATGACGGGCCAAAGTTATCAGAAGATATCAGAATGTTTACGGCTTTCGTCCAATTTTTGGTGGTAAGAGGGCGGCGACGGCCATTGTTTGCTCTTCATATTAACAATATTGCGCCCGACGACACTTGGCTGACCCTCATAATAAAATAATAGGATTTGCGAGGCGGCCAAACATTTGCATTTTGGCCTCAAAGAACACACTCGCCTGGGCAAACAGTTAACACAAATATGAGGCGGGCCGAGAGACAAAGGTCGTTCGCCAACATGGCCGCCTCCTCGACTTGGCCACGTTTGTGCGGAGTGCATATAAGGATTTTACCCATTTCAAGAACTTTGAAAAATACCTTAATTCATACTTATTTCATAAATGTAGCTGTAGCCGTCAACACAAAATTTATATGGTAACCCAAGGATAATTTATTTTAAAGGATTCCAGTCTTTTAAAATGGAACTCTAGAAACTAGGTCCTCAAAACACAAAAATGAACCTTTAAGTCCTTTTAAATATATATCTTCCAAAAAACTTAGAGATAGGTACAAAAAAGAAGGGTAGATATAGATAACACAAAGGAATTCACAACAAGTTTTCAAAACAGAAAACTTAATCTTCTAAACCTTAAACGTTTTTACTTTAACTTTTGAAATAAGAGAAAGGAAAAATAATATAACTATGTTTATACGTTTTACATTTCTTTTGTTTTCCTAAAACTAGTATATTTTGTAAATTTTAAATATCATAAAAACCCCGCATAAACGTGGTTTAAGTGGTATGTGGGTGTGTGTCTGTGTGCTGAATGAATTTGCCAAGTTTTTGCACTTCGGGCTATTTGCTGGATAAAACTTCCACCGCCAGCTGACTGGAAATAAAACTGCAGACAACCCTTTGCCCTGCAGAAGGGGAAAATTCGATTTGATCCCCTAGCAGTAGCCACTCACCTTTTCCCCTCTCGTGAGTCGACTGCCTAAGCTTCCTACCGCTTTTCCGAGGCGGTAATTAAAAGCAATTTGTAAGTTAAGCCGCCGCACACTCACGTTTTGAGTTTCGGCCCGAAACACAGGAGCAGCCTGGATTTTAGGCGAATAATAACCGGAGAGCCCTGGGGCTGTTTAGTCGCCTTCCAAGGACCGGCCATAACGGAGCATTAAATTTATCAGTTCGTTTAACAGCGAGAAGCGGCAGCTTAAATGCTCAACTTTCGATGGCGGCGGCGGCGGAAGTGTTCCGAAGTCAATTTTTATTGGGCTCCGCTTGTAAAAAGGAGCAAATCTGATACACGAAATTTCAGATATCTACAGGAAATAAAACAAAACGATCGTGGGAGTGAAATCAAATTGAAATTTCTCGTCGCTGCTCCAGACTTTTTGGGGGCAGCTAGGAAGCAAAGGAAAAGGCGATGGCTGGGAAAAAATCAGGCAAGCCAAAGAGAAATCGAGCGAGCCATAAACGGTGGATGATGGGAAAGTGGGGAATGGGAAAGGGAAAAGGAAAGCATCTACCAACTACCGACTACGAAAAGCTTTGGACAGGAACTGGACATGCGGCGCGGAAATGTCTTGGGCAAAAAAGTACGAGTACAAATGCTCCGCGACAGCCAAAAAACAAGAAATGTGAAAAGTTCAAAGACGACGGGGCCAGAGAAAAAATGAAAATTGAATGGCCACGCTCGGTTGGTTTTTTCATCGTGGATCCTGGTGGGAGGAGGTCCCCGTTTCCTTCTTCTTTCCCCTTTTCTCTGCCAGCTCTGTAGTCCTTTGCTAGGACGACCAGGAAGATGGCCATTATACTTTATGCAAATCTTGTGGCAGCTTTAACAAACCTCCGTCCCAGGCCCTGGAAAAAACCGCACAGGAACAGGACGAGCAAAAGCGAGAAGCTGCTGCTTCGTCCTTCGTCCTTCGTCCTTGGTCGCTCGGTTGGCCAAAAGCCGCAGCAGGAACAACAACAACCAGCCAGAGCACCACGCATTTTAATTTAATTAATTTAAATTCTTAATGTGATATCTGGCGCCACCCACTCGCGACGCCTCTAACTCGCAGGGCAACTATCTTGTATATTTAATGGCATTTTTTCGCTGGCACTGCAATTGCTTAATGTTTCGTAAACAATTTTGAGGCGTTGCAAATGAATGGCCACCACGGCGAGGACTCCAGTGTCGAAGTTTTCCGAGCAATTGAAATTGGAGTGGTTCACGCAAATGGCCTTAAAATTCAAATTAGCTTGGTGCACGAGTTCCGTAAGCCGGCACCATTACTCATATGCCGTGTGGGTGACCTTTTTTATTTTCCGGTTCCTTCCGCCTTCACATAAGACCCACAGAAGTTCTCGAAGAGAAGCGGTGTGTGTCTGTAAAATATTAGTGAAAATTCCTGTCAATATATAACCGCAAACATTTCTGTCTATTGAGAAGTTTGATTTACGGCTGAATATGTGTATGAGGATGCGGATGTGTCCTTGTGGCAGATTAATGGCTTGTTTTTCCCCACTTCCCTCGCTTATTAGGCGAACATGTGCGTGCGGTTGAGCGCGTGTTTCTGGGGCAATTGCCAGCATTTCCCAATATTTTCTGAGAACCATAACTACCAAGTCAAGTCCGCACGTTTGTGCGGCTTTAATATTTTTATAACGCCCGAGTTCCGAGGGCTCTTCTATCTGCCTCATATATTGTTTGTGGGCTAGCAGGATGCGAAAGGATTTTATCCTTCATATCCTTTGCTCTTTGCTGTTTGCTGGCTCAGCAAAGGAAAAGCGGGAGTATTGTTTTTATTATTTAATTTAAAGGGGTTGCCAATGCGCTTGAAATATAAATTGCCAAATAAATAACAGGAATTCATAATAAGTTTATGGCCGGCCCATAAGAAGCTGCCTGGATGTTCAGGCATGACAGGGCAATAAAACCGTTTACGACGCCTCTTTCGAACCCCATCCCCATAAACATATATTCCCATACCCATTCGGAATTTGAAGAGGCGAGTCACTGCTCACACGCTTATTACGCATACGCCAAGTGCAGCGTCAACAAGCGTAAATCAAACGTGGCTCAACTCGAACTGGAACTCGAGCTCAAAATGGAACTGCAACTGCAAATGCAAATTGAGAAAACTGTCAGCGGCAGTAGAGGAGGAATCAGAGGAATCAGAGGACTCAGGACTCAGGACTCAGGACTCACAGGACTCCTAGTAGTGCATGCTAAGTGCAAACGTAAACGAAAATAGCTCGGAAAAATAGCATTTCGCTTGCGGATTTATTTGGCATTTCAGAATTTAATGCGAACTCTGCTCAAATAATGTTATGCAAATGATATGTGCATAAAAGTCAAGCTCGATTCTGACAGCGGCCACGCCCCCACGCCTCCACAGCCAAGGCCAGATGGGCGGGGATGAGCTGGAAAATGTGTGGCAGCTTGGCAGCTCTGGCAGCACATGTGAAACCAGTTAGAAAGATGAATAGATTGACTATCGACAAGCGCGAAAGCTTGACGAGTTCACGCCCACCGCTGCATCATCGGGTGGGAAAAGCGGGGTGGGAAAAGCGTGGGAAAAGCGGAAGTAACGAGGGAAAAGCAACGCGGGAGAGCTGACAGCATTTGCATATTTCGGGTGTCAAATGGCAGGACTTCTCCACCTGGCTGATGGAAGCCGATGGCTTTTGGGCTTGGGGTTGGGGTTGGGCTTTTTGGGCTGGAGTTGGGGTTGGGGTTTCGGGTAAATGGCATTCGCTGCTTGAATGACATTTCACTCGTACGCTTTTTGTCATTTTTTCTGCGAAATTGCTGGGAAATTGCTGTGCCGACGTAGCAGGTCCATGGCACGTTTTCCACGCCTCTGCCGTTGACGTGCACTTTTCCGTTGCCCCGAAACCCCCTCTGAAAAGGGGATTTTGATAAATGCACTTACGACTCCGGAGTCAGCCAAGTCACTAGAGCTTACTAACTGTGATGTTCGGGGGTTTTCTTCCGGGGGGCAGCATCCCTTCACTTAATGGCTAGGGTGGGCCCAAATTGCAGGCAATAAAAATGAATTGGCCGCTGCTAGCTGCGCTTTAAAAACAACATTGCACCGCGGGCCAAGAGTCGACACCGTAAATAATTTGCATGCATTAAATATGCAACAAGGTAAAACAACAGAAAATGCAATATGCTGAGAGTGTGGAGTGAGGGCTGGGATCTGGGACCTGGATTTTCCTGGCAGGTGTGGCAACCTATCCCGCGGCTCTCCGCTCCATATGCATGGAAATCTCGGCTAACAAGCCAACTCCGCGCCAAGAAAGTGCCAAACAAAAAAAAAACAGTAGTAAAAAAAAAGGAAAATGTAATGAACATTCCCCCAGTAAACTAAAATATTTGTTCCTCGCTTCGTTTTTGGTTAGTTTTTCTCGGTTTTCCTTCTTACTCCCCGCTATGCATATTTTAAAATGCATTGAAATGCAGATAGCTCGCCAGGTGGGCGGGAGTGGGGTGGTTGATGGGATGGGGGCGTGGCAGGTGGCGAGTAAACACTAAACAAATGGCAACACAAGCAAAGATGCTGATCATATACAAACACTACGACACCGACACCCCCACCCCCACCCACACCCACAGAAACCCAATATGCCCAGCACACATGTACCCACGACACGTGGCAAAAGTTTTAATGAAACAAAGTGTGGCTGCTGTTGCAGGTTGCTATTGCTGTTGCCGCTGTTTCTGTTGCAACTACTTCTGCTCAGGGGCGGAGGCAACCAGCTTTAAGGGGATGTTATAAAAAAAATGCAAGAACGAGTTATATTTCATTGGTAGCCAAAAGATACTCTTTTATTTTAATTAAGCTTTGAATGAAAGTAGACTATTAAAGGCCAAGATATATAAAAATAAATACAAGAAACCCTTTTTATTAATGTTATATTGTCACCTTTATAATTATAATTATTATAAATTATTATAAATAACTTAACATTTAAAATATGCCTTAAAAGCCCATAGCTTTCCATATAAATGGGGAAACAGTACAAGACCATACATATTTTCTACAGTTTTTTAAAACAAAAAAAAATATTTTCTTTCTAAATTATTAAAAAATATTTAACTAAAACTCGTGGTGTAAAATTTAAAAATCATCTTAAGTATTAGTATACAACTTGTTGATTTAATATTTGTAATATTGAGTGCATTGTTTTTATTCCCTTTGACTTGAAAACAAAACTCTTTCATATTAAGTTGTACAAGTGTTTTAAGCGTGTTTTGAGCTCCGAGAAAAAGTCTGCATCCCTTGCCTGAAAAATCGTGGGAAAAATGGTCTGTCGTGTAAACGGAACCGCAGAACCGAACCGAGAGCAGAGGCAGCTTGCCGCGGAGGCTGCAACCGCGCAACGGAAATGAGAAAACGCTGCATGTGCGGGCTTTGCGTCCGCCGAAAATAATGCAACAAATTTAGTGAGCTGACTGGGAAATGGAGTGCATGCATATATCAGTCGCCGGTGACAGCGTTCCCAGCTGCTCCTCATTGTCAACCGCACTGCCGCTTGCCGGCACAAAACAATTCGAGTCGCACGAAAGTGCATCTGAATCCAAAACTATAGCTGCAGCCGCAGAAAAGCACAGGGATGCGTCGAGGAGATGCCTCTACAGATTTCGGCAAAACAATTTCAAATGCCTCGCATCGAATCGATTCAGACTCTTTCGTTTGCTCGCGGCCACGAAAACTGCGACTGCAACAGAAACAGAAACTGAAACTGAATCAGAACTGAACAGATCCAAATAGGTTGGGGACAGAGGCCTCCGGCGAAAGTATGCCAATGCACTTCGTTTACAAAAGCAGGTGCAAATGCCACAGTCACCGCTGCTCGCGAAGCTCAACCACCATTACCTGGTTAAGGGGGCCGGAACAGAACGGCCTGAGAACGGGAGATATGGTACAGGGAGAAGAATTTTGAGAAAAGGTTCCGAAAAAATATACTAGGAGGGTTCTAAAATCATAGACCTGCAATACTGAAAAAAAAAATACTATTGCTTCCACAGATTTTTGAACCATTTAGTATTTTTTAAATATTGGTAAGAACGTTTTTGCAATATTAAACCATCAGTTTACTTTTATATTACCGTACTATGTTTATAAAAATTTTATAATGAAATTATCAGCGCTTCAATTGATTCGGCATTATACTCAAACAAAAAAATAATAAAAATAAAAATAATTTAATTCTATACCTGACACAATCTTCTGATCTATTGTATCCTGGCAGAAAACTCGCTTTCCGAAAATGTAATATTTGATATAACATATGTAATATTTCTGTATACTTTATGCCTGTTTGGATTCATATTCTTGATTTGTAAGGTGTTTTACCTTAACCAATTTACACCAGTCGGGAAACTATTGTCAAGTATTGTTGTTGAGTAAATATTAAGCCGTAAACAGGCGTTCTTTTCAGTGCACTTCACTGCAAGCAGCGTCGCTATTTATGCAACAATGTTGACGGGGCTGCATCCCCTTTTTCGCCGCCCCTCGTCATGTCGTTAGCTGCTAAAAACCCCCGCCACGTAAAGTGTGTGTTTGTGCACGATATAAATTATTTAAGCAACAAACTGTGCTTTTCGCACCACTTTCGCCGCAGAATGCTGAGCATATCACCGCTGTTTGCAGGCAGGTGGAAATCAATCGGCACTGAAAGAGGATTGAATATCCCCGCCATTGTCGTGAGTGTTGCGCAGACAATGGGTCTCACATGGTCGAGCTGGAAACGCGTTTCAAAATAGAGTCTATTGTGCGGTGCAGCTGCAATGTTGTATGAATTTTTGATGTAAGTGCTCGATGTGCGAGTGTATTTGCTGGGGGGGAGGGGGGTTGCCTTAAAGGGTGTGTGCGTCAGTGCGAGTGCGCACTGTACGGTGGACTCATGGACTCATGTGACACAGTTTCCGCGACAGCGAGGACAAAACCCATTCGAGCTCATTTTTCAGCACGGACAGAGAGAAAGTGTTCGGCGCGGAAGTGGCGAAAGTTTCTGCGTTTTCTGCAACGCACGCGACTAGCTACGTGAGCCAGTGGAGGGTATGAATTTAAGAACTCTTAAATTCGAGCTCGGATTTAAGTGCAGCACGGGAAGAAACAGAGATTGCCTTTTTAGGACCCAGCACTAGTCATTATTTTGATGGACTAAGGGACTTATCTTAGAAATGAAATCCCCCTTCTTCTTAATTTGAGGACTTTCAGAAATGGGGGCTTTAAAACTTATATTCCTCATACTTAAGTTATATCTTTACCAGTTATTAAATTATAAGCTGAGACAAATATTTACAAATAAAATCATTTATATATTCAAATTATTTGACTTTCTTAAGAACTTAAAATTCTTGAAGTTTTAAACAGCAATTTTGTAAACACAACCCATTTCAAGCTGTATTTATTATTTTAATACGAGTATCACCAAATTCTAGGAGAAATGCCCAAAGTGGTCAAATTTTTCAACAGTGCAACATTACGGATTTTCCGTTTGAGAGACAGCAATAAAGTTTGCCGTTCCATCGAAGCTCCTCTCCTTTGTTTCCACCAGCTTTGCCCAGTTTTAATGAAATTTCGTGCATAGTTGAAAACCACTTTAAAATTGTTTAATGCGCCTATGCCCCGCCCACACATTTTGGCCTCCCTGACGCCCCCCATTCCGCCCCCAAAAAAGGCTTACGCACACCCACTACCCAGCACACACAAATCACCTTCCTGCCATTTGGGCTTCTCGGTGCGAAGTGGTTTGCATGTTTAATGCATTTCATGCATGCAATTTAAGGCCAACTGCATTTTTGGTCATTTGAAAAATATGTGCTGGAGCCTCGACATGTGCCACTTGGGTCGTTTTGGCCCGAATGACCGAAGGCAACGGCGAAAGGAGGCGGCTACCCGAGAGTGTTGCCCGGAATTCATATGCAAAACTCTAATTTCGGCATTCGCCTCAAAGGGGACGGGCTGCATATCGCGTCGCCTGCAAAACCCAGACATATTTATGCAGGCCGAGATATTAACGCAGGGGTCGGCTCGTATTTCGACGGGCAGTCGAGAAACTCGAGAGTGTCCTGAAAATAAAAGAGATTTAAAGTGCTCCGCCAGGACCCGTTCGACACTTTTTATAGACGGTGCTTCGGGGAGTTTTAGGGGTAGATTGCTTTTCTGGAGATTTATGTTACATAGAGAATAAGGAGTTGGTTTTGTGGTTTATTTAGTTTGTGATCTTTATCTAAGCCACAGAACTCGGTGAAAATATAATGGTTATGCGTAAAAACAGGTAATACGAAAACTTTTGAGTAGTGAGTATCTGTTATTCGGTTTTACTACTCCCTCACTTTACTACCCCCTCTGAATGTGCCTCTTAAAGTTCATTTGACTGCAAAATTTGTGCAATTTCACACAAGCGTGCGCTTTTGTGCCGAGACAATATAAAATCTGAGGGTCGACAAATTCGCACGGCCATGTCCAGCATTAAAGCCCCAGCAATTTCGCCCGCTTCCTTTGTGTCCTCCCCGCCCACACCCCCGCCCCTTCCCGCAAAATGATGATCTGCGAAAATGTCCTTTTATGTCCGCTGGGCGCTAAGGACCTGTAAAAGTGTCTCTTAAGAAGGGGGCGGCTAAGAGCAGACAGGTGGGTCAAAAGGGGGCGGCAGATGGCCGTGTCCAAGGGTATCGTAAAAGATAAAAAGAGGGGGGCGGGGAGGCATAGACACAGACCCACACAAACTGGGGAAAAGTGCAGTCGGCGGAGGGGGCAAAGACTTTTGGCCTGTTTGCTGATGTTGCCGTTTTCTCGGGGCGACTCCTTGGGGCGTCTTTTGGACCAAAGAGGAGTCCTGGAAGTCGCCTCCTGCAGCAGTTCCTGTAATCAAATTTGTTACGCTGCGTTGGTGTCCTGTTGCCGCGCAGGACCTGCTCTTGAACTGCATTTAGCCGGGCTGCTCTAACCATTTGTTACGCGCCGCTGCGCTCATTTGTCGCCGAAAGCCGGCCAAACAGATACTGCGTGCCTGGGTGAGACTGTTTTTCTTGCCGCCGTTTGAAAGTGGCTTTAAGCTGCCGCTGCTTTCGTTGCTGGGCGACAGCAATTTTCGCGTTGGCCATGTTGCCACGAACAGGACAGGACGGGTCAGGACAGCAACAATGCCCCCGAGGGCACGGCGAGTGCGTTAACACACTCTGACGGGTCACACGCACCGAACACCGAGCATCGAGCACCGAGCAGCAGGGTCAGAGGGGCCAAGACACAGGACGAGTGGCTTCCGTCCATATCCGCCATATATAGCTATATGGACAGCCATCTCCCCTTCTCACATAACGCGTCAACGTTCCGGTCTGTGCGTTCAGCGCGTTTATTGCCATCCTGGGAGTCCTGGGGCCTCGTCTCGCCGTAAACGCGAAGGACTCGCTGCTACATTTTTATGCTAATTGAAACCCATTCAGATGGAAACAAATTGCCATCGATAGACGGACCCTCTAAGCAATGAGTGTGGGTGCACTCAACAAAATACTAGTTTGCTTGACTACCAGTTACTACTTAAAGTTGGGTTTGATTACCAACTACTTTGATTTAGGAAAATTACATTGAGTTTAAAGTATCTTACGATATTTTATCACATAAGCATAATATTTCTCATATAATATGAATAAGCGAGCCACGTTTAACATTTTAAAACATTTAACTTTGATTTAAGAAATGTTGTTTATTTATCATTTGTATAATTATATGAATAAGCGAAGAATATACTTTTATAACCTTCTTAAATATTTAAAGATGATTTAAAAATATAATATATTAATATTTTTTATAAAATAGGTAATTGCTGTGGCCTGACACATTTATTTCGACCTTAAATCATGCTTAAAAATGACAGAAAAAATTTGTTTGATTTATAAGACAATTAAGTGCGTGAAATACAGCCGGGCTCTAATTATAATTTATTTTATTTACTCATTGTGTATCCTGGTTACGCCCGTACACTTTCTAATTAGAGTAATGAACAACTAAAAACAATAGCCAATTAAATCGCTAAAATTATTTGGCAATGCAATTGTTTAAAATAGCTGGTGAATATTTGGGAATGTATTATTTTAGTGAACATATGTAATTAAGTTTGGTTTTGCAGTGGCGATCATTCAAATTGATGGGTAAAGGTTATTGTGATTTATTTATTTGATGCACACTACTTTGTGATACCAATATGGTGTGAGCCCCAAATTGGAGTGTGCACAATGAGTTTAGACTCACTGATATTGTTAAGTTTGTTTCCCGTGTAGAGCCGCAACCTAACCCGCTTTTCCGATTTTCCATTTTCCATTTGCAGGCAGCAACAGCCGCTCGATGAGCAACGTGCAGCAGTCGGCGGTGGCGCCCTCCACCCTGACCGCCACCCTGCCCCGCTTCCTGTCCCGCGGACACACCTACCGCGCCGTCGTCGGGGACACCCTGGTCCTGCCCTGCCAGGTGGAGAATCTGGGTGAGTTTCGGGGGGCTACTCCTATTGGATACTACATGTATAATTAATCCGACGCCTCTCATGTACTCACATTATATGTGAAAATGTGATCATGAAAATACGTGTGGAGCTGGGCCTACAGCAATAATAGTTATAATAATAATATTTTCGACGGGCGGCAGGCGGTGCGAATTATGCAAAATATATGCAAATATGCTTAGGCAAAATGTCACTTCACATAAATTTAATATTCGAGCACGGCGACAACATTTGGCCAACCAACAGCTGTCAGCAGCCTGTCGTTCTGGCCTGCGTTCTGGCCATCCGACACATCGACACATTTTTCCCTTCGCATTTATAAATCGGCCGGCAAAATATGCAACCTCACACATATTGGCAGCAAATAAATTTGGCTGATTAACGCCGCCCGCCGCAGTGGGATGGTCGATGGTTGATGGTCGCTGGTCGTTTGTCATGACCAAATGGAGTTTAGTTTAGTTTTAGGTTTAGCATCGATTCGATTCGATTCGCCAGTTGATAGATTTCCATTCCGGATCCACATTCGAATCCGAATCCGAATCCGAATCCGGCCTACTGCAGGCAGTCAAATGGCAAACGAAATGCAATCCAAGCGTGAATGCAGCTGGGCTGCAAATAAAATGACATTTGATTGCCCATGGATGCATGAATGGCTGCGCTGCCGTTTGAGAGACATATTGAAATATGCAGCAATGCCAGCAATGTCTTTCTCGGCTTCAATTAGCAGGCAGCCTAATGTAAAAATTTCAAAACGGATTGCAATTTATGCGCTTTGATGCCTGACTTTTGCATATGAATATCTTAATTAACGAAATTCCAGAGCGCACTCAAGCGAGCATACATATATGATATCCTACCTGATGGATCAAGGTCTCAAAAACAAAGGCAGCTCGATTCAGGTCAAATTGGGTTTGCTGTCCGGGCTAAGTTTATTATATCGCTAAGTGCCGCAAAAACTTTTAGCCAGCTCCATCATTCTATCATCGATGTGGTCAATATGCTGGGCGTTGTTGGCAAACAACTGGCTTTGGTCAGGATGAGGCGAATGAGGAGGAGTCCTCCATCAGGAAGTCACCAAGCGGATAGTACCCGAGCCGGGGCCAATGAAAATCGAATTTTAATCAATTAAAGGCGGTCGTCATATTTGCCCCGGCTAAACAATTTCAACTAATGTTGACCGAGCTGATGGCTTTCCTTCGCTCTAGTCATTATCGCTATCGAACCGCTTTAATTTTGACCCAGTTGAGCGAAAAACAAGGGGGAAAAGTTTTAAAAAAGCGACTGCTGTTGACATGCCAATAAATAAAATGCAATTAACCGTTCGCAGCAAATGAAAATAAATTGCACATTGATGGCAGCGACGACAGTCCGCGCAGCATGCACTCCAGTGCCCAGATTGACATCAGTCAAAGTTTCCCATTCCGCGATTGTGGAAAGCCAATGTAGATCAAACGGATGGTACACGGCGGAAAAAGGTGGGGTATTGGCAGAGTAAGAGTTGAGAATATATCAGTTTAGGTAATTTTACTTTCCTGGTGTACTAAATATTGATTAAGAGCAAAAAATTAAAGGAAGTCTATGGTTGTAAACCGCAAAAATCTATCTATTAAATACTTATAGCCTTATGACATCCATTTACTTACTGTTTTCTTAAAGATTTTTGCTAACTTTTCTAAATATGGTGCTCAAATAAAACATTTACAAATTTTTATAATGGATACGCTTTGTGTTGCCATTAAATCCAGCAGTTAGTCGAAACTTGAGCAAGTGTCATAAGGCTTTAAAAGGGAATTGGGTTATAACAAAGCTTCAAAGATAACCTTCCCAGTTATTTTCTCTGAGTGCATGTCCAACAAATGCCGTATGTATTTCCGTTTGTACCAGCTTGTTTGTGCGTGGCTTTTTTCTTTTGAAAAATATTTTCATTTAATTCGATTCACTTGCCGAGGCATTAAAGTGCAATGATTTCCCATTAACGCCTGATGTTTCGACTTTTTGTGAGGCTGTTTCAGCTGTTCAACACACATTTCCAATCTGCGCCTTAAGCTGTCATTTGAGCTCAGCTCGGGTTTATAATTCGCCCAGCTTTATAATTCTCTATATGCATCAGACGGCACGTGATGTTGATTCGTTTGACTGAGGCTTTAGTGGCAGATTGGGATATAAGGAGCATCCTGCTGGTAATTTAACTAGAATATCTCTGAAAGTTTGTTGCCAAATAATCAAGATAATAGCGAAACATCAACGGCAGGGAGTAATTTGATATGTAGACAACACTGTGGCTTCCACCATTTGTTGCCAGAAATCTCCCCCAATGCACTTTAACTCCTGTTGTCGATGTTCCTGGTTGTCCACTGGGTGTGTGTGCACTTTTTGCACTCCACTGTCATCAATCCGCTTCAGCTTTTAACGACGGGTGACATGGCGTGGTTTGATTGCAGCTTTCATGCCCCAAGAGCCCCCGGCGAGGTCAAGCAGAAAGAGGGCGACGGGGCAAGCCTTTAATCCAATAAAAGAAATTAAGTATCAAATGGTCTATGAAGCCGTTCATTGATTGCCGTTCGCTATAGTACGATGTATTCGTATGTGTACCTACATTCGTCACATTCACATATGTGCGAATCAAACACGAATACGTCATGTTGTCACCCGGTGAATGGCGTACAAAAACGCTGCTCAATAAATATTGAGCGCGGTTATAAATTGAATTTTCATTGGTCAAGAGGCTAGCAAAAAAGTATTGACTTGCCAAATTGCTTTCGCCTAAGGTCTATTGAAAAGGGGTCCCTAGAATGTGGGTAACTCATTTAGGAATTCGAGCCCATCTTGCAGGACCCAGAAAATATGAACATTTTGCGGGCTTAACTCGCCTGAAAATTCATATGTCGATATTGACGGGCTATAAAATGAAATTTTTATGGCATTCCCCACTCACTCCAACAATATCAATATACAGCCATTAGACTCTAATAAAATGCAGGACCGGAAGCCGGCGAGCTCTATTATAAAATCAAAATAAAACCCTCCACCGCCACCTGCGCACCCACAAAATGCCGGGCAATTGGAGGTCCAGAGGTCTGGAGTCGATTCAATAATAATCGAGCCCCAATAAAATGATGATTGCTCGGGTTTAAGCCGCAGTTTATGGGGGTCTCTTTGAGGAGGTATTTTATTTTGAGCAACTTAAGCGAGTATTTTATTTGCATTTGAAGAGGGCTGCGTTTCCTTTGCCCTCGACCTCTGTTAATAACCGGAAGGAAAGAGCACACTCATTATGGAGGCGAATGCATTTTAAAAGCGGCATTAATAATGCATTACTTTAAGCTGTGATTATTTAATGGCAGCTTAAGGTCAGGAAAATGTCAGCTGGCAGTGGGGGAGCAAACGCACAAATGTAGTAAATATGTGCGAGCGGAGGTCGGGAAAATAAAAACATTTCATTAAAATTTCATATTTCGAATGCTGAAAATCATATTCCAACCAACCGTTGACCGTTCAACCGAAGGACGAAGGACGAAGGACGCAGGACGATGCCGACCCACCCACCCTTACATCGGGTAAACGTGGACGACGTTGTATTTACACAACTCTGATTTCGGTTTTACAGCACGTATACGTAATACGTCCGTGCGGCGCTATTTCACGTTTGTTTTTTTAATATTTCCATAATAAATACAAGTTCATAAATTTGTTGGAGGCTGGCCGAGCGGTGCGGTGCGCCGAATGCTGGGCTGTCGGTCTCTCATTCAGGACTTAAGCACACAAAATAAATAAACATATTATACGCCACTTAATCTCATTTAACAAATTCTCGTTTGCCTTTTTGTGGCGACGACGACAATAAAAGCGATCCGAGTGGTATAAAATATGCAAAGAACGAAAAGAATAAAAAAGCAAAGAATTATGCCAACAACATCTGCAAAATTATGTCATTTATATGAGCAAACATACTAAAAAATAGATGAAAACAGAAGCCCACACATATCCTGCCGCTCCTGCCGTTGGCAGGACCTCGGCTCAGGATAGACAAACAGAACGGAATCTGCAGAAAGACGGAGAGATAGATATGTATCTGTGAGGACGAAAACTATTTTCGCTTGCTACTTTCCACTTTCCTCACCCAACTTTCCCTGCCACAGTGACAGCTGAAAGTATATGTCTACGCTGGCAGCAAAATGCTTCATGTTTATATTGCGGCATTTTACAATAAATTTCGTAGCCAACGAGAAGACACATTCTGCTCTATATTTTTCATCTGCTTATAGGACCCCCTCTTCATTTTTCCCTACTCCATTTATATATATATCTCTATCTCTTGCAGGCAATTTCGTTCTTCTGTGGCGACGAGGAACAAATGTGCTCACCGCCTCCAACATTATGGTTACAAGGGATGAGCGCGTAAGACTGATAGATGGTTATAATTTAGAGATATCCGATTTGGAGCCCCAAGATGCCGGGGATTATGTTTGTCAAATCAGTGACAAAATAAATCGTGATCAAGTGCACACAGTTGAGATATTGGGTGAGTACACGTCGGCATGTTTGCACAGCATTAGGGCACAGATTTCCATTTGACAAGTGCCCCTAAGTCGCACACATCAATTAGCCACTGGGTTACTGATTTACTGATTCTCGCCCCCAGTTCCGCCCAGTGTACGGGCCATCCCCACATCCGGACAGCTGCAGGCCCGCAAAGGAGGACCCATTACGCTGGAGTGCAAGGGTTCTGGTAATCCGGTGCCATCCATTTACTGGACCAAGAAGGTTCGTTACACATCGCTTTGTCCTCTGGCCGGGGAAACTCCGATGCCATTTTAAGTGAATTTCATTTAGTTTAATTGAATTTATTTCAACTGTTTCGCAACTGTTTCGCATCGTTATGTAAATTTAAATTGCGTTCTCCTCGCAACGCGGGGTCAGTTGTTAAGTTGTTAAGCACTTTCCCTTTTCAGATTTCACTTTCACTCGCTTTTAAGCTCTTGAGAGCCCGCCAACTTTCCTGGCGAACGGAAAGGGGGGTAGAGAAAAGTTCAGCTCAGCCATTTTGGATGGCCAAAAGTTCGTTATTAATTAAATATGATTCGCCTACATTAAAGTCACACACAGCACGGGCCAGGTCTTTATGCGTGTGTGTTGTTTGCATTATAAATCAACAACATATCTCATCACTCACAGTTTTCAGCACTTTCCCCGTCGAAATCTCCGCTCGGCAGCAGGGAGCAAACAAAAAGCGTGATGATAAATCGCAGGACCCCAACAATCTACGATTGCGGCATGTGGCTGTAATGGGGGGCAATTATGAATTCAACAAACACATAATTTTACGCATGAGCCAACAAAGGGATAACATATTTGCCAGCCATTCAAAGTGGGCCGAAACGGGAGCGGGCCAAATGAATTTATGCCGACTTATATGACTTGCAAATGCGGATGCGAGTTGGCAATTAGTTTTCGCTGCTAATTTCGAGAAGTTTATCAAGTTGCCAACTGGAGCGTAGAGACACAAAGGCAGCCGGTTTCTTAACATTACCCATTGCCATTACCCATAAACCATTGTACTGAGTGGAGCCATTTATTCGGGATGGGATCCGAATCTGGCATTGATTCGATGCCAGCGAATTTACACTAAATCACTGTCAGCAACAGCCACTTGCAAATGCGGAGTAGGTGAGCTGAGATTGCAGGTTGCCAGTAGTCAGTTGCCAGGGAGAATTGCTTGCTCGGGTTCAAAGCGTAATTAATGCGATATGCGATTCATAGACCCACAGAATGAACCCGTACATGGGACCCAAGGAATTGCCAGTTGACCCAGTCACTGTCACTGCCATTCAGGCAGTTAGCACGTACACAAAGAGGCTTGCACTCAGAAAACAGGTCAATAGTTCAGGAATAGATTAATTCGAAGAAAAATAAAATACAAGCAATTACAAAGCTTTGATGGCCATATGACACTTGCTTATGATGCTTATGTTCATGTGACACTCTGTTAATATTTGACTAACTGACTAAATTTATTTATAAAAGTTATTGCAACCTATGTATATCGTATCTGTAAACCTATATCTTTTGATTCAATTTATATTTTTATTTATATTTTCTTTAGGTTTAATGCTAAGTATTGCTTTTTTGACATGCGGTAATCCGTTAAGTATTTTAAATTAGCAAAACCAATATACTTATGACTTGGACCCTGAGCGCTCTTAATAGCTCAGTGTTCACTTTCAATTCTGGGATAAATAAAAATTTAAATTGCACACTTTAGTAAGTATTTTCTTAGTGCAACTGCTTCTATTCGCATACAAACTTTCAATAAGGCAAGTGTCGGAGTAAGCACTCCTCGAACAGGAATGTGTGTGCCATATACGTCTATGTCAGAGTCCCAGCATTTGGGTAAAAGTCTCGTTTGCATTACTGCACTTTGGCGCATTTGACATTTCCGTTCGATTTGTTTGCTCCTAGGCAGGTACGATGAGTTACCTATGTACGATATGGGGAAGGTCCTGCTCGTCCTTCTCGTCCTTTTCCACCTGCACCCGCTCGCCTGGAGACACTGCCAAGTTGGGTGTCACTCCATGGCGCTGCGTTCCATTTCAATCTGCCCCAGCATTTCCGTCCTGTTTTCGGCTGTCTTTGGAGCACACGTTGACACGTGTTCCCCCAGGGGCGGCACTTGGCCCAAACCAAGCCAAATCGAGCCAAGCCAAAAGCCGGTTGCCAAAGAAAAGACGCTCGCAGCCAGAAAGCCAGGCAGCTAGAATGCTAGAAAGCCAGAAAGCTGACTTGCTACAACGCCCTTTTTGGCCCTTTGAGACCCGCTCCGATGTCTGTGTTTACATCCAGTTTTGCATGCTCCACATCCAATATTTGTGCAACTTGCCCTTTGGCCCCTGCCCCCTGCCCCTTTTACACTGTGCAGCAGGAGCAAGTTTTTCGCTTTTCGTCGGGGTGGATGTCTTCATTTGGGTTTTGTTTCGTTTCATTTCATTTCGCCTCTGCACTCTTTCGCTTGCCAACAGCATTTGTCTTTTGACATTTGCTACTTGCACTCTCGCCGACTTCATTTTAGCCGGGCCAAAAGATGTCTGCGATTGATTCAATTTGTTGCCACTCTGTTTACAAAGCGTTACAGAATATTCCACCCCTTTTTCCTGTTTTTTTCCATGTCCTCGCAGAGCGGCGCAAACAAGTCGACGGCCAGGATCGGCGACGGACCCATTTTGACCCTGGAGAAGCTGGAGCGCCAGCAGGCGGGAGTCTACCAGTGCACCGCCGACAACGGCGTGGGCGAACCGGTCACAGTCGACATGCGGCTGGATGTGCTGTGTAAGTACCTATGAGGACTTTTTATAGACTTATTTATTAAATTAAGATATTAGATTTTAGATATTAAGGACCAGATTATATGAAATCAGTTCTTACACATTTAATTTCAGGCTGTTTAAGAAAGGATTTTCTATATATTCTGAAATATGTTGGTAAAAAGTCAAAATAAAATAATATTTCTAGTAATCCACTTCAATGAAATTTACCGTATCTTAAAAAGCATGAGCTGGAAGATATAAAATTTTATGTAGGAAGTTATTTAAGTGTATAAGGGCTCAGTATCTGCACCGCGAAATCTGTCATTAATCATTGAGTGAATAAAGCAGCAACTTGAAATCTATTTTTGGGGATAACTTAACTTTCGTTTTGCAACTGCAGATGGAAAAAAGTGAAAAAAATCTACAAGGCAGAGGAGAGGAAAAGTTTCTTAGGGCAAAAGAGTCTCGCGGGTCTCGTAAATCAGTGCCTTAAAGCTGCTGACTGCAGCGGGAATCCAAAGCCAAGACCAGAAACCGCTGTGCAGATACAAGACTCGACCCGAGATACTCGATGCATGCAACAATGCGGCACCGCCGATTCGATATAGACAAATGCGGGGCAGAAAACAATTTGAACGGGATAAGAAAGCCGAGACCAAACGGAGTCTTAGCAACTGTATATAAATTGATTTTTGACTGTAATCAGATTGCTGCTTCGTGTGCTAAATTCCTCTACCGCCTCTCTTTGTTTCTTTCTCTGTGTGTCCCTGCCATCCCTGCCATCCTGCAACCTGACGGATGCCTGGGTATCTGGGTGCAGATCCCCCGGATATTCAAGTGGAGAAGTCCTGGATACACTCGGGCGAAGGATTCGAGGCGAAGCTCGTTTGCATTGTTTACGCTGATCCAGTCGCAACGGTTTGTTGGCTCTTTGAATGCACCGTTCCATTCGTTCCATTGTGCCCAGATAGTTTTTGTTATTTTTCGTGGATTTTTAGATTATTACGATTACGGGGCCTTGGGCAGGCAGTCTCATCCCGCCCTCCCCATCGCCCCGCCTTATGCAAGAACTTTGTTTTCAGGTCACTTTTTCCAGTTTTTCCTGTTTTTCTTGTTTTTCTTGTTTTTCATTTATTCAGCTTTTCGGTTCTGTTGTGTTGTGCTGTGTTCAGTTGCCTTTTCCTCACAGGCTTTGTGCCACTCTGGCCTGCAATTCCTTTCTCCGATGTCTTGCTGTGGCAAATTAATGCCATTTTTATTTGCCCAACTTTCATTTCATTTCGTTTTTTCGTTTCGTTTCGAATTGTGGCAGGAAGAAGTTACTGCAAGTGGGTCAAATTTTGAGTTGAATTTATTAGTTGCAATCGCAGTGGCACTCAATTGACATGTGCTTCATCTTCATCTCGATCATCGCCATCGTACAGTCACTTCCCAAGCTAATCCACAGACCTTCTCGCTGCAGGTGTCCTGGTACCAAAACTCATTTCCGATCCAAACGACGGACAGGCGCACCATGAACACCAGGGCCAACCGGCACACACTCACCATCCGGCACATCCAGCAGGAGGACTTCGGAAACTACAGGTGAGTGAAGCCCTGGAGTCCGGCATCTGGAGCTCTGGAATCGACGGGGACAACTTGTGGCTTACAATGAACTTTGCTGGCCAGCGTTGATTTAGTCAATTTGACAACTTTGGCTACAACTTATTCCACTTTTTGCCAGCCAGTTAGCAGTTCGAAGTTGCCACTTGTCTGAGTTTGTTCCCGGGGAACGAGGCTCTCTGTATGCCACATTCTACATGGCAGTACAGTGGTACACTGGTTTTCTGGTACAGTAGTACACCCACGTCCGGCTTTGGGGAATTGTCTGTGCTGGGCGGGAAGGGGGAGGGGGGCGTGGCCCACCCATTTTGCGGACAAACAAGTTTTCCACATCAATGTCAATCTGTCTGAAACATATTAAAGAAGCGGAAGTTTCGCCATGTTGACACAACATTTCATGCACAAAGTTCTAGCCATCTTTCTCGAATGGGGGCAGTGGCGGTGGTGATGGTGGTGGTGCCCATCGAACCACCAAACCACCTGGTCACCACCCACAGTGAGTGGCTTTTGTGCACACGACGTGTCGACGTGTTTGGATTAGTTGAGTCGAGTTCCCAGCCACTTGCCGACTGCCAGATCGATGCGGGCCCAAGTCCACATGGCGGATTCACCCCCTTCCCCCAGCGCCCCACGTGGCGTATGAGTAATGCTGACAGAGTGTAATGCAAAATTAAAAGGAAATTACATTTTTGCCGTGTGCAAAAGTGATTGCAGGCAAACATGACGCATCCCAAAATTAACAAACCAATTAAGAAAATAAAAAAAATAAACAAGAGGAAGAAATTGGAAAAACCAAAAGCCAATTAAGGCAGTTAACCATTTAAGCCATATGCTAATTAGAAATCCCTTTCAGCTGCGTGGCGGACAACTCGCTGGGACGCTCCCGCAAGTACATGGAGCTCTCCGGACGCCCCGGACCCGCCGAGTTCTACTCGCCCAAGTGGGGTCGTTCGCCGGACAGCTACAACCTGACCTGGAAAATCGATAGCTACCCGCCGCTGGAGGAGGTCCGTCTGCTCTACCGTCGAGTGCTGGTGAGTTGAATGAATAAGTGGGATGGACAAGTGGGCGGTTGATGAGGTGGGAAGCCACTGGCAATCCGATATGAAAGGAGTATATTCAATTAATTAATTGTGAAATATGCACAAAGCTCGATCCCGCCAGACTGACATCTAGACAATGGGCTGGATGTTGCTCCATGGATGCCTTAAAAAGCAATCCGATACCTTGATGTCTCGTCTCGAAACGGCTTTCATTTTGGGAGAAGACTTGCTCACTAATGAAGCACGTGATTAAAATTACATACACCGAGATGTCTAAAAAATTGAGCACCAAAATGCGAGCAAAAAAAGCGAAACGAAGCCATTAAGTAGAAAATAGAGGGAAATGAGTGGGGGTCAAAATGTACAGTGAGAAATATTAAGACTTGGCTCTAAAAAAATATTAAAATAAATCAAAATCACAAATAAATAATAAGGATGACTTGGATTATATGCCCAAACGTATTCCAAACATTACATTTATAGCGAACTTTGATTAAAGATAAATAATTCTCAGCGAACTTTGATTAAAGAAAAATAGTTTACTCTAGGAAATTAAGGGGATAAGGATAGCAATTAAAATGTGTGTGATAAGTTAAACGATAAATGTAAAAAATAATACTCTTAAAATATTAAAAAAATATTTCCCGTGGAGCAAAGTTGAGGTAGACAAAGCAAAGTGATTTTTAATACGAGTATCAGCGTAGACATATGAAAATGTCGCTTAATTGCGACTCTGGGCTATACAGACGGGCAAATCGGGAAATTTAATGAGATTTCGAGCCACGCACACTTGGCGATGAATGTCAAACTGCAGTGGCCTGCCAC
Organism: Drosophila subpulchrella; assembly: GCF_014743375.2. Taxonomy (NCBI): domain Eukaryota; kingdom Metazoa; phylum Arthropoda; class Insecta; order Diptera; family Drosophilidae; genus Drosophila; species Drosophila subpulchrella. Next base: position 10,555,173 of record NC_050609.1, read on the forward strand.
GCTCCGTTGATTGGGCGGAGATAATTTTTCTGGATTTTTTTTCTGCATTCATGCGCCATTGAAGTGCAATTATTGGAGGACTTTCCGCCGGGGCGGTATATCAAGAGCCTTTGCTGGAGGCGGAGGAGGCTTAATTGATGTGATAGCTGTCATAACTTGATCGGGCGCTTGCAGCGGAAATCATTTGGTTTCCTCGCGCAGGACATAAAATTAATTAAGGAATCAAAGGAAAACTGTCAATGGTGGAAGCCGGCACTTAATTTGGCTCTTCTGTGCCTTTTCTCTCCCGTTTTTCTCGCTTTTCCGCCGGATAGATGAATGATACGTACCAGCAGCCGGGCAGGTGGCACGACTTCATCCTCACCCCGGAACACCGACCGGCCTCGGAGCCCCTGACACACATCATGTCCTACACCATCAAGAATCTGCATCCGGGCGCTTACTACGAGGCAATTGTGCAGGCCAAGAATCGCTATGGCTGGAACGAGGTGAGTTCTACTCTATACCCTATACCCTATAGCTCTCGGTGCCAAAAGACCGGCATAAATCTAGTCGGGCGGCTACTTAATCTTGATTTTGTGCCACTTTTCTTTACTCAACCTCCCCCCCGCATTTTGCCAACCCCGCAGGTCAGCGATATATTTCAATTTATCGTCGCCAGCAACAGCCAGGACATTGCCCCCGAGGATGCCGAGGTGGTGGCCAGCTCCAAGTCGCGCAGCAATGGTGCCTCGGTCGGCAGCCTGCCAGGATCCTTGCCCCACAGCCTGCTCCTCCACACGGCGCTCCTTTTGGTCCTGACCTTGAGTAATTGTCAGTTCGACAGGCGACGACTGGGCCTGGGATAAGTTTATTCCGCAGGAGTTCAGGATCATGAGTATCAGAAGTGGAGCAGCATAGGTTGGCGGGGAGATGCAGAGGCATCCAGGAACACCAAAGAAAATTCTCAAAAACATTATTGGACACTGCATACTGCCAACCAAAGAGCAAGTTAATCTAGCCCCAACTAAAAAGCAAAATGAGATAGAATGCAAGCTGAAGGAAATTAAAATAAAAACCCATGTAAATAATTTTTCGAGAGTTTTGTCCACGACTAAATTAGCACACACACACATAAAACCGGAAAATGGTTAATGGAAATTGCAATTCGAGAATGCAAATCCACTATCCAAATCCCACCCCCAGTTCCATCCCCATGGTAGAATAAGCAACTCGAACTAGGTCATGTAAATAAGCATTAGATATCTGAATGTGAACTGCATTTTACTTCATAAATGTCGGGCTGATGCTCGGTGTGCAGGATGTGTATGTAAATTAAGCAAACATTATATAGTGATATTATTTAGTTTCAAGCGAAACCATAAATAACAAAATATTGAGGATGAAATAAGCAAAAAAAAACACTGGAATAAAACCACACCGCAAAATGTTAGTATGTAAAGTATTTGCCATTTACCATTTGCCATTTGTGTTCCGAATTCGAATCCGTAAACGTTTCATTGCCATTCCTTCTATTGCAGCTGTAGTCTTATTTTAGCCAGTAAGCGCACCCATAACCAAAACGATAACAACGCAACAGCAATTCAATACAATGTTTTTCGATGTAAATTAGAGTTTAAGCAAACGTGTTGTACCACCAAAAAAGCGGAAAAGCGGAAAAGTCGGAACTAAGCTAATCCCCCATTCGGAATATTAGTCGGAGCATTTGAATGTGAATTTTTGCATACATATTAGCGGCACGCGAACGTCACGAACGTCGGGGAGTGTCAACCTGTAAATACATGAATACAGTACTTATTGAGTGTTACGAAAAACCCAGCAGGCATTTTATCAGCTTTTGCACCTTTCCAATTGTACGATTGTGCGATCCCCATCGAATCGAATCCGAATCGAGGCCGTACTGTTTCATTTAGGGCACACAATAGAGGTCAAAGCTCACTTGTATATTTTATAGGCCGCGGCCCCTCGAACACGTATTACCACATATACAACAACTCCTGTATTTAGCATGTCGAACGAAGCCAAAAGCCGAGTTAGAAGGGGGAATCGAATCGAAAACCAAGTAAAAGCGTTACAATTTATCTACATAAATGTGTATGTGTGTGTACCTTACATAGCCAGTTGAATGCAGGATGCGGAAGGAGTACGAATCGAAGGCATTACTACAGATTTAACAGATACACGGATCTCCGAACGATCCGATCTGAAACTAAATACAAGTATAATTCAGATAAATCAGAAATAGATAAGCACCTTGGCAGTGCGTGTTCATTAAAAGTGAATTCATTAATTACTAACTACATAGTACGATGCTAATTGTATGATTAATGCGCATAAGAAACCCTAAAATATTCAAAAATAAAATAAAGCATTAGATGTAAACTAAAATGGTTATTTTGTTTTATTTCCTCTGGTCACCCTACAAATTAAATAAAGAAAAGGTTGGTATTTGTTATTATTTCATATAATTATATTTATTTTCCATATTTTTCCTAGCACAAAGAATAACTTTTTTGGACTTCACAATAGGACACAAATCAGTTCCAAATTAGTATTGCAATTTTTCCTCAAGCGGCTTTTAGGACTTACAATTTTTAAGGGCCCTCCAGTACTTCCCTGCCATAATGCAAGTATGAAATTTAAATGTGTCACATCCTTTGTGCCACTCAACAGACTCGCAAACTTTCTGCAAATTTATATGAAAATACATAATCATCGATGGAACTGCCAGGACTTTTTTGTCGATTTTTTGCCAGGACTTTTCCCGGGGCTCTTCTAAGCTCTTTTCTGAAAAACCCAAACGCTGACCAGAGGGCAGAGGAAAAAATGAAAGAGAGAGACTCGACATACGTGCACGGTTTAAATTATTAAAAGTTTTGCATTTGGCAAAAGTTTATGCATGAAATTTCATGGGGCGCACAAGCTACTTGAGCTGCGTTTTTATACAGGCGGATACTAGCGTTGCAAGTTTCATTTGGAACGGAACGCAGAGGATGTCCGGATGCCAGTTACTGGTTGCCAGTTACCAGTTCCTAGGACATCCCTGCCCACCCAGGTATTTGCATGTTCCAGAGGCCCACTTGACGCCCCCGTCCAAGTTTGCCGGGTGCAAACTTAGTGACCATTATGCATGCAAGTCTCAATATATTGCACATGAATTTTAATGAAAATTGTGTCGTTGAACTGGCCAAGGAAATGGGGACATTCCGCAGAAATATGGTGGAACTGGAGGGAACTTTTGCAAATCATATCGCATAATTGGCGAGCCACAAGCGACTCTTTCCAGCCATTTGCATTGGCTGCGAACAGTTGGCCCAGGGACAAGTTTTGGCGCATATTAATTAGCTCGTTTATCATTTGAACACTTTTCTGACAGCCAGAAAAGAGCGGTGCACTCGAAGCAATGTAAAATTAATTAAGTTGCGCCACAAGGAAACTCTTTCACTTGCCCCATCCGAGCATCCTTCTTGCTTCCACCTCCACCTCCACATCCACATCCATTTCAGTTGCCATTGGTATTCATTTCAAAGGAACGTGGCAGCAATAAAGAATCGCTGCGAAAAACTGTTAACTAACGAAAATGAAATCATAATTAATATTGGTGAAATTGGCAAAGTGCAGTGGAGACTGGGTGGTGGGGTTGGCGCACTAATGCCCCCCACTTTCGCCCAACAATCCGGAAAAAAGGAGCCAGTCAGTCAGTCAGTTAGCCTGGCAAGCAGGCGTCAAGGCGAGCAAGATCCAAACTTTTATAATTAAAATTTTGCAGCTCGGTATTTTCGCCTTTTTTTCGAGAAAAAGCCAAGCAAAGCAAAGAAAAGCAAGCAAATCATAAAGCTACATGGCAGCCAAACTTTTCCGTTCAAGTGCGAATTAAATTAATTTTCAGCTGATTTGATTTCTCCTACAGTTATTGCTAAAAATGCAAGTTTCCACAATGGCCGATGGGAAAGTTACTGCCGGCATTGGCCAACCAAAGGGAATGTCCGGCAAATTAAACTAAATTGCCAAGAGAATGCCGATAAATTAAATTAGCCGAGGCAAACAGAGACCACACAGTGCCAACTATGGCAACGGATGTGGGAATATGTCGAAAAGGCGAGTCCTTCGGTTGCCCCGGCAACGCACAATAATTCAATGAGAGCACCACGGATGGGTGAAGAAGTCCTGTAGTCCTGTAGTCCTGAAGTCCTGCAGTCCTGTGAGCAACCGAATTTACATAATTCTTCGGGGCGGCCAAAGTGATGGTCGGGGGGCGGGGCAGCCTGATATTTATAGCGGGCAGCTTAATGGCGGTTTAAAACGTTGCAGCCAAGGAAAAAAAATCGCTGTAGGATCCCGGCTCCCGGAACAACACCCCAGCATTATGCTAAAACAAATCTACATAATTTAGGAGTAGGCTGCCAGGACAAGACAACATTTCCCCTCCGCCTGTCACTGACGCACAAATCAAAAGGCAGCCGCCTCCATTCGAGAAAATTGTTTGCGGATGCTAAGAAAAATTTGTACATCAATCGATTTTGTTTGATTTTTTCCCAGCTCGCCGATGCCCTCGCCATCGCCTGTGCGTTGAGTTGGCCGCAAGAGATTTGCATAATTCATGGCGCTGATGGCTGGTGAGGATGGGTTCCCCGGAATGGGATGGGTTCCTCGGCCGGAAACGGGGCTGGGATCTCGGCTGAGTGATTGGGTGGGGCCAGAGATGTGTCTGCCTGATTGCTTTGTGTGGCTCATTTCGCACAGTCCGCTTCTGGTGGTGGGGGTAAATTGGAAAAGTATGTCTATGGCCTGGCACCCTAAGTCCCCGCCCTCAGATTTTATTTCCACTTTCCTCTGAATTCTCGTCTCGACCTGCGTGCCGCACGTGAGTGAGGCACTCTCGTATAGTTTTTTAATCAACCTGCAACATGCAAAACCAATGACAGTTCCACTGTCTGCGTGCCGCAAAGAAATGCCAACGAAAAGCAAACAAGTTGGGCCGTCAATTTCAATTTATATTCTAATGATATATTGTTCCTGCCATTTTCAATTCCGTCGCCGCCGCCGCGCGTGTGACAGAAACCAAAGCCAAGAGAGTGAGAGAAATTTGGAGATCTGGTAAATTTAAAAACAATTTCCCAAACTCGCCCCAGAGATTCGTATTATGTTTAACTCATTTTCATAAAGCGCGGACAAAGAGACGGGAATTGTGCGAAAGCGAGCTGAAATTATAATGCTAAAACAGCAACAACGGCAGCTGCAGAAGCCCCAAACTCCAAGCCGCGACAAAGTTCAGGCAGAACAAAAGTTTATCTCGTACTTTGTTTGCATACACAAAGCCAAAGGAGGGGCGAGTCTCCTCCGCCCAGGACTCGCTGCACAGGAATACGCGGCGGAAACGCTGCTTTGCGGTGGCCACTCCGTCCACCCTCCTCCGGGCTGCCTTCCCTGGCCTCCAACCTCCATCCCCATCCAGTTTGCCAGTCCGCCGGCCTTCCTGCCACCAGCTCTTGGCTAAGACAAAGAATCCCCACCCGAACCGCTCTTTTCCGCTGGGCGTTGAGCGATTCCTTTTCACAGAGATAAATGCCAGAAAGTTGGGACACGGCCAGCAGCAGCGCTCTAAAACACCTGGATATGCACTGGAAATAAATTCAGTGCAATAAAGAATGGTAAGCCCTTTACCATTTATCAGTACCTATATTTTCACTTCTTTAAATTTCTAAGACAATGTGTATTTTCTTTATTTTGAATTTTAAAGAACAAATCGAGTGGGTAATCTTTTCATGATACTTTTATCATGATACCTAAACCATCGGGAATTGCCTGTGATGAATTAATTAGTCCCAACGAATACAAATTTTCAATCAAATTATATTATAGTACTGAAACGCAAGGGTTTAAGCATGTAAGACATTCTGTATAGGAAGTAGAGGTGCAGAAACATCGATGTTTTTCGATGCTACAACGATGTTTTCCTGTTAAAACATCGGAAAAGCGATGTTTTCTGCACCTTTAATAAGAAGTCTATAATAGATAATAGATAAATATAATTTCTAGTAGGGTCGACATACTTTATTTATTTCTGTTAGTGTACATACATAGGTTCCTTCTTTATGAATTTAAACCAAAATGCTGTACTATATTTGCTTATTTATTCTTTTATTTTTTCCTGAGTGTAGCTAAACTGCAATCTGCTGCCGCTCCAGCAGTTGGAGCTTGGGTAAAGTGGGCCTCATTCTGGTTGGATTTCAGTCCCGGGTTTTTGTATTTTAAAGCTCCGTTCGCTCCGTTTTTGCCATTTGGCCTTAAGTCGGCCATGTAAAATAATTTACAGCGCTGCATTGCAAATGACATTGACTTTTCGCCCCTGCAGTTTTTCATATTTCGTGCGGCGGTTGGCTTGCGTTTTGCGTACCGCGTCACGCTCGCTTCCTCAGGATTGCCTGTGTGGTGCACATTTCGAGGCGGACTGCCCCCTCGTCCGCCGGCAAATTGACCAATGGCTGCTTATCAGGCGAGAACATGTTTCCATGGAATTTCATTAGGCTTCACCTCGGCCTGGTCCTCGTCCTTCCAATCCCCCCGCACTTGGCCAAAAGCCTAATGGTCGGTTGTTGCCCTTTTTTTTATTACGTAGCCACTGCTTGTCGCACCAATGTTTGTAGCAGGAAGCTCTTTAATTATGAAAAGTGTACAAAGTTCATGCTTGGCTTAAGTCTACTCCAAAGTTTTAGCCAAAGACGTCACTATTGACAAGCCATTACTTTGTTTTCTTAAGTATTTTTCAACAATAATTTACATACATCACCTCAGCACTCACGGAAATGTTGAATAATGGGCTCATATTTCCAGATTTAAAAATATTATTTAGATAACCTCTACATTACAAAAAAAAACAACTTGTCACATTTGGAAAAGAAGTTAAATGTCAAATTTATACACAAATTAAGTTCGTACATATATATTTCAAAAAAAAACTTTTTTTGTATAACCCAACCAAATCACTTGTTTTCAGAATGGGTTCCATTTTCAGTCGACCCAAAGTATGCCAGGACTCTCTCCTCGCTTACAAGAACTTTCTCCGATTATACAGAATGCAGCACAGCGAAATGCTGCCAAATGATGCATTTTTGAATGCAGCCCGCGTTTGGGGAACTTTTTCGCACGCTCAGCGGATGCGATATGCCCGGCTGGTGGGTAATGCAACCCTATCACAACTTCCCTTATCTTTCCTACTCATTTTCTAGAACTGTGCTATATCCGATATGACAATGGATGGGCCAAAGCCGGCGACTCCCAAAACAGCTACAAAGGGTACTAAGAAAGCTGCTGCTCGTAAAAGGAATACCAAAAAGAATGTTAAAAGGAGTGTAATAGGTGATGCCGATGATGATAGTTCGCATTCCTCAAATAGTTTTCTCAATTTCGTGGACTTTTACCAGGAGAACTATGAAAACATATCGAAATCCTTGGCCCTGAGACAGGCCGCTCGCGTCTGGTGCGATATGCCCAAGGATCAGCGCGACATCTTCCGTACGGAGATATAGGGGATCCCCCATGACCATTTGGAGTCCCCCACTCAATCAATGCCCCACGCATGGCCGCCTGTCACGAGAGAATCCCATTCGGAATCAAGCCTAGCCAAGCGGTTACACAATCGCCGTGAGTTCCGCGCCCCAAACACATGTATTCCAGCACGCAACCGGCGACACGAAAGTCCAATAGTCGGCCTAGAGCAAAAAATAGAAACCGAAGCAGAAAACAAACAGAGCCACAATCACTCACATTTAAATTAACATTTCCCGCCGACGATTATCCTAATTGGGAGCTGGCCTTAGCCTAGTCTTGGGTTCTTCTGGCAGATGTGGAGCCCTGGCCATTTACTATTTACATTCACCCCGGTGACGGCACGCGAGTCTGCTGAAAAATGGATTTAATGCGACGCGAAACAAGCGCGGCCTCATAAAAATGAAATGCGGATAAATCAAATTAGCATTTTGTACAAATAGCAAAGCATTAGCTTTCGTATGGCGGCAATTTGTAATGCCAGTGAAAAGGAAGGAGTCTTGAGAAGTAAGAGGTCCTGGAGCCCGAGAAGAGTACATGCAAGCGGTTCGTTTCGGTGGCCATGCCAAAAATGATTGCATAATTACCCAGGAGAGGTTCCAACCGCTGCAAAACCATTTTAGCTGCCCACACAATCCCGAAATGGGAATTAAAACTAATGACAGGCCAGACATCCCGATTCAATTAGGTCCCCCCCTCAAAGCCAGGATAGGCACTCTAGAACTCAAGTACCAGGTCAGCCTTACGTTTATGTGGCCCATATTCTCTGCTCTGCGAGCAAGTGTTCGTGTTTTACTATGGCGACTTTATTGCAACACAATGGTATTTTAAGTGCCAACAATAAAAATGATTTATTACCCCACAAAGGCTCGAGGAGCATGTGAATCTGCGTTGTACAAGTATTTTGTTTCTCGGCGGTAATTAGAATAAAAAATGCATGCGAATCGAATTCGAATTGAAAGATATTTCGTGCTCCGCGGAAGGTACTTACATCAATATTCACTCTCGACCTAAATTATTTACCTGTACTTTCGGCGATCCCAGCGTGAAAGCTTCGATATTCATTAGGAACGCTGGCCCTGAAAACCTTTTTCCGGGCAAACAACTTGAAGGGAAATTTTTAAGTGCAGGCAAGTACAAGAAAGGAAGCTGCACAAAGTTGAGTGGAGAAGGCGAAACTATGCCAAATGTGGAAAATGAAAACTTTTAGGCAAACAATGAGGAAAAGGAGGAAACGGGGCGGGTAATGTCAAATGTGGGTTAATATGATTTATGGAAATTTGCCAGCTTCGCATTGGGAAAAGCACTCGACCTGCTGCTGCTGCTGCTTTTGCAACCGCCTTTGTGTGTTTGCTTTCCCAGGCGGCTGACTCACCTGCCAGGCCAAAACCCCTGGAAAAATACCCCCCCGCTCGAGCCACATTCGTCTGCTGGCTGGGACATTTTTACTTTTTGCTCAAATTTGTCAACTGAAACAGTTGACGTGACTCTCAATGCAGCCACCAGCCCGCATAATGCCAGGCATTTTGGTGTCATTGTTAAGAAGCATCCACAGCCACAGTCACATCTTCACACAGACTAATATACACAAAGAGAAAGCCATTTGCCAGCCCCGGCAATGTCATTGTCATTTTGGCCAGGAGCAGAGCCAAGCCGGGGCCAAGAGCTGGTGAAAGGTTTTTCATTTGACAAATGCTGATTAAGCGGCCGACTGGGGCTAAAAAATATTTACTCACGAGCGTTGCAAGTTGGGGATCTGTATGGTGTGGTATGGGTTCTGGGGTTTGGTATCTGGGCACTGGGAATAAGGGAGGCGATGCGCCCGAGCAAGTCATGTGTGTGCACTTTAGATGTCTGGAACTGGTCTAGGCCCATTCAATCAAGTAGAGCCACGAGGATCTGGCAGATGTTCGAAATATGTTCTCAACATTATCCAGATTGGCCTGCCTTCCTCGTGCGATTTCCCCAGCGTCGGGTGTTCGGCGAGATTGAAAAGTCAACATGGCCGAAGGTGACAACAAAGCCAAATAAATGGACATGACACGCATATTTAATACGCGGGCCACCCTACATGCACTGAGTGAAAAAGGGCTTCCAGTCGCGATATATGCTGTTTGTGGGGATTATTTCTAATACTCATTCTAGTTACAGCAACTTAAATACATGACCAACATATAAATTAAAAAGTTTCCTATTAAATGAATTTTTTTTTCTTAAAACAACATAGAATTTTAGTTAACTGTGCATTTATTTACAAACTACATACTTGGTAAAATTAGTCGGAACCCATTAAGAGTTCCTCTGACTTAGCTCGAAACTTTATAAAAAAAAAATGTATAGTACACCTATTCAATTTAATTTTAAATTTAATAATTGTGAGTATATAAAACTACAATTTTTATTTTGAATTTTGCTGTTCTATGGTTCCCACCGAAATCCCTAAAGTGTAGTTTCGTAAAAATGGCTATCTTTCAGGAAAGCGTTATAAGAACAAACCAACTTTTTAACTAAGTTTTGTCCAGTGTACTTCCCCCCATTTTAGCCGCCGCTTCGCGCGTGGCCTGTGTCACATTTTGGCTGATAGGATCGCTTGAAGAGCCAAGGGGTGGCGAAATGCTCCGCCAGACTGCTTGTTATGATATTTGTGTTGCCTTTTTCTTGATTTTATTGTGTGAATATGTGGCACATTATTCATGATTAGGTTGAGGTCGTTTACTCGTCGTTGTTGTGTGTGTCTACGAGTGCGTGTGTGTTCGGTGTGGTGTTTACCCACTTTGATTGGCTGACAAGGTGGAGGTAAACAGGCCAGAGGGAGGGTAGAAACAGGACCAGGAGTCCTGCCGGAGGATGTCTGGCAACGTGCCCTACCCATCCATCTCAGTGGTAATTAGTCGAACCGGATCCGCTTTCGGGCTGCATCCCCGAGCAAAAAGCCTGTGCTAATGAGGCCAATAACTCAATTGCGGCTAAATAAAGTGCCAGAACGAAGGCCACACAAATCTCGCAAGTTTAAAAGCGTTTACACACCATTTAAATCAAAATTAATGCCGGCTCCGAGTGCTACCTGAACCGGGAAGTTCCAGTTTCACAGCCATAGAAAGCATAGAACCCGGTAGTTGTATTAGCCGGCATCATTTCGTTTTAATGACTACGCGCTTCGTATAAACTTTTTAATTACAAACTTCAATTACAATTAACGAGCGCGAAGGCCGGGCCCAAAAAAAGTGGATAGAGCTCTTCTTATCGCGGCATTGTTTTGTTTTGCCGGCCCCAGCGTTTGCATAATTGCCCTGCCAAGGAGCAAATCTTTTCAATGGAACTTCCTTGGCCCGGCCACCCATCCGAGGATAATTAAGAATAATAATTACCTCCCGAGCTGCAGTTTATCTGCGTCTGTCTTGGCCATCATTTTTCCAAGGCCCCTCTCCTGATGATAATGCAAATGCAGAGCAAAACTAATTGCCAATCGATATTTCACAATTATGTGGTAATCCACTTAAGAAAGGCAGCACATTTAAATTGGAAGGCGGAAAACAGGAGAGCGACTTTAACTTATATGTACGAGTGTGTCCCCAAGTTCTGGCCGCTATTTGTTCTGCTCGAACTGGAAACACAACTCGGCAATTGGCCAACTTTGTTTCACTTGCCCAGTCGCGGCTTCTAATTTCACTTTTTCTTCTCCTCCGCTGTTGACAAAATAAAAACTTTTCAATTTGACTTCTTGTTTGTCGAAATGCGAAAGTTTCGCATGAATAAGAAGGACCTGGCTGGCCGAGGACAAAAGGACATGGATTGTGGATAGCGGACTGTGTATTGGTCATGTTGACAGTTCAAAGGAATTTAAATTTGGCCCGGATTCAGAAATCATTAGGCAAGTGAGCAGTCGAAGGTGCGATGTGGCCTAATGGCAGGCAATTCAATTATGCCATTGTTGCAAGAGTCCTTTCAGGGCTTTTCCAGCCACTCCATTTGCTGCGAACAATTTTCAATTTCCAATTTCCATTTCCAACCGGCGAGGCCAGCGCCAACAATATCCCACGTTGGGCTATTCAATTTCGTCAAACACCAGGCAATAAATTGTCATAACACACGAGCGCAGGTCCTTTGAAACGAATCCCCCCTCCCGCACACCACCCCTGGCACTCGGTCGAGATTCAAAGGACATATGTGAAAGTCAATCAATGCGAGGGCCCCGAACATAATGGAGCCCTGCATTATCCTTTCCGCCACCGCCGCCATCGAACAGGCCGCAATGTGTGACAGTATCTTTGCATGTCTTACTGACATTTAACATTTGCGTTTCGTGTTTCATACTCGGTTCGCGGTGAGTCCTGTTTGCAGTTGCAAAATACTCCATAGATAGTCTCCTATTTTTTCGGATGTGGTCCTGGCAAATAGACAATCAGCGCGACGGGTGGGCCAAATTGAAGCAACAACAGCAATGGGTGCAGTGTCTCGTTGTCATACAAGTTTTAGATTGCGTGCACATGTCCCTGGCAACCCATCCGGATAGCAAATTGAAATTTTTTCCACCGATCGCAAAACAAAACAGCTCAATAAAAAGTGTCAAATTGGGCAGTCTGCCCCCTCTTTCCCCTGTCCCTCCCCTCCCAGGGCGGGCAGGGTTAGTCCTTCAATGGCAGTCAAACTTTAGCAATTGGCACTTGGCCCCTCGAATGGCCTCAATGGGCATTGAACAAAGCAAATCCATCAATCAATCCAAAGTGTGTGGCAATCTTTTAACTACTCATTTATGCGCTTTAAGTGCTCTCGAGTCGGGGCTTTTTATCGGCCGGCCTGCAGCAGGGTGTTGCGATTAATTGGCCCCCGATTATACGGCCTGTGTTTCGCTTGTCGACGCTGCCTGCAGTTGCAATAAATTCTACAGTTTTGCACTGCGAGTGGCAGTGGGTTAATGGTGTAATGGCTAGCTTGAGGTCCCTGCAGTCCATTAAAAATTATTATATAGATTATGATACAATGGGATAGAATCAGTTGCAATAGTAAGAATAAGTAAATGATTGATATCCATTTTTAAAAACTATATCTCAATTTTGACAAGGCTTAAGGCAGATGATTTATTTAAATCATTATAAATATTAAATCTGTAAATAAGTGCCTCATGAATGGGAAAGTTTAGATATATTTAAGAAGTACAATTTCATTAAGTATTGTTTTTTGTTACGTATAGAAAGCTTTTGGTTATAATTGTTTAAGTTGCAATCCAATAAAAACGATTTAAAAGATTAGGGCTGATGGTTTTCCACACCATTACTTAGAACCGTGTCTCATTATAAGAAATACCAATTATTGGTTTTTATTTTGAAAATAGTACGTCCTACTTTTGGCATGATAAAGGCCATTGATTTAAATAATAACTAATTATAACATTAAAACGGTAAAGTCCATAAATAACCACCTTATGATTGGGTTATGTTAGACATTTATTTTACCAATATGTGGTTTTATTTGCTTTAAATTATATTAGGATACATTACGAGGACAAATCTAATAAATCAAGCAATGATGATGAATACGATTTAATAGGTTTTCCAATTGATTTAGACGCTATCAAAATGTGTTGTTATTTATTCGTGGTTATAAATGGGGGTACAAACTTTGAAAATGATTATGGAGATGCCTTAAACTAAGAGCTGTCGATACATTAAAAATCTACAAATTAAGCCCGGTTTACCACGCAGTAAGTGCAATCGTCAGCGGTGGAGTAAAGGCTCTCAGCCGTTTTCCATATGCATAATCCCCATAAAGAAAATAGGTGGAGGAGCTGCCTGCTGGGCTGTGCATCGAGCACAACAATAACTTTGGCAAATACGCCGCCCAGCGGGCAACTCCAGTCGGGCGTCCATTGTGCGAATGTGTTTGTTTGCTGGCCAATGGACCGACGTGACGTATACGTAATATTTCATTTCATTTGTACAACGCAACTGCACACTCGCACTGTGTGTGTGTTTGCTCACCGTTGGCCTGGCAATGAAGGACACACATACCCCCACAAAGGGAGATCCTCTGGATACTATATATAGTATACCATATATATGTGGAAGGATATGGAGGAGCGACTTCGGCGACGCGTACACGTGCCTACATCGTTTGCACAAAGGTTCAACACCGTTATTTATTTAATTGCATTCAATTTGCGGTTAATTGTTAAACAATGGCCAACAATGACTGCGTTCAGCCTTTGACTGAGTTCGTTTTGCATTATGGTGGGCCAAAAGGGGGCGGGCGGCTCGCAAGAGGGGGCGTGGCGGTTGCTTGGCCAGTTGGCCGAGTGTGTCGAGTGCGCTGAGAGTGTGTTTGTTATGCAAACAAGTACAAGTGCGGTTTTAATTGAACTCAAGTGAGGCTGAGCGCTGAATGGCCGCTTGATTTTTACATGAATGCGGGCAAGTGTGAAGCCAAGTGCAGAGCGGAGAAAGTGGGGTGAAGAGTTGGCCGGGGAGGATCCAACCTAATGAGCGGGCCTCGAATATTTGCACAAATAAAATGTAATTAGCTTTTAAGCCAGTCCAGTGCAGTCCAGTCCATGGCTGGGCCATAAAACACAGCAATTTGTTTGCTCTAGGCCCAACACATGCATATCTATAACGGATTTTATGGCTCGGCGGCAGTGACAAATTATAGAGCAAATGGCCGTGGCAAAAACAAAAATAAATAACAATCAGTTTGCTGGGTTCATGGCCAGCCTGCTCGTAGAACGGCGAAAGTGCGCTTATTACCATTTACCGCATGGCAGCGAAATTAGCGGGCATAAACCTAAACCATTGTTATCGCTCTCCTGCCGCCGACCAGAAACATTTGCATTCGAATTGGAAATAGAGTAACTGCGGACTCCATTGGGCGCTAATCGGCCAAATGTGGGCGGGAGTGCCAGTTAGCATCCAATTAAAATGCGGCTAAAGTGCATCAATGTAAATACTGCAGATCGTTCGCTGCCACTGCAGAACCCGCTCCCGTGTGCACATTCAAAATTCAAACAAAAACTATAATCGCTTTGCCAGGGATTACAACACACAGGAACATGCTACGGATCCCGCTTTCGATTCCGATTCCGATTCAGATTCGTACTCCCATCCTCCTGGCTGGAACGGCATGCTTGCTGAGATTTTCGAAAGCCGACTGACCATCCAAATCCGTATCGATTCCCCGCCCCTCCTGCGGTCATGTGCAACATGCGAATTATTTTTACGTTTATCGCAAATTCAATTCAATTGCGATAATAATAAAATGTATTCGCAGCAATTTGTTTCGGCGTTTGCCAGCGAGAATTCTGCAATTTAGTGGCTGTCCGACAGCGAATTATAATCATGTGCCTGACTGGCCCGGCCTGGCTGAAATTGAAATTATATAATCACATACACCAGTGGCCTATCATAAATATGGCTGCCATTTTAATGGCCAACAAAGGGCTCATTCTCATGGGAATAGACAAAGACCAAGAAAGAAAGAGTCTAGCCTTGGGGTCCGAAACCACAAGCACCCCAAAAATAGGCCATTAAAGACACCTCCAAGGGTCCCGGGACACGTGTTCTCCTCTCTCAAAAAGACGGAACCTTGAAAGCAACCCACCTATTGTCATTAAAAAGACAAGGTGCCGGGTATTAAAAGAGATTATGGATTTGGAGCATTGCTAACCCCTTGATACTTTAATGCAACCATAAAATGTCCTTGAATTTCGTCTTACCTGAACATAAATTGAAAATGTAAGGACCAACTAAATATAACACTCATAAGAGGGGGTACATTTTATTTCAGATCATATATGACAAATAGGATATCCCTTAGTCTCTACCTTAATTTCTCTCCACCAACGTATCGTCTGTTTATCATTGTGTTTACCTTTGAGCATCTTTTGTTATGTTTTATGTCCGCCCGCTGGCTATTTGTGCGCAAAATGCATTTGGTACGATATGGCATACATATAAAATAAATTTAATAGATATGTATTTCTTCCAGCTTGGACCGAATCGGCAGTGCAAATATCGCTGCGATGTGGCAGTGTTTCGGATAGAGTTGCAGCAAAGTGGAATGCCGCCGCTAAAACAAACATCCGAGTCATCAGCCGGAAATGGGATACAAGCTGGGTCCTTGTCTGGCTTTCCCTCTGTGACCCCTGACCCCCGAACCCCCGATACCAACAGATTCGTTGTGGCAATAAATCCCCCAAGGAAGTGGGTGGCACAGAAATAAAAGAACTCATGAAGTGGCAAAGAGTTGCGATTGTGTAAACAAATATTTAAAGAAGACCAGGGGCGCAGTTCAAGGGGGCTGCCATTAAGTGAAAGTTTAGATATAACATTTTAAAAATACTGAAAAAACTCCATGGATTATTAACATCTTTAAAGGCGAAAACTTGAACTCCCTTTTTTCCTAATGCTGTGATGCCACGTAGCCAAGCAATGGCAACGAATGTTTATAGCACTAATTTTATTTGTTAAACTAACAAAAGTAGCAGCAACGACTGGGCAAATAAATGTGTCTCAGAAACGATTGAGCGCACAGAGACAGTCCTATAAACAGAGGGACATAAAACTCATACGACATGTGGGCCGGCAGGCACTTGGCGAATGCGTGAGCGTGGGAACATGGCACTTCATTCACGCCCCGGAAGTGCCCCCCTCTTTGGATGGCTCTAAAGCTGGAGAGCTGGATGGCTGAAGAACCAGGGAACTCCATCCGGACAGCAGTTCAACCGAAAGCCAAAGACAAAGAGCAGCTGAAACAGAATGCCCGGGCTACAGTTGCGCCTGCCGAACAATTTATACGACTATTTGAAGTCGTAGGACTGAGTAAACGCTGCCTAAGTGTGCGTAAATCTATGAGGACGCTCAGTCGTCAGCTTCCGCCTCCTCCGTCTCCTCCAGGACCTCGAACCCCGGGAACCTATCGAAGGATTTCGGCTGTCTTCATTGTCACCCGTCCACTGCTCGTTCGTCCTCCTAAGTGTTAACACATCGTTGCCATCGTCGCCCCGGCATCCCAATCCCCAGTTTGTTTTTATGTTGTAAAGCATTTTCATTTGTTTTTTGTCGCTTTCCTTACTCCACTCTCTCTCTCTGCGATTGAGATATTCCCTTCTGTTTGGCTGGAAATTGATAGTTTTAGCCAGATTATGATCTGTTTATTGTGCAAAGTGCTGTGAACCGGCGAGTGGGCGGCAATTAAGCCGCCTTTACGACAAATGTGAAATGTGTTTCTATAGATAGACGAGATGAAGGCGCCCAGTAGGCGTTGTCCTTCATTTTCGATCGACTGATAGAGTGCCGGCGACCTTAACTTAATTTACTCGAGGGCAGGC
This sequence comes from Drosophila subpulchrella, assembly GCF_014743375.2. Lineage (NCBI taxonomy): Eukaryota > Metazoa > Arthropoda > Insecta > Diptera > Drosophilidae > Drosophila > Drosophila subpulchrella. The sequence goes on from NC_050609.1 coordinate 10,572,040, forward strand.
AGCCACCTCAACCAGCGTGAGCAACGAGAATTGAACTTATTTCCGGCGGAAGTATCAGCATTCGGCAATTTCCGGCCTGCTGTTGTCTTAGCTTTACTTTTTTTCTCTCCCCAGCTGGGAAAGTTTGCCCGGCAATAAATGTTAATACATATTAAGCGATTTCCCATCCAGTCGACGGGTGGTTGAAGTTCGCCACGTCCGAAGCGAATCAATTTTCCAAGTCCAAGTGTAATTAATGCCGCTGTGGACTCAAACTAGACTTGGAGTTTGGACAACTACTCAGCGCTTCTGTGGAACTGCCGAACGGCTCAATTGTCAGAGCGAGCACTTCCATTAGCCAGTGCCTTCATTACGGCCCGGCCATAATCATCATCATCAATAATCTGGCTTTGGAAACACATCACAAATTAATTTTGACAGCTCTTGGCAGCGATTAATATCAATTATTCAAATAGTTTGGAGCCAGCTGCTGGATTTCAAAGGAGTGCCCGCCCCCACATCGACAATGAGCCGCTTTATTAGGGCCCATCTCCAAAGTCACCAGCATGCCATGAGCTGCGCCGGCTTTTGTTGGCCACTGGTCATTTCAGCCCACTGAAAGGCAGTCGGGCGCTTTGTTTCCAATATTGAGCGATATCTGATGCTCTCGACGTGTTGGCCATGTTCCTATGACACCCAGTCAGGCAGGGGTATGGGATTCTTGGCTCTTGGAAAATGCTACTTTAAGTTACCGGTTTAATCCATTAGTTTCTGTTGGTTAGGCATCTTAAGGACCACAGATTAAATTGGCATTTTCAGAAAATTAAAGAAGAGTATTTGATTCTCAAATGATGTTTTCCTTTTGACTATAGACAAATAAATCAGTAGTACGATTGAATTATTTTCGAATTCCGTTGTCTTTTTTAGATTTCTATATTCAACCAAGTTTACTACCGTTTGTACATCCCAATTTTTTAAAGTACCGTCTTTATTAAGTATTAAACGATTTGATTGAATGTGCATGATTTTGTGAAAAATTTTTGGAATAAAACGCTTTCATATACATATCTAAAAGCCTGAACCTACATAAATCCAATAAAAAAGTGGTCAATTAAACACAAATTATTGAAAATCTATTTTTTAACCAGCACTAAAAATTCGAATAAAAAAAAAGGATTTCTATGTCATTTATTTTTGAAGCAAGTTTAATCTCAAACAGTTATCGGTCTTGTCAAAAAGAGAAAATAACGTAGCTCTCTATACCAATAGTTCTTATCAATTAAATCCACTTAAAGCGCATTTGACAAATCAGACAAATCGACATTATCATTGAAAATTCGTGTCGATTTTCGAGCGCGTTTCCTGCCCCGGTTATTTTCTATTATACTAAACTGGCAGTTTGGTTGGCCCATGGCAGCTCGAAATTATGCGTACGCATGTGTATAAAATACCGAATTGACTAATATTTATTTATACAATTTTGCGGCTCACAGAATGCAGATAATTCAATTCCTGTGTCAAATTTGCCAAAATAGGCGCGGGGCGACCAGCCCACCCCCGCTCACCTCAAATGCAATTCAATTTGGCGATAAACCAATTTAAAGCTAACCAAAAATGAAAGAAAAACTGTATGGAATTATGGGTGCGAGTGTATTTTTGATGCGGGTAGTGTGTGTCTGTTTATCTCCATGCCGCGGTGCTGGGGTCAGAGGTTATCGAGCGAGTGGGTCGCCGATTGCCGCGCTGCTCTTGAAAACTGGCAATGCTCTGTAGTCGAACAACAGTCGCAGTGCAAACAAGTCGGCGATGAAGCAGTTTCTGGTGGCTTTATTGGCCGCTCTGCTGGTAGCCGCCGTCCAGGCCGGAATTCTGGGCAGGATTTTTCACCGGGAGTCTACCTCCACAACCACCTCCACAACTACAACCACAGAGGAGCCCCGTCGACCCTTCTTCCTCAACAACAATATACCCGCGATTCAGGAGGGCTGTGAAGGGCAGTTCAAGTGCAAGAAGAAGCTTACCCAGGTCCCAGCTCCCAGGCCCTGTTTGAAGTACTGCCTCCACCGAGTGACCTGTCCCAATAACCAGACCACCACTGCCAAGCCCAACCAGTGCGTCGATCTGGATGAAGAGCAGGTCTTGGCCGCCTATGAGGCACCTACGGAGCCACCAGTCGCCGGAAAACCCGCCGTCAACACCATGATGGTGGCCATGATCGACTTTCCCTGCCAGCCGGGCTATCTGCCCGACCATCGTGGTCGCTGCCGGGAAATCTGGTAGTTGGGCGCCTCTCGTGACACGTGCCCAATGCATAATTATTAGGTATACCTGTGGAATTTTTTATAAACATGCATAGTCTGAATAATCACAATAAAACCCCAATGAACTGCTGAACTGCCCAAAGATCATCCCTGTCTTCGAGCACTGGAAAAAAGTTGATAAGTATGTGGTATAAACAACGCTAATCTAGTAGTCACAACAAATGGCTGAGTTTTGTGATGAATGACTGATTTCCTTATCAGTGAATTAAACATTTGAAGCATTTGGAATTACCCAATAAAAGTTTTGTGGGAAATAAATATTTTTAAGTGTTTAGATTGTTAAAACATTTGTGTGCCAATTTTTTGGTTCATCATCGAGAACCTGTTTTACTGTAACTCACAAACTGTATACGTTAATCAACTTTTGAGGCAAAAATATTTGTTTCTAATATAAACAATATTTCTATGAACTTTAATCTTTATGTTTTCAATTTATATCTTTTATTATTTATTGTGTTTTTTTCCGAAGGAAGTTGAAGATTAGAGAATTTTTATGGGTTTAGTTGAGAACATAAAGGAACTGAATATTTTTGTAGACCGAATCAAAAGAGCAAAACCATCCAACGTACAGGAAATATTATTATTAGAATATATTTTTCCGAGTGCATTTCCCCAGCGAGTGGTCGCTGTTCGGGAATAATATTTTCGCTGTCCCGACACGCCAAGTGTCAAACACACCTCCAGCGGCAGGACAACACTCGCAGGACTCAGACATGAGTGGCGGAATTAAGGACTGAACGAGTGAACAATCGCGAGTGGGGGGGGAGGGGTTACCTTCGGGTGGGCGGGGCACTGGGCGGAGTCGTGGCAGTCAACAATTTTGTCTAATTACAACACGAGGAACAAGAAGCCAGCGACAAGCCATAAAAAATATGCCATTTGCACGAAAATAACTGTGATGTGCTGTGACCTGTAGCCCCTGACATTGATAGCCTTCTGCCAGAAAGGTTCTGGGGGGGGGGGGGTGGATACCAGGGGAAGGACTTAGCCAAAAAGCTAAGCCACAGATACAGCTAACAAATGGCTTAATTCAGCGAGCAGCTTGCTGCGGAATGCCGAGCGATAAAAAGTACATGTATTAAAATTAACAAAACAAGAAGAGGCAGACAAGAAACGGCTTTCTGGCGGTTGGAGGAAGTGGAAGTGGATTTCTGGAGGGTTTGGGATCCGCCCTCCATCACGTGATTGACGCACATTTCGAGCCAGCGAATACAACTGCTAATTCGACGCACCCAACTAGTGGGCGGAGAAGGACTGGCATGGAAGTGGAAATTTTATGTGTCTTCGTCATGTTAATTGTTTTCCTTTGTTCGGCATTGTGGGTTGTTTCTGGTGCCGCCGCCTTGGCTTTGTTGTAAGCCATAATTTGCGCGCTTATAACTCAAAAGTTTCGCCGTCAAGCCAAACGCAACTAACTTTATTAACTGAAGGAGCGGGCGCCAGGTTTGACTTCATTTGGGCCCATTCTTTTTGTTTTCTTGATTTCCGTTTCCGACCACGTCGGACTTACAAGGAGGACGCAACTTTCTTTGGCTTGTTTTTATGGTAATCGGCGCATAACAAAAACCACAATACGCTTCAGCTCCAGCCCCTCTGCTCAGCCCACCTGTGTGTCTTTGGGAGTTGGGTGGCTCAGGAGGTGGGTGGTGGCATGGCATTTGGAAATTAAACTGCGCATAGTCCTTAAAATTTTATAACTTAATTTCTGTTGGTCTGGCATTTTTGTGAACTTTTTGATTTGATTTCGTTTGGCACTCGCACAACTCCTTTTTCGCCGTATCGGTTGGCTGTCTGTGGGTGGCTTATTGGGTGGTTTTCCTGGCTTCCTGGGTGGTTCGGGTGGCTTCAGGTGGTTTCTGCTGGCTTCAGGTGGGTTGGCTTCACGTGCCAGGCGTTCTTTTTCAGCCGGAATTCGGCATGCGAATTAGAATAATAAACTGCTGGAATTTATTTGGCGCAGGAAAATGCTTTGGCTGCGCTGATAAGGTTGATCTATGGCCACTGGCATTTCAATGGCCGCGATAAGAGCAATGAGTTTTGAAGGATTATGCCGGTGGCAGCATAATTGATGTGATGCGAACATACTTCAATGCGGCGTAATTGCTTTGCTCCAATCTGGCTTTTCCGGCACTTCATTATGGCCCTTGGCCGTACTTCGGATGCTCTCTCCCGTGTTTTTCCTTGGCTATTTGCGCAAATATCCTGGTCCTCCAGATGGTTTCATTATGCTAATTGCACGGACATCAACTGCGGAAACAATGCAACTAATAACAGAAAGCAAAGGGGCAAAGGCAATCGCAATCGCAGCAAAAAACTGCTGGAGCACAGGTACAAAATGGGGAAGAAACCAAAGAATTTTCATTAAAATTTTCATTTAGTTGCGCAATTATTTTTGTGCAGCCATTTTAATAACACTAATTTACCTTCAATTCCCAACTCTTTTTCGAGCCACACAAAGGCCACTGATGGTGATGGTATAGTGTTGGCGGTGCGAAGGGGACGGGCTGTCAAATGGTAGATGCGAATGCGAAAGAGACAGGGATATGCGGTTATAAATATGCGCAGCTGCAGGATAATAAAAGTGATAAGTTTTTCTCTCAGTTCTATCGTTCGCTGCGTTTTTGCCGTCTTTTAATTTCATTCCTTTCAGCATTCACTCATCCGGCCACAGCTGAAGCTCAGCTATTACACTCAGGGAAATATATATTCAGTTTAAAAATTTTTCCAAAAACTTTTTTGATATAATAGCATTTATAGAAGTTTCACGGAACTTTATATCTGAAAAGTAGGAAAATATTCTCTTTGTTTCAATTAACTTTTAAAAGGACTTTCTATGAAACACTTTTTATTTATTTTTAGCTGCAATCAAAATTCGATTCGCAAAATATTCCGACTTTTTCCAGTGTTCCGAAACCTAATTGGTGGCAATTTAGGAAAAAATGTCCCCTTTTTTCCCGGTACCATCGGTTGTCAGGCGACCGCAGCAGCAACAAAAACCAAAAGCATCAAAGGCGGCCAGAACATCAAGTTCATTCTAAGCCGTTTGCATTGCAAATTCTGCATCGCTTGTCGACGGGGCTGGTTGGCCCCACAATCACTTTTCAATTAAATGCCATTCTTCCCTCTTTGCCATTATTTTGTGTTTTTTGCCATGGCTCTGGCTTTTTCCGAAGCTCGGAGCAAAATGATTTTGCCACAAAAGCAGCAGGCGTAAAAATACATCGGAGTGGAAACGGGGGAAAAGAGGTCGACAACTGTTCTTTGAAATAACGAAATCATTTTGGGATAATTTATTTACTTGACCAACTCGACGAAAGCCTCTTCAAACGACCTCTACTCGCAAAAACAGCTTGTTCAATTGTCAATCATTAATACGGATTGATTCGACATGACACAAAAACTCGGGCCAGATTGACACGGCGGATCGTTTAAGTCCCCCGAAATTAATTATAAAATCAATTAGCACAGGCTCAAGCCCGAGATTAACACAGATCCAGTCATAATTAGGTGCCCAAAAGCTTTTCTTCTTTTCATGGGCGGGACAAAAAAAAAAAACAATAAAATCCCAGTTGGCCAAGTTGCCCATTTGGGGCGTTAGTCCTGCAGGATTAAGTCCAAAGTTTGTTAATTCGCTGAAATTTAAGGACAAGTAGGCAAATAACTGGGAATTTGGGACCATAAAAAAAGGTGCTTTGGATTGGGAATGAATTGAAAAGGGAACCTTTGAGCAAAATATGTTGGCAACTTTTCGCATTTATTTTTATTTGAACTGCGTATTACCGAATGCGACTAAGTACACGTAAGTATAAGTACGGCATGGATTAAAAGTTCGGACTGGAGGGGTCGACTCCAGATCTCCAGGTCTCCAGGTCTCCAGCTCAGGACCCCTTGAAGGAATTGGCGTTGGGACTGGTGGGCGTGGTCGGGGAGTCCGCCGCCTCCACGGCATCGCCACGTTTGAGCCAGTGGGGCGCCAGTCGCAGCATGAGGATGGCGCCCAGCGGAGCAGTGAATATAATCGCCAGTACCGAGATGATGAGCACATTGCTGGCCAGAGCCAGCTGCTCCGCACTGGCCACGCTGGCAGCACGTGCCATGTCCAAAGCCACGGGACCCAAGGCGGCCTAAAGTTGGGGGAAAAAAAAACGAAGAAAAGGGCTAAAATTAAGCACTGGCCACCGCTGCGTATGAGTGATATGCGATGTGCAGCGGATTCGGATTAAATGCGGTTCGCTTTGCAGTTTTAATTAAATCAGTACGAGGAAGGTGGACAGTGAAATATGCACCGCATATTAGGGAAAAGTTAGACAGGCGCACATGTGACCAACTCAGCTTTTTTGGGGAAGTAAGTAAGCCAGCGGAACATTTAAATTTTGGGGCAACCACAGAGACGCACACTCGCTCGCACAGGCGACATAAACAAAATGTCCGCTTGCGGTTAAACTGCAAACAAAAGGCTGGCATGCCAACTGCAGCCGCAGGAGCAGGACCTGCGATGACTCTGGCCGAAGAGGACATGACCTGCAAATACGTGTATAACTTAAGCATGGGGAAAACACCAGGACAGGCCCGGCCAGGACAACCTGGTGGACAGCAAGGACAGGCGGGACGGGCAGGACGTCCAGGACGATCAGGACGACGGGCAGTCTGCTCGTGGCAAGCGAGTGAAATGGCCGGCAATGAAATAAAAAGCGCCACCAGGCCAGGAGACAACGGATGGGAAATGGAAAATGGAAAATGGAGTAGGAAAAGGGTAGGGGTAAGGGAATGGGGGGCAGTGGCAATGGGAACCGCAGCAACATGACACGCGGAACGGGAAACTTACTTGGACAGTTGCTTTGGGAAAACCGGAAATTGTAATGTAGGCACGTTCCTTTCTCGACAGATTTCCGCCATATGTGGATAAATATGCAAAAGCCAGGCGAAACTGAAAACAAGAACAAGAAAGTGGTCATCTCTAGCTGGTTTTTTCCCCTCAGTTTTCCGTGTGCAGGTAACATTTGCATTGCGGTGCCGGAACATTTTCATTTCGGTTCACCCCCAAACCCAATCCGGAATCTCCACTTGGCTTTCTGCTTTCTTCTTTTTTTTTTTTACCAGGATGGACGTACCCCACAAAACCGTGGGGACCCGAGTATTCCCCGCACAAACTGGCTGAGAAGCGAGAGAAATTAAGTAAGTGGCCGGGGTGAACATTTGTTACACCACCGGCCACGCCTCCGGCGACCATTTTAATTACCAAACTTCCGACGAGCACCAACAATGCGCCATAACCGATTACATGGCCCTGCAGCACGTTGAAATTAATTTCCTTGCCAATAAGGGCAAACGAGACGGGCTTGAGGAACTTCCACATGAGGTCCAGACGCTTGGGAACACTCGCCTGCAGGGGAGAGAAATCAATAAGTTGTTATTAGATCGGGCAGCTAGTTCATTATGTTCCCCATTTAAATCAGACCATCAATGGCCAGCAAGCAGGAAGCAAGCCAATCGGCTTACGGAGCGTTGCCTTGGAACTCAAGTGCAGTTCGAGTGCAAAAACACCGCCTTTCGCAGGATCTGGGTTAAAAGTTTAAGGCAAAGGTAAATGGGAAGAGACCCAACGAGAAAAGAAAAACAAAACACTTGCTCGAAACAAATCGAGAACCGGCAGTCAACTCTGACATGGGACAAGGACGTGATGTCACAAATTACCTAGCAAAAATCCCGCACATACAGCCGCTTTTTTCGGCTGCAGCGGAACAGACATAAAAAATGGCACTACACCCAGGGAACATTTTTCTTGACCCAAAACCAAACAAATCAGAAAAAGAAAAGAGCGTGTGGGTCTATACCCCAAAAGCACTCAGAATCTGAAAGGTGGAGGCAAAGCCAAAGTCTGGAGCTCAGAGAGCCAGCCGACTGGACCAATCCTGATCCTTAAAACACGAAAAGAAATATTGGAGGAGAACTTGGTAATCTATGGGTCGTCTAGATGAATAAACTTTAGGAAGGAATACATTTCATATTACTTAACTTCAATTTTTATTTAAATTTTAAAAGTAGAAAGTATATCTCTAAGTATGATAAAACATTAAAGAGATTTTCAAGGATTATATTTAATCACAACTGCAGGAAATATCTCAGACATCAAATAAGACGGTTGAGACAAGTATTTAACATATCAATCTGATAACATGTAAATAATGTAAAAGTCAATCCAATTCTTGAAGGTGAAAGAAGGATTAATATCAAAGTAGAAAAGAAATTCATGATTTATCTTAAATTTTTTCAAGGATATATAAAACTAAATAAAAATTGTAGAAAATGTCTTTCACATAAGATAGGTTAAGCAAAAGTGTAACATACCCATCAAATTAATATGATTTTAAATAGAAATAACGACCTATCATATAAGTAGTTTGAACGTTAAGAAGGCTAAAATTAATTATAACATAAAATATAAAAAAAATGTTGTAGTATATATTTCTGGTAACAAATAAGATGGTTGAGACCAGTACTCAATGTACCACATTGATATGATTAATACACCTAATTAAAACCTATCGTATCCCATTGTCCTATCCATTATTTTTTCCTTTCTAGAAGGGACCCCCTATTTTTAGCAGTGCGGAGTACTCACAATTTGCTGGGCCTGCAGCTGCGGGGGCGTCAGTCTGGCCTCCTCCCGCCGCCAGCCAATCCTCGCAATAAAGGCGGTCGTTACACAACCCAGAGCTCCTGCCGACGTATAACCGATGACGCGGCTGCCCATCACGGCGATGGTTCCGCCCAAGACGGTAAGGACGAAACGGAGCCCATTTGCGTACGTCTGCGGAGGATGGGAAAAAGACAGATATGAAGAGAGTGAATGGCAAAACAGGTGAGTTAGGCTTCCCGGGCAAAAAAGGCGAAATCACTTACGAAACTCTGATGGAAACTGCTTTTTTACCCGCCCACCTGCGTTGTTTGTGTTGTGTGTGTGTGTGGGTGCGGTCAGCTGCGTATACGCAACGTGTCCTGCAGTCAAGGAAAAACCAGGAAAACCCTCCTATCCTATCCTCCCATCTCTTCTTTGTTTTTGTTTGCATATACCATTTTTTTCCAAGCTCTAAAATTGTACTAAAATGACTTCTACAAAGGTTTAGATCTGATAAATCTCGCCTGCAACAATGTTTTCTCAGCCGGAATTTTCGGATATTTTGTAATATCTGCAATGTCAACTTGTCAGTTTTCCTGGCTGGTGCTGAGAGTGATTGGGATCTTTTAATTTACCTGGTGACTTTCTCAATAGCCCGTTGAAACACCGCAAATGGCTGCAATTCAATTTACGCCCTCGCCTTTGTCAAGATATTTTCGTTTAACTTTAAACTGGTCGTTCTAGTAAAATGGCATGAAATTGCCTTCGACATCGTTAGGACTTACCAGTCTTTATTATAGGAAAAACTCAAGTTTTCCCTCACACTGGTATACTTATTTAATTCTACAACTTTAGTTTCTGCCACCTCGTTGAATTACAAACTTTTGCGCGAATCTTTTATTGAAAAATACTGTCAACCGGCTCGGGAAAAATAAGTGGCAAAAGGTGACGTTGAATGCAAAATTACAGAGGACTGCGTAATAATAATAAAATAAAGGCGGTGGCGATGACATGCGAAAAGATGCTGAGACCGAAACCGAGGCCTGATGACAGACCCCCCTTTTTCCCACTATTTAAACCCCCTTGGGGGGTGACAGCGAATAGCCCATGGCTGTGTGTATATGGTATGTGTGTGTGGTTGATGGGCGGCACGAGGTGGTTTTGGGGGGTGTGTAAAATATGCAAGGATGCAACTTCAACGGCGCTCAGCGTGAAATTTTTGTACAAACTGCAGCGCTGCGTGGATGCGGATGTGAATGCCACTTGACGATGGCAAAGGCGAGCGCGACTTGCAGAAAACAAAAGTTATGAGAACTCGACGGGAGTGTGTGTATAAGGAGGCTGGATGGGCGGATGGGTGGTGGGGTGACTTGGGTGGTGCAGCCCATTCAGTGCACCACCACCCATGGCGTTTGATTATGCGCGCCATTAGCGGTGTAAGTTGCGGCAATGAGTTTTGTGGCTCTGGCTGCGGCTGCCTCGATGTCCCCGGCATAACTTCACATAGATGCTGGCAGTAACTGTCGTCGCAAATGTCGCCAGCTCCGTCGTTGCCGTTGTCGTTGTCGTTGCCGCTATGCATGTAAGTGTCTTTTTATGCAAAATGCACCCACACAAACAACCAAGCAGGCGGGCTGAGCGGAAGCTGACACTGAGCAAAAATGGGGGTCCAAAGTCTGGGATTGGTAGCTTGTATTCAAGATATTTCAGTCCTGAGATGACATAACTTAAAGTGCCAGTATCATTTCTTGCAGTCAAAATCCAAACGAAATTGTAAGTCCTTAATTTGTTGGCTGACATATTTCTAGTAACCCCAAACATATTTTATAAAATAAGAACATTTAACCGATTCTATAATACAGATTGCTCTTCTTAGTTCTCCAAATGTTGCGAATGATTTATCGAACTTGCAAACATAGCCCTATTATATCATATCACTTGCTAAATTTTCGCTATTCTATTTTAATATTTTCTTGTAGTCGTACTGCCAGGGCCAGTAAGTATTATAAGGTCCTATGTGATATATAAACAAACATTTTCCAGGTAATCCTGTTTTTCCTCTACCGAGAATATATTTTTCATTTCAGAACCTATTTTCCTGAGTGCAGTCTTCTGAGGCCCCACGTACATATGGCACAGCTACCGCCCCCCAAGCCCGCCCATCACCCTTCCCTCTAGAGACTGGCGCGCGTTTTGCATCATTAAATGCGCTGATTGAGTGTCTAAGTGTTCACTGAATGTGCATTTTAAGTGCAGCCCGCTCGAGGACGAGGAAGGACACGCAGGACGAGCTGCGTCTGGGTCCGCGCCTTTGTCTGGCAGCTTACCGCGTTGCGCGACGGCAAGTACTGGAGCATCGAGCCGTAGAGATAGCCGAAAACGAGTCCAATCCCGATGCCAATGGGACCCTGCAGCACTTGCTGCGTGAGCGAGGCTGCAAGTAAGCGGAGTGGGGGTTTATTTAACTTTGACACTCATTCCGACTCTGAATCCGATTCCCGATTTTCCGGGCACGGCGGGTGGCACGCACTCGTTGAGAATATTACGCTGATTATCACGCCGAACATGAAGATGGCCACCACATCGTTGCATGTGGTCATGGCGTAGATGAGCGTGTGGATGCCGCTGTTCAGGCCGAGGCGATCCTCCTTAAGCTTTAGCATCACGGTGACGACCACATTCGGGGAGACGGCGGTGATGACCAGGCTGTAACAATACCCCCAGGGCCACCAGGACCGTTAAGGCTTCCGTTAATCCAAGTATTCCATTAGCCACACTCACCCCAAAGCGATGCCCCACAGCCAGGGCATGGAAAGTGTGAGGTAGGCCAGTACGGCGATGGCCGCCACCTCCACAATGGTGGGCAGCAGGGTCAGGCGGAGAATCATGAACCACAGCCGCTTGAAGGCCTCGCCATCCAGCCCCAGGCCAGCCAGCAACATGATGTTGATCAAGGCCATTTCCCTGTATTAAGGGAAAAACCACATTATATGTTTCTCAAAATTATTTATTTTATTACCTCAAAAACAGCTCGAACTTCTGATAGCCCTCGAAATTGGCCAGGCCCACATTGGCATACAGCACGCCGAAGAAGAGCATGCCCAGCATATCCGGCAGATTGACAAAGGTCACCAGGATTCCAGAGATCTGGGCGCCCACGAAGAGGAATGCAATGCGCATGATGACCGTCTGTGGCTGCGAGTATTCCGGCAGCAGAACCCAGCCCATGGCCCAAAGGCCCAGGAAAATGGCCAGCAGGGCCACCAGCTCGGATGTGTTCACCCAATGCGACAGGAAATGGAGCCACCTAAGGAGGAGTTCAAAACGGTTATGAATACACTAAGGAACCTCTTTCTTTAGAAATACTTCCGTGTATCTCTCCCTAAATTATGTACACGTAATTGCTGCTAATTACCGAGCCCACTTAGAACTATAAAAGCAGTCAGCCCATGGGAAAATACAACCAGGACTAAAATGGTAAGCCACAAGGAACGCACTGAGTCCATGAGCCTGATTCTTCGGGTCATGCAACTATTTGGCCTCTGGCCCTGGTCCCTGAAAGCTGGCGAGGAGTGGACTTTCTCCGGTTTCCTAAAGCAGAACTATCGCTTCCTGCTGCACCTGCCCATAACCTTCACCTTCATCGGACTCATGTGGCTGGAGGCCTTCATCTCGAGCGATTTGGAACAGGCTGGCCAGGTGCTCTACATGTCCATCACCGAGATGGCTTTGGTGGTAAAGATCCTGAGCATTTGGCATTATAGAACTGAGGCCCGGCAGCTGATGGAGGAGCTACAAAGTGCACCTGACTACGAACTTCGCCAGCAGGAGGAGAGGGATTTCTGGTGCCGGGAGCAACGATACTTCAAAAGGTTCTTTTACATCTACATCCTAATTAGTTTGGGCGTGGTATATAGCGCTTGTACTGGTGTGCTTTTCCTCGAGGACTACGAATTGCCATTCGCCTACTACGTTCCCTTCGAGTGGCGAAATGAGAGAAGGTATTGGTTCGCCTACGGTTACGATATGGCTGGAATGACGCTGACCTGCATCTCGAACATCACCTTGGACACCCTGGGATGTTATTTCCTGTTCCACATCTCACTTCTATATCGCCTACTTGGCCTACGATTAAGGGGTCTTAAAAATATGGAGGATGAAGCCCACTTTGGCCACGAATTGCGTGGCATCTTTATATTACATCAGAGTATCCGAAGGTATGGTGATATTTCTAACTACCTTAAGTTTCTCTTATAATAACACTGTAATTTCACAGATTAACAAGAAGCTGTCAGAAAATTGTCTCCCTATATATTATCTCAGATTATTCTGAGTGCCCTGATCATCTGTTTCAGTGGGTATCGCTTGCAGCACTTGAGAATTCGGGAAAATCCCGGCCAGTTTATATCCATGCTGCAGTTCGTCAGTGTGATGATCCTGCAGATATTCCTGCCATGTTTCTATGGCAACGAGATAACCGTCTATGCCAACCAGCTGACCAACGAGGTTTATCACACCGATTGGCTACAATGTCGACCACCGATTCGCAAGTTGCTCAATGCCTATATGGAGCATCTCAAGAAACCTGTTACCATCCGAGCTGGCAACTTTTTCGCTGTTGGATTGCCCATTTTTGTTAAGGTCTATTCTTTTTAACCTGTATATATCTTCTTTTTTAAAGTTATTGTCTCCGATCTTGCAGACCATCAACAATGCCTACAGTTTCCTCGCTCTGTTATTGAATGTATCGAAATAAATTGTAAAATTTGACAAAATAAAGTATACCAATATTATTTATGAAATATATCAAAATATTGTTTTATTGTAATCTTAAATGAGATTTCATTTTGAAAAGAAAATAAAAACTTCTATTTTCAAACTAAAGATTTATTTTATTAAAAATTTGTTTGGTAGCATGTGGTAGGCCAACAACAGCCTTCAAAATTATTTTGCATCTGTATATATATAAGCAGGCATTAGGTAACAATTTAAGAAATCATTTTAGAATTTAACAGTGACAAAGATTAAGACTTCTTCATTGACTCGTACACGTTTTCTGTGAAATGTTCATTTTAAAATAAATTTCTCATCAAGTCAGAAACATGTTGGGGCTCTAAAAATGCACTGATTTAAACTTTTTTCGAGCTTGGGAATGCACACAACAATGATGGGGTTATTTCCCCAATTATCTTTGCTTTCTATTGCGTGACTTACACATTTAGTGACGGTCAACAATTAATAGATTTTAATGACAGCAAGCTAATTATTGTAATTGCCCTGCTTATTTATTGTGTAAATATTTTGGCTGGTTACCTAAACAATTCAGGGACGGAGCAACTTGAGAACTAAGCTCCCAAAATGAACCGGTTCCTTACTTTCAATATATATATGGTTTTAAGGATGCAAGTAATAATTTTGAAGAACTAAAAAGGAACTTGGCTGTAAATAGTTAGTTCCTGTGGGAATAAGTTCTATAATACCTCCCTAGTTCAGCCTCATTAAAAAAATATCCCCAAGGTGACCTGTTAAGGCTTTTGAGAACTACAAGGGCTATAAAAGTCGGAAGACTCTGTGGGCTTTTCATTAAGGAAATTAAAATTAAGCTGGTGAAAATGGAGTCTACGAATCGTCTAAGTGCCATCCAATCTCTGTTGGTAATTCAACGATGGATAGGACTCCTTAAATGGGAAAACAAGGAAGAAGATGGCCTTTTAACTTGGCTAAAGCGCACTTATCCCTTTGTGTTGCACCTGCCGTTGACTTTTACATATATAGCACTCATGTGGTATGAGGCCATCACTTCATCTGGTTTCGAGGAAGCTGGACAAGTTTTGTACATGTCTATAACCGAACTAGCCCTGGTCACTAAGCTCCTGAATGTTTGGTATCGACGCAATGAGGCAGCTAACCTCATCAATGAATTACAACACGATCCTGCCTATAATCTACGCAATGCCGAAGAAGTTCAATTCTGGCAGCAAAATCAAAGAGGCTTTAAGCGCATCTTCTATTGGTACATCGCTGGCAGCCTCTTTGTGGCCATAATGGGATATATAGGCGTGTTTTTCCAAGAGGAGTACGAGCTGCCCTTCGGATACTACGTGCCCTTTGAATGGCGCACCAAGGAGCGATATTTCTACGCCTGGGGCTACAATGTGGTGGCCATGACTCTGTGCTGTCTATCCAATATTCTCTTGGATACTTTGGGCTGTTATTTCATGTTTCACATTGCCTCGTTTTATAGGTTGATAGGAATGCGACTGGAGGCTTTGAAAAATTCCTCCGAGAAGAAGGCCAAGCTGGAGTTGAGAAACATTTTCCAACTCCACGCTAAAGTCCGCCGATTGACGAGGCAATGTGAAGTCCTGGTTTCGCCCTATGTCCTATCTCAGGTGGTCCTTAGTGCCTTTATCATATGCTTTAGTGCCTATCGACTGGTGCACATGGGCTTTAGACAGCGACCCGGAATTTTCCTGACCACTGTGCAGTTTGTGGCCGTCATGATCGTCCAGATCTTCCTGCCCTGCTATTATGGCAATGAGCTGACCTTCCATGCCAATGCTCTTACCACTAGTGTCTTTGGTACCAACTGGCTGGGGTACTCGGTGGGCACTCGGAAGCTGCTCAACTGCTACATGGAGTTCCTCAAGCGACCGGTGAAAGTGCGAGCTGGGGCGTTCTTTGAAATAGGATTGCCCATCTTTGTAAAGGTGAAATTAGCAAGAGGTGTTTATGTTTCCAAAGGAATTTTTATATTGTTATTTTTTAAAATTATCTAATCCTTTATCCCCGCGGAACTGAAAACCCTCTTAAGTACCGTATATATATCACAGCCTTTAACCCATAACTTTTGGCAGACTATCAACAATGCCTACAGTTTCTTCGCCCTGCTGCTGAAGATATCCAAGTAAAGTGAGACCCTCGCTGCGGAGCCACAATGGAGCACCCACCCACGGGTCGGATACGTAACACTGTAACTCATACGCCGCGTTGTTGTGAACATGGAGAATAAACGCCTGCAGCCAACAAGGCATTTCGCCAGCTATTAAACTAAGTGTCGCAGCCAAAAAGGGAACAAGAAATCGGGCTCGCCAGCGACTAGACGTCGGGGGATATGAGAATGAGATATGCCTTGTAACAGGACCCCATCCCCATCCCCATTCTGAGTCACATCCCCATGCTGAATCCCATTCTCATTCCCAAAACAGAGCGGAAGCACGCGCTGCTGCCTAGTGCAGCGGCAACTTCCACGACGACATTGTTGGGGATCCCAACAAAAGAAATTCAAAATACGAAATACAGAACAGAAAATACAGTGTACAAAACGAAGGAGAAGGCAGCCAACGGATATGCGAAAAACGCGTGCAATGCAAGTGTGAATGGCGGCGCTGCTGTCCCGCCGGAAGTGCATTCAAAGGGTTAAGCGCAAATCCGCACAATGGCAGCCCAGCGAAACCCGGAGTGCCGGCCACATGAGCTTTTCACTTACCATTTGGGTCCTTTGTACTCCTCGCCACGGACTCCGCCAGGAGTTTGGGTTTGAGTTTGAGTTTGAGCTGGAGTTGGGTTCGGGGTCGGGTAGCTGGAGTTTCCCCCATTGTTGCCGGCAACATTCTGTGTTGTATTTGTTAAATTTAATGATGTCGGCGTTAAAATTATTGTTGCAGCGTTTTGTGCGGCGTCACCGCCCGCATCCTCTGGGATTTTCTGTATGTCTAATTTGGTATGCAGCGGACGGGGGGCCAGGATGTCGCCTTTCGCGTCCTGTGTCATATTGTCACCTGGCGCCAGGACCCTGTTGCTGTTGTTGTGCTGCTGCTGTTGCTGTCTGCTGCGCTGAGCTGTAAGTGGCAAACAGATTTAAATGTCTTAATAGATATGTCAGCGAGAAGTGCACTGGGAGAAAATGGGCAGTAGTTCTTATGTGTTAAAAGGAATGCCATTGACAACTGGTTGCTTCAAAGATGTTCAAAAGATATAGAGGCCTTAGGAAATACTAATAGATTCAAATAATTATTAAAGGTATCGAAAAGTATGCAGCAATATATTTTGTATCATCTTATCATACCAATCTAACAGATATCCTAGAATTTTTCTTGTTTTCACATTTATTGCCGTGTACTTAACGGCGAAACCAAATAGAGTAGCACCATCGACTGGCTTATAAGCGCCAAGCAGCTGCATTTAGCCCATTTGGCATTCACTCCCGCTGCTCATGCATAACGAAGGCCCAACAGCAGTTGGATCGTTTAAATTGCAAAGTGCAGCAGACACACAAGCTCCTCACCACTCAAGGCGATGGCGCAATGAAGATTGCAACAAAGATTGACAACCGTTGATTGCGCCGAGGAGTCACAGGCACAGGCAGAGGCACAGACGGGGACGAGCACGAGCACGAGGACACCGCTGCCGGCAGGAAGCTGTCTTCACCTGGGCCAGGACGAGCACAAGGACGAGCCCAGACAGACAGGTGCACGGTCTGCGAGAGTCGCCTCCATAATTGGCTTCATTGTTGCCGCGACAACTTCACAGGTTGAGAAAGGCGCTAGGTGCTAGGTGCTAGGAAATACATAAATATTTCCATTTATAATTAGCGCACTTAATGTCGGTTCGCTGGGAATCCGAATGGAAATCCGAATGAGTATCCGAATCGAAGCCATTCCAAGCAATTGACGCCTCCACGCCGGCTAATTGGAGTGGAGACTGATATTTGCATATGAAGCGCTGGTCTAATAACAAGAATTTACAATCCACTTCTCATCCCAATTATTATGCACAGCCGACTCTGTATATGTCTCTATTCCATATGCTCTGCAATCAGCACTTGATTTCTGATTCGATTTCAGATTCTTTGCCCTTTTTAGCCGTGTTTGTATTTGAGTTTAGAAGACAATCTGCTTGTCATTTGTCACCACTCGAATGGCTACGTGTTAATTGTGCGCAAATATTTAGCGCCAATTCTCGCCGGTGCGAACTTCAGTTCCAGTTCCAGTTGTTCGGGGTGACAATTTCGCTGTTTGCGTATCGGTCCATCGATCACGTGTCGATTGTGATTCAGCGCGTCATACGACTCTTTGGCACACACGGCTAAATTGATTGCCCATGTTAATTGGGTGTCATAATTCAGGGAGCGCAAATCTATATGGTGAATGCGAAATCACAGCTAATAGAGTTCGGATTATTACAGCCGCATATAAAATACTTACCTAATTTGATTTAAAGTCCCTCTTATAGAATTTTTGTATCTCTCTTTTTATTTTACTTTTTCAAATCTCATTCTCTGAATTTTCAAATAAAACGAAAACAGCAAAAATGCCTTAATATTGGTTCTTAGTCTAGTAGGATATGGGCCATCATGCATTTACTTTGAATTTTTTTATCCTCTCAGGCAAAAAAACAATGAAGAGATGAAAAATAAAACCAACTACATAATTCGATTTTAAATCCCTCTTAGGCTGGCACAATATACCGAAAATAGTTTATTCTTTTCCATTTTATTAAAAGAGAAACAATAAAAATCTAAAATTCGGTATATATGGTTTCTCACAAATATATAAACACCAATTAAAGAATGCATAGTAGTGCAGCTATGATACTGGTTTACAGTCAAGTGAGACTATTCCTACAAATTCTTGATTTTTCTGGACAACAACAAAAAGAAAATAAACTAAAATTAAACTACAACTGATGCAAACGACAGATAACGAAAATAAGCGTTTCAAAACACCGGCATTCAAAATAATTACCCATAAAGAGTAACGCTCACTCTCTCTCCACAGCAACACATCAAAACCAAACAATTTTTATTATAATTTCATTTAAAATAATAAAGTAATCTGCTTTGGCAACGCGGGAGCTGAATGCAAAACATTAAATTTATGCACTTTTTGAAAACAATAACGAACTTAAAAACCCAGAGCGCTAATAGAAATAGTGGTTCCCAACAATCAACACAATGATGAAAGTCGGGAAATTATGGGTTTCCCTGACATTACTGGGGGCTTACCTGGGCAGCAGGTAAATAAATTAGTTTATTTTAGCCACAACACTCATACAACTAGCAATATTCACTAGCATTATACACTCCCACTGGATGGAAATTGCAGTTTTATTGAAACCGTTTCATAACCGAACCGCACAAATATAATGCCAAAACACCGACTAATCGCGTTCAAAGGCAGCGGCCAACTGAGATGGAAACGTTCTATGGAAAGCTTGCAGCCTCTGTCGTATATACTTTTTATCTTATGCTAATAAGAACATATATCTAAGAGTTCGAGACGCTCTCGTGGGCACGCGAGCGAAACGCACAAAATATTTGTTTAATAATTTAAAATTAGCGAGCAAATGGCGAGTGAGAGAGCCCCATGTGTGATAATGAGAATATATGGATGGGATTAATAGCTGGAATCGACACTGAACCCTGTGTTGGAGGTGCTAATCCGAAGAGCTGTCGGAATCCGATCATGATTAAGATGTTATATTGTATTCCCACTGATTAAAGTGCGTTGTAAGCCCCGGGCTGTTTCCATAGTTGGGGAAGTAATACTCCGCGGAACTCTGCTCTACAAAATAAACACTTATTTGGCCTGGGGCCCAATTTTGATTACGAGCATTTGCTTATCAATTAATTAGCCATAACCAACAGGAAACTTATGTACGCCCTGCTAATATTTGCCATTTCAACGGGGCTAAACTCCCGACTCGGTGCGGTTCAGTTGAGTTGAATTCATTATGACTGCGAGCCCATTGAATATTTACAAGTTCAATGCGAAGTTCGCGTTTGAACTACAACAAATATTTAAGTTTTGCTAATTAATTTAAAATATCTCCGCCATAACAAAATAAACTGGGAAAAGTTGCAGGGGCAGTGGAACGATAACGGAGGAAAGATTTCCTCTCCATCTTTTTGAATTATGTGCCTCATTTAAAAGTTTTTGCGGCACTTACTTTTATTTTTTGCCAGCTTCTGTCGCTGCCTCGCCAAAAAAAATGGTGCATAAATTGTGCAAAGGTGTCAACGAAGATAGCGCTCAGGTATTGTAAGAGAGCACTTTCGGAGGTCTTTTCGCTGCTGTGATATTTCATATTTCATATTCATGCGCTGCACTTGCTGCGCGGCAAAAAGAAGCCGTTGAGCCAACTTGAACTGCAAGTTGGGCAGGTCATTAAGGCTTCTTTGGCCGCCCCATTGATTATTACCTTTGGCAGTTGCCGTTTCAGTTCCCCAGGATGGTGCCACGCCCCCTATCGCTGCACGCCGCCCACTTGCCGCCGGCACTTTCTGCCATTTTATCTTGTCATATTTTCTGCAACTTTCAAGTGACCAGGCACGAAAATAATGCTAAAGTTCCCCTAAGCCAAGGCCCTGGCTGCCGAGCATCTCGCTTTTCAATTGCCGAAGAACTTTCCACACAAATTATGGCCACTGGTCGCAAAAAAGCGAAGATCCTGCTCCCCAGGATGGAAAAAAGTAATGGCTGCAGCTGCATTTCCGGCCAAAGTTTTTGTCATTCGGCTGTCATGTGCGGACTATTGCGTACGAGTGCGAATCTGAGGTGTTAATTGGAAGCGAGGCGAACACTTCTCCGGACGAGGCCGGGCCGAAAACTAAACAACAAGATATTCGAAAAAGTTCTTTAAGGTCTGATGGAGAATTTATGGCACTTCTCGAAGTTGCAAAACTTTTTTGCCTGTCACTTAACATTTAGATTGTTATTACGGCGTGACAGTAGTAGTGCAGGGCAAAAAGTGCCATAAATTGCTTGGCAGGGGTGTGGATGCTAGTATCTCCGGTGATTTATATCAGTTATTCAACTATTCATTATTTACAGGCGAACGTCAGGTGCTTTTTCAATATGTTTAAACGGTAAATTGCACACGGTGATGACTTTTGCTCCTGCTTCTTTTTCCTTTCTCCTTTCTCCTTAATATTTTTCTTTTTTTCCCACCCAAGGAACTTGAAGTTCCGCTTGTCTGCGTCTGCAACTCCATCTCTGTCTGCATCATATATCAAATCACTTTGCCCGTACGCAGCACACATTTATTTTATTTATGTTTACTTAAGCGCACCGCCTTTTAACTATGCCAGCCGGCATCCTTGGCGCGTCCTGAATCCCGATTCCGATTCAGACTTGCAGCTACACATAGCGCGCAGTCGGAAAATAATTTCTTTCTGCGGGGGATTGCATTCCGTTGTCACGCACTTGCTGCGCAGAGATGAACTCACGCCCCAGCGATTCGCATCTAATTTAGTGCTCATACATCGCAAATCAGTGGAAACTGGCACTTTCTTGGCTCCGGGCAAAACGAAATAAAAATAGTAGTAGGAAAAACCAGGTCATAAAGCGGCTGAATGACGCTTGGCAAATAAGGCGACAAATTGAAAACGCCAAACAAATCCGCTGGCAAAGTCTGGCAGGTGGTCAGAGGTGCAATGGAAATGGAAAGCTCCGATTAAGCGCAGTTTTAGTAATTAGCTGCGGTGCAAGTGCAAGTGCCAGATCCTTCAGAGCCACTCAAAAGGATATGCTGTTGGGCAAAGCGCATCAGCATTCCCACGAGTGTCAATTCAAATGGCGTCGAAAGGGTTTTCGTGACGCTTAACATTCTGCCATTCATTTCAAAATCATTATGCCGAGTCACAGCCATTCTGGCATTTATAAATGTCGCACACTGCGTATACGTAATGAACTGACTTGAACACCCACACACACGGGCGCACGGGGCGAATGCGCAATGCACTGCATTTATCAATAGCCGAGCGAATGTTTGTGTGCCAAGCGTATATCATGTTGGCTTTAGTTAACAGAAATGTCGCCGCTTCACTCACAGGCAGAAGCGACATGTGAAATGTGGGCAGGTGGGCTGGTGAGCAGGTGGGCAGGTGGGTGGGCTTTGATGCACCATTCAAGGTTGAGCTTGAGGAATTGCCCGAGACGCTGCATTTAAATGGAATTTATTTAATATAAACGAGTGCCTGCACATGCGAACATTACTGCAGCCTGCAGCGGTGCGCAAACTTATTTAAATATGACTTCCCGAGTCAAATCAGAGTCAGAGTCGAAATCAGAATCACAACTGGAATCAAAAACAGACTCTGAATCGGAATCAGTGGTGCTGCCTTCGAGGGCCCAACTCGAATGTAAAGCGAATGCGAATAGCAAATAGCAAGTGGCAAATGCGAAATGAAATGCACAGGAAATGAGCCCCGGCTAATGCATATTCATGGAAACATACTTTTGCCGAGGGCCGCGGGCTTTTGCCACTCGTGTTAGCTGTCTGATTGTGGGCATTTGGGCGCAACTAAAACGGCTCATTATTCGTGTGAAAATTCCACAGCGGCCATGGCCCAAAGGGAAATCCTTTTGCTTTTCCTTTGCCCCTCGTTTGGGCAAAAGTTGGCAAAAGCCCGCTCCCCCGCTGAAAAACCGGTATTTGGACAGATGCAAAACAATTGCAACTCCGGGGGCTTTCAACAATAATAACTGTTTGGTTGAGGGCGAAAAACCAGCAGCGACCACCTGCCAAAACATAAGAGCGTAAACAAAAACCCGGCCAGAACTCAAAGCCGGGTCCTCCTCACATATGGCCAACAACAGCGTTGCGAAAAATTCCACTGGCCAGAGGAAAACCAAGGAAACGCCTGGGTTTGAGTTTCAGTTTGAGCCGGGACAGCAGCTTCTCGACTGCCAATCGCAGACGTTCTGGCGTCAATGTGCGGAAATATTACGTATACGCCGCATTCGCCACCGCCCGTTGTGCCAAGATGTGATTGTGCGGTTCACTTAAAATCGAAATGCCTCAATCAGATCCTGCCAGCTCAGAGAACGGGCTGTGATTTAGCCAGGATCCCTCCTTCGCCGGCGAAACAAAAACCACAACTTTGCATAAACAAACTATGAATATGTGCTGAAGTGCATATCTGAGCACGCATTGTGCACTTGGCTGTCGGAGCCACTTCGCTTGGCTGGCCAACAAAGCGCTGGCATAGAGCTGTCTCTCCTCAGCATCCTTTTCCCGGTACCAGTCCAATTCCCTGGAATACATATATTTGTGCCTCAGAGTGGATGGGTGGAGAAAGGCAAGAATTTCCGGAACAAATACTTTCGTCCTGCTTCAACTCTGCATTTTTTGAGTTCCCCATGACGACAGTGCACAATTATACATGTTACTCACCTTCAGAGGCACTCTGGACTGAGGTTCCATGGGTGCGTGGTGGGGGCTGGGGCTTGTCGCCCAGGAGGTGCTCCTTCTCGGGCTCCATGATGCTAGCGGTCACCGTTTCACTGGCCCGCCTGAGCATATGCAACGGCGTCAAATTGGCGTCCCGATACCGCTCCAAGTCCTGCTGGGAGGACGAATTCCGGTAGGACTCGTCAAAGGGGTTGCTGCTTCGAAAGGCTTGCAAAGGTGGACCATCACTACCCGCCACCACATCCATTACATCTGAAGGCGTAGAAATATTTTGAAAATCTGCTTACATATGATAGGATTCACAAAATTGTATGGATAAAAGAACATAACTAAACTATTTTGTATGGGCTAAATTTTTAATTTACATATAATTTACATATGCAGCATTTTCTAAATAGATTTTAATTAATTTAAAGCATTTTTTAAAAATAAATCCAATTAATAGAATTTTTCTTAAACGTTTTCTAAACTAAATTTCTTCCCACTCATTTAGTTAATACAAAATAAAACGTTTTGCCCTAATCAAAATTATAATAATATTCTCCATTAATGAAAAGCGCTTACGATTTAATTATCTTAGTTGAATAAAATTGTATACGAGATGCTGCATTTATTAGGCAATCTGAAGACTATAAATTAAAGAGTTATGTTTCTAGTCGATTTTGTAAAGGCCACTAATTTTATAGACCGTTAACAAAAACCATAAATAAATAAATAAAATAGCTTATAAATGTCAAGTTGATTAAAAAATAACAAAATATTTAGAATTTATTTGTCAGTCCGAAGTGTATAAATAAAATATTTTATTTTCCAGTGGATAATATTTTGCTAGTTGGACTGTATTTGCACACGATTTATTGGCACTCCGGCAAAAAGTGGCATTTAATTGATTAACCATAAACTCGTAAATTAACGCCGAATGTGAGAATCGAGAGCCGCTCGTGCTAAATGCTAGAAACACTAATAAATTAGCTTACCAAAATCGCTGCTCATGACGACCGGCTGTTGAATGTCGGAGCAAAACAAAACCGAGTGAGAAGTGAATGAAAAAATATGAAAGCCAAAGGCAAAAGCAAAGAGCGACTGCTGACGCAATCAAACGATGACGTAGCCGCCTGTTTTCTTCTCAAACTGACAGCCAAAGAGAATCGCAGTGGGCCAAAGAGACTTGGTCTGAAACTGAGGAGCTATACACAATCGACCACTTGACGGACCCGGAGAATTGAGATACTATATAGCTGTATGGGAATCTTTGAGATAGCACGCGCGACACGACCGCCGGAAAGGCGGAATCGAATGGAAGTAGCCCAAGAACAAGGAACCGGGAGCCCGGAGCTTCTTTTTATTACAACACATGCACTGGCAAATATTTGCCCAGCGCATTAATTAGAAAAGCAATTTAAACAAGCGATTGGCGAGCGGAGAACCAGCGAGCGCTCTTCGATTAAAACTAATTGGCAAACAAACAAGCAGGGCAAAGCAAACCTCCAGTTGGAGAAAAATGAGCGGAATGAGTTTGTGGGGGAAGGCAGAGAGCACGCATATAATACATACTTATAAAGGGGGTGCGAACCCTCGTTTATCTTCGATTCCATGCTCCCCTCAGTTTTCTAAGGCAAAGCAATTAGCTGATAAATAATTGACATATAATCATAATTTATCCTAACGAGATAAGGCTTGGCTATAAATATACATGTAATCATATAAGGGTGTTATATCAGCAATTCATGAGTATTTCATGATTAAATGCTTTCACTTTTTCATGAAATAATGCCTGACCTACCGCATTTCTAGATGTTCTCAGATATACGTATATTAAGCCAATGCTGTTGTTTAATAATGTTAGGTATTACAAAAGAAAAAGGAAAAAGACTATACTAAATAGTTTTAAATATTTTAAAAGAATGGTTTTTATTGTTAATTCAATTTAATTTTTATACGCGTTACTCGTAGAGTAAAAGGGTATACTAGATTCGTCGGAAAGTATGTAACAGGCAGAAGGAAGCGTTTCCGACCCCATAAAGTATATATATTCTTGATCAGGATCACTAGCCGAGTCGATCTAGCCATGTCCGTCTGTCCGTCTGTCCGTCTGTCCGTCTGTCCGGATGAACGCTGAGATCTTGGAAACTATGAGAGCTAGGCTATTGAGATTTGGCGAGCAGATTCCTGAGCTTCTTACGCAGCGCAAGTTTGTTTCAGTAGAGTGCCACGCCCACTCTAACGCCCACAAACCGCCCAAAACTGTGGCTTCTACAGTTTTGATGCTAGAGTAAAAATTTAAACTGAAATGAATTGTTCTTAGCAATACCTATCGATTGACCCAAAAAAAAGTTTGCCACGCCCACTTGGACGCGCACAAACCGCCCACAAACTTCAAAAAATCGTAAATATGAACGCGGATATCTCGGAAACTATCAAAGATAGAGTATTGGGATTTCAGATTTAGATTCCGTAGCTTTGTACGCAGCGCAGGTTTGTTATGCGAATATGCCACGCCCCCTCTACCGCCCACAAACCGCCCAAGCCTGTGGCGCTCAAAATTTTTATGCTAGATAAAAAATTTTAACTGAAATGTATTGGTCTCGTCAATACCTATCGATTGATCCAAAAAAAAATTTGCCACGCCTACCCTAACGCCCACAATGCTTAAATCTGTCTTCCGCCGGTAGGTGGCGCATTTAAATCTCGCTTTGCTGCTTGCATATCTCCATTTACCTTTGGTCCCTTTAGCTGAGTAACGGGTATCTGATAGTCGAGGTACTCGACTATAGCGTTCTTCCTTGTTTTTAAATGCAGCCGCAGCTTTCATTAAAAACCGTGTCGCTTGTCTTGTAAATTGTTTTCTGGAAATTTGCATTTTGACTGGCTCATCATATTGGGCTTATTTTGCACTCCCACCGAGTCCGCCGTAATTTAATTGCTGCGCCGGAATATTTTTAATTTACCTGATGGACGCCCCTGACAAAGATAACCAATCGCTGTGACGTCACCGCCATTATCCGTGCTTCACTCAGATCATCTCCTCATCATCCGCGTTGAAAAAAGTGTCGTTTGCGAAAATATTTAATTTATTTTAACTATGCTCAGTTTTTCAATTGTATGCAGTGCCGAGTGCAGTTGGAGTTCCACTATATAAGATGACCATGATGATGATGATGATGACGATGATGGCTCATCAAAAACAAACAGGCGATAGTGTGGAAAGGCAGGACATCGACAAAACATAAAAAAAAAGATGGGATAATAAAACAGACTTGCTCTATTTGCTGCGCACACATGTTGTTACAGGGCTGTGATTTTTGTTGCATCAAATTGGAATTTTTTCCTTAAATATGGTAAACATCGATGGTGCAGAGATTTATGTATAGCGCCGCGTTGATGAAAATGACTCGCCGCTGCATTGACCGTGTTTACTGTTTGTCAGACAGGGCAGCAATTTACGCCCCCGCGTTTCGCAGGAGGCAAAAAACATTAATTTGCATGCAAGTCAATTATCAGGAGGCAGCAAACAGACAGGCGCTGGTTACCATCGCCGTTGATGTTGTCGGTTTTCGGTTTTCAGTACAAATATCAGAATTATTTTTGCACCAAAAGGAGGTACTCACGAAATTGAGATACTCTTGATGGGGTTACCAAAAAAAAACTGTATTAAATATCAAAAGAGTCGGTACCCTGATAAAAGTACCCATATAAATACATACCTTTATTAAAGTTCCTTGATTTTATAGAGCATCTAAAGGTTCATAGAGCCCGCTTTCACCTTTCATCTGCCACGACTTTCAAACTGCCAGGTCAGCACTTTTCTAAATGTTTTTATTAATTAAAAATATTGCAAATTAAACACATTTCCAAATTGCGTTTTGCATTTTTCGTATAAATACGAGCGAGTTGAAAAAATGCAAATATAATTTACAAAGCATACAGTTCACATTTTTTATTCTCATTGCCTTTTGGTTTGCTCTATGCTACTTTAGCTACTTTAGTAGAGCCAGAAAAATCAGTTCATAGTCTTGGCTTAAATTTCTTAGACCTAATTAGCTTTAATACTATTACTATTCCTATGCTTTGGGACCAGTCTTGGGTGCTGGGGAGGTCTACCTGGCTTGAATGGTCACCTCGAGGCTGGCGGACAGGTTGCGGCAGGTGAGGAACTGGCCGGAGGCCCTAATCTCTGGCCAGCTGCGGCGGAGGGAGTGGGCAGGTCCCCGAAACGGGAAGCCCTGTGCCTCGATGACAGCCTCGAAAGTGGGTCCTTGCGGTGATTGCAGGTGGTCCAGGTGCCACAGGAAGACGGCGTGCTCATCGCCGCCAACGCCGCCGGTTGAAATGACAGCCAAGAAAAATGTGTGCACTCTGACGTGGCCGAAAGCGGAGGAGGAGGAGGAGGAGGAGGAGGACTCCTCGCTCAGCCGCAGGCAGGCCACGCCCTCCTGGGGCAGCTGGGGGCGGACGTGCAACCGCTCGCCGAACGTGCCGTAGATTTGCAGCACTGCCAGGCGATGGTCGCCGCTCAAATGGCGCAGCAGCTGCCACTCCCGGCGACCTATTGACCCCGCCTCCAGTTCGGCGGGGATCACTCCCTGATTTACTCCGGATGAAAGCGCCTGTTTATGGCTCCCCGCTGATAAGGATGCACCTAGTGAATCCCCAACTGCGGTGTCCTGCATCGCGACTGTTGACAATTTGTTGGCCAGTTGGTAACTGTGGCCGCATGATTTCCCAGTGGGGCAATGATAATTTTGATACTCCTGCTCCTCCAGCTCCTGCTCCTCCGGCTGGCCCACCTGCCCACCATTATTCATGGAGGCAACTTCATCGCAGCGCAATCCGTCTTGATCTCGCCCTGTAATCCGCCAACTTTTCTTACTCAACTTTAACTTTGGTTTAACGAGCATATTGTTGTGACCTTCCCCCGAAAAGTGCTCGGCAGTCTCCTGGTGCTGCACTTTTATCAGCGTGCAACGTTGCAGGACAGCCTCCTGGCTTTTCCTCCTGATTTCGCTGGTAGTTTGGGCCACAGCATTTTCCTCGGCTCCATCTTCAGTTCCCTTTGGCACTGGGTTGTGGTCCACCGAAACTGCCAGATGCCTGGAGATTTGCTTGCCGCACTTCGACTTGCCGGAACTCGGCTTGGCCAACGCCATTTTCGGTTGATTATGATATTCATTTGTGCACTTGTTGACGATGCTCAGTTTTTGATGGCCCTGGGCCGCAGTCACCTGGTTGCTTTTCCCTGGAAAGAGCCATTCGAAAAGGTAAATACAATAAATACAGACCGGATACCAAGTCCACGCACAGTTCCCAAGTTTTCCTACCATTTTCGCTCGTTAGGCAGACCCTAACTCTTGTTCAAGTGGCAAATGAAAATGGAAAAAAGTAAATAAATATCCAACATCTATATCTATGCAACTTTGAGCCATGGGCGAATCTCGGCGAAACATAAAGAATGCACACTTAATGTAGAAGCAATAAAAACGCACTAAGCACAGCATAAGCTGGGGAAAACAAAGAAAAATAACCCGAAGTGGGGAAAAGTGGCAAAAAATGAAGACCAACAAGGAAAAACAAATGCAGACAACGGCGGAAAATTCTGTTGCTGCTTGTTACCTCCGCTGTAAACTTCACTCGAAGTTAAGTTGGCGGACACAGATTGAAAATGGCAACAAGGGCGGCTAAACTTTAAACGAAGCCGCCCAGTGGGCCGAGCACAAGTATCGCAATGCCAGCAAGATGGCAAGATGGTCGGATGGCAGCGGAGAAAAGCGCGGAAAACTTTAGCAATTTATGTTACATAATTATGCTATAAAAAGAACAACAAGCGAAGATGAGCCATTGCGCTCAATTTCAAGCACTCTTGACTCGGCTCCGCTTTCTCGTCACATTTACGCCGACTCTCGGCTGAGATTTAACTGAAACATTGACACTTGCCGTTGTCGAAAAGTTTGGGCCCACCTAAATGAAGACTCGAAAACAGGATGTTGCTAATGGTCACAGGGATATATTTTAGGGCGGGGCGGGGTAAAGTCAACTGGCAGGGGGTTTGCACCTCAAAGGTCATATCTTCTTGACATACACCAGTTTGAAATTTAATCGTTGAAATGACAATCATTAAAATATTACATTTTTGGCATTGGAATTTTCGGCTACCGATTTCTGAAGAATTCGCAGTCCCATTTTTGATTTAGGTAAACCTAAGCAAGAATGTAAGGAAGGGGATTTCTTTAAATAATTATTTTGCTAACATAATGATACAAAAAATTCGTGTTCTTTAGAATAAAATGGCTAAACGTATAAACAAAGCCTCTTTCGAAATTGTAATAATTTAACGGTTTTAAAATAAATGAATAGGAAACCTTTATTTTTAATTTAAACAACAAGTTGTATTTCATTGTGAAGCCTGAATTAAATTCGATTAATAGAGAATGAAGGACTTTAAATTGGATTCATTAAAATGATGAGGGAAGACAGAAGTTAGCCCCCAAGACCCACCTCTGTCTTTGCCACCCTTGAAGACCCCCTAGAGGTCCCCGAAGCTGGCAGAAACTGACAGCTGTTGCCTAATGACAAGGCTAATTCGGGTATCGTTTCGAGCAGTTTAAATAGATAAAAGTCGCGAATACACGTCCTCGAAAGCCGGCCAGCACTTACCGCCGTCGCAGGGGAAGCTCTCCGCCAGCAGGGTGAATAATTTGTCCGACAGCAGACAGCGGCCCCTGGGCCCCAGAGGAACCCGGCACACCGGACACTTTACGGAGCGACTGCGGCAATTATTGCAGAGCACGTGTCCATTGCAGCACTGCCAGCCAGGTGGTTTGATGACCTGATTTCCGTTTGGCCAGGTGAACGGGATGTGGAGCGCCAAGGAAAGTGGAAAAAAGAAAGAGTTTTCCGTGAGTGAGTGTGTGTAATTATTCAAAGGACTCAAAGGGGAGAGCATTATTTCAATTAATTATTAGTATAATGGCCATCGAGCCCATCCCATCATCGAGCCCATCCCCATGAGCTGGCACTGAGCCCGGCTGCCTGATTGCTTCATTATTATTTTCCCAATTGCATTTAAACAAAAACCAATTCTAGTCTACATACGTCATACGTAATGCACAAACGGCAGCTAAATTTGATTATTGCCCACATTTGCTCCTTGTTTTGCCTCCGGAACCTGGGCATCCTTAAGTCCGACTGCAGCCCCGATTGCTCCTCCTCGAATCGACATGAAAAATGTATTATTGTATTGGCAGCGCTGTGCGCAGCAAGCTTTCCATTTAAATTGAAAATCAAATTGAAAATATTGCAAGCGGATTTAAAATAATACAACTGTGTTTGATGCGCACCCAAATACTTTTGCGCATTTGAAGTCGGTCCCTCACAAAAGCACAAAAACAGAAATACAGAAATGAAAATAGAAATACAGAAAAATACAGAAAATAGACTATGGAGCTGGGGAATGTGTATCGATATTTGGCCAATGCTTTTTGTCTCCGCCCCTCTGTGCGTGAATTCAGCCAAAAACTGTTGTAAATATGCAGGCGAACATAAATTTGCTACGAGCTGAATAAAGAAACAATTTCAGTACAGCAGCTTTCATACTTTTTGCTACGATTTGGCAAAACTGCAGTCGAAGTATTACAAATGTAAAACGATTCGATTGCAATCTGACCAGATAAAAACCCAAGATAAAGAACGTGTGTGCACGGAAAGAAATACATATGATTGTATCCTCATTAACGTAAAAACCATATCGGATCCATATAAATATTTGGGATTTAATAAAATATACAGATATTTTTGTATGTGGATGTGATCATCGTATATGCAATTTAATAGCTAGAAAGCCCTAACTTTTCAACATGCCTGGCAAATAAAACATCGAGCTTATATGGGGATTAAAGGAACTTGCACGTGTGGCAGATATTTAAATGTTACTCGTCTTTTATTGTTTTTAATTGGCTTAAATGGCATGAGCAAATGCTTTTAATTTTAATACCCCAGCATGCATAAACAAAGACTCCAATTAGTGATAGAAATCAATTAAATGCAGCTGAGCGAAAACCAAATGGGTACGGGAAGGGGAAGTTTGGAAGGGGCAGCGGAAATGTCCAAAGCCGAGTGGTTTAGTTTTGGTTTTAGCCCACTTTTCCGCAACTGTCGCAGGGCAATCGAAATTGGCATAGCATGCTTTTGGGCATATTGTAAAATATCTTGGACAGTATTGATTCGATTCAAAGTACCCACTTGCTGGCCAGTTTATATTGTTTATATAGTTTATATTAACTAAAACACCGCCGGGCTGATCGAAAATGAATTAATCATATTGCCATAAAGAGCGATGGCTGAGCTGTTTGCTTGCAAAATGTATGGAAATTAAATGGCCTGCAAATTTATGCATATTTAAATGGAACAAAAACAATTTCATGCCCGATTTAATGTCAAACAAGGAGAAGCAGAGGCAAATCCTTATCCGACTGGATGCAGACTAATGCAGGCGATTAGCATTCAAGGGAATCGAGGATGCACAACTATTGAAAATCTAGCAAAACAAAATCCCTTAATAACTTAATGGACTTGTGTGCGTGTTTGCATACATGGCTCATAACGAAGGATATGCCATATATAGTATACCATATATATATGTATATTTACCAGCGTGTGCTCATAATACAATATAATGCCGGCTTCGTGCTGGAGTAATAATAACCCATTCCGAAGGACTCCTGCTCGCCAGCTCGGCCGCAGGATGGGGCAGCATAAACTGATTTCGGGTTAATAAACAAATTATTCAGTGCAGCTGCAAGTGGAGTTCCAGCTGCTCTGTGGCCAGCTGGCTTCGGAGGCGTTGCAGCGTGGCCGTGTCCAGGATATCTACGGGATGTCCTTGCCATCCTGGCCCATCCTGGCCCTCCCTGCACATGCTTAATTTATGGTTACACACTGACACTCCAGCACACTGGGCCAACAAGATCTGCTGCAGGCGAGAATTTCATTTGAAAATAACTCTGCATTTTAAATGGCCAGAAAGGAGAGCTCTCCTCTGCTCCGCTCTGCTCACTCTTTATCTTGTCTAATTAATTAAATTTATGTTTTTGCTGACAAGCTGGGCATAAATAAATTTAAAGCCGGCCCTCGCCACCAGCTTTAATTTAAATGCACAACGAGCTCTGGGCTCTGGGCTCTGGCTCTGGCCATCACATCGCATCAAAAACAGCAAATTCAAAATCAGAAGCTGGCCCGCAGGCGATTGACACGATTATTCACACTGACTTCCGCTGCCGCCGATCGAATCCCAGTCCCATCCACACACTCGACACACACTAATCGTCAATATTTGATTTTTAAACGACATAATCAATCACACGGCCCGCTTTGGATGTATATATTTTGCGAAACTAATCAAATCACATGCCAGGGCAAACATTTATCAAAAACCTACTCGAATATGGGACAGAAAATAAAACAGGCGAGCAGCCGGCCGAATAAAAAACTTGGCCAGGCAACATAACCGTCGGCTATTAACTGGCAACATGGAGAGCCATGTGCGTCGTTTGAGTAATTGAGTCAACAAAGCGGGGGTACCTGGACGAAGGAGAGGGGGTTCCTGGGGCGGAGACATGGGCCCATGGACGTGGGCCAAGGGGGCACGCAATCACCGGCAGCCCGACGTTGCAAACTTTATATACAGTCAAGTGATTAGCAACAAACTTGCGCAGCAAAATCAACGCAGGCCCGGAAGAGGATGGCACTGGGATTGCCAATGAAACTGCCACTGCACAGAGAACAATTCCTATACAATATCATATTTCCCTTCATTGGTCTTTTATCACAAGTTTGAACAAACTCGTTTTACTAAAGCTTTCATGCGTTTCATATCTAATAAATAGAAGTGTGGCGGCAGAGAAATGGGCATAGGAAGCTGCCGACCGCTGATATAAAGAACGAATACGTTTTGAAAGTAAGGATTATTTCATATAATATTTTGTACTTTATAAAAGAATATATTTATACCACATATTTTAAAATAAGTTAGGATATCCTTCAAAAGAACTAGACTAGAACTAAAACGTTTTAAACTATATTTTAAACTAACGCCCTTAACAACATGACCTAGATAGAACCCATTTCAATTATGTTCCCAGCGATACTTTTCTCAAAGTGGGATTGACAGCAGCGGCTCACAAAGGCAAACAAGAGGCCAACTGGCCAACTAAGTTTGGGGCGAGTTGGGTCGAGAGTTCGAGCCCAGCTGAGTTAGATAATGACGAACTAAAACTAAAGCCAGCCGGGCTCATCGATATGCAATGCACATGCAGGCGGCTGGAAGTGGATGTCCTTATGGCCCAGCCTCCCACCCACTCAAACATCCCGTATTCCGCATCCCGCATCCACTTACCTCAAGGCACACAGGACACTCCAGTAATTGGGAAATATGTTGCAGGCATGTTGCAAACTTTTGCAGCGATTGCTGATTAATTTCGTGTTGCTGCAATTGTAAAAGGGAAGGACTGCTGGTTAATTTAAGGATTCCACTTCAAGGGCAAGCGACACTTGAGGAAATTTAATCAATTGAATCAGACGCCTGCACTTAATTATATTTAAATTTTTGGGGCGGAACATCCCCAATATCAGTGGGGCGGTGTCAAAAATTCACGCCACGCTGGCAATGAAAGGCTTTGATTTAAGCCGATTTCCATTCAACTCTGCATGCGATTATCAAAACGACTTGTGTTTGAATGCCCATCCGAAAGGACCGCCTGCATTTGTCCTATGGCCGAGTGCGGTTGAAAGTTTAATCTGTTTAACGGGTCAATCTGGCACACATTCTGTGATTCACAGCCTTCGGCATTGATTGAAATGGACTTTCCCTGCCAACCACCTGTGCAGGTGAATGTCCACCACGTGTATGCGAATGTCCTTAAATTTCAACTGTCCTCTGCGAGGACATTTAGGTCAATTGAATTGCAATAAAGTACACATAATGTGTCAAGAACGAAATTGCATTATTTCGATTCAATTGCATTTAATAAAGTAAACAGCTTCTTGGTCGGCAGATAAACAATTTACAACGACACACGGACATCTGCATGGCTGAACACCTCGAGGCTCACCTCAGGATGTCAGTTTATCTATACATTGAAGTGGACCTGAACTCCGCATAAAAATCATGACTTTTTAATTTTAACAACATTTTAATAACTTTTATTTTCAAATCTGCTTTAAATAACTTCAAGGCCTGCTTTAGGCAAATATAATTGGCATGCATTTGATGTGAGTACATCAAATTATTTGTTAACTTTTAAAACAAGATATGATGACTTTTAAGAAAATATGATACATAAAATACATTTAAAAAAAATTAAATTAATCAAAGTGCTCATTTTTCTAATAAAATCTTTTTTAAAGGTTCATCCTAGGATAAAATGTAGGCAACTAAGTTTATATTTGCGCAATTAAGTCCAAGTAAATAACATTTGATGGCCAGTCAAATACGATAACGTTCGGTTATGGATGAGTTATTAGTTACAGACTAATCTTGCGTATTTCTCATAAGCCAAGAAACCTTGGCACGGGCTTTATTCTGGGGCCCACAAAGCAAGCGGACCAAGTGGCAGCGTCTAATTGCTAATTACTGGGCTAAGCCAGCAGTAGCAGTGATTAAGTCAATCAGTATTACGTAACGCTGGCTAAGGCACTCATGTAAGACAATGGCCCATATAGGCAGCGCACTCTAACTAGGCCAACGGTGGAATACTTACCACAGCATGAGATGCCTCGGCAGGATCCTCATTCTGGTCGATGGCCCCCTGTTGGCGCCACATCATCAGGGTCACGACCTCGGCGCCGCTCTGCCAGTGATCCTGCAACCGACTGGCCAGCTCACTGATCCTCAGGCCCAGGACATCGGCTCCGTTCAGCTCCAGGAGGGTATCCCCCAGCCGGACGCCGCCCCTTTCCGCACTCGACTTCGCCTGCACCCCGCTGACCCAGGGATACGGATCCCAGGGGGCACGACTCAAATTCAGGCCCAAGGTCCCGTTCGCGCAGGCGTAGATGGTGCACAACTGAAGCATCTCGTCTGTAATTGGTAATGACATGGGGTTCAAATCAAATCCGGCACTTGGTCATCCAACCACAAGGTCGCCCATTGCCTTGGCCAACATAAATTTGGCCAATTTTCAACACTTGGGGCGTCTGCCAGACGCACACACCCTCGCTCATCTAATTACCTGGGCACATAACACATATATAACTGGATAGACAGGGGGGGGGGGAAAGGGGCTTTGAAAAATGTTGCCAAACCAAACTGTTTTATTTCGTTTGTCTCAGAGGGCCAACACACTACTTGACATGCCCATCACGAACACACTCGCATTTATTATGCCCCCGAGTGTGTGTGATTGGGGCAACCTTAGCCGGGAGTCCTCTGATTTCCAACACTCGACTCATTTGCACCTTTCGGCGGGCGATTCTTTCACCTTTCGGCAGCTTCGAGACGAAGCCCAATTAATTAGCCAGAAAGTTTGGTGCCAAGTGGTCGTAATTACGCATACGCCACGTTCGCCAGGCGTAAAATTTGCCCACATAAATCAAAAGTTTTCCGGGGCCAGCCGGGGAAAGAAAAAAAAAATAGAAAGGGTTTCTTGAAAACTTTTCAGCACTAACGAAAATCAATTAAGCCCCGGAACTCACATGCCCATATAGAATATATGGACCCAGCTGTTCTACCAACTGGATTCTTTCGCTTAGTCACTCAGAAGTCGAAGCCATGAATTGCGTCAGATTCGCTGGGCTGTCAGTTTAGAAGATTCTCTCAGCGAAATTGATTATGTTTCTGGCACTCCAAAACTTGGAGTAGATTGCGAATTTATAGCTTCCTCTCTGGTTGTCTACGCACGCGGATACAGATGTGAGTATCTGTAGATAAACGAGTACGAGTACGGCAAACTTGTTCAAATCACTTCACTTCACTTCTACTGACATTGGCCATGAAGCCGCTGTGACGTCGGTTTATTGAAGTGGGCACAGCGCAAAGTAAATAAGCCATTGAACAATAAGCTGGCCCTCAATCAATTAAGCCTTATCCCTTGTGAGGGCAATTAGGAGTTGCGTTTGATTTAATTACATTACAAAGCTGCACCCACTACTGGAATTGAACGACAAGCCATTGTTTTCTTTTAGACCCAGTCAATGAAGCGCATCACTTGGCTAACAATTACGCAAACCCCAAATGCAGGATGAATGCCCCTGGTAACGCTCCAATTCAGGCCCAAATTTAATTGCCAACTGCTGTATTTATACCGTAAAGTTAACGCTATTATGGTAGATTGTCTATTTTTCTGGAGGAAGCGAACTGAGCTTACACGCGTGTGAATTGCAACTGACTGCAGCACGCAGTCGCCCGAAGGCAAAGCACATTGCACACGATCTTAGTCGCCGCTTTCGTTTTCAGTGTATTGTGAGATTGAGTCAGTGGCAAAACTGACGAGGCGAGACTAAAACAAACTCACACGAAAATTGCGTCACAGTTACACGAAAGAAACCGCAAGCGAAAAAAATAAAAATCAAATAAGAAAAAAAAGCGCCTGAGACAGAGACCCAGAAACCCCAAAGCGGGCTAAAAAGTTGCGCATGCGCCATTGACGCTGCAGCTCTACAATTAGCCGCCTGGGACCCGAAACTCTGTGGGATTGCCGTGTAAAAATTGAAATTCCGACGTGATTTGCTTTTTTGCCTCCGTTTTCGCACAGTGTGCATGTGAGTGTTTGAGATTTGCGCAAGCATTGCGTATGAGTACGTTTGATTTATGCGCTCTTGGCGCGTTTCTAATTCAATTTAGACCCGTTTGTTTGCTTTGGAGCTAGGAAATAGAAGCAAACTTGTTTGCCGCTTTAATTATACGAAAAGCCAGCAAATGCGTTTATAATTATGCGTTACACTTCCGGGTTTTTCGGCTCTTAACCGGACCTTGACCTAAGCCAACGTTAACCAACTTGGAAGTTGGAAGTTGGTTGGGATAGTAAGGTCATTTGGGCCATTAGCTCTCGCCTGTTAACAATTACACACCGTTTTTTTTTTATTGCTTAGCTGGTTAATCAATTTTCACAACTCTTGGACACGCTAGGTGATTTTTTTCTTTTTTCAGATCGTATCGTAATAACTTTTTTTGGCGCCGGCGCTTCGCACTTCGCGTTTGCTAGCGGAACTTGCGGCGCTTGCGCACTTCACCGATTGCCAGTTGCGAAGAAACTGAGCCACGCCGTCTTCACAGCTGACCAGCAGACCTACAAACTTGGCTTAAACCGAGCGCCCTCTTACGGCAGAGCTTTGAACCAACTTGCAGCGAGCTTTTGAACGGTTTTTCAAAACCCATCGGGCAGAAATAAGTCGGTGGTTAATACTTTGAGAGACGGAATTGCACTTGAATTTGGCCATTTGCCTTTGGGCCAGGCCTAATTGCCGGCCGATTAATAAAAGTCAATTACCTTTCGGGTGGGCGTTCGCTTGGGCAACATGAATTTTGATGTTATTGCCTGGTTATGGCCAAGTATTTGGTAATTTTGACACTGCTGACGGCTTTTAGCTGCCGAACGCTTCCGTGGGCCACTCGATGCCACATAAATTCGGTCAAATCTAATTGAACTGGCAAATTGAAAAGCCAAAACGAAATCACACCACAATGCCGTCCAGGGTCAGTTTCGCTGGGCGCAGAATTTAATGAAATTGCAAATTTCAATGCTATTTGGGCAATGTTTCAGCCGAGCTCCAAACTCAAATTACCGCCTCAATGGCAGTTAAACAACAAAAAAGCGAAAGTCAAATGGATTGCGATGGTTTGCTGGCCATGCCATGCCAAATCCATTTGTCAGCTGCCAATTTCCATCAGTTATCATTGTTAGGGTTAATGGACGAGCTGGTTTTGGGACCGATTATTTATTTAGGGCCTCATTGTTTATGTTTATCGCGGCCTGACACCTTCATGCAGGGCCACGTTTGTTGCCTTAATTTCTTCGGCCTTTCAAATAATAATATTTTGGTTCACTGGTCCGCCACTCAATTGACAATGCACTCTCATTTGGCACTGTCAGGCCGCAATTAAGCTGAAAAACAACACTGTTTATTTCAAATTTAATTACAAAGTCGATAAACTTTTAAAGTAAACAAAATGAAATTAAACTGATTAAGTTTCGTGTACATTACTGCTAATAGCGATTTTATCCGATTACACTTTGTGTGGGTTGTACCAAAAATATAATTTAAGCTTTGGGTGAGGTTTGTTTTTATAATGTTTGGTTGTTTAGTTAATTTTACTAGATTGAAAATACATTTATTGTTTCCCGAAACTAATATGTTTTCTTATAGGGAAATATTATTTTTCGAAAACATCTGGTTGTAATTTTCCTTACATGTTGAAACACGAAACCCCTTTAGTTTTATTTGAAATTTTCATGAAAATTACTTCATTCAGCCATGCTCTCGATTTCACTTCCGCAGAATTACCGTACGAGATTGAAATAACACTCACTTTCAAGTTTTTCAAATCAAACCATATCTTCTTATGACCTAATCGGTGATACATGTATTTGTTTATTCATGTTTTATCGCATTATATTGTCATATCGCATTTACTGGCGACTTAATAACGCACCCAAAAACCGCTGCCAGCCGAAAGTTCAAATATTTACTTTGCTTCGCAAGACTAATTTCCATGATCTCAACTGGCTGTCAGCATCGGATCTCGGATCTCCGATCTCGGATCTTGAGTCGCAACTTACAACACAGCGTCATATGGCCCAAAGTGTTCGAGGGGCAGGGGTTAAATGGTTGATGCTGGGAGCTACGAGCTTGGCCAAAAGCTGAGGCCAAAATGTTTGTCGTCGATTCCGATTGCGTCGGCCCAGAGCGCTCAGTGCTCGGCGCTCGGCCACTTTTCAGGCGGCCCACTTATAGCCAGCTGGCTCTTAAAAAACACACACGAAAAACAGTTTGCCAACTGAGAGCGCACGTTGAACACGTCTCTCGCTAGCCGCGTTTTGTTTTGGATCATATCGCGAGTTTTCCAGCCAAAGATGAGGAAATCATGGGGAGGATTTCAGCCACCGCCCACTGAAAATGACGGGGAGAACGAAGTGGGCTCCTCCGTTCGCCTGCTGAGGATCCCCAGGGCTGCCCCGGCCATGGAGAACTACGGATTCCAGCTGACCCGCAGCAAGTGGGATCCCTATCCATGGGTAACAATCTAGCCAGCAATAGTAGATCCCGCCCCCTTCTAATGCCATATCGCCCAACCGACAGGTATGCGAGGTGGCAGCCGGCACACCTGCCGCACTCTGCGGCCTAAAATCCGGCGATTGCGTTCTGGAGGTGAGTACTGCCACACGTAGTTGCCACAGACCACTGGCCACCATGACCTCAGCTTCGGAAAAAAGGGGCTTGGCTTGGATTATGCAAAATACAGGCCAACCGGGAAAGCAACACCATCTAGCCAAGAACTCGGGTTTCAGAAAATAAAGTGCTATATGTCGATCAGAACATACTTCACCTAATAGGGCCTAGATTAGAAGTTTCATGCCAAAGTACTAACAGGAAAATATAAAAGTAAGAAGGCGTGAATTTTTACAAAATTTCAGGTTTTGAACTTCTCGGAATACAAAATAATTACCTTACCTTTTTTTTGGAAAACTTATTATCCCATTAAACGCCCCATGACACTTGCTTGATTTTTGCCAATTAATTTATTTTAAATCGTTATGGTAAGCGTAGAGAAAAAAGAATCTCCAGCCTAACAATGTTTTATGAATTTATGTCTTAAATACAATTTTTAAACATCAATTTAGTCAGTTGGTTACAAAACAAGTGCCAAAGGTAAAGGTTTAGTAAAATTATTTAACTCAGATCTCCGTTTAAACTCGAAATATTGATCAAAATTAACTTTGACTAAGAGTCTAATCTTGACAAACTTAAAAAAATCTTATTTAGACAAGTGTTCAAAAATGTCGTACTTAATAAAAAAGTATTTAGACTAAAATAGTGTGTAGAATTAGTATAACATTTTTCAAGCGATATAGTCATTTAAATTACCAATGGTTTGAGATAAATTCCTTTTAAGTCGAAGTTTTTGTAGTGGAAGTTGGACTTTATATCTAAAGCCTGGACTTTGCAGTCCAGTACCTGCTTTTGTTGTTCTTCGTGGATATTGCCTGCTTAAAATAGCAATGCAGTAAAACTTAATTGCTTCTCATCGGGGCTATTCAGCACTTTTATTGGAGGAGGGTGTATTGGAGGGGGCTGTGGGCACCTGAAACAGCTGGCAAATGCAAAAAGCGCCCTAGACGAGCCTAACACTAATGACACAACTCGAACGTTAACGCGACTAACTGACGGCAAAGATTAATTATCGCTAAGTAAATATTTGAATATTTAAAGCAAGCAAAAGCGAGCGACTTGCAGTTATCAGATAATATCTCATTGGGCTAACAGTGCCGGTTAACACTTCCAGTTAACAGAGGTTTAGCATTCGCAAGCAGTGTCGGGAATTTGAAAATGTGTTGGCCATATTTCGCTTTATTTATTTGTTTTCTTAAAGCTTGTCTGAATGCAAATATTTAGTTACCTGATATACAATGTATTCTTGGAATAACAAATCCACATTTTTTTCTTTGACGTAAGCCTTTAGTAATCTACACCCCATATTTTACCCTTAACATTTAGATACCTATATATTTTCAGGTAAATGGTAAAGATGTTTTGGGCTTACGAGTAGCTGAAATTGCCAAAATGGTCAAAAGTCAAAAGGATTGTGTCACAATTCTCTGCTGGAACAGCGAATGTGATAACGACTGTGATAAAAATGTGAGTGATAGAAGAATATATATTTTATATTCATAAGTCATCCTAGCGACTTATAAATATCCCTTAATCAACATTTATCTATAAATCCATTCCGACACTTAACTAAAGTAGTTTTTGTGGCAATCCCCAGAGCATCTGCTGTGCCCCCATGCCCACGAGTTTGCGACGCCTGTCCCTCGTCCTGGAGAGCATCCTGCGCCTCGTCGAGTGTCCTGTCTGCGTAGTGACCATCTCTCCGCCGGCGATGCAGTGCCAAAACGGACACCTGCTCTGCGTGGACTGTCGCATCCGCTCCGAGCGTTGTCCTGTCTGCCGGGACTTCTAC
The DNA here is from genome assembly GCF_014743375.2 of Drosophila subpulchrella. NCBI lineage: Eukaryota > Metazoa > Arthropoda > Insecta > Diptera > Drosophilidae > Drosophila > Drosophila subpulchrella. The sequence goes on from NC_050609.1 coordinate 10,613,324, forward strand.
ACTCCCCGCCGGGCTCTGTTGGCGGAGCAGATTTTCCTGACCATAGCCAACGCCTTCGAGATGTGCCGATCCGAGAATAAGCTGCGGCAGAAGCTCTTCGCCGGGATAACAAGACCGGTGGCCAGTGGTCGACAGAGCAGAATAGCAGGAGGACAAGGACAGCAGGACACCTGGCGAAAGCGAAGACCTGTGCTGCCGACGAACAAGTTCCTAACCAAGCTGCTGGAGGGCTGTGCCTACTCGATGGACAACCTCTCCCCCTCGAATGCCGCCACCCTACTGCGGACTAGCTCCACGGATCCCAGTGAAGTCCCGACCAGGACATCGCCAGTGACAGCCAGGCCCCCCGAAAGGACAACAATGCATGCTCTGGATGACGCGAATGCGGAGCATCCTTCACTCTCGACGAATGATTTACAGCAGGATGGGGTTAAGCCGACTGCCGAGGGCGGTGACGAGGAATCCGGAACGGACAGCAGCAGCCACAGCTCCGCCGCATCCTTGCATCCTCCCACTCCATCCTCGGCCGACATCCCGGCCATCAATGAATCTTCCGGGATGCAGCCCATTCACATTCCTCCTGTCACTCCTAGCCAAGATGTGCCCCAGCAGGTTGTCCAAACTAAGCCGGCCTCGCTGATGTACCGCTGTCCCTGCGAGCTGCAGGATCCACAGGATCCTGCAAAGGACCTGCACCAGAACTGCTGCTACAAATCCGCTTTTCGTTTGCTTTGAGCTCCGACATCTCAATCAACAGCATCTTCTTATCAGCCGGGCATCCTACAACCCATCCTCAAAACCTCCTCCTATTTTCTTTACTAATTAAATTAAACGCCAGTTGCTTGGCCAAAGTTGCTTATCGCGTAAAGAACTGAACCCGGCAAAGGAATTGAATGGGTGTCGAGCCAGGACAAAAGGCCCCTGACTGGAGATGCAAAGAAGTTGGTCCAGCATCCAGAGATGCTCCACTGCCCGGTGAACTGCAGCGAAGAGTTCAACTTGGCCAAGTTGAGTTCTAATTTAATCACTCCTGAACGCTCCACTGACTTTGTGTCATTTGGCGTCAGAGTTGCGCTGCTCGATAATGAAGCCGGGGTATACTGCTTTCAGGGGTTTGCTTGACAAACGCATGTCTTCGATTCACACAGAAAATAAATGGATTCTTTGCTTAATATTCTGATTTTTCGATGAAATACACCAAAAACCAAAAATATACCTAAGGTAAAATATTCACATATTTTTTTAAATCAAAAAAATACCTATTCGAGAGTGTTAGAAAAGTTGCAAGGGTTATCAAATTACTTAAGAGGGCGTCCAAAAGTATGCAACTTATTGAATATTAAGGATCAATAATATTGGTATATCATTTTTCATTGCATACTTTTAGGCAACCTGAAATTAATTTTAGATCATTTAGTACAAACTGAAACATAGAGGATTATGATTACATATTCCTAATATTTTTCAAATTTCCCATCCCATTTTCAGCACTTCTTTTCTCCCAGTGCAGGGCTGCAGTCGGCGACGCCACCCGCAGATGCAGGTCAATCAGGAGCGAAGTGAAGGATGCCGGACAAGCGCGTAATGAGCTTTATTTGTCATCGGGAGCAGGCGTGGAACCTGTCCCGGCAGAACCATAATGACAGCCGCAGTCGGACAGCCATTATGCCGGCCGTTTACCATTTAATATTGATGCACAAGGCGCCCAAGGAGGAGGATGAACCACGCCAGCAGCAGGCCCTCAGTTGCTCCGATCCAACCGCATTCTTATCGCTGCAGAATGGCCTCCCGCTGGCTGCTCCTGGATGGAGCCTGCTATGAAAATGTCATCAAAACAGGAAGTGGCAGTTTAATTTAAGCGCGTTAATTGAATTTTATTTTCTGCTTTGTTGATGCCCCGCACAAAGGCCCCGGCCGAAGACCAAGACCGAGCAGGAGCGCCGAGTTCACAGTCCGTGGATCCGCGTCCGGTTGCGGAAATTGATTTGCTGGCTGTGATGCTGCTCCTGGTGCAGCATTGTGAGCCCCGACTGGTCGGATTGGTCGGTATGGCCGGAATAAACGGCCATATCCCGTGGTGTCGTCACCTGACAGAGTCGGCAAACTTTAATTACAAACTTCTATGCGCCATTATGCACTGCTGCTGCTCGACGGCTGGGAAAGCGTGTTTAAATTGCTGTTATTGTTGCACTTTCATTTCGCACAAGTCTTGCGGCACACACACAGGCTGAGCCACACGTTTTCTAATTGCATTTCATTATCTATTGGAAATTACAGCGATTTCGAGGGTCGATGATGGCCCCGCTAATGGCAACCGTAACAAGTGCTCCTCCACGTGAAACGCTGCAATGCAATTAATTTCGCTGTCGCTGGTAAAAGAAATCGCTGCGAAAACCGCGACAAGTGTGCTTGTGCTTCCAGTTTTCCATTGCCCCCCGGCGAAACCCCCCGCATAATTTGCAATGGGAAGCCCAGACCGATCTATTGGTTATTTAATTAATGTGAAGCACTCATTATCGAGTGCAATTTACCTTGGGTAAACACAGAGGGCTTCAGCCCTTAAAGCATCGACGCTCTATTCGCCCTTCAATTTGCATCCATGGCAGCCCAGCCGCGTTGTTTAAGTTCTCGTCTTGCATCAAAATAAACGGCTCTTTGGGGCAAGTTTCGGGACCGGCTAAGTGGTAATGGCCAAAACAATAAATTCACTTTGGAGCGAAAATTTCGTTGCCACGCCCACTCGAGCACTTGCCGCACAAGTGGAGGTCACGTCAGTGCACCACACGGCGTATGGGTACGGGTATGCGTTTGAGTCCCAGTGCACTTGCCAAAAAAGGGGGTATTTGGTCTTGAAATAGGGGGTAGAATTAGTAGAGTTTAAATTCAATTATTTTTTCAGAATTTCAAACATAATACTTAAGCCAATTTTACTTTTCAACCATTAAGTGTCATATTCCCTTTTCACTGCATACTTCTAGACACATTTATAAATGATTTCAACACAATAAAAGTTTATTTAATATATACAACAATTTTTTTTAAAAGCAAGCTTTAAATGTGGTGATATTTTTTTTAAGGTTTACAGATTTCTTACAAAATCATGTTCAGGTCATTTGTGTATCATCGTATACTACCCTACTTTTGTGGTGATTTTAAAGATATCTCGGTAGCAGAGTTTCAGTTCAAGGCATCGTAAACTATTTTTAATAGTCTTTCCTTACCCCCATAAGTTTATTTCTGATTTTTTGGTAGTACTTTTCTTCACGTGTAGCTTATCAGGCAGCAACAGAAACAGTCCTTACAGAGTGTGTGTATAGCTTAGCAACAATGTGACCGCCCCAAAGCGAAGGAAAGCGTGCAACAATTTGGAGAATCCTGCCCCTTTGGCGGCGCAGCTGTTTCGTGTGCGGCCGCAACCTTAGAAACTTTCTAACGAGCATTTCGCAGCGGCCCCCCCCTGCGATCTGGCCCCCCTTTGCCGACGCCCCTTTTGGCCTTTGTTGCTGCACGCCTTCGGCTGCCGCCTGGCGGGCTGTTATTGTTATTGTTTCTTGCTGGCAAACAACATGTGCGGTTGTCATAAATTTAACGCCAAAAGAGCATTTTAAGCAGTCAGCCAAAGACCGCCTGGCAGGGGACTAAGTCTTCTAATTACTCCGAGGGAAAACTTTTGGCCAAAAACCCCCTGATTCATGTGTGTGTGTGTGTGCGTGCATCTCCTCGTGGAAACTTTGACGAGTCGCCCACCGGAAGTGCAAAATGGGAAATGCGAAATGAAAATGGAAAATGCAACCGCCTGCGTGCAAAGTATTTCCATATTTAAATTCGTGCGTTCGAATATTTGAAACGGCAACTGGCAAACGGCAAATGGAAATTATTTATTTAATTAAATATTAAAAAACGTGCTGTGGCCATCTTTTATTGCATTAGTCGCCATGAGCTGGGCCCGCTGGGGGCACTGGGCTCCCTGGGTTCGCTGTCTGTAAAATATGGTGCACATATCTATCTGATTTATTCAATTTTTCCCCCATTATATGGCAGGGTATTTTGTTTTTATTCTCGCACGCTCGCCGAGCTTCTGGTCCCGGCACAAGAAACTTAATTACGGTTGAGCGATGTCGCAAGAGCCTGATTAAATTAAAATGAATATGAATTGCATTCACATTCACAGGCGTATTCACATCCACATTCACGGCGCCTGTAAATAGGCAACAAAGCGATTCAGTGGGCGACAGGTGAGTGACACATTTCACACTGGGATTGAATTAATCGAAACATGGGGTCTTTTAATCGAAAACTCATCTGGACTGCCCGGCGATTACCCTAGAATTCTGTGTTCCCCTAGCAGCAAATTAAACCATATTTACGCAGCGAGTAAAATGCAGACTCCAAAGATATATCGGCAACCACAGCCGGCGGGGGCAGTCTTGGAAATTAAAATTAAAATTCCATTGATTAGAAAATTGTAAATGCATGGAATTTTAGGATATCGCTGTGTGGCGATCTTTTGATTTGCATAATTGCGAACCAAACCGTCGCAACGCACCGAAAATCTGAGCCACAACAGCTGCAATGGCCGGTGGATTGGGTGATTTTAGGGGATTTGTGGGTGGTGCAGATGCTTATCGGGGTGTAACTTTGCACCGACCCAGTGGCCACTGCCCATAAATATCAAAAATTCTAACACATGGTTGGGTTGCAAGGGGGTTTCGGGATGGTTTCGGGTTGGTTGCCTGCAGGTGTGGGAACCCGCGAACCTGTTCGCTTTTTGCATCCTGGCAGGGGACTTTTTAATTAAAATAAAAACGAACAGCAAGGGGCAGCAATGGAAATGCCACATAATTGTCGAATTGTTGCCACTTGCCACGCGTGGTGCCTGGCCGGTGGGCGGTGGGCGGGGGGCATGGCCTGCTGGAATGGCCGTTTGCTGATTAACAAAAATAAATTGTGAGCGGGACTTTGGCATAACAATTACTCCGCCACATATGCGGGGTATATATACCCATGGACATTTTCATAAAACTTCTCGTTCTCCGTCTGCGTGTCTGCGCTTTTTGTTTGCGGATGTTTTCGCTCAGCTTGTAAATATTTAGCTGCCATCCGCTGCGATGTGTGTTCGCCGACGCCTAGCTGCACCATTTTTGCCCTTTAACCTCAAAAGCAAAAAATTCATTTCGGATCCAACTAAAATCCGGTCTGAATGAGCGCCAGGAGCCAGCCAATGACCACTTGTAGCCCTCAGCGGGCAGTCCCACAGTCGTTTTCGATGACTAGGAATCGTGGAAAATAGAAGGGGTATATTGGCATTTGGGATGGGTTTTGGTTCGGTTGTATTTGAAAAAACCAAAAAAACCGTTTTACTTATTAGCTTCGTTTTGTATTTTATTAAGAAACAGAATACAAATTTTAAATTCCTATTTAAATTACACATTAATAAATTTTATAACGCTCAGCTAAAGAAATTGTTGGGACGTTTTTATCATATCTTTTCTGACCCTGACCAAAATATCATGATAAGAGGGCTAACTTCCTTTGCAGAATTTGGTTTTTTAAAATAACAGATTAAAATACTAATACCGACTTGATATAATTTATTCTAAAATAAGCGTTCTGCGTTTCGTCATGTTATTATCATCCCAAAAATTAGATAGCTGTCATCAATGCAATTCTTTTAGGGCCAATTTTTGAAATTTTAAAATCTAAGATAAGCATTCTTTTAAGACATCCTGATAAAGAAGGCTGAATACTTTGATTATTAAGTGCTCACTGCAATTTTCTAGCTTAAAAGTTCAAATGTTTTCAGTATTTTTTTAGTGATCCTAATCAAAATATTACGAGAAGGGGGTATCTTTTTCTCCGCAGAGGATGGTTTCGAATTCTCCGAGAGTCAGGGACGTAATAATAGAAAGTAAGCAAGCAAAAAAGTCAAAATCATGCCCTTGCTCATGTTTTATGTGGGATATTCCGTTGTGTTCTGCTGGGCTGCTTTTAATTGCTTTACATTTTTGTTTATTTTGTTGACGCTGTCCCTGCAATTCCGTGTATATATGTACTTATGTGTGTGAGAGTGTCTGTCCCTGTCTGTGTTTGCGGGCTGTAATGAAGACCGTGTCGGTCTGCATATTAACTGGCACACTTGCAGCATTTTTAAATGCATAGTACAAAGCCCAACCACCCACTGAACCACCTCCCCACGCCCAACCACCCACCGAACTCCAGCCCTAAGCATTTTAGGGCCGTAGTTGAACAGCGAAAACAGAAACGAGCCATGGGTATGGGGGTTTACCGGGGGGAAAGGGGATTGCGGCTGTGCGGCAAGTAAATTTGCGCACGGCTTTCATTGTCTGTCATAAGCATAAATGGTTATTAATATTAAAGTTCATAACGGGCAATGTTAACTGCTCATTTAACGGGGCCATGCTTCTGGCCACTTTATTTTTGCCTGACTGCCCTCCGGTCCGGGCCACGCCCCCAGCCGCCCCGACCGCCCCCTGTTCATTGATATGTTGGCAGTTGTTTACACATTAACAGCCCGCTGTGTACCACAACCAGGGCCATTTCCAACCAGTTAACGAAAGAGGCCATTCGAGCCTTATTAAGTCACTAAAAATGCATCGGCAGTACAGCTGGCCAGTGAGGTACGTCAAGGTTTAAGGCTTAACATGATCATTTTTAATGAGATCCCTGTTTATATCCGTTATTTTCCATTACAGGACCCAATGTGGGATATTAAATCAAATTAGGCAAATGTCGCGTTGACTCAACCCCCTTCCCTTTCGCTGACCCCCGAACACACTGCAATCAGTGCGCGACCCGAACCAAAATTAATTTAAGACTTAAGCCGATTTATATGAATTTTATATGCAACGCAAATTAATTCGATATATGTAAACAAATGAAAGAAAAACTGAGAATGTGTTAAAAGCGAATAATAAATTAACTATATACCAACATATTAATGTGGCTCGCTGGCGTTGTAAATTATTTTTTGAATGCACAGCAATTAAGTAAAGTCAGGCGGGCAAACATGAAACGGAAATCCCAACATGTTGTGCATGTCTCCCTGTCCGATTTTCCGCGGAAAAGCAACCAGGTGTGAGATATATAATCGAAATGGAATGGATAGGCGTAATCACGGCGCGTTAACAGGAATTATGTACTCAGAAATGGATTTATAGCTCAGTAAAATCTTTATGGGCAGACAGAATGATCATCCTAATAATATTCTGAATGATTGTTTCACTCTCTTATGGTAGAAATCGAGGACATTTTAGGGCAAGGACATTTCATATTATGATTATTATATACAAATTAAAAAAACCATTAAGGTAATCTGAATTTGAAACATACATATAATTATACTTATCATTTCATTGAAGTACCATTAAATCTTTTTTAATCCAATTTATTAACTCTGGTCGCAATCTTTTTATTGTCCATTTTTTTCCCTAGGCACTCTATATTTTTTTAAATGTTTCACCAAGCCATTAAAATGAATATTCAAATGAAATTAAATATTTAAGTACTAAGAAAAAATTATGCAAATTAAGTTATTTATTATGGTCAATGTGTTTGTTGACAAACTTTAACGAAGCAATTACAGGTAGTACTTAACCGAGAGTATTCTATTCTAGTTAAATTTACGATTGGGAAGGGTTTGGGAAGACGCGGCTAATCACTGGATTACGATGAAATTCAGGAACGTTTCTTTTGGCGTGTTCTAGTCTACTACTTAAATACAGTATTTACAGTGGTGGTGTCTTACTAATGGTAGGCATTCTTATAAGGGCTCAGGCACTGAGATCTTTGGGCATTGAATCGCTGACTTTTCTCTAATTATGTCTAAAGTAAAGTTTACACTTAGGTTAAATGAATTGGGGAAAGTCCAGCATGTCGAAGTTACTATCGAACTCTGGCTGCAAGTGGAAATTAGCCGGTGGCTGTGGGCTTTTCGCAGGCGGCTCGTAGACATCCGCCAGATATTTTGTCACGTACTCGAAGGACACAAACTCGCTCAAGTGGCACTTGCTGTCGCCATTGGCCTGGTTATTATGGTTATTGTTGGCCAGGCTAATTCCATTACCAGATGACGGGCCCGAAGGTTTCGTCGTCGTCAGCAATTGCTCCAGTTCGCTTAATTGATTAATATTCCCATTGTAATGGCCGTTGTTGTTGTTGTTGTTGTTGTTGCTGCTCCCGCTAAGCACATCCGTTTCCGGTGCGGGCGCCATGTTGCCGCCATATGTTGCAGTTGCCGTTGCGGTTGCTGCAACTTGTGCTGCAGTAGCAGGACCATCTCCACTCTGATTGTGCTCAATGATGACAATGCAATTTGACAACTCATTAAAGTTCATTGAATTGTTATTAGCTGCAACACCGGTGGTGCCGCAATTGTTGCGGTTGGATGTCCCTGCCCCTGCCCCTGTCGTCCTGTCGTTTTCAGGCTGCAGCAACGCCTCGCTGCAACTATTGCTGCGGTGTTGTCGCTGATCCCCCGGAGCCGATCCCCCTGCCACGCCCCCCTCGGAGTGACGGCGGGTCTTGGCCGCCTTCCTGGGTCCGGCGGGCGGAATGGAGGCGCCGCCGGCAGATTTGCGGCGCAGCTGTCCGTTGGCGTTGCGCAGCGCGTGGTTCTTGACATGTTTGCGGAGGCTGGAGGGATCCGTGTAGCGCTTCGTGCATCCCGGCAGCTGGCAGGCATACGGTTTCTGTTCCAATAGAGCGAGAATTGGTAGAGCGTTGCGTTAGTACTTGTATTTGCCTCCGCTTCGAATTCGCATTCGAATCAAACCGCAGCTGCAGCTCAGAGCTACAGTGCCGCCGCCGCCTAAAACTATGCAATTGATTTCTCCCATTCGCCCCGCAGGCCCTCCTAACTCACTCACACGCACACATAACACACACACACACCCTCACATAGCACACAACCACACTCTCACACACCCGCTAACAGATGGGCCAGCGTATTTGCCAAGTCAAATCGTTTTGAAATGTCATGCTGCATTTTGTTTATTCTGCCCAGGCAAAAGCCGCGGGTCGAAAGCGACAACAGCAATGGCAGTGCACTGGAAAAAAATTGTTCTAATAACTGGGGGAACTTGTACTTGTCTTGGAGTCCTAACATACCTAATAAGCTTGAGTCAAGGATAATATAGTCCCTACCTATTAGTTAGAAATATTGCCTTTATTATCGAAACTGTTAAGTTATATTTAACTTCTCATTTAATTTATAGAATCTTAAGCTGTGCTGTACTTGTGCTTGAAACTATAAGCTTTATAAAAAATATTTGAACATCATTATAAATTTGCAAACATTATTAAATTGTTTAACATACATTACTACATTTTTAGAGTCTTTTTTTAAGTCTTAATGTCACGTAGGCATATGTTTAACCAATACACAACGTCATATGATTTTATTTAAAAATATATTATTTCCACTTAAAATGATTCATGGTACTCAGGTGTTGAAAAATATAATTGTACGATTCCCGAAAATATAGAATTCTTAAGTTTTATTCAATTTATTTTAGACTCAAAATTCCCAGCAATTCCCGTTTCCAAGTATAAGAAAAAACATAAGGTTTTCTAAAAATTTCACTTTAGCAATGATGTCATTTTTCGCTTCCTGAGAATCAGCTTGGTGACAGTACTTGGAACACCTGTTTTTTCGAGTGTACCCCAGGCACTGGCAGCCGCGCCAAGCCAGCACACATTGTGTCCTTTTGTGATCCTGATTGGCTGCCCTGCCCCTTCAGCTAGGCAACGAAAGTAACTCGTTTAGTTTATTCGATTTGCCTGCTGCTGTTGTTGCCCTTGTTGCTGTTGCTTCTGCCATTGCTGCTGGCTGAATCGGTGGCCTTTTCAGCTGGTTTTGACCTTTTTTCCGGTTGTCGTACGCGCTGACGCGGCTGCTGATGCCCCCGCCCCTCCCCAATATCCCTGTGCCGATTTCTAGTGCGATTCCTATTCCAGCTGCTGTTACTTTGGCCATCGGGCCCGCTCTCACAGATACAAACTATAAATCACTCAGGCAGCGAAATGCGAAATGTGCACATGTCATGCTGGCAGCAGCAACAGTGGCTCCTTTCTAGTTTTTCTTTCCCTTCTTTTTTTAGCAGCCAGAGTGGCCGCTTAGAGCCTTGGCGTCCATTAAATCTTAAAGCCGCTCTTCGGCAATCCCCAGCTGCATCTTCTGCAGCCGCGAGCTCTTCAATTTCCTTTTGACACGCACTGCAAATTGCTGGGACCCATGGAAACCACCCAACCCCACAGCCCCACATCCCCACATCCCCACTCATATGCATATAGGAGTTATATGGCGAGACTCACCGTATCGTAGTGGGTCCTTTGATGTTTCGCCCGATCCGAGCTATTGCTGAACGCTTTGAGGCAACCTTTATACTGGCAGCCATAAGGCCGCTCGCCCGTGTGCGAGCGTTGATGAATTTTCAAATTTTCCAAACGCGAGAATGCTTTATTGCAGCCGGGAAACTGTAATGGAAAAACAAAAAAGAAAGGTGTCATCGAGAATTGCAATTACCATGGGGGGGGGGGGGGGGTTTGGTGGTATGGGCGATGGATATTGGGGGTGAAGATGGCTGCAAGGAATGGCGAAAGGGTAAAGGAACGACAAGAAGTGCTGGAAGGACGCATAAAATTGTGACGATGATGCTGTTACTGTTGCTGCTGCTGCCCGCAGGTGTCGCAGGCAACCCATCCCATCTGACCCCATACGATACCATCCCATCCCATCCCCTGCCATCCCACCTGAAATGGGAAAATTACGTTTTTGCAACAGAAACAGAAACATGTGTAATGGCAAAAGGCAGCAGTGGGCCAAGTTGATGATGGCCGAGCCTTTTCGATCGCAAAAAAAGCAGGCAAGAATCCATCAATTACTCAAAAATCAAAATGAAAGAGCATGGCAAAAGGGCGGTTCATGGGATGGGTAGAGAGATGAGATGGGATGGGATAGGATAGGATAGAAGATATAGCGAGTGTTCGCCCTAATAACATTACCAGCAACTCTATTTCAAGTGGACTTCGCAGCTCTCGCCCTGTCAATTCCTGTGATTGCCCTGCGCCGCACAATTCATCATCCCAGCGATGGCGCATCAAATGTCAACACGTGCATGATACAAACAAAAAGGAGACTGAAACGCATAAAATGGGTTTCCTAGCTGAAAACTCTTGTTTGGACGCATAAACAAATGCGCCAGCTGGGCCAGAAAAAAAATACAACAAAAAATCCCAATCTGTTGTTTGATTTTGAAAAATGATATTCTATGAGGGATTGGGAAGGTTGGTAAACACTAAGGAAATATATCTAAATTGGGAAACCACAAAGCCAAGTTAATATGTTCCTTAACAGAAATGGGGGTTTTAAGGGAAACTAAACTTATTTTTTAGAAACTATTTTAGCAATGAGATATGTTCGGTAAACCAAGAGGGAGTCTAAAGATATTTAATTTATTGATTAGGTTGGTAAACAGAGAGGCAATATATCTAAATTGAGGAATTACTGAGACAAGTGAATATTATCCTTATCCACCTCCTTAGTTGAGGGGATCTTTCTCACATCCAAAGTTAACTTAAGATCTATATCGTATCCTTACCGGGCATTTGTTGGGCTTCTCGCCGCTGTGGACCCGCATGTGGATGAGCAGCTTGTAGCGGGCATTGAAGGGCTTGTAGCGCCTGGGGCAGTCCAGCCAGAAGCAGGAGAAGTCCTCTCCCTTCCGCACGTCCACGTGGCACTTCTCGATGTGCTCCACGAAGGCCTGTTGGTGGGGGAACTCCTCGTCGCATCCCGTCCAGCGGCAGATGAGGGGAATGACTTCCGTCTCCGCCCCCTCTGTCTCATGATCGCAGCAGGTGGAATCCGGCTTGGGATCACTCTCCGCCGGCGGGGCAAACACCTCGTTGTCCAGGTCCTCCTCCTCCTCGTTGTAGTTCTCATCATCCTCGCTGTCCACATTCTGGATCTCCTCGGCCTTAATGAACTCATCTGCCAAGTAATTGCAGCTCTGGGACTGCATTTCCGGTTCCTGTTGCTGCAGATCCTGCTGCTGCTGCTGCATTTGATGCTGATAGAACTGCTGCTGGTCTCCGAGCATAAGCTCATCCAGCTCATCAATGGTCCAGATGGCCTTGTGCTCCCGATTGGGCTTCTCGATGGCTTGGGCCATGTTATTCTGGTAGTTCTCGGAGGCATACGCCGATCCCTGGTAAAGATTCGCGTAGTCCTCGTAGTTGCTGGCGCACATGGGAATGCATTTGGGGGTGCCGAAGGTGGAGTTCATCGACGGGAGTTTGGTGGGCGAGGCCTCCTCTTTGACCCGCTGCTCGTCCTCCTCGAACACATTGCACAACTTTGGCGAGGCGCCACTCGATGGGGCGCCACCTGCCGCCTGAATCTCGCCGAGATTGAAGTTCAGCCAGGCATCCAAGTGCGGTGATGAGCATGGTGATTGGTTTTTCGATTGGCAATTAATCTCGTCATAATTAAAGTAATCGATATCCAGATTAATGGAGTCATTCGCCGGCTGCACGGGATACTGGCTGTTCTGGGCACTGCAGGGTGTGTAGGGTGTATAGGGGGTGTATGGGGTGTAGGGAGTCTGCGGCGGCTGGAGCAGACCCGGCAGCTCCGATTCCCCAGTTAGCCGCGCTATATCCTCCGGCTCAAAGCGAAAGATATCCTCGCGATTCAGCTGTGTGTACTGTCCCTGTTGATAGGGCATACCCGTGTTTCCCGCCGCCGCGCATACTATATCATCCTGATCCGAGTCCTGCTGCTGATCCTGGCCAGCATAGTTGTGGCAATCGCTGAACACCGAGTTCGGGGTCTCGGCGGCAAAGCAGAGGTGCGAGAAGTCCGGAAACTGTAGCTCACTGGAGGTGAAGTTTCCGCCCACCGTCTCCACCACCTTGGCTGGCACCCGGAAAATGTCCCGATCCCTGGTGCCAACCGTAATATTGGCACTCAAAGGGGGCGACATGAAGCCGCCGTAGCAACTGGCCGCCTCCTTGCCCGAAATCTCCGACGTCTTGACGTACATGCCGCCACTTTGGCTGGTCTTCAGCGTGGATGACATACTATATTCTATGGTGATTTGCTGCTGTCCGTTCTTCTTGGCCGGCCGCTTTCACTTTCGCATTTCCGGCAGTTGTCTGGGAAGGTTGCCAATTATTTTTGTTTGTTTTTTTTATATTTTCCTACGGCCACCGAACGCGGGAAATCCCAGGGAAATCGAACACTAACGCACACACGTAAATCCGAGAGTCTTCTAGTTTTTCTAGCTCAACACTTGCGATGTTCACGCCACCGCGATCTGGCTGACAATAAACCGGAGAGCTGCTGGGGCACGATATTTAAATGCCCGGAACGGGATGTTCTACGGGATCGGGAATGGGAATGGGAATGGGAATGGCTGTGGTAAGGGGAAAAAGAACGTGGAGCGTTGGATCCTGCCTCTGCCGCAGTCGGCGTCGAGCGCAGATCGCTTTTCCTGCCTTTGGCACGCACACATGTGCTACCGCCGCTGCCTCAGTCGACGTCGGCGTCCCTCCACCTTACCCCTGCCCCTGCCCTCTACCCCGTAACCCCCCACCCCCTAGATTTTCCCGATCTGTGGTGTAGTTGTACTCCTCTTGTTTTAGTCGCAGTGCTGCCGATGTGGTTGTTGTTCTCGTTAATACTGTTATTTTAGGCTTATGTTTGTGTATAGAAATTATGCGTGAGCTACACCGAGTGCCCTGTGGAAAATGGGGAGCTCAATGAGTATTAAACCAAAATATTAAGGGAAAAGATTGATACTAATTGTATTATATTTTCCTTACTATACCTTACTATACAAAACACAAAATATTATTTAAATTAAATAAAATTATTTAAATTTTGTTGTATTATAATATGTTTTACAGCAACATTAAATATAATACATAAAACATAATGGATCCCCTTTATTAAAATATGATCATGCATTTAATAGTTTCGTAATAACTGTTGAAGCGTTGTGTTAAAAAATAGGATCATTTATTTAAAAAAAAATATTATTGGCAATGTTAGAAGACTATAAAAAATATAGCTGTGTTTAATTTGATAGTACTATATTTTAAGGAACATTCTTAGCCCTCCATTCTTATAAGATTTCATCACTAAAGTTAATCCCATTGCCATCCCTTACATCACGTCACATTTTCCACAGTGCACTTGACCGTGGCAGTGTCGCTGGGCTCCGTTGTGATCTGCTGGATCCTCAGCCCGTTTCCATTTCCTCGACCATTTCCCCGCCCCCTTTCCATTTGCAGCCGTGCTGCACAGTGCGATCTTGTTGTTGCACACATGGTGTGCAAGTGTGCGACGCTCTGCCCCCGTGGTTGTTGTTGCAGCTAGGCTGTCGAATGTTTTAGCACTATTTTTTATTGCCACATAATTTTCCTTTTTTTTTTGTATTTCTCTCCGTTTTTGCTGCTCAGAGTCAGTATAAGAATAAGAATCAGAATCACCAGGCGGGCGTAAGTACTGTACTACATACATGGGCTAAATTTATTAAGGCAACTCATTTGCCAGTGCGACAAATAGCACATACATCGCACACTCTGGGCTCCAGTGCATCTTGCAGAACGCAAAAATGCATCTCGAAGTCCCGCTCTCTTTTCGATCTATTTATAGCACTTTTAGCCCGTCCGCTAATGCCTGACAATATGTTTTTAATTTACGCCACAAAAATGCAATTGCAAACTATTTGTTTTTGTTCCCCCGTTTCAGAAGCGTATTGTCCTAGGTCCTCCAGTGCATTGCCCATTGTGTGGTTGTAATTGCAATGGTAATAGTGACGTTTCCGGAGCATGAGTCAGTTTCCTTTTATCCCCGACCATTTCCCTACCCATTCCCATTTCCATTTCCCTTTCCAGCCCATCGCGGCACTTCATCATTAAATGATGCCATCTCCATCTCCCCAATAATCGCCATATATTTTTTATGATTTTTGGCAAGCGTCGCGCTTTGGCGCACGTTCACCCGGATGGCCATGGTTATGGGATTGGGATTGGGCTGGTGCTTTTGGGATGGTAATGGTACGGTTTCGGGTTGGCATAGGTTGGCAGCTGGCTGCCCCTGCCAGGGGGTTCTGTTCTCGGGCCGAACGCGTCAAGTCAATTCAGAAACGTTTAACACACAATTCCTGCCACTTGCGCGCTCGTCATTTGCGAATCGGTCGGAGGGCTGGCCAAAAGATTGGGCTCGCGGCCAAAACTGTGTGGACACAGCCTTTGTTGTCGCACGATGGCGACAACTTACATCATTCTTAAAATTAGTCGATTTGGCCATGCTTTTTGGACACACTGGGAAAAAAAGGGTATCAAATAAGAGTTGAGTTGAGTTATAGCAAGTGAATATTAAATATTTCAAAAGCTTGAAAATATTTATCAAGGAAAAGGGTATCTAATAACAGGAACTTCGGTAATATGAACTGATATTCAAATATCATACCCGAAACCGTACCGTGATATTCAAATATTCAAAATCAACATTTCTTAAGATAGGAAATTCCTACCATCGAAAAATGTATCTACAAGTAGTAAGCGGGATAATATAAAGCGAATTTTAAATACTAAACAGGATGTGTCTTTATGATTCTGCTATTAAAAATCATGGTAATGGATATCAGGGAAAATGGTATCTACTGAGAGGAACTTGGATGATAATAATAATATTATTAATAATAATAATTCTTACACATTTTTTTCTGTACCGAAATAGGAATTTTACAAATTTCATTAATTAACACAATTATTTTCTATAGATGAGAAAAATATTAAATAACTATTTTATTTTCCAATTAAAGGAATAATTTTCCAATTTCAAATTTAATTGTTCTTTAATTCTTTACTAAGTAATTTAATACCTTTTACTTTCAAAAAATGTTGTTAAAATTTTTCAAGTGTTCAGAAATTGGTGGTTTGGCCCAGACCTATAGACCTGATGCCAATGCTACTTGATGTTTATATGAGGGGCGATGACGCGCGGCGACGTTTCTTGGGAAAACACTCGACCATTTCCGCTGGTGATTATCAATTCCCGCTAGATTTAAGGTAATTTTTCGTGATGCGTGGGCAGCGCCACTGTCGCCCAATTTATGATTTGTCTGGGGCAAGTTTCGATTTCAACAAAATCCCCGAGTGAATCACTTTCGTCGGCAATTCGAATGAGTTTGCGGAAAATGCTTGCCCAAAAACCATGCAATTAATTAGCTGCATAAGCTTGCAACAGCAGCACTGAATGTTGAATGACCCTTGCCCTGCTGCATGTGTAAACATTTTTTCAATCAAATTGTAATATTTTTTTAGCGCAATGCAACAAATAAGCCGCAACATTAATGGATAAACGCGAGAGCCGAATGTTTGGTCAACTTTTGGTGGGTGGGCATTATGCGGCATGCCAAATGACTTTAATGAAAAATCGTAAATCGTGAAACGGCGGGCAAAAGCACACAGAAAAAGCGTACTTAATAAAATTTATTTGTTGCGAAGTAATGAGACGGTGCGGTGTCGATTTGTTAATGAAATTTTTAACTTTATGTTTTCCGCTCTCTGGTTCGAGGATATATATGCGGTACGTAAACATATACACTCGTGTATTTGCCCTTGTTGAGTGTTTGTCGGCTGGGTTCATAAATTTGTCAATGATTTTCCACTTGACAATGCTGCAAATGGTCGCGTTTATTTACTCCACATACACATTCTCCATCAAGAGAGCTGCTGATGGGCAGGATTTTGGGCTGGGGCTATATCTGGGGTAATTCTTGTTGTGGAAACTTCGAAATGGTTATTGCTTTTGTTTATTTCCAATCATAGACATCATGTGTACGCTTCGAATGTCTTTAAATAAATAAATAAAGCAGCGTTGGGAAGGGTTGAGATTGAGCTGTGATTATCTGTCAAAATAGAGTTATTATCTTTTCTAGGAAATATGCTGTATAAAAATTGATGATTCAAATGGTCTTTCGCTATTTTTTTATACTATTTTGAAGAAAATCATTTCCTTTCCTTTCCTTTCCCTATTGAAACAATTCAATTGACTGAAATGAAAACAAGAGGACAGGGAAAATAATACATTTTCGCGTCAATTGTGATTTTTGCTTGGCAAGAAGTCAAAATATCTTTGCACTCAGCTAGAAAAAGCGGGAAAACGGGCCAGTTTTCCTATGTTGAGGTGTTTAAACACCACATCGTTACCGCTCGCCCTCATCGCATTCAACAAGTACATTTGTCAGGCGGTAATTTGATTTTGTTTAGCCAAGAGAAATGGAAAACCCCGACATCGTCGCTGTTTAATTTGTAATTTGAGCCGCGCAGGCGCGACATTCAACTCGAACTATCCTGCCGCACTCACGCTCCCTGAACCCCCATCCCCCGTACCCCGTCCCCCGACCCTGTGATCCCAAAATCCCCGGCTCAGCCCCCCGATGTCCTGTCAAAATGTCAAATGATTGCGTTGACATGCATGCCGGAGTAGTCGCTATCGCAGCGAAATATGTTTTAGCATAATTCGATTTGAAACCGATTTCTGGCCCGTCACTGGAAAGAGTGTCACTCACTCTATTCGGCCTAGGCGGTTGCATTATAATGAGCCGTTGCCGTTGACCCCATGACATTTTACAACTCGAAAGCCGAAGCCGAACACATGTGGCAAGTTCAAAAGTTGACAGCAAATTGACTGTATTTATAAACATTTTAAACGCGTCGCACAATAAAAAGAAAATAAGAAGAAAACTGAAGCAGTTCACGCCCCCCGAATGAATTTTAATATGCAATTTTTATGATTATTGCGCCGGGGGGGACGGCATCTGTGCAGGGTTGGGGCGTTTTTATGATCGGTGGACCCTGCATTCCCGTGGGCGTTTCAAGTCCCCGTTTACGGTTGCATTTTGTCTACTCATTAAAACGCTGACCGGCCTTAGATCGTTATTTACTGTTTCGTTTAATTAGTTAAACATGTGATTTATGCACCCGAAGCGTATCGCTTCGTATCGCATTTCCCGGCAGGAGCGGACTGTGAAATTCCAGTACACTTGGTGGCTAGATAGTCCTGTTTATACACTGAGAAAAATTACACGCTTAAGTACATTTATCAATTTAATAATATTATTTATCGATTTATTTATTTAAAATACAAAATTGTTGGAAAAATATAAATTAAAAAATATTAAAATCCCAGACAACAAAAAGCATAATTTAGCAAAAGTATTTATTTATTGTACACTGTTGCCAGAAGTTTAAAACTTAAGGTACAGGGAGGAATCGGCCATAGTTGTTTTGACTTTCGTCCGGGCAAAAGTATTTAATTTAAAAACTACTGTAGCTTTAAGTAGTAACTGTAAGCTTTGTTAATATAAATTACAGAGAAGGTTTTTTTTTAAGTATTAAATTCTATTTATTTTAAATTGCAATCATTTTGGCACTGTGTGCCCAAAATCAATGGGCCATCAAAATTAGTTACTCTGACATTAGCTATGGCAATGGTCATGGAACGTGTCCCGGTCAGCTTTTTAATTAGTTTTGGACGCCTGACAGTCGAAAGCCGTCATTTTGCGGACCAAGGTTGCTGAAAATGGAAAATGGCGGGCGGAAAATGGAAATGCAAATGCAAATGCGCATGCAACAGCAAATGAAATTTTGTGAGCATCCTGACACGGGATACAACTCTTCATTAAATTCATTTCGCGGATTCGCAGCTGATGGAAATGCCCCCAAACATGACTGCTACACAAGTCGGAAGTGTCTGTTGTATTACAGAGAATATTGGTAGTAAAAATGGGAATCTGAATGGAAAGAGGCAACCACAGGTGCCCTCAGCCAGTGTTCCTTGGGGAACTCTATTCGATTTCCCACGCACTTCACTCGCAGCTCATAATTAAGCCCAAGTCGACAGAGGAGTTCCCATATACGCATATGTAGATATGTACATCCCCATGGATCCCGATAATCACACGCGGAAATGCCTCGTTTGTCCGCAGACAACCCATCGAAATTAAAAAGTGCTCGTCAGTGGCAAAGACAAACAATAAACCGGAGCATCGGGGGCGGATCGCATCGGATCGGAGTGGCACATTCGAGTTTTCAATCAGGCTGCCATTGAGGCGTTACTTGCGACACGTCTGGGCCTCTGGGGTTGCGATG
Organism: Drosophila subpulchrella; assembly: GCF_014743375.2. NCBI lineage: Eukaryota > Metazoa > Arthropoda > Insecta > Diptera > Drosophilidae > Drosophila > Drosophila subpulchrella. Next base: position 10,632,512 of record NC_050609.1, read on the forward strand.
GTCTCGCTTTGGGCCACGCATCATTAACGGCTTTTTAATTGGGAATTACGGGGATGTTGGGGATATCGGGAACTGGGAGCCCTTTTCCTGACTGCTCTGCTAATGCTGCTTTCCCACACAATCGATTTGATTTGCTGACATAATATTTTCCCTTCTCTGGTGATTTCCGGTTTCCTTCCCCCGAGAAAAAGCCAAGTGGCAGAAGCAGGACTTTGACTCATTTCCTGATGTTATTTTTGCATTTGGCAGCATTATTTTTTCATTTTCCTAAAGCGTTTCTTTCTTTCTTTCAACTCCGGCTGCTGGAATGTCTTTTTATATTTTTCTTAATTTCACTAAAGTTTCCATGCATATGTCCTGGGCTCCAAAAGAAAAGGCAAATGCAGCAGGAAAGAAATTCCACATAAATGCAGTATCCTGTAGCCCGGCTTTATGAGTGTGTATCTGTGTATCTGTGTGGCTAAAGCATTTCAGGTTGCAGTGATAGCATAAATAAAATAAAAGCATCAGGTCGAGGATGAGGGAAAAGCGCGTGCAGAGCAGAACGTGGAAATATGCAAGAAAATCGTACATATATATGGCATCATAGCGTGTCTGTGAAAAGCTCGCGCTGAGGAAAAATAAGAAAAATGGAAAAGTCCTCGTCTGCTGCCGCCGCTGTTGCAATATTTCTCTTAATGTGTTGCATTAATTTCACCAGCATAAAGATAAAGGAACAAAGAAAAACTGTCGGGCGAACAAAAAGACGGGGTTTCATCCTTCTACGGTTTTTGTAAGGAATCACTTTAACCAAAAAATACTTTCTGTCAAGCCACTCTCTTTTAATGGTCCTCACTCGACCCTATTAGACAACAATTTCGTTTGAAGTGGCAAAAACGTTTGCATATGCACTCGTACTTTCACCGAATTGCTCTAAAAACCCTGAATTTAACAAGTGAAAGAGCCTTAAGCCTTTCAGTTTTCTATATGCAGTTTTTTTTACCCCTGCCGGGCTGTGTTTTTTTATATTTGCAAAACATATAAATCACACATCCTCAATGACCCCATAAAAGTTGCATAATGAGATTCAGCACAGGGAGTGGAAAAGTGGGCGAAGTTGTGTCCGCTGAAAAGTTGATTGCATCCCCCTTTCTCCACCCCCCTGTGCCAACTGACAAATGCAGACGCAGGACCCAGGACTCAGGATCCAGACGGGCTGAAAAATTAAAGCAATGCTGGCTGAAAATTAAATGAAAAACACATGACTGGAGTCCGTGGCCTGTGGCCAGTTGTCCGTGACCAGCCGGCCGCAAAAAGTATCTTTAATCGGATTTTAATGGAACGCTTTTAAGCAGCGCCGCCACCTGAGAGTCCCAGGGGCAGACGAGTACGCACGAGTTTCTTTTTTTTCCGAAACCGGAATATATACATATTTATTTATTTGCCACTCCCACCACATCTTCCTCAGGATCGCATATTTGAGAACTCTTTGAACCGACTGCCGCTGAGCAGCAGAATCATTCGCATTTGCCAGTCGACGGGCAAAAGGAACACCAGGCGGTAGAGGACGGATGCCAAATCCGGCAAGGTGATCTCATGCTCACCCCGCAACATTCCGCCCACCACTCGGTGGGCCACCTCCTCTCCACTGATTAGGGGATACATCTCCTCGATTCCGATAGTATTCGACATCTGAGTAACCTCATCGTTGGTGCGCAGAAAGGTGGGGAGTACAGTGGTCACATGGATGTTATTCTGCTTCTCCAGAGCCAACTCCATTCGCAGGGCCCTCATGTGGGCCATGGTTCCAGCCTTGCTGGTTGTATAGGCCGTACTGTAAGGTAGTGGGAAAACACCTGAAGGAAAGCGGGAGTTACAAAATGATTATAATATTTTTTATAGTAGCCCTCTTACCTGCAAGCGAACTAATGGTGACTATAAAACCTTTACGTAATGCCTTCATTGGCGGCAGGAAAACCATTTTCGTCTAAAGGAATTATATTAAGGTATATATTAGGATATTACCTTATAACAAAGATATTTAGATCAAAAAACCCTATAAGGACAACTCACCCAGAAGTGCGAGGTTAGATTTACATCGATCATCAGTTGCACATCTGCCGGGTCCGGGTTCAATATGTTACGATGCAGCATAACACCTGCATTATTAATTAAGACAGTTACGGGTCCGAGATCATCAACCACCTTGTTGTTCAGGTCAACTAGTTCACCGAGCTTAGTTACGTTGGCCTAGGAATTAAGCATTTAATTTAATCTGATAATTGTATCAACAATTAAATGGACCTTTTAAAACCAGTATTGCAAGCATCCCTTCGTTTATATAATTTACCTTGTAGGCCTTGGCACGGACGTTATAGGTTTCCTGGATTTGCTTAACGGTGTGTTCGGCTCCAGAGAGATTGATATCCACAGCGGCTATGTGACAGCCCTTCTTGGCCAGTTCTAGGGAAATGGCTCGACCTAGGCCATGACCAGCCCCAGTAACCTAGGTGAAACAACAGATATATAATAAACGTGTTATAAAAAGTTCATTAAGTTTATCACTCATAAAAAAAAAACATTCATCTTAAGCCATAAACCAGCTTTGCAATAATAAATGTTACTTTCAGGTAAAATATGTCAATAAAGTGTACCCTTATTAACCTTAGTCTGGATGAGCAAATTAAGCATTTGTATACTTAAATTGAAATAAATCATCATAACTATCTGCTTAGCTTAAAATAACCGGATCTTTACCAACCGTTATAAATAATTTATCCTTTTTTGTTACCAAATCGATTGTGCCGGTTATTCCAGTTCTTTAAATATGTACAAATAATAAGATTTTTGGAAGTACAAACGTACTGTAGATGTTACAAAAATCAGAAATATAGGTAACTTTTAAAAAGGTAACAATTTTGAAATACTCTCATTCTTGAGTTTACACGATTCAGTGGCTTTGCAACTTGATCACGCTCTTTGAAAGCCAAGTTTTTCATTAGCCGAATTTTGTTATTATGGGTTTCGCTAAAAGTTGGTTTCTTTTTGTTGGCCAAAACTCACCACAGCCACTTCTCCCTCGATGCTCTTCGGCTTGGGGCAGCGGCAGAGTTTGGCAATCAGATGGCTGAGAATAGCGGCCAAAATGAGTAGTGGAGTCAGAGCCGCGAGGCCGATCAGTCCGATGAGGGCCTGAAGTTTTACCAGAGTGTTTCGCAGTACTTCCGACATTTTTCCGCGAAACAAGAAGCAACGACCGATCGGAGAGAATGGCGATAAAGCTTTGAATCGCAAGTCGCAAACGCAAGCCGCCAAACGCGGATCGTTTCGCGAAACTGGCTTTTAGTCGAGATTGCATTCGAGTGATTCCCCAATGACTCGGTTGGCAAAGATCGGCAATTAACCGCGACTTCCAGCGCACTTATAAAGTCCGAATGTGGACCAAGCGCCGAATTGACAACCCACTTACTACCTAGCAATCCAAAAATCAGCCCCCAACTCCATGGAAAAATTTTGGGGAGCTGGCGTTGTCAGCAAATAAATAGAAAAGTCACCTCCTGCACAGATGAGTCGGCTGAGGCCGCGGTAAGTAATGTTCAATACGGGCAGAGCAGCAGCGCAACCAGCCCATTAGTAATAAATAAAGGCAATTTTTTGTGAACTACAAATGTACAAGTGCTACATATGCATATGAGCATCCAAACATCCCCACAAACATACTTACACAAACATTCTGTGCCCCAGCTCAATAAAAACAGAAAAGATGGAACAAAAAAAAAGACATCAAGAGATGCCAACGAAAAAATGATTTTCTGACAATAAAGTGGATATCCATAAACGAAAACGAGCAGAGGCAAAAAATCGGAGCACCCTATAGAATTGGAAAAAAAAAATCAAATAGAGACAGCCAAAGGATAATTTTATATTGTTGGGGGAGGGGGGAATAGAGCGGGACAGAGCGATTGCCGGCTGTGGTTTTAGTTAAAAATAACAAAGAGCGAGCGACAAAAACGAGATTCGTGAAATATGTATATTTCATATTCAGTTTTTTGTAGGGTGCTTAAGCTGCTCGATAAAGCTTGCTATTAATTTCCAGACTAATGAAAATATTATCGATGGAATAATGTGCAAAAACGATGTATTGTATTTACTAGCCTGATGAATAAATTTTACTTTTTATACTGTTAAGCAGATTTATCTCAGTATTAAAATATTTCAATTTGTTAACTTATGAAAATAATACTCATTTTATGTATAAAAAGTACTTGAACAGATAAATTACATCTCATAAATATAAATCTAGCAAATTCAAAATAAGAAAAATATTTTTCTGGAGAAATCTGTTCTACTTGCTGAAGACCTCTGTGTAAAACTTAAAATTAATTGTAAGTAGTTGGTATTTCTTGTACCAATTTTTTATGATGTAGATCACATTAATATGATAAGTTGTTATTACTAGATTCAAATACTAGATACTAATTTAATTATGAGTTTCATACACAATAAAAAAAATTTTTAAGAGTATTCAAAAGTTATGTATTTGAAGTACAAGTTAATATTACCTATCACATCTCTTTTTTCTCTCGCTCTGGCAATGGCATTTTAATAGACTTTTAGCCGGGCCAAGGTGCTGGAACAATCGGAGCAGGTTAACCCCCTCGCCAAGACCTCCCTCACCCCTTTCTACCACACCTCCCCGCAGCCCCCACTTGCGACACTTTTGTTATACCCGTTACTCGTAGAGTAAAAGGGTATACTAGATTCGTCGGAAAGTATGTAACAGGCAGAAGGAAGCGTTTCCGACCCCATAAAGTATATATATTCTTGATCAGGATCACTAGCCGAGTCGATCTAGCCATGTCCGTCTGTCCGTCTGTCCGTCTGTCCGTCTGTCCGTCTGTCCGTCTGTCCGTCTGTCCGTCTGTCTGTCCGGATGAACGCTGAGATCTTGGAAACTATGAGAGCTAGGCTATTGAGATTTGGCGAGCAGATTCCTGAGCTTCTTACGCAGCGCAAGTTTGTTTCAGTAGAGTGCCACGCCCACTCTAACGCCCACAAACCGCCCAAAACTGTGGCTTCTACAGTTTTGATGCTAGAGTAAAAATTTAAACTGAAATTAATTGTTCTCATCAATACCTATCGATTGACCCAAAAAAAAGTTTGCCACGCCCACTTTAACGCCCACAAACCGCCCACAAACTTCAAAAAACCGTAAATATGAACGCGGATATCTCGGAAACTATCAAAGATAGAGTATTGGGATTTCAGATTTAGATTCCGTAGCCTTGTACGCAGCGCAGGTTTGTTATGCGAATATGCCACGCCCACTCTAACGCCCACAAACCGCCCAAGCCTGTGGCGCCCACAATTTTTATGCTAGATAACAAATTTTAACTGAAATGTATTGGTCTCGTCAATACCTATCGATTGATCCAAAAAAAAATTTGCCACGCCTACCCTAACGCCCACAATGTTTAAATCTGTCTTCCGCCGGTAGGTGGCGCACTTAAATCTCGCTTTGCTGCTTGCATATCTCCATTTCCCTTTGGTCCCTTTAGCTGAGTAACGGGTATCTGATAGTCGAGGTACTCGACTATAGCGTTCTTCCTTGTTTTTGTATCAATTTATTGCACTTGGCGCACTCGAGGGCATGTGTCGATCGCTGGCAGAATAGCTTTGGTTCGCTGAAAATGAAAACGACCCCAAAAACCGAAACCCCATCCTCTTAGCCACACATATGCGGCCAGGAATTCTTCTTTGGCTTCATTTCCATGCGTTTTGGCGCAATTACGAATCCAACTTCTTGGCTGAGGATGAGGATATGGGGTTCGCTCTTTTTTTCGTATTACTCCGCTGCACGTGATGCAATTTTGTATTTATTTAGGCGAACACTCGCTTTTGGATGTTGCCAAAATCGGGTCACACTTTGTGCACGTGGTGCCGCCGCGCTTTGCATGCGACTTTTTTGCGGCTATTGGGTTTCGATGATTTATGGGCCAGGCGTCTGCGTTTTCGGAATAAGAGCACATGGCACCGGTTGCCTCCATTCCATTTTCCAACCTTATCTGCGGTGGCAAGCTATAAAGATATAGACACTCGAGCATTGTGACCCCCTTAATTGTCAAAACTCCTTGCCACTCAACGCTGTCCCGACAACAACACTTCAGCTTCAGTTTCCTCTCAAAGGGTACTCAAAGAACACTGGCGGTAAAGTTAAGAACGCTTAGCCGAGTTGTTAAACTCCAAAGAGCAAAAAACTAGCCAAGTTCATCATTGTAAAAAATTATTGGATACTATTTAAAAACTTTCTTGAAGTAACTTTAAATTGTAATATAAGTACTTAACAAGTCCTGATAAAGATACTTTGTTTTGCACATTCGAAAATAATTTAATTACTTCATGATGGTAACATTTTTATCAAAACTAAAACTAAGTAAGGAAGTTGTAATGCTAGCTGATACTTAAAATATTATAATTAGTATTTTTATATTAAACTATATTAAAAAAGTCATTTTTTATTAAACAGTAATTCAGAATTTTCTGTTTAATGTATTTTTTGAGCTAGGTTTTTTGTTTGATTTTATGAGCTATTATAGAAATGATTATCAGGTATTGCTTATATCAGAAACAAAGTATAACTACACCTTTCTAATTCAGCATTTTAATTTTCCTTAAAAAGGTGTCAAAACTAAAACTTTAAATAATATTTAAAATACATTCCAAACATCATTATAATTCGGTTGGTACCCTGGAAAATAGCTGAAAAATAAGAGAATATACCCCAGACGACTGCACTCTTAACGGGCAGCGCCAGAAAAATGTTGTAAAGTGCTTAAGGTAAAGGATTAGTGGTGGTTAAACCTGTGCACCGGAGTTTCCCACGGCAAAGGATAAACCGAGGGCAGGATGGTATGAGATGAGATTGGAGGAGGGCCCCAGCTGGCGGACGAAAGGGAAAAGTGTGGAGAGTTTGAGTGCTCAGAAGCGTTAAACTCGATGGCATGGCTCTACGTTTTTTCCATTAGTTTTGTAATATTTCACATTAGCATGTCGAGCACTCAGAGCTTAGAGGAATCTTGTAAAAGACAAGGGCCAAAAAAAAGGGGAAAGGGGCGAAAGGCGAGGCAATTTCTCAGCACGACTGTCAACACCAATCTGAAGTGCTACTGCGACAGCAGAAACGGCAGCAAAAGCAGGACATAATGAGACAGGCCGGGATAACAGGCCATTTCGATTATGATCCTCGAACATGTGTTTCAGTTTAGAACAAGTGCAACTGGTGTACAGGCAGCAAAGTAAATAAATTAGCTGGTCGTGTTATGCGTAAGGATGCGGAGGATCAATATCGAAAAACATTCTGCAACACGACACCCATGGCCAGGACTCGAACAGGACGAGCAGCTACTGCATCCCGAAGGCCTCGAACGTGTTTGTTTAGGTGCAAGGATAACGGATTCTCACGCCTGCCAGGAGCATCCGCACTACATCTATGTCGAACCCAAACCCAATCCACTTGAACCCGCACTGACAGTCGAATGTCATAATTCAACGGTCGGAAAATGCGCGGCAGGTTGCCAGGATAATCAAGTTGCAGCTCCCTGTTTGTTTAGCTGAGGTTTTCCTCTCCCCATTTTCGAAATTTTTTATTTTTTAATAGCTCCCGGAGATTTTATTGCCGCCTGGGATGGGATAATCCCTATTGACATATTTATGCACGGTTCAAGCAACGAAATGGAAATTTTTGGAGTCGCATGGCTCGCTGCCATTTGCCCTCCACGGGGGCGTGGCATTCGGCTAATGGGCACCACATGTAAGTGTCTCTAGGTGAATGAATTAATGTCCCGCCTCCGGTACTCTCGAGAGGTTCACACAGAAAAAATAGATAATATTAAATGCCATCCTCTTGGTGTAAATTATTTTCAATTGTACCAATACATATGATTTTTCACTTTTAGATTTCGAAATTTCTTATCTAGCATCCTTTTGTTGTAAATTATTTTCAAGTATACCAATCCAATTGATTATTGAAATTTTGGAATACGACATTTTTTATCTAGCATCCTTTTAATGTAAAATATTTTTAAGTATACAAAACCATTTGACTATTTACCTTATAAAATTCGAATTTTTGTCTAGTTTAATTTGGGGTAAATGATATTCAAGTACGTCAAGCCATTTGATTTTTCAAATCCTCGAATTGGGAATTTTTAAAAGTATTTTTAAAATGTAAATTATTTTCAAACATACCAACATTCTTGGTTTTTTAGAGTTTGAAATTTTTGTCTAAGACTTTCCAAACATATGGATCGAAAAATATTTTCTAAATTTATGAAATCAAGACTATTTCTTGGGGATTGTATTTTAAATTTTCCTCTGTGCATCTGCACTGAGTTCTAGTCTGAGTTCGAGTTCAAGGTGCAGCACATGGCTGTCGAGTTGTGTGGGAATTATCTAAGGAAAATACGTTACGGCGGGCGGCCAACACCTGTGTCAACGCGGCAGATCGGGCGTTGTGCTGCTTAATTCTTGTAATTAATTTTCCCTGCCACAGACAGACGCACTCACAAACACACAGACAGAAGACCAGAAGAGCACACAGACAGACAGAGAGAAAGGACAATGGAGGATGTCCTGATGCACGGCATTAACTGAGCATGCAAACGATGCGTCAACGATGGTCCTCGTCCTCGGCCCAGGCAGCTAACGCTATTATTTACACAACAAACACTTGTAATTACACAAAGGGGGCGGGATGTGGGTGGCCAGGTGGCAGGGTGGCTGCAGGGGCAGAAGGACGGTGCCGCAATTAAAAGCGAAAGGATAAACACAAATAAATGAGCGACACAAAAGGGGCAGACAAGACGACGAGATGGCTGCAGCTGACTTGGCCAACTTGGCTGACTTGGCTGGCTGGAACCAAGACAAAGGCAACACTCTGAGCCCAAAGACAACAATGACAAGCGGACGGCATTAAATAATTGCTCATACACAAGTGCTACGCACAAAAGCAGTTAGAATAGAATGGAAAAGTATGGAAAAGGATGTAACAGGAACCGGAACAGGACAAGCCTGGCAAAAAAGTGCCCAGCACGTGTTGCAGCTCGCCTCGGAAAACGCAACCAAACCAAACCGAACCGAAACCCGAACCCCTTCCACCTTTTCGGCTCGGTGTGTGAAAACTAGTTAACAGCTTTTATTTACTTGGCAAACAGACTGAAACGTTGTAAAACAACAAATGCTTAAGCCGCAGGATATAAGCATAACAGCACTCACAAGCACACATGTCCTTCCACTGCGGGAAAAGCCAGGATTATAAAACATTAAGAACGTTTTCTTCTTGAAATGTGCATCCCTAAACTAATTTGCTTGCAGAACATAGGATCTTAGAGATTTTAAGTATTTGAGGTTCTTAATTTTGATTTATTATTATAACGGTAAAGCACCTTTGAATAGGGCTTATTGTGACAATTATTCAAATTTAAACTATGAACTCCTCCTCTTTTATATTTATAATGATTAAAGGTAGTTACTATACTACAACAGTTCTATATTATTATATACTGCTATACTTCTATAGTAGTTCATTCTTACTTCACAATAATATTAAGATAATATAATGCCAATAGATTGTTTGTTTTACACCTTTAAAATAATATTTTATAAGTCTTTCAATAATATGTGTTTCGTTTTTCCGTAATCCTCTTACAAATCCAATACCATTTAAAGGATAAAAAAAATAAGACTTGGGTTCCTCAGTTTATGTACCTATCTATCTTAAAGATTGATTGTTTCCATCTTAATCGACTTTTGATTTATTTTAAATAGCTTTACTTTTTAAAAATGTTTAAAATCATTTCTTAAAGACTTTCTCTCACTGTACTGATCCACTCAGGGACAGAAACACGAGCAGCTTGGCCAAAAAGTCCACGTTGTCCACTGTGGTCAGCGGAATGGAGGCGACGCTGATGGAGGCGAGCGTGCAACTGACTGCGGCGCTCGGACAGCTCATAACCAAGGTGAAAAGTTGGAAAACAATAACGGGCAACGATGCGGGGCACACATGTCCTGCCTGAGCAATCGCCTCCGAAGCGTCGTCCTTCAGGCGGGATGGAAACGACGAGGGAAGGCCAGTAAAAACCAGAGAAAACCAGGGAAACGGGCTGCGCACCGTGACAAAGTATATGGACCACAATGGGGCAGCTCACTCAGTATTCTCTCCTCGGATGCCGGCTCACAGGGCGGTCAACGTGGCGTATGCACAACCTTGTAAATAGGCCACACACATAAATTACACGCCTTTATTTAGGCGAAACAATGTAAAAACCAAATGCAACTTGATGACAACAGCAGGCTGCGTACTGCAGCAACAGAAACAGAAGCAGAAACAGACCTTGGCCACAAGGAAACATACAACTTTCAGCAAACAAACGAGCCAAACTAAGCGCTTTCAACTAATGACGACGAGCAGAAACCAAAATTCATTGAAAATGGGCGGCAACAAGTTGAGCCCTGGACTTAGGGTCTCGTTAAGTGTGTGGAAAATTCAATGGCCAAGCGATTACAGCCTCAAGATCTGTGAAAAACCCGGCAAGACCACTCGAAGTGAAGGATATCGAAGGAAAATGCATGCATATATGCATATGTAGGCCGGGCGGTGACAACAAAAGCCTGCTTAATGGCAATAATAACAGATTTTAGCCAACCACAGAGAAAACGTCAGCAGAGGCATCCTTTTTGGCCAGCAGCAGGTCGGTTAATGGCCAGTGAGTGAGGCTGGAAGTCTACTTCAGGTCCAGAGTTTTGGCCATCGAGTGACGACACATCCTTGCAGTCACTTTGAATGAAAATTCATTAAGTGAAAATGCGTAAGCCGGCAGAAGAAACAGACATTTTGGTTTGGGGCAGCTTGAGCTTCGTCCTCTTAATAGCCGAAAGAGACCACACAGCATGGACAACCGCAGCCGGGCATTTCCATTGCCACCTCCATCAACCCGGCGATTGGCACAATTTGCCTTCAATTAAAAATAAATTGAGGCACCTTGTTCTGCGGCTAACTAAATAGTCGCACCATTCGGTTTTCGGTATTCAGTTTTCGATGCTCAACCCTTCTTTTTTCGAGAATCGGGGAACGCGACCACCGCAGTATGGGGCCAAAAAAATTGATTTCAACTTCGGTTGCCGCCGCTTATTTATAGGCTGAATTGTCATTTTCCTCTTTGCCTTTCTGGTTTTTTACTTCATCCCAATCCCGACAAAGAGTTCTCGAACCGAGAGCATAAAACAAACAAATCACGCACCGATATGCACACATAAAAATGCATAAATATTCTATTTTGAGTTGACATTTTGACAAGTGAATATGAATATTGCAGGCGCAGCGTACAATTTATAATTGATATGTATAAATAATGGACAAAGCCATTTTGTAAATGGGTTTAATGAAATGAACGAGTGTAGCTTTTGTAAAAGTCGGCAATTACAAACAAAGCAAAATAAACATTATAGTAACTAGGGGAGTAGACATTAAGATGCCCTAGGCAAAAATATATTTCTTTTTCTAAAAATAAGATTTCAAGAACGACAAACCAAAATTATTTTTTAATTTTTATCAACTTTTCGGATTTAAAAACAAGTGATTAAGAATAAAATTGAATTTTTAATTAAAATATTACTGAAATATATATTTTTATATAATTAATCTACAAATCATTTAATTAAAAACCCTGCGGCCGAGGTAGCTTTTCAACATACCCCGTGAACCCAAAATTACAGGCGAAATCAGTGAAATAAAATATACTTAATATGGCACATTTTTCGTTTATTAAAAGCAAAAGTGCACAAAATCAGTTAGCTGCAATTTCAATTGAATTAAATCGCTTTTTGCTAAGCAACTTTAATTATGCTTGATAGCAAAACAAACCAGAGGCAAATTTGCTCTACACTTCGGATCTGGTTAGCAGAATATAGGACCCCAAAAATGTCTGTCATGTTCTAGGTTCTCCGAAGGGTGATAAAAATTTAAAGTCAATTCGAAAAGTTGTTTTCCTGCCTTCAAAGCTCTGATGGAAAGCGGCGAGGAGCAGCTGCAGCTCGAGCTGGACATGATTTCGGAGGCGAGTCGACGGGTCAGCAACTTCGATGACCTCATGGAAATGACCAACAACTCGGAGCGTCTGATTGCGAGTGTCAACTCAAGCCTAGACGCCCTAAACTCCGCCCTGGATAACCTGGAGGAGCGAACGGAGAACGTTCTGGTGGAGATTCGACGGCTAATCAGCTCGGAAATGCAGCCGCAGAGTCCACACGATGGGTGCGGAGATCCGGATGCCAGAGCGTAGGCGGGAAATACACTGAAAACGTACATTATGTGAAATAAAAACATGAAATGTATAAAAAAATATTGTCACATGTATTTCTTAATTAATTAACTAAAGGACAAGAATGGGAAAACAATAAAGGAAATCATAGAATCGAAATCATACTACTCGGATTTATGAGTTTATAAAATGTTTGTTCAAATAAGTTGGATAATATATTGAATACTGATTAAGAAAAACAATGAATCCATTAATATGATCATATAATATGAAATTATTTTTAACTATTTTGTGATTTATAAAATCTGACTAAAGTATATATGACACATAATTTCTAACACATCGGGTATTTTATAACTTGATTTAAATAATAAATGAGATATTCTTATTTACAACTACTGATGCTAAAGTGTTTATAAAAAGGGAAAGCCATCAGTGTTTCTGTGTCGAATTGAATTGGGATCGAAAAACTTCGTGGGGGCATTAAAGCCGGCGGCAGATCCATAAAACGGCCGACAGTTTGTTTGTTTTTTATGAGAACTGTAACCCTAGCACACAAATAATTAGTGAGCTATTTTTATGGATCGGAGACGGGGCTGCGCATGCGCAATGAGCACTGAGAATTGAAGCCTGAACACTGAGTGCCGCGGGAGTAGAAGAATCAGGTGCTGGGGGTCTTCTTCCACAATCTTAATTAGAATTTACATTCTCAAATCGTTGGTGTATGAGTGTGTGTTGTTATTTGTGCACATGTTGCAATGCATTTGAAGAACTCGTCGTGCACTTAATCACTTGAGCCGTCGGCACCATATGGGGTCCTTTTTTTGTGTTTCTTGGTTCCGAACGGCATCTGGTGGAGCGTGGAATATGGACCGAGCGATATAACCTGTTGGCCAGATATGGGGATTGACCCGAAAATTATGCCACAAAGCTGGCGGCAGAGCCAGCACTCGACAGCGTTTAATTAACAATTAATAAAACTTTTAATTTGCGCGCAATTGGCACTGAACTCTGCCGATGACAGCGCTGAATATTATGTTAATGGCAATGGGGTCGTCGGTTGGCAGATGGGGAATTGGATAATGCCCGCAGATCCCAGCCATTTGCCCTGGTAATTCTTCATTAATCAGCAGCCCAATCATTTACGTAAATCGAAAGCGAGCGGAAAAGCGCAGAGCCGCCAAACCTAATTGCAAGTTATGAATATCTCATCGGATATTAAATCGATGGCCGGCGTTTGACTTCAACAAGCCATGACCATGATGATGATGATGATGGCGATGGCTATGGAAATAATAATGTGAATGTGGATGAGGATGAATGGGCTGAATGGTATCGCTGGCCGTCCGTTTGTCCTGCCGGAAGTGGCGACACTTAATTGCGTATTGAGTGCATTTTCAACTTTTATTGATCTGCGAGAGCAGTCGAGCATTGTGCTGCGGTTATGGCCCAGTCATTTAAACCCTAGCCTCTCTGCCACTGGGAAGTATGCTACGAAAGTGGTAACTGCCACCCCCTGCAAACATGGGCGTGGCAGTAACTCCCCCGCACTCATTAGCGGTATCTAGTACGCGATAACCGCGCAATAATCGATGCTCCTACTTGTCTTCTTTATCAGGTGGCGCACATGCAAAAATATTCCGAACCCATCATCATGAATTTAGTCTTTAGTCATCTTCCCGGCATTACGGGTGTACAGAAATGGGAACTGTAAACATAATAACTATTATTATATTGGTGGCCTCGCTGGGTCACCGAACCGCTGCATTGGAATTTGAGGAGTGTGCCAGTGCCCCACAAATGGGAATTTACGTGGCCAGCTCTAGTAATTGTTCCAAATACATTTATTGTGCCGGTCCGGGATCTTTCGAAGCCGAATGTTTGGACGGTCATTACTACGAAGAAAAGTTGGAACGCTGTGTGGATAAGGAGTTGGTGAAGAGGTGTCAGGATCCGATGGCTAGCACCACCAAATCACCTCTGGTCGTTAAGAATCCACCCATTGCAGCTCAGAAAGCGGATCCACTGGTCATCACCCTGCGACTTTTACCCAACGCAGGACCCTGTTATCCCTATATGGTGTGCTATGAAGGAGCGGGCCTGGCAAAGGCCTGCACACCCGCTCATCTGGTGTCCTGCAATCGGGTGCCATCCCCAGAGAACTTCACCGACTGCCAGAAGGGAATTTTTGGATTTATGGCACATCCACGAAATTGCGCCTACTTCTACTACTGCTCCAATGGCTCCAAGCTGATCCATCGATGTCCTTCGGGCTACACTTGGCACTACGAGCGGAGATCCTGCGTCCAGCAGTCCGAGAAGAAGTGCTACTCCGATAGACTTCGTCTAACGAATCAGAAGATATACTTCTAATGTTAGGATATAGATTTAATTTAAGTTAAAGTTTCGTATAAATAGCTAAACATGTACACCTAGCGTAAGCAACAGTCGAATTAAGAACTGCAAATGGGAAACAAACAAGAGCTCGCCGCTTAAATGCTGTATGCTGGGTGGGGGAACTCCTTTTTCGCCCGATGATTTTCCTACTTCCAGTAAAACAGGTGGGAGCTGCGCACATCGAAGTGGTAGAAGCGGAGCAGCATGTAATCCTGCCACTTGGTGGGCAGCAGTCTAGCAGAAGGAAAATGTAATAATCGTTAGGAATAATCGTTGGATACCTGGGCTAATTCAATTCTCACCTGAGCAGCCATACACTGAGTGCGAATATTTTTGGCACGTACACCATGCGCTCGTTCAGAAGCACTCCCTTGACAATCTTCTCGGCCACATATGGCGTGGGCAGTCCGGGATAACTTTTCGCGATTCTAGAGGAGGAATTTGGATCAGATCAGGTGATCAGGATGTAGATTAACCCACTCTTACCCCGCATCGCTGAGCAGCGGCAGATCCCCGCTGGTTCGCATCAGATAGGCATTGGCCACCGTGGTGCGAACGTAGTCGCAGTCGGACAATCGCAGTTCAGCCCGCAGTGACTCCATGAAGCCCTCGATTCCGTATTTGGTGGCCGTGTAGATACCAGCTCCAGGCAGAGGAACTAGACCTATGTACAGAATGCCAGGATTAATAGAACTGCTTAGCTTTAGTAATGAAAAGTAAACTAACCCGCCAGGGCATTCACTGCCACCAGGTGACCTGATTTGCGGGTTATCATCTTGGGCAGGAACTCCTTGGTGGTCTGAAAAGGAAAACCATTCATTAGTTTTGATAGAATACAAATAAATATTTTCAGATACTAAAAATATTATCAAATGTGTTAATACTTTAAACACCAACTTTAACCATTTATGTTACAAAATTGACCGCAAGAATTTCTTAAATTCGTAGTAGTGGTGAAAGAATAGCTATGATGAACTTAAAGTAGAACTATGTTCTCACCATAATGTAGGATCCCAGGTTGAGCTGCAGGATGGTGTCGATCTCATCGCTTTTTAAGGTGGGTGTCGAGGTCATTGGCATAAGGGAGGCGTTGTTAACCAGAATATCTACGGGACCCAGTTCCTTTTCCACCTTGGCGGCCATTAGCTGCAGTTCGCGAGGCGAGGAGACATCGTTCTGTAACAAATATAGGTTTGAAGTAACATCAAAGTAACCCTAGTTTCGTTTTGATCTTACCTTATACGCCTTTGCCACGCACCGTGGGATCTTGGATAACAACTCCACCGTTTCGTAACATCCCTTGGAGTTGACATCCACGACGGCCAGCTTGCAGCCACGACGGGCCAGCTCCAGACATATCTCGCGACCCAGGCCGCTGCCTCCTCCGGTCACCTGAGTTTAAATCACAGGTTACTCACATTATACTCAACGAAATTAATTAGCTTAATTTACAAACAATCAACTCGAGCTAATGTGACTTTGCATTGAACAAAAACCTCATTTACGGACAATTATGTGAGCGAACAGCGGCGACTTATGAATGGCATTACTCATACGCTCGGTGGGCCGACCCTCTGGGGGACAATTGAGTGACTTTTGACCGTAATTAAAGCGCACTGGGTGACCTCAGTAATCGTTTTCTGGGGGTGGGGGATCGCACGAAATTTAACCCGGAATGAGTTCAATTCAATGTTTGGCACGTTAGTGAATAGGCACGGAAAAAACAACAATACCAAATGCGCAATTGTTGTGGTTATAGTTATAGCATTCCTGAAGAATTTCAATATCATATGCAAATTAGCTGCGGCAACAACTGTTGGGCTTTATCTACGCATCTGAGAGATACCCGGCATGCTTCCCAGATACTTTTTATTTTTGCCCTTCGAAAGTTCTCTGTTGTTTACAAACGTCAGCGATCGAAAACAAAAGTGAAGTCTCTGTGGCTTGCATTTTTGCGCTCTTTTTGAGTTCATATTGGCAAAACCAGTTTGAGGCTACACAGGGGCGTCGAAAAGGGGGGATTTCAAGCCGAAATTACTCGAATTCCTTAACAATGATGTCAACAGAGTTTATCAACGACAATCAATCTTCTAATTAAGATGCTTCTCACAGCTGGGCTGAGAACTTCTGCCCCCTCCCGCAGTACTAGTACTTCCCTGTGCAACCGCAAAAAAGTATCTGTATTTTTATCTGTATCTGTATCCGAAAAAACGATATCGAGAAGAGAGCGGTTGTAAGAGCTGAGACTAAAACAAAAACCGAGATACAATGATTCATTTTCGCTACATGAGACGCTTATGGCCGGCACACGCCCACGTTCAAAGCCTGAAAAGCATGCTAATGGGTTCCGAATTCGATCGGGTTCTTTACGGTATGGAACATCGAATCATCTCCACAATCACCTACACACTTGACCTTGTCCAGTGGCGATGGCGCCCCCAACAATTGACTTCTCCATAATTCGACGACCCGAGATGCACATGTGATTAATGAACTGCGATATGGTTGCCACGGGCACGAATTGCAGTTGGAGATTTTCTCCGATTGCAGCGTTTATAGGGAAATGATGTCACATTAGCTGACCGTGGCACCAAAGACCAGACTCTGTGGACACAACTAAACAATTGGCCAACTAAACGAGCTGGTACCAAACGCATAAATATTTATTTTAATAACACAATCCTAACGATCGGCCGCACCCTATGGCAGTGACATCAAAAAAAAAGGGGGAAAAGGTGGGAAAAAGATTTAAAAAAAAGGAAATAGAAGAAAAGCGGTAATAGGGGCCAGGTGGGTGAGGCAAAAGGTGGGCGTGGAAACCGGAGGCAGCCACTGGAAAAGGAAAGTGCGTGACGTTTCTGGCTGGCTACATATGCCACCAGATATAAGATATCAAAGATACATATACACAGAAAACTATTATGATATGATAAGATGGTTCAAGATATGATTTTATACTGGAAATCATAATATTTACTTTTTTTTAAATCTCAGCACAATGCTTTCTAATAATTAAATGGTAATAAATCGAAAAAATAAACACCAATTTATAAAAAAACTGCACAAGATACTTCTATTAATATTCATCTGATATGTAAAATGATTAATATGATACAGCCGTCATTTTCTGAGTGTACACATGTCAGATGCGTATCTAACTAGCCCCATTAATGGCTCATTTGCCAAACGCTCATTGCAGCCATTTGTTAGCCCCGAGAGCACTCTGATAGATCTTACCAGCGCCACTTTTCCACTGACATCCTTCTCCTTGAGTCCCAAGGCAAATAGGTAATCCAACAGGTGCTTCAGGAAGACGGCCAGCAAAACCAGAGGCAGCAGGAGCAGGAAGATGATGACTTTCAGATTGAAGATGGCCCGGGTGGTCTCATCATTGCGGTGCGCCTGCGCAGCCGCCTGAGTCGCGGTGGGCGTGGCCGAGGCGGTGGGTCCGGTTACCGTTACTGAACCAGCCGGAACGGCAGTGGTGGTGCGCGTTATGGTGGTTGTCGTCTCCGTTTCCACCATCACTCACAGTTTCTTGCACTCACAAATGGCTAAAATGTGGGATACGTATATGTATATACACAAATATTTTGTTTAGCCCAGAATTTTTCGCGGTCAAAGCAAAAATTATATGGCACTCGCGGCGACTCCAACGCGTAGAAGATCTGGCAGCAGACTGAAAAGCAAACGCGAATACGTTTTCAAGCTTTCGACTCTAAAGCAGTATTTCCCCATTGAGTGAAGATCGCTGGGCGCTCGGCTTTATCTGGTTTTCGTATCTACGACTGCAGGTTTGAGTGGGCAGCCAGCACCTTTGAGTGGAAGTGGAAGTGCCCCGAGTGGAGTAACTGCGTTTCACCTGACGTCTTGGGCCGGCTTTCTGTTTTTATGGGCCTTGGCCATATTGTTTTCCCCACGCGCACAGTGGGAACTGCGGATGAAGATGAACCCCGATAAGGGGTCTCCCGTGTTTGCTTTCCCCTTATCTGGTCCGGAAAGATGGGATATCTGCAGCTGGTTAAAATGGTAAACAACTGCTTACTGCTCATCTCTCCCTAAAAGTCTCGAAGTATCCCCTAAATAATAAGGGTAATTATAAACCACTGGCAGCCACTGTGCAGCACTTTCGAATTGTCAACCTTTTGCCACCAGCCAATCAAAGAAATACTCAAATATTTAATTGGGCTTCTTAGGTGAGTGCAGCGCTGGAGAAAAGAGCACCGAGAAAAATAATCACTTTTTAAGCTAACACAAAAGTAATGAGTAATTTGGGAATTTTTTTTGACAAATATGTTTGTGTTAGATAAAAACTGCAAATGATTAACAACAGGATGTTAAACAATGTATCACAATAACGATTTTATAAAAAAAAACTTGGATGCAATTTTACATGCATTGTATATTTTTATAATTTTATACTTTTTTAGTATTTAAGAAAACCTTTTCTTAGTTTTAATGAGAGGCCTTAGGTATCCCTATTAGTATAAACTGAAGCCCCCACGTCTTGAGCTTTTTTGTTCCCTCTGCACTAGAGACTCTCTTTCCAATTGAACTCGGTTCGAATCCAAAACCGCGTTCCATAGCTCTCACCGAACGAGAATTGAGTGAGTCAGACCGGCTGGATGGTTGAGCGCTTTGGTCGACCTATTTTCGAGGTGCCAAACTGGTAGGCTGCCCGACGTGGAAGTGGCAGCCAGGCGAAAAAGGAAAGGCCCCAAAATGAAGGCCGGTACATCCGCTTCGGCTGCATTATGGATGGCCACGGTGGATTCCATTCCGTTACAATTAAAGCATATTTAAGGCCCTGCCCTAGGTCAATGAACAGCGATCGGTGTGCTAGAGTAAACATTCAGCTGCCGCATGTGGCAAAAGCTAAAGTCGCCTGCAGCTGCGGCACAGTGTCAACATCTGGTGTTTTTTTGTATCTCTTTTTGCATCCTCGCACATGTGCAACGTTGGCGAACGCATGCGCCCTGCTTGAGGTTGTTTTTTTAAGCATAGAACTAAAACCAAAGACGCGCAGATACGGGTATAAATAAAATATGTAAATGCAGCCCAGCGATTTTGACATATTAGCAGACTAGCTGAGACGGATCCCGAGAGCATTGACCGCACGCAAGCCACACATGTCACATAGCATGCGCTTCGAGGTAGGAGTACAGTAGGGTCTAGGCCTTGGCGTACACCACGTTTATAGGATCAGGATCTGCTTGCAAAACATGACAGCTCTTTAATCAGTTCACTTTTGGCTTATTTGTACAGAGTATGGGAAGTTCCTTCGTTGTGTTACATATAAATACTTAGTTTCATATAACTGAGTTTAACAGCTGTATAATATTATAAAAAATATAAAAATCTTTTCTTTTTGGCTATGTGCGTGCCAAGTCCGCATAGGAATATCACTATTAAACGCCTAACAAACAAAGATTAATACAAACTTAAGATATTTACACCTATACCTCAGATCTGCAACACATTTCAAAGGTGTCTGGCGGTTCACAGTGTAAAGTAGTAAAAATGTTGGTCAGCTCCAAAGTCATGGCAGCTCATTGGCACATTCTGTAAAAAAAACTTGGGTAAGTACGATCGCATTTCACAATCTATCGATTCTTTTGCTTACTCTTGAGGGTCAACAATTTGTTGGCATGGCGACGCAGATTCTCTTGGTTGGGATTTCGCAGCACTCCAGTCGCCGCCTCCTTGATCATACCCTCAATGCCCTGAAGAAGCCACTCCTTTTTGGGGCAGGTAATGGCCAAGCGGTACTCTCCGTTCTTGGTCGTCGACACGTTCCAATCCGAGATGGGCTCACTGGTGTCTCTGTCGTGGCTGTCGTTGCTCTCCGTCTCCTCCTTCTTTATATCACTTTTGTACGACACCGTGCGCCGACGCACCTTTGAGGGCTTTATATCCTGCTCTTCTTCATCGGTAACTTCAGCTATGGACTTCCGCTTCTTGCCATTCATTTGGCGTTCGTCTTGGTTGCGATCGCGTTTCGGGCACGTGCAGATTTTGACTTCCATGACCTGCTGTCCTACGATATCGCCACTGCAAAAGGAAACACGAGTCTAAGGAATTATTACTAACTTCGACTGCTACAATCTCACCTTGCATTCTCCAGACAAAAGACCAAGGAGGTTTCCTTTCGGCCAATACAGGAGTTCTGGCAGACGAACTTGAAGGCCAGGGTCTGGCGCACATGACCAGCGCTCCGGTTGCCAGATCGACACATGTTCAGCGGAATCAGCACAGAATAACGTTCCGAAATGCCCTTGCCCTGGGCCGTTCCGCAGTACACGCTGTTGGGATTCTCGCTGCGCAGCAAGCTTTCTCGCATCTTCATGTTTTGGCCGGTCACTGCAGATATGTACATACAAATATAAGTTAAAGAATGCTAACAGATTTGCACTTTCTTCTTCACTTACGTGGCTCTACGCTCAGGTGATTCTGGCAGCGCAGCACCGGACCGCTGACATCCTTTGTAAAGCAGAGAAAGACACGCAGATTGAGTGGCTGGATGGGCATCTTTGCCTTGAACTGAACGTCCACGTTGAAGGTCTTGTTCATCCGGATGTAAAGCTTGTTCAGCGGCACCGAGAACATCCAGTGTGACTTGGGCGGCTCATCCAGAACCATGCTGAAGTTATAGCCGCCAATGTTGTGGTTCTCCAGTTTGGGCAGCGTGTTCACCTGGCTCTGGATGTCTTGCAGCATCATCTCGCGCAGCACGGATTGCTGAAAAAATATGAAGCGAACATTATTATAATGGTAAATTAAACCGGAACCAATCAAGAGTTCACACTTTGCGCTCATAGAGCTGATAGAGCTTCATGCCGTTGCTTGTTGGAATAACAAATGGACTGCTGATTTGTTTTGTTCTGCTGTTTCACAAGTGCTTGCAAATTTAGCTGACTAGTGACGACAAGTAGGAGTGTTCCCTGCCAAATGGCTAGATAAGAGTGTGCTGTTCCATTCTCTTACTAAAAGTGAATCCCTGTGAGGTTTTGACGTCATGTTACTCTTATGAAATTGCAGGCAGCGGCTGAGTCATAAGTGGAATGTCGCCGGCCGCTCGCTATTCTCTGCTCTTTTTAATGGCCAACGCAACGCATGCTCAGTTGGTTTTCAGACGGACAGCGAAATACAAGCCTTGCGCGATGTGTCCAGATAGTGTCGGCCAACTTGACAGGACCTTTAGATGGCATCGGTTGGAAAGTTGGAAAACAATTAAGCGGTTATTAACGGGTGCTCTATAGAAAATGCAGCCAGTCTGTATTATTTGTTAGAGAAAAATGAACTTGGCCAGCGACTACGCGCACCGGCGTATGGTGAAATTTCTGACGATCACGCTTGTAGTCTTTATGACCGCCTTTGGACTCCTGGCCAATCGCTATCGCTCTGGTAGCCGTGAAAGGTTCCGCTTTTCGAAGGCTTATCTGGCCTATGCCCTGCTATGGACCATTGCGTTTAGCTTGGTTTACGGGAGGCAAATCTACAAAGAATACCTCCACGGCCAAGTCAACCTTAAAGACGCCACCACTCTGTACAGCTACATGAACATCACGGTGGCTGTTATTAACTATGTGACGCAGATGATAATCAGTGACCATGTGGCCAGAATGATGAGCCGAGTTCCATTCTTTGATACCCTGAAAACATTCCACCTTGACAGCAGGTCGCTGTACAGGTCCATAATCTTGGCCCTGGTAAAGACGATTGTGTTTCCTTTGACCCTCGAGGTGGCCTTCATACTGCAGCAGAGGCGGCAGCATCCGGAAATGAGTTTGATCTGGACGGTGTACAGGCTGTTTCCTTTGGTTATTTCAAATTTGCTCAACAACTGCTACTTTGGAGCAATGGTCGTGGTGAAGGAAATGCTAAATGCCTTGAATATCCGCTTGGAATTGCAGCTGCAGGAGGTTAATCTGCTACAGAGAAAGGATCAGCTGAAGCTGTACACCAGATACTACCGAATGCAGCGATTTTGCACCATGGCGGATGAACTGGACAAACTGGCTTATCGATACAGGCTGATATATGTGCACTCCGGAAAGTATCTGACTCCAATGTCCTTGTCCATGATCCTGTCTCTTATCTGCCACCTGCTCGGCATTACAGTGGCCTTCTACAGCCTGTATTTTTCCATAGCGGATACTTTTATCTTGGGCAAGCCGTACGATGGACAGGGATCGCTGATCAACCTGGTTTTCCTGCTCATCTCGCTGGCGGAGGTCACGTTGCTGACGCACTTGTGCAACCACCTGTTGGTCGCCACCAGGAGATCAGCGGTTATCCTCCAGGAAATGAATCTCCGGCATGCGGACCGTCGCTATCGTCAAGCAGTCCATAGCTTCACCCTGCTGGTCACGGTGACCAAGTTCCAGATCAAGCCATTGGGTTTATACGAGCTGGACATGCGGCTGATCAGCAATGTTTTCTCGGCGGTGGCCATGTTCCTGCTGATCCTAGTGCAGGCCGATCTCTCGCAGCGTTTTAAGATGCTCTAAATAAAGGATTTTACCCACCTGGCTGAACTGCATCAGATTCTCGGACTATTCGGGGGAGAATATTTAACAGTTAGTTATTTATGGTTGGATTAGGAAGAGCAACTTACGTTTAGTCCCTGAAGAAAGGCCATGGGTTCGGTGGTCCTGGAAGAATAACAAAAGTAGTGGTAATAGTGAGTAAGGGTACGAACCAGCTGTAATTTGGTACCCACAATTCCGATCCTGTCACCCCCACCGCCTGTTCAATATCCTCCTGAGCATCCTCCACAGCGGAATCGACCGATCCCAAAGAGGCTTCGTTCACCACATGGACATCATCCTCGGAGTCAGTGCTGCAGTGTGAAATTTAAAGAGAATTAGTGAAAAATTCCGCCTTGGCTAGGTGAACAAAAACAGAATGATGCAAGTACAAGCGTGTTGCTTCATGCATGGTCTGCATGCTCAGCAGCAATCCTTGGCCCGGCTGTACCTGATCTTGTGCCACGACATCGGTTGTGATATATACATAACGGGCAGCTTTATCTGATCAACCGATCGGGCAGGAGAAAGGGGATAAATATTGTTAATTGCTTAAAACTACCAACAAAAATGTACGGCCACTGATTCTACGGATTGTGCCATTCGCCACGAAACGCGATCAATCGCGGTAGACGATAGTTATCGCTGCGAGCGCGTTGTTTTGAAATTGCTTACCCCCATTGATTGATTTTGTCGAATGCTTGTGCGTTGTTATTGGCGTCGCAATTATTAGCCGGGATTGCATAGATATTGTTGTCCAAGTGGGATCCATCCGGTGTTTGGATCACCAGGTGGGGATATCCGGTGGCCACGAAACTCTGCAGCAAGCCGGAAGCTCCGCCGCTGCCGCCACTGTTGGAGGACCTCACCGGTGGCAGTTGGAACAGTTCATTGCTTAGGTCTATGAATTCCAAGCACTCCTCGAAAGATCCCAGAAGCAGTGTCTGACCATCGGAACGCGAAACAAACGCAGTGTTTCTGCAAGAAAGAGCCACCATTTGAGGATTGGATAAATGCAGGAATCGCAGCGCTGTTTACTGGTTGAAAGTCATGCTTATAGACGAGGATCTCTGGAGTGCCATGGTTGCGGATTAAGTAAAGTAAACTTTTATTTCGCAGGTGTAGAAATTTTGCGTCCCACCAGGGTTGGCACCTCTCCCATAATTGGATGTTTTTGTGGTGGACCAGAGTTATCATAACTTTTACCGATATCGATAAGCTATCGATTGGAACTATCGCGGCCAATTAAAACAGTGCTGCCCATTTAGCGGCAAGTTTAAATTGTATTATTTAAATCTATTTAATGGCTTGCACATTTTATGCCACATATAGGCAATTGGTTTCACTAAATATCCATTTGAATGACTGGTCAGTGGTCCGTAGCATTGCCGGCTTCTAAAATACAAAATATCTTGCATTTTATTTTTGGTTTACAACCCATTTTAAGCTATATTTAATTAAAAGACACCAGTTATATTAAGCTTATGCAGCTAAGGCGTACAAATATATTTACAAATCTAGAATGTACAAAAAAGCACTACTGGCACAAAAGTCTTCTACTGCACACATATTACAGCTCTAATATTTCTCAGTCGTTACATCACTTGGCTCATTTGATCGATTTGGGGCCTCTGTCACGGTAGTGAGGTCAGAACTCGAGGATTCTCTGGAGTGCCTGGGGAAGAAATGCAAAACAGCACAGTGATGATAAGTGTACAATGAAAAGGTGACTGATTTTTGGCTTAACATTAAAGAAATATACAATTTTAAACTCCTCTTCAAAAAATGTGTCAATGATTACTTCAGGACGGACACTTGTGAGTAAGTTTTCTTCCATACCTGTAAAACACATAGTGCTGCAGCATGAAGAAAATATCAAAGAGCACCGAGAACAGACCCAGTCCGAATTTGGTGGGATCTCCGAATATGGACACCCAGTCATCTAAAAAGCAAAACTCAAGTTCAGTTGTAATTCATTGATGATGGACTAGCTCATACCGTAATTGTGGGCATTCAGGATCATTTGCAGCATGCTCAAAGTACCACCAGTAAAGTCAAGCAGGATGTTGCCGATGCTCCAGCCGGAAGTGCTCTTCCTTCGGTAGTTCATCAGAGCCTGTGGCACATACTTTATAATGGTGATGGTCAGCTTGACGTAACTGCAGTAGTACAGAAAGTCCAGCCAGTGGATGACGGCTCCTCCGGCCAAACCGGCGGACACAATCACCACCACGGCAAAGATTGCCAGGATTCCATAGGCAATGAACGACACCTTTTGCTGTGCTCTCTGCATAAAGTATAAAAAAAAACATACACTTAGGCAAATCGAATAGCGTAAACTATATGATAAATCTTATCTTACTTCTTATCAAAAATATCCTATGTGATTCATTTTGATTGCCATTTTTGATTAAAGCCAATTAGTGTTTTAGTACTTAATTACAGTTCGATTCGACAATGGTTGTCACTCTGGCGACAAGGCTGATTCAAAAAAAATACCCAGTCTATTTTTAAATTAATCACTGATCATACATTTAATATTACCTGATAGAAGCAGCACTGCAGAATCGTTATGGTGGTGGCAAACATGGCGTGTAGGGAGAACACCACATCGTTGAGCATGACAGGATTCAAGCCTAGAGGATACCGATCCTCGTACTCCTTCTGCAGACCCTCGATGAAGTAGAGGCCGCAGTTGAACATGCTGTAAAGCGTGAAACCCACGATGTTTAGGGCCAGGAAGTCAAAGTTCAGGCCCTCCACGGACTTGCGGCGGTAGTTGATCCAGATCTGGGGATAGAAGGACACCGACCAGGCCACAAAGTACACCCATCCGAAAACGATCGAGGTGTATATTAGGGCCCGAGATTTGGCCACAGTAACGCGGACAAAGACGTCCTTAACGCTGGAAAAAGGGATTTTCTTGGTGAGATGTTTTCGATCATTCATATCATATGGTTTATTTATAGGACATATGGGACTATCTCTGGTTATTCCGAGAAATTACTCACATCTCT
Source organism: Drosophila subpulchrella (assembly GCF_014743375.2). NCBI lineage: Eukaryota > Metazoa > Arthropoda > Insecta > Diptera > Drosophilidae > Drosophila > Drosophila subpulchrella. Next base: position 10,658,750 of record NC_050609.1, read on the forward strand.
GCATCTGCAGCATCGCTGTCGGCTGTCACTTTGACATATCCGGCACTCCGGCCTGTTATCACCACCGACTGATTCTGGGTACCGCCGGCGGGATAAAGGAACGACGCAGGGTCCAGATCCAAGTGATCTTCGGAGTCCGTTCCCAGCGTTACTTGCACATCGGTCGTTATTAGTCCGCTGTAATACATGTTTCATGACTCGATATCACTTTGGTTTCCCTGCAATTGCAACTCACTTGGCAAATACCACAAATGTCTCGTTTGTGTTCAGGAGAACGGTGATGTCATGGGAATCGACGGTGAGTAGACTGGTTTGGGCATTTCCCAGGGCAACTGTGGGGTGGAGAAACTCCCTCATTATCGAATACCTTTTCTGGATCCGGCTGGAACTCGGGAATGGGAGTCTCACCTGTGGCTAGCAGCAGAAAAGCCAGGTAGAACGTGCTTACGTGCCTATCCATTCTGGTTTCGATTGTCTTCTTATTTATGCGTGAGTTTCCAGGCCTGCTGGCATCTTCTTCAATGAAGCCCTATATATGGTATTGATTTAAACGTGAATTACTTCAATTGACCAATTGACAACAATCAAGGGAATGAATTCGAAGGAGTCTGGAATGCAACTCCTTCCACTTAATGGCAAATTTGAGTTTAGTGGCCCAGTTATTGACTTGCAATATACTATGTATTAAGATGTATTAATCTTGAAAAAAGGTAATACTCTATTTTTAAAGTGTCTCTTATTTTTTCTAACAAGTTTATAGCACATGAATGCACGTATGTGCCTAACAATCTCGATCTACGCGTGTACGCTCCCTATAGAATTTGAGATAAAATTGCTGCGTGAGTCGACAACCTTCAGAAAGTGTCGCCCAATGCTACAATTTTGCAATTAGAGCAAACTTTTGCACAGCACACGATCGAGAAACTCATTTTATATGGACCCCAGCAGGAAATACACGGCTTTGTCGGCCACTCGTAAAAAACAAAAGATTCCAGACTATTTATATTGCGAGTGGTTTATAAGGGAGGGCCGTGACAAGGCGATTGTGAAGAAGTGTAAATACCGCGTGAGAACACAGGCTTATCTCAATCAATGGAGCTGATAGTGTCAATCGGTTTTATTCGAATTATTGCGGCAGTATGCCGTGCCACAGGTTACAGATAGCCAATAGATTGGGCAATGCACTGCGAACGCCAGATAACCTGGGAATATTGTAATTGCAAGTCACGATCCGACCGTGGACTTGGTTCTCTATAAATCACTCATTGCTCACTAGCTTTTAAATTTTTAAAGAACTATTAGGTACATTTAAAAGAGGGTTAATGTAAAATATGTCATGTTTAAAATTTATCTTATTATGTTTTCTTTTTTACTGTGAAAATCTCCCATTTTCTCAGTATACTCTTTTATTCCTTTATGTTTTTTATATAATTAAAGATTTTTTGGTAGTAAGAAAGGTGTTATTAGAAAGTATATTCTGTTTTTACTGTGAAAATCTCAATTTATCTTAGATAACAATTATCTAGTTTTATGGCCCATTGGCTTGGATATCATATAAGGCTGTAACTTGAGCGTGTTGAACACAGTGATTAACATAAAAAATAAGAATTGTCGTTATATATCTTGAGTGATTGGTTATTTTTATAAACACTTTCAGTTTTACTCCGATAAAGAACGTCTGGAAAAGCCAATTGTTTCAATACCAGCCGTTCATTCATAATTCCACGCACGAGATACCACTATTTTGAGTCTGTTTCAGCCGGATAAGAACTTTCACTGGCATCTGGGAAAGCAAAGCAGTGCGTAGATTTCTGCGGGTAACCAAAAACATATGTATACTCCGCCCGATTTGGTCGAAACAAAGATAATGTGCTCAGAACAGACTGTTTGCCCAGTGGTATACATCACACCACATCACTCACGTTAAAATTAAAGTTAAACAATGTGTCTAACTGACGATTAAACGGGTAAGGTTGAGGCGACAAATGAAATGGAATGAGTTTGGAACCGATGGCGACTCTCCAGCAACTGACGGCGCGTTTCAATGGAGCCGTTTAAATATTGGAGCGGTGCAGCCGCCGTCGACGTCGGCAGCGGGCCCCAACAACAACAACAACAAATGGAGCGAGAGCGGATCGCCGCCGTCTTGATGTTTTATTATATTTGATTTTTGCACTTGAGAACCCATCAGACGAAAGTTGTGTACTTCAGTGGGATTATACCAAAATTGTTGACAGCTCTTTTCAGGTTTCCAAAATGAACGACTTTGTTTTGAGCTACAATTTGAATGAAAAAATAATTTTAGTCAAAGATTATATTTTCTGTTTACAATGAGACATAATAAACTATAAGTTAATGTTTTATTCTGTCAGTGAATCTTCACAAATTAGAATTTTTTAAAGATCAAAAATAATGTTAGTCACTGAAAATACTTCCTGGAAGACATTATTAGTAGGTTTATGATTTTAAAAGTAAAAATATTATTAGTCAAAAAAAATATTTATTGTTTATAATGAGACATACTTAGTTATGGTTGAAATTACCATTAGGTTAAAATTTAAAATTAGTGAAAAAAAGAATGCTCATACTCGTATAACAAGCCATTATCAATGACCTGTTCCTAGGGACATCATTTTTTTAAATTTAGCAAAGAGGCAAAAACCTTTAAACAGGGTATAGCGAATTTCACACAACACTTTGAAACTTCTTATCAACAGAAGAAACATTTTGAGGGACCTGCAGAAAGAGCAACAGTACAGTTCGATAAGGGCCAATGTCTTTGAAATATCAAGTTCGAGCGTTCAATGGGGGACTAAAAATAAGCATAAGCACAAACAAAAACAAACACAAGATTCACTTTCTATTGGCTCTTTTTTTTGCTGATGCAGAATCAACCACGATCCACTTGTGCCCAATGCATAATTTTGCAAGCGAATGGAAAACTTGGCATGTAACTCGAAAATATTTGCCAAGTCAAGCCAAACCAAGTAAAACTTGGCCACCAACTGTTGGCCCTTAATTACAATTTGGGGCTCAATTTCCAAAACATCCGGGGGAGAAACCGATTCCGCTTGAACAACAACCTGTGGGGGGTCACGTTGCACGTGGATTACGATTGCACTGGGCGAGTATGATGAGCAGTAAACCAGTTTAATTTGCACATTTTACAAACAAATACCAAGCTCAAATCTCATTAAAGGGTATATAGAACGTTACACATTTCTACGTTAAAACAAGGCACTCGAACTGTCATGGATTGGCTTGGCTTCCTCCTCCTCGTTTAGTCTTGTCAAAGGCACTGATTTGTTGTGAGTCGATGGTTAAATAAGTTAAAGGTCGATTGCAGGACACTATAAACTACATATATAGCTGCTGGCGAGTATGTGGTCTGATTCAGTCGTCACCTGGTCACTGGTTCTGATTCTGATTCTGGTTCTGGCCGGCGCGTCGGGCCTTCTCGAGTATCAAAGCGCGACTGAAAGGTGTAACAAGAGAGAAGTGGCTTTTTAGAGCGGAGCATACAGCCAGGTGGTCGCTTACTCACCGGTAGCGCTCATAGAAGCCCACAATGGTGCCCAGCTCCTGCTTGAAGAGTCGCACCAGCATGCTGTCGAAGCCCTCCAGCTCCGGCAGACTAAACATGTTGAACTGCAGCAAGTGATCCTTGGAGGAGTCCGCCTCCGAGTAGACGGCAAGCCACTTGGGGATCTCCTCGAGCAGGTAAGGATTCGCCGGCACCAGAGCGTTGTGAGTATGGGTGGGCGGAGCGTAGAGCGATGCCTCGGGCCTTATGGCTTTTGGCGGCTCCGCTGACGTGGTGTACACGTAGTAGGACGTCAAACAAGGATGCTGACGCTGACACTGCCCGGTGTACTGATTTTCGTAGTAGGTGCCGTGCATTTTGGACACCACTCGCCGCCAGCCGACCGGCAGCCCCTCGCGCTCCAGGGGGTGATTCCAGTGCGTGGTATGGGCGTTGTGATCGATGTAGTACTTTCGGCCGTGCAGCGTGTACTGTGTGGCCCATCCGGGGGGCAGAGGCAGCTCTTCGGGCTCGGTGAGCGACTGCTGTGATGGAACTTTCTGCAGCGATCCATTGGCGCTGCCCCCCGCCCCGCCAACTGCACTGGGCGGTGTCCGGGGCGGGGCATACAAAGATTGCACTGAGGTAGAGGCGCCACGAACACTGCCAGAGCTCCCGCCACGGCCACTGCCGCTCAGAGATCCTCCACCGCTTCCAGATGGCACTGCCAAGTGACCCTGGTGGTGATGTTGAGGAACCACGGCCAGCGTGGCCGATGAGGCTGTCGTGTTGCTGTAAATAGGCGACTCCGATCGCTGCGACTGAGTGGCGCGCATCGATGAGACACGATAAGGATTCTCGTAGATCGGGTATGAGTCGCTAGAGTAGCTGCCGGCCAGGTGTGCCGCCAGTTGCTGGTGCTGCAGCTGCTGCTGTTGCTGCATTGGAGACCTGTGAAAGGAGGAGAGGTGGTTTTAAAAAAAAACAGTTCATATAGGTAATTAAACCTAAACACTACCTGCTCAAATTCCTCTTACAGACCTTAGAGAATGTACAAATATTTTAAGACAAATTGATTACTGTTTTGATTGACTTCAAACTAAAGTTCTCTTTGTCTTAATTATATTCTAAGAATTATTTTAATTCGCTGGAAAATGTAATGCAATAAGGAAACTCGCTTCAAGTCTTAACCATCCTATTTATTCAAAAGCATCTTTACCAATGGCAACCTTTTCTTTCTGAATCTAAACTAGTCTAGCAGTGCTTGCTGCTTACCTAGTGGGCTGGTACCTTGGTTGTCGCTCCCTGATAGACATGGCAGCCGGATCGAATCGCAGCGTGGAGCCGAAGGGCGTGGAGGCGTGTTGTTGGTGGACCTGAGGATGCTGCTGCTGAGGCGGTGGGACGGCGTAGTGGGCGGGCGAGTGAGGCCGCTGGGGAAGCTGCAGCATGTTGGCATAGGAGGCACTGAGCAGGCCCTGATCCGCATCGTAGCTCGCGCCGGCCATATGGGGATGGTGCTGCCGCTGGGTGGTGGAGTAGCTGCGCTGGAATCCCCCAGCGCCGGGAGCAGGCGAGGACGTGGTCTGCAGCAGAGGCGACGACTGCTGACGGCGCATCCGCTCGATCTGTTCGATGTTCACATAGTTGCTGCTGCTCTGGCTCAGTTGGTTGCTGCTGGCCCGGATCTGGTGGGGCGGCAGCGGAGGGTGGGAGTGCACTTGGGGATGGGAGGGATGGGGCAAGGAGTGGGGATGGGAGTGCGGCTGCAGGGGCAACTGGCTCTGGGCCCGCCGCGCATGGTAGTAGTCCGGTTGGGAGTCCGTGCAGGAGTAGGTGTTCCGGCTGGTGCTCGAGCTCCGCGGATGAAACTCACAGCTGGGCGAGGTGCTCGCACAACGCTGCAGGGACTTCTTCTTGGCCCGCTGGTCAGTGGTCCACACATTGATCACCGGGATCTCCGGCGGCGTGTCCTTCTTCATGTACTTCCCCACCACGCCCTCCTTGTGCGACTGGGACTTCTCCTTGCTCCGGCGCGAGAGCATCGTCGGTTTTCGGTTGCACAGCAGAATCGTTAGATAGTTCATGCGGATCTCGGACCTCGGATCTCGGTTCGCCTTCTTTGTTTTAGTCCATATCCGAGCTAATTTTATGCTATTGTCAATTTTTTTGTTATTCAGCTGGTGGCCAGCTCAAAGTTATCGATACTATCGCATGCTGGTAAATTAGGGGTATTCGTGTGGCGAAAAAGGGGTACTCCTACTTTCGAAAAAGTCTTAACTAGTTTTTCATTTAAAAAAAAAAAATATTTCGCATTTACTAACAGTTTTGATAAGTATTAATAATTATTTAAAACAATTTAAAAGTGCAAATATATAAGTACTTTCGATACTTTCATTTAGTCCCAAATCAATCGATGACGCCGGTAATTTTCATCGATAGTGCCATCGATGTCTGACATCTCCGACGCTGTTTATTTCTAAAGCCTAGTACTCACATCGACGAAAACCGCGAGCTAACCATAGGAGTGAGCGAGAGGCAAACAGGCGGCTAAAGCTTTTCGTCGGGTCTGTTTTTCAGCGCGGTACTCAGATGAGCTAAGGAAATACCAGAAAAAATACCAAATTTCGGGAGTGAATTTTCGATGAACGCCGTTTGCCGCGGCCCAAAGAATAAGAAATTTAATCTTTGGCGGTGTTCGTGCAGAAGCGGTAGGGAATTTAAAAATTTTAAACGGAAGAAAACCCCCAAAAACGGTTAAAGGAGGTCAGTGCAGATGAAAAAGGACGCCTAATCCAAGCTGTTGCCCATTATTGTGGGACTTCACAGACAGGAAGCAATACCACAACCGGGGCAAATCCGCAGAATGGTTGACGTGCTGGAGGAGATCCTCTAGAGAATCCCAGTGGGAAGGAACATGCCGAGTGGGACTTCGCTCTCTACATGGACATCCTGCCGAGCGTGTTCTCGCAAAGAAAGTAAGATCTGGCCAAAATAATTTGGTTGCGTTGTACTAATAGAAGGATCTTTTTAGCAGAACCACCAGTAATATGATCTCCATTAGGACTCCGGACCACCAGCTACTTGGCAGCTTAAGCGGAGCTGGAGGACGCGGTGGCTTCTATAGGGAGGAGGAAAATAGGGCGCCCGCTAAGGAACAGTTGGAGAAGCCATGGCCAGGATGCTGGGCGACTTCCTGCAGCATGAGGAGAAAAAACCCCGTTCCCAATCCGGCTCCAACTTCCTCGAGGTCCAATATGCTTATTGGGATTCGGAGCTGGCCTAAAGATGGCGCGGGAAAGATGGCGAAGCATGCTTGGAAGGAGAAGAAGAAATAAAAACATTCGTTGAACATTCCATTTATTTTTATTTTAATTTCTTTGTGTATCAGCAGACTCTTCTTTTTTAAATTGCTCTAGTTGATTTGTTTTTCGTTTGGCAACATGCCCAGCTGCTTTACAGTAATACCATGCCTGATGCATTGCGGGTGAACTTTGAAAACTTCGGTCACACTACGAAGAATAAGATTTTTCGACTAGTGGAACTCTAAGCCGATCTGAGTAGCTTTACCTAAGCTAAGTAATTTGCATATCCTTGGATAAATTATTAGGGCAATGCCTACTAATACGGGCATAAAATATTTTTTTGGTGTATTTTAAGGTGGGCTTAAAATCATTTATTTTACGCTAAGATTAAATAAAAACTAACTTACAAAACAAAAATCCTAGCTAAAAAAAAAATAAACATGTTTTTTAGCTTCAAAGTGTACGACTATAACGATTAAAACATACATTTGAATACTCGGGACCTTTGAACTTAAAAGCAAAAACTAACGCTCGATCTTATCCACAAAGTATCAAACGCCTGTTTACAGTTTTCTACTTTATGGGTGAACTTTGTTTTCTTAAATACGTTAAACTTCATTTTAAAAATGTTTTTCGTTTTTAAAAAGGGTTAAAGTGAGGATTTTAGGGAACTGATAACAAATAATTTTCTTGGAAAACCGTTACTAATAGCTCTGTTATTTGAAACTCTTTCATACCACAAACATATTTCAAACGGAATACTCACCTCAGAAAAGTGGCAGGCTCAGTGGCAGCTCCCCGAAGGGTGGCAACGTTGGCCACACATCGATAGCCGATATTCAGGCAAATCGATAGACTGTTGTCGATTTCGGGATTCGTCAACAAAACAATCATTCGGCTTTAATCACCGCGTGCGGGTCTAACCGCAAGCACTCCATCTGCTGGAGATGAATATCTGAATATTGGTCATTAAATAAAAAACATAAATTTAATACATTTTAATGTTGACATTAAACATTTTATTAAAGTAAATATAATTAACTACTTAAAAATGTAATTCATAAACAAAAGGTTGGATCCAAACACCCGAGACTTGCTGAAATATTTTGTCCAGCAAGCTAGAGACTAGGATCTGAAATTGAAATTAAATTAAATTCAATTTTTTTATTTCTGTAAAAAATTTACTTCAATAAATTGATCCCCCACTGAGCTCCCGCGACTGGGGGGACATCGAGGACTCCCTGGAAGCAGGCGGCTGCATCACCCCTTTGTTCAGCTCCGCCCATCGCACTTAGCCCTATGCCCACTAGGGTTCTTCACCACTGAACTGAAGGGGCAGTAGGGGCACGAATATGTGAGGGACGAGGCCAAGCAGGTGTGGCGCCTGGCTTTAAACGCAGTACCGCATTTCTGCCAGCACATCCAGCACTGGAAAGGCACCGTCGCCCATTGCCATCGAAGTGCCTCTGCAGTTCCCTTGTGGGGAGCTGTGGCCACTGAGACACTTCGACGGCATCGTTAGGCAACGAAAGACGGGGCGTTCCCAGTGCTGGATATGGGCGCCCTCGCCCTGCTGATGGCCCTGGCCCCGGCGGCGGCGACAGAATTGGGGGGGCCAACGGGGGATTGGCAGCCTGGGCCTGCTCCTCCGGCTGCTCCTCCAGCTGCTCCTCCGGCTGCTCCTGCTCCACCTCCGGCGGAGATGGCGCCTGAAGTGGTGGTGGTGGTGGTGGTGGCGGCATCTCTTCTGCTGGCGTCCACGTCCACTTTCCTGCCGGAGGTGGAGGTGGTGTTGGCTCTTTTTGCGCTGGCGTCCACGTCCATTTTCCTTCCGGACGTGGTGGCGCCGGCGCTGGTGGTGGCGTCGGAGGAGCCTGCTGTGGTGGTGGCGGCGGATTGTGATCCTGCTGTATGGCCGCCTGTAATGGTGGCGGCGGTGGAATATCCATATTCAGAAGCTGCACCGCCGCCGCCATACCAGCAGACGCCGCCGCCATCCCATTGGCCATCGCAGTCATCATCGCCTGGACTGCTAAATTGTGCAAATAAAAAAAAAGAATATTAACGTTTTCATAAAAAACATTCATTAGAAAGATTTTTTACTTACCCTCATTAACTTGTTTTCTATCCATTTTTCTTTATTTCTTAGATTTAACTTCGGAACCTGACTTGTGTCTTCGCCACTTTCCGTCACTTTCTTCTTCTTAAGAAATTTAAAAAACAAATTTACCGCAATAACCGTTCTATGCTTTACATAGTCGTCTCGCTCTAAATTGTATGCTGCTGGCCCGTTCCCTCCTGTTAAAAACTTAACATTTCCATGATCGAAAGCTTTAAGAGCTTTGATCAATATTTCTTTATTACTTTACTGTAAAGTAAATTTTCTAATATTACATAAAATTAAAAATACGACTAAAGTGTTTGATTTTTAAAAATTTTATTATTTTTCTTTTTTACAAATTAGAATGCTCCTCGGAGATCGCCATCACCGTCACCAAAACTCCGACCAGGAGGAGGGCCTGCTCCTCATCCTCCCTGACCTCCGGGAACACCGACAGGGCTTCCTTGAACGCCTCGTCCAACAAGAAGGCCCATTTCTGGCCGATGTCCTCCAAGAGGTCAGAATTGATGCTGGTGAGGGACACCTCCTCCTCCTCCGGCACCACCTGGTAGATGTTCCGCAGCAAGTACTCCATCCTCCCGAACTCGTCCTTGTAGTGCGCGAGCGCCGTGTGGTTGGAGATGGAGGTTGTGGCTTTGGCTGCCATCTCGCCCAGGACACGCATATAGGTACCTTTTCGGAATTTGAGGTGCCTATATGTGTGCCTGAGCAAACCGTCAGCCACCCCCAACCGAACAAGGCGCCCGCACAAGTGACGGTGGTCATACATGCTGGGAACATTTTTTCCCAGGAGCCACTGGATGGCGTCCTGGTTCGCCGCATTTCCGTCGCTCACGGCTCCTACCAGGTGGTGCTGCAGCCCGTTTCGTTTTGCAAAGTAATAGACTTCCCTCACTCCGTCCTTTATCTCCACCTTCCCCAATTTGCTGATCTCTGGAGACATCTGTGAAAAAATATAAATATTAAATAAAAATAATGAATAATAATATATAACATATATATATAATGAATAAAAAAATTATAATATAATGTATATATATAAAATATGAAAATAATAAATAGCATTAAAAATAGCATTAAAAAAAAATAACGCCTTTTTTCAAATTTGTTTACATTTGGCAGTAGATTTCACTGCACTGCCACGGTGCCGATATATCTACGATATACGATATACGATATCCGATGGCATCTCTAACAGAACAGCGCGCGCGCGGCCGTCTAAATGCGAAAGCTAAGACTAAAATAAACATTTACATAAATTAAAACTTACCATTTGGATGTGGACGATCTTCAGAAATTTCCCGTCGAAGGTGGCAATGGCCACCACCATAGCCTTCCATGATTCAAACCGCCAATTTGGAATTTTCTTCAAGTGAAACTCGTCGAAGATCATGAAGAACGGGCGCGGGTTATTTAAAAGTGGGCTGAATTGACTGGTCATCAACAGGGAGCCCAGTGCAAATATATAAGTACTTTCGATACTTTCAATTAGTCCCAAATCAATCGATGACGCCGGTAATTTTCATCGATAGTGCCATCGATGTCTGACATCTCCGACGCTGTTTATTTCTAAAAAAAAAAAAAATTAATAAAGTTTAAGACAAATTACAGTAATTCCCTAGCCGCAAACCATATCTTAAGCTTAAAAAGCGTTTTATGGTGTGATAGATCTGTCGCAAACAAAATTCTTTGACGGAACACAAAGATGGAGGTCAAGGAAGTGGTCGTGATTGTAAAGTGGTCCGGCAAGGAGTACCCAGTTGACCTCACCGACCAGGACACCGTGGAGGTGCTGCGTCACGAGATTTTCCGCAAGACACAGGTGCGCCCCGAGCGCCAGAAGCTGCTCAACCTAAAGTACAAAGGTACGTACTTAAGAGGCTTCATATCCAAGGATTCCTAGTCATTACAAATCCAATGACTTGCAGGAAAGACAGCCGCCGACAATGTAAAGATTAGCGCTTTGGAACTGAAGCCCAACTTCAAGCTGATGATGGTGGGCTCCACGGAGGCGGACATCGAAGATGCCTGCAGCCTGCCGGAGGACATTGGCGAAGTGGTCGATGACTTCGACGACGCCGAGGAGCGCGAAGAATCCGTCGAGCACTCCGCCGTGTATTTGGCCAAGGTGCAGCGTCGTGTGCGCGACTACAAGATCAAGGAGCTGTCGCCGCCACGAGAGGGCAAGAAGCTTCTTGTCCTGGACATCGACTACACCCTCTTTGATCACCGCTCGCCGGCTGAAACGGGCACGGAGCTTATGCGTCCGTATCTGCACGAGTTCCTCGCCTCCGCCTACGAGGACTACGACATTGTCATCTGGTCCGCCACCAGTATGCGCTGGATCGAGGAGAAGATGCGCCTGTTGGGCGTGGCCAACAACGAGAACTACAAGGTCATGTTCTACCTCGACTCTACCGCCATGATCTCAGTTCATGTGCCGGAACGCGGAGTGGTGGATGTAAAGCCACTTGGTGTGATTTGGGCCCTGTACAAGCAGTACAGCTCCAACAACACCATCATGTTTGACGATATCCGCCGCAACTTCCTGATGAATCCCAAGTCCGGTCTGAAAATCCGTCCCTTCCGTCAGGCCCATCTCAACCGGGGCACGGACACGGAGCTGCTCAAGCTGTCCGACTACTTGCGTAAGATCGCCCACCACTGCCCGGATTTTAACTCGCTGAATCACCGCAAGTGGGAACACTACCATCCCAAGAAGAACTCCTGAACTCTTCAGAAATTGCACTCGTTTGTAAGATCCGCATAGGTTTATGTTTATTAAATTAAGATGCATTTTGTACGCATTGCGTCCCAGCCGAACATTATAGTGTGTATCCGCCCTGGTCCGCCCAGTGGACTCGTCTCGCCTCCAGGTACTCCTCGTGCAGTCTGCGCCGCTCGTCTTCAAGCTTAGCCAGTCGGCGGTAGCGCTGCAGCACCATGCCGCAGCCGAAGAGTAGGGCTACCTGACAGATCAACCAGAATATGAACAGGGCAATAAGCAGGCTTTGGTTGATGCACACGTTATCCAGGTGCAGTTGATCGTCGATGCCAGCTATAAGCAGCACTCCCCGCTCGCCGTACATGTAGCTGTTGGCGTTGTTCTTGTCCGGTCCATGAACCCGTATATTGTAGTTCAGAGGCAGTTCCTCTTGCGCAATGGAATAGTTCCCCTTGCCTTGTTCTGGTGCAACGTCCACCACGGTGGAGATGTACACAGGATTCTGGACACGCAAGTCTTCTGGTCTTCGATCTGGCTGATCCACCTGCCGCCGTCTCCTCTGCCAGGATGCACTAGCACAGTTGCTGGCCGAGCACCGCTCCACGCAGAAGCGGATCTTCACATCGAAGCTCACGTTGGCGGTTCCCGAGAACTTGAAGGCATGAAACCGGGCTCGCAGCATGCTTCTGGTGGCCGAGTGAACCCTTTCCAAAGCGGGGAACACACTGGCATCCGTGGGACAGCCCCGCTCATCGATCAACAGCACGTAGTTCTCGTTGTCCGCTGTCTTGGCCACCAGCGAGGTGGCTCGAAAGTCCGGCAGTGGTGCCAACTGCAGCTCCATGTGCTCGACCAGCTGATGTTGGCTGTACTCTGCGACGATCTGGAGTTCCAGGTTCTGTCCAATCTGCACGTCGTTGGTCTCGTGCTGGTGCGACAGATCCACTATCTGGAGCGAGATGCTGGGATGCGGATGGGGGCCAGTAGTGCTGTTGTAGTGCACCACGCCTTCGTGAGGGAACATGCTGCAAGGATTATGTGAGATGGGGAATCAGATAAAGAAAACCAGAACTCACTGCTCGGCGTACTCCAAGGAGGATTCTAGGGCGATGGCGCTGGGCACAATCTCAGAGGCATCCGCGCTGCTGTCCCGCACCGAAACGCCCAGCGAGGCGGTCGCATTGCTCTGTATGCATCCGACCTTGATGAGCCGGTCGCCCTGGGTCTGCACATTCGGGTTGTTTTGGATGACCACCAGGGCAGAGATGAAGGTTCTGAGCAATGAAAGGAATATAATTGACTATAAAAGTAAATTCGGAAATGGATTCATACATTTCCTATACAAAAGTGGGATCGATGTAGATCTTAATCCAGTAGAGCTACAAACTCGAAATTTCTACAGAACATTTCTAATATAGGGTACTCTTCTACAAAGTGACTTACCTTTGGTATGCTTGCGTCATCTCATAGGCTCGCAGAATGCCACAGCGGTTCTCCTTGATCTCGCTGCCGATCTGAAGCGTCAGCAGGACACTTCCGTTGCCGGATCCCCTGGCCAGGCATTCCTTGGAGTGCATGCTGGCATAGATCTTGCCCGCGAACCAGTCCTTTGGGTTGTACTTGATGGACATCTCATCACGAGTGCAAAACACCCGGACTGTGGAATATGGAAATGCTTAGAATTAGTTATATCACATTCCAAGGAGCTCTTACCATCCAGGCACTTGACCCTCCGCATGTAGACAGAGTTTTCACGGAGTTTCAGGCTCCGGGGTCCCAGAGACACGATGTCCTCGGAGTGGAGGAGGCACTCGGACAGGGACAACTGGTTTACGTAGTAGAAGGAGACGCCCTGGCAGTAGAACTTGGCCTCGTGCGAGCACAGCGCCTGACACTGTAGGGGAAATACGGAGGAAAGAGTCATCAATCACTCAACCGACTCCCATCGATTTCGATTCCAATCATAATGCGCGACAGCCGAAACGCGGTGGACACACCTCTTTCTGGGAGAGGCCCAAATACCTGGCCTCCGCATAGATGAAGCTGCTGTTGGCATAGAGCTCGTATGAACAGTTGTCGCTTTCGACGGCCCGCTCGTGGCACTGGTTCTCCATGTACTCCTCGTCGTACGGGGCGGCTCGAAAGGCGTCCGGCTGGATGGTCTTGTCCCTGTCGCTCAGCATGCACCTGCCCAGGCGGGGGGAGGGGCTCTGGCCGGGATTCGCTTCGCCACGGAACCTGTAGACGCACGTTTTAAACTATATGCTTAGTATCAGGTAATTTGTGATCCTACACCTCCCCATACCACTATTCATTTCCTTTTATCTATCTATCTATTTTAGTAATACACAAATAATTTTGTCCGCTATGGTACTAATTTAATGATATTTTCTAAAGGAACGGCAAATTTTGGTAATCTTCGGAAACTATTTCATTTTCTTGAAAGAAAAAAGTGGGCAGCTTTTTCTAAAATGCTCTTAAATTTTTTTTATATACGTCGATCTTTATTCTGAGTATAATCAAAACAAATTGTTCCTTTAATAATTCAATCGTTTGGCTATACCAACTTAAAAACTTTGTTCCATACTACCTAATGGTTTTCTACAGTTGTGGAGCCGTTTTGAAAAGCGATTTTCCCGTTTACTCATACAAATCCTTTTTAAGTTAAAAATAATTATATTTTTTAACTGGCATTTGAATGTAAATCTGTGCTTTTATACTCTATTTCGTATTGTACTAAGCTGCTTGGATTGAATATTAAAAAATGTTAATCACTTTTTACAGAAAAATGGAAAAAAACCTAACCTATCCCATCACCGCCTGCGAGTGATGTCATAATCCGGAGAAAAGCCTCGGCCATGCATTAAAAATGCACAACAAAAGCAATTAATTTGTCCGGCAACAGCAACGACAATAAACAACCACCAACAACAACCTACAACAACCGGCCACCAAACAGTCAATTACCGCTCACGATTGTTCCGATATGAGGGCGCAAAGGAGGCGGAGAGGCATTTGAACTCGCTTTCGAAGAAGCAGCGCTCGGCGCACTCACGCCGCGTGACCAGCGTCGAAATGGTCTTCTTGCTCTGGAAGACCAGGGTGCTGCCGGGGATTTTGGTCAGTGCCCAGAGACGCCCTCGGCACGCATCGGGAACTGCAAGGTCGGAATGGTTGTCGATTAGCAAGGTCGCTTCAGGCCCCCATCCGGTCATGGTTCTACTCACCTCGGAGGCAGGTCTTTTCGTAGAACACGGCCTCGCCATCGGCCACCAGCGGTAGTTCCCCCGAAATGGCCAGATATCGTGAGGTTCGCTCGAAATACGAGTAGCCATGGCACTCGTCCGTGTCCAGAAGATGCACATAGGCAATGCAATCGGGATCCTCGTTGCAGATCCTCCAGCACACCTGGCTGACCGGAAGTTCCTGGTTCCCATTGCGCTCCTTGAAGTTGCTCGCCATTTCCGGGCCGTAGATCAGATTGCCCTCATTCAGATACTCCAGCGGAGGCCGGAATCCGACGATCTTCTGCAACTGCAACTGGTGCAGCGGACACTTGAGCAGCAGGGCAACTGGGGGGCGGAACGGAATGCCATGAATGTGGGCTATCATCCAAGGGATGCGCATGACTGCGAGTCATAACATTTTTGAAATTGCCGAGCAACCATAATATAGGGATTGCGTATCGATTTCCATTCAAGGGGTATGTCTATTTGCTAAGCTTGTGCGCCATTGTGGCTGGGCATCAATTAATATGATATTTTTATGCATAAGTAAGCAATGAGAAAATCAATCATGCATCTGCGAGCTAAAGATTTAAGTAGGGAATACCAAATGCCTGAGCTTACAATTAGAAAATGCATTTAATACAGGGAATACAGTAATTGATCTTAGGCAAAATATTTTCTAAGGAAAATGAAAACGTCTAGTATAGGGGATAAATAACTCAGATTGTTACAGACTAAAATCTACAACTAAGATCTGATCAATTTTATAAATGGAGTTACCACAACTACCCAAAACTTTCAAGATCATTCACAAGTGCAAATCGGTAAAGATTTTGTAGGATGATACCCTTAGATAATTTGATTTTATTGGAGTCAAAACTGAAGTAAAAACTTGTTTACTAACAGGTGTTAAATAGAAAATGACTATGATTATATGGAATAAGATCACTGATAAAAAGAAGGTAGAAAATCCAAATATGTCTTATTAAATAAATTTTAAAAAATAGGTTTTTAAGATGCTAAAAGTAAATATGCTTAAGTAACCATATATTGATTCAATTATTTATTCATATTACATCATGGCAGCTTAAATGTTTTTTATATAGTTGAAATATGAAATTTTTGATTCAACATGAAGGAATTTTTTTTTACCCTTATATTTTTTATCAGTGTTGCATTCCCCCAATTTTGATTATCTAAGAAGACAATGAGGAACCTGGTAAATCCTTATCTTACTAGTATTTTCCCCACGATGGTTATTTAGTTAGGAATGCATTTCCTTGTGTAGGTCAGTCTCCCATTCAATAATATTGAAAACTCGTTCTCAGGGTGCTTGCGAATATATCTATAATAACAGCTGACATGCACATCCAGCAAAGCAACCCCCTTTAGCGACTTGTAAATTGATCTATGCAGTTTTGGTTTTGGTTTCCACTTTTGCTATTGAATGCAAATGCGAGTGCATCTTCATCACTCTCGACAAACAACTCTCTGAATTGGCAACATCGGTTAAGGAATGACGTTTTGAGTGGGGATTTTAGCCAATCGGCAAGGTCGGCTGAGAACAGAACTCACCGCTGGCACTCTGCTGTAGAATTAGCAAAATCGCTGCAATCGCTAATTTGCATAGCCAGGGGGCGGTCAGCGATGATTGGAGGTGCATTGTTTTTCAGATGCGTTTTTGTGGCTGCAACCGCGACTCGTTTGGCATGCTCGTGCAATAAATTGTAATTGATTTTCGGCTGGAACACGGGTCACTCGAACAGGGTTATTTATTCACTGGCTTTTTGCCTGTTTGCTGGTTATGTTTGGCACAGTTTAACACTTTCGGCACGTGCACTGATTGTTTGCCACTCAATCGCCTGCAGATTCAGCTATTTGCATATGCAAATGGGTCAGGATCCGGGTCCACTTCAGTGCAGCTCTGAATCCTGTCCGCCTGCAATCAAATGTATAATTTGGACCGATTTGGGGTCGGACAGCCGCCAGCAGCCTCTAGTGCTAATTACTCCAAACACGATTATGCATTATTTGTTTGTTTTTCGGAAATATCTCGTGGCTTTGGCTATGGCTTTGACTTTTGCCACCACTTCCATTAGCCGAATGCACTTTGTTTCATCTGTTTAATTGTATTGCCCCTTATTTTGCTGAGGCGATCGCACGTCCGACTCGCGCGGCTCTCGACTTGCAAATAGCCGACTCTGATCTGAGCTCCCAGCCGAGAGATCGAGATCCATCCCCCAGAGCCAGGCCCAGACGCAGAGGCTTCAGAGCGCCAGGCACTCGCAGCAGACTCACTCCGAAACGCTGCGTATGTAAATGATATGAACGCTTCTGTCGCAGCAGCAACAGTACACTGCGGAAAACAGATTGTAATACTATTAACTTTTTTAAAAAAATACATAAATAAATAAATATCTGCTGTTCTATCAATATTTCCTTTAAAATTTGCTCATTTCCTCTTTTAAATTAAAAAAAAATTTTAACTCCTATCCAAAGCAATATCTAAGCTTAGTTTTAGAATTGAATTAGGCGAATAATTTTTTTTGTAAGTTTTATTGGCCTATTTTGAGATAGTTCCTTGAAAAATGTCTTTGTTTTTGGGAGGCAGAGAAATATTTTTTTTTTAAAGTCACTTTTTAGTTGATTCTAACATTTTGAATTTTGTAAAATTTTAATTTCCATTGCGGATTATTTAAAACAATTTTGAAAATGTTAAAAATTTTAAAGAAGTTTTAACTGAAGACGCTTGATAAGCCAATATACCACTTTTCTGTCACCTTATACATTGATCTGGTAAGTGTAGAGTTTTCTCTCAGTGCATAGGGAATATATTCGATCGAGCGTCGACGTCGCGGCTAACCGAGCGTATGAGAAATATCATGACGGCGCTGTCGTCGTCGAGATTGCTGATTAGATCGCTGGAGTGTGTCGCGCGCGGAGCAGCCACCGAATTGCTCGCTGGCTCGATTTCAATGTGCAATAAACAAAACTATTTAACGCTTGCAAAGGGTTTTCGAGTGGGGCAGGGCGAGGTCCCATCTGGGGGCACGGTTCAGTTCAGTTCGCCTCAGTTCGGTTCGGGTGGGTCGGATCGGAATCGGAATGGGGATGGGGATTGGGATGGGGATCCATCGGACAGACACAGACACCGCATCTAGCCATGCATGCTCTGTCTTTCCGACAGTTTGTTTGTTTGCACAGTTGCGCCCAGCATCGCTTGTTGTTTGAATTCAATGGCACTTTTAACAGTTCAGTGGTTTTGGCGTTGACAACGTTTGTTTCCCCTTTGCAGCGGCTGCTTCCGAATGACAAATGGTCGTGCCGTTGGCCCCCTTTTCTTGGGCCAAGTTGGGGCCAAGTATCTTACCCGTGGCAAGAGCAAGCGGGCCAATTGTTTATCGCTAATTAGTGGCAGGTAGCCTTTAATTAGTGTGTCATCAAAGGGCCCCCAGAGAAGTATCTATGTATCTATTGGAACTAGCAGTGTGCGATCCGAAATGGCGAACAGTGCGTGACCTCTGCGGTTGCCACTTGGAACCCATATTGGCAAGTTGGCCAAGGTCGGTGGCGCTCTATCTCTATTGCCACAGAGACCGAAATGTCTTGGTTGAGCGGCGATACGGTTGACATTAGGGCTCATGCGATTACCTAATTTAATGAACGCCATCCGACTTGAGGAGGTTTTGGAGAGCGTGCGGTTTTGTCATACAGAATGTTGAATAGCCAGGAATGCGATAAGCTTAGAGTTTACCTAGTTTAAGCTACGTAGCTATTAGGTAGTTTAGTAGTGTTTACTTTTCATAAAAATATCTACCAGACTTATTTGTCGTTAAGTCATTTATTTAACAATAATGAATGAAATGTACTTTTAGCAGATTTTAGCATAAATAAAAATATTTTACGTATGTGCTTTAAAAAGGTTCAATTTAAAATCGAATCTTATGGCTCTCTTGTAATTTAATTTGTTAAAAAATAAAACCGTTAATAAATAACAAAAAAAGCCATGTATGCACTTACCATGCCAAACATTACAAATAAAAACTGTAGCAATTTCGTTGAATTTATTAACAACTGCAGCATGAATACCGCCCCGCCCCGACTTTCGTTTTCGCTGTGGACACTCTGCGTATACGTAATAATTCATAGGCATTGCACACGACATGCAATAACTGCGCAATAATTGCCCGTTGCAGCAGCTGCAGGCCACGCCCCTGCAGCATTGCCTCCCTGCGTCGCCTATGTTGACCCCATCCAAAAAAAAAGGAGTTAAATAATGTGAAACATTCAGTTTCAGTGGCGTGACACGAAGCCAGAATGTTGCTGCAACATCGCAGGACGAATGGGGCAGGCTTAAATTTTTAACGCTATGGCCGAACAACACAAAGACCTCTGAGTTTATTTCCAGTCGAGTCCCACAAAACTTTTACGTAGTCACCTTGAACTATAAAGTACCCAGTGAGTATGTGCGTGGTGTCAACAACAAGGGCCCAGTGACGCCTGAATGACGCATAAAAATAAAAGTTGCCAACTGCACAGCAGCACATACATACGAGTATCAGGGCACTAATTAAAAATGCCAAAAAGTCATGGGTGTTCCGGGTGGCAAAAGGCCGGAACAATGAGGCACCCATAACCGCCACCATAACCGTCTGGCTGACATGGAGCTTGGCTCAGAGCAGTCCCATTCCGTCTGGCAAACTGGCTATGTGGCAAAGGGGCTCGAAAATCTGGTCGAGTCGAGCAGCCAGGCGTTGCATGTGCAACTTGTCGCATTGTCTGCTCCACAGAATTATGCAAATGAGCCGACGCACACTCAGCCGGAATTGTTTATGTTGGCCAAATATTTAGCCGAAGCTAGCTAGTCAAAAATCTAGACACAAGAATACTAAATGAACAGAGAAAAATAAAAACAACATGTTTTTATTATGAAATGATATAGGGAAATCTATTTTCAGAAACTGAAAATAAACCGAAAAAAATGATAGCTCTAGGCTCATTCATATACAATGTAAGTATTTAAAAAAATTAATAAATGTTTCAGATTTTTGAATTTTCTCTAAAAGATTTCCATGATTTTATCAATTTAACTTCTATAAATAATACAAAGAAATGATGTTATCTATCTAACAATTTTTGAAAGGGGTCCCATCAGTAACAGTGTCAAAAAAGTGTGTCAATCACCATATTTAAAAATTATATTTTTTATCGAAAGTCAAAATTCAATGATGTCTTATTAATTAAATTAAAGAACTTTAAATTTAATTTTTTCATGTCAATTTATTTTCTCTGTGCAGCAGTGAACTTTGAGTGACTGACTAGCTGACTTGACTAAGAATGTGGGGGGCAACTTGGCCCTCTATACTATATAGTGTGTGTTGCCTAATTGTCGCCGGGAACTTCCGTTTTGTACGGCACGGCAAAGTTGCCGCCGGTCTCAGCACCCTTGACACCGCTATATGGCTGACTATATGGCTGGCTTTATAACGATATGGGGACCGTGCCCCGCCAACCGACTAGCGTGTGAACTCGTTGGTGTTGGCGTTGACTTTTTGTGTGCTCCATATAGACGACCCCCCGAACCCTCAACTAAATAGCCATCCCCACCAAACTAAAATTTATTTAAATCTGTGCCATAATTGTTTTGGGCGCCTGTTGCGCGTCGCCCTCGCCGAGTTCTTCTGGTTTTCGTTTTCATTTTCATTTTGGTTGTTTGGCTTTTTGCTGCTTGTGTGCGCATAAAATTAGCTCCGTAAATTTATTGTTAGTCATTCGCATTCTTGCCGCTTTTGTGTTGTTATGGAGTCCGTTTAAATGTCACAAGTTGCCACAATTTGTTTAATGTCCGGCCAACGAAGCCGTTTGCACGCGCCCCAAAGTCACATAAAAAATTGGCCATAGAAGTAGATCCCTTACCTGCCGTGTGATTGGCCAAGAAAAGAGTCGACACTTGAATTGCATTAAATAATATTTATTGATTTCATCATTCCATATATAAACGAATCGTAGTTAGTAGAAACGAAAACCTGTGCTATCGAATCAAGTAAATGTTATTCGTAAAATGTCTTCCAAATGCATTACGTACGTATCATGTAGTTGATTCTATGGCAAATCGCGTAGTTATGAGTGGTAAAAATTAAACAGAAATTTGGAAAATAATAATATATTATAAAGTGCCCAGGGGTGTGATCTAAATGGGTCTTTTATTTCCGTGGTGGCTGCCCCTTTGGCTCCCTAGAATTAATGCAGTTCGCATAATAATACACAAGTTCATAAATACATACATAAATACAATCGTAATCGTAGTACATAGTCAGTTATATTTTTACTCTTGCTCTTTGCTTTAAATGCAGCCGAAAACAGATATTATTCTCCACTCTTCGCTTGATCGCAAATGATTGTTATTAATGTTCTTTGTTGGTTATAAATTTTTGCTATAATTAAAAGGTTTATTTATATGCATTGGTTTTGTTTACTACAATTGGCTATATAATTTCGTCGTTTTGCAAGCATTTTATGTTTTTTTTAATCCTTCTCGCCCGTAAATGTGTTAAAATTCCAATTTCATATGTTAGTCGCGTCTGGAAAGTATCAAAGGGCGGAATTAAAAAAATTTGGGATGAGCTACGGTTCGACGATCTGCTATTTGCTGCCACTTAATTATGCCTCTTATATACTTACACGTTAAACATATTATATATTTTATTTATTTATATATGCATGTATAAGCGAATTGCCGTTTATCGAATCTCTTGCCGAGTCCTTTCCTTACGTTAATGTCGTATGTCCTACGAGTGTGTGTGGAAATTGGTAATCTCAATGTGGGGAGAGTGTACTGGGTGTACTGGTATTACTGACAATCGGATTACTTAAAAGCAGGTGCTGAGTTCTGCCCTGGCAGGTGCTGATACAAACGACGTTAGCCGACGTTAACAAAGCCTTGCAAGCGCCGGATCTCTCACTATATATCTGGTAAGTAACACTAAATGAACGCGATTATGTTTCGTACATATGCAACTATGAGTTCGCCTCTTCTGAAAACCCCTTTTCCAACTACTCTCTCTTTGGCCACACGTTCCTGTGTATCCACGATCCTGCGATCCTACGATCCTTAAATCCTTTGATCCTGAGGGCCCTGGAGTCGCTAGCTTAGTTGCCATCTTCGTTCGTACTCTCATTCATTTCAAAAACTTATCACATAAATTTTTATATATTTTTTTTGGGCGGAATTCTTAGCGTGTGTCGTGTTTTGCTTGCGCGAAAGCAGAGGAGGGGTTCTAATTCTGCTGCGAAAGGCCAAAATAGACGGATTACTGAGATGGTCACCCATCTGTGCAAACAACAGTGATAACAAAGGAGAATGCGTGTCTGAATGGGCTGTGCTGATTGACTGAAAAACCGAAAAACAAAAAACTTGAGCCTTGGATGGGTGCTTTCTGGGGGGTTTTCTTTTCCATTTTTTTTTTTTTGTGTTCCTACATCAGCGATTTGCCAATTTGCGTGCGATGCGCCTTCAACTATGCTACAGTTTCTCTTTGGTTTCGCCCTCCTGTTCGTCCTGTGACTCCTTTTAGTTATCCTCGATGGCGTGGAGTGTGATGTGTATGTGTGTTTTCTGCTGCTTCTGCTGTTTGCTATTCGTAGTTCTATTCAAAAACGCTTACTTGGCTACTGCACATTTATGTTTCTGTTTTTTGGTTTGGTTTTTTTTTTTTCTTTTTATGGTTTGGTTTTCGCTGCTGCGTTTGCCTTTACTTCCACTTTCTCGGTCTGTTTGCAATCATAATAATAATAATAATATTAATCTTCTGTTATAACGCTAGCTCGCTGATTGGATGATGCGCCAGGGCCCAGGGCTATGGGCTGCCCAAGCTGGTGGAGCTGGAGCCGTCGTTGGGTCGCTTAGAAGACCAGCATCTGATCGGCACTGCCCTCCGCGCTGTCCTCGTCATCGGCGCCCTCGTCCTCGTCGTCGGATGTCAGGGAAGCGGCGTTATTAACCACGGACTCTGTTTGGACGTGAAATTGGAAATTAGAATGTGTGCTTGGATTTATAGAGAGATACCCCTTGCCCAACCGCAAAGATTCCCTTTCTGGAAAGGACGAAACGGAACCCGTTCGCAGCCCTCTCATGTGTTATGCATGGCGTATGGGCGATATTAATAGCAAAACTCAATTACCGACTCACTGGTAATACCCGGACTGACCCTCTTATCCGCCTCCTGCTCCCGACAACTTTAACAACCTTAAGTGCTGGGTTAAATCAGCTCGTCCGGGGAAACCAGAATACAAGGATAGGCCAAGTAAACAGTAGGGGGAGGCAGATAAGCAGATTACGTATACGCAACGGAGTCCGAGGTGTTTTCGATACCGATAGGAGGCTGGCACTGCGGCAACGCATAACTCAGCATTGGGTCATAAAAGCTGGCTTAAAGGCTGGTATTTCAATCCGGGCGGCTGGCCAGGACTCAGGTGGCAAACCGTGGGAGTGCCGGGCCGACACAGTTCGATAGCCACGAAAATCGTTAAAGAAACACGAGTATTTCAGCCGTATTTCATCCAAGGGGATTCCACATTAATTGGCAGCGACTGCTAACTGCAGTAAATGCCAACCACTGAGGATTATATCTGCGCACAGGTTCATTTATTTCGCATATTCGGTTTAGTCCTATGAATTAGGGTGTATCGATAGTAAAAAAGCAAGGACAGGAACCAAAAATATATGGTATTTAATACTTTTGTTTTAAAAGGACTACAGGGATGTTTAGGTATTTTTTTATCACTTTGTAGTCACAGATAAATTTTATTTTTAAGGTTTTTAAATTCGACATAAATAATTAGTAGTGATATTTTTTTGTCTAAAGATAAAACTCACAGTAGTCTTTTCAACATAAGAGTCTTAAATTACTCCTATTGTCGGTCCTATTTCAAAGACCTTTATTGTTATTATTTATGTATTATTTTGGTTTTTAGACTCTTCCAAGTTTTCTTCGGAAGGCAGAAATTTAAGATTCCTTTTAAAAACAAGGCGAATTTGCTCTTTATGTGTAAATTGCTTGGCTTCTGCATTATGTTTTTATGGTCGGTTTGCCAGGGAACTGTGGCTCTTACCAACGTACATATGTTTCTGGGCACTTTCAGGTGTTTTGTAGAAACGTCAATTGTGTGTGCAGAGGGTTAAACGCGGCAACTGACCAGCTTAACCCATTTCCACTGGCGCCACACCGCTGATTATGGTCTTTTGAAAGTTTGTGGGCCCTTTGTTATGAGCCGCGCCAAATGTTTGGGTTAAGTGTTGGTTGTATCCCGCATCCTAGTTTCCAGTGCCCATTTCCCAACCCGAATCCCGACCCCAGTACTCACCGCAGTTGGGCTTGCCCCGTGTGCGTGTGTTGGCGAACTCGACTCCGTGCTTGTCCACGCACCAGCAGACCCCCACCGAGTTGTGGCACTGGGTGGGCTTGTAGAATCCCTGGATGTCGCAGTCCGGTGCGTAGGCCCCTAATTAGTTTGCGGCGCCACAAGGAGGGAGAGAGAAGAAAGTGCAGCGTTTTAGTGGGGCAACTTGGTGGGGCAGTAATGGGTGGGTTAGTTTTGTTATCGGTGAGAAGCGGCACAAGCAAGTTGTTGCTGGATCTATTTTGTTTTTGGGTTTCGTATAGTAGGGTCGTGTGGCGGGCGAACAAAGGAAGAAATTATATAGTTATATATATATATATTTTATAAGAGGGTTTCCAAAAAGGCAAACACAAAAAGCATCGGACTGTGGCGGTTTCTACAGCGGGGGTTTTGGGGGTTTCGGGGGTTCTGAGGTTGCGAAAAAGTTCTGTGTTGTTGTTAAAAGTGTTTAATTTGCTGGCTTAAAAGTTGGAGATATAGAAAAAACGGGGCAGCGAGCACAAAACGAAAGTTAACAACGAAAGCGGCGCGAAAAAAAGGTTACTTCTGTTAACTGCTTTGTGTTTGAGTGTGTGTGTGTGTTGGTGTTGTTGGTTTTTCAGCAGAGTGTTTAAGTGTAAGTGTGTCAGGGTTTCTATTTAGCTGTCAGGCGCTTAATTATAGTTTGAAAAAGGTTCCAACGCGTGTAAAGTAGGAGCAAAGAGTGTCAGACAAACAAAAACTAAGCGGGCAACAAAGCGCCGTCCGAAAGAGATGGCAGGTAGCACGACAGAAAGAGACGGAAACAGAGGCGGCGAAAGAGATGGCAATAGAGGCGGTAGTGAAGGTGAAAGTAACGAAAACCAACTGAAACCAAATTACTCTTAGCGCGCTTATTATCTTTTTTCTTTGGTCTTTTTTAGTTTGGTTGTTTTCTAGTTGTTGTTGTGGTTCATATTTTTTTTTGGGTGTTTGGGAATATACATAAATAAGGCCCAGGAGACCCCGCACAACTCATACGAATATATAGAGAGAACATAGAAGTATTAGTGTTATGTAGCCAGAGAAATGTCCACCTGTACCTATCTCACCTGCAAAGTCGCCGGCGATTCTCCGGCGCACGGCGGCACAGGGGCGATCCGTCTTCTCGAAGCACCGGCACCACTCCCTGGTATTGATCGAGCTGTCCGTGTCCAAGTCGCAGGTGTCGATGAACGGCTTGATGCACCGCTCGTTCTGGTCGTGCTCCAGGTCGTACATCTCCTGCAGCGACAGCTGCCCGTCGTTGTTCAGGTCCAGGTGGCCGAACATCCACTTGGCCTCCGTCTTGCAGGCGGGCGGGAAGTGGGCCTTCGACTTCTGGCTGTGCTGGCGCCGCTTCTTGCTGTCGGCCATGATCACCGAGAACCAGTCCAGCAGCCGGTTGCCAATCGCCGTCAGCTGCTGCGGCTTGCACTCCGCCGACTTCGAGGGGTAGGCTGTGGGGGGATGATAATAGATCATTATAATATAATTAGAGATGTTTTTCTTTATAGATAGTTTGGTCCATTTTCGAGTTAAGTTACATTAGGATCTTAAGAGTGTCGAGTACACTACCCTTTATACTTAATATTTTTAGTTCTACCTGGGAATCAAATTCCATATCATACCAATATGCCTTTCGAACTTTATAAATTCTTTTTAAGAAATATTTTTGTAGTGTTAGTTATTTCTTTTAATTTCCAGTTTATCAGTGATGAATCATCGTAATAAAATGGATAAAAAGTGAAGTAACCAAAATTCATTCGATTTGTGTTTTAAGAGTCTTTAAATAACCAATAAAAAATTATATTTTGTAAACTTATAAATTTCTTAAGCAATTGAAAATAGATAGTAGATAAAAACTTGTATAATTTGATTCGGTTCGTTAAATAATCTTCAATAAGTCTTGGAAATATTTCATGAAATTATAAGCATACTGTTGGTAGTGGCCAAATTTGCCCGATATCTATTTGTGTTTATTGGGAATGCCTCACCATTCAAGTTGGTGTTCTTATTGAACTTCTGCTGCTGCTTCTCCACCACCTCGTTGTAGTTGCGCATCTTGTGCTTGTCCTCCTGGTACTTGGAGTCCTGCCAATTGCAAAACAGTTAGGAATACTGGATACAGGGACACCACAGGGGGCTTTGGGCCACTCACCTTCTTGTAGGCCGTGTACTTGAGGTACTTGTAGTGCTTGTTGTCGTATTTGATCTCCTCGGGCGTAAATGTGTACTGGGCATTAATGTGGTTATAATGCCGGTTATTGTCCTCTTTGTCCTGCGGAATAGCCAACATGAAAATGTCTTAAAATATCGATAGGAAATATATATAATTGATTAACTTACATTCATGATTGTGTTAAAGTCGTTGTTGTTGCCGCCCATAATATTGCCGCTGTTCATCATGATATTGTTGTTGCTGCTATCCTTGTAGGCCTGCTGTTGTTGTTGTTGCTGCTGCTGTTGTTGGTCCAGGCTGATCTTCTTGTTGTACTTGTTGTAGCCGCCTACACGTTGCAGCCGCTTTCCATCGACGTTCTCTGTGGAAAATAAAAAGGCCAAGTGGCGAAATGGTCAGGAAACCGCTGGAACAGGCCAACTTTTTGCATCCGGGCATCAGAACACCCGCCTGGAACCCCCCAAATTCTGTTTCTCTGCTTTATTTTCCGGCCAACATTGCCCTCTCAGCTGTGCAAAATTGAAAATTAACGTGGCTGACTGGCTGAGTGGTTTTGGGGGCCCCCAATAACAATGGCAGCGTCGGCTACTTGTTCGCCGGCCTATTAAATATTTAACAAGTGATGTGCCGGGGCAAAAATATATTTAAAGCCAAAGCCATTGTTTGGTAATTGGAATTTTTAATTGCCAGCTTTTGAGGAGGTTTTTTCTCTTCCCTAACAAATTGCGTTTAGCAGGCAGCTCAGTTTTTTGCAGCATACTTTCATGGGCAAACAACGGGCGACTAAGCCTGTCGCAAAATATGCATGCAATTTATTTTGCAGTCTACGTAAGTCCTTCGTAGTCCTTCGTGGTCCTTCGACTCTGGCCAACTGCCAGGCTGTAGCTCATTATGCGGAGGCATTTGATTCTGGTCTGGACGGGGCCATGTTATTTGTTCCCGGCACTCTTAGTCCGTTTGTTACGGCTAGGATTTGGATATAGACTCACCCTTGCAGGGACAGAATCCTTTGCAGGCGATCCGTATGGACGTCGAATGTATGCAATTGTGATAATCCAATCTGCATAGTGATGAGTAGGTTCTGTTGTCAGCACCGCACAGGAACGTCGGCTTGGCCACAGGACACGGCTTGCAGTTGCTACGAAAAAAAGGGGAAAAAAGCGGAGTTAGAATGCCGCCTGAAATCAGAAAAGTAAAACTCAAGGGGCGCAACGGCAACAAATAGATGACATGCAAAATTAATTTTTATGCAAATGAAGCCTGCGTCTTTCCATATCCCTCTCTCTACATATAATACCATTTTTTTTTTTGTATCTCTGTCCACATGTCCCCACCTCTGGTGGACAATTTGTTGAACAGGTAGGAGAGCAGCGGAGGTCCTTGCTTATACATTTATTTAAATATTTATTTAATATGCGCTGCACGCACGCCCAGGCAAACAGGCGAGCCATGAGATTGGCTCGGGGACTGGGGAGCAGGATGTGGATGGGGCACAGGACGAAACTTTATTTAATAATTTGAACAAATATTTAAACTGCCAGCGTCAAACGAAAAGTACCCGGGGTAAACTCATAATTTAGCTTTTCGTACACACAACTCCATTCCATTGTACGTAGCCATTATCCTTTCAATTCCTTTAGCAACATTTATCCTTTTTTAATTGCTTTAGCCCTTTATCTCCTGCCAATCAATTATCTTAAAAATTCAAAAGAAAATCACACCCCTCAACTTATTTCTTTTCCCCTGTTTTTAATAAATAAAACCAACTAATCGATTATTCCAATTAATAAGTGCCACTGCAGTGGCCATCCATTCAATAAAAAAGTGTGAGTTTTTTATCTGCTTCGATGTCGCTTTAATTGGCCTGCCACGAATTCGCCACCAATTGCCACGAACCCTATTTCATAATTTTATTCAGAGATATATATTCTCCGTTGTTTGGGCTTGCCGTTGGCATTTTTTTCGTCTGGTAACAAATAAAATTTGCACATTTATTTGGCTGTACAACGCCGGGTGAGAACGAATGAAAAGCAATTTGCCTAATTGCCCCAATTTGGCAGTCATAATTAGAGGATTTCAGCGGGCTTTTGTTTTTTTTTATTTTAAGAAGTAATAATTGAAAATTGGCCTGCTTTTCGGGTCAAGCTTGGCTTTGCAACTGTCACTTGTTTGACTTTGCCAAATAAACTTTAAACATAGATAAAGCCTTGGGTACACAACTGTTAAGTGCAGAAGAATATATTCGTAAATTTAATAAAATAAAAGAATAACTAGATTTGTCAAAGGACTTTGGATATGTGCATCTGTATCCCCTAAGCTGGCCAATTTGATTGCAGAGCCAAAGTAAACGTACCAATGGCCAAAACCAATGTAAACATATTCCCGGATATGTATATCCCTATATCCTTAACTTCCCCCCTGTGTTTGTGTGTGTGCACAGCTTTTAATTAAAAATTCTCTCGCATGTTCTTTTGCTCGCTTCCGGTTCGCTTTGTTTGCCCTGCTTCGCCGGATTGTTTATACAAATTTAATGAAATTCTTAGGGCCAAGTAAATAGTGAGACGAATAAATTTTGATAATGCGATCCTTGGTCAATGACAGCGACCATAGAGTTGCCATTGCCGATGGCATCTTGAATGGCCCGCCCAGCATCTGCGGTTGCTTTGAGCAAATTGCCCATCAAATGCCGGCTTCGTGTCTCACTCCCTCGTAAAATGTGTAAATTTTTACTCAAATATTTGCTTTCAATTTTGCAACCCCATCCCATTCGAGCCACCGTGAACCAAGTTTTCGGGACCCAAGTCTCCCTTTGAGCGGCTCCAGTACCTGCTGCCTCTGTACCCCAAAATTGCTGGAGCCGACAGCTTCATGTGCTTAGACCACAAAACAGCTCAGTGGTTTCGAATAACTGCCAAGGACAGAGAGCCCCACACAGCCGAGTTGAGGCAGCTTGAGGTGAGATCTGAACTATGGTATGTGCCCTATCCCAACGGGGCCTTCTGGAATCCCTACAGCTTCCTTTCCAGCGAAGCACTCTGTTCAATTCTTGAAAGCAAAACAAGTTTAAAATAAATTTTAAATAAAGGAAAAGCAAAAGTATGAATAAATATATAAAAACAAACCAGCCAAAATGGCATAAGCTTTACGATACGAAATTTAAATTAATAAAAGAGAAATGATAAATGTAAGAAGGAAAAATATTATGACATGAAAAGTTTTTATATAAATATGGACATATATCCATATAAGAACTTTAGAATACCTTATATGTGGGAAAATGTGAATACTTATTGCACAATATAATATTAATCTTGGATTTAAGTTATAAAAGTAGTAGATACTTTCCAAAATTCTAAAAATGGCATTCTAAAAACAAATTATACATAAACACTTTTTATAACTAAAGAAAGGTACAGATTAAAACTAATAAAAACCACAAGAATTTTAAGAAATATGTTATAAATTATGATAAATATAATTTTGTCAAACTGAACTAATAAAAATTCGATTTTATCCACAGCTCTTCTTATAGACGCCACTGTGCGATGGCATATTGTTGCAACAAACAATGCCCGTCTCACACATGAGTTATGGCCCGATCTCGTTTTGCAGCTGGTTGGGAAATGTGTGTTTGGGTATTGTGGAGGTTGCCTGGCATTTTGGTCTATTAGAAGTGCCCTGCCCCCGCCCCCACTACCTACCCCTGAAGACCCTTTCACTGGGGCAGGTCTTTTGTTTGACTTGCGCCTGAATGGAAAGACAAGAACTGGAGCAGCTCCCGCTGCCATGATGAGTGGCAAGTGCTGTGGCTCAAACTATTGATTTTGCCCACGGCGTGACACATTCATATTTCATGCCATTGACATAGATACACATATGCAAAGCGGGGACTTTTCGTGAAAGCAAAATTGAAAAGGAAAATTCGTAAACGTAAAAGAATAGGGGAAATATGTCAAAAGCCATTGTTAATGTCATCGCTGGGAGCTGAAAATGGGGAATGTGATCGGGGCGCGTGATTTGCCTATAGATTGATTTTTACACTCAAACACCCACCGTGCCGCGTTGTTTGGCAAGTGGATTTTAATTCAATTACAGTCGCCTGAGAAGGCACATAGAAACCAACAAGCGCCATGAAATCCATCGCCTTACTGGCCCCAGATTTCTAACTACAATATATTTCTTTTATTTTATTTTTTTTTATTTTATTTTCAGATAAATTGTTTTTCATTTCAAAATATACCAACGCCAAAGGATCAGAACGAAAACTTTGGACCAGTGTCAGGAAGCGAGCTTGAAATTAAACTTTGTTCGAACAAAAACACAACTGATAAACAAGACGAAAATAACCAAGCGAAAACATTTTTATAACACTCGGGTGGGGGCTAAATATCAAAGGATTGAGAAGTGGGACACGAGTCCAAGAAGTTGGCTATTGGTTGGACCTTGTGTAAACAAAAGTTGAGGAGCTTTTAGAATGAAACTGTAGACAAGGCCATCAAAATAGAATTTTGTATATAACTTTAAGTATATAAGCAGTTATTGAACTTAAGGCCTTCGAAAATGTAAAATTTCTTATATACTTGTATAGCATTTAATACCTACACAACTTTCTATTTAGAAATTAATCTGAATAGGAAGTATTCAGAAGTCTGCTTTCTCGTTTAAAAATATACTAGATATTTGTTATATCCATTATTGTAAAAGTTTATAAGAAATATTTTTCAATATCAATGTTGTGGGGTACATCCTTGAAAGTGTGTAAAAATGTGCGGGAAACGTTTCCAAATATTTTCAGAAAGGAAATTGACTGTTTGTTGCCAACGACTTCCTATCGCTGCTGGGTGCAATCGCAACCCTTTTCCTGTGGAAACCCAAGCCAATCAAGCCTTGACACCGACTCGGCTTTGACTTCATTTTCCGGGCTCTGCCGCTGGCACACCTGCTCCTGGTCCTCCTCCCAAGGAACTGCCCTTTTCGGGCCCTTCTTGGTGGCACTGCTCGCGTGCCAGTCCACAATTTGGGTTAGGGTCAAAGCGATAACACGGAACAAGTCAAGGGATAGGGATCCGACGACGGCACGCGTCAAAGGGTAAAGGCCGTAAAGCTGTCGTTGCGGCCCATTGAACCATTCAGCCAGAAGTATGCCACTACCAAACATCCAAAAAGCCAACAGCGGTAGGAGGGCAAAAACAGGCCAGGGCCCCATTGCCCAAAGGCTGCGTGCTCAAAAATGTACTACACCACTGTAAATTTATTGCGGAATTTTTATACACGATAAAACAATTTGTTATTAGCATGGCGACCGTGGAAATCAGGGGGAGTTTGGAGTGCGGGCGGGGCCGCATGTCAAAGGTGACCCGACCCCCCGTCGTCAACCCTTTTTGTGGACCCGAATTTGCTTAATGAAATGTAAAGTCCCACACAAAGGCAATCGCAAAAAGATCGGCCCAAGAGTTAAGCACTCGAATTGTACACTTAGAAAAATATATAGGCAGAAAGGATATCTCGAAATGAAAATATAAAAAGTAATTTGGTAGTCTAGTAAAAAAGTTTATAAAAGTAAACATTTGTATTACTAGGAAATTTCTAATGACCCAGATCTTACACTCTATACGATGTATTATGCTACTAAACTAGAAATATATCTCTAGTGAATTTAAAAAGAAGTGAAACAGATATCTTAAATATATTTAAAATCGTCTGTGTTACTTTTTTATTTAAGCCGACACTATCCTTTATAACATGTTATCAAATTGTTAGATTTTTTCTGGTGACATAAAAATATATAAAATAGGTAAAGGGGGTTGCCAATGAGGTTTCAAACAAAATCGTATGTGTGTAAAAGTATGCAGTAAATAAAGGATAGTCGTCTTTCTAAATGATTTCATTGTACTTCTAAGTTCATCATATATTGTTTCTAAATATTAAAAACAAATTTGGTGTGACAACATCTTAAAGGAAAACTTTCCGAACCTTACAAAAATAAAAGGCAAGGAGAGAGGAAGATAATTGGGATGGTCCTTTACAAGTGAGGGCTTAGTTCTTAAAAATGTTTATCAGTGTACTTACTCCAACTCCTCGTCGTCGTCCTGCTGAATGGCGGAGGGAGCTGCAGGAGGCTGGGATTGCTGCTGCTGCTGTTGCTGTGACTGCTGCTTATCGCCGGCGGCGATGCTGTTCTCGTAGAAGACATCATCCTCCTTGGAGTCCTCGTCGTCGGCCAGGCTGAGGCTCTTATCTTCGTCGTCGGTCTCCTCGTTGCCCTGGACATTGGCCTGGCCATTGTTTTGGCCCGTGGGGCTGGCGTTGCTGCTGCCGCCGTCGCTGCTGTTGTCCTCGTCGTCGTTGTTGATGTCCTCCGCATCCTGGCTGTCCTGGTTGTCCTGCTGGTTGACACGCCGCTTGGCCTCCTCCTCCAGATACTTGGCCTTGGTGATTATCTCATCACTGGAATGCGAAATATGGTTCGGGTTTAAGTTTAGAAGGCCTGCGGCTCGGACGTCGCAATTTAATTGGCTCGTCAGGAGGGAAATGCCCCAAAAAGTACGTACCGATTCTTGTGGAGCTCCTTCTTCGACACGCAAACGGCACTGAACTCGTCCTCCAACAGGCAAATTTCACGCTTCTTGCAGTTCAGCGGTCGGCAAAGGTCACCTGCAAATAGGGCAATTTAATTTATTAATAGGTCATATTGTGCATATATAAAGTTTTGTGTGAAAACGTAATTTCCCGAAGCCTGTGTAACTCACTCGAGGGATCGTGTATCCAGCGCTTGTGCTCGCCCAGATTCTTGTTGTTCTGCGTGTTCTTGTTTATCTGGAAGTGAGAGAACAATAAATTGCATGTGAAACATTTGCTAGTTTAATTTTGTTATTTAAATGCATAAAAAATGCAAAGTGCACACACAGCACACAGCACACAAGCCAAACCGAACTGACGTCTGTCAAAATGCACACATGCACAAATGGCATCCATTCAGACCCACTGAGGCAAACACACACAGGGCGTATGCGTAATGGCAGTTCACATGGACTTTCAGAACACTATGGCATATTTGCACTACAGGGGGAAAAGTTAAAAAGCAAACAGTATCGAGTCAGGGGAGAACTGAAAAAACTAGGTACGAGATGGGGTAGTGTCATATGGGTGTATGCCTTTCTAATGATGATCAATAGTTCATCTGTTATGGCAACAAATGGAGCGTTAGATTCACAGATTAAAGCTAGGAAAAATAACATTTTTTGCGAGCAGGAAAAACTCATATTGCTTTGTATAGTCCGAAAAGGCCTCCCCGGCTGGCAAACAAAAATGCACGTCCAAGTGAACATATGCAAATCCGATTGCATACTAAAAATATGGCATATTCCTGCCTTGCTTAGTTATGCGACACTCGGTGCAGATTTATTTTAATTTAATTCAATTCAGCACGTTGCTTAAGCTCTCCCAGCGAAACCATCCACGAAAATGGTGTGTATTTTCCCATTTCCTGGGCATTGTGAGGCGAACCGAAATGTTATTAAGTGCAATGGTGCGTATGCATAATATTTAACTTGTCTATAAAATTTATGATGCCCCAACAGCATCTGCGGCAACAAAAATAGCGACTGCCACTGCTGCTGCTGCTGTTGGTTAAATGGGGAAAATAAGCTTTGAAAAATGGGGAAAATAAATAAACCACCCACCCTGAGCTCACGTTGACTTGACAGTTTTGTATTTGGAGTTTGGGCAGCCGTTGCATGGGCATGTGATACTGCAATCGCCGCTGTCAGTTGGCTTAATGAAAGCGACAGGAGCTGCAGGACACCAACTGAGGCAGGAACGGCTGAAAGCTTCCAGCCTGGCTGGTTGCAAATGTTTTCCGCCCACATGCACCCAAACACACAGCCCGTTTCGAGCGCGAAATCGCTCAAGTGCGAAGTGGCAATTGCGGGACACACATCCACTGGCAACACCCATCGCCACCCATTTTCATCCCACTTTCATCCCACCCCCCTTTCACGCCCATCGTCCTTTCCCTGTAATGCAATAAACTCGTCCAGGACGTGGACGCAGGCAATTTGCATGCGTTAAAACGCAATTTGTGCGCGTTTCCTGGCCGCGGCCGCAACGTTCCTGCCCCCGGTTCGGAGCCCTCCATCCTTACCCCCATCCCCATCCCAAATGCCTTCTTCCGATGCCTTTTTCCTACCACTTTACCAACACCCCACGCCTTCTGGCACATTCCGATGAGACTCTTCATCGTACCGGGATCTCTTGCAGCTTTAATACGCTCGCCTGTGATTGCAGTGCAGTGCGCTCCACTAAAAAAAAAATATATTAAGCCCCTAGGGTTAAATAATATTAAAAAATTATTCACCAAACAACCACAAAAACTGTAAAACAGCCTGCGGGTAGGAAAGAATTTAATAAAAATGTCTTTCCTTAAAAGTAGATTTTTTGCACGCTAGTCCTCACTAAAATATATTAATTATTATTTTTCAAAAGGAATTGTATTTTTACACTAAACTTTTCAGAATCCAATATCAAAATTGTTTAAAGAAAAGAACAAGAACTAAAAATAAATTTATGTGTCCAAAAGTATGCAGTAAATAAATGAATCTGAATAAATTGAGTAAGGTCCTGTGCTCAAAAATTTTGTTGCATACTTTTGGGCACCTAAAATTACATTTAAGAGTTTGCTTTTTAATTTTCCACTTTGCAAAGTTTAATTGTATGTTTTCCTATTGCCCGCTGTTAAAATAAATTGCAACTTATGAGCCACCTATGTTTTAGTCCCTTAAAAAAATATGCTGCTTTATCTATTTTAATATTAAATGTTAGAAATTAAGAAGAGGCCATCTTCGTACTAGATTTTAACGAATATAGCTTTTTCATATCCAACTTAAAGCCCTGGTTTTGTTTTCTCTGCATGGGTATGTGGATCTGCGGCTGTGTTCGCTGATTGGCTTGGCCGGCAATCCGTGCGGCCTGCTTCTGTGGCGCCCCGTTTGTTGGCTTTAATTGCGCTGCGTTTGCTGCGGTGGCGGTGGTGCTGGTGGTACTGGACAGGTGGTGCTGATGCCGGGGGAAGCCTGGTAACCAGGGTGGTGCTGCTATCACCGGCGTTGGCCATGCGATTGACCTTATTGTGGCTTTTTACGGGGCGCGTGATAAACTTGCGCACAGCTGTGCAAAAGGCAACACGGTGACATGACCCAAACAGCATGGCATTAAAAAATGCCCCACTAAACTGGGTCAAAACAGCAGCTGCAAGTGAAACATAATGCAACACAGCACCATCCCCAGTGCACTAGGGCTGGATAAAGGAGCCACCAGCCAACACCACCCACAAGTTGGCAAAAGTTTGCCAGCCGTTTAACCTCTTTGCCAGATTTCTGGCTGTTTAAGTGGCTGAGCTTATTAAAGCCCATTTAATTGGCGGTGCTCCACAGGCGCCTTCAAGCAAAACTTGACCCTAATTTGGAAGTCCCTCGAGAAGTGGAAGAAAACCTAGGAGTGAAGAGGGAGTCCCTGGGAGTGGAAGTCGAGCTCTTTGGAGCCTGGAGCCTGGATCCTTGAGCCTCGAGCTCTGGGGGAACTATTTTCCGTGGTTTTGAGTTTGGGGCAAAAGATAAAGGCGGCATTGTTACAGACGCCATTTTTGTTGCACCAACAGCTGCATTGTTCAGACCACATGCCACGCCCCTTTCGCCCCTCGGTCCGCCCACTTTTTCACCGCAGTGTGGCAATCTGTCAAGCTTTAAATTGAATTTACGACTTTGTTTTCGTTGCGGACTTATTTCATCTTCCTTTGTTTTCTAGGAGCCGCTGCCTCTGCAATTCCTTTATTGTTTTCTTTATTTGCCAAGGGAGGAATAGCAAATATTTTAGTGGTTACTTGGCGTTTTTCGAGTGGGAATGTCAATTTCGGTTGCATTATGTAAATGTAATTTTTAAGTTGACTATGCCCCGCAATCGATATCTTAAGCCCAACCCAAATTCACATTCGAATCCACAACCAAATCCAAATCCTTTGTGCTCCATTTAACCTTCGCTCATGCATTAATTCAAACCGATTTCAGCTGAATCGATCGATGGCCATATATCTTCTATCCCCTGGCACATAACTCATTGCGGCGTTCGGCAATCAGCGCGGCCAGAAAAGAAGTAAAAATGGGCATTAAATCGAAATTTCGACGAAATTGGAATTGCAACTGGAACGGGGCGTGGCTCGGCCCGAAAATTGTTGTAAATTATTCAGCGGACATCAAATGACTGCCAATGCTCCTACCATTCAATCAATAAAATATGAACGCGGTGAGGTCGGGAAAATATGGGAATTGTTCGGGTCCGCAGCATTGTGTGGCAATTAGAGCAAAATAGATCAGGATTGAAGAAGGAACTATACACAGGGAAAAAACCAAAAGAATTGATTTGATATAGGCATGGTAAATTTATTAAGTATTATTTTTGCCATTGAATAATGTAATCTTGATATTGATTATGGCATCAAAAAGAAAAGAAAAGAGCGTGACAGCAGTATTTTAAACTCTCCGAAAGAGTAAAAGTTTGCAAAAAGCAAGACGGCGAACATATCAAAGTGAAAAAAGGAAGAATTGATAGTAAAATCCATCATAATGATCATCATATCTTATCAACTTTTTCTCTGTGTATGCAAATATCCATTGATATGCTAAATGCAGGCCCGAAAAATGACCAACTGACTGACTGACTTCGCTTCTAAATTATGCACTCCACTTGAAAAATGCATTAGCCCTAACCCCCGGAATTTATGTGTCCGCATAGGAAAGAATGGTATATGGTATGTGTGTCCCCAATCCGCCAGGGCCATCATCCATGCTGAGTCAGATGGGACGGAGCTCACATAAATTGCACATTTTCGTGCACACAAAATGGTAAATCAATTCCTATTACTATTACAACCCAGCGGATGGCCCCTAAGCCGGCTGTCCGGATTTCGGGCTGGCACATTTCCGTAGTCGGATCCGGTTTCGTGGCAGGGGGTGAATCCAAATTCGAATCCGAGAACGAATCCGAATCCATCAATATAAAGCCTAGACCAGAGTTTTCAAGTGTCCAGAGCGGACTTAGGGCCAGGAAATTGCATTCTTCGCGCTGGCACAGAGTGTCACCAGAATTCGGGCCATCAAATTCCCAATCCACCGATTGGAAATGGAAATGGGAAAGTTAATTGCTCTGGTGCCCATCCTCCCACTGACTTATTAGTTATGGGCGACTCATTAAAAGCGCTGTCACTGTCGCTGTCACATGCATAAATTACACCATAATCTCATTTTAATGGTTAATTAAATTACCATAACGTTCAGCTGTCAAAACTGATGTCACCCCCTGATTTCCAATCGTTAAAACGGAAAATGGCAAAATTGCAGGTGGAAAATATTTATGTCGGAGGCAATAAAAAGAATTATGCGATTCGTGCTTTAAATAAAGCATGGCATGCAGGACAATAAACCTGGGCCCACCTGCTATGAAACGTGATCCCCGGGAAGGCCTATCCTTGCCGTTATGTTTATGAATCATAAATGCATTTTGCAACTGGCAACCCAGACTGCAATGCAGTCATAAAACATTTGCCGCTACAAGGCTGCGGAGGGAAACTGCAACAAATTGCAACTAGTGCAACATCATCGTGGCCAACAAAGGCCACTAAAATGTGCTTACCTGTGTGGAAGAGATACACTCGGTTACATACAAGGTTGCAATTCCTATTTATAAACATGGTGGCTGGTGGAATGAAAAAAAACAAAGGGCAGACCATGGAAAGCACTCTGAAAAAGCCGCACTCTGGAGAATTGTCTGGTGGCGGAGTGGTAACCATCTGATTGCTGGCATTTTTTATGTCCTGCATTTGGTAAACCGGAAACGTGTTTCGGTGGGTGTGGCTTCGAGACTCGGAGATTGGAACAAGTTTATTACAAATCCCGGCCCATAAACACTGGCCAAGATGCAGGACCCGGATAAAGGTGGAAAGTTATGATGCCATGCTGATGCTGCAGGGATTCCGGATATGAAGGAGGCCAACGGCTCTAAATGCATTACGGAAAATCGATTATATCTCTGGGCCCTGGCCATTAATCAGTCAGTCAGGCATTACTTGGTTAGAAATAGGAACTGAACTCAACTCGACTCAACTGGACCGGACTCCCTGCGATATGCGGGCGATGGCAGCCGGCTAATGGGGGCATTTAAAAGCTTTCAACTCCCGGTGAGCAATGTGCCCCGGCCACGCCACAAAGGGCACAGATATGTATGCAGTTTGCAGTATACAGTCTACACTTTGCAGCGTTAAATGCTCGCTCCTTAAGCGCCAATCCTTTAATAAGCCCGCCACACCCAGTCACACGCTTCGTGCCCCCAAAGTGCGGTGCATTTTCACCGATTGAATAGTTCAATCAATTAGTTAATTGCAGTTCTGGTCGAACGGAGTGCACCGCACAAATCGAGGCACTTAGCAGCGGTCATTAGCAGAGGGCAAGTCCTGTGAGTCCTGCTGCGGATCCGGATGTGAGTGGGGGCGATGTGATTGCCAGGAAGGAGCCGAGCTTGCCAGCTGCCAGTTTGCCGGCTATTCAAGCTTGCCAGGAAACCAGATAGCTGGAAATGACACTGGCCAACTCGCAATCCGACGGGCTGACACACGTGGTTTGCTCACGGGAAACAAAAGGGGTTTAATATGAAATTGAATTTAATAACATTTGGGTTTTGTTATTAAGGAAGCTTCTCTGATAAAAATGGAACAGTAGAAATAAATATCTGCCTATTAAATAAAAATATTAGGTGCTTTGTTAGTCATTTCGTTTAGGCATTTTGTTATTTAATGAAAATAAAGTTTATATCAAATAATCTTTAAATTAACTTTAATTGACTAAAATTGTTTATTTCAATATTTCCATATCTAAAACCAATAAAAACCGCAATGGATGAATAGCGAAGAGAAACTATTAAATTTGATTTAAAGTGATTTTTATGCTCAACAATTTTTTTGGAAACTAAATTAAATTAAATCAGTAAATTTGTTTTCAAGTACCTACAACTTTCTTTATCCAAAGATGTAAACAAAGGTAGTATATTGTTTAACATTGATTTAACCACATCCTGTATTTTTTCCTGTGCAGCGACAATTAAAAATCCTTTAGCTTTGACAGGGGCGAGCTGGCGAAATGGGACTGCAATTCATTGCCACACATCACGACCAACTGTCCGCCTCCGAGGAGAAAGTGGAAAAGAGGGCGTGGCAGACAAGAAATTGTCGCCCGCGCCCAAACGCAAACACACACTCGCACTCGCACTCACACTCACTCACAGTGGGCCCGAATGAAGTAGCGGAAAATGAAGTTTTTCCGAGTTACATCAGCAACTCCCAGACAGAGCAAACAAAAACTTTGCAAATTGCAATTCATCGCTCACGCAAAAGGGGCTGAAATGGTGGTGGTGGCACTGAGCTGAATGTGCTGGGTTCTTAATAGAAAATAAAAGCGAGGCAAAAATCATGTTTTATTTTCCGCTTTTTCCCGCCGCTAACCTCCGCCTTCCATTTTCATTTGCAAGCCATTCAGAAGGGCGAAGCGCACCCTGGATTTTCCAGGCAGCCATTACAGCCCAGCGAAAAATGGCGGCGGCACCCGGAAGTCGACTGTTGCTGCTGCCCTCTCTGTCTATCCGTCGTCTATCTCTGTCCCCCCTATCTCTGTGCCCACCCTTTGATTCCACTGTCGAACTCCGCTGATGAGAAATGACAGGCAATAATGCCGTTTGCCGTGCTCCATCTGCATTTATCATAACTTTTGTGTGTTATTTGCTT
Organism: Drosophila subpulchrella; assembly: GCF_014743375.2. Classification (NCBI taxonomy): domain Eukaryota; kingdom Metazoa; phylum Arthropoda; class Insecta; order Diptera; family Drosophilidae; genus Drosophila; species Drosophila subpulchrella. The sequence continues at coordinate 10,699,052 of NC_050609.1, forward strand.
TGATGGCGCTGCTTTGGCCCGCGGGTGTTGTTGTGTTTGCTGTTCATGTCCTGTAATCTCTGTTGCTGTAATTGCCAAGTGCGATCCTTGCCTGTTGCCTTCTTATCTGTCCCATCGCCCTCTGGTTCCCCTTCACAGAGATTCGTCCTTTCGGAGGGTCCAAAGTTTATGCCCGTAAGTATGCTATGATTTCTGCCTCGACTGCTTCTGAGCTGCACTTTTAGCACAGAAAATAAGAGCACTTTTAAGTACACATAAAGCTCTCTCTAGTCAACTAAGTCAGTTAATGGTAGGAGTAATAAAACAGAATTACTCACAAGTTGGCTTTTACCCATTTTTTAAGTATGGCTTCTCTTTCTCGTAATGCTATTTACAATTTGATGAGAAGTTTTACTTAAATTGGATAAATTCCTATTGAACATTTAGTTAATTAATTAATTATTGGTAAAAAAAGAAAAGAAAAAATAAAAAAAAATATTTTATTGATATAACCTTCATTACCATTGCACAAGATATATATTGTATTTATTATAGTATTTTCAGTCTACATATTTTATTTTCTTGACTTAACTAGAACATAACTTATAATTTAATTTATGTAACTTAGAATTTATAGGTTAGAGATAATTTAAAAATTTTCTTTTAACCAGAGAATAAACAAATTAAGTTATATCTTATTAAAAGAAATGTTTAGCTCATGATAGATACAAAAATAATAAATAAGAAATTATTTCTGTGGTATTAATTCCCATATATTGTTTCTTATTTACCTCGCCCTATATATTCTACTAAATCGAATGCACTTTAATAATTTATTTTTCTGAGAGTTAAATATAGAATTCAAATGCCCAGCAGATTACTTTTCCCTTGAAAGGCTGATATTGACTTTTGTTCAGAAATTTAAATTAGAGCATGTAATCTCCGCCCGAGCCACACTTTGTGTGCTAACACAAAACCACTTCATATTGAGGCAGTCCGGCTCACTGCCAATTTTGAATGTAATTTAATTTATGCAGAATCAAAGCTGATTATTTGCACCGGCCGAAAGTGCATCCAACCAAATTTGTAATACACACCCCCCGCAAACATGCAGCTAAATAAATATTTGATTTGCTTTATTGCATCGGGCTATTGGTAGCTGCATAATTGAACGTCGAATGCGATTAATGGCCAAAGCAAACAGGAATCGAGGCCATTGAATTCCGGGAATTGTGAATGCTGAGCTTCACAATTAAAATTAAAGCTGGGGGATTTATATTTGAAAAGTGTGTAATAATTATCTTTAATCAAGCGATAAATGTCGATCAATTAAGTTATGACTGCTAATTATGTAAACACGCACTTTTTTTTGCCAGAGACCATTTGCAGAGGCTTTATGGATGTGCATCCAATTTGCAGGCCGAGTGCTCCACATTTTGATGACATTCGCACAACTTGTGAATTTAAAACATTTCGAGTAGTTTTGCCTTGTGCTGCATTCAGCACGCATACGCACTGTTGGCCAGCACTTTTTGTATATCGATGTCGACTGTGAGTGCAGTTTGCCAAAGTGCTTGCCAAGAGCTGAGCGCTTTTTTCACCTAATGCCTGGCACACAGAAATTGAAGCTCTACGGGAGATGCAAACGCATGCCCGCCGGATTGTCCTTGAGCTGTCAGTCCGCCCACCCCCACGCCCACTTCGCCCACATTTCCATACTACCAAAAGTTTTACCAAGGCTTTGCCCAAAGCCCGAACAAAGGGGAGTACTCGTTCTGGGCTGAGGGATATGGTAAATGGTAAATGGCAGAGCAGGATTATATCAGTTCCAGTCTTTTTTTTCGGCCAGGTAATGCGCCCATAACGGATTAGAAGAGGCCCTGGAACAGGCACCCCAAACCATGATATCCTCGGGCCCTACAGCTCTGGGACTCAACGCAAACAGTTCTCGGCGATGCCCGGATAATTGTTACAATATACAAAATTTTCATTTAGTTTATTTGCCCAGCGACAACATGTCAGCACAACAGCAACATCAGCGTCAGCAGCAGCACCAACAACTTCGGCAAGCAGCCACGCCCCCAGCTCACCATGGGCAAAAAGTAATTTAGTCGGCATAAATTAAATAAATTAATGGCTAAGAAGGATGCATATAAATTTTAAGACAAATTGAAACAGGTAACAAGTTTAAAAACATTTTTAAATATTTACTTTCACATTAAAACATTGTGGTTTCATAAATTAAGTGTTTTTAGTCCGTTTTAGACGTATTTCTAATTGATCCAAGCAAAACGTAATCGTTGAAAATGGTCTAATTCCAAATTAAAGAAATTTGTATCTAAAAATAAATCAAATTAAGCATTTACTACCAATTTATAAAAGTGAAGGTATTGATTTTCATCATATAAAAATCGCATACTCCACAATATAAATTTTTTCTTATAATATAAACAATCTAAATCCAAAAAAGAAATGGTATATCATTTTAGAATCCGATTATCTTAAATTCAAAATTTTTTCGGGGCATACTTCTAATTTATCATTTCACCAACCCTAGTAATGTTCCAAACATTTAGCCCAGTGACTCGCAAAATCCAGTAAATTACCTTTTTAGCCCACAGTGCAGCTGTGCGAGTGTTCGTGCGCAGGAAGTTTGTGTGTTTATTTGACTTATGTGACGTTGTAAATAGGGGGGAATATGAGTTTGTACGATTGTTGGGCCTGGATGTTATTTAAAATGCAGACATGTGTAGCCCGTAGTTGCTGTTATTGCTGCTGGTGCGCCATTAAAATCCCAGCAACATTGTTAATGAACTTTTAATGACTTTTTGTGAGTGCACACACTAAAACAATATCAACTTTGGCACCGAGTATATACATTGTACATTGTACATGAAAACACAAATCTCAGGGCTTCGGTTCAGCTTTTTTCACTATGGGAACAAGCGTGAAATCCAAATCTAAAACAAACTTTTCCCACACAGGGACAACAGTCGCATTGCAGCAACATTGGTTAGTGCAAGTGCAACAGCAGCAGCAACACCATTAATATGCGAAATTTTGGAGTGGCTGAAAGGCCCCAGGACCGGCAACTTGTTTACTCAGTACCCCAGTGGGCGTGTGGGCGAGGACGTGTGCAGTGCATCTTGATTAACAAATCAACTGGAATTGGAATGCGATTGCATGCGATTCATCAGTAATCGGAAATCTTGGCTGCGGGCCAAATGGAGCCACCATCCATCCCGCCCGGCCATCCTATTGCCCCGAAAGCAATGCGAAGCACTTTCGCTACGATTTAAGGAAAATAAATCCATCAGTCAGGGGGACTATCAAGTAAATGAGCCTTAAAGTGGGTTCACATGTACTGCAAAGCGTTGGTGAAATGTTTACCAATGCGGAGAGTCTTTACCAATTCGGGTGTCACAGAAATTGAATTCATTGGTTTTCAATCAATGTGTTATGAGCTGCGAAATCCGATTTGGTGAGGAAATACATTCTTAAACTTTTATTTGGGAACTGTCCCTTTTGTAAATTTAAAGTTACTTCAAGATTTGTTGGTAATAGAAATATTAATTCATTACTAAAAAAAACAAGTCTGACAAAGAAAAGACATAGTTTCGTGTTAAAAACAATATTGCTATCCACACATAATTAAGTGCCAGTCATAAGTACACCAATTTAGATTAGCCACCAAAAAGTAAACAAATTCTTCTGATAAACCAGTTTAATAGGCAAAACCGCAAGATAAAGAAATTAGGTTTAGTTTTTTTCTGCCTTATTAGCATGCTGTCTCTTTCTCCCGCTTATCGCTGATATTTAAACGCGCGCTTCTCACCACGATCGCACAGTCGTCGACGAACCAGTGTTGCGAAAGGTGTGGTGAGCGAGGTGATCTGCCGTGGTGAACTGTGAAACAGCTGTTTAAAGATCTTTGTTTGGACAAACAATTTTATTGATTACTTATCAACCGGCTAAATCCCCATTCATAGATTTCGAAATGAGTACCGCCAAGTGGGAGAACAATGAGGAGATTAAGATCTTTCGCGAATACCTGCGCATACCAACAGTGCATCCCAATGTGGATTACAGTGAGTTTTATGATGGATTCGTATATCTTTATGAGTATGCGATAAGGCGCACAATCTACATATATGACCGTACTATAAAATGTGTCTTCTATTTATAGCCGCCTGTACGGAATTCTTGAAGCGACAGGCCGCCAGCTTGGACCTGCCCGTGGAGGTTATCTATCCGGTCAACGAGCAGAATCCCGTGGTGGTGCTCAAATGGCTGGGATCCCAACCGGAGCTGCCCTCCATCATCCTCAATTCGCACACGGATGTGGTGCCCGTCTTTGCCGACAAGTGGACCCATGGTCCCTTCAGCGCGGATCTGGATGCAGAGGGTCGGATCTTTGCCAGGGGTTCCCAGGACATGAAGTGCGTGGGCACCCAATACCTGGGAGCAGTACGAGCCCTCAAGGCCACTGGCTATCAGCCCAAGAGGACCATTTATCTGACCTTTGTGCCGGACGAGGAGGTGGGCGGCCACCTGGGCATGCGGGAGCTGGTGAAGAGCGACTACTTCAAGAAGCTCAACGTGGGATTCAGCTTCGACGAGGGCATCTCCAGCGCGGACGAGACCTACGCCTTGTACTACGCCGAGAGGACTTTGTGGCGTAAGTATACTAAAGAATACGAAGGATCAAAGATATATACATATGTATATAAATAGTTTTCAAGATACTAAATGTAATGTTCTAACACAAAATTTAAAGATTGGCTTTACAAATATGTATCTAGTCGAAGGGGATTTCCTTACTTTACTTTTAAAACCTTGTAAAACTCTTTGGATTTTAATTTACCTTTCCAGCTTAGCTTATATTTTCTAGTATTCTTTATTTACTCGTTTCCTAAATCTTTGAAACAACCATAAATGTTAAACTTTTGTTTAGATTCATAACCCCCTAAAACACCTTTTAAAGTTGGAAATCCCCTGCACATTTCACGTTTATTCAATTTTCAGTTAGTTCATATTTAATGTTATTTGCCTAGATCTCCGCTTCAAGTTCAGTGGAACTGCTGGACACGGATCTCTGCTGCTGCCCAATACCGCTGGCGAGAAGCTTAACTATGTGGTGAGCAAACTGATGGAGTTCCGCAAATCCCAAGTGCAGAAACTGGCTGACGACCCTTCCCTTGAAATTGGCGATGTAACCACTGTGAATCTCACCCAACTAAGGGGAGGAGTGCAGAGCAACGTTGTTCCTCCCCTGCTGGAGGCTGTTTTTGATATCCGCATTGCCGTCACCGTGGACATCCCAGCTTTTGAGAAGCAGATTCGCGACTGGTGCGAGGAGGCTGGCGGCGGCATCGAGCTGGAGTTCGAGATGAAGAATCCCTTTGTGGAGCCAACAAAGATTGACTCGTCGAATGCCTACTGGCTGGCCTTCAAGAAGGCTCTCGATGACCTGTAAGGATGAGGCGCTCTTACTAAAGGCATTGCTTTGATATCCTTTCTTTTTTTCTTTCAGTGGCCTCAAGACACGGGTTCGAGTTTTCCCCGGCGCCACGGACAGCCGCTATGTTCGCTATGCAGGCATTCCGGCTCTAGGTTTCTCGCCCATTAACAACACTCCCATCCTGCTGCACGACCACGATGAATTCCTGAAAGCCGACACATATTTACATGGCATTGAGGTCTACAAGAAGCTCATTCCTGCCGTCGCCGATGCCTAACAACCCGATAGAAGTTTTAATATAATGAAATATTGCATTTATATGCTTTTTTAATTGTTTGCTTACAAAAATTGTTTAGGCAGGCCAATAAAAGTCTATTAAACACAATTATATACAATTAAAAGATTACCATCCATAGTGTACATCTTTATAATACCTTCAAATATTGGGCAGCTGTACTTTTTAACCGTTTTCTATATAAAAGAGGCTTTGCACGCCTAAAAAAGAAAACTACTGGTCTCTCTTATCAGCGTTCGCCAACCTCCTAACTGCTAGAACACGTAGAATATTTCGATGAATCGCATTCCCTGGCTGAATCTCAGAAACAAACATTTCCCATTAATAGAAAAAACGTTCTTAAATGAAAAAAAATTATAAAAGCCTGACTTACTTGATCTGTGGTTAATGACAGACACCCTAACCACTTTACCTAAAATTTAGGTTCGGTACCCAAAAAACCCAAGCAGGGCTCTAATTTTTAAGAACGTTCCGTCTTTAATTATATAATCTAACCGCATTTCTCTGGGTGTAGAGTCAACAGCTGATAAAGCCTTCCAGACCTAAAAACAAATATCGTCGAGGATTACAAGTCAGTCTCTTTACAGCCGCGAGCCATTCAACTCAAAATGAACACTTGCCCAGAACAATGGAAAAACGATGAAGAAATTAAAATATTCCAGGAGTATTTACGCATTCCCACGGTGCATCCGGATGTGGACTATAGTGAGGATTGCTATAATACCCCCTAGATTTGTTTTATAATCCTGATTTCCTTTGCAGCTGCATGCGTTGAGTTCCTGAAGCGGCAGGCTGGCAACCTGGGCCTACCGGTGGATGTGGTGCATCCTGTCATGCCATCCAAACCGGTGGTGATTATGAAGTGGCTGGGGATGAGCCCCGAACTGCCGGCGATTATTTTGAACTCGCACATGGACGTGGTTCCCGTATTCCCCGAGAAGTGGACCCATGACCCCTTCGGTGCCCACATGGACGACCAAGGCCGGATTTATGCACGTGGCACGCAGGACATGAAGTCCGTGGGATGCCAGTATATGGCTGCAGTTCGTGCTCTAAAATCAAGTGGCTATCAGCCCAAGAGGACTGTCTATCTGAGTTTTGTGCCCGATGAGGAAACTGGCGGCGACCTGGGCATGGCCGAATTTGTGAAGGGCGATTACTTCAAAGCCATGAATGTGGGTTTCAGCCTGGACGAGGGCATCGCCAGTGGTGATGAATCCTATCCTGTCTTCTATGCCGAGCGCACTCTCTGGCGTGAGTTCTTTTTTTAAGGGCAGTAAGCATTACTCAATAATATACTATCTTCCTAGACCTCCGATTTAAGTTCAGTGGCCATTCAGGGCATGGATCGCTGCTGCACAAGAACACGGCTGGCGAGAAGTTCCAGTATGTGCTGGATAAGCTGATGAAGTTCCGGGAAACCCAGGACAAGCTACTGCCCAAAGACCCTTCCTTGGATGCCGGCGATGTGACCACTTTGAATCTCACCAAACTTGAGGGAGGAACGCAGAGCAATGTGGTTCCTCCTTTGCTAGAAGCCATTTTCGATATTCGCATCGCCATCACCCAGGACGCGGATGCCCTGGAGAAGCAAATTCGCGACTGGTGCGATGAGGCTGGAGGCGGGATAGAACTGGATTTCATCTTAAGGTGCCCCTCGGTGGAGACCAAGATAGACGCCTCCAATCGCTTCTGGCTGGGTTTTAAGAAGGGCTTGGATGAACTGTAAGGATAACGAGATAGTAGAGTTTTCCTTTCTAATGCTGTTATTATAACAGAGGTTTGATCACCCATACGCGAGTCTTCCCCGGTGCCACCGACAGCTACTACCTTCGGCGGGTTGGGGTTCCCGCTCTGGGGTTCTCCCCCATCAACAACACCCCCATGCTGCTGCACAATCATGATGAGTACTTGCGGGCCGACACCTATCTACATGGAATTCAGGTGTATAGGAAGCTTATCCCGGCAATTGCTGATTCATAAAATACTCAATACTCTGATGATTCAAGCATGGAAATCAATACGCTTCGATTGATCTTATCTTTAATGAGTAATGTTTTCAAGCGATGAGTGTAGGGCCGAAATTAAATTAATAAATGTTGTGATTACTTCCATTCATATCTAAAACAGAACAAATAAAAGCCAAACACTGATAGCACACATTTCTGGGAAGACTAATTTGTTATAGACTTTGTCCCCAAATAATATCCAATAAATACAACTCGTCACTATTATCAATAAAATTTTAAAATTTTCGGATTGCCGAACATGTATTCAGTTTTCGTTTTTATTATATTTTGTCTAACCTCATAATAATAAATAGTTTCCCACAGCCTATAAGGGTACATAAACATCGGTGAGTGAACTACAGTGGTCGGCATAAGTATTTTGACAAAATAAAAGTTAAGTATACTCATAACTTGAATTTACTTCTTGTAAACTATAGGCATCAATGGAAAGGTAATTTCAATGCCGTTTGAATGATACAATACATTTCTTTACCCATTCAGTACTTATTGAAAAGGACGAATTTGTGTAAATCAACTTTGAAATTTAAAAAAAAAACTTTTTTCCTCGTCTTGAAAACTTAAATTTTTTGATGCAAAAAGTTTCTTCAAACAAAAATAATAGTAACTGCAAAAAGAATTTTTCAAATATCATTTTGCTTATATTTTTTATTATTTTTGGAGGTGACAATGTCGGAAAAAATTTGTATGAAAAAGACAAAAATATGGCTCAAATGCCTGTTTTTAAGCATTTTCAAAAAATCATAAAAAATATAAGCAAAATGATATTTGAAAAATTCTTTTTGCAGTTACTATTATTTTTGTTTGAAGAAACTTTTTGCATCAAAAAATTTAAGTTTTCAAGACGAGGAAAAAAGTTTTTTTTTTAAATTTCAAAGTTGATTTACACAAATTCGTCCTTTTCAATAAGTACTGAATGGGTAAAGAAATGTATTGTATCATTCAAACGGCATTGAAATTACCTTTCCATTGATGCCTATAGTTTACAAGAAGTAAATTCAAGTTATGAGTATACTTAACTTTTATTTTGTCAAAATACTTATGCCGACCACTGTATATCGAATTGGGGGCTTCTGTTTGCTATCAGACATTTGTTTTGGAAGAGTTTTGTACACGAATTTGAGCTGTTATCATTTTGGAAACCGCTAGCGGTTGATAAGGTACTAATTATTTGATAATAATTCAAAACCAAGGCCATAAAATAGAAAATCACCAGCATGAAAATAATTGTTAAAGCTCATTTCATGCCAATTTCCGCACATTCTAGTTTGGTAACTGGTAGGCTAAACATCGACGATCACAAAATGAGCACGGAAAAGTGGGAGGACAACGAGGAAATCAAAATATTCCGGGAATATTTGCGTATAGCTACGGTGCAGCCAAATGTGGATTACAGTAAGGACTCCCCAAAGGATCTCTGAAAGGATGTTAAGAACATTTTAACTTTTAGCTGAGTGCGTGGAGTTCCTGAAGCGCCAGGCTCACAGCCTGGACCTCCCAGTGGACGTAATATATCCCGTGGAGGCCAAGCCCGTGGTGATCATCAAGTGGCTGGGAACCGAACCGGAACTGCCCTCCATTATTCTAAACTCGCACATGGATGTTGTACCCGTGTTCCGTGACAAGTGGACCCACGATCCCTTCGCCGCCGATATGGATGAGGAGGGCAGGATCTTTGCCAGGGGTACGCAGGACATGAAATCGGTGGGCACTGGATATCTGGGTGCCATTCGCCTGCTCAAGGCCAGTGGTGTCCAGCCCAAGCGCAATGTCTTCGTGACCTTTGTGCCCGATGAGGAGATCGGCGGAGAACTGGGAATGCAGGAGTTCGTCAAGACGGAGTACTATAGCAACATGAACGTGGGTTTCAGTCTCGATGAGGGCGGCACCAGCGAGATTGACCTGTTCTACGTGTTCTATGCCGAGCGCATGCGTTGGGGTGAGTAATTCTCATGATCCAGGTCATAGGGAACTCTAGAACATATCAATTTTTTTCTAGGCCTCAAATTGAACTTCAGCGGAACCTCCGGACATGGTTCAATGCTCCTGCCCAGCACTGCCGGTGTGAAACTGAACTACGTGCTGAACAAGCTGACGGAGTTCCGTGAATCGCAGGTCCAACGGCTGGCCAAGGATCAGACCATTAACATCGGTGATGTGACCACCATCAATCTCACCCAGCTGAGCGGTGGAGTCCAGAGCAATGTGGTGCCTCCTCATTTCGAGGCTGTGTTCGACATGCGCCTGTCCATCACCCTAGATGTCGTGGCCTTCGAGAAGCAGATCCACGATTGGTGCGAGGAGGCAGGTGGCGGCATTGAGATCTCCTTCGATGAGAAGGAACCCTATGTGGCACCCACTAAGATCGACGACTCCAATCCCTTCTGGCTGGCATTCAAGGCCGCCACCGATGAACTGTAAGTTTGAGTCCAGTGTTTTACAAAGCCAATTTCTAATATTAAAATATTACAGTGGCCTGAAGATCTACCCCATTGTATGTCCCGGTGCCACCGACAGCAGAAATATTCGTGCACAGGGCATTCCCGCCTTGGGATTCTCCCCCATTAAGAACACCACCATGCGCATCCATGATCACGATGAATATTTGGGAGCCGAAACTTATTTGAAGGGAATTCAAATATACAAGAAAATTTTGGGCAACCTAGCCAAAGTCTAAAAAAAAATTCGAAATACCGCTTGAGAACCTTATCAAAATAAAGATTGATGATTTTGTTATAAGTTGATGCAAAAATGCCCGTCTTTCCTATCTTATCTGCCCTGAATTAAACGGATATATTCACATAGAGATATCAGCTTTGTTGTTAGGAAAACACAAGTTGCTATCCTGACGACAGCAAGTAGATAATAGATATCTATCGTTGTAGATAGCAGGCTTGAAACCTGGGGAGCCCATTAAAGCCAAATAATCAGTTGATTAGTTTAGAAAGAAGGCTATCAATCAAAGCTCCGAAAACGTGTCATACTTTTTCGGATTGAGACTACTCTTTGGTGCAATCAGAATTGATTTATTCCAAGAACATGATACACTCAGAAAAACACAGGGCTTGAATGAAGTACAAACAGACTTGATTTAATAACGATTTCATGTTTAACAATTAGGACTAAAGTAACGACAAACTCCTAAAATTCCCAACTTTTTATTCTGAAAGGGCTCGGTATATAATTAGCATAAAATACACGGTAATAATGTAATTTAAATATATCTCCTTTATCTACATTCAGTTTTCAATACTTATTTTTCTTACTAGCACATAGTTAAGGCCCAATTTAAATTGACAATATATGTCTATTGCTTTAAGAAATAATCGTCCTTAAATCATGCCAGCAACTTACTAACTTTATTAATAAACTGTACTTGTTTTTAGTACACATATGACTTGATTCACTTGTTTTTAAGTTCCTACCAAATAAAAATCTACATACAACATTTTTTTCTATAGGTATAATACATATTTAACAATTTATCCTTTTGATTAAACTCCTAGAAATGTAGTCACTATTTTCGGTAACAGACAAGTGGTTTTTGCTGATAAGGCATCCACAACCGCATTTGATTATCATTTAAGCGATAAACGTTATCCATAAACATTAAGGCAAAGAATGCGATTATAAAATCGCACGGGGTCTCTAAAGCAGCTCAGTTGCATTTTATTTCTAGCAGAAGTAGTTTCGAAATGGGCTTGGAAAAGTGGGAAAACAATGAGGAAATTAAAATTTTCCGGGAGTACTTGCGTATACCAACCGTGCACCCTGATGTTGATTACAGTAAGGTTCAGTTTAATCCTTAAAAATTTCACCAATTAAAAACTTTTTGACTTTAGCCGATTGTGTAAAGTTTCTTAAGCGTCAGGCTAGCTCTTTGAATCTTCCCGTGGAGGTGGTTTTTCCAGCTGTCCAAACAAAGCCCGTGGTGATCATCAAGTGGCTCGGAAGTCAGCCGGAATTGCCCTCCATTATTCTGAACTCCCATACGGATGTGGTCCCTGTATTCCGTGACAAATGGACCTACGATCCCTTTGCAGCCGATATAGATGAGGAGGGCAGGATCTTTGCACGGGGCACTCAGGACATGAAATCGGTTGGCACTCAGTATCTAGGAGCCATTCGACAGCTCAAGGCCAGCGGTTTCCAGCCCAAGAGGACTTTGTACGTGACCTTTGTTCCCGATGAAGAGATTGGCGGCCAAATGGGCATGGCGGAGTTCGTTAAAACGGATTACTACAAGCAAATGAATGTGGGATTCAGCCTGGACGAAGGAGGCACCAGCGAAAGTGATGTGCACCATGTGTTTTTCGCCGAACGTTTGCGTTGGGGTAAGATATTCTAGAGATCAAGGTGGAAACAGAGTAATCTGTCTTTCCTGCAGGGCTCAAACTGCAAGTTAATGGAACCTCTGGCCACGGATCGCTTTTGCTGCCCAACACCGCCGGCGTAAAGCTGAACTACGTACTAAATAAACTCACGGAGTTCCGAACCTCGCAGGTGGAGATCCTGGCGAAGGATTCCAGTCTTAGGTTCGGCGATGTGACCACCGTCAATCTCACCCAGCTGAGCGGCGGAGTCCAGAGCAATGTGGTTCCTCCGCTCTTCGAGGCGGTCTTCGACATGCGCATTGCCATCACTGTGGACGTCGCTGCCTTTGAGAAACAGATTCGCGACTGGTGCGAGGAAGCTGGTGGTGGCATTAACATTGATTTCTTCCAGAAGGAACCCTATATAGCACCCACCAAGCTGGACAGCTCGAACACCTACTGGTTAGCTTTCAAAGCCGCCATCGATGAACTGTAAGTGCCATTTAAATTTTAGATTGGCTTAGTTATATTATTAAAATCTGCTGGTCTCTCAGTGAATTGAAGGTCCGTCCCATAGTTTGCCCTGGTGCCACCGACAGCCGTTTCATTCGGGAAAAGGGAACGCCAGCAATCGGATTTTCACCCATCATAAACACCACCTTGCGGATCCATGACCATGACGAGTTTCTGCATGCTGATGTCTATCTCAAAGGCATTGAAGTGTACAAGAAGATTATTTACAACCTGGCTGAAGTATAATAAAAATATTGCATGAACGGGGATCACTGTCAGATTAAATATGGCCGGATTCCTCTAAGCATGGTTGGTGGTTGCTTTGTTTCTTATCTTATCAAATTTAATGGAGACTTTATTACATCTTTTCGTTTTAGATAACAAGATACACCACTTTCAATTTAAACGAAGGAAATTAAAATAATCTAAGGACTTTGTTCATTGGTGTTATCATTTTAAGTCTCCCGCAAGCATCCATAGAAAATAAATTACGGCATTTTAATAGAACAATATTATCATAAGCACATAAGATAGGAACCCAAGTAAAGTGATCCCAAAGTATGAATAGCCAGCGGAATTATTAGTCTACTCATTCTTAGTATATCGCTCTTACTTGCTGTGTTGAATTCTTTCAAAATGAGTTCCGGGAAATGGGAGAACAATGAGGAAATTAAAATTTTCCGGTAACACTTGCGTATTCCATCCGTACACCCGGAAATTGATTATAGTAAGGACTTCATTCCCTCAATCTTCCCGTCGAAGTAGTTTATCCAGCTATTAAGTCAAAGCCTGTGGTAATCATCAAGTGGGCTGGTAAACAGCCGGAGCTCCCCTCAATATTCCTGAACTCGCACATGGATGTGGTTCCCGTGTTTTCGGAAAGGTGGACTCATGAACCCTTTTTCGCCGATATAGATGAGGAGGGAAGGATCTTTGCGCGGGGTACTCAGGATATGAAATCTGTGATCACTCAGTATCTAGGGGCTATTCGCCTTCTGAAGGCTGGTGGCTTCCAGCCTAAACAGACAGTTTACGTGACCTTTGTGCCCGACGAGGAGATTGGAGGAACCCTTGGCATGGAAGCGTTTGTTAAAACCGACTTTTACAAAGAAATGAATGTGGGATTCGGCTTGGACGAGGGAGGCACCAGTGCCACTGATGTCCATCATTTGTTCTACGCCGAACGCACTCGCTGGGGTGAGTTGCCTTTACAGGATTTATATCAGTGAATTGAAACTCTTTTCTTTGCTGAAGTTTTGCATCTGAAAGTGGGCGGAACAGCTGGCCATGGTTCACTATTGCTGCCCGATACTGCCGGAGTAAATCTCAACTATGTGCTAAACAAACTGTCAGAGTTTCGGGATTCGCAAAACCTGCGACTGAAAAACGACCAGAGCATCAACATCGGCAGGTGGTGGCATTGAGATCGAGTTCCCTCTGAAAGATGCCTATGTGGCCCCCACCAAACTGGATGATTCCAATCCCTATTGGCTAGCTTTAAAAGCCGCTATAGATGAACTGTGCGTATTGGTGGGATTCTTAATCAAAAACTTTTTTTTTCCTTTTTTTAGTGGCTTGAAAATAAAACCGATTGTGTGCCTTGGAGCCGTTTTATTCGCCAGCAGGGAACCCCAGCAATTGGTTTCTCACCCATCATAAATACTCCCGTACTGAGTTTTTGAAGGCTGATGATTACTTAAAAGGCATTGAAGTTTACAAAAAGATTATTCCGAATCTTACCGAATTCTAGCCAACGTCTTCCCTATACACATCTTATTTAAATAGGACCGTATTGATTTACGTATCTTATCTTAAGTGGATACAGCTTTGCGATACATCGTCTAAGAAGGATGAAATTTTATGTATGTTATACGTATATAAAGATAAATATTTGATGATAAAAATGTCTGATCAGAGCAATTTGTTTAACTTATCACCAAAATGGTATTTGAGTAGATAAGAAAATGGTTTCAAATAGAAATAAAAAATTAAGATATAAATCAACTCAACCCCAGTGAACTGTTAACATTACCTAAGTGTCTTATGAGGAAATTGAATCAATGCACGATTACTTGAAGGAAGTGGACGTTGGCTTCTCTCTAGACGAAGGTGTGGTCGGTCATAATAAAATCCAGCTGAGTTTAAAATTTGGGTATGCATTTATAAGCAACGATGTAGTCAAATTTCGAGTTATCTAAATGGTACACCAGACTTGGTTTTTACAACACAGAGGATCGAAAGTTCAAAATGGCGTTTGACCTGGCGCAACGTCGGTTTATGCGACAACTGTGGATACTGGCCCTTGGGTTTTCGTCTATCAACCATTGACCAACTCCACGAGAGGTGGACTCCTATCTTCAGGGTTCCTTTTTTGTCCTGCAACGAACTCATTTCGGCCTCAGCCAGTGCATGTGCATCGCGTATACGCCTGGCTCGCCTATTTGCCAATTTACCCGGTGGACGGAGTGCTGTCGTCGATGTGACAGCGTTGTGCATCGAGTTTGCGAGACACTGCTGCCAAGCGGACGAGACAGGTGGGAGTGAGTTTTGTCAGTTAGTCAAACAAAATAAATTTTAGGGCCCCGTCGCCGCCACCTGAGAACTCTGTGGGGGGTTGGGGGTCAGGGGTTAGGTTAAACTGCTGCATGTCAGTCTCTGCAAATTGTCAGTTGGGCAGCACTTCGGAATGTCTGACATGTGAGTGGTGCCAAGGGCAATAAATTATGCTGGGGCCGCAGAATGAATAATGGCTACGTGCTTTCAAAGGGTCCCCTTCTACAACCCAAACCCCCCATTTTGGCCATTTGTGTCCTGGCCGGACTGCAACTGTGACCCGTGCGTGCCGATTAGACATGTTAATGCATGTGTCAGGGCAATGAAATATGTATTGATGGCGGTCCTGGGAGAGGGATCCCTTGTCCTTTGTGCGGCCTGGAATTATGACAATTTATCAGGCGAATGTCAGTTGGCAAAGGGGCTGGCTATTTGGGGTGGTGCATTTCAAATGCTTTCCACGCAATTAACACTGACCATTAGTGGCGCCAGTTTGGCATAATGAGACCAGTCCAGTTCAGTTCGGTCGACGAGGTCCAGCCCTTTAACGCTCTCGTTACCGCTGGCAACTTAATGCATATCATTTTTGCTTTTAATGAGCTGGTGGCAGTTGGCAGCACAGCTCGCTCACCTCTTTTGCTTTTTCCGCCCGGTTGTCTGGTCCTCGCAGAGTGCACTTAATGCAGCAAGTTTTTGCAGCCCACCTGCCACGAACCCACTTGAAAGCAAGTTCTGGGTTCTGGGTGCCGAGTTTTGGGTTCCAGCTCCTGGGTTTTCGGGATCTCTCTTCCCTTTTTCACGGCGCTCTGCTTTGCATTTTAAATTTCCGCCAACTCACATAATGTGTGTGTTAGGGAAGGGGGAAAAGTTTGGCAACTTTTACATTTCAATTTTAATTTCTTTGCCCCACACTCGATGCAAACTTTAAGCCGAACCTGGGCAAATTCTTAATGGCCCACTCACACTAATTAGGGCCTCCAGAAGTTTGAGCGTCTTTAAAGACTCTTCTTTTTTTTTTCTTAAACTGCTTGGAATGAGCTCCACATTTGCATTTGGCAGCAGCCTCGATTTTTTATTGCCGTCCGAAGTTTATGACGAATAAAACCCAACGATCACAATGAAAAACTCGTTCCTAATTAAATTCAATTTACTTGTGACTGCTGCGGCTCAATGTCCTGAAATGCCTTCTGAAGGCTCACAACATTATGGCCGTGCAATTAAAATCCAAGATTAAACGAGCCTAGGCTTGTATCTGTGTGGGCTTCTCCTTCTTAGTATACTTGTGGTCATAAAGAGGTATACCTATATTATATTGCTAACTCTTGAAAATATACTTTTGTTATCCTATACATTTTTAAATGCAAACAAATATAATCAATATAATAAAATATTACTCAGCATATTGAAGTGATAATAAAACGTTTACCAACATGTCATGTATCCAGTCTTTAATCAAGAATCTAGTTTTAACAAATGTACGCTTTCTAATCGCATTATTAGCCAATAGATTTACAGCTTATTCGATTTATAACACCACTTTTAGTGGGATTTGTATTTTAGAAAAGTGTCATTGGACCAGTTTTTGTCATTAATCCTGTTTTAACATATGATGACTTATGGGAAATAATCCCATTATTGCCAATATATGCCAGCTTATTGGAATATTAACAGCATTGTTTGTTAAATAAATTAAAGGCAGTGCAATTTGATTAATTTGATAAACTTATTTTTCATATAAACAACATTTGTTCATTTAAATAAAAAAGTTTCACAAAGACATTAGTACCAAAACAAAATAGCTCTGGACTTAACTTATCATATTAAAATAAATGTGTATTAATTCAATAAATTCATATAATGCTGGGAGATTCGCTTCTAAGAAGCCTATTATTTTGACCTCAGCTGTATGGGCTTATCCTAAGCGCAAGTGGTATATGTGGTACATATATCTGGCTGGGGACAGCAAAGTGTTTTTGTGCGACACAAAGGCAATTGCCGCCGCCTTGTTTTCTAATGTGGCCGCAGCTGCACAGTGGGCCGCACAGGTGACCAGGCGACAGGAGGTTTTACCGCTGTCACATAAAAATTAATTTCTAAAAAATTAAGAAAAAAAGAGAGAGAGTGGAAAAAAGACTCTGAAGCACGCAGAGTGGAGGTTAATATGCCGTAGATCAAAGTCAGGCCGTAGATGGGATCCCATTTGCCACTCGGCTCACACATCCTGCCATTGTGCAGAGCCAGGAAGCCCCCGTTAGCCGGGATAATAAACGTGGGTTAGAACCACGTCCTGTAGCGACAGCAGCTGACTGGAAAGACTGAAAAGTGTCATTAGGGCGCAGGCACGCCCACACGCACTCACACGCTTAATAAAGTCAATTGAAGTCTCCATGGCGAGGCAAATAATTTATTTTGTCGTTAAGCTCAACTCCAGCCATTGCGGAAAAAAGAGAGGCAAACTAATTAACTTGTTTAGCGCCAAAGCTGCGCAATTTCCACGCTCGCAGCTTAAGCTTAAGCGCCAGTGCCGCCCAACTAATGAGCTCCTGTGTGCCATATAGCCAAAGCTATATCCACAGCTATAGCTCTATATATTTGGTATAGTGTGCGGGTTGTGGGGATTGTGGGGGTGCGACATTAAGAGCGTTAGTCCTCAACAAAATTCTTCTAAAAAGTTGCGCCTGATTAAGCCCTTGCGGCCAACGGGTGAGAGTGGGGTTTTGGAAATGGTCTTGCAAATGGCTCTTGGGAGTCAAGCTTCTAGTTTCGCATACAGTCCTCTCCAGCATAATTCCAAAATCCACTTGTAGAAATTTATTAAACTTTATAGCAGGAACAAATAGAGTTTGGCGACTAATTGCTTATAATTTATTTTCGTACTTCAAACTTTCACAACTAGCAACTAAAATCCAAAGGCCGTAATTACACATTTTCAGAGCCCGCTTTTGAAAATAATATTATAAAGAAAATTTGTAGAGCCCATCTACTAATTACAAAAAAAAAAATTCTAGTGCAAGGTAGTAGTAACTTTTAAGCTACATAATTTATGAATATTTTAACAACACAATAATGGTGTAAAAATATAATTTATCGAACATTATAACAAACAATACTGGTCTAAAAATTAATAAATAATAGTTAAATTTAGATAAATATATAATATTCAATAACTTTTCTGCAATAAAATTCTTTGAAAGTTTCAACAAAATACTAAAGGTATATAAATTAGTGAATTAATGTTTTCAAACAAATTAAGGAAATTTAATAAATCTTATAACTTGTAAACAATAAATATTCCATTTTAATTGCTCAGGTTTTCAGCTCAGACTTTCTTTGTGTCACTGATATATTTATCGGAGAAAAGTGGGGTAAAATAAGAAAAATCATTAAAAAGAAAAAATACTGCGTCTGTTTGTACATGTTCCTTGTCAAATGGATCTTCGAATGGCGGATTTTCGACTGTAGCTTTCTTTCCTTGGCTGCCGCTGCCGCAGAGCAAACTTTATTGCATACGCCAGGGCGCAATATGAGACCGTGGCGGAAATGGCGTTGCAAGGCGGGCCAAAAGGAGGCAAAGGCAACAGCTCAGGACATGCAAAAGCAGTGCAAACTTGGCTTTTTTCCCCGCCACCACCACCACCGACTGCGCATCAACGCTTCGCGACTTGGCGTCGTCTGTGTGGGCCAGCAATTGCAATTTCATTTCCGTTCCCTGGCATTTTATTCCCTCTTTTGGCCATCGCTGTGTGTTTGCAGTCGCCGTTCCGTTTATTTTTGGGAAATAAGTATACAAGTATTTTCGGCTGCTGTTCCAGCTCCAGCTTCTGTTTTTGTTTTGTGTTTTTTTGGCTGTTGCACAGACTTTCGCGCAGATACGGCGAAATTCTTGCATAAACTTTTTGCCAAGTCGGTATCTAATTGAAACGGAGCAAAGGAATGCAGTTTTTGGGGGAGTGCAGGAGTTCCTGCAGAGTAACAAAGTGCAACAGGAAGTGGGAGAGGCGGCAGCTGCAATTGAATTTGCCACGAAAATGCAAAATGAAGCTAGAATAAAAATTTAATTTTCTCTTCCTGCATGATTGGAGTATGCTGTTTTTTTTTCCAAAGCAAACAAAAAAGCGCCTTGAGCTCGGCTTTTTGCCAGCAGAAAGTCAATCAACTGAGATTCTCTGTTTGGCTGTCAAAGTTTAGACCTTGTTTTACCACTTGTCATTGTCTGTTTCCGGCTTTCTAAGGCTCCTCGGGCCAGCTAATTGCAACTTGAATGGAAAACTTTTGGGCGCCTTTGTCCCCATTCAGACAGGCTTCGTTTTTATACCCGTTTCACTTACAGTGTTTGCTTTGGCCCCCCTCCCAAAGGCAGTTCGTCATTGGCAAGCGCTGCGTATACGCAATATTATTTTTACAACTGTCAGCAGTTAGCCTGGAAAAACTTTGCCAAGAGCCAAGAGCCAACTCTTGGAGCGAGTATAAACTTTCGTTGACAATTTGTCAGGGATTTTTGACTATTTCTCAGGGACTGAGGACTCGGGACCTGGGAGTCAATGCTGACTTTGCGGCAGAGACAATTTTCTGAATTTGATAACTGGCGGAAAAACTTTCGCCTGAGCTTTTAGTTTTTTAAGAACATAATATCCGCACTTGGCCTCAATTTTTGTCGTTCACATCCCACCTAATTGCATAATTCGTATGCAGGATTCTGCAATTTTAGTGGAATAAAAAGTTTTATGCTCTCGTCCTCGGTGAACGTTTCGTTTTTCGGTCTTTGGTTTTGTTTCGAATGGCAGGCCTCCATTGTGTTTTGCTTTCATGCCGTAAATTATTATCGCCTGCATGTGTGCCGCTCCCTTTCTCTTGTCAAGCATCCAAAGGATGTAGCATCCTAACCATCCTTCGTTGCCAACTTGCCAACTGTTAGTATCTGTCTCCCAGCTTTTTGGTACATCCAGGACCCCCCTCCCCCAAGGAAGGATCCTAAATTGCATGTGTGTGTCTGTGAGAGTTATCGCATACAAGCTATAAACTCGCAGTCGAAGTAGCGAACGTTATAATTTATTTATGGTAATGCGTGCGCACACACGAAAATGTCTCTGGCAGAAAGTTTTATGTGCTCCATACCTCAGGACCTCGCATTACCACACCCAAAATGTCGTTTCGTTTAACGTCCATGCCGAATCCCTTTATCTCGCTTTTAATTTTTCCGTGGCACCTTGCAGCTGAAATATTAAATCAACTTTTACTCCACCTTACTTTTCGTCCTTTTTGGCCCCAGAAATCCTGCAGCGAGACAGCGGCGGCGACATGAGCTCCTTTTTGGCCATGTCAAATGCCAATCACAACATGACGAGAAATTTAATATGGCAAATTGTAATGTCAGGAATGTTCGTCAACAAAGTCAATATCAAGATGAATTTTTCGTCGAAAATTATGTAAGAGCCAGGGTAAAGGCCAAAACCAATGGCCGACGGCAAGATGTCTGCGGAAAAATGAGTGAAAAGCAAGGTCACCATCGCCAGCATCACGCATTACGTATACGCGATGTGGGCCTAAAGGATATCTTTTGACTTCATTTTCAGTTAAGAATCTTTTCATTTTGTTTCTTACTCATTTAAGGCATGGGTTTATTGTGTTTATAAAATAAATATAACAAAATAGACTAGTAGCATCTTATTGAAAGTTTAGTGAATTTAAGATGATATTTTTAAAAAAAATTTTGAAATGTAAGTCTGGAAAATTCCATTCCATTTCGTTAAAGAACCCTAATATTTTTTAAGCACTTTTTTTTCTAGGTTTTGCGTCAACCGCAGACAAGCAATTAATATGCATAATTTGTAACTGTTTTCGTTTCCTTGAAATCACAGCGAGCGGCTGTCAGCAAAGGTTCCTCGAGTCCTTTAGTCCTTGAGTCCATGGGCCATAAATAATGACAGCTTAACAGGCTGGCACTCATCCGCCAGACCATGCGACATCCCATTTGACATGTGCTTAGCTGCCATAAAGCCCCAATGCTTCAGTTCCCCGAATTTCTGCCGAGTATCTGGCCATTGTGTCGAGTTGTAATTGATAGGCCAGGCGACAGATTCGCATCTTCGATTTGGGCCGAGGTTTTGGGCAGTCTCACCTCTCGAAAACTCATTAGTTGCAATATGTGGCCAGCTCTCCTAACTGGACCAACTCGACCGGGCATCACCCTGCAGCTATTAATTAAAATTGCACATTTCTCTCTCCGGCATCCTTGGCTCCCTGGCTCCCTGGCTCCATGGCTATGAAAATTTAATATTTGCCCGGCAGTAAATACAGATGTTGCTGGAGCAAACAAGAACTGACAAGCCCGCACACAGAGCTCGTCTTACATAATCAGTTAAGTGGCACACACATATGTACCAACCAGGATCTCAATAGCCGGGTGGTTTTCAGTATGGTATAGTTTGGTATGGCTATCCGAGTCAGTCCTCCAGCTGTTTGGGGCCTGCCACACAACAATATGAAAGTGAAAAATGAGTTTACTCAAGTTTTGCTCCCCTCCGGAGGAAAAATATTTTAGTTTCGCCTTGGCTGACATCGAAGTTTTGTTGCTTCAAAACCAATTTGTCTTATTGGTGGGTGGCGCAGTGCAAGATTTATGAAACATGGTTCGGTTGGCTCTGTTGGCAGGAGCCATGTAAAGTAGCTCTTAAGCGGAACAAATACGCTTGCCCCAAATCCGAGTTAAGCAGTTAATTAGCGTCGATGATCAAAGGAAAAACCCCAACTCGCATCCTGCGGCTGTTCTATCGCATTACGAGCTCATGATGTTCATTAAATACACAGGAAAAAGTTCGGCTTTCTATATGTAAAGGTAAAGAACTCAAACAGGAGAACATATTCTAAAAAACCATTAATTTGAGTTCTCAATTATAGGCAATTAAATCCGTAAGATAAAAAAGCAATTAATTAATCAGACGTGACTCATAATTCTCTGCTGACTTTTAATCTGTAACAATGACCTTCTAAAAGACTGTTATAACAAAATTGTCATTGCCATCAACTAACATAGAACCGAAATTATTTTGTTTTAAATCTATATCAATTTTGCACCCCAAAAAAATTACCTAAAATGATATAACAATTACTTAAATATTGGAAGTGATGACTTTGAAGGTATATATAAATTTTAAAATAATCGTAACACATAAGTTAGGATAATATCTGTATTGCCTTGACTTATTTGGACTACATTTTAGGTAATTCTTTTTAAGCTATATATATATATATGGTAGGCTCATACTTTAGGTCATTATTATTTAAAATAATGTAATTGTTCAAAAATTGTAAGTCACTTTGTTTTTTGAAACTATCCCAAAGGCATCTCTAGAATCGGTTCTTGTAATAAACTTGTTTAACAAATGCAAAAATGAAATTCCCCCCTGTGCATATCCAATGGAAATTTTGTTTTCTTTGTGTGTAAGCGATTTGCAGCCTTTTTAACCTTTGCTGCAGGCTATTTGCCATTTGCAGCGTGTAGCAATATATCCAGTGGCTCAGTTCTCGCACACATGCAGGCAATTTGCTAATGTGTACGTGCAGGACTCGACTCCTGCCACAAAGAAATTAAGCTGGGTGGTTATTCGGGGGGTGGCGATAGGGTTGCGATTGGCAAGGACGCAGGGAGGCCACAATGCGATAAGGGCGACCATAAGACCATAAAGCAGACGAAAGCGGAATGCACAACAAGGCTGATAAGTGGGCGTGGGCCGGTGAATAAAAGAGTAAAGTGAGTAAAGTTTGCAGCGGATTCATAAGTTTTCCTGTTCGTTTGTCTGTTTGTCTGCATTTTTTTTCTTCTTTTTTTTCGGAGAACAGAGAAATTGTTCTGTCTAGTTCGGGTCATATTTTCTTCAGACCAAGAGCTGTGTCACTCCTGGGAAATTTTCATCGCAGGAAGGCGGCAAGAAAATTGCTGGTTTCAGACATTTCAGCTGCCGGAGTTCCCTCGCTGTTATTCGGTTTTTCGGTTTTCTGGCATGCAATATGCAAATCTCTTTAGCCCGTGAACCGTGGGAATGGTCCTGGAAATTGCAATGCTAATGAAAGCCAAACGAACTGCATGCCCAGTGAAGTCCTCTGTTCTGCGCACCTGAACCTGGCTAAGCTCCGGCTGAGAAAAGCTACATTTGGCCCGAATCCGATTCCGGGAGCCCTAAATAGGTGCTAATGCAGGGGCCAAATAGCCAGACAGCCGAATACTTATGTCGTTAGCTTTTACAGCCGTTTTTATAACTTCTCGGGCCATGATGATGTCCCTGCTGGCCATGATGTCCCTAACTCACGCACACCCACTCTACACTCCACTGAACCTATTTAGCATCCTGCAAAGTTTCGCCAGCGTGCTGGCAATTTATGCAACAGTTTGACAACATAAAAGTTTATTACATAACTTGCACTACACACGGCGCGGGGGGTCAAACGGATGCTGAGACCAGACATTATCCATCTAGTGCCCATAAAAATGGATCCTGACCAGAGGCTGGGGAAAGCTGTAATTTAGCCACATTCTGATTTAGTTTTCAGTTTCCCTGAGAGAGCGAGGTGTTTCTATACCATGTCCATGGGATATATAGTGTCTGCAGCACTAAGTGGCGCTTATACAAAATTATGCATATCAACTTTATGGCTGGCAGCCATTTTCACACACAAAATGCCACCAGCCGAGATGTTTACACACAAAGAGCCCCACGTTTTGCATATATTACGCATTGTGTGTGATCCAGAGTGAAAGTCTGAGCCATGGGGCCTCAGCTTATTTCTATTTTACTCCCATTTTATTCGCATTTTATTTTATGCTGCAGCGACACATTTTCCCAGCGCTCAAATTGCAAAATGCACAATGCAAAGATTTATTTTGTGCTGACAAACAGAGCGTCATTTGTTGGTAATCGATGGGTAAGAGCTTCTGACTTTCAGACTCTCAGTCACTGAAAGTGGCTGTTTGTCTGCCTGATTTTGCCTATATCTATAGGATAAACTAGCAATGAATGGCTGGGGATTATTGCTTGGTTGGCAGCCATGCGGAAATGTCGGCAAATCAGGCGAATTCCTTGCGATCTAAGCTAATTTATTATCATTTTTACGACTAATGCAGAGCTTACAAAACGGATCCAAATTGGACCGGGAAATGGAAATGTATACCATGCATAAATCATAACGAAATGCTATTCCTATCCCATCCCAAAGTGCGTGTGTATCTGTGGGCTTTCGCTTCTTTTGTGCTTGATTAACGTCAACTGTTTATGGTTATTTATTTTGTGCCGCACACTTCGAGGCCATTTCCTTTTTGGCGGGGATTACTTCCGCCTTCCTGCCAGATAACCCAGCAAATTACCTAGGGATACAGAAAATATGATTTCATTTATTCATACGCCTGTATCGGTAGGGTTCCTCTGAATACTTTTCGCTTAAATCCTTGGCTGAAAACGATTTTCCCTCACAATTTGTCTTGAACTTTCGGCAAAGAATCTCTGACTTTGCCCGAAAACTTTTCAATTAAAAGATATTCAGGGAGTTACCAAAAGTCCAGGCATGTGTCGAAAATTTCGATGTTACGGAAATCTGCGAGAAATTTGAATTCCCACTTAACTGCAGACAATTTGGTTGTATAAACTTTTCAAATAATTTATTCCATTCGGCGAATACTTGAAAAGCCAGAAGTTGGTGAAATAAAAAGTACAATTTATTGCGAGAAAATGAAAATGTGCGATTAGACGTTATAAAAACTAAGCGCAGGAAATATAAAATGGCATCAAACGGAGATTTTTGGAACATCAAAGTGAAATTTATGCAGAAACAAAAGCGGAGGCTGTAAATTGCTGGGTTGTTTGTATGGGAGACACGCACGAAAAACACAGATACAAGGACACATGTGGATTCGGTTTGGAAACTGTTTAAAATTCTGCGTATGTAGTGCCTGCCAAAAATTTCACATGCCTTGTTTCGTGAAATTTTTCCTTCTTTTCCTATGGAAACTTTGCGAATCGCAATAATTTTGCTTGAAGGCCGCTAGACGAACTGTGATTGTGTGTGTGTGTGTTGAGGCACACACACTGGCACAGCAGACTATTAGCACATACACACACAAACACATTCGGGAAGAGGGCTCAACAATGGCCGAGCAAAAAAGAGCTCGGAAAAATGGGAAGGAAACGCAGAGAAATAAAACCAAAATGGCAAACAAAACAAACACAGCACAACATACAAAACGGAATACAACAAAAAATAATAAAAAGGAAAAGAAAGTCAAATTCTGCGAACCGAAATGTATATTCTCTTGAAGCTTTATCGAAGAGGTATTTTCAGATGAATAAATCAGTTCCATTAAAGTTAAGGGTTATCGATTGGTTCAACAATCCCCCTGAAATATTTTGAGACGAGCTTAACTATACATTTCTAAAAAAAAGTTAAATTCTGCGAACTAATATGAATGTACTCTTGCAGTTTCAACCATAATCTACTATATATTCAAAGTTAAACGAATCTTTTCCAACATTAGATATCGATTATAGATAAGATTTAGATTTTATTGCAGCCAAAATAGATTAATATATTACTAAATTATTATTTAAAAATATTTTCTAATGAGTAGTTATTAGCCCTTGAAGTGATGCCGATTGCGAATTCTTGATATGGATGAAAATTCATCACCAAACTTCTAACAATACTTGAAAACCCTCTGTTAGAGTATGGAAAAGAACTAGTCCAGAGCGAAGAAAAGCTGGAGAGAAAGCAAAGCGCCAGGCAAATAATACATTCAAATGGGCGAAAAAAAAAACAAAGCGACGACGTTGCGTCTGTGACTAACAGTCATCGATGAGGGGGTGCTTCGGGTGGTTTTCGGGGGTTCTTTGGGTGGGTTTTCTGGGCGGTTCGATGGGATCGGGTGGTGCGTGTTGGCAGACCGACTGAAAGCAGCTTAGCGCTTACTTCATAGTTTACGCGCAGCCAAACGACAACAAAAATGCCAAATGCTATTGATTTTCCTCGCTTGGCTGGTACTTGTACCTATCCGCCATTGGGCCTCCTCCCGGATCGGCTCCGATATCCGGACAGGTGCGTGCCAAAGACCTGAACAAGAAGGGAGCCATAGAGCCGTAGAGCCATAGATAGCCCAGCTCAGCCGGGTCAGGTCTTCGGTCTTCGGAGACGGGAACACCCAGGCTACTACAAATCGGATTTGCGTGAGTAATTGGCACGTCGCATTCTTTTTTTTTTTTTTTGGGGGCCAGAAAACGATGAGCGGAAAAAAACAAACAACACGACCGGAAGTTGTTGGTGTGAAACCTCAGCAACGACGAGCTGGGAAAAAAGTTGGGCAAATAAAAGCGCAATCGCGTTATATATGCCACAGAACACACAGAAAAAATTGACTTTTTACTTAGGCTTTTGAATGGTTTTTGTATCCCAATGAAAAGGTTCTATGTTGTGGTTTCAGATTTCAAACTAATTTGTAGGAAGCAGTCTAATTAAAAAGCAATTAAACTAATTTGCCAGAAATGCGATATAATTAATTACATTTTTCATAGCATACTTTTAAGAATATTTTCAAAAGTTTTCAAGTCTTAAGAAAATTTGGATTTTGGGGAATAGGGGTAATCCCAGTATCTAAAATGATAACAAATTTGCAAGAAACAAGGCTAAGCATTGGGACTACTAGTTATTAGACTTTTTCTTTCGGATTTAAACCATAATCTCCCTCAAAAGATACGACAACCATTTAAAAAGCACCCCATAACTGTTAATATCTAGTTGACATTGATGGGTTTTTCTCCGTGCATTCCGCACTCTTGCGCCTCGGAGCCTTGGCAAATGTCAGCAGTCAGCTTAAGGCGTATTAAGTAGGAGACAGACAGGAAGAGTGGCAAACTGGGAGGCGGAGACGCATCCGAGACTCAGACGGGGAATCCGAATCCGAGCCGTTGGCAAGCGGAGACAGTGAGTAAGTGGGGCTGGATGGCTGGCTGGCTGCCGTGAAGCCATTTGGGACTTACCTCATCGATAAACTCGAAATCGCCGCCCGTCTCGCCGACGTACTTCTTCTTGTTTCTGGCCTCCGAGCTGCCAATCAGGCTGGATGACATCAACACCAGCGCCAGACAAGCGCTGGCAATCAGCGGCGAGTGCTTCATGGCCTACGTACGGGAACAGGAACAGGAGACGACAGTGGTGGCTACGGAGGAAGTGCTTCCGCTCTCGCTGGCGCTAATCGCTGGTGTAATGTCCTGCGGAAAACTACGGACGCCCTCGGCTCTACGCACTCACGCACACTCACTGGCGGAATCCACGCACACACAATCACGCAGCTAGTATGCTAAGCTATGAATGACAATGAGTTGGGTTTTGTTTCTGTTTCTGTTTCTGATTTTGTTTTTGCTCTTGCAATCGCAGACGCCTCCGCGGATGAAGTGCAGCCTGGACACGGAACACTGAAGAACTGAAGGCGATGCGGCCGAAACGTAAACTGAGCGCCTTCGAGTCGAGCTGCTGAGTGGCATCCACCGCGGCGGGCAGCATTGGAATTTTGCGACACTTGCTCCGAGGTCTAAGAGTGCTGTCAGGATGCGCTAAGAGAGCCACTGGAACAGCAGGGTTGTCACGATGCTTTGCGAAAAATAGAAAAATATTATTAGAATAAATTTAAAATAAAATGTATATTTTATTAAAGTGTAGTTTGAAAATTAGTCATACTTACTAAGAGTTTTGTTCAATGGCATAATTCGAAAATTAACTATTTTTACCTACATTATACAATTCAGCGTTTCTTTATAGAAATATAGATTTTTAAAGACAATAGATGCGGTAAAAAATATAACTTATTATCAATAAAATTTAGAATTAAATGTTTAATGAATTGTTTTAATTATTGTTACTTTGTAATATTTTTTAAAGTGTCTAAAATAATGTATATTTATACTTTTATTAAGTATTTCAATTACTTTCAGCCTTCAATTACCTTACACACAACTTTAAACTTAATCAATTAATAATCATAAGTATTTAAATTGCATACTCACAATCCCCCAATCCTTTGCCCAGTGTACCTCAGTGCGTATGCGCAATGTGGGCCAGCTCTCTCTCACTCGATGTGGCCCTCATCCCCTTATCCTTAGAGCAACAACTGCCAGGCCCTTCCCGAATGCCACCACCAACAATATGGACAGCGACTAGCGATTGTTTAAAATCGATTTTCCGGACTCTCTTCTCTGGCCACCCATTGCCAGAGCTCTGGAATGCGGGCTCGGGAATTCTCTTAAGCCATAATTGCTGGAGCCAAGGCAGCGGGTCGTGAACCTGCCACTGGCGCCCAATGCGACTTCGCATCCCAAATGGACTTGAGTTTTTTTTTTCGCTAGTGTCGCTGGCTGTTGATTTTTATGTATTGGCGCTTGGCACACTTGGACCACTGGTAACGCGGCCGCTGTTGGCCGGGAAACCCCAAAACCATTTAACGCGTCAGCATCAGAGCGTCTCAAAGGCTGGCCAACGCTGGTGAGGTCCTGTCGCTGGAGTCCCAGCCACGTTGTAGCCGGACCGAGGACGGAGGACCCGTAGGCTCTGTCAGTTTCAAATTAATAGCCACGCACACACACACACCACACACACCCTGCGCCGCTGTGGGGTGTGCATTTATTATGTGAGTGAGCCTGTGCTTGCCTACTTTCGTCCTCGTCGCTGCTCCTCGGCTGCTTCTCTATTATAATGGCATCATTGACTTGTGCTTTGATGGCTGCTTTGGCCCGGACAGGACTTTGGTTGGGCCCACTCCACTCCCTCCTCTCTGGTGTATGTGTTTCTGAAGTCCGCCTCCACTTGATCCCCGTTTCGGCACGGACGGCTGGCGCCGGTTGCTGCCTTTTTTGAATATTCGGCTCACACTTCCTGCTGCTGGGGGCCGCCTTTAGGTCCGCCTTTTTGCACTAGGGACGCGTTACTTGCCGGAATTTGTCGGTGGCCATGGGGCCTTAAACTCTGCTTTGCTGCTTCTCTTGTAAAACTTTACATTTTATTGGATTTCCAAATGATTTTCAATCAACAAGTCCATGTTATGCAATATGTAGTATGTGGTACAGTTATTGTTTTCTTTTTCGCAGGCATTGCAATTGCTAATCAAATTGATTTTCACACATTTGTTCAATGGCTCAATAAAATGGCTACTAGCAGGACCTGTGCTTCATGTCACGACTTAAAAGCTAAACATTGTACAATAGATACATGACACCGCTTTAAACGTGACTGCACAAAGCACATATTTTGATTATAAACACAAAACAAAAAATTGTATGGTAATGTGGTGGATTAATAATTATTTTTTGGTTAGTTACAAGTCTTAAACGCTTTCTAAACGAATGGAAATGCCTGGAAATGATTGTTAGTTTCGGCTGGGAAGAATCGAACCCTAAACGTAATGTATATATGTGTATTTGCGACGTGCAGCAGCTGCTTCTTGTTCACTGGGCGCCTAATGTTGCTAGTTCGTAATTTTCTCTAAGTCCTACATAAAAATATATATCTTGTATAAAAACGTGAATACTATTAGCTGTGCTGCTGCCGACACTTTTTTGGCCGCATTCATATTATGGCTAATAAAAATTGCTCTTATGTCAGAGATTCCGTTTACAGTTTACGGTTTACAAATGCACTTTAAGAGATTCCATGCGGCTCACAATCCGGCGACGCAATTCGGCGTATCTGCAATGAATTTATTTATTTAGTAGAGTTGTGGTGAAACTTTAAAAAATTCCAAGCTCACCTTTCCTTTATTTTGGCCACTTCGCGAGCTATTTCCTGATCATAACGCTCCAGAATGGCACGGCACTCGGGCACCGATAGGTTTAAAAATTGAGCAACTTCATTACTGATATGAAGAAACGGAAACGGAAACTGTTAGCAAGAGTTCAGTTGAAGATTTCGGGATTACTTGCCTGATTTCGTCAGTTTTGCGCGAGTCCACTAAAAACATACGAGCCACATCCTCATGAGGTCCCAAAGTGACGCGCGTAATCAGAGGATACTCATCATCCTTCAGACGCTTCTGCTCCCCGTTGTCGCGTACAATGAAAAGGGAAAAGTTGCCCGGCGAACTGTCCACCTTGTACTTTTCCAGCACCAAATTAATAACTTCTGTCGTGGTCACCATTGAGGAGACCCACACAGACATTTGAGAACCGTAGGGAGGCGTGAAAAACGACGTCTCCCGATTGTAGTAGTGACCATTGATAGAGCACCGACGTTTCAGCTTGGTACGAGAACTGTTGATGAAAGTATTATAATTACAAAATTGATAAAGATATATGAGCTTATAAGTACAACTCACCGACGGTTGCCACTGCGTCGCTTGATGGCTGCAGCTCCAGTGCGCGGAGGTCTCCTTAGCACCACACCGTCTTCCGTCACGTGCAAGCCAGCCGATCCATCGCCGTCTGGACCTCCAACTCCCTCGCTGGCAGTATATAACTCCTCTGTTTGCGTAAGCTCGTCGCCGGCAGCTGCTCCACTGGTAATGGACGGAGCATCGGCACGACTTGACTCACCCTCGCTGCCGGCAGCCACATTCTCTTTGGGATAGCAGTCCATCTGGATTTTGATGTACCGGAGAGGAATATCGCTGCGCCGCATGGTGGCCAGGCGTTGTGGACGCAGCGTGGCCTCGTCGTCGTCATCGCTGTCGGAGTACACAAAGCAGCTGGGTCCCGACTTGGAGCGGTTAATGCCCTTCTCGAACAGCTGCCGCCCCTGTTGATATGGCTTTTTCTGGTCCCTGCTAGTCACTGTGGATGCGGAGGCAGATCCGCTCTTCTGCAAGGCGTACTGGCGCTGCGTGGAACGGGGTGAGTCCACACTGCTGCGCAGATTCATGGTGTCGTTAATCAGAGATGGATCTATGGAGCGCAAAGCATGCTCGCAGTTAAAGCTTTTACTCATCACTGAATTCTCGCCGTAGAGCTTGAGTGAATCATGAATGCGAGAGGGATCAATTGGCTGATTACGCTTAAGGGTGCCTTCGTTGGGCTCCGTAAAGGAGTTAGCCCCATTCACATAGTCCTGATGGACACTGCGCTTAAAGTCCTCGAAATCCATGGGCTTCAGGGTATTATCATCGCAGGTCTCGTAATTATCCAGCGAAGTCTCAGTGGTAGACAACGTTGTGGTATTCTGCGTATTGGTATTGGCGGTCAACGAGCCCGTGGCGGTCATAAAGTTGTCCGTGCTGCTGCTGTTGGTCGTGGCCGATTGAGTGGAGCTGGATTCAGTGGTGGTCGTGGTTTCCGAGGACGTTTTGCTGGGCGAACTGTCGCTGGAGGACTGCGAGGACGGCAGTTTGACCGGCATGGTTTCGTAGATGCGATCCTTCTCATTGTGACGTCTCTCCACTTGCAGCAGATCATCAATGTCGTCCCAGTCCAGCTTCTCGAGATGGTCCAGCTTGGAAGGCAGAGTGCTGGACACACAACTTGTGCTGGCCGTTGGAGCCTCCACCAGAGTGCCGGAAGAGTCCGTCGTGGTCGTATCTTCGTCGTCGTTGGACACCTTGCCATTGGTTACCTCTTTGCTGTTGGCTGTGGTGTTGGCCGAGGCATCTTCTGGGGTTGTGGGCAGCTCGGAGATCTCATTGAGGCTGCACGAATCGAAGGTCATGCTCTCGGAAAGTGAGACATCCGTGGAAAGTTGGTCCACCTCGCCTGTGGTGGTTGTAGGCGGAGCCAGCGACTCGCTAGCCTCGTTTTCCTTGTCCGAACTGCTTTCCTGTGAGTGAAACTCACATGAATTGCATGGTTTATAATTGATTTAAGAGTTAACTTACATCGGCAGCCTTGGAGACCCGACAGGAGTTCCTCTTGCGTACCAAGATGCGCTGATCGTCGTCTTCCTTGAGGTGAATCATTCCCTGAACGCCCCAGTAAACTCGAAGGGCTCCTTCCAGCACCAAGCGGTTGTTGACCTCGCGGCTGCGTATCTCCAGGCTTTTGTTGTCGTAGAATTGGTTGTAGACCTGCCCATAAAAAGGGGATTTAATGAGTCATTTGTGTCTCCTTCGTACTGCTGAATGCCGCACCTTCAGCTTGGACTCCAGGTGATCACGCGGCAGTGTGGGGCCATTGGCCTGAGCTCCAGCTGGCTTCTGGGCGCCCTTCTGCCCGTAGCTCTTGTGGGACTCCACCCGGGTGCCATGGCCAAACAACTGGGGACCAAACAGGGCTCCGTAGCAGGGCACATGGCAGTAGGGCACACTTTTGTGCTGGAATACACAGATTGTTTATAGAGATTATATGACCAACAGGTGATCCCACTCACCTCGGCATGCTGGCCGGGATTCAGACGCTTGCCGCACTCTTCGCAGCGCAAACATTCCGGATGCCAGTCGTAGCCGAGCGATTGTTTACGTTCCGCTGTGCGGGGCATAAATAAATATAATTTACAAGTTATTTACGGATCGCTGTGTGTGCTTGGGATTGGGATTGAATTTGGGTTTGTGTGTGCGTGGGTGCTTGTTGTATTACCAAAGTAAACGGGTTTGCCGCACTTGTGGCACTTCCACATTCTGGATTCCAAACAGGTCAGGCTAATACTACTATATCCTCCGGGAATGGGCGTGTTCCAGTCCTCCTCCTACTCCTCCTCCTTATAGAGAGTTGTGACGTAAAGACGTAATGAGTTGTATGCAAATGAGGCGATTTAAAGCGATGGACACGAAACGCAAATAGATCGCTGGACGAGAGGGGGCAAACAGAAGAGGGGGCTTGCGACTCTGATCGGTCAGTCGGTCAGCTGCGCTGGAAGCCGTGCGAAACTCATAGTTTTATAAATGAAACTGGCACTGGGCACTCCCACACTTGGTGCACGGGGCAGGTGCATCGGGTTTCGGTGCGTTCTTGAGTGGATAATTGCACTAAAACCAAAACAGCACCAGCAGAAAGAGAACAGAACAATGAAATGAAAATCGCGCGTTGTGCAGGACTGGTGTGGTGTTCTTATTGGAATATATGGGCACCCTAAAATCCAGCAATGGTTTTAGTTTAGCTTTTTCCTAGCTAAATCAGATAGCTAACTTGGTTTTTCGAGTTCTGATAATATACGAATTTGTAATCATGCAGGTAGGAATATGGTTTGATTTTCAACCGATGATATTTGTGTGTCTCCCCCGATATAAATGTACATACTTTATAGGAGGAAAAATGGGATAGAGAAGATTTTATTGTAGTTAATCTCAATTAGCATTTTTAGCTATTTGCCATTTCAACGGTCGGAACTGGCATCTCTAAGACTTAGAGTTGGCAATGCTGCAGATTTTACATTTTTGTTTTTAAAATATATTTATCTATGCTTCATCAGGCTTTTAACTTCTAGCCTGCATTTATAAAACCCACGTTTAATCTATTTAAAGAGCTTGTCTTAAAAATAAAGAATAGAAAATATGGAAAACAAAAAAGCCCGCCAAAGTGCCACAATCTGCAGCTGCAAGATTTTACGGAGATGCTGCCACACTTTTCCCCGAGAGTAGAAAGTGAGACGTTTTAATTTGTTGTCTCTGCGCGCTGTGTAATTTTGTTTAATTCGGCCCCGAATCGCGTAAATCGGCGTGTCTCTCTAATTTGGGCCAGTGCCCTACGTGTCTGGCCGTCGATTGTGGAGGATGCGAGGTGTCCCCCAACTTCCGGCTGCCCGCAATTAGGTTCCCCGAGAGCCGCCCTCGAAAGTCGCGAATCGAAATCTCCACTTTAGCCAGGAAGGCAGAGCAGCAGCAACAGGCCAACGAAAATTCACAGGCCCCAATTAGCCAACAGTGCAATTTCCTTGACAGATTTGTGTTTCTGGTCAAGATGCGCGCCACCATTGAGTTCGAGGAGTGCCTGAAGGATTCACCCAGATTCAGGTGGATATTATTCGCCAGATAGCACCACCCCCACCTCCTACTTCACCTCCTCTTCTGGCTGAGATTTGCATTGTTCCGCGTAGCGTGACGGGTTACTATCCAAAACCAGATACGGCCCACCTCCCAGAACCCACCTCCTCCACCTCCACCTGAAAACGCGGCTTAATCATCCATCGAACAAACTTTGTCCCGTCAGCACTGTGGAATGTACGAATGTAGTGCCTGCCCCCCAATTTCCGCAGCTAATTGTCGATGCTCTCGTCTCGTTCCGTCGCTCCTCTTCAAACGCCCCGAAGTTCGCTGCCGATTGATAAGATTTCACCCAAATTGCCGCTTCTCCACTAATCGCATCCAAAGACAAAGCTTTCCCTCGTAAAACGGTGCTCAAAAGCGGTCATAACTTGTTTGCCCAGCAGCCCAATCCCCACTCCCCCTATTTTTTTTTTTGGTTTTTAGCACCTGCAGCAGCTTCAGTAAAAAAAGAAAACCGGAAATTAAGGTCTGGAATTTTAGAATTCTTTTGCAGTTTAGTTGTTCCGTCATCTAGAGAAGTTCTATCCATAACTAGGTTTATTAAAACTCGGTAGACCTCTTTCTTAAAACAAACTGCAATCAATTAGTGTGATTCATCCTTTGTAAATAGTCAGTCATGTCAATAAAAGTTAAGAAACACGTTACAATCTGCACAGTTATGCTTCATAAATATAAAGGACTACAAATAATTATTTTATTTGAAAAATCAATTTTTTTATATAAATAAATTTAAATATTTCTGACTAATTTCCGTATTTTCCTAGCACTGCGATAGGGGATAAACTGCCAAGCTTAAAATAATTATTATCGAAAGCAATAACGTACTGCGCATTCGGCTCAATCGTGGCAACTACAAAAAGATATATGTAGTTTTTAAATTTCGTTTGTTAATAGATACATATATATGTATATTATAGCAAGATAGCAACTTCCTAAAAAAAACCGCTCAGAATGATAAAACTGCTCTATAGTAACCCTGCTAAATTCAGAACTTCCTTCCCTTTGCATTCCAAACTTCCACTTGAAATAACAAAACCCTCTGAAAGAGTACGTAAGTACTTTGTAGAACATTTACAAAGTTAAAACAAAAGCAGTGCCCGACAAATCGATGGAATTCACAGGGGAAAAGGCGAGAAAACACCGAACAAGACGCAACAAAGTGATACAAAAACTTGTCCCCGAGGAGAAGACGGGGTCTTCCCTATTTTGTGGCGACTCGTCTTCAATTGGAAGCGCAAACAGCGCTTTAATAAGTCCGCATAAATTAAAAGTGTCAACATAAACAGAGGCAGAGTGAGGGTCTGAGTAAGGGAATCATCCGCTGGCCCCGCGATAACTTCTTTGATTAAGCTGGAAGATTATATTTACCCTGCTCAGCCAGCCGAAGCCAATTTTAATCATCATCAGCTTACCCACGCCGATGCCCATCTTTTGTTTACATCCCGACAAGATTGTGCTAACGTTTTCAATTTGTTTTTTCGTCAGACAATTTGTGTCCAAGGAGGAGAGCGACATCGAGCACTTGGAGCAACGGCTGGAGAAAATCATCAAGCTGTGCAATGTGGCCGTGGACTCGGGCAAGGAGTATGTCAAGAACCAGAGGTAAACAACTCACTGCGCAATATCTCGACCTCATGCATATTCATTTGCATCGATTCTCGGTATTTTTCTACTTCTCCAGCGCCTTTGCCATGTCCTTGTGGGATCTGCAGCAGCACTTTCTCGACAACAAGAACGCCCACAATGCGCTGGGCAAGCTGATTCACTGCTTTCAGGTTGGCCTTTCATTGGAGTGCCTATTTTGCTATATATAGCTAATGTCCCGAGTTTGTTTTCCAGGAGATGAACAAGTTCCACACCATCCTGTTGGATCAGGCTAGTCGCACGGTGCTGAAAAATCTTAGTGTGTTCGTCAAGGACGACATCAACCAGGTGAAGGACTACAAGGGGCATTTTCTCAAGGTTTCCGAGGGCTACGACAATGCGCTGATTAAGAACGCACAGGTGGGCTTGGCTTGTGTCAATAAGCAGAGTTTACTCAAGCTTACATATGACTTCCCTTATTACAGGCCAGCAAAAACCGACCCCAGGAGATGCAGGAGGCTGCCAACATCCTTTCCGCCTCCAAATCGTGCTTCCAACATACCGCTCTGGATTATGTCAACTATATAACACTGGCGCAGGCTCGCAAGGTCCCCTCCATATTGTCCACGGTAAGGAAAGGCTTATCGCCCTGTAAATGCCATGAATGGAGTGCCCCACGACCACTAAGTAAATAAGTTTTCTGATTTGTTATTGCTATGACGTCACTGTTGTGATATCAATGTGAACTGGTATATGTATGTTCCATATCTAAACCCATTGATCAGCATGTTGAGTCAGTGGTGCGCTGGCCAATTCGCTCAGTTGTCTATCGGGAGTGCTCGGAGTTGGATTGTGGCTGTTGGAGAAGGCTGGATAACAATAGCAGCAATTCTTTGCTTTTGGCACGTTCTCATGCTGCTCTCCTCTGCTCTTTTTTCGGCAGCTGTTGGATTACTATCAGGCGTGCGTGACCTATTACCACCAGGGCTTCGACCTGTGCAACGACTTTGACGAGTTCTTCAAGAACATCAGCGAGGACTTGAATACTCTGCGCGGCGACTACCAGCAGCTGGAGAAGGCAATGCAGAACCGCCATATGAGCGTGAATCGCTACTGCGACTCGAACACCAACAGCACCTCAAACAAAATCGAGGGCTATCTGTTCAAGAAGAAGTCCAAGGGCTTCAAGACCTGGTGCCGGCGATGGTTCTACCTCAGCGACAACCAGCTCGTCTACAGGTGGGTGCACTCTGCCTAATTAACGCCACTCATTTCGCCCATCCAGAAATGCCATCCCATCTGCTTGCTTAGTTAATCAATCGTCTTCTTTTCGTTTGCAACTTTTGATTTTTGTGATGTTTTTGTTGTGTGGTGTAATGTGATGTGTTGTGGCCGTACGCTGAAGTGATTTGGATTCGCATTGCAGAAAACGCAGCAACGAGGACTCGTTCTCGGTCATGGAGGAGGATCTGCGCATCTGCAGCGTGCGTCCGGTGAACGAGGGCGACCGCCGTTTCTGCTTCGAGGTCATCTCGCCGACCAAGTGAGTGTTTAATGTCTGATTTGCTATAAAAAATTGGGTATTCATTTGGTTCCTCCCTCTCTAGGTCCCACATCCTGCAGGCAGACTCCGCCGACATGCTGTCCCTGTGGATTTCCGCGCTGCAGCACAGCATTGGAGCAGCCATCCAGCATGATTCCACGCACCACTCGCGCCCACAATCGACGAACACTCCCAACAACGCTCTGCCCGCAAAGCGTAGAATGTATGTTTGAATCATCATCGAATTCCATTTGTTTTATGAGCAATTTTCCACAGCCACTGGGAGGAGTTCCTGAAGATACCGGGCAACGCTTACTGCTGCGACTGCAGGAGTCCCGAACCACGCTGGGCCTCCATTAACCTGGGCATCACGTTGTGCATCGAGTGCTCCGGCGTGCACCGGAGTCTGGGCGTCCACTACAGCAAGGTGCGTTCCCTGACGCTCGACGCCTGGGAGACAGAGAACGTGAAGGTGATGATGGAGCTGGGCAACGAGGTGGTTAACCGCATCTATGAGGCACGCATCGGTGATGACTGTGGGCTCAAAAAACCCACAGAGCAGTGCGAGATTGGAGTGCGCGAGGCTTGGATCAAGGCCAAATATGTGGAGCGGCGTTTTGTGTGTGGAATGCCCAAACCGCAGGAGCTGCTGGCCAGCGAGACGGCCGAAGTGCTCAGCATAGACAGCGGCGGCGTGGTGGAGGATGGTGAAAGTGGCGGCAGTGGAATCGCCAAGCGGGCCACTCTCTCGCTGGGCGGCACTAGAAAGTGGGCG
Source organism: Drosophila subpulchrella (assembly GCF_014743375.2). Taxonomy (NCBI): domain Eukaryota; kingdom Metazoa; phylum Arthropoda; class Insecta; order Diptera; family Drosophilidae; genus Drosophila; species Drosophila subpulchrella. The sequence continues at coordinate 10,737,026 of NC_050609.1, forward strand.
GTGAAGAAGCTGAGACGAAGGCAAAAGCAGCGACCACTGCCCAAAACCTTGAGCGACGATCCGAGCATCTACAACACAGCCAAGACTGGCGACGAGTTGGACGATGACGATGATGATGAGTCCATCAACATTCCCTCGATGTCACTGAGCATCTCGCGCGACGATTTGCTGGTGATTGGCGACGACCTGGCCCTGGACAGATTGGAAACGCCCGGCATTCTGGGCAGCGATCAAGAGAGCACCGATGGCGAGTCGGATGCCGAGACGCCAGAGGAACTGCCCTTTTCGCAGCTGGACGCTAACCAGCTGCTGTACATGGCCTCAGTGGTGCACAATCTGCCGGTGATGTGCATGGCCTTCGCTTTGGGTGCCGACAAGGTCTGGAAGAATCCCCAGGACCGACAGAGGTCATTCCTGCACCAGGCCGTGATATCCGGCTCTGTGATGGCCTGCGAGTTCTTGCTGCTAAACGGTGCCGCCATCGATGCGGTGGATGAGATGGGTTACAGCGCACTGCACATATCCACGGCCAAGGGTCACATCGCCCAGGTGTATCTGCTGCTGAAGCATAAGGCTGCCTACGACCTGGCCTCCAGTGACGGAAAGAAGGCCCTAGACATAGCGGTGGACCAGGAAAATGCCGACATTGTAACGCTGTGAGTGGGATAACCAAGCTTTAAAGTACAAAAACCTAACTATCCTTCTTCCAGACTCCGATTGACACAACTGAATGACGAGATTGGACCCAACGACGAGTACAACGGGGAAGATGAGACGTACAAGAATGTGATGAAGGACTTCTCCAAGTTACCCGCTAGCCAGACGAGGGTTCTGCGCCAGCGCCACGACTCAAACACCCTGGAATCGCAGCGCAGCTCTTTGACCAACTCCGACTAGCAGTGGGCGATGGGTCGCAGGAGTTAGGAACTTACTCGTTATCAAGGAATTTGTTCCGATTAGTTGGCTAGGGTGATATTGGATTGTTATTGGCTTTATAACGCATTAACCAAGTATGTTACACGGTTTCGATTTCCAAGGAAATCGGTACGGGCTTGTTTTTCTAGGTAATCTCATTTAAAAAGCGCTTCCGATTATACAAGAAAATACTATTAATTGCATTTTGCACTCGAATGGCGTGCATTGACCATTCGTTTTCTCTAAAGCGCATTTTGAGTCCCGTTTTTTGGCATTTAGATTAAGTTTAAAGTATTCGTAGAAGAGTTGAGTTTATTAAAAATACGTGTATTTGCCTATCAAATTGTACATCGTCTTATGTGGTATTTATTAAACGATATTGTAAAATGTACTAGCTATATGGTATCCTGTTAAAGAGCTGTTCCAAATGTTCCGATTCGAATTTGTTTGCTAAACTGTTTAACGCTGCATGTTTTCTAAATGTTTTAACGCTATCATGTTGATGATATTTGGTGCCAACTATTGTGAGCACTTCAAGTTCGCGAATAAAGTTGTAAAATATTCAGAGCAAAATGGTTCTTTGATGGTTTTGCAACATAGGGGGACAAAGTTATTGATATAACCACGAGGACTATTCTATGAACCAGCCTGAAACTCTATTTCGCTGATCTCGGGCTCAGATATGTAGTCGGCGGATTTGTTCTTGACCTTGTGCATGGTCGTCACGTGACGTTGGACAGCACTGCGGTCGTTGAACTGACGCCCACACTGCTTGCAGGAGAACATGACGCCGGCGTGGGTGACCAGGTGACGACTGAGGCCAGAAACGTGGTTAAAGCTGCGCTGGCACAGGTGGCACTTATGCGTCCGCGAGTTGCCCATGTGCACGCGACTAATGTGCTGCTGCAGATTAGATTTCTGGGCGAAGCAACTCGAGCATTGGGGGCACTGGTGGCGCTTGGCCCCCGTGTGGGTGTCCATGTGACGCTTGAGCACTTCGCGCTGGGAGAAGGACAGTTCGCACTCGGTGCACTTGAAGGGTTTCAAGCCCGTGTGGATGATCATGTGGCGCTTGAGGGAGCTGGCGCAGGACAGCTGCAGCGAGCAGCTAGGACACTTGAGCGTGCCGCCCTTGCCACTCTTCAGGCCCTTGATGTGGGTGTTGTGGTGCCGCGTCAGCAGTTTCTGCGTGGCAAAGGCCACTGGGCACAAATGGCACTGGAACGACTTCACCGTGTCAGTTACCCGCCCGGTTTTTGGTTGGGGGCAAATGGAGGACTGCTTGAACACCAACTCACTCGATCTTTTTCGTTTGACGGGCGTCTGCTCATCACCTTTCATGGGCTCCTTTTCCTGAAAATGCGTAGACTGCTGTTATAATTAAGTTAGATAAAATATCAAACCATTACTTACCACGATGATGACATTCTCGTCGAAATTAAAGACCTGTTGCTCTTCAGACATCTCTTCGCCCAGGTTAAACACAACCACGTCCTCGATTTCCTCCGATTTCTCGCCACTAAACTGAATCTCGCCATCTTCCTTGACTAAGCAAAAGGGTAAATGAGATTAAAACTGTGTTCATACTTTTAAATAAGATTCCCACTCACTGTTGTAGGAGGTTATTTCGTTGTCTTGATCAAATTCAGGCGGGGAGTCCTGCTTTTGATCCTCCGCATTAATAATGTAGATCTCGCCGTCCTCGGTGTGCACCACATCCCCTGATCCGACCATTTTGATGTCCCTGAAGTCTTCCCCGTCCTCCGTGGGCACTTCTTCCTCCAGTTCGAGGGCGTCCAAATTAACTTCGTTAGCACCTAAAGAGTTCGAGTTCGACTCCAGTATGAATTCTTCATCCTTTTCCGTCTTTACGGGCAGTGGCACCTGTGGTTTGCAGGGTGAGCTAGGGCGCCGCTTGGGAGGTAATTTTAGCTTCTGTCTTGACGAGGAGTCCTCCTTGGTTTGTGTCTTTGGATCCGGCTCTGAGCCATCCAAGGGCTCCCACTGACCGGCCCGCTTTTCGGTAAGGTACACCTCCAGTTCGCCCAGAAGCATGGCCAGCTGCTCCTTCCGCATGTCCTCGCTAACCTCGTGGCGCAGCTCATGCCTCACCTGGTTGCGCACCTCCTCGGCCAGTTCCTCGCGCACCTGACTGCGCACCTCTTCGGCGAGTCCTTTGCGCAGCTCGATGGTCAGTTTGGCTCGGAGCTCCAGGCGGGATTTGACCAGCCGCTTGTTGAACTCCGCCGCCTGCTCCTCCTTGAACGCCTCTCGCCACTTTTCGTCCTCCAACTTGCGCACCTTGTCCTGCACCTCGATAAAGGCGATGGAGTCCTCGAATTCCAGCTCGTCCTCGTCGTAGTCGTCCGGATCCTTGGAGAAGACCCGACTCCGCTTGCCCAGGCCCAGGAGGCGGATGTGCTTGCGCAGCTTCTTCTCCGCCCACTGGCAGCGCTGGCGGAAGAGGAAGGACTTCTCAAGCTGGTACCGGCACTCCTGGCAGATCCTCTTCGGCAGGCTGTCCGTCGCCTTGGCGTCCAGAGCGACGCAGGCCATCAGGCGCACGGGAATCGAGAGCTGGGTGTCGTCCTCCTCGAAGATCGCGTACGCATCCTGGTGCTCCTTGAGGCACAGGCGACACAGGGTCGCCAAGTCGGGATACGACGGCGGCGCGTCCATGGAGTCACTTATTTTGTGCTAAATCAACGTTTTATTTACACGGCGGCGTCTCTCGCATCGCAAAATAAAAAGCAAAAAAATAATGTGACCGCAGGCAGGGCGGGAAAAAATACTTACATTTGGCGAACATTAATCCAACACTGCCTTACTTTTTTTAAATTTAAAATTTGTTAACCTTCGTTTATAATTTGTTCACCTTCACTTCAAAGAGATTTATCAATATTAAAGTTAAAAGAAATTTTGCACTAATATATATTTTTTGTATTCGTAATATCATTTTTAACGCATATAGATTTGTTTCCTCTAATACTTCCAGAGATCATTTTTTAGGTTAGAAATACAAATTCCAAGATTCAATTTCATTATTAAGCACGTGTTTGTATTTTAACGAAGAAATTAACGATTTGCTACTCTATATCTCCATTCTTTTTATGTACTTGCACCCAAGCCTGCTTCATTTTAGATATTAAAATGTAAATACGTTCGACTCAATTAAGAACAATAATCTCTTGTAATATCCTTTTAATTATATTATGAATATGCTTACTTTACAACTTAGACTATATGCAGACATCAAGAATGCTAGGACAAAGAATATCAAATTATTTTCGGCAAGAAACATACATTCATGCACGTTACAAAATACAAAGGGCACGTTTTGGTTACATGTTGCAAGTTCATTGTTAAAACGATAGTCTACGATACTGATCTATTGAGCTTATCCGCTCCTCTGAGACGGCAGCGCACACAGTTGCTGGGTTCGTAGTTACTGGTGTGGGAGTACCGCCTCGATAAGGACGCGTGCTTCCGGCAGAGTCTGACCAGCTTCTTTTTCGGGCTTTGGAAGCGCACCTTCTTGTGAGAAGGCGTGTCTTTTTTTACATCCTTTATGGGGGATCTTTGAGTACTCAGAAAGGCGTCCCTGTTAAACTCCTCCCGCAAATGACTTAGCTGCGGGTCGTTCATGTTGATCTCGACCATGGGAACGGCGACTGTAGAAGTGGCAGCTGGCTGATTGCTGGTCTCTGGTTCGTCGTCTGTAAATTAATGTTCTGTACAATATCTGATTTCGGGTAAATGAGGCATATATAAATCTTACCCAGTAGCTCCACCACGCTACCATCGTTGGATTCCTCTGGCTCCTCGCCGGCCACTGATTCGTAGAAGCCATCGGAAGCCAGCTGAGTGTTCGAGCTAATCCTCATATCGGATCCGGAGGCCAAGCTCTCAGAACAATGGACCTGCTCGCCGGCAGTCTCGTTGCGCTTGCGCACAAAGTAGCTTTCCAGCTCGTAGAACAAGTCGTCCAGGACGCTCAGCCGCAGCTGCTGCTTGGCCTCGGTCATGATGACCTCCTCCAGTTCCGCCCGGAGCTCCAGCTCGATGTCGGCCCGCACAGCCTGTTTGCAGGTGGCCAGGAGCTCCTTTTTGTAGGCATCCATCTCGGCGCGAATGAGCTGGGCAGCCTGTTGGCGCCACTGGGCGTTGTTCTCAGAACAGGCCGTGCCATTGCATCCCGCCACATCCTGCAGGGCATCCAGTTCCTCCGCTACCTCCCCCAAATTCGATTTGACCCCCTGCCGCAGCAACGCCTTGTGGCGCCTTAAGCGCCGGTCGGCTGCCTGGCAGCGACGACGGAAGCAGTGCATCTCCTCCAGGCGCAGACGACAGGGGGTGCATATGTTCTGCGGCAGACCGTCGCCGGGTTCGATGTCCAGCGATGTGCAGGACATAATCCTCAAAGCAGCCGTGCCAGTCCCAAAAACAGGAAAGTTGGCGTCCTTTGAGAGGCACAGGCGGCAAACATTCATTATTGCTTCGCAGGATACCCGGTGGAAGACAGCTGGTCACCTGAATAGGGGTTCAGGTAAGTCTGACAATTTATATTAAAGGTGGCTTGCTAGAAAGCCAAATTAACTATAAACACCAAATTTGAAAAACAACAAAAAGTTAAAGTTATTGATGGATCAAACATAAACGGTGTTATCGATTTATTTTTCGATAGATTTGTTGCAAGCGTGTTGAGAAAATATCGCAGGTTGGCAGCTCTTCCGGCAATGTGACCGTTTTCCTGCAGCCAAATGGCGGGTAAAATTTAAAAATTTGAAAAAAAGATGCTAACTAGCATTTCACCATATATACCCTCTATATATAAGATAGTGCCAAAACAAATATAATTCTAACTACCGTGTACCAATAAAAACACTCTTTCATTTATCAAACAATTTCATTATATTTCATTAAATATTAAGTATAAATACGCAGTTAACTATTAAGTATTATATACACAATTACAATAAAGTATTCAGTCACTATAATGCTTCTTCTATATACAAAGTACGATATATTTATATCCAATGGCTTGAACTCGCCGCCGCACCTCAATAAATTATGCAATTCAATTCCATTATAATATACAGTAACAGTCGTCTGTGTTCTTCGGGAGTTTGTCGGTTGAAAGAAAGGTGTGGGTTTCTTTACTCATTTTAGGATCTGCGCCGAGGATTGCCTACTTATAGCTAAAATGTTTGCAAAAGCAATAAGTCAAGGACATTTAACAATGTTTTCGTTTTCGTTTTGATTTCTTTTTTTCGTTTGCTCTTTGCTTTATCGCTTGGGTGGGGTGTTTTGTGTGTGTGTTTTTTGTTGTTTTGTGGTAAATAAATAGTATCGATCGATCATTAACGATATTCAACATTGAAATACATCAATCATTAGGCATATACATAACTACAGGATATAATACAATACAGGATCGTGGGGATCGGGATCCAGGTTGTGTCCTCAATCGTGGCGCCAGCTTTGCGGCAGCACGTAATCCTTGACCTTGTAGAGCGCATTGGCGTACCAATGGATGCCATTCTGCTGCTCCGCCTGGGAGATGACCTTCGGCGAACTGCGCAACTGGTCCTTGGCGGGCAGCCACGCCTCCACCGTGGATAGGAGGCGCATGGGAGCGAGGCCCCAGTGGGCCAGCGACTGGCTGTTGATCACCGCATAGCAACTGGCGGCCACCGAGTTGACCACAATGGTGCCCTCGCGGGTCAGGGGCGCCACCACGCCCTTACTCCGGACACTGCCCACCCGGACGACGCGCTGGGGCCTCAGTTCGCCCGTCTTCGCATCCCGGACGAGCACCTGGTTCTGCTCCACGACGCGATCGGCGAAGACAAAGGTTAGATCCTGATGTTCCGGCTGCCAAACGCTCACCAGATGAGCGGGCGTGACGGTCAGCACCGCACCACCGTCCGTGTGCAGCTCCACGAAGTTCTGCATCTGCTCCAGGTTGCGGTCCATGAAGAGGATCACCTCGCTGAAGACTGCCTGTCCGTTGGCGGCCATGCTCAGGACTCGGTCTCCGATGGAGAGCTCGCCGAGCGGCTTCTGGACTCCACTTTCCAGCAGCGCCGTGCTCTCCGGAGTGAAGCAGCCGTGCACGTGGGAACTGATCGAGGAATCTGTAAGATGAAAAGGATATGGTTAGAACTTTTGTTTTGAAGTTAAGGCTTTATTAACATAGTTTAGAACATTAAATCTCTCTTCCAGATGTTGTCGTTTATTTTTGAGAAATCCTTATAAAATAATCATTTTTGAATTCCTTAAAATGTTGATATATTCGTTTATAGGGATTCTACTTTATTTAATAGTAAGAAAAAACTATAACTTTCTTATCCATCATAATCCTAGTTATTAAATTAGATTTCGATTTAGTTCGACTATTAGAGAATTTGAGAAGTACAACACAAGCTATTTTATTAAATACAAAATTGTGTAATAATGTTTAAGGAAGCTCCTTTTAAAAACTACACAATCTGGAATCAAATCCTGTGTTTCTGATCTGTAGATAGCTAGTAGTGCGCTCTCAGTTCAGGCCGCCCAGGTAATGGCATTAGTTTGCTAATCTAATTTGGCGTTAAGCATCCAATTGCCAAGCCCAACAAGTCAAAAAGGTTTTCACAGTCCGGGGCTGGCCCGTTGCAGCCCAATGTGAAACAATGGGCCCGAAAGGACTGAAAGGACTGCCTTTTGCGGTTCGCCAACAAGCCATGAACATAATGCGATCGAGGAACAGAGATCGGAGATCGGAGATCCGAGATCAGCAATCTGCGATCTGCCAGGCATATCAATAACAAGCGGCCGACGTGTTTTTGTTTCGGCTTGCACAAAAATTGTGATCTTGTTTTCCCTGCAAGATTAGCCGTGGGATCAGCCTCAGCCCAAGCCGAACTCGAGCCAAAGCGGCTTAGGAATCCCACGGAGGTGAGCTGCCAAAAAAAAATTAGGAACAGAAAAAAAAAGAAAAAAGGGGATGGGCCAGGTAGCAGTTCGTGGTTTGTTTTCCCAACCTTTTTGGCAACCTGTTGGCAATTACCGAACATGCTGCAACCCACCTAAACAATAATCGCAGCGCAGGCCACATTAATCATCATTAATGGGTATCGAGTTGCCCTGGCAAGGGCCCACCCAAATGGATCTGGCCAAGATCGGGGGATGCACTTTGTAGAACTTTCTCTGCAGCCGGGGGCCTTCACACCCGAAGCGCCGCCGCTGCTGTCGAGGCTTGTAAAATTCAAATTAAAAATTCCAGACCAAAGGCGACCACTAACCGCGCGCGCTTTATTATAATGAGTGGCCATAAAGTGGCCTTGTTGCGGCTGCCACTGCCGCTGGAATGGAATTCCAAAGAAAATGCACCTTCCCAGTGGCCCAACCGAAATTCCCATTGATGCATTTCGGTAAACACACTGACGGGCGGACACACAAAAGTGTAGAAACAATAAAAATCGGATTAAATACATATGGTCGAGGTCTATAAAACCCATAATCGATGGGGAGGGCAGCGGAATCGGAATCGGGCCCAAAAAAGAAGAACAGACTGGGTAAAAAAAGGGGAGTGTGAGAGGAAGCGCGATGGTAACAAGAAAAATTGGTGTGAAATCTACCTTCTACCAAAAGCAGGCAGAGAAACAGAAACGGAGACCAGAAATAAAAGTAAAAAAAAAAAAGACGAGGGACAAGAAAAATCTCAGGCCTGGTCGTCTTCTTCGTCGGCGGTGAGTGGAAAGTGAAGAACTTGAAGGGTCATAAATTAATAAACCATTAAAGTGGTTAAAATTATCGTTATTTTATCTTTGTTGTGAAGACTAAACTGATAAATTATTACAAAACAGAGGACAGCCGCTGGTTGCTGTTGTTGCTGTTGTTGTTGTTGGCTTGGTGACTGATCGTTTGGACAGCATTAACATGAGCATGCAACAACAACACGCGCTTGGGGGCTTTAATGCGCGCGCGCGACACACCAGCAACAGCAACAACAAAAGACAGCAGCAACATTGGTAAGAGGGGAAAAAAAAGAAAAAAAATTAGTGTCGACAAAAAGGTTTACAGCCATTACTCTTCGTCGTCGTGTTGTTGCTTTTGCTTTTGCTTTGGCTGCTGCTGTTTAGGCCCCCAAACGAAAGACTTAGGCAGCGAACTCGAGGCGCAGCGAATGCTGTGCCAAAACTGTCATAAGCCCGTGGTTTATGTGCAGCGGCCTATCAGCAATCAATCGCACCGTAATTTATTGATAGCCAGCAGCATGCAACACACGAACACAAACACATGGCTGGGACCACACACATGTGGCAGGATGGGCATAGGTTTAGAAATAAGATGACCTGCTGCTTGCCACTTGTTCGTCGGCTGACCTTTTGATATTCCTTTAAAAAAAAGGAGAGAGGAGAGAGGGGGGCAGAAGATGACAGCAGGATCCAGGCTCGCAGACCGGCGGCGGCTCCTTTCATAAGCAATTAGAATCAATGAGCAAGGACACTCGGCTCGGTTTCCCTTCCATCGTCCTTTGTAATCTTTATGGGCCGCCACCAAAAGTCACAATATTGTGACTCGACTGCGTGTGTGGGAAAGAGGCGTGGCATCATCTTGTAATTGTAGATGGAAATTAAATGAACAACTGACAGCCAGTCGCACCCAAAGTGTCTGTCCGTTTGTGTGTGGGAAACTTGAAAGGGAAAATCCCTCCAAAGCCGCCAAAGAAATGCAAAAAAAAATTATATATATATGTATGTATAAAAGGCAACCCAAAGAGAGAGAGCAAATCTCTGGGCAAGAAAACTTAATTGTCTTGGCCCGTTTTGGTTGGCTGATCGAGGCAAAAGCATTTTCTTCTCGGTCTTTGGGGCAGTTTCGTTATGTTTCGGGGAAAACTGGTTGCTGGCCATAATGGCAGCTCACAGATACACACTTGGAACGGCCTGGACCGTCTTAACTGATGATGCTAACTTGCTGGCCGGCCGTTTGGTTTCAGTGTTTTTTTCAATTAGGCCCGCGCTCAGGTTTTAGCCCGGCATTTAATTCATCTTTGCCTGTTTGGCTGTTGGCTGTTGCCTGCCAGTTTGCCAGCTCCTCTGTCTCGGCCAGTTTGTGCTGCCTGAGAAACGCTTTGGGTGTCGTATCATCAATTCGTTTAATTTGACAGGCGCAAACCTAAACATGTCAAAACAACAGCCATGCGGTTAGTAGTGGTGGTTGCCGCCTCTGGAGCCGAGTTTCGGGTCCAGTCAGGTCCCCAGCAGACCATCCATGGTCCGGTTTTCGGACTTTGTTGCTTTGTCGTTTCCCCTTTTCGATCTTGCCATCTCGGCTATCTCGGGGATCTTGCGATCTTGCGATCTTGCAGCCGTGGCCAATTTGGCGGATGCGATGTACAGGGCGAGCGGCTGAAATTTGCCAACGCCTGTCAGCTTAGCGATCGCCAGTACGAAACATGCGAAATTACGCTTGTTAGTGTCACTTCTGGCTAACCGACCAGGCCCACCCATCACCCGGCACCTCACTTACTACTTCCTACAGATGCACTAACTTGAAACAGCTTCTAAGGTCTCTAGGAAATGAGTTATAGATTTATATGGGAGCAGATCTTAATACTCATATGTAAATTGAGGAGTATACATATGTGAAATCCATTTGTTAATAATCTATTTCCAGTAATACTTGATTGGTTACAATTAATTTTTTCAAGAAATCTAAATTAATTAACAATCCAATTATGGTGTTATCAAAAAATATTCAACTAGGCAAGGATTGTGGAAAAATGGAGATTAAAAAGGCACATAGTTATAATCCCACTTATCCAATTCTATGAATTCCTAAGTTTCCTCAAAAAGTTTACAAAAACTATATTGTTTTTATTAACAAACGAACATATAGAAAAGCAATCAAAATTATGGGATACTTAATGATGGTTTTTATGGTCCCCCTTACTATATTCATGTCTTTATGGTAATTCATGTTTTCCATTTATACATATTTGTAAAAAATGATGTTTTTAATAGCTAAACTGTGACTCAACCTAAACCACAAAACCGGAAATGTATTCACTTTGAAATATGACCAAATCATTAGGCGCCCCTTGCCGCGATTAAGTAAATTATGTGTACAATTACCTGACTTGACGGAGCAGTAGATGTGGCGCCGGCTGACGTAGGAGACCCAGTCGAATCCGGCCTCGACGGCCAGGCGGGCCAGCATGCCGTACTTGGACTGGTCGCGATCGGAGGTGGCGATGGTCACCGCGCGGCCCTCGTAGTGGAGCGACTCCTGGCCATGCTGATACTCCTCGTCCCAGCTCTCGGTCACCAGCAGGCGGATGCCGGGCCACTCGTTCATCACCGAGTAGGCCAGCACGTTCAGCTTCTCCTTGCAGCGCTGAAAGGGGCAGAAAGCAGGGTAGATCGATTAGGTATTGTTAATAGCCAGACGCCATGTTAAATTCACGCAGCACGCACGGGCAAGCGAGATGGATATAGTGCTGCCGAGGGGCGTGGCATGCGGGCGTTCATTCCGGTGGCCCAAAGGGCCCAACGCGTTCATTTTCGCCGATCTCCAATCGAGACAGAGGCATACACTCGGAAAACTTGGGAACTTTAAAATATTTTTATTTGTTTTGAATAACAATATTTGTTGATACTTTATAGTTCCTAGGATTTTAAGTTCTTACAGTTTCTACATGTTTGAAAAAAGAGATACAAAACTTGTTAGTTATATTTGTAACTATGTCTTTTTTCTGAAAACCATTTGCTATAAATAACTTATAAAGTTAAAAAAAGAATTATAAAACTATTGAGTTTAAAAGGATTTAAAAATTCAAATAAAAACACTAATGTTATTATTATAATATTTCACAAAATTATAATATATACCTATTTAGCACTACAAAATAATATATATTCTTTTTCCAAAAAAAAGTTTTTTCCGTGTTATTTATCTTTTTAGCGTATTTATAATCAAAACCAAAACTAATCAAAAATAGGAATCGAATTTTTCCCAGTGCATCTACCTTTCATGCTTTGTGAGTCTGCCCTTTTTGGTCGCATCCTTTGAACCTGTTGCTGCAACCTCAACAAACAGGCGATCGTGTTTGCCCAGTTCCCTTTTGGCCAAAGGCTTATTTGCCCATGCTTACGCGCAGTTCAAACACTGACCCTCCATGGTGACCCTAACCCACCTAACCCACGCTCGAAGATATACCTTTTATTTTCTCCCTTTTCACTCTTTGTTTTTCCTGTCGATAATATGAAAATGCTTACGCTTTGTTTGCCAATGTGGTGGGTGCTCATCCGTTTGTCGGCTCGTTTTCATTTTTTTTTTTAGTGGAGAGAGAAGCAGAGAAATGCCAGCCAAGCAGAAAAGGATTCGAATAGGTCTATGCAAATATTTGAGAAACCAAAACTCAGAACTCGAAAAAAGAAACAAATCAAAACCCGAAACTAAGAAGGCAACAGAGTATCTTTAAGATTGAGCCAGCCACAAAATCAATTATTAACGGACAGAGCCCGGGTGACAGGATGTTGCCTTTGTGGGCAAACAGAATTCGAGCCGTAAAATCAATTTGCAACACAGAGATCCTTTTCTCATTCTTATTTTTAGGACAAACCACAGCCGATCAGTTGTTGCCTTTTTGGGCTTATGTTTTGATGAGGTGTGGATCTGTAGCGGTCTGTGTTTGCTATTATTTGGCCAAAAACAGAGCTGCCAAATTTGTCACACAGCTTCGCAGCGGCCGCAACTGTGGCAAATTGAGGTGGCAGGCCGCATTCCGGGAAGAGTTCAATGATATTTGTTTGCTCCGATGCTGCAGCTTTGCTTTATTAAAAGGCTTAACCAGTTAAGAGTCGAGAGTTGTTGGATGTTGGAAGTCTCGAAAGGCGACAGCCAAGCTGTGCTAATGAGCACAAAAGCGTAACGACAAACAGGCAATGGATGGATATATTCATATGGTTATGGGGTATTGGGTACTGGGCTATGGTTGGGGGAAAGACAAACGCTTTTGTCTTAAGCACTGCCAACGATGTTTACCCAACATGCTAATGCATTGAGCTCGAGCTCGAATTCGAATCGATGCGCTGGACGCGCAATGAACAAACAACGGCCGTCTCAGATCTTCGATCTGGGATCTTGAAACTGGGATCTCACCCATCCCATATACATACCCATATCCCATCTTCCATATACGAACTCCCAGCGATTCCAGCAAGTTCGTTTGCCGACGGGTGCGTAAGGTAAACATTACGGATACACGGCGTCGGCGGCCCAAAAAGATGGCTAAATAATGTGTGTGCCTTGTAAGTGGCCGTTAGACAACAGCGTCAAGTGTAAATAAGCCCGTGCCCTGGGATCGGAAAATCCCTATAGCCTATAGCCCATACCCATATGTATATACCCTCTCTTCCCCCATGGAAAGCTGCATTAATTAGACATTCAACAAGGTGTGAACTTTGCATTTACCTTTGCCCAGCCATTACCCCGAAAAGGGGAAAATCAGAAATGAGAAAATCAGAAAATCAGAAAATCAGAGATCTTAAATCCAACCACGCCCCATTGTGTGTTTACATGGGACCTAGCTGCATTCGATTTCCTACAGCTTTCCAGCTCGATTTTGGCTATTTCTGTGTGTTTTTTATATCCCTCTGATGCGTTTTTAATGGCCGCGACTGCAGTTTTATTGATTTAAATTGTCTGGCTGGCTGCCAATTTGACGCTTTTAATGGCCGAGCGAAATTATTATGGCACGAAGATTATTAGGCACTCATCATCATTAGGCCGCGGCCAAGACAAGACGAGTTGGCCTGGTCGGGTTTGGCTTAATAGCCCGTTTCTCGGCCCGGCGACAAGTTCGGGGGCTTTGTTTGTTTTGACCATCCCATGCCATACCATCTTGTTCCTGAGCTTTTTTGCGAGGGTCTCGGTCTCGGATTACTGGGTACCCCAGGGAAACCGACGATTAGGAAACGACACAATTTAACGACATAATTCAAGTGCGCATTAAGTTACGGCTGCCAGGGGAGTCACCCCTTTTTTTTTTATATACCGATGCACGTGCTCTATGGTGTAAGCAGATATGGCATATCCTTTGATTCCCGGCACTGATTGCGATCGCAGAGGAAGCGAAAACTTACAACTGAGGAAGCGACACAGGATATAGTCAAGTAAAAAAAACGGAGAGAAAGGAGAAACTCTGAAGAAATCACGTCACCCACCCGACTTAATATATACACACACTATACACGATATGTGTGTCAACGGGGACTGAGGTGGGCCACTTGAGGGGCCACCACTTAGGTGGCAACTTAGGGTTTCACGGGTTCTGGAGTCTGCTATCTATGGAATCTAGACTCTAGAATCCCTCGCATCAGTCATCATCTGCCTTTTGCCGCCCTGTGTGGCCCACTCGAGAGCTCACACAGATTTCCTCACTTAATTGGCAAACTGTTATGGATCCTCTGATTGATTCAAGAGCAATGCCAATCCGCAGCTCCATCACTCTGTTTATTTGTGTTGCCAATCTATTCACAGCTCACAGTTCTCTTCGTTAGAATTAGCGGCGGTCTTTGATTGTTTACGATGCGCTGGCAGCGCAATTATTACAGCGCAAAAATCATATATCGAAAATATAAGGGACGTCTGAAGTTTTAATTAATTGGAAACGGTTCCGGGGGGAATGAGACTATGTTTACGGAATCTTTGGGTCTCCGAAGTCTGCTCCTGTCTGTTTGTTTTCGCTTTTTGTTTCCCTTATAAATGGCAGGGCATTAAAAAGTGGAAACCTTTATTGGATTAATGGGGGATTAAGAGTTCTGTATCGCAGCTAATTGAATTTTTGCCACTTACTGGGAGGCTATAAGAAGCAAGCAAAAGTCAAAAGCAATTAATCGTAAATCATAATAATATTTTTTTAATTTTCCCATCCAAAAATGTAAATGCAAATTTTCCATTTACTAGATCTTTAGCCCCCAACTAAACGAGTCCCCCCCAAACGCATTACAAGTGCTCGTAAATCTCGCGTCGAATAAATGTCCATAAAAGGAAGGCGTCATTTTATTGTTATTAATTAAATGCTATTAATTTGCAGAAATCGTAAATTAAATCTCAGCTGTGGCCTATTGCCCTGCCTCACCTGCCTGGGGTCTGCCTGCCACATTTAATGTCCCCCGGCGATCAGCAAAAGTCATTTGGCGACGAGGAGAGGAGTTGTGGAGTCGAGTAGTCTCAGCCAGGTAAGAGCCGTGGGTTCGGGCAGGGTCTTAAATGATAAGCGCCATAATCCCTGATGTGTGATTAACTTTGATGATGAGTTATGAGCCGCACATTGGCACTGATGGGGCTGGAGAGGGTTAGGGGATGGGGATCCAAGTTCCCAGTTCCAAGTTCCAATGACTTGCAGGAATCGAGAGGAGCCATGTGAAATGTGAGTCACTCGCCCAGCAGTAATGTGATAGCCGCGACGCGATCTCTGATCGCGATCTTCTCCCCCGAGCAAGTTCATAAAAGTTTTATGCAAATAAAGCAAAAGCCACAAATATCGATGGCATTTTGGGCCAGCAAATCCTTGAACATTCGCGCTTGAGTGCCCTCGTAAAAGTATCAAATTGATTAATAATAATATAAAAGCATCTCATCTCGGACAAAAGCAAAACAAACAGTGCGAATGCGGATCGAGCAGGGACATTCGGCCATATATGGCCACTATATATGGGGACTTTTCGGAGACGATTTGTCCACTTTGCCTGACTGATGTTTGTTTGATAAGTTTGATTACTTTGTTGGCCCCCAGGAATGTTCCCACGAAATGGACTGATGTTTTGCTTATCGCAGCATTTGACGTGATTTGATTTGAGTTTTTGGCAATGTTGCCTTTGAAACTGAAGCTCTGACATCATCCCACCCAACGTTTTATCTTTTACTTTCTGTTTCTCTTCTCTTTTTGTCATAATAGGATCAATTTTGAGTCATAATGCTCTATTAAAATGCCTGGGCTGAGGGCTTACTTTGATTTGATTTGAGTGGAGTTGATTTGATGGTGATGTTGGTTCTGATTTTTGATTTTGATGTGCATGTCTGGAAGAGTAGGGGGTGAGGACTGGAGACCGAAGACAGAGACCGCTGCATGCATGTCAATAATCATATCGGATTACCCAATGGCTTTGCCCTCAGCCCCATTGTTGCTACAATTTATGAAATTTTAGAACTTATGCTGCGGCTTTTGACGCATTCTTTTGTCCATCGTCCACATCCATCTGTCCGCTGCGGTTTCTGCTGCTTGTCTAATCCCGTGGCATTCGAGATACACTTCAGATACTTCGGTTGGGTTCTGAAAAGGCGTGTTCCCTAGACACATTTGCCTGTAATTACCTGAGGCAATGACTTGTCATAAGCTCCGGCATTTTACGAGGCTTCGCTTCGGTTTAGCCACCGTATGCCAATTGCTGAAATTTTCGCAATTTGTTTATGCAACAACTGGAAAACTGAACAAAAAAAAAACAGACAGCCAGGGCCACACAGTTAGCAGTCCGTTTTGTGAGCGTTTTAAATGGCCAAAACGAATTGTTTACCAGCCGAAATTCACGCACAGCGGCCAGTAAGTCACTCGGTCTGATAGCCAAATCCAAATCCACATAAAATACGATTTTGTTGCGCTCTGTAGGTCCTCGAATCCCGATTCTCAATGTCACTGGTATTGCAACTTCGGTAGCGGAACAGTTGCCGTTGTAAATATTTGCCCCGTGAACAACAGAATTTTTATGTACCCCGAGTGTCCTTGGCCATTTAGTCAACTGCCCGAAGGACCTTGGCCTTCGGTGTCACTTCGAATTTGCTGCCGTGCGAGCAACTGTTAATTGTTCGCCAGTTTCTGTTTCTGTTTCGGTTTCTGGAAAGGCTGCAATACCTTTTGATTGCATATCAAATTCAAGGTAACATCTGAAATCGCTGCCACCATTTAAAGTCCCCCGATGGGCACGTGGCAGTTGCAAAAGGCAATTTGGGAAAGTTTTCGAGTGAAACTCTAGACGGCGAACAACTGTTTTGTTCTATGGATCATTAGGTACAGTAAACCCGTATCTTAAAGATCGATTGCTGTTCTAAAACCCCCAAAAACTACCAGCAAATCAATCTCAATAATGAAAGTCATTATAACTTGAGTTTTATATTATAAACTTAAATCAACTGAATTACTTGCTTGGCAGCCGTAATCTGTCTTCTAATACTTCTGATTATTGGTTTGTTATTCGTCAGCCTTTTGCTTCAAATCGTGGCCAAGGGAACTGGAAGTCCTCCATAAAACTTTAATGGCCCCTTTATGAAGCTTATCGATAATAGGGCTATTTTTACACCTCGTCAGCACTTAAAATTTCATTAAAATAACAAAAATACACCCGATAAGCCAGCTGTGTCCATGGGAAGCGTGCCGATTATATATTATCGGCAATATCAACTTCAATGTCAGCCCTCTTAGGGGGGCTTGACTGTTGGCCAGGCTTATGGCTGTAATGCAACCACCACCTTGTCGCTGAAATTAAGCACTTGTTTTAGCTGTTTTGCACTTTGAGTCCCAACCACCCCCTAACCGAATGGCCACCCCCCATCACTTTCACTGTCCTAGAGCGATAAGATATTGCTATTCTTCGCCTTAGCTGGTGTCTTAACACACATTTTACTGGCGAAGTGGCACAATTAGCCACCTATAAGTACTTGCACGGAAAATAATTTAAACATTTTTATAAAATAAAAATACCCATTAAATATACCTAATATAAACCAAAAAATCGAATGTGTTTCAGAAATGATTCACAAATGATTTGTTTGCCGGATTCAGTTATAAAAAAAGTTATAATAAAGTATAGTACAGAGATTTGTTGTATTATTCCTAGAATTTAAAAGATTCTTTATAGATTCCAAAATAATATAGGACCTAATATGATCTTTAAGATGGCTCAGATGGTTATTATTTTCTAGAATGTATAACTCAAAAATCCCATACTCTTAGGCAATATACAATAAATATCCTACAAATAATGAGTCATCAAAAGTGAACTAATATTCTTTCGGTGTCAGCCCATATGTAACTACCAACTACACATGTTAGCAAATATAGTCACTATCTGGTGGATAGTACCTGTGTATTGGCGAACGGACTACTTGGCTGCAGTCCGCTTATCAGACAAACGCCGGCGATAAGCGGCAACAGCTCGCGTGCCTCGACTTTTGGGGCGTAGACAAGTGGGCGGAGGGGTGGTTTTGGTTAGGGGTAAGACCAGGTAAACACCGGGACTCGTAATCCCCGCACTCGATACCCTGTTTGTTGTTCAGCGCGAAATCGAGAACGCATTCGCCGAGCGGTGACAATGTCGATTGAACTATTTGCGATGATGATCCGCGGATCGATTGGTATCGAGGTTGTTGAACGCATTCTTGTTTGTTTGGACTCGGAAACGCTTGGCTTGGGTGCTTTACTGCTTTATGGCTTAGTTCGCTGGAATTCAGACGCTATCTACCTTGGCTTTCGAGTATCGGGCTTCCTGTTATTCTGAACTTGCGAAATAAGTGCAGTGGTTCCGATAAGATGCATAATTAATCATTTAATGGGCAATGCTCAAAAACTTATGCGATATTTCTGCCTGGTTTTATGGCCCGCGGGCGCCATAAAGTTTTGTGAAATAGCCAACCCGTTGCCAATGATTGGGCACTTTTCCGCCACGTAGCGTTTATCAATGGGAACTGAGTGGCACAATCTCGTGCCATCGGGCGATCGCTAGATAAGGTATACCAGTGCCAGCGATTAGCGATCGCTAATTTGTCAATTGAATTTGTGTTCACGGGTGGCGAAAGGTGAGTGCAGTGCGCAATAAGCACGGAATTAGCCTAGTCTATCTGGAAGGGAAGTTGGTATAGCCCCAGAAATCGGGACTTTGGCAACTTCCTTTCCGAAAATTTATATTCAATTGCTTTTAATACCCATATCACAATGGGCTTACTCATATCAAAAAATAGTTCCTATATCAAGCATTAATGTCCAACTATTTGACGATTACAAGTAGTTTTATTTATTGCTAACTCACATGATTTCCGATTGTGTTACTCACTCTATTACTAACAGATTCCCCAATCTTCAGACAGTTGGAAATAATCAAAATCTTATATTATTGTGCACATTTTATTTCGAAAAGATTGAGTTGGAAAACCCAATTTTGATTAATCACTTTAGTAGCTGACTAGTTTGTACGTAATAGTTTAGTCATTTTTCTGTTAACAAGTCAGGCGAAAGATATATTTTTAGTTCGTAAAAATGTTGTATATGTCATTTAAAAAAAACTCCATTTAAGCGAAACTTTCCAAATGATATATTAATAATTTGCCTTACCTTGCTCATCAAGCGATCTGCTCCGGTGCCCTCCTCGTCGCGGAAAAGGATGTCCCGGTTGTAGTTCGGCACCAGGTCCTTGAATTTGGGCGAGTCCCGACGGATTACGCCCTCCACAGGTCCAGAGGCACTGTTCGTATACTCGGAGAGATTGGGAATGGTCTGCTTGAGGACCAGCGGGTACAGGTTGCGCGCCCTATGGCGACCCAGTCCTCGGCCAGGACCGCAACTGTGGGCCGGGGTGAAGTTCAGTTGGATGACGAGCAGCAGCAGGGCCACCAGCGAGGTCAGCCTGCTGAGGCAACGCTGCGTATGCGCAATGTGGCGCATCGTTTGCGCTTCTGGAGATGCGGAGATGGAGCTCGTGGTCGCCTTAGAGCTGGAACTGTGGCATTTGGCGTCCAGGGAGAGACAGGTGACACTGGCGGCACTGGCCCAGGGCACAGAGCTGGAGTTATCCATTATTTATTTTGGACTCGTTGTTTGCTGTTTCTCTTGATTGGGTTTTTTTTTCTTTTTTTTTTTTTTGGTTATTTAGCACTTCACTTTTGGCACACTGACACGTTTTGGCGACACGTTTGTTATCTTTGAATTAATTTATTTGTAGGTAATATTAAGCCTGGCTAAATCGAAATACTGGAATCGGCGGATTAGCAGGTCCTAACTGGCGTCGTCGGTCTTAACTGTTCTCCGCTGAACTGGCAGTTAGCTCTCGGATCGGACAACCGTTGCGCTCGCACTGTGATTGACAAATGACATTTCCGAGCGGAGTATCGAGCGCGCAGAGTGTTCGAGTGCGAGTACGAGTACGGCGGCAAATACGAAAACGAATACGAATACGAGTGCGAGTACGAGTACGAGGGTGCTTTCAAGAACCCTAGGCCTTTCAGCTCACGCACACAACTGCCCCGAGTTCATTCCCAGTCTGGGTTGTATGGGTATGCCACTCGACGATCGGGTCTGGTGTTCATTTTTATGTTGCCTTATCGAGGCGGAGGTGGGAGCGGGACAACCGGATAGTAGGCCATACCTACAAGACTGGTTTCCCAGTGTTAGTGGGTCTTATGTACTCGTAGCTCACCAAGCGGTGCTGGCAACAGATGTTGGATGGTATGGCATGGTATGGTATCGTACCATTATAACCATGGTTAACAGTGTGCGCCTGTTGCCAATTGGATGTGCTGGTGTTAGTGGCCAGAAGAGCCGCATCCTCTGCTGCAATTTCTCTTAACACTTGCACTACTCGACTCTTGTGGCTTGTTAGCCGCTTCTGACCCTGCAACTCCTCCATCGCCATGTCCACATCCATCTCCTCCATCTCATTGTTCAGTTTTTTTTCCGTTGCCTTTCTTCGTTTTGTTGTTCGTTTCGCTTTATTGCTTGTAAATTAATAATGTTCCGGTTTTTTGTGTATTGTGTGACTCCTGGGCCACCTTATATGGTATATGGTATGTGGAGTATATAGGTTCAATGCTGCTTCCGTTTGGCCATCTTTACTGAAAAGAAAATCGCGGGGATCTCCAGCTAGAATGGTCATATACCGATCATAATCGCCGTAGACTCCGAGCTTATGTCACCTAATGAGTAGGTTAATAAAACCTCTAAGGAAGTCGATAAGATATCGCCTCAGGATGTATAAATTATTAATATGCCCCTTGGGAAGTGGCGATGTTTCGATAAGATGTTCAAATAACTGGGTAATACAACGAAGGAAATTAATCTCTGTCATATGTTCCGTTCGACGCTTTGTAAATAATCGCGAATATGTCTATATATATTGCAAGCCCGATAACAATTTTGACAAATACAATTTGCAATTAGGTACTTTATATTTATGCACTGCAAATAACCGACTGAGGTTTGATGCCGCTTTTCTAGAGATCAACAAATTTCCAGTTTTTATCTCTGTTGACTTTTGGCCAATATAGAATTCTCCCGAACTGGGAATCTGGGTATCTGGGGTTTGTATATCTACTTTGGCTTTTTCGCACATTTTGAACTTGGTGGCTTGTGGTGCCATAATATTGCTCTCGCCCCCGAGAGTCTTTTGTTTTGGGTCTTTTTCAAGACCTTTTTGCGGTTGCACTAGGGTCTATTGACACTCTCACTTGGCAAGCGCGAATCGCGGAATACGCCCGTCAATGTATGCCCAAGAAATTGTCACCTTCGATCTGGGAAAAACCAAGGGCTAGGGTGCACCTGCCCATGTAACGGATACCAAGGGGCCAGATCTTTTTTTTGGGTAACGCTCTGGAATGCAAAGCGTAGCATAATATAATTTAAGCAACAACAAAAAAAAGTTCAAAAACGAAACGAAAGAGAAGAAATACAGAAGAAACACATTCAATAGCTGGTCGTGGCGGCAAAAGATATAAGAGAAGGCAAAACGCCATCAACAAGATACACGGAACCAAATTAAAGATGAAGAAGCTGAAAAGGCTGGCGAAGAAAAGGGGGGAGTACGAGGTTTGGATGCTGGGGCATCTGTGTGCGAGACTCTATGTGGCTGCCACATAAATTTCTGGCTTCTTTGTGTGCGCTCCCAACTCATTACGTGCGCTGGTGTGCGTTGAGGTCTTGTGTGTCTTTGGGCATCTGTATCGGTGTGTGGGGCGGAGCTGCTTAAGGCGCTCATTTGTGAATGAACACACCGTGAACAAGGCAGATACAGATACGAAGACCATACCATACCATACCATACCACACCATCCCATCCCGGGGCCCAGACAACAATCGCTCCAGCACTTAATGAGCATGAATAAATGGAATCGCAGGCCGTGGAGCAAGCGAGACGGCCAGCGGGCCTCATAATCACGATCATATAGATCGCGCTCTTAGCCGAAACCCCACAAAACCAAAAGAAAAAAAAGTTAAAAACACTAAACAAATAAACTAACAAAAATACTTTGCAGGCCCTTCGAGATAAAAAGGCGCAGATTAGTTTCTGTAATTAGATTTGGTCCAGCATTGATTTATGTGAATATTAATGGGACGACAGTTATAAACCGAAATTGAATTTTAATGGCAACCTGTAATGCTGCACGGGAAAAAACTTTAAATGCATAGTTGGTTATATTTGATTTTTTATATTTAGAAAAATTAAAAAACAGGGATCGATTATCAATTGATGTTACTTCTATATAGAAAGGGATACAATGACTTTTTTATTTTCTCTTTTAATTTAGCAGGTATTTCAACACAATGCGGTTAAATTTATTATTAGTTTTTCTAGTTTGTACACTGCTTGTGGACAATAGCAAAAATAGTGTTAAATCTTATTTTTTTAAGTAATAACCACTTGCCTTTTTTGAAGTAGAAGTCCATTTTTGAAAAAGGTTCATTTGCGTTTCAAAATATTTTGAGCGATCAGCAATAAATTAGTTCCTTTATTGCTGATCGCTATTGCATATATTTTCTGTTATAGTACGTATATGTCAACATGTTTTGATCATTCGTTGATACCCACATAACATTTTCAAAAATTATTTAATTTTTGTTTCATTAGCTGCCGTTTAATTTTATTTTAATTATATGTTTCATAACAAGCTTAGTATAAGACATATTACATTTTGAAGTAATACTGCTTAAACCTTATCTTAAAAATACGATAGTTTGTATATATTTAAGAATGGCTTGTGTTGTTTAGTATATTTTCCGTGTGCCAGAGCCTCGAAATAGTCGAACCGGAAATGCCCAGACCATTCGCTGGCCAACTGGAGACCCCAGAGCCCAGAGCCCAGATCGCAGCTCACAGCTCCCATCTCCTCTGAGCCAACTCGGCATGGAATCCATGGACAGATGCCAGGCAGATGCCGAAGAGCAGATGGAACGCCATTTTCTGTGCGCCATGGCGCGTCCGCATCCAACGGCGTCTCCGTCTGCTTTTAATTTCTTTTAATGGAAGTTGTTAACATGGCTGCTGCTGCCTCGCCCGGATCGCCTCCACCTCCGACCGCCTCGATCCCTTCCTGCTGGTCTGCGGCTGATTTTCGGCTTGGATCCCACCATTCCCACCAACGCCATGGGTTGCGGCTGATTTGCTCTTTTTGTTTCTCTTACTTTTCGTTGGTGTTTCGATCATAAAACTTCGATATGAAACTTGATTTTTTGTTTCTTTTTTATGCGCTTCCACAGGTTGGGGGCATACGGCTTATGTAATGCGATTTGGGGTGGGTGAAGGGGGCAGTCGCTTAAGGATGATGAGAAAAAGAAAAGACACCTACTTTTAATTCAAAATATAAAATGAACAGCATGCCATAAAGGCTGATAAAAAAGGAAGGTACTTTTTGGAAAGTCATTTTTAAAGCCAAAGTTCCACTTTAATTATTTACCACAAAAATATCAAGGAAAACAGGTGCATTAAATACTAAAATTGAAGAAATTGAGGATGAACAACATTTTAAGCCAAACAGCAAAAAAGTTAATATAAACGGGTATTGAAAGAAAATTGAAAGACTTCTAAGATCTTTAATTTATCTTAAAATACTTTTTAAAAATACTATTTATTGTATATAATGTAAATATATGTAAATATCATTTTAGAACATTAAATCTAAATTTATAGAGTATTTAATGATCGATTTCAGTTCCGTCCCCACAACTATTCCGCTTTGGCTTGGGGTTCATTGAATTTCAGAAGTGCTTTATGGTCAGTGAGCTAGCTGTGGCTGGCAAGTTTGTTGCCAAAGTCTTTTGTTTTGGCTGCACAACTCGCGCCGCTCTGGCATTAGACAGAATCATGAGCGGCCACATAATTAACAAATAATAATGGCCATAACGCGTGCTTTGGCCCCGTCGCACCGGTTTCTTCGCTCGGTTATCTCCTGTGAAGGTCGCGGTAATTTAATAACTGATACTAACTAATATTTACGAGAATATTTATATTGTTTATGGCCACTTTTGGCTGGCACATACCCAAAAGGGGTACGGAAACCAAACCAAAAAACCAATCCAAGCCGATCTCAGCCGACGTTCTCATATCAGGCCAATGCTGATTTCTATTTGATTCCAAGAATCAGGCACTCAATCATGCTGCGAGTGGTGGGACTCTTGTTGTGACTGTTGGCCTCATAGCGTGCGACAAATGCCACTAACGGTTTGAGGTCTCTAATGGATGTTGACATTTACGGCTACTAGGGATTGGGTTTGGGATCGGGACTGGAACTCCGACTTGTATGCACTCGGGCTGTTTAATTCACATAAATCTAAGTGAAATGCCATTGGGGAATTGCTGCCGAGTTAGAAATTAGGCAAATGGATGGATGTGCCTCCGGTATTCCGGGGAATTTGCCACCACAAAGGCAGGAACAGCCACTGAATGGGCCCAGGAGCAAAAGGGGCAGGGGGCTTGTAACATAAACATTCACAGCCAGAGTCCCAGTAACTGGGCATAAAAAGGGTCTCAGTAACACTCGGGAAGGCCAACCTCTGTGTGTGTGCTGTGTTCCCTACAAACATTTGTCAACCGGGCTCCTTTTGATCCTGGCCGGCACGAGAGTCAAAAAGTCGTAAGCGGCATAGTTATCATTGTGCAGTGGTTCCATTGTGCTATCAGCTGGCAGCGATCGATGCGGTTTAAACGGCAGTCGGGGCAGTCGAGATCTCGGTGAGTAAGCAGTGTCCGCTGGCCCAGAGGAGGGCTGCAACAGGAAAGGCATCTCGGCCACATGCGGCGCGTATTTGGCCAACAGTTTTTGCACGAGACAAACCACAAAAATGCAGCTAAATGTGCCGAATGTTTCTGCCAAATCAGTACACAAATCAAATGTCGGTAGATATGGAAACATATGCCACTTATTCGCTGGAAATTGAACTATGATAGCTTACCCCATATTCTTGGAATCATTATCAACGTTTTTAAAAAAAACATATAATTTACAATTCCAATTTTATAAGATCAGTTTTAGCAAAGGTAAACCGGGATCGGGCTATAATAGCAGGTAATAGTTAACAGAACCATTTAAGATATAGTAAAGATAAGTCCTAGAATTCAGATTTCAAATTTTTTTAAAAAATATTTAAGATTTAACGGACTCAAAACGAAATAAACTCTCTTATATTTTATAATATTTTCCTAATTGAAATATTAAAATGAAAAACAAAGCTTTGTTTTATCCTGAGAGATTAGTACCAATATCCCAAAATCTTCTTACAACCAATCCATATCAAGGGTATTAACCACTTCGACTTAAGGGCTTTTACTCCTGATTTGTTGTTAACAAATTGCACTGCATCATAGAAGAAGATCCCATGGAGCTTCTCCCATGCTCTCTGCAAAGCCAGGCGGCAGCACTTACTTAAAATATTAAACAACGCTGAGCCGTTGTTGCCCTCTCGAGCATTCGAGCATCGACCATTGAGCATCGAGCTGGAGGAGCTACATAGATCCAGTCCAGACGCAGACGAGTCACATGGATGCCCTCTCAAGTGGCCGTGCAGGCGACAGCCCAAGGGGCGGGGGATCTGCTTGAGGGGCATGGGCATGGGCATGGGTATGGGATCTCGTATTTAAATGTGTATCATGGCGGTGGTCAAGTGAAGCGCATGCGTTGATGGACTTGAATTATATGCGACTTAAGCTCTGCGGCTGCCGTTGCTGATGCTGCATCGGCATCCTCGGCAGCCAGTGCCATAAAAATTAAAAGTCATTATGGCCTGGAACAGCATTTAAGCCGTGGCAATGCGAGTGTCTTTCTGAATACGAGGAGATGGAGATGGGGATGGGCATGGAGGCGAGGAGACCGTGGCACATTCCCACAGTCTTGGGCTCTCGGAGTCCCAGTCCCACATCCCGGGATCGCATCGGATCGGCTCGAGTGTCGCTGGGCTGTCAGAAAGTGCCATGAGACGGCAGCCACATGCGTCCACTTGGAGTGGGTTAATATTTGTTTGCTTTATCATTTTGAATTGACAGCAAAGTGGCGCTTGTTGCCCTTGTTGTTGCTGTTGTTGTTGCCGACGGACCCAGCGGGCGGGCCGCGTCGAAGGCTCAAGTTGTTTGTTGTCTGCGCGCCGATTATGGAAAGTTGATGACCAACAACAGCACGTAAAACACATCATAGGTGAAACATCGGAAAGCTGCCCCTTTTCAAGTGCTTTTGGGGTCTTAGAAAATTGCACATTTTTATCTTCTTTGGAAAGGGGTTTTCAATTTCGAAATGCCAATAGTGGCAGTACTCCCTTTTTGTTATGCGCCGCTCGTGGCCAAATGCCGCCTGGCCACAAAAACCGCACGCGGAATGTAGATTTGTAGCCGCCGGCAGCCAGGGGTTAAAGGGGGCTGGAAACGGAGGGCGGGCTCTGCCGAGCAACACTTCGTTAAGTTGGGGCCAACATCAACGTCAACGCCTGTGCCGGCTAAATAGATTTTCGATACTCTATGGGAGCGTCATGCACTCTTTAGCGAACTTGTTTGTTTTGACCTCCACCAAACTTTAAATTATTAAAAAAAATAATTAAAATAGAAGATATTTGTTTAATATAAATATAAAAATATTGAAAAGAAGCACTACACATTTAAGCAATAAGCAATAATCCATATCCTTATTTATATATCTAGTTTTATTCGTATAGAATACTTTAAGTATAAAATACAAATAGCTTGTAAGATGCTAAATATTTAATTTTTAATTTTAATTATTTTGAAATCAGCAGTGCTTCGATTTGGCACATATAGAAAACAAAACATATCTGATTCTCATCTGCGAAAATACATTGTTTCTTATAAAATATAAAACTTGCACTACACTAAAGGTATTTTTACCACCTTATTTATTATTAAACTAAAAAACATCAAAGTTAAAATATATACATACTTAAAAATGGAAGTATCGAAGGGTAACCACTGTTTCGATGTCCCACCTATAAGAGCTTTCCTGTCATTCTTTTTTGGGGTCGCCTTGCGCACTCCTTCGCTTGGCTTTGATCTGCGGATGTTGCAGGCAGGACGGCAGGCAGTGAGGCAGTCAGGCAGTCAGTCAGTCAGAAAGGCAGTTCGGCAGTCAGGGCCCTGAGGTAGTCACACGAGCCCCATTCCGTCCCGACCAACTGCAGCAAATTGAAAATTGATTTTTGAGCAGAGCTCGGCGCGCCAAGTTCGCTGCCTAAGTCTTTCGTTTCGTTGTGTTTCGTTTCGATTCGATTGGATGAGTCAAACTGCACGCCGTGAAATTCCCACATAAATTGCGCGCGTTGTCAAATTAAAAATGCCTAATGAGCTGATCGGTCCGGGTCCGATGCAAAAGAGCTGAAAAATGCATTAGAAGCAGCAGGGACCCGTGGATCGGTTCGGTTGGGATCGTAGGTCCTATATATGTATATACACCCTTACTCCAGTCGGCGGCGGCGGCGGCGAAATGTATCGTGTTACAAATCACGGCGGGGGAAGCGATGGCAGCGGCAAGAACAAGTTTCGAGTGGAAATGCGTGTAGCGTGCAGCGTGCGAAACACTGCAGAACATGGACACGAATCGAGATCGAGGCGAAAGCCTGACGCTGATGCTGGATGCTGATCTCCTCCCCGGCTGCTCCTCTGCTCTTGTAAATGTCCATCTAAAAATAGTTGGGCGACGGCGGTGGCGGGTGGGGATCCATGGATTTGCCAGCATGAAAAATGGCAACACTTTTGCGCTCATAAAACCTATTTATAAGCCACGGCCGCAGCCAGCTACCTAAGTTGGGTCTCCAACTCCAACTCCATCGATATGCCCGTCAGTTTGCACTGCAGCGTGCTCCTCCACAAGCGCAGGCGCAAGCGCGTGAGATCGCCACGCAAGATCAGAAGGTAAGGATGGCAGGCAGAAGGCAGCAGGCAGCAGGAGCCCATGGACCCCGGTCCATCCAGTCCAGTTTGAAGACGGGACCACACAAATACAGGCACGCGTTCGCTGACAGAATAAAAATTGTTGCGCTTGTGTTTAACGCGCGAACGCGGCGATATCGCAGCAACGGCAGCATCCTACCTTGTTTCAAACTGGCTCCCTGGACCTCGGTGGCTCGGCTTAAAGTGGCAGTGGAGAGATGAGATGCTACACTGAAATCAAATTTAAGAGGTTCCTTTATATGAAAAATATTTGTAAGAATAATATCGTGGTTTTAATTTATACCCTTTAAAGCATAAAATATTTGTTCATAAATATAACCATTTTTATCGTCAAAATATTTTATCAACTCAACTCAGCTCAACTTAAAAATTTCTATAGAACATTTTGGACTTTATTATGTTGGTGAGAATTATTAAAAATATAAAAAATTTTATACAAAAAAGGTATTATTAAAATTCAGGATTAAATAAAAAATAACCGGCTTGGATATAAATGTTTCTTGAGTAATTTTAAAAATATCAAGCAAATTATAACTAAAATTGTTTAATTATAATTCAAGAATATATAAAATTAACATTTTTTAAAAATGTCTATATTGATGCTTTCCTTGGTTTAAAAAGATATGTATGTATATAGAAGATATTATAGTTAAAAAGAGGCTTTTAAAATGATGGTAAATTTTTTTAAAAAGGTGACTGAAAATGACTTTGGTTCTGATTTTTCGGCGAGTGTAAGGGCAGGGCAGGCAGGCAGCCAAGCATTGTCGGCTTGCTTAGCTATCACTGAACGATTATCGTGCATTTTAAAATTCTTACGAGTTTTGTGCTGCTGATGCCGATGCCGATGTTGCTCTGCCTTTACCTTTTATATTGCCCTTTTCTCTGCTGCTCTTTGTTGTGGTGGCTGGGCCAGATTGAAATCACGCATGGGAACCAAGCGCCTTGGCTTTGTCTTGTCTGCAGACTGCAAAAAAAAAAAGAAATGAAAAGGGAACACACAAAAAATTGCGGCATTCTCATCAACAAATTAGGAAAGGCACTCAGGGGGGGCTTGCTTTAAACACGGTTTTATTAATCTTTCTTTTAAATAGTAATTTGTATTTATCAATTTGTTAATTGCATAGTTTACATAGTAGTAACTCTCCTTAGCAAATGCCTATATAGAAACTCCTGCTGTCCACTCGATTATTGCCAACACTTAGTTTCGTAAATATATAGAGGTGTGTATATTCGGATTGAGGCAGATGCTTTTGTTGCTTTTGTGGTCGCCTTGGACAAACAATTGTTCTCGATTTCGAAATACATAACTAAATTGCTACACAATTTGCTTGATAATAATTTGATAATGCTATCATAGTTAATATGTTATATATATATATAAATGTTCAAATATTTTGTTGTATTCATATCCTCTGTGGGCATAACTAGTTAAATAATTGATTTGTTAAGGTTGCATTGTCTACGATGTGGAAGGGTGTTTTTTGAGTCGGAGTCTATTGTTTGTAGCTTGTCACTTATTTTGGTTTGCTCGTTTGTCAAATATTACAATGCTTATTTCTTGATTCTGTCTCTCTCTAAATATCTATATATATCTTCACTTTTGACAATAACTTTAGCAATAACACACAACATTGCCTGGTGAGGCAAGAAAATAAACCGAGTCACTACGAACTGAAAGAACAAAATTAATGGAAGCGAATGAACATCGTTAAGCAAATATTGTGTTTGGTCTTTAGGTTTTATAATATCGGGGGATGTCCGTTAATTTATATTGCAAGTGATAAAAAAAATTGCTTTGACCTCGTTTCAGCTGCAATTAATCCCCGATAAGAAATTGTATAAGTCAAGAGCTTTATGACGTCGGAGCAATATCAGCGCATCGGTATTAATATCGTTCGACAAGACCCAATAATCGGAGGTAAATAAAAAGAAGATATACAAACTAATCAGAACTCAAAAAAGCGACGATATGAACCGCAAATAAAGTATACAATTTTCATAGATATTCTAAATGGGTAAATATATTTCCTAGGCTAGTTGTAAGTTGTCTTATGAAGAGCTGTCGATTTTTCTCGAATCTCTAGTTCATTTCGTTTATTCCTAGTAAAAGTTTCAAATTCTGTTTATTTCACTTAGGTCTTGACACACATTTGTAGTATTCTAGAAAAAAATAAATTTATTCATATTGATTCCACTTAGTTTATCGTGTTTCACTTATTGTGTGTGTCTGTGTGGGCTTGGTTCGCACAAAATTGCATAAATCTATTTGATTCATAATTGTTGTAGACAAGTTTAAAATACTAGACAGTACTTTCGGTTGCGAATTGCTCGTTATCCACGAGGATAACTCATCATTAAAATTCCTGTTCGGTGTTCAGAGTTTTCATGTTATTTGGTTGCTATTTGTGGTTAACTAATCATGTTAAACCTTCAGTTACAGTTGCCTATAATTTGTTAATTTATTACGAATTAACTACTATGGTTGAAACAATTGGTAGCAAACATTTGTTCTTTGTTCTAGAGCTAGAGAAGTAATTGCCTTTGCTGTTGTTACTCGTTCGAGATTTCTTCCGTTAAATTTTTATTTTGAGAATCCTATAAGCTAGCTACTAATTCAATTTGATATTTTAGACATTAACGATCTTGATGTTTCTGGTCTACGTGTATGTGACAATTTTTTAAGTATTCTGTGTGTCCATATTTGTTCAACTATTAAAATTCTCCTCCTTGCCGTTTGTTTTCTAAATGGAGCTGGAGCTTTACAACATATTATCTTGTTGTCATTCTTGTTGTACATAAAGTCAAGTTGATTTGTTTTATTGCTGTTTGCTGACGCGAGCTTGCATTTACATATAAATATTTGTGTTTTTTTTTGTTATTTTTTGTTTTTTATATATTTCTGGATCACATATTCAAGTAGTTTCAAAATCACATAAAAATCACTCTTACAGTAGCGTATACAAAATACATGTGTCATCTATAAATATACTTTTCGATCTGGTTTATGCATTGATTCTTCTCAGTTGAGATGGCGTGAAATGGATTTTGTGACATGTTGTAAAATTGCTTTGCATTGGTTGGTTTGGATTGAGGTTCGAAAAACCCGTAAGTCGATAGACATCCCGTGAATATTCGCAGAGATTTATAAAGTAAATTAGCAAATGTTTAAACTGTGCCCGGTCGATGAGAGTCAAGGATATTCTGAGAGAGGTATGCATGTAGTTTAGTCTGGTATTACACACACTAGATTTGCGACTCAACAGCTCCATTATAAAACCAATTTTCTCATTATTTGTTCTCGTGATTTTTAGTTCTTTTGTGTACATTTTGTCATAAACTATTAAAGCATTTATAAGTTAACACACATTTTTGCTTATTGTTATGTTTATTAATTTGTATTTCTTGATGATTTGGCTTCTACAAAACACAGTACAAACACACACAGAGATAAAAGCCTTTGCGCTGCCTTTCCTAGTTACTTAGCTTTGTAATATAATATTTTATCGTTTTCTTATTTTTTGTATATCTTTATAGTGTTGCTTTTGTTTCCAATAAATGCCTATGCAGTTTCATTTTCAATTCACTCCCAAAACAGTTCCGTTTTGATTACATGTTTATCAATTTAACTCAACTAGCTAACAAGACGTTTCAGCTTCGTTCAACATTGTCCACAGATACCAATTGATTACTTTTTATAACTTTATTTTTGCAGAAAAAATACAATGGTTTTTGAAGACGGTTTTACATTAACTCTGGTTAACATTTTCATTAAACTCTGTTCATTTCGCTGTATCGAGTTACTTTTATTGTTTATGCTTTCTACATCACACTCGTCGAATCTGCGTTCAATTTTTCCATAAATATATATATCTATTCATATTCGTTCTTGTACCATCAGCCAAATGCTTGATTTATATATCTTAAATATTACGTTCTGACATTGACGATTATTTTGTTTTTGCCGTTACTAAGTGGAAGCGTCCGGTTGAGACTACGAAAGTAAAATGAAGATTGAAGTCAGCTGCAACGTAAGTACTTAAAGCACTATTTAAATCACAAAATAACCTAATAGAGTATATACGTAAGTTCGTAATTTTGTGGCTGGTTATTGGCATTGGTTAACAAACGCTGATCCCACCAAAGCCTAAATAAAAGCAAAGTGTCTTAATACATTCAACTTGTTTTTCAGAAAACAAAATGAACTCTCGATAAGGAAAAGCGTTGTCGCATTCAGTTACATTTCAGTTTAACGTCTATAATTACTTTTGTGCAGTTGGAAAAAAAATTGAAGCGAGTACGACTAAGATTAATTACCTGTCAGTTACATAGATTTTATGACGCTTGTCTTGGCTTTCAGTTGTAGTCTGCTTTCACAAGTTCGAAACACATACATATAAAATACAGTTTGAAAATCGGCTTATATAAAATCACTGGTGGTTTTTGTTTGTTTGTGGTTGTTTGCTGCTCTCCTATGCGACAATACATTGTTAAAGATTATTAACTTGTTCAATTTGTTGATTTCTATAAATTTGTTAATAGTCAATTGCTAAAAGTGTCTAGAAAAATTAATATATTATATATTTATCATATCATTCAACCAATTACATCTTGTAATGGCCTAGTTCTCATAATTTCTTAAGTAATACTAGTGAAAAGTACAATATGACTGAAAGTGTAGCATATTTCAATACAAATATAGAGATACACAAAATATATGGTTAAAAAAATAAATGAGATATTGCAAATTCGTGCAGTTGATTAGATTAAACGATAATTTGTATGCCTAAAGACAGAAAATATTAAACAAAATTAAAATAGTTGGTGACATAAAAGCATAGTAAAAAAAATCAAATTTAAAACTTTTTCCTGTAGTCGTTATGAGAAAAAAATGAACAAAAATAAAATTACATACTTAATTGTTTAGAGCTGCTATCTAATTCAATTAATAGTTTGTGCCTAGTAATTGCTAATATTCATGACGATAATTTGCGTAGAGTGGAAATATAAATTATATATTCTTTGCCACACGCACATGTGGCATGTGGCATCTCCTAACCGATCAAAAGTTTCAACTTTTTGCTTATGACTAAAGTTTGCTTTGTGAGTACCACATTGTCATGCTGTTCGCGCCATTGATCCCCATGATCCATCCGATCTTCTTCGGCATCCGATTTTCAGCCAAAGGGCCACTTGTGGTCCTGTTGCTGATAAAACATGTTCTAGGTGTGTGTGGTTATCACCGGCACCTGACAGTAGGGGCACTCGGTGACCGAGCCAGCGCAAGAATTGCAGATGGACAGGTGGTTGCACGGCTCCAGGGTAACCGTACGATTGTTTTCTTCGCACTTCATGCACTTCTTGGCGTTTTCTAAATATAATACTTTGTCGACCTCCTCCAAGTCAGTGCGCAGCTTTGACTGAAATGGCATTTAATTAGATGCATCGAAATGGGAAAATAATCCAGGCACTAACCTGCAATTGCTTCAATTTTTGTATGGATAGATCCCGCAGC
Organism: Drosophila subpulchrella; assembly: GCF_014743375.2. Lineage (NCBI taxonomy): Eukaryota > Metazoa > Arthropoda > Insecta > Diptera > Drosophilidae > Drosophila > Drosophila subpulchrella. The sequence continues at coordinate 10,770,650 of NC_050609.1, forward strand.
TCTGCCGGCAAGTTAAGTTGGATCTGGGCCAGATCGTAGCGCTCCTTCCACTCCTGTGCCTCCTGCTTGGCCTTGTCGCGATGCAACTCGGCGATCTTCAGCTTGCAAGCCATGTCCTCGTAGCGACCGTTCAACTTGTGGATCTGAGCATTCTTCGTGAGCAGCTCGTTGGTGATGCGGCCCAGGTCGCTGTGGTTTTGCGACTGCAGCGATTGCAGACTGAAAGCATTCTTGCCCGAATTCAGAGTGTTTTCAAACAGATTATTTCCCACTGAGCTGCTGTTGATGTCGTCGCGTATGGTATTCAATTCGGATATCCTGACCGAGGGACTGATCGACAGCCCGTCGCCAAATCCGGGCGATATGATGCGCGATGGGAAGAAGAGACTGCTCTCGTTCTGGGTGGCCGAGAGTGAATTGCTGAGCTTGTTGGAGCCGCCGTAGTTGAAGGCGTCCACATTGAAGAGATTGGCATGGTTGGTGGGACTGTAGGTGAGCGAGCTGCTGGGAATGTTGACGGCGAAGCCACCTGAGTTGAAATCTATGCAAACAGAATTAGTATTAGCATTGGCAATTAGTTGGTAAACGTTGCTCGTTGATCACTTACCGTTAATTGAGTTACTTAGAGTCGTATTAGGAATGTTAATTGGCGCCGAGGAACGTGTTAATAAGCTAGTATTGGCCAGACTCGACGACAGTGAGTTCTCGCGCGGATCGTCCAGTGAGCAAGCTGCTTGCAAAGAATGAAGACAAATAAATAATTAAGATTCAAGTTAGGCAAGTGGAGCACAGGGCAAGGCGTTTGCTGTCTTAGCGCTGACATTTTTTGTCCACAACCAACATTTAGGATAGTGAATTCGGGTGTGTAACTTAGGTGTATGCATGTCAGGACTCTCGGATACTCACAACGACTGTCCATGGGTCGTGAGAAACTTAAAAATTTGCTGGAATTTGTTGTGTTTTCCAAAGCATCTACCAACATTTTATTGGTACTATTACCATCAATGTTCAACAACTACGAAGAGAACGAAACAAGAAAAAATCGAGGATCGCAATGAGAGCAGGCCACAGGATTCAATGGTTTGGTGAGAGTGTTAAGCAGTTAGCTGATGTTGGTTAGCTGGATTAAAACGACGTACGATGCGTGGTAGTATGTTTGGGATTAGGCGATGCACATCGATGGCTTGGATGTGGGTGGGTGTTATTGGCTCGGTAATACGTACATTATCGCCCCTTTGGAATGCATCCTGGGCCTGAAGGTCGGGCAAGGCATTGGAAATAAGCTCGCTTAGGGACACCTCGTGATCCCACGTCTTCTCCTCGGCAATTGAACATGCTTTTTTTTTGGATTGGGAATAGGTACATGGGCAAGCGACACCGAACATTGATTGATGCATTGGTATTCAAAGGATTCAATAGTTTTACAGTAGTTTAAAACAGATTTGCGGGTTGATTGATGAGGCGAATAAAAGACAAACATAGAGTTAGAACAGGAAAGTAATAGCTTGGCCCTACACAATTCCCCACTAATTCCCAACTGGTTGTGGAGCACAGCGCTGAAAGCCGAGGATTAGCTAGTAGGGTGGCGATTCTTCTGTACTTACGTTCCACGTGGGCAAAGGCGCAGAAGACGCTGCGCGGACAGTAGCCGGCCTGCTGGACATCGTTGCACTTGGTCGACTTGTAGATCTCCGGATGGAACTGCTGTTCGGTGCGTGTGTGGCAGTACTGGCAGTTGTCGCCGGCCTCGCAGTTGCCCGGTTCGCCCCATTCCTCGCCGTGCTTGACATTCGGGCAAGGAGTCGACCTAAAAGGTAAAAGGTTGTCAGATCTGGCTTTCAGCTAATCCCAAGGAGTCTCCTTACCTGTACTTGTACTTCCTGGGCGAGCGTCGCTTGTCCTTGCTGTTGTGGTACTGTGGACAAGCGTATCCCTGGCGGCACAAGCGCGGTGGGCGCTTGCAGGGCTCTGTCTTGTAGTTGGCCAGCACATAGTTGGTGTCCTGCCACTTGGGATCCTCGTTCATCAGATTGCGTTCCTTGTCTAGGGCATTCAGAGCATTAGTGCTGTCCAGGGTGCTCTCTGCATTCTGCAGGGTCTCCAGCTCTTTGATGTCATAGACCGGTGGGCGCTGGTCCTGCATTCCGTGGGCAAAGGCGCAGTGAAGTCCGTTCTTGACGCAGTATCCTCGGCTGTCGGTGTCGTGGACGCACATGCATGTCTTGTAGTAGCGCAAGTGGTAGCGCCTCTCGGTGTCGCCAGCAGTGCGGTGTAAAAAGGGGCATCTGAATGGGAGAAAGAAGTTTTAGTGACGTCAAAGCAGGCTGTAGCCATAAAGATCTCTTGAGTCTAGTGTTTCGACTGGGAGATACCTGTTAACAGGTTAGTCTTGAGAAAAAAAAAGGTATGCTAGTAAGCAAATTATAGGGTCCACAACTTTATACACCCTATTATTCGACTTTGAGTGCTGATAAAAAACTGTAATATGTACATACAATCAATCTTTAGCCAAAAAGCAAACCGGAACTTCGCCTTGGGAATCCAATCTTAATTTTCTGGATTTATGATTGCTGATAAGGAATATCCATACATTTTTATGTACAGATAATCATCTTTTCAAACTAAAAATCTTTATATTGCCTTTTTCGGTTTTCTTTTCAATGATTGACTTGAATATGATTTTAAGTATTTAATTGGTTTAAAACTAATTGAGTAAAAATCAGAAATGGCCAGCTTAAGTTAAATTGATAATTTTAAATAGACTTATATTCAAATTGGGACTTTTGTTATTGTGGTTCTACAATAGTAACCAGTTTTTAGAGCTGGGAACTCTATTTACATATCTGCCTTGTACCACTGATTTTGCCTCAAAACAATGTACCCCCGCCTACCCTGCAAGTAACGAGTCTTTAAAAATATATAGATAAAATAGGGGTCAGAGGTCGGGCCTTGAGTCTGGGTCATAAACTCAGCCCGCGTTGTTGTTTCTCTGAACGATTGTAATTGCGTTTTACTTTTAGCCCGTTCTTGCGCTTGGCAGAGCTTTTCTCCAAAGCTCGCCAGCCACAATAACTGTACATTTCGAAGCTGCCGGGGGAAAATCAAAATAAACGAAGAAGAAAACACGCAAAAGCGAAACGCAATAAAAACAATGACGCACACACTTGTAGCGGTGGCGTGCGTGAGCGTGTGTGCCCGTGTATGTATACGGCGAAAGAGCAACAACCACCATCGCAAGGCCAAAACGGATGCTGATAAGAATTCGCTAGCCCAATAGAGCTGGAATCACTTTCACTTTTGCACGGTGGTGACCTCGCCTCCCCCCACACACACACACTCACACACACAGTAGCAGAGCCACCCAACACCCATACGCACCTATGTACAATTTCACTTTTAGCTTTCCAGACGACGCCGAGCCCCCGCACACACCCGCACCATACATTTTGTTTGTAAACACGAAGACAAGAGATACACACACATCGCGAAGGAACGAGAGCGCAAAGAGGAAACGAAAAAATACTACGTCGTTCGCTATTGCTGTCTCATCCCCGAGCGATTTCATCGGGAGGGGGGATCGGAAATCGGGATTCAAAAACCCCAAGGATACTCACTCGTCGCCCTCGGGACAAATGCCAGTGGTTTCATCGTATTTGGTGCAATAGTTATCCGCACTGTAGTTGAAAGTCCCGTCGCGTTTTCGAACGGGGCGACGCCGACGCTGGTTTTGAAAATGCCAATTGAAGCAGACGAAGGGGCGATGCTGGTTGCACTTGTGCTGCAGAAAGGACTGGCACTGCTCCACGCGGAACTCCTTCAGGTATCTGCAATCGAGGGGGGTAGAGCGGGGGGTCACTCGAGGGCACTTTGAACAGCAATTTCCAGGTATTTACGTGTAGTGATTGGGCTTTTCCTGCTGCGAGGAGAGCAGCAGCTTGTTCGTTTCGTTCGCCAACATTTTACAGTGTTTAGCAGTGTGCTAGAAATGTCAATGTTAGAAAACGGCGAAACATCGATGAATTTGCGATAGAGATGGGAGATCTGCGCAAAAGAATGGTCCCATGCGAATGTTAGGTGGGTGTCTCGACTATCGCCGCCAACATTTTGTCGAGGCCTTACTGTCGGTATATTGAGGTATATGCCAAGAAAATGCATAAATTTACCGACCGTATTTCGTATACGGTCCTACGCAAATGTTAGAAGGGTGTCTTCGCTAGAGACACCCTCGATAAACCACCGGTATTGTTCGATATATACCAAAAAATTATCAACCTAACATTTGGGTGGCGATGAGGCGCGAAGATTTAAATGCAAAGGGAGAACAATTGTTTTATTCATGTATTAACAAAATGCAAGCATTTATTTTTATTTATTTATTTTGTCTTAATGTTATGAAACAAATTTCTAAATTTAGAAACCAAAAAATCATTTAAAAATTATAACTAATAGTGAACGAAAAAAAGCTTGGATTGTACCCACTAATGAAAAATGCCTTATTAATTAATCAAAGGGTATGGGAATGTAGGCATTGATTTTGTCCGTCTGGCGCTGCGCAATGCACTCGCTGATCCAAACGATATTGCGACACTCCAAATGCTTGAGTTTCATGAACGAGTAGAAGACCCCGAACTGAAACTGCTGCAGGAAGGTCTGTACATTCTTCTTGGCCTCGACCATGAGGAAGCGGTCCTCCAGCGTGATCATGCCGTCAGTGTCGCGCTCAAAGTTGTCGAACATCTTGCCGTATCCATCGAACATATTGCACACGTCCCTTATTTTATCCGAGTCATTCAGAACGGACATGCTGGCCAGGGCGATCTTGGGCAAGTAGCCGCAGGAGGGGAACATCCTAAGCCGATCCTTTGGACTAAGAGGGATAATTAGACTATAAGGCACCCAAATTATATACCTTTTTTATTATTACCTGATTTCGCTGTCTATCGAATTCACTGCTATGGTGATGGTACGACGATCCGCCTCGAAGGACAACAGATTGGCCATCACGTTAGCAGTAGTGCCGCCCAGTTCATTACAAAAGGCATAGAATTTCTCCAGATAGGCGCGGTACAAGTGGGCGCGGATAATCTCCACGTCGAGGTGATGCAGGCCTCCCATGGGCAGATCGGGTGGCACAAACTGGGCGATGGGCGTGTCAATTAGGATGGCGTCGAAGAGCTCCGAGGAATTGGTGGCCACCTCGATGGCGCCCATTTGGTCAAATTCACCCAGCGGGTGGCACATCTTCAGCAGACGCTTCATGGATCGGTGGTTGTTCAGGCCAGCAATCAGAAGCGCCACGTTATCGATCATAAAGGGATAGCGGATGTACTCCATAAAAGTGGTCAATGGTTCGGTCGCATGACTGCGTATGTAGTAGTACTGCTGCAGAAGACGGTCCCTCAAGGCCCTTTCGATCACCTCCACGCATGGTTCCTTGTTTTCACCTCCGAAAATAATGCCGTAGTCTGTGCCCTGGATGCTGATCATCACGTCCTCCAGGGAATCGCATTGGGTGAGGTTAAGATAGTCTGAATGCTTCAGCATACCATTCTTGAAGCCACGCGTTAGTGCCTCCAAGTAGCCCCACTCCGTATTGAAGATCATAGACATTTTGACCTATTGTTTTTCAACTATTATTTAAAGGTTTGTACTCCCAGCAACTGTGAAAAGCTGGTGGGTAGTGAAAGGTACAACTCGGAAGATGTGATTGTGTGGGTGGAAACAAAGATGTCTCTTTTGTTATAACTTATAAGATTGTTCTTAAAAATAAAGTAACGGCTGGTTTATTTAAATTTTTAGCGCTGCCATCTTCTGAACTGCTTGTCAAGCAGTTAATCCTAGGGCCGCCCTGCTTATATTGGGCTACCATACTTTTAGCCTTTTTTGACGGTATGGCAACGTCTTCTAGAAATTTTGAATTTGAATTAAATTTCCGTTAGTTAATTATTTATTTATTTGATTGCGGTTAAAGTGTTTCTAAGTAAAATAGTTATAAATATTGGAGTAACCCCACTCTCACCGTACTGTTTACAGATCACTTGGCTGCATTTCATCCGCTTATTCTCCCGGAACTCCTGCACATGCGCCTGGAGAGATGGGATGCTGGATGGGATTTACCTGTTGCTCTTGTTGCCACTTGTTTGTTTACTCAGTCAACTAGCTGCGCTTCAGCCAACAGCATTCTCACTGCAAGTTGCCATAACATTCGGCCTTTCATCTAAAGCAAATAAACATGTGAATTTCTCGCTGGGACTTTGGTGTTTTAATATTGCGACGGTTTGGCATCGCCTTGTTAGTTTCGCCGCGTGTGCATCGCATAAATGTGGCAGTAAAACGACAATTATTATTCCCGCCGAGCCATTTAATTGCCCATCACAGGGGTGTCAATGCGGACAAAGACAAATTCTCACTTTCGGTTATCATCAAACATAAATAATTCTCCCTGGCAGATGAAAAATGAAACTGTCACAACGGATCTTATGTGTTTTTAACGTTGGAAATATGGTAAGAAATATACAGAATGTGAATAACTAGTTGGCGGCCTTTAGGTTTGAATAAGTAATTATCATTTTGAAAACTATGTATTAAAAAACGTTGTAAATCCAATAAATTGATAGTCAATAAAATATAAAAAATTTTAGTATCTTAAACATTGAAATTTAATTTTCTTGATTAAAAAATGTTTAAATAAAATATTACTAACATTGGATATAATACTTTCATCCAAGATTCAAATATTTTCAAAGTCGATTGCGTCTTAAAAGTGTCGCTTTTGTCTTATTTCATTTTGATTGGCAAGTTCTTTAAAGTATCAATATGTTACGTTTCTAAATTTAAATTTGTGGATGCTTCGGGGTCAATAAGTTTTGGTGGACTTAGGAATTTATGATTAATTTTTAGGTCAATGGCGAATGCTTAAGTCACGAGTGCCACCTGTTATTTTCCGATGGCGCAGTAGTCAAAATATTTAGACAAAGTCTTGCCAACTGACAGAAGTCAGCCGATATGGGTAATAAATAAACACATTGTTGAACTATTTAATTCGGGCAGTTGTCATGTCGGGGGCTCGTCACTCTGCTAAATTTTCCATGCGAAAAGTCTTAGGCTGTCGCTGTTTTTTGTCCCCTGCTTAAATCCCTGGTCATATGCCCGTCAAGGAGTTCAAACCAAGCCATCATTTTCAGATGGACAAGTGACAGCTGAAATGCGTTTCCAACACATGCAACTTTCGCTCAAAAAACACAAATCATCGCGTGGGAAATGTTTTTCCCAATGGCGAAAACATTTCCACGGAAGCAATGGGGGTGTATATGTACTTTTGCCAAACTCATGACGAATGCAGGAAGTGTTTAAGCTATAAATAGAACCATTGTTGGATAAGAAAGTATTGCGTTTTCTTTGGTATATTTAAGAATTTAAGTTGAGAAAATCAATAGCTAACGTTTTTTTTTGTTTTCTTGGTAAAATCACAAAGATATCTTTCCACCATCCCGACTGCCCTTAGCACTCTTTGTGTAGATGGCTCTATAAATATAAAAACCAACAGCTGCATGAACTGCAACCACAGTGCAAATGGCCGAAATAATGTCGGCATCAATGTGGGCGAAACTCTTGAGCACCACAAACTTGAGGGCAAAGAAGGTGGCGATGGGAAAGCCGAGTATCAAAGAGCAGTAGGACATCAGGAGGAGGACTATAAACACGGGACCATGTATCTGGGTTTGCGACGGAATGAGTACCTCCCACTCGGTCCACAACTCCAGCTTTTCCATGCGCGGAAACTCCTGGACGAAGATCAGGCGCAGGATATATCCCGTGATCAGGACATGCATCACTATCACCGTGGCCACGGCAGATCCAATGGCCCCATTCGTATCACTGTTCCCATAGAGCGGTTCCATAACAAAGAACTTAAAGGTGCTGAAGATCACCACGGGAAAAAATAAGAAAACGGCCAGGAAGAACAGAAGCTGCTGCATTCTATCCAAAAGATACTCGGCTCGTCTTTTCTGGAGGGGAATACAAGTAGATTAGGTTCAATGTATGGTATGCCCTTCAATCTGCTGACCTTCCCTGTTGATTCCTGTTCCAAATTGTTCAAGTCCTTGGAGCAACAGGGTTCTAGAGACGGTCTAACCGTCTTTTTACCGGGATAAATCTTGCGGAGCTTGGCAAACATCTTTATTTTAGGTTATATTCAAACAGGAATAGTAAAATCAAGGCCTACTTTAGCGGAACTATGATAAATTCTTGGGATGTGGCCATATTTTTTCAAAATACCTAAACGAATTTTCATGTCCTTATTTATTTGAAGACCCCCTGCTAATAATAGAATATGTCTTAAGTATTCCCCCATATAACTTGACATGGCAAAACAACATCTAAGCTCAATTAAGGAATTAAGGAACCAGCAAACATCCAATTTTAGCAGCGCATAAAGATTGCCACCACGCGAGGCAGATATATCTGGTCGCATGACCGCGCGACATGACCATATAATAATTAGTCTTAACTTAACCACCCCAGTAGTCAGAAAAAGAACTTCTTCAGATTAGATAGGTGTAATTGGCCAGACGGCGGAATCCGGGAGAGCAGAGTACAGTTTACAATCTAGGGGCTACCTGACCGATAAAGTTACCAAATCAACGTCGTGATTTTTATAGACACACTCGACTCAAAAACCGCGCCCTCGATTTATGGCCAAAGATTATTTCTGGGTCAGCTGACTCCAAGGGGATCGGGTGTTTCCCCAGCGAAAATCATGAGTAAACTGGCTTGCAATTCCTAAATTTAGGCTACTGCAAATCAGTTATCAAACTTTCCACTGACATTCCCGATTTCGTAGTTCATTTTTTATAAATAGTTTTCCATATACTATGCATTTGAGAAGGGTTATTTTAAGAGATGAGCAAAAATTCAGAGATTATTAATATTTATATATTTAAAGAACACTTGACTTATTTTTCTTGAAGCATCAACTTGCTTTAAATTTCCTCTTATAACTCAGTTATTCAAGGAAAAAGTATTTAGGGTTCATAAACATTTAATGAGCACTGAGATTAGCTGGTATTACCATACAGATTTGGCGTTACCTTCGTTTTAAATTAATAACCTTATCTAGCTTTACCCTCACATTACTCATACGCAACGTTGGCCACTGAATTTCAATTAATAACAATCAGAAAGGGAGTGTGATGAATGAGCTTATCTAAAATTGTTGACTTATATTTCCATGAATCATAGTAATTTTTAACCAACTGGGTACTTTCAAAATTCTATAAATATTTCCCTTTAAGTGATAAAGAAGACGCCATATTTGTGTTTTGGTTTTCAGCACGGTTATCCCATCATTTTGGTGTGTTGCCGTTGCCAAGGGCTAGCACGCATCCCCAGAAATAGATTGTTTGGCTCTTGTTCTAGCCATACTTTATGGTCCGCCAGAAAACTGGCCCCCATCCAAATGGCCAACAGCTATGAGCGTGAGAATAATGAAAATAATTAGAACTGTGCCAAGTTCATATTTGGATTGGGTCAATATCCCAAAAGTATTTCGACAGGTTGACAAGTGGGTCTCGAATAGCTTATTAATTGGGGGAAGCTGGTCATGCAAATTGCACGACAGCTAATGGCGAAACTATTTGCAATTCAACTCCCGCTGGGGTTACTCTGAATCCAGATCCTTCCGGTTCAATTCGAAGAGTGTCCTTGAACCGAAGCTGCTTTACTTATGCATACATGGAACGTGCAGCTAACTTGTACGCATATGTGCATGGCAATTATGGTAATTGCCCTGTCTGGGCATCCGCTTCCCGTTGGCGTCCCTTTTGTTTGCTTGGCTCTACACCGAACCACCCTTATAACCACCCAACCAACCAACCAACCCACCACCCCGCACATCCTGACTGACCTTGACTGCAGTTTCCCCCTCATCCTTTTGTGAGGAGCCACAGGACTCGCGCTAACCTTGAAAAACACGTTGACCGTCACTTGAGAGTTGACCAAGTTTTATTGGTTTCCTTTGAGTGCAGCGGAAAGTTTTCCCCATTGAAGCGTGGCCCGGGAAAAGTGCGACCATCGATTTTCAATTAAAACTCGCTTGAATGGGGGACTTTTCTTAGAAGTACCTCTGGGAATCTCTTGAATGCTGTGCCCACTGTTGATACAGTAATTCAGCTGTTCAGCGCTCCATTAACCATTATCCGATTTGCATACAAGGGAATTGTTTGGCTGGGGGATTTAAAGGGACTTTAACTCACTTAAGATCCACATCCATCAGCCAGGAGTGCCGGTCAAAGACTCGGGGTGAGTTTAATGCTCTTTTTCAGCTGTCTCTAGAATCATATGTATCCTTCGAATGTTGCCATAGGTCGGATTTCGGGCAATCAACATAAATTTATTGCCACTCGGGGAGCGCTCAACTTTGAACCGAATTCGGTTCTAAACTATTTGCTGACCCTGGCGCCTGACCCTGGAAAATCTGTTGCTTTTTTCTGGAAAAAGGCGGTCAGGAGACGAGCTCGAAATAACTTTGGTGACATGTGATGGATGATTGCCTTTGTTCTCCGTCCGGGGTCAAAGTGGGCCGTAAAACAACAGGATAGAATGGCCCTCCTAATGAGTGTGTTAATGAAAAGAAAATGCTGCCGGGTTCAACTTCCTATGAGAGACAGCTGAGCACATCAAATAACACAGCTATAGATTATAACAAAAACTAACTTAATTAAAGATTGTAGCGAATAACAAATAGCTAGCCATTAAGTTACCTCAAGATTGAAAGTAGAGCAAGTAATATTTATTATATTAAAATGTGGCTAACACTTTTATGAGAAAACTATTTTGTTTAAGCTACTTAATATTTACAATTTTCTAGGTGACTTTGTTTGGTGTTAGTCATTCGGTTAGCATATTCCCTGACTTTAAAAAGTCTCTTTAGATAAATCAGACCAAACAGTCGCAGTTTAAAGTCTAGACCTGACCAAACAAATCTAGTTTACTCCAAGTCACTAAGATGAACGCGAATGGATGTCCCGCCAGCCTGAAAAGCTATAGTTCTGGAACCCCCTTTGGAAAAGATAAGTCAATGTCAACTGTCGTAAATTGTTGCTAATATTTGCGTACGAATCCGTCAGTAAAAAGTCGCGCTGAGTCAACAGTAGTCATGCGCCAGCAAAGATCCAGATTGGGATACAGGTACAGGTGCAGATACAGATACAGGTACTATAAAAGATACTGCTCCAGATACAGATACTAGTACTGATAGGGGTGTGACAGCGAAAAGCCTCGGGATGGTCGCGAGTCTGAATTTATGGATAGCTTTGTTGACCAGCGTGACAGGGGAGCCATCAGATGTGTTCAGGCTCCAAAAGACAGTTTGCCATAAGCCGAAACACCGTCGATGTCATAATCATTCGGGTATTTCCCGAGTTTATCCCTTTGTTTGAGCTGATAGTATCCATTAGTGCTGGAACTTCGGTGGAATAGGCGCCTTAGCTGAAGATATAGCAGAATTTTGCATATTTAACATCATAAAAGTGGCCTAAGACCTTAATACCTCGACTGGATGGCTCATTAACATTAAAGTGACCGCTAAGTCACAAGGGGAAATTGCACACTCCAGATAAGTTTGGATTAGGCGCTTTGGCAACTAATTAGGGACAGTTGGTGGACTTATGGCACTGGCCATTAACGTCACACAATATCAGCTGATATCGGCAGGAAGGACTTGAGACTCGAGTATCGCTTGGAAGAGCCAAGGGCAATGGACGAAAGTATCTAAGGGTTGAGTTTGTAATCGGACATGTGCTTTGTCTACAATTTCTAGAAATATTGCTTGATAAGAACCTTTATATTCCGAAGATCTTACAATTTTATTTTCCCTTTAAACGTTTTATACTGTAACTTGAGTCGATAATGCTTTGATACTTTTTTTTCAAACCAATGTAATAAATAAGAATTGGGGCACGTCTTGCATTGGTTTCCAAAATTATTGCCTATTCAAACATAGATATTTACTGTTCAAGTTCCTTCTTGATTTATGTTTCCCCAAATAAAATTCATCACGAATTCTTGTGTGCAATTAATTTGTAAGGCTCTGTCTTGTATTTGCCCAATAAATCTTGGGACTTTGGAGCATGGCAGATGTCTCCTTTAAGTGCATACTATTTATATACATTTATTTATGCCTGACCGAGGTGAGCCTTGTGTGGTTTCCTTGCAGCTGCGGCACGTTCCGAGTGCAGAAGGATTTTCTTTGGGGATCTAAACGCATCCTAGGTCACCGCTTCTGGCCAGGTTGGCATGCAAATGGCCCACTTTTGTGGTGCACCGTGTCATGCAATGTGGAGTTCAATGGCCGACCAGAGGTCATCGAAGGACGTCAGCGGGCTGACCCCTGCCCCTCCCCCTCCCCCTCTTCCATTTCCATGCCGGGCACGCAATGACATTGACATGCGTTGGCTTAGCAGTACGCTCAGGTTGCGGCCAACTGCAAGAACCACCCGCAATCCACCTCCTTAATCAAGCAGATCCGCTGTACGTGCCCGTACTTATTTATTGGCCACTGGCACTTGTTAGCCAAGGCCTGAATTAACCTGCAAGTTGGCTAAAAATAGCCGCAAATGGTACTCGCAACTGGGTCGTCGAAAGTATGCAACACTTCTTGGCCACTGAAAGGAAATTACAGAACGCCACATAACGTAACATGGAAATCAGGGGGCTCGTGTCAGGGGATTACTTTAAAATCGAAGGATATCTTTCAGTATACTCAACCACAACCACGTGTGCCAGCCACGTGTCTTTGTCTCCGCTCATGCAAATAATTCAATTTTGTTGATGGTTTCGCTCAAGAGCGGTTCCCCAAACAGCTTATGAATTCCCCGCCCTTTAACCATGACCTTGAGAATTAAGAGGATGCATGCGCTTTCAAAACCACTGAGGTTACCAGCCCTACGCTTGTATCTAAGTAATCACACTGGGAAAAATAATCTTTAGTACTACTACAAAGTGAAATCAATTAAAAGCTAAAAGTTGCACTAAAAATACTAATAGCTATTACTTTTATTATCATATCATATCCCTCTCTAACTTTATGGTTTCTTATAAACTTCTTTATTTCTTTCAATCATAACTTTGATAATGGATTATTATTCCCTGTGCACACAAATCATTCTCCACTTCAGCACATGTCACTAAGGCACATGTGTAAGAGGTCTTGGGGGAGTTAAGACTTAAGCTGGAATACCTAATTGGCACACTTGAAACTGGTTCGTGTTCTTTGCCCTCCCACACAGACATATGACATACTGATATTCCGGCTGTAATTGTGTACCCTTTCTTCGCAATTGTATAATAAGATTTATATCTAAGACAATTGAGCATTTATTCACCGCAATGTACCAGTTATTAGACAGTCCAGTTTCAGTGGCACGCCAACAAATATATAACTTACGGTGTGGAATTCAGATCTATACAAACGAGTGCGCATGATATTTGGGGTAAATATATCAAGAAATTGACGTCAGAGGTGGTCAATGCATTTATTCAAAATTGAATAGTCTGCCAGACGATATTTTGAGTCTAAAGAGATAATAAATACAAAAATTTTACTACAGAAAGCAATAAAGTCGGGTAATACACTTTAAAAGGTTCCTCAGATAACAACCCCTAGCCAATAATATTTGCTAATAGATATTATCTAAAGTGTGGCGCTTTATGTATTTTGTTTTCTACTTGCAATAACGAAAACTCATTATTCTGTTTTACTTGCCATTTGCTTTTCGAAACTTGCATTTTGTTTACCGCACAACGTTAATGATCTGTGCCACGTGCTGTGTAAGCTCGATTAACAAAAATTGGTCGTAAATCAAATACTATAGGGGCACAATCACCATTCTATGGGGCTAAACTAAGCAACTTATTATATTCAATTCTTCCGAAATTGCAAACGTGATTCTCCGGACACCTATTCAATTACCTATTTACCGTAATGGCCGCTTTACAGGGAGCACTTTGAATAGTTGGGCAAAGTGAATACACAATGATTCACTGGCTATTTCCATTTCTATTCATACGAACTGTGGGCATGTGACACCTTGCACTTTGCGCTGATTGTGTTTGCACTCGCTCTGCTCGGAACTCAGTTCCACAGGTGCAAAGGGGGCGACGGGGCTCAGATACAGATGCTAGCACTTGAGGAAAAACAAAAATAACTGGGGAAAACCCAAACAGTCTTACAGCTAAATGCAATATCTAATATTTGGATGAGAATTGTTTTGATTGAAAACGGAAATTATAGAAAGGAAATTTCTTAAGATGAAATAATTACAGAACGGCACCATTTTTGACATATGTACACAGAGAAAACTATCTAAGAACATTGTTCTTGAATTGACAACATTCGTTTTTGAATTGAGAACATTGTTCTTGAATTGAGAATATTGTTCTTGAATTAAGAACATTCGTTCTTAAAAACCGCGAAAGTAAATTTTGGTATCAATATAAGAACGAAATGGTGAGAAGATAAAAGATACATTGAGATTATTTAACAACTTTTTGATAAGTATACACTAAGGACTGAACTAATAGTTTATGTGTACATACGATGTACTTAAATTCAACTTGATTCGAGCAAAATAAAAACATTTTCAACTTAAAAATGTCGTTCTATTTCTAAGAACATTTTCAACTCAGATGAGAACGACAGAATTTTCTCTGTGTATAGAAATCAATTATCTATTCTTAAAACATATTAAAATATTTAAGAAGAATTTTATAAATAAACTTAATTTAATTTGTTACCAGCTGCAAGAAATAATCAAACACAAATTGAGGCTTCAGTTTCATCCCCCTTACGAGTATAAGATTTATTTGGTATCGTACTAATTTAATTTCCTCTTACCTTATACAGTGCTTGAAGAGACAGAGGGAGACGAGACCTGGCAAAGGTGAAAGATTTATGATGCAAATTGTGTGCGACACTATCAACTGACATTGCTTTATCACTGGACAATATATCACAAAGAACTTTTCTATGGGGGGTTAGCATGGTTTCCACCATAGTTGTCAGTTTACGATACTGACATCTGATTGATTGGCAGCAAACAGGGGCTCCCAAAAGGGGATTGAAGCTGTGTTTTAAACAAATTGATATTTAATAATAAAAGAATACTTAAATAAAAAATAAAATATCATAATTTTTACTTAGTATTCATTGATCTATTACCCCCTTTTAAGAAATCCAGAGTACGCCTTGTTATCGATAGGGATCTTTTCTTGCTTTTGCGCATTTCCTGCCAAGCAGACATCTTTAATTCTCTTTCTGCATTAAAGGATTTCCCACCTGTTGTCTTTCGCGCTGCCCCTCGTTCGCTCTCCTTCTCCTCCATGCTTCCCCTCGCTCTTCGCTTTCTCCGGCGAACTTCTGCCGGCAATCACATGGCGCCAACATCTGTTAGTCAGCAGCGCAGCGGCAGCGCAGCCGGCGACCTTATGACAGATTTGGCAATGCTGTAAAGCAAAGCAAAAGCACAAAACAAGCAGCAACGAAGCAAACGCCGACGCAGCAGCGACGCCTCGTTCAGGCAACTCGATAAAAAAAAAAAAATTATGTGTGCTAGATGACGCTACCGGTCGTGCTTGTTGTCGTTGCTGCTGCTGCGGCGGCTGCTGCTGCTGCTGCTGCGGCGTCTGTTGTTGCTGCTCGCTTTTGGATAATAAAACAGGCAACGCGCACTCGAGCGCCAAGTCAATTTGCGAACGCCGCTCGTTCACAACGGTGGCGCAAAACAAAAGGCAAAATATAAAAAAAAAAACATTTAAGTAAAAACAAACGGTAATAGCTCTTCTTCAATTGCCACCCCCACCACCACCCACCTGCCATCACTCTCGCACTTTTGTTCCCACGTTTTGCGCATGCGTGCGCGAGCAAAGCAGAGCAGCAAAAGCAAAAGCAGAAAAGCGAAAATAACAGACCGAATTCCAAATCAAAACCAAAATAAATCGCCAGTCTCCAACGCGTCTCGTCCACAGCAGGTCCACTTTGAAAATCGCGCGGTTCGCGGTTGGCAGTTCGAAATTTCCAAAGTTTCGAACGAAAGTCGCGGGCGTTTCGAGCGTGATAACACCAAGAATTCGCGTAATCAACAGAACTAAAATCCCAGCGGAACTCAATAATTGTGTGGGTACAGTTTTAAAATATAATACAAATAATATCAAACATTTGTGGGGAAACTCTCGAGTGAAAACGGCTTGTTAGCCCTGCTGTCATTGTTGTTAGTTATATTAACGTGTTTCCCGTTTATGGTCTCTCGCACCTCAGACGAGAGAACCCCAAAATAAAATGTTGACGGCACTTAATTTGCATAAAAAAAAGCTCAGCGCTTAAATATGAAATTATGGAAATATTCCAACAAAAACATGCTACAAATTATCGCTCATACATTCTATAAGCATAAGCATTGGCCGTCATCTCACTTTATAAACAATATCCGAGACAGTGTATTTTGGAAATATTTATTCATCCTAAATATTGAAAGCCAAAATTGTTCTAAAAATATTAGAGCGCAGTGGGGAAACTCTGGTCAAAACAGCAGGATATTCAGTGCGAAAAATCAGAGAAATACAGTTTACTTGAACCCTAACATGAGTCAGAACTTGCAAGTGCTTATGGAAATTGAAATTGTGTATAAAACTTTTAATGCTGATTAGCTTAAAATGTGTCATTGAACATTTTGTAATCAAAATTAATATTGTGCTTTTTTTAATTGTTCTAAGTGTGAACAGAAAATTGAAAAGAAAAACTTTACAAATAGTTTTCCTAGTTTATTGACAAGAGAAAAAAATATAAGCTTATTGGTTGAAAAGTATAATTAATAAAAAAACCATTATTATTCAGTATATTCCTAACCATTTTTTGCTAAGAGAAAACTAAATAAAATTTGACTGGTTAAAAAAGGTGAAATAATTAAGATTATAATGTTGTTCGGTGTTTTTCAAAGCATTGTTTTTAAAAAAAATAAAGAAAACTGATGTAAAAAGAAAGTAAAGTAATACACAAATAACTGTTTCAATCAAAACATTTCCACAATCAACGCAAATTATGATAAACTAATTGTTTGTGTATTCATAAAATTAATAGTAAACATAGTTTGACTTGTTTTGTTTATAAACAGTAAAAACGCTGAGTATTTCTAATGTAATATATTATTTATAACTAACAAACCCATAACTTTTATGTGGGCAAACAAGACAGTCTGCCATACTCCCCCAGACCGAAAATATTCCATTGAAATCTTGAAATCTATAGATATATTTCTCACTGGAAACTGCACCAATTATAGCATAGCTGTAGCAAATTTTTCTAATAATTCATAGAGCTATGGACCACTATAACGCCAGTTGGTCCCAGTCGAGCCAAGCACCCCCAGACGGGATGATAACGATAATAAACTTAAAACCGCAGTTTGCGAAGTACAATTCACGAATTGGCTAACCACAAAATGATACGAACTTTAGGGCTTTGTTAAGTGTGCTAAAAAGATTGAAAGCGGGAAGCGGGAGATAAAAGACGTTAAGAAGTGTGAACTTAATAATGAGATGTGGGCGGTGTGACAATGTCCAGGTTTGCCCCCCAGATGTTTGATACCAATATATGTGCTTGTAAACTGAGGTCTAATCCGCATTCGTGTTCCGTTTTGGTTGCAGATAACAACGTGGCCGCCAGCAAAGAATCATCCATGATTGGCTCGCACCGTTGCAGACTGCAAAAGAAACGCGCCCTCAATAGCTATTCAAATTTCCCCTTATAACGATTACTTTACCACAAAGTCGGCGACAACTCGAGGACATATACATATACCAAAGATATCGCAGTGCAGCCAGTTAATTTAAACTATTAGACGTAACTAGTCAATGCCAAAAATGATAGTGGATAAGTCGGAACTAGTGGGCGAGAATGCCTGGGCGAAACTGTTGCCCGAGGAGAAGGATAAGGCCATTATAGTCAAGATGGGCGGCAGCAGTAGTAATAACAACGACTCCAAGGAGACCACGCCCCTCAATGTGGATCAACTGGTGGCAGCCACAAGTCCTGGAGTTATAGTGGAGCAGGTGGCGGTCTGCCCAGAGGAAATCTACAAGCGCACCTCCACCTATGCCTCCAATATTAATTCCACCGGTGGCGAGTCCAGCGGCAGTGGCACTCAACTTTCCCGCAAGGAGTCCATCTTGGGCAGCTTCCACCGGCAAATCCGTCGATCCATCAAAGCCGTTAGCGAATCCCCCGGTCCACTTACCAGGTGAGTGGGATAAGATCTCTCTTATGTCTTGGCCAACCCGGCGTATGAGTAATATAGCATTACTCATACGCCATGTTGCTTGCGGTTTTGGGAAACAAGGTTGTTTCTTTCATTTCGAAACCATAACAGAAAGACGGCATTATTGTCTCCTTGCTATTTAAAAATCAATAATGTCTGCTCGCTATTTTTAAACCAATATTGATGGATACTTGTTATTATTAGCCAGCTCTATTAGCGAACAGAATAAACATATTAGACATTTCTTATTAACTCAGCAGTTAGATGATTCCAATTATAAGGTGTATTTAAATGATCAATATTTAATATTTGAATATCTTAGTTAGTAGTAGTTTGAAATTATTATTTTCTTTTTTTATAATGTTGTATTCTTGGATTTATAGGATTCTAACCATTAAAATTTGTTAAATAACTAAAAATGTCTGTACATTTTTGACACAGTGGCTTGTGGATCAAATAGCTCAGTACATTCCATCTTTTAACATATAAGTTGCGTAACAGTTTCCAAGACTTTCTTAGTTGCGCTCTGTATAACTAAACTAATAAGTTTAAATAGTACTGTTTGTGAATAACACAAATGTATGCCTATAAAAATCGTAGTTCGAAGTTTCCAAGAATCTGCAGTCATGCAAGTGGTCGTTTACAAATATATCCGTGCCCACACATCTCGATGGCAATGTGTTGTCGATAAACAAACAGCATTTGGTGCACTTCCCCTTGACTGGATTCTGTGGGGAATTTTGCTCTTGCCTTTTTGTCAAACGTATACCCGTCCATTGATAGCTGCGACTTATAGGTTATTTTGATATGCAAATGGAGGTGACGTCTGTTGGTCAGTTGGTCGCACTCAGAATGGTGAACCGAGAATGGAGAACCGAGAACAGAGCACCGAGAATCGAGTCACTAGAGCGAGATAAACCTTTTGACTTGATTGGCTGAAATGACAAAATTGAATTATTTTGATTTGAGCGCCGACAGTGGGTGGACAATTAAATATTATTTCCGCCTGTTGCTTCTGGCTCAGCGTGTGTTACAGATTCAGATACAGTTTCAGCTACAGATACTGGCTGCCTTAATTGGGTATGGAGTCTTGTTTTCTGCGATTCTGCGTCTTGTATGTAGATCTAACTGTGCCCAAATGAACGCCCCTGACATTACGCGTATTTGTTTACCCGATTGCCGAGCACTAATGCCGCAGCAACTCCAATCTGTTTATGAGAACGTTCTCCCAGAGAACCAAAAATCCGAGAACCGGGTACTGGGTACTGGGTACAGCGTACCGAGAGTCAACGACTTGCACCTGCCCCTGCCTTGACATAAATTTGCATAATGCGCCTCGGAGCCTCGAATTCTCGATTTCGGTTTGGCAATCCACTAATTCACTTGCCCATAAGTTAATTAAAAACGTGTTAACTGCTCGGTGGGCCGCAGTTGCTCACACTCGCTTTTCGATTGGCCGAATGCCAGACTCAAGAATCCGAGAATCCGAGAATCCGAGGGGATTTCCTACACATGTGGATGCCGAGAATTATGCTTTCTGCTCGCGGACACCTTCTATAAATAGCCATTGAGTGCTTTCGATGGTGATATACTCGTATGTATGTGTTCCATGCGGCACATTCGACACACTTTCTTCCGCAGAGCGCAATCTTTGTCTGCGGCCCTCGGTGCGTATGATTGATATTTTGCCTCATTTCCGCCGACAATTAATTTGGCCAATATTGGCGCGGTCG
This sequence comes from Drosophila subpulchrella, assembly GCF_014743375.2. Lineage (NCBI taxonomy): Eukaryota > Metazoa > Arthropoda > Insecta > Diptera > Drosophilidae > Drosophila > Drosophila subpulchrella. Next base: position 10,790,694 of record NC_050609.1, read on the forward strand.
ACGATCGTGCGCCACTCGAGCCTGTCCGAGCGCCTCTAGCCGATTGCTCACGATTCATCGAAATTAATTATTTTTATTATGATAGATTCATTCGATAAGTAGCAGCGGAATCACCGCTCAACGACCCGCTGATTGTGACCACTTGGGATGGGGTTGGGCAAGATCGAACGGCCAATTATCGCTCAAACGTTGTAAGTTGCTCTACGGAAAGAACTGGAATTGTTTAATCGTTTTACAAGCAGTTGTAAATACTAACATTAGCTAAAGGTCTGCGCTTGTTAACATTTAAGTAGATCCACTGTAATTTACTGTAAGCTAACTACACTGTAATATAAAGAAAGTCAGGATGTAGTGAGTGTATAGACAATGTGTATAATAATTATATCTTAATTTTCTATATACAAATAAAAAAAAACGATCCTTTAATATAATACCATCATGTGACATTGGACGCTTTTTAAAAGAAAAACTTAATCAGATTTGTCACGTGCAATTAAGTATCTCATTTGATAAGGAAGTTAAATAATCTTTAACTTGCAGTCATCACTTCAATCAGTTGTCAGGCCTTAAAGTCAAAAATGTCATTAGAATAGATAAAGTGTTACTTATATTGCCTTTATAGACATCTTGAAGACCTGTCCAAAATCGGAGGCCATTTTATTATCAAACGTAAACTAAAAGAATAGATGTTCTGATTGACTGATTAATCTATCTTTTGACTTGTACATCATGTGATTACATAGTACTGATATTAGAAATAGGAACCACTTGAAGTTTTGATAGCTAAGTTGCAGAAGTAAAGTTGCAAGGAATACAACGAAGTGATACCGAGTCCATATGTACAAATCATTTGATCCTCGAGCTTAATTGAAGAGAGCAAAAGCGTGTTTGAGGGCTTGATCCATCTGTCGACTTTTCCATGAGTCCGTCAGGTGATTACAGAGAGTACTGGAAATAGAACGACTGGCAGTTCTGGTCGTGTGCAAAGACGTATCGCTGATATCAAGTATCAGGGCGATCGAGAGGCGACTATAAATGTGTCGCAATGCAAACGAAACTTCTTCACGGGATGTTCGTCAGGAGTCACATGCACTGTGGAATCTATTTTTGGGGGCCCAGAGATATGGAGTCTATTCCGAGGGCCGCTAATCACCTAACGAATGGCGATTGAATAAGCAGACGTGCCCGACTTGATTATCGCATATTGTGGATAGTATGCATATACTTACATACGAGAGCTCACTGGTATGCATAAATATTTACACACATGTCGGCATTCATGGCACTAATGAAACTGCAGTTATAAATTGAGTTATATGCGCGTTAATTGGCGAAAATCTTTAAACTTGATTGTCATACGGACTCGGTTTTTACCCCCTCCACAGCAGTTTCCGACTTATGAATATACTTTTTAAGTGTCTTTTGTCTCTGGCGATTTATTAAAACGATCGACTGTCATGGCGATGTAACTGTTTATGGACTGGCGGCGAATTCGGAGAGTTAATTATTTGATTTAAGGGCGAATTAAGGGGGAAAACAGAGAGAGAAAAATAGAGATAATAAGAAACTTAAGTTGAAGAATTTTAATTTGAAATGCAAACAGTTTATATGGGTTAAATCTCATGATTTAACATCTTAATGTTGGAGAAGAAAAGATATAGAGGGAAGCAGCGTGGCACTAAAAGAATCAACCTTTTTCAAAAAGGTTATTGACATATAGAGCTCCTGATTCTTTCAGTGCAGAAAGGAGAGTTCTTCCTGCCGCTCTCTCGCTCTCTCTTCCTCTCTCTCCTGTTTTCCCTCTCCTCTCAGCTCCTTCCGTTAATCTCTCGCCACAAAAGAAGTGAGCTGAATTTATCAGCTGTTGTATTTCATGCCTGAGAGTGTTTGCCAGCCGGGCGTATGTGTGATTTTAGCAACACGCCGTTGCTGTTGTCACTCTGCTGTGTTTGTTTTTGCTTTTGCCTTTGCTCTGCTGCTCTGCTGCTCTGCTTGGCTGCCTTGCTGCTATCGCGTCTTCCACTTTAGACTGAAAATAATAAAAAGCAACAAAGCTGTCAACCGAACATTTCAGTTTGAGTTCAGCCGTCTTCGCAGAAAGTTATACACCTGCGCCGCGCTCTCGCTCGCTCACTTTGGCCGCGTGCTCTCCGTCTCCGTCTCCGTCTCTCTCTCGCACGTTGCAAGATCCCCGGTGGCGCAGCAGAGAGCTATTTAAAACGCTTTTCGTGCCACAACATTGCTCAGTGCTTTAAAAGACACCGTTACACACAGTTCTACAATTGTTTAATGTTTACCGTTAGCCGCAAAGTGCCACACATTAGCTCCAAAAATACCTGAATATTAAATACAAAATTATGCTCGCCTTTGTTTACTTCAAAATAAAAACCATTTTCGCCTTTCCCACCACGAAAAGAACGCATTTGTGATAAAGAGCTAAAAAAAAAATTATTCCGAAGGGAGAAAAAACACCCTGCAAAAATTTATCGAAAATACATAAAAAAAAGTTTGCTAAAATAAAAACCACAACCGAAACCTGCCTCACAGTACACACTAACACACACACACGAGAGTTTATCCAACGATAACGTCATCCGCTTCGTCAACAGTATTAAAGTTAATTTGAAAAGTGCTCGAATCTTTTGTTTTCAATCATTATAATTGTAATAAAACAACCAAAACAACTACAACAAAATAGCAAAATTATAAATATAATATAATAGCAACAACAACTGTAGCCAAGGTTGCCGCGAACATTTGTTTTTGTTGCTTTCGCCGTGTGGAGGAGCTGTCAACTCAACATTTCTGCCGACGCCGCTGTTGCCGTTACATTTCAGTTGCTGCCATCGCCATCGCCATCGCATAAAAACAAAACAGAGAGCGCCGAATCGCGGCAGAAACAGCAGCAATTTACATAGCTTAATACACGTTACACAACGCAGCAGCGCGTGCCTCGCCCGCCAGTGCAAAGTTTCGAAAACCCAGACCCAGATTTAAATCCTAGAGTCCATTACGATAACACCACGAAACTCCTTTCGGCCATAATGAAGCGCCTGATGACCTGGGAGCGCGATCTCGTGGACGCCATGTACGAGTAAGTTGGTAGTGGCCTAAGCACACTCACCAAAACACATCTAAAATACTAGAGCAGTTGGTATTGGGGATGCTATAAGGTTTCCAAAAGAATCTCTTTTGTTTTCATATGAAAAATTCAAGAGTAGTGTATAAAGAAGTTCTTAAGTTTCATCATCATCACTCAAAATATTAATAAATCTTAAAATATCTTGTCAAATACTAGAGCAGTTGGTATTGAGGATGCTATAAGGTTTCCAAAAGAATCTTTTTTGTTTTCAAATGAAATATTCAAGAGTAGTGTCTGAAAAAGTTCTTAAGTTTCATCATCATCAAAATATTAATAAATCTTAAAATATCTTGTAAAATACTAGAGCAGTTGGTATTGGGGATGCTATAAGGTTTCCAGAAGAATCTCTTTTGTTTTCAAATGAAAAATTCAAGAGTAGTGTCTGAAAAAGTTCTTAAGTGTCATCATCATCATTCACAATATTAATAAATCAGAAAATATCTTGTCTGATATACAGAGGGAGAGCTTGGGAGCAACCCCACTTAGTAAAACCAGCCTTAATAGCTTTAAGTTATAACCTTAATTTCTTATTTGAAATTCAATAGATCCAAATGTAAAATTTTTTAGAAATAATAACATTATTAAAATATATTTAAACTTTATTTAAGATGATCAAGTGAATTTGTCGAACCCCTAAAGCAAGGGTAATAGAAACGATGAGGAATATCCAAAATCAGATTGATGACTCATGTTAAGTTTATTTCTAAAGGTATCTCAAAGATACAAAATTCCCACATGTCATCCTCTTAAAGAAACATCTTTTTGCTCCGTGTAAAGTGTTGGCTAAACGATTTCATTTATCACATGTGGCTTTCCAGCTTATGGACAGGTTTCCAATTGCATTGTTTGAAAGACGAGAAGAAGCAGCACGTGCTTGCCGCCACAAGAGAAACACAACAAGTGGCAACAAAACTAGTTTGTTTGCATTGAACTCGGGAGCAGAGTGAACTTGTGACAGAGAGCAAGGCGACGCATCCACATGGGAATGAGATATATGTAGATATAGCAGGGGGCACTATATATGTATATGAGGCATATAGAGTACAGTATGGCCAAAAAAAAAAAAAGCAAAATAAAACAAAACAAAGGCATATATAATGAGCATGGCATGGCAACCGAACTCTTATAATTAAATGCTGCATCAGCTGCTGCTGTCGGCATATAAGAGTGGCACATCTGATTGTGATCCCACGCAGGGAGCTCTCTTCCTCCCTCGCTCTCTCACACAGGAAGCCGGGTGACCCTGTCCCCCTCGCACCCATCTACACAGAAAAAAACAAGATCAGAAATAACCCTATATCATTATACTTCGGCATTTGACCAATGATCCTTCTAGCAAAATATGACTATTTTTAATATTATATTAAAATGTTTGAGCATATGTAACTGAAAGTATAGTATATCATCTTATAAGATATATAGATCATTATATCTAATCAATTTTTTTTTCCGTGTGGGGTTCGCCAGCGGAATTTAAATGCCGGCATTTACCTTTATGAATAAAATGGAGGACGGTATGAAATGCTTAACGTGCATTTATTTACCAATTTGGCGATATGCCACAGACGACAAAAAGAAAACAATCTGGGCTTGCCAAAGGATTTCTACCTGTTTAAAACCTTAAGATATTCGAGTTCGCTGCACGCTCCTTTGTTTGTTCAATTTATAAAGCTTGCGGTCTATTTGTTTTGGCCAAAATTTATAACTATTAGGTCTTAACCGCCATAGATAAACAACATTAAAAAATATATCAGCAATTTGCTTATCTGGGGATTTTCAAGCGTTACCGCGAATAAGTTCAAGGCTTAGGCGTTATTCAAATTCTATTTGATTAAATATTAATTAAAAACTAACTTCAAAGAGCATAAGATGTGAAGGTGTTAGTACTACCAAAAGTTTTATTACAAGGATTTTGGTTATAATTACGTTGAACTATAATTTTTATGCGCAATGGTTTTACATTTACAAGAAAATACAAGTAGGCCATTTAGAAAACTCTGTTTCCCAGTAAAAGTAAAAGTCGGCAGCCTTGCAGTTCACTTCAATGCCATAAATTGGCAATAAATGTTCCACCAATTTTGGAACTTTCAACAATAAAAGCCACTTTCCAGCGCCAAAAGCCGATGGTCGTGTCGCACCTTTTGCGCAGACTGTACACCGGGCATTTTTGGGATGCAGAAAGCGTGTAATCATTAGCTTAACAAGCGGCGCATGCTCATCGTTTCTAGCCTCTTTTTTTTTGGGATTTCTTGGGCAACCTTTTCGAAAAAACCTGCTGACAAGACAGCCCGTTTGTCACATGGCCATAATATTTACCCAGCTTATTTCTTGTGTACTCTTCTTAGTATAATTTACAAGTGTGCCGCCGCAGGCCTCGATTACGCCAGATAAACGAAATCGCAAATGATAAGGGGGCCTCTCTGCAAATTAGCACCTGGAATCGAGGTTGAGGCTTTGAGTTCGGCTTGATTGGGGCGCTGGAATTTTTACAGGTGTATCTCGAGATGTGTGAGATGACTCACTCCAAACACGCTTGCCAATCATGACAGACAGCGACACATTCGAATTCACAGCCACATCCGATACTTTTCCAGTTAATGATGTACATTTCACCGATAACTTCATATGCAAATATCCGCTGTTTCACATTTTAGAGCTAATATTTATACTGAGACATCTGTTTGGTATTTACTGAGAACGGGTGAAGCAAAAAGAGAGCCTAATTTCTTTATTTGCACTCTAATTGAGATCGCAATTCAAGGTGGAAACTTACTAGACGCCATCGGCGGCAATATCTTAACAAATTGTGGTTGATAAATAGAAGTGCTAATTGGTTGCTCAATTTGTTTGCTCTGGTTTACCTAAGACACACGATCCCAGCGTGACTACAAAGCTAATAATACCTCTGCAGGCTCTAAAATTAATGTTTTCGTTTAAGATTTAGCTGGAATAATTCTGCAGATAATGAGGTTTATAAACGTTTAGCGATCGGTTGCGAGGCACGAGATTATTATTCAACAATTCTAGGCTGGTTGATCAGAAACGATTTATTTATTTATTATCTATAAAGCCAATCTTTGGACCTATTAAAATATTTAAATTATTATGGGATGAAAATTTCCAGAGTATCTCTTTATATTATTTAGTTGGAATTTTTTAAGTTCTTTTAGTATACTTTGTTAGTATTATAAAAACGAGAGAATACTTCCAGAGGTTAAGTCAGTGAACCTTTTAAATGCCCCTCAAGGCTGGTCCTATCTCAATTCCCAAGTAAGTCACCTGGACATTTATGATATTCTTATAAGTTTATGAAATCTTTCGCTGACTACTTGATACCAAAAATAACCACACTGCCTTTGGACAGTCAAACGTTTAGTCATAGTTATCGCCGCCATATAAGTCCGGACATATTTATAAGATTGTATATCTTCACACCGATATCAACACTTGACTACAAATGTGCCGATTGCCGGCTCAGGTGCGTCACAGCCTTGACGTCACTGGATAATGGTTGATAACAGGGGCAGTTCTTTTGGGAAATCTTAGTCGGCCCTCTTTCCCTGTAAGAAATTACTCATGGGTCTTATTGGCTCAGACGGGTTCTTTCCTTTCCTCGGTCAGCAGTCTTGGTTCATTTTTTTGGCCAAGATTAGATAGAATACAGTGGGCACTCGAGATAGTAACTCCAAGGAGAGCGAAATGCTTCCAACCCAAAATTGGTTCATTCAACTTTCGAACGATCTCTATTGGTATTTCCCATGCGGGAAATTCTGGCTATTTTTGAACGAGCAAAGTGCGAGGCAGCAGCATTGGCAGCCCGAACCGGTTCAAGGGGGATAAGTCAGAGCATATTCTATATATCTGGCACTGGCGATCTGTCGTTTTCTGCGTTTCAAAATTAAATCGCCAAGTAAGAAAATGAATTCCATACATATAATTGACGCACAATAATAACGCGCTTCTATCCCACAACCTATTTCTATTCCGATTTCAATAGGGCAAATATGTGATCAATTGGTGTTATGATAAAAAAAAACTGGGATCCATCAGGTGTGGCATGTGTCAATCGCGGTGCAAACACCATTAATGAGGCAAACAGATAGCCACGTGCGGTGGTGTGTGTTCGTGGTATCTGATAAATAGGAACTGGCATTCCAATTGTTTATAGCTACCAGACATACATGCATGTGTAATTAGGTGAAATGAGTAAATGAGGCGGCAGGCCAGCAACAAAAACAACAGCTCGGTCCGCTGTCAGTGAGCGTAGAACATGTATATTGATGGTCGGAGCGGTACGGGGACTAATATCAACACTGAATTTTGTTTGCAGCGACGAGGGCGCATTTCAATTTGCTCGCCAACAGTTGGCAAAAAGTTGTTCGATCGCGCAGTTCACACACAACCAATACAAAACGTTACCGAAAATAAAAAACACTACACAATAACTCTATTAAAATAGAACAAAAAGCGTGAATTTCTACGCGCTTCACAAGTTAATTAACCGTGGAGTCGGCATAGTGAAAAGTGGCTTCCCAATTTGAAAGTTTGTCAACCGAGAGTTTGGTTTGAACTCCCTCGAAATGCTGAGATCTCGTTTTTGTGATTTACTGGGCTGTTCGGCTCGTCGTCGCCTTCTGCTGAAACATTGCCTGTGCTTTATTTTTATAACAATGACAAACTAGAACAAGAGAAAACGTTTTTTTTCTGTGTTTTTTGCCAAAAACAAGCAAAAAACAACCTCACACACGCTTCATTGTACATTAAATCAATCGCAACCAACAGTATTGCCTTGTTCGCTTGAACAGCACTCTTGTGATCCCAGGACAATCGATCAAAGGCCCCAAGATGTCTGAGCTGCGTCGCAGTTTCAGCCGACTGTCCATGATCGTCTACCGAGCCACTCATTCCAGCGAGCAGTCGTGGCGAGAAGAGCTTCTCAGGTAAATCTCAGGTAGAAAAGATCGATCATCGGTCCCCGCTCAGGGGATCCATCCGGAGATGATCACTTAAGAGCTTAAATGTGTGGTTTATCAAAGTGAGCGTGAAATTTTGGGAGCCATAAGAACGTTTTTCTATAAAAAATCTTTTGGAAAGATTGAAGTGTTCTTGCTAGGTTCAAGAAATTAATAGCTATCTCAGTATTATGTTTATGCATAATCGTGGTTATAGAATTAATTACAAAAAACTACAGCTTACATTTCCTATAACAATGTTCTTTGACAATATATTCACGATTCCGTACCTACACGATCTTATGTATCGTTCTGCGCAGTCCAAAGATCACTTTCCATAACTTAACGTAGTTTTATAATGGTTTACGTTTACCTAGTCACCCTTGAAGGTTATTTAAACAGCTGAACTCGCTGGGATCTCAGTATTATACATAAAAACATGTCTACAAATGTACATAAATATATATCTACATCTATATCGATACTATATATGCATCTGCGCATTCCGTCTTATAATGCTTACTCGAATATGGCATAAATATTTGCCTGAAAGGCGTTTCCATTTGCTCTTTGGCGATACAGCAACCTTTGCTAAAATATATATCCGATCTATATATAAAACTTTTTGATCAAAGTTTATACAAAACCCAAGAAAGGATGTTTTGTTCTCCTTCAATCTTTTGTGTTTGTTCTTTGGTAAGAAATGTTCACGATGCCGCTGAGTGGCCAAGTGGTCTGTTGACAACTTTTGGCGCATATATGCAGATTCATAATTATTCTCCTCACTTTTGCCAATTTAATTTTAATTTTGGCAAAGCAAAAGAAATGAGGAAATATGCAGGTACAGTACGTTTTGTACAGGTGAATCAGCAGTAAATAAATGCATTGGACTTAACATAACTTAGAGTATTAAAAGGATTACTTGGAAGTATGGAATCATTACTGTTTAAGCTTGATGGGGGTTCCGGAATTAGTTTGAATTCAAGTCGCCTTTCGATTACGAAACGTACTGTAAAATTGTCTGGCTGTCTCAGCTTGATTTATGGACGGCAATTGCAACACGTTGTCTATAAGTACGATATATAATTGTTAATATGTATGGGGTGCCATAAAGTACTCCCCAGAATGCATTTCCTCTGGGCCATAAAAAGATCCGAGCCAGATCAATGACGTCAATGCTGTTGCTACACGACCTCAACCGATCCGTTCTGATTATGATCATGACCATGGTCAACTATTTGCACCTTCGATACATAGATTTGCAATACCAGATGGCCCAATTGCATTAGTCCGTTAAACAATTTGTTGGCCATTGGCCAGGTGATTGAATTGCTATTTGAAATACTATTGAAAGAACTGAAAGGGGCATCACCTCCAGCCCTCCACCTTTTCCGAGTTCATATTGGCCAAGGTTAGTTCTGTTTTGAAGTTTTTATTTCAATTGCCTCGATTATCTCACAGGCTGAGCTTTAATTGCTGGCCATAACCCAAGGACCGCTTATCTGGCCTCTGTTAGTTAGATAGCCCCTAAATGTAATAAAACATTGTTGGCCTGCCATTTTCTCACTCACTTCCCTATCTGTGGAAATCTAAAACATCAGCTGATATCATGCCCGTTGGGAGTTGAGTTGACGCATTAGTTCGTATGTGTCGCCCGTTCCATTGAACTTGTTTTACTTCGCCCCTTCGACGCCAACCGGTTTTTCCCCCAGGTATTGCATTTGGCAACCAAAAAAAAAGGAAAAAACGATTATAAACAAAACAATAACAATAACAATGAGGCACTCTCTGTGAGCCGGTTTATTTGCATGAGCCAAACGTCAGATTTAAACTAATGAACTCTAATGGCACTGTTGTCGCCCGGAGATTTCTACGAATTTCTATTGAGTTTCATCTGGGAGATATCTTTGTCCTGCGAATTTCTCTTACATTTATGTTTTATTGATTTTATTTATTGTTAATGGGGTTGTACATTGTACATGTTGTATCAATCATTTCTATGACGCAAATTAAAATTTCCATTGACTTTTTTGGTGTATATATAGGATTTGTGTTAAGCAATCTTATTTCTTATCAGTTGACGTACAAAATAATTTAAAAGATGGTGCTTGATGTTGTTTTGCAGATTACAGTGGTTCATAAACATTCAAATTAGAGTGTTATATTTTAATTTTGATGACATATTGAAAACAAATCTTAAGATGTTATTAATCAGCAACTATGATAATTTTAATGATTCAGTTAGATTTCTTATCGATACGTTGAAAAAATATTATTCATTTAAGTTAACAACACTCATTGCTCATAGTTTGATAAACCTATTTTCTAGTATGTTCCTTTTATACATAGTTTATTCCTTAAATAATAGTTCTATGTTAGTTTTTGTTATCTATTGGTTTGAAACTTTAAATAAATCTTAGGCGAATCCTAACTATTACAGATATTTTGTGATCATTTTATTTGATTTGCGTTGTCCTAAATTTCACAATCAAATATTTTAAATATTTTTATGAAAATAACGAACAACAAAAATTACTTATTGGGAATGATTGATGCCGTACAAATTGTCATTCCGAATCCATTCGTCTCAAGCCACCCAATCTGTTTTTGATTCCACCACGCCATTAGTTCCTCCTTATCGCCACCTCTCACCCTCGAATTTACTGGATTTCACCTATTTTGATTTGCTCAAGCTCCACTTAAAACAATTGATAATCGCTTTAAAGCTCAGTTCCCCAATGCGCGTGGGGACTTTTGCATTTGTTCTAGCGGATTTCAGTGCACAAAGCAAAGTGGCCTGATAATGTGTGTAAATGAAACGAATACGAAATATAAACGAACATGTAAATATCAATGTAAGGCAAAGTGAAACGAAAACTGCAAAAGTCAGCTGCTCGGGGGAGAGTGCCTACAGTTTGCGATTAATACAGTTACTTTCGATCCAGAGCATGACTTTCAAAGACGACAATTAGTCTTCTCTCAGTACTAAATCGACTACGGCCCCTTAATAAGCTTTCCAATGGTGGTCTAGTGGATCCCTGGTACTCGTAGTATCAGAAATTATTAATCCAAAAGTGCTCTATAAAGTGATCTCAGTGATCCCTTGGATTTCTGGTACTCGTGGTATCAACACTTCCCAAACATTCCATGGTGATACCAGTGAAACAATAGTATTCAAACCTAATAATCGGTGGTGATCTCAGTGTTAGTCTTAAAAATTTATAGCACCCAAACTTTCTAGGGTATTCAAAGTGATATAGGTGGCTGCGTAACCCTGGTACCCGAATTGATAATCGCCAAGTGCTCCTCATGCTGCTCTATATTGGTCTGGTGTTTATAGTGTGCTTTTCGAGCATTTTGCTCCAAGCTATGATTTGGTAAATTAATCAGATAGTCGCATAGCCGATAACAACATATTGGTATTATCGGTGAGAATGGTGGAGACAAACGTCAGTGGTTTTTTGTCTTTTGACTTCCTGTTGTTGCCATCCTTTATCAATCCGAACAAAGAGCGGACTATAATCTCTCTTGCCTTTTGTGTGCATTGTGCTCGGTTCAGTTCTTCTTATTATTGTTATAGTGGGTGTGTTTCAAAGTTAAACCATCCAAGGTTGAAAAAGTATATTTAACTTTCAGACCTTATTGTAGTCATTCTCGATAACGCGTGATCTTTTTTATACATTTTTTAATTGTGATTCAATTGTGGGTGTATTTATTTATACCTAAAGTCAGTCATACAGTTCAAAAATAATATTGTTTTTATAGCTCTTATAAATGATAATAATGAGTTTAGTCAAACCAAACTCTTACTTAGGTTCCAATTGCATTTGTAAGCTTAAAGGCTAGTGCCTGATAAGGAAATGTTGTCCAGACACAAAACAGCTCTACAAATAAGAAAGTTCTTATCGTAAATGCAAATAGACTACTCAAATATGGATAGCCTTTGTGAGCACCTTGAAGGTTGTATAAATCCGTCCGCAATAGATAAGAGCTGCACTGTATTTGAAGGCAAAATCCGCAATCGAATCCTTACCCAATAAAAACACTTTCATCTATTTATGTGCCATATTAATGTGTCAATCTGTATCTTCACGTTCCGTTTCAGGTACCGGCAGACACGCTTCAGTTCGCGGCGTGTGCGAAAACGTGTGGTCTTCAAGCACGGCGAGTGCAACGTTGTGCAGGGCAATGTGGCCAAAAGGCGGCGGCGCTATCTGCAGGTGAGCGGTGGGCGGAGGGAGTTACGGGGCGTGGCAGTGCGTGGCTATATCTAGTCGCCGGCCCACTTGCGTTCGATTTGCGTGCTATATTTAGCCTCCTCTCGCCGGCTTGCATAACGCTGGTAGCAAGACTTTGGCGGCAATTATGTAAATTGATTTGTGCTTCTCACGCGGAACTCCATAATTTTATTTTTTATAGATATATTTTTTGAGGAATTTGAAGCTGTAAACTGCTTACTAAAATGTGTAAACTCTATAAATATTTGTTGAAATTTAAAATTAATTAATTTATTAGTTGTTTTTGATAATTTTGATACTTACAGTCAGTGAAAATACTTGTATAATACAATATTGATGCTTAAAAATCCATACAAAATTTACAAAACTTGACCATTTTTTTTTGTTATTTCAAAAAAGGGATTTCGAACTTTTAAGGTATTGAGATTTTATCAACCATTATTTGAATTGTGAAATGTTTCCATTTTTAACTGGTTTCTAGTGCAAGCTATTTAATTCCAAACCTTAAGCTTAAGGCTATTGCAGCTTTTGCTTATAACAAACACAGCACTTTGTAATTTCTGGTAATTTCTGTACGATATTAATAATAATCATTTCAAACCTTACAGAGTATCTGTTTTCTCTTCCAGGACATTTTCACCACCCTGGTGGACGCTCAGTGGCGCTGGACGCTACTTGTCTTCGCCGCCAGCTTCGTCTTCTCGTGGGCCTTCTTCGGGTTCATCTGGTGGATCATCGCCTATGCGCACAATGACCTGGAGTACACCAATCTCAGTCGCCAGTCGCCCGATCTGGTGGCCAACATGACGCACACGGTCTGCGTAACGCAGGTGTCCAACATGATGTCCGCCTTCCTGTACTCCGTGGAGACCCAGACGACCATTGGCTATGGTAATCGCTTTGTGACGGAAGAATGTCCAGAGGCGATATTCACCATGTGCATCCAGTGCATCACGGGCGTCTTCATTCAGGCCTTCATGGTGGGCATTGTGTTTGCCAAGCTGTCGCGCCCCAAGAAGCGTGCCCAGACGCTGCTCTTCTCCCGGAATGCGGTGATCTGCCACCGGGATGGAGTGCCATGTCTGATGTTCCGCGTGGGCGACATGCGCAAGTCGCACATCATCGAGGCCCATGTGCGGGCCCAGATCATCCGCAAGAAGGTGACCAAGGAGGGCGAGGTGCTGCCCTTCTATCAGCAGGAGCTGCACATTGGCGCCGATGGGGGAGAGGATCGGCTGATGTTCATCTGGCCCACGACCATTGTGCACAAGATCGATAGGAACAGTCCACTGTACATGCTCTCCGCCTCGGATATGCTGAAGGAACGCTTCGAAGTGGTGGTTATGCTGGGTAAGTTTGTCTATACCCACTTTCAAGAGATGTAAACTAATGAATGAACCATTTCAGAGGGTGTCATCGAATCCACGGGCATGACCACGCAGGCCAGGAGCAGCTACCTGCCATCGGAGGTGCTGTGGGGCCATCGCTTCGTGAATGTGGTGTCCTTCCGCAAGGAGACCGGCGAGTACGAGGTGGACTACACGTTGTTCAACAACACCTACGACGTGGACACGCCGCTGTGCAGCGCCAAGCAGCTGGACGAGCTCAAGTCCGAGTACACGAAGAGCGCCAAGAGCTGTCCCGGCCTGGGCGGTGTGAATGCATCCTTTGCGGATCGCACGCTCTCGACCAGCTTTATCCAGCGGATCGCCTCTGCCGCCTCGGTGGATCACCTGGATCCGGCGAGCGATGAATCGCTGGATTCGGGCCGCCTGCAAATACGCTCCCATTCCATACCCAACGGCGTGCTGGCCAGCGAGCTAGAGCCGCTGAACAACAACAAGCACGGCGCTTCGTTCACCATGGGCGGTCTGACCATCACGACGACGGCGCCCAGCATCCCCAACCTATCCAGTATTAACGAGAAGACCAACTCCGGCAATTCCATTAACAGCAGCAACTACAGCAATAACAACAGCTTGAGCACGCTGACCGGAGGAGGAAGTTCGGCCAGCGGACTTGGAGGAGGCATCACCATTGTGGCCGGTTCTGCTCACCATGGCGGTGGCGGAGGAGGCGGTGGTGGTAGGCACAAGTCGAACCCCCGTCGCCTGAGCATCAAGCAGGATCAGCTGCCCATAGATTCCATTTGTTGATATTAATAATTGAGTGGCATCCCAGCCCCAACCGTCGGTTAACCTGATGTTGTATTCTAGTTAAGCATAGGCTCCCACTATAATTCTAACTCAAACTAGGCTAAGCGAGATTCCATTGAGAGCTCATCTGTCATAGCCATAGAGCTGCTGCAGCTGTGAACCCCCTCAAAAAAAACCCCACCCCCTTTCCTGCTGAAGTGGAGGCAATCTGATTGTTGCCCACCCATCCACTAACCCTGAAACGATTGTATATGTATGATGTGCTAGGCTGATGAATGATTCACGTTGTTAGCTTTACTTGTATTGAATTTACTATAGTTAAGTTACAAATTGATATTAACGCAAAGTAAGATGTGAGACCCAGAAACCAAAATGCTGCAACTTAGACCCCTAGAGAAATGTTTAAACAGCTCACTAAATATGAATTTGAAATTTATGCGAAGTCGCAACGGAATTGTGAATTCCCTCTTACCCAATAATTGCTAAATATTATTACTCACTTCCATTGAGATAGAAAATGTATATTTAACTTAATAAAACTGTTTCAAAAACAAGAGCTTCAATTATCATAATGAGTGGACAATAAAATTGTATGAGTATGTGAATGATTGATCAATAAATTATATTTTTAAGCGTCGCCCAGATTGTGAAAATGAAAGACGAAGAATACACCTTAAGATGAAAAGAAAGAACAAACCGATGCGTTTTATTTGGGTATCAAATTACCGGGCGAAGAATATTAAACATTTTGAGAAAATCAAGCCAATAAAAAACAACAGTAAGTTTATTTATTTTTGTAGAGGTTTTTCTTTAATTTTGACGTTTTCTTTGTTTAGCTGAGGAAAAGTTTATCATTTTTAAAGCATACAAATTTCTTATATGAAACATACACAAATATATAGCGTCATACAAGTACAGGGGATTGGTCAAAGGGTGTCTGGAAATCCTCGAAAGCTGTTCATAGCAATCCCAGGATTCCAACAACTCTTTTAATCAAAATTTATTTTAATAGAATATACGAAGGGGTTCTTTTAATTTAATTTATATGTCCGTAGGCGTAGTAGTACAATAGTAGGTAATTAGTTCAATTTCAATTTACAACAAATAATTTCTTTTATTGAAGTTGCGCCTTTTTATTGAATTTCGTAGTTCTCTTTTTCGACTTGCAACAATCGACTTTCAATGGTGCGCGAAATTCATTACAACAATTAAAATACATATGCCTACATTAACAATAGATTTTTGTTTCGTTTTCGTATCGGATCTGTTTAAGTTGATATCGTATCTGTATCTGCATTATCATTACGCATAGCTGTAGCTTAGTTTAAAGTTAAACTCTTTATGCTGTAGGACATGTTTAAGAATATTAAATATTAATATCTCTTAATCGCTTATCTACTAGACCGTTACCAGGACTGTTAAAGGGCCGCCCTAGCAAGGGCAATTGTTTTTGTATAGATTTTGTTTCCGTTTCTTTCTTTTTTTTTTAGTTTTTTCTTTAGTTTCTTTGAGGTGTGTTAGCACACTCTTAGTTGCTGTAGCCTAGCGCTGGTTGGTTATTAAATGTTAGCTAAGTTTAAATTATGTATTTACAGATGCTAAGTGCTAGCTCGAAGTGATACGCTAATTTGTGTTACTTTTGTGTATGGGATTTCGATAAATGCCTTATGAATTTAGAACGATTTACAGTTATGTACCGCTGTGGTAGATCTCTCACTAGATGATAGCTTACGACTAAGTGTCTTACGGGCGTAATTCATGAAATGTCCAGCAATATTTTCCAACCTTTACAATCGTTTTGTGTGTGTTTTTGTGCCTATCATCTATTTTATACAATTTCTCTCCTTCCATCATATTTTACAAGCTAATATTATAGAGATGTAAACGGTTTCTCCATCAAATATTGTTGGACGACGCGATGATGAGTAACGGATGAGTGGATTTGTGAATGTGAGCGGATTACTGATTTACAAATTCAATTCAAGCATAGTTGATTACATTCATTTCGGTTCTTTTTCTTTCTGTGCATTTGTCTGTCAGATTGCGTTCTGCGGGCGCCAAGAATTCATAGTTGAAGAACTGATTTATCACAAGTATTGGTTTTAGTAATTGCAATTAAGTAGAAGGCTTCGCATGCGATCTCCGGAAGGGGTAACAACTTGCAAGACGAACTCTGGACGAGTTCAAATAATTAATTAATTAAAAAATAAATAACAATCATGCTGACTAAATGAGTAAACCATAAATGGGAGGATTGGTGCGATGAATGAGGGGACAGCTCCAATGGGCCGACAGCAGCAGGTGCATCAAATGTTGCCAGCAACACGTGGCAGCTAGTTCAGGAAAAGAATAACCAAGTCGCCGCTTAGTAGTACAGGTAACTATTGTTCAACATGTCGTAGCGGTAATCGAACTGTTGCTGCTGCTGCTGTTGCTGCTGCTCGGATCGATGCTGCTGCTCGCGCTGGAAGCTAGTGAACCAACTCTTAGTTGCGGCAATTCGCAACAGGTACTTTCATTCCTTGCGGTGTTGCTGCTGCTGCTGACCTCCCGGTTGCTGTTGCTGCGACTGCAGATGATGCTGCTGCTGCTGTTGCTGTTGCAAGTGAGGCGGCAGCCTCGACTGCTGTTGCTGCTGCTGCGACATGCCACTGCCCACATGTTGCGCCTGCATTCCATGCTGGCTGTGATGGCCATGCATGGGCGCCTGGGTGGGCACATGGCCATTCAGACTTCCGCCGCCAGCCGACGAGACTGCATTCGAAGCAGCCGTGGCCGTGCTGTTGCTCTCGGACTTCTCCCGGGGAAGCAAATAAACGGAGCCATCGGCAGCCTGCTGCAGACTGTAGTCCGCCGGTGAGCAGGGATTGCCCTCGGGATCCCGTAGATACTTCAGAGTAAACAATTTAATTAGTTTATGTTATGATTATTAAATATAATAAAATCCCACCTGGAAGACATGACGATGCAGCATGGCGAACTTGTTCGAGATGCGTTTGCGCTCGCTCTCCAAATGATCGCGGTCCTGATTGAGCTGCGTCTTGCGCTTCACTACCGCATTCACCTCGTCCTCGAGGGTCAGGATCTGGTCCAGCTTGCGCTTGCGGCAGTTCTGGGCAGCCACCTTGTTCTTTCCACGCCGACGAATGTCGCGGATCAGCGACAACTGGTTCTCGCTTAGGTCGTACTTGGACAATCGCTCGTTGAACTCGTCCATGGGCAGATTGATAATGTCCTGCACAGAAATGGGGATGTTCAGGGATCGGGCACGCTTCTCATCGCGTGTCAGATGCTCGTCCTCCAAGCTGCTGCTACTTCCGCCGGCACTGCTGCTGCTGCCGGCACTCGATCCCTTTGAAGCTGTCTTAGTGGCCACCAGAGGCTTCTTATCGCGAGCCTGTGGTCTGGGCAGGGAGCCACTTCCCTGGGGTAACGAGTAGGTATGGTTTAGTTGCACCAAATCCTGTGAAGTCCTGGGCGACGGTCGTACTGTATAGTCTCCGGAAAATGTGCTTCCGCTGGCTCCCATGCCATAGGCCTGGTGATGATGGTAGTCCTTGGTCAGAGCGGGTCCCATCGCTCCTGGCTCACTGATGCCACCGCTGGCCATGCCCGACGAGGCGTAGCCTGCATCGTACTCGTACTTAATGCTCTGCGATTGGACTGCAGTCGCAGCTGCTGGTGGAGCTGTGGGCGGCAGAGCCGATGGGGTCTGCTTATGGGGATCCCTCTTGCCGTACAGCTGATGCTTCTTCTGCGCCACAGGCGGCTGGCGGGTGGCTGTGCTCAGTCGCGAATTGTTGTTGTAGCTAAAGTCGTAGGGGCCGCCGTACTTGCCCTGATGATAATCCTGGGCAGAGTCGCTGCCCTCACCCCACTCGCCGTCGGAGAGGGACGGCACTCGCTCCGAACCCATCGAACTGACAGCACTGTCGCTGGACGCGTCCAAGCGATCCGCACCGCCTTGTGCTCCTGCACCGCCGCTGGCCAAAAGATCGGCGGTCATGCCCGCTGCTCCGGTGCCCACAGCCGAGCCGCTCATTGGGCCCACGCCGCCTGCAGCTCCGTTGGCTTGGTTGCCGTGCGGATTTCCCGCCCCCAGTTGAGCCGAGCTGCCAGAGCCGTTGCTGACATGTCCACTGCTGGGCAAGCCCAGGACCGAGGAGTTGTTGCTGGTGCTGTTGTCCACCATGCGACAGAAGCCTGCAATGGGAGAAAAGTTCAGTAAGTATAGTTCATAATAAAATAAACAGGATTTTTAATGCTTATCTATCTTATTTCCAGTATATAAACAAAGGCCTAAACAGAATCAAGTCAAATGTGGTACTGATCAGTGATCATACTAACCAATACAAAAGAATCTTTGTAAACCCATAAAGAAATAAACTAACTACTCTACAACGTACCTCCTAACCTCCTAGCTAACTCAATTGAGCTATCGGTTTATTGTTATAATCGTTGGAATGGAAAATGCATACCAAGAAGCGCTGAATTTGATGATGTGCTGCAATATTGATCTAAATTAGCTAGAAGAACTAGTTCTCCTACTAGTGCTGCTGATTTTTGGGCTGACCCACTTCACGTAGACCGTGTTTGTTAGAGATTCGCCCTTATCGCCAGGCACGTCTTGAATCACTCGCAGCTTCGATTATTCAGCACAAATTTACGACTAGCATTCCGGTCGCTCGGAGCAAGGAGAAGTACTAAAAAAAACTGTACAGTCATTTTCCATATTTTACTGGGACTTATCTTATCGGGCGATAAGGAACGAGTGTGTGCGAGGAGCAGCTCGTGTGCGTCTGCCACCTTTTTCCGCTGTTTCGCAAATACCTGGCCACATTTCCACATCTTTCTGGCCCTCCCTGATAAGAAGGAGTCAGATCTGCCTCCCTATATCTAATCACTGTCCACACGGAGTCCGAAAAACAAAGAGGCATACATATTTCTTTTTGGGTCTCACCAAAAACACGTAATCTCCATGTGCAATCTCACATTATTGCGCGCCTGCAGTTAATTAGCCAAATCAATTCGTAAGCTGATTGGAGCAAGCTCTCATGTATTTATACCCTCTGTGAGCAAGGTCAAAGCTTAAACCATAAACATTGATGACTTGACAAAATGCGATACTTTGTATGAGCACGAAGTGTATATGAATACGGGGAACGCTGTTTATAATGGAAGTTTTCTTTTATAAACAAGGCAATCTTTTACAAATTATTGACTATGATAGTAAATTAATCTTTCCTTTACATTTTCCTTAGACTTTCCTTGTCATTATGCACTTGAATGTGTTTTGAATAGATTTAGTTAGTTAAGATAGACAGAAATGTATTACCGATAATAGCAAGTTCAGTTTACTTTGAAGAAAAGTTTAGGAATCAAATTTAAGAGCATTAAGTGGTTTTTCCTTGAATATAAGTTTAAAATGTAACCTTTATGAGCAATTATGTCAACTAATGTAATAATCATTAAAAGTAATTATGATTTCCCCATATCGATAGTGCACTGTAACCGAACAGGAGAGTTATCAGCGACGAATTGAGCGCAAAAGACATAACGGAAACCATAAAGATAACCGTTAAAGCCAGTGACACGTTTCGCGATGTGCAAAAAAAAAAAAAGTATGTAAAAATAATACAAAGATCCAAATTGAGAACGTCTTTGTTTCGGTGGAACCTAACCCACTTGCGATATTTCCCGTACTCAAGACTACTCCACCCCAAACCCCCTAGAATTCGCAGATATTAGCAACTATTCATACGCCTCATCTCTATGCTCTTGAGCTTTTTTTTTTTTAACGTTATTGTTTCGAAAAGCGATGACTCAGCAGTTTAAAAATAGTAAACAGCAAACAGGCGGGCAAATAATAATAAAAAAAAAAGGAAAAAAAAACTTGCTGAGCGGGCATTAGGCTGCGGGCAGAATGAGAGATATAGAAACCGCTCGAGAGAGAGAAAAGAACGTTCCGCTGATATCAGAATCAGAAACAGCAACAAAGATCACCGTGCGGCATGACTAATGAAAAAATTGTTACGCGGTCACAAGTAAAATTTTTAGAGGGCTTTCGCTCTTTTTTTGGCAAGGGGCACGGGCACCGAAAATAAAACCACCCCAACCATCCGATCCAGAGCATTATCTATCTATCTATTTCTCTGATCACTCTCACCTGTTGAATTGCTTTCACCGTTTTTGGGATGCTGCTAAATTAAACTCGAAGATATATGTATATATTCCGATATGTATATTCTACACTGCTGGCAAATGCGTCACTGTTTTTTATCAATTTGGTTATGCTAATTACATTAAGTATACGGCACGTTGCGCGTTGTGATATTTTTCTATACGTATATGTGGGGGTGTACATATGTAGGTATATTTTTTTAATGGTTTTTCGAGTCGCGTCGGTGTCGGTTCTAATATTTACTTTACTATCGGATTCGATTGTTCGTGTTCGACTGATTTGCCTCTGCCTCGCGCTCTGTTCTTTTCGCCTTGCTTTTCGCCCTGCCTCTTGAGTGGAGTGGATTTATTATTTTTTAGCTTTTCGCCGTCCGAAGTGAGTGGCAGTCGCGAAACCTGAGCGCCCGCTCTCTTCTACCCCCGCTCACTCAACCAAACTCTGAACTAATTGTACGAATTTTGTATGCTAATCGCGCAAGAACGATAAACAGTGAAAAAAAATGTAAGGAAAAGCTCACCAGGTGAGTGAATTCGTGCTTGAGTGAGAGTGATACTTTTCTGTCGCTGCTTGCGCACGCGCTTTTCGCTTCGTTCTGAGTCGCGGCTCTTGAGTCAAAGCTCTCTCTCGCGATGAGTGGCTAGTGGGTGGAGAAGCCGCCAACAATGCGCATTCCACTTAACGGACCCCAAAGCTTATTAATAATTTAACAGAACTTTTTGGGGGATTCAAAAGCTCAGCACTGAGAGAAATTTAAGTTTATAAGGGTTAGGTAAAAGCTAAGAACTCTATAGTTGTTATATAATATGTACTTATTTTGATTTTCGTTAAACTATAGAATATATGAATAATAGAACATTTATTTGTAATTGTATTGTGTAAATTGCAGGAAATGTAATTAGTATTAATGATTCAATAAAAATTAGAAAATTGTATGATTGTGATATAATAAAAGTGTTAACTTTAATGATTTCTTTTTAGAGTTTACTTAATCGATCAAAAAAATGAAATTTTCTATGTCAGCCATATTAATCAAAATCAGATTTGTTTATAAAATGGATAATTGCTATGGAGGGTACCTGGTAAATTTTTAATTTAGAAGTAACAAAGTTAGGTTGGCTGTGCCTTACTAAAACTAACCTCTCTTGATAATTATAAGGTATAATAAATAGAAAGTTGTAAGAACTCACTCTCGTTCATGTCCATCAAGTGCAGATCCTCGTCGGTAAAAATAGAGTTGATAAAGCCATCCGTCTGGTTAATGTCCGAGGAGGTGTTCTACAGAAAGTTAGGAAAATCGTTATAAATGTCCAGTTATATAAGATAGATACAACTCACCCCGTAGTACATCAGATCGTGCTCCACCTTATAGGCGGCGGCAGCAGCGGCTGCTCCATCGGCCTCGTGACTGGAATTGGTCAGATGCATGCTCGAGGTGACAGCCGAGCCCAGATTGTGTCCATAGTGGGGCTGGCCAGTGGGGCAGATGTCGCCCAAGGCGGCATTCGGGTGGTGCAACATTGCCGCGTGGTGCGGTGGCGGCGGTGGTGGCGGCTGCAAGGGAGCCGTGGCGCCACTTCCGTACTGACCATGCTGGCCGGGGGTTCCCGGTGCTCCATTTGAGGGAGTCGCCTGATAGGAGTAACCCGGATAGTGATGCGGATAGGGCGACATATCGGACACCCCACCCACCATGCTCGGAATGGGACTGAAGTAGGTGGCAAAGTCCTGAAGACGCTCCATCGATACGCTGCGATTCAGACGTGGCATGCGGCCCTGCAAAGTGGAGAAGACAAAGAGACATTGATTAATTCGGCGCTCGTCGCTTAGCCGCGTTGATGTATTAACAAGGTGAGAAGGGTTCGGAATTACGAAACTTATAACTCAATAACCGATCAATCATCCGCCAGGGGAATTCTCTAGAAACGCGGCCAGACAATAAACCGAATTCAAATTGCGCTACAAGTAACAATCTCCTGGCTGTCAGAGTCTCAGACTCAAACTCAAAACCAAACTCCGACTTCGATTCCGTCTCTCTGTGTAAGCCAAAAAACGTGCACAATGTATCGGTCTGGCGATTTGACTGCCAGATCGATCAATATGGAATTGAAATGAAATTCGTATCTTTCAAATTGACAAGTGCTCGGGGTTCGCAGCCCAGCCAGCGGTCTTGGCCAGTTTTATTTTCGTTTTATTTCTGTTTTCCTAAGACTCCTCTGTAAAAAAAGAAAAAAAAAAGCTGGCTCTGTAAGTCTTGGCATCTTGGGCTGGCTGGCTGACTGATGGCCGGGGATCGTGAGACTACCATGAGTTCATTAGGCCGCCTTTTGTTATTGTTAATTACGGGTCGGTTTATTTATTTATTCAACTAATTCCGCAGCCACAGCGTGGGCGAATTGCAAAGGTATATATCGCCATATATAATATGGCATTTTACTCCCCCCCCCACAAAACTCACACACTCCAATAACAATATTCCTCGAACTCGAACTGCGATCCTTTATCAATTCCTTTAGCGGCACCAATTTGTTTTTAATGCTAAATGTGCAATTAAGATCTTTCAGAGATGAGATCCGATACGTTCCGATCCGAACCACCTATATCTGGCTGACGTTGACGCTGATGCACTTTGACACTGACATTGCCGATAGGGATCGAAGGCGAGAAACGAAAATTCCGACAAAAGAATTCTGGATTCCGATCGAACTCCTTTGCGCGTTGACGTTGAGTTGTCGTTTGACCAGCACCAACTGACTGACTGACGGAATGACAGTAGCCAAGGCGACGCACACAGATACTCGGAGATGGATGCATTCTGCCATGTGTGAGTGCGGGCTGAACAAACAACCTGTGTATCCGAGTATCTCGCCATGCGCATGTGTATCTACTGAATGCCTCAACACGCTCCTGAACGCAAACAGGTAAGTCGAACACGGCAGGTAGGAGCCATCGTCGAGCATTGGGCGTTCACTTCAGCCAGTTGCAGTCGCTCTGCATCTGTATCTGTATCTGTGCACCTTTGTATCTGTGAGTGCGCGCAATGCGCATGTGTAATTTGAATTGTCACTGTCTTGTCATTAACTTCTGGTGTTGGCCATTGTTTGTTACGCTTCACACGCAAACAAATCCAACCGCCAGCTTAGACACGGTAGCCGATCTCCTTACACACATGTATCGATCTGGAGAGTGAGATCGTCTAGGGGTTTTTTGTGTGTGCCCAAGAATCTATTCTCTGGAACCTTTAATTCAACCTCAACCGTTACAGGCGATCAAGAAAGGGGCGGTAGATGCATTAGATTGCATATTTGATAGGGGAATTACCATCATTTAAGAGTATTTCATTATTACCGATCCCATTAACTGTTGGCATGTAGGTTCCGCTAGATTAGGTCTATTTCTTCTACTTGGTCTATAGGGAGTTACATCTTCTAATTCTTTTATACTACAATATACAAAATATAAATAACTCACTTTAAATGCTCATTTTTTAATCAATTATAATAATAGTTGTTATAATAACTATTTTTTATTTAATTATAGACTATATCAGAGCTCATTGATCATTTTTATATCAAACATGATGCAAATGTGTTAACAATTAATTTAATGGAATGCCATTCATCAACAAAATATATATTAAGTGAACACAAGTGCATGAACGTGAATAAAGGGGGAGTTCAAAGCAATCAGCTACAAGTGCATTTAGTATGAAAAATAAGTTTTTAATTAAACGACATGAAGCATTCCCAAAATCGTTGTTTAATCTGTAAAACAAGCACTTAATTTTCGATATTTGTTAAATATATTTCCACGAAATCCCCAATCCGTCAATGGTGAACCGGGAACCACCGATATTCTATGGCTTACACTTAGTCCCTGTTGCCAACGGCCGGCAAATCCCCTCAAGACCCCAGCCATCACACCTGAGCGGTAGTTTCGTGGGTTTTTTGTCATTAACTTGATTTATGTGTGTGCACAAATCGAGTCCCATGACAGCCGCAGTCTGAGTTTCTCAGTTCGAGTCGCAACTTAAGCCTCCGCAGCCATCAAACTGTTTACATAAATTGAATTAAAATCGTACGGCAAAAAATCGGGGGGAAAAAACTACAGCCAAGAAAAACACAGAAGCGAGGCAAAGCAAAACAGAGATGCTGTAAAATAATTAATAAAGTTTTTTTTTATTATTATTTTTTCACTCGCTCTGCGCTGATTTTTCAGCGTTAAGCTTTTTGCAAATATTTAAAATTCACATAATTAAAGCCGTGCAGGGCGATTAGGGGGTAAAAAAGGGGGCGGGGCAGGGGCAGGGGGCAAGGGACGGACATTAAGAGATAAATTTTTTTGTAATTCGCGCGCGCTAAATGGGGATTTAATTGCAGGGGCTACCGCCGAGCGGGCTCAAAAGATGCAATCAAGCTGCGGAGGGGAAATTGGAGGGCAGGCACCGCCGCAAAGTGCCACCGAATTCAATAAACACTTCGGCACCATGCGGAAAAGTCAAGTGGCGCATTGCAAGCGACACAAAAAAACAAAGGCTCTGCGCAAAAAAAAAATCGTCAACAACAAAGTGTTCGTAATGAACGCACCTTCACCTCCCCACTTTGCACTCAATGCCTCAAGAGCTTGGCTTAGTGATTGCAATTAGCAGGAGATACACACGAAAATATATTACAATTTAGTGCTAAAATGGGTATAGATCATTTAGAATTTGTGTTTTATAGGGATTGCACTATTTCCACCTTTAAAACATCACTAAGAATAATTTATTTATACTGGAAACTGGTTGCAGACCATTTACTATATTGCTTTTCCTAGGAGTTGTACTATTTCCTTCTATAAACTATCAATAAAAATATCTCGTCTGAAAGAATTCTAAGAAAAATAAAGCATTAAGCCTTGATATCATAACAAAACTTATTATCGTATTTTACCCTACTTATTTTTCTCTGTGTATAGACAGTCATAGATCGCCATAACGACACCTGAGGGCAGGTAGCAACACCACATCACAGAGACGCATCATCAATGAATGCAAATGGCAAATTAAATGTGATCAGGAAGTTGCATAATGATTATTCGCACTAGGATCAAGAGAAGAAGTGCTGGAAAAACAAAGCTTAAGGCCGCCTAATGACACTTTCCGTTTAACGGGATGGAAAATCCCCCCAGAGAGTCGGCAAAGGATTTGGCCGACAGTGGTTCTGAGGAATCCTGCGAATAACCGATCATCTGGCTCATTAAATGGCTTTGGCAAGTGCCGAACCGGCAACCCGCTGGCATTCACAAAAACTGTAAAAACGAACGGACCACATCAAACACGCCGGACTAAGCCTAATCCACCAACTCAGGCTGACCGCTGTGGTTTTCCTTTTAGGTGAGGTGCTTTGCGGGTTTATGAGAGTTTGCTACCGGGGAAAGACTTTACAGTAATTGCCGCTGACTTCATGACTGCTTCGCCTTTATGGTACTGTCTCTCTTTTGTCAACTGTAAGGAAGTCGTCTTTTTTATTTTGGGTAGACTAGGCAGGTCAAAGGTTGTTCCTTCATTCAGGAACCACTTGTTTGGCTCAGACTTGTGGTGGATTAGTTTTTAAGGGTCCGAAGAGTGGAGCATAAATTGTGTGAACGAGACGAGATTACATTGTTGTGACAAAAAGCAATAAACGATGGTATAATATAATATAATCAAGTTCTAAAACAAGTTAATCAAGCTAGATAAGTTATTTACCTCTAAAATTGTATTACTTATGTATCTGTGATATTTAAATACCTGAATGTATATATGTATTCAAATCCAGCTCAATCGTGAAGAATCAAGAAATACCAAAAGACACCAAACAAGATCAGAAATAACGAAAACAACTGCTAAGTAAACACACGGAGAGTGAGAGAGAAACGGGTTAAGAAAGATCTTTAGAAAACTTCACAAAACTGAAGAGCAGCTCAGTCAGGGTACATATAAAACCAAGATGGGAGACTACAGCTTGTACCTCAAATATAAACAACGTCTAGATCTGTATGTTCGTACGTATGTCTATTATTTTAACGTTGCTCGCATTCGCCTCACAATCATAATTTTGTTGCTCTTCGCGTACATTTTTGATGAGCAGTTACAACAAAAGCCAAAAAATAATAATACAAAAAAGTCAGACCGACAAGAAACTGCTAAAAAAAAAAAAAAAACGAGTGAAGAATGAAGAGTGCAGGAAAGAGAGGCCCAGAAGACTGGGGGCCTGATTGACGAACTTGTTGCTGGAAACGGAATAAAAGCATATGTCTTTGGGGTGAGGGGATACAATGGGGGCAAGGTGGAAAGCATGTACAACCAGATTTGAAGCTTTGTACAAACAGCAACAACACCGACTCTTGAAGAGAGCAGCCCCAAGATCAAGTGCTTGAGAACACCCCACGAGGGAGATGGGGCCTGAAGGCCGGGGCAGCTGGCCAGGCCACGTGAAGAACCAGAAGAAATGGAAGGCAGATCACGAAGAAGGAAAACACCGAACAGTGAAAAGAGCCACTCCAAAACGAGGAGAAGCAGCCCCAAGAATAACGAAAGCGACGTGCGAATGATCCTTGAATGATTACATATGTACATTTATAACCCAACAACTGAGGTCAAAATGTAAGTTTTTATAGTCTGGAAATTTTCGTAAATTAAAATTAAACTGGATAGTATCTTAAGAAAGTTCTAAGCAAAAATAATTTCGATAAAACAATAAAAACAATTTAGGATCTGTTCAGTTACTTAGGAAGATACAATATTTTTAAGACACAAAATAAGAAAAAATTTTTTTCTTTCTGTTCTGAACTCCTTTAAGTCTCATTTAAAATCCCTATTATTTTGACCCCAGTTGTACCTACACTCACGTTCCGTAGGGTATGTACATACATGTGTACCCATGTAAGTATGTGGAGCGCTCGACGGATGGCAGCACTTGAACCGAGCATCCGCATCAAATTATAAATAAATATACCTTTTTTGTCTGTGGGGAGGATTACGATCGATGCACACATACCTGGTGATGGCCATGATGGAATCCGCCGGCAGCTGGCTGCCTCTGGAAGGCGCTGCCCGTGCCGCTGCCCACGCCCACTCCGACGCCGACGCCCACGCCGACTCCACCACCATAGTTGGCCTGCTGAACCGCCCGCTGGTGGGCGGCAGCTGCAGCAGCAGCATGGTGGGCATGGGCGTGGTGCATCGACGCATGGTGGTGGCTATGGGGATGGGGATGGGCATGGGGATGGCCGTGGTGCGGATGGGGGTGGTGGTAGGGCGGAGCCGTGGATTGCAACATCTCGTCTAGCTCCTTCTTGGCGTCCTCATCTAAGTCAAACAGGGGCGAGCCCACGGAGTTTTGCAGATCCTCGAAGTCGCACACCGAGAAGCTATCTGCGTCAGCCTTCTCCGGATCGGTTTCCTTGCTCTCAGCGCCGAGTCTACGTTGCTTGTTGGGAACTCCTTCGCAACCAAGGTACTCCTCACCGGTTTCCGACACAATCCTTTGAGCTTGGTTCTCGTTCAAAGCAGCAGCTGCCTGCGAAGTGGAGGCCACCGGATCGTTGGATAACTGGGAAATTGGGAAGAAATACATAAGGTATTTTCTAGGGACTAGATGGGAAATAGGGACTTACCTCGTCTTCGAGGTTCGGAAATTCAGAGAGCTTGAGTACGTCGTTCAACAACTCATCCAGGGGCAAGCGTATGTATTCACCTGAGGGGAAGGAAAAATGAAACGGCGTTTTAAAAAACTAATTCTTATTATATTTTGGAAACGATTTGATCTTTGTTCTGGTTTAAAATTTTCATATAACCCTTTAGTGTTGAATTTATTGCTTGCTTATACTATAATATTCTGATAGTTAAATAAACGCCAACAGTTAATTCAAAGTTTCTATCGATACATACATGGACCCTCATGTAACCGAAATTTATGATATAAAAGGAAAAATTCTACCTCATGCACTATTATTGATTTCATATTTATAAGAAAATATTCCGTTCATATTGTTTTGTTATCTAGCTTTGGGAATATCAATAATTCTCGTTTTCCGCTACCAAGAAATATTTATTTTTAGCACAATCATTTTTTAAACAACCATCACATCTCTTGATAGCCCAGAATGTTTATAGTAAATAAAATGCAATGCCTTCCCTTGGGGAAGATCTTTGTGACCATATCGAAGCGTATAAAATATAGGAAAATATTTTGATCATTTGAATAGGATAGCTGGCCGTCTCTTTAGAAACTCCCACTACCTTTGAAACTCCCCAGAGAGTGATCAATTTCTGCTACAAAAACAGTTTGAAGGCCCGAAATATCCCGGGGGCAGGGAAGAAGGTAAACAAGGAGCGTCCCAAACAGTAGCACTTTCCTGTGGGAGAGTGAGTTTCGGAAGATCAGCGGAGAGATCACAGAGTGGACAGTAACTAGAGTCAGTCAATCAATCATAATCATAAAAACGTGATCTCTGGGAGATCTCCTTCACTCAAGCCGTCTGACGGAAGCAGCTGAAAAATATTGCAATAAATGAACGATTTCCCAAGCTCCCTGCGGTCTCACCCCCATCATCTCCACCTAATTGATGATCAGTTATGACAGCTCTGAGATATCTAAACTAAACACAAACTAAACCCCAGGCACAACAATATGAAAGCTTCCCTCAAGTATATCGCTTACAATTGACTCGCAGACAATTGATTTCTGGTCAAATATTGATGGCAGCCAAATATTTGCATTGGAAATTCTCAGGAAAATCCAAGTCAAGAACTGAGTGGGGGTATTCGACATTATCAGAAAATTACTACTTAACATCGACTCGAGTTCCACGAAGAGTTTTCCTCCCGACTCCCAGACGTGGGCAAACATCTAGATAAGGCACAAACGAAAACCCGAAAAAAAAGGCTGAAATGAGGGCGCAACTTGGTCGAAAGAGCGGAATAGAGAGAGACTCAAGTGGTGTGACGATGACGACCTTTGCCGGGGCACTTGAGTCGGGTCAAAAAATTAGAATAAACATCGCAGATGGAACAGTTCGGTTCTCTGGGCCCGGCCAACACAATTCTACCAAATGCTTTGTTATTCTTACGATTGGTTACAAAACACATTCCCCCTCTTCGGCTTTCCCAATTTCCATCGCAACCATTTTGGGCCTGTTTCGTTCTTTTCTGTTCTGGCCATGTTTTTTTTTCGGCTTGCTGGCGTATAGCCTGTTATTTTAGGGTTCTCCCTTCTTTACTTAATTTTTTCTTTTTGGTAACAGTTCGTGGTCCGTTAATTTTGGTATGCGTTCGTGTGGGTTTCGAATTGTTTACTTATCGTTTTTGGTTGATTGTCTCTCGTTTCGTGGGTTTCCACAGCTCGCATTGTGGCCGAAACGACAACGAAAATATTATTCGATTTGGGTTCGTGTGCAGGGCTTTGTTTTGTCACCCGTTTGGTCAGGAGCAACTGTCAACTGTCACCAGCAATTAGGCGACAAGGCTCAAAAGAGGCGTTGATGGGGCCAACAATTGTTTGACCGCCTTGATGGTAGGGGTAGTCAAATTTTCGGTTACCTTTCAGTTTGCTCGGAAGGACGGAAGGAAGTAAGAAAGGAATAATGTGGGCGTCTCGTAATGGAGCCGCTAATGGGGTTGATTGAGCACTAAACACCGACGGCTACTTGATATTTTCATAGGGGTGACAACGAGTGGATTTTGGGGTGCTATTGGCCGCTACACTTATCATTGTTTGCATAGATTATAAGCCTAATCGAAGATTTGAATAGGGCTTGAATTGCTTTTATAATGGGTGAATGAGAAAACACTTGAGGTAAAAACTTTTCGGGAAAATTGGTTAAAAGGTTATCAATTGGCGATTTCTCGGAGATGAAAAAGTACAGTTTACGCATACTTTGCTAATTTTCAATTTTAGATTTCGAACCAATCCCTAATGGAACCCTTGTTCCGTTCAAAAACCTTAAGTCATCCTAACCCCAACTAAAATAATACTTTTCTTCAACAAGAATAAAAATGTGTTTAAACATTCTAACCAAGAGGCCCCACGTTGGGCGCCATATTCCTGTTTTACTAAGCCCAATCGAAACTCGGTCACATCTCGAACCAAACAATAAAACATTACGAACCTTTGTTAGTTCAAGGGATGCTGCAATGATGACGCAGTCGATATCTATGAAATATTCGTGTTTATAATCCAAGAAACACAAACGCCTGAAGAGCCAAAGTCAAATGTGTCTTGGCTTTTTGGTTTTTTTTTTCGTCGATTGTCGTGTATAGATCGTTGTAGTTGTCTTTTGTGAGCAGATTGAACACAAATTGTTGCAATAAAGCACTGATTGTTGTTGATATTTGGCCAAACACTTTGACAATTATGTAACGTTTTGACAGCCAAAATGTTGCAGAATCAACAATGGCGTGCCGACTAAAAACAGCCAAAGCAAAAGCAATCCAATCGCAACTTCGATATTGCCGTTTCCGTTGCAGACAGACTTTTATTGTCTTGTCTTTACTTGGTGTTTTTTTTTTGCTTTGCACAATTTGGATTGTATGTGTGGAAAATGGGTTTAAGTTATTTTGCAATGCCTTTGGTTATTGTAGGGGGCTTTTTTTAGAATCGCACAATGGTCACTTGAGTTTGGAGCTTGGTATGTATTTTTGATTTGGTAACTTTCACTTTTTTTTTGCTTTATTTCTTTTGCACAAATGCGCAGAGACGCGTAATAGTTTAAAAATTGGTTAATGTTTGACACAGTTTAATGATGATTTCTTCTTCGTGGAGAATTTTTCAAATCATCTAATTGGCATTAAAAAAGAGCCGAAACACTTGACTTGGCCAGAACGAGCGATTTGAACTG
Source organism: Drosophila subpulchrella (assembly GCF_014743375.2). NCBI lineage: Eukaryota > Metazoa > Arthropoda > Insecta > Diptera > Drosophilidae > Drosophila > Drosophila subpulchrella. The sequence goes on from NC_050609.1 coordinate 10,822,220, forward strand.
TCCGATTCGGAATGCCGCGTCACCTTGCCGGGCTCACAGAGTTGTTAACGAATTTTCGCCGGAGCAGAGTCCTTTTTTTTCTTGTCCACGCCCACGAAATCGGCTTTCATATATTTTACCCTTATTCGATTTTCTGCGCGCGCGTCAAGCGTCCAACGTTTCTCGAGCGTTTATAAAAATTCGAATACGATTCTAAAACGCTGCCCAAGCCTCTGCCGCTGTCGCTGCTCCGCCATCGCAGTCGACGTCGGCAGTGGCAGAGGCGCAAGAGAAATGGCGCTCTCAAGTCGGGGCCAGAGCGTGAGTGCGAGTGAGACAACCGTAGGCACTTCCTCCCCGTTTTGAGCTGTCTTTGTTTATGCGCACTCGCTTTCGCCTGTGTGTGTGTGAGCAAGGGGCGGAGCTTGGAGTTCAGCTTGGGTTGTCTACGTCAGTGTGTGTGTGTGTGTGTGCCTGTATTTCGTGTTTCTACTTTTGCTTTTGGCCGCTTCAATATGGACGCTTTGTTTAAGCCCGAAGTCTTCCACAAAAAAGCAATAACTGGTTCTCTTGTTCTTATTCCCAGCATGTGCATGTTTCCCAGCTTGAGAGTGTGTGTGTGTGTGTTTGTGTGTAAGCCAACAAGAGGAAGAAAAAACAATCTAATCAAGTAATTTAAACAGTCAACAGCAATAAAAACTGCTTAAATTTGCATGGCTAAGATGCTTGTGGTCGAAAAAAAAGTCTTTAAGAAGCTACAACCATATTGTTAACCTAAAAACTTTTTAAAATACATAACGAATTATGGAGATTTCTCATAATAAGAAGATAATAACAAAGTTTTCAAGAACAAAGTAATATTTAAAGAGTATATACATATTATAACTTGCTAAAAATCAATTACAAATTTATTAAATCATTTAAAATCACTAAAACAAAAGACCAACACAAATTTAAACATTCCCCCAAAAACATAACAATTTCTTATAAAACCCTCTCGGAATCTTCAACACCTGCTGCTTAAATAGAGCTCTTGAAATTCGCCCAACCGTATAGCCAGCAGATTTCCCCTGTCCCGAAACTTCTTCAAGTTCAGCTGCAACTCTTCCATCGATTGTAATTTCGTGCTCAGCTCCGTGGTCCTCAGGTCCAGGTCATTCCTAATCTCCACCGTTTCGGCTATCCACCAGTTTTGGACTTTTGCCAGCTGCTGTCGCATCTGCAACTCAAAACCGTTGACCGTCTGCTGCACTCCCGCCCGCAGTTGTTGCTGCAAGTGCCTGGAGTACTGGCTCTTGAAGCTCCGCTCTTGAGCGGCCGGCGTCCAGCTGAGCAGTTCGTATAGATACATGGTTCCCACAAGGCTTCCGAGGACCAAGACGGCTGGCCAGCTGACCGAACGGAACACCAGGCCACTCAGCAATAGGGTTCCAATGCTTCCTTCGGACTTTACCAAAGATGCAATCATCTGAAAACGATTCTCGTGAACTAAAGGAGCCGCTGGCGGCGCTTCTTTGTGACCATTTAGCAACTTTCGATTCTGAATTGGATGGGAGGGCAGTATAAGCTTTGCCCGAAGACGATGCCAAAAGGCAGTTATGCCCCATGAAAACCGAAACCTTAGATCTGGCTGAAAGTCACGCATATAGGACTGACAATCCACGCTATAGATGAGTTCCCAGTTTAGGGATTCTTCGGTGGGCTGACCCTGGAATTCAATCTCCAATTCACAAAGTCTAGATTGCAGAAGTAAAGATAGACGTTCCAGGACTGCATCGTTGAGGAGGCCATCCAATTGGCCACTCAAAGCACGTTGGTAGTGTCCAAGTTGCCTGGGTAACTGCGGGTGAAATGGCTGCGAGAAGGATTGCACAGCCGAGGGTATAATTCTATTGATCTGGTCCTTTAAAACGCACCGACCCCCTCCTATTGTCAGTTCAGCAAGTTCCTGAACTCGCATTTCAAGAGCTTCACTTTGTCCTGCTATCTGCCTTTCTCGATCATCCATTTCCCTATATAAGTCAGTTCTTCTCTCCCTATTTTCCTTCATCAGTTGACTTACTTTAACTATAAGAGGACTTATCAAAGTGGCCTCCAACTGGGTTAACATCTCCTGGGCACTTAGCAAGTGTTGCCCAAACTTGGTCCTTAAAGCAGACTCCGCTAGGCAGTTGGAGAAATCATTTTCGAATCGCTGGAACTCCAGATATCGCTCTTGTGTTTGTGTCGTGGGATTCGTGTTGCAACCGTTCCTCAATTGTAAAGCCTCCAAAGCCGAGACATGATATATCCTTTTTCTGGCTTGCTCCTCATTGGAATAAACACCCAGCTCATCTATAAGGAGCCTAAGGCAGCGCTCCACATGCTGATCCTTCACAAGGTGCTCCATTTCCGGTTCCTGATTACTGGCCACATCCCATCGATTGTTAAGTATAAAGAGATTAGGACGCGAAAGCTTTGAGGCCACTTCCTTGAAAAACTGCTTTTCCACGCGGGAAACAGTGGACTCCGCGTTTAGCACTAGAATGAAAACATCCGCATCCATGCAATAGTTATCCAGACAGTCATCCAATTGAGCAGTGACATCCACTCCAGGTGTATCCATCAGAACCACATCGTAATCCAAGAGAGAGCAGCGACTCCTGGGCATGTTAACTTGCAGAAGAGTCCTGGGCTTCAATGCCCTCGGAGAATGGGCACTGGCCAGCTCATTCAGGGCACTCAGCTCCAGGTGCTGCTCTTCCTGCTCGATCTTCACATGCTCGGCTTCATCCGTACCGTTGGCCTGCACCTGGCAAAAGCAACTGGTGGTGTGACCCATGGCGCTGGGCAGGATTTTCTCATGCAGCAAGGCATTGATAACAGCACTCTTTCCATTTGAAGTGCGACCAAAAAAGGCCACCTTCATTCGGTTGCGCAAAATCACCTTTTCAATGGCCTCCACCTTGCTCGCAAAGGTACGAAGTTGCTCCAGCATTTCCAGATCCTTCAAAAGAACATTATCCTCTATCAGGGTTAAAAACCTCGATATGTATGTGCTCATATCATGGTATATATCCTGCAGTTCTGTCTTGGCATCCACAAAATCACTCAACCGCGAAGAGGAAGACGACGAGCGGGACACGAATGAGGATAGCGATGAGGTACTTTCTCCAGAGTCCGACTCACACATTTTTCTTAGCTGGTTTGTTAAGTTGATAAAATGGTTCTATATAAAATATAGGCGAAAACTATAGACGTTGTTTGTTGTATTGATTCGAGGGGTTATAATAAACAGTTTTGAAGGTACATTCTAAGGTAAACTGTTCACCATGAAACCTTGTTTTTAACAAATTAAATATTATTGAAAACTCATACAACATGCAAATTGTATGTTTTTAAAGTTATAATTTCATATAAAAGTTAATTCCTTAATAAACTGGCATAATTTAGCTGCAATTTTCATCTGACCCCAATAGAGCTTCCATTTAAATACAAGCTCCTACTTAATATCTCTCCATTTCCACCGCCAAATAAAAATACAAACCTATTTACCCAAAAATTAACACAATTACCGCAATCATGAAATCACCCAAAAGAGAGTCGGAAAAAAAGCAGGCAATATGCACATTAATGGGCCACTGAACTAATAGACCGGGCTAAGACCATAGAGCCCGAAAACGCTTTTGATGAACTTCAAAATACCAAAACTACAGCAAATAGAAAAAAAAAAGTCAAATTGGTTGGTTGAGGTTCGGTTCGCTCTGAAAAAATTAGCAGCATCATCAACCAGATGAGGAGGGGGCATTTCGATTGGATGCTTGTATAATTTTTTTCATCTCTGTTAGAAAACAGTAGGAAAAAGAGTACAGAAATATTGAACAAGCCAAACTCGCCTGGTTAATCATTTTTTTTCTCTTCAATGTTTTTTTTTTGAGCGTTTCTTGAGTGCTTTATTACAACTTAATTAGTTTAAATTGTTGCCGACGCAAAAAAGAAACAACAATAAAGAAGAAGCCGATGCTGATTGAGAAAATGATGGGACGTTCAAAGGGGGCTTAGATACGCGGAGTCGTATCCGGTGAAAGACAATAAAAAGCTGTGACTGCAAACATTTTTGGTATCAGACCATATTCAAATTATATATTTTAAGTTTGCTTGCATAGTAGAAAACGATTGTAAATTTACTTTTTACATTATAATAATTTTGCTTTACTAACCAATTTCCAACACTAAATTGACCAACACTGTGTACAGAAATATCACATATATCAGGCAAAAAATACATATAACTAGGCTAGTAAAAGTTAAAGAAAGTGCAACCAATATACAAATGAGATTTACCAATGACTTTTCACTAAAAGGCAACCCTAACCTCGAAATGAGAGCAAAAGCTGTTACAGAAAACCAGTGAGCAACAATTATGACAGGACAGATCCGCGACTTCGGATAGTGTCAACAATGAAATGGCTAAAAGAAGCCATGCCTGATTTTAGGGAAGAAGGGGGCACTATTGTTAACAGACATGTGTATAGATGGCAGTCGGTAACATTATCTGTACTTAACGCTACTTTTTGTTGTTAATGAGTTGCCACAAAATGCGAAGAAGCTGAATGAACCTTATGAATGAGTTTGCTTGCTGCTCATTTGAATACCCTCATTTGAATACCACAACATAGGAAAATTAATTGGAGTTGGAAATCAAGCTCTGGGATTGCGAAACTTTCGTAATCCTTAAAAGCCAAATGAGTACTCAATGGGTCAAGTATTTTAACCACTACGGCGGCTAATTAAACAGCGAATATATGTTGAAATTATGCAATTTTCAGTTAGTTTTGGCAAAACGGGGGAAGCGGGGGAAGGTTGCGCAAGACGAATACACTTGAAAGTGATACGATTATGCAGCAAAAAATCGTTGACCAGGCCAGACTAGACCAGACCAAAAATAAAGCCGGTCAGGACTGCAGCCCCTGGCACCTCTACCTATGCCCCTCTGCCCTGTCTGTTTGTTAGTTTGTCAGCATGTAAATTTTCCTTTTTTTTTTTGTAAATTTGTAGCGTAATGCTGACCACGTAGAATTTGAACAATTTCTACGGTCCGCTCTGGCCCCTCTTCATCCGCACTCCCTCGCTTTTCCAGACAACAGCAGGGCGCAGAGTTGGAAAGGAGGGTCAAGGAAGGCCACCAGACAGATGAAAACATGAAGATCCTCAATATGTAGGTGCACCGCCGCCACCGAATTAAGAGACAAGCATCGGCACCACTGCACCAGATGTTTTGTAATAACCGCTTTGATGTTTACCAACGAGAACCCATCGATGCCCAGGAAATTAAATAATAACTCGGGTTTCCAGTGCTCTATTATTGATAAAGAAAAACAAGAAAAGAATATAACTAATTTCAATTAAATTATAGGTCAGATAAGAACGAACTTTTCTAGTCTTGAAATATTTTAATTATTACAAATATGAATAGTTTTCTTTAATTATTGATATTATAAAGTTTGTTTTGTATCTATTTATAGTTATTAAAAGAAATTAGAAACTGTATTTTCTCAGTAGTAGATGTATATTCCAACAAATTCTTAAGTCGTGTCTTTTGAACCTTTCAGAGAACTCCGTTTTATGTTCCCACCAAAAATCCCCTCTCTACAAAAGTCACCAGTGGTCAATAAACTTGCGTAGCTTGGCAGCAACGAGAGCGGCCTAACTGATTGCATAATGGAATTTAAGCCACCGAAAAAGAAACCAAAACCAAAATATCTATAACATAATTGAGAATAAGAGCATTTTTCTTCGATACCACGCCAAACTTCTGGCCAAGTCATGCTCCAAAAGTTGTCAACGATCTGAGAAGCTAAAAAAAAAATAAACAACAAACGGGGGAAAAGAACAAACCAAATCGAATTGAAAGGCAACGAATGTAATCAGATTTGTGATTCATTGGGAGATATATATAATGTACAGATAGATGTGGAAAATCAGAACTGTAGTTGGAAACAAACGAAGCTGATTGGAGGGACAGGCGACAAAAAGCGAAGCGAATGAGTAACCGAGAGCTACTTGCAACTTAATTACCACGATTTCAGATCCTAGAAAGGCAATGAGGAACACATGTCCCCATGACAAGGCAACCTTGGAAGGACAATGCCCGGGAAAATGTCACCGAATGGTTACGACTTTATTTCATAGGCTCAAAATTAATGAAGAATAGCTTGTGAAAAGCGAAGAACAACGGTCTAAACTCACCTGAACGTGAGGAAGATGAAATTTATGAATTTTCCTTAGGATTTGACTTTAATAGTATCGGCTATGAAACACCATTTACTGAAACAGCAACCGAAAAATGACTTTCATTTTAGTAGTTTTATTTCGGGTTGCCGAACAATAGAAGATAATGCCGCCAAAGGCTACGGACTTCGGAGATTCGTTGGGTTCGATCCGTGGGGAATTTGGATACGCACAAATCCGAGATCGAGGCCCAGACTCAGACGCAGACAAAGGCGAGTGCGTGTGAATGCGATATGAATCTATCTATCGGAGTTGGGCGCGCATCAATGGATTTTTAATAAATGGCCAAACGAAGCAATCATTATAAGCAGCATAAATGCTCGTGAATAGGAAATATATCCAATATGGTGGCTGCCGGGCTGCTGCCCCCTCCTCCAATATTTTTCTCCCTTATTCCATGGTACACAAAATGGTGGCCAGCTATTTGCGACTCTGAGTTCTCGAGGGGATGGATGGAGTCCCTGACAGAAGCTACTTCCTCCTCCTTCTCCTCCAATTCCCAGCTCAATGAGCAGTTCAACGGGGAATGAGGCAGGAAGTGCTCAGGAGGGTAAACGCAGTGGCTTGCCGAAAGGGTATGGCAAAATAGCCCATGTAAACTATAAAATGTAATCACTTAATCATTATAAAAAGGGCATAAACACACAAACTTACTCTTTGGGATAGTTGGCAGGATTCGAGAACATTTATCACAAATTGTCACATGATTCATATCCAGGAGATAATTTAAGCTCAAGAAACAACTCATAAAATAGCTCTACAATGGTGTTAAAGGTCAATTACAACTAGTTATTGGATATTTTTATATATTTCCTCAGTTCTAGCGCAAGCAATTACTTCGTAAACGTTTTTAACTGAAATAGGTTGACAGCCTTATAATAAGGAAGAAAATAAAGCATCGATACCAAGTACATTTTCTGATTTGTCATCCCAGTGTGACCATCTTATACAAAAATACCAATAAAGGTAAGGTAAAAAAAAGGAAAGCAAGGGTTAAGTAAAGAATACGAGTAAATCGATAAAGCTTTTTAAATGTTGAACTGATTAGGATACTTTCATCAGATTTTAAACTACCATCACATTCCATTCATTTTCCTCTCTGAAGATATTCTTATTTTAAATTAATCTTAAGGAAATATTCCTATAATATCCCCCTGCTGACACCGCCACTGTTTTCACTTCGCAAAAAAGGGTCTTCGATCAGCCTATGTACAGCTTATAGGCCAAAGTTGAGCCTTTGCACGTTCGAACCTCCCCGGTGCCAACCCCTCGATGTACATGTTCCATACCATATGGTGTACATAGCACTTCTTTCCCTATATATTATTTATATGTTTCGTGTGTACGGCCCTTGCTATTTTGGCGAATCATGTTTCGTTCATTTTTCAAAAGAAAAATGTTGCATGCGAGGCGATGCGACGCGCGGTGGCAGCTACTTTTACTGCCACTGCCAGTGCCAGTGCCTCGGATTTGGATTCGGTTTCGTATCTGCCCCCCAAGACCTGAGGGGCTGAGGCTGAGGCTCAGTAGTTGTGGTCCCATTCCGTCCAGAAAAGGCGGCACGACCCAGTCTCAGGGGCCTCAGACGGGTTTGGGCCCCCTCAAGCTCATGACTTCTCCACCCCCACGGTTAATAATAAAAGTTCGTGTGCGTGTCAAAGTTTGTTTGAAAGGCAGCCGCTCGGCTGGGAAATGGGAAACGAGAAACGGGGCGCGGTTCCCGGCAGATTAGCAGCAGCCATCGGCTTTGGCCTTTGTGTTGGGTGGTGTGGGTTGCTGCCACACAGCTCAAGCGAAAAAAGCTCATTTTTCTTTTAATTTTCGTGCCTGTCAACTCAAAATGCCTACATTCATTTATAAACGTCTCGAAAATATACACGCACACCATTGCCAACAATAGGTTTTAGTATGCCACCCAAACTCCCAAAAACTCAGCCCCCACTGAATCCAGGATAATCCATTTTCGTTTATATTAGAGCAGCCGCCATCTTTTGGCAGGCCATTTTCTTTCGACTTATTTCGTTATTTCCTTTTGTTATCAGCAAATATTCTTTTTGGTAATAACTAAAAGGCCTTAACAAAAATATATATAAGGGATAAACATAATTTTACTAACAGTATATAATTATTTTAGGATTTCCTTATCATATAATAAAGAATTTGATTAAATTGAAAATTATTTTAAATAATTTCCAGTAGATATCTTAATTCCCTTATCTAACTCCAACTCGGAAGTGCAAATAGGCGACTAGACATTTAAGAATATACAAATTTAAACCCCTAAATTAAGTAGTACTTTTATCTGGCAAAGGACTTGCCTTTTTATACAAAGTACCTATATCTATAATTAAGTTATAACAACTTCTTGTTCCCCAAGAGATCTTCTGCTTCTGTAGAGCTTATCTTTGGTTATTTTTGAAAGTGAAATTATATTATCCTAGATAAGATACGGACAGACCGCAGACCTCTTCCCCCACATGTAACCTGAACAAGATCATATATCCACTTGCTGAAACTAGAACTCACCAGTTTCGTTATCGATGGTAAAGGGTATTCCGTTCCATTCATTGGTAATGTCCTCCAGGGGGTTCTCATTGTCCTTGTCCTGTTTGATGGAGAAACACACATTATAAATGTGAACAAAGTAGTTATTGGTAGGTGGTTAGGTTATAGCCCGCCCACTTTTCGATAGCTGTTGGATAACCATAACCTCTTTATCTCTATGTAAATATTGTGAAATTCCGTATGTAAATCGTGGAGGGAACTTTGCTTTACTTTACCTTATCTTGCTGAAGCTCTGCCAGAGCTTTCAATTTCTCAATATCGTCGGCAGAGGCGCCAGTAGCCTCGTTCTCGGCGTTCACATTGGAGTCCTTGGAACCGTTGCCCTCCGACATCGAGGGATCCGAGGACTTGGCCTCATCCTCCAGCTTCGACTTGGCGGTAGTAGCTCCACTATTTCCGCTAGCGTAGGAGGCATTGATGATCGCCTCCTGGTCCAAGCTGAAGCCCAAATCCACATCCTGCTTGTATAGCACCTCAGCGATCTCACTTTCCTGCAAGCGAAAAGTTCCAGTCAATAAGGTAAAACACTCGTATCTCAATAGGTGGTAATATAGTAGTATCAATTGCCAGCACAAATTTCTAACCAGTATGTCCCTATGGATAAACACTCTCATATTCACTGATCCTTTTTAAGGATTGCTTTTCAGTCTATCAACAGATTCGCACTATATAGTTTATCTTAGTTGCACTTTCAGTCTATGTGGTATTTTGTTTATATTATTCCCGATCTCAATTGTTTGCGACGTCATCCGCATTTGTTAGTTTCCCCAGAGAGACTGAAGGCTCCAAGAGTCGGACGACTCATAGTCTGTATTGGGGACCTCGTCCGCTCTTCTTTGCTCTTCCTCACTTTACTTAATATGATAATGTCGATTTACATTTCGCACCTGCTGATAAAGTCGTTCGGGCTATAGATAAAACTACGTCAGAGCGATAAGGATAGCGAAGAACGGTGGGTACTCTGTGATGTTATTGCCTTACTGCTTATGATAAATACGTAAAACTTAGTTTTCGTAAAGTTAAAGTGTTAAAAGCCCTAAAAACAAGTCTTTATTTGACACATCTTGAGAGATGGTGTTCTTCAATATAATAGGAAGTGTACCATTTGTTATGTAATCTATTAGGTGACTTAAAATAGAATTTAGTGGTTATTATTCCTTTCAAAATAAAAACTAACTCATATCCTTTACATACATTTTTTAGATTATCTTTACAAAAATATTTCATTAAAGTTCCTTTTGAATTAAAACGTAAAAACAGGACAGACTTCAGCTCATATCTTAATATCATATCAATTATAAAACAATTTATACTCTGCTGTTTTGTGCAAAGGCTGTACATTTTATTATAGTCCTTTATTTACACAAGCAACCAGTTAATAACTTTGATCACCGATAGTGGAAATCAACCTTTAAGAGTTAAGATTAAACTTATAACAACACTCTCTTAAGATATCACATTACGGCTTTTAAAAGATGCTATCATACTGGCTGTCAAGTTTTTAGTGATAAAGCTGTAAAGTATTATAGGTAGGCAAATAGATGCTCCTACATATAGATTCTCTTATTTCACCATTCTTATCAAGCCCACACCATAACTCATAACCCATCGAGCGCTCCCTTAACCTGTGGAAACCTCTCGAAGAGTGTTCGCTCTTTGAACAGCTTTGTGTGATCGATAATGGCGACGAATCTTATCAATGGAACACCACAGAGAGCCGGGTGGTAAGGTATAGTATTTATAACGCTGATTCAAACACGGGGGTTACGGAACTCGGGGGGGCCGGAGCACTCTCTTACGGCGTGCCTTGGGGCCCCGGACTTGTTTACGCCGTTGCGAACGAACGACCGGATCTCTTATCGCCAACCGCCTGCCTCACACTGTAAACAATATTCTGCGGCTATAAATATCCATCTAAGAGCGCGGGCATACACTGGCCAAAAACTCGAGAGAGAATTGGAAATTGTGTGAATCGGAAATCAAAGTATTGCAGATCGTTTGTTGTTCGATCGCCGATGAAGATGTTTGGCCGAATTCTGCCAATTCATGCTGGGGAAGAGAGTGACTAAGAAGAGGAATTCGAGCTCAAATTATAGCGTTAATGATGCATTATTAACGCTGCTGGCCGAAACCACTTTAATCCTTTTCTTTTTTGGCCAAGTCAAGTCGGGTTTGCGAAAGGAGGAAGAAGGCGTTTTCGCCCACACATAAGCCCGGGTAAAACCGTTTGGTTTTCGAAAACAGGTAAAATTCAGAGCTCTTCATAGTAAGGCATTATGTTCTTTCGACTCAGCGATAATCACAGGATAATGGCCGACATTAGCAGCACAATTGCTGTTCTGCCAAAGGACTTTTGGATGTTTTAATTAAAATGTCTTGTCCCCATGTTTCTTTGATTCTGTTTTTAAGGTTTTTTATTTCGTGTGACATTTTCCCGTAGCATGAATTTTCTTTCCCCATTTCTTTTTTGGTTTTTTGGTCGCCCTTTTCGCGAGGCTTTCTTGGACTTTTCCACAGTGGCAACAAAAAGCAATCAATCATTGTGGCCACGCCTATCTCCTGGATTAGTCAGCAGAATATGGCGGCGGCATCATTGGTCTCTGCTGCCGTCTCCCTCGCGCTCCTCTGACCCCTGAGAACCATCCGAGGAATTAAGGGCCACTGTGTTGAGCCCAATCAATTGCAGCCGCGCCACCGCCGACAGCGACGTCGACTGAGCAGCTGGCGGAGCGGCGGCAGAGCCAATTCCCCAGGGAGCAAGTGGCCGTAAATACAGTAGGACATCTACAACTTGAACTTATGTAAAATTACAGAAATTTATTAGTTTCAAAAAACCGATTTGTATAAAATATAAATATATTTATTATTTAATTTTAAAGGTGGTCACGATCTTTTATCCTTAAACAAGTATTAGGGCCTCCCACACCCAGAAAATTGAGAACGTATAAAGCCAGGATCAATTGTTTTAGATTTGAGAATATGGCTTTCTACCTATTCAAGAGTAAGCGTTCTTGAAATCAAGACAAAAATACTCTCGAATTGGTTTATCGAGAATAATAATTATTAAAAAGCAATATAAAGATTTAAGTAAATTTGAGGATCAATTGTTTTAGATTTGAGAATTTGGCATCCTACCTTTAAGGGTAAACGTTCTTGAAATCAAGACAAAAATACTCTCGAATTGGTTTATTGAGAATAATTATTATTAAAAATCAATATAAAGATTAGAGTAAACCTTTTATCATAATTAATTTTTAAATCATAGTTATCAACAATGGAGTGTTCAAAATGCAACAATTAGATGCCCCACTGTACTTGAATGTGTGCTGCTGTGCGTTGCGCATGTTCGGTAAAAATGAGCAATTAAATTGAGCAGAGGAAAGAAGAGGGTCTCGGATCGGAACCCAAAAGCCGAATCCTCCCCTGCTGGCATTTCATTAATATTTTTTTCCCCATTTCGGGGGGTTGTTCCATAACATGCACATAGAGGTGTGCGGGTATATAGCTATTTATGCCCGTTGATTGGAAACTTTGCTTTTAATTAAACTTTAAAGCAGAGTTGAATGAAATTTTCTTTTCTTTGGCGGGACAACGAAAACAAAAGGGTCAACTAAGATATTTTCCTTTTGTTTTTGAAAGAAAGAAAGGTGCTTTTTTTTAAGTAAAATAAATTGTTCACCTATTCAAAAATTTTTTATCATTGTTATTAAATTGAACTTCTTGCGGTGTAGCCAAGTTACAGTTCTTATCGGTTAGGGTCGAAAATACGACCTTATCTTGTACTTATAGAATTTCGTGTAATACGTGACGGTTTAACAGGTTCGAGAGGCTCCAGGAATATGTTTAAATATTTAAAGTTGGAATTCCTTAGAGATCGTTTATAAAAAGGAATGAAGGGATGTGAGATGAGAGAGTTTAATGAACTTCAACGCATTCTACACGTATTACCCTTTCAGCGATTTATAACCTTGATCGACATGTATGGTCATATTTATGGGACAATTCTTATCGCTAGGGCCTGGGCCGGGGAAACTCTCTCCGTGACCTTGTAGTGCTCACTTTTAGTGCTGAACTTTTAAATTCCGCAAACGACACGTGGGCCGCTCTCGAGACAACCATTTGAACGGGCGACTGACGAATTCAAGCATTGATAAGTGGCAGATAAGAGGCGGGAATTTTGTGCCTGCACTATAGAGTTCATTGTAGGATTGAGTAATGCTTTAATTCGGGGCAGCAACAACTGATCCACGACAATCAATCAAGAAGTTTTATTGTTGTGCCCCCCCAAGAAGCATCAAAATATTGACACTTGTAACCGTTTGTGGCGGCAATTAGTCCGCTTAACTGAGCCGATTTTTACCATTAACCTGACCACAGAACGCCGACGCATAGTGTACAAAATGTTATAGCAAGATAAATGAGTTTCTGATCCTGCAGGGGCGGCAAATGATGAAAGTCGAGTGAAAGCAAAAGAAAGTAAGCGAGAGGAAGGGAAAGAACAGGGACGGTCTAGAGAGTTTTAAAAGGAAGGCAAGGAAGGGAAAGGCTCCGGTTAGCAAGAGTCATTAATAAAGCCTCGGCGAAAAGATTTTTCTGATGACACCTGAACTGACAGCGCAGCACGAACCGAGAGATCACTTCAGCATCGCATCTGTGGGATAAAAATGCAAAGGCAAGATACAAGAAACAAAATCTACAAGATCGGCAAGAAGGGAGTTCGGAGATCTGAGCTCGCAGAGCGGCTAGCAGCAAGTGTGGCGCATATTAATCATGAGCTCGTCAAGCCCTCAGAAGACTTTGCCGGATTGTGAATTGTATACCACCAACAATGCCGACTTGTATCTGTATGTATACATACATGCACTCGTATCTGAGGGATTGCTCAAGCCCTGTTCTCAAGTGTCCTGTTTTTGCGGTTTGCGTTTGCAACAACCCCACAATGGTTAACTATCAGGCCTTAATAACAGTTCATTTGTGTCATCCAAACGGTTTTCCCTGCAATTATCAATTTCAATTTGAACTCAGCTCGGTTTCCCCTCCCTGGCCACCTTATAATCAATTTGACATCTGAACTTTTTGCTCACTGAATAAACACTCAAAAATCGATTATCTTCTTTTAAAATTTTAATGTGCTACTTAAATAATTTTTCTACATTTTGATTGAAATGCGGTTTTAAAAATTAGTGTATGTATATTCTATTTCGCAATTTCGATCACTGAGCTATTTTTTTTAGGTTTTAACCTCTTTATTTTTCAAAAGTGTATGGCATGGCACTTGGCAGAAGTTCGCGAACCATAATTAACGGTATTTAATTATGGAAATTAACCAACAAACTTGGTGGGAAACAAAACTTTAGGCAAACAAAAAAAGAAAAGAAACACAAAATATATACGTAGAAACACTTATATCCAAATGCTTCTTCATTGCTTCTTTGGCTCAGGGTAATTAAGTGGGAAAATGCAACGTAATTACAGGCAAATTATTTTTCAATTTGCAGGCTTTACATATATTTCGCCGTTTTTTTTCTTTCTTTTTTGCCTACACTTTGCACTGCGGCCATGTGAATAGAAAGTTTATTCCCAGTAAACACAGATTAATGGCTAGATATAGGAAGTTGGAGACAGACCGCTAGGTAAATGTGCATATATTTGTACTCCTCGTTGAGACACATTTTGTTCGGCGATTGAAAATTGATTTCCGCTTGATTTGTTGTTGCTGAAAGGGCGATCCACACGATTCGGGTAAACGTATTCACTGTAAATCGGCATAACGCAAACTGAAACTTTCGTTGGGTTGCGTTCGAGAATGTCTGGGCCTGTGGCTGATTAGCAGTTTCGAGGGGCTCATAAAAATATAATTTTTTTTTTCTTTGATTAATTTCGATTGATAAAGTTTGTTTTGCACGAATTTCGAAAAGTTGAAACCAGCAACCAGCAACCAGCGACTGATAAGCCCTAGGCAACCCAAATCAAGTGGCAGGCAGACAACAAGTACAACCTTTGAAAGAGATTGCCTTATCAGCATTTGAAATTCCCAATCTACTATTGCGTTATCAAATTTCAAATTTCGATTTAAATAGTAAGCATTTTGAAACTTCGATTGCAACGATGATTCATATCGATTTGTAAAAGCTAGTTGGGTTTGTAACTCTGCTAAGGATAGGTTGCGGTCTTTACTAAGCAGCTTTTGAGTCCAGGGTGAAAATTTAGTTTTCTTGGCAACAAATGTTGCTATGGTGAATTTGCTGACTGAGTTGAAGAGAGCCGGCTGAATGTGAAGGGAAATGCAAAAAGTGTGGTGTGTAAGAAATGCCGGCAAATCAGCTGTTTTTCCACTTTGGTTTTGTTTTCAAGTTTTCTTTGCCCACAGCCGTTTGCCCCCCACCCCCCTTTCTTTAACACACACACTCGCACACAGATGCACTGAGATTAGAAATTCATGACAAAATGATAATAATGGAAACAAGATACATAGATTGAAAAAAAAAATACCTGAGATCTTATATCTGATTCATGACCCAATTGAAAAAAAGGAAAACCGACGTAATATACCCTAGAAAGTACAAAACAATTAATAGCTTTGTATAAATCAACTCAATTAAAGATTAATAAATATTTCTAAAACCGTATCTTTAGAAAGTCGAATATGTATTAGCTGCATCAAACTTCTTTAAAAACCTATACCGAGATACCAAAAACGAAGTTCAACGAATCTTTCAGCTCGCTTTCTGCGAGTTTTATTTCATTCTTCCGAATCTCAATCAAAATGCGAGACCGAGACCCCAAAAATAACACCCGACCAAAACAAAAAATAAATAAAAAAATCGCTGACCGTGTGCATACATATATAAACGAATGAGTTAAAGCGAAACGTTAAAAGCTACAAAGCTTGGTAGATTCGCAATTAGTGGAAAGACAGCGAGGTAGACGACATTCAACAAAGTAGAGTTTAGAGTTTTTCGCTTCACCTGGTCGCCATAGTGTGTGTGATGAGGTCACACATACGCACTGTGAGATAGAGATACAGGTGGAGAAGTACTGATCTTTGGAGAGCAAGGGTGACACATCCACTCATTACACCTGTCCAAGATGGATGGTTCTTTGTGGGGGAACTATGTACATAGATAGCTTGCTATTCTTTCTTGTTACCATATTCGTTTATGGAATAATTATGGCGAGCAGCTGGAACTAGTTGAAATTACCAAACAAGAACTATCTATGGATTCAGATCTTGAAACACCCAGTAATTGTTTAGTTTTCTGTTACAGGAAATTATATTAACAATAAAGATATTTATATGAAAGATTTCATAAGTTTTAAGCTTCTCAGTTCAGGAAATCTTCACTCAGATACAATTATGAAGTCTAAAAAATTATCTTGTAATCTATGAATTCAGACCTTGAAATACTCAGTAATTGTTTGATTTTCTTTTAAAAGAAAATATATAACCAAGCTTCTCAGTTCAGGAAATCCTCACTCAGATACAATTATAAAGTCTTAAAAAATGATCTTACATCATCAAAGAAACAATTAATCATCCCCATCAAAGTTAAAGAACAAAGGCAAAAGCAAAACATGAATCGCTATCGCTTCAAAGATTATGCAATGCGAATGCCGAATGCATCTAATTAGATCATATCAAAAGCACATACTTATGTCTTCTATATGCTGCCTGCCTGCCTGGCTCTCAAGAACATACAGTCGTCAGTCAGAGCAAAAAAATGAAAACCGTCATCGGCCGAAATGGAAAACATTCGTGACATGTTGGAACAACAAACGCGAATTGCAGGCAACCCAAGTGTACAACAACAAAGAGCTGAATAAATCGAAAATAACACCGAGTTAGTCATCTCGCTCCTGTCTCGGCCATATCATCACCCCCCGTGTGTCGCTCTTGGCCAGGCCAAGTATAAATATTTATGCATATTTAAATTGCAATTTTGCAAAACGCACAACGCAGCACCCCAGAGTGTAAAAAAGCAAATAATGAAATCTCCTGCCCGTATTGCCGCACATTTGTCGCCGACATTCAATTCGATTTCGTTAAAAATAAATAAAAATCGAGCACAAATCTGATTCATATCTATAAATTCGCATGCACATAGATGGCGATTGTAAGCCATTAAAACGATTTAACAAATGAATGACCCCCTAAATGGAAAGTGCGTTTGTTGCGATCTAAAGATATCTTTAATTCAAAGTCTGATTTATAAGACAGCTCGTTAATATGCATACTCCTTTACAGATTTAATAAGCCACTAATTAATTATTTAATTGAATTTTAAATTTCCACAGAAATCCCCTTTTTTGCCTTATATTAAATTATCTTATTTGTTTTTTGGCTTCATTGTTGTTTCGCAGTTAAATGGTTTTTGCGCATTCGAAACGTTTAATGACCTAATTGCTGCTTGTTTTGTGTGTTTGCATATAATATGTGAACTTTGGGACCCAAAGACGGTGAAAGTTGTTGCGCACGGTTCGAAGAATTTAAGCCAAACAAAAGATAAGTCTTTTCTTTTAAAAGATACTTCTTGAAGATTAATGGATGTCATCACTTAAGCTGCAAATGAAAACAAATGGGAATTACTAAATCAGCAAAGCAACATCTAATTTCCTATATCGATTTCCAATAAGATCTGAATTAAAGGAATCAGCAGCCTTGATAAAGCCCCGCAGATTAACAGTGTATGAGTGGATAACCGTGGCAACAGTCATGCTGATGTGTAAACAAAGTTAGGACCCTTATCTGCTGATAAGGCAACAAAGTGTCAAACTCATTCGCAGGTTGACCAATCATGGCAGAAAGCCACATTTGAATATCGATTGGTTTTGGGGAAACCTACAAACTATAATTATAAAGAAAGCTGGCCAGACAGACCAGTTAGAAATGGAGAGGAGGCTAGGGGGAGAACTCTATAGCTGCACAAAGTAAGCGTAGACGGGAATGGGTCAAGCGATGGGTTCGCCAATCTTCATTAGCAATGCAAAAAGCTTTTTTCTTTAGAAACACTGCTTGATAATGAGCACAACACACACCAAAGCACACTCTGCAGGTGGTGCCATTTGAGAGCCTTCTAATCAGTCAAATCAAAGTCATTCACAACTACACTCGGAAAAAACGAGAGACAGACGATGAAAATGCAATTAGAAACCCTGACCTAACTCATTGTTAAGTAATTATAACTATATATATATTGAGAAAGTTCTTAACCAACACAAGAACTTATATACTTTTCGGTTTATATTAAACCTACCTTAACTCAAAAGACTTGTATTGTATGGGTTTTTTGTTTTAGTGTTTTGGGGTTACCTCCTCGTCATCTCCGATTTCCACCTCGTTAGCAAAGGTGGCACTGCCGAAGGGCTCGTCGGTGGTCAGTCCCTCCACCTCGCAGGCATTGGCCACTCCGCCGGCCAACTCGCCATCGTACTCCTCATCCTCGTCGTGTCCAAACAGTCGACCCAGATACAGGCTCTCCTCGCCATCCTCATCACTCCTTCCGGCCGAGTTATTCGTGACACTGCCCAGGTTCCTGGGATGTGGTGTGCTGTCGTTGAGGGCGGCATCGCTCAGGGGCGTGGTACTGCCGCCGGTGAAGCCTTGGAGGAGTGCGGCCAAACTGAGATCCAGATGCGAGCTATTCGGCGCCTGTTGCTGGCCATCCTTAAGAGGTAGATTTGCATAGGGACTGGCCTGCAGATTCAAATCATTGTAGTCATGGAGATCCGCTAGATTTTGCTCCCAAATGGAACGCTGATCCGGCAGCAAATGTGGCGACAGAAAGATGTCCATTTCTGGTGTAGGATTCAGCAATGTATGGTTTGCATTTCCAGCCGCCAACGAGGCGGTGTCAATGTGAATCTCTCCCAATCCAGAGCCACCAGTTGGACCACCGGACGTGGGGGCACCACCTGTACCAACCACCACCGAACTGGCAGTGGCTCCAGCACTATTGCTCTGCACATCCTGCAGAGCTGCCGTCTGGACACTACTATTCCCGGTGGTGTTGTGCAGATTCATCACAAAGGTGCTGCCATTGAAACTGGGTGGAAACTTGTATTCCCCCAATCCGTTTCCCACGCCTGCTAAAGCAGGATCATCATCGAAGTTCAGCAGGTCCTCGATCCGGGGACTCAGTCCCTTTCGATTTCCATACGGGTTTTGATCCATATCCAGTCGGTGGACCGAGCGCAGCATCTCCAGCTCCCATCCATCGCCATGGGTGCCCAGTTCCAGCTGCGAGTCCCAGCGATGGAGCAGATAGTCCGGATTGTACTGCAGCAGACTCAAGGCCAAAGCCAGCTGCAGCATTTTCATGGCGTACGATTTTTTGTTTGAGATCATTGTTGTTGCCAGAAGAGGTCGCAGTCTATTTGAGAATGGGTGAGTGGGTGTCTTCTGAAGTCCGGGGTCCGTATTCCTATCCCCGCCCGCCTCCGCCTCCTCCGCTGCAGCTGCTGTTGTTGGTGTTCTCCGTCCCGGACAACAGCTCTACGGCTGCGTCGTCCGGGATCTATGCGTTCAATGACGTCGCCTTGCACTGCCTTCCTTGCGGCCTCCTCTGCGTTCCGAAATCTGCGCAAAACCAACTGAAAATTCGCAATTTCCACCCGCCGTTCCCCGATTTTCCAATGCTCTTCGCTTTTAATTGATGACTGTCCTCGGGTTCGTTCTGTAAGCAAATCAAGATGTGACAACAAATAGAATGGAATTAGTAAGCATAACGATTTGTTAAGTATATTTAGTGTAATATGTATATGCGCTGTTGCTGCATGGCCATATATGCGGTTTGAATGCTAAATGAAAATGCTTTTGTTTTCGAGTGGATCGGCCTTTGTGTTTGCCATTCGATTTTATAAAGCACTTAGCACGAGGAAATGCGCTAAAGAAAGTTGTATTTCCTGGGCGATATTATCTTGTGTTTAAGATTCCTAACACTTTGCTGGGAAGTCTGCTTATCTGCACTGTTTTCTATATGGAAATTATATATGTGTATGGACTACTGACTTATAGTTCGGTTAGGTAAATAAAGTATTAACATAAACAATTTTAATATTTTGTTAACTATTCTACGATTTTATTATTTACTGAAGAAACAAAAAAGAAAATTTAATAAATATTTGACTAGAAGGTTTCTTTAATATTTCAATAAATAAAACCTCAATGGAGGTGCTGGAAACCAAAGTGGATAGCCTAGAAAGGTTGATGATGATGACCTTCAGCACTAGACTTTGGCTAGTTCAATATTCACGGACAATTAAGCGGGTCAAGAATGGAAACCCAAAACGGAGTTGTCTGAATTTTGTTTATCCTTGTTTGCTATCCCAAATCAGTTTCATATCTACAACGCATTAGATATGCCCATCCTGTACACCACCCCCTTTCCGGGCTGGGTAACAGACAAGAACCGCCCACCCAAAAAAGGAGGAAGCGGAGTGGGAGGGGAAAGGAATGACCCAGACCCAGACGAAATGGCTTTGAACTTGAACTTGTTCAAGGTCTCTGGCGAGCGTTTGAAATGTGCGCAATGCGAAGTGAAACACCCAATTCAAGGACGGCCAAAATAATTTGCCAAATTTGTTAAAGGTCCGATATAAACTTTCTTTGTTTAAAGATAACAATTAATTTAGAATTTAAAAAAAGATTAAAAAACAAAACTTTGATTGGCTCAATTCTCAATGAAAAGGTGTGTGAAAGAGAGAGGGAGATGACGCTTGCATGTGCGTGCAAGAGAGGGTTCTATGTGTGTGTTTGGGTGTGGGTGTATTGCAGTGCACTCACCTCAAATTTTTTTTGGATGTTGAGAGCCGACTACAACGGTAAAAAAGCTGCGGCGCAGTAAATGTTCTCCTTGTTGTTGTTGCTGGATCTTCTTTTCTCTACAGCTGCTTCTTCTCCGCTGCACACACAATGGTGAATGATGGTTTATTGTTTACCGTTTCACTTTTTTGCAGCCCCTTATTTGTTTATGTTTCACTTTCTTTTTCTGATTTTTACTTTTAATTGCTGCAAAACACGCGTTTAATTTATTTTATAACTTAAGATTTCTATGTGGTTTATGGGCGTCCTTGAACTTTCTCTTGGCCAAGTTATTTACAATTAATTGCCATTAATTATTTATAACAATTGGCATTTGATATGTGACAGCTTCTTTTTCGCCGTCTGCCACGCACTTTCGTGTGAGTGTGTGTGCGTCGTGTTTTGCGTGGTGAAATTGTCACTTTTTTAACCCTAAAATGGTACCTACTTATTTTTATTACGGTTTTGGGCTACTTGTTAATATATTAAGCTAATATCATTAATTGAAATTAGAACTATAATCATAAGTGAGTTATTTTTTATCCGAAGTATGTAAAACGTCATCGTTTTTTTAAATTATTCATGTGAGATTATAATTTTGGGTATTTTATTTAAAAATTTGTATTAAAAAATGAAATTCAAGACCACACAGCAATAAAAACAAGCAAACCCATCAAGGGTTAATACAAAAATATTTTCGCTTCGGTTGTTGTTTTTGCACTGCCTAATATTTTCGTGTGTTTTGCTTGCACATCGTTTTTTATTCCTTTGTTTGCTTTTATCGCCCCTTTCTCGTCTCTTGCCTCTCTCTCTCCCTCTGTCTGACTCACACACCAAAAACAAAAAGGCACGCACACAGGTTGAAGCATAAAAACTGCTGTTTTTTCTTGCCAATTCCAATAGCGCTTGTGCTCACAATTAATGCAATTAATTAAATGCAAAGTGATTTAATTTTTACGGAGAAGAAAATCACACACGGAGCAGACGGCGGAGAGGAGAGCAAAACAAATTGTGAACTCGCGAGGTGGAAACTTCGAGAACGAGCGGAGACTAACCGGCAACAGCATTTCAACCTTCGCTCTGCACTTTGCATCAACAAATTATTTATCAAATCGCTGGTTTTTGTTCTTTATTTTACATGATTTTTTTCGATTGCACTCTGTCAGCTGAGCGCGAGAAAGAGAGAGAGTGAGAGAGGGAGAAGACTGCGCGCGTGAGCGAGAGGGGCCGATTGCTGAATAACTGTTGTTGCTAGCCTGTTGGTCGTTGTTGTTCAACTTTAACCCACCACCGACGCAATGAATTGCATTTATTCAGTGGGGCATGCAACATTTTACGCGTAGTTTAAGTCGCAACTAAAACTCTTCCATTTGTTGTTCCGGCACAAACACACAGACAGGCAGACACCAGCACGCACACACACACAAACACTTTCAAGCGGCGTGTACTTCGCACTTTTCGCATCTTCGTTCACTGTTATTTGGCAAATTAGCGCCGCGTCCGCTTCGCTGCTCTCTTTCGGCAGCCGCCGTACCTACGTGGTGGGCTTAAAACGTGTTTGTTTGTCAACTTTTGGCAAATTTCTTTGCCGTCGATATCGCTCGCGATTTTTTGCTCCCAAACAGAAACGTCTGTTCAGCGAAGTCTGTGCTTTCGCAGTATTTTCGTGGTCACACCGGATAAGTCTAAGGTATGGAAATTCACCACAGCCCAAAGCTCTGTATGTAGTGTGACCAAGCGCGGCCGGCACTATTTCCCCCCTGTGGTGGGTTTCGCTGGGTAAACAGCTTTTGAACTTAGTGCGAAAATGTAAAATGTATCTTAAATATTTACCTTTTATTTTGGATGGTATATCTGATTTTTTATGTCGTATATATAAGCAACAATTGATATAAGTTTACATTTAAACTAATTGATTCTAAGAAGCATAACAATATGCTTATACATGGAGCCACAGGCTTACTCGTACATATGTAGATAATATGTAAATATACAAGCTTTGGACACGTGTCCATTCAAATTTTTCAATTTGCATAATGATTTTCAAAGTCCATAATGAGTCCATACTCATTCCATTTACTTCAAGATATATCTGATAAATTGATTTACTTAGTAATACAATAGTGTACCTATCAAAATGTATGATTTATAAACAAATACAGAAATGCAATTTAACTAACGGACGACACATCAAGTTTAATTAAGATTGATGGTGGTAATTTCGAGATATAATACGCCCTGAAAGAGATCTTTAATGCCTGACCTGGGACCATTTGTGCTGGCTGTTCGATATACCTAGTAATCAAACCCATCCCCGACTATACTTACCAGAGTGGTAAAATGGAAGCCACCTCGCCAAATATTATTCTTGGCGTTACCTGGGGTCGTCGATTGCGGTGTGGGCGGGGTCTCCAGAGAGGCTGGCGTGGGCGTGGCCAGAACAGCGGGCGTGGAAGCCACAGTGGGCTTTATCAACTTGGTCAATTTCGAGGGCGGCCCAATGGGCACTCGTACGGTAACGGTGACCTTCTTGGGACTCAGTTGTAACTGGGTCTGATGGTAGGTATCCTCGATGTCCTTGGCCGGGGACAGGGATTGCAGCCGGGGTAGGTCCTCCAGGTCGATCATGATTGCTTATCAGCACAAATGGTGATGAGTCAATATGTCAACTGGAACGAAAGCGAATGCCGAATATACAGATAAGGATGGGTCGATTTTTTTTGGCCTGGACGCGCAAGAAGTGCGCTCTATCGAAGGGGAGGGACTGCACCGAAACGAAATTTTCTTAATAGATACAACTAATTTATTGCCAAAGGCAATTAGTGCGGAGTCTCAATTATTTTTATAACTCTAAACTACAAATTCACTTATTTTTTAAATGTAATAACTATATCCTAAACATTTTAAAGGGTGTAAGAATTATAGTTTTCTCTTCATATAATCATATTATGCCCCTTCTTTAATAACATTTTAGTTCACAGCCAAGTATTGCTAAGCTTAGTCAAATTAGATAATATGAATAGTTAGTTTAAATCATGCCGTTACTACCGTATAATTAGTTTAAATTTTTATAATTCCTCCGAAAAAGTCACTAGTTTCGATCCTTCAATCGGGCTTTCACTGTAACGCCGCTATAAATACTGATAAGCGAGCTTCGATTGGCGGAATTCGAAATAGACGTATAGCACACTTAAATGGTTTGTTTATTTCTTGATTGCGTTTTTCCATTTATAAGAAAGATTTCACACATTCACATGAAAGCAGACATAGATAAGTACAGTGGATGCCCAACAACAACAAAAGCAACGTATATACAAAAAGATAACCATATGGAATCGGCATTTATTATCTATCACTTGTTATGGAAACCTAGTATTGAATATCAGCAATCATAATAGGTTTTGCTTCATGGGAATTATCACTGTACAGTGGGCACTGCCTTGAGAGCATGGAAATTTCATCAGCCAATGTTTGAACATAGGATTTTCCGATTAGATTGCAACCATAAATGAATCATAAAACAAAAGCAATTGCTTTCGCTTCTAAATTGAGGGAACCTGTCGTGAGTCGAAGTTCTGAAAATAATCGATAAGACGGGAATTATAGACATTGAAGAATTTACTTTCTTTTATAATCTTTAGTCAATAAACCAAAAAACAGTCCCTGTTACTAATTTGCTAAATGTAAAAGCTGATATAAGACATAAATCAATACTCTTTTTTAATATTGGTCGAAATCATATTTATAATTCATATACAATAGCCTCACACGCCATTATAGTCATAATTACATTATTTATTTACCTAGCTGTAGTATAATTTCTGTAATATATTGACCTTTGACTATCTGATTCTCAATACGCCTTGAACCTCTATCATATAAATTTTTAATGGCCGTCGTTCTCTGTTTTACATCTTTATATCTGTTAACTTATTAATATGACAAGCCTGTAACACGTGTGCCT
Organism: Drosophila subpulchrella; assembly: GCF_014743375.2. Classification (NCBI taxonomy): domain Eukaryota; kingdom Metazoa; phylum Arthropoda; class Insecta; order Diptera; family Drosophilidae; genus Drosophila; species Drosophila subpulchrella. Next base: position 10,846,798 of record NC_050609.1, read on the forward strand.
AACTATATATTTTACAACTCAAGTATTTCTACTTTTAGTTAGGTCTCCCCACAAGTTAATAAACAACTCGACTAATCAAAATCCAAGCCAAATCATATTAATAGTAGTTTAAACAATACTAGGTTAAAGGGAATTATGGCTAAATTAATGGTTTCTGGGAATCCCACATTGCCGCCTTGAACAATGGTCAAAGTTAACAATTCGGAAACGCTGTGATCTCTGGCTGGTTGCCATGACTCAACCTACCGAACGTGCGAAAAAATTAAACAAGTACCTTGGCAAATACAAAATCAACTGAAGTCAACGCAAAATATTCGACGGCTCAGAGCAATACTGTTTTTGAAGATGAGATACTTGACAAAAAGCCGGCGAGAGAAAACAATAAAAAAGGGGAAAAACGGTGGCTGGGTACAAAAAGTCTGGCTAAAAAACTGGAAATGAAAGTTGTAAGATACAAAGTGCGTTTTAGAACTGAATATATTTGGTATCAAAATGATTTAATCCAGGCTTACAAAAGAAGAGTTTTGGAATGTGTTACAGAATTATTGATAGTGGGGTAAATAATACCCTACAATTTCTATATCAAAAAGCTTTTAGAATAGGTCCAATTAAAAAATTTGAATGATTTATAGTAACAAGTTAATTGAGTTGTCAAGGGGGTATGATATAAGATAATTATCAGTTGTATTCAATCAATATAGTCAGATTGACTCAAGTTTATCGGATATTTAACTAAGTTTTAATCCATGTATATAAGTATATTGTAGATTTTGGAACTGTTACAAGATAAATATTAGAACAACTATAGTTGTTTTGCAGCTTCAAATTATGCAAATCATCCTGGTCCAGGTATTTATTATATTTATAAATAGTGAAATCACAACGCAAACTTGGTTAGTATCGAACGGTTTTTTCCCCGAATTCAAGTCAACATTGCAAATCTGTTCGGATCGAGAAAATAAAAACAAAACCAGTTTTTTAAGGCTTTTTTATAGTTACACTCTCCCAACAAAGAAGATCAGCATTTTGATTCAGTTAGTCGTAGGTCAAAGAAATTAAAGAAAAATTTACATCGAGACATAATGAATTTGGAAAAAATACGATCTTACCAATTAAAATTTGTTGTAATAAGTTAAAGTTCTTTTAATATGATTATGGTTAGGTGTTCACTTTTCTGTATATTTTAAAAATTTAAATTATTTTTACTAATTTCACTCGCTGAACAATAGTTGCTCTATATCCCTAGAAAAGTTTTCTTTGTCTCAAGTACTGTTCTCAAACAAGGCTAGAGTACTGTCAATTTCGTATGTGTAAGTCAATTTTCCCGTCTTGATTTTAATAAATACCCCCTTGTTGTTGCTTTCGCCAACGACTGAGGCTGTCGTTTGATGCCTTGACGCAGTTTATAATTTAAATCAACGCTGGGCATAATTAAAACTCGGGAAAAATGCGAGAAAAAATGTGAGAAAAAAATCTAAAATCAAATAATCAAAGTTCAAAACAAGCCTCTGTCCGGCCGATATCGAGTATTCTTTGCCCGAACACACAGTACATATTGATTTTAGCAATTACCTGAGAAAGACGCGTCAACAGGTGAGTGAAAGAGGGAGAGGGGGAGAGAGTGAGGGTCGGAGAAAGAGATGGGGAGAGACACCAAGTCCGTGTCTAGGGATCGTCATGCAGTTTGACTTTTTAATTCGCGTGGGGGGCTATAATAATAACAAGCTAACGAAAATGTCGTGACAAAGTCTTTAGAAGCTACCGCACATAATAATAGATTGGGCCACTCAATTGGGGGCCTAGTTACTATTTAGGTATATGTTTTTGGTAAACACTTGTGTATTATGGCTGGGGGTCTCTCAAGCGTAACTCAGTCACTTGATTGTTTCCAATATTATTTAATTGTTGGAGAGCTTGGTGAACTTTCATTATCATTATCATTAGGAAAAACACACACACAGTCAAGCAATTAATGTAAATATTTATATATAACACTGGGTATTTTTTTCTTTATTGTTGAAGAGCAGTCCATGAAGAGAGCTTAAGAGAGAACGAACACTGATGACCACATGCCGGTAAATTTATGTGAAATATTTTGTTTGTTCGCAAAATTTCCACAGAAATGTATATATCGTATAAACTACTATTAGCAATGCGGGAGAGTGGGAGAGAATGCTGAGGTTCTATCCAAAAGTTTACTATTAAATTGAACTTGTTGATTAGGTCGAATGGCTAGAATGCCAAAACACAGATACACACGCACACTGGGACAAACACGCGCACTCACACTCGCACACCAGGAAGTCATTTCCCAAGGGGGCTGGGTGGGCTGGGGGGTGTAAAATTAACTCGACTGGCTTAACGACGCAATTGTTGTGCCTTTGCCCCTTCAACTGTCCAGCATTAAATGTAATTATTTCGCAGCCGTAACTTTATTTCATTTAACTATCTTCTCTTTTACCTAGGCTTAAAACCTTTTGGTTGTTGTGGTTTTGGTTTAAGGCTATTTGGTTTAGCCTGTTGTTGTTTTTAAACACAGATTTTGGCGCGCCACGCTCGAAACACTTGTTATTTTAGCTGCTAAAGAGAGCCTCGTCAGATATTACGTATACGACGTGTGCTACACTTAAGAGCATCCAAAACATCAGCTGGTTGGGGGGTTAGAAAGAGAGGGGGCGAGGGCGGTACGAAAAGTGAGCGAGCGAGCGGATAGCTGGTAGATTGTAATTCACTGAACGGCTGTTCAAAAAACACTGACAAAAACTCTGAAAAGCCGATGGTCGTCGCTCGGCGTTTCAGCTGTTTGCGTTGGCAGTAAAACAGAGAGAGAGAGAGAGAGAGAGCGATAAAGAGAGCGAAAGAGAAGGAGCAGGCGGGCGGGAAGCGAGGAGAAAGAGATGGGGCTAGAGGCCCCAATCGCCGGGCAGAACTGGCTGATAAAAACGAGCAGATAGCGCAGGGCAAGTGCGCTGTCGCTGTCGGCGCCTCTGTCTCCGCAGCTACTGTTGTTGTTATTGTTGTTCTATTGAGCGTGAGCTTCTTAATTGATCCGCTAACACACCTGTGCTATACAAACGACATCTTCCGCCTGGCGGCGCCAATTCGTTGGGGCCCTGAATCACAGCTTTTGTCGCAAGTTTGCCCTATTTAAAGACTTATATTGATCAGCGCGCGCTTATCACTGCCACTGGTGTGACCAAAGCGCTATTGAAGTCGATCAAAGTGACCAGCTTTTAAAATGCATGTACAAAATCCTGCATCTAAGAACAAATAGTATAGCAGAAATATATATTTGCAAAATATAGAACTTGTTTTTAAAAAAGAAGATAATAAACAAATAATTCAAATGTTATCAAACGTACATATATGTAAGTTTAAAAAAATACTCAATATAAAAATGTTTAAATATAACTATTAAAAACACTATTTTTGAATACCTTCTCTATATGCGTTCTCTTAACAAAGTATTTTTAGCTCTTGCGAAATTCAAAAAGAGCCGGTTATCAAAGCCAAAAAAAATGTATTGATTAACTAAAGTGTTTTCGTTAGATGTTATTGATTAGTATATAAAAGGCTTACCAACCGGAATTCTTTACATAACGAACTTTTAAACTGGTTTTATTGTGAAATGTTATTATGTAGCCTTTACTATCAAAAAAAGATAGAACTATAAATAGTACATTTCCTATATACTTAGTCAAATCAAAATCTGGTGATAACCAAATCGGTGAGCATTTCCGGAGCTTTCCTGTGGTCCCTAAAAATAAAAATTGATTATATACAAGTTTGAACAAAAGCATAGCGGGTGCACAGCAATCGAGTCCATAAAGTGTATTACACTAAATTATCCTCGATAATATCAGGGCAATAAATCGAATTCTTATCGCTGACATTTATAGTTTATGCTCATCCTGTGATATTCGAAAGGTCACGTTGGTTTTATGTGTCAAAGTTCGCTGAAAGGTGGATAGATAAATCATATACCGTGTCATTACAGATTAGTTATCGCTTTTATTAATATTCCCATTTTACTTAAATTAAATTATGTAAATATATATTTATATATAGATGTGTATATATCATTAGCATACAATTAGATTTACGTCTTTAGAGTTGCTCTGCCTGCTTTCCATTTGCTTCCTAGATACACTTCGTATTTTCCCTACGCAAATTTCTATATAAAACCTGATAGCCAATGCATAATTAATAATTTCTTATAAATTAATGCCGATTGCAAAAAAATTTCGTCTAATAAAATTAACTAGAATTCGTATCCTTGAATTAAGAAAAGGCCATTCTTCAACTCCAGGACAAAGCGGGTGTGGAGGTTGGGAAAGGGTTGAGGATGGGTCATGTGTGGGTTTTTGATGAACTGAACGGAACCCAAATGTGAAAAGTCAATCAAAGCTGTGGACGGATATGCATTGTACAATACAATCAGACGATGAATGGGTTAACAATTAAATCATATGCAGTCGGAACCAAAGCAAATTCTTCTCTGTCAGTTGTTCTGTAAAACTTTCTAAATCTTCCCCACATTTTGTTTTTCTTCTGGGCCTTGAGTATCTTCCGTATTTTGTGTTCTTTTTTGTATATTCTCTATTTCGGTTTGTTTTCCTTTTTCATTTTTAGTTGCTTGTTTGGCTTATACATTTGTCGAAAATACGTAAAATCGCTCCAAAACTTGTTTTTGTGTTTTCTTTGTGATCTAACTTTGTCGCTAATAAAGTTGTTTTTGGTTTCACTTGGTACTTCTCTCTCTATCTCCATCTCTCTGACTGTGTTTCTTTATTTTTGGAATATATTTCGGGGTATCTGAGCGATTGACTTCGAGTATCATTGAGTTAGTCTTAGTGTGTCTTAGCCAAGCAAATTGTTTTCATCTATAAACTCAACCCGTTCTTTCCAAAATGAAATCAAAGATCTCAAAGGTTGGATTCAAATACTCATTTACAAATTAGCATAGTCGAACACGTTTGAAGATTTAACTCTGAATATGCCCTACCATTTTCAGACAGAGATATCTCAGGCGTGGCTCAAAGGGGATTGTTAACCATTTGGGTTACGATAGTAAAGGTTCTGTTTACATCTTAATTTTCCATGATTTTTTCTAGTATCTCTGAATGATGTACCCCCTTGAAGACTGTCCCAACTAAGACTCTGTCCCATCCCAAGCTAATCTAGTCGCATGGCACTCTCTTATCGGGGGGCGCTGCCAATGGAACAACATATACACGTTTTAATGGGTTATAATGACAAAACTGGCATGCCATCGGAACCCCAGTTTAAGTGGCAGAAAACGACGGATTCCCTCAGTTTGCACAAACACCTGGCTATCTTTATAAATGATAAGCGACGATATGGTAAAATGGTAAAACACATGGTAAAATGTTTTTAATTAGACCCAAGTTGTAGTAATCGGAATGTTGTAAACTGATAATCAGTTTCTGTGTCTTATGCAAGTGCAGAAATAAAAAGTGTTGAATATTATTGGGTTCTAGCCAACTACAGCATGTAAGCCATGTATGTACATATATGGGATGTCTACTTGTTATTTCGTATCTCGATTTCCTAAGTTATCTGCCTGCCTGACCTCAGACCACACTAGAGCGTGAATGAAAGGTATAACTTTACATTAAATTGTATTTCTTGCCACAATTCTGCATTTTTTGTGAACTTTTATTAGAAGCCTACTTTTTCTTGTTGATAAACATTGGCTTAAGATAGTTAATTACTATGGCAGCCATATGATGTCGTTAACAGATTTTAAGCTAATTGGGTTGGCGGTAAATGTTGTTGATTAAATACGTATACCTGCTCGACGAGAAGATCTTAATTAGCTGAACGTATCTTTCTAATTAAAACTTGTTCCTCAACATATTTTGATTTTATATTTATGAGTTATTTCAACACAAAAATATCACCCTAATAGCTTTTGAAATAAAAAAAATAATAAGCTGATATTTACGAAAGAGTTCTATTGGTATGGGTATTACTTTTCGGTTGGAAGCTAATGTTGCTTATACTTGCTTAAATCATAATTTTAATGCTTATTATCTTTGGTTAGGCCAGGCAGCATAGGGTATACGTGGTAACTTAGTACATAATCTTTTTTGGGGCAAAAGGAAGATTTCTGTGATATTTCGATGCGCACATACACGGAGACACACACGAGCACACTGCTCACTAATACTAATATACATATGCTATACAATTACTAGAATGCATTCATTAGCGATTTAGTTTATCGATTCTGGGGTCTCTTTTGTTTCATTTATCGTTTTAGTTTTTATGAAAAAATATGTTGTTCTTTGTTCTTCGCTTACAATCTACAATTATCCATTGCTCTAAATATGTTTGGTTTGTAAAATATACATACATATACAATATACATATATAGATAGATCCTTATGCTCAGTTGTAGATATACACATTCGTATGTGCTAGAAAAGGGTTTCTCCACTTGGATAGATATACACATATATAAGAGCTGCTTGATCATAGCAATCGTAATTTACAGTTGAGTGGGTTAACTTTTAGTACTAAAATTATAGGACAGCTACGGAGAGAACCAAGGAGATCGATCGAACTGGCAATGATATGGTAAAGAGTATATAGATCCATGGTGATAGTTAACTTGGCAAAATCAAAGCTCACTTAAGATTCGTGTCTGAGAGAGGAACATAATTACAAATGAGTCTGAGTCTGAAGAGAGAACTGTGGGAGGATCTCCTTTATCGATGCGAGTGCAGGTTGCCCTCCACCCACTTGTAGAGCGATGTCTGCGACCGGGCCACCCACTCCACGTTGGAGGCCACGCTGCTCAAGGTCATGTTCAGCACCGACATCCCGTGACCTCGACCGAAGCGATGAACTAGGGACTTGAGCTGTAAAAGTAAAGGCAATTTAATAACTAAATCATGTCGCAAAAAATGTAAGTAAGGGTAAAAAAGAGGTATTCTTCTGTGGCTTATTGATATGGTTTTTAATACACACCTCATCGTAGTCGAACTTGGTGGCCCCATACTGGGTGATGGACGATATGACCTTGGCGAAACTGATCGTTCCAGGGCCAAGACGCTTCTCCAGCTCGAACCACTTGGCCTGCAGGAAGCGACAGGCCATGGCTCCACCTGTTGGCGTGCCGGCAATGGCCTTGAGCACCTGCACCACCTCCTCAGTGGGCAGCATTGTCACATGGGAAAGCAGGCGATTTTGCAGCCAGGCATCTTTGGTCCTCCCCAGGGCTCGGAGCAACTGCATCCGCTCCACAAATGTCTCAGAGGTGCGCTGCAGGTTGACGAATCGCTCCCAGCAGTGCTGCCAGTAAATGTACTCCCCAGACAGAATGGAGCCGGTATAAACCACCTGTTGGAAACGTTGAAAAGTATTACAAATGGGTCTACTAAAAAGAAATTTGGGAGAACTTACCTCTCTAAGATTTGGTTGAATGGCGGAACCATTGTAGTATAGATACTGATTTAGCATGTTCTTCGCTTTGGTTATGCTATCGATATCCTCCCATAGAACCGATGCCAAAAGGACCTCGGGACGCAGTAATCTTAAAAGCAAATAACCGTTTCACTTAAGATCTTTGGGGCTTTCATATAAACATTTCTCACCTGGTGGCCACATCACCGTCATCCGACCATCCCACCTTTTCCATTACCGTAGAGATCTTCATCTTGATAAACTCGCTGAGCATAAGGAAGCACTCCGAGTACTTAAGGATTCGTCTCCACTTCTCCAAATGCCTTAATGCCAGAGCCATAGGTCCATAGTGAGTCTCACTGGGCAGATATTGGATCATATTCATGGTGATCTCGCAGGGCAGCAGATTCGCATGACAAAGCGTAAAGGCATCTGACAATAGACCCAAGCGATCCTGTTGAAGAGTGAATGCTTTAAATATATCTCCAATAATCCTTTATTCTGAACTTACCTCACTGGTGAAGCGCTTAGGATTGGTGGCAAGCTCTTCAATGAGACTTGCCCAATTGTCGTCGTTGTAAACCACTCGATAGTAACCGTTTTGAATGGCATTCACTTTGATCCATTTGACATTCTCCGGTACATTAAAGGTTACTAGGGAGTCATATGTTACCAAAATGTGATATTAAAAATATTAACTTATAGAAAACTTACCATCTACGTTCTGCATCCAGAGGGTTTCACTGACGTTATTGATATCTGTAACGTAGGTGACTGGGAAGATCCACTTCATGTGAGGGACTGCCTTGTGTTTGCTACCCAGAGTTGTGGGTGCCACTGTACTCGGCATATCCGTGGCATTAAGTGACGTCTTATTGTAGTTATTCCCATCGTACGAGTCATCATGGATGGCCAGGAATTCGGCTGGTCGAAAAGGCCTTTGCGAGATGGAGATGCTATTTCCCATTTTGGTGACCGTGAGAAGGGGGAAACCAGGCTGGTGCGTCCACAGAGTCATCATGTCCTTGATATTCTTCGAGCCATTGGCCTTCTTCGTGCAAATGGTCCACAGATCTGTTGGCTCGGCGGTCCTGAATCGATTAACTTTGAGGAACGAACCAAGGCAGCCCCTGAACCGATCCTCTCCGATGGCCGTGTGCAACATTGAAAATATGGCTGCCGTCTTCTGGACAAAGAACTCCTCATTGTTGCCATCGTGACTGGTGCCATTCATTATGCTATCCCATCCCTGGATGGCATCAATGTCCAACGCTGCTGTGGCCATCTTCAACAGGTACATCTCCCTCAGGGGCCAGCTCTCCTGCAGAGGAGCCAGGGCATGGATGCCCAAGTACTGGATCAGCCCCTCCCACAGCCACACATCTTTGAGCACCTTGCGGGAAGTGATGCCTCCAAAGAACTGCCTGACCATCGCCTCGGCAATGCGCAAAGCGCTAAACTGATATTGTTCAGAGGTTATAGAATTCGGATCCGTCAGGAAAGAAGTTTTCAAGGTGACCAATCCCAGCGAGGAGATCATATTACGATCCAGCGAAGGTAAGGCTACAAAATCCACTTTCGTGAGTGGATAGCTGATATCCAACCAGGTCTGCAGATACTCCAGAACATCCCGCGATGTGTGCAGGATAAAGGAAGAACGAATGAGCAGATCCCTGGGTGCATAGAAGGTGTACGAGGGAGCTCTCTTTATCGACGATCCCGTGGATTGCGAAAGTGCTGTAAGATTCGATGGCTTTCCATTCCCATTCATATTCACTGGCCAGGCGGTCGTCGTCGTGGGTTGGACAACAGTCAGGTTTTGGCGCGGCGTGAGGTTGACATTCAAGGAATGAGTCAGGGCAGTGATGTTTCGTACCGGCGGGTTTTTCCCCTTAAGCTGGGTGTAATTATTTAGCTGGGAGGACTTTTTGCCACCCGCTCCGGATCCCGGTGGCGCTGGTGTCGTGGGGATATATGCCGCAGAGGGCTGCAGGGACTCGCGCTGGAAGTCGCTCACCACCCAGGCTACCGCATCGGCAGGCAGTGGAGGAGTCTCTATGAAGTCATCGCGGAGCTGTGGAAAAATCACAATTATAAATCTTTATACTAAATCTATCCATTTTCGTACTCACCAATCCCGTGCCCATGTAGAAGCCCACGTCCTCGGTGGTGTGCACTATGGAGTTGGATAGGCCGATGTGGAAGCGATCGCGGAACACGGAGATGCGGAATGGCGCCCGAACGTGCGGCTCATCGAAGCAGGGAAACGCTCGCCTTGCACCATTCGGCCGGAAAACTGTGGCAGCTAGTAGTCTGTAGTGAGGGAATACTTGAGCTTAATAAAAATATTTATACAAAATAGGTATGTACAAAGATAAAATGAACGAAGTATTCAATTTATATACATATGTATACTCCATCAATAAATTTTCGTATTATTATCATTATTTAAAAATTGCTTATGTGAATATGACTAACATAATTCTTCATACCTTTTGTATAAATTACAGTGGTTAATACAACAAAAGAACAATATACACTTTAACTCTAATAATGACCTCTTTAACCATGTTTTAGTAAGGTTAGATTTGTTTGCGGTTTTCTAATCCTTTTGGAAACAATAAGTTCCCATATTCCCATTAAAAGTAAGCATCCCATTACTTAAGCATAAAGTAAACTACAAGCTCTGACTATAACTTTACAGAAATGAGCATTACATGGAGCATTACCTTTCCACGCCGTTGGAGCTCTCGTACTGGTCCACATAGAAGCCCTCGGGCTCCGGATTGAGCTTGGAGTACCAGCGCAGGTTGAGGGTATAATTGGACTTCTTCTTGAGCTTCTCCTTCACCTCGATGTAGAGCTGCTGGCGGGGCGGGAACTCCAGCACCTTGACAATCTTGAGGGCGTATCCCTTGGGCCCCGGGGTTACGATGGCCTGCAACCGAAACGGGAATGCAATCAATGGACGCACTCGAGCCAAACGCTAATTGGCATAATTTGACTTACCTTCTCGGTGACGTTGAGGTCCTGGATGTGCAGCACAATGAAGTTGGTCTCCTTCTCCACGTGCAAATCGATGGTGACTTGGCCTGGCCAGGCGGAAATATGAAAGAGGAAACGGAGAATTGAAAGTCAGACAATCGAATTATAATTCCATCAATAAATAAAGTGAGGGTGGAAAGCTACCCACTTAAAAATATTGAATCATAGTGAACAGCATTAAAATCGAATGTGTCAAGTGGAGACCGTTTCTGTAGGGCTGATTTCACAATGGCAAGTTAATGTTTTAGTTTGCTATCTGTCAGATAAAGATAACATAAGGTTATATGGTTCGGAAAGACATGTTCCGACAAATTTTGAATAAATCAAAGCCTCTACTTAAACTTATTTAGTCAAATGATATATAACATGATATTAGAAACTAGATTTTTTCGAATTAATAATCTAACTGTATGACAAAAGTTATTATCAGTTATCATTGCTTTAAACAAAAAATATTTAATTTGTTTTTCCGACTCACCCTTAACATCCAGTGTCGTCAGGTTGGGATGGATGGTGACCATGTAGCGCAGGGGCCTCGCACTGGTGGGCAGCATCTTCTCCAGCCAGGGAAAGGGCTCCCCGTTGGTGGCAATCGGGTTAAAGGGCTGCGTGTTGTTCTCTTCATCCGTTTCATAACCGGACACCGTTTTCGATCCGCAGGAGCAGTCTGCAAGGATAGTCAAGGTGCGTAATCAGTATCGTTTCCGTTTCAAGTCTGGTTGTTCTTCTTTTCTTCGCGGACGACTCTTTAGGGGATTCGTAGCTAAGTTCGTTAAAGCAAATTGCATTATACACAATCAACAGAGAGAGAGAGAGAGAGAGAGAGTTAAGGGGGATATCATCTAAGTAGGGGAGGGGGTTAGCATAAAGAATAGCTAGCAGTAAATCTGTTTAATAATTGGATTCGGTTCAAGTCATTAGCACATCTAGTGGGGTGAACTGAACTCAAACGGGGGAGGTCACAAATAAGAATTCGTTCTAGCTGAATGTCGCGATTAATCGAATGGAGTCATATCAATAGCAGTGGAAATGATGGAAGATCTAACGATTATAATCCATAAGCCATCTGGAATCCAACGTAAAAATCTACAACATTAACAAAAGTAAAAGGAAATTCATATAACAATAGATAATAAATAAAAGATTAAAAGTTGTCTTCGATATTTTCAGTTGTCGCTTTACAGAGTATTTCTTGTATGTATATAGATTGTACTTAAACTGTGGATGTCCTTCAATAAAGTAGTATCAGTGCACTAGCTCGACTTCTAATAACAGTGTGTAATTCAATCATCTATGACGAATACCTTGCCTAACAATGGCTCATCTTATGATCAGTGTATCTTATATTTACAATGAGCATTGAACTTAAAACATTCTGATCTCTTTTCCACTAGCGAAATATAACCAATAAAAATCTAACATCTAGAGATAGAAAGTACGAAAATAATAATAGTGAAACGGATAAGTATAAAACAATAGATGATCAATGACATCAACATGCCGTAGGATTATATAGATTGTCATGGCTATTTACCAGTTTAGAAGTATTCAGGTTTGGCATAATTGTTACTCACATTTTAACCAATCAATCAAACAAGCATTTAAGAGAAATATTTCATATTTTTCAAAGATTCATATATATAATAAACATTTGGTAGGTATACAAAGTCGAAGGCATAAGGAAACGAAAATGGGAAACAAACAAACGATGGTCAAGAAACTAAATAGATATTATTATGGATATATATACTGTATACGTGGACATTGAAAATGTATTAAGCTGGTCAAACTCTATAATTGGATAGTCGGAAGCGAAAGTTAAAGCTACTCGGGGGCAAATACTGATTGATAACCGAGCTTGCAACGGGGAAAATTAACTTTCCACCAGACATGTGTCTGTGTACATATCCTCCAACCCAATCCCCAACCCACAAACACGCTTTCGTGTGGCTTGTTTTCCCGTTCCCTTGGGTTAATGCAATTATCCCCCAATGCATTTAGCCCCATTAAGTATGCAACAGAAACTTCCAGCGAACATGTGAGTGTTTGCACTTTGCATAATTCCGCAATTGAATATGGCCAGGGACACAGAGTACCAGGTCGAGGCCTATAGATCCATTGGGGACAGCTGGGAGGGACGGGTTGGGTGGTCAGGTGATGCAGATGCATCTATTTATACGCGGAATGAAACCTAATATGGTTAAAAGCATATTACTCGGGGCTAAATGGATTGTTTGGCCTGATGCTTTATGACGTGCTTTAAGTGCCGCCGGTCAAGGAATTCAATTACCATTTATGCGGATTTATTGGGCCCCAACTTTGATCCCTGATGTGGCTTTAGGCATTGATACTCGGCTGACGTAGAGAATGGGCTACATTATTCATGATTCCCTTACACATGTTGATTTATGACTCCTTAACATTTGCAATATAATTCTCGTTTATTTGGGACGAGTCAGCTTAAGGATTCTGCCCTAAATCGATAGGTTTACTTAAAGGTTCCTACTAAAGATTATAATTTTTTAAATTTAGTTGTAGTACTTTTCAGAATCGTTATTTGTCATTGATTCACAGAGAAAACTATCTAAGAACCATGTTATTGAATTGAGAACATTCGTTCTTAAAAACCATGTAAGTACATTTTGGTATCAATATAAGAACGAAATGGTGAGAAGAGAAAAGATAAATTGAGTTTAATTAACAACTTTTTGATAAGTATACACTAAGGACTGAACTTATAGTTTATTTTTACATACAATGTACTTAAATACCGCCAATTCAACTTGATTCGAGCAAAATAAAAACATTTTCAACTTAAAAATGTCGTTCTATTTTTAAGAACATTTTCAACTCAGATGAGAACGTCAGAATTTTCTCTGTGTTGCATTTACTATTATAATATGTCAAATGGTTGCCCAATCCTAGAAACCCCTTTTCAGGATACCAAATTATATTACTCCATTGTTCCATTCAAACGTCAAACTGAACCCCTCATTTACAATTTGCCATTTTTAGAGCTGTCAAATTTCGGGAACCCTTGCGATGACACAAAGCCGGCTTTCTCCTCCGTCCAATTGACTACATATCCTGTCGCCCCCAATAAAGGCGTAATCAAGTAACAACAACAAAGGGTGACCCCCAACCCCAGTCCTCCGGAAATGAAAAACGAACGAGGTGAATATGCTCGAAAAAAGAATAAAACTGGTAGAAAGAAAGAAAGGAACAAAACAGGAACTCAGTGAGGATGGCGGTGCCCTTTTGGAGCACGGGTAACATAAATATGACGGGGTCTTGGGGCACGGGGCAAACCTACCGTTCTGTGGTCCGGCGTAGGCGATGATGATGGCCGTCAGCAGCAGCGAGCCGAGCACGATTCCGGCCACAAGGAGAGCCCGGCGCTGTGAGCAGACGGCCACTCCGGTGCGCGTCTGCCGTCCGCCGCTCGATTCGCCACCTGTCCAAAAGAAACGGAGAAAGGTCGAAAATGTAATTAAACTCCGCATAAAAGTCATAGTCATGGGGCTGTGCAAATATTTTATATGGATGGGTTGCATTGCAATTGCCACTAGAGTTGAGTGCAACGCCGCAAAAATAACACAAAATGGGGCTCAGCTTTGTGGAAAATGGAGGGTCCAAGATAAAGTGCCTGATATCCGTTTGAAAAAGCAGCGGAGTGCAAAGTTTTTAGATCAAATAAAACGGTTCTTATATCCACAATAATTGTTTAATTATGAGTATAATTAGATAACAATTGTGAGCTATTTAATAATTTGCTTCTTTTAAAATCCACTACTAAATTATTTTTAATACCTTACCCATGAATAAAACTTGCAATAAAAATAATTATATCACTGAATATCAGTGTTACTCAGAGTTGAACTCGATGGTGCCAACCGCGAATTCTTCAGAAGTTGATAGTCATGTACGTATACACTTTTGTAACGGCTTTACCAACAAGTTTATTTCTCTTGGATAAATAAAATACCCAAAAAACGGTTATATAGAAAAGTAAAAATTATAAAAATATATATCCTAACGATTATTTTACGTAGGTATTAGGTATATCTACAAAATTCAGTCTGAAAATTCTGTAAATCACTTTCCTCTATCCTGAGTTTTGACAATAGTCCCTGCTTTAAATATTACTTAAATGTGCCTGATTCGTTTAAGATTAACCTCTTTTTACTCTGAAAACTCCAACTTACCGGATAGAAAGGCACAGTCATCGAGGTCCGGATCATTTGTCATCTCGATGCGCTCGCGACGCCAAATCTTCGAGCCTCTCTGACCACCGCCGACGACCGAAATCTTAACGGGGCCGGTGTCTCTGTGTCTTCCGGCCAATACGTACGCTTGCTAACCCGTGGCCGTAAACGAAATGGGGCTCGAAATCGGAACCGGAACCACAGCGAACCCGTTGAACCGCACTTTCGAAAATCTGGCACACCGCAAATAATTGCCGACCTATTTGCTCTAGAAGGGAAATCACAATCACTTTATGGCCAATACAGGTCGAACCCTTTTTTCCAGAACCCCCTTTTTTTCAGCAGTCACGTGCTCTTCATAGTTTATTCACAACCAATGCCCGAAATGGATTCCTTGATTTCTGTGCTTATGGATTTTACAGTTTTGCACCCCTTTAGCCATAAATCGAATGCCAAAAAGTGAAGCACCTTTGAAGACTTGATAATCGAAGGGCCCCAAAAAAATATGCATAAATAATTTCATTGGCTGTCCCATGGCCCACGAAGGGGATAATATTAAAATTCATCTGGGGTGTATTTACTATAGTTTTTGAATCATTTTAAAAGGCTTCTGAAAGCAAGGCAGGTGAATATTTTAGCAGGAAATGAGTTCCGTCGGCGCTCATGGTTTTTTCAAATTGCACCCTTAAACCACGAAATCGACTGCCAAAAATTGAGGCGCCTTTGACGAGTTGATAATCGGGCGACCAGAAATATACATACATAATTTATGCAGATAGCACTTTCGTTTGGCTTTTCCTTAGCCGGCTCTTTTGCCACCCCCACAGTTGGCCGAAAGCCAGACGCTGACGCCCTTCCGGTTCTGTCTAGTCAGACTTTGGGTGCCCCCCCCCCCCCCCATTCCGGAATTCCATGTCCATGGGTCCATGGATCCCTTCTGAGAGTCTGCACTTTTCGCATTCAAGCTCACTGTTTTCAATGTCGCATTGAATTAGTGAAAAGCGCTTTCAACGCCCAAAAATCAACCCCCCAAAAAATATGCTTTCTTCTCTTTCTCTCTGTTTATCTCCGTCTCTCTCTCTCACTCTTTTTCTGTGTAGCCGGCTTTTGTGTGGAATATGTATATATATGTATGCAGTGCCTAATGTCCGCAGTTGTGTCTGCCTTTGAGGAGCCCTTGAATCTGAAGTTGGCCGCCTGTAGCATCATTCAGGCATAATTTGTGGCCAAGGTTTGTTATTTGTTAGGCGTACTGAGGCGAATTTGAAGGCATTGCCAATTGGTAAAGTGCAGATAAAGAACACACCTTAAAGGTGGCTATGATTCAGTATGGTTATCTTATTGGTGCAACTGATTCCCGCCGCAATATCAGCTGATTTTGATAAGCTTAATGTTAAAGAGGCGGGGAAACAAAAATGCTTAACTGTTTCCAAGTAAAAAGACTGAAAAAGTCTAATATTTAATGGGCTTCAAAAATTAAAATTTATTTTAAGCATTAAAAATCAGACTTGTCTTTCCTAAAGAGATTAAAGATGGTAATAAGTACTGTGTTATGAACATTTTCCAATCTTCTTATTGTTTAATTATTTTAAATATTAAACAGAACTATTGAATTTTTAAGACATTAGTAAAAATCAAATGAAACCTTTTGAAATAACGAAATATCTTTAGAAAGAATATGTTCGATAATATAGTTCGAGCTTTAAAGCATGCTATATATTGACTTCATATTCAAGGCACAACAAATCACGTATACGTAGGTATGCAAGTGAAAGCAATTAAATAAAAATAAAGACAAAATTGTATATTATTCTCTGTGGAATTGGGGTAATAAAATCTGCCATAAAAAGTGATGTATGTACACGTTTTTCGCATGCCAAAATCCTCAGATGTGACAGGAAAAACGATGGCCATAAAAAGTACTATTTACGGGTGTCAACAGAATTCGCTAACTATTCAATTCCCGTTGGCCATAAGTTGTTTTTGTGGCCCAAATTGTTCTTTAATGAGGTTTCGCATTCTGTTTGCTTCGGGCTTTTCTTTTTGTTTAATGTCAATGTCAGAACGAGGCGTAATCCTAATTTCTAAGTGGAACGAACGCGATTGTTGTGCTGTTTCTTTGTTTGTCTTCGTGCCTGCAACTAACCCCCTCCCCTACCCCCTTACTCTTTTTCCCTCCTTCCATTTCTATACATTCAGTAAAACACGCAGGAAACGTGCTAATGCATACATATATAACAATTCCAATTCATTTTTGTTTAACGCGGCCGCCATTTGGCATTTGTTTACATTCTCACTTTGCTTAGCGAAAATGGAGAAAAAAAAAACATTAAAGGAGTCGGGAAAGGAAAGGAGAGTTGGAGAGCGAAATGGTAGTGAGAGGAGAGGAAAGCGCTTGGAGCAGAGAGCGTAGTGTGGGAGAGCGACTGAAGCGCTCTCACTGGAATCTGTGTTTTGAAATGAAATGTCAAAATGCAAAGCTCAACAGCGCGAATTTCCTTTCCTTGTGCGCGTGTATAAGTGAATTTCCTGTTTTGTCTTATGCGGCGTTTTTTTCTTCTTCTCTTTCGCTCCAATCTGCGCGTATATATGTCAATAGTGCGCTTTCCAGTAGCCCCCCGCACGCCCCTTACCCCGCTTTCTTCCCCCTTTCTCCTTTTTTCGCACTTTTTTGCCTTCAGCTGCTCCCTTTTTTCCCTTTTTTCGCCTTTGTTGCCACTTGACTGAATTGCGGTTCTCAGCTGCAGTTGCATTTTACTTGGCGACAGAGCATAACGGTCTATTATTCCATTTCACTTTGCTAATTGTCGAAAAGAAAGGGTTCAAGAGCTTGTTACTAATTTTGGTTTTTTAAAGGGGTTCTGGCCGAAAAGGTCAATTTAAACAGATCAATAAAAAGAAATGCACACACTAATTACTTGGGGCCTTGGCTGGCAATTGAACACCTTAATTGGCCGGTTTTCTTTTTTTATAGCCACGAATTGATTTGCTTCACTACACTTTTTTTTCTTTATATATATTTCCTTTCTTTTTTTTTTGGCAATTTTGCTTTCTTTTCACAGACACGCACAGCGGGAGGGGCAGGTGGGGGGTTGAGGGGGCAGCACGCGTCGCATTCGCTTGTGTGTGTGTGTATGAGTGTGTATGTCCTTTTTGTCAACACCGAATTGTTAGTGTCCTTTCTTTTTCGGAACGCCGCCTGTGTCACGCGCTTTTTGTTGCGTTTGAGTGCGCGTACATTTTCCAACTGGATGCTGCCGCAGCGAAACGGCATGCAGCAACCCTGCGAGATGAGAGGTGGCAACCCCGGGAAGGTCCGGCGCATGTCCACCCGCTCTCTCCCTCTCACCGGCTCTCATTTGCACTCTCTCTGCAAGCTTCGTTTCGCTCACCTGCAAAAGTGAAAATGAAATTTCTTTGGAGAGCCCTTGTGTTTGATGTCTCTCTCCCTCCCCCTCCTCCCCCTTCTTATCCATCTCCTCCCGCTGATTGGATTTTTGTTTTGATACAATACAACCAAAAACAAATATGAGTCGAAAAGCTATGGTGATACGGCATACCCGTTAGAAAGAGTGTTTTTGAACTACTTAATCGATAAAGCCAATTTTTTTTACATTTTTTTTTAATTCGGGGTATAATATATATGTATATATTGTTGAAGATGTTAAAGTTTTAAGGATACTTAAAACTAAAATTTAAGGTATAAAATATAATAACTTAAAAATCGGACTTTACCTTTTCAAAAAATGTATATCATAAAAATATCTTTTGACTTTAAAAAGTTGTTTATTTCCTTTATTAATCTTTTAAAGTTCAAATAATATTTTTAAAAAACTTTCAATAAGATTATTTCAAAACAATCGTTAAAAAAAAGTGAATTTCAAATTTTATCTAGTCGATCCCACAAAACTATATTCAGAAGTACAACATACCCTTGAACTCCACGAGTACCGGGTATAAAAAGAAAAGCGTATAGTGAAGTGTTGCCAGGCTAACGAATAGCGCAGCAACCCTTAAAAGACCCCATAACCCCCAAAACCCCCTAGTTTCACCCACATGCAATCTTTCGTTGTTGCTGTTCTTGTCCATGTTGTGTTGTTTATCATGTGTTGGCCAAATAGTTCAATCTGGCAGGGGCTCATCATTAGTTGTTCCCGTTTAAGGGATGAGTTCTCTGCGATTTAACATTTGATATACTCTGGCTTTCGTGCGGAAAAAATTCGTATTAAATGGAATTATAATTATTTCGTTGACATGTGAGAGAATTTGTGATTAAAGTGCTTCTATCATTAGAGCTTGGCGTTAAGGGATGCGATTTTTATGATTAAAAAATTCGGTTTCTCCATTTGGGATTTACGATATCCTGATGCTGCGTTGTGTTGCCTACTTTTAGGTCGACATGGCAACTGGGCGAAACAATCAACAAATGGAGCACAAAACTCAAACGTAAATGGTAATTCGCTTGTGGAAGTTTGCCGGCAAATGAAATCTCTTTTATTCCCTTTTCGCCTCCTTTGTTCCGGCAATGCGACGAAAGTTTTTTGGGGATACATATACATACATAAGTATAAGAAGAAACACACCACCGGTTCGCGGTGACTTGCCGGAAAAATTGGGGATGCTCCTCTGGCCCTCATCCTCCCCTTTTCCCTTTTCCCTTTACCGCTTTCCCAATTTCCCAAGCCACTGGCTTCGGTGGCAACCGGCTCAACTCAATAAATTCGCTGTCACGTTAGTGTAAAGTTTTCCCTTCGCGGCTTGTCGACTGAATCGAGCTGAATCGTGTTCATTAGGCGGTGCCACGCCTAGTCGAACGCCCTCTTTTCGATTGCAGCATAGCTGGCTTAAAGCGTCGTGTACGCAGGGAAAAACTTTAAATTCAATTTTACCGATACTTCTTACCCTTGTTTAATACTCCTGAATATTACAAGTTGAGTATTCCCAGCTTTTGGGATTTTTAATGATTTTTAAATGTGATTTAACTTTATTGAAAATATATATTCCTTTTATAATAGTGCAAAATTCAAGTTGAACTAAATAAATAAAAATTTTTCATGTTCAGAGTAGTAAAAATTTTTATAAAAATCTATGCTAGCATTAAAATACTTAATATTTTACAATCTTGGTAAGGCCATTTGAACACCATTTGTAAATGCATTAAAATTAAGACTGGTATACCCCTAAAAAGTGTGCTTTCAAAAATGCACACGGTGCAGAATTGCGTGCGGTAAGACAAAAGTCGCTGCACACGTTATCCGAATGTTCGGTTCGATTCTCCGGTTTTTGCCTTTCAACTCTGGGTCTGACCCTCAAACGGCACCCTCTCACCCCCATCCAATCCATGCTAACTGAGTTACTCAACACCATTTCCCCCCCACTTCACGTACCCCCACTTTTTGTGTCCGACCATTGAGTATTTGCTGTCGCATGCAAATTTACTGGCCGCACTTGTGACTTGTCATGTGCTACACAATCACCACCCACAACGCCGCACACACAGCCACATATTGATCCCATTGAGCATCTGGAGGAAATCCCCCATTCAGCGCCCATCGCTTGGGGTCCTAACTGGTTGAACATGCCGAAGATGGCCACAAGTGTTAGCCAGATATTGGGATGTGGGATGGGGGATGGGGGTTGCTGGGTCATCGCAGAACGGATCGAAATGCGGTGGTTAAATAATCGCTGTTTATGAAACAATCAATAAATTTAAGCTGTTACTGCCACTGCTGCAGAGCAAACACTTGGCTAAGAGTCAGCGGAGGGTGGCTCTTGAAATCGACGCTTGTAATTGTGCTATTAACGGCATGTGGACTGTCGAGTAGGGAAAATCGGAAAATAAATAATCGAGCTAAGTGCAGCATACAAAAATATATGGTCCACATACTTATATGTGATTTTCTGACCTTTGGTTTACAGTTTAAATATTGTATTTTATAGATAACACTAATGCATAAGAAAATGTCCATGTAATACTTACTTAAGTCTGAACTAATTTACTTGATTTGGTAACCTGGTAACTTTATTATTATATAAGTTCACTTTTTAAAATAAATGACGAGAGTTAATCGAAACTTAATCCAGGCCTTAAGCATTCAAATTTAATCACCATCGTTCTGACGAAATGATTTAAAATGTATTTTTTGGAAAAGAAGAATATTATGACTCAAATTTAAGTGAGACGCAAAACCGTATCAGTTATACCCCTGAACTTGGCCTAGACTTCGCGAGAATCATCTTATCATATCAATGAGACCCAAATATTCGCCTAAGCTATCACCAAAAAGCGGGAGATTACGCCTGAACGGGCGTCTCCACCAGGTGGTGACCCCGACTTTATATTCGCTGGAACGCCTTTAAAAGAAGCGGTTCGTGCAGGCGGATCTACTAGTTCTCCGCCGAAGATGAAGCGAACGAAGACCTTCGAGTGGATTACCTGCCTGGCGATACTTAGCTGGACGAACGTGGAGGCCGGATGGGTGGCTCCCCCACCACAGTCCTCCACGCCCAATCCCAACGAAGAGATCATGAACCGCCTGCTGGGCTACATGGACAACAAGGCGGATCCCTGCCAGGACTTCCAGAAATATGCCGGTGGAAAGTACGAGGACAAGCACGAGAGAGACAGCTACAGCGAGATATTGGGCGAGATGCAGCAGAAGGTGGAAGATCGATTCTCCGCGATCTTCGAGACGCTTAGCACTCAGATCCTTCTCGACCAGGAGAGCGTGGAGGCCAAGGTGCTGCAATACTACCAGACCTGTCGCACGGCCAACGAAACCACCCTCTCGGAAAGGCACTACCTGGAGCTGGTGGAGCCGGATTTGACCTTCACCTGGCCGCAGTTTGCCAAGAGCCAAATCGCCTGGCCCAAGTCCCAGTTCCAATGGATGCTGACCCTGGCACGGCTGCGTCGTTTTGGCTTCGATAACCTGCTGGTCAAGGTGAATGTGAAACTGGACTTTGTGGACAGCAGCAAGTATATGGTGACGATAGAGAGACCCACTTTTGTCTACTCCACCGACAAACTGCCGAACTTCTCCAAGACCAGGAGGTTGTTGATCCGACTGGGTGTGGCCAGTGGACGGGCTCCGACTCTGGCCAGGAGTATCAGAAGTTTGGAGAGGGCGATTAGGGCACTGGCCGATGTGGAGGACGAACCCAACGATGACCTGACCCTGCGCGAACTGGAGGGCCAGAATGGATTCCCCTGGCGAGAGTACCTTCGCATTGTTTTCGGGCGCACCTTCCCCGAGAACTACGCGGTGCAGATCGAGAATGTGGACTACTTTGAGGAGCTGAAGAATCTGTTAAAGACCTACGACTCCGAGGTGATTGCCACCTATATGATGACCAAGTTCGCTCGCTTCATGGAGGACATAAGCCAAAGTGGTGAGGACAATGTGACCTTGGATTGCGTCAAGGATGTGCGTGTCCACATGGATTTCGGCAGCAATTTCCTGTATGAGAGCAAGTACATCACCCACTATGACACGGACGTCCAGCAACTTTTCAATTCGTTGCGAGCTCCACTTCTGGCCAAGATCGACGCCAATCGACTGAAGTTAAGCCCACAACAGCGCACTTACGTGAAGCAGAAAATCGAGGCCATGAAACTTAACCTGGGAAACAAGCCCACGGATCAAAATCATCGCGCATTTGTGACCAACTTCTACAGGGATCTAAGTTTGGCCAAGGATCAGGACTACGCAGCTGCCCAGCTAAAAGTGTTGGAAGTCCGCTCTCGTCGTGTCCTGGAGTTGCTAAATCAGCCAGCTGTCAAGGGTAATGGTTTCTACTATCTGGAGAACACCGTGATGGCCTCCAGTCCAGAGCTTTTTTACCTGAAGAGGGAAAACACCATTGTGCTGCCCACCGATGTTCTGCAGTCGCCGTACTTTGACCCCCAGAGTCACGATGTCTTCAAGGTGAGCTTCCTGGGCTTTATGCTCGCCCAGAAGCTGATGGAGGCCCTACTGCCCGACGAAATAGTCTACGATGCGGATGGGAATCTCAATGAAAAGCTTGACGGCTTCGCTGAGAACCAGAACCTCGTACAGTCCCTAAACTGTCTGAAGAGAAATGCGACGGATTACCTGGCCCAGAGAGTGGTCGATGTGTCGGCCCTTAAACTGGCCTACGAGACCTACTTCGGAGAGGGTTCCAAATACAGCCAGTCACAGCCGACCTTCACCAGACTGCCACTGCAGCAAGTGTTCTTCCTGAACTACGCCCAGAACCTGATTGGAGACGAGGAGTACGTGGACTTTAGCTCTGCGGATACGGATAAGGTTCGACTCCATCAAACCCTTGCCAACCTGGCGAGCTTTGGACTAGCCTACAGCTGTCCTGCGGGGGGTTTGAATCCCTCTTTCAAGTGCGATGTCTGGTAATCCCCATCTCTTAATTCCAATTTACGAACATTTTTCAAATAAAGTATGTAATCTAACAACTTGGGTACAAGTTTATTTTGTATTTATTTTAATATGTTGGTCATGTGATATTTTATTTTGCTTGGTTGATAAGCTAAGCTTAATCTTAAAATTATTTTGGTTTTTTTTTTTTCGAAAAACAACTAACAACGACGGTTCTCTCTGGCGAACGGCGTAGTTTTAAAGTAGCAATGAGCAGAAGCAGACCACTTTTGTGGATAAGCAACTTTCTGCTTTTCAGCATAGCCTTAATAATGGCTGCTGAGAACGATAGCATCGCCAAGAACGATCCCAATATCGTAATCCTCAATGAAATGCTTGGCCACATGGATGAAAGTGTCGAGCCCTGCCGGAGTTTTCAAAATTATTCAGCCAAGAATATCCATCAGATGAAGCCCCCGCCTTTCATCGCTAAGTTCCGTGTTCTGTTCGACGAATTGAAAGATAAGGTCTTTGAAGAGGGCAGCCTGGAGGATAAGATGCAGCGACTCTACAATATATGTCTGGCAGATAATGGGTATACAAATAAGTATCCTCCAGAGGAAGCCAAAACTTTGCAGCAAGTGGAACACATCCTGGAACGATCCTTGGGCAAATACCTGGAGTACTTCTATGGTCACTCGTTTCCGCAAAACGCCGAAGTGTACGTGATGAGCTGGAGAGACCTTAACAAAATAAAAACCTTTGCCAGTGATGTGGAGCCCTCAAATGAGATAAAGTCGATTCTTCAACTATCTCTAGGCTTTCCGATTATCGAAAAAGTCGACAGATGTGTAAAGTCGGTGTGTCTATATCTAAACATAGCAGCCAACGTCCTCTATGAAGAGCGATTTTTGGGTCCTAAAAAAGTTAGTCAATACCAGTCCCAGGTCAAAAAGATCTTTGAAGCGATCCGACACCAATTCATCATAAGACTCGAAAGGAACTCACTAAACTGGACGGCATCTGAGATTTTGGTGCTTCATGAGAGTTTAAATGGGTTGACCCTGAGCATTGGAAACATACCTGAGAAAGTCAATCATCGGGAGTTCGCGACCGAGTTCTACAAGGATCTAGACTTTTCCGCCGATGACAGCCACGACTATGTCCTTCTAAAGGCTTCAGAGTTTAGGCGACTTAAACGGGTGAACCAACTGGAACAGAGCTGGGGAATGGTTTACAGGCGTGACAATATCATCGTGGTGCCGTACAATATAATGGAGGATTCTGCCTTTGAATTAGAAACTCACGATATATTTAGGATGGCCGCGCTTGGAACTCAAATAGCCTTTAATATAATTGATTTTTTGAGGCCAGAAGTTTGCAAGCATAGCGAAAGTGTAATAAAAATGTTCGATGATCACCAGATATGTACAGATAATTTATATTGCCCAAGGAAGACTCAAAGAGATGATATATTGGCTCTACAACAGGCTATCCTTATTACAGCGAATTTGGTCCACGAAGCCTACTTTGCATCGGGTTCAAAGTTTAACCAAACTCAGCCCAGTTTCACCACAAAAACCCTCAGTCAGCTGTCTTTTTTGAAGTTAGCACAAAGCGTTACAAAACAATTTTTTGTTAAAAACGAATTGCTTACCAATCTTTGGCCAAAGCTGCCATCATTCGTTCAGTTTTTTAATTGTGCTGTTTAAAAATATTTAGGAGGCAAGACTTGTAACCACATGCTTATAAAAATAATTGTATACAATAATTAAATAAGAAATAAAATAAAAAAAAGTTTTGCGATCAATCATTTGGCTTATCTACTTTGCAAATATATACGTTCCCATACAACCCAACAAAACACAGTAATCTGTGCAAGACTATGATTTGAATTTGTTCATGTCGTTGACCCGTTGGTGACGTCGAATTTGATTGTTTGCAAAACCCTATTTGAAATTCCTTGGTCAGCGATAAG
Source organism: Drosophila subpulchrella (assembly GCF_014743375.2). Classification (NCBI taxonomy): domain Eukaryota; kingdom Metazoa; phylum Arthropoda; class Insecta; order Diptera; family Drosophilidae; genus Drosophila; species Drosophila subpulchrella. The sequence continues at coordinate 10,871,811 of NC_050609.1, forward strand.
AGCTACAGATGGGTGGTCTGGGGTCCGGCTGGTTATTTGCACACTCAATTTGAGGCATTTGCCATGATTTAATTAATTGGCAGACCGTGTTCGAGGGCCACTTGCAGACTCATTGCTGGCGCAAATAATGCAAATCGGAAGAGTTGAGTTCAAGTGCTCGATGAGAGGGTCTTGGGGAAGGGATGTATGGCTACCCTGAAATCGATTGCAATGGCATTGGGATCAACTGAAGCGGATCAAACACGGTGGCGAACTAATTGTGCAGAAACCGAGTTAAGCTGAGCTCAGCTCTCTTGGGGGAGAGCCTCCTAACGAATCTTAAATGCTCTTAGACTTTTTAAACAATGTTTGAAACTAACGTGAACTTTAGGTTTTTAACTGAAGGTTGTGCGGAAATTTTACATGTATGTTTTTAGTGCTCACGCGAATTCTTGAGCCTTCGATGAGTGATATATTGATTGATTGATTGATGATACAAAATGTTATTTTATTAAGGGTTGTCAGGGAATATTTATGTATGTATTTAAGGTACTCGCGAACTCTTGTGATATTTATTAACTTAGCATTTCTTCTAGCAGTTGTAATTCAGGGTTTACTTCAATTGCTTGCCAAAAATAGTAATCAATTCTCTAGCTCTGACCACAATTTTGTCATATTACTTGAAGATTTCTTTTTAAGAAGAAACATTGTAAACTTAAGTAAAGTTGTGCTCGCTCTGTTTGCTTCCCTCGCGCTTTAAGACTATATATAGAAACCCTTCTGGGCAAGGGTATGCTATATAGCACAAATGAAACCAAATGCACGCGGCTTGGCAAGGCTTCAAGTGCCTCAACAAGTACGAGTGTTGTTCTGCAAGGGGCCCGCGGGCAATATTTTCCATTTCCATTTAATTACGCGCCCAGTGGGAGGCGGGGAAAAGTGGGTGGGCCGCCTGAAATGCTGGGGGGATCGGAATCCTTGTGTCCTTTGTAGTTGCATTTAATTGTGTTTCGCCTGCGCCATTTCGCTACAATAAATTGTTGCTCGCCGCGACGTTTTGACGGGTTGACTTGGCTCGCTCGCTTGTCAGTTTCCCATTTTCCATTTTCCATTTGCCAGTCGCACTCCTCATCCGCTCCATCTTCCTGTAGAGGGCCCTCTTCCTGCTAGCCGGTTTCCACTTTTCTGGTTGAGTTTGAAGTTGCCTGACCCAAAAACACATTTCATTTCTATGTATCCTTTACTTTCACTCATCCAAACACACACAGATTTTTATATGGAAACTCGGTGCCACACTTTGGCATGCAGCGCAAGGCTCTTGCCGCTTCAATTGTTTCTTGTGGACCCATTTTATCTCGCTGATGCAGTCCAGGATAGGCAGGATTTCTTTATTTAAGTCAAGCCCCCGGCCCAAGTGCTCCTGTGCTGGCATGTGTGTGAGCCCATTCAGCCTGCAATCAACACAACGCATCCTGCAATTATCAACATCAGACGAGGTTCCTCCATTAACCCTTTGATGGGTGTCGGCCTCGAAAGACACCCCAGTTGACAGAAACCTTTTAAATTGCTTGGGACTAAAAGGGTGTCTATCTGCCTTTGCACCTGCTTCACAAGATTATGTTGTCCAGGCTATAATTTCATGCTATATTTTTCTATTAAATAACTAAAACAAGGAATACAAACTAAATATTAACCAAATAATCTTTTTTTACTTGGAATAAACTTAGCAGTCGTATTTTTTGTAAGGTATTTAGAATTCTAGACCAAAACACGAAACAATAAAACCCCTTTAGATCGTTTAAAATGGGATTAACTTCCCCGAATGACTTCAAGGAACTCGAATACCTATTTTATGGCCACCAAGTAGAGGTTAAGCTGGGTTCCCTTAAAGTAAACACCGCTGCGGCTGCCGTGAGTCAAGTGGTTACTCCACTTTATGCATCCTTAATTGCTCGACTGGCAGTTGGGACACCAGCACACGTCCACGTCCTGTTCCCGTGACACTGATTTAAAAGACTTGGGAGTGGGTGGTGGGTAAGGCAGTCCCATCCGAAGGCGAAGGCAACTGGCCCACTTTGGCCCACGGCATGCCCAAGTGGAACGATTTCTCGCCTTGATAAAGTCAACACGATTTGCATATGTTTGTATTTAACTCTGCTCACCATATTGATGACAAGACCAAATAAGGATAGGAATATATGTGTGAGGGGTAAGTATGGGATAATTAAGAGTGTCGCCAACATTTCATTTTTAAGGTCATTCGATCGATCTAGGGTATTCAAAACTTTAAAATATTTTACATTTATTGATTAATTTCTTAATGATTTATATCCGATTTCTCAATGTAAAGTTAAGCCTCTAGTTAGATATCTGTTAAAAAAAAATTAACATAAAGTTAAATTAATCGCCAATATAAATCGATTATTTTAATGTGATGTTAATTAGACGAAAAAGTCTTTACCGAGTCTTATATAAATCGATTCAGTGGGATATTAACATGACATTGAGTAATCGGTAGCATACTTTTCTGCTTTTCATATCTGTTAGATATCTTTTTGGAGGACGTTATAGTAGTCATGTAGCATTCTTAACTCTTAGTCCCCCGCCAAAATCAAATTGATTTCCCAGACAAATCCTTTATTGAAGTCCCATTACCACAAGCGATGGCCCCAGGGGATCAATTTTGTGACATCGCCATCGAAAACTTCGGGGGAGCGTAAAATTTCAGAAAATCGGCGACAGCTTAAAGAGCACTCGAGTACATTTCTGCCATCGACCCCCCGCCAACCTGTTCATCCTTCAGTGGCCTCCTCCTTGCCAGTTGGAGCAGCCCGCTGGATCCGTTGGACATCTGTCAGGGCGGAAAATTCCACCAACTTGGCTGCCGGCGCTAAGGAAATGCAAAAATTTAGCTGGAAAATGGTTTGGGGGCAGCTGGCATTAAACGAGGGTTGGATGCTGCTGACATTCATTTACTTTGCCTCTGGCCAACGAGGCGTATGAGTAACGGCTGCAAGACGTGGCATTTTTAATGCCTTTGTTTTGCATTCAGTGTAATTAAGAAAACAACTTGATGCATAAATCCCAGAGGGGCGACGGCAAAACCCAAAATTGGCAGGCAAGAGGAGTTAAAATTGCGTGAAGTGTTGGATTATGCACAAGTGCAATTATGCACTTTTCTTTACCCGCCCTTTGATCATTTTTGTGTGGCCCCAAGGCAATTGCAATTGCATTTCCAGGTTCTTAAGGTGGAATTCAGGTCGGGACTCACCAAAAGTGACGCCATTCGTCTGCTTTTCCTTATCCTTGTCCTTATCCTTCTCGCACTTTTCGCCGCCCAACGGCTCCAGCTCGATGCCATCGGTGGTGGCCACTTTGTAATCCCTTTTCGACATATTGCCACAGCAGAAGCCACAACATAACATTTGGCCAATTTTATAGGCTTGTGGTTTAAGTGGCGCCGTCTTGGATTCTTTGCCACGGGGCACGGTCTGGTCCTCTGGGTAATTCTGGGGTACGTCTGATCCTGTCTCTGGGTGGCAGGATTGGGATGTTGGGTCCGGGATTAGGACACTTTGCCCACTGGTCCTTCTCTAGCTAGCGATATGTTTGTCCAAAAAGTGGTCGGTACAAAAGGTTCCTTTTCGGGTGTAAACGGGTATGTAGAAGACTAGAAAGGTCGGTGAGTAGAGTTGATTGTTGTGTTTGATTTCGGTTTTCGGTCAAAAATTGGTCCAGTTCCTGGTGTTAATGTCCTTCTGCAAGGGAATATAAAAGTGTATTAATTTATTGATGATATTGATAATAACAGTTGTAAATGGAGGAATATTATTATAGTCTTTCTAAAATCAAAAGCCCTGTTATTTTGTATTTTGAATATCAACCATAACACAGCTTGCACCCAAAGCATTTTAATTTACGTATAGATTTCCATCTTTAGTTAGCTTAAAAGAAATAAATAAATATTAAAAGCTAGCAATGCACTTCATAGAAAGCTATCTATGTCAAGTCAGCTAAACAATGAGTAGGTACTTGTAGATACTTTTAAGAACAAGTCAGACAAAAGTAACCATCTGTGCCAGAGAATCTTCTTGTACACTCCACTTGGCTGCACAAAAATTAATAAGAAATAGGTACGAACCTACATATATATTTGAAATGTTTGCAACATTCAGCATTCTTCGACTTATTGTTAGACTGCAACTTCCGGTGCCGGCTTGAAGGAAAAAAACACCAGAAAGTGGGGCAGGTGGGGTAGAAGGCGGAACCTGCAACTGATGTCGCCACTTGTGGGCGGGTGTTGCTGCCAGGACATTGTTGTGCCAGGCAAACAAAACGAAACTTTAATAAAAGCCCCCCATACCCTCCTTCCCCACTGCACTCCAGTGTCCTTTGTGGCCCAGCAAAAAGGAGTAATAAATAGAAGAAAAAGGCGAGCTGCAACAATGACAATGTCGTGGACTAAAAAGCATTCGATAGCCTTAGGGCCACGAATGCAAATGCACATCAAATGTGAGCTGTCCCAGAGGTAGGAGCGTTCTTAGGGTGACTGGGTGACTGGTTGCCTGGCTGCCTAGTCGACAGTAATTGCAAGAGGCATCCACATCCTCATCCGCCGGCACAAAGCAGCCGAAGGAGCCGCCTGGTCAGGGACTTTCCATCGGTCTCCCAGTGCGAAAATATCGAAGAGGTGTGCCAAAGCAGTTCAATGCACGAGTACACTCAGAAAAATGGTCAACTAATCGAGCTAAAATCTTACCATTATTTTACCCTAATTTATTAAGGCACAAACGTAAATTTATTAATCGTAGGATTAAGCAAGTTTACTCCAAGTAAAACAGACAATTATGCATTTAACTTATTTATTTTAATGAAATGGCAAAGATAAAGAAAAGATTTTATTATTAAAAATAATTTGTCTAACTAGTATGCACATATTTATTTTTTTTTGATGCTTTAACAGTATATTTACATTTTTATAACCCTATCTGATATGAGAATATCCTTGTCATGAGATTAAAAGGTAACCACAATTAAAAAAGTTAGACCAGCGGTCAAGAAAAAGAAGACCTAAAAAAAGCACTGATAGAAAATAAAAATACAAATATAACTAAAATGTATTTCGGTTTAAAATAACGTTAGTATTAGCACAGAAATTTTAAATATTAACGATCTTCTTAACTGATTGCAGTATTCAGACGAAGTCTATTTCATTTAAAGAGTTTATATAATTTTAATTTATATTTAACGCCGAAAATCTCCAAGTGTAGCTTTCGAATAAGAGGTCTGAGGATTAGGACCCCCAGCACTAGACCCAGTTAAATCGAGCGGGGAATACGCGGATGCGAATGCGGCTCTGGATCCGGAGCCCGAGTGATGGCCACTCCATTTGATGGGGCGGCACTTGAAACAAAAGTCGAGGCGGGCCCGGGCAATTGTGTTTGCTGTTGGTAAAACACACAGCGTAATAAAGAACTATAGGAAGGGCGGACTGCGACCTGGTAAATGGGAACTGGACGGGCCATAAACCTTTCAGCCATTCGAAGCACTTGCAACCAGCGCTGCCCACAAACGCTTCCACCATTAGTAGATCCTCCATTCCGGGGGCTGGGCCAACTCAAAAATAAACATGGCGCAACAAAGTAAAGCACAAAGGACGAAAAACAAAGGGCAAAAAAGCCAAAATGAATAGAGCAAACAAAGAAATACATATGTAAGCCGGAGGGAAAAAGTTGCGATTTTGCTATACCCTAAGATATTGGATTTTAATTGGTTCACAAGATTTTATGATACGAGTTCAAGCTTGGCCATTTTTGGTTGAACTTTAGCTAGACATTCCCGAAAGGGGGTTTATTTCATGGTTCATTAAATTTGTCTCCAATCACGTGTAAATTATATTGAAAACTTGCCCCATCATTAGATAAGGACATGACCTTTCGGTGCTTAACATTATTAGCTAATGAAATAAAATGGGTAATTTAATATACGTTAGCTATTATTAAATTAAGTCATTAAAGCGATGTATACTCTGTTTATTACAGCTATTAAAAGATTACTTATTAATAATCATTAAGGAGAATGGGTGGAAAGTGGCATTTTAATAATTAATGTCTTGATTAAAATCTTATCGATAATTGGATGTTGTTTAATATGAAATTTACTTGTATTAAGAAGTTCTTATTAAGAACATAGTTATTTAAGGTCACGATTACACAGTAATATAACCAAAAATTATAATTTAAGGAAATAAATAGTTCTTATAACAGTTTAGTGATTATGAAAAATCTATAATGTTAGGTTTTTTTTGATTTGTATATTTTTTCATCTCATATTTATTTATTACATTATTTCCCAGTACATTTTTACATCTTAATTAAAGTTAAATCCCTAAAAAGTGCCAAAACACCCAAAAAATTAAAGGATATACCGGAAAGGGGCAAGTTTGCTTGTTGGCCAGGCCATAAAGTGGTCGGGATTAATGGCAAAATGGCGTAAGTTTGTTTTTGTGATTTGTTTTTTTTTTTGTTTTTTGGCTTGTTGCTCCCGTTGCATACAAAGCAGCCGAAAAAGGAGCGGTCAGGGAAAACCTCATGGACACTGTGTACAATGTACATATCCTGGCCAAAAGGACACTGCAGCCAAAAATAGCCAGCCAGGTGAGTGTGTGATTGTGTGAGTGTTGCGTTTGCGACACGTGTGCAAATTGTGCCCCGATGTGTCGTTTGTTACGTTTTACGTTACTTCCGGTCTGTCGGACGCTGTTAAATATAAATAAAAATGGCCAAGAGGATTTTTTATGGCAGACCAGTCCCCCATATAATAAACCCCTACTCATCAGCCACCCTTTTACGCAGCTGCATTTGTGCAGCTTTTGTGAAAAGCTTTTGGGTGAATCTGCTGGCATTATTAATTTCGACCATATGCAAGGCAAATTGAAGGTCATTCGGGTGGGTGGACGCCGTAAGCCGCCCAGGGGGTGGGGTGGGATGTTGGAGGTGCACATTCGATTGCTGACTGAAGCAATCAGTGCTGAATCGAGGGCCCTCAGAGTCCCATTCGAAGAACGACCAGTCCAGCCAGTCCAGCCCAAGGCCATTAAGCTGGGTGGCTACTTTTGGGGGTGGCTGTACGCAGGATTTTTGCAGGTGTCACGTTTTATTTTTAGCACCAGGCTGGGGTTACATACGAGAGGTCTGTGCGATCTTCCAGCTCATAAGCAGGACATAGCTTCAATATTTAATGCCCACAATCAGGCTGAATAATTGATGGACACATGTAGAGCCGAAGGGAGTAGTAGGCTGTTCATGTGTGCTGTTGGTTTTTGTGTCTGGCGCACGGCAATTAACTTGTTTAAGCCGCAAGGTAAACATGACAAACACATTTGTCAGAGTCAGTCGTCACTGTCAATGCCAGCGGATGGATATATGGATGGATGGATGGTTTGGATTTCAGATGGAGTGAACAAATGCCTCCGAGGATGACTATACCAAGCAGCTATGCAAACAACACGAGTCAGGGAGCAGGTTTTACCTAGAGCTGATGGTTTAAGCCACGAGTATCCTTCCGTTTTTGGGCGCCAAATAGAGCAGCAATTTTGTATACTATATAATACGAGTTGGTTGCCGTTTCACTTGATTTTTCTTTCGTCACAAACACACAACGGGCGGCGGAATCGGGGTTAAACAAATTGGAAAACAAACCGAGTTCAATAACAATGGGTTTCATGCGATTGAAAATGACTTTTTGGTTTTTCTTTGGTATACAGAAGAAGCGCGAATAAAATGCGTCCATCAAGAACGAAGGATAAACTCTTTCTGATTGAAAAGCAAGCGCGAGAAGGAAATTTCCTTCAGATGGCGAGAGCTTTTCCCACCAGAGCTTTCCACACTCTCTATTTTCTTTCTCGAAAGAGAGTCGGAGATTATTATCCTGCTGTGTCAGAATTTGTGCAGTGAAATTCCAAGGAATACTGCACAAGGATAATGAAGAGAGAAAGCAGCAAGAGAGAGAGAGCGAAGGAAAGCCGGCGGGAGGAGGCAACTATTCCACCCACCCCACTTCTTTCAACCGCCACCCAAAACCACCCCCCGCAAATGGGAAAACTCCACAGCAGCATCCGCTCTCGTCCTGTCAATATAAACAACCATTTGGGATCTGTTTCTAGCTCTGTGTGAGTGCGCTCTATATGCTAGATAAACAAAATATTAGGGGTGTATAATGAATGCTTGAGGGTTTTTTGGAAGTTGCCCGCTGCTCTACTTGGTGACAAATCGCACGAGTCGAGTCGAACTGCAAATACTCTGGTATCTCAACTTATCGTTATTTCTTCATCAAATGTTCATCGGCATTTTGTGTATTTTACTTATAATATTATCTAGTATTCGTATACATTCTTCTAACAAAGAATCAAAATAATTGCCTAAAGAAATATAAAAACCTGGCATTACAACACTTATTGCATTCATATAAAGAACATTTGATATTTAAATAATTTAAATGCAACTCTTGCACAGCAATGAGCAAATAATGAATAATACAAATATACATAATTTCCAAACATTTTTTAGGACTTAATTTGCAGATCAATCAGTTCATTGCCCTCCATATCCTGGTTTTTGGGCGTATCCTCCGGATCCAACAGTTCGCCATCAAAACTGTAAGGGAATTTATTCAATATTTGTTAGATTCGTGAGCTTTAAATACGTACAACAACTTAATGTGGCGGGCATCACAGTTCAGCTCCTCAGCACACTTAATGTATAACATTTTGAAGGTATCTTTTTTCTTCATGGGCATCACCATGGGTTGTTTCCACTTATCAGCTTGGACTTTTACTTGAAACTTTTTGGGTTTCCTGCTCAAAGCTTGTGGGTTGTTGTCGTCTTTGGCAGTCGGCTTCTTATTATTATTATTCGACTTTGTTGCATGGCCGCCTAAAAATTATATTTACTTAAAAGTATAAAGAAAATAATGAATATGGGGCACCTACTGAGTGTATGAAAGGATTTGAGACCAATGCTATGAGGCGTATCATCGGGTCCTATGAAATTGTAGTACATATCGACAGAAATATCATTCTCATCTACTGCATTGCGTTCTGCTATTTCCTTGAACAAATGCTTGAACTTCTGGTGCTGCCGCAGTTTGTAAATCTGAATCTCGCCAAGCCTGCATAAGTTTATCAAGGTTATTAATTGAAGGGGAGCCTGGTTTATCACCACTTACCAAGACAGAGCTACTTCAATGGTAGGATTATCATTATCAAAGATATTTGTCTCCTCTTCTGGAGCAGGTGCTTCACCCTCGTCCTCAGAATCCAGGTTAACCTATGGCAACAGTTTATAATTAACATTTTCGAGGCAACTCCTGGGCCTGAACTTACAAAGCCCTCCACTCGTGGAGCCACAGCTGATACCAGATCAATACTATCCACCACCTTGGATCGGGCAGCAATTTCGGCAACCGCCCTTCGCCTGTTATTCTGGTTGAAGCTCTACAAGGTAAGAGAATTGTGAGTGCTTAAGATCTTCCTGGGTAGGCTTAAACTTACGGCCACAATGCTTTCTAATGAGGAGACCACTGAGCCGGCCACCATCTGCGTTTCCACGTTAATCGGCGTGGATGACTCCGCCTTTTTTCTACCCCGCCTTTTTGCCTTAGTCTGGGCGGGAACCACTTCGGTGGATGTGGACGCCATATCTGGAGGTGCAGGCTCCAATTTAGATAGTGAGGAGCGAGTGCGTCTAGCCACAGGAGCAGACTGATTTTCTTTGGCATTCTTCTGCTCCATCTCCAGGATCAACTGGGAGACCGGTGACAAGGATCGTTCCGTGTTCTTATCCCCTTCATCCTTTTGCGTCTCAGCAGGCTTCAGTTTAATCTGTTTCGGTGGCGAAGGACCCTCTTCACTTTTCTGCGGCTTTTCCCGGGGTGCTGCTGGGGGCTTTCGTTTGCCGTTTTTGCCCGATTTTTTGGGACTGTCCTCAATAAAATCGTAGTCCACATCCTTGGAGAAAGAATCGTTGCCGGGATTGTAGGATTCCTTGGGCAAAGCTGGCAAAAATGTGAGGTATTAGGGATGTTTGGTTTTTCTTCCGTTTTAAGCTTACCTATAACTGGAACCCGCTTGCGGGCAGCACTAAATATATCGCATTCGTCGTCGGACATATTGGTTACTCAAAAATGCTATTTGGTTATCCTAGGTTCTTATAAATAGACGCGCCAAATCCAGATCAAACAAAACCAAAAAGACGCCAAATTAAATCATCTGGTGCAAGGTCAATCGATAGGCGATAACGATTGTGGCCTGAAGGGTGAAGTTATCGTAAGCAAATGTGAGATGAAAACAGTGGTAAGTAATTTAATTTTATAGAAAATAGGCAAAACTGTATTGAAAAAATTAGATGTTTTAAATATATTTTTATATTTTCTAAACGGCTATAATTTTTAAATAAAGTTTATTTGCAGGCCTACTGTGCCACGTTGAGCAACTCTGGTTGTCAGCTGTTCGGACAGTGTTGTCAAACGCCACGCCGACAAAAGCAAATCTCATTTAGTTTCATAGCTGCTGGCAAAAGAAAAGGGCAAATAAATTGTTATTAAAAATTGTTATGCGAGTGAAAATAACTGAGAGCCAATAGCCTCGCGACAGGAGGCTTTTCCTCGTGTGTGTGTGCGCGTGTGCCCATGCGACTGGGTGCCCCTGTGTGCGTGTGTTTACCTGGGTTTTCCAACCAAAAAAAAAGGGGTACAAAAACGGAAAGTAAAAAGTAAACTGGAAAAGTCGACAAAGTCTGCCTGCGTGCCATTTTTTTAATTTCGTTGCGTTTGGAAAATCTAGAGACGACGCGATGGCCTCCACCAGCAATCTGGTGGATGTGGTGCGCCACTACCAGCGCAGCATTGACAAGCACGACGAGGACGAACAGCGGGTGAGCTACCCATCCTCATCCTCCCCCGGCTTATCCCGATTCCTCCCTGTTGCCCGCTCTTTATCCAGCTTACTGCCTCCTTTTTCCTAAACTCCCTCATCTCATAGTTACATATCTATTCCCAACCCATCTTACATATACCCAAGTACCTGCTTTGGATTTCCCCTGCTTAACAACCTTGTGAAATTTGCATTCAGACACTTATGTACCATCAAGGTCACTTTTCTCGACTTCAAATTGCTCTTCTTTTCCGCTGACCTTTCACCCTCACGTTCTTTTTGTTAAGCCATCTTAATCATCTCTTTCTCTACCTGCTCTCCCCAAAAACCTACAGCTGCTGCACTGCATCACCAAGCTGTTCAACCTGCCCATAAAATTCGAGCACCTGCAGGAAACTGGAATTGGCAAGACGGTGAATGCCCTGCGCAAGTTCAACGGGGAGGTGGGCGTGGCGGCCAAGACGCTGGTGTCCAAGTGGAAGGCCATGGTGGCCGCCGAGGAAGAGCCCGCGGTCGCCGCCACTCCCGCAGCCAGCCACAACGAAGAGGATTCGGGCAAGTCCAAGTCCAGCGACGAGGATCCAGAACAGGAGAACAAAGGCAGCAACTCATCCAGCGGCGAGGATCTGCACTCCAGCACACACAAGTCAAAGCATGCCAAGAGTTCCAAGCACGAGCGCAGCGGCAGCAGCAAAAGTCACTCCAAGAGCAAGTCAGATTCGGATAAGAAACACAAAAGCAGTCGTCACGACAAGTCCAAGGACAGGGACAAGGACAAGGATAAGGAGAGTCACAAGGAGGCCAAAGAGCACCGAGAAAAGAAGTCGAATGGCGAGCACAAGTCAAAGGATTCCAGCAAATCCAGCAGCAGTCACAAGAGCAGCAAACCTGAGGGCCACAAGAGCGAGCACAGCAAAAGCAAGCACGAAAAGGTACGTTTTGCTCTAGATCGAATAAGAAACGATCGGTAACCGATACTTTTCAGGACAAGTCTTCGCACAGCGAGTCGAAGCCAGCCAAAGACAAGTCAAGCAAACACAAGTCATCATCTTCCTCCAAGTCATCCAAGCGCTCCCACAGTCCCCAACGAACCGAGGAGGATGCCCAAAAGGCCAAGATACCAAAAATTAAATCGAAGTCCGAAGAAAACTCCGCCGACGGTTTCGACTCAAGCATGGGCGCCAACTTTGACGATGTTCTCGGCCTACTCAACATGCCCATGAGCAGCAAGAAGAGCAGCAGCGGCAGCAAGAGCAAGTTCCCCTCTAAGCCGGCAACAGCCCCATCCTCGGCAGCTTTATCAAACCCCACGGCTTCCGGATCATCCAGGGAGGCCTTCTCCACCAGCAGTCGACCGACCACCACCAAAGTAATTATTAGAAACTGCTCTCAAAGTTTCTGAGTAACATATGTATGACAACCCTTTAGAAACCCGAGCTACTAGCATCCACAGCCAAGCTAGAGCCCCTGGACCCGAATATTGCTCTGGAACTGCCCACCATTTCCAACAACTACAAGCCCTTGCCGTTAAATCAGACAGTGATGGATGTGGTCTTTAATCAGGGTGGCTCACAGAAGGCCCAAGCATCACGTTACTTTAACGAGTCGGAAGCCCTAGCCCAGGGCATCTCCTCCAAAACTATGCGGTGGGTTAGATCTTGTTTAATTCTATAGGAAATAAGTAACGTTATTTGCTTTAAATAGCACGAAGATCTATTCAGGTGTGAGAACTGGTCAAATCCTGCAGGTCCCCTCGCTCTTCGACCTGTGCACGCGTGTACTGCAAAAGAACATTGATGGTAAGAGGAAACTGCCTTATGGAATAACAATCATATTGTCAAATGTTTATTTAAAATACTACTAAAAACTGTTGGTCTAAATCATGATTTTATATATCCTATAAACAAGTTTTGAATAGTGTAAGATAACCATCTTATTCGTTTTTTCTAGCATTGGAGTACACTGGTGGCGTGCCCTTCGAGGTCCTACGACCTGTCCTCGAACGCGCTACTCCTCAGCAGCTTCTAAACTTCGAGGAGTACAATCCCTATTTGATGGACGACAGCGATGTCCTTTGGCAGCTGCATGTCCAGCGTCACTGTCGCAGTCAGCGGCGCGAGGAGATGGAAACGTGGCGCGAGATGTTCCTGGTAGGGATCGCTGTGTCCCTCAGATAATCCCTCATCTAAGCCCACACACCATTTTCCTTCCAGCGTTGCCAAGAGGAAAAGGATCGCAAACTCAGCATCCTGGCCGAGAGCATCAAGGCATCGCAGAAGATCAGCGAGGCACCCGTGCGCAAGACTCAACTGGCCTTTGTGGACTCGATGGTGAAGCCGCCACGCAGTGTGCAGCGCAAGCAAGAGCAATATGGCACCAAGGGCAAGCTCATTGCCACTCCGGCCGCCCGGGTGGCCGCCTTGTCTAGCGTGACTCCGAATGCCGCCAAGGTGGGCGACGCCCGGCTGCGTGTGCTGGCCGCCACCCGCGACACGGCCCAAGTGGGTGAGTTTAAGCGATGAGAGTGGAGCTGTAGCAGAAGAATTTTAAAGCGGGTTACCAATTGTCAAAGAAGAATAACTAATCATCGAAAATACCACCCTTTCACCAGTTCACCGACTATGTCATTTAAACATTTCATTTCATTGATTCAAGAATAAATGTATCCACTTTAAATGGTTATTATATACTAATCCATTTAATGTAGTTCCTAACCGTGGTGTTAGATTGATATTCACCTACTTACTATTTATCTGTCCAACAGGTGCTGGTCCAGGGCGATCGAAGAAGGCACCATTGATGGCTAAGACCTTGCAATTCATGCGCGGACGTCACAAACGATAGAGGCGTTTACTCGTTATAGTTAAAATCCTATACTCAATTTGTTCAGCGACAACTTAAGCAGCAGCAGAAGCAGCAACCTCGAACTATAAGGCGTTCACAGTAGGATTACCTGCAAACTTTCGGTTCTGAAAAACGAGACACTGTGATACTTAACCTTTTGTTGCCCAGTGCGCCGCGAATTCGACTGCTGCTGCTGTCTACATGCGTACCACATGCATGCTATTTATTATTTATTCATGTTCTGCCCCCACATTCATTATACTGTACTAATAGTAACTAAGTGTAAGCCAACCGGATAACGATTGAAAGTCGAATAAGCTAAGGTTTTTGTTGCATCTGCTGGGTCGCCGAGAAGCTCAGACAAATGAGACATAAAATTTGATTATTTTCAGGTTAATAATTCTTCGTTTCATTTAGTGCATGTAACTTAAGGTCAGAAGACTGCTGATCGCTCCAATTTAAAATAAGTTCAATGTTCTTTGTCCCAGAGGGCTGTGCGAATGTCCAAAATCATAGAGGTTCCAAGCAAATCAATTGTATATAAATGTATGTTACACGAAAACTTAAACCCAATCCTATATCGAAATACCTAACTTTTGGAGTACAGTAAAATGTCTTTAAATGCATCGCTAGTTATTTCCAATTATATATTGAGTTGAATTAAGTTATGCAAATTTTCGGGTAAAATGTTCTTATTTTATTAAGAAAAAAAAATACTTTACACCGTTATTCGTTACTATCCTACTTTAGTAGTAAAAACAATTATTGAAATGCGATTATTCTGAATGCTAATACTCGTCTTATTTTTAATATTTACACATTTTGTAACCTTTATAAAATAAGTCATTAAATCTACGTCATATCCGCATTTTCAAAAGCTTCTTTTGCTGTGACCAGTAAGCGATGCAGGTAAAGGCATTACACTGTAATCAAAATCGTTTTATTCCACTAGTAAGCTAACGGAAACAAAACCTCGAAGCTATCAAAGATCACTCTTGTTTGAAGACATCACGGATTGTTAAAAAGAGAGATAATTATATATAGAGAATGGTAAAGACAGGCAAACGAGTTGTTTCACACGGTAGTAACAGTAATATTATACAGAATTATTACAAATAAATTATTTTCAAACATAAACCATCAGAAAGTGAAAATTCATTCGGTCTGCTGTTTCATCCGTCTCATTCAGGTGCCGATGCAGTGAAGTGTCTTGCTGCGCCCGTAGAAAACTTCGACCAAACGCTGGCAGGAACTATTGAGAGTTAGCACACGATTCGTTGTAGCTGAAGAAGAGCTTCCAGTACTACTGTTGTCGCTGAGGAATAACCAAAATTTAGAATAACTATTAATTCCTATGATTTATTATCATGAACAACATACCCCATGGGCGATAGTTTCTTGATATCCCACAACCGCAGGGTGCCATCGGTGCAGGCTGTGGCCAAATGCCGGTCATGCGTGCTCCAGGACAGAGAACTAATGCTCGCCGAGTGATCCTTGAGCTCAGCCAGCTGGGCTCCGGCGGCCAGGTCAAAGATCCGCACCTTGGTCTCCTCACCGGCTGCGGCCAACATCTTTCCATCCGGGCTGAAGGCCAGCTGGGTCACCGCCTGACGGCAGTCCGCAAAGACTCGCATCAGTTTACCGCTGGTGGCGCACCACAGGCGCACTGAGTGATCTGCCGAACCAGTGGCTATGTAATTGCCATTTGGGTGGAAGGCAACGCACTGCGGATTATTTTAAATTAATTTTTAAATAATTGCACCTTCAACGATATTAATATTTTCATATTTTCTACTTCACTTGACCCACCTCAACGTCCTGCGTATGTCCGGCATATATGATAAGCGCATGCTCCTTCTCCAGGGACCAGAGGCGTGCACTCAGGTCCTTGGAGCCCGTAACCACGTATTGGCCTACTGGACTCTCGTCCAGGCACCAGATCGGGTAGTTGTGACTTCTGTAAATGGCGGCGCAGTGCAGGTTGTGCGCTCGCCAGCACCGCATGGTGGCGTCCTTGGACACACTGTACATTAGTGGGTAGTGGGCGGAGAAGCGCACGTCGGTGACGCCTCGCGTGTGACCTCGCAGCTGCAATCCGCCGTATTCGTTGCTAAAAAAGAAAACGGTATTTAGTAAGAGTATTAACTAGCTTGCTTTAAGCTTACTATGAGTTGTCAGCATATTTGCAATGTCGCGCCCTGCTGCGTTCCCTTCGCTCCTCTTCAGAGCACTTGACATCGTCGTCACTGCCTTCCTCCTCATCCGATTCCATCTCCTCCTCCTGATTCACGCAGTTGTTCAGCTCCCAGGGGCATTTCGATTGCGGATAGCGTCTGTAGAAGCTCCTGCCGCGGCAGCTGTTTTGGTTAAGCTGCCATAGTTGCACGGCAGAGTTGTCGAAGCCGGCTAACAGGTGGCACTCACTGGGATCTAGGTGGGCGGAGGTGAGACCACGAGAACGTTCGCTGATCCTGAGAAATCGTGGCAGCTCCACCTGGGCCTTGAGTATCTGTTCAGTGGCTGATTTGAGGTTGTCCAAGCAGGCGTCTATACTCAGTTGTGATTTGCTGGGCTCCGCAGATTCATCCGCATCGATCTCCTGCTTTATGTCTGTTTCTAGCTTAATGTTTGGCTCCTCAGCGGGTCGTTTTCGGTTGGTCTTCTCAGTCAAGGATTTTCCCGGCTTAATGTCTCCGCGGGTATTGAGGGATGCTGTTGGTTTGGATACCACATCATCCTCCGCTTCCTCACCTTCCAAATCATCCGTCAAGCCAAGCAGGTGATCCTCACTAAAGGCGCGCTGTTCGTTCTCCACGATGTGAACATGCACCCAGGTGTAAAGCAGGTTCATGATCAAAACATGGCCCCTTCGCTGGAGATAGCTGCATATCCGCTCCACCACTTGGGCTGTGGTATGCAGTTCGTACTTGGAGGAGCGAAAGTGAGCCACTGTTTCATCCGACTCGGCTGCCTCCAGCCGTGTGTAGCCACTTAGGGTTTGCACCAGGCGCATGAAGTAGTCCAGCTCCGTGTCCCCAGTGTCTTGGGCTTCCCGAGCGAAGCGTATGTTAAAGGTGGACTCATTGGTCGTGGTGGAGCAGCCGTTAATCTTGGTGGGCGGTGGTGCATCGTACATATCTACGGGGGCCACCAAGTGGGCATACTTCCGTAGCAACTCCACAGCTCCCCGAGGTTCGCGGGCCTTGAGCAGATCCAGATAAAAGTGGCACAACATCGGCCCGTAGAAGCGCTTCATTTCCAGACGCAGCGGCTCCGCCTGGGCCTCCACGAATGTCGAGAAGCGTCCAAACTGCTGATCCACCGTGTGCTGGTTGTTGGTGATCACCTGGACATTCGAGTAGGTGAAGCTATTCCCACCGTGCAAATCCGTGTCCAGCATTTTGTTTACAGCGAACTGCTGTTTATTTTGCAGCAGCAGGAAATCCGAGCGGCGAAATCTCTCGTTGCTCTGGGGGATTAAATGAATTTGAATGATATAGTACTCTCAGGAGAAGGATATCTGGGGATCCATTACTAACCACGTAGTTTTTCTGCTTTAGCAGAAGGCCGACGGCGCAGCGTAGCAAATCGTTTTTCGAGGACGACTTTTTATTGCCCGCCGACGATTTGTTGTTGTTGTTGTTGCTAGTGCTGTTACTGTAGACGGGCGACGCAGCGTGGGCGTGGCTGCTGGCGCTGGGCAAGCTCATGGTTGCGTGTTATCCTCGCCAAATCCGTCTCCGAATCCTGATCCCGTCCTGCAGCAGTCCGATCAACTATTCCGTCCGGCTCTAAGAAAAATACATTTTATACCATTTTTGTTTTTCCGAATATACCAAAAATATACCAAACGCTCACGCTGAAAAAATCGATTTCAGCATGGATTCTATCGATATTTTTCGTGCGGGACAGCTGTTCCGTTGCCATTTGTTGTCCTCAGTGCTGGCAGCAAGTCCTCTTTTAGCTTGAAAACAGCTGAAACCATTTTATGTTGCCATAAATTAAAATTTAATTAAAATTATAATATTTTCGCTTGAATTTTTGAAACCCAAGCCCCAAAGCAAAATTCTGAAGCAAAGATGGAAACAATTCAGCCAATCCATATGCTAGTTCCAAACAAAATACAAATTTTTTGGGGTGACCACAATTTTCGGCGGCTAGTTTGAAAACCAAAGAAAAAACTAAGTCTTATGTTGTATAGAATCTATAGAGTTTTTCTTAAAGCCCATGTTTAGGCTAGTTTTAAATTGTCTCCCAAATTCTTTGTTTCTGTGACACCAAGATTCAA
This sequence comes from Drosophila subpulchrella, assembly GCF_014743375.2. Taxonomy (NCBI): domain Eukaryota; kingdom Metazoa; phylum Arthropoda; class Insecta; order Diptera; family Drosophilidae; genus Drosophila; species Drosophila subpulchrella. The sequence goes on from NC_050609.1 coordinate 10,889,855, forward strand.
ATGTTTTTTGAATATTCTAGTAACTTAGTTTAGAAAGTAAGCTTTACCTCGACTCAAAAAGATAAATAAAACAATTTTTGGTTAGTTACGACCACCACTTTATTTTCTTTTTGTGTTTTTGTAAGTTTAGTTCATTTTCATTAAATTTGCTCAAATCAAGTTTGATTAAATTACAAGTGCTTAAACCTAAAAGTATGTATGTACGTATGTATGGACTAAAATAGTTAACAAAGTTTGGCAATTAGTTACAGTTAGTCAAAACGAGTTAAAAAACCATTGCGCATGTACAACCAAAACAACAACAGGAAATTGAATAAGTTATATATAATTATTCATCTTTTTTATATTTCTGTATTTATTTTTCGTCATTTTCCGACCCAGTTTAGGCCAGTTACGATTAGTAGAAATGCAACAATGTGTAAAGCGGCTTAAAAATAACCGCCACAACCAATAGAATATCACACCAAAAATGGCAGAGTACAACAGATCCAACAGAGATTGTAATCAGTGAGTGTGGAGTGTGTGGAGTGTGTAGAGTGTCTATGAGGAAAATCGTGTTATAAGGGACGCGGACCTAACTAGCTTGGTAGGATGCGCGAGGACATGCTCCGGGATCTAGACTCCCGGAACCCGTCCCGCCGTGAGGTTCGTGCCTGTACAGTGTGCTCTCGCGGGTGTCCGGGGCGTGGGCTTTGGGTACAACATTCATAAAGTTTATCTACCTCGTCGCTACCTAAGTTGTCGTTGTCGTTTTGCTAGCTAACAAAAGTAACTGTGTATATATATGTATAAAATTACCAACAAATTCATAAATTATTGTTGTAATACGTTTAGAAAATAGTGTCCATATATCATCATGCTGTCCTCACACTTAACCTAATGCGTTTTGAAGAATTGACTACTATTAAATGGCAAATGTGTGCCATAGTTTCTCTTTCCACTTTTGTTTTGTTTTGTTTTTAAAGTTTACTTGTAATTACATACACTTCACATACACATGCAATACACAATAATCATTGTAATTGTAATTACGTTAAATGTAACTGGTAACATCATGCTAAATACAGTATTTCTCCATTATAGACAGTTTTCCCTTCTCAGTATGCTAAAGTCCCTAAGAACCATTACTCCCACTGTCGTCTTTCATTACAGTTATCAGAGATTTGACTTTTAGCAAATATGTAATTTTTAAAAAATTATTTGGAGGGAATATTCATGATTTTTTTTTTAATATCCTTTACGTTGATCATTTCTTATCAAAGTGTGTGATGTTCAGAAAATATTTCGCTTATCCATTGCATCGTTTGTGAGATTGTAAGTCTGGTAAAAACAATGAATGATGTTTTAACGAAGGAGACGTGTCTGTTTTCGTTGAAAGAAATGCATTATATGTGACGTTAGTATTAAATATTATTAGGTACCAAAAAGTGTAAAGCAAGGTCGAAGTGATTCTGCGTTAAATGAAAGCATGTAAAATTCTTTAAATCTATTTTTGATCATCAGTTTACAACCATGAAAACATTTAAGTTTACATTTACTCTTATTATGTACATATATAGATGTACCATAAAATATTCGTTCATATCAGAATATTAATATTAGCACTGTATAAATACATTTATATTTTTTCCATGCTGTATTCGAGTGTAGGTGTCTGCGAGTTAAATTGTTATTACATGCTACGTACAATTTACGATCAACAAGAGGTTACAGCATCTCAACTAAATGCCATAAAGTAACAGTTTGCTTCTTTATAAAAGTTTTTCTTTGCATATTACAGTTAAAACTTACATCGTAGATTTGTGTAGTTCTTTGTATATGGTACTTAATCATAGCGGATCCGAGCCGCCCGACCGCATTCCTCAGTTTTCCGGAGGTCGGACATTTCGATAATACTGAGCGGTAAAGTTTGTCTCGCAAGATTCTTGTTGTTTGGCACAGAAGCGAAGGGTTTTCGGAATAAATTTGTCCAGAATAATATCTCATAATTTCGTATTGTTTTTTTACTCGTCAGTCTAAATACTCTGAGATTTCGCATTTAGCGCAAAGATTCGAAAGAGGTGCCTCACAGAAGATCCTGTAAATACTACGATGACGCTTAAAATGTCCACTTACTGGCTAAACAGGAATGCAATAATGCACTGGTGTACACTGAGGTGTACGGACTATGTATACATATATATATATATATATTGATTTTTGAATGGATCTCTCAATTCGTGTTAAATAAAATTGATATGTCTAATAGCTATTATCAATCGTTTTCAATTTCAAAAGGTTTTGTATTGTATTTCGAAGTAATTCTGTTGCGTTTGCTAAATTTAATATTCGGTTTTCCCTCATTCGGTATGACATTTATGGTAGTATGTGTATATCTGTACGATTTACAAAATATTGCAAACAGATGCTGAGAAGAAGTAAACCACTCATGCAACTATATAGTTTCTTTTGGAATTGGAATGCAAATTGTATATACTGATGATTCGAGTGAATTCGACGTTTGAGCTAGAATTAGTTTGGCTTTTGAGGAAGCTGGGGCCGCGTGGGCCACCATCTATGTACAGATTATTCTAAAATACGTATTTGTATTGCATAAATACAGTTTATCTTTACATTCGCTTAATGAACAATCACAACGCAGAGTTTTCGAATAAAGTGAGTGGGGAGGAAACGCTGACGCTGAGTCCTCGCAGATGATTTCGGAAATTATCGCATGGTAACGTATAGGGAAGTAGTACTCAATGTCACAGATTGTCCTTTACTATTTTTGTCACTCGTTTATCTAGGAAAATAAAAACTAAAGAAGTCCATATGAAAAATGAAACAGTTAAAATCATTTAATTGGTAAACGATAAACATTTTGGCACAGTAAATAAAACTTAAAATAAAATATAAATAAATTAGGCGATAAAATAACTACTGCATTTGACTAGACATTCGAGCAGAAGCCTAAAATTACATTTAACCGTATTTTGTCTTTAGGAAACTTTTTTGAAAAGCAACAAAGTGCACACACATGTCAACTTAAACTAGCGTTAGCCTAGATTTGAACACTTACTTAAGGATAAACACTCATTTGTGGATACTTTATTTAATAATACTTAAGACTTATATACGCTTGAAGGCATTTGAGCATAGAACAGAATCGAACAGTACAGTTGGACGAAATCAGGCGGAAACGGAAATGGAAACGGAAGACTTGTAGAGAAAATGCACACAACAAAGGATGGCCATTACAGATGGGAAGATGATAGGTGTTCGGGTTTGTAGGTATTTGTACGCGAGAAAGTCTTTAAACGGCTCTGAGGGCCCACAACAAACAGTTATCGAAGGTGTTTTATGGTGGGCTGCTGTAGCTGTATTTGCTTTTAATGTATATCTGCTTACGCTTATTGTATATAACACCGAAAATATGCAAGAATTATGTTGTCCGTCAACTAAATCTATGACTATTTTATGATTACTAATGCTATTGCGAACCCAAGTCCGGGGAAATGGAACAGCAGGTTGATAGAAGTTTTCTACGTCGGGGTGATTTGTATATCTCTCTCTTCTTTACTTTATTTTGTATTTACAGCACCTGATTCGTAGTGTTCTGTGTTGTACGATGAGAAAAGGTCACATGCACACAGCTGGCGAATACAACCATAAGAATCGCTAATAGTTCCCATCTTCCAAATTTCTGTCCGGATCTGCGGGGGGGGGGGGATGGCGAGTGGAAAGGGGCTGAAGGTATTAGACTAAACGTGAGTATTTAATTAGGTTTCGGTTTTGCTTTTAGCCCTGCATGTATTGGTTTACATTAAACTAGATTAAGTTACGCCATTGTCAATAACATACCACCCGGCATTGGCCTCAAAAACGTTGAATCAATTCATCAATTTGTTGTAGTACATTAGCTCACTGTCCAAATGGAAAACGTGTGATTCTTGTTGTTGTTCAAATTTTTGGCAGATTTACTGTTGTACCATTTAATTTAATATATGCTTGTATATAATTACTATATATATCCTAGGCCTATATAAAACTGCACTGAGAGTGTGTGTGTGTGTGTTTCTTGGGGTTCAAAGTTCAGAGTTTGAACCCTCGTTGTCTGTGTTTCTTGTTTTTTTGTTGTTTTTTTTTTTTGGGAGGGTGGGGGTCGGTCAGGGGCAAGGGATTCTAGAATTATAAATAGATTAATGTCTTTTATGCGTTTTGGAGAAATTTGAAAGATATCCTTCCTTATCGGCTACTTTGCTAGACTCATATTTACAGTGTCTTACAACCTACAACTTTGCGTTAAAAGTAAAGTTAAAACTTTTCTCAACTTCCATTTACATTGGTGTGCATTGAATTTTGTTCACGTTTAGCTAAAATCGTTTTTGATCTCACTCAATATCACTTGATTTCACTAGATTTTCTCTTGGGCTTTCGGTTTCTGAGCCATAGTTTAATAGTTTAGGTTTGTAGGTAGGTAAGTACAATCTAAGTAAAACTTCAACTACTCGGAGTTGCTGACTTGCGTCGTTAGAACTAGAACAACAATCATATATCGCATACATCGTACACCTAGGCATGTAATTATATATCAAGTATATATATATGTATATATAGAGATTCTCTTACGCCCTAGACATTTATCGCCCTAGTAAAGTATCAGTGTAGTGTGTTGCAACTATGTACGAGTATTTGAGTAGAAAAACTTGTAGTTAACAGTAATTATGCACTAGTATTTTATCATAGATCGGGATTTCGCCTTAGCTTTAGCCGTAGTTGTAGTATAGTTTTAGAGTACATCTACAGTCGAGTCGAGCAGAATAAACGCCTACTATAAAAAACGGTAGGTATACATTTACATATTCGAATTTCATATTACTTCAACATAAATATTGCACTTGCCTACAATAGTCAATAACAATTCAATTTGAACTTTTTACCAATCTTTGGCTAGACTTACAAACTAGAGCGAGTCGCAGTGATTTCCTACTTAGGGTATAGATAGAGAAGTGATTGGTAGAGAGAAGTATAGAGATAGAGATAGACCTAGTGAAGAAATGCCTTTAACTACTACGTACACGTGACATTGATTTTTAGACTCAAATTCGTCTAAGCATAAATTCTAACAGTGGTAAACAATGCTTGCTGCTTGCTTAATGCGATTGTCAATCGATTTTTGTTTGTTTGCTATATACGCCTTATTGATTCCTTATCCACATCGATCAATCCTCCTCGATCGGTCCCTACGAAGGGGCGGTGATGGTTGATGAGGCGACGGTGGTCAATCCTGATGGTCCAGCCTGATGGTTCAGCTGGTGTTTTTGATCCGGTTCCTGGACGCGGTGCGTCTTCATGTGCGCACTGCGACTCTTCACCTTATTGAAGACCCTGGCGTAAGAAAAGAACAGAAGACAGGGCACCATGAGAACACAACGATCTGGAGCCTTGAATTCGATCACTACCAACTAGAATGCAGACTAGGCGGATTAAATGGACATTTAGACAAAATGAAGCACATAGAGTACATATTGTATAGCACATGCATAGGTATAGCTGGTCAAAGAGACATGCAGAGATACGAAGTAGACTTTAGCTTGGATTGCTTTTCGATTTTCTGTTCACTTCTTCTTACTTAGCCTTGTGTGGAGTAAAAATTTGCTTTTGTTGTTACAAATAACTATGGAAAATAGAAAGTTTATGTTTAGAAGTTTAAAAAAAAGAACAAATAAATTAGTGATTAAATACATATATGTATATACTTAAAGAACGGAAGAATTGAGTTTGTGCTCTTGAATGTTACAGCCGTTCTCGGGTTGTGATTCCCGTGTTATAATGGTGTTTTTTCTGGATTCGTGAATACCTCTAAAGGGAATATCCTTTTTTTGCTTTGTTTTAATCTTTTGATCAATGCTTTTGATCATTTATACGTTTTTTACAAAATGGTTTAAATATTTATTGCTTTTTTCTGATAGATTAGACTCAGAAACACATACAATTTTGATCACATTAGAGGCCAGCTGTTCCAATATACAAATGAAGGATTTGGATAGGTTGTTAATTTTAAATATTTACAAAAGTTATTAAATGCAGGGGCATTTAGAGCTGTGAGTAAGTTTATCGCAGATAAATTACAATATTACACGAAATGAGAGAACAGAGACCAAGTGAATGGAGTGTGAGAACGGAAGAGGGATATCGAAATTAACCGAAAGGTGGGAACGGAAAACGAAAGTCTCCTACTTACCGAGCATTTTGCCAGCGAGCTGTTCGTGTGGACTTGTGGAGATGATATCAGTTACGGTTACGTCTATTTGCGAGCTGTGACTCTTCGCTTTAAAATTGCAATTTCGATTTATTGATTGTATTCGTTATTTGATTTTGGTTTGATTTGATATTGGGGTATTCGCATCATGGAACAATACAATACAACAACAATAACAACAGTTAATATCGCTTGACGAAAACACTAACTAAATGGCATAGTAGTCGAAAACTTACATACGAAAGGAACTGAAGATTCACACACATTATGTATGTATCTACTCGAAACTCAAAGTATAGAAAAAAGTAGAAATAGGGTAGCGATAAGTAAACTCAAGATCGAACAATCGATGATAACTGAATAGCTTTTTAAAACAATACAAGTACAGTAAACTCAAGATCTATTAACCAAGAACTCGTATACGGCATACGATACACAAGTTATTATACGGTACAGCGTGCGTTTACGATCTCAACTCAAGTCAATTTTACGGGCACTCAAATCGCTTGCGGATTCTCGAATTTCATACGATTTTCACGTGTTTTTGGTTTTCTATGCATTTGGTGGAAATTGCTTTGGGGGAATCTTACTTGCCGCACACCTTGCAGGGGAACTCGCCCTCCTTGGCAATTGGCAGAGTATTGTTGCCCATGCCCGTTTCCAATTTGGGTGTGGCCGAAAGCGCAGACGATGTTGCTGTCGTTGCATTTGGATTGGTATTGCAATTGCTGCCGTTTTGACCCATGTTGCTGGCTTGTGCTGCTGCTGCTGCTGGCGTGGCATTGCTGGTTGGGTTATTGCAATTGCTGTTGCTGCTGCTGTTGGTTAGTGTTGCGCATGCGTAGTTGCTATTGGTGTTGCTGCTGCTGCTGCTGCTGGTGGAATTGGCACTATTTGCCGTGGCATGTTGCATGTTGCCGCTGCTGGTGCTGCTGCTGTTGTTGGTGTTGCTGCTGGCACTGCGGCCATAAGCGTGTATGCGGACATGGCCGTGCAGCGCTGCTTTCGAACTGAAGCTCTACAGTCGGCGCAGGCGGGGATTGGAAAGATTTTGGTTTGATTTTCGAGCGTTATGTACACGGAAGAAAGTTGGGTGAGGTAAGGTTCGGTGGGTTAGCTGCATTACGTGCTCGGGGTCGAGGGGACATGCTACTGCTGCATTTTATAGCTACAACTTACCGCTGAGCAATCGGCGATCTCGCAGACGTAGGGCTTCTCCACAGCCGGAGTAATGACGACCACGGGCTCCATCTTCAAGTGCGACACCTTGTAGTCCACGCACAGCTTCTTCCAGAAGTAGTACATTTGCACACAATCGCCGGAGGATTTTGTCTGCAGCTGCGATAAGTGAGTAACATCATTAGTATACATACTAACCGTTCAAGAGATGAAGTTTTGAAAACCAAGATCAAACTACTTTCCTCTCTATTTCAAGATCGTTTTATCTCAAAAAAAAACTAGAGAGTACTTTCGTCTTGATTTCAATTATGTTTCTTTTCGAATAAGTGAGAAGTAGAATTCTTAAATAAAGATAAATTAATCTTGGCTATATCATTACCGATTCATCTTAAAAAACGTTCTTAAGAGCACTTTTGTCTTGATTTCAAGAGCGTTTCTTCTTGAATAAGTGAGAACACGATTACTTAAATCCAGATTACTTAGGGTTCGCATTTTTCGTTCACAGTTTTTCTGAGTTAGGACAACTTACCTCACTGGCAATCTTGCCAAAGTCCTTGCCGTGCTTCTCCAATCCTCGCAAGAACTGCTCCAGCTCGTAGGCGGTCCACTTCATCTGGAAGGCGCCGGATTGCGTTTGCAGTAGGCTGAGCACCGCCGCTGCCGAGTTACCTTGGGCCTTGAGCAGCGTTTGGAGCGCCACCTCCTCGGAATGACTGCCCATGGGCACGGCCGACGACTTGCTGAGATCAATGTAGCGCATCAGGATCTTGTCATCCTCCTGCACCTCTGGATTCCACATCAGCTCGGCGACCGGCGGGTCCCTCGATGCCTCATCAAATGGCCGGCAGCTGGGTATCTGCGCCTGATAGGTCGAACCCAAATTAACCTTGGACTCATCGGAGAAGTCCACCAGGCCCACCGAGTCCCCGAAGTCATCGTCGAAGGCGTCGAACAGACCCTGACCCAATTGCTTGCGTACATTGCTGTACAGCCCGGTGCCCTTGCGATCCGGATTCAGGATGGGTGCGGGCGTATAGTGGGTGCGGGATGGCTTGCGCAGCTTGGATCGATGCGGTGACAGGGTGTGGAACTTGGAGAACTTGTGCGTCTCCTGGGGGGCATTGGAGCGCAGGCGGCGCTTCAGTATGGAATTGGTTTGGTTTGACAGCGGCTGTAGATTGGTCATACTAGGCGGAGGGTTCTGCAGGAGACCGGGCAGGGACTTGTTCGCCATGGTTGTTGTCGTATTGCCACAGGCAAACAGCAGGCCCGCATCGAGTTGGCCTTGATTGGCATTCATTTGGCAATCCGTGGTGAGCAGAGCGGGTTCATTGCCCCCGGCTGAGGCGTTGCCATTGGAAGAGGTTGCCCCACCACCATAAAGCAGTGGTTGGAGCAGGCTGTTTAGAGGCTGCATTCCCATGACCCCTGACCCCTGGCTTGTGTCCATGTACTGGGTTTGGCTGGTGACTTGAGTGAATCCATGGCCACCCACCAGGGGCAACATGAAGTCACCCTGCTGCTGACCCACCGCTGGCAGGGATTCCGTTTGATTGAGTGGTTGCTGGGGCAGCAGCAATTGCTGATGTTGCTGTTGTTGTGGTTGCTCCTGCTGCGATTGCTGTTGCTGCTGCTGATGTTGCTGTTGTTGTTGTGACTCCTGTTGCTGCTGCTCTTGCTGCTGCGGCTGCTGGTAGATAATGTTGCCCTGAAGTGCCTGCTCCAGCGGTTGCTGCAGAGCCATCTGCTGCCTTTGCTGGCCAAATTCCCTAGGTGAAGAGGAGAGCAGGGGGTCCTCCGAATTGGGCATCATCTGGGACTGCAGGCCCAAGCCGGGCAGATAATAGAGATCGATGATGTTCTCGCCCTGCTGCTCACTGCTCAACTGGAGCTGCATATTCTCATCGGGCAGAACTTCCCTCAGCACCTGCTTCACATCCTCCGCAGAGCCAATGCCGCTGGTGAAGAAGGACTCGGAGAGCGGAGAGGTGGCATTCCGCGAGTCGTTGAGGAACTCCTGATCCTCGTCCAGGAACGACAGGTTCGTCTCCGCAAACTCCCGCAGATCACACTCGGTGTCATCGTCCGTGCCATTCAGTAGATCCTCCACCTTGATGGAGGGATCGAAACTGCTCTCCTCCAGCACCGACTTCAGTTTGAGGATCTTCTCGTTGTCGTGCTCATTCAGCTGCTCAATGGTGGCTTCGCCCTCATCCGTCTTGAAGTAAATGTGCGAGAAGTCCGTCTTGTCGCCGAAGAAGGTGTTGCTGGCATCCACAAACTGGGCAGCTGCATCCTCGATAAACGGCGAACTCTGGGCCATATTCTCGTGACTCGAGGGGGGTGTTGGATAGGCCAGGGGCGAGTGGAGCGGCGAGGCCAGGACACCAGTTCCATTTCCACTTCCTCGCATGCTGGCTATCGCCTGGATCTGCGAACTGTTCTGCATGATCAGCTCCTTGGAATGGAATTGCTGGAAGGTGGGCAACGGCGTGGTATTCGTACCGGAAATGGATCCGTTTCCAGATCGAGAGTTGGCTTGCCCACTTTCCGGCTCCAGTTTGACCAGCTGGGTGTGCGCACTGTCGCCAGCTTCGCTCAGCATGGCAAAGTCCTCGGAATGTTCGCTCTTGATCTCCTCGTCGTTGAGCAGCTCCATGGAGTCCACCGTCTGGAGGAGCATCTCGGTGTCCGAAACGCTATACACCTCGGCATCATCGAAGAGATCACTGCCATCGCTGGTGTAGGTCACCGTGTAGACTCCGCCACCTCCGCTTGTGATCACACTTCCACTTTCTCCAGCTCCTCCTCCGCCTCCACCAGAGACCTCTTGATTGGGAGCAATGGTCAGCGAGAGTGGCGTTCCATCGGCCAGCGAAAGGTTTCCGGAGGAGCAAGTGCCACTACTGGTGATGTGGCCCTTGACCAGACTACTCAAAGTGCTCAGCTTGCTTTTGGTGGACACCACCTGGACATCGGAGGGTATGATCACTGTGCGATTGTTGTTGGTGATGATCTGCCGACCAACCGTCTGCACACTGCCCGTTCCACCAATGGTGGTCAACTCGGTAACCGCACCGCTGCTTCCACTGGAGGTCATCATTATACCCGAGTCCGTTTGGCCCTGGGATTGAGCCTTCTTCGAGGTGACCGCAATGCGAGTGCCCCGCTTGAGCAGCTCGATCAGGGTGGAATCCTTGGGATCCGTGTTGGTGGCCGTGGAAATGCCACTGATGGTGCCTCCGGCCTTCAAAGCAGTCAGAGCACTCATCGTCGTGGTGGTGGGTACATTGTTGGTGGTTATGGTTATCGTGTTGGTACCAGTCCCCAGATTCAGGGTCTTCGCCTGCTTCTGACCTCCGCTGAAGATTTCGATGCTCTGGGGCAGGCCAATCTGCTGGATACTGAGTCCACTGCTGCTCTTGATGGTCGTGGCCGCTGGGAGAACAGCTGTGGTGGTGCCCGTACTGGTGGTCATTGTCTGGGTGTGACTGCTGGTGCTCGTCTTCGGGTTGAGGAAGCTCTCCAGGTCGCTGATCGATCGACGCAGGGTGGTGGTGGTGCCACTGCTGTGCGGTGGTGCCGGAACCACAAAGGAGCCCTACACAAAAAAAAAGGGCACGTAAGGATCTTTGTGAAGTATCATTTCTGGGATTTCCTGCCCTTAAAAAATTCTCTGAAGTCGAAAAAGAGAGACAAGTGCGAGATAGGGCCTTAAACTACAGACAGCTATGCTAGACACTTTCCAAAATAGGAAAAGAGAGCAAAAACTAAAATGGCAAACGTATCCAACTGATACGCCCCATATCTAAATGGAATTGATACTGAATTTCATCAAAATGATAATCCTATCTTATTAATTTTGTTTTGTGTAAATCGGAGATGTGTTTCATAATGGGCAAGTAAAGCTCCGTTCATTTGAGAAACCAACCCATTAAATATCATTTAACTTTATCTTAATCCTTTTTTACCCACCTTAGTCATATCCTTCCGCTTGCTTATGATCTTCTCCTCTATAAGGGCTCGCACCCCAATGCTCGCCGTCTGCAGCGGTGGACCACTGGAGTCTTTCTTCTCGCTGCGCTTCGTTTCCGGATCCTTCTTGTAGTAGCCGCCATGCAGACGCATGTGCCCATTGAGGGCGGGTATGTTTTTGAACTTGCGGTGACATAGATTGCACTCGACCGGCTTGTCGAGCTTGACGATGTTGAGCAGGTGGGGATTCATGTTGCTCACCATCTGTGGGCTCAGCTCCTCCTCCTTGACCTCCACGGGTGAGTTGGAGGAGGGAGGCGCGAGCTCTGAGTTGTCCTCCACGGTGACGGTCACATTCTGGGCACTATTTAGCTGTAGAGAATGCGAGATTATATTATATGATTTTAAATGAGTTCTATGTATATATTTTACCCCTACCAGTTGCATGTTCCAGGTGCGCGGTCTGTTCTGCGATGGCGACGAGTTGGTGTTGATCTTGTAGGAGCTGACACTGGTGGGTGAGGAGACGGTGACCTGGGCACTAGTCTGCTTCGTTTGCTGCATAATCTTGCTGATGAGATCCAACTGCTCGCGGGTCAGGCCCTCGCCCTCGAGATTCATGCCATCACTCATGGTGATGGTGGGTGAGCTGGCGGCTATTAAAGAGCCACTCGATGGTGAGGGGGCCATGGAAACTGGTACCGAAATCGATCCGGAGCCCGATCCCGACACCGACCCCGATCCCGCTGAGGAAAGCGAAGAGCTGGCGGACGAGGCCGTGGAGGAGGCATTCGAGGAGGTCGAAGTGGTGGGCGACAGCAGGGTCACGCCCGTCTTGATGGGCAGGTTCATGGCCTTGATCTGCTCCTCCGACAGGGCGATCCCAGTGGCCGCGTCCACCACCGAGCTGCCCGTGGAAATGTAGGTGCGAATGCAGGTGGCTCCGTCCGGGGAGCTGGCATCCCCGCTGGCCGTGGCCGGCGAGAGACTCAGGGAGCTGGTGGCCACCCCTGCGCCACTACTGCTGCTCGTACTGGCGGTGGGCGACAGCGATTGGCTGGTGGTGGGCGTGGCTGCTCCGTTGGCATGGTGGTTTTCCGAGTGGCGCCTTAGGGATCTGGCATCGCAGTAGGATTTGCCACAACCATCCGCCTTACACTCGTAAGGCTTCTTATTCCGATGGGTCATCATGTGTCCGTTTCTATGGGGGAGGGGGGCGGAGAAAGGGTGGGTGATTCAGTGACTCAGTGGTTGGATGGCTTAAAAGATCAACAGATCAACAGATCACTGGCTAGTGCGCCTCATTTACTTACAAGTGATCTTGCCGCTTGAATGCCTTCGAGCAGAGCGCACAGATGTATTTCCGCTCGTCGCTGTGCGTCAGTTTGTGCTTGGCCAGCGCCGAGGCATTTCCAAAGATCTTGCAACAAATCTATAAAAAGTCCGGGTGAAGAACGTAGGAGAAATGTAATTAGCACTGGCTGTCGGCTGCCCTCTAGATAATTGAAAGCGCTGCGGCCGTCGCTCGCCGTTCGAACATTTTAATGAGCCACATTGCGTATACGTTATGTTGGTGCTGGTTTTTTTCCCCTTCGGCCACCGCACACCGCATGCTAATTACGACCAAGGAATTCCGAAACCAAAAGCTAGGCCAAATTCATACCCCAAACTATCCGCAGGAACATGTGTGTATATTTTGATTGCCTGCAGCAGGAGTGAAGTTGGAATTCCCCGTTGCCACCGCTGACCAAACATTTCCTCTCGACATCCGCAGTATCGTAAAACGTGTCATAAAATGTACTTTACCGATGTAGAAAAAAACAGAAAAAAAGGAACGAGGACTTGATGCCCCCAGCACTTTGAGCGGCTGTCAGTTTTATTGACAGACGTCGAGACGTGTTGAATGCCCCTGTTTTTCGATAACTTAGTGAGCGAGTTTTTCTTGTGGAAATGTTCACACGGCTAAAAAGCAATCTAAAATCAATATTTAACTTTTGATATCGAGAGCTACGAAATTGTAGAAATGAACAAGGCAGTTTTAAAACAAGCCAATGGAGTGTAGATTTCCTAAAGAAAAGCATTATTAAATATATGTCTTAAAAAGAAGGTCATATATTATACAGAAAGCTTAATTAAAACTGATTATCAATAATTACAATTTCTAACATATTTTGTTATTTGGAAGTCATAGGCTTATATCATGATTTAAAGATCATCATCAGGCTTTTTGCTGGTTTCACTTTTTAGTATTTTCGATTTCAGTTAGAGTATTTCGATAGAATTCTATTATCCTATATCCCAGAAATATTTTCGGCAACAAGGTCAAATCAAATTCGAAAAAAATTCTTTAAAGTGATAATAGTTAGGAACTTTTCCTCAGTGCAAGTAATTTGCTTGAAGAATTGTGTAGAAACGCTCTCTACCCTTTGATGGTCTTCCCAGTTACCGATTTATCAATGCTGCGCTCAATTAGCGCCGTGTATAAACACACCAGACTAAGGCTATACTATTAGTTCCAAGTGGCAGTTGGGTGTACTTTAACGAACAGAAGGGGCTGCAGATGTGGTGGGCAAAAGCGAAAGGCACTTTATAGAACCGTCCGCGTTTCACCTGCCACTCGAACGAGACGACCTTAATGTCTGTTTATAAATATTGCACGACTGTCTGTACGGCATGTTGGCATGATGGCTCAGAATGAGCGGCGATAAATTGGCGATTAGACCGCGGGATATATATTATATAGAGGGGGATATATATTAGGCTTACGCACCTGACACTGCTGCGGTCCGTGACGCGTTGGCGAGGATAATTTGGGGCGATTCTTGCGCGGCGCCTCGACGCTTATGATGTCGATACCGCCAACGCTACCGCTACCATTTGTGGATGCCCCCGATGAGCCTAATCCCCCAGCGGGAACATGACGTCCGGTGCTCTTGAAGCTCAAACTGTGTCCACCGCCGCTGCTGCTGTTGCTGTCGTTGCTGTTGCTGTTGCTGCCGTTGCTGCAGTTGCTGCTGCTGCTGCTGCTGCTGTTGCTGCCGACACTGATGCTGCTGCCCACCGAGGAGGCGGTACTGAAGTTGCTGCTGTTGCTGCAGTTGCTATTGTTATTGTGCTGATTGAGTAAACTGGCCGCGCTGCTCGTGCTGCTGTTGCTCATAATCTGCGCCAATGTGGTGACATTGGTGACCGTGTTGCTGCAGCTGCTACTGCGAATCAAGCAGTTCTTGATATAGCTGGTGTTGGTCTTGTTGCTGCTGCTCACAATGCTCGTGTTCGTCGAGGTGCTGACCGACTGGACACTGCGCCTGGTTATGGTTATCTTGTTGGGGTTCGCTAGATGATTGCTGCCCGCCGACTTGGCTGAGCTATTGCTTGAAGTTGCTGTTGTGATTGAGTTGTTGTTCTTAAGAGCTGAAAAATCAAGAAGATTGGTGAGATAGGCCGCCAAAGGGATGTTTTTAAAGGGGGTACCCTGCAGTTCTATGTATTTTTTAACCGAGTATTTTATCACTTGGAACTAGTTCGAACCCCCTACATGAAGTATTCCATTTTTTTTAGACTGACTTACCTTACTAAGATAAGATGGTAAGGAAACCTTACTTAAACTTTGCAATCTTGTTGTCATTGTTTTTTCATAAGCCATGTGCTAATGTACCCAAATTATCTAATTTATTCTAATAAACAACTAATATGATGAAAAACATTTTGGGTTCTTAATGTTTTGAAAGAACAATTTTAAATCTATTAAAGTGCTGGCTGATGAGTAATATTAGTGCTATATCCTTTTAAAAGGATAGTTCTTAAAAATGTTGCAAGATGTTTCATTATAAACAAATTATGTCTAATATGTATAAAATAACAATATAACTTTGTCGATTTGAAACATTTCGTATAGGTTTTGTCAAAAATTAACAATGTTCTAAATGGCAAAAGTCCATTTAGAGATTTAAGCGCAAATGACTTTTAGAACTGCCGGGTGGACAACATTGTATGCATATACGGTATAGTTTACTTACAGGCTGTCTGAATGGTGCCCAAGACATCTGCCAACATTTCCGGATCCGGATAGCCGATGTTCAGCGCATTCTCTAGCGTCGACGCTGGCGCACTTGCCGCGCCATTCGGTGACGTAGTGGATGAGACTGCCGCTGATGCTGATGCTGATGCTGATGCGGATGATGCTGCTTTTGTGGCCGCTGCCTCCAAGGCGTTCGCATCCCGCAGTTGCAGAGTCACGGATCCTTCGGTGCCCACGGATGCGCTGCACATCAACACGCGCGGCGCGCTGCTGAGAGTTGTCAATGGCAGGTGGATGCTCTTTGGTACCTGCGGGCGGTAAGTGCGAAATGCAGAACATCAGGCATCTCAATGGCTGATGATAATTCATTGGGTACCGTGTGTGCTTTGGGGCTCTACTATAAAGGGGGGGTTCGAGATGGAGGCACCCGAAAACGCTGCCAAAAGGCAGGACAGCCACACAGCCATGATGGCTGTCAGGCGAGATTAGTCGAGATTATTATTGATAATTCACAGCAACTGTCGCCTAATGGACGACGCCTCGCATAATTAATTGAATTTAAATGCATTTCACTTCAAGTCCGACTACTACTGTGCCACGCCCCCTGAGGGCAGTAAGCACGGAAGCACGTCGAGCATACGCCGTGTGGCCAATATGTCAGATCACTCAGAAAAAATTTGCCACAATTGGCAGTAGTTTCAACTAAAATTTTGATTTTATTAAAAAAGTTTACTAAAATGTCTCTTGGTAAGAAAAGTGTTTTATTTTTATATTTAGCAATAATTTCCTAGATAACCATAATAATTAATTCAAATTCTTTAAAATATCGTTTACATTTTTTGTCTCAGTGTGTTCCTCGTCGCATTTGGCACTTGTAAAACAATGGTGTATTTTAGTCCGTCATTTATTTGCCTCATATACTTGGCAGCCCACCGACATATATTAATTTAAATGCAATAAAAGTGCACTCATAAATTGGCTAGAGAGGCTGGGCGGGGAATTTTGGGTCGCCGGGGGAGTCCGTTGTTAGATGGGGCAATTAATGCTTTATAAACCGCAACCGATGCCCAATTAATGTGGCCTGCAATTGGCCATAACCACAAAACAAAACGCGAATAAAAATAAATAAAACACCAGGGCATAAAAATCCAAAAGTGCCTGCGACGCTGACCGCAATTGAATAAAAACACAAAAACACAGTTCCTGTGTAGTGAATGCGAAAAAACCAGACGAAGACACTGGCATAAATTCGTTTCGGAGGCATAAAATTTCACGTAAAATAAATAAACAGCAATTTTATTATTGTTTAAGTTGTGGCGAAAAAAAAACACTGCTAGCCAAAACGAAAAAGTTCCCTCAATGAACTGAAATGAACTGGAAAAGGAGCCACAAGTGGCACGCCCCCGCATTAATGTTCTCCGCAAAACAATTTGTTTATTTAAATATGCCAGTGGGCTATGAGATATATATGGGCAGGGGCTATTAGAAGAAGTAAATTAGATTTATGTTTATCAGTTGTTGTGATAACCTTGTCGCTGCTTTGAAATGCATAGAGTAATGAAAAACAAGTTGATTTCTGGGAAATTCTTCAATTTCAAAATAAGGTAAAATTCCTTTACAGCTGGGTATATCTCCAAAATCAAACGGATTCATAAATTATGCTCACGCTAAATCAATGCGGGTATGAAGTAATTATATGTTTGCTATCCTACACAAGCGAAAAGATTTATAAGCGTCGTCTGCTAGAAAATCCCCATGTCTGTCAAAAACGAAAGGTGAGAGGTGTAAACGGGGGATTATGTACACCCCATTCTGCTGAACTCTTCGGATGGGTGGGCATATTTTTACGGCGTGATTCATGTGTCAATCAAATGTCAATGTCACTCCACAAAAAAGCAACCCATCCCCAATAAAAAGGAAGGCTAGCAAACAAAAAATGTTGAATGAACGCGATGGCCGTGTTGCAGGAAAAGTTTTGTGCTGCCAAAATCATATTTCCACTGCAGCCAGACTTGGACCAGTTTTGATGGCCAGATTGGAAATTGGCAAGGTCTGGCTGGTTCGACCATTCTGCCGATATGTTAATGAAAATTTCAAGATGATGTCAGCGTAAAATTGAATATGCTGGCCGGCAATTTGTCATCGGGCTTTTCTCTGCTCCTCCTACTTATTAGTAAAATGAGGTGAAACACATGTTCGCCGAAGGGCTGAGAAAAAGCCGCCGTCGTCATCATCAACAACAGATTCATCATCGGGTAACTCGGTCATATGGCACGCAATCTGTCCGCTTGCCTGTGTTTTTCAATTTTCAATTTTGCTTATGATTAGGCCTTCAACGACACGGGTATCAGCTGGCGTTCAACATGCCGTATGCGTAATATCACAAGTTTAATCATTTAAAAAATGGGTTTTTAAACGTTTTATGACATTAACATTATTGTCAACGCAAGTGTGGTAATTATGGAAATTTATGGATGTCACACGCAGAGAAAAGATTTTATAAGTATGAATTTTTGATATTTTGTATACTATTTGTAAATTCGGAAAACAATTAATTCAAGCCTACACCTAACCAGAATTTATGATGATTTAACTATAAAAAAATATATCTTATGGTCTATTTTCTCTTGATTTTGCGATATTTAATTTGAAACCACCAACAAAATGGTTTTCTTTCAACTGTACTATCTTAAATTTCATAAAATGGAAAAGGTGACACTGCAGACAATTGCCTATTACAAAGTTTGCAGACTAATAACTTATTTAAGGTCATAAATATTCAAGAAAATCGTAACCAATTTAGGAACTTTCCTAACTGTTAAAGTAGTTAGTTTTATAACTACTTACTCAATGGTTCGGAAATGAACACTGTTTGGACATGTCAGTTACAAATTGCTGGGGAGTAAATATTAATGCAACGGCATGTGCCATAAATAATGTATTCCGATGATTGATTGCTCTCAATTGTGGTTTTATTATTTTTTTTGGGACCCATAATTGTTTTTTCTGCTGGCTTTGATTTACTTTTTATTTAGTTTATGGTGGTCGATGTCGCGTACTTACCGTATTTATGGCAGCCATCGTCGCAATTGACGCCGTCGATGAGGTTCTTGTTGTTGTTGATGTTGTTGTTGGTGCTTGTACTGGTTGTTGTTGTTGTTGTTGTAGTTGTGGTGGTAGTGGTGGTGGTGATGATGGGGATACAAAATCAAAAATCTGAAAAAAGTTTGGTATGATTGAACATATTCGAATTCGTAGCTGCTTCTCTTATTTTCTTTCGTTTCGTTTTTTTTTTTTGGGTGACATAAAAACGTGAAGGGGAACCAAAGAGCAAACAAATGTCAGAATTTATGCATAAAAATGTGCGCATAAAACGAAGTGAAATCAAGAAATCAAATACATGCACATACAAAATAGCGACACACTGGCACACACTCACACTCAAATCGGGGAAAATCGCACATGGATGTACACGATGCAAAACACAATCAAAAGTATGGGAAAATTCGCATCGGTTGGTAAAAAACTTCTCGAGAATGAAATTGGTGAGGGGTTCGGTGGGCGAAAATGGTGGTTAGTCTTAGTTGTTGGCTGATGTGATGACTCTGACTGACTGATTGACTGACTGATTGACTAGTTGATTGACTGACTGATCTGCTGATCAGTCCACATTAGCGGAAGATTATCTTGGTAGAACAAGCAACAAAATATCATAAAGATCACACAAATTTTTGGATATTATCTTATTTTTTTTAAAATATGTATTCTATCTCTACAATTACAATAAGATTTATGTGAACGCATTGGAAAATATGTAATCGAACTACTCGTAGTTATATACACCTCAAGTTTTTTAAATCATGGTTAAAACACAGTTGTACATACTTTCTTAAATTTCAAGGTATTGATAGATCAAGCCTCGAATTATCATAAAGATCATACTACTTTTAAAGTAATTTCTTATTTTTGACTCTACAAGTTAAATACATTAGAATATTTATTCGAATGGATTTGAAAGGTATTTATCAAACCACCCTTAATAAAGTACACCTAGCGCTTTAAAGAACATTGTTAAATGTAAAGAAAAAGCTGAGGGTTTCATATTCACACAAACAATTGAAGTTATATAAGTATATTATTTTATCCCCAATAGGATTTTTCGTACTTTCATGGTGCTCAAAGTTTTATATTTCTTTATGTTGACATTTTCCTCCTAAAGAGCCTTAAGGTACAAGTGTTCATCGATACATTTTGGTCTGCTGCCTCAAGTTGCAGCATTGAAAATTTCAATTATTCTATGCACTCGCTTGTTTTGCATTTCTGGCGAATTTTCCTCTATCGATGCCCGCCATCTCCCTCCATTTTCCGATTTTCACCGCTGACGATGTCGCTGTCGTTGTCGTTGTCTTCGTGCTGTCTCATGAAATTTTATTTTGGTACACAATAGTCTTTGTCTGTCAGCGTGCATGCTTATTTTTGTTTTTAGTTATTTAATTACAATTTTCTATAGTTTTATTTTTAATTTAATTCATGTTTGGCTTGCGTCCCACCCGTTTCGGCAACGCTTGGCGAAACATGCGCCACAAATGCCACAAAAAGCTGTGCAAAAAGATTGGCAAAGATGACAAATCTTTATTGGGCGTTGTACATCATTTGAATACTCTGCTTGACTGAGTTTTTTAGTTAGGATATATTAAATCATTAAAATTTTAAATGTAATTAATTTCTTAAGTTGTACAAAACCGGCCAGAACTTAAATGATTTCGATTTATTTCACCTCATAACTTACTTGAGGGCCAAGAAAACGTGATAAGGGCAAGGTTCCAGATATTTTCCAAGTTGGGTGACGAAACCCACTCATTCGAGGCATTAAGTAGAGCATTTTAAAAACGATTGCGAAATCAGAAAACAGAGAAACAGAGACAGAAACAGAGAAGCTGAAAGAGACAGAGACACACGAGCGTCGTCAAAAGGCGCAGTTGGCCAAGGGAACTACATATCTGGCTATCTGAGTGGAAAAGGGGCTGCAGAGTGCGGGGCGCCACACGCTCATACACATGTTGTTGGGCATCAGACGCACATTGGCTCAGTACAGTGCGCGACATGAGGAGGGACGGCCAGATTGTACTCAAAATGCAACAGGCAGCAGGGGGATGCCAAATGCATAAGATGCCTCTTGCATCTGCATTTGGATTTGGTCTGGCTTTTGGATATTTGCAGGCAGCTCGCATTGCACTGCCTAAGCAACTTCGACAGCAGCTGCACGGAGAAAAAAATAGGTAATCTTAGGGGGATCCTGGTCCAACAGGCATAGCTTTAAAAAAAAAATGGGTTTGGTATAATATTACTTGAGGTAGCATTTTAAATATTGGAATCTATCGATTTACAAAATACTTAATAATAATAATAATATATCTTAATATTCAAATAAATAAATGGAGTAAGGCGAATACAATTTTTCGATGTCCTGTTTTTTTCCTACCCCCTTTAGTTTGATGATATCATTAAAATGAAAAAGGCAATAAATATATCGCTTACACGACCATAGAACTTATAGAAACAAAAGAAATTATATCCCATTATAATTTTCTGCGCCAGTCCCTCTCTTCTATCCATTTAATTGAATTTTTTTTACATATTTAAATTGAATTACATTACTGAATAAATATTGACAATAAATCTTTTCCGTTCGCATAACCCGTCGAAATCGATATATTTTCTTAGTGTGCTGTAAACGTGAGGGCCAAGTCAATGTATCTGAGTATTTGTATCTTGCCAGAGCGCTTGTTGATTTTAATTAAAAATATATATATGAGCGATGTGTGCACGCTGCACATTGCCACCGCACAGTGGTACTGTGGTACTGGCACAGTGGGTCGCTTTTGGCCCGTTCGCGAATCGTGCAACGTGTATCGTGTATGGGCCGTAAGCGTGCGGAATGTTGTCGAGCGCAACGACAATTTGTTTCGGAAAATCGTTGGCAAGGCGCCCACTAAAACACACTAATGAAGGAAGCCAAGGCGCGATACAACACCAATACCACCGGCGGCAAAGGCGATAAAAAGACCACAATAAACAGGGTACAAAAAACAATGGTGAGCCCCCATACCCCTCCACCCCAAAAATTCCATGGAAATCCCTCTATAATTTTCTAATATTTTGATCGTGAAATTTTTATTCTTTTCTAGTGTTTAATATGGCTTCCTTAATTTCGAAAAAAAAAATTTAGATGTTTGTTTTTCGTATTCTCACACTCCGATTACCAAAAACAAGACAGGCGCATACGCCCCCCGCTGGCCATGTCAACGGCAGCATCATCCAAACAAGAAATTCACATAAAAATAATATTAATAACTATGCGCAAAATTAGACGGCAAACATATAAACATTTGCGTTTTCAATGTTAGACCGCAGCCTAAAAATAATCGTGTGTAAAATGGTAAAGACAGATCGAAAGCGGCAGGCCTCTGCCAAGGTGAGTGCAGATTGGAGGATTGTGGAGCGTGTTGGATATATCATATCAAAATCCAATTAAAATCATTCGCGCGCACCGAAAATAAACAGATTTTGGTGGGAGGGAGGGATTTTTCTTATCGCACATTCGCATCATAAATATATAACCTCATATACCCCCAAATATATACGTATGATTAGCGAATAAATTTTGTATACTTAATATAATATGTGCTGTTGGTTTTGTATAAGCTGATTTGCAGTTTAATAAACAGCATTGGTGGACAATGGACTCTTTCACATTTTTTTCGAATACTTCGATTTTAGCTTTAGTGGCAATGAAACAGCTGCGCGTTGATCGCTCGCTAATTGCCACACGTGCAGGGGGTTGGGAAAATTGGGGCGGGGAAAATCGGATGCCTTGATTTACATTTCAATTTAATTATCGAACACTTTGCCTAATGAGAACGCGCCACCCATAAACATTCGCCTCCATTCCGCGTGGACTGAGCCCTCCGAATGTGTGTGCGCCGGCTTTTATTTATAATTTTTATTGCACATAATGCTTAAGTGGCTTTTGAGAGTTGCATTTTCTTTTGTACTCCCCACTGAATTGGGTTAATAGTCAGTACAGAGTGTGTGGAGCATTCCTTTATTTTTCCCCGCTTTAATGGCCCGGAATAAAAAGTTATAAGTTCCTTAACTTTTGAATTATTTTGGAAAATGGAAAGGAAATGCTTATTTGGAAAATATGTTATTTCTGTTTGATATAAATTTTCAATAATATATAATTATAATACATAGTATTATATTAATATTCTTTAAAGATATAGACCTATTATAATTTTATTTAAACACTTTATAGTGGGTAGAAGCCCTTGAGAGGCTTCTCTTTGATTTCCTATTTTCGATCTCTAACGAATGAAAATATTTGTTGACACTACTAATATTAGAAGTCCCCAAAGACATGCACTCTGCAGCCGAGTTGAAGGCACTAGAATTAATCACATTTTGATGACATATCATTCGAGGAATGTTCACGGATACTGGCTATAGTATCCGAAAGATGCACACAGACGCCGAGCGAATTTGATTTGCTATATAAATAACATAAGATGGCTGGCACAGTAAGTGAGCATTAATTTAATGCAGAAAGTCGACAGTTCTCGGGCATACAACACAATAAAATGCCTCAAAATAAAGTCAGAATCGCGAAATATTCAAATTCTTGGTGAGTGTAATCAAATTAGTCACATGGCCAGTGCCAACAATGGGAGACCAGACCCACACATACGGAAAAACTGACTAATGCAGGCGATTAATTCGGTGGATAGGGAATCTGAAAAATGGTCATAGGGGTAGGGATGGGGGTAGGGCCATGGGTTGGGGATCTGGCTCTGGGACGAAGCTACTTAAAGATGACAATCGCCATGATCTGAGGCAGCATAAAGTGCACAAAACGCCAGGCATAAATCACAACGCCCCTGTGGACAAGTGTGCGTGTGTGTGTCGGGCGAATAAAATATGTTAATTAAATAAAGATGCGGACACCCATTGGCATCCAAATCCACATCCATGGGAAAGTGCAGACGCAGACGCGAAAACTGTGACGCCGGCCAGCCAAGCGAAATCTTGGCCACAACATCTTGGACACGCCTATTGAGAGACGGACGGCCAAAACGGCGGCGACAATGCTGCACTTTTGGCAGAAAACGAAAGAGCAACAAAAAACTAAAACCAAAACCACAACCAAAAACCCAGCCCAAGCAAACCAAAAGGCGACCAAGGAATCGCATGCATTATTCACGGCGAGAAATGTCGAAATAAAACGCCAAGTTTTGCAATACGAAGCATTACATGTGCTCATCATTAGAATATACCAAAGCATAAGTGTACTAGGGGTGCACTGAGAGAAAATTGCAACTACATACTCAGGTATTGTCAGTAAATATGAAAAACTACCTTTTAAAGGAACCTATTATAAATATCTTGAGATTTTTTGAACATTGATCTTAAATAAGTGCATATTCCACTTTAATGAAATCATTGGAACATACCAAAACATAAGTGTACTATGGGTGTAAAATTGCAATTAATACTCAGGTATTGTTAAAAAATATGAAAAATTACCTTTAAAAAAAACTTACTAGAAATATCTAAAGATTTTTTGAACAAAGATCTTAAATTATTATGATTATGATTTAAGGAGCTATTACAACATTTTTTTTGGGTTTTTTTATTTATTTTATTTTAATTTCAATTCCAGATTTAATTGTGAGTACGTTTTTTGTGAAATTTAAGAACACGATATTGGAGATTCTCAATTTTTTCCCAGTGCATCTATGCAAGTGCCTCAAAAGGCAGGAACCTACTTGTACTTTGGCATAATCATCCACGTTTCATCTATTGTTCAGCGGCTGCTGCCGGCCGTTTCACAAACTTTGTTGCTTTTGTACATGAGTTCCACTTCAAAAAACATAAAATACGCGCCAGATATATTTTTAGCAATCCGCTCGTTTGATTTACGATTTCATTAAATCAGCTAATGGACATACCTCTCGCTCCCAAAGATGTACGAGAGTCGGGTGGGAATATGAGGCGAAACCTGTGCGATCATCTCATCTCTCATCCTTAGAGGCGGAACACGCATACGCCGTGTAGGCCGTGGCTACTTCTGGTACTCTAGTGGTACTTTGGCTGCAGCATGAGTACACTATTCCCAGATACATATTTATATTGGGCGACCACCTGTCGTTGTCAGTAGCAAAAACGACACAAAAGCAGCCGCTGCCTTTGTCCCTGTCGGATTGATGTGTCTGCCATATCGTTTTTTCCGCCAGACGCCTTCCAATTATGCTCAAAACTATGTTGCAGTTGCAGCCTATTTGGCCCTTAAAACGGGGCATAACTCACAATATCATGCTGCGAATTCGAGTCCAATTTAATCAAGCCGAAAATTCAATCAGTTAGAGCACTAACATAGATATGAAGCCACAACCAAATGTTCAAGGCCTTTATAGATACCCATTCGAATTATGCATCAGATTATAATTAATGAATTTTCTGGTTTCATTGAAATGTGAGGCATAAATTCAGTGTCCTGTAAATCAGATTACAGTGCGCTGGGGCATGTATTTTGCATTTAGAGAATGGCAACCATCAACGTTTTGCATTAGAATAGGTTTGCTGCTGTTGCTGCTGCTACTGCTGCCTTTATTCAAATGCCTGATAAATATTCCACAAATTTCGTGTTTTATTTCCACATATATTTTACTGCTGCTGCAAACTGAAGGGATTTGTCACTCTCCGCTGGGAATTTATTCAAATTATTTTTTATGAAACTCAGCGACGACGCGGATGTTCGCCGCACACGTGCCACAGTTGACGAAAATAAATTCCTGCCTCGGCAACCAGAAATTAATAGTTCATCAAGCAAAAGGCAAACGCTGACAGATAAATGACGCGACGACCATCAACCGTCGAGACGCCAGACGCAAAGGCGAAAGCCAAACCAATCCAAAAACAAACCAGGAAAAAAAAGCACAAAACACTACATATTTTCCAAAAAGGCATTGCTGCCCATTGACATTCCGCGGGCGACTACATTTTAGCATGTTCTTCCTAAAATCTCAGCCAGATTCCCGGTTTGTTTGTTTGTTTGTTTGTCTCGCCGGGCGACATGAATAATTACATTTCTAACATAACTTGACTTTCACTTTATCAGCAATAGATCAACGCTGCGTCCTCCATAAGTCATCTGCGGAGATCTTTCGCTTTCTTTCTTTTTTTTCGATTTCCCCTTGACGCAATGAGGGAAATATTACCGCATACGCCATATACTAAAAAAAAGTCATTCACGTAAAGGCCAAATAGAAGTGGAATAAATAAATAAGAAATTCCTATACCTATTTTACGGTGACGTCAATTGTCTATTATTTCGCTTTAGTCATAAATTTGACTGGCAGCCATTGGTCACTAAAAAGGAATCGCTGTCATTGAACAAATACCAAATAAAAACAGGATAAATTAATCAAATTAAAAATCAGACAAAAAGATTGTAGGAATATCAGCATTGGGATATTATTACTATCGTTAAAACTTATTAACATTAATTGCAATATCTTGCCAAATTAAACTTATTTTTTGTTGCTGTAAGGCTAGCTTAGCTTAAACAAAAAGTATTGAGTTTTACTGCCTTTTTAAAATGTTATATTTCTATTTTCTTAAGCTTATAGGAATTGAAAAATATATTTTTAACACCTGAAAAGGATCAATATCGGCAGAGAACATTTCAATATATTTTTTTTTCTATTTAAAAAAGGATTGACCCGACCGCAGAACGGAAATAAAGACTGCATTGGATATACATTTTTTATGATGTTGTTAAAGATAATGGATTTTTCACATTAATGGGTGAAATAAATGGTAAAGAAATGAATGTGCTTCTTAGCAGCTCATGAAATAATTTTATAATGGTTTTGTTTCCATGCTGATTTTTTATCTAGTTGATCTCAACGAACTAATTATTGTTAGTATTTATTTTTAAGTTCTCAAAGACTTAACTAATTAAAAATAAGAATTCCAGTTGGTAGCACAAATAAAATGAATACTTAGTATTTATTTTAAACAAAGTCTAGCCATTTACATAGACTTTCCAATTACCCAATCCACAACAGACTTTCTTGGCCGACATATTCTCCAAAAACAACACTCAACTTTTTCAACCCAATTTAAATTTGAAGCCCGATCTAGGAATGAAACTCAATGAAAATGGGATGTTTCGGTGAAATTCTGGTGAAATTGAAGCCACAGAAAAAGTACAAATTTTCCATTAGTTCGAAACACAAATTGCTTGGATGACGATGCCAACGTCATTGAACTTTGAACACAGAAATGTGGTTGCTGTTATGGTTGCTGGTATGGTTGATGCTGCTGATGGTGTCGATGTCGATGGTGATGCTTATGTTTTTGTTATTATTATTATTATTATGTATTAGTATTGCTGTTGTTGTCAGTGCAGGGTACACCGCGTTTTGCTTTGTTGGCAGCACGTTTCCGCCGCGTGAATTTGTCGCAAAACTCAGTGCCAATACCGCTTTTGTGTGGGTGTGTGTCGTTGGTCGAGGGTGTGCGAGTGTTTTTGTGTCAGCACATATTTCAGATGCTTGTTAATGCCAGCCATAAATAAATTGGAACATTTATCACAGGAAGAAAAGTCATCATCACCATTACTGCCCATAACGATCATCACATAGCACAACATTGAGCGCAGTGAAGGATTCACCGGACTACTACATTTTTAATCTGCTTTTAAGAGCATACTTTGATCCAAAAAAGTATTTGGTCATCGGAAATAATAATGTTTAAAGGCTAAAACAATTGAGACTAGCATAACTTTATATTAAGAAAATTATTTTTAGCATTGTTTATATCCATAAAGATTTTCTTGGAAAAGTCTGCGGTTTTAAGATGAAACCACAGATTGCGGTGCAGGTCTATTTTTCAACATTTTTTTAAACAGTTTATGATTTCCAAAAAGTAATAATAATTTTACAACATTTCATTTTTTCTCAAGTTTATCTAAACAAATATTTTCAAAATAATTTTAAAAAATTTAGATTTTTAAAATAGGATTCAAATAATACAAATTTTCCAATATAAATATTTTACAACATAACAGTTTGTTCTGTATCTACGTTTTCGTTAGTCATGGTTAGTACTGAAACGAACAAAAACACCAATCAAATAAACAAAAAAGACCAAAAGATACTTGAGCAAGGTGTAAAGAGAGATACAGAGAGGGGGGCACGAAAGAGAAGAGTTCCACTGGGGAATTGGCTTTTATTAGCTTTTAGGCTTACCGATCGATCGGGGGCTGCATTTGCGTTTTGCGCCGCGTCCGACGGTGCGTATGATGAATGTTGATTGTCGTCGTCTTCGCTTTTTCGTTGTCGGCCCCTTGGAACTGGCTCACTAATCTGCGGCTATGGCTTTTCTCTACACATACAAGTGGGTGTGGGTATATGTATATGGGTATCCGTATCTGTATCTCCCCGACTGTGACATTGAATCGCTATTCCATTGTCGCTGATTGTAGTAGTCGTTTATACGTTTCTTTTTTTTTTTTTGGTTTTTTGTTTCTTTTTATTTTTTTTTGGTTTTATTTCACACGCACGGACACAAAAGGTGGGCCAGAGGCAAGAGGGCGGCCATTTCTGCGCCTCGGTTTCACATACTTTCCGTCTTTATGTACACCCGCACACACAATATACAAGTCACGCCTTGTTCAGCTATTCTACCAACGATTCGTGAGTCCTTTTCAAGGTTTATAACTTTAAAAAGTCGTAGTTTACTTTAGTTTAGGGTTGATTCTTTGTAAAGAGGACGGCTTGACATGCTTTTTTCGATTACATCTATACATCTTACTGTGGAAACGAAAATGAAATGGTGTTATTAACGTTCAAAGAAGTTTTTCCTTTTCGTTTACTCAATATCTAATTGGCCTTATTATCGCTTTTCGGCATTTCTTGCTTGCACTTGCTCACTTCGGTTTGGGCTTTATGTAATTGCTTCGCTTCATTAAACAGTTTATGAATTGTTGTGTGCTTTTCTGTTTTTTTTTCGGTTCGCCCCCTCTTCGAGTTTCGACTTCAGTGCATTCTTCGTTATTACAATATAAAACACATTTTTATACTTGGCCAACAACTTTTGGCCATCTGCAATAACAAGAGCGAGGGAGCGAAACAGAAAATAGTAATAAAAAATAGAAGAAAAAGGCTGAAACGCTTGCTTCGGGCTTCTCGTTTAGAACAAAGATGAAAAAAAGCTTTTAAGAACTGTGGGCCGTTCTTGGGAAATTACTTAAGTTTTCAATGCGTTTTACTCAATTTGACTTTGGGTCGTTGCTGACTTGCCCCCCATCCAAACAGCCAAACATCTAAACCCCACCCCCGCCCATGGCCGCTTGACTGTTGTCAGAATTGGCGCATTAAGCGCAAAAAGTAAAGCGAGAAACAACAACCAAAAAAGGGAGAAAGGCGCGGGGAAATGGGAAAAGGCAGACGGTAAAAGTGGAAGGGAAACCCAACCGCTCAACCCAGAAGCGCCCTAAAGAGGACTGCCTGCTAACCGAGTTTTGGAGCCTTATCGCCCTGCCCGTATTAAATAATACGCTTGTGGGCAGTGGCTTTGCTGGCAGTTTTTCAAAGGGGCTATCAAAGCTAAGAGAGTGCTCCAATAAATTATATACACAAATGTTCGCGATCTTACATTATTTATTAATCGGCAAACAAATGCACTCAAAAGGAAAAACTTCTGCAATTGAAATCGTTAAATAAATCGATATAAACGGGTTAAGGGGTTAAAATATTTTCCGTTAAAAAACTGTAGCCTGCTTTTCAGCGCTTACTTTGAACTGCCACATATTTATAAGCCTTTGATAGGAACATTTGATATTAAAGTTGGAATGTTGTTTAAATGCTCGAAAACAATATAAGGTTCTCTAGTTTATTATAGGCAAGGTTTATGATTAATGAGTGTTTAAATTCCTATAAATATACTTTGATCCCTTATGGATTTACTGGTTAAAGTGGTATCCAATAATAACCCCCTTGGTACGCCCCTGCTCGTATGTATTAGGGAAGGCGGAGCACATAAAGAGAAGTCAAAATAAATCGATATATTCTACATAGATACACAGCATCAGCAGGATAACAACAGCAACAACAACAACAACCAGAAGGCTGGGCAATAAACAGCCTACCAACAACAACAGCAGCAGCAACCAAAACAACAAAAACGGGCAAAATGTTTTTCGTTTGCCTCCTTGAATTGTCCTTTCAACGAACGCCGCCCACCACCCACCGCACACATCCACATACAGCTTCTCATTCAGAGAACCGAATGCGAATGCGAATACGAATACGAGTACGAATACAAATACGAATACGAATGCCGAGTCCTGTTGTTCGTGTGTATGTGTGTGGCCACGCGAGAGTGTGTGCGTTTATTCGCACGCCTGAATGTCTGCCAGTTCGCTTTGGGCTGCCAGTGTATTGGTGCCCGTGTATCTGTGTCTGTTGTTCTGTACTCCACATCTCTGTTTTCACATCTCGCTTCGTTTACTTTGCGCGTAAGCAGGTACACGGATACACACACACACACACACACACACGCACACACAGACACCCACAATTCGCTGGGAAAAATCAATTAAAATTTAACGCACGTTCCCAGGACATCTCCTCATAAAAATACGTCTTCCATTTTGAATGGCAATCGTTGGTGGCACCGCCTAGCAGGCAATTTAATTTGTATAATTTGAATTTTAATTAAAAACTTTTACGGGTTCAATAACTTGCAAAGTAACCAACGCCAAAAAATAACACAAAAAAAGGAAAACAGAGTAGGCACGGCATTTCAATGGCTTAAATGAAATTCAGGCTCATTTCCATGTAACAGCTGCCTGTCAGCGGAGGAAAAGCATTTCCCATTTCCCCAAAGCCTCTTCTCGCAGAAGGTGTTGTCTAAAATTGTTATTCACTTTGTTGCTAAATTAAGTTCAACTTTTCTTTGTATGGGCGGGTATTTTGCGAGTGACTTTATAATTGCTTTAAATGCCAATGAAACTGAACCAGGTGGAAAAGTTTTTGGCCCCCCCCCCCGGCTAACGAGGACTTAAAGGATCAATTGAATAAATTTGTCAGCAGTCAGAGCAACGTTGTGGAGCATTTCCGCATTTCGGGTTTGTTTATCATAAAGATAGAGACGGAAAATAAAAGATGAATAGATCGAGTGCATTCCCCAAAATGTAAACACACATAAATCCTTCATATTTTTCAAGATTCACAAGACTCTCGAGCGACAGGCACTTTCAATCTAGCAATTGATGGCCTCTAATTACACACCCAGTATGCACAATATATGTAAGATATATATGTACATTTCTTTGGTTGCGCTTTTCGCGTTTGGCTTTTACAGCCAAACAATGTAAATAAACAACATGCAATTTTCATACGACTCTGGCAATATTTGAATTTTCATGCTTTACTTTAAGGCAACAGCATCTATGATTCGGGGACTGCCCCAAAAATGGCACACCTCCCGACCACCCAACCACGCCCACACATCCACGCCCATAAACACACACCCACTCGCATTTGCATGTTCGCTTGATTCGATTTCAATCTTTGTAGGATGTTGTAAAATATTTTAACGACAGCAATTTTGGCCCGCTCGCGGATGATATTAAATTTGCCGTTGGCCATAATATATAAAAATCGGAACGGCAATCGTATTCATTTTCCCGCTCGCATGTACATTTTATATGATATATTTTTATACGTCGGATTTTATCGATTTTTAATTTGATGCGATATTGATTAATAAATGCAAATTTCACCATATCCTTGGGAGACAATCAATCATGCCGAGCGACCACTTGACCGTAAATCCGAAAACGGACTAAAACTGTACTTCATTGCAGCTCCGGAGGGTCCTGGCTGCAGCTGGCCGTTGTCATGGCAATTCCCGGGAGCCGCTCAATTTCCCTGCATTCATATCTCCCATTCTAAAATTAAACTGAGCTGTCCATCCTCCTTCTGTGCATTGTGTTTATGGAACACGGAGAGCGGGTATTACCGCATTTGGTCATGAAATCGGACTTGCAGATATATACGCAAAATGCGCATATAGGTTTCTGAGTTTTCAGGGTCATTTTCCCCTCCGCACGTTGTACTGTTAAAGTCAAAGTGGGTTTCGAACTCTACATTTTCGAAGGATTTCTATTTTTAAGCCCTACTTTTAGCTTAACTTGCGAACGGGCAAAGAACTATCAATCTATTATACTTCGCTAATGCGTAAATAAACTTGTGAAACAGGCTTTAATTTTTTTGGTTTCCTATATTCGGGGGTTTCACAGAAATCTCTTCAGTCGAAATTCGGGGGAAACTTGTATTGATGCTTACGTACATTTCCCCTGAATTCAGCTCGAAAATAATCCTTTGACCCCGATCGATTGTGAGGATTTCATATGTATGTTTACTATACTAATGTTGGACATTTAAAAAATAATATAATACTGTACAACATTAATTTTGAAATTAATTAGCCTTTATATTAGTGATATATATTCACGTACCCTTAAATAAACGTTTTTTTTTCTCATTCAAAATTATAAATGCTTATGGCCATACGACTCTTGCTTAAATTTTGTCTAACTGTCAAAAATATATCAACGTTTATTGAGATGTAGACCCACTTTCTTTAGGTTACTATACTTTTTTTCAATAAATACAGACAGTTAGTAGAAATTTAATGGTCATGTGGCCATGGTATGGACTCTTTTTAATTTTTATCAAATTTTGAACCATAGTAAAATGATTATTTTCCCAAGAATGCTGAATACAGATACGATTACAATTTGTATGTGCCCCAAGGAACTGGGCCGTGTGGGCACCCAAAAATGGCAACTTAATTGCGATGACATTCAACTTTCGATGGTTAAGTGCCGTTAAATGGGTGAAGGTCAGCGCTGCAGTGAGTGCCATTGCTACTGCTGGTTGGCCTCCATCATCCTCATCATGGATGTAGGAGCTCAGAGGGGGGAGTGGCAGGGGCAGAAGGCCATTAACAATATGTGGCGGCCTCAAAATCAGCAAATGCAGCGAAGGTGGGCAAACACACACACAGGGCAGATACACCAAACAGGCCAAAAGCACACATACGCCGTGTGGACCGTGTGCGGCAAGCAAAACAACCCCCAACCAAACAGTGGTCATGTTTACTCAAACTCACACACAAATGCTTTCATAATTTCCCACACACAGCCATACATAGATACATATACAAATACATGCATAAATCTTCAGCTGGCGCCATTTCACTCCTTTGGCAAACTATAAAAGCCAGCCAGCGTCTGCTGGCAACCTCCGCCAGTAACATCAATGTTTTGCTTGTTGTCGTTTGCTCTTCCATTCCGAGCAATCCCCAAAGACACTGGGAACCCCACAACCCACACCACCCACGACACCCGCCACGAACTACACACACACACCACCCCCCGGCCACCCAGCATCCCTCCAATTACTCACACATTCAACGAGCACTCATTTAAACGAAGCACCCAACGCTTACAGCATAACGTCAAAGTTAACTCGCTGCTGGAGCGCGTGCTTTTGGGGGCGGAGTGGGTGGCACTGGGTGGTGGTGTATAATGGGTGGAGAAAGGTGGAGAGGGTGGGGTGGCGCCAGAGAGAAAGCAGTCGTGCCGCACTGCTCTGGTCGTGCGTTCGTTTCAGCCGCTCGTGCGTCCCGCATCGCGCATCCTTTGCCACTCAACAACAATGCTCGCTGATGATGTACTATGGAACGCAGCCGGAGTTCCCACTGTAACTGGGAAATTCACGGGAATATATAAAAACGCAACCCAGGGGAAAATAAGAGTTACCGGAATAATACTAATGGATTTCCGCGAATGAATTGCGAGTCGTTGAACTAATGGAAGGTTTTCTCCAGCAGTAATCAGGATTCGGCCGAGCTTCTAAAAGTTACAGTAATGTATTATTAAAATTGTAAAAGTGTTGTTTAATAACTTTCATAACTTGAACCACAAACTGCTACCGATAAACTTAGAGTTATAAAATACATTTTATGAGCGTTAACACTCTCTTTTGCCAATAAAGCTAGATATGTATATACAACTGTGTTACTCAAAAATTTTGATACCTTAAGAACTTTGAGTTCAAAATAGAAATGCCAGTTATACAAAGTATGTTCTTTTGTGAAACTCCCAAAATGAATGAATAAATGGTATTACCATTCAAAATATAATTATATAATTGTAAGTAAAGTAAACAACTAGAAAGAGTTAAGTGTTTTAGAACAAAATCAAGTATTAATATAATCTTTATATTTGTAAAATATTTGGAAACGGGCCATATATTAAGAAAACAACAGTAATAGTACTAGCAATTTAATAAATCAAAGCTAAATTTAGATTTGACTTGTAATTGGTTCTTGAAATAAGTACATACTTCGTCACATTTAATTTAAGTATTTAAAGATACACAAAAACAAAAATATTTAGTAGTCCAAATAAAAATATAAGATTTTAAAATTTCAAACTCATTTTTACAATTTAAAACACACACCACTGTAAACACACCCACACTCGTGCAGACAACTCATTATTGGAACATTGTGGTGGCATTGTAAGAGGCGGGTTTACTCCATTTTACATTATAGTATTCCGAATGTTGTTACAGAATTGACACAGTGTGCAGTCGTCCTTTGGCGCTCCTACCCCCCCTCCCCCCTCCGTTACTCCACCCCCCTCGCATCCTTCGCTTCGATTCCTTTTCTCTTTGCTGCTTTCTGTTTTTCCTCATTTCATTTCGTTTTTTCTGTGTGTGTGTGTGCAATTTACGGGCGTAGGTTTGTATGTGTATGTGGGCTACTATGTTAAAAGTTTGTTTCCCCATAAAGGACGGCCACACCCCCCGCCCACCGCCCCCTCTGCGTACGTGTGTGTGTGTGTCTCTTGGCAAAGTTTTTGGCTACTTTTATTTTTCGTTGTTATTTAATTTGTGTTTGTGTTGTTGTTGTCTCGTGTTTGACTTCTGAATTTGTTGTTGTTGTTGTTTCTGTAGTTGTCAACGCTGCTTTGTTGCTGTTGTTGTTGTTGCTGCTGCTGCTGTTATTATTATCATTGTACAACTTGGCTGGTTGTTCGTGTTTTTGATAACTTTCGTTTTAACTGTCAATAAAGGCAATTGAAAGTTGCCAGATTGTTGTGGGGGGGCACAAAAAGAAAAGCGTATTTCCCCCTTTAAAGGCGGGGTTTCCCCGTATCTTTTCGGGTTCTCCTCAGCTTTAAGATCGCAGTGCGTTTTTAAAGTCAATTAACAGCAGCATCCTCGTGCGAAGCATTAAAAGGACACACGAAAGAACATTTGTCAAACGTGAAAGTATTTTGGCAGCCAGCTGGGCGTCCAACTTGGCCATATAGGTGTATATATACGTTATATAGAATATATCCCTGCCAACCGACATTGTAGATATGTATATAGATACATATATGTACATTCCCAGAGTCACATAATCCCGACGAACACAAACACACGAACGAATTGGGGGGCCCGAAACACAGTTAGCAATTTACTGTATTGTATTATGTATGAATTTCCCTGTGTGTGTGGCATTACATCTTCCATGTTTTTTAAAGCCCCTCTTTCCCGCTGATCCCATAAAAAACGAACAAAAGAGAAGCTTAAAAGTCCTTGCATTTGCTACAGTTATACACACGAATGCACAAGATTCTACAACTTTAGAACTTTAGATTTCTGTCAACTATTTAAAAAAAAAATCAATGCCATTCACTTTAGGTTTCTTCGGTTTTTTTTCTTGCATTTTCACCAGCACTTTTTTAGGTTTTACTTCTTTTTTCAATAGAACATTGCTCGAACCTTTTTGTTGTTTGAAAATTATTGAAATATCATTTATTATATGTATTCATATATTCACGCGCTTATTTATTTATACTTATGTATACGCATTGAATTTATTTGAACGTTAAAAGTTTAGTTTAGCTTTGCTCGTTGTTTTTATTTTAATAATTTTCATTACTTTTTGCCATCTACTTTGTCTATTTTATTTTATATATTTTTTTTTGTGTTGTAGTGTAGAAAAAATTAAAAACGCGCCGTTGGTATAAAAATGTCTTTCAGCTAATGCGATTTTAACGTTTTGCATGCGAACCAACAACTATTTTGGCCAAGTGCGCGATGCCAAAGCAGAAGCTCTCGCTCAGCATCCGAAATACGATGGATGCCGATGCTTTCTCCGAGATACTCGTACGGCGAGATACTCGCACTCAGAGATTGTTGTACCTTGAGATACATCTGACGGTGGGCGGAAGCGAGATGCAGATACAATCGGATGGTTCCTGCTCATTGTTTTGATGCTGGCGCTTGCGCCATCATCTCTCCGGGAATTGCCAGATTCAAATACGGCGGGATGCCACTCACAGTGGCCGTTTTGGCGCGCATTTTCAAATCTGTTTTTCCGACCCATCGGTTAGGGGTAATTGGGTTGCTAAGCCGGCGTTTATTTATGGCTTCACTGGAAGCCTGAAATTCCAAATCGGGCACAGCCACAATCAGCTATCACGTGAAGAACTCGCGTGTTCGAAAAGGCAGCGGCAGGCGGATGCGGCAGGCAGACCAAACGAGCCCAGCGATCTCGCATCGATTGCGGGAAGCGGGAAAAGACGGTCTGGCAGGCAAGCGACGCCGGCGACCTGTGATAACGAGTGCCGCTGAAAAACAACAGATTTCTAATAATATCTACAGTGGACACTCGCCGACTCAGAGAGCTAATGCCGAGATTCTAGAAATTTTAGGTAAGAAAAAATATAGCCCAATTAGATCTAAAACTGCATGATGATGATACAGTTTCTAACGAATTTTTAAGAGAGAGGCTTTAAAAAATTCATCGTCGAACCGAACAAGTTTTTGATTCGTTACGTAAATACAATGATACAAGTATCCGCATAATTAATGTTTAGTTTTTTAATCCCTTTATCCGTTTATTCGTTTATTAACTAAATTCCATATAATTGTATAATAAATTTTTGCTTGAGCTATAACCAAACGTGTAATTATATTTATATTATTATATTTAATATAAGCTGTACACATATCTCGTACAATCACTTCTTATAACAAGTATCAACAGAAATTCTACAAAGAACTACCTTTAAAAGATCGCAATCTAAAGATAATTTATTGTGATAATTACCTTCCTATGGAAACATTAAACATCTACATAATTTATATTCCATTTTAAACTCAAATGCTAAATATTTGTACAATAAATTGATCCTTGAAACATTGTGTGGACGCTGTAAAAACACCTTTGAAACCAACCTCTCAATAACAATGAGTTATTGCGCCAAGTGTACAATCCCTAATGACCCTAGCTGGTTTTCTATTTTTACCTAAGGTTTCTTCCGAAGAAGGTTCTACTGTGCACCGTTCCCTGCCTTCAAAACAAAACCGGAGATCACCCAAGGCAGCGCGCCTTTTCCTTTATCAGCCGGCCGTCAGGTCGATGGCGGCATAGTGTTATGAAATCTCGGACCTGCCATCCGAGCGCTATAAATATCGCTGGTCTCGTGCTAACGACTATCAGTGGCTGAGAAAACGTGCCGGGCAGCGTACAGCCAGCTCGGAAACTCAAAAAAACGGAAAAATGAAGCTGCAGTTCTTGATTTTCCTCGGCCTGAGTGCCCTAGTCATTGGAGGAGGTAAGCACACGTTGAATTTGTATAAACAGCACAGCAAACTAAACCAACCAACAGTGCCCACAGAAAAGTCACACGATGCAGAGAGGCGTATGCATCCGGTATTCTCCTTGATGGGATCCGGATCGGCATTTAATGGTCGCTCCAAGCGAGCCATGCCCCAGATCGTTTTCGATGCCCTGAGGGCGGAGGAACGCTACGCCGAGTACTGGCAGGGATTGGCATCTCAAACGCTGGACCAGCAGCTGGACAGCAAGATGCGATTGAACACCCAGCTGGCCAGGAATGTGATGCTCTTCATTGGCGACGGAATGTCCATACCCACGATCACCGCGGGACGAGTTTATCTGGGCGGCGAAGAGAAGCAGTTCGCCTTCGAGAAGTTTCCCTATGTCGGTCTCAGCAAGACCTATTGTGCCAACATGCAGGTGGCTGACTCTGCCTGCACTGCCACCGCCTATTTGGGTGGTGTCAAGGCCAACTATGGAACTATTGGAGTAAGTGCAGCGGTGCAGTTCAAGGATTGCCAAGCGCAGGCGCAAACCGCCCACCACGTCTCATCCATTGCGGCATGGGCCCAAAAACAGGGAATGGCCACGGGTTTGGTGACCACAACATCGGTGACCCATGCCTCGCCCGCTGGCGTGTACGCCCACCTGGCCAACCGAAACTGGGAGAATGACGCCGAGGTCGTCAAAGACAATGGTGACCCCGATCTGTGTCCAGATGCGGCTGTCCAGCTGATAAACAGCCCAGTGGGTCAAAAACTCAATGTGATAATGGGCGGTGGTCGCGAGAATTTCCTGCCCAAAAGCGCAACAGACTCAAGTGGAGCACCTGGTCGCCGGTTGGATGGACGCAATCTCATCGAGGAGTGGAAGAGTCAACACACGAATAGCGCTCGTTATGTGGAGAATCGCAGGGAGCTGCTCAGCATGTCCAATCACACCTCTCGGGTGTTGGGCTTGTTCGCCCCCTATCACATGGCCTACCATCTGGATGCCAGTCCCGAAGAGCAACCCAGCCTGGAGGAGATGGTTCAGACGGCCATGGATATCCTGGAACGTCAGAGTGCAGGACGTGGCTACTTCCTGTTCGTGGAGGGCGGACGCATCGATCATGGCCACCATGACACCCTGGCTTTGAGGGCCATCGATGAGACGGCGGAGTTCGACAAGGCGGTAAGGTTTGCCAGGAGCCACACGAGCACGGATGACACACTGATTGTGGTCAGTTCGGATCACTCACATACCATGTCGCTGGCGGGATATTCAAGCAGAAAGAACGATATCTTCGGTATAAATGACGGACAGCTGGCGGCTGATGATCTGCCGTATGCCACCCTGAGCTATGCCAATGGACCAGGCTACGATAGTAACTACCTCAGGGAAGGAGGTGCTGTTAGGAGGAAGAATCTGAGGGCTATTAACATGAAGAACAAGGACTTTATGTTCCCCAGCACAGTTCCCCTGGAATCGGAGACGCATGGCGGCGATGATGTGGCCGTCTTTGCCAGTGGACCTTATGCCCAGCTTTTCACTGGAGTCTACGAGCAGCACTTCATTCCGCACGCCCTCGGTTACGCCTCATGCCTCAGTGATCGTAACATGTGTGTGGATGGGGGCATGGTCAGAAGACCACGCTGAGATCAAAGCTCAAATTGAATTTAGGGAGTCTCAAAAACCACTGTATTATTCTCCATTGATAGAGAAGCCACTAATTATACCATAGTTTAAGGGGGGAATTAAAATAAAGACTTAATAAGTGGAAAGAGCTTACTGTTTCTTATTTGGTCTGGGATTTCAAAATGTTAATGTGTTTAAATTCGAAAATAAAAACAATGTTAGCTTCAATAAATTTTAAAGTAAATTCTGGACTTAAGTACACTGCATAGAATAATATTTTTTGAGCAAACACTATAATTTGTAGAATCTTTGGATTAAGATGTAGACTGATTGACATTTTAATGTTTATTCAACAACCCATTTGAAATAGGTATAGGTTCATATTTCAATATGCACTTTTAAATTTGATAGGCATTTGATTTTGACTGACTAAGTATCGATAGTTGTTTCGCGCCAAGCAGCGAACGGTCCCACTATTAGCAAAGCCAAATTTATAAAGTTATCGATAGCCGTATTACTAATAAGTTATCAGGCTTGGTTCTGCACCAAACTAACTTTACTCAAAATGGTTAGTGTCCTTACTTAATTTACTTTACATTCAATTGATTTATTATTTTAAAAAAATAACAGTTTTTATAAGAAACGATGGAAATTGGTAGGTTGTGGATTCACTAATTAATTTGGTCAGAAGCCAATTAAATTAAAAAGTAGAAGCACTATTAGTGACTAGGGTTTTATTGAAATGTACAATGGGTCTACATGATTGCCAAATGGATATAAATTCAATTCTTTATCCATTAATATGTATATGATGTATATTGGTATATCCTTTTCATTTTGTGTTCACTTTTATTTCTCCTTTTTACAAGTAATGCCCTTTGGTTGCATGTAAAATATATGGTTTTCACACAAGTGGCACTTAAATAATAAGAACTTAACGTTAGATTTTCTACACAGTTTCTTTTTTTGCGAAAACAAAGCACAAATAGTCATACGAATTAGTTACATAGTACATTACGCATAATAACAATATTAAACATTAGGCATACACTTAGTTCACAGTAATGTGCACGATGGCTTGGACGGCGTCTTTGGTTTCCGCTCAACGGCTCGAACCGCCTCCTCGAAGACCTGTTGCAGGTTCTGCTTCTTTTTCGCCGAGCACTCGACCAGGTTGGAGGCGTGTATCTCCTTGCGCAATCGCTTGCCCTCCTGAAACATCCAAAGAAAAATGTAAGCATAATAATCGTAAGATTCAAATATCAACTAACCTGTGTGGTCACGAACTTCTCCGAGTTGGGGATGCGCAAGTCCAGTTTTGTGCCCACCAGAACCACGGGAACGTTAGCTGAGAAGTGACGGATCTCGGGCCACCACTTGCTCTTCACGTTTTCGAACGAGGTGCGGCTGCTGATCGAATAGCACAACAGGAAACAGTTTGTCTGGGGTGGAAAATAAACATGCAATCGATTAGCAACGGTTAGCTCTAACATTCCTACACAGAAATGGAAACAAATCTGGACTCTAAAGCAGCCTAAGAAGAAGAAAATGCATAACGTAAACCATTAAAACTCGTAATATTCTTTGATCCGTTCTCTCATCCTCATGTTAAACTATAAGTAGGTTATAAACTAAACATTTTCATTACATTTTTTTGATTCCAAAAATACTTTAAGTTAACTTTAAAGACAACTATTGAATCATAGTTTTTTAAAAGCCATCGGGCAAAAATAATGTTATTGGTTTAAGGGTTAACCTTAAGGTTAAAGCAATATTGTTCTGACAAGCCGCGCCTTTAGGTAGGCAATACATTTACTAATTGGGAAATGAGTATAAAGTATCTCATAGTTCCTCCTGGTTTTTTCCCTTATCATACTCACATTTGGGTAGCTCAGCGGCCGCAGTCTTTCGTAGTCCTCCTGTCCGGCCGTATCCCAGAGGGTCAGATTGTAGTCCCGATCGTCTACGGCTATGTTGCAGGCGTGATTGTCAAACACTGTGGGTATGTACTCCTCGGGAAACTCGTTCTGCGTGTAGGTTATCAGCATGCAAGTTTTGCCCACCATGCCATCGCCCACGATGGTGATTTTCAGCGGGCGTGGACTCTTCGTTATGTTCGTCGTCGTCATTCCCGATTATTTCTGTGGTCTTTGTTGGGTTATAGCTGCAAAGAGTAAAAAATAGAGGCGTTACTTGAGCTGCTGGCTTGACAGTTCAGTTCAGATCCCCGAGATTGAGATTGCGCCATTTGGCGGCAGATGTTGGTGCTCTGTGTTTATCTTGGCGCACCCACACTTTCATCCTGCGGCTGAGGCAACCGGAAATCTTCAGGCCCTGCCCCTAGCTTATTTGCAACATAAAGCAGATATCAGAACATTGTATAAACCACTCCCCTCGATCACAGAAAATTTCCTAACTACAAAAGCACAAAGCATAAGCTAGAAATATTGCTGAGTTAGTCTTTAAAATGATACTGGAGTTCTTGGCTTCCCTAAAAGGGAATATTTAGAAACATATAAACAAAGGGTTCTGTAAATAAAAGTAAAATAAAATTGTGATATACATTTTGAAAAATGCTTTTATAAAAAACAACGGGCCACCTGAATTAGCCTAGTTTAGTGTACACCCTTATCACACTTGAACTTCAAAACTTTTTAATCTTATCGACGACAGCTATAATAAAAAAGGCCACCCAACCGCAAAAGACTGGGGAATTCGAGCTTTTACGAGGGGCCAACTGTGGATTGGAATTCATCAAGCGCAATTGATTCTGCGAAATCTCTAATGGAAATAAATGTGCTTTTATGGCCGTCCGTGCTTATATAACAATTAAATAAAGGCCGGGCTAAAACTAATAGACTTTCACCATCTGTCCAGCCACAAAAACAAAGTAACAAAACCGCATTTGATTTATAAATTTGTCGTTTTTAATTAAAACTGGTTTCGTCGCTTTCGAGTTGACCCAAAACATAAACTAGATTTCCCTACCCAGCCTCCAAAACAACTCCAAATCCAAAATCAAAAGCCAATGACCCGATTTAAAAGTGAGAGATGCCGTTAGGTATGCGTATTGTGAATGGGGATTCTCGGGGTCTCCGCTTAAGCAGAAAACTCATGCGAATACCAGGAATTATTCACTGTTTGGGGTATGACTCATCAATGGACACTTGTTGATGTCTCGCACACAACGCGGTTGATTTAATTGCGAATCTCGGTTACGGAAGCGTTTATTAGAAGACCTAGACCACACTTATGTCGCTGACTCATCGTTTTCGAACTGCTTCGATCCTACCCACACCAAATTTCATCTTTAAGCCCCGCGAACTGCATCTCAAAAAAGGGAATACCAAAACCGGTTATTTTGTGTCACTTGGCAATCTTTTATCATTCACAGGTATTTAAACCATAGCAAGCTAAATATATTTTAATTAGATTTTGTTTTGTTTTCATTCGATAGTAACAAGTAAATTAAAATATTTCACTTATCAGATCGCAATAAATAAAAAACAATTAAAATATAAAATTAAAAAAAAATTATATTACTCTATTTTTAGAAAAGTCCCAACATCACAAAGAACTTGTATGCTTTATGAGATGGAGCATGCGTGAGTAATAAACATAAAATTCTTTATTGGCACGCGATCTACAGATGTTAAACTTTGACAGGGAGCACTTTGATGCTTGGGTCAACACAATTACGTCTAATCATTGATGCGAGAGGGTCTCCACTTGGGGTTAAGTGATATTCGCTTTGTGTTTCGTTTCTTTCTGATTCTGCATAAGTTAAAAAATGGAATCTTTTGAGGCAGAACTATATACAAATTACTACTTTATTTGTTATACATTTGATTGATGGAAATTCAAACCAACGTACAACCATTTAAGCATATTACATTCCAATTTTGTTAGAATGACGTTACCAAAATTTGATTCGGATGAGTTCGTGCCTGCAAAAAGGCAACAAAAATCCGCAAATAGAAACGGGTTTTTTTCGTCCAAATTAGTAAACAAATCCAGCTGAACAATCGACCATTAGGTAGCCACCAGTGCCAAAGTTTAAAAAAAACACAAACTTGGCCGGCGAACAACAACGAAACTAAATAAACAGCACACTTTTGTTTCGGCCCCTTTAGACGCATTTTAAAATATTATAAACAAACAGCTTTGGGCACTGTTTTAGTGAGTACAGAAAAGTGCAAATAATTAAGTCTTGGGACTACCGAATATTTCTATTTATACAACCAGCTGATTAAGCAATACCGAGGAAAGAAATTCGTGAATGAGTGGAAATTCCATTATGTAAACATGTGGATTAAAAAACAGGTGCGGAAACAATCGAAGCATTTCCAGGAAAGCCAAGTGAATGCCAATACCCCCCAAGTTACCCTACATGGTGCATCATAATGCATTCGGTAGTATCAGTTCTACAGCGTCGGAACACAGCGGAAACTCTTT
The DNA here is from genome assembly GCF_014743375.2 of Drosophila subpulchrella. Classification (NCBI taxonomy): domain Eukaryota; kingdom Metazoa; phylum Arthropoda; class Insecta; order Diptera; family Drosophilidae; genus Drosophila; species Drosophila subpulchrella. The sequence goes on from NC_050609.1 coordinate 10,933,105, forward strand.
ATCAAGGGGATAGCGCCTGAAACAGAAATTGTATCAAGCTCGAAATTAATACACACAATAAATTATTTAAACATAATTGCTCTCTTTTTAATACACTCCCTTGAAATATTAAGTGCACATGAGCTGCAGTCCATGAACATATCATTCCGGCTCTTTGTTATCGGCTGTCGTTCTTCTTGCGGGCTTGGCCTCTTGTAAACTTTTCATATCAAGTTACGAACTCGTCGTTCTCGGAAGACTTGCTACATTTCACACTCTCTCTTTCTTCGCATTCTGTACTGCACCGATGATTTCCCAAGATGAAAAGGTCTCAAGATTTTATTCGACTTAAGCGACACTTCTGCACTATAGATGGTGTTCATATGCAATTCAGTTGGGTTACTTCAGTTCAACCCTCGGCTTTGTGGTTTCTTATCAGTGTCTTCTTAAGTAGAGGAGTGCATCATTCAATATGTTTTGTCCTCGTATATTAAATCATCCATAAATAAATAAGTTACACAAAGGCGGATTGTCGGTTAGTCAATAAAGGAGAATTATGAGAACATTTTTACAAATGTTGATCATTGGTTTTTATTATGAGCTATCGCAAGAGTTCCGGGCATTGAATTTCCACATTTGGATTTATAAAAGAGGACTGTAATGACGAATAAGTAAAGACGTCAGTAGCAATTCTTTGGAAACTTTCTTTGGGAGATAATACAATTAATCTTTTCTTACGAAGAGTGGAATTCATTTTATAATGGAACATAAAATAATGGAGAAGAATATATTTTGATCAGAGTAAGGTTCAAATTAGCCTGTTGCTAAAGAGCCTTAAATTTAATCTTCACAACCAAAACCAGATCGAATTGGTACTCTAAATCGTCTATATAGGTACATTTCTATATAGAGAGCTATATTCAACGTCTACACCGGTGCACAAAAGTTTTATTCAGGTCTGCTTCTTGTTGCGAAAAATGTACGCATTGTATATGTGAGGGTATTTTTATGGTTTCTCGCATGGGTTTTCGTATTTATTAAACTGATTAGATAAGATAGATGTCGGTGAATGCGGTGTACATAGGGAATTGGACTTGAAAGAGCAACGGCGATAAGTGGAACCATGGCGAAAACCTATGGTTACCTGGTCAAAAAAAGCGTAACGAATCCAGAATCAAATGGATCCATAGAGATTGCAAGGGCACGAGCGGCCAATTAGTTAAATTAATTGAGGTTAATGCGAAGTATTTATTGTGCCATAGGTCGGAATGAATTGATTAGTGACAATATTGGACTGTTGGGGACGGGACTTGCGATTCACGTACTCTGTTTCCTGTGATGGCCTTTAAATGGCTGTGTAACCATATAATTGTTTGATAACTAAAAATGGTATCGGACCCATTTGGGTGGATATAGCCAGTCAAGAATCGAATCAAGTCGACTGAGAGATCCCCAAGTGAATAGGGAGAGCCCCAAAAGAGCGAGCGTGAGAGAGAGAGTTGGGATCGTAAGCTGTTTGGCATTCCAGAGCTATAGACGGATTGGATTGTTTGGGGGAATGGGGAAAGGGTTGGCGGGGGCGGTGACGTGAGCTCCATACAAAGTGACTCAGGTGATAAAGGAAAGATCACGAAGTTTACTCTTCCAGCAGTCTGTGCTAACAGTGTTTACGCCAAAGATAAATGTTGTTATTATAATCACTAGAACAACCACTGCCACAGAGCGCCCACACCATCACAAGGTCACTGGGTTTAAATCCCGTTCAATGGGGAATTTGGGGGTGAACTTAGTAGTGGGTATCGTATCCGTAGTAGATTTTCACAGGCACGTACTTATAGATACTAGGTTTTTGTACTCGTTTTTGTATTTGTATTATTCGCAATACTCAATCGAACAACACGTCTGGCGATGACGTGCGACCTGATCGCAAAGTGGCGGGCGACGAGGGTATAAAACCGGATAAACGAACAACCACAACGATCACTGGCCGAAACTCAACTGACAACTGAGCACTAGTTTCGAAACCCGCAGCGATTTCAGACTCGCAGTTCGAGTATCTCACGGATAAGCAAAGAGCGAACCAAGAGAGTGTGCTGGAGCAGCTCTCTTGGCCATTAGCTCTCGGTCTCCAATCTGCCTTATCAGTGGGTTGCTGGTTCTGGATAAAGGGTTGCCTTTAAGGGACTGTGGGTGGAGCTGAAAGAGCCATGTGAGCTGAGAGGGAAACTCTTAAAATTTTAGTTAGAAACAAAAAAGAGAGCCTTTCAATCAAATGCAAATATATTAAGGAAATTATAAATACGATGATATATTTCAGATATATCTTTTATTAATGTCACCAAATTGGTATGGGACTTATGTTTATATTTTTAAGGTCAAGATGGTAAAAATTAAGGAGTTTTAAAAATTTCTCCTTAAAATGTATTTCCGAATTTTGTACATTATTATTATTATATTATTGCATGTGACACACTTCACTGAGAACGTTTTTTCTGGTTGGGAATTTTATAATTAGTCATGAAAAGCCGCAATAACGGAATACAATTTTTTATTTTTTCTTAAATTGTTAATGCTACCCTTTAATATTAAAATCCAGAACCATATAAGTCCCTCCCCAGAAATAAACAAACTAATCTATACCGATTTATTTTAATAAATTGTTTCATTCACGCATTTACGCACAGAATAACATATGTATGAAGAATATCTTAGTCAACTTAATTATAAAGAGAACGATTAATTCAAGCTATAAGTACGCCTAAGTTAAACGTCTTGACTTGCGCTCATAATTTCTGAGAAATGCGACTATCTAAAAAACTACGTTACTGCTGCAAGTGCGTATTCCAAATCCGCTTGCTTAATCTTGCAACTTGAATATGTGCTAGTAATTAATCAACGACGTACGACATTCCGCCAGTGCGAGCCGCCAGACTCGGGCTTTATGTTTGGCCGATGTAAACGGTAATTAGGAACCAAGACCGCCTTTCTGGTATAACCAAAAATGTTGCGTTCACTGCTGTAAATGAGTTCAATTAAGCGACACGTTGATGGAGCATTACGTTAATTAGAATTACATGTCACTCCCGTACAAGGAACTAAAGGTCATCGTGACAAAGGCTGCGACCTCAAAAGTCGGCCGGCCACAGCAAAGAGAAGCGCCGGAAAATTATTAATAAATATGAGTTTGGAGCAGTGCCAATTAGGGATAGCTACTTATGCCGGCACATGAGCAACATGTGTGCCCCTTGAAAAAAAACAAGAGGTCTGCTGGAAGAGTCTCGAAAAACGGGGATTGTTCCAAAATAATATGTGCAGGTGCGGCTCCAAGGAGCACTTAAAGAAACAATTCAATCTAGCTGGGAAAGTTGGCGAGGCTATCAAGGTTGCAAGGTTAAGAGCTCCTTGCACGGCAAAGAATCAAATTCGACGAGGGAAAGGGCGATTAAGAATAGCACAAGGCGACACCAGACCAGATAATGTTGCATTTCCCGTTTCCGGTCGCGTTTTGCCTGCCAGCTGAGTTGAATGTATTGGCCTGGATCGGAAGGGGGGTGGACCGTGCTATTTCTGAACAGCACTCATATTATATCTTATCTTACGGACGGGGTCTGCAACAGCAAGTCATGAGGGTGAGAGCTGGAGTGACAAAAACAAATATTGCAAGATCCAATAACAATCCTAAATGTTGGTTCTAGTTTGTAATTCATTTGCTATATATAAAATATATCATCATTTAGCATTATACGACTTGTTGTAATATAAAGAAATTACGCTTTTCTTTTTGATGGTTCTATTTAAACATTACAAAGATAAATAAATGATTAAAATACAACATTTACATTTTCTAGCCCGCTTTAAAATACAGAGTGCCATAACATTTTAAATTAACATAATTTTAATTGTTTATGTACGCCGAATCGGTAACTTGGGAACAAATCGTTTTAAGGATTGTGTGGAATTCCGAACAAGGGAGATCTCTTAATAAAATTCAACTATAAATGTAAGGAAATATTAAAAAAATGTTTTCTGTTCAATTAAATTTTTTGAATATTTTTTAGCAAATCTATGTGGATAAATAGTATTGTCAAAACACAAAACTAAAAATAAGCTTTATTAACTCGTTGTTAAGAATTCTTTATTTTAAATTCAAGCCAAAAACAAACATAAAAGTTACATTTATTTTTTAGCAGATCAAAATCCGAAGTAGATTACAAAATGTATTGAATATTTTTCAAAATATATTTTATTTTAAAATTTTCGTGTCACGACTTGCATGGCAAATTTTATAATCGATAACTTTATCTTGCTCATCACTAACGGTACTGGGTGCTCACAACATTTGAGTAAAATTTGTTTAAAACTACAAAAAATGCCCGAAAGCGACGTGACTAAAATGAAGGTAAGGCCAGGGGACCAAAAATGAGAGGAACTGCAATTGAGAGCGTGTTTTCCAGGTGGCAGATTTGAAGCGGGAGCTCAAACTACGTGGGCTCACTGTGAACGGAAACAAGACGGAACTGCAGGACCGCCTGCAGACAGCTCTGTTGGAGGGTGACATTTCTCTGGAGGATTCGGCCATAGCAGATGCCATCGACGACGACGATGTGTCCCTCACGGACGAGGATGAGCACAAGCTGCTGGGCGACGAGAACGACGATGAGCTACTCAAGAGTCCGGTTAGCACACCCACGACGGTGGCCATTCCGGAACTGCTGGCGGAGGATAAGACGGCAACGGATGCAGCTCCGGCTGGGCCAGCCAAGAAAATAGTGCTTAAGCGAAACAATTCCCAGCAATCCACGGGTACGGCGGCCAGCACGGGGACAACGCCGTCCAAGGAGAACGAGGCACCCGCCACAACTGCTGGCGATTCCACCGAGGAGACGCCAACCAAGAAGCACAAGCCCATTGTGGTGGGGCCGAAAACGGAAGGAGAGAAGCCATCCGGCGACAAGAAGCTCACCCAGTTGACCGCCCAAGAGCGGTTGGAACTGCGGGCCAAGAAGTTCGGCATCACACCAGTCGCATCCCCAGCTGTTTCCACCGCAGCATCCACAGTTGCCGCAGCCATCAACAAATCCTCGAGCGCCTCCATTACGGCCAACAAGGGCAACAAGGAGACGGAGGAGCAGCAAAAGGAGGCACTCAAAAGGCGGGCCGAACGTTTCGGATGCGTGGTGCCCGATAAAGCACCTAAAGCCGCAACCGATGACCGACTGCAGAAGCGGAAGGAGCGGTTTGGAGCAGGAGCAGCAGCAGCAGTAGCAGCAGCCTCTGAAGCCACCTCGACGGCCACAACAACGGGATCAAAGGATGCCTGGTCGGAGAAGGCGCGCGCTCGCTTGGAAAGATTTAAAATAGCACCGGCCGCAGAAGCCACCAAATAAGGCCACAAAAACAAATCACTTAGGCAGGCAATTATGCATTCATATATATTGAACCCCAAAGCCACCAATGCTTGTAGTAATTAAGACTAAAATTTCAATAAAAGTACATCTCAGCGTGACAGTGGACACTTTCAGGGGTTTACATATTTTTATTGGTTTTAATTCAATAACTTAAAAATATTTTGAATCGCGTCTTCAGATTTATTGGGGATTCTTCATTTTTTTGGAACGTCACAATCATAATATTAGTATAATAATATGCGTATATATATAAAACTTTTACAAATATGTGGGTGCATTCGTTTGGGTGAGCTCTTCGTGCCTTCGATTACAATAATTTCGGTATTGCGCGTGAAATAAGGAAAATCGGCTCGTTGGTCATCTGAGGATGTGTGGTCAATGCTTAAAGTTTTGATTGGGGCCAAGAACCGAGGAATTCGGAACTTAATTGCCAGACTTAAAAGTAAGTTACTTTAATGTTGCGCCCATCCAGACGGGAACCATCCATGAGCGCTGAAAAAAGGCTCGGTTTAGTAAATTGAAGGAATCTATTAGGGAATATTAATTACCTATAGCCAGCTCGGCATCGCGCTCTTTGAAGAACCGCACCACGCCCACATCATTGCCGCGGATCTCAGCAAACTTGACGTCTCCAATCTCACGGAACTTGTCGCGCAACGTCTGCCAGGTGCAGCTCATTGGAACGTTCTTGATAATGATGGTGTCCGACTTGCGGGACACACCGCCAGCATTGCCGGAGCCAACGTTAGAGTTGCCCACGTTGCTGCCGCCACCAAAGAGGTCCAACTGGTTGCCGGAGTTGTAGTCGTTGCTATCCACTCCGCCTCCTCCATTGCCGCCGCCGACTCCGCCGGAGCTGCTGTAGGCATTGTAGCCAACGTTTCCGGAGACGCCGCCACCGCTGTAGTTGTTTCCGGAGCTGTAGTTGTTGCCACCACCACCGCCGCCGCTACCGCTGCTGTAGTTGTTTGAAAGGCCCACGTTGCTAGGTGCCAGGTTGTCATCGTTTCCAGAGTTGCCCAGATTGAGACCCAGGTTGTTCAGCGAAGAAGTCAGCAAGGGGTTGGATAAATTGCCTCCCTGGTTTCCAAGGTTGCCAACCACGGCGGCCAAAAGGCTGGGATTGAGATTGTTCAAGTTTAATCCGCCGGTGCCAGCATTATTGCCCAGGCTGGGCTTCTGCACCGGGGCCACAGGTGATGGCTGCACCGCCGCATGATTGCCGAACATCACGCCGGTCAGATTGTTGAGAAGATTGGTGGTGGCGTTGCTAACGGCACTGCTGTTGGGCTGGCTACCCACTGATCCCAGCTGAGATCCTTGCTGCGGGTTGCCCAGCAACTGGCCCTGGCTCTGTCCACCGTTGGGCAGATTGTGAGCCACGTCCTTTAGCGGCTCCCCATTGGGTCCCAGGCCGATGCCAACTCCACCCAAACCCTCGGGCAGCTTGACGCCTTCATTCTTGTCCGGAATGCGGTCCAGGCGCACGGTCATGCGACGATCGAAGAGCATCTGACGATCCAGCATAGAAATGGCCTGCACAGCCTCTACGGGATGATCGTACTCGATGACAGCAAAGCCACGGCTGTTGCCCTCCTTGTCCAGCGAAAGATCTACGCTCTGCACTTTGCCGGCCAGCTTGAAGACCTGCTTGAGCTTCTTGTTGTCCACCTTGTAGTCCAGCTGCAGGTAGTTCAAGAGAAAGATTAGCAGTGTATCAATACGATGGCTTAGCCACTGAAATGGTTTCGAAAGGTGACTATGCTGATTCAAACCACTGTCTTTGACAAAACCACGCGGCAAAGCTATGCTGACGATAGATGAGAATCTCAGGAGAGTCAGTCCAGCACATGTGCCTAGAAACCAAATGCAATAGCCCAAGACGACGTCGAATTTCGTTAAACCTTTAGCTGCTTCATATTTATAACCCAATTAAAAGGAGTAGTCTTTGCGGAAAATTCATATGTGAGGAGCGTGAAAAAGGCAAAACACTGCAACCAACAAACCGTCAGGGAACTTTCGAAGTCATTGCTGCTGCAGACGTACCAATTTGTGTTAAACAAGTAAATTAAAATGTTTTTCAATTGACAATTTTGAATAGCCCAATTTTAAGTGGCCAAACAAGTAACTTAGAAGGGGTAAAGCAGACCCAAAGTTTGAACAGCTTAGACCCACTAAAAGTATAATGTTTTGAAAAAATGAAGAGTGTACAGCCATCTGGAAATAATTTGTGCACTTAAAATCGATTGCGTCGTCTGTCATTTTCCTAGGTTAAGTTATCCACAGTTAATTAGCGACTTGCACTTCCGTCCCTTGAAATGCATACATAAATTCGAAGTAGGAAAGGAACCCAGGGAGAGGATCCGGAGGATTATTGTAACCTTAGATACAACCAAGACAAGTAAACCAATTCCTCCCTGAAGATGTAATCTATTTGGGTTATAAATACGAAGCAGAGACCCCGTAACAAGAACAAAACGCAGCATATTTGTAGTGTGGTCCGGGTCCAGTTGAATACTATACATAGGATTATTGGAATTTTATAATACAATATACTCACATTAGCAACAAAAACCTTATTATGCAAAGGTCCACTTATGCCAAGACTCTCCAAAAACGAAGCAGAAAGCCCATACAAATTGTAATTCGACGAATTATTATAATCATTTGACATCATGTTAAAATTATTACGCCCAGATCTAGAAAAAGAGAAGCCAGAGTTCCAGAGAAAAATCACAAAGAGCACAGGTAAGCTTCAGCTACGGAAGAGTGGGATGCCAAGAGCCGCAGGATCTTCAGACACGTTCAATAGTTTACCTTCTGATAACTGACCCAATTTCAAATAATATGCACCTTCAATGCAACTTTTTACCTTAAAATACGTCTATACATTAATACTTTGTATTCTTTTCTGGGCTATACGACTGCGACTTCAAATATTTAGTATGTATCAATTTTCCGATGTATCAGTTTAAAACTTAATCACAGCCATTGGTTTTTCAAACAGAATCTCTTAAAAATATAAATTGTTGCCAAATTTCACGCTTATTAGTAATGACACCAAAAAATCCTCTCCAATTGCTTTGAACACCTTTCACAACCAAGTCCAAAATCCAAACAGTGCAGGGACAGTTAGCTGATAAATAATTCATCGGAGGCTTCGTTCGAATTCGCATTATTTAAAGAATAACTCTACTAAGAGAACTTCGAAGATTGTGGTTTAATACAGATGAAATCGACTGAGTGTCACCACCGATTATCTATTTGCCTTTCTTTAGAATAAATGCAAAAATCCAATTTTTATCACTTAATAGAAATATTCAGCATATATAGAATTATTATACCTTGCTTACTTAAATAAACGATTAGTTAGTAAATAGAAAAGCGAGCAATAAAAGCTTAAAGGAACCTTAATTAAATCGGAGTGTGACAGTTATCCAACAGTTTCCAGATAAATACAAAAACGGCAACTGATAGATGCAAATATCCTAGGATCTACAACTGGTCTATATTGAATTTCCATTAAATTGAATAATAAATGTTTCTAAATCAGCTGGTGGGTAATAAATTCGAAATCAACCACTGAAAGATTCAATATTTTGCGAACTATACTCGAAAATACCTCACACTAAATAATTCATTTCAATGCCGAAACCGCAGTCGTTGATAAATATGCAATAGAAACCACTGCCAGCTGGGAAGTTTTGAGAATTGGGTAATTTATGCGTGCTACGAACTCTGCTTTCCTGCTCCAGAACATCGAAAGAAGTACACATACAGGATATTAGCATAAAGGGGGTACTCACAGTCTGTCGTCGTCGCGGCGAGAGAAGCCGCGATCGCGGTCATCCATGTGGTCGCGGCCACCGCCGCCGCCTCCTCCGTTGCCGCCATTTCCGCCTCCTCCACCGCCACCGCCGCCTCCACCACCACCGCCTCCGGCTCCATCCCGGACGATCCGACCGTACTGATCGCGCTGCTCGCCGTGATCCTCCTTGACCACCAGCTCGCGGCCATTCACCTCGTAGCGGTTCATCTTCTCCATGGCCTTCTGCACATTCTCCGGATCCTTGAACTCCACGATGCCACAACCACGTGCCTTGCCGCTTTCGTCGAAGAACAGCTGCACGTACTCAATGGAGCCGACGATGCGGCGGAACAGATCCTTCAGATCCTGCCAGCGGTAGTCGTAGGGAATGTTCGAAATGTACACCCGGCAATTGCGACGTTCGCGACTCCGGTCGCGGACATTGTTGCCGCCGCCGCTGCCTCCCCCGCCGCCACCGCCTCCCTGGTTTCCACCGGCGTTTCCATTGCCATCCGCGTCCGAGAAGCGGGAGCCACGTGCTCCCCGCACTCGACGATCGCGCTCCTTCTCGCGGTTCTCCACCGAGTTGCCTGCGTCCATGTTCATTTTGTTGACTGCAAGGGAACCCCAAAGCGGTTGTAGTATTTGTGATATGTGAGGTAGTACACACCCGAAGCGGCGTCAGCGAAAACAAAATGGCGACCGCGTCAATGGACCTTTCGGCCGAATGTTCTTTTTCACCGTGGTAATTTACCTTTCTGCTGGCAGTTAAATTAGCAATTGAAGAGCACTCAATGCTCGTTTTTCTGTATTCCCTGCTTACGGCGAATATAGTTATTATGCAATTGAAGTTTTTATGAGTTTACAATTTCGGAGATCAATTGAAAAACGCACAGAATCTTTTCTGTCACAGACCAGTGTGACCGGACCTAAGATAAATACCATAATATACCATTTCAGATTTTGAAAATAATATTTATATACCAACAAAATAAAAAATGAAGGGTATTCCCGAAATCGTTAAATGTTTTTTCAAATTCTTTTTGATTTCAGTTTTCCGTACATATTGTATTTTCAGCCTTTATGAAATTCAATCCTGAAAAATCACAAAAAAAGCCTCATGTTTCTGCTTTAAAGTACAGTTCTGGCCAGTAACTTTAAATCAAATTGGGGAGTGTTTTATTTTTACTGTTTCTAAGCTTTCAAATTATTTTATACATTAACTAATAAAAAAAAATATTAATGTTTCAAATCTCATTGAACAGTTTTAAACTAATTTCCTGTTTGTTCTTTCAAAAACCCCGACTACCGATCTCCATCTAATTTTCAGGATCCATCATTATTAATTATGTCGAAAAAAGCAAGGAGACTAAAAAAGTCTTTAAAATTAATATTTTTTCAAAAATAAAGTACACTCTTAATGATTTTATTAATTATGTTAAAAAAATGATTTTTTAGCGAATTCATTTATTTAAAAATTTAAAAGCAATTATAATTCGATTTAAATTTATTTAAAAACTCTCAAATACTAAACATGTGAGCTGCTTTTTGTGATGCTCTGCATCGAGATGGCATCAACGACTAGTAAATGAAAAGTACATTCACACGTGAAATGCAATTAAATAATTAATAAAAACACCGCTCGGTGGCAGTTGTGGCACTTTCATGGCTTAGCACTCTTCGTTTAAGGGCGTGCCCTATCTGCTCACAGCTAACTGATAGGCCACCTCAAAGGCCTGTCCCAGGGTCATAATGATTTCCTTGGCCAGCTCCTGTAAATTATAGCTCGTTAGTAAAGGAGGGGTTTTTACTAAATATAAGTTACGAACCAAGCTATCCACCATAAATACGTGGCAATAATGCAGATCCTGCTCTTTGGTTATGTAGGCAAAGTAGCGCAAATCTTCCGAGTCCTGGCACACACAATTGATGTTCTCAATGTCATGGCAGCAAATGGCAGTCTAAAAAAGTATAGTTTAAATATCTGTTTATCAAGCGACGAAAATATCAACCTTTTTCTCATGATCTATGAACTTGACGCCGACGCAGGAGACAGCAATGTCCACATTCAGGCGCGTCGGGAGATTTGCAGCTTTCAGATACTTTGTGGAAGTGGTGCAGTTTTCAAGCAAACTGAAATCACTGACACTCGCCGCCGACTTCATGCTCTCATCAATCTTCAGTTTCAGGATGGATTTGCGTGTTGAAAGGGTGCCCTGCAACTTGCGAATTACAGTCGAGCCTAGATACTGTAATTTATAGATTAGTTTTAGCTTTATAGTAATCATATATTATGGTAACCCCATTAGAAAGTATACTCACAAACAAAGTATATCGTATTTCGCCATAGATCAGTGTGTATGGCGAGTGGCACCAATTTGAAGCGGATCCCTGTTTCCTGCCCAGCAGCAATTCCGCCGGATCCCGTATGTGCAAGGATTGTCGAGAATCTTCCGAAGACAGACTTGGTGGGTCTTTGATCAACTTCTCAGTTTCCTTATCCACCGTGGACACTTCGTTACCAATATTCTCAAAAATCGTTTCGATTTCGGCCCACTCTCGAGAGGCGCTAAAGTCTTCTCCCAATGCAGAGCACCTCTGCCTGGATAGGCTACGTCGATGGTTTTGGGCATGTGCCGACCTCACCATGCTGGGCGATCGCAGAAACTCCCGATCCTCTGGCCCAGAACCTTTACCATCGACCACATCCGAGGACAAGTTTAAAGTGGATCCCTTAAAGAGTCCAGCGAAGGGGTTATCAGCCACGAACTCCTCCACCAGGTCGGAACCCACCGAGTTGGTGGTCCGCGGGGATTCCCCCGACTCCAGTAAGCTATCTTTCCGCAGCGTAGCCGGCTGTATGAAGTCAAAGATTGTGCGCTCTGCCTCTGTGACCGTGGGTGGCGGATAATCCGGCGTGGGTGAGTGTCGAACCAATCGCAATTTGCTGCCATTACCATTGCTGTTATTGTTATTATCCACAGCTGTCGCGCCACTGCCTTCTTCTATTGGCACCAGATTCGCATAGTCGTTGTATTCGCCGTTTATTCGAGTGCGTGGTTTAGGAATTGGAGGAGCCGGCAGCGTCATCTCCACATATGAAGCCACTGCTGGTTGACGCACCGCAGCTGTAAATGGACACAAAGCCAGATGTTTATTTCATTGACTCACTATTTAGATCACATTTTGTTGTCTGTGAGTGTATACTCTATAATTAAACTGTTTACCAAGACTAATAACTGAAACATTTAACTTTTTCGAAGATTTATAGCTTAATAGTATAGTAAAATCTTTCGTTGTTAATACTTACTTATACATTTAAATGGTGCTTTTTACTCACAGTTGCTACTGGTGCTGGCTGAGTTATCATCGCTCGTGGAGTCGTTCTTCAGCAGATTAATGTACTCATACGATCTAGAGGGAACCGATCCGTTGGAGATATCGCCGCCAGTCCGAAAGCTGGGTAGGACGGGTTGCTTATACACCGGCTTGTAGCTGATCCACAGATCTCCGCCATCCGACCGAATGTCGTCCATGTTGTCGCAGGACCTCTGCTGCACAATGGGCTTCATTGGCAGGTAGTTCTCAGGCGTCTTGCCGAAAACGTCCAGCGAGCTTAAAGAGTGCGAAAGTCCGTTGGCTTGATGATCTTGCTTTCTACTTGGCGAGGGGTGAGTAGGTGGTTATGGAAGAGAGACCAGACCAGTTAATTGAAGAGACGCACAACCAATTCTGAAGTTGATTCTGATGAGTGCAAGGGCTAGTGGGCGTGGACATGAGAGTGGGTACGAGTGCGAGAGGGATGAGTGCGTTTTCCGAATGACATGAGCTGCGGGCTAAGTTAATTAGGGTCAGCAAAGATGTGGGTGTGTGGCTCAGTGTCGCAGTGCATGGTGGTGATGGGCTTACTTCCTCTGCCTGGGCGGCAGCTTCAGTCGCTTCGAGTTCTTCTCGTACAGCCGCTTCGGCAGCGACTGTGTGCCGTTTTCCACAACAACTGGCTTCTGCTTTTCCCTCGCCGCTTGGGTGAACTCTGCAAAAGATCGTGGGTGTTGGGGGTTAAAAGGAACCATTAGAATATGATCAACTTGGCCAGGTTTATTAAACAAAGTCAGTTGTTAAATTTTCAAGAAGTTCTATTTCTTTCTTACTGACTTACAAAGCTTATAATCATCATTAGGAAAAGAATAATATCAGTTACAAATTTTTCAATAAATTTATAAATGATTTCAAAACTTTATCTAAATAATGTGCCTTTTGTTTATAAATATAAATTCTAATAAAGATAAGCAATTACAGCAAGAAAACAGAAGCGAACTCCTTGTTTATGTGTGTTTTCGATGGAAATTACTTATACGCACCAGTGATGGCGCCCACAATGTCGTAAGTCACATGTGGCGGATAATCGGAGAGAATGTCCAGGGCTGTGCGTCCGTTCCCATCGGTGGCATGCACGTAGATCCCAGCCTTGAGCAAAGTGACCACCACGGACTTTTTGCCACAGAGAGCGGCCTCATGGAGGGCGCTGCCGGCGTGGGTGAGTATATTGACATCGACTCCGGCTGCCAGCAGCGTCTCCACCACCTTCTTGTGCCCATTCCGGCTGGCCAGGTGCAGGCAAGTATGCGTGAAGATGTGCTTGTTGTGCGGGCAGCCCAGCAGATCCTCTTCTTCCGCATCAAATCGCTTGTACGGTAATATCAGGTCGGGACAAACGCGCAGCAGGGTCTGCACCACCTGCAGACGGCCAAACTGGGCAGCCAAATCCAGAGCCGTTTGAAAGCTATCGTTGCGTATGGCGGGATCGGCGCCATAGGACAACAGGATGGCCACCACGGCATTGTGACCGTGCTGGGCTCCCGAGTGCAGGGGCGTCTCGTTCTCGATGGTCTGGGCGTTGGGATTGGCACCAGTGGGAGTGTGCATCAGCAGCATTTTGACGATATCCTGGTGGCCCGCCCAGGCGGCCAGGAAAAGGGGCGTGGAGCCCCGGATATCGGGCACATCCAAAAGGGCGTTGTGGGACAGGAGAAGCCGCACAATGTTGCTATGGCCGTTCAGACAGGCGTGGTGCAGCGAGGTATAGCCATTCATGTCCTGGCAATTGATGCTGGGACTGCGTCGAAAGCTGAAAAAAGATGAGTTGGTTAGCGTGAATAACAGGTTCATATTAAACAGGTGCTACTGATGACTCACCTGGACAGCGGTCCATGACGTTTGCTCGAGTGCTCCAGCAGCTTGTCCACCGTCTTAATGTCGCCGCCTCGCGATGCCTCCAGCAAATGCTGATCCTTGCCCATTGCTCCTCCGGATCCTCCAAGACTAGGTATCTACAGGGGCAGAAAAAGAACACATGTCAGGTTGTTTTAGCTGGTGCTCCGATTCCAAGAGAATGAGATCATCGCGAGCACACAGAATACCACCGCCCCACCCCCAGCCCCAAGAATCAGGTGGCGGGCGGGCGGAATCAGCTGTTTGGCCCTAGCACGCACACACTCGCACGCGCATAGCTCGCATTTATTTACACGAAATCTAAATAAACATTCCAGCGAAACGCACGAAATTGTTATTGTTGATTATAGGGCTGAACGGTGGCTCCGCCTCTTCCAAGGTCACTCAACGGCATTGGGCTACTCCAATTGGAATTTCCAATCCGCCAACTATCTTTTATCTTTTAGTTTAAATTTACCGGCTATGTCGACGTCCGTTTCGAAAGTGTACAGCCATAAACGAATCACTTATTTGCCTCCGCGATAAGCAATTAATAAAGTTGCGGACTGAACTTTATTTACGTGCAGCGCCGATCTAGCCAGGGCTAGTGTTAGGAAACAACCAAACTAAGCAATTGTTCGTTACTAATTGGTTAGAGGTGGGAGCACGGGTGTCACGAGCTACCAGTGCTGAGCACCATAAATTGTTGGGTTTTTATTTTAATCTTGATGTTCAGCAAATTGAAACGAAGTTACTGAGGTGACCAATTAACTTTTAGTTATTTATGTTACACGTATTTAGAGATTACTAAATGTTTTTTAAATTTTATTTTCGAGACTTTTGTTTGTAAAGTAGAAACCGCGTGAAATAGCCAAGCTACCACCACTAACACGACCCAGCCGATAGTTGCCATTGCACATCTCTATCTGCACAAGCCAAATTTTTAATTTTCCCTGGCAAGATTCACGTTTCTCCCGAAAATTTGACCCACAAAACAATGGAAACCACCAGCTCCAGTCCAGTAAAGCCCCGGCGAAAAGACAAGGACGAAGGTAAGTGGAAACTCTGAGAAATCCGCCCCCAAACGAAAAAGCGAGATGTGCCGGCACATCGGGTGCCACTCACTTTTGATAACGCGTGTGTCAGTGCTGGTGTGCGTTAGAAGCAGCCAAATTAAAGTTAAGGTATGCCCCTGTTTGATCCGCTTAATGCCAACCCATTCACTATGTTACCCTTGCAGATGGCCACGCGGAGCAGGAGCAGGACTCCACGGACCAGGCGGGGGAGCCGCAGAGGAAACTCCTGCGGCTGGCCGAGACTTCCCCAGCGGAGGAAGTGCTTTTGAACGAGGCCTACCAGCAACCGGAACTTACCCAGTGGCTGCAGACCGCCTGGTCCGAGGAGAAGAGCCAAGGGAAGAAGGAGACTCAGACAGGAGCTCAGGTTTTCAGCGATCCCTTCCAGATCTGCCTGCTGCCCGGCCTGTTGGAAAAGGGCCAAAGCCAGGCGCTGGTCGCCGAGATCATCCAGAAGGTGCAGTGGTCGCGCAAGCAGATGGACCTGTACGAGTTTTACCAAAGCACCGACCTCTCCAACATGCCCGCTTGCCGACTGCTGACCAACTTCCTGCAGGTGCTGCGCAAACAAGTGCGACCCTGGCTGGAGAAGGTGACCAACCTCAAGCTGGACTACGTGTCTGCCTCCTGCAGCATGTACACCTGCGGCGACTATCTGCTCGTGCACGACGATCTGCTCAAGGACCGGCGGGTGGCCTTCATCTACTACCTATCGCCCTGGGATGGAGCGGAGGAGTGGTCGGAGTCGCAGGGCGGCTGCCTTGAGATCTTCGGCAGTGACGACCAGTGCTTCCCGCAGTTCCCAGTACAGCGGAAGATCGCCCCCAAAGACAACCAGTTCGCCTTCTTTAAGGTGGGTTCGCGCTCCTTCCATCAGGTGGGCGAGGTGACCACATTCGACTTCCCGCGTCTTACTATCAACGGTTGGTTCCACGGCGAGACCAACGAGGCCTTCGTCGCCGACTCCCTGCGCGCCTTTCCCCGCCTGAATTACCTGCAACCCGACAGCCTGAATAAGCCACCACTCGGCCTGTTCCTCAACAATGTGTACTTGAAGGGCGCTACACGCCGAAGCATCCAAAAGCGGATCGAGGAAAACTCTGAGATCTGTTTGTACGAATTTTTCAAGAGAGAAAAATTCGAGTTGGCGCGGTCGCAGCTGCTGGCCGATTCGGACACCCTAAAGTGGCGGAGACAAGGACCAGCAAACGCACACAACTACGAGGTTCTTGATTTGACGACAGCCAGAGGCACCATTCTGGAACTGCTGCAGCTTTTCCGCAGCCACGCCATGTTTGATTTGCTGCGGGATTTTACCGATCTGGATTTGTCGGGCGCCGATGCCCACAGTCCAAAATGCAGCGTGGAGCTGCAGCGCTGGTCCCACGGCAACTACACAGTGCTGGGCGACGGTCTGGCCAGCGAGGAGAACACTTTAGACCTTGTCTACTACCTGAACGCGGCCGAAGGGGCAGCGGTGATAACATATCTCTCGCCGGACGCCGAAATGCCAGCGGCAAAGGCACCGGCGGATGGCAGGCGGTCGGACTACGATGGCGAGGATGAGGACGATTCCGTTTTGCTCACTATCACGCCCGTGGACAACGCCCTAAACATAGTGTACCGGTGCGAGGGCACCACAAAGTTCACCAAATACGTGTCGCGTAACACGCCTCTGGAAAAGGGTCCGGTTTTTGTTATTTCGTGCAGCTACAAGGAGTAGCATGTGACTTTATTTTACAACACTCGCACAATTACTCCTCAAGGACTATTCACATTCATACCGTTCTATTGTACAGAAACTAATTAACATAATAAAATCTTTTAAAAACCCATAACATATTTTTCTTTAAAATATTTTGAAGGACTTATTAATTCGAATCGACTAAGGGCGAAAGGAGTTTAAGCTAAAGAAACGCACCGAACAGCAAAGGTTCGGGAACTAATCAGTAACTTCCTCTTAACTTTTCAGATAAGTTCCGGATTGGGGCCACAGTTGCCTTTATCGTGGTGATCATTGGAATTGGCGTGCCCATGTGGTGGCACACCACCACTGTCTATAGGTGAGTCAAAGATGTCTGGCGGCGTTTTCCGAATTATCCATAATTGTTATATTCGCAGAGTCACATTGCCTTCGGCGGACATTCTGAGTCTCAGTGAAACTCCCATCAAAACGGCTGTGCAGGTGTCCATCTACACACAACAAACCAGCCGTGGACAGTTGCTCATTGGGGAACTGCAGAATGCCTTTAACGATAGTGGTAAGTACATTCATTCTACTAGCATACTTCTTGAGAAATTAATATACCAATGCTACGTGGTCATGCTTCTAGAAATATGGTCTGTGGAATTCAAGCAACTATCCCCAACCAGCAAAACCCAAGTGGCTCACACGCCGGCTGCTCTAGAGAAGCTGCTGCTCGGGGAAAATGCTCAGAGCGTCGGCGACTTCATGTTTATCGAGTGGCCCAAACTGCAGGAGGAGCTGCTATTAACCACCGAAAGATCAGCCCTGATGAGAGCCGATACTAGTGAGTATATTTCTCTGCTATAATAGTCGAATCTCCAAAACTGAAAATAGCATAATCTGATTAGTATATTTTTATGACTTCTAAAGAACTCAAGAACTCTTAAGTTTATTCAAAAACATTTGTTATCATCCAACATTGGGTGTTTTCAAGGTCCTCGATAGTATAGTGGTTAGTATCCCCGCCTGTCACGCGGGAGACCGGGGTTCAATTCCCCGTCGGGGAGAGAGAAAAAATCTATTTTTGTTTCAATGTTTTTTTTTATAAACTGACTATTTCGGATTTAGTTGACATCCCAAAATATTGTAATATTTAAAAAGTACTATCAATTTCGATTTAGTTGACATCCCAAAATATTGTAATATTTAAAAAATACTATCAATTTTAAGAAATAAAAATGTTGAATTTATTTATTTAATGACATTAAAAAATTTTTCTTAGACATTTGACTATTTGCAATTTAATAAAATGAATGATTATTTAAATAAATAGTTTTATAAATTCGAGTTTTTAAAAGTTTAAACCAATGTAATTGAAGCCAATTAAATTGGATTGCCTCCAGGTCCTCGATAGTATAGTGGTTAGTATCCCCGCCTGTCACGCGGGAGACCGGGGTTCAATTCCCCGTCGGGGAGAGATACAAAATCTATTTTTGCTTACATGTTTTTTTTAAAGTTATATTTACTGACTATTTTGGATTTAGATGACATCCCAAAATATTTTAATATCTAATAAATACTATCAATTTTATATGAATAGAGAAGAAATAAAAATGTTGAATTTAATTTTTTATGATATTAAAAAATGGTTCTTAGAAATTTTACTGTTTGCAATTTAATAAAATTATTGATTATTGAAATAGTTTTATAAATTTGAGTTTTTAAAAGTTTATACCAAAGTATTTGATACCAATAAAATTTGGATGATTCCAGGTCCTCGATAGTATAGTGGTTAGTATCCCCGCCTGTCACGCGGGAGACCGGGGTTCAATTCCCCGTCGGGGAGAGTTACAAATATAATTTGTTACATCTTTTTTTGTTTATACTTAGTAGCTTCTTTGGATTGTTAGTTAACATCCCAAAATATTAGAACTAAATGTTCTGTGTTGAAATAAATTTAAAAGTTTTCCACGCATGCCTAACAGAAGAAAGAAAAGGTTTTACAAATTGTTTTAATTGCTAATGATTATATTTTCTTGGAATTTGGCCTATTTTTAAATTAATAAAGTAATATAAACTAAAATATAAAGTTTTAGAAATTAAAGTTCTTAAAAGTTTATACAAAAACATTTGATATCAAATAATAACGACTTCTTCCAGGTCCTCGATAGTATAGTGGTTAGTATCCCCGCCTGTCACGCGGGAGACCGGGGTTCAATTCCCCGTCGGGGAGATCAATAACATTTTTTTAATAATTTTTTTTTGTTTATGCTTTATTTGAAGTCTTATTTGGTTTGTTGTTTTGCAATCGAAAAAGTTGGGGTATAAGAAACAAATTTACAAAACCTTTTATTTGTATTGAATTATTTCTATAAATACCTTAGATAAGTTCAAAAACCTCGAAATAAATTATTTTGAATTAACAACTTGACCAACTTAAATTTTAAAACATGTTTCAAAATTGAAATATTAAATTCAGTTATTTAAAAAAAATGTAACGTCTCCCCGACGGGGAATTGAACCCCGGTCTCCCGCGTGACAGGCGGGGATACTAACCACTATACTATCGAGGAAGATGAACATTTTGAAGAACTTTCATAACCAATGAAGCCTCTTATCTATATTCCTCCACTTAAGGTGTGCCAAGATAATTATTAATGACTACTTAGTATATTTAAATAATAAAAAGAAGAAGGCAGCCTAAAATGTTATGTTTGAAAACTCCCAAGTTTCCGGCCGAAAGACTAATTATAAACACTGTTTAGCTTCTAATAAAATCGCTCAGCTGCTGCATGCCAAGATCCTGCAGACGTACCGCATCAACCAAATTTTGAGTACAGATGAAAGGATGGGAACCAAGTCGGAAGCGCCACAACCAGCTTATGATGTTATTGTCTCCGTTCTAAATCCAAAGCCGCGGCTCACCCACGCCCAGTGGAACTTAGCAATGGCTGTGAAGAGTAAGCATTGAAAGATTTTAAAAAGTCCTTCCATACTCATCTCCAAAACCTTCTTTTACAGCTTATATTGAGCCCTGGCTGGCACAGGTGTCGGGCGTGTCCAACTACACGGTGCGATCGCAGTGGAAGTACAGGGTGTCAATTGAGGCTGATCTGAAGCAGGTGCGCGACAAGAGCAAGTTGGGTCGGCACTACGCCCTCCAGGAGTCCGCCCTGCCCCATTTGCTCACTTCGATTGCCCAGAACCTGAGCGCCAGCACCACCGACAAGCCGGCCATCAACCTGGTGGTCTACATCCCACCCTGTCACGTGGCTCCACTGCACATCTACAATAGCAAGGAGCAGCGGCTGACGCGAAACGGTGTGGATGCGTTCATTTCGCCGCCTTGGGGTGGCTTCATTATAGCCAATCCGCCGGAGCACGTGTGTCTGGCGGCCATGAGCGATCACCAGCCAGTGCCATACCACGTCAGCACCACAAACAACATGCAGGTAATGCTGGACCAACTGCACAAGCTGCTCGACATCAGCAGTGAGCTGCAGATGGAGGGCGTTAAGGTGGTGGACATCGAGCAGCTGGAGCCTCGCCGTTGGGAGTACGAAGCATACTTAAGACGCAGCGCCATCCGCCACATTGCCACAGCAAGCAACACGCTCCAGAGCCTCATTAAGCTTTTAGGTAAGCCTCGCTTTGCTTTTCCAATTAATGAAAAGCGATATTTACAGAGGTACTCATGCAGTTTCAACACAAGCTAATTAGTCAATAGGATTAGTTATCTATTATAAAAGATCGTTTTTTATCATACGGTCTGGTATGGTATAAATATTATAGGATATGGTGATGCAATTTATTTATTAGGCGAAGATTTATGACCTTCGGGCACTTCCAAAATTATTAGATATCTTTTTAAAATGATCATAGGTTTTACGTTTGTTTTATTGAATCTGTACTGCTTGAGATGTTTAATAACCGACTTAATTGGACCATATATTTTAATATTCGCTTCCTGCTCTCGTTTAGATGAAATCAGCTACATTGTGATAGACGACGATGTGGGGGCCGCCATAACGAATTCGTATTCAGACATTTTGGCCGCCAAAGCTGCCCTTTTGGAACACCGACTGGCGGACGCCTCAGTGCTGGCCAAGCGCGCCTTTGTGGCCTCGGAGCGGGGATTCTTCGACTCCAGTCTTCTGGCGCAGTTGTATTTCCCGGACGAACAGAAGTACGCCATCTACATTCCACTCTTCCTGCCTATCATGGTGCCCGTGCTCAGTTCGTTCAACATGATGCGCAGTGTGCTGCTGGCCAGGCGGAAGGAGAAGCAGTCTTAAACGAACCATAACCAAATAGTATCACTCCTCATTAAAACTATATATTCTTGATAAGCTGTTAGTGTTGCGGTTTATTGGTTCACTTCGGTTTTATGTAGTACTTGTCATCGTCAAGGTTTCGGGGTCCATCATTTTTGTTAGCTTGATAATGGTTCAACATGTTTAAACTGTAGACTGTTGTACATAAGAGATAGCTGAAAAGTATTCGTGCCGCTATCATGTCGGTCTATGGAAACTTGATGGAAAATGGGTTTAAAACTATGAAATTTTGATCTGTCGTTGAAAATTGAACATTTGAAAACAATTACACGTGCCACTAATCTTTATGTTTTCTGAGCGTGGGTGTTTTGCAACTTGGTGTCATGGCTGCTGGGGTACCAGCAAAGTCCGCGTCCGCTCAGCGTGTGAACGGCGCGTATAGGTCAGGTTCAGCGGCGAGATCGCTGCCGGATGAATGTCAGCAGTGACAGGAGACCAGACACGCAGTCGGTGGCTGGTCATAACCATAATGCTTTTTTCTAGTGGGTTTTCATTATGAAGTTCTGTGTTCAGTACGACTTCAGACTAGCACTAACCACTGATAGTAACAATAGATTTTGATGGTTTTTAAAAAATATATACCCTTGGTTATTCGTTAGTCTAAAATGAATACCGAAAAGCCTACTGATAGTTTCTTTATTTTAGGGGTTCCTTTAAATTAGATGATAGGGTTCCGAACAGCGCTGAAATAAGAAGTTGAAGTAACCAAATATGTCTTCAGGTATTTCAAGTATGCCTTTTTAGGCACTGCCATCACAATTGCATGCCATTGCAAATGAGCAGATGAAGGCAAACGAAAAAGCGGCTGTCAAAACTCGTTAAACATGGAATTCAATTGGTAATGGGCCTCCGCAACGGTGGGAGGGGCAGGCGGAAGATTCGAACCAAAAAACTAGGGGGCGGGGCCGGGGTCGGCGTCAAACTTGGCGCATTAAAAGTAAATAGTTAATTTTTAATTGCTCACGGCTCGTTGGCGTTCGACAAAGAGCCGCTCGAAAACGAAAAGATCTCTCGGCATGCCAACATATTCAACAAGTATTTGTCTTCCCAAAGGTTAAATATTATTTTAATGAGCCGCGCAGAGCGACAGGGACTTCAGAAGAGACAGAAACCTTTTCTCCGCGCGACCCCAAGACCGCAAAAAGGTCAACAATGTGACTTTTAGCGATCGCCAAATGCCGCCAGCCCGCCAAGTGGCTTTGTGTCATGGATTTTGTGCCACGGCGTCGGCTGCATATGGTGGATCCAAGTCTCAGGGAGTCCCAATGGTTGTCTGGTTGGGATTTCGGTGACGCCTATTTGCAGCCGCAAGGGCCATCTGCATTTCCGGGCCCCTGAATTGCCGCAGATCGACGTAGATTGCCTTTTCCCACACGCACTCAGTCACGGCAAACCGCACGCACGTAAAAAATCAATTGAAGCAGAGTCGATTTTGGAGTTTAGAGTTTGAAGTTGGCCAGCCAGCCGAAGGCTAACACAATAACGAAACTAATTTTGATGCGGTTGTTAAATGTTGCCAAACACCTCGGCAGCTTAGAGTGGAAAATGGGCAGTGGAGATTTGTCCGATATGAAGATGTTGCAGACAATGGATATGGATGGACTGAGGCACTCTGGCACACTGGCACTTGAGTACAACAAGGCGTATAATTAATAATTGATTGAGCCGCGTTTTCCAGCAAACAATGAGTGACAAGGCAGGCAGCTGCAGTTGCAGTTGAAGAATTTCTTGGCCCAAAATGGCACAAAGTACTGGGTTCGGGAAATGCTGTATAGTGGAATTGAGTTGAGTTGAGAAGTGCCTCGGCCAGGTGTGCCCATAAGTTTCCTTTATGTGGCTGGTATGGCCAGCTTTTTAGCTGGCGAACGTAAAAGCCACATTGCCAAACGTTTACGGCCGCAATTGTAATCACTGTTTGACCAAAAGTGCACTGCCTGTTTGCCGCTGATGCACTTTTTATAGCTCCGGTGCATTCCCACCGCTAAGTGAAATTAATAAAAATCCTGACTGCACCAAAAACGTCAATGCGTCTGCGCAATGCACATAATTTGTTTAATTAATTACGCCAACACATTTTCATTGCTGCCTATTGGGCAATTTTCGTTTGGCTGACGAGACGAGAAGTGATGTGATTTTTCACATAAAACCAGCAAAAAAAAAAAAAACAGAAAAAACAAGAGACTCGCACTGAAACTATAACAGCCATTGAAAGCCGAACGGATTTGGCAGCTTTCGAAAGATTCAGCCATCGTCAAAGTGGAAGTGGATGTTGCTGCTGCTGCTGCAGTGATGTTGCTGCTGTGCTCTGCTCATGTTGCTGCTGCATCAGCAACATTCTCAGCTTGCGCCAAGGCCATTGGCATTCTGTCTGCATACGCTGACTCAAGATCTGGTATTGATGGTATAGAGGATCTGCAGCGATTTGTGAGCGGCAAGTTATGGCCGCATCTGGCGGAGATTCTGGCCAGAAATGCTAGGCGATCAAAGTTCAATGCGGATCGAGAGGAATAATGAGTAATTTACACCAGGCCAGACATTGCCAAACATGCCAGGGATTGTGGAACAATTAACCAATTTGTTTCGGCTCAATAAAGTCAAAGCGGGCATTAAGCGAATTTATAAAAAGAAATACCCGGGCTGCAGCATCAAAACTATCATCATCATCATCTGCGGATGCTGTGATGCGAGTGGCAGCCATGGGAAAGAGACTCCAAGTTGGAAAAGTGTCGAAGCCGACAAACCCCAAGGACGCGGGCTTATAAAACAAATAAAGCGAAATGTATTATACAAAATATTACTTACCCTTACCGCAGTTTGACATAAATGCCAATTTAAATGCTGCAAAACGCATAAATCAGCAACGACCGAAGCTCTCAAGCTGTTGCTGTTGTGCACTTGGAAAAAATGACCCTCTTAACTAATAAAATTGTATCTTAAAGAGCAACTGAATGAAACGTAGGTGAGGAAGTATGAGTCACATATGATTTTGACAGATTCCAAAGTTCCAAAAAGCATTTAGTTTTTTTTTAAATAATTTTCATAAGGTTTCCTTGATCCCATTTATAAAATCTAACCTAAAAGTAAGTACTCTATAATTGTATGATTTTTTCTGAGTGTAGTTGCTGTTGTGTCGCTGGATGTTGCTGCCCGATGTTGCTGTTGTGCCTGGCGTTGTTGTCGTGTTTTTTGGCAAACAAACGATCAGCAAGTGGCGCTCCTCAAAAACGTTTTTGTGCAAAAATGTTTGCTGGTAAAATGAAGAAGACCCATCGCTGGGCAGAGTTTAAAAAAAGGTGATGTTGCTGCTGCTGTTGCTGCATTTGCAGGGTGACAAAAGTCGCCGTCTAATTGAATTAACATAAAATAAAAGTTGTCTTGACAAAGCCCGAGCTCAACATCCTGGTCAGCGCATTAGCCATTTGGCATTTGGCTCAGAATCTCCGGCCAGAAGAATCACGAACAATGAAGTCTGAGCGGCGGAAAGCTCATTAACATGATTACAATGAAGATTCGACTGCATAATAATTCACACATATTCCAACATTACGAAAAGTGCATTTGTATGGGCATGCAATTAGTCACAGAGACCGCAGCATCTGCAAGTTGGAGCGCCGGATTCTTTACCGCCCGTTACGATCCACCCTCCTCCATTCGTCCCATTCATTCCCATAATTTACCAAATATCTTTTTTAATTTTTTTATTATTTATTTTCGTATTTCGCCTCTATGTACATGGCATAGCAACTGCAACTGCAATGACTATAACATTTTCTCACGTTTCGTCGTGCAGATTTCGGCACAAGTTGCGCCTTGGTGTGGCCGATCCAATGCCTGGGATGGTATGAGATCTTGGTTGCCAATTGCAGCTTGGTTCCATCGTTCCATGGTGATAATGATGATGGTAGTGGCGAGGTCGCTGCATCTGCGGATCGGTGGATCGGCGGAGGCGGGCGACTAATGCACATTTTATGCAAATTTCGGCTGCGCGATCCCCGTTTGTTGGCTTTGCTTATGGCAGCTTAAGTCGGTTTACGAGTGCCAGTAAATGCAATTTAGAATGCTTGAATCTATTGACTGTCAATAGGCGCAGGTAGTAAACCTGTTTGCATTTATGCTTTGTAAAGTTTAATTCGCAAATTAGATACTTTTGTTTTATTTTAGCATCACATAAGTAGAATTTATTACTGGGAACATTTTTTTTTTAATTTAATGAAACTTTATTTAAATCATAAAGAATGCTAGGCTCTTAAACCTGTTTTTGCTTTGTTGGAAAGCCACGCAAATTATTGGATTTTTCTGAGGATGCTTTTAAGTTAATTGCATTTAATGTTTATTTTTTTGGCGAGTAACTGCAATTTCAAATTTTTTTGCTGTATTGAAATGGTTACAATTTTACAGTTCGCTTTTTTATGAGTACAAGCCACAAACCGCGATTTAACCAAAGTTTGCATAACAAACAGAAATACATTTCTACAAGTTTGCAAATTGGGTAAATTAGTTATATGACTATCGCTTTACCTTAAAATTTAATTTAGGATGCTAAGATTTCCTACAGTAGCTATAATTAGAACAAGCCTTATATCTAAGGTATGAATCGAGTTCGTTGTCTAAGTCATTCGTTTTAACGCTGACTTTACGAGTGCGCTTGCAGATTTTCATAAGTGCCATATCACAGAAATGCGTCAAATTAGCCAGGCAGCCCGCTCACTGACCACCGACCACTGTCCGACTGCCTGACTGACCCATTCCAATCCAATCCAATCCCAGCGAGCCGCCGAGCTTTGGGTTTCGCAAGCGGCGTCGCATCCATAAAACTGTAAATTGCACAGCTGCGTCTCCGTCTCCATTTGCGGCTGTCGCTGCCACGTGCAATCCCCGAATCCGAATATGAATCCTCATCCCAATCTCAGCCAGCAATGCGAAATTATATGTGTGTAAATGCATTTATATATGTACCTATGCAATTTCTTATTATGAGCGGTACGCTGCCAAAGGTTTTCCAAGAGCTGCACTTTATCAACGGGAAAATCTGCTGGCAGCCCATGCTCATTGCTGCACAATTACTCAACGACCTGGGTTTCCAATTCCCGCTCGAGTCCCAATTGCAATCCTCGACACTCGTTAGAGCACGGAGAAAAATATCTTATCAATTATTTTATTTATAATATTTATATAATTTTCATAAGGTGGAAAAATCCACTGTAGGGATATATATTTTATTATATGTTTTTCGGATATTTACTTTAAATTCTTATGCATTATATTTAAATTGGTTCTTGGCCTTACAGATTTTTCTTTCAGTGTGTTTTCCTCTTTGGCTGCACCAGCTTCTGCCAGGTTTTTGGCATTTTTTGGCGCGTTGCTGGATGGATGGGATGGGATGCGATGGGATGAGATCGAAAGTCGAGAGTCGCGAGTCGCGAGTCTGCTCAGGCGCATCTTCAGCTTAATTGAATTTTCGGCTGCTGTTGCTGCTGGTGAATGCATTTTCCACCGGCTCCCACACGTTGTGCAAATGCTTTCGGCACTTTTACTGCCAACCAAGCTTACATAATGAGTAAAAATTAAATAATTTACCCCCGCCAATGGATTCTGGCGTGTACTTCGGCTTGTAGCTGCCAGGTGGAACACCAAATTCGTGTCTCCGGCGGCGAGCACATTCATCAATGTCAGGCGTGGATTCCGAGGCCGTTCGAGCAGCGAATAGATGGGTATTTAATTGAAAGCGCCCGCTAATTAGAATCCAATCCGCTTAGGTGCTGTGTAATGCCCAGCGATGGATCGTGTCGGGCCTCATCTTCGAATAACAATTGGAATTTTTGGATTTTCGGGACCTGAGAGACTTCCTTATTGCTGGCCTTTCCCACGCAGAGGGATCGCGTGAGTCATTGGCGGCACACACACAGGAGTTGGATGGTAAAGCGAACAAACATTTATTACAAACAGCATTGCGGGCTATTGCACAATCGCAATCGGCAGCAAATTAGAAAGATGGCGGCCACTTCCCACAGCTTTTTGGCAGATGGCTCCGCTCCGCCGCGCTCCAACTCCACACCGGGTTGAAAGTCATCCTCCAGTTGACATTTTTTCGCCAGCTGCTGATCTGCATGACTTTGGCTGCCTGGCCTTTTTCCGGCAGGCAACCTCAACTTTGAAATGCCAAGCAGCCAGTTCAGTTGAGTTCGTTTCAGTTCCAGGTAACATGACAGCTTGAGGTTGCCTGCCACCATTTTTCTGGGCTGCAAATATAGAAAATCTAAGCAGCAACGCCCAAGATCCGCCAAAAGATCTGGCCAAAGCAGCAGCAGGCGTGTAAATTCCCACACTGCAGCAAATGCCGTGAAGAGCCCCCCCACCCGGAATGCCCCCTCCGTCCATGGAGCTCCGTGCCACACTCACCCATATACACATAACCGGATTGGCGGTGGCACCGCGACTTTTGCCCCGACATGGCAGCCGCAGCAGCAGCGGCAGATGGGGCAGCAAAACCAAATGACAAAGCCCCGCCACGGCTATGACATAATACCCAGCGGAAGATGCAACCAGCGACGAACGAGCGCAGTGCTGCACTGTAAAAATGGAGTTCCTCGAAGGGCGGGCTGAAAAGGAAGAGATATAACACCATTTTGAGGCTTAAGTACAACAAAATAATGTATAAATATATAGTATTTTGTTGCTTACGATTACGAAGACTATGCAGAGGGAACACATTTAGAACTGAGCACGACAAGCTTATACATATTTCTTAAAAAATAACTTGAAAAGCTAATACAGAGAATATTTATTCTAAGTCCTAAAATTATAGTACAACATTTTAAAAGACAAATTGAATAAAGTGTCGTGCATTTATTGTCCGTACTTCCGAAAAATTGAGTTTAAAAATATTTTTTCTAAGGTAATTCTGAAATTAAAGTATATATAGAATCAAATTGAAAATTTAATATCAATTTAAATTTATCAATTTGGCAACGTTGCATTCTTAGCTTACAGTGTACAGCGGGTGTAATTGATGTGGGGGTCGTTGCTCGGGCGGGGGAGTGCTTGCCCATAATCATGAGCGGGCCCTGCGGCCAGCTGACGTAAGTGATGAGCGTCAGCGACTCCTGGCTGGCGGTGTATCGCGTACAATGCAGCTCAGTAAGTGTCATATGGTCACACGCTGCGTATGCGTAATTTGCGTTAAGCATACGCCAGCGAGCCGCGACCAAAAAGGCAGCAGAACCAAGAAGCAGTGGATCACAAAGCACTGGAACGAACCTCATACGACCACGAAG
Organism: Drosophila subpulchrella; assembly: GCF_014743375.2. NCBI lineage: Eukaryota > Metazoa > Arthropoda > Insecta > Diptera > Drosophilidae > Drosophila > Drosophila subpulchrella. The sequence goes on from NC_050609.1 coordinate 10,961,882, forward strand.
ATGCTAGACGAAGCCGGAACGCTGCTGCGCTGCTCACGTCGACGTTGCACTGTGGGCATTGGGATAGTACTGAGAAATAAAAAAATTGTATAAATAAACATAGTTTAGAAAGTGAAAAAGGTGTAGTAGGTTTTTTCCCAAATTAATCAAGAAGTTATAAGAAAAATTGTATGGAAAACCTGATGAGTCCAGGTGATCAGATCTTTTTAATCCTGCGGAAACATTTTTTTTATGAAATGATATTAATTTAAGATTTGATTGAAAATTAAAAAACGATGATAGAATATTAAAAGTGTGCTTATTGTACTTAAGAACAATAAAAAATGTAACTTTACATCCATCTGCACCATAAACTTGCGATGATTTCTGTAATCATTTCAGCTCAATGTCGCTTTTCATATATTGGAACCACTGTGCTTCACTGCTGCTGCTGCCTTGTAAGACGCGCTGCGATGGGCTCCAAGTGGTTTTCCTTTCGCTTTCAGAAATCATTTCGCTTCGACAACGTGGACGATAAAGTCACAGATCGCGCATCGCGAGCCCGCTCTGTCCGCTGAACTCGCCTGGTTCGCCTGTCTCCTCCGGTCGGTTGGTGGTTGCTTTTCAGTGGTTGGTGGTTGTTTGTTGGTGGTTCTTCTGCCACTCTGTGCTTTTCCGCCGTTTGCCCAGCCAAGTGCGGCAGACGCAGACGTCTCTCAACGTCTCGCTGCACCTTCTAAATGGGCTTTCCGTAGTTTTCGCACCTTGCGAAACACATTTCGTACGCATTTACATACAAGATCGAAGTTTGAAGAATTTTTGCCCTGACGTCTGCTCATTTCCTACATGACGGACAACTTTTTGTGGCACATTCGCCATGGAAATGAGTTGTTCGACGGTGATGATTTTCGCGTTTAGTTAGTGAACAAAAATAAAACGACAAAAAAACCAAAAAGTAACAAAGAAACAAACATCTTGTGCAGCCGGGGGGTTTTGCAATCAAATCCCTTCCAATACTCATAAGATTTCTGGTGTTGTGCCCTCTTGTTTTGCAGTGCGATCCATGTGAAAATCGACATTAACTATCAGCTTAATTGCTCTGGATAACTTATTGGATATCATCCTGATTTTGGATTATAAAAACTAATACACCATGTTGAGCATTGAAAATGCAATGATTGCCTTACTTCTGGGTGAGTAAAATTTTTGAATGGTAAAAAGGTCCTTGAGCAAAATATTTTAAGTGTCCAACAGGTCATTATAAAATCTTGACAAGTACTTTTTAATATATTTATAGAGGAGGTATAATTAAATTTAGGGATATATCGAAGTCAGGCATTGCCATTAATCAATGTTTTTTAAAGCTAAATAAATATCAGTGTCACTTGTATACCTACTTCTTCAATAAATTTGGAAAAAAAAGTTATAAAGGTCCTTGAAAGTTAAAAATATATTTGGGTTTTTTTTCTGAAATATTTATTTTTATACAGTTTTGATAACCTAGGGTTTAAAACATTTTTAGTGATCTTCGTTTCTTTCTTTTTTAATGTTTTTGTCAGGGACATAGCTATTTAAAATTGTTTTTTATTGTAAAATGGAGCCAAAGGTAAAAGCTGAACATATATTTGTATAATAACTAAAAAGTAGAAAATGGGTTAAGTACTTGTAAAAACGTAGATATTAGATATCGATTATTGGACCAACTTTCCAACCGTTTTTATCCCATTCAAATCACCCATGCTCCGCACATGGTGCTTAAACAAAAAAGATGGCATATCGTTAAATATAAAAAATCACATGCTCATTAGTTTTTGTTTTTTTTAACGTGTTTCATATAGAAACGCTAAGCTGGTTCAAGGTCCATCGCAAAAGAAATTAATGGGATTCAATGAGTTTCATATCGATCACATTTGAAACCAAGCGTAATTTGCCCGACAGCCCCCGCAGCAGGCCAAAATGAAGACAAGGCTGAGAAATGGCAATTACGGCTAAGAGTGGGTCATCAGCAAACATAATTACCATACTGTAAATTATATTTTCGGTATGGGTAAGAGTTTGAGTGGGACAACGCCCAAAACAGTGGCTTAAGGGGATTTCAGCTGCGTGAGAGCTAAAGTCAGGCCAAAGTTTTGACCAATTTGTAGATTCACTTCAGCAACCGAGCAATTGAAATCGGAATCGAACAATCTGCATTGAAAGGGGCAACAAAAGAGCTGCCTTGGATGCCTTTGCCTTTGCCTTTGCCTTTGCATTTGCCTTTGCCCCATGCCATCTGCCCAGTCATAGTTCACTGCCAAACAATGGACCTCTCTGCTGGGGAGGAAAGTAGGGTTCGAAATTCACTTGAATTAAATGCGAATCAGAGGTGAGTTGCCGCCACAGCGTCTTTCTTTTCTTCGAACTGTGCTGGATGGCTTGTTTTCTCTTTGTTTTGCATTTGGGGTTTCCTTTAACAGTTTTTCTTTTTCGAATCTGTTTTTCTTTTTTTTTTTGGCATGATAAATGGGGGCGCACTGGAGGATTATGCAACCTGCGACTGCAATTTGCAGCCGGAGAAGAGGAGCTTTGTTCTGCAGTTCGCCATGGCAATTACACTTGCCTTAATTGCAGCGAAACCATCTTCCGCTGTCTAAAGAACAGCAGCTACACAGAATAAGTAAAATATATGCAAAACAAGATATAGCCATGTATATAAAAAGCCTCAGGGTAATTAGGCAAACGCCTGGCTACTTTGCTTTTAATACCCAATGTACAGATGTACGACAAGCGTAATCCGTAATACTGATTGACTTGGCATTTTAATTGAGCGACCCCCATGTGACCACAATAAATACATATATGTATATGCGATCATATATCGTTTGGCCCAAAATGTTAATGATGTCGCTCGGCATCGCAAATACCAATCGATGCTCCGAAAAAGTAAATAAAAGCAGTCTCGAGCACTCGCAGAACCGAGCTAGTGGCTCCACAGCCTTGGACGGCAGCAAGTGCTCCGGCACACATAAATCACGAGCTCGTCTCGCAGTTGTAAGCGAAAGTGATGCGGCCCGAAGGTCACTTGACCACCAGGTCACCATCGGCACCAGCATCAGTTCCCACTAAATACCCATTCGTCTCCATTCTGGCACTACTTGAGCTGCCATTTGAAGACCAGTCCTAACCAGATCACGATTTCTGATTGTTTTTTCGTTTTTTCCCCTCTTGCAGCAACGACACTTTGCAGTGGATACGGACTCGCACAGGCCCAGTTGCTCGACGAGGACGACGACCTGGCCTTCGGAAGACCATGGCCCACCTACAGCCTGCAAAACATGCCCAAGACGCAGTTCACCTGCCACGACAAGATCCTGGGCGGCTACTACGCTGATCCGGAGACCCAGTGCCAGATGTTCCATGTGTGCGTCAAGCTGCCCGGAGTGGGGGTGAGTGTTGCTGTGCCCGGTGCAAGTGCTTCTGGTTGAGATCAAGGCAGCAGTGGACCGTGTAAGATAGCTGGGACTAGGATTGAAACGTTTATTTTTTATTACGACGCTAAACTAAATAAGAATGCTGAATGAAAAGTTAATTTATGAGGAGTTGTATTATTAAAGAGATAATTCGTGGAAAAGGAAGTGTAAGAAAAGATATTAAATAAAATATTTCCAACGGATAATCCATTATTTAAAAGAAAAAGGATTATACTTTCGACTTTTAATAGCCTAAATTAATATTTTAATAACTGTAAAATTTGTATCTACACATATTAGCATTTTCCGGATAGAAAGCACGTAGAACATAGTCGACCTAACAATACTCAATCTAGAATTTGGGAAAACAGTATGAAATTTGATAGTACTTATTGGTTAAGCTAGGGAGATTTTCCCTTTCAACTCCATTCCCAACAGCCCTTCCAGATTTCACAGCCTTAAACTGGCGGGCAAACCGAAAGACTTAGGCAACGAACTTGCCGACAGATATCGCTTCGGTTCCGTCGCGCCAGCTAAATGGCAAAGTGGCACAGCCAGATGCGCTGGGGAATGTGTGAGATGGCTCCGAATGGTTCGTGACTGGTCCGGATGGCCGGATGGCTTTGGCATCGGAGCTGGCAAAAAAACCTGAAGCAGTCGACGGACTGGCTGACCTTTAAGCGGGTGATTCGTGGCCTCTTCACTGGGAGCCGAGTGGAAAACTCTAGAGCTTAGGGTCTTCCACCAGGCTCTTCCGCGACTCCAGCCCTTCATCCTCCTGGGGCATCAGGGCTGCTTTCCTGTGGCACCACCGCTGCATCGCCTGGCAGATGTTTTCGAGCATCTCGGACAACTGATTCCGCTGCACTTGCTCCTGCCGTTGGATGTCCACACTCTGCTTTTGCCACATGCCCTGAAATAAGTCCGAGTACTCGGCCAGTTTGTTCTGAAACTTCCGCTTCTGATCTATTAGCTCCATGTGAATGGACCGCAGGAGATAGCTCTGTCTTTTCAGTTGACTGTTCTTTTGGGCAAGTTTCGCCTCCAAGTGATCGTTGTTCTCAGCTAGATGATCGATGTCTCCCTGCAGATCTTGCAGCTTTTCGATAGACATCTCTGCCTCTTTACGAATCCGCAGCATCTTCTGCTGCATGAGGCTATGCTCTATCCCACAGCAGTCTCCTTTAGAGGACTTTGTTTCCTCCTCTGGATTGTCGCCCATCTCCAGGCTCTCCAGGAACCTTTCCAGCTCCTCCCTTTCCTCCACCATTTCCAGAACCTTTTCCCTCAAGCAGAGGTACCTTTTTCGCTCCTGCCTGAACATTCCCCTCCAGACTTCGGCGGGCAGACTGACGTTGGTATTGGAAGAGGGAGTAGGTGCTGGTGCGGGAGCCACTAAGTGGCCCCTTCTTTCCGGAGGATCTGTGTAGTTAATTACCACTGTTCTGCCTTCGCTGCCCATTAGTTGTTTTAAAAGCCTGGTCAATCGTATGTTGTGGTACCGAATGTGGGTCTTGGGATTGTTGGCCAGGGCTTGCAACAGATTCACCAGCGTGTCCAGGGACGTGTCCGATTCAAGGGGCGACGAATCCTCCGCCAGAATCTTCAGGTGAACAATTTGAAGCTTCCCGCAACATTTCCTCAACTGCTCACTATTCGCCTGCGTCACGTGGATGGTGAAGATCAGGTGTGGACAATCGCCGGCCTCTCCCATCCTGCCCATGACCCTCTCCATGTAGGTGAGCACTTCACGGGCAGTGGCCACGAAGTGATCTCGGGTCGCCCGGCGATTGCCTCCCCTGAGGTTGACCACCAGGTCGTCCGACTCCCCGTTGAGCTGAACATACCGCACCGAAACGTGCACTTCCAAGTTCGTCTCCATCGAGTAGATGCTAGTGAAGAGTTCGCCCAGGATGCGGGTGACCATGTCAGCTGGATCCCCTCGAAGATCCCTAGGTATTTCGCTGCAGCTGAAGATTGTGCTGGTGCGTCCACTGAGGACCTGATCCAACACCTCGCCGATCGCCTCCTCGCACACTTCGCGCTGCAAATCGTTGGGGGAGGCCAATAGCTTTCGGAACAGATAGACCCTCATCTCGCCGGGATGGGGCACTTCATCTCTGTACTGCATGACATATAAGTGTTAACGAAAAACAAACTAGCGAACGAGGTAACAAAAACGGGTTTTCTATGTGGCAGTGGCGAGTGTGTTTATGAGACAGAATGGATTTCGGCCTGTCAATTAGCCTACTGTGCACAATGGCTCTGTGGTCTCATCGAGAACCAGATCGAGAACGTTCACTTCACCTGGCCTCCGAAGCTACCCCTGCGGGCCAACGCAAATGCCAAGTGGCAAGTGGAAATGCCAAAGTTTGCGACAGGCCACCGAATGCTTCTGGTTGCCGTGGCATTCAAGTCGCCTCACAAGGAAGCCACTGATTGGATATGGATATGGGCATCTACACTGGGAGTCAGGAATGTAAATAACGAGATGGGGAAATGCATTTAAAGATTCTATTCATTTTCAACTATTTATTCTAGAAAGGGAAACCTATGAAGCTACGTCTTTTTAGAATTCTAATCTTGTAATGTCATAAATTTATTCAAAGGAATTTCATCATTATTTCTTTGTTTTAATCATGTACCTTGTATGTAGTTACCTTGTTTATGTTTATGCTAGAACCAAATGAGGAAATAGTTCAAAGCATTTATTCAAGAATGAAAAACATATGTATGTATATTCTAATCAGGTACCAGATAGTTAGCTCAAATTAAATGTTATGTGGTTGTCTAAACAATCTTAAGATTAAGGGGGTTACATACGTTAGAACGTTGAATTCAATATCGTTATACTTATAATGGGTTATTTTTTTGACAAGTACAATTAAAGCAAATGTTGCCCCAGTTTAGACCGATTATGTTTAGTTTAGTGGTAACAAGCTATTCTTACGTGACGGCAGCTGCTGCCTGGTTCTTGGCCTTAATGCTTTTGGCTTTATCGAATCCACTTATAACTTATTGAATTTTGCATGTTGCTCTGCCTGTCTAATGGTGCTGTTTTTGGTGCTTTTGATGCTTTCGCTGTTTTGCGCAGCTCCTTCACCGAAGAGCTAATCCGTTTGTCCAACAGGTGCAGGACTACCGCTTCCTCTGTCCCAACACGACGGCCTTCGACCAGGAGCTGCAGATCTGCGCCAACTGGGTGGACGTGGACTGCGACAAGGCCACGTCCTTCTACGACAATGGCCACCTGAACGATCTCTATCGCGGCGGAGATGATAGCAAATCCGCCAACGAGGAGGAGGCTACCTTCCACCTCCAACGCGCCGAAACGGGTGAGTAATTCTATTGGATGGGAACTATTTCTATACAAAAAATAAAGTAGAATCACGATGTTAACTAATATCCTGATGTTTCTTTGTTTAATTTCTTATTGACTTATGGCCATATGACACTTCCTTACATTATAACTAACTGACTGAATTCATTTCAAAAAGCTTTGGTGCCGACTGCATATCTGGATGTAATTTTACAAAATGTTGTTATACCGTAAATCCTTTTTTCATCATGCTAACATAACATTTTAAAATAAATCATCCGTAAGTCAAAATTTAAGCAAGTGCCAAAAGTTCACTCGTTCATTTCCATCGCTAAGTTGTTCATTTTCGATGACTTAATTCGTTATGTTGTTCATTATCGTTCACTTGCAATTGTTAATTCCCTGGTTTTTCTCTAATGATCTGGCTTACTCTAATTATACCCGTTACTCGTAGAGTAAAAGGGTATACTAGATTCGTCGGAAAGTATGTAACAGGCAGAAGGAAGCGTTTCCGACCCCATAAAGTATATATATTCTTGATCAGGATCACTAGCCGAGTCGATCTAGCCATGTCCGTCTGTCCGTCTGTCCGTCTGTCCGTCTGTCCGTCTGTCCGTCTGTCCGTCTGTCCGTCTGTCCGGATGAACGCTGAGATCTCGGAAACTATGAGAGCTAGGCTATTGAGATTTGGCGAGCAGATTCCTGAGCTTCTTACGCAGCGCAAGTTTGTTTCAGTAGAGTGCCACGCCCACTCTAACGCCCACAAACCGCCCAAAACTGTGGCTCCTACAGTTTTGATGTTAGATAGAAAATTTTAACTGAAATGTATTAGTCTTGTCCATACCTATCGATTGACCCAAAAAAAATTTTTCTACGCCCACTCTAACGCCCACAAACCTCCCAAGAAAAAAAGCTATGACGTCAGAGCCAGACAGTGCGAAATGTTTTTACGCGTGTATGTGTGTGTATGTAAATAGTTGCCGGCCGAACTTAGCGGCAAAGAGAAAAGCACTGCCGGCGCTCAGAGAGAGCAAAGTGCGCGGCTAACTTATTCTATTGAACAATGAATTTGTCAAGCCTACCCTGACGCACACAACGCTTAAATCTGTCTTCCGCCGGTAGGTGGCGCATTTAAATCTCGCTTTGCTGCTTGCATATCTCCATTTCCCTTTGGTCGCTTAAGCTGAGTAACGGGTATCTGATAGTCGAGGTACTCGACTATAGCGTTCTCCCTTGTTTTATTTATTAACCACAAGTTTTTAGAATGATTATAGCAAATAAATGTCTTTGTCTAGACATCAAACCGAAGGGCGTGACTTGGGGCTATTTTAACCACTCTTGTTTGTAATTGCAGGTGATGTACGCCGCTCAAAGGAGAACCACAACAATAACATCAGCAATAACAATAATAATCGTGGCGGGGAGCAAAAGCCACGAACTCGTCACAATTACTCGCAGACAGGTGGCACCTCCAGTTCCAGCTCCAGTCCCAATTTGGAGATCACGCAACCCACCAAGCGACCCATTTCCACCTATTACACGCCGACCACTTTGGCCAGCACCAGCAGGGCCACCACAACCACCACATCGACCACATCCACGACGGAACGCAACTATTACAACAACAATTACAGCAACAATGACGACTCCAAGCGTAAGAAACAATAGGTTCCTGAGATGCATGGCCCCAAAATTAATCACGCTCCCATCCACAGAAGACATAGATGATATCTTCAAGGGTTCCCACAGCTCGCACTTCTTCTCCAATCGCCACGGGGGACGGGAATACGATGAGGAGCCCTCGCGACCCAAGCCCAATGACTTTTCGGATTACCAGCGCAAGACCACGCGGGTCATTCCCACCAGAGGAGGAGGAGGAGGATCCACTTTCGGTCCACGATCCACTTTCGGTCCAAGTAGTCCTGTCACGCCTAGCACAGCTGCTCCCAGTACCACCAAGTCGCTGAAGAAGATCACCCTGCATGCCACCTTTAATACGGACTTCCTGGACAGCTCTCCGCACACCAAGAGTCCTTCCTACTCCACTGTGACCACTCCACGTCCCAGCAGCAGCATCACCAGTCGCTTCAGCTTCGGCTCCAATGACTTCGCTACCCAGGAGAGGATTCAGCCCACCACCTACAACCCCAACAATGGAGCCTATCGCTTCAAGACCACCTCCCCACCTGCCAGTTCCACCAAGGTGACGGGCAAGGGAGTCCAGGACTTTGAGAAGCGCAGCAAACCCACAACGGCGGCGGTGCGAAAACAGAAACTGGGTCCCCAGGAATCGAACTATATCAATCAGAACGAGTTTGTGGATCTTTCGAAGAGTCCCAAGCTGCAGCAGCCCCAACCTTTCCAGGCGGTGCAAAACAAGCCCAACCAATTGGAACCGCACTACCAGCGACACAAGCCGCAGGTGACTCGAGTGGGTGGCCAGGAGCCAGCTCCCTTCTCCGCTCCCAGTTCAAAGCCCCGATCCTTCACCAGCCGGGGCAGCATCACCTACAAGGCAACCACCGAGCGTTATGCCGACCAGGAGCTGTACTATCCCACCACCAGTGCCTCCACGACCAGGGTGAAAGAGGCCTACACTCCTACTACTTTCCGACCCACCACCTACAAGAAGCCCTACGAGCAGAGCTACCAGACGCAGTTGACCCACCGACCCACCCAGGCGGCCACCAAGAAGGTGGTGACCCCAGCAGCACCACCAACCACAGCAAATCCCCATTCCACCGTGGACGAGGATGATGGGCAGTACCATCCGGAGCTGTACGAGAATGACTTCCCACGCAATCGCATCCGCTTCCTGCGCAACCGAGCCACCAGTTCAACCACTTCGACCACAAGTGCGCCGGTGGCTTCCATTTCTAGCCGGCAGCCACATGGTTTCCAGCAGGCTCACAGTCACCTGAAGAGCCAGCAGAAGTCCGTCTACCAAAAGGAGTTGGAGCGGGAAAGGGAGAGGGAAAGGGAGCGGGAGCGGGAGCGGGAGAGGGAATCGGATCTCAGCGACGAGGAGGAGCTCTTCAAGACCGCCCAATCCCTGAATTTTGGAGCAGCCAGCATCAACAAACTGAGGGCGGATATCTACAAGGCGGAGAAGACCTCGCAGCAGTACAACTCACAGTACAGTCCGCAGCTGGTGGCATCTAGTCCGCAGACCAGCAGCACCACTAGCTCCACCACCACCAGCACCACAACTAGCACCACCACCACCACCACCCGACGACCAGCAACCACAGCCACAACCACCACCACCATCATTACCACAAGTGCACCACACGTGGAGACCAAGAAGTCGGTGAAGAGCAAAAAGGAGCAGCTGCAGCTGGAGAAGAAGGAGCGACCGGCTGGCAAGAGGCCTCCACATGCCGACGAGGACACCAGCTACGATTACGCCTACTACGATACGGACTGAGCGGTCATCCTGCCCAGGACTCGCACTAACTACTTACATAACCACCCCACACCCAATAGACCTTTTCCAGATCATATACCCCGAAATAGGTGCCACAGTATTTTAAAGAAGACAGTTCCCCTTCACCCGATCCATGCTCATCAGATTTTCACACACTTATCTTACTTACGAACCGCTTGACACCCATTAACACTCGCGTACATTCATTCAATCAGTTTCAGATGCGTTCTAATGAATTTCCATGCGTGTATCTAGTTATTTAAATAAAAGGATTATATGTTTAGTCGTTAGACAATTGTTGAATTGGAGCGGATTGACAGCGAAAACCGTATCGAGGACCGGCTGAGGAACGTTTTCAGAAATTCAATTGAAGTATTTTGTACTTGTTGTCCAATATTCAATGAATTCACTACGAAATTGTATTAGTCTTAAGTTTTCTTGTAAATAAAATGAAATGTAATTCGTAAAAAGATGGCATTATAAGGTATTTCTTAATTGTTTATAAAACAAACTGGGTTACGTTTAAATAGATAATTTGAGAGTGTCTTTTATTAAATTAAAATAAAGTCTAAAGGAAACTTAGTGTAAATTCTGCACTGCAAAATTGACGATCCTCAGTCCTTGAACTTCTGGCGAACACATCGTGGCATGGGAAACAAGTAGACCAGCATGTTGAAGGCGGCCAGTCCCACGGCAAATGCACAAGAGGCGGCCACATCGATGGTTTCCTGCGCAATGAATTATATTTCGATTCGAATCAATAAACCATTGTAATATAATAAAAATCAAAGCACTTACATCCGGATCCGGCAATCCCAGTCGCTCGTGCATAAAGTCCGCTGGCTTGGGACAGATCACGGAGGCGGTGGGGGTGCAGTTGAGTTTCCGCGATTGGAAGGCGATGCTGTGCAGCAGGGAAGATGCGTAGCGCGTGTGGGTGCCCTTTGTGTTGTCCTGCAGCCAGGGCTGGAGTCCTTTGAAGGACCTGGAGAAAGATAACATTTTTAAATTACATTTTTCAATAAGGAATATCTAAAGATAGTATAATCTTATTCAACGACTTATTAAGTCATTCTTAATTAATGAAATATAAGCAATTTTAACTATATATCAAAGACCTGCTAACTCACCGCACTGTTCCACTGGCCAATGCAATACTGATGACCAGCACATAGGTCACTGCGATGGCTGCGTTGAAAGGAACCTTGACCACCAAGAGGAAGGCGATCGTGAGTTGCTCGGCAAGGACAAAACTGGACCAAAGGGCAACAAACAGATAGGCGAAGACGATGCCATTGTTGTACTTAACATCCAAGAGGAGACTGTAAGAAATTAAAGATTATTTCTGAGACCTTTTACCATTTACCAAGAACTTACGGATAAACCACACAGCTGGCAATTACAGCGGACACAGCGGAGAATGGTATAGAAACTGAGTTGTAGGCAATCAGTAGAGTAGTTCCCGAATAAAGTCCCTCTGGGTTGTCCTGTGAGAACTTTTTGCGCCAAATGGGAACTGCAAAATGGATTCGGATGTTTAGCGAGACATTTATGACTTGACAATTAAAGTCACTACTCACATAAGGATATGGTGGTCAGAATTCCGCAGCCGTAGGACAACCCCAAAATATTAAGGATCATGCCGTTTTTGGTAAAGAATCCATGGGCATCGTCCTGAAACACAACCATTAGTAACCTGTACTTAATATATTTATTCCCGGACTTACCCCGACTTCTGTGTAAAAGGCCCACAAGATGCTCAAGGCCAAAGGAAGTAAAAGCATGCGTAGAAATAGTGTCTTCATGCCCACCAGGCCGCAGGAGAAGGTTGATGCCAGTAGTTTTCTAGACAAATAATAAAATAATTTAAATTATTAAGAAACAAATATTTTCAGCTCTACTTACAAGTACAACATAACCCAAACTTTCAGTTCCCCTGGTTTTCCGTACGCCAGTGGCACCTTGCCAGATCCCATATTATTCAGCGGGGCATCCGAGATGGGAGTTTCCCGGGAGAATCGCTCCACTAATGCCTCGATCTGCTGGCTGGACTCCAAGAATCGATCCCGACTTCGACGGTCCACGGTGGACAGGCAGAGATAGTACATTAGGGGATTCTCCAGCTGGGGACAGGGAAATCCAATGCCGTGGAAGTACTCCAGCATGGCACGAGTGCCTCCGGAATAAACCACACCGCCCAGGCAGAGGAACAGGGCTCGATCCAGGAATGGAAAAACATCGGATCGTGGCTTCTCCAGCGAAAGTAGGATACCACAACCCGTTTTCTTGGCCGTGTTGGACAGAATGGATATCAGCAGATAGGCACTCAAGGGATCCAGGCCATGGGTTGGCTCATCCAGCAACAGCATGACTAAAGAGAACCTTAAATTAATTAAAGGACTCTCGTGGTACATGGTATATATCTTACCAGGATCTCTGACCAACTGGATGCCAATAGCCAGACGTCGTGCCTCGCTGATATTCAAGTACTCCACTCGCTTGTGAGCCACTTGTGAGAGGGCCAAATCCGCCAGCACTTGTCGCACCTTGGAACTCTTCAGGTAACCACTCAACTGCAAAGGGATTATTTATTATATGCCACTACAAAAAGTGTTGCCCGCATTGCCCCGACTTCCCAATAATTGATACGCATTTTACCGCATTTCAATTAAGAATTAACGAGTAGCACCTTATACGCTTTTAAGAGACTCCATATTTGTTTAGATTATCTTTTCAAAAAGTTGAAACGTAATCAGATTTGAACATGCCAAAAAAGTTCAGCCAGTTAAATTGTAATATAGGTTGTCATCGTAAAATGACAGAACATAAAAAAAAATCTTATTTTAAAACCTACCCTACTGCAGCAACAATATATTTAGAATAAATTATGAATATAAAAATAAACATTTTTAAACGTTTATAACATATTTTAAATATATACTCACTATGGTGGGAGTGTAGTGAAGGGTCTGGGCCACTGTGAGACCAGGAACAAAGGTGCAGGACTGGGTCACATATCCGCATCGCTGTTGGAACAAGGCCTTCGAGAGTGGTGATCCATTGAGCAGCACCTGACCCCGAGTGGCTCCATCGGCGCGTCTTGATATGACGTCTAAGAGAGCCCTCTTACCACTGCCTGAAAGTCGAATTCAATTATTATTTGACTCTAAAGTATATGTAGTATTTAGTAATACCTTTCGATCCCAGAATGGCCATAACCTCGCCGCTGTGCACGGTGAGATTGACGCCCTTAAGCACCAGGGCCGAGTTGCCGGCTCCATTGAAACAGCCACCACCATCCACCTGTTGTCAGAATCAAATGAAAACAAAGAAGGTTTTATGGTAGAGGGTTTTTCACGAGCCTGAAGAGAACCCACCTCGGTGGTGTGGAAAATGTTGTGGGCTTCCAGTACGTAGTCGCTGCCGATCATTTTCATAGCCACCACTGAGAGAGCCTGCTTTTGTTTGTTTATTCTTCTTGTGCTCTTTGGGCCTTACTCTCTGTTCGTGGCTCAAGAGTGGCTTGGGTAAGAGCTGATTTCCAGTGAGAGGAGAGAGAATACAAAGAGACTGGTTTATAGAGAGAGAAAACATGTTGATACCAAGAGATTGAATTTGGTAAAATATCAAGTCACCTAATATTAATAATTATATTATATTTAAAAGCAATTTATTTAAAAACGTCATATTCTATTACGTTTTGATTATGTATTTTTAATTAAAACTTTAGTATAAGTAAGCAAGAGTTTTCTTTAACTACATTAGCTCTCTAAATAAGATAAGTTTTCAGAGAGAAAGATAGACACAGAGAGAGATGGAGAGACCATGTATTCATAATATAGGGGAAAAAATCAAAATTGTGAAAGATGTAAGACACTTTATGTACAAAGAAGCTTGTAACTTTAGACCTACAAGGGTTTTATATAAATTAAAGTTATAAATCTATATCTCTTTTAGAACATTAATATTTTCAAGATATCTTTACGCGATATATAAACACTGCTAACCTCCGCGAACACGTCCAAATCAACTGAGCGCGCTGTTCCAACTGAACTGAAACTGTTGCTCGGAGCTAAGACCATTCCAATTGGTAGAGCCAGCGGAAGAGTCCGCTCCGGCTGGAAAACGGCGCTCTCCGGGCCAACACTTCCAGCCAAAGCAAGCGGGCTAAGATGGCGGCCGAGGCCAAGTTCAGATCAGTTCGCTGCGAGCCGAGCTCCGAGAGAGTTGCCTCCACCGATCCGCGGTTCGCGTCGATCGTTTTTTTTCTGGCGGCGCCTCAACACATAATTCCCAGCAGAAAATAACAAAAAAATATATATAGTAGAGAACATTCAACGCTTATGGAAATCTAATTGAAATGTTTACGGCTTAACGGGCAACAAAAGTATATATACCTGTGCAAAGGCGAATATATATTTTAATGGCCTCCAGGAAGTGCATGCAAATGTGGTTATTTGTTGACTCGCGAAATACCCAATAGATACCATTAAAAAAAAAGGAAAGAAAAAAGTGGCAAAAAATACAAGTGGCGTGTGCAGAGTGTAGTGCTGTTGTGTGTCTATATGGTCTATATAAAATATGCAGACATCGGTGTAGCCAGCAGATCAACATTGTAATGTAAGTGTTGTATTGCTGTATCTAAGTCATGAATGAGTGTCGCCGAGCGGCTAATTAGAGTCCAACTGGCCAACTGGTATTTACTGTTAATTGTATTAAGGCAAGCGACCAGCACTTGCCACCTCAACGAGTCTCCACATCCGAAACCACCACGCTCCACGTTCTTTACCTTCCTATTGGTATACCTCCATACCTTCTGGTTCTGTTCTGTTCGTACTCCACTGTTCTGCTCGCGCGGTCGTCACCATCGCAGGTCAAAGATCCCGCGAGCGGGTTTTGTCTAGCAAATGTATCTTAGCCTCCACCATTTGCAGCACTTCTTGGCCGCTCGCTCAGCGCCCTGCTTTCAGCTCCCTGCTCTCTGCTCCCTGCAGAACCGAACGATCCGAGCCAAAGTGAAGTTGAAGCCAAAGCCAAAACCAGAACCCAAGTGCCAGCCAAAGCCGGAGTCGCACAAACAGCCAAGTGCCTGGTGCTCGGCTTGTCTTGTCTTTTATTTTCTCTGCAGCTCACTGCTTCGCTGCACAGGGAAAAAAACAGAGCTCGATATTAAATCGAAATAGGCAGCTCAGATAAATATTTATAATTTGATAGTTTCAATATATAAATCAAAGTATTTATTTTTATTCGCTGACAAGTTAAAAAACCCAGAAGAAAAAAATGTTTTATCATTTACTAAAGGTATTTTTGTTTTAGGTCTTAATGGTTTTGACTTTATATTAACAATTTCTGAACTTTTAGAGATGTTGTTATTAAACGCAAAAATATTTTCTAAAGACATAAAAACCATAAGTATTAAACAAGTTTTTCCTACTGTATGCGAGTGTGTATCTCACAGATACGAGTTTCAGTTTGTTTGTTTGTTTGGCCGGCTGTCTTTGGCTTTGCCTTTGCGGAGCTGGGTTCTTGGCTCTCCGGAATCGCTTGTTGTTTGCTCTACCCGCAGATGCCAGCATCGTCTTGGTCTGGTCATTCCCTCGTAAAAACAGCCTCAAGCCTCCGATAGAGCTATATCGCAATTATTTGTTTTTATGTTTATAGTTTAGCCACATAAATATATGTTTATGCGCCCTTAGAAATGTTTGCATAATTTATGGGCACTTATTTTTGCACATATCCAGCAGTTCTAAAGTAATAACGTTGTCAAAGCACTACAACTTTACCTTAGAATAGCTCTATTACACTTGTATAGTAATGAACGATACTTTACATATTTTTCTTTTGTGTACCTAAAATAAATTTATTATAATGCAATCAAACTATATATTTCGTTGTTTAGTTTTTACTTTATCGTCACATTCTGTGACCTGAATATTTGTTATTTTTGTTCTTTTTATTTTCGAACAAGATGTGAAAGCCATAACAGGTCCGAACGAGACCTCTTGTAACAAGAGAGAAGTATTTTATTTCTGAGTGTACTCATCCCGTATTGGCTCATAAAGAATAACCACGCGGCTAAGCAACTTTCACATTCATTTTGCAATTTCGATGCAGCTGCCAATCTGCGCTCACAATCACTTTCAAAATTTCGTGCCGCGAAACTTGATTTCCCATCGAATTGGAGCCGCGGGCTAATGTCGATTTGGCCATCAGGGCTTTTAGCACCATTCTCAGGGCCCCCGACTGCAGATCATTGTCAACCTAATGCCTCTGGCCCTTCGCAATGCAAATTCCCAGCCTCCGTTTGGCAGCCACTTCCAAAGATTCTCGCACCTAATTAGCCATGTCATGTTGGCCGGCCCGTTAGAATGCTGTTAAAGCCATGGCCAAGCTCATTGAAAAAGTCCCAAAATGATTTCTGGTTCTTCGCGCTGACTTGCTGGATTGTTTTTCTTTTTGATTTTCCCATTGTTGTTTTTGCCGATGCTGCGGCGTAAATTAGTTAACAGTATTATTATAGCTGCTAACGGGGCTCGATGATTTGTGGCTGCTGTTTGGGACCCAAAAGATACAACACAAAAAAAGATTCACTAAACAACGCTGAAACAGAGAAAAAAAAAAACGTTTAGAAACGGACCGACAGGCAGTGACAAGATCTCGGAGCGGTCGTAATTCAATTTCGACAATTTCAATTCCAGTCCAAAAGAAAAAACAAATACAGAAACACAGAGACAAATCAAAAGACTTAAGACAGCAACGCGGAGTCTAGACAAAAAAGACGAAGGCGAGGCAAAAAAGCCAGCTTAAGTTAAATTGATTGTCAGTTATGGCTTTGTGGTGAGTTCGAAACTGGAGTGGGGTGGTGGTATCTGGTGTAAGGTATATGGTATGTGGTATATGGTATCTGGTCTTTGTCTTGGGTCTAGGCGGGTTTTCGATCGGTTATCCCTAGGTGTGGCTGCATCTTGTTGGCCAAAACTTGTTCTGGTTCCCTCGGACTCTCAATCTCAGTATATATTTTCAATTGAACTTAGTCGCTGGCTATTCCGAGACGGATGAATCATTGCATTTAATGATCTCCCACTGGATGAAGTCAGCGGCGGGCCAACGGAACGATGATGATGCGACTCAAAGACCAAGAGACCCTTGCCCGCTGGATCGGCAAAGTGAAAACTCAACGAGCAGGAAATGCAAATTCGAAATTCCCCCGTTGCACGGCCAATCTCTCCCACTGCGGGGCCATTAAAAGCTGCGACCATGAAAATTGTGGGCATTGATAGATACGCTACGGGGCCACAGCCAGTTAATTTACTTTTTATTGTAATTAAATTAACACAGTAGGGCCGAGGAGAAAAAGAAGCCGCAGCAGCAGAAGCAGAACAGCTGCATAATTAGGCGAAGAAAGTACATTTCAGTCGACGGTGCTACACACACTTCGTGACTTTTATGGCCGTAAAGAAAGAACTTCAATTCATTTCACTCCAGGTTCACAGACACGGTTCAGACATGCCTCTGACATAGAATCAGAATGCCCGGAGTCGGAGTCGGATTCGGAGATGATTTGACATGGATACAGGCAACGCGAGCCGAATAAATCGCTCTTAAAATCCATGTCACACACTTGGCCTCCTCAGTTTTCACTATAGTGAAAAAAATTAATTAATGTCTGTAAGAATATAGATTGTATCAAAGATATAAAAGATATAAAGTGACTTGAACAACGGCAAAAAAATCAACTTATCTGTATAACATTATCTAGGATAGACTTCAACAATTTTACGTTAGCTTAAACAAATTATATCCATATTCACTTTCTTTAAAAGATTACCCTTTCCTATTAAAAATATACAACTTGAAGAATTGTCATTTTTCAATATCAAGTTTTTTTTTCATCGGAATATTATTAATTTCTTAAGTTACAATTTTTTAAAGTGGTTAAGAAGAAAAGCGATTTTAATTAATGTATTTAATTATGTGAGTAATTAAATTTCCTAAACTTATATAAACTAAACCGGTTAAAGTGTTTATCTTCATTTCACGCATAATCTGAAGGAATTTTGCAGCTCAAAAGCTGGTTTCAGCAT
The DNA here is from genome assembly GCF_014743375.2 of Drosophila subpulchrella. NCBI lineage: Eukaryota > Metazoa > Arthropoda > Insecta > Diptera > Drosophilidae > Drosophila > Drosophila subpulchrella. The sequence continues at coordinate 10,980,140 of NC_050609.1, forward strand.
AACAAGAAGATGAGAAATGTTAAATTACAATAAAGTCTGATGAAGCTAGTAATTGCTTTGATATACGTTAAATTCCAAACGTACTGTCTGATTACCAAATCAAATTTATACCGACTTTCTTCAGATAAGCTGATATATTTTTCTGAGTGTGGAATTGGCGCCTAAGACCGGGTCGGTCTGTGTCTTTGGGTCTCTGGGTGTGTTCGGGAATTTGGCCAAATACGCCTGTCTGTCGCATTTTTATGCATGCAATGGCAACGCAGGGAAAAATTGCCATTTTTCTGTTTTCGTTTGGTTTGCCATGGAATTTATGTCAATTAGCCTGGTGGCACACGTGTCTTTTGTGGAGGAGGCGAATGGGAGCGGCGGGATTGGCTTTAGCATGCAAATTTTACCCACAATTGTTGGCCACTTTCACAAGTCTGTTGCAATACAGGAAAGTGTTTTGTTGCGACTCGTTTGGCCGGGGGGATTTGTTTTGGTTTCTGCTCGCCGTTAATTGCCTGTAAAGATGCCCGAAACTGAGGCAAAGTTTCGTATTCCGTTTGGGCAATTAATAAAACTGACCTTGCCTGAGTTTTCTAACCACAAAGCGAAAACTGAACGCAGAAGCGCTGGAAACTGAAAGCCGATCCGCTGAAAAACGCTGAAATGAGACCACCACGGTGGTTTCGACGGTGCTTTTCTGCGGTGGTGGTGGTGGTGGGGGCTATGCAGCCATGACGAATATTCGTTGACGGCATGACATTAGCTCGACTTTTTGGGGTCATAGTCATAGAGCGACGTCAGCGGAATTCTTGTGCTCGCATTTCTGCCAGCTCGTTGGTTAACTCATTTCTGGCAATGCCCCTGCCTCGGAAACTCGGATATTGCCCAATTCTATGGCGATTTGTGGGCCAGATTCATTAGCCTCAACGGCGACTGGCTCACAAATTGGGTTAGCTTTGGATTCCCATTAGTCAGTGTTTAATTTATCATTCCACCCTTCCAGTTCTCGCAGCTTTTGTTGACAGTTCATAAGATTTGTTGAATCAATCAATGACTTAGTTGCTGGGAAAAACGTAAATAACTTGGAACTGACGCATTAAAAGCTGTCATTCTTCAAATATTTACGAGTAAAAAACCTCAGGCAAAAAAAATTCTTGAACAGGAAATAAATTTATAACTAAACCAGATCTCCAAGATCTCTTAAAGTTCTAAAATCATTTTCTTGTTACAAAACAAATGTAATAAAACTTAATAAAAATATTTCATAATGTATTAATATTATTTTTTTTATAAAAAAACTGTAACAATTTTTCTCGCCGTGCATCCATTCACCTGCTGGGCCTGGACCATCTCTGCCCGTGTTTCGTCGACGTTTACCCACTCATAATCAATTTACGCAGCCGAAACTTTCACAAGTCGAATTGCTGTGGCAGCTTAAAGATTTCCTCGCTGCGTGCTTGTCGTTTTTTTTTTGACTGACTGTCGCTCATCCGCCATGGAGGCCAGTAGTTAAAAGCGTGAGCATCTATCTCACAACGTGGCCAGCAATTTGCATACTGGCTTCTGCCGGCCACAGGCAACGGCAACGGCAGCGACAACGATATGATGCGATATGGAGGCACAAAAAAACGTGCTAAAAATCAAACAAAAACCCGAACAAAAATATCTGGAACCCGAGTGTTCAATTAACACACACACAAAACATCTCATCTCGTCGAATGCCAGTGCCTTTCCTCCCGAGGTATAATCACAAAAAATTTCATCTTTCCAAACCGGACGACGAGCAAGTTCAACAAACCGCTTTGTCGCCGGAATGGAGCGAGGAATGTTGGCCACGGGCTGGCAATCATTTAATTTGTTTATTATTAATTTGCAACTGGCGATGGCATTAGTCAGCGCTCGAAATCGGCTCTCGTTTGCCGCCCCTTTTGCAGGACCCGCCCCTCCATCAAATAATGGATATATTTCTGCGGGTCCTGAGAAGGGTATTTCCACTTTGACGATGCGAATGTGTCTAAATTTATCAGCCTACGTGATCCCATTCAGGTTTCTGGCTTAACACATTAGTGACTTTGCGTCTTGCGGTTTCTTTCAGAATTTTGCGAATTTTTAATGACTCACGGAGACATTAAATACTTATTTAAGGGAAATCATCTCATTTATTAAGGATTTCTCATCTTTATTTCTGTTGGGTTTTATCTTGATACGTAAAATACGAAAACCATTTCAAGAGACTTTAAATTAGCAGGTAAATCTTGTCATGCATAAGTTTTTTAGAGAGAAACATCTGCAGAACATTTAAGAAACTTACTAAAAGCGTTAAAAATTTAATTTTAAACTGAATATATATTCTCGTAATGAACAGCAATTAACTGTATATTAGTTGGAGGATTTTATAATTTGTCCAATCTATTAAACATTTATAAAGTAAAACTGTGATACGAACTTTCTAAAAATGTTAATTCCAAGAATTGAAAGTGAATTCTCCTGTTTTGCCTTAATGTTTATGCAGTTAAGCTTTTGTCTTCTCACGTCCAAATAAATTTTCCCAGTTTAATAAAATCTTAACGGCTTTGAGTGCATTCAAGCGTCGTTGTGTATGCAGTTTCCCTTGTTTTATTAATCGCAAATTACAAAACTGCAACTGTGACCCACTTCGAGGCAGTCGCAAAATATTTTGTAGGCATTTATCATACGCCCCGTGTGCCGCAGCCGCTGCAGCAGCAACTACAAATTATGCCACAAGAGTTTCACTTTCTCAGCGAGATCTTCCCAGTCCATCAGTTAGTCAGTTAGTCATTCAGTCACTCAGTCAGTCCGTCAGCGGCAATCAGAGGCCAGCTTTGGATATGGGAGGGAGTCTGACCGACCCACCTGTTGTCTACATGTCCAGGGAACCAGTTTTGGGCAGTGAAATTAAGAGCCCAGCAACCCAATTTAATTGGCTTTTGCGTGGGAATGGAAATGGATGGGCCCAGGCTGGCTGAACCGCAGGTCAGGTCTCGTTAGCAGACCCAATCACACATCTTTCGAGTACCACCGAGCAATCTTTCAAGCCAGTAAAGTACAATCCATCCATGAGAGAGAGCAACAAATGGTTATGGGGGTCTGGGGACTGGGACCACTTGAAAGCCACTTGGGCGCGCTCCATTAAATCATAAAATGTGCGCGCACAAGCCGGCGAGCAGTGACCGAAAAACCGGAGTAGGAACCGGAGCCATCGTGGTCACAGCTCGTGTCTAACTGCAGTTTTGCATCAATGGTCATGTGAGTGCGGCAAACGGTTCTCGACTTGTCAACTGACATCTTCGTGGCTTCTTGGCCAACGGGAATGCAGAATGACAGCAACGGGACTCCACTCCACCACGTCTGCATATGCAACATCTTGGCCAAGTCAAGCAACCGACTGCCAATTGGCCTAATCGGCCAATGGACTGCTAAGCTATTGCCAATAACCGTTGCTTATAACCAATTACTTAGCGCATTGTGTGATTTATTCACACCAGCAGCAGCCGGCCTCGTTGACAGGCAAATATCCGCTAGCTTCGGTTTTAGTTTCCGTCTCTCTGACCGATCATGCAACGATCGAGTGACCCACTTGGCCGTAGGCTATATATAAGCCATTGAGAGTATGAAATAATTCTGGCCAGACTGCAGCTGTAACTGCAGCGGAACTTTGCCTGGATTTTGGCCCCAGCTGCATCTAGTTTTTCATGTTGCAAGCTCGGATATTCGAGGCCCGCAATCTGATAAAGTCCGCTAAGGCTTGGCTAATGGCCAGATAAGTGTGGAATGCCACCCAAGAGCTAGGGAAAAACAATAACTCACTGATTCTTGCAATCATGGGAACTAAACAATCACATTTCCCTTCAGGCTAGATTTCTGTGTTTTAGGATCATATGTGAAAAATGAGAAAACAATTATTATAAAGGTAAACTATCTGATCATTAGTTCTAGGTCTATTTCCAGTAAGATTTTACCTCTCATAAACTCTACTTTATTCTATTTTTGGACATGTCTACCTTAAATTTTCTTAATTCCAAAACGTGCTGAGGTAGACTCTTGAATTCTTGCTTTTTATAAATAACTGGTAAACATCTTAGTAAGCAATCTTAAGTAATCATCACATAATAAGGTACCAAAAAAAAAACAAAAATAAATTGGAGTAGCTTTAATTGTGCGATTTAAGCTAACAATTGAATCAATCAGTGGTAATTTTGGTGTTTATTTAATTCCCAAGCCATTCAAACTAAGCAGCTTGTTTTTGTTGTTTTAAAAAATGTGGTAAAAACCAAAAGTCACTTTAATCATTTGTTCACTTTCCTCCACTGTCAGCTGTCGGTTTTTAAGTGCAATTCGCAATGTTTTTGCTTCACGCACTTGTGCGAACAATGGAAATGGATAGATACAGATACGCGCACTGCGAGATACTTAGATATCGGCTGCGAAGTCAACCGAGCATCGTGATCACATAAATCAATGCCGCTGTCGTGGTCGCAGCCGTATCATTGCCCCCAATACCATTCATTCATTACAGGCAGCCCAACAAAGCGACGCTTTAGATGCCGCACATCTCTTTCTTTGCGGCCCATATAGACTGCCCAGTTTTCAGTATAAATACACTAGAAAATATTTCTGGGCTAAAGGAAAAAATAAATACAAAATTAGAAAACTTATGGATTTATTTAAACAGATAAAACGATTATTTTACTTACTTAAAGAGTTGGTTCCCTTGGTAAATTTTTGATTAATTGAAAAGCAAACAACTCGATCTTTGGGGCGCTTTCAGGTCTGCTCCATATATTCCATATTAGTACGCATCTTCAAACTATTTCAAATTATTTCCGATTGATTCTACCATTTAAAATGGTCTATCTTTTATAGTCATAGAAGATTACAAGTTACAGTTCTTCAAAGAACCCTAAAAAATTCAAGAATACTTTAATTTCCAATCATGAAGAAAACTAAAAAGAAAAAGTAAGGTATATTGTAGTGTATGCCACACATTCCCTTGGGGAAATATTTTTTGGTGCATATGTTAAGTACCAGTATCTGGTATTGCAACTGCGTGTAGGTTTCTCGGCATGGGCGATGGGATGTCTGAACTGTAGCAGGCTCTCGCGGGTATTAAAACCACCTTCCCTGACTTCCACTTTCACTCTGTGCCAAGTGCTGCTAAAAGCCAAAAGGCCCCGGCAAAAACGGTTACGGCCAAGAAAAGCTACATCAAAAAACAGAGGCAAATAATTGTTGGAGAAAGAAATGATAATAATAAACAAAAACGTTGGCAGACAAACAAAATCGAGTAAAATGCGTTGAACTGCGAGGAAAATCCGTTTAAGCGATTATGGCACAAGTGATTTTAATTAAAGCGAATTTAACACGCAATTAAAAGTGTTAATACACCGGCCGATTTCGAGTTCCGTGGAAAAAATCGTTTAATATCTTATGATAATCTGCAATGGTAGATGGGCGAAAGCATTTGCTATGGAATGCCGTAATCCGGGCGCCAGCTTTCTTCTTTTGGACACCGCCCCCCAATCCCAGCTCCGAAACCACAGCTTCACTTTTAGCAGCTGCCTAGTGGAGCTTGCAATCGCGAATATATCTTGTAGTTGGAGTATCTGAAGCCGCTCACTTTCGCCGCACTTGTAGAACACTCGACTACGTAATCTCTGCGGCTGGCAAAACGGAAATCCGCACGGCTCGCTGCACTGCATCCATTTGGAGTCCACAAAATGCGGCGACAGCTTTGCATTAGTTTGTTTGCCTTTCGTTCGCTGGTTGCATAATGCTGCCTAGACAAACTGCAGTTCATTTGCATGGATATGGTACCTTTTTTAGGGGGCCTGCATTGGCAATTAAAAACCCAGAGGCCGTGTCCAAATGAGCTGCGCTTTGTTCTCCCGCCCTGCGCTTTGGATTTCCTCAAGACATTAACTTGGAAATCCGAAAGACAGAACCAGATTGGGTGTCATTGTCTTGGGGGTTTCGTGCACTTGCTCGGATTAAGATTCCCAAAAAAATATTACTTTGGCACGATGGCAAAAGAACACCGTGATATTCAAATTATACAAACTGCTTTGCTTTTGTCTCTAGGTATAATGAAAAGCGATAAAATATTATCATTTTTAGATACAACCGAAACAAAATGGTTACCATAAAAATTACAATTTGTATGGTTATTATCACATTGATTGTGGCTTTCGGTTTTTCGTAATTTCATATCAAACGGTATTTTTTAAAGACATCTTATCTTGTCATTCGTCTTAAACAATCATATTTTATCAATTTGAAAACGTTGTTAGAATTTTAGTAAATATGATTTTTTAGTAAAGTACAGGTAACTACAAATTATAGTGGAGCTATTATTAATGTATTCATATATTAAATGGAATAAACTTTATTTTTATAAAAAATCTATTTCATTGCTGAATAACCGAGAGAACTTCGAGTGGTTCATTGTTAGGGGTGTCTCAAGTTCGCCTCGTATCATATCTGACACAATTTCCGCTTTTGTCATGACAATGGTTGTGAATATGCGACTCCAATTCCGAATCCGAATCCGACTTCGACTTCAACTGGCACTGCGTGTGGATGTGTGGGCATTGTCATTAGGCTAATTCCCGCCAATTATGAGTAATAATAGCGCAGCCATTCTCGCAGCATTCTTGACCCAGTTTAGCTCGGAATTAGCTTAATATTTTGGCCCGAACTCTCTAACCCGCTCCGTGTTTCCAGCAGATCATGGAGCTGAGCAACTTTTCGAGCGGCAAGAAGATGTCACGCGAGGAGCGACGCTACTCGGTGCCCCATGGCCCCAATACTCCGCTGCCACCGGCGGCCTCCGAAGATCTGCACGCCTGGTCCATCTACAGGTGAGTGGTTAAGTGGGGGAACCCCGCTATCCAGATATCCAGCTATCAAGCTGTCCAGCTATCCAGACATGGGTGTGGTCTCTGGGGCGGAAGCAGGCGGGGGAATTACTGGCTCCGGCCGCACCTGTCGATCGGAGTTTTGACGGTTGATTTAACCGCAGCCAACGGAAGTTCAAATGCCATAAATGGCTAATTGAAGAGTCATGGCCAAGCCCTCCAATCATGTCCAGCTGACCGCAACTGCAGCCGCCCATTGCAACTCTCTATAGCGCTTTCCATCTTCTTTTTGAATACCCCCCATTAATAGGCAAAACCTGAACTCCGACTTCACCGATTCGGCTCTGGGCTCGTCGGACAAATCACCGCTGCCATATGGAAACTTCCAGCTACGCGATACCACAGTTCAATCAATCTTAAATCATCCGCGCTACGGACCCAAGTGAGTAATCCCAGACATTATTTGAATAAACCATTATTAAGCATAATTAAGTGTTAAGAATGTGGTTATATGATCTCAGCACTCGACAATGTTAATATAACCATCGTCATATAAATAGAAATGTCTTTATATGCTTTATAGGGTAATAACCGCTCCTTTTTAACTCTTCCTAACTTTCAAATCTTACCTAGGAAACTATTCTTCCTTATAGTTAATGTTCTATCTAATTCATAACATATACAAATAAGCTTCTTCCTTTAAAGTTAAACTTTAATTGAATTCCAAAAGCAAAGAACACTATTCTAAATAAGAAAAATGAACATGATGCGATAAAAATGTAATAAACATCTTCGTTACATTTTCATAATATATACTTTATACATTTGATTTTAAAACCAATAATGCTTAACCCTTTCAGATCCCCCTTGGGCTCAAATATGTACACATACTTGAAGTTTGGACTGCCACGCGTCTTTCCGCCGAACGCTGGATCTCAGCGGTCGCATCGTCCAGGTCCTGGACCAGGATCTGGTCCTGGTCACGGTGGTTCCAGTGCCCTAGGTGGGGTGCGTGGGCGGGTGAACCGCGCCTTCCGTGACAGCTCGGGGGCACCGGCGGGCGCCGGAAGCAGTGGCTACGACAGCAGCGACAACGAGACGACCCGCAGCAGGGTGCCGCCCAATCTCCGGAAGTACCGCAGCGAGTCCGACTTCCGTGCCATCGGCGGCATGCCGCACTCGCGTCCGGAGTCCCGGGCACAGATGGGCGGTGGGGGTGTTCCGGCGGCTGCACTGCGTCAGGCCAACAGCAGGGCGAGCATCGCGGTGGGTCAGCACCACCACCAGATGCAGCAGCACCAGCAGCAATACATGGGCAATGGGAAGCACTACGGCCACAGGTCGCACAGCGAGGCGGATCTCCTGGGAGCCGGACTGAGTCAGGTGGATGGCGGTGGGGGAATGGGCTATGACTACAACGAAGCCCGGCTGTACGGCAGCTCCAGGCAGTATGGAAACGGAAACGGAAATGGTCACAACCCAGGCAGTCGCAAGCAGTCGGGCATGGGCCTCATCTACCCGAACATCCAGGTGCACTGCCTCGATGTGAATCCCTGCCTGCGCGGTGTGTCCATGCAGGCCAAGGCCGGAGATCTGTTCGCCATCATGGCCACCTCGCAGCGGGAGGGAAGTGCCCTATCCGAGTGCTTGGCGGGATTGAGTGAGCGACTGGGAGGGGAGATCCTCATCAATGGACAGCAGGTGAGTCGCCGCGGTCTGCGGGAGCTCTGCAGCTATGTTCCGGCTCTGGAGGTGTCCTCACTGGATCCCCGGATGAGTGTCCAGTGCACTCTGAACTTCCACGCGGCTTTGAGAGGTCCTCTGGATCGCAGCGATCTGGAAGAGCGCATGGATGTGCTTATCGAGGATCTGGGGCTGAATACAGTGCGTGCCTCCAATGTGTCCACTCTAACGCACTCGGAGAAGCAGCGCTTGAGTGTGGCCTGCCAGCTGCTGGCGCAATCTTCGCTTCTAATCCTGGACCAGGTGACCAGCAACATGGACATCTTTGACACCTTCTTCCTGGTGGAGTACCTGCGTCAATGGTGCAGTGGGGGTCGCATCGTTATCATGACGCTGCAGCCGCCCACCTTCGAAATCCTCTCCATGTGCTCCGGAGTGCTGCTGCTCTCCGGCGGAAGGACCGTCTTCTCCGGCAGTCGAGCGGACTTGCCACGACACATGGGTCAACTGGGCTATCCATGCCCGCCATTCAAGAACCCAGCAGATTACTACTGTAAGTCAGAGGATTAACTTAAATTTTAATAGTCAATAATATATATTATTTTAGTGGATTTGGTTACCTTGGACGACCTTTCGGCGGCAGCCATGCTGGAGTCCTCGGCCCGCATTGAATCCCTGGCCAACGCCTGGGACCAGATAAACTCGGAGCCCCCACTTGCTGCCCCGCCCGCCTCCCTGCCCAACTTCACACTGAAGGCCGGCTTCTTTGGCCAGATCAGTGCTTTGATCAAGCGATTCGCCGGCTACAAGCAGCCGGGATCACTGCTCACCTGGATCAGCAAGCTCATCGCAGCAGCCGTTCTCTCGCTCTGCATCGGCTGCATCTTCTGGGATGTGCCCGCCTCCGATCCGCAGCTGAGCTATCACGACCGGCTGGGCTACCATCATTGCGTCATGGTGCTGGTCTACTGGCCACTGGTCATGCTGACCATCAGGGACACGCAAGAGGATCGCCGTCATGCGGAGCGGGACATCCGCCTGGGACTCTATACGCGCAGTCTCTACATCATTGTGCAGGTAAGGGGCTATAAAATGTTATTTAAATAGTTTAAAATTGTTTCAATGATAAAACCAAGTTATAATGTAACTACATAGGGCTTGAAACGTAGATATATTATGTGATATAATACTCTGTGAAGAGAACAAAGGATTTAATTTTTATGAGCAAATACTTCAATACTTCCATAAAACTCCTTCATAATTAAAATTGTATTCTTAAATATCTTTAAAAAAAGGTTAAAGGCCGACCACTATTTGGTTTAAACATAGATTTCTTGTATGACATAGCAGTACAATCTATAAACAGATCGCATTATTTAATTTGTATAAGCCAATATATCATTAGAACTGCTCAAAAATTAGATCCCTAAACTAAGATACATATGAAATGATATATTTAATAACCACACATTTTGAAATTCTTGCAGAGTCTTCTGGGCCTATTTCCCAGCCTATGTATCTGGTTGGCTTATTTGCTGCCAGCCCACAGCATGGCGGGACTTTACACCTATTCCAACAGCAGCGATACGGGCATTTACCTGTACATGGGTAAGTTATCTTGAGAACAACCATTGGTAAATGAACCATTCTGATAAATGCCTTTAAATGCAGGCTACATGCTGCTCTACTTGACGCTCATCCAGACACTGGCCCTGTTCTGCGCCCACCTGCTGCCCTGCAAGGTCTCGGCGAGCATTGTCAATGGATTGATCAGCCTGGCAGCGGCGTCAGTGGGTGGTTACCTGGTGCATCCCCAGAACCTGGCCCAGTTTTGGTCCTGGCTGCAGTTCGTCTCGCCGGAACGATGGCTCCTGCCTGTCCTGGTGCAGGATGAATACAGTGCCGAGACGTTGTCCAATTCCGCCGGACTGCAGTTGTGCCGGAACAAGCAGGTGGGTGTCCTAAAAAAGACTATCTTATTAATTATATATTATTTAAATAATATTTATAAACAAACTTCAGGTGCAGCACCAGGAGATCATTGTGCAGCAGCCCTGCCCGCCGCCCAACGGCACCCAAGTGCTAGTCGACTTCGAGCTGTTGCCCCAGCAGCACGTGCTGGATCCCTCGCCCAGCTATGACCAGACCACCTCGCTGGCCCTGGTCCTGGGCTCGGTGCTCGTCTTCTTCGTCACCTTCATCGTCTTTCTGTGCAATTGTCGCGGCGCCTGTCGGAGGCAGCGAAGCCGATAGGCCCACACCGCGACTTGGAGCTGGCCGGGATCTGGAGCTCAGATGGCCCTGCCTCCCGAGAACTGTACATTCCATAGAAACTAATTCTTGAAATAAATAGTGTTTAGTCGAGGCCGCGTTCGTTTAACTAACTAAAGGCAAGTGGTTTTTATTGTACTTGGAATGGACATAGGGCAGTTTAAAGGGGGTTGTTTACAAGGATTTTTTACATCTATAAAAGTTCTTAAAACACTAAAAATGTTATCAAAAATAGTTTGCATAAAGAGGTTATTATTGCAGATAAAAGCTTTTGTTTCCTGTTTTCAAAATGTCTTTTCACTTGGAGTGTTTTTGTTTAGTTTGTTATGAGAGACAGTATTCGGTTTGCAAAGATTAGTTTAAAAATGGAATATTTTGCAACCGGAAGTAATCTAGAAATCAATCGTGTACTCAAGACAGTCTTGAACTTAATGGTGGAACAATCGCAGATTGGTGTGGGCCATAATGATGCCGTGCTCATCGCAGGCGGCAATGACGCCAGCATCATTGGTGGAGCCTGCAGGACTGCCAATGTAAGAGACACCACTCTGAATAGGCAGATGTAAACATTAATATTTGAACTTTAAAATACTATTCAACTAACTTACCAGACTGGCGCGGTCGATATTGTCACGGAAGGGGAAGAAGGCGTCGGATCCTAGGGCCACACCACTCAGCTGCTTCAGCCACTCAACTTTTTCCTCGCTGGTCAGTTGGGCTGGCGCCTTGTCGAACCTATACATAAAATATTCGGTTTAGAGACCCTTAAAACATGCTATATCTCCATAACATACATTCCCTCGAACTGCGATAGGGGCATGTCCTTGCCCACTGTTCCATTAACGTAGTTGTCGATCGCATTTGAGATTTCCGCCCGCTTAACGCCCGCCTTGAACTTCATGCCGGCCACGCTGGGATGCTGGCGCAGCCACCAGTTGTCCGCTTTCTCACCCGCCAGACGAGTGCAGTGAATCCGCGACTGTTGGCCGGCACCGATGCCTACCACCTGGCCATCGCGGGCATAGCACACTGAGTTGCTCTGGGTGTACTTCAAGGCAATGGTGGCCACGATTAGATCCCGCACAGCCGCTTCGGGCAGAGGACCACGCTTGCTCACCACATTGGCGAAGAGCGAGGGGCCAATGACGGCATCGTTGCGCTTCTGCTCCAGAGTCAGTCCGAAAATGGTCTTGCGCTCCACCGCGGAGGGCTCGTAGTTGGGGTCCATCTAGAATTTAAATTAATTAAATGCAATATCCAAAAAGAGTATGTTTTTATGTATTAGGCTACCTGGAGAATACAGTATCCGCCGTTCTTCTTTTTCTTAAGGATCTCCAGAGCTTCTGGCTCGTAGCCGGCGGCAATGATACCATCCGAAACCTCGCGCGAGATGATTCTGGCGGTAACCACATCGCACACATCAGACAAAGCCACAAAGTCGCCAAAGGAGCTCATGCGGTCGGCTCCACGAGCGCGGGCATAAGCCGTAGCCAGGGGCGTCAGCTGCTCATACAGATCGTCCACCATGCAGAGCCTGGCCTGGGCCGCATTGAGGGGCACTCCCACAGCCGCTCCCGCAGGAGACACATGCTTGAAACTGGTGGCCGCCGGCAGCTGGAGGGCCTGCTTCAGTTCTCGAACTAATTGCCAGCCATTAAGAGCATCGCACAGGTTAATGAATCCCGGAGAGGCATTCAGCACCGTGAGGGGTAGCTTAGCCAGCTGGGTGTACAACTGCGCCGGTTTCTGGTGAGGATTCATACCATACCGCAGCGGCAACTGAGACACACCCGATCCATACTGCCTCCTGAAGTAGTCCGAAATAGCGTCATCGTAGCTTGCTGTGTGGGTGAATGCCTTAAGGGCCAGAGCTTGTCGCGTCTCTAGGGTGGTATCCCCCAAAGCCTTCAGCTCCGCCAGCACACGGTCGTAGTCCACTGCCTCGCAAACAACCGTGACACGCTGGTGATTCTTGGCCGCCGCACGAAGCAGGGTAACACCACCAATATCGATGTTCTCCACAGCATCGGCCAGCGTAACATCCGGTTTAGCAATGGTGCTAGCGAAGGGATACAGATTGCAGACCACCAGCTGGACGAGATCGAAGCCCTGCTTGCGCATGTCAGCCAGGTCAGAGTCGGTGGTTCGAGACAAGATTCCAGCGTGCACGGCCGGATGAAGGGTCTTCACACGTCCACCCAGCATCTCGGGGGCTCCCGTTATCTCCGACACATCCTTCACTTTTAGGCCAGCACCACGCAAGCTGGTTGCAGTGCCTCCACTGGCCACCAGGTCAAAGCCCAGGGCCACCAGACTCTTGCCCAAGTCGAGCAGACCCGTCTTGTCCGACACACTGAGGAGAGCTGTGGGAGTTGAGAAGCTTAATTAGATATCCCCTAAGGATGGATCCCTGCAGACTCACCAATCTTGCTGGAACTCATGGTTGATGCCTAGATTTTCTGCTGACTGCGTCTGAACCGCTTGGCAACTGAAATGCAAATGAAAGACGAGAAGTCAGTGGGCGATTGCGAATGTGGGCTGGTTATTCGGTGCACAAACATGTTTACGCGTTTTCGCTTTTCTGGCTAGGCAACGACCTCCCACTTGCGGTCTATGGTCCCCATTTGTGAGGTGTAGGGTTATCAGGTACTCCTCAAGCCGCTTGCATCAGCAGCAGATCGGTGGGATTGGATTGGTACTCAAAACAACAACAATCGACTCAAATTTACGTAGGTTTATTTATTGCCTAGCCGTGTCTGGTTTTACAATTCCTTATCAGTATCATTGACTTGGCTGAGTGGCCGCTGAGCCTCCTCATCCTCATCCTCTTCCTTCTGCTTCTTCGCTTGATCCGCTGAAAGCTTCGTCTCCTGGTCCCTTTCCCTCTTGCGCTGCCCCTCCTTTCGGCGCTTGTGTTTGTTGGACCTCAGATGCAGTCCCCATTGGTACTCCCCGATGAAGTGTCGCTCGCAGGTGGCGCAAAAGTGGCTAGTCTCCTCATCCAAATCCGCTCCAGGATGCTCCCTTTTGGCCATTGGCTTAAACTCGCATATCTTGTCATTGCGATAGTTTTCAATTATGGTCTCTGCCCGCTGATATACTGCCTCTGGCCAAGCTGCCACATCACTTGTGTCCAATTCGAAGAGATCTGGTACCTGGCGATCCTTGCTGGCCAGGAATCGATTGTTGATCCACTTCAGCTGCTTTTTGGAGTAACGCCGCGTTACAAGCTTCAGTTCTTCGCAGCAATTGCGCAGGAGATCCAAGCCTTCTGGGATCCCATCTTCCTTCAGTTCTTCTTGACTGGGTAGCTTGTAATTATGGTTTCGAAGGTACTCTTCTATTTTTTCATCCTGCTGTTGGTCATATTTTAACAGGTAGGGCACAAACTCCTTGTAACCAATAGTCTGCAGGACTCCAGAGGTATACGCGTGAACGGTGGTGGCATGGTGCGCATTATGGAACTGTCGTAGCTCACGGATGAGTCCTTGAGCTAGCATTCCATCTACCCGAGAGTCTAAGCGGGCATTGAGAACCTCCTGTTGACAGCGCAGCCACAAGAGGATGATGTGGGGATAGCGGAGGGGTCCTCCTAGGCGGTTTCCACCTGGTTGGGCTCGCTGGTCCTCTAACTTCTTGGTTAAAGTCTGCCCCGTGCCTTGATAAACATCGATGGCCCGGATGATCTTGCGCCGGTTGTTGGGGTGGATGCGGTTGGCGCTACCCTTGTCGATCTTGGCCAGATGATGATGTAAGTCCTGAGTGGACATGGCATTCAGGTCTGCCTGGCTAAGATGCTCCCCTAGAGGATTGCCTGCAGCCTGCTTGTCCTCCGAGTCCACCAGGACATCCCAGAGAAGGGATTCTATGTAGTAATTGGTGCCGCCCACCACAATTGGAGGTGTTGCCTTGGAGAGCAGGCGTTCCACGATGGGCAGAGCGGCATTGCGAAAGTGGGCGACTGTAAAGGGTTCCGACGGAGTGGCCACGTCCAGTAGGTGGTGGCGTGCCCGGGACTGCTCCTCCTTGGTGGCCTTGGCGGTGGCAATGTCCAAGTGGGTGTAAACCTGCATGGAATCTGCGCTGATTATCTCGCCCCCGAAGCGTTCGGCCAATTCTAGGGAGAGCTTCGTCTTGCCGGTGCCCGTGGAGCCCAAAATCACAATTAGGGGCACCTTTCGTATCATCTTGGTTTGATTTGAGCCAATTGAAATCAATTAAGGTAAACAAAACCCACACGTTTTCGAACACGTGCGTTCCTCTGGGGACCAAACCACCTGTTGCCGCCAGCTGTTTTTGATGTTTCTACAACTATTTTGCACTTTTCTCAAACTCTCTTATAGATAAATAATTATTCTTAGTTAATAAGCCTATTTTGTGCCTTTAAATTGGTTGTTTTAACTTACAAATCGCGAAATAACCGTAAAAGTTTAAGGTGAAAAGTGTTACCACACAAGATTATGCTGAAAACTGTTGGATTCGCGTTGCCAACTACAGTCGTGATAAGCGGTCCAGTGTTGCCCTCTTAAATTCATAAAAGGCGGGACATTTAAAATTTGTTCGGATTTTCTTTAATTTTCTACGAACTTAAGAACGATTAAAATGTAGGTCGTCAAATTAACAGAAGACCGAAAATAATTATAAAGCGTTTGAAAGTTAGCTTAAACACTATTGGAAGCTACAGCATAGTCCATAATCAGTTATAGTTAAAATGAATATTCGATATAGATTTTCTTAGTAAATTCGAGCAAAATAACACCTGTTGATAAGCTCTTAAATAAATTGTAATTCATATTTTCTAATAAATGGATATCTTCCCCATGCGATATATCGCCGCAATGATTCCACAAAATTTCGCACATCCCTAGCCGCTCGTGCCATCTCCGATTCCCCCGCCAAAGTGTGACCAAAGCACCGCGCCAGGTCAATCCCGCACGGGCACCTAGTATCGTATATCTTTCGTGCATTCTTTTAATTTACCTGCAGTTCCGTTCCGAATAACAAAATTAGATCAATCAATTCGGTTTGAAATTGCCCCCTAGCTGGCACAGCGGAACACAGGGCACACAGAAAGCACAGATTGGCATTTCTTCTGTATATTAGCCGCACGGTGCGACTTTCACTTTTTACAATTCGCACAAGAAAAACAACAACGACAGCGACAGCAGCAGCAAAAACGACAACAACTACAAGAACAAGGGCAGCCAGCAGCAACAAAAAGAAGAGAAGAAGACCCAGAGCGATGAGCGTGAAAAATACCAGAGCGGACAACATCAGGCCACAGAGTGCAGCGAGAATTGTTTAAAAATCGGTGGATTGCACGGCAAATGCAAAGCGAAATAACAATAACAAACCAGCACAACAGGGCCGCCTGTGTGTGTGTGCGTGAGTGGTAGAGAGTGGGTGTGTGTGTGTGTGTGTGCTTGTGTGCTCCAGCGAGAGTGCCAGTGTGTGTGTGAGTACATCGAGTACATTTTGGGGCATCAAAACTTTGTGTGTGTACGTGGTTTGGATTGGATTCGCTGCCAAATTGGGTCAGCTCGTAGAAATCCACCATGGAGAGCAGGACCCAGCTTAATCAGTCGAACCAACAGCAGCAGCAGCAGAGGAATCGCCTGGCCTCCTCGCCCAGTCCACCGCTCAGCGTAAATCTCAGTGGAGGACCTAATGCGAATACCACCTTGATGGGCCTGGAACAGGATACAGGAGCCGCATCGCAGCTGGGCAGGAATAACAACAATAGTGGAGGCGGTGGCCACCACCGCAGCCACAGCATCACCAATGCGGCAGCCACATCCTTTGTGAATCTATTGGACGGATTTACGGCCCGCGTCTCCACAGCGGTGAGCGTGGCCGGAGGCACCAGCTCCAACATGCTGATGGACCGCAGCAGCCAGAGCGCCGCCAGCACACCGGGATCCACCCACTCCATAGCCAGCCTGACCAGCATGGGCTCACTGGGCACCACGGCCAATGCCCTGTACTCCTCCATTGGCAGTGCCCTTAACTCGATCACCTCACCCATTCAAGCGGCTGCTGCGGCGGCCACGGCCACAACCACCGAGGTGGTGGTGGCAGCCGCCTCTGTGATCACAAACCACCTCAGCTCACCCACCAGCGGCACACCGCCCCACGGCCTGGATGCGGACGAGGGCGACGATGAGTGCGACGATTGCGAGGAGGACGAGGACGATGCGGTGGATTACGACGGGCACTTTGCCGCGCCGACGCCCAATAAGAGCTGGGCCGAGAACAAGATGGTCGTGCAGGAGATGCGCAAGAAGATGTGCAACCTGTCCTCCATGGTGCCCACCAATGTGCAGTTCCGCCACCTGTCTGATGGTCGTGCCAGGTGCTACTTCCTGGGCACTCCGCCACAGGGCTGGGAGACCACTCTGCTCTTTGCGGACATCAATCTGCAGCAGACAGAGGAGCAGCAGCTCTTGGTGCAGCGCCTGGAGGCGAGTGAATCGGTTGCTGGGAGTCCCACTTTGAGTGCCGGATCCCCCACCAGCAGCAGCCAACAGACGGCATTTCTCTTCAATTCTCTGCTCAGGCCTAGGTGAGATTATATTTTAACTAAGTATAGTCCCAGAACTAAAGATATATTTTATAGACTCCCGTGGAGTCCACTGTTACAGCAGCCCATTCAAAGTAGTGGAGGCAGCGGCGGCAGTGGAACGGCCAGTCCCTATGCTCGGGAGTTCCAGCTGTTGCAGGAGCGGAAACGCCTCTCCACCTGGGGCATCACCTGCTACGAATTGCACAAGCCCTCGGGAAAGCTGGTGTTTCCTTGCTTCAACGACCTGTACCAATGTCTAGACACAGGATACAATGTGAGTATTATTTTTAAAATTAATTTTAGAAAGAATAGGATTTTTAGGATTTTAGTAATACCCAAATATTGTAATACCTTTTCGTTGGTTTCTCTATCGACAGTCTGGCCTGCTGTTTCCCACGCAGCTACGCACCTGCCCGCAATGGACGGCTCTGGATCCGCAGATTTGTCCACAGAACTCCGACATGATAGCGTACATCAGTGACTGCGACTTGTTCGTCACCCACACGCTGAGCGGGCACGAAAAGCGTCTTACCTCCACGTCCAACGGGCGGCACTCATATGTCGACGATGCCCTGAGCGCCGGCGTGCCCTCATACGTAATGCAGGAGGAGTTCAGTCGTTACCAGGGCTTCTGGTGGCAGCCACATTCCAATGATGGAATCTATCGCATTGTCTACGAGGAGGTGGATGAATCGGAGGTCTCAGTGTACACGTTTCCGTCGTCGACGGCCGTGCACGGCAGGGTAGACGAATACCGCTTTCCACGCACAGGTAGTCCCAATGCCAAGTCAAAGCTCAAACTTGTTCAATTTGTACTGAACGAGGCACTGCAAGTCAGCGAAATTGCCATCAAGGATCTGCCGTACTCCCTGTTGGCCGTTTTCAACTGGCTCGAGTATATTGTGCGTGTCGGCTGGACTCCGGATGCTAAATAGTGAGTATATCCTACGGGGAACCCTATTTATTAACATATGATTTCTTTTCACTTACCAGCGTATGGGTGCAGGGACTTGATCGGAAGCAACAGCGTCTGGATGTAATCCTAATACCGCTTGATAACTTCTGCGAGTCCTACAGTAGTCAGGTATCCACGCCTACCGACTCCATAGGCGACCACAGCTGGCGCAGCCTGTGTAGTCGCACAATCACACCACTGCAGGTTATATACACGGAACGTTCGGAGAGTTGGATCAATGTGCACGACATGCTTCACTTCCTGGAGCTGACGGAAACGAGCGTCACCTTCCTGTGGGCATCTGAAGAGACTGGTTTCCGGCACCTTTATTTGGTCACCGCCAGCCTGTTGTTGAACCAAGCAAATGGCCAGGCAGACATTGGATCGGCTGCTGCCCAGCCCAGTTTCGTGGAACAGTCGGCTCTGCAACCGCGCATCCTCACCAAGGTGGCTTTGACCAGTGGAGAGTGGGAGGTGCTAGCCAGGAGTCTTTGGGTAGACAAGGCCAACAAGCTTGTGTACTTTGTCGGACTGCGTGATACGCCGCTGGAGAAACACCTCTACGTTGTCAGCCTGGAGCGGCCCGAGCACATCCGCCTTCTCACGGAACCAGGATACTCCTACCTCGTAGAGTTTGATGATGTACGTATGAAGGGATAATTCTGAATGCTATGAGCAATTCTAAAAATCTAAGAAAATTATATTGATATGCCCAAATAAGTATGCTATGTTATAAATCAATGCTTAGTCTTGACCTTTAAGTTTAACAATTCTAATCTTTTCTTTTTTCCCACAGCAATGCCAATTAATGCTGCTGGTTTATTGCAACATCCAACGTCTGCCCAGTTGCAAGGTGATGCGCGTCAATTCTACATGCTCAAGCGGCGGAGTCAACGGCATTCAGATATCACTGGTTGGCTATCTCAACGAAGGCGGAAAACCGGAGCCGCAGTACTGTCCACAAATTTTCCGACCCCAACTGCCGTCGGGAGATATCGTTTATGCCATGGTCTTCAAGCCGCACAATTTTGAGCTGCGTGTCAAGTATCCTACGGTGCTCAATGTTTACGGAGGACCCGAAGTGCAGACCGTGAACAACACATTTAAGGTAGGTTGACTTGCTCTAAAACTAGTTGCGCTTCATCTAACAGCTTCATTGGACTTCAATTCTTAGGGAAAACATCAATTGCGGATGCACATGCTGGCCGCCCAGGGATACTGTGTCATCTGCATCGACTCGCGAGGATCCCGGCATCGGGGCAAGAGGTTCGAGAGCCACATCCGCGGTCGGATGGGTCAGGTGGAGCTGACTGACCAGGTGGACGCTCTGCGCATCTTGGCCGATCAGCTGGGCTACATTGACATGGATCGCGTAGCTATTCATGGATGGTCTTACGGTAAGTTATATCAGTCATCCTATGGTAATAGAGCTAAAGAAATGGTCTTCGTTGATGGTAGATTTACAATTAGTAGATAGTAGAGGGAAATATACTGCATATTCTGTAATCTAATCAACTCGCATGTCATTCTGAACTTGCAAAAAGATATACAGAATGCTAAATCCTTATCTGTTGAAGAATTTAAATAATCTGGATTTTAGTGATATTTCAGAAAGTTGCATTTATATTCAAGTAATTTTCTCACATTTTTTAGTGTTCTAATATAAACATGATTGTCATTTTTGCAGGTGGCTATCTGAGCCTAATGGGCCTGGTTCAATATCCGAAAATCTTCAAAGTGGCCATTGCCGGGGCGCCGGTCACCAACTGGGAGTATTACGACACGGGCTACACGGAGCGGTACATGGATCTGCCACAAAATAACGAGGCCGGTTACTCGGCCGGATCAGTGCTCGAATACGTAAACTCGTTTCCCGAAGAGTGAGTATATGAGAGACATTTAAATTGAGACATTTCAATTATTACCTTTTTTAATCCGTCCAGGGACAAGCGCCTGCTGCTCATCCACGGTCTAATCGACGAGAATGTGCACTTCTGCCACACCTCCCGGCTGATCAGTGCTCTGAACAAGGCCAACAAGCCGTACGAGGTGCATCTGTTCCCCGAGGAGCGGCATTCGTTGCGTAATCTGGAATCGAATAAAAATTACGAAACGAAATTACTATCATTCTTGCAAAACTTATGAGATTCGTAAATGTCGACGGCCGAAACAAGATCGGTTGCAAGGCAACACAACTAGCCCCGACCCCCGCCCTCGCCCTTTTGCAATAGTTTTTTACATCATTGTCTTTGTTTTTATTTAACTTTTTGTTGTTCGAACACTTGTTTTTATTCGATAAAGAAAATGAGAGCAAAAGAAATTTGTATCATATTTTTAGTATATTTAATTTATAAAAACTCGCAGTTGTAAGTATAATGAAAAGTTTAATGAATGAACATTTTCTGATCCCCGCTATGTGTCGCCCTATATTAGACTCTCCAGACCGAGCAGCTTACTGTAATTAATTTATACTTTTTGTTTTCTCCCACGCATCGTACTCTTAATTATGCTGTAGCTGTGTTTAATTTGCGCAAATGTACATTTCTCCTATCACTAATTTTAAGTTGTGATTTAGTGCGTCTGTACGAATATGTGTGATTGTCTGCGTAAGCGTTTCCCCCAGAATTGGAAAAAAACAAAAATCACCTTAAACTTGTCATGCCTTTGGGGCGGGCCATCAATTACTGTTAGTTCTACGCATGCATATAAAGATATATCTCTTCGATAGACCCATAGCAAGACCTATACATACTTGAATGAGTTTTAAGAAACCCACGTTTGGCTGAAGCAACACAAAACTGAATATAATCTAATATTAATTATGCCTATATATAATCATTAGTTTTACAACTGAAACATGCAAACGTATATATATATATATTTTGTTTAACAATTAAATAAACAGTTGTGTGTAAAATGTGGTGTTCTATTTTTTCCGCAGCAACAAAAGAGGGCAGTACAAGTTCTAAAAGACTTGCGGTAATAATGATAATGGGTAGAGACCAATATTTTCTTTCTGCACCTAAATATATTATTTGCGGGTCCGAAAACTTTTATTTTGTCATTAAAATGGCAAAAAACACAACGTACTTGTGAATAGTACGTTAAGTTTAAAAACAGATAAGTTGCGTATCTTGAAATACGGGTCTAGGAAAGTTAAAAAATTTATTGACTAGATACATTGGGAGGATGTTTGTATATAATCAAGAATCAAACAAGGCATATCAAATTGGTATCATACGATAAATATTTACGTCTAAGTTCAAAAACAGCTATTTCAAAAGACATTTTAAAATAAACCGCTCTCGGGAAGGCCACCCCCAATATTTTCGCTTCCCCCAGAGTTGCATTTCGGTCGATTTCCGCTGCACACTCAAGCGCCGCGCCACGGTCACACTGACTATCGCAAATGCATCTATCGCTGGGCATCTGGCGGTGTTTTTTCAATTTTTTCTCAGTGCTCTTCATCTCTCCGGCCGAGCGCCATAACTCCACAAAACTCCAGCCGGAATAGAATTGTGAGTTTGTGTGACTACGCTACGAATATCAGCAGTAGCCTACAAATCGAGTTGTATCCGCGCCCACACCACCACAGCAAGGACGCCGCCAGCGAGGATCAGATAGACACCAAGTGGAGGAGGACTTGAGCCGCCGCACACTCGCGCGAACAAGAACAACAAACGGCGAGTGCGCTCACACACAAACAGGCATTCAGGCATTCAAAATGGCGCCCACAAAGGCAACAACGCGCGCGGCCATCGTCGGCGGGCATCATCAGATGCAGCAGGCGGGCGGCGGGACGGGTAATCCGCTCCTGGCCCTGGGCGCCGCCACCAGGAAGGGCCTGAACCGCCGGGCCGCCGCCACGGGGAACATCGACCCCAATGCCGAAAACATGCAGACGCGCGCCAAACGCAAGGCCGACCATAGCCCCATCAAGAATGACAAAATCAAGCGCTCGGCGCTGGGTAACCTGACCAACAACGTTAAGATCATGACACTGCATCCGGGACAGGATGAGGAGCAGTCCGCTGTGGGCAAAAAGCCAACGGCCCAG
Organism: Drosophila subpulchrella; assembly: GCF_014743375.2. Lineage (NCBI taxonomy): Eukaryota > Metazoa > Arthropoda > Insecta > Diptera > Drosophilidae > Drosophila > Drosophila subpulchrella. Next base: position 11,002,531 of record NC_050609.1, read on the forward strand.
CAGCTGCAGGCCCTGCTGGATGCTAAGAAACAGGACAATCTCGGAGTGAATGTCTTTGCCGCCAGCAAGATGGCAACTCGCGCCTCCAGCAAAGTGGAAGATTCGGTGGAGAACTGTCACAAGGTTCTGGACAAGATTGAGGAGGCGCTTGCCAGGCCCAAGCCGCGTCCCAAGGCAGTGCCCGCCGGGAAGAAGACGGTTTTGGGGGAGGCTCAGTTACCCGCCATGCCAAATCCCATGCAGATTCCTGTGTTGCTGCCGCCCATGCACAATCTGGCCGCTCCCCAGATGGCCGCCATCAAGCCAGTGCGGCGGATCTCGAATGACTTCAACAAGACTGAGGACAGCCTGTACATGTCCGCCCTGGAGGACGTGTCCAGCTGCGATTCCATGCGACTGTCTGGTAATTTTGAGGCAGCGCGTCGTCGCTCCGCCAAGTTACAGCAAAAGACTGAGCAGCAGCCGCAGCCGCTGTTGCTAACACTGCCAGAGACGGCTCCCAGCCAGGTGGTACCCATTTTACCGGTGCCTAAGGATGTAGAAGACTTCGACCTCAAGAACTGGGACGATCCTTTCCAGGTCTCACACTACGCCATGGACATATTCAACTATCTGAAGGTGCGCGAGCCGGAGTTCCCCATTGCCGACTACATGCCCAGGCAGATCCACCTTACCACCTGGATGCGCACCCTACTGGTCGACTGGATGGTGGAGGTGCAAGAGACTTTCGAGTTGAACCACGAGACTCTGTACCTTGCGGTGAAGATTGTCGATCTGTACCTCTGCCGCGAGGTGATCAACAAGGAGAAGCTGCAGCTCCTGGGCGCCGCTGCCTTCTTCATTGCCTGCAAGTACGACGAACGGCAGCCGCCGCTAATCGAGGACTTCCTTTACATTTGCGATGGGGCTTACAACCACGACGAGCTGGTGCGGATGGAGCGGGAGACACTGCGGGTCATCAACTACGATCTTGGCATCCCTCTGTCCTACCGCTTTTTGCGCCGATACGCCCGATGCGCCAAGGTGCCCATGCCCACGCTGACCCTGGCTCGTTACATCCTGGAGTTGTCGCTAATGGACTATGCCACCATTGCGTTCAGCGACTCGCAGATGGCCTCCGCCGCCTTGTTCATGGCTCTGCGCATGCACGGCGGCCCGGGGCAGCTGGACAAGCAGACATGGAGCTCGACGCTCGTCTACTACACCGGCTATCAGCTAGCGGATTTCGCTGAGATTGTGCCCGTGCTTAATGCAGGCCTACATCGCAAGCCACGGGCCACCATCAAGACGATACGGAATAAGTACTCGCACAAGATATTCCACGAGGTGGCCAAGGTGCCCCTGCTGACGAACCAGGAGCTCTTCCAGAGCAACCTCGACCTGAACGAAAGCAATCTGTCGTAGGACAGCATCAAAGTTTAGCCAAATTCACAACGAGCTGCAAAATGTTACGCTTCACTTAGGCTCTAAGACGCAGCAGTCCCCATAGCAACCCGGTCCCGGCTCAAATAGGATAAGACGAACAGCGGATCCCCGCCTTAATCGAAAACTCAGCCCCATGATCTTAGCCCTAGCCCCTAGTCCCAAGTCCCTGGTCCCCACCATGTCCTCACATTTTATTATATTTTAATTATTATTGTGACCTTTGCATTATTGACATGTTTTTGCATAAATATTGTGTTAAGAGTGCTTTTTGTTTCTTTTGCCATGTATTATTGTTTAGTTTTCACATACCGCATACGTACCCACATACTATCAATCTAAACAGGAAAAGCGAAATTATCTCTAACACCCACATCCTCAACATGTAGCCCGATCGCAAAACGATTAATGTTCTAATATATACGCTAGTTTTAAGAGATGCCAGCATTAAATAAACCTAACTCGTAAGCCACCAAAGCAGACATGGATCGCCAAGTAACTTATTCAACACAGATACACAAGCGCAAGGATACGAAACGACTAACAAAGGCACGTGTGTCCTGTACAACCTGGAAATGCGCCGCGATCAACCCTCGAACTGTGTGTGCCATGTGCATCTGTTTCTGAAGTCGTTATTAATGCTGTTATTTGTTAAGCCATTCATGGACTCCCCTCCTCATATCGCTGCCCCTCGGAGGACGCAAACCATCCAATTCCATCCCGCCCCTCCTCAACTCACTTCCTCTCTGCACCGCCATGAATGTTGATAACGTTGCATTGTTCCAGTAACTAGTTATGTATGTACTCAGTGTTATGTATGTATCGTTTTTGCCCAGAGAATACCAATAAACATTTTTACGTCCGTTCAAAAATAGTTACAATTTTTACTTTGAAAGGGGGATCTTGGACAAAATTTAAAAAATTATATATGTATAATAAATCTGCTATTATTAATATGTACTTAACTTTTTATTCCACAGAAAACAATGATACATTTGATATGCTGGAAGTTTCCAAAAAATATTTAATCCATGTGTGAGTGTAAATATTTTTTTCTCTACTCGTTGCCAGGCTGTATTTATATTTTCTCTAATTTCTTTTTGTTTTTTTATTTTTATAGTATTCACAAATAAATTAAAAATTCTACAAGTCTCCAAAATACATTCATTAACGGATTTAACATTAATTAAAAAAACCTTTGAAAGTATTTTATAAATTATCTGGTATTGACTCCATATTAAACTATTGTTTTCTGCTTCGTTCAACATAAAATATAGATACATATTTCCCTAAATCGTTAATTGCAGCGATGAGTCCATAAACTACTGGAGGTCAAAGGTTATTTGGAAAAATCTTTAAAATCCAGACCAGTTTTGGAATGAGTATACCGGGTCCCCATCCCCGTCTATTGTTTTGGGCTCGTCTCAGCTGTAATTGTATTCTTTTTTACGCTCATCTTCGAACAGCTGATAGATGATGACCTAAGGACATCAAACCCTGTCTGGAATCTGTTCGATTTGCTACAGGTAAAACCAACCGATATCATCCGCCCAAATCATTCACAGACCGTCAGTGTGAGTGCGTTTGTCTGTATACTACTGGTTCGGGTTTGAGTTTCCTGCGGTTCCTTGCTTTTGGCGCGCTCTTCTGTCATTTTAGCGCCAAAAATTTGTTAAGGATTGGCGCGGCAGGCTGCGCATGCGCCGCAAGACATCAAGACGTCGTCCTTAGGATGGGTATCCTTATGCCGTTCAGGCAGCAAATCGGCTGCACACCGAATCCCAGCCGATTTATGTCGCTGCAGTTGGCCCCGAAACCGAAAAGGTACCAATCGGTCTTCCTCTGACGCTGATTTCCTACCACCTTTGGCTCGTCTAGAAGTCCTGTGCCTTTGTGTGTTCCTTTTTTTTCGGCTGCCTGCCAGTCAGCCAGGTAGCTCCTGTCCCCTTCAATTGTGTCCTCGCCGGAGAAAAGAATAGGAATAGGAACAAGAATAAGAATAGGAATAAGATGTGTATGCGTAAGGTTATCAGTCTGTATGGGAGCCGAATGCATGTGCTTTATTTTTTCCGGTTCAAGGTGCAACTGGTAACTGGTAACTGGCCAGCATTGCTAATTATCTTGGTTGGGTGTGCAGAAATCAAGTTTATTTCACAGGGCAAACACTCGGAAGGATAGGCGGAGACAGCTGTCCCTGGCCAAAGAGGGAGCCGCCAACTTATGACTACGACTCGGATTACTTCACGCCTCACCACCATCACCTCGGTCCATCCGTAATCCCGTCCAGCTTCAGTAGGCCGGCGAGTTGAAGGCGCCGTTGTAGCCACCCCCGTAGCCACTGCCATAGCCAAAGGCATTGTGGTTGTTGAGCACTCCAAAGGGCCCCTTGTGGACTCCATCCTCCTTGTACTCGGTGTTCATGGAGAAATGGTGATCCCAGTTGTTGCGATCGGCGGCATTGTGATCCGGATAGCGATGGAAGTTCTGGCTGCTAGTGGCAGGACCGTAACCAGCTACTCCGGGGACTCCTGCCACTCCTTGTACTCCAGGGACTCCCGGCACTCCTGCCACTCCTTGTACTCCAGGAACTCCGGGCACTCCAGCTACTCCAGGAACGGCAGGCTGGGCAACTGCACCAGGAACCACTCCATAGGCCGGAAACTGAGCTGGATGGGGATAGCCTGGGTACTGTTGCAAGTAAACTCCTGGATAAGGATAGCCGGGATAGGCGCCAGGTCCTGGAAAGTAACCAGGAGCTCCTGTACCCACTGGTTGCTGTGGCGGAACTCCAGTGGGATACTGAACCGGAACTGCGCCCGCGGCAGGATAACCAGGAGCACCACCAGCCCCTAAAAAGTGGGAAAAAGATTACACAGAGGTAATTTAATTTTTAAATATATTAAACTTCGAAAAGCTTTAAACATTATTCACCAATCTTTCCAACTTTGTTAAAATATCTGAAAGTTTCTGTTATAAATTTTGGGAGTTTACGTTCCTTAATCAATGAAGATCAGTAAAATTAAATATTTTGATTGATAGAAAGTTTTTATGTTGGAAACCTTACCTGTACTTTGAAAACCACCTGAAGAAGACCCTCCTGCAGCTGGATACGGAACTGGAGCCTGTTGGCTTGGAAATCCTGGAGGTGGGTAGGCTGGAAACCGGTTACCTCCTGTAATTGTTAGTGCCGGATTGGGTAACTGATTGCCGGGGAAAGCAATAGAGTTCGTACTGGCCACTCGGACGCCAGAGCCGCCCTGCTCATGGCCATGGGCATCATCAATGGATCCAGTTGCTCCTGCTCCCGCACCGTAACCCCCTCCTAGCTGAGTAAGACCCGGGTAAAGTGGCGAGTTGAGATTGGCCCGCTGGCGGTGGCGACTGCTGGAAATGCCGCCCGCCAAAGTCGAGGCCAGGTTGAACTCCGTCTTTTGATCCTCCTGACTTTCGTCCCGTCTAAACTCCGAGCCCTGAATGGAGGCGATCAAGATGATGGTCAGAGCAGCGTATGCGATTCCCCTCCTGCTGTCCATGGCTTCTGTAGGTATACTAAGCCTCAGAAGCTCTCGGCTCGTGTATTTGATGGTGAGATGGGATGCCATGAGAGCTTAGCTGAGTGTCTATTTTTGGGGTTATCATCAGGGGCTCATTGGCCAGATAGGTGGTTCCAGTCTCATTGAGTTATATTTTCCGTAAATTGAATGAGACAGCTCACACTGCGAAAAATATTGTATATCACAGCTACAATATTTTTCGCAGTTTGAGCTGTCTCATTCAATTTACGGAAAATATAACTCAATGAGACTTGGTTATTTCGATATTTATACACATAATGTCATGTATCATACATGATGTATGCATTGAATATAGAAGGAACTCCTATTACTTGCAAAACACTAGTCCATTATTATCAAATCCTCTATCAAATGTCAAAATTATTAAATAAAGCATTATAAATCTTATTCTTGTGTAAGGAAAAATTAAATTTTTCCGTCTGCCCGTCTTAAGTTTGACTATCAAAATGGGATGCCAACTAAAGACGCAATGAATTTGAGGGGATTTCCCAAGTAATTTTGAACCCATCCCAACATAGATGATAATTATGATCTTCTTTTTTTATAGAGAACGAAAGCTTTCTCAGACAACCTTGTTTACCAGTTCCATAGATTAGCGTTATATATACCTATAGCATTTGTTCCAGTAATCAAGGTTCTTCTACGTAATTCCATTCATCTTTCTTATCGCCATGTGCTGCTGGCTATAAAAGCTGGAAAGAAACTTGGACCACAAAGCAAAATAAATCTAAATACTCCGAGATGCAGTTGTTGGCTGTGATTCTAGTGCTAATCCTGGCCAGTTTGGCTCACTGTCGACCCACATTCGATAAAATCGCGCAGGTCCTTTTGGAGGCGTTGGATGATCAGCCGACCTATTATTCACCAGGAAGGCCACTGCCAGAAGGAGGTTACCCACGTCCGTATCCTGGACCAGGTCCACTTATCCAAGAGGGTTACGAACAGGGCTACGACTATCATTATGGAGGAGGCCATGCCTATGGGGGCTACCAGCAGACACATCCAGCTGGCTATGGATACTATCCACCACCTCGTCCAGTGCATCCGCCCACCGCCTACTATCCACCTCCGCAACAACATGGTTCTTACTCCCAGTCCGCTGTTCCTTCCACTGCCTACTATCCCCACAAGACGCCGGATCCTTATGGAGGCGGTTACAAGCAGCGGGGTTACTAGCGTTCATCTGTCAAATCCCCCGTTTCCATCCAATTATCTGTTGTTTGTTTAAATTTATTTATTAAAGTTTCGTGATTTTCAACAACGAGCTTTGAGAACCGGTTTTGGAGTGCTTACCAAAAGCGATCTTGAATGCGGCAATTACAGAATGTTCTATGAATATATACAACAAGTGGTAGTCGGGGAAGTCCCTCGCCGAGTATCATCTTCGTCTCACATCGATGGGCGCCGAAGGAACTTCCTCCTGACTGGGGGAACGGATATATTTACTGGAACTGGGAAATAAGATGGCACGCTCTTCAGAGGCCTTAATTGAGTGATTTGGCGACGGCGACGGCTGAGGTACGGGCCAAGTTGGATATAGGGGCGATGGTGGGTCCGGATTCTGGGGCGGCAACAGCGGCGGTCGATTGGTGCCTATGATCAGGGTGTCCTTGGTTGGCTGCGTGGGTGGACGTGGCTGGTAAGTGGGATGAGTTTCCGCTGGCCTGGCTGTCGTTGTTTGGGCAGTGGGTGTAATTGGTGTTGGGGTAGTGGGTAGGATTGGAGGTGTGGGAGTGGTGTTAGCCCCATCTTTTTCATCGTTGGGATCGTTGGAATCCGGCTGATCGGGAAAGCGTTGATTGTTGTTCCATTCTGGCGGAGGTCCTCCATTCCATCCTGGTCTGCCTTCCCAGTCCGGTCTAGGTGGCGGTGGTGGTGGTGGTCCATCTCCGCCATTCCAGTCAGGCCCTGGTGGGGGTGGTCCACCTTCGCCATTCCAACTAGACCTTGGTGGTGGTCCTCCGCCGTTCCAACCAGGCCTTGGGGGAGGTCCTCTGCCACCTCCTCGGTTCCATCCTGGTCCTCCTCCGTTCCATCCAGGTCCTGACCCACCTCCGCCTCCGTTCCATCCTGGTCGTGGTCCACCTCCTCCTCCATTCCAACCTGGTCCGAAGCCCGATTGATCCCAGCCTTGTTGATTCTGATTGCCGCTAGGTCCCCACTGCCAGCCTGGAGGCCACCCAGGAGGCGCTTGCTGTCGATTAGGTGGTCCAAATCCTGGCATTGGCATACCCCCTCCCCTCCGGTTGTGACCCATTCCAGGCCTTCCTTGCTGCAGTCTTTCAAATTGCTGCTGTTGGCCAAAGCGGTTGCTGTTTTGCATGGCATTGAGGACTCCATTGATTACTCCGATTCCGGTCAGCTGGGCCCTCACGATTACACCGCCGGCAGAGGCAACTGCTCCTTCGGGTGAGGATACTGCAAACTGGCCGAGGCACGAGCGGATCGAGATGAATGTGAAGAGCCAAGCGAGACAGGCTTGGACGGTAATCCAAGCTGGTGAAGATCGCGGCATGATCGAGCAGTGATCAACGCGAGAGGCGGATTCTAACTGTGGGGGGAATATTTTCGCTCCTCCTATGCGAATATCGTGATGCTTGAATGAGCATTGAAAACCTGTCCGTCGATCGGCGAGAGAATGATTAAGATGAGTAACCTTTGTCTGAGAGATCTGATGGGCTCTCTAACGGAGGTCTCAAAGCGATAATCACGATCATCCTCAAACGAATGGTAAACAAAGACGTTTATTAGCTTAAACTCTCGGAGCACAAATATACATAAAATACGACAGCTATGTCTGTACATTGTATAAAATATTAAATAAGACTTATAAAAAAAGCTCCATTATATGCTGAATAATTCATAAAGAGTAAGGAAAAATTATCATTTAAAGTTTTCAATCATTCTTGCGAATGGTGCGTTTTTCTAGTCGAATAAAATTTACATTCCGAATTACTTTATTATGATAATTTGTTATTGAAATATTGTATATTGTATAATGAAATATATATATCAGAATTTAAACTTGCTAAATTTGGGCTTAGATAAAAATAAAGCCGCAGCTTGTTGGAAGTTTATGTCTTTGTGGGGATGGATGGGGATGGGATGTCCGATGTATACTGACCACTGACCGTCTGTGATTGCTCAGTCTTCCAGCGAGTGGCGCGTGCTCCGCATGCTGATCGTGCCAATCCGTCTGCTACAATAAATCCAGCATAATGCATTAAGTCGCCACTTGCCCGCTGTCCGAGCTAATCTTCCAGAGATCCCGACCGTTTTTATGGGAATACAAAAAAAAAACTTAAAAAAGAAACCATTCAAATGAGCTAGACCACAATGTGTCACCATGGCTGCCCAACTCCATTCCCCAGGGTATAAATAGAGGAGAACTGCGTAGATATACAGCCAGAACTAAAAATGATTCGAAATAGAACCAAGATGAAAGCCCGGAATTCCTATTTGACAATACTCATTCTGCTGATCACCTGCTGTCTGGATTGGACTGGTGCTCTATTCTTCAAGTCCTGGAAGTCGGGAAAAGGATATGGTGCAGTTCCAAACTATGGAAATAATGAATATGGTGGAGTTCAAAACTATGGGAATAATGGCTATGGAAACTACGGCTACGGGAACTACGGTTATGGAGACTATGCTGGAGGATACGGCTATAACTATCCAAATTACCCATCGTATTCGTCGTACTCTCACTCGAACGGCAGAAGAAAGCCATCCGGAAACCGTCAAGGGCGTACCTATTCGCAAATTGCGAGAGTCATTAACCCCGCTCCCTATGTGGGTCCTGGAGGTAGTAAGTTCCTTCCACATACTCCGTTTTCGGCTCTCTGGGGTTGAGCCTTTTCTTATCTAAAATCACATTGTCAGCAGTATTAAACATTAAAATAAACTCAGCGAAAGTTACATCTATCAACAAGTGGTTTAATTATTTTAAGCTCTATCAATCCGCTACTTTTATACGTGTAGATTAAGCTACGATCAAAAGATTTATGATCACTGGCCCGCATTTACGCATCGGACGCGTTCAGTGGATCGCTGCGACGTGATATAAATTTAAATCAAATGGAGGCGCGACACGGCTTAAGGGGAAGACACATGTGGGGCTTACTCCGATCTCCCGGTTATTGGGATAGTGGGATAAGGTTCCTAACTGAGAATTTTTACCAAGTCATAATTTGTGGGGATTTTTTCGGAACACTTATCATTCGCAAGAGAATGTTTTGATTACAAATTTAAACAAATTATGCATGTTTCCAAAGGAACATGAAAAAATGTATACCTGCAATTAAAATAAAAAGTTATTGACTTAGAAATTAAAAAAATGAAAGATATAATTGTATATAATACAAAAGGTTTATTGAAAAGGTGAATTACTTTATTTCATTATAAACATATCTGGGTGAAGTACAAAAATAACTATTATAATTTTGATCACGCATTCTATGCAATTTTATGTTGCTAGGTAAAATGATGCATCAAACAACTTCCGAGGGATTATAGTTATTTGACAAAACCCATAACGAATCATTGACTAAATATCCCCCAATAAAAGTTTTCTAGAAAGCGAGAAGATGTGTCTGTGAATCACAAAATCATTTCCATAAGTTTAAGAAGAAATACTTACATTTTAAACTTTTTATAGGCTTGAGAAATTGCTTAACAGAAACAGTTACCAGTAATTTTCGGTTGATCTGATAATTACCCAGGGCATCATCTGACTGGACTCATCATGGCTCACAAGTGTGGTATATATAGCCACTTTACGATCCTATAGAGATACTTGCGGGTGATTCAGGCCAAGTGATTCAGTTGTTAATGCAGTTGGTCGCCTAGGACTTCCCCTTGTGCGCTTATTGCCATTGAGGAAGTGGAACCAGAAACCAGATCTTAGCTACTATACAGGAAGGAAGACTTTTGCCTAAGTCAGTGACAACTGTTTGCACCGAACATGGCAATTGTTTATGCAAGAATTTGCTAATACATCGCCTCAGATGGCGCACCTACGTCATTACTTCAATCCGTCAGAGTCGCTAATTACAATTTAAATACGTACGAGTTCGAGCATTTATGATGAGAGGCTGTGCTAGGTCGTACTAATAGAGCCAAATCATTCACCACGCAATTAGAGTCAAGATCAGGTGCCATATGTACCTATAAGCTATATATGCCCACTCACGGCATAACGGGTTGCGGTGTGAATGACTTGGCGCGGGCACCGTGTCAGTAAATATTGAGAAAACAAAGTGATCATAAAAAAAACCATATCATACAAAGCGACGAGATCTACGTGAGCGGCAACGCAATTCTCCTGGGGTTTTGGTCGGTTCCAAAACCTGATTGATAAGCCAGCGTCTGAGAACGGCAAGAACCGATCAGCCGCCGATATCCATATAAATATGAATTGGCTGGCCACCGGCTGTATTGTAGTTCAGTACTCGAAGCGGAGCACTTCTTTCCGAGTCATGTCAGTTCAAGGAATTATCCAAAGCCTCCTGGTGGCCCTGCTCCTTCTCCTGGCAGTCGTATCCGGATCCCCGGCCCGGGGATATTACCAATCCCCATCGCGAGGCGGTCGCAGCTATACGGATATTGCCCGAGTGGTTAATCCCAATCAATACGCCTTCCCGGGATCCCGCACCTATCCAGGCCAACCCTTCTGGCCATCGGGATAGAAATAACAATATACTATGTTTGTTTACTACATGTACAAGACGCGTCTCAGGATTAGCTAGACAATGAACTGTTACATATTGTACCGGAAGATATTCAATAGAATTAAGTTTAAGATAAGTACCATAAACAGTGCGCCAAAAACTATTCCAATGGAATAATATAACTGAATAAATGTTATAAAACAATATCTTCAAAGAAGTATTTTCTTGTTAGAACTTTTTTGTCTGCCTTTAGGTATTATTTCCTGACACTACTAATAATTAGGACTGCGTTAATGGATAAAATTCATTAGCTAGTCACGCCCATTTCCTGCTAGTTTTGTTCATAAAAGATAAGTCGAAGCCGTGAATACCAACCAGTATTAAAAAAGCAGTGACTTGAAAAGGATTATAGAAAATAAAACCTCTCTAAACATGGTTAAGCTGGAGTCAACATCCAATGCAATTTGGTGGATCAAAAATCCCAAGGCAGCCAAAGAAAACAAGTCTAAGGGTCAGCGTAAAGCATCCTTGGGGTCTGCTTTTTGCTTGGATATGGCTGATCTTCTGAGGAATATATCTTTGCAGGGATACAATAAGCTGTTGTCGCCCGACTTAACTTTGGGACAAAGGTAAGACAGTTTGCTTCAAGATTACCATGTTTATGTAATGTAAACTACTTTGGGTAAGATTGATTTGGTTGCTACTACACATAGCGACCACCATCTCCCTGGTGGTGGTGCTCTCACTCACCTGGGAGCAGTTTGTGGCCCAATCCTTTGTGATCAATCTGAAGGATCCACTTTATCCGGTGGAAAAGGTTGCGTTTCCTGCTGTTTCCATTTGCCCCAACAATCGCATCTCTCGACAGGCGGTCATTAGATATGCTGAGGAACTGTAAGTAATAAAGATAGATTGTAAATAATAATTAATTGTATATTCTTAATGCAGGAGATTAAACAGTCCGGTGATTCGTCCCGTTGAATATTTTCTGGAGCGCTTGGGTTTCTTTCGCGAGTTATATACCCACGTTGGCGCAACCGTGGACACCGACGACTTTGTCACCTTTCAGACCTTCCTTGATGTTTTTGGCACCTGGAACAACGAGACTTTCTTCGACACTCGCCGCATAATGAAAATGGTATGCAAACTACAGAACATAAAGTGCAATCAATGGAAATATAGCTTCATAGTTCCTCAGTTATCCCCTAAATGCGAAGATTTTGTGCTGAAGTGCAGCTTATCCAATGTAGATATCCCCTGCTTCAGCAGGGACGCCTTTCAGGAGAGTCTCACCATGTACGGCCCATGCTGTACTTTCAATATGGAGAATAGGTAAGTGAAACTTTGGCAAATGATTAAGACTAACCAATCTCATCTCCAGATTAAAGAAACGCCATTTCCAGGATCGCCTGGCCAGCCCGGAAATGGGTCTCAAGGTAGTGCTGAATGACAGCCATTCGGACTACTTTGCCACCGTGCTAAATACAAATGGATATATTGTGATGATTCACAGTGCTGAGAATTATGCCTCGATTAGCTCCTCGAATGTCCTGGAGATGTTTCCGGGTCAAGGAGAGGATAGTTACGTATCGGTCTATGCTCGAGTGGTGGACACAGATAATAGCTTGAAATCTTTCTCCCCTTACGGTGTACGTTTTTTACTTGTATACATTTTATAACTATGAAGACTTTAAGAGAGATCCTAACCACATAAAACATTTATCTTAAAGCGACGGTGTTATTTCGACCACGAGGTTCAGTATCCTGTCAATGACCTGGTAAACAAGACAGTCACCTATGCATACAGCTTCCCGAACTGCATCACCAGGTGCCGAATCCGTAGTATCATCGCCCTGTGTCGGTGCTTGCCCTTCCAAATGCCCGTACAGCTGGTGGAGAACCTCGATGGCGTCGTCTACTGCACACTGGGTCATGTATCTTGTCTCAATCAGTACAAGTGTAAGCTAATGATTTGATCTCTCAAAATTTTCGCCTTCTAAATGGGTTTATTTCCAGTCAAGTGGCGTAATGTCCTGACGGAGAGGCATTTGATTATAGGCTTGGAACGAGAAATCGAGGAGGCTTTATATTGTCCACAGTGTCTGCCTGCCTGCAGCGATGTTCTGTACAAAGTTTCAATGAGTGCTCTGCCCATAGACAAATATCTGGCCACCCTGAAGATGGATGAGAACAACCAGACGGAGTTCAGCACAGATATCTCCCTTCTCAGGGTCTTCTTTGGCGATGCAAGTGCCCACTATTATATCCGGCTACTGAACAATGCCTGGTTCGAGGTGTTCAGTAAGTTTTGGGCTGTATCGCTCCCTTTGATCTTGGTGTATAATACTCCAATTTGCAGGTACTATTGGCAACATAATGTCCATCTTTGTAGGCTTCTCTATGGTGGCCATTTTTGAGGTTCTTTTTTTTCTGACCAAGTACATCTATGAGGGCTGCAATCGTATGGTGGAGCAGAATGTAATCGACCGGAAGGCAAAGCAGTTGGAAACCAAAAAGTTGTATATATGCCCATAAGGAGTCATCATTGCACCTGGAAAATAAAAGTCAAAAAGTTAGTTTTAGTTTTTTCTGTTTTTTTTTGTTGTAAATCTGTAAATGTTGTATACATGTTTCTTGTGGTTAGAAGTTTTGCCTTAACCAACCCGGGGACCAGGAGCCACTTTGGATTTAATTATGACAAAAATGGAAGAGATTGGAACGTAAAAGGTGGCAAAAGACAATCGCCAATTTCTCTGTGGTCTTGTAATGTAAGCAACTCTTCTTATTTGCTGGTCACCGATAATAAAAGCTATCTCCAAAGAGTATTACTTGTAATGTCCCCAAACTGAAGTTAGTAAATTACAATAAAATCCTGAGTGATGAGTTGTCTGTGATCAACAATGGGCTTACTGTCCTTATGAGGATTCCAAAGACTGTGGAGGGAAAGCAGCCATCTCTCTGTATCAGCAGTCAGATTGGACAGGTCTTCGAAGCCCAGCAGCTACACTTTCATTGGGGCTCTGAACGGAATACAGGATCTGAACACAATTTAGATGGTTGTTTTTATGACGGAGAGATGCACATAGTTCATAAGAATTGCAATTACAAAACCAACCAGGAAGCTGCTCTTCATTGTAATGGATTTGCGGTTTTGGCTTTGCTTATAAGTCACCTAGAGGTAGGGAATTCATTAGTATGGTATACCATATTTTCTTATTTCCAACGAAGAATCCAGAACTACAAACTCCAGCCATGAATGAGATCTGCAAGCGAGTCTCTAAGATATCCAAAATGGATGATGACTATCCTCTGGAGGAAGATATGGCTTTGGAAGATGTGTTTGTTGGCATAGACACCCACAAATACTTCGCCTATCAAGGTTGGTACGGCAATCTTGTGAATCTGTTTAAAATGTATCCTTTTAGGTTCCCTTACCACTCCGCCCTGCGCTGAAGCAGCTATCTGGTTTGTTTTTCAGACACCTATCAAAGTGCCCAAGGAACATGTAAGTAGATCAAAGGAGATATGCTCAAAAATAAACAAACAAATTATTAAATATTGAAGAAATTACCAAAAATATTTGCAAGAACATGCAATTCTTCAGTTATAAATTATTAAATAGACCTTTAGAGACCCTTAAATATGTTTTCCTAATCCTTATCCAGTGGAAAAACTTTTGGCGACTAAGGGATTCTCGAGGCCAGCGTGTCCTCAACACCTATCGGGACTTACAAGATGACCATCACCGACTTGTTTATCGAAGTAGAGGCAAGATAGTAAAGTCTTCCACGTAAAAATTTAGTTACAAATTTAAAAATCTTTAAGTTTTATGTAATTGTTTAAAGTGCATTTGTTGTTTAATGCAAAAGCTTACCCAAAGTGCTTGAAGTGCATAGAAGCTTTTTGTCGGTCGACAGCTGATGGCGCCATCAACCCCCAGCCCAAACATCCGGAATTGCATTTTCTATCTGCGTAGCAAATTCAACTGGTGTCGAACGGATGTAATTCACCTAATTTGGAATATACAATGAAGCGTTTAACCGAGCGAGTGCACCACGAGGAGATCGAGTCCGAGGAGGTGGTCTGGGTGAAGCGGGAGGACGCCCGCTCCGCCAGCAAGCTGCCCATCGTCTTCTCCCGGCAGTATGCGGTGCGCTTTGCTGGCCTTGAACGCCTACATCCGTTCGATGCGGCCAAGGGCAAGCACATACAGAAGGTCCGTGACCATTAGCACCCTTTAACCCCTCGGTAACAGAGTATCCGCTATTTCATCACAGATCCTGTGCGCCGAACTGCAGCTTGATGGCGGCAGCTTCTACGAGCCCAAGGAGCTGAGCAAGGACCAGCTGCGACGCATCCACACCCGGGATTACCTCAAATCACTGCAGTGGAGTATGAATGTGGCCTGCATCGCAGAGGTGCCGGTGATGGCCTTTGTTCCGAATCGCTACATTCAGCGATCCTATTTGCGTCCTATGCGCTTCCAGGCAGCCGGCTCCATTCTGGCCGGCAAGCTGGCCTTGGATTACGGTTGGGCCATCAACCTGGGCGGTGGATTTCATCACTGCTGCTCCTACAGGGGCGGCGGCTTTTGTCCGTATGCGGACATCTCTTTGCTCATCGTCCGGCTGTTTGAGCAGGAACCTTACCGGGTGCGCCGCATCATGATTGTGGATCTGGACGCTCATCAAGGCAACGGCCATGAGCGCGACTTCAACAACGTGGCAGCCGTCTACATTCTGGACATGTACAATGCGTTCGTTTATCCGCGGGATCATGTGGCCAAGGAGAGTATACGCTGTGCCGTGGAGCTAAGGAACCACACCGAGGATGCTTTCTACCTGAGGCAATTGAAACGCTGCCTGATGCAGTCCCTGGCCGAATTCCGTCCGGACGTGGTTATCTACAATGCAGGCACCGATGTGCTCCGGGGGGATCCACTGGGCAATCTGGCCATCTCGGAGGAGGGCGTGATGGAACGGGATAGGTTGGTGTTCAGCACATTCCGAGCGTTGGGCATTCCGGTGGTTATGTTGCTGAGTGGGGGCTATTCGAAAGCATCCGCCGGGGTCATCGCAAGTTCCATTGTTAATCTCCGGCAACAGGGATTGCTAAATTAAAGGAATTAAATTATTTTAGAATTAATATTACCAAAGTAGTGCCGTACAAACTAGTTTTGGATAAGTACATTGTCAATTTCTTCCGCACTGCGCATTTCCTTAGCTTTTTAGAGAACTATACAGACACTACTCCTTTACACTAGCACCAGTGTACTGCTTTGGTAGCCAGTAAGAGAAAAATAACTATTCGTAAATCCCTTTCCGGTTGGCTTGCCTCAATCGTTGGGATCTTGCTGAAGGATTTGTATAACCGAGAGCTGTGAATGAAAATGCATAACCTGATTGCTTACAGTATTACCTGAAAAATTCGGATAATAAGACATTGGTTTACACCTTATCAAAATTTATTAAACATATATAATTTAAAGTCGTTATAATAATTATTTGTCTTCTATGAAGTGATGATTTCAGATCATTAAGTTCAGTATCGCAATAGATGCAGAAGGTATAAATATTTCCAGTGTTGTATGATTTATAGCAGTTTCTTGTCAATATTTGTACAGACGTCTCTTCCTTGGCATTCTCAGAGGTTCAATTTAGTTTATCTCTATGTACAATGCAAAACGGGCCGGACAAGTAGAAAGAATTTCATTCGTAGTATAGGTTTTGTCGCAATTGGTTAAATGTCTATATATGATACAACATAGTCGCTAGAGGCTAATTTACTTGTTTAAAATACAAAAATACATATAAATAAAGGTTTGCTTAATGGTTTAAATAAGACGAGTTAGAATATCATTTTAGTGTCTTTGTTAAGTCTGTCTTTATGTTTTATTCAGCTGCCAATTAGCTCCGGCATGACTTCAGATTTTCCTGCAGATTTCCCCGGGCTAACAGGCCGTCGGTCGCGGCAACCTAAAAGGGCACGCATAAATCAGAGACTTCAATCGATCGGTTTATGACTAACTACTTTGAAAACTGTGAACGACTATGCATGCAGAAATCTGTGGAATGAGCAGCTGAACGCGATGATGTCGTCGCTGTGGCAGTTGTGACATCAACCAAATAATCTAGAAACAATAAATCTCAAATAAATATTACACAGAAACAAAAGATAAAACTAGGTTCTAAAGATGACTTGGTTTGTAGCTCCCCCAGAAATTGATGAGCAAATTGGCGATGAATAAGTAGGGGCATCTGAAGTGACTTACGCGGCATTGCTAGCCGGCAAATCCTCGAAGAGGACTTCCGATCGAGAGCTAATTATATACACCAGGCAGAAGGAGATGATCAGCACCACAATGCCAACGCTGAGAGTTGTGACCTGGTGCACATTGGACGGACGCAGGAAGATGCGTGCACTGAACTGTGACCAGGTGGATTCAGTCCAAGTCGAGTACTTGCCGGAACTCCAATCGTAGCCTAAGATAAAGGTTTAATTTAATGTTATGCGAGATTAAAAGGACATCAAAACTAACCATCAATAAGAAAAGCTGGACTCAGGGCGTGGCTGTAGTTCTGTGTAGTAAGACGACACTCTCCGATGTTGTTAAAGCCGGCAAAATAGTGCAGCGGCAAGTCGGTGCAGTTATCTTGGGGAATGTCTGGCTTTGGCTGCGACAGGAGGTAGCCCAGCAGTCTGTATGTATAGCCGGATGACTCCTGAGATCCGCCCAAGACACTTATATAGCTAGTAAAAGAAATAGAAGATATTCATTAAATCCATAGTAAGCCAATACAATAAAATATATATTTACCGCATGGGGGGCAAGTTTGTTAACTGACTGCCCGGATAGGATGCCGCCTTGAAAAGTGGACAGTCTGCCGATTGCAGGAAGCAGTAAAGAAACTCATCCGCCAGAACGGGATTGGCCACCTTGGTGCCCGTGTACTCCTTTCCAGTAAGCGTCTGATAGAGCGCCAAGGCCAAAATAGAGGAAACGTTGCGCACTTTCATTTGCAGTGAATCTGCCTTCAAGGTCTTAAAGTCGTTTACTTCCGCCAGCTGGGTGAAGTCCTTGCTGGTGTTCGCATAGGTGAAATCCACATTAACCACATCATCGTAGATTGAGTGGTAGTACTTGTTGGTTGGCCGTGCGTTCAGAATCAGAGCCGGGAACTTTGGATCACGTCGCAAAAAGGATTGCGCCGATGTTGGCGGTAAGTGGGCACTCATTTCAGACTGAATGTTGAGGTTGAACCCATAGCGTGGCGAATTGGCATAGTTGTTCAGTTGCTCTAGAATTTTCTGAGCCAACGGTGTACCAGTCAGCGCATGCAGCTTAATGTTTGTTATGTCGTCCAGTGTGCCAATGTCCAGCATAAACTCAATGTTGTAAAATGCAATAGGCGGGCTGCCTGTAGACTCAGAAGGAAAGTGGAGGCTCTCCATATCGTAAACAAATCTCTGCGAGCCAATGTAGTCGTACGATTCGCCATTAAAAGTCACAAAGAGGACATTTCGCAGGGAATCGGGCAGCGCGCTTTGAGGCGGCAGTAGTTGTCGTAAAAGATACGCCACCTGGGTAAACACAGCCAAGCCCATAAGGGAGTCCATGGCTCCTAGACCTGAAAATTTAAGAAACTATGATATAGTACACAAATAATTTGGACATTTTTTATAAATCACACTTACCGACACCGTCAAACATGGTCGCAGTGTCCAGGCGACAGGAAACTAGTATGAACTTTTCATTCGTATGAACAATCTCCGTTTTGTTCTCAGCTGCTGGTTTCCGGGGGTACAAGGTGGCGTACACATTGCGTCCCTCGAGCGGATCGCAGTACTTGCTGCCGCCCAGGTTGTTGATGAAGTTGGTGCGCCGCATACAGACCTCGGTGTTGACTGCGGCCGACATAAAGGACTTGACCTCGACAGCACACAGACTGCGCAGGGCGTGCGTCTCGTAGTTGTAATTGTTAAAGTCCTGAAAGCACTTCTCCAGCTTGTTGACCTGATCCGTATCAGCTATGTAGTAGATGGGGAAGGGAAAGTCCTCGTGCAGCAGGCCAGTGCCCCAGGGATTCCAGTTCTTGGCCGGATTGCTGGCATCGCAGGTCTCGGTGCTGCTGTTCAGACCACTATACTGATTAGGACAGTTGAGCTCGTGCGAGAACTGCTTCATCTGGTTCGTTTTGTTGATCAGCAGCACCACGGAAATGTTCTTTGGACCGGCCTCCTTCAGGCGCATAAGGTTGCTGCGAGTGAACAGGTGGGGTGGTATCAAGGGGGCGTATGGAGGCGATGGTGGACTGGTCAGTAGGAATTCCAGATCGGCCTCAACGTTTATCAGATGGAGTACGCCCACGGATCCGGAGTAGGTGGCTATTGGGGAGGGGAATAGAAATTGGTTTGCCCAGGATATCCTCTATTTGACTTACAGGAACACCCAGTCTGGTGGGTGCCATTCAGCCGGCGAAAGCAACTGGCTCCTCCTATGGGCTCGTACATCTTATCGCGCGTTCTTTCGCCCTGAGCTGTGGACAAAGAAAGTGGGAGTTAGATGACTCAGGTTTATGGCCTTAATGGCAGAGTGCGCGTGCGAGTTCCGTTAAACCGCAGTAGCCGCCGGAAGCCGGACGAGGTACTTGTTGCAATACGTACCAGTGGTAGCCCCATACAACAGTATCAGCAGCCATATTGTAGCCGCATTCAGACGCTTTTCCATCGAAGAAACCCACGAAATCGCGTCCAGAAGAATAGTGATGTGTAAATTGTAAACTAGAGATGGTCAAATACTCGCCATGGTAAATATTCTAAAAACGGTCACGCTGAAACAGTGCTGACAATAACTTCTCAAGTCGAACCGAAAACAAAAAAGCCAGATTTTCCGCTGATTCAAATGTTAATGGCCGTTTAACTTTGAAAGAGGACAACTTTAACGAGAAAATAGCTAAGCTAACAACACTGCTGAGGGAGGGTGTACTCGATAGAATTTGCAATTTTTTTGCCCGCTGAAATTAAATTTTTTGACTATTTGGAAAACGGGTCATTTCTGAGTGATTTTGGGCCACTAATAGTTGATTTACCTAATTCTAGATATAATCTAAATTGAACTAACTGAAAATTAATAAAACAGAAGACCCTCAGTTTTTCTCAGCATACTTATTATTAACCTAAACATGGTGATTGCTATAAAACATGTAAAAACTTAGCACCTAGGAATCTAAAAGAGCGTGTCCTCCGCGCGAATGTACTCGCCGATGTCCGACTGGTGGAAGCAGACGGTGGTCATGGGATCGGCGGTCTTGCAGTCCGTTGTGGAACGGGCCAGGACTCCGAATCCCAGGGGCAGATCGTTCATGGAGTAGACCACCACACCCTGGTACTGACCGGCGTTCTCCGTGATGCGACCGAGTCCGGTTTTGGGGATGTGGTTGCCGTAGAGGAACTGCTGTTCGAAGGAGGGCTTAACCCACACCTTGTACTGGGCGTAGGGCGCCAGGTAGTAGAGCGCAGTGATGTGGAACTTCAGTTTGTTGGTCTTGGAGAACTTGCCGAAGCAGGTGCCCACGCAGACCAGCTGTTTGTAGCCAAAGCACTCGCTCAGCTTCAGGATCCTCTCGGACACGTAGTAAACCCGGTCGCGGTGCTCCCGAATGCAATATGTTCCATCCGGGCGGTCGATCAACTGCTTCACGTTGGTGCCAATGCTGGAAATAAACTTGTTAGCTCATTTCGCCCCTATATTTCCGTTTACTCACTATTTGGACAGGTGCTCGAACAGGATCTTCGCACGTTCGTCAGACAAGCGCTTCATTTTAAGTTAATTAAGGCCGAAATTAGAAGGAAAACAAAACGTTGAATTCTTACACGTGAGAATTGATTAGTGTTGACAAAGGCAAAATGTGCGACGCCTTGCAACACTAAAACAATCGATAGAATTTTATCGATAGTTTGAAAGTGTTACTAAGCGCTATTATCAAGTGTTGTAAAATGTGTGACTATTCAAATTTAAATTTACAAATTCAACAACAACATACAAGTTCTGTTAAAACATGATTAACACATCATGTAAACTTTGGTTAAATTGTAGCTCTCACTATAAAAATATGACCTGAATATGCCTTGTTTGTCCCCAAATAAATTAGGCTCATGCTTTTTTTGGATTGGTTATAATTCATTAATTAAAAATTGTAGCTCTCACTATAAAAATATAAGACCTGAATATGCCATGTTTGTCCCTAAATAAATTAAACTCATTCTTTTTTGGATTCGTTATTATTCATTAATTAAAAAATACACTTATTTGGTCGCCTTACAAGTACTAATAGTGTTTGTGCATCGTCTAATACTACACAATTTGTTCACGTTCTATTTACACATAAATAATTAAAGCAAACACTTAGTCTAAGCTATTTATATCACGTGTTGAGGTGGCGATGGAGCTCAAGCCGTCTCCAGGCGTTTCTGTACATAGTGACGCTCCTTCAGCAGCTCGTCCAGCTGGTGCTCCTGGTAGTAGACCACGAACTGAGCTGCCGACACCTGCTCGAAAATTGAGCAGATGCTCGGCTTGAGGTTGTAGAAGAAGAGCAGTTGTCCCCGCTGGTTAAAGTCGCTGATCAGCGAGTCTATAACCGTGGCCGTTGTGAAATCAGCCCCGTACACATGCGAGGCATCTATGACCACCGGAACATTTTGTCTGATGGACTGCTTGTTAACCAGATTCCTGACATAATCCACAGATGGAAAAATCAAGCACCGATCGGGAGTGATCATGGAGTACTCCACACCCGATTGCGTGGTCAGAAGCTCGGTGGTTAGCTTAGGACGCGCTGCGTGGTAGAGAATAAAGATGACATTGAGCCCCACTCCAATAAGGATGCCCCACTCCAGAGGCAAAACGAGACAGGCCACAAAGGTTCCAACTCCAGGCACCAGATCACTTTCTGCAAGGATTTAAGGTTCGATTTAAATATATAAACCATACTTTCTCTGATCTATTAACTTACTTTTCGATCTCCACATGGGCTTGACCACCTTAACTTCGATCATAAACACCACTGCAGCTATAATGATGGCTGCCAGGGTGGGGCGTGGAATGAAGTAAAAGTAGGGGGTAAGGAAGAGCAGGGCAATCATCACCAGGCCACCGGAGTAAATGTTGCTCAGAGGAGTCCGTACACCACTGGCATTGTTGACTGCTCCCCTACTCAGGGCCCCAGTTCCTGGGAAGGCCTGGACAAAGGAGTTTAAGATATTGGCCGTTCCAATGGCAATCAGCTCCTGCGAGGCATCCACCGGCTTTCCATTTGCTGAAAGATGATACATTAGCAAGGGAAAGGGTGTAAATTAGTATAAAATTACTCACCAAAGGCCTTGCAAATGGCTATGTTTTCCATGAGCGAGATCAGGGGAATCACCACCAAGCCGGAGCCCATGCTGTGCACCATCTCTACGAATCCCAGGGCCACTCCATTGCTGGTTTCATTGGCGCTCAGCGAGGTGGGCGGCAACTGGAGGTTGGGCAGTCCAGGTGGGATGTCTCCCACCACCCGGAACGGAGCTCCATGCTCCTCGCTGTGCAGCAGATAGCCCATGAAACAGCAAACCACCACCAGGATGGCATTCCGAGCAGTGCCCACAATCCAAATAATCTTGTTCACGGCCCGCTGGAGGGATGAGCACTCCGCCTCGTCTGCCGGTCCAATTCGGCAGGAGGAGAGACTGCGCATGAGCAGCAGGACCACAATGCAGGTGAGTCCCAGCACCGTGTCCCCTGCCCGCGTGTGCTCAATGTTGTGGAAGACCTGCGTCCAGATCTCCACAAAGGTGTTGCCCTTGGCCGTGATTCCTAGCACACTTTGGATCTGCGAGGTGAGGATGATCAGCGAGACGGCGGAGGTGAATCCCGATGAGACTGGCCCAGAGACAAAGTCAATGAGGAAACCCAGTCCGAAGAGGCCCATCAACAGCTCCACGATTCCACTGAGCAGGCACAGCAGCACTGACTTCTGCCACGAACCCTGGGCCGCCTGGTAGGTGAGCAGGGCCACAATTGCCGAAGGACCCATGGGCACATCCTTGCAGCTGCCCAGGAAAATGTACACGAAGCAGCCCACAAAGGAGGCATATAACCCGTACTGAAATAAGGAAAGGAAAATTATTCATTTATTATAGAGCTCTTAGGCACAAATAATATTAAAAACTAAAACAACGATAATCTCGCACTTATATGAGAACAAATATTCTTGAAATAAAGGCGATAATACTCTCGGTGAAAATAGTCTTGATTTCGTTTCTTTGACTCGAAAATATTCTTGTGAACCGGGAAAGCTTTATCTCGATATTGAGAATTAGAAACTTAATTATCTTGGCTCACTTTTGAAATAAGACAACGTATTTTTTTCTGAGTGTTGAAATAAATAGCTAAACAGATTGACCACAACATACAAAAAACTAGAAAAAAAAATCACATGTCTTGTATTTTATTATCTTGGGGTCTCATATAAGCTCTACGCTACTAATGGATACTTTTGAATATATTTTAATATAGATGTTCTATAAAATCTGTGATGTATGTTAAACTTACGGCTACAGGTAGTCCGGCTATTCCCGCGTAGGCCAGCGCCTGTGGGATGACCGTGAGACCCACGGTGATTCCGGCCACCAGGTCGCCCACTGCATCCTGGCTGTTGTATTTTGGCAGCCAGCTGAGGATAGGGAGTCTTTTGTTCAGGGTTTTCCGATTGAAGGTGCGTCGCTGGCAGTCCTGCAGCCAACTGCGGGTGCAGTCCAGTGTGCTCAGTGGTGGCTTCACCTTCTTGCCGTCCTCGGTCACTAAAAAGGTCAGAAGAAAGGGTAAAAAAGTTGGTCAGATGTTGCGAAAATCAAAAGAGAGTTTATGAAATGGCTAAAATGCCTACGATAACAGTACCGATTCATAATCACGTACTACAGATCAACTTTGGCTGGTTCCCACCCTCCCATATTATTTCTGTTTCGCTTTCAGTTATTTTAATTGCTTTAGTTTTCCATTCTGATCTACGCGAATTTCATTGCCAAGGCCCAAGCAAAAGCTTAGCCACTGAGAAAACGTTGCAAACAATTGCATTTATCACCGAGTGGAGAGCACGAGGCGTATACTTGATGCCCCGTTTTTTGCTTGCCAGAAAAATTCGCTGAATTCCAGTATTTCAATTGCAGCTAACAGGGAACTAATTATGAAATCAAATTGTAATTCGTAGCGTTAAGTTTCTTCTAAATTAAGTAGCTTGGGTAACAGCAGTTTAAAAGATTTTAAACCTTATATTAATTGCTTCTCGTGATTCGGACAAATCATTTCCAGAGAATCATTAGTTTAATTTGAGCTTACAACTTATAATTCACAAGCTAATAGACAAAAAATTGCTAAAGCTATTTAAGTCACTTAAATAATCTACGGATACTTGTCAAAAAAATAATAAATCAATTTTATTTGCTATTCCATAATTTGTGCAACATTTGCTTTGACTGGCTATTGTTTGCTTTAGTTTAAGATAAACATTTAGTTTTAGTGTTGCAATTAAGTGTGTTATGTGATTTAAGTTACTTTATATTTTTTATAGTAAAAAATTATACTTATATTAATTTTTCATTCTAATAAGCCTTACATCCCCTTAAAATATAAAAAAAACAGATATAATATGTAGTCCAGTTCTCTCTGATTGCAAAGTTATAAAGATCACCTCAGTTGGTCACTAAAAGTATTTGGTAGTAAAGACTTACGGATGAACTCTTTGGATCCTTGGGATCCCACGCTGTTGCTACTCCCATTCGGTTCCGTGAGGTTGGTGCTAATGCTGATCGTTGAGCACTTGAATCCGTCGTTAAAGTAAACGTGATCCGAGGCGGGATTCGTCTTCATCTTTGGCTTGGGGGTGTCGACAGTAACCGCAAAAAATCGGAACAAGCACTGCGTACGGAGTACAAGTTAGTTGGGGTCCCCGAAATGTTATAATAGCCGGCGGATGACACCAGGTGACACTAGATCTAATATGTGACACTCATAGATGGCTGCATCTACATATATTATACGGATGTGCCAAGTCGGTTATTTAGAGAGATATATGAAAGATGCTCGTTGTTCGAACGCTCAGTTCTGGTTGCTTAGCTCTTCACACGGCAGCGTTTCGAACGAAACTGTTTTGTACTTGATGCGAACCTTGTCTTTTATAAAAATCAAAACTTTGTTGTCGTCTCGCTGTTATTGTTCTCGTCGTCTTTGTCGTTTTTGTTAACTATTTTCGAGTCGGGTTTTAGTTTCGGGTCTCAATCTGGCTTATTATTGTTTTTTTTTGGGAACCGGGATGATCGGCGTTGTGTGGGTTGTGAAACTGATAATCTGAAGAGGGGAAATGGAGAAAAACCCGGGGGTCTAATCGAAAAAATGAGGTTCCCATAGCGAGAGCACTTACTGCATGGGTTTCCAATTTCTGAATGTTTTTTTGGGCTCTCTTTTTCATTAAGCAGCAGAATGAAAAGGAAGTTGTAAATTCTTTTCGTATTAGTCCGTAATTATTTGCTTGGCTCGGCATTTCAGGGAACATTCGGTCAACACGTGAACTGTTGTTTATCATTTCTCTGCCCCTCTCTCTGGGTTGTTTTTTGAAACAAATGGAATGGAAAGTTACCCAGTTTTTGGGAACCGACTGAGTACCTTATTAATATTCGGGACTTTTTTAGGGGGAGAAATTTTCCATGCATTGCAGCCGCAGGTAGATACTGCTTCTTTTGTCTTCAAGCAGTTTCTAGTCGGGGGTTACCAGTCGCAGCCAGGTGTTTAGATCTGACCCAAACCAGATTCGACCGGACCACTTGGCTGCAGACAAAGTCACTTTGCATTTTGGTCTTGCATTCAAAGACCCATTCTGATAATCCCAAATGGAGTAGTTTGGCCCGGTCTTTATCCTCTGTTGAATCAGACCATTACTTCAATGTAATTAACATAAATGCATATATTCTCAAGTCAAATTAATGCGATATTGTCTTATCAATAAGTACTCGACACTGCTAATTGGCTTACTTTAAATGCTCTGACTTGTATTAATTTTCCATATATAGTAATCAATTTGAAATTACTTTTACATTTCAGGAAATACATTTATCATTAAAGTTAACAAACATATCTCACATTTCTAACCCTAACAATATTTCAACAAAATCTGAGCAAAGCCCACTTCACAAATAGTTGATGCAACTTGCAAGTATTCGTAATATTTCTAGATGAACTTGACACTATATAAACGTAGACCCTTAGATGGACAAACAAAAGCCGATACCAAAAATGTCATGGGTAAATAAATATTTAAATGTTCCGCTTTAAGTGACAGCTTGGGGTCGAATTGTTTTTCTATGGAAATTGAAGACTGTGGGCCAACTCTTTGAAATATCATTTTGTAAATGCTTGAAATGTTTTCAAAATTATGCCAGATAAAAGTCGAAGGAAAACGATCGAAACTTTCTATACATGCTGACTCAAAGGCCTTAAAGTTTAGCCCATAAAATATATAATTTATGGCATTTTTAGATTCATTGCACTTGAGTTTCAAGATGAACATCGATATTCAAGCAAATATGCCAAAAACTTCCTAGACAGCTGATGCTGTGACAAATGGAATTATTTAAATTAATTGAAACGGGCTGTATGTGATAAAAGGCCATAAATATCACTGTCTTTATAGCCTGGCCAAGTTCAGAGACGGAGAAGCAAGTGGATATGTTTTTGATATCTAATATTTGAGGGGTTTTTTAGGCATTTCAAAATTCAGAGTGCTTTATGAGTTATTAAAAAAATTAAAGTAAGTTATTTTATTATATGCAATAAAAATACGGAAAGACACCCTAAAGCTTCTATAGGAAAAATGTATTATAAAATGTTACTGAGTATCGCCTAAGTCTCGACAATCATTGGAAATAACTCCCTTGCACGTTTTGAAACCACTTTATGTTTGGTGCTTTTTCTGGGGTTTTTTTGTTGTGCATATTGTTTCCTAAACGCAGTCCAATGACTTCAATACTATCATTCAGGTGGCAAAATAGTATAATTTGTTTCAAGTAGCTACGTCAAGATGCCGGTAACTGGTTTTTTTCGGACCTCAATGATCCGATCTGGCTGGAAGACTGTGATCTTGGGGGGATTCTCCAGCTGCTGAAATTTCGGCTAATTTTGGATGATGTCAAACGAGCTGGCGCTTGCCATAACGAAAGTCTTCCATATATACACCCCAAAAGGCGTTCCCCTTTGTTTGGTTTTGTTTTGGTTTATTTTTAACTATTTAAGCACACACTTAGAAAGTAAGCGAAATGTGGGCGTGTAAGTCAATTGGCTGTGAGATTTGTGCTAATTGCCATTAAGTTAAAAACTTCCTTAACAAAATAATTGTTGGTATGCAATTAAAGTGTGATCATACGCACTTAAATATTACATATATTTCGCCATTGACACGTGCTCGAACCTTTCACCCCAACAGGTGTGTGACCTTTGGCTTGAGAAATCTGTATCTCGAAGGGTTTTAGAAAATACAAATATTTTGTACACTTAATATGGGAGAACTTAAAAGTAAAATTTAATTTCTTTACGATTTTTATCACTTCATAATCCAGCTAATTAGCCCACCAAAAACAGGAAGCACAAATGTTCAATTAATTGTTCAATTATATTTGCTGTTTTCGTTTTTGCTCTACCCTTTTTAGTGGTTGGTTTTTTTTCTCTACTCAAATTACAGGGCCAATTGCGAAATATATTTCGCATGACTTCGGAATCAAAATCAAAGGGCGTGGTCGATCGCAGTACAATCACATCGAATGTCGCCCATTTCAATGAAATGCGTTCGTTTGTTATTTTTATTTTTCGGTTTTGGACTGTTTCTGGCTCTATTCGTACCTCAATTATTTCCGAAAGCTGTATTTAACACGGTGCGAGGAGGGTAAGGGGGTATATTCGGTTGGATTTTGCACATTTACAACTTATCGTAAGAAAATCACGTATACAGCGTTTTTATACACAAGCATTTGTTTTGGCTTAGATAACTTACATTGTTAAGGGAAATTTATTAACGAGACTGGTTATTTGTTTTGTTTAACAAAAAGAAAGCAGCCTAATTTATTTGAGGCCCATAAATATTTATTTTAAACTGCGGAACGTGATCGTGAGTTTAGAATAGTTTTTAGATTTAGTTGGTCAAATAAAATTTAAAATCGTATACAAACAGAGTGATTTAACAATCAATCAATGTCTAGTTGGATGTTGATTCCCTTTCCTACCTTCATATGGAAAATATTCTAAAAATAAACCACTCCACACTCCACCTAGTGAATTTATTTTTAGCGCACATTTCGTGAAAGACTCAATTGTTTGAGTCAATGTCGAAGGCATGCGAATTGAATCTGTCAAAAAATGTATTGTTTACATACCCAGAATTCTATTTGCAGTTTATTTACTGTGAACTCTGTTCTAGGAAAGATATTTGTGACTGTCTAAATCTTAAACAAACGAATTCCACTGAAGTAACTAAATAACCTGCTATAAAAATCACAATTGCGATTTCCTCGTTAGTTCATTAAATTTTGATTAAATGAGTGATTAATCGCATGGTAAACAAAATTTCATTTGCAGCCCCATAAAACGGGTTTAATAATCCATATTAGACGACGCTCAGACTTGGTATATCCATTTGTTTTCAGGTTTAATGGTCCCAGGGGGAGAACTGCTACCGGCTTTTGTTTGTTTTGAATATTTATGACTTGATTGTTTTGATTGTTTTTTTTTTGATGGCGTGCGGTTTTTGATAAGTTGTCGATTTTTATGCAACACGCGTTTCTCCCACGATTACGCATCGAAGAAAACTACAACCGGAATCTGTGCGGGATCTTATCTATCCATATTCAAAAACTTTTAAACCAAAAGCTTCATTCAGTTTTCTGTATCTTTTGTTTAAGATAAGCAAGTGACGCTTAAGTCTGAGGTGATTAAAACCGAACTAAACCAGTTCAAGCCGCAATCCCAGATAATTTCAGCATGGATACGCTCTTGAGAATATTTGGAAAAGAATGCGAATTAATAAAAGGCGAAATCTTATGTTTATAGTATATTAACACCTATAGAAAGAAACTCTCTTGTAGAACTGGTAGAAAGGGACTTTTGTTGCATAACGTCATAGGTTTTTAAAAACTTACTATAGACTAGATTCAAACTGCGAGCGCATGATTGGGTTAGTTAACCGCCCAATTTAGGGAACCTCCGCTCTGAACACGTTCTCGCTTTTAAGTCACGTAATCTATTGCTGAATGTTCACTGCCGCATTCGCATGTCTTAACCTATAAGCATTACCACATTACAATCTCTGGAATGCACTATTTAGGCAGCTTAACTCCTACTTTACTGGGTACGATACAAGGTATTTCGATATGAAAAGCATTGGGGATGCGCTAACAGCAAAACCATCGAAAATAAAAACCACTGATTCATTTAATTGACACTTCATTGAGGATATCATAAAATTAGCATCTCTTTTTGGCATCCCATAATGGCAATTAGCATGTTGGCGTTGGCTTCGGGGGAGTCATAAACAAATTAGTAATCGTTTAGTGATAAATGTTAATCGACCGTTTAAATTGCGTCAATGGGTTGGCCAAAATAGAGACGCTAAAAACCGCAAGCAGGCCAAAATCAGATTCACAACTTTCGCAATGGGAATTTTCACTGCCGACTTTTTTCGTCTGTCCCCCATTTGCAGTCATCTCTATAGGTCGGTGTCTCTATAACTCTGTGTCACTATCTGATGTCAGAGGGGAAAAATTCAGATGGGCTTACCTTTGTGGGACGTTTGAAGGGGGCGTAAATAGCCCGATTACAATTGGAATGCCAGTGGCCTGCGTTTTTCGCTACACTCTATTGAATTTGGCTCAAACAATTTGTGGCCACCGGAAATGTGATTTTTTTGGCTTTGACTTTGGCGCGCGTCGCACACACCTCAAATATAATTTTGCCCACTTCAGTTCTTCATTGTCTGTGCGTTCTAATATTATAATAGTTTTTCGAATATTAATATGACACCACTTTCAGAGTATTTTTTTGCGAATGCCAAAATTTGCATGCAAATCACAGCCGAAATGCACCCATAAAATTAAAGCATAAATGGTGGGTTTATAATGTATTTGCACACACGCGATGTCTGAGTTTTGCTGGGGTTTTCCTCGACGAATTTGCGGATCGCACAGCCGAATCGGTTAGGTAAATAGCCGTAACTGTTGTTTCAGATCTTTGGTCGGGTTTTCGAAAGCCCTCAAAAGTTGTCACCTCTCGGAAGCCGTCGATCGTGTAATTGTGCTCGGGAGCGTGGCGCTGTTTGTTTTTGTGATCCGAGAGTCGAGCTTTGTGAGCTCGGTGAGCTTTTCATGCCCGGTTTCCCCATTTCTCTCCGCTCTTTCTCCGATTCTCTTTCTCTCTGGGCTGTGAGAAATTTGAAAGTAATCACCGAATGGGGGCCAGCGAAAGGCGTTGGCATTACAAAATAACCAACTTGTTAACATATTGATAACTTTGTGCTGCATTAAATCTACACCAATCTATTTATAATCAATGCCGGTCATTTAATCGATTAAGGTTGGATAACTGATCGTTTGGGGGCGCTGAAAATGCAGTTAAATGGAATTTATAGTTAGTTGTTAAAATGCGCGCAGCAATTTATCCTTGGTATTCGACACACATTTTATATCCGTAATATTTATTTGTAGGTCGCCTTAACAGGAGGCTGGATTGTTGTATATTCTGGTAGTGTAAACATCCTTTATGTGTTTATCATAAATGCTGTCAAGATAGAATCGTTTGGAACTTTAACCCTAAAATAACAAATACATTATTATGAATAATTAAACAATTATTTAGTCATTAAAACGTTTTTGAAAGTCATTTTGTTATAAATATCTTAATTGTCAATCGATTAAAAAAAAAGACACGTTGGCCAACAAATACCTATATTTCAAATACCAAGAGCTAATAGCTCTTAGTTTTGGCGGGTTTTCAATACGATATGAGGTGCGTTCTTTTTATTCGTCTAATAATGATGGTGTCCGTGCTAAAACTGGTCAGTATGTAGATTAGAAAGCCGTGTTCAATATTGTTATTAACAACACATTTAAAGATTTCTACTCGAACCGAATTTACCAACTTTAAATGTAAGTCGTTGGATAAGGAATTTGCCGATTTTGAGTATTGCACTCTAAGGGCAGTAAATCGATCCTACAAGTACATCTCCACAAAAGTCAAACTCTTCCAAGTTCCCGTTACCAAAGTAAAGGTGTGTGGTTTTCTACATGTTTATCTGATAGTAATATATTGTGCTGATTTTCCAGGTTAACTTTGCACTCTATAAACGGTACAGTGGGTATAAGCCATTCCTGTATAATATAACCGTGGATGCGTGTCATTTTTTGAAAAACCAAAAGGGCAATCCAATAACTAGCTACTTTTACGAATATTTCAAGGATATATCCAACATGAATCATACCTGTCCCTTCGATGTATGCATTTTAATCGATATTTTTTATATGTTTTTCTTCATATCGGTTTTGTTATCAGCACGATCTTGTTGTGGATAAGCTTTCCACGGAGCGAATAAACCATCGTCTTACGAACATACTATCCTTTCCGGAAGGGGATTACATGATGGAGATGCATTGGATAGCATATGACATAGACCGC
This sequence comes from Drosophila subpulchrella, assembly GCF_014743375.2. Lineage (NCBI taxonomy): Eukaryota > Metazoa > Arthropoda > Insecta > Diptera > Drosophilidae > Drosophila > Drosophila subpulchrella. The sequence continues at coordinate 11,033,943 of NC_050609.1, forward strand.
GCTGTGGTCAAGATATACGTGACTCTTTCATAGTCATGGATACTTTTCTGTACTTCAAAATAAATGTAATAATATTATCTTCGCTTTATTGACGCCGCGTCGTAATGATTTTACCTACTATGTCCCACATTTATGGACAAGGAATAAAGTTGCGGTATGATAATATGGTACTCCTGGTTATCTTTGGTGATTGGACATATTCCAGTGTTTCAATGTTCCAGTCAATTAAAAAAATTTGATCGGTTCTTTTAAAAAAATAAATAATAACAAAATTAACTTTAAACAAATTAAAATAGTCGCACTCATTACCCCCATCACTTAATTGCTACGCAGTTATATCCATTCGGAAATATCGCTTGATCTGGAAGTCTAGAATAACTAAAAGTGACTGACTCATACTGGAAAAAAAAATTTTAGACACCCCTAAATTAAAATGTGTCCATTAAAACGTTTTTGCTTTGGCCTTCTTTTTTGTCTGCCAGAAATCATGTCAGTAAAAGAAAAACCATAAAGATACAAATTTTAATATTTAAAATATAATTATAGATTTGTTCTCTGCTTGAATTTAAAAGCTTGGTGGAAGATTTCGATTACTGCATTCTGAAATCAGCAAGTCTAACATCAAAATATGCCTCCGCTAAGTAAAATGTGAATAAGATTCCCGATACAAATTTAAAGGTATGTTGCGTAAACCCGGGCTCTCACATATGTATTGTTCAGACTAATTTCGGAATGCACCGACTGGTCAATGGATAAAGATACTTTCTGTATAGTATAACCGTGGACGGTTGTAATATTATCAAGAACCAGAAGTCCAATCCAGTCGCTTAATTCTTTTACAACCTTATTAAGAGCATAGGCAATTTGAATCATTCGTGTAATGTAAGAGGATCATTGGTTTTCGAACCGATGTTAGAATCTTTTTATCCCTCCGTAGCACAACATCATTTCCGCGCAATAACCAAGCTGTATATTTATTTTATTTTATTTAGAAAATTTTTTCTGAAATATAAAAACACTCAGAGCCCATAATTATTTTAACCTTAAACATCCTTACTGTACTTCCTAAAAATGATTTATTTCCCTTATTGTCGAAGTATTAAAATCTTATAAGATTAATTGTAAGGTACCAATTTAGAAGCATGATCCAGTCAACTGCACCAAGCTATTATTTTTTTTCAAAATATAAATAATAAATAAAGAAATTAAAATAATCGATAGACTATCATTATTACTTTAAGTATGGCCAAACCATTCATTCGCAGATTTTAACTGAACTGAATAATCAAAGGTGATTGAGGCATACTTAAAATTGTGATATTAGTTTATCTGAGGACCCCCATGAACAAGATTTGTTCAGATAAATATTTTTGGTTTGGCCTTTTGTTTAATTTTATCTCTGGGATAAATCCGGTCAGTTACTACAAAAGTTTATTTAAAAAAAAACAAGGGAAAACGCTTTAGTCGATGACATCGACTATGACATGCACGTTACTCAGCTAAGGGGAGTGCAAGGGAAATATATGTTCGAGACACATTGGATCGCTAATGAAGATTACCGCTCAATAACGAAGATGTATTTGGATCTTTTGTAATCCAAAGCCAATTCCTGGAAAATAATAGGCACTGCTTTTTGTTTTTTAAAGGTTTTCATTAAATAGTATAGATAACAGCTACGAAGAAAACGGTTGTAATGAGAGAAGTTCTTAACTGGCCCGGCAACTTTGAGATGAAATCGAGACAAGAGGTCAATGTTGCTGCAGGGTCAAGTATTATTTGATCTATTATATATTTCCTTTTATTTGTTTATTATTATTTCTTTTTTGATTGTGGGCTGTGAGCTCATAAAGCTAATTATCTTGAGTACATACAAAAATTAAAATGTTTTACATTTGTAATTGCGATGTAAGCGATCTGAATTCACAGTGCTGCAGAAAAGTTGCCTATCTTTAGATAATATATTTGGTTTCCTGGTTATTCTTGGACACACGTACACACATATAAAATTACAATAAAATGGTGCCAAACATTTGTTCTAAAGTTACTTCTGGTTGACTAGTGTAAGGAGTACTGACTAAGGTCGATAGGGGATCTATAGAAAACATTTATCAGATAATATAATTATGTATATTGTATATAACGCAACTTTTCGTGAGAAGCGAATAAATTTGACGGTGGTACATATGAAACTTATACAATAGAACGACCTTTAGGCTAATGGCGACGAGTATCTAACTTTCTTATTTCCTTTTTTTTGGTTTTCAAAGATTACAATTTTCTGTTCATATGTGAGTGGGGGGCGGAAAGATGACATTTTGTTTCTGTTGGTTTCACTGAGGCACATTTGATGGATCACTAGGGGAGATAAACGCCAAACTACGACTTCGAGCTCATCCGGTCGCCTTCTAGAAATGTTTTCGCATGTGGGCGGATACCAAAAAGGGCGCCAGGAGCGAACAGATCGAGACCAAGAAGCTGACTAGGCCTTGGAAATTAGCTGCAAGTTAAAGAAAAATAGGTTAGGACTTAGGATAGGGACATAATTATGTACCGAAGGTGGAAAGAATGAAATAAAATAAAATACAAACGAAAAGTGGTTCAACAATATTTATTTTTAGTTCTCCATTGTGTGTAAAGTAAAACAAACTTTGTAAATTTTTATGCTATGAAGTTTTGAGCCATTGTTTAAGTATAAGAAATCTATATTCTTAGGTAAGTACAGGTCCTTACCGCCACTGCAGATGTCGTGCAGGATGTCCTCCACATATCCGTTGTCATTGTCGCAGAGGCACAGTTTGGTCTTGCTGGACATGAACTTGGCCACTCCGATGGTGCGGTTGCTGTTCTCGAACTGGCACACCATCCCATCCTCGCAGTCGTTGTTGCTGTTGCACTTGTGCCGCAGGCCTGCCAATGAGAAGGAACACAACATCATTACAAGTTAAAAAATATCAAAAATTTACTTAAACAGGTTTTGCTTAGAGTAAAATATTCAATGATTATTACTTAAATTAAGGAGGACTAGCGAACCGAACATCATAACTCATATAATAGATCTATAAAAGCATCTGTAGAAAAATTCTAGAAAACTTGTCATCGATATTTATTCTGTGTTCATAGCTTGTTTATGGTTCACAATTAAGAAAAAATTATTGAGCGTTTTTCTTAGAATTGAAATGCATAGTTATAACACAACCTAATCGAATATGCCATTATATTTACTCTCATTCCAAAGTCTATAAAACTTTATTATTGGAATAACGTAATAAAAATAATAAAGTATGTACTGTTGTCTCAACTAATAATTGAAACCTATGAAATATTGTTATGAAAATATTGTAAAAAAACAGCTTTCCCCGCTAGAAAATAGATCTGCCCCAAACTCCAAGCTCCGGAAATATGCATGCAAAAATCGCGTATAACATTTCTTCTGGGCTGTGCATGTCACAAATTGGCACTGCGGCGATTCCCATTACCATTCGCTTCCCATTTGGGCCCTCGTTTGAGTTTCCCAGTCGCCGTCACGACATCCTAACATAAATCCGACATCGACATTGCGCTGCCATAAAGCGAGAGCCTCCGCCATCGCAATTGCCTTTCGGTCCTTTTGGGCCCAGCTATAGAATGTCCTGCATGCCATAAGGACTAGAGGACTAGAGGACTAGAGGACTGGAGGACCAGAGGGCCAACAATGGCGGGCACAGGACCCAAGGATCCTGGGAGCAAGTGTGAATCGCGCACGAAAACTAAATAAATAAGCAGGCAAATAGTGAAAGTGAATGGGGTAGGACTACTTAGAGTACCCCGTATCCATCTGGCAGGATGCTTTGTTTAATTCTCATTTAGGTGGCGCCTTGGACACATCACCTGAATAACACTTGAGGCACAGGCACATCACTGAGGAGGCCTCCAAGAAAGCAGCAGGCCCTTAAATAATAAATGTAATGTGCATGTCTTAGCAATTAGTTGACGTTTTGTTGGCTGTTCTATTTCTAGGATCTAGCAAAAGGATTCTACAAAAGTAGCTACACAAATTTATGAAAAGAAAAAGAATAGGTATACTTAATATAAATACACAATTCATAAGATTGTACCTTAGGGTGATCATTGCAAGTAAGCTAAAGCTGATAGGGTTTCCAAAAGAGGATATGTATCGAAACTTGTTAAACCTACCTCGGAAATTTCTTAGGTGCGATTTTATTAAGTATTTGTTAAATACTTCATTTAGGAACTGTATGACATTATACTGACATTATATTAACAACTAAACAGTACATTCTAAATATTGTAAGGAAGTTGAAGAACATGTTATTTAAGTAAGTTTATATAATTACAGCTTGGCTTATTATAAATGTTTTAAGTTTGTTGTATTATTATATTACTGGGATATTACCTTTAAGGACATCCGGACAGTTGCCTGCCGAAGGAGGGGAGTCGTCGCCGCAGAGACAACGCAACTTGTAGTCATTTGGATCCTTGACGCAGCTGGTGCGATCTATCGCCGTGCAATCATCGTGGGCACTGCACTCTCGTCCTTTTACTAAAACAGAGGACAAATAAACCGAAAATTAGGGAAATTAGTTGTCAGTTTGCTCAACTAATTGCCCACTAATTGTGTGATTATTGCCCTGGTTCTTTACCAACAATAATCACGGCTCTATCTATATCTGTATATCTCATTTCGTCGGTCTTGTTTGCCAACTCCTATCACAGAGCTATTACCAGCCCCATTCCCACCACCCTCCTAATGTCAGGGATTTGTGGAGCGTGGGTTGTCATTGCACTTGAGTGACTTGTTTGATCAATTCCCGATTCGGATTTGTGTTAGTACTGTGTTCTGTGTCGTGTCATTCAATCGCTGGCTCTTTGCCATAATTATTATTCCATTTATTTATGGGTGGCTACAAAGTCAATCGAATGACAAATGATTGGATCAGACAAACTTATTTGTTGACTATTTGTATGGGTTACTATTGGGGTGTCTTAATTACCGATTAATTGGCTATCACTCAAATGTAAGTTGGATCAATTGGATGGATTTCTTAGACATCATTAGCAACCCCAAGACAATTCAGGAATCTCTTGATCTTGGAAATAACCATTTAAATCTGAATATTTTTCAAAGATCCTGTTTAAAATCCGTTTGTATTTAACATGAAAATATATTTTTTTAGTTATTAAAGGAGTTTAAAGTTACTACCAAAATAATCACCAAACTTCAAAAGTCCTATGTGATGTGGTAGAAACTGTGATTAAATTTCGTTATTTCGATATTTTAATACCAGGCCCATTAGTCATAGCCTATTATGTTGTTAGAATAGGGATACCATTCGAAAATGTTAACCACATACATTATAGCGATGTTATGGTAGGTTTTTAAACAGAAATCATTATAAATCTGGGCCAGTCTGGACGAGAACCCCTCTCGACCTTGCCAGCGACTTTGATTTGAGTTTTTATTACCAAACCCAGAGGGTTCTTACCAATGGGGACGTGTGTGGGCGGCGGTTGGTTGTTGGTCTTGCCAAAGGTGGTCAGTGCCGTGGAGCTGACCCCGAAGAGGATGATGAAGATGCCGAAGAGCATGGTCAAACTGCCGCATTGTGTGAAGCGCTTTAGGGGCTGCATAATGAAGCCGGAATTTATCGAGTTTTTGGTCGAGTCTAAGAGTTAGCCACTGGCCCCCGTAGAAGGTGATTTCGGGTGTTATATAAATTCACAGGTCCCCGACAAGTTTAACACGCACTTTGAAAGCTTGAAAACTGCCCAAAGGCTTTAAATCGGTTTCCTCAACGTTTTTAGTTTCTTTGTCGGTGTGTTTTCGCGGGGGTAATTTTATGCAAATTTTCACACCGAAATTGTTTCCGCTTTGCTAGAAAGTCCGAAGCAAAACAAAACCGCACGAGAGGCGTCACTCCAAAAAATCTCCAATACTTTAGGGAATTCGGTTTCGGTAGTTCAACTTCTCGCTGGGGTCTTGAAACGACGGTAGCTCCAACCAGTCGCCTGCGCGTTCGAAATGCAAGTGAAGAATTCGCGGCGCACACGGACCTTAAGTTGGTTCGACGTCGCTGGCTACTTGGCGCTCGCGCACACCGACGCCACCTGCCCCATTCACCTGCCCAACCACCCACCAACCACCCATCATCTACCCACCACAGCCCCCAAAAAAAACCCGCTAACCTGCTAGGCCAAGAAGCGAACCCCTTTCCCAGCTCGGAACCAAGCCATGCAAGATTCCTAAACACTCTTCTTTAAAATAAGCTTACTTTATACTAAAAACAATTTTTTATAAAAATAGAAACTTAAGTATAGTGAGCCATAACTAATATGTTTCCCATACTTTTTTAAAATAAACATTCCATTTTTATTATTGTTTAAACAACTTAATGATTTAAAAAAAAATTATCAGATACATTTTTTTTATTTGTATTTCATATTATAAACAAAATAAAAATTTACATGATTGTTATATAATTATTTATTTAAGAAAAAATATTTTGGTGGTGTGCGGCCTGTTTTTTACACAAGTGCTTCAAGCTTATTTGTACTCTACTAATGAAATAACAATTCTAGGTGTTTTTAGGAACAACAAAATCCTAACGAGTCGTGATATTTTTGGACGACAGAATGTTTTAATTAGATTGTCATGCATTTAAGACTCTAAAAAATGTTTCTCATTTGTTTATTTTAATTTTACACACATATGTATTAGTGGACGACCTGATTCTTGATAATACATCTTATAAAAACAACTGTATATTCGAGTTAATGAAATAGGAATTCAGGTTTGTTGAATATTCAATTTCTTATCGATTCTATTGACGCAAACAAATTTTGGCAACATTAATGGAATAAAGGCTGGTGATACAATAACGTATTTGTATTAATTTTAAACTTTGCAAAACAGCATTAACATTTGCTAGGGCCTAGAAATTATTTTCACGCACTATCCAGCTCCAGGTGAGATTTAATAATTTCACAGATACCGGGGCATCCATAAAATGCGAATTCAGGAGCAACGACAACTGCATGCATAATTAAGAGATCCCCCGAGTCGGCGAAGGGTATTCCACTACATTAATGTTCCGCTGCAAGGGAGGTGGATGGAATGGAATCTTCGGGCAGATTTCGGAAATTCCACTGGCATGGGATTAGTTTTGGGCCGTACTCGTATATGGTACTCGCTATACGGTATACGATATATATGGTAAGTAAGCTCCAACGCACTTGTAACTGCTTCGTTGTTTTTGTTTCGTGAGCGAGTTTTGTTAACGAAGATGGATTTTGTAGTTGCCTCACCTTCGTGCATTTGTTTTTATTGTAGCTGCTGGCAGGGGCGACCTCGTCCTTTTCTCGTCCTCGTCTCGGTGTGCTGGTGTGTGTGTGGGGGAACTATAATAATGACGAAGGCATTAGGGGCACATAGCCATTGCATAGCCTACTTTTTGGGGCCCGCGGAGTCGAGCAGCAACAGCCACAACAATAAAGTGTAACATTAGCACGCACCAGAAACAGCAAAAAAACTGGTTAGTCAAAGGCAAATAGTTATTTTGGCCATTATTCTTCCTTTTTCTAGCCTAGCCGTCGTTGTTTATGATTATTTTTCTTTTGGGCGGTGCATGGCCCTAATTACGTTTTCTGAATTGCCCAGATGAGTGGGTTGCTTGTTGCTTTTAACTTTCAACTTTCGATTGCAGCCAAAAAAGGAACAAAAAGAAAAGGTTGCAGACCCCGCCCCAGCCCAATTTGGCAAAATAACTATTTAGGTGCATATCGAACAGCCAGAAACGGATGCGAAACTTTCGGCCATGTCTGCCATTGTCTCACAAACCCCCGACATATGTACATATGTGTATTTGCAGCCCCTCTAAAAACAAAGTCAATAATTTACACCGAAGAGGAACACTTTGAGGTCAATTTGGACATGAAACACTTGCCCAATTTGCTTACACAAATTCCTTTTCTCTTCGTATCGTTTATTTTCGGACCTTTTCCGATTGCTGAAAATGTCAAGCTATACTGCTCTACTAGTACTCCTTATCTGCCGCCTCGATCGCCTTATAAACGATTGTTTTAATCGCTGCGACAGCATAAACAATTTTCCCTTAACTAAACGCGCGCCATCGCAGCGAATTTATTTTGCACACGCACGCCGAACGGAAAGGCTTTCCAGAAAGTATTCCGACAATTGGTGGACATAACTAATTAGGACACGATTCGGGTCCAAGAACGATGGAATGGATTTCACTAATCCTGAAGGAGATACCTTGTAGTTTAAAAAAATATCTTATATTGTTAAACGTTGATGCACTAAGTGCAGTAAGCTATTTTAAATATTTTTTATAACTTTTTTTATATTTTCAATACTATTTGTCGTACTTAATATGTTTTGGGTATGTCATATAAAATATGACACTTTGTTTATTTTGCAATATAATAAAATGTATTATAAATTTGTACCCAAAATATTAAACTGTATATGTATTAATTTACTAGTTCCATTCTGTTGAAAACTTTTAATTATAATTATATAAATATATGCCACTTAACGATTATTTTGTCCATAGTACTTTTACCATTTACGCAAATCCTGCCGCACCGCGTCAGACGAAATGGGAAATATTTATATTTATATGTAAAAATAAATTCCTTTAATTATTATTCAGGTGAGCTGGCAGACCACTCCATCCAGTTCGCCATGCGGCAAGGACCGAAATTTATTTCGGATATATATTTTTTGACATTATTGATAAATGTTGTTGGCCACAGCAAAGAAACGGAAAACAAGCAGGAAAATTATATGGAAAACTCACGAAATCTTTTGACCAAATCAGAGACTGCAACGAATTGGAGGCGCCGCCCCTTGGTTTTTCCACCCAAGAGCCCAAGAAACCGCCTCTGTCCAGCAAAAAGACCATTGTAATTAAGGGACTAATTCGCTTTCAACAATTTGGGCGTCATGTTTTGGTCTTAACTGATGATTAATTAGTGCGACTGTAGAATTTCTAGGGCCAGCCCAGCGCTATATAATTTTCTCACGAAATCTCATTGGGGTGTACTCATGCCTAGAGGTCATCATATTTCTGCTGATTATAACTCCAAAAACCCCATTCGGTATTAGGCTCTTGAAAAAATGCCAATTTAAGGGAGTTAATTCCATATTATGACCACGTCTAATTGCGAACACTCACACACCCCTGATACTCCGCTGCATGCAAGTTTGTTTTCGTGCGTTCCTGGACATGCACACACCCTCGAACCCCTGAAACAAAGAACCCACAAAAGGTGGCCTAGTCCTTTAAGGACCGACCTCCACCCCTTGCCCCCGAATGTTGCATGTGCTGCAAGGCGAGAGCGTCGATAGCCGCTACTTGTTGTAGCCTTGTCTTTGCCAAGTCTTGACCAAATAACCTTTCCATGACTTTCCCAATTTATCACTCTCCACATTGCCAACTAAATGCAGGTAAATGCATGCTAAATATATATGTGTGCCAAACCGTATAACGATTACTTATTTCAAGTTCATTTGTTAATGCACACCTTGATTTTAGCAATGGGGCGACACATTTGGGGGACTTTCGACTCGCATAAAGAGGTCTGCGTCTGCCCCCAAGAACAAACACATTCGCATGTCATGTTGGCCAGGACTAAAACAACTGGAAACATAAAAATAACTGCGAAATGCTAGAGCTCACGAAGTTATTATAATAACTCATGCGTGGTTAGGTTAAGACGTCATTGCCTAAGGCTTTGAGTCGTCAGGGGGGATTATAATAATGGCCTTTTTAACAGCACTTCAGGATTGCAAGGAGTTAAGGGTCATTTGACATTAAAATTTTGACATTACTAACATTATAACTTAAAATACAAATCGTCTGCATCATAATATGACCTGCATTACGAAAGAAAGCCTTTTAAAATTAACAATTTTGATTAACGCATGTCTTGATTACTATAATATAACCATTTTTAAATAAAGAGAAATTTGAATAACAATTCAAAACTATTTTTAATTCGAAGTACCCAAGCCCAAATAATATCCTCGTTGTACTGCATCCAATAACTGCAAAAATAGCTCGTCCTTTACATAAACCTTTCTAAATGCATATGAACTTAGGATCATAAAAAACCTTTTATGAGGCTATTAACTAAGCTTTCGAACAAGCCTAGGAATATTGTTCTAGTAAACATTACCTGGTATACTTAACCGAAAAAATACAACGTCTGTCCACCAAATTGTGCTTGAAACATGACGATTTCAATGACCTATCTAAAGGCGAAGGCAAAAACTCATTAGCCAAGGCGTCATCATAAGCGGACGTTATTCATTACTCACCCGAAGTTCAGGGGAGAAGTAAGGCCAGTACACACCCTGTATAACGTCCGACAAATATGCAAATTTACGCACATCAAAAAGTGAAAGTTCTAGATGGTGACCATAAAACCCGAAAACGTAGGAATAAGGTACCGACTTCTACAAAAAAAATCAATGCAGCCCAGCGAAGCAATGTGGTCAGTGGGGTGATGGAGATCCCTCCAATCTTGGGACGGCTGTATGTGGGTTCCCCGCGGGTGGAACACGATTAGGCCGCACTGATTATGGGTTACGACCATTTCTTATGGTAGCCCAAAAGCGCCAAAAACTTCTACAACAAAATTGCCCAAGTAGCAGGTCCTAGAGACGACCATTGATGACGGCTCCGCTGCACGCAATCCATGACATCATCAAAACGGTCGGCTTTCCTTCGGCTTGTTCCCCGAGTTCTAGTTAGCTCTCGAGGCGAGCTCTCCACGGGAATCTACTTGACACCACAAAAACCAAGGCAATTTAATTGCACCTTACTAAGTTATTCTAATATGTTTTTTGTACCCTCAAGAGCACTGAACTTGTCGGAGGACCTGGAAAAAAGGTGGATCTGGGGTAGTGTGTGTGTCAGTCGACCTGAGTGACATTCCTTAATTGGAATTCAAATTAAAAACTGCCTGAATTTAATCGCGCTCTCACTGGTTGTATTATTAAAATGCAATTTTTCTGAAACCGGTCCTTCTTGGGCGTCGAGTCCCGCTAGGACTTCCTGGCCGGACATGCAATTTTCAATTGTTTGTCATTAGGGCAATCTCAATGTAAATGCCTGACCTTTTGCGAATAATTACTCGCGCTCCTCGAAGGAGACCAATGCAATGGGTTTTTAATGATTTATGAGTCAGTACGGGCTTGGTAAATTTTAGGGATATCTTACAATTTTAGATTTTCTAGAGTACCTGACTGCAATCTTTAAGATCTCGCTCTGCTAAGTTTTGATTGCAATTAAATTAACAAATTAGTTATGTTATTTTAACCTAATTTTTATCTGATTAATATTTGATACAATAGGCCAAAAGTTTTTAGTACTGTTGAAGTCGATCGATAGGGTCTAAAATTTAAACAAACAATTATTGATAACAACCAAAAACATTATAAGCTAGTTGCTCCTTCCATCAAACCTAAAAGTTCCAACAAAATGTTTATTTGTTTGTTTTCGCGTTTTATCGCGGCACGTGTCCCGAATTTACCCGAAATGAGTAACTTCCGTTCATGGGAATGAAAAATTACTTACCAAAGTCCCAACATTTTGTACATGCCATGGGTCAGTTATTCATGGATTTTCAATTTTTGCACCCACATTTGTGCGGCAAATCTGGGTCTACCTAATCTGTGAATAATAATCAAAGCGACTTAAACGCTGGCGAAAGTCAATGTGCCATAAAAGGAGGTTAATTCTATGCAATTTTGCATGGACTCGTGATTACTTTTCCTTCAAGCAGACGTATTAATTACAAAGCGGAGTACATTAGGTCAACACTCGAACTCCAACCAAGCATAATGCTAATTACAAGAAATTAGAGTGTACCGATATCGTTTCTTACAAAATGAATCATCCAAGAGAGTTGTAAGAACTTTGATGACAAAACCATGTATATATGACAATAAATAATTTTAAACCCTTAAATATTTTTGTTAGTACTAAAACGTAATCACCAACTATGTATACCTTTTATTGGTCTTGACCGTATTGTTTCCCGGCTGTATTTAAAATGTGTAAAATCAACAAGGTTATTTATTTTATTTTTATTTTTTTTATTTTTAAAAATATGTCTGATTTATTTGTAAACTATTTATTTATTCCCCGGGTCCTTAAACAGTCCACCTGGAAGTGTTTCAAACTTGTAAATATTTGAGTTCTTTTTAAATGCCATTAGAAGGACATTATGTGTATGATATTTCTTATTTGTAATTCTCCTATGATGGCCTTGCTCTTGGCTTTATTTTAGTTTAGTCTTACTCCTCAGCGCTTTCAGGTTCAACATATTTTCTATATAGCATTTTAATGACTTCAATCTTTCGAGAATTTTTTGCTGGCAGTGCCCTCTCAACTTTCTTTAACATTTCTTCCATTGACTTCTGATTTGCGAGTTCTTCCTTCTTTTTCTCCCGATATTTTTGCTGTCTAATTCGATCGTGTTCTCTTTTTGTTTTAAGAACCTTTTTGTTCTTTTTGACCACTTCCTTCAGTTTCTTGCGATATAAACGACTTCTTTCAGCTTCTCTGGCGCGATATTCCTGAAACTTGATCGGGTCATTTTTTATTTTCTCGCGATATCGTTTCGAGTTATCCTTGGTCCCCTTAGTTGTGGCCTTTGAGGTGTCCCTCGTCACTCTAGTAGTCGCTCTGCCCATCTGGAACTAGTTTTAAGTTATGATTTAGTACTTTTTTACTAGTAAAAAGTTATTATAGCTTACTTTGTCAGGGAAGTAATTCTTTCAACGATCACCAAAGTCCTTTATTACTACGCACCCTTATAAACTTGTATTGTAGGGTAAAAATCGAGTTATTGTTTAGTTTTTTGGTAATGTTTTACTTTTCGAGTTCTTTTAACATTTGTTTATGTTTACTGGGCGTCTATCAGCTGTTATGTGCTAACAGAACAGTGATTACATGGTGTAGACTTTTGTTGCAGTTGCCAGTCCGACGCACACATGTTAGCGGGAAAACAAACACAAACTTTGATGCATTTCATGAAAAGAATTAAAAACCACATGTTTTTCGTACGGTTTAATATTCTTCCTATCACAATTATACTCAAACTTTTAAATTTGATCCATAAATCAATTTCGTTTACGACAGACATTAGAAATGAGTAATATTAGACTAAAAATATTTGGCGGGAAAAATGGCCAACTTAACAACTCTGTCCGCTCGATAAGCTGACTGCAGGCCATCTGGCAACGCTTAACCCACAAAAGCAAAACAAAGCAAGGAAAGGAAAGGGAAGAAAACGCAATTGCGTCTCAAACTAGAGGATAAAACCAATTTGCATCGCACTCGAAAAGCGAAAATGTCGGAAATTAAGGCGTTGGAGCACGCCACCCTGAAAGTGCCATATGAGATGCTGAACAAGCGCTTCCGCTCGGCGCAGAAGATCATCGACCGCGAGGTCGACCAGGTGACCAACGTATCGCGTCAGGTGGAGAAGGCCCTTGAGGCTGAGGAGGGTCCAATTCTGGCCGAGGTCACCAAGCTGGTGGACAACGTGGCCCAGAAGCTGCAGGTGCTCAAGCGTAAGGCCGAGGAGAGCATCAACGACGAGCTGAGCGTCACACAGATCTGCAAGCGCAAGCTGGACCACCTTAAGGGCATCACACCCCCGAATAGCGTGACTGGCGACCTGTGGCAGGGATCCGTTGACCAATGGAAGCGCATCAGACTCGACCGCCTGGTCATCGAACACCTGCTGCGCATGGGCTACTACGAAACTGCCGAGGAGCTGGCAGCCAAGTCCGATGTCCGCAACCTGACCAATCTGGATATCTTTCAGACGTCGCGCGAAGTCGAGGACGACCTGGCCAGTCACAGCACCACCAAGTGCGTTCTCTGGTGCATCGACAACAAGTCCAAGCTGCGTAAGATCAACTCGACCATCGAGTTCAGCCTGCGGGTGCAGGAGTTCATCGAGCTGGTGCGGCAGAATCAGCGCTTCGAGGCAGTGAAGCATTCGCGTCGGTATTTCCCCGCCTACGAAAAGACACAGCTCAACGAGATCTGCCATGTGATGGCCCTGCTGGCCTATCCGGCCGATGCCCAGGCAGACCACTGCCGCAAGTATATGGATCCGCAGCGCTGGCAGAAGCTGGTGTTGGACTTCCGTCACGAGAACTACCGTCTGTTCCAGCTGTCCAGCACGTCCGTGTTCTCGGCAGCGGTACAGGCCGGTTTGTCGGCCCTGAAGACGCCTCACTGCTATGCCCAGACGTGCCGCAACCTCAACTGCCCCGTCTGCCAGGAGGATCTCAACCGCATCGCCCTCAAGTTGCCATACTCGCACTGCGTGCAGAGCCGCCTCATCTGCCGGGTGACCGGTCTGCCGCTGAACGAGCACAATCAGCCGATGATGCTGCCCAACGGCCAGATCTTTGGCCAGATGGCCCTGCCGGACATCACCAAAGACGATGGCACCGTGACCTGTCCGGTGACCAATACCAAGTTCTCCAACCCCAAGGTCGAAAAGGTCTTTGTGATGTAAGCGGCTCTGGACTCGACTTCCTCTTCCTACCCATCCGCACTATGTTAAGCAAGGAACAACTCTATTTTTGAACATGTAACTCCATATCTATTGTGTACACCTATGTTTAATATTATTACTATTGATAAGCCACAAAGCGCCCGCGAACACCCTCGATTTGAATTCCGATTTCGATTATTTGGCAGCCAAATGCTGCTGCTGCGCATGCGCAGGTCTATTGATTAGTTGACTCCACTCCGCATCCACGGGCTGGTTTGTATCGCAGTCAGCACTTCGAGGTTGATTCACGCAAACGGCGTAATTCGACTGCGCCTCCAAAGTGGCACACTATGCACACCTAACACAACTTATATATTACATTAAAAAACAAATCAAATAAAGGTTAAATCGTACGAATTATGCCAGAAGCCACTTGTCAATTAGCATGAATTCCCGATTGTTTTTGTTGCGGAACCTGTGAAAATTTACGACAAATCCGTGTGACGCCGCTGCAATTCGAGGTGGAACAGCTGCGAGCAGCAACAAACAAGCCAGGCCAGCGGATACATAAACAAGCTGCAGCCCGCTTCAACCCCTCGGAGCCAAAACCGAACCACCACCACCACTTGCACTACCCAACCACCAATAACAACAACGCCAGCCCATCTGTAACCAAAAACCTCCGCAGTTAATATTACTATTCCTATCGAAATCCGCCAGCTCTGTCAACATGGCGCTGGACTTTGTGGCCACCTATAAGGTTCTGGTACTGGGCGACTCCAATGTGGGCAAGACCTGCATCGTCCACAGATACTGCGATGAGAAATACTACGACACATACATCTCCACCATAGGTAAGTGCTCCCAATTTGCGCACAGCAGCACCCGAAATAACATTTTCGTACTTTGTTTGAATTAAAGTCAAAGTTTTTTCATTAAAATTGATCATAACTGAGGAGAGCTGGAAACAATACTTTTTAACTGTCTAAAGAAAATACATCTGTGTATATTATACTTGGGAAATCGCAATCTATTTTCAATTGTGATATATATTTAATTAATCCCCCTAGGAAATAGTTCTAAAGAACTTTCATTTATTATATTGTGACATATTTTCATATCTTGCCAAAGAAGATATCTTCCAAGGAACTAGTGTTTTAACCGCAGCTGTAAGCATACGTGTATGTGAAAAATCCCACTATCATCCCATTTTATCTTCCCCCAGGCATAGACTTCAAGCAGAAGCTGATTAACCTCGATGGGGTGCCCATAAAACTGCAAATCTGGGACACGGCAGGCCAGGAGAGATTCCGGACACTGACCACTGCGTACTACCGAGGTGCCATGGGCATCCTGCTCATGTACGACGTGACCAACCTGGAGAGCTACAACAACCTGTCCTATTGGTTGCGCAACATCCAGGAGAACGCCTCGCCAGACGTGGTCAAGGTGCTGGCGGGCAACAAATGCGAATGCTCCGCCACCCAGCGCATGGTGGACAAGGAGAGGGGCGAAAAGGTGAGTCAGTGGTCCAGTAGTTAACATTAGTAACACTCGTAATATTGTCCAGATTGCCGAAAACTTTGATATGCCCTTCTTTGAGGTGTCGTGCAAGTCGAACATAAATATAGAAGATGCGTTTCTGTCACTGGCCCGCAAAATCCGAGAGCAAAGGGAGCGGCGGGTAAGTAGTTTGATATAGATATAGGACAGGGTGCGTTGAATTGAAGGCTCAAACTTTTTCAGTAAACAATCGAAAGCTCTGTTTCTGAATTTGCAAAACACAAATGTTGAATTGGTTATAATTGCCTGGCGATATAGTTCCCCCTATGATTTTTGAATTTTGAATCCATAAAAAAGTTTATTTAATATTCCATTTATTCCACAGGGAGATAACTTTGACAACGACGAGAGCAAAGACAAGAAATCACCTGGCTCCAATGGCCTTGGAACCTTTAGTCTCGGCAGTCTTTCCGGCGAGAATCGCTGCACTTGCTAAATAACCATCGATGGATTACGATGCGATCGCAACCGCAAACCGCAAAACCTGAACAAGTTGTCCAAAGCTATTGAGCGTCGTAGCATTGTAGCCAAGTTCGTGAATAGGCCACGTTTTAAATGCAAACCAGTTGGAGGGCTGCCTGCATTGCATTCTACACATGTAAAGCGTTCAGATTGTGCATTTTAAGGTACACTTAGTCCAAGAGAAGATAGCATAAATATTTTAGCATATTCCTGCAAATACATAACGGTCGATTATACATGCATATTGTCTCGATTCCAATAATTATAATCTAATGCTAAATACATTTATACTCATAAGAAAAATTAAGATTTTAAATATTGGGGGAACATAAAAGAGCTTTAAAAACTGGTCCAAAAGTTTTGCTTGGATTTCTTTATTAAACTTAGTTTAGTTACCAAATTAATTTAAAGAAACATGTTTTTTGCAAAATACATATTGGAGTTCACCGTATATTTTCATTGTTTTATGGATTGTTTTACAATTCAGTTAAATTCCTATTAATACTTCCGCTTGACTAATGTGTATTAAATGATTAATTTATTCTGATTTCCTACCTCCATCCTTATCCAAGAAATTTACATCGATTATTTGGAATTGTGGCCCTGCCATTCTATTTCCATTCCAATTGCTTATGATAATATGCCCCGCTCGTGGTTGTTCAATTAGCGAACCCACTGATAACGTAAGCTCATGTCCACCCACCCAGGGGCCACATCACCCACTTTACCTAGCAACCGCTTTGACCACAACTTCGGTTCGAACATGTCAAAGGACAATTATACAATAGACAGGACACGATTCGATTTTGAACGTCCAAGACGCAGGTTGTGTCCGCTCGAAGGAGATGAAGAAGTTCCGCGCCAAGGCGAGTTCCCTGCCCATTTTCAACGGTCGGATAACCGACGCCACCACACTGACCACCACTTCGCTGCAGTTACCTTTGGGCCAGACTCCCTTAAGGAAGCAATCCTCGTGCACCAGGGTCCTGCCTACGGTTTTCACCATTACGGACGGCACAACCGGGGCGGCCAGTACCTCCTTGGCGGAGGCGATGTCCAGCAGCAAGGCCCAGGTGCCCTCTTCGCGGCAGGAGAGCCAGAACCTCCTCCAGCTCAGTGTTCCGCGGGAGGCGGCAATGGGTGTGGCTGGACCGGAACTGGCCAACTACGAAAAGGTGCGGGTGGTGGGCCAGGGATCCTTTGGCATTGCCATCCTGTATCGCCGGAAGTCCGACGGCCATCAGATCGTCTTCAAGCAGATCAACCTGAGTGAATTGACGCCGCCTGGTCGGGATTTGGCCATGAACGAGGTGGACGTGTTCTCAAAGTTACATCATCCGAACATTGTCAGTTACCTCGGAAGCTTCATAAAGGACAACACACTCCTGATCGAGATGGAGTACGCAGATGGGGGAACTCTAGCCCACATCATCGCTGAGAGACAGGGCAAGTTGCACTTTCCGGAACGCTATATAATAGCCGTATTTGAGCAGATCTCCAGTGCCATTAACTACATGCACTCGGAGAACATCCTGCATCGGTAGGAAGGTCGATATTTGTACTCCAAAGAACTTTTTAGTTACTTGCGATGGTTTCAGGGACTTAAAGACAGCGAATGTCTTCCTCAACAGACGAGGTATTGTGAAGATCGGGGACTTTGGCATTTCCAAAATAATGAACACCAAGATTCATGCCCAGACTGTTTTGGGCACTCCCTACTATTTCAGTCCGGAGATGGTAATATAATTTCCCGAGCTATGACCACAATTTCTAAACTATCTCTTGGGTTTTCAGTGTGAGGGAAAGGAGTACGACAACAAGAGTGACATCTGGGCCCTGGGCTGCATTCTGGGCGAGATGTGCTGTCTGAAGAAGACCTTCGCTGCCTCTAATCTCTCCGAGCTGGTCACCAAGATAATGGCTGGGAACTACACGCCCGTGCCCTCGGGTTACACTTCGGGTCTTCGTAGTCTTATGTCTAATCTGCTCCAGGTGGAGGCCGCCAAGCGACCCACTGCCTCCGAGGTTTTGGTCTATTGGATTCCGCTGATATTCCGAAGCCTTGGAAAAAACAAAGGGTATGCCTGAGATTTTATCTTATATATGTATGTTAATCTCACCTCCCTCGCAGGTACTCCTATGAGGATGATGTCGGCGGCAGCAGTGGCAACCAACTGACGGCTTCTGGTCCCACTACCGCCCACAGCAATGTGTCCATGGATCTGGAATTGCCCACCGCCCAAACGGAGACGAAGCAGCTGATGAGTGCGGAGACGGCGGCGCCGCACGAGATTCTCGAGAAACGGTAATGGGTTAGTCCAGTCCGACGCTCTAATCCAGAAGCCCACCTGCAGATCCGTGCTGTACCAGCTGAAGGCCTTTGGCACCTGCTTCAGCATGGCGCCCATCCAGCTGCCTCCCAAGGCCGTCATCGTGGGCGTGGCCATGTCGGACTCCCATTTCGTGGTGGTCAACGAGGACGGATCTGCGTACGCTTGGGGTGAGGGCACCCACGGACAGCTGGGTCTCACAGCCTTGGAGGCCTGGAAGCACTACCCCAGTCGCATGGAGAGTGTACGCAACTACCATGTGGTGGGTGCCTGTGCTGGCGACGGATTCACCATCCTGGTCACCCAGGCGGGCAGTCTCCTCAGCTGCGGAAGCAATGCCAATCTGGCTCTGGGGCAGGACGAGCAGCGCAACTATCACAGTCCCAAGCTGGTCAGCCGACTGGCGGATGTGCGGGTGGATCAGGTGGCCGCTGGACTCCACCATGTCCTGGCCTTGAGCAGGGAAGGAGCGGTGTACGTGTGGGGCACCAGTACCTGCGGAGCCCTCGGTCTGGGTAATTACCAGCAGCAACAGTGAGTACTAGGAGATGATAATGATAATATGGTAAATTAGGAATTGTGGAAAAATTCTTAATTGCCATTTCATCAACTGATTGAATGTTTAACATAACAACAAATGTTTGGTTCAAATAAACTAACTTATATTAAAATAAAATTATTATTAACTTTGAAACAAATGAACCTAAAAGGAATTTTTCAAGTTATAAAAAGTTGTATAAGGCTTATTAGTATATTTCTTAGATTCATTTGTCTATAATTTTATTTGCACATTGGTCTATATATTGAAACATCTGTTTCCCTCTAACAGAAAATTCCCCCAAAAGATTCTGCTGTCGCACGTGAAAACCAAACCATCAAAGATTTACTGCGGTCCCGATACCTCCGCCGTGCTGTTTACCAATGGAGAACTCCATGTCTGTGGCAGCAATGACTACAATAAACTCGGTTTCCAACGTCCTTCGAAGATCACAGCGTTTGTACGTACCAAAATCTAAAAGTCTCTATCCATTACCTACATGCTTCTCTGCAGAAGAAAGTCCAATTGCCTCATAAGGTGATTCAGGCTTGCTTTTCGTCCACTCATTCGGTGTTCCTGGTGGAGGGCGGCTATGTCTACACCATGGGTCGAAATGCGGAGGGCCAGCGTGGAATCAGGCACTGCAATTCTGTGGATCATCCCACACTCGTGGATTCTGTCAAGGCCCGATATATTGTGGTTTGTACAACATAGTGTTGGTAAAGGGATGGTTCGTTTTAAATATCGAATTCAGAAGGCAAACTGCAGTGACCAGTGCACCATTGTCGCATCGGAAGACAATATCATCACCGTTTGGGGCACTCGTAATGGTCTGCCCGGGATTGGTTCGAGCAACTGTGGATTTGGGCTAGAGATGTGCACACCCAACACGGAATTGGAGCTGGGAAACAACACGGCAGCTTTTACAAACTTTCTGGCCTCGGTGTACAAGTCCGAGTTGATACTCGAACCAGTGGATATATTGGCGTAAGTTATCTTTTCGCTATACATATAATATTTTCAAGTCTTATATCTCCTACAGTCTCTATTCCTCCAAGGAGCAGTGCGATCGAGGTTATTACGTCCAGGTCCATGACGTATATCCACTGGCTCACAGCGTTTTGGTGCTGGTGGACACGACCACTCCACTCATATCCTCCTATGAAGGCGACTACCCGCAGCTTTAGGTTTAATAAATCATATAACTATACCATGATTATGTGCATATTTTCCATTTTGGTAATACATTTATTGGTTTCCAAATGTAATTTTAATAGTTAAAACTACAACTAAAGCGAACTAAAGTAGAAGCAGCGCTCCTAGGCGCTGTGGGTATAGTCATTCGGTCGGGGGGCTTAAATAGGTATGTATGATGCGGGGATGCATGTTTTGTATTGCCTCTTGTGAAATGCACGTTCCCTAGTAGCGCGATACCGGTCCGCTATAGCGATCCTGGGTGGGGCGGCTGGCACCGTACATTCCGCCAGCTCCTCCGCCACCACTTTGACCCTGGTAGCCGGTCGAACGATCGTTGTAGCTGCGGTCAAAGCGTCCGGGCACCTGGCGCCAGCTGTTGTCATCGACGGTCGATTTCTGCCACGAATTGGTGGTGTGGATGTTCGAGGACAAGCCGTTGTTGCCGTACTTTATTTGGTTGCCTCCGCCACTGCTGCTGCCCAGGTGGGAGCTTCCTCCGCCGGATGACGGGGCCCAGATGTTAACGCTGTTCGAGCTACTGCCGTAGGCTCCTCCGCCGCTGGAGTTGTCATAACGCTTGTTGCCCCTAAAATTGTCGAAAAGAAAATAACGTTAGAACACTTCGAAGCTCGTTTAATGACGGTATTTAATCATGTACAGGCTGTGGGAGTCATCGCGTCTATAGCTGGATGTGTTGCCGCGATCAGAATCATTGTAGCGTCCGCCAGTGCCGCTTGTGTTGTTCTTGTGAACGTAGGATCCGGCTCCACCGGCTGTGTTGTTCTTGTGCAGATACGAGCTGCTTGAGCCGCCGCCGGCAGTTCCCGAAAGTGTCAAGTGGCGCACCTCAACGTCGCGCTTGTTGTAATCGTCGCGCTTGCTGGACGAGGAGCCGCTGTAATCGTTGGAGCGCTTGGTAGGTACGGCGGAGTAATCGTCGACAGCTCCACGCTTGGATCCTGAAGAAGCGCTGTAGTCGTTGCGCTTGTAATCCAAGCGCTTGTTGGAGCTGGAGTAGTCATCCAGTACACGCTTGGTGGTTGACGACGAACCGTAATCATCATGTTTCTTGTCATAGGTGCTGTAAAGAAAAGTATTCCAGAAATGTTGTGGTTTAAACCTAAGAATTATTGATTTTATTTTGTATCTGCGATCTTACCTGCGGGAGCTAACTAGATTCGTATCGAATCTCGGTGGAGGTGGGGCATCAAAAATAGCAGTACGCTTGCGATCGGTTGTGTCTGCGTAGCGGTCGTCGGTGCGCTTGCTCACCCCGCGCTTGCCAGGATCTTCGCGAGACTCCATGATCCTATCCGATGAAATCGGCAAGAGTGAGGAAGAAAGATGGAAGAGACGAAAAAGTTGAGTTAGTAATGCTAGTAACGACTGGTCGGAGGGTAGGGGTATTAGACTCAGATTTTCGACTAGGATGCATTTGCCTATCAACGATCCGTTT
This sequence comes from Drosophila subpulchrella, assembly GCF_014743375.2. Lineage (NCBI taxonomy): Eukaryota > Metazoa > Arthropoda > Insecta > Diptera > Drosophilidae > Drosophila > Drosophila subpulchrella. Next base: position 11,056,033 of record NC_050609.1, read on the forward strand.
AAAAGCAATTTCAGTTGAAGAAACAACGTGGATGCTGCAACTTAACACACTAATCACAAGGACAAATGCTTTCCGAGAGAGAATAAAATAAATATTTTGGTATATCTGTGTTGTTGCCTTTGCGTTGGCACAAGGGCAACGCATTACGGTCTGTTTTGGTTTTTTTTTAGCATACTTCATCTGTTGTCGCTTCAGCTCGAGGCGCTCCAGCTCGATTTTTTCTCGCTCCAGCTTCTGGCGCTCGCGCTCCAACCGCAAAAGCTCGGCCTTCTCACGCTCAAGACGTTCCCGCTCGACGGCGAGCTTGCGCCGCTCCTCCTGGAGACGCTCCTCCTCGATGCGCTGGCGCTCACGCGCCTCCCGCCTGCGTCGCTCCTCCTCGCGTAACTCACGCTCCCGCTCGCGGAGGCGCTGGCGTTCGCGCTCCTCGCGTATCTTCTGGTAGGACAGCATCTCCCGCTGGCGACGCTCGCGCTCCCTCTGGCGCTGCTGGATTTCACGGTCAACGTCGCGCGGATTGCGCCCCGAACGATGGTCCTGACTGCCCGGCCCCTTGTGGCCGCCAGTGCCGGATCGCTCGCGATCGTGACGAGGCCTATCCTGGCTGGCGGACGACTTGCCCCTGTCATCGACGCGTCGCTGGTTGCGCTCCCTGTTGCCCTCCTTGCCATCGCGCTTCGAATCGCCGCCGATGGACTTGTTGTCGGCGACGCTTCCATCGCCGCCCTTCTTCTCTTCGCCACCGTTGGCGCTGGTTCCCTTGCTGCTTCCGGATTTCTTGCCGCCGTCTTCGTCCTTCTTCTTGTTTCCAGCGTCGCTCGAAGTCTTGCCCTTGCCCTCCTTGGAGTTCAAGCTGCCGCCAATCTCGTTCTTGGTGCGCTCCACCGAAATGATGCGTCCATGCAACTCGGTGCGGTGCAGGTTCTCGATGCATCGCGAGGCGTCCCCGGAAAAGGACATAGTTACGTATCCGTAACAGCGGGTGCCCGGGGTACGCGTGTTGGTGACCACCTTAGCGCCAACCACCTTGCCAAACTTGGAGAAGATTGCTTTGAGGTCGGTGGCACGGGTCAAAGTTGAGAGCCCGGAAACCCAGAGATTACGCGACAGCGTCGCCTGCTTCGAGTTCGAGTTAGCACCGCTGCCATTGCCAGCACTCGAACCAGATCCCGACTTGCCAGCGGCACTCGATGCAGTTGAGGATGCGGCACCCGCTGCTGCTGTCGATTTCTCTGCAAGTTCCATGTAAATAATAATATTGGAAGAGAGATATGGTCAGAGCTTTGAGTGGGCTTAACTGGTTAACTGTTTTGGTTTATGATACGTTTTTTTTAAGGGAAGCATTTTGTGAACGCACACATTTTGTAGCTGCTGAAGATGTTGGAGTTTAGAGCACAATCGCAAGGTTACCGACAAACGTCACCTAACGGAGCGAAGAGAGTATGAATTTGATTGGGTTGCTGGTGAAGATCTATCGTCGTAGCAGGTCCGCCTGTTGCTGTCCAGGGAGGAGAGAGGTGTAGTAGGATAGTTCCAGGTCAAGGTCCAGAGTCCAGCTTCAAACGCCATCATTGCCTCCGCAAGAGTAGATATGCATTTCAGCTAGATAGGATCGGATTGAGTGATTTAATCCCAGTACAGGAGTTACCTGCCGAGAAGAATTAGTATCTGCCATTCCCAGCAGCTCTTAAGGAATGTGTCCTTTCAGTTGCTCTGCAGACGGATAAATTCAAGTCCGTCTAATGGTTTTGATTTGAACCCTCAGTCTAGTATCTGCACATATGCCTTTTAAAGACCCGCGCCAAAAAGCTCCTTGGAGAACATCAGAATGCCTGCTGCATTAGTAGTAAAGAAGTTTCCTTTGAAGTAAACTGGAACAAACACTGTTAGATAAACTGCTGTTGCTGATGTTGATTGGTGCATCGCCGCTCCCTCGCCGAAAATTAGCATCGTTGGTGCTCCACGTCCCATGTCCATGTCCCAACCAAATTCACACTCTCTTGCACAATCTTTGAAACATGTTCCTCAATGGTTTGGCTCAACTTTCGTCAAGTTTATCGACCTTAACTGGGTTCATGCTTGGTCCGATCATTCCCAACGCAAGACCTTCCGAACACACCGAACTTATCCATGCTAAAACTGCAACTTAAATTACCTTTATCATCCTTTGGATTCGACGGTTTTCCAGACGACTTTTGATCGCTATTTTCCATAATAAAACGTGAGTGTTCAAGTGACAGAATGGAAAGAAAAATAAAAAAGGTGTAAGAAAAAGTACTGCGACGGAAACAATTATATACACTACCTAGAGTCCTTTTTGTCAGATGATTTATCATCCCTTTTCTTGGAGCGTGCGCCCTCGTCATTTTTCTTGTCGGCATCCTTTGAGTTAGACTTATCGGATTTGTTGGCCGGTTTCACTGTAAATCATTATGTTTAATATAAGAATATAAACTTTTTAGACTGGAGCAGTCTAGATGTACAGTATAACGATTTCAATACATCCAATTGATAGTGAATTTAACTTCCACAGACGGAAACGACAGCCAAATTTAAATATGTTTGCAGTTAGGGAACAAAAGGCATCTTGATTGTGAAACCAGATTGACTTAATTAAATACATGCATACAAATACAATGATATTTCTAGCCACGAAAGTGGAATTTTCCATGGCTTTGTGTTATGTGATTGGGTCAATGGGATACTTAATCTGTGACTATCTGTTGACTCACCAGATTTAATAGACTTATCGTCGGGGGCCTGAGATAATAAAATCTGGATTAGAATGCATCAATTGAAGGGCGGATAATTTCAATTACCTCGTCGTGGAGCAGCTTCTGCTCGTCCTCACCAATGGTCAGATTGATGGACTCGTCGTTGTCCATGTTTCCGGTGTCTCCGGTGTTCTCCTCCTCACCGTTAATGTCATTATTGGCCTCTTCGCCGCCATTGTTCTCCGCCTCTTCATCCTGGGCGTTTCCCTCGGCCTCTCCATCGCCATTCTGGTGCTCATCATCGTACTCTTGATCCTCCTCCTCCTCTTCATCATCATCGTCGAGGATCACACACTCATCGTCCACATCGCCCACCTGGTCGATCTCATGCCCATCGTCGTCGGCGTGATGGGAGAAGTCGTTGCCGTTCCCATAGTCATCCTGCTGATCCACCTCCTCGTCGGCATCGATGGGCTCCTCCTTGATATGCACCGTCGACGTGGTGTCCTTCATGGGCATGGCTATTGGTTTCTTGCCCTTCACGCCCGGCACAATCAAGTGTGTGGCCGGGTCTATCCCCTCCCCCTTGAGCGCCTAGAAAATGGGAGCACCCGGTGGTTTGTTACATATGGTTCCGGTAATTGCACAACTATTTCTGCCGCCAGCGGAACTGGAGCGTGATGTGATCTTATGTATGTAGGGCTTACCTTCTCCAGGCGCTCGATGAGCACCGCCTTTGGGCCCACGGTCTCCAATTTGCGCTTTTCCAGTTCAGTTTTTAGGTCGCACACCCGCAACTCCGCGATTTTCTTTCCTGCCTCGGGCATTATGTATTCTCTACAATCACTGGGTCACTTCTCGATCGCTAACTTAAACTTGCTTGACTTTCAGTTCCGGGAAAAAATTTTCAATAATCTTTTTCTCCCGTCTGGAAACGTGTGAAAATTCCTTGTCAAATTCAGTGATACACACACAATTGTCGAAGTAGCAATCGAAAATGGCGACCATTGAGCTGAGTTATCTGAACTGTTGCCCGTTTGGCTATTTTCCCACTAGATCTAACTTCTTTCGATTGACAAATGCGGGATAGCTTTCCAACAAAATAATCGAAAATTTAGCTTATTATTAAATCAACTGGAAACTTCATCTATTTTTGTACTTAACAATGCCACACTCAAGTTCTTTTACCTTTTCGGTGGTGATATATTATGAATACCACAGGACTTTGGACCATATTGTCCAATTACTTGGGGGCTACAGAAAATAAATGTTTTTCGGCTTTGGCATATTAAATCATTAGAAATATCGATTTGCGACTATTGCCTTATTTTAGCTACCAATAAAATTGTTCTGGCTTTCCTAGCATTTTTTTTTTGTAAGTATAGTTATTTAATGAATTGATCAGTTTGCAGCACTGTTTATATTGTAAAGATATCGTCTTTCTTTAACTTTTAAATTTTAGTTAAAAATTCAAAAACTGCAGTTACTTTTTTGTAGTTTTTGGACAGACAATATAGCACTTGGTTTAAAAATTATTTAATAATTGTAATTATTCTAGCTAGTTTTCGAGCAGAACTACCTGAGGCTCTTTTTCCCCCACCTCTAGAAACGGATTTAGTGTCATCCCTAAAGGCCTTCGTTGGATTTCGTGTTTGTACAGGAAATTTATTGTTTATTCCTGATTTCTGCCGGTATTTGTGAATTCTCGCCATGTCGGTGGTGATAGAAACCACACTGGGCGACCTGACCGTCGACCTATTCACCAGCGAGCGACCCATCGCCTGCCTGAGCTTCTTGAAGCTGTGCCGGCTGAAGTACTACAACTTCAATCTGTTCCACACGGTGCAGCAGGGCTTCATAGCCCAAACCGGCGATCCCAGTGGCGCCGGAGACGGCGGCTCTTCCATTTGGGGAGTGGTGGAGGGCATGCACAAGCGCTTTTTTGAGGCGGAGTACCTGCCGAGGATTCACCACTCCAGCGCCGGAATGCTATCGCTGGTCAGTGCCGGTAAGAATCTGGTGGGCTCGCAGTTCTTCTTCACACTGGGCGAGAACCTTTCGTCGCTGGATGGAAGCCACTGTGTTATCGGTGAGGTGGTGGAGGGACACGAGGTGCTGCGCAAGCTGAACGATGCGATTGTGGACGATAACTTTCGACCCTACCAGGATATCCGCATCACGCACACGGTGGTGCTCGAGGATCCCTTTCCCAATCCCCGCGGCCTTCAGGCTCCCAGTCGCTCGCCCTCACCAAGTGCGGAGCGCCTGAAGAACGGACGCATAGCTGCCGACGAGGATATCGATGACACGGATGGCATGACCATGGAGGAGCTGCAGGAAATGATGGCCGAACGGGAGGCCAAGGCGCGAGCCACAATTCTTGAGATAGTCGGCGATCTGCCGGATGCGGACATGGCCCCGCCAGAAAACGTTCTGTTCGTATGCAAACTCAATCCGGTTACCACCGACGATGATCTAGAGATCATCTTCAGCCGCTTTGGCGTGGTCAAAGGATGCGAAGTGATTCGCGACCGTAAGACAGGCGACTCCCTGCAATATGCCTTTGTGGAATTTGAAGATCAGAAATCTTGCGAGGCTGCTTACTTCAAAATGGACAATGTTCTAATCGACGATCGACGCATCCATGTGGACTTCTCTCAGTCCGTTTCGAAGGTCACCTGGCGGGGCAAAGGACGAGGCGTTGTGGGAGACGAGGGCAAGCTGGACTTTGACAATTTGCGAGACAACAACGATCGTAGAAAACCCAACAACGGCCGGGGCAGAATAGAGGACCACAGAGATCCCAAGAGGACGGAGGATGCTAGAAGCCGCTTGGGCTCTGCAGAGCGAAGAAAGGCAAGGGAGCAGCGTCACCAGGAACAGAAAAATCGAGATGATCGCAAGAATGTGCGAGGACGCTCAAGATCGAGGGAGCAAAAAGATCGACGACGATCTAGGTCTAGAAATTCCGACAATGGCAAAGCCAGGGAGAACTTCGATCGAAATCGTTTCAATGATCGAGAGAGGAATCGCAATGAGAGAAGACCTTCAAGGTCGAGGGATCTCCCGCAAAAAATCCGTTCCCGATCAAGGGACCGAGCAGAAAGAAGGCGTTCTAGATCTAGAGATCAAACAGATAGGAGACGGTCTAGGTCAAGGGAGCCAACCGACAGGAGGCGTTCTAGGCCAAGAGATCAAATAGAAAGAAGGCGTTCTAGGTCCAGAGATCGCTTTGATGGCAGGCGGGTCAACTTGGCCCAAGACAGAAGGCGCCACGAAAATGGAGGTGCTCTGCATAAAGAAACAGTCAGGAACAATAAAAGATCCCCAGAACGAAGGTACGTATTCTAAAGGCGTTAAATGTTTGTCAATCCCAAAACTCACAAATTAATCTGTTAACAGACGGCAATCAAGGGATCGAGATGACCGCAGACTGGATAGAAACTCAAGTCGACAGAAAAGTCCCGAGCGGAAGCGAAAAAATTCAGTGGAAAAGAGCAAAAAACAAGATAAAAAGAAATCTAAACGTGCACCAAGCACTAGTTCAGACTCCAGCGAAAGTTCCTCGGAATCCGAGAGCGATTCGGACTCCACATCCTCAGAAAGTTCCGAGGACAGCTCCTCATCGGACGAGCGCAGCAAGCGCAAGAAAAGCAAGAAATCCAAGCAGAAGTCCAAGTCGAAAAGTAGTCACAAGTCCAAAAAGAAACATAGGAAATAAAGATAAACGACATTATTGATCAGAACAAAACGATCTTGACTACATCTACAGAAACTATATAGTTCTATTTGTTTCGGGCCTGGACCTCGGATTCTAGTGCCGCCATCGCAGCTCCACCGCAGCAGCCTTCAGTGTTCTTTTCGCCGCGCCGCCTGCGTGGCTTCTCGATGATTGCATCGGGATTGAAGACCACATTGTCCAGCCGCGTCGTCTCCGGCGTTATCCTTAGTTCTGTAAATAGTATATTCCAAATTTAAGTTTGGAGCGCGTGTTTATGTAATGCTCATGCTCCCACTGACCGTAAACACCCTCCTTCTTTTTCTCGGCCTGGATCACATTTGTGCGCAGCTCCAAGTCCACATCCTGCGCCAGTTTGATCATCTGCAAGTTACCCTTTTATAAAAAACCTAGTAGAAACCCATAAGTATTAACAAACCTTCTGAATCTCATCCTCGTTGGTTTCGCTGCGATTCTGGAGGAAAGATTCGTTGATTTTTAGTCGTCCTGCCGCCAGAGCATTGGTATCCCCTTGGAACACGTATTGCCGTGTGCGATGAAGCTTCTTGAAAGCAGTTAGTACCTGCAAGCAAAAGGTATTAACTATTTATTTACGGCTTTTGTGTTATTTTACCTGGCGCCGCAAATTGGACATTTTTGTATAGTAACAGCTGATAAGGACGGGGTTGCCAGACTGTGAATGTTTTGTTGCTGCAGCTGGCAATATTTATGAAGTACAAACTAAAACTAAGTTAGTAATATTATTATTTAAAAAAAAATACATATAAATAAAATAATAATCCTTTTACAATATTACGTGACTCTACGTTTGCTGACACTTACGTTTTCTGGCACTTACGTCTAGTGTTCCAATTGGGGTTGGATTCAAAAATATTTGCATAGAATATCGATACTAGCGATATATCGATTACACAATATCCGATATTTATTCAAAAATATCGATGTATTGACACCTTGATACATTTCTCACATCTCTACATTAAATATTTTGTTAACGCTTCGGTCGCAAATCGGCGCGGTGAAACTATAGAAAACTAACTAAACTAGTGGCAAGTGCAAAAACGGGACGGAACGAAATGCGGCAGCAAATAGTTAACTAAATTGATCACAATTACCGTGCGAAATCAGTGTGGGCGCCACGAAGATCTTAATTCAGGATACAAGCCCCCTGGAGCGTTTTATTTAGAGGAAATTGAGGGCTGCCCATAGGAATTCCCCAGGCCTGCGGACTGTCAAAAAATATATGTTAAATTTTTAAGTGAAGCGTGATTTAGAAAGAAACTAGGAAAACTGGCTACCAGCGACAAATTGTCCACTTTTTATGTGGGCATGGACGAGGAGGAGGAGGAGGAGGTCACGGATCTGAAGCTGCAGTTGTTCCACAATACAGTACGCGAGCACATTGTAAGTGTTTTCTGATGCCTAATTTCTGATACCTTCATCCCCTTTCCACCCAACTTCCCACCCCACTGGGCGAACCTATTGTTATTGTTCTAACTGTACATGTGGCTGCGGGGTAAAATGCGTGCGACTTCTGAAATTACACACACTGCCTTCTGATAAACACAAATCCAAGGGAATTTATTTGTTTATGGTCTCTTATCGGTTTCGGTTTACACTAGTCAGCATTTTCAGCGCCTGCGTTTGGGTTTTTCATATAGGTATGTAATGCATATAGGTATATTTATTGGGGGAGGAAGTAACGCTGCGATAGCGACCACTCTCTTCTTTTCTTGCACTTTCTATTCGGGCTGCGAAAATTATCACGCAGACACACGAAAAGATAGACACACGGACACCTGTTGTTAATCAGAAAGTTTAAACAAAATCGAAGATTCGACGGTTCGATACTTGGTAAAATCGGAAATATTGGATAGTATATATTGAGGGGGATAGATTGATCGTGATTTTGTTATTCCAATTTACAGCATCCAACTGATAAGTTCATTTAATTAATTTAATTGATCAAAATTCGTAATGGATGTGTTACTTTTATTATTAATAATATTCTTATTAAATTGTATTTTAATTAAATAAATCGGTTTATAGTATTAACGATCTTAATGGGCACTAAATCGGCAAATCTTAAATCTATCAATAATATCTTCAATAAGTTTTAAACAAATAATCTTGGTAAATAAAATGAACTTTTAATCAGAAATGATGTAGAACCCCTTATAAAGATTTGTAGAATTGTCAAAATAAATTTCATTAAACTTCCTATTTCCATGTGTATATACCATTTTGCAAAGTACAACACTTCACTTTATTTATTTTAAGGGTGTCCAATACCCTATTGGATTCTTGGTAAAGTAAATTTATTGATTTGCTATTACGAGAATGAAAGGTTCTCAAAAGACAAAGGAATCGATAAGATAAACAATAAACTCCATTTAATTGACACCAGTTCCCATAGGTAGCATCGGAAAAGTTCAGATGCCAGAACTTACAGCGCAAATCAAAATTAAACGGTTGAGTCAAGAAAGGCAACAACAGCAAAAGCAACAAGTGAAAGTGTTTCACTCGAGCCCCTATTTATAGAAATTTTGGGGCGTGTAATAACAGAAACTAGAGATTTATGTATACAACAACGGGCCGAACCACATAAATACACATGTTGTATTGTATTGCGCAAAGCTTTAATTTCCTTTTGTGAAAATTTCGGTAAATAGCCCACATTTGCAGACTAGATTTCAAGTGCACGGCTAGTGGGCACGATTTTGTTCCGTCTGGGACTTTGAAAGTGTCTGCTGTCGTGACCAGCTGTTGGATTTTGTTTAAACAATAGCAGACGAGGCGTTTAAAACATTTGAAATGGTTGAAATAAACTTGCATAGATACAATACCAATGCAGGTTGTTTTTTATGCCTCTGATGACTTTTATCTCTATAAATATATATTTATTTTATGAAGAAGCATTGTGGATGGGTCTGTAGTTCAGGTTCTACCTGGTCCAGGAAGTGGAAACCGGTTTTTGTCAGTGGTTCTTGTTGCATCGCGCTGCCGAAAATTGAATAATTCGTCGCCGAATGTGGGTCAACCTCCCGAGTACGTGACGTTTGGGAACCGCCCAATGCGAATCCAATTAATATATAAATACAAACTAGCCAAAGCTCTCATAAATAATTCAGGAATCTAAGGCCAAACCCGAATTGAAACCACTAAAAGCAGCCATGGGAGGTTCTGTCTGGAGATTAGAAAATAACACCTAAAAATTAGAACTAGTTGTGTAACACTAGACTATTAGATATTTTGAAACTAATGATAAAGAGACTTTCTGTATAAGAAACAGACCTAAGTAACCGAAGCCATGTTGATACCTCTGTAAATGCAGTACCCATATTTTCCAACGCCCCATTGCAGAAAAACATTTCACTTGGGGTAATTAAAACAATTGGGACAACTCATACATATCTGGCGTCTGAAGTGTTTTTTTTCAGTCTCGCAGTTTTAGTTTTCGAGAAGGGATAACATTCAGCGTTTTCATGAGAATAAGATTACGACATACCAAAAGAGTGAAGTCGCAGTATTTTTATATGTTTTTGATAAATTTAATAAAGTAGGAATCCAATATATGTTATAAGCCACATGCAGAATACCATATATACCCCTATTCGGTACAACTATTGGGTATAGAAAAAGTATAAATACTTCGTAGCCCATTCACCGGCAAAGTTGTCTACAAAACAAGCCAAAACCCGTCCGACTGGCCATCCTCCCTCCTCCTTTTGGCCACGATGTCGCCGTTTTCGCCTGCTTCTGGCTGCATTTCGGGCGTTGCTGCTATTTTTAGCCAATTCGTCGTCGGCATTCAATGGGCGTGCTGGTTCCCCCTCGAGTTCATGTCAAGTCATTGACTCTGGCTGTTCGCCTACGATCGCACTGCAGCTAATTCCGAGCCCAGAGATCGTTTAGTTTGGCCAAACCCAAATCCCAAACGCAATCGTTGGGAGCGTGACAAATGCGCCTTGTTGCAGAGTGCACTTGCACGTTTTCCCGGCTGACAAGCACTAAACCAAGCTTGAAGATCGCTGGGTCTATTTGTTTTCATTCAGGGGAAATGCCTGGTCTTCATACATAGTATAAGGGTACTGCGGGAAATATGCTCATATCACTTGGTGTTCGTCGCCTACGTGTTCCAAGTTCAAGACGTCACAGTTCGTAAAGTACTGTGCGTTTCATAACTGATAGACAGTTGAATAATCAGAAAAAAACCATACAATTTAGTATATGAGTAATGTGAAATCAAGATTATTTTTATACGATCTCTTACAAAAACCTGAGATCAGAAACTACTGCTGTCCAATACACTTTTACGTTTTTTAAACCACTGCAACAACTCTATGACATGTTGAAACCTTTAAAACCGTCTTTGTAGTTAGTTTCCCTATAGCCTTATAGTTTTGCCTTCAAGTGTATCTAAATTTTTCCATGATCTACACTCGATTTCTATAAATAAACAACGCACTCTGTTGATAGCAAGCGATCTACGTCTCTATATTTAATTTTTAATATTTGACCATATTTTTTGTCGACTGGCAAAGAAAACTGTTCAAATATTGACTGTAAAATATGTAGAGCTTTAAGAAGGCCACTTTAAATGGCAAGATGAAAGATTGGAGTCCTAAAATGCGAATGCCGCGGGTAATTAAAGATAATTCGATTTAATTTATCTGATCAAACGCAGGCAGAAAGAAGTTAATTGAAATTCGCGTTGTGAGTATCTCACAGATACAAGTGAAAATATCTCGAATAACAAACAAAGAATAACTAAACAATGCAGGGACGTGAGTATAAATTAATTGTTTTTTGCTCTCAGCGAATTTTTTTACGTTTTTCGCCAGCTAGAACATGAAAAGTATCTTTCGCTAATGATTTATTTGTGTGCCTAGACTCGTATCTATTTAAACTTTGTTTTGTTTTCGATTTTCGTATACCCCACAATACCGCAAATATGACGTGTGCCATATGATTGGCATCTATTTCGTGATCATAAATATAGATGACCAAAAGTTTGGTGGGTCCAAAAATCGCCGATGCAGATTCAGATTTCATTTAACAATCAAGTTTACGGATAATCACATAGTGCTCGAAGTGCTGACATTCATTGGGCTTTAAATGACCGCTATCGGTCTATTTCTTATCAAATGTTTCGGTTTTTGTCGTCGGTTACTGATAAGCTTTCCTTTCTGACCTTTGAACGCATACGAAAAAGCTATTTGGTCTTAATTGGCGGTCATAATTAATCATCGATTACCCTTTGTTTATGGTGATATAGGGTTGTAACTTGAACAGGCATGTTCTTAATTGGATAAGAACTTGTTAGAACTTATTTTTAAAACACATTCAACCGGAAATTGAAAACATATGTACCCTTGCCGTCTACAGAGTATAGTTTCAAATGACGGTGCCAATATTTTTGAAGATATGACCCTGAAACCCGTGAAATCCCAGACTTTGACACTTAACTGAATCATGTATGTATGTATGTATATCAGTGTCAATAATTAATCTATTTACTTTGCTAGATTAATACAGAATTTCTAAATTAAGACTTCTGAAAATGTTTTTGGCTACTGTCGCAGTTGGCGGCAACCAGAATGTGAAATATTTATAAAACAAAACAAAAGAAATGCGTGGGTGTCTATGTTTACTTTTTGACATTTGTTCAAACACAAGTAAATGTAGGGAAATGTGTTATGAAACCCACAATAAAATAAAACAATGCATCAGTTGATTAAAATTATATGCGTCTATATTTACCTTGTTTTCAAAGTAGTTTCCTAAGAGGAAGCTAAGTAAAATGATAGTAAAACGATGCAGGAAAATAAATAAAAAGGTTTAGTGTAGCAAGTCAATGGGTAATCCCCGAGAAATATTATGCAGGTGCGCGCTTTAACTTGAAGATTGCATCCCAGATAAATTAAAACGAAAAGCTTGTTCGTTACTAACTTGAATTGTTATATGGTTCTTTTCAGATTTTTCTGCTACTGATCATCTTGCTGTACTTCAGCTCTTATGTGGTTGTATCACGTTTTCGGCGGCGCGACCGTGACGATCTCTATTCGAATGACGAGGACGAGGTGCTGGTCTATCGGATAAGGTAAGGCATTCAGTGGTCAACAACCTGTGCCGCTAATTGCCGAGTCACTCGAGTTGCATTCGCAGTAATAAATGTTTATTTTTTGCATTATTTCTACCCAACCCCATAGCTTTTGGCTTTGCACATTCACACTGGCCGTGGCCGAAGGGGCTGCCATGCTGCTGCCCGTTTCCATCGCCAGCAACGAGGTGCTGCTCTTGTATCCCAACAGCTACTATGTGAAGTGGCTCAACAGTTCGCTTATACAGGGTGAGTGTTAAGGAAAGGAAAGATCAATCCATAATATCAAGAATGTTTCATGTTTCCTGCAGTCAGATTGCAGACATAAATAATACGTTTTACAATTGAACATCATAAATATTCTTGATAATAACTGGCTGCTTTCCGCTAAAACTCTACCTACCAATGAACCCCGACTAATATATATGTATTTTCCCCTTTTACAGGCCTGTGGAACCATGTATTCCTCTTCTCCAATCTGTCACTGTTCATCTTTCTGCCATTCGTCTATTTGTTCTCGGAATCCACGGGGTTCGTGGGACACAAGAAGGGCATTCTGCCGCGCGTCTATGAAACCTTTACAGTATTCATGCTGATGGCCGTTATTGTCCTGGTACTAACCGCCGTCCTAAGTGCAGTCTTTGGCATTGAAAAGTTTCAGTTCTTTTGGTTTCTAAGTGAGTGTATATTAATCATATGTATTCCACGGGTGCGGAAGAGCTCAATATCAATGTCAATTGCAATTCCGTGCCCGTGACAAGCCCATCCCCCAATTGGGATTGGTTCTACCGAACAATGCATTTATAATTTCCGTTCTTCACGCTTCACAGATTTAGGCAGTGTTCACCTGCCATTCCTTTATTCGTGTGTCTCTTTTCTGGGCGTGATGCTTATGCTGAGTGAGTATAACATGATTAAATAAACTTATTGTAATTAAACTTCGGCTTCCAACTGCTTGATGTACTTGTCAATGTAGGCCAGCTGGTTGGGATTATGCTCACGTGCCTTGGCCACGCTCTCCTCGAACTTGTCGTCTTGTTTTAGGCACTTGTAGGCATTGGCCTGGTACAGCCAGGCACGCAGATTTGTCTCCTGCAGCTTCTCCAGCACGTACTGGCAGTCCAGAAGGGCGCGTTTGTAGTTTTTGAGCCTATAGGATGAAAGTAGTGTAGGGTTAGCAATTTAGAATTACTAGGGAGCGAGATTTCCTATGTGGATTTAAATATTTCCATCCCAACTTACTTGATATAGCACAAGGCGCGGTTGTTATAAGTAATAGCGCTATCCTTGATCTTTAGTATGGCCTTGCCGTAGTGTAGAACTGCCTTCTCGTACTTTTCGTTACGAAATGCTTCGTTTCCCTGGCTGAAAAAATGGTTTACTAAATTGTAATTTTGGGAAGTCCGTTTTCCTTACGTTCTCTGGAGCTCTGCCTCGTATTCGGCCTTAGCGCGAGCCTCTGCACGATCATTTGCATCTTTTTCCACCTGCTCCATGAAGGTCTGCTGCTTCATGGCCTTGGCCTGCTTCTCATTGTCCTCCTCCATAGATTTCCTATTAATCACAGTGCGATTTTCGCGCACTTTAAGACGCACCTTATCGACATCCATGTTGTCAAAGTTGACCTTTTCCTTGGGCTTGCCATCTTCTCCTTTTGCTGTCTCCGAATCGTCGTCAGGAGGTGATTCGCTATTCAATATGCTATCGATCTTCGCAAGAGTAGCCTCGAATTCGGCAAAATCATCCGCGTCATTGCCGTTCAAATTGCAGCTCTTTAAAGTCGCCTTAAGCTCGGCTACGTCTTTACCTTCTTCACTAGCCATTTTAGGGTTTTGAAAGGAGCAAATATAGTTCAGTACTGACTTGACGAACTGTGTTTTAACTTCTCAGATCTGATGGAAGGTTCTAGGCTTACGAAGATGTCATAGAAACCGAATTTATGTTTAATACACAATGGGAAACAATTAACAAATTGAAAATAAGTGTGTTTATTGCTGAGCTCTCTCTATCATCTTAATGTAAACATATTGTAGAGCTAGAAATAAGTTCCACCTATATTGTCAGCTTAGTAACCAGGACAACCCTCTTGTTTGCTTTTCAGTTTGCACCCCCTACGGCTTTGTGCGTCTGTTTGGCGTTGTGAACCAGGTACTGGTTCGACCCATGCTGCTGCGCGACGTCAACGAGGAGTTCAGCGCCTTCTACATGGAGGAGGCGAGTGTGAAGCGAAAACTGGCCCACATCGAGCTGCACAACGTGAGCATCTCGGATGCCGCCAACGGTGGTCGCCTGGGCAATGGCATTGGAAACGGACGTGGGCGCACCTTCTACCCGCAGCCGCTCCTGCAGCAATCGCAGGCTCATCTCTACCAGCGCAAGGCGATGGCCAGCGACGTGGGTGAGCTCAACGATAGACTGAGAGAACTGGACTCCGAGCGCAAGGAACTTGACAAGCTGCGCAAATCGAGCACCTTCCAACGCACCTTCGTCTATCCGCTGGCCATGCTGCTGCTGCTATTTTGCACAGGAGTCACCATTCTGCTGGTGGTGCAGAACACTCTGGAGCTGCTGATAGGCATTAAGGCGCTCCCACTTAGCACCAGGGTAGGTTTGATTGAACTTAAAGCGTTAGTAATGAATAATTATTCAATTTCTTGTATTTATTTAGCAATTTACCCTGGGCATCTCATCGCTCTCGAAGCTGGGTCCCTTTGGCGCCGGCCTGGAAGTGTGTCTGATCTTTTACTTGGGCGCCACCTCGGTGGTGGGCTTCTATAGCATGCCCTTCATGCGAAACGTTTGTCCCAAGCGGCGCCAGACCTCGCTGCCGCAGCTAATGCTGAACTGTGGCTTCATGCTGGTTTTGTCCTCGGCGCTGCCGCTTCTCAGCAGGATCATAGGTAGGCGGCAGCATGCTACTACTGAGTTTCATTTATTTTAAATCCCACATTGTCCTTCCCTTTTCAGGCATCACAAACTTTGACCTGCTGGGCGACTTTGGGGCCATCGAGTGGCTGGGCAACTTTCAGATTGTGCTGTTCTACAATTTGGTCTTTGGAACCACCACGGCCCTCTGTCTGGCCAACAAGTTCACGGCCACGGTGCGACGGGAGCTGAGAGCCCGGTTAGTGGAGAACTATGTGCTCTTTACTAACTACATGAGCTTCATCAACTGATATTGGCGCAAGCGACACGACAATGCGTTCTGTGCACACCGCCACATGGTGCAACGCCTTGTCGAGTCGCCGCTAAAGAGCCTAACTAGTTTCTATACCAAGTATCGTAATCTTAGTCGTAAGCGCAGTCGCAATACCACCGCTAGTCGCAAGGCAAACGAAATGAACTGTTGAGGAATACGCAAAACATGGGAGATGGGCAGCTGAACCTATATAATATACCTTTACATATGTTATATGATCACGTATAGTTGTGCAGAACTGATACTAATATTTAAATGTTGCGCTGTTAACTGTTGTGCTTAATTGTTGTACTTTATACAGAGTCCTCTGCTTGAAGGGGACCCGCATATCACCGTGCCGCCAGTTTATAGAGGTCTTCGGCACTCGCGTACCAAGCTATATGTATTTGCAGAATTCTCGCCCATATTTAACGTGTAAATAGAGAATGTTATAGTGCAACATGAGCCACAGTCAACCGTTTGCAATAGTCGTAGGCTAGAGTTTCGTGTATTTTAATCAATTTCTTGTCGTTCACAGTCAAGTGTTGAATTCCATTTCATACATGTTTTTCGCTATTTATCAATGTATTTTTGAGTTATTTATATAAGATTTTAACAATGTTCCTTAAATAGCGCATCGACTGAGGCGCCTTCATTTCATTTTACTGCATACTCAAATCTGTAACCCAATATTCACACAATCACACACTTACAAGCGTCTAAAACTTATGTGATAAAATATAATAAACAAAGCATTTTACTAAATTAACCGACATGTCATGGCTTTTTAATTATGCGCTAAAGCTTATATGCTCTTTTATTCAAGGTTCCGTTTCCCTTTTATTTCAGCCTGACTTCGCTATTTCTGTTGGCTTAAGGGCCATTTCGCTCTGACGATGAGCTGCAGTTTAAAGCGCAACTACCTATGATAATGCTGTGATTTAATGACTATAATTAAAAGAATAATGAAGCTATAGATAAATAAAGAATTTAGGTAAATCCATTTTTGAGGTATTTATTGGGGCAAACAAGAATTTTCATAAAAAAGGTTGTTGAAAAGAATTGGTTTAAAAAAGTATTTAATATTTAGTGATGAGTTCAGCATTCAAATTTTGTTGTTCACCTCGGCCCAATTTAATTACGATAATTCACCACCCTAGTAATGAACTGTACGATGTTTTGGCAGGGTATCGATATGTTGAAATCGATATTTTTAGCGAGACCGTTTGGCTTGTTTTTGGTATATTTGAAAAAATAAAAATTGGTATATTTCTGACAGCGCACGGTGGCATTTTCGGTGGCGTCTTATTGTCGAATTATTTGCTTTTAATTGAATTAAACACAGGATTATCACGATGCTGAGCCGCAAGCGCCGGGCGAGCAGCATCTCCAGCCGGCAGGACGAGGATCCGCTGCAGCTGGACGACTCCACCCCCGAGCAGTCACCGGTGCAGCAGACGACGACACAATCGGCGCGAAAAAAGCGCCGCCTCGATCCCACTGAACTCTGCCAGCAGTTGTACGATTCTATCAGGAATATCAAGAAGGAGGATGGATCCATGCTGTGCGACACCTTCATACGGGCTCCCAAGCGCCGGCAGGAGCCCTCCTACTATGACGTGGTGGTCAATCCCATCGATCTGCTCAAGGTGCAGCAGAAGCTGAAAACCGACTCGTACGACGACCTGGACGATCTGATGGCCGACCTGGAGTTGCTCATTGGGAATGCTAAGGCCTTCTACAAGCCGGACAGCTGCGAGCATCAGGATGCCGTCGCCCTGTGGCAGCACATCCAGGCGCAGAGGCAGCGCATCATGGAGGCCAACGGCTTGGCGGAGGAGGAGCCGCGTGCCAGACGTATGTCGCGGCAGGTACGCCGCATGACCAGCAGCACAGAACCGGGCGGCGACGGAGCGGCTGATGACGAATACAACCAGTACGAGGAGCTCTTTGCCTCCATTATGACCGCCACCGATCCTGCAGGCGATCGCGCCATGCACCGCATGTTCCAGCTGCTGCCCTCTAAGAAGATCTACCCCGACTACTATGATGTCATCGAGCATCCCATTGATCTGCGCCTGATTGCGACCAAAATTCAAATGAACGCCTACTCCTCGCTGGTGGAGATGGAGCGGGATCTACTGCAGATGACCAAAAACGCGTGCCTGTTCAACGAGCCGGGGTCTCAGATATACAAGGACGCCAAGACCCTAAAAAGAATCTTTACGCAGCGGCGTATCGAGTTGGAGACGGGTAAGGGCAAGCTGGCAAAACGGGTGAAGAGTCTATCCAGCGCGGCGATTGCTGGTAAGGATTTTAATTAGGAAAAGTGTTTATTTATTTTTGTATTTATCCATTAACATTATCTTTTTCAGCTCTAAAGGAAGAGGTTGACAGCTCCGACGACGAGGAGACAAGCAAAAAGGGGGAAGGGCCCATGTGGGCATTGTTCGATCACCTGTACAACGCACCAGGAACTTCAGAACATCCAGGTGTCACTGGTCCTCCGTTGGGCAACTCTCTTTGGAAACTGCCAGTGCGTCGATTTCATCCCGAATATTTTGAGCTGATCAAACGACCCATATCCATGAGCCAGATACACACGAAGCTGAAAAAGGGCGACTATGCCAACATCAGTGATCTCACCGCCGACCTTTATCTCATGCTGGACAATGCCAAAAAGGCGTTTCCGCCCTCCCATCGTACGCACAAAGATGCTCTGAAAATGCTTAAACTAATGAATGCCAAGCTGGTGGAGGAGTCTCTCGAGGAGGGTAGCGATCTAGATGACGAAGACACGGAGGATATGGACGCAGAGGTATTTGCGACCAGCTCGCAGCCGGAAAGACGAAAGCCGGGCAGACCGCGTGTCAACTCCAATTCGAACTCGAATGCTTCCCACACGCCTAACAACTCGAATTCACCCAAATCCAATCGCATTGCCATTAATGCGGCAATTAAAAAGAAAATTCTGAGCATACAGAAATACCTGGTGGACTACTCTTTGGGCAACCGTCGGCCAATCGAGATGTTTATGGAGAAGCCACCGCGAAAGATTTATCCGGACTACTACGATATCATCCAGAATCCCATTGACATGAACACCATTGAGCACAACATTCGCACCGATCGCTATGCCGCTGTGGAGGATGTGGTGTCCGACTATAGGCTAATGTTCTCCAACTGTCGGCAGTACAATGAGGAAGGCTCTAACATATACGAGGATGCCAACATCCTGGAACGAGCCCTGAACGAAAAGCTCAAGGAGTTTCCTGGTCTGTCGGATGTCAAGAAACCCCAGCAGAAGTACAGCAAGGTGGGCAGGAAACTAAAGACCGCTCTGATCACGGAGCGCTTGTGGCAGTTCTACGAATCAATAAAGGAGTACCAGGAGCCCAAGGGCAAAAGGCAGCTATCACTTATCTTCACGAAATTGCCGTCGAAGAACGAGTATCCGGACTACTATGACATCATTAAGGAGCCGATTGATATGGATCGAATTGCTCAGAAACTGAAACAGGGCGCTTACGAAAGCTTAGATGACTTGGCTGCAGATTTCCTCCTAATGCTGGAAAATGCCTGCAAGTACAACGAACCGGACTCGCAGATCTACAAAGACGCACTGGTGCTACAGCAATTGACGCTGCAACTTAAGCAACAACTGCGCACCGAGCGCGATTCACTTCCGGACGTTCCGCTGGCTGTTCAGGAGCTGTTTCTCACTCTGTTTACCACCCTTTACAATCACCAGGACGAGGAGGGTCGTTGCTACTCGGACTCCCTGGCTGAACTGCCTGAGTACGATGAGATAGGTGAAGGTCCCAAGGTGCGCGGTATTTCACTGGATCTGGTGAAGCGAAGGCTGGACAAAGGAGCTTACAAGCGACTTGATATTTACCAGGAGGATATATTTTCCTGTTTGGAGCGAGCAAGAAAACTGTCGCGTACGGATTCAGATATTTTTCAGGTAGGTAACCGAATAAAATGTTGTAAATGTAGGTTGTCGAATAAACATCAAACTTATTCTTGCAGGACTCCATCGAGCTGCAGACTTACTTTATCCGCAAGCGCGACGAGTTATGCAAGGACACCCTCAGCTCACCAGCTCTAAGTTTTACCCTCGAGCGTCTCCTGGCTGATGTGGAGGTGAGTCGTCAGCAAAAGTTGCAGCAGGAGGAGCAGGACCAAGAACAGGACAAAGAAAAAGAGGAGTTTAACGCAGCCAAGGGCGAAAGCATGACAATAAACCAGCAGGTCTTTTCCCCCGGCGATTACGTTTATGTGCAAATGCCAGAAAACAAGATTCCCTCGATATGCTGCATTGAGCGCCTGTGGACATCGCCTTCCAACGAGAAGCTAATGCAGGCTTCGATTTTCGTACGTCCACACGAAACGTACCATGTGACAACTCGCAAGTTCCTGGAAAAGGAGGTGTTTAAGAGCAGCCTTTCACAGACCATTTCGATGGACAAGGTGCTGGGCATGTGCTATGTGATGAACATAAGAGATTACATCAAAATGCGCCCGGAAAATCTGCCCGAAAAGGATGTTTTCGTTTGCGAATCTCGCTACAACATCCAGGGTCGCTGTTTTAAGAAGCTCAAGAACTGGCCGCCGGTACGTGAAGGCAGCTCCGTAAAGTTCGTCCCGCGTGAGCAACCATTGGAGCTGAAACGAGTGATGTCCGTCTTTAAGGAGCGCTTGGAGAAGCACAAAGGAGAATTGGAGGAGCTCAAGCTCCAAGAGACGATGGTGGAGAAGGAGAAACCCAATGTGTCTTGCGATCCGCCGCCAAATGCTGAGAGCAGCAGCACATATTATCAGCAGTACAATACAATCTGCAGTGGGGCAATCAAAACTGGAGACTTTGTGTACGTGGCCACGCAAACCGGAAAGCAGTCGGTGGCCCAGGTGCAGCAGATCTGGGAGCAGAATGGAAAATCCTACTTTAAAGGTCCATGGCTGCTGCCTCCCAGCGAAACGACTCCCGGTTTGGGCAAGCAATTCTTTCGCCAGGAACTGCTGCTAAGCACCGTCGAGGAGGTCAGTCCTGTGGTGGGGATCGTGGGTAGATGTGCCGTCCTGGAGTACGCCGATTTTATCAGCTCCCGGCCCACGGAAATATCGGAGAGCGATGTGTACATTTGTGAGTCCGTCTACGATGAGCTTAAGAAGGCTCTCCGCAAGTTGGTTGCCGGAAACATGCGCAAGTTCCAGCACAGTCCTGCCGTCACCGAGGATGAGATCTTCTACTTTAAGACGCCCATTAAGCCCTCCAAGGATGTTAAGAACGAGTTAAATGAGCTGGGCATGCTGGAGGATTCAATGGATGGGGATACCCCCTCGCTTAGCTCAGACATCGCAGCCATGTCCTCGCCGGCTCCTTCGGTGAACTCCACGCCACTGACCTCCAAAGTTAAGGCAGCCAAATCAGCCAAAAAATGTCTTACCGGCTATATTCTTTACTCCAGTGAAGTCCGAAAAGGTAAGATAAGAGTTTGTTTACTTTATAAGTGAATGTGAATTAACTAAAAATATTTTGATTAAAGGCATTTGCCAGAGCAATCCGGACGCCACCTTCGGCGACATATCCCGCATGGTGGGCACCGAGTGGAAGAATCTCCCTTCCAGCGTCAAGCAGAGCTGGGAGGATCGGGCCAGCCGGCAGAACGAAGAGACGGCGGCCTTGCGCCGCGAGATGGACGACGCACAGAACAGCGCCAGTCCCTCGCCCCAAGTGGCGCAGGAGACGTTCGGTCAGGTGCTCACCTTTGAGTGTCAATGGGACAAATGTGACTTTCAGTTCGAGGAGCTGGGCGACTGCACAGAACATTGCATGTCCGATGCCACCGGGCACATTCAGCGGCACCCACAAGCGGGCGTGGAGATGGATTATGTCTGCCTCTGGCGCAACTGCCCGCGGATTAAGAAGTCCATTCAGGCCTTCCCCAATGTACTGCGCCTTATCAAGCACGTGCGCGAAGTTCATCTTAGCAAGTGCGGCAAGTCAATAGCGGCGGCGGACCGCAGCAAGAATTTTGTGTCGCGTCGCCAGAAGCATGCGCAACTGGCAACAACGGTGCCGATCCCGCCCAGCCTTGCGCAATCACCGCGTGCGCCCAGCAATCTCGAGGCAGTCCAGCTGCAGCAGCAGCAACAACAGCAGAACGTGCACCAACTGCAGCAGCTGCAACAGCAACAGCAAACAATCGTCCTGGGACCGCCGCCTGAGCCGCTGTTCGTCACCGTGCCACCACGCACCACTCGCGTCATCCACTCGGAGGCGTATATCAAGTATATCGAGAGCCTGCAGACGGGCAGCCACCTGAACGTGGCCACCTGCAACAACAACTGGCGGCGGGCACTGACGCACGTCACACCGGCACAAGTGGTGGCCAAGGCGCCGCTACCCGAGCAATGGATCGGACCGAATCTTCGCGACCAGGGTAACGTAGTGCAGGCCCTGTGCCACCTGCGCAACTTCATGGTCGACGATGTACTCCAAATACGGCGAAGCTGCAACTAGCCAAACATAAGCCTCTAAGCCCAAAGCGTTTCGAGTTCCATGTTAATATACAACAAAAACAATTATAACCCATGTTTCTATTAATTGGGCTGGGTTTTCGCTTTTCGAATTGCCAATAAATTATATTAAGGCCTAAAGAATGTTTACGGACTCGCATTTGTTTGTTAATATAGTTAAGTTAATCAATGGAAATTCATAGCCATTAACAAGTACATAAGATCTTAAAACACAATCAATTCTAAAGATCAATATGTATCATCTCTGGATCCCAAGCTCTAAGACATACAAATATTATAATTGTCTGTTTGTAGCAAAGCAATTACGTATTTATAATTCCAGATCGTTTATTCCCGTTCAATGTCGCCTAACCGCCCCTGTGTTCGCATACATATGTTGTTTGTTATCAGTTTCTCATGGCGGTGACGTCATGGCAACGCTAGGTCTCGTATATTTTTCGTGGGTTTTGTTTTGCTCCTCCGATACGACAACAAACCGGTTCCCATGCATAGAGTCACCCAGTTATTTTGTGGTGCTTATCTAATTGGCCCTGCTCAGCGGTGCTCAGTGCCTCTCAGTGGCGCTCATTTTTCGCCCTCCTATAATTAAATTCCATATGCCATCGAGTTCGGGACTCGGGCCACGCAAAATCAGTCGTATTCTGGCGCTTGCACATTGCAGACGCTATTTACAAGATATATAAGATACCCAAGTATTAGCAACCAAAGGAGCAATCATGGCGGAGGGCGAATCCAAGTTTGGCTTCAAGGATATGGAGAAGGCGCTGGAGACTTTGAAGTTGCTGGAGGACCACGACATGCAGTACCGCAAGCTGACAGTGCGTGGCTTGCTTGGCAGAGCCAAAAGGGTCCTATCAAGTGAGTTCTTTCGAAAAAGCTGATCCTTCGTTCTCCAATAAACTCTTTTATCCAGTGACCAAAGCGGAAGAGAAGCTGAAGAATATTAATGCAGCCATTGGAGTCTTTGAGAAATGGCTGGAGGAGAATGGCGGAGGAGCTTCTAGCAAGAATGCCAAGACCGATAGCGAGGACAAAGTGGAGACAGTGCCAGGACTGGGATTCAAGGATAAGGCCGCTGCGGAGGCTACCCTGAGGTAAGTGACCAGGTCATCTTCGCTGGCATGCTAATGAGCCGGAGACCTTCAGCCCAGGCAACCAGCGACGACATCAAATGATGTCATGGCACAGTTTTAGAGTGTCGAACTCGGAAGTCTCATTAAGTTGATAGAGCGAGCACTACGCTCTTCCTATTCCCAGCTCTCTGCATTAGATGTATATTAGGGTGGATCGAATAAACCGTAAACCTGAAACCTTGTTTTATGTTAAGACTTAGTCTTTATAAAAATAAGGGATACATATCTCAGGAGGTATAATCAATACTTAAAGTTCTTACAGTTCCTTTCAACTCATTTATATTTAATTGATTCTTAAGATATTGCTGCATATTATATGAAACAATCTTCTAAAAACTATTAATAAGCTTAACAAATCTTTATAAATAGAAACCGGAAAACAATCACATATTGAAAGTTTAAGAATTCCTGTTATATACACTCCAAAACTTCTTTCTGCCTATCGTGAGATGGTTAATAGGACCCTGATACTAGGGACATATGACTATGACTAATGTCTTAAAATATCGATCCACCCTAATATTTACACAAGTATAACGCCACATTCCACAGTTTGCCTGTATCCAAAATAATTCTATATGCATCTCGCATTGCAGCATTTTGGCAGAGCGAGATCCGGACTACCAGAGGTTGGCCATAAAGGGGTTGATTGGCAGCTCCAAGCGAGTACTGTCCGGCACCAAGAACGAGGACAAGATCAAGGCCATCAAGGAGGGTGTCCAGGTGCTGGAGGATTTCCTGGAGAAGTTCGAGGCCGAAAATCGCATTAAGGAGAACCGTGCCTATTTGCCACTCGCCGTGGTCACCAAGCTGCCGGATTCCAAGGAGGGTTTGGCCAGCGAGTTCCTGGAAGCCTATGGAGGCTCCAAGGCCAAGGGAAACTACAAGCACCTGCGCACCATGTTCCCCAAGGAGGATGACAAGACCAGCTGGGACATTGTCCGGAATCGCCAGTTGGCCAAGTTGCTGGAGCAGATCAAGAGCGAGGAGGCCAAGCTCTTCGATGCGGAATCTGGGGCACCTACCGATCTTCACCTGCAGTTGATCCACTGGGCATACAGTCCGCAGCCGGACAAGCTCAAGCAGTACATCGAAAAGCTGGCCAAGAAGACCCCGGTGAAGCGCAAGCAGGAGAGCAGCAGCAGTGCTTCCAGCAGTACTAGCCAGGATTCCGATGAGGAGGATAAGCCCAAGAAGAAGAAGAAGAGGGGGAGTGAGTCGTAGTTCATTGATATAACACTCGGCTGCCATTTGATTAACGAACAGAAACGGTTCATACAGCCCTGTTTCCGGTTTTCAACCTATCCAATTTGGCAGAATTTAAAGTTAACAATTTTGGTATAATGTCTAATCGATTCCTAAACTGCCAAGTTACATGGGCATCGAAATTGGAAACAGGTTTAATAGTTTATTAAGTAACTCAAACTCAACTCAGAACTACGATTAGTGGTGGACACATAGATGTTTTTTTGGCATATCCCCCTCTGTATAGTATATACACATATTGTTATGTATTATGTATGTATACATGCGTGTATGTACGTACGATATATGTAAATATTGTATAATACCATTCGTTTATGTCGTTTTGATGAGCCTAGTCTTTGAAATCAATAACTATGTGTGCTACTTTCAGGCAAGACCTCAAGAGAGGGGCACTTTAAACTTGAACAAAAATAAAATTATGGAACCATCTGATATTTGTGCTTTTATGTGGTATAATATTAAAATTTTTGTTAATTTTTTAATTACTATAAATAATATTAATAAATAAACTTTAAGTAGTAGTTTCGGTTTTGTGCCCCTATACATCCGAGTATTACTAAACGCAGCTCATCATAACGAAACCTTCATTTCGAATTCGTGACCCCACGCACATACACACGCCAACTAGATTACACAATGTACACGGGGCTCGGCCACGCCCACTCGGCCGCATTCCCACGCTCCGCCCACATATGGATACACACAACAACGCACACAGACTATCTAGCTAATATTTATGCAACCCGGCGGTATCGTAATACTCCGACTTGGCCACGCGAGGGGATTGCGTCTGGGAGTCGCCGGAAGTTGGAGGCGTCTTGGCCAGCGAAAGGGTCAAATGCTGGTCACCCTTTCCGGATCCGGATGCGGCGGTCAGGTGGCCGTAGGCCATGTTGAACAGGGCGTCCGGATCGCAGACGAACCGATAGACGTAGCGCTCTCCGTTGACCTTCTGCATGATGCCCTTCTCGTAGTAGTAGCGCAGGCTCCGGGACAACTTGTCGTAGTTCATGGCCGGACGGTTCTTCTGGAGACCCCAACGACGGGCCACCTCCTCCGGCTCGATCAGCTTGAACTCCATGCCCCGGCCGGTCCAGGCGATGCAGCTGGCACTGGAAGAGGATATTATTTATAAGATAAGATAGTTGGTGACCCCGATTTGTATAAAAAAGGGATCTCCGAGATTTTCCTGATAGATGAGGCTTAATTTTAAGATACATAACGTTACAATCCTAGTCCTCATATACAGTCCTAGCCTAAAGACTCACCTGGTGGTGGGTTCATCCAGGAGGGCCACCAGGAACTGCCAGAGCTGCAGGGAGCCCCTTCGCTGGCTGATCGTCTGTCCGTTGCTGCTGGTGGAGATGCCATTGCTGGCGTAGAACTGGTCCAGACGCAGTTCCGCATCGCTCGAGGTGGTCGAGTCCACCACATTGGGCCGCAGGGCAGAGGGATAGGTGGACGAGATGGTGGCGTTGTAGGGACCACTGTCGTACTTCAGATCCGCATCGCTGACCGCCGCCAAGGTGGTGGGCGAAAGATCCCGGTATACGGACTGCGACTGAGTCTGCTGCTGGTGGGCGTAGTGAGAGGGCGTGGCATATACCGCCGAACTGGAGATGACCGCCGTGTGACTGAACTTGAAGGCGGAGGCGGCATGGAGCGGTGTCAAGTGGGTGAGGGCCTGCTGCTCCGCCTGCTGGTGGTGGTGTCCATGGTGATGATGGTGGTTTGGATGCAGTGCGGCGACATGTTGCAGTTGCTGTTGGTGGTGTTGCTGTTGCTGCTGCTGGTGTTGCTGTTGTTGCTGCTGCTGATGTTGCTGCTGTTGCTGTTGTTGCTGCTGCTGCTGCTGCTGATGTTGCTGCTGGGCCGCCGTTGTGGTGGAGTCCGCGTCTTCGATCTTCGTGTGGTGCTGGAAGTGCTGGCCGGAGGACACCTCGCTGCAGTAGACTGCTGCGGCTGCAGCGGCGGCGGCGGCAGCAGCAGCGGCTGCCGAGGTTGTGTCTGGAAAAAAGGATTCGAAATTGGAAAAAGGAGTTCAGGAGCAGGAGCTGAGTGAAAGCCGCTTTCATGCACGTTTGAGCAATGTCCCGGTGTCCAGGGAACGGGCGCTAATTACATGGGTATTTCGGATACCCTTTGCGAAGAAGGGTTGCATGGAAATGCCATTAATTTACAGTAGTGCTTGCCAACAGAAGGAGAACAGAGAATGTCTATCCCGCGGGCCCACTGATTTAGACCTAAGCCTTGTAACTTTGGTTATGGTATAACCATAAATCATGGGTTTATATTATCCAAATTGAATACAAAGAACTTTAAAAAAATATTTTTTTTGATTTGATACATATTCGTTGTATAATAGATATACACACCTGATCATATTAATAGGTACACACATCAACTCTGACTTAAAGGTAACAAAATAAAGATTTATTCATTGTTTCAAACTTAATATTTGTTCTCATTGGTTCTTAAACTATTTGTCTTTAATAAAATAAACTTAACTGTAACATAGAATAATTATATAACATAAAAGAGATCATTTTGTGTTTCAGATACGTTTTCAGTGTGATCATAATAATAGGTACACTTCATGTGTTGGTAGGAAAAAAATTTAAGTTTCCATTTTGTATTATTTTTTTTAGGTAAATTAGTATTTCCTTACTTAGTATTCAGTGTATCCATCTCTATTTTGGGCCTTTACTGCTATTCCTTTTGGCATACTTTTAATAAGAGCCTGGCAGGTCTCTCCTGGTGTCTCATACCACAGTTTTTGGACACCTTCCCATAATTTTTGTTTATTTGAAAATGAATGGTCTTATAATTTTGTTAAAAATGCATTAGAAAGAAAACCAAGACAGGAAACCCGTGGAAGGCCACTAAAAACAACAAAAACCCTTGACCATTACATAGTAACTTTGAGCAAAAAGGACCCATTTAAGTCATCGAAGGCTATTGCAGCCGAAATTGGGAATTCAGTTAGTGCTCCAACTATCCGAAGACGACTACAAGATGCCAACCTACCAGGAAGAATTGCCGAAAAAGTCCCACTTATGCGCAAAAAAAATATCACCATGAGGCAAACTTTTCAAGGGACCACAAAGACCGGGTAGGATGCACCGGGGAGAAAAAATGGTGAAACATATTATGGAGCGATGAAACCAAGATTAATTTGCTTGGAAATGACTGTGAAAGGAAGTTTCGACGCCCTAACGGAAAGGAATTCCATCCACGGTTTACAAAAAAAAACAGTCAAACATGGAGGTGGCAATATAATGGTATGGGGTTGCTTCTCCTGGTACGGCGTAGGTCCAATTTATCAGACTACGAACAAAATGAATGCTGAAGAGTACAAATCCATATTGGAAACAGTTATGGTACCGTATGCTGAGGAAAATATGCCATTACGTTGGGTATTTCAGCAAGATAATGATCCAAAACACACATCAAGGCTCTTATCTAAATTTTTCGAGGACCAAAAAGTTGACGTTCTGAAGTGGCCAAGCCAATCCCCCGACCTTAACCCCATTGAAAACTTGTGGGGAGACTTAAAAAAAAAAATTGGCGAAGCATTCATTTTCAAATAAACAAAAATTATGGGAAGGTGTCCAAAAACTGTGGTATGAGACACCAGTAGAGACCTGCCAGGCTCTTATTAAAAGTATGCCAAAAATAATAGCAGTAAAGGCCCAAAATAGAGGTGGATACACTGGATACTAAGTAAGGAAATACTAATTTACCTAAAAAAATAATACAAAATGGAAATTAAAATTTTTTTTCTTACCAACACATGAAGTGTACCTATTATTATGATCACACTGAAAACGTATCTGAAACACAAAATGATCTCTTTTATGTTATATAATTATCCTATGTTACAGTAAGGTTTATTTTATTAAAAACAAATAGTTTAAGAACCAATGAGAACAAATATTAAGTTTGAAACAATGAATAAATCTTTATTTTGTTAGCTTTAAGTCAGAGTTGATGTGTGTACCTATTAATATGATCAGGTGTGTAATTCTATACTAACCCAAGATAATTTTGATAAATTGCTAAATAAATTCCCTTATTAAAGGGCATGCCACCTTCTCTATTGCCATTAAAATCTATTTTACATTGTTTTGCTTTGTTTGGGTAACTTTGGCCTTTTCTAAATGGCCAGGGTATTTAGCAGCAATTAATTATTTAAGCAACCCACTCCAGCCAGTTGCTGCAAAATGCTCAATATGCTGCAATTTAACGGGGACGCAGACACCCCACCCTCAGCACCACTCGAGTTTGCCCTTTTCATTAGGTAGTGAATCTACAACTCCCGGTGCTGCCCACCCCTCCTGCATCCTCCCTCGACCATCCTCATCGCGACTCGACGCTGGGCGCATTAAAAATTCAGGAGATACCTTTGCATAATCCATGAGCAAGTGTCGACAAGTAAAAACATCATAGTCGATATCAACAAACGAGCTGCTGCTGATGGAAAACGAAGACCTGTTGGCCCTGCTGCCCAAGGGTGGGGGTTTGGGTGGTTGGCAGTGGAGGTGGGTATGCCAATGCACTACACTTAGAAAAAATATTTACTACACTTTTATAGTAATTAATAATCACTGATTTATGGACTCTTTAAACAGTGTCTGTCTTTGAGTGGAGAAACCAATGCCTTTATGGAAAACTTTTTAATTACCTTTATATATTCTATATATATAACACTACTGTACTATAGTAACTTTCATAAAATTCATTAAAAAATCGTTTTATTCCTTTGATTGCATATCAAATTATTCTGAAATAAGATGCCTTGGCGTTAAAGATCCTGAACTACTTCTTAAGGATTATATAATATCCCTTTTTTATTTATAAACGTTTTAAAGTTCTTGCACAAAATTGGTTACTGTAGTTTTTCCTAAATTCTGAAAAAATATGTATACCCTATTTTTTGAGAAATTGTTTAAATTTACGAGTTTTTTTTAGTGTATTGGGTGGGTGGTTGGGGTTTTTGGGATGGGTGGTGTAGCTAACACAAACCACTCAACGGCGAGCCCGTGATTGAGCTGTTTGTTCGCTGGGCGGTGGGTTCAGCCCACCACGCGCCCGACCACGCCCACCGGAGGCCAACTATGTATATCTGCCCCTCGAAATTGAATTGCACGCTTGTGCCGCCGCCAATTGGATTAGCGGTTACTAACACCGGCGATATTGTTATTGTAAATTATGCGCGCGATTTCTTGCATTTTATTTGAAAAAATATTGGGAGCCACTAAGAAGAGGCAGCGGAATCGAATTACCCACCGATAGGTATGCATATCGCGCACGATAATTTGAATAAATGATGAGCGAACGCACGGCCTTAATCATTTTCTTTTCATTTTTCTCAAATCCTAGGGAGACTTACCTTCGTCGCTCTTTTTCAGAATGCCCGCGGGTGGCGATGATGGAAATCTGGATAAAGCATAAATCAAAAATATATATATACTATAGAAGGCGTATAATTCGAGCAACTCAGTTGATTGACTTAAAGTTGACTTGTCTTGTCAGCGTTAAGTTCAATCCCCAGATTTCTTCCTCTTCTTACCTGTAGCAGTACGGGTGCGGATGCGGATGTGGATGCGGATGCGAGTGTGGGTGCGTCACAGCGGGTATGTCAAAGAAAGTCGATGTTCTTTCATGACGCACGCCTTTGACATTCACTGCAGATGCGGAGCCCGAGAAATGGGAGGTAAAAATAAAGAACAAGTTGAGGTTACTCTATCCAACTCATAGATGAAGCTCCCCCTCGATAAAAAAGAAGAAACATCTCTTAGTCAAGAGATGTCGAGGTGGCCTCGACTTTTGTTAGATAATATTTCATATTAACGCTCGCAATGGGATGCCTTTGAGGCCACAAATCGAGCTTGTCACATGCACTTGACTTGGCCATAATCGAGTGTCAGCTAAAATTCAAGACTAGATAACTAAAAGTGGAGTAAGGGTCTGGGGATTAAAGACGACTGAAAAAAGCAGGTGCTCCAAAACTTAAAGACCGGAAATAATTGTTACCTTAAAACTCTTGCAAAATAAAATTGTAAATTTGGTAATATCAGTGCAACTTTCCTTAAATTCAATCCAAATCTAACTAATCTGGTTTATATCACGAAAAGTTAGGAACAGTATCATTTTTTAAACGATTAACTTGATATTTTTGACTCTAGTCAAATATATTTATCTTCTTTGGGGGCCGGCACGTGGCAACTTCAGTCATGTTTTCTTAATAAAAAACTTAAAAAAACAATCTAAGCTGAGGCAAAGCCTTCGGGCGGCAAAGGGCAAGCGGCCCGGAAACCCAAGCCCGTTCCATGGGAACCATTTCGCATACAACCCGAAGCACCCCCACTCACTTTACTGAACTCATAATGGAAAATTAATAAACAAGCGAACGTGTAAATAGCAAAAGCAAACAGAAAGTGGAGTTGGTCGTGGGATCAGGATGGGGAGGAGCAGGAGCAGAGGCAGGCTGCATCCGGACTTGACAGTGGACGTGGACGAGGACGCTTACCATTGTACCTTGCGTTCAGGTAACCCTCGGTGGAGGTGTCCAGTCCGAACTTCCCGATTGCCGGCGCGGGCGTGGGCGTGGCATACATGACCAGCTCGTCGGCCAACTGGTGGTGATGGTGGTGGTGGTGATGATGGTGGTGGGCGTACCAGGAGGACTCCCGCGTGAGATCTGCAGAGCGAGAGGATAATGGCAGGAATAAGTTATTGAAAGAGTTATGGACTGCCAGAGTTTACTGATAATCATAGTATTTGAGTTGATTATTTGTTTCTAATAATAATAACTTAAGGTAGTTTAAAATTTTCAAATTTATAATGAGAAATTCTAAGAATGGGGTTCCTTCCAGTTTCTTAAGCTTTCGAGTTCAGTAGGTTGGCTACTAAAATACTTGGAAATATTTCCTACACTTTATGGTTTTTGGCTTATACATATATACATATATAAATATCCATTTATGCTTAAAAAAAATATTGAAGAACCTATTATAAAACATCTATGGTATCCTTAAGACAATTAAAGCTTTTAAGGATGTTAAGCCAAATAATACGAAGTTTTAAGAAAGGTCCTTACAGTTTCTAAAATGTTTTCCTAATATTAGGATACTGAAATGTCTAATAAGAACCAGTACATTTTTGAATAGAGAGTGTTATTATTAAAGTACTAAATGGTTTTTTGGTTGTTTTAATTTGAATTTCAACAAATTATGTTATATAATAGCCTTAAAAATCTGTATAAAATCCACATAGTAAATAAAATATTTTAAATCAGACACAATACAGACCGTTGCAGAGAGAGGCACTTGCTCCGCCCGAGCTGGAGGATCCGGAGGAGGCGTTCATCAGGGCGGCCGTGGCGATGGGATTCGGCGAGGAGGGGCCTTCGCCCAGGGCCAAGCAGCAAGGTGGTGGCGGCACTGGCGGCACCGGCGACGTCTTCTGGCCAATGCAGATGGCCTCCATGAGGCCATGACCATGATGACCATGATCCAGATCGCTGGTGTGGCACTTCTTGCGCTCCGCCTGCAGACCATCGCAGCTGGAGGACGCGGAAATGGCCTTGGCCACCGCCGGCAGTGTGGAGCTCACACAGGAAACCACCGAGTCGGTGGTGATGGTGGATGTGCTGGGCAGGGCGCCATGGTAGAGGCCCAGGTGGTGGTGGTGCGGGTGGTCCAGGTGCGTGAGCGTCTGCTGCAGCTGCTCCAGGTGCGTCTTGGCCTCGCCGTAGTCGCTCTGCGGAAGAAGGAAATGAGACAGGGCGCGCCAGGAAATTGTCATGAGTCTGGCTTTTTCGGCGGGGACTTCGATTTCGACTTCGTCTCGGCCAAATTAGTTGTCAATTTGCCATGTTTTTTTTGGGGGGATTTCTGGGGTTGCCTTCCTGCTAGCCCTTTAAGCCAGCCGCACTTTAAAGCCACCTGCTGGGCGACCCAACTGCCACCCGCTGCTAACAGGTTGCAGAGACAATGGAGTGGAGTGTCCACAATGGAATGGCAATGGCAATGGCCAACTCGTCACATTGACATAGTCAAGTGGAAGTTGTGGCAATTAGTTTAACAGCTTCTTTGGGTTTTGCTTTTGCCGGGTGTCAATTGGCCCGGTTCTCTTGTTCTCGGCCATTAAGTAATGAGCCATTGTCGACGACAACGGCTGAAACTCTGGTACTGGACATGATATGATATGTGGCCAGTGTATAGGTATATGGGTAGCTACCAACTCCAACTACGGTTTATTGACACTTGTACATTTAATGAGCGCAGCGCCGAGGTTAACCTTTCTTTATGGTCGCACTCTCGCTCTCTCCGGGTTATCATATCACCCTGCTCGTGGGGCTCATTAAAGCCGACAGGGATTTCACTTTTTCTTGGCATGGGGAAAAATCGTTGACAATCTAGCCCCTAGCTCAAGGTATGTGGGTGTGTGTTACACTAGGGAAAGATCTTAAGTAATGCCCGTTAAGAAACAATTCAGAATAATTCCTTATTCTTGATACTAATAAAACAAGCAACCTCCAGCATAAGATATGTTTCTCAAAAAATATCTAGGTTATTTCTTAAATATTCCCATAAAACCAATCAAGATCAATTCTTCTTCCATAAACTTAGAAAAAACAGTAAACTAGCATAGGATACTAAATATCTTATATGTTTCTTGATGGTTTTAATGTTTTGACCTATTCTTTTAAGTTCCTGTTCAACCTAGTATACGATGAAGGTCAATCCTTAGGTATTTACTTTAAATAGGCTGCTAAAATTAATGTTAAATCAATTCAAGAAACAAAGACAATAGTATATCTTTAAAGTTCCCGATGAAAAATGTCTAGATCTTTGATGGTCTGCCATTGTTTGTTTTCGGGTCTGCATCCCAAAGTGCATCCAGTACTGCCCCCATTTCGGGTCCCTTGCTTGACATTTGGAAACTAGAGCATCAAGCGATGCAATGCAGTGCCATGCGGATGTGCTCCGTCGCATTCGAGAACCATTTGTGCGATAGTTACCCTTAATTACATGCCCGTAATCGTTGCCGGTTCGGTTCGGCTCTATCGGCAGTGTGCCTTCCAACTTCAAGTGGGAGTCAACAGAAAACAAAAATCAACCTCGGATGGAAACGCAGAAAGCGGCACCGTCCCGTCCCTTTTCTCCATTTTCGGCCAAAAGAAGTGCAGAATGCTCGACTTTCTCCCCCCGAACTCGGGGGTTATGTAAATCTTCGACGTGGTACATTCAACTGGCAATCCACGGGCAAAATGCAGAAATGGCAGCGTTTGGCAATCCATAACGGACTGCTCTCTTCCGCTTTTTGCTCGTACAAATTTTTGATAAATTGCAAAAAATGTCGCCGAATTGCGTTTGCTAAGTGCAAGCAAACAATTTGTCAAATCAAATTACCGCACTTATTTAGTGTAACTGTCATGTGCAAGGGGCCAAGAAATACACCGGCAGCCAGCCAAGCGATGTCACCTGCCACACGTGCGCAGGTGCAACAGGGAACTACTTTTTGGATGGGTTACCGCGAAGGGGGAACACCCTTTAATAGTAAAATTAGTTTCCTACAAAAAACAATAATTATTACAAATTATAATAATGAAGAACATTTTTTTTTTATTTAAGGCTATTTAAGGCATTATTTTATAATTGCATGTTTTAAAGATTTTTTTTATCATAACATTGAATTCTTCACTAAATATGTGTATAAATATTAAAAGGTATTTAAATAAACATATTAAAAAAAGAATATTATAATATTATAATCTTGAAATTAATTCATTTATTTTCACATTTATCATCATCACAGTCATCATGTAAGTCCCATAACTACTGATCTTCGTAGGGTAAATACCTTCCATAAGATTATAAAGCCCATGGGCCCTCCCATTAGGCCCTAATTTGTATGCGCAATTGGTGCCAATTACAAGTGCAATTGGGAAAACAAACTGTGGCGGTGGGTGACTGACTCATCCGACGGATTGATCAACTTTGAACCCTACGAAACAATAAGAGAGATTACAACGCATGCGCGCCCGCAACTGACATTACGAAACTTTTCTCGTGTTTACTTTCTGGGGCCCAGAGTGTGTATACCATATACATACATCTATATTATACGGGTATACGTATGTACTGATCTAGTTTGCAGCAGCCCAAGGGGGAGGTTGGGAGGTTTTAGAGGTTTTGGGCCCATGAGGCCCACAGAAGACAATGCTTTTCTTTCTTCAAATTGTTTTAGCTTGGGTCTTTTTCTTTTGTGTCTCGCCTCCACGACGAGGTGCGTTGTGTGTGGCTTGGCTTGGCTGACTCGGAATACGAATCTGTCTTTTTTCGACTCCGCTGGCTCTGGATCCGTCGTGGAAAACACTTTCACTGCACATGATGAGGCAGTGACACGGTCGTCACCAGCTTCTCCGTCTTCTTGCCTTGTGGGTGCCTCGTTTGGTGGCAATGGAAGCGCAACCGATTGGAGTTTCTCGCTCCGCTTGGGCCTCGCATTTTCGGTTCAGCTGCGGTCGAGATCGGAGGTGTTCCCAGCCAGCCAAGGGATTCTTCTATACAAAAAAATATCACCAGATTGCTTGGCAAAGTTGGAAATTAATATATTTAAATACCAGAACTAATGTTTCGGGACAGTGAGCTATTCGCACTAAAGATTTCTTAAGGAAAGTGTTTATATTCTACAAAATAAAGTATTATAACCCAAGAGATTCTGGAAATACTCAGATCTCTAAACTTAATAAACAAGTTTGAATGAAAGGAATTCAATTTTATATAAAAAATTGACAATATTGTTGATAACATTTAAGTGGGTTGTAGATCAGTGAAAGTATAGCTTTATAGGGATTTGAATTTATATCCTTTATAAAGTGTAGTACCCCGCTTCATGAGTGCTTTACCGCCATGCCAGGAAAAGTGAGCCGGTATTTAAATTGGCTCCACTTTCTGCTGTCCATGTGGGCTGTGCTGCAGGGTAAGTGACCACCACTACACCCTAATCAACCTCACTAATCCATTACTCCTAGTGACCCTCTGTCAGCCGTATCAGTTGCCCCACCGCTGCTCAAATCGCCTGGAGAACGCCTTGGAGCACATGCGACGTCGTAGTGTCCAGACCAAGAGCTCCTCCTCCTCCTCCTACTCGAGGGCCATGTGGGAGCCCCCGCCCCAGAGTCCCTACCAGCTGTACCACAGCTTCTACGGCCAGCACAGCGATCCGGAGGATGACTTCTATAATGTGGGCGGTGGCTACAACACGGGACGTGGCTACCATGCCAAGCTGCTCCACAAAAATGGACAGGCCTACCCCCTCTCCGATTCCAGTAGTTCCGGAGCTCTGGAGCTGGAGGATTTGCTGGCGGTGAACCAAGAGAAGCTGCAGCAGCAGCACAGGCAGCCCCACAAACTGGCCATTTCTCGGGTGGATGTGGAGGATCTCAAGGTGCGAGTGCCACCGGCCAAGTCCGCCAACCGCTGGGTGGAGATCGACAAGTGCAAGTTCAGCACGGAGAACTCCACACTGGACACCAGGCTGATCTTTCCGGATCTCACGCTGAGCGGAAAGGTTGTCATGCAACCGATGGGAGGAAAATGTCACATGATTCTGAGACTCCGACATGCGGGCATTGAGTTCCGAACAGTTCCGCTGGGCTATGATTCCGGATCGGGGCCATCCTCGAACTATGAGCAGTCCAGGAGATTGGGTGCAGCCTCGGTGCGAACGGATTCGCACTTCGCAGAGCCCGGATTCATATCGGTGTTTGCCCACGGCTGCCAGGGACCCACTGGCATTCGCCTGCGTCAGAACTCCAAGCGGAGATTCGGCAATGCTCCGGATGTGGAACTGGGTGAACCACATGTCATCCTGGGCAGCAAAAGGCCGCAGAGATGGGGCAAGTATCATCACACCCAGGATGCCCAACAGCCGGGCTATGACATCCGGAGGGGTCAAAATGCAAATCCGCAGAGGGATCGGGATCACAGCCTGGAGTTGGGCAGCGATAGCCAGGCCCAGGATTCGGGTGAGTTCATCGATGTTCATGGCGATAACTTCTACCGGCGGCAGTTCAGCAAGAAGAGGAGACGCCGTCGGCGGTTTGCCAAGGAGGAGAGCTTCAAGGACCAGATGACCTTCAGTGAGGATGTGCTGCACTTCGAGGATGAGCAGCTGCAGCAGCTGGTGGAGCCGGATGCCCGTGCGTTTGCGGATATCTTTGGTGGTGGCGGCTCGAGTCCCAGTGGAGATCGCGAGGAGCTGGTGGGCGAGGCCATGTCACACGAGCTGGAGAAGCTCTTCTCGATGGGCGTGCGCGGTCTCCTGACCACCTACATGCAGCGGGCCCTCCAGCCGGCCATCAAGGAGACCCTGATGGAGAACATGGGCTACACCCTGAGCTATGGCTAAGACCACTTCCTCCTCCAAGGACCCCTAGTTTAAGCCCTATTTATGTCCGAGGCTGCAGAAATAAAAGCTTTAAGCGAATCTTACCAACTTGGCTGTATCCATGGATTGGGGATTGGTATTGATCGGTGGTCCGGATGCACTCTTGAACTTGTTGGATTTTCACTAATAGGATTTCACCTGGCTGCTGGACATCAATAGTCCTCAATTATTCAGAGCTCGATGGCTTTCACTTGTCGATGATCAGCGCGCATTCCGTTGCCCGTGAGCAGTTGGCTTCGAGTTTCCGTGGTGACTGGTTGAGGCCACCTGGCTGGGATGCCAGGTTGTGGCCGGAGTCACCTTTTAAGGGTTGATGCTCCGGGATGCTGGGCAGGATGCACTGCGCAGGCGCGTCACGCCCCCCTTTTTGCTGATTGGTTGGCCCGTTTGGAAGGGGAAGGACCAATGGGTGGTCGACGTGGGCGGTAATTAGGAAGAAATGTCAAAGGTCGAAAGATTTGACAGTAGTATTCAAATTTGAAATGAAGGGTTACAGGTAATGGTTGAGTTAAAAGTTTTATTCGAGGTTGAATGATTGCATTATAGATCTATAGATTTGGTAAATTGAAATCGTTAAATATATTTAGAATATGATCTACAACACCTTTAGGAAAAAAGCATTAGCAAATCATTTTTTTATGCATTTTAAATAGGCTTATATCAAAAACTAGTTGTTAGAAGATATTAAAATAAACAGAAAGGTATTTTCCTAATAATATTCCAGTATTTGTAAGGGTATGTGTCTTAAAAGATATTTGTTTTGCTGGTGGTTTTAGGAACAAATATTTAATCTAGTAAAATAACCTAATTTATCATGTTATAAGAACCCTTTAAGCAAAAAAGACCTTAACTTAAGTAGGAAACTATGCCTTGTATTAGATTCCAATAGGTTAAAAATCTCATTTGAATTTGCATACCAAATGAAAAAAAATGTAATTTAGATATTATATTATAAATTTTTTTTAAATATGCCATATTTATTATTAGTTTATCCAAATAAGAACCCAATAACCTAAATAATCGGATTTGAAATAACCAACCCCTTCTAGCCGGTTCGAGTCCAGGCTAAGGGCTTATCAGAGCTTGAAGCCCGCACTTGAGGCATTTTCAGATGCATTATTTCCAATTCTCTGGCCACACTTTATACTCCCAAAAAATCTCTTATGGCAATTTTCATCAGATTCAGATTTATTATGTGAATTTTTATTTTTATTACAAACAACCGCACAGGCAGAGGTAAGTGACCGCGAAATCACCTGGGAGACCAGTTGCCGCTCCACCAGTGGTGTCAAGGCAGAGGGAATCCCGTCCAGACTCCCTGTTCAGAGTTTGTTTACGTCCGTGTGTGCTTTTTGCAAAGGGAGTGGTGGGGGACTTGGAGGCCACTCAGTCAGGTGTCTGCGCATTATATAATAACAACTCCGAATCGGTTGAAGCGCCAGGATATATTTAGATTAGATAGCCGCCGAATCGTTGTCCACTCCGCCGGATCCCCTTGGCCTTGGCGGCGGAGCAAAGGTCACGGGCGGACCCTCGAAATGCGTATCTGTCTCGCGACCTTGGGGACGATTTTCGTGCGTATGCGTTCGAGTTGCGTCAATGTACTGATGATGCTTTGTATTCCCCAGATATATATGTAAATACACGGCAACAATAACCGAGGTAACAAAGGAATCGATCTAGAGTCATGCAGGTCGAATGCCTTCAGAGACAGCAGCGCACCAGGCTGTGAAGGGAGCCCACATCACCTCGAAGCTTCCACGCATGCAAACGATCCTCTTCGGACACACTCAGTCCACCAGGAGTCGAGGGAGCAGCAGGTTCATCCTAAGCAGGTAGCAGCGATGGCGGAAAGCACCAGTGCCAGCACATCCCGCCTCGCGGTGGCACCCACCGGAGGAGAAGGAGGAGCAGTAGCAGCCGACGGATCCCCGTACATCCGCACCATCGAGTGGGATATGATGAACAAAACCAAGTTCTTTCCCCTCTCAATGCTCAGCTCCTTTTCGGTGCGCTGCTGCCTTTTCCCGCTCACTGTGATCAAGACGCAACTGCAGGTGCAGCACAAGAGCGATCTCTACAAGGGTATGGTGGATTGTGCCATGAAGATCTACCGATCGGAGGGAGTGCCTGGTCTGTATAGAGGTTTCTGGATCTCCTCCGTGCAAATAGTGTCCGGCGTCTTTTACATTAGCACCTACGAGGGCGTGCGCCATGCGCTAAACGACTTGGGTGCCGGGCATCGAATGAAGGCCCTCGCCGGCGGCGGCTGTGCCTCGCTGGTGGGCCAGACCATCATAGTTCCTTTCGACGTAATATCGCAGCACGCCATGGTGCTCGGGATGTCGGCCCATGCCGGCTCCAAGGGCGACATCAATCCGTTGGGCATCAAGTCGTGGCCCGGACGCAGTCGCCTCCACATTTCCATGGACATTGGCAGGGAGATAATGCGACGCGATGGCTTCCGGGGCTTCTACCGGGGCTACACCGCCAGCCTGATGGCCTACGTACCTAATTCTGCCATGTGGTGGGCATTCTATCACCTCTATCAGGGTAAGTCTTCCGCTTTTAAGTGAGATTAGATTAATTTAATTTGGGACTCTATTCGCAGACGAACTGTTTCGCATCTGCCCCGTTTGGGTGTCCCATTTGTTTATCCAGTGCGTGGCCGGCAGCCTGGGTGGCTTCACAACGACAATATTAACCAATCCATTAGATATAGTGCGCGCCCGTCTGCAGGTGAGTTTCCCGCCATTTTAGCTATAGATAAAACTACAAAATCTTGCATACAAAGATATCACTATGATATAACTTTAAAAATTCAAATTTTAAAACCAGTTCTTGAATGCAATTTTTATACAGATGTCGTAATTCTTACGATGTCTCCACGCTTTCTTATCTCTATTATTAAAAATGCTCGTCACTCTTGCCTAATCTATACAACAATGTCTTCCCGTAGGTCCACCGTTTGGACTCGATGAGCGTCGCTTTCCGGGAGCTGTGGCAGGAGGAGAAGCTGAACTGCTTCTTCAAGGGCCTGTCCGCCCGCCTGGTGCAGTCGGCAGCCTTCTCATTCAGCATTATCCTAGGTTACGAGACTATCAAGCGCATTGCGGTGGACGAGCAGTACAAGCACCAGATCCGCTGGTGAAGAACGCACAATCCCCAGCCAAACTGAAACCAACTCAAAACTGCATTTACGCGACGTACTGAGAACCACCAGAACCGGAGGAGACTCGCCGACGATTGTAAATAACAAAAGCTAGAGAAAGGAGCGGAAAAGCAGAGGTTAATTAGATGAATTGCCAACGATAGCGAATTATTAAATCATTTATGGCGGACGCATCGAGGATGTACTTTAAGTAGCGCGTTGCAATATATGCTTGCGGCTAGGATGTTCAAGTAATGCAATTCAATATGCAAATACCCCAAAGTGTTGTAGCTAAAAGTGTACATTATTTTTGTTATACTTAGTCGTTTTATACCTAACACGCATAGAGGCCGATCGGTGACAAGCATAATTTATTATACACATAACTATACTTGTACTTGTAAGTAATTGATGATGATGTTGATAATACTGTTGATTACATTGGTAGCCCAATTACTTTTACACTATTTAGCACAGCAATGGTTGCGCCAAAAAAAATACCACAAACTGGACATGCCGAATTAGAAATTAATATCAAAACAGGGTCGCCCTTCCCAGAGGTCGGGAGGCACTTAGTTAAGCATTCGTGTGTGTGTTCTCTGAGCGGATAAACTAGTTTTAGTCTGCATTATAATAAAGTACAAACCAAGAATTGTTACATTTTTGGCACTGTAAAATATGAAATCCAACAGCTATGTGTGTGCTGACGAAATCGCTCCTTAGGATGACGAAACCTAAAACTTATTTTTCAAATTTACTTTTCAGTTTCTAAAAATTCGTAAACTAATTAACTTATTGAATTCGAATTAATGGTCTCTTTTAAAATTGTTCTTATCAGTGCTACTGAGAATGATTTATGTTTTGTATATTAGTATCTCCAATTGAAGATCTGAAAGAAGGAATCGGTTAATTAAGGAAAAAGTATGCGAACTTTGAGTAATAGTTTGATTTTAATTCATGCTTTTAAAGTAGAAATAAATAAGTAGGTAATCTAGGGCTAATTTGGCATTTCTAGTTACTGGCCGCTGCTGGGTGTGGAGACTTTCGATGTTTCCGGCTGAACCTTAAGATCCTGCTTTAGCCAGGCGTTGTTGAAGTTCTTGATGGGCTTGGGCACCTCTCCGGTGGGCGCCACATCCAAGTTCACTGCCGGTGGTTGTGGCAGTGGAGGTTCCTCGCTGGCCTTGTTGTAGATCACCCAGTTGTCCGGTCTGTCCGGTTTCGTCAGTACTGTAATCGGTGCGAAAGCCACGCTGGCCAGTTGCTTTAGCCGCTGGGCCTTTAGCCGAGCCTCCGAGTTGCCGTCCATGTAATCGTCCGTTTCGTCCGCAAGGATGTCATTGCCCAACTGTTTGCCCAGGCTGTCCGGAAAGACAGTCACCTTGCTGTTCGTCACAGTCCGACTGGAGGTGGACAGCATGGGCTTGGGCACCTCGGTCACGTAACCTGTCTGCGTCCTGTTCTCCAGCATGGGCATTACGTAGTTGTCGTCCAGTGAGGTCACGTTGGTTCCCGTCGAGTTCTGGGTCGAGTCCCGCATCAGTTGTGGTCGCATGTAGCCGTCCTTGTCAAATTTTTTGGTCGAAAATTCAGTTGGGTCCGTCTCTTTCCTTGTCTCCGTCTGGTCCAAGTCATTGCTGGGTAAGTCTTCGTCGTACACGTAGTCCGAGTCCTCTTCAGTTGGATGACTTTCGTCTGTGGTCAAGTTGGATAGAGTCCTGCTCACATAGTCGTAGTCCTGTAGGTACAGTTTGTGCTCCGTCTGGGTCAGTTCGTTGCTGTCGCTGTTGCTGTT
The DNA here is from genome assembly GCF_014743375.2 of Drosophila subpulchrella. Lineage (NCBI taxonomy): Eukaryota > Metazoa > Arthropoda > Insecta > Diptera > Drosophilidae > Drosophila > Drosophila subpulchrella. Next base: position 11,098,117 of record NC_050609.1, read on the forward strand.
GGTGCCCGCCTCCTTGAGTTCTGGTGTCCGTCCGTAGAATGTCTGTGGTTGTGGTCTGAAGGCGGAACTGGAACCGGAGAAGGGACTGGGATTTTGGTCAGTGCTCAGTTCTCTGTCGTAGTACAATTCGCTCTGGGCAGGTACGTAGTCGGGTCTATAGGATCCCCCTCCTCCACCTCCTAATATTCCCCCCTGATTTGAAGAAGGTCTTGGATAAGAGCTCACAACCGATCCCAGTTCCGGATTAGGACGTGGTCGTATGTTAAAGCTAAAAGTGCTGTCTGCTCCATTAGCAGTGGCCACTCCGGAGATACTGCCAAAGTGACCCGAACTCACTGCACTGCTGGAGGCGTGCAGAATACCGGATCCGGGATTTGCGCCAATCTGAGTACCGGTGGCCACCGGATACGAGAGCACCGAACCCGGTCGCGGTAAGAAGGAGGCAGAACCTCCGCTCAGTATGTGTGAGTTACTGATGGGACTGTGAACAACATTGTTCTCGAACTGGGGTCGCTCCTTGTGGCTCTGGGAGATGGGGGATGGAGTCGTGGGCATGGGTCGTAGGTGGCCCAGAGGATTAAAGCTGTTCGTGGCGAAGGTCAGAAAGTTCTGGAAGATGTTCGGTGCACGGGTCGTAGTCCGTCTGTCGTCGTTGTCGTTCAGATAGATAATGGTCGGTGGCCTTGTCCTCACACCCTGATTGCTAATCTCGGAGAGGGGCTGTTGGTAACTATAGCTTGGCAGTGGAATGGGCGTAGTGCTCGTATAGTCCACGTAGTGCGGTGCATAGTTCGAGTCATAGTAAGGTTTGCGTGCAGTCGTGTATTCCGCGTAGTTGGTCGTCGAGGGTCGCTGTCCCGGATTCTTGTTCGTCTGTCTTATGTTGATCTCAATCTCGTACTGGTCGGCATTCGGTCCGTTGACCACCACTTTCTGGGGCCTTTCGTAGAGCGGTCTGTTCTGGTACTGTCTCAGTTCGACGGCCCTTTTCGTGGGTTTACTGATCTTGGGCGCTTTTGTCTGTCGTGTAAACCGGTCTAAGCTCACGGCGGAGCTAGTCTGAAAGTCCTTTATGGTGAAGGTTCGATTCTGTTGAAGGTTTAGTAGTCGTGAGTCCCCAGTCTGGTACAGTTTCTTTGTCTCCTTCTGTTGTTTCAGGTCTCTAGAGGTGTCTTTTTCGTTCTTCTTCAAAGTAGTTGTCGTTGAGTCAGTTTCAGTTGTTTTCAGGTCTGTCTCGGTAGTCTTTGAAGGGTCATCCCTTACTTCCACCACGTCGTCCATGTCCAGTTCCTCGTCCTCGGTAAGCTCGTCCTCGTTTTTCTCCCCCGTCAAAGTTCTCGTTCCCGTTTCCGTCTTCGTATGGGTCTGGTGTCTTTCGTAGAGCGGTCTGTTCTGGTACTGTCTCCGTATCACGGCCCTTTTCGTGGGTTTACTGATCTTGGGCGCATTTGTCAGTCGCGTGGTGCGGTCCGTGCTCACGGTGGAGCTAGTCTGAAAGTCCTTTCCGTTGAAGGTCCGATTCAGTTGAAGGTCTAGTAGTCGAGAGTCACCAGTCTGGTCCAGTGTATTTGTGTTCTTCTGTTGTTTCAGGTCTCTGGAGTCACGTCCTTCCGTTTTGGGTGCTTCTGTAGACTGTCCAAGTGGTTTGTTAGAGGTGTCTTTTTTATTCTTTTTCAATGTAGTTGTCGTTGAGTCAGTTTCAGTTGTGTTCAGGTCTGTCTCGGTAGTCTTTGAAGGGTCATCCCTGTTGGCTCTTACTTCCACCACGTCGTCCATGTCCAGTCCGTCGTCCTCGTTGAACTCGTGCTTGTTTTCCTCCCTCGTCACAGTTCTCGTTCCCGTTACCGTCTTCGTATGGTTTTGGGTTCTATCGTAGAGCGTTCTGTTCTTGTACTGTCTCCGTTCCACGGCCCTTTTCGTGGGTTTACTGATCTTGGGCGCATTTGTCTGTCGCGTGGTGCGGTCCGCGCTCACGGTGGAGCTAGTCTGAAAGTCCTTTCCGTTGAAGGTCCGATTCAGTTGAAGGTGTAGTAGTTTAGAGTCACCAGTCTGGTCCAGTGTATTTGTGTCCGTCTGTTGTTTCAAGTCTCTGGAGTCAGGTCCTTCCATTTTGGGTGCTTCTGTAGACAGTCCAAGTGGTTTGTTAGAGGTGTCTTTTTCGTTCTTTTTCAATGTAATTGTCGTTGAGTCAGTTTCAGTTGTGTTCAGGTCTGTCTCGGTAGTCTTTGAAGGGTCATCCATGTTGGCTCTTATTTCCACCACGTCGTCCATGTCCAGATCCTCGTCCTCGGTAAGCTCGTCCTCGTTTTTCTCCCCCGTAAAAGTTATCGTTCCCGTTTCCGTCTTCGTATGGGTCTGGGGTCTTTCGTAGAGCGGTCTGTTCTGGTACTGTCTCCGTATCACGGCCCTTTTCGTGGGTTTACTGATCTTGGGCGCATTTGTCTGTCGCGTGGTGCGGTCCATGCTCACGGTGGAGCTAGTCTGAAAGTCCTTTCCGTTGAAGGTCCGATTCAGTTGAAGGTCTAGCAGTCGAGAGTCACCAGTCTGGTCCAGTGTGTTTGTGTCCTTCTGTTGTATCAGGTCTCTGGAGTCACGTCCTTCCGTTTTGGGTGCTTCTGTAGACTGTCCAAGTGGTTTGTTAGAGGTGTCTTTTTCAATCTTCTTCAATGTTGTTGTCGTTGCGTCAGTTTCAGTTGTGTTCCAGTCTGTCTCGGTAGTCTTTGAAGGGTCATCCCTGTTAGCTCTTACTTCAACCACGTCCTCCATGTCCAGTTCGTCGTCCTCGTTAAACACGTCCTCGTTTTCCTCTCCCGTCAAAGTTCCACTTCCCGTTTCCGTCTCCGTATCAGTTTCGTTACCCCCTACCGAACTTCGTAGCTCTACAGGCACATTGTTGATGACCACCCTTCTCTTGGGACCCGATCCCTCCGGTCTTCTTACATTCACGCTCTTGATGTTAATCGTGATCTTTGGTGACTTGTCCAGTTTGTTGTTAACACCATTTTGGGTCTTTCTAGTCGGTGCGGTCTGTCGGTTATTGTTGCTGTTCTTGGTCGTCACTGTCTTGCGTCTAATGTCAAGTTTGTCACTAACATGGCTGGAGTTTCCACTGGTGGGTGGCCGGTGGAACCCGCTTACTGAGGAGGCGCTGATCTCCACCTGTGGTTTAATGGGTTTCACTCGGTTCGAGAAGCCAGCCTTGTCCTCCTTGATGACCTGCACCGAACCCAATTCCGGCTGACCCATAGTAAACACGTGATCAGTAACCTGTTGATTGTGGAAGGGGTCCTGCTCCAACCAGGGACTCAGATCGATGGGGGATAGGGCGCCCACTCCGCAGGTCTGTCGCTCGTTGTCCTCGAATTCGGCCGGGATGAAGATGTGGGGCTGGAGGGTGCCACCACCCACTGTGCGGCAGAGTACCTGGGCAAGGGAGACGCGGCGCAGGGAGTGCAGTTGGGCGGGAGTGAAGGAGCTCTCGAAGCCGCCGTTCTCGTACCAAAAGCGATCTCCTCGCCTGGCGTTGCTGAACTGCTGGGCGATGATGCAGGCGAAGGTCGGTCCCACCAGACCGCCCACCACAGGACGCTCTGCGATGCCGCCCACAAACAGATCGATGTCGTGCACGCTGCGGTAGGCGTGGCCAATGCGTTTCGCGGACTCCGGACCCACCACGTTGGCTAAAAGAATATGAAAAGGTAAATTCAGGTTAACACAAAATGGGAAAAACATATGACTAACTAATAAACAATAACTCATCTATATGTAAACATGTACATCAATAAATCGTCTTAAATTTTTTCCCAACTTATCCCAAAACCTGTTATTAAATATCATCTCATTACATTTTCCCAGAACTAAAGATTATAATTTTCGAAAGTCTTGAAGTTAAACACTATATGACTAATTGTTTTATATTTTTAAACGAAATCTTAAAACATTTGGATGATACTGTCTTAAAAGTTTCCGAAATATTATGTAAAATATGGGGTTTTTGGCCCTGGATACTTTATAAAATCGTCTGAATCGATTTGGACAGTGATAAATCGTAATTAATGGACAATCCTGAGCAATATTGCCAAAGAAACTGTACATCATATTTTTCTATAAACTGTTTTTTTGGGGATACGTTGTCTTTTTTGCCATTACAATGCTATTCAGTTATGAACGCCCATGGGTCTTAGGTTTCGTTTAATAAAAACGATATGATATTTAAATATTGAGAGGGGGATTATTTCTTACAAAATATAAAGTTGACTTATTAAATGATAATCGTTTAAAATCGTAATTCTGAAAAACTTGTTCGAACTTACCAAAGTCATCCCAGCTGAGGATGGGACTGAGACCACAGGGCACTCGCCAAGCGCTGTATGGAGCAACACCATGATCCCTGCCCCTCTGGATGTTGATGGCAGCCAGGTCTAAGCCGAATGGGAAGCCAGGAGTTTGGAAGAGGTGGTTGGTCAGCTCGGGGGTGATGAACTCATCCCTCTTCAGTGCCCGCTGGGAGGCCAGGCCACGCAGAAGTCGATGCAGTGAACCCGCCGAGCCAATATCACCACGCTGGAACTCCTCATGCAGACTGACATCTTTAGGAAGAAAAATGTTATTAACCAATCAATCGGGACATCGTTCCCCAAACTCACTATTATTTATCACATTGTGGTGACGGTCGCATCTCGTGTAGGAGTTCTGGACCAGCGAGTGTCCAAACCGAAAGGCGGCAGCTGCAAAGGCGTTGGCCACCGTGGGATTCACCTTGGAACTATAACGTTCGTAGTAGCCCGAGGGCATCAGTTCCAGGTCGAAGAGCTTGGCCACCTCCTTGCCCAAGATGACGGGCAGGAACTCCCGGAAGGTGATGTGCTGGAACATGGCACCCACAATCCGCCGCGTCTCCTGGTACACCTTCTCATCGCTCCAATGGGGATTCAGTTCGCTCAGCTCGAGGGCGATCCTGTTGTGCTCGCCCACCCAAACGTGGTGCATGGCCAGCAGTCCCGGCTGCTCTCCACTTCGTCCATCCCCGGATCGAATGCACTTCGTAGCCATGGCTCCCCGTTGGCACACATCCTCGGCTGGATCACCACGGCCATAGACGAGCAGGCCGTGCCGGAAGACTCTTGCATTGTCCGAGGACTTGGCGCTGTTCGAGTAAATGGGCGAGGCGTCGATGTAGGAGGTCACCTGGTTGGTCTGCTCCCGCCAGGAGAGCACACAGTCGCGTCTCTGGGCAGGAGCCGACCGCAGGAACTCCAGACAGCGCACCTTGAGAGGCGCCAACCACGGATCGTCCAGCGGCACTTTGATGGGAAAGCAGGAGGGATGGAAGTCCTTGCCGCCACAGCAACTGGGAATGGAGCCATTGATGGAGCTGCGATGGAGTAAAAGGGGTTATATAGAGTGGGTTATTTATATAAAAATATGCTGGTATTTTAAATGATTATATAATGATAAATAAATAATGTTATAATCAAAATATAAGAATTGTCTTCGGTCAAGAAACAGTTTTCTTTAAAATCAAAGTTACAAGGTGTTATTAATAGGTTTATATTTATATTTATATAGAAAGTTTTAATAACATCTAAAGGGTCATCTTTGAGTTTTTTTTAAAGTTACAGGATGATATTCTGTTCTGAAATTAATATTTATGTTTATATATATGTAGATAGATAGATAGAAAGAAAGATTCGGTTAAATTATGTTATTTAAATGTTAGTACAATAGTAAACTAATAGTATTGTAATACTTCTAGAACCACTTTCAAAATAGAATAATAGATTCTGACTGCACTTACCGCGGTTGGGCCGTGGAGGTCATGTCGTGGTCGAGCATCTGACCCCACTGGGCGATCATCAGGGTGAGTGGGGCCTCTCCCTCCCTGGCTCCGTGCACCAGGAGGCTAACGAAGCGGGACGAGGACAAGGTGCTGCCGTCGGCGGAGCTCCTGACCGTGTCCACGCCATCGCCGTACTCCGGCGGCAGGAAGCGGTTGAAGGGCATCTGGGCGGCTCCCCACCTCGGCCGGCGTTTGTTGTTGCAGGTGCCGTCGTGGGTGCGGTACCGCTCCGAGGCGGGCATGCAGGGTGGCGGGTCCCGCGGCGGGCACAGGCCCTCCAGGGCGGTACGTCTCAGGGAGATTCGCTGCGTGTGCGACTGGCGGGCCAGCTCATCGATGTGTTGGAAGCTGCCGGAGAGCAAAGAGATCGAGGCTTAGTGGTGGGCAGTGGGATGAAGGTGCCAGGACTTCCCCGGTACCGTCATCCCGCCACCAGGTGAGGACGACCACACGACATGGCTGCGCTCAAATTTCGAGATCGAGTGCCGACTGTTCGGGCCGCCGGCTTCTTTTTATAAAACGCTCGACTGCGATGTCGGTGGAAACGAGTTCGGCACTCGGTGGTGGTGACTCCAAATGGGATCCACCATCGAATTAAGCCCACCGAGTGCCGTTGTGTGAAATTGAGGCGGGAAAACGCGTAAGAAATCGCTGAACAGCCGCTGGCTTCATTTACCCGCTTTTGCTTTCCATTTGCCGCGTTTATTAGCAACTCTGTTTTCGTCAATTTTCATTTCGTTTCAATCCCGAGGGGTATAATGACTTGGTCATGAAACATGGACACTTTTAATGAGTGCAAAGTGCGTTTATGGGTAAGCAGAAGTCGGCGATATAGGGTCACTTTTTTATGGAACCATATGGTAGGTTTATGTTCCGAATGGGCTAACAAGTAAGTCATTTCATAGAAACCATCTTTAGGACCTGGGAACTTATTACGTGTAATAAAATTAATTTTATTTAACTTTGAATTTAAAACCGAAATAATAAACATAACTAACTTTTTTTTTAATAAAAGGTTTGAAAATGTAAGCTTGTTTGAATTAAATTAGATTTGTCAATTATCTGAGTAAAAAACTTTTGTCACAAAAGTTTTGTGAGGTTCAGTTAACTTAAAAATAAATCATGTTAGTTTTAATAAACATGTGTACTGATATTCTAACATCTGCAACCCCGGACTTAAGTTCTCAAAAATGTAATCTCTTTACTTATTCTCTTCGAGCGGGTTAAAAGTTCAAAAATTTCGACTGCAATGCAAATATGACAATCTTATGAAATCCTCTTAATTTGAAGCATTTGTGTTTCAATGCTTAAATATTGAATCAAAATCATGGTATTTATATTAATGTTGTGTTCCAATGCTTAAATATTGAATCAAAATCATGGTATTTATAATAATTTTGTGTTTCAATGCTTAAATATTGAATCAAAATCATGATATTATCAATGTAATTCAATAGTTAAGCCGGAGTAGACTTTTAGATTAGTTATAGTTTTAAGATAACCTCAATTGATGTTTAATAGCTTTTTGCTTTACCCACCAATTGATCTAAGTTGAAAAGACCAAATCGGCGTTTCTACTTTCTCTCCACTTCCTGCCTGGCATGTAATTTCCTGCGATCTTTCGATTAATCTTCTAGGAGTTTTCACTTTTCTACACACGAATATCCAAGTAAATTAGCCATGATTGAATGCCATTTTCAATGGTCGCCAAGGGGATGCGCAAGTGTATAATCGTTTCGGCACGTTTTTCCAGTTTTCCAGCTTGTCGTCAACTTTTCAGCAGGTGAAAGTGGAAATGCATATTTTCCCAGACTCTTTGTGTGCAGTTATCAGTGCTCTGTACAATTTTCGTATAAAGCATTGTTTTGTTCGAAGAAAAAAGCACATTAAAGGGGCAACCGCCCTTTGCCTTGAGTTCACGCGGCGTATACGCAATCTCGACGCAAAAGCGCAGCCGCAACGTGGGTTTTTTATTTCTGTCAGCGGCGACGACAGTTCAATGCCCTCTTAAAACAGCAGAGAAAAAAAGCACAATACTCAACTTTCGTATGACTTGGGGAGCTTGAGGCCGAATTGGCTGGTAGAAAACGAAAGTCGCCTCATGTTTTAGTTTCTGTTTTTTGTGGCTTTTTTTCTTCGCCAGCGTATCAGTTGTACCGCCGCTGCCTCAGTCGACGTCGCAGCAGCTGATGCTTTGCCTTTTCCCTGTTTTTTTTGTTGCCGTCGACCGACGACTTGATGTAATCAAATTGCGAATGCCGAATGCTGAATGTGAAGCTGAGGCTGAAGCTCCCCAGATGTTCGGCTATATATGTGGCTATACCTATGTGATATATTTTTCTAACGCTATCGCTTTCTTTGGCTTCCAATTTGGCTAAATGCTGCTTTTGGCACCATTAACGAGCCCCATCGGCAACGATCATCATCATCAGTCGACCATTGACGGCATTTGTTGATATTTAATTAAACCAAACATGTTGGCCATTTCGTAATTTGATTGTCCACAATCGAGTGGACCAAAAGGCATTTTCCATTAATGGTCAGCATCTTTTGTCTGGCAATTGTCTGTTTTTTTTTTTCTTTTGGGACGATGTCTCGAAATTCCTTGTCGCCCCATTGATTGCAATTACATAAATGCGATTTCGGGCAGCTTTGCATTCGACGCGGTCAGAGCTCATTGCACCTGAGTCGAATTCACCCGAGTTGGCTGAATTGCCTTTTCGACGTCCGCCGGGTGAAAGTTCTCGGCTCGACGAGTGTTTTTGTGTGTGGAAAATCGCATGGATTTTCACAGCTTGTGAAAAGTGAAAACTCTGCCAGCGGCAAAACTGGAAAAACTGCTAGCAATCGGAGATGGAAATGTAGTTGGAGCTGGAGTTGGAGTTGGTGGCGTCTGCCATTTCCGCTGCCCGACCAAAGAGGTCGTTTAACCCGTATCGTTTTTATTTACCTTCATCTATCTTCAATAGGCATACAGTCGGAAAAACCAGCTCTATATTGGTTAAATCAAAATTAATATAGTCTCTTAAAACGGCGCCTAGAAGTGTGCCTTTAAATATAAAAAGGCATTTTTTGCGTTGGTATTCCGGATTTAGAATATAGAAGCATACTTTAAGGCACATATATAAGTGAATAAAAAGGTACAGAGATTTCGTAGTAGAAGACTTTTTTCTGTGCAGTTCATATAGTCGAATGTGGTATTGAGTTTGGATTTGGGATCTGCCAATTATGCGGCATTTCAATGTCAAAGTGAAAGTTGACTCTAAGTCATGAGCAATCGTTTTTGGCTACGATTCGATATTTGCAGGGGGGACTCTCCGGGGGAGTCACTTCCACTTGAGCCCACTTCCAGGCCATTCGGATTCCCAGCTCCAACTCATTAGCTCTGCTGCCGCCGAAGCCGCTGCCATGGATGCCGTAGAACTCGTTAATCAAGCGAGAAAGTTGCCGGTGGTAATTGTGGACAGAGACACTCAGGGGGAGGTATCCTCAACTCGATAATATTGCTTACTTTTTGCCTTTGTCTCTTTTTTTTGTTGTGCATAGTTGTTGCCTCTTTTTGCATTAGATTGCCCAGGGGCAGAAACTCAAGAGTGGCCATGCCCACTTATTGTGGATGCTCGGGGGCGTGGGGTGCTATTTTTGTTGGTAACGTTGGTAAAACATTCCATGAATCTCAGAAATTCCCTACACTTCAGCAGTCATTACTTGATTTCAGAGAGTGCCTTTCAAAGAAGTAGATTTCAAATCTATGTTGCCCAATAAAACTGAAAGCGGAGAATAATTTTTCGACTTCACTTTCTTTACTGAGTTCAAAATAAAACTGATTTCAGATTATTTCTCCCAGATTTTCCTATTTAACACAAAGAATCTAAGTTTAATATATTCCCAAAATAAAATAATAGTTTTGGGACTATTATTTTTAGGGTATTTGTTGAGTCAACCCTAATGATGCCCACTTTTTTGCCCACCCACGAACCCACTTTGATTTTTAATCATGCGCATCGCTTTTGCCAATAACTTTTTTCATATGTCATAGCCACATATTTGCGGCTGATGAACTTACCCACCTCCATTTCCACACCCACCCATGGTGCCCCCTGGAACTTACTTTTTGCGAAAAGCCTTGGCTGCTGCGATGGTGGCATAGGCGGCCATCTCCCGGCGTTCCGAGTCCGTGGTGGGGGCATTGAAGCGGGCCAACATAGCTGCCGGATGGTTGTCCTGCAGGGTCTGGCCTTTAGCGGGATATTCCGAGGATTTCGAGGATTTGATTCAGGGTTAGGAATGAGTAGTAGTGACATAGGTACCCACCATTGCGCAACATCTCCGGCTGAATGCGACCGTATAGCTCGGCCATGGCATCGAGTCCCTGCCGCACACTCTGCTGCAAGGCCACATCCATCAGGGTGGGACGCCGCGAGCGTCCATTCCGCATCCCCTGGAATGCCGCCTTGGCCTCCAGTTCCGGGTGCAGCTCCTCCTCCTCCTCTTGGCCGTGCAGCGGGATCAGCGGACGGGGCAGCTCCTTGGTGGGCGGCTTGCCGATGACATTTTCCAAGTGCACCAGCAGGAGCAGCAATGCCACCAAAAGTGATGGCTGCAACATTCCAGCGGCGACTTCTGGAATGGTTTATTCGCTGTCAAGTTCAGTGCGACCAAAGGTGGCCCAAGGAATCCGTGGGAAGGCACAATGCTGTCAGTGGGTTCAGGACTATAAATTAATAGTTTTCTTAAGGGGACAAATTTGAATGGGGTTTTATGAGTTTAGGTTTTTGAAATTTTAAAAAAAGTCGTATTGTACCATTTTTTGGCTTATTTATACATAAAGAGGACATAATTTCAATCTTAGGAATCCTTAGGATAGTAAACTTGATGTAAATATTATTGGGTTCAAAACTATTTATTCTAAAACCATTATAACCTTGCTTATTTTCTAGAAGCGGACCTAATTTATTTTAAAAATTCATCATAACCTAGAGACAAGGGGTTGTAAAGCTTCACAAAATTGTATGAATTTGTATATTAAAATATGTTTAGGTTGCCATGACTTTGTAAAATAAATTATAAAATAAAGCAAGTGCTATACGATCTTAAACACCTTGACGATCCATACAAATTTGCTACATTGCTGTTGAGTCTCTATTCAAATTTTAATATTAATAATAATTTGAAACCCCTACTTTAATAAGAAGAACAGACTTTGTGGATATGTGTAAGCAGTTTTGACTTGGTGAATGCCTTAATTGGATGCCTATTGCCTGAGTCCCCATAAATCACAAATCGTTTAAATAATCTACCCCTTGGGTGTAAAAGTTGCAAAGAAAGAGTTTGGACTCGATAAGGGGCGAATTAAACATAATTATCGATAAAGTTACGTCGCTTTGGGTCGTCAGTATAGAGGCATAATTGCTGCTGTGGCTTCTTTCGTGATTCAGACGATGCGATTACATCAGCAACAGCAACTGTGAACATATAACATCAAAATAGGCAGGAAAGAAAAAATAGCAGTGAAAAACTTGCGATTATTTAATTTGGCCTTTTTTAAGCTGCCCACTGCTAATTACAATAATACAAAATTAACTTCAACTGCAACTTATTATCGCTTAACCATATTATTCTCTTTTTCTCTGCTTTTTTGTTGCTTTTTCTCTGTACTTTTTCTGCAGTCTTATTTATTTCATTTTGTTTTGGCCGAGTGATTTTAGCGCTTGTTGTTATTTAAATACGCTTTTTAGCCCAGAGTTGATTGACTTAATCAAGTGCTGAAGTCTTATTTTAGTTGAGTCATGCCAAAATTAAGAGGATTCATTTTTAAAAATATTATGTCACTAGTTGTTGATTAAAATTATGTTTGAGCAATAAAAAGATTAAGTTCTTGGAATTATTTTTGAGACAAGCGTATTAAAAGTTAATCACTTAATTTGCTCAAGTTTTCATTCTCTCTTTCATCGCCCCATGGTTTTTGTATTGCTTTTTTTTCAGGCTTACTTAGCTTGTTTTACTTTACTTATTTGGATGCAATGCGGAGTACTTTATATGCTTCAATGACCGCATAACAGGCGTCAAGATTGCCAGTGGTCTATGTAATAAATTTTTTATAGCGGGTAACTGCTACCTACAATTTATACACTGCCTTAGCACGTCCAATAATGTTAATGGACTGACCAGATGGGCAACAGTTGGAGGTGTTACAAAAAAAATGGGAAAGTTCTCGAGATAAACGAAAAATAAAAAGTTATCGCTATGTTTTGTACATATATACTTTTTTCGAACCAATATTTGTATGAAGACTTTAAAAAAAAACCCTTCTACTGGCACATATCTTGAAACAAAAATATTTTTATCAACATTTTCAGAATACCCCTATCCACTGGCACATAGTCACTACATTTAAGTTTCCAAAAGTTGTGCAACTAGGCCTAAGAGTTTTGCCTTGCATAAGGCGTTTTCCGCTTCCTAGTACAAGGGTCCACCGCTCCAAAACCACCTACATATAATAATAATAGCCGCCAGGAAATCGCGGGCTTACCTAGCTTAGAGAAATTTTACAGACCACCGCCTTTTGGCTGCTTTTGGCTGTAACTTCAAGACACGCTCACTTAGTCAACTGTGGCACTCCGGCCATTAATAATAATCAATTTGTTGGATGATCTTTTGCGCAAAAACGGAAATTGATTTACCCCAAGTGCGGTGCGCAATTTGTAGTTCGTAATTGCCGTGATTAACACCTGCCGCAATTAGCCGGGAACTTTCACGAGCGGTTCGTTTTTTGTAGTTCTCTGATTATTTTTATGGGTGTGTGGCAGCTCTTATTTCCCTGGGGACGACTCCTGGCAATGTTTTTTTTGTACTTTTCGGATCCGCCGCACAACACACACCGAAAAGAAACTTTTTCGCGTTTGTATCTGGGATCGTCGTAAACCGAACTAAATCGATTCTCACCTCACGGCTGCCATTAGAAGCCAAAGAAACACAGACGCCGAGCCGCAAAGCCCGAGACATGCCACAGCTTCACCAAAAAAAAAAAGAAGTAAAAAACCGACTCGGAGATAAAAAAAAAGTGAAAAAGCACCATCGCCAAGACCAAAAGTCTTCCAGGCAAGCGACCAGTTCTCCGCTGGCTTTCATTCACTGCCCGCGCAGTAGCAGTTTTTTACCAGCACCCCGCCCCATCATCATCATCAGCCCCAAGAGCTTCTACTTTTAAATATTTATTATTTATTTTCAACTGGCTGGCGCTTATCGTCGTCGCCTCTTTCCGTATTCAAATCGAAGCGAAAGAGATAAAATGCCTTGCGGCTGCATAAAGTTCCCATTAAAGCAGAAACATAAGAAATGTCTCACTATGCGCCGATCGCCATTCATCCGCTCCACTGTCCACTGGCCACTCCGCTGAGAAAGACCATTCAGATTGGGGCGTCCAACCAGCTCCACATCCACATCCACATCCACATCCACATCCACGTCAATCCATCGCCGCAGCCGGTTCATCAAAAGACGCCCAGCTGGATGCTTTGCTTAGCGGACCGCTTCCCCTTCCACGTTCGCTTATCGCCCGCCGCCATCGAACTGCTTTCAATTAGAAGAGAAAGTTCTTGCCACAAGCGCATGCAAGAAAAAGTGAAAAAAGCACACTCGACAAAATTCAAAAAAGAAAAAAATACAAATAATCAACAAAGAAATGTTGTTACCGGAGGGGGCGCGCAAGAGATGCTTTTCCTCTTGGCCACATTGGGATCGGAGGGCAGCCATAAAAATTGCACCTCATAAAGTAGGCAGTTGATATATCACCCCGTCAAGTGACAACAGCAATAACAATCGCAATGAGATGGAAATCGAGCAGAATTATACCTAGCTGGACTGAACGGAACTCGACAAAAAGCAGAATATGCATAGAAAACAAATGACATCAGCAATGCAAAATGTCTTAAAATAGAAATGGAAATAGAAATAGTGCCGTTGGCAAAGAGTTTTTACATCGATAGTCGAGTGTCTCGAGGGACTACACCTATATAGATCATAGTACACCAAGGAAGAAAGGTATATAAGTTAAGTAAGAAAGTTCTATGATATGGGAATATCTTGTCAGACGTTGATATTTAACTTAACAGAGAACAGTATTCACTATCAGATCTGAAAAAATATTTCATACTCTTAACTAGGCCTATTTTCTTAATCTTATTAGCTCAAAACTTTTTCAAACGGTTGAACATTTGTAAGAGCTTTTTGTTTGGATGAGGACGTCTCTGAAATTAGAAAGAAAACATATATGCGTGGGCATTCAAAGAGTCCGATAAATATTGCTTTTTATTTTTTAAACTTCCTGGATATCTAAATTATACTTTAAATCATAAAAAGCCTTAACCGTAATATGTATAGAACCACTATAAATATTATATTCTTATTATTCGAAATAATATAAGGTTGTTTATTTCTTCGACTGAAAGGTAAAAATTCCAAAGTGGTTACTCATGAGTGTAAAATTCCCCTCGTGCTTTGGAATAATGCCCGGATTATCGTCGCTCTTAGCTGCACTTACAAGTAATGTTATCAGATCCGAATCGGTGATGAAATCGGTCGAGAAGCCGAGTAAGCGGCAGAGTTGGATCATCACCACATCACCAACTGCGTCGCAGCTGCTGCAATTGGCAAGGGACAAAGTCAAAGGTAAGCGGCAATGAGGTATAATGCAGTCGCCCAGAAGAGGAGAGCACTCTAAATGGGCTCAATTAGCATTTCCATTTCCATTTCCATACCGCGACTGAATAATCTTTCACTGGTGGGCGTTGCATTACGTATACGCCTCGTAAATTAAGTATACGTAAGCAAATGTATTTGCTTGACAAGAGCCACGCACTTGGTCAATTGGATTCAATTGAACTGTGAGCGCCCTCCAAATAGCGGATAAGAATGAAAATGAGAGAGGAAGTAGACAAAGCCGAATGCCAAATACTCTGAAGATATTGTAACTATGAAAGCTATAGGAAAATGTCTTTGGATTTTCATGAAATAAAATGGGCAGTAAAATATAGAGCATTATAGTTCTTATATCATACCAATTTCCTGTAAGCCAGATACATTCTATTGACAATAAAGTGGTTTAGTTATTGGAAATATTATCAATATAATAACAATAATATTTATTGTTTTGATTTGATTTTCAGTAAAAATATAATACCGATACAAAATAAAAAAACTTTCCTATAAATAAAACTTTTTTTATTGGCAATAAAATGGTATAGATCTCGGAAATATTATCAATATAAAAGAAATAATATTTACTTTAAAGGGTTGGTACTGTCTAGTACCCTATAAAAACGTAATATAAACCCAAAACAGCTCCGACTTTGATCCGCTAAGCGGCGACGTCCCTCGAGGGTGTGGCGAGGGGGCGGCGTGGGCGGCAAGTGGATCCGAAATGGAACGCTTGGGTCCGCCGATGACGACAGCGGAGTGCCGGGCAGAGACTCTTTCCAAGCGATACCTATGTGTGTACTATACAAGACCGAGACTGGGTCACTGTTACGAGCGTAAGAACCAGCGAGTGTTCTCCGCTCACGCACACACAGAGACCCGCGGAGCCGCGGACCCGGAGTGCTTCATAATTAGAAGAGAGAGAGGGAGGGAGGGCGATAAAGAGTGCGAGACGATGGCAGAATACGAAAAGAATCGCTGGAACAACAATATAATACACGAGGTGGCCTGTGGCGCTGCCTTCTGGCCGGAGACTTCGCTTTCGTTTCGCATATTTTACGTTTCCCCCTTGCTTTATTGTAATTTATAATTTATTTGAATGTTGTTTTTTCTCTCCCTCTCATTTCTTACTTTCACACGCAGACGGCCGGCGAAGAAAAGGGTTTGCCCCCGCCCCCACACACACAATCTGCAGTCCATTGTCGGAGTAATTGAAATCGCCAATCTGTCGAGACCCCGAAGTTTTCGTTTTCAGTTTATTAAAAGTTCGATTTTTATTCGCCTTTGCTGGGATTAGCTCTATAAATAGATGTAGATGTACGGGTAGACATACATTTTAATATTATTTTATAGGTATAATAAATATATTGTTGATGCTCCGCTCTCAAAACTAAATTCTCTCTCGAAACATTTGCCATTTGCAGCACTCCAATTGAGTTCCCATTAATGCGGTTCCATGTGTATCGCTTCCATTTTTAGTACAAATCACTTGAGCAAACACCATACCATTTGGAGGAAGAACTTTAAGTTTAGTTTTTCATTTCATTTCGTTTCGTTTCGGTTTCTTCTCCCCACGCGGCACATACAATATGATTATTAAGAGTAGTAACAGTAGTATGGGCATTAAAGATTACTCATATGTGTAGTTATGTTTATATGGTTTATAATGGTGAGGGGGTGTGTATAGGTATAGTGGGCTACGTGCCTTGCGTTTCGAGCTGCTGGTAGCACCTGGAAGTCTCCAGACTCGCAGCCCAAAAATCGCAGAGCGCGTGAACAACAAAACAAAATTAAACAACATTGTAAAATGAGTGAGTGTATGCGTGTGCACTTACAAAATAAAACAAACTTATAACTAGGCGTGTTTGTGTGTGTGTTTGTGTATAGCTAAAGTATTGCACTATGTAGTATATGTATAAATATATGTAATAAACAATTTACATTGAATTTTAGAGTTATGCTGAAGCTAACAGGAGATAGAGAGAGTTAGAGATGGTGTGGCAGACCAAAAAAAAGTATATAAATATGTGATGTACTTTGTTTTTTTTTTTGTTTTTTGGATAGTTTTTGTTGAGAAGGAATGTCGTTACACAGATTGCCCCCTGTCCCCTGCCAACACTTGAAGCCTCTAACGTGATCCGGGGATCGCCCATTTGGGCTATCAGTACCCAAAGGATTCGGGCTATTTGGATTACCCAGAGAATCTCGGGAGTTCCACGAATTCATTACGATTAAATTCAATCACCTAGATCCTTAGACTTGCGTGAGTTCCTTATGTTTTTAAACGAATCACCTGGATCTTTGGAATTATCCATCTCGAATTCTTTGTGATCCAATCGGATCTCTGGAGTTCCGCGAATTCTTTATGTTTAATCCAAATATCCGTGTCATCCTCCTTCCGATCAGCCAGAGATCCCCCGCCGACAACCCACAGCACAGCACTCGACCGCTCCAGCGGCCGTTCGTCCCGCCCCCATTTGGGCCGCCCCTTGGACCGCCCCCGCCACCGCGCTCAGTTGCGCCGCTCGCCCGCCCGTGTCGCCTGCCGCTGCTGCTGCTGCTGCTGCTGCTCCTTGTCGCGCAGCTCCTTGATGGCGCCCACCGTGCCGAACATCACCTTGGCCGTCAGTTGTGCCCGCGGCGGGCCGGAGGAGGACTTGCCGCTGGTGGCCGCCTCGCGGTCCAAGGAGGCGTTCGCATTGGCGTAGGCGTTCGTGTAGGAGACGTAGTTGTTGTTGAGGTCGCGACCGCAGCTGCACTGATGCGACATGTTGCACGTGTGTGATGTGTGATGTGTGCTTGTGTTCGTGATGTGGTCGCTAGTGGGTGGTGTGGTCCAGTTCCAGGCGGCTCTTTATATTCGGCGATATGTTCAACGGTATTCGGCGTGGCGTGTGGAGCAGTTGATCCGCTTGCGGTTGTTTGCCAATTGATCGCGCCTCGCAGTCGCTCACACTTTCACAGACTCACTAGAACTAATTTCGAAAAGCTGTGGTGTTGTTTTTGTGGCCAGGCCTCAGACGGCAGAGGCAGCGGCAGCGACGCCGGCGTCGGCAGAGCGAGAGCTGGCAAACAAGAGAGCGCTGCGATCAGCAGCTGTTGAGAGAGAGCTTGCTGCCGATGGCTCTGCCGACGACGCTGCTGCAGCGAGTTTGCTGCAGTGAAATGATAAATTTCTCTACACGGAGAGAAAATATGCAATCAAATAACGAATTTATATATGAAAGGAATACTAGATAATGAAGATGCAAAGGTCGATTGTAAACAAACACGAATGTTTAGACTTTATCGTATACATTTTTTAAAGCATACTTTTCAGTTCGATAAAATTTTAAATAATCTACTAAGGGAAATGAAGTTTTTGGGGCTTTTGAGTTAGCAAATTTATTGAGCCAGTATCAACAATTTGATCTATAAATAATTATAAATAAAATATTTTAACTATATCTATGTTATCTTATGACTGTCTTATTCGAATTGCAGAAAATCAAGAACATAGAGCCTCTCCAAACCCTGCTTAAAGTAATCAAATAAAAGATCTTACCTAAATTTCGCTCAGTGTTCCCTTTGCAGCTGATCGTGGCTCTCTGCGCACTCGCTGCCTCTGCCGCAGTCGCAGTCGCTGCTCTTGTGAGAGCTTTCTTGATTGCAGCGAAGAGTGTTGTTGTGTTGTTTCTAATGCCCTCCCCCCGAAACACCCCGCCCACCCCCTCTCAAATTGACGACGCTGCGCTTGTGTAATCTTTACGTCGTCTTTGTGTGTATTTCTTTATTTTTGTCTTATTTCTCTTTCAGTGGAGCGTTGTTTTTGTTGTTGTAGTTTTACTCATAACAATTTGCGAATTCCACAGGCACGCTCCCAACAAAAACAACAACAAAATCAGCAGCGGCAGCAAGTGAAAATCACTAAGCAATGCAGCGACTCACCTGTTTATTGTTGTTGCTGGCATTCATTAAGTTTCATTCACCTTTTGCAGCAGACTTTATATTGTAGTTTGTTTGTTTGCTTAGCTCTTTTTTTGTTTTTTGGTTGTTGGTCATGCTTTTACATAATTGCTGAGTGTGAGTGCCCAAAAGCATTAAAGACCCGAAGAAAATGCCTTTCTAACAGCCTGAACCTGACCCCAAAAGAACCAACAACAGAATATCCAACTGGAGAGAGAGCGAAGAAAGAGCAAAAAAGAGACAAACAAACGCATTCGCTTTCGATCGATCGTCACTTTCCTCAGCCAGAAGCAGAAGAAGAAGAGGCAGCAGCAGAAGACTCGTACTACCAGTTTTCTCCAAGAACCCAAAAGTCACGGTGACCCATATAACATATAACACCGCGGTCGCTGCTGACGTCAGCAGAGCGGGAGAGAGTACAGAACAAACGATCACGAGCGAGAGCGAGGGATTGGAAAGGAAAGAGAAAGAGCGCAAGTGCTCTGATCGAAAAGAAAGCGAAAAAAGAAATTTCAATGCAGCGAAGCGTAGAATGGAGAACGTATGTTTGTGCTTGGAGTGCTAGCAAACAAACAAACACCAGCACACTCACACAATTGCAGGTGATCGTTTGCTCACCTACTTAAATATGTCGGAAAGTGTGTCATCGAGAAAGAGAGAGAGAGAGAGAGTAGAAGCTGCAGCGGAAGAGCGAGCAACATTCTTTGCCGACTTTACGACTCTTCCCGGCGTACTTACTTATATTTACGTATACGTATTGCAGAAACTTACATACGTACGCAAGTATGTGTGTGCAGGCAAGTGCCAACAGTTGTGGCTAAATTAATAGTGCTAGTCAGAATGTTTCCAAAAATAACCGATAACACAATGCTACTAAAAAACAAAGGCTGAGGTTGCTTCTGGTTCTGAATACCATTTACGACCTTCCACCCATTCAAAGATAGGAAAACTTATTAAACTTGAAAGTTATTATAAGCCTTTTCTTACCAAAATAAAAATGTTTTCTAAATTATACGTGATTCTAAAAACTTGGTAATAATAAACAAAGGAAACAAGTTTAAAATATTGTAAAGAAAGTTGTTAAACACATTATGGGGTATTTTATTTTATATTATTATCTATTTTTATTCAATTTAAGTAAAAATGTGTAACTTATTTCTTTCTTAGTTACATATATACAAGCTATGTCTAAGATATCACAATTTTAATGACTAATGACCATTTCTAAAATGATGATATTCTAATTCGTGGTTCTTTTTAGGAAATGGTAGTATTTTTGTTATATCCCTAAATGTTCTAGGCTTTTTTAATAACTAAGAGGTTTACCACATTTGTGGGCAAGCATGGGCAGCATCCAGATGCGATTTTGGCCATCTGCATGCCACCCACTTCCCGCCTGAGATCTGATTCTCGAGTACGCATCTGGCCAAAAGACGTGTCTCGCTCGTCTGGGCCGTAAATCTTCTCAGCTTTCGACTCTGCCGGTCGTCGGTGCCCTCTGGCCGCCTCCTAATTATAAATGCATATTTATGCTGCCTGTTAGTGGCTTCTACTTGCCGCTGCCATTGTTGTTGGCCAGGTTGCTGATATCTGACGCCACATAAGTTCATCTGGATCTCAAGTGCACATTGCACTGCGTTTTTCTCATGCGCAGAATCAATTAAAAGAGATGAAAAAACCCCAAACGAAAACTTGTTGTGGGAAAAATCTCCGAAAACCTGCATAAGAATCGTGATTTTCCATTTTTTTATTGTTGTTTTGGTTATATTTTTTTTTTTCGTTGGTCTAACAACTACAAAAATGTTTTCTTTGGTTATTTTTATGTTTTCGCTTATGCATTTTTTCGGTGGGAAGTTAGTATCTCTCTGTGTGTTGGGTAGGTGTGGGCTAAACTGGTTGGGAGCCTCGTTTTTTGGTTTTTATACCATTTTTTTTTGGCCCGGCCAACTGCAGGTTTAATTTTGTGTCTTTGTTTTGCCTTATTTTGCCTACCGCCTGCCAGCGATGATGATTTATCGCTGAACTTGTCTTCTGGAAAAGTGGACAGAAACCGAATCGAGTCGCATATTCATATCCTCCTCCTTTTGGCCATATGTGCAGGCCAGATGCCGAATACCCAAATGAGCTGCTTGGACTGTGATTAGACCGCTGGGAAATTTATTAACCTGTTCCGGTGCGATGACGCGGCAGTGTCAGGCCATCGAGATTGGCCCCGGCCACGACACGCTTTGGCCATGTTTTGATGTTGCGAGCCATGTCATTAGGCCCTGTTATCAGCCTGATTTACGATCGATGGCCCGTGGTGAGTATGAAAAGCACGCGTGCAACCAAATAGCCGAAATCGTCAAATCCACATAGCAATTTACCTTGACGTCCCCGGCAATTGCAGCTGCAGTTATTGGCCAGGGTATCGCGATGATGCCGATGCCGATGGCTTTTCAGGAACCTAATGCCCGTCTAATGACGACTGACGTCATGGACACAATTAGCCGCCATTTTACCCAGAAAAGCCATAAAAACGTATAAACTACTAGGACAAATTGTAATTGCGCCACAAATCTCAATGCAATTTCGGTGAGTTCCCTCGAGTTCCCGCTGTGCTCTTAGCGTTGCGTATACGTCCCGTGCACCCCAAACATTTTTAGCCATTGGCCACAAATCGATGTATTTATTTGCTCAATATTTTCCAATTAGCCAGCGATTTTTGCTTTTATTCGTAATTAAACTATTTACAACTAAGCATCGTCTCAGCGGGATTTCCTTGGGTAATGGTTATTTCCCAGTGCTGTTCGTTCTACGTCTGGGTAATTGCCAGGAATGCTTTGAAAACGTATTGGAGTAACGTAGCAGATTGATTGGAAACATGTCCAAAATGCCAGGAATCGAATGGGGAATAGGAAAAACCAAGTATATTAAAAAATATAGAAGGTTAGATAAAAGGGATGTAAGTCTTTGAAATTTTCTAGTTCTGAACTCAAAACCCCGTAATGCATAAGTTATTCTTACTTATTCCCGCTCTTTCTTCCACCTTAAAGCAAGTCCTGGTGATATCGACAAAGTACCTCGAATCGGTCTTAAGCAGGCATTTGTAGCCCGCAAAGAAATCGGAGTCCAGAGCAGGACAAATGTTAAATGTTATGCCTTCTGGCGCGAGGGCGGCGTTGTGAAATAGTTGCTGGCATTCCGCATAAAACTCCCTGACGTTTCGCTTTTGAAATGTTACAGCCAAAGAAGGGGGTTATCGGGATAAGGCCGGGGTTGCATGTCATTTGAGTTGTCAGTTGTGTGCCAAGGATTCCCCACAAAGAAGGGCCGAAGGCGCTGTAAAACAAATGTTCTGCATTTGAGTAATGCGCACCCAGTCAGCTGGCGGTTTTCCACTGAATTGAGTACTGGCTTGAAGGTATTCCGTGGGAGTATGTGCGACCTACCTACCTAATGAACCACCATCATCGCAACATCGCAATTCATCATACTTGCGTACTTAGCATACTGGGATGCATCCTCGGTGCATTCTCGAATTACAGATTTCCTCACCTTCTCGGCTTCAGTTTCACTATCCTCGAGGATGGGCTTCTTGGCTTTTCCGGAAAAGCCGCATGGCCACGGCCACTTGTTACATTCTTGGCGGGGATGGGAAACCCCCCAAAACGACCCAAATGCCACCCCCCGGGGGTGGTGAGAATCCCGGCAGAACTCACCACACATTGTCGTCACTTCTGGCGGCTGTCGTGTGGGTGGTTCGTTGATAAGGGCGCGCAAAACGCTCATATAAGAGGCCGAGCGCCATCGGATGCGGATTCAAAACATAACCGACATCTGATCTGTCGACGTGCAACAGGAGCAGCAGCCGAACCACTCCGCGGACTCCCAGACAGCCAAGTGCACCGCGTGTCCTGTTTCTGAATTCTAGAGTGTCATTCCCCGAATCGATCCTGCGAAAGTCGCATCGCGGTTCTTTTACAATCCGGTCTGTGAGTTTCCCAGCGGCTTTTGGATTTCGCTGTAAGTTGTGAATTAAGTAAAACAGTTGATGTATTTATAATATCATATTAATATGTTATGTAAGTGAAGATTTGAATAGGTTGGTAGCCCTTTTGAAAGAATTCTAGAGTGCATTTCGAAATATATAATAATATTATGCCACTTATAAGGCTTGTCATTGAATTCGGGCGGAATTCCTGTTTCTATCAACTTAAATTCTACCACAATTCAACTATTAGTTAATTCCGTGGTACCCCAAACAGTTTAATTTATTTACTCACAACAAATTCAAGTGTCTTTTTAGAAAAAATTTTGTTTCCCAAATGACAATAAAATGTCTTTAAAATTATGAATCTCAAGCTTAGAGATTCTAGTCACGCTTGTCAAGAAAAACCGTATTTTCTGGATTAAGAAAACTAATAAAACATAAATGAAATTGTTCTTTCTATCTTTCAATATTTAAAATTGCATACATCAGTAGATTGTTTTTAAATATTTACCATATGAATCACTTTAGAGGAAAAACATGAGTGACTTCTGTACCTACGCCAACATTTTTATAAAACATTTCTTCTAAGAAATAATATTTCTACAAATACAATTCCCCTAACAACCCGCGAATGAATACTTTCGCATTCCAAAAAAAACCCCAAACTCAATCAGCACATTTGCCCCAAAAAGTATGCAAAAGAACTCAATGCAATTTGTACTCGTTTTTGATCTAAGCAAAACCCTCGAATTCAATTCGTTTTCAATCGCTTAGCGAGAAGACAAAAACCCAATTTGATTATATAAAACGCCTCTGGCAACAATTGACATATGGCAACAGAGTCAGCATCAACAAATCTCAGGGAATCGCATAGATGGTGCTAGAGGACAAAGGACAAGCCTCAATCAAATTGTAATTAAATAAATAACAAGACGCCCGAGAGGAAAAAATAAAAGAAATGCAGGGCAGGGCGGAAAAAAATGGGATCACACATAGAGAATACCCAAAAGCCAAGGACGAGAATATTAAATAAACAAATCGGAGGACAATTGTTGATTGATGTTGGGGCAAGTTATGGGCTTCCCAGGATGGGGATTGCGACTGGGGATGATGATGATGATTCGCCGCTCCAGGGTCAGGGTGTATGTTTACTTGCACAATTGATACACATGTCAAATTAAAGAAAAACATGGAAGTGGGGGGACCAGGACCCAAAGAGAACAAGGCTCCGGCACATTTAAAAACAAAACAAACGGGGGCATCCATGGGATGGGATACAATGAGGTTCTACCTTTTTATTGCCTAACCGCCATAAATTGGCGCAAAGAAGTTAGCCACTTCATTACCTGAACGTAACTTAATTAGGCGGACTTAGAGGGTAAAGGTGAAAACATAGGGGGTCTTGCCCCTGGGCGGGCTTTCAATTTAAAAAAGCGTTTCAATTGCACACAGCTAATTTTTCGCTCATTTGAAGATTCAACATTAGCTTTGGCATTATTTTCCCCACCTGAGGGATCTGTCCGTCGTAATTTGCCGCATCAGCTGAAATTGCTTTGACTCCAGCTCCCTGGTAATGCTGAAAATTTGCTTATATCCCTTTGGATTCTGTTGCTGTTGCGATGGTCTTCGCTTCGGCAGTTGGGAAACTTTTCCAACTTTCAAACTCAATTAGACCGGGATAGAAGACGACGGACGGTCCTTCTTTGAATTTCCGTTGCACTTTTCGCTTGGCGGTCAAAACTAATCGCCGCTGCGGATATGAGAAAAGGCCAGCGGACCGAAAGAGTTATGGCCAAAAGTGGCGTAAATTCATAAACAGATAATGCCTGAATCTCATTTGCGGCCAAGGGCGTTTTCAGTGCGTTTCGCCGCGACAAACGAGATTTTATTGCAGGAATGGAAATAATAGTGAAAGGTGTTGACACTTTTCACAAAACTTGTTTTGCCCCCCATCAGATTTACGATTGGTTCTCTGGGGGCTGCTCCTCGTTTTGTCGTCGCGCTGCGGTTGATAAAGTCTAACAAATGTGACGATTTTCCGCCTATTATCTCGTGGCCATTGCCTTTCGCAGTGCGGCAGTCATTGCTTTTATTGTCCTGCGTGGAAAATGCACAGCTGCCATCCATGGAGCCATAGCCATTGTAAATCAAACACGGGCGGTTTGGGGTCTGAGGTTGGGTGTTTGCTCCTCCACTGGCCTTTTGTGGTGTGTGGTGTCCCTGTTGGAACCTGTTGCATGATTTGTGGCCCTGTTGCACATGCACCCAGCGAATTTATGACTGTCAACGGTGCGTATGCGCGACATTTGGCCTCTAAGAGTGGGCCTCAATTAATTGATTTCCCCTGTATTTGCACATAATTATGAACGGCAGCGAGCCAAAGTTAGAGGCCTTTAAGCCGTTTTTGTAATGGAAAATTGTCACAAAGTTAATTTGCCTAGCCAAACAACAAGTTTTCCCGGGGCAGTGAATGTAGGGCTTAGCGCCTACGTGCCACGACTGTCAAGATTTCCGGCGGAAATGCAACCGCCACAATGCCAGGCACAAAAGCGTTGATGGCTGCGAATGACTGGCACTGGCACTGCCATTTGGCTAATGGAATCCTGCGAGCAGGACATTTCACCTCCAGTCTCCTTTAAATTTTGGGGTAATTGTTCTTGGCTAATTGTGGCATCTGCGGCGGAAATTAAGCCACTCCATTTCGCGGATCAAACTCAGCGTTTACGACCCGACCTGCAAGGCCAGCAGAAAACCCGTCGCGTCTGCTGCAATTCCAGTTGGCCAAAGGAGGGGAAGACCAAAGGACCAAAGACCAAGGACCTTCCGAATGACTGCTGGCGGCAGTGGCATCAAACTTTTGGCCACATTTTTTAGCGTTCTGCAGGCCATTTTTATTCGTTCGTTATTTTTGGTTGTGTTGACTGTTTGTTTGCCACTGTCATTTCTGCCATTTCTGGGCTTCTATTGCCCGGGCTGTCAACGCGTCGGCATTTGTTTGCCGTTGACATATTTCGTGTTCTGTGGAAATTCCTCGTCGATTGTTTGTTTCTTTATTTTGCATAAATATTCGTAAACGAAGGAACACACGGGCTCGCATTAGGGTGGGTTTTTTGGCGGGACTGAGAAGTGATAAGTTGACATACCTATACTATTCTATAATGCTTGTAGGTCCTAACCAATACTACTTATATACTTGTACTTCAGGGGTTATAATAGGTTATGGTTCTTGACTAACTTACACATTAATTTTTACTATAAACTATAGAACAAATATCACATTATCTCTCTTTATATATTAAGTTATCCATTTTAGTTTCTTTTTTCTTATATATATCTATTTTTTAACATACATATATATTTTTTTTATGGCTCTAAGTGTTTTCAAATTCCCCAGAATCCGTATGAGAAAGGCATTATTCTTTCAAATAAAAACCTAATATATTTTTTGGAATTTTTCGGAATATTTGAAATGTCTACTTTCCCACTCCTCAATATCCCTTATCACTAAACTGAGCCACCCTAATCCTGGGGCATCCATGTTCACGAAAGGCGACAACTGTCGCCGCAAAGTATGCAACGCTTTGACACACAGGGAATTGGGTAGCGAGCGCTTAAAATTCTATTCGTCGCCTGTTCACTTTGTCTTTTACACCCACTTCTTTGCAGCAGCGTCAGCCAGACGTGCCACATCCACATCACCCCAGCATAGCCATCGCCCCACCACAATGAACTCCCTTCATGCCCACCTCCTCCTCCTGGCCGTTTGCTGCGTCGGCTACATCGCCAGCTCCCCGGTAATTGGCCAGGATCAGCGTGGTCCAGTGGCCGGTGATAGCGATGCCGACGTCCTGCTGGCCGCCGACGAGATGGGTGACAACGGAGGCGACAACATCGACAAGCGGGTGGAGCGGTACGCCTTCGGTCTGGGTCGTCGGGCCTACATGTACACAAACGGGGGACCGGGCATGAAGCGCCTGCCGGTCTACAACTTTGGTCTGGGCAAGAGGTCTCGTCCCTACTCCTTCGGACTGGGCAAGCGCGCCGACTACGACTACGATCAGGATAATGAGGTTGACTACAGAGTGCCGCCAGCGAACTACTTGGCAGCCGAGCGTGGTGGTGAGTACACTTATCCTATAAAACACATACATATATTATATATCCTTTTAATCCTTGGAACTTCAGTGCGACCTGGCCGACAGAACAAGCGGACGACGCGCCCGCAACCCTTCAATTTTGGCCTAGGCCGACGTTAAGTTAATCCGGGCCTAATCCTCCCCGAATGACGCACTAATCCAAATCCAGCCGTGCGCCATTCGTCAGGGGCCCATCCTAATCCTACCTAAAATTATCAAAGAAGTACTTGCAAAAAAAGCTCTCAGAATCTTCTCCACACTTAAATCATATTCAGGAGCAAACTAGATGTCTTTGAATCCAACCGATCCCTTTGCACGCCCCTCGTCCCTTAAATATTTATATTAAATCGCTAGAGCAAAATGTAATTATTTTTAGTTTTTAAATCGAGACGTTTAACGGCAGCCTCAAATCGACATAAAACTGCATAAAAAGACAAAAAAAAAACGAAGACAGTATGAGAATGAAACTGGCGTGTGCAATTATCAAGGAAGAATACATCAAATGTTATACGAATCTATTATATATGCATATTCAATCCAATTTACAGTACTCCAAATATGTATGTACATTTTAAAGGGGCATTAATTAATATATACACGCGGATTTAAACTTATATACTTGGGGCAATCTCTCTCAAAAGGAGCGACACGAGTGGCATTCGTTGTGGTCGCAATCGGAGGAGCACGAATACCGGGCAAACCACTGCATACTAATATCGATGTAACTAGGTGTTTGACAAAGTGATTACTGACATAACTATATGATTACAAATATGTAATTGATTTGTGAATACTTGCATACCTACCCAAATAAACATAGGCGCAGCAACACTGCGCAGGCAAATCTAGTTTAACCTGACTTTCAATTGGCTTCTTTATTTCTTAGCCCAGTTTGTGGTTCGACATAAAAACAATAAACTTAGTTTCGCTACTTAACTATTAGATACAATATTCGTTTGCAGCATGTACATTTTAACTTATCTTAAGTTTACTTAATTTATGGTCGATTGTCTCAGTAAAACATACTCGATCTAACAATTTATCTTTATATTATTAAACACAACACAGAAACGTTTATAACATTTAACATTTAGCAGTAAATACTAATCTAATCTAAGCTAAAACATGTCGATCTGTAGCTTGCACAGGATGGTGTCGAAGGCGTAAACGGACGAGATGAACGTGTAGGGACTGTAGCGGATGATACCGAAATCTGGCTCCAGGCTGGGCAGGGAGCACGGTGTGAAGTTCATCTTCTGGGTCTGATAACGTCCGGTTGTCATGGGCGGGGGCTTGCGGGCATTCTGCTTCATCTTCTCCTTGCGGGCAACCAGCTTCTTGGTTTCACGCACCATGTATATGGCCTCCGAGTTGGTCATGTAGTCGTGAATGATCTGCAAATTAAAGGGGTAAAATGTTATCATATATCCTACAACCCTGATCCTTTCCTCAGTCTCTATACCTTTCGCTTCTTGGGACAGTGGGCGAATACCCAAATGAGGGTGCACAGCGTGTTGAATATCTCACTGTCCTTGTCGCACCAGCGTAACAACATCTGGGCAATGGTCACCAAACCTCCCTCCTGGAATGTGTTCACCGTGGTGCTGTTGTAGCGGGCCAAATTTAGGATGATCCGGCTGCAGCGCTCGATAAGCTGCTTATCCACCTCTGAGCGAATGGCCTGAGCCATGATCCCATAGCAAAACGTGGACATAAACTCCGAGCACCACATCAAAAGGTGTGGCACAGTGCGCGACAGACGATCTGCGTGGATTATAAGATGCGATTAATTAAGTCATTAGCTGGCTAGAATACGGCTTAAAAGATACTCACCCAAACGACTCAGGACAGCTAGGGCATCCGATGCAATAAAGCGTCCTCGCAGAAATCGTACTGCCTCCTGGACTTTGCAGCGCACTGAGTTAACCGCTGTTGCCTCCTGCCGCAGCTGGACAATGCGCTGTCGGATGGCCAAAAGACCCTGGTGCCTCTGGCGTCGACGGGTTTGATAGCCTCGCCAGTATCTCTGTATTACCTTGGCGGCGCGCTTTTGGCGGATTAGATCCATCATCTCAGGCGTCATTAGGGCCTGGAAACGTTTGCGAGCCATAAAGCCACGGGCATGGGCCTGGAAGTCCGGAACGGAGCGACGGAGCAGTTGGAAACAGTTGCGTTGCTCCACCATAAGTCGTTTTCCCCGGAACTTTTGCTGCAGATGAATGGCAAGAGCACGCACCTGGACAAACTCGTGGCGCGCCTGCTTCATGCTTTGATTAGCACGGAATCTGCGCTGCACTAGGATGGCAGCGAACTGGATTAGCTGGTAATCCTGTCGTGCCTTAAGCATGGCACAACGGGCACGGAATCTGCGTTGCAGCACCAGCGCAGCATTCCTTTTCATTTCGAACGCCCTGCGTTGCTCTCGCATCAGCAGAGTGGATCTTATAAATGACTGCATTAATCGCACCTTGCGAATGGTATCCAGGAAGATCTGCCGCTGGCGACGAGCCTGCACTGTGGCCCGCCACTTGCGCTGAATGCTCAATGAACTGAGCCGAATCCTACGATAGCCCGACCTAAGGGCCCGCATTTCTCGCACACTGCGCCACCATTTCTGAATGCGGATGATGGCCTGGCGATGCTTTTGGTAAACTCCCATCTGGTTCCTCATTTCCAACTTGCCGCGGTATCTACGCTGCACTTTGATGATGGCTTCCCTTTGCTTTTGGTATAGGGCAACCTGCTTCTGCATCTCCTTCTTCGCTCTATAGCGGGTTTGAATGGTAATAGCTGCCTGTTTGAGCTGGGTATAGGTCTTGAGTTGCTTTTTCATGGCCAGACGAGCTCGGTACCGTCGCTGCAATGTGATAGTAGCTTGGCGTAGCTCCAGAAAACTGCTTCGCTCTCGTTTCCTAAGAAGATGCCCCCGCCAATGCATCTGCAGACAGATCACCGCTGCCTGGGTGCCGCGGTACTTGGCTCGCATGAACCTCATGGACTTGTGGGCATGGAACCTGCGTTGCAGCTTGATGGTCATCTCGCGTAGATGCAGATATTCCTGGCGCTCCTTTCGCATCTGCAGCAGAGCTCGCCGACGCCGCTGGACCACCAAAGCAGCCTTTTTCAGTTGCGTGAACTCGGCTCTTTGTTTTTTCATTTGACATTTGGCCCGGTACTTGGTTTGGATATATCTGGCGGTGGATTGCAACTGTAGGTAGTTCTTTCTTTCCCGCCGCATTTGCAAAGTGGCTCGCCACCGCCTCTGGACATTGATGATGCACTGGCGGGCTCTCAGGTAAGCTTTGCGATCCTCGATCATCTTTCGAAGCAGACGATAGCGTTTTTGGATGAGTATGGCGGAGTCACGAATCTGAAGATACTTCTTTCTCTCTTCGCGCATTTTCCAGGTGGCCCTTAGGCGCTGTTGCAAGCAGATTGCACTCTTCCGGAGAGCTTGGTAGTTATTGCGTTCGATTCTCATCTTGAGTGTGGCCCTCCTCTGAGTCTGGACTTTAAGGACATTGGAGCGAAGAGACAAATAGTCTGCTCTATGCTTTCTCATCGCCAGCTGAGCTCGCCAGCGTTGTTGCATATTAATGGTGGCCTGTTTTAGCTGCAGGAACTCCTTTCTCTGTTTCATCATACTCCACTTGCCTCTCATCCTGCGCTGGACAAAGATGATTAGCTCCCTCTGCCGCAAGAACTTTTGGCGCTGAGATTTTCCCAACTGATGGCTTCGCCACTGCATTTGGATGTAGCTGGCAGCTGCTTGTTGCTTTTGGGATCGCTGCAATCGGGCTGTAGCTGCCGCCGCCAATAGCTTCTTGGCGAAGAGCCGGCGTCGCCAGATAAGCTGTAGGAAGATGGCGGCCTGGCGGAGCTGGAGAAACTGCCTACGGCATTGCCTTCCCATTTGTTGGGCCCGCCACCAGCGCTGGATGGTGACGATGCTGTGATAGCTATGGTACAGCTGCTTTTGCGCCAAGTAGCGTCGCGTGAACTTCTGTAGGATTATGGCGGCCTGGGTGCGTTCCGCCTTGAACAGCTTGGCGTACTTCCTCATCTGATGGCCTCGGAACACGGCCTGAATGACAGTGGCAGCGCGGTGACGACGCATCAGCTCTTTATGGCGAATGCGCCGCTGGATGACCACATGAAGCCACCGACGACGCCACCACTTCTGCAGCACCGTGGCCGCTGCATGGAACTTGGGCGAGCGGAACTTGTAGATAATCTGCCAGAGCAGCGAAAGCGTTTTCTCGCGATGTCCGTCCACGATGTCCGGGGCTGAGATGTCTCCACCCAGCTGGAAGTTGGCCTCGCTCAGGGCTCCCAGAGCCAGTTTAACATTGAAGATCCGCTGGAGTCGGGAGATGGCTGGCACCCTCAGCTGCCGTGTAAGATCATCGCGCAGGAGAATGACTTCCATGACGCGGGTTAGCCTCACTCCATCTCGTAAATCCACAGCCAGGTTGTTGAAGGCATAGTCGAACTCGTCCAAAAAAGACTGTTTGTGCTGCAGGACGTAGCCCAGGCGACGCAACTCCCGCGTGATATCCCCAATGTTGGCCAGCAGTTCCGAGGAAAAGCGCAGCAGGATGTCCCTGGTCTCCTTGTGCGGCGACTTCTTAACGAACAGACAGGGATTGTGTTTCATGATTCGCTTCTGCTTGGCCTGGTCGAGGAAGAGCAGCAGGAAGAGGATCTTCTGCAGCGAATGCTTCTTGATGGTCTCCGCGTACTCCTCGGTGAGAGTGTAGGCCTTGCTGTACCTCTGCTCCTCGTACTTGTTCCGGAACAAGCGATTGAGGATAAAGGTGCTCAGGCCCACAATGTCTCGATTGGACTGCATCTGGATCTTCTCTCCGAAGACCACTTCCAGTCCAAGGCGCAGCCAAAGCGGATTGAAGCAAAGTAGCAGCTCCAGGATGGTGCGCTGCATGACAACGTCCAGGTGGAGATTGCGGTCACTGCGGATGCGCAGCGCTTGTTTGTTCACATACACGGCCACCTTGGAGCAGGGTAGGCGCATCTGCTCGCTAAAGAAAAGATCGACAGCTGCCCGACGCAGCGTCTCCAGGCGATACTTCGTGAGGTAGTTCATGGACTGCTCCTCCTTGGTTGGAGCCACCACCAGCTCCTTGTTGCGCACCTCGTTGAAAAGCTTTCCCACGTCTATCTTGCTATTTGAGTCCGCATCCAGGTCGGCGGGTATAGAGACCAGGGCATTCAGCCACTTCTTAAAGTCTGCCTGATGGCGGTCCACTGCCTGCTCGTCCAGATACATGGTAGAGGCCAGAAAGGGATCTGTTGTGGTGGTGGCGGCAAACGGATCCGGGTTGATGTATGTCTGCATATACAGCTCAGAGTCGTAGAGCTTGACAGGGGCCTGAACCTTTCGTGGTGTGGTGGTCTTCTTCAAAAGCGACATGGTCTGCGCCAGCTTAAATTTCTTCTGGGTGGGTGGCCAGGCGTGAGCACTACTGCTCCGGGCGGATGCATTTGCGGGTGCAGCACTTCTCTGCAGAGTGAAGTCCTCTACCCGTTGCTTCTTGGGCGGGGAGATGGACAACGTCTCGTTGCGGTGCAAAGATTCGTTGCTAGGTGCATCCGAGAAGCTCAGCTCATGGGAGCGGCGCTTGTGAGCATTCTGGTTCTTAATCGGACTGCCCCGAATTGACTTACGGCCAACTTCGTGGAGATTAAAGCGACTCGACTGAGCGAGGATCTCGTTGTGATTGAACAGAAACTCCTGCTGGCCAATCAAACTAGCCTCGCTGCCAGAGGAACTATTTAAGTCTTTGCCCTTCATCTGGGGTTGCTGCTCCTGGTAGTACCGGTTCTGTTCGATGGACCGAATCTTCATTTCATTCAGATTTGGCATGGAACCTTGGATTGCAAACTTTGTTTGCGGCGATAGCAACGATAGATCCTTCATGGACTCCGAATACTTTCGCAGGGGTGAGCCCACCAGCTTGATGTCCCGCTTTAGGTCGTGCATGGCGCTCTTTGGTGGAGTCCTCGGTGGACTGGGCCCCTCCTCCTCGTGAATGCAGGCCAGGAATCTGGTTTGTGTGGCATGAACAATGGTGGTGGTTTTGTTGAGAGGCGTCTGCATTTGTCCATCGCTTCTGGAGCTGTCCAAGGTGTCCAGCGAAACGTTGGTATCGCAATGTTTCACATCAAAGGTTTTGTTTGTGGCCGGCTGATCTTCTAGATCATCTGGAGTGATTCGACGAGGTCGCATTTCAGTGGCACTTTGTTTTGCATTGCCCCCGAGTGTGGGTGTCGGCCAGGCGGCCAGATTGTCCGGCAAAATGCCAGCTGATCCCTTGCCACGGGTCTCGGTGAGCGGTGTAAATCTAAGATTGTCTATCACGTCCAGGAGGTTTCCCGGAGTCATGGGACTAAGGTTCTCCTTGAGGCTGCGTGGCTGTGGTGATATGTACACTGGCTCCTCCTTCGGCGGCTTGTAGACATTTTTCTCGGCCAGAGGAGCCTGGGCAGGAGGATGTGGACGGGCAGTGGGACGAGTGGGAGCAGAAGCTCGCCAGGGCTGTTTGGCGGAGGGAGGTGCTGCCGCAGACAGCCGCTTCTTTTGCTGCGCAGCAGCGGAGGTCACGCTCTTCATTGTTTTACCGGCTCCTGTCGGCGATTTCAGCTGCAGGGTCTTGCCGACGGTGGGAAATTTGCGCGGGTTCTTCAGGTAGAAAGGCATGAAGTACAAGCAGAAAAGGGTGAGTGGATGCTTAGGGTGGGAAATGCAGTTTATGACTTACCTTGACGGGCTGGTTGCTCTTGGACTTGAGTATGATCATCACCTCCTTGCGAAAGTTGCGGTTGTCAATCAGCTGCAGCGTCTCCTTGCAGGCAACCTCGATTTGGGGGTTCCACACCAGCTCCATGGAGACCTCTTCCATGGCGGGTACAGTGTGCTCCAGCCACTCGAGGCTCAGGTTGTGCTCCTCCCGAATGGCCTTCATCACCTTGACCTGTAAAACGGGTGTTCCATTGATTAAATACCAGTTGCCAGGCGAGATGTACCCCACTAACCTCGATGTCCTCATCGCTGGGATTGAGGACGCGCACCTGGCGCTTTGCTGTCTTGGTTACCGGCACATCCTCGAACTGTACAATCGCCTTGGCGGAGAAGGGAGCCATGACCACCACGGCGGGCTCGCGTCCTTCCGCGCGCTTTTTCTGCTTAAGACGCGACGGCGTCACCGTTATCTGAAAATAACGGGAGTCCTGTTATTTACGGGGAACCATTTTCGGGGTCGAGGTCCAAAGGAGGACTTTACTAACCTCAAAGGCGCTCATCGCGGCCGCTGGTAAAGAACAGAAAACACTTGCACTAAACAAAAACGGTCACGCAGCGAATTTAGTGGTCCATTAACACAGCGACTAACTAAACAATTAACACAATTAACGAACGGTGATAACAAAAATATGAGCGTCGCCGCCAAATTCCAAATTCAGTATGAAAAAAAATGGAGCGTCATTTGCCGTTTTAAAATTTTTTAGTGTGACCAGTGACAGATTGTGACAGTTTGACAGTGAAGGCGCCCCCTGGTGTTTTATTTGAATCTAAACAAAACGTAAGTGGAATCAAAGTACCACCTCTACCGTGGCAGCTCTACAAAACGGTCACCCTGAAATATCAGGAGGGAGTCTTCGCTGACATTGCCGATACACTCACCTACCAATTGTTCTTGTGGTCATCTCTATTAAACTTGTAATTTCGTTGTGCAACACTAGGCATAAGCGGAGATTTCAAATTCAAATTTAAATAAATATTAAATAATTAAATAAACTAAATATTACATTTGTTATCTTAAAATGAATGGATGTGAAACATAAAAACTGTACGTTAAAACATTTATTATAAACAGTAAACAAAAGAGAGAACATGAAAAATAAGGTTTTCAATTAAGTTATTTCAAAATGACTTTTATTCACAATCTATTTACAAATTTTAACAACAAACATTAAAGCCCGAATTCTTTGCTTATGCATATCTCTTCTAATTACATGAGCCTACTAGGCGGCAGTAGATGGGCGAGTGGCATGTTCTCGCTTCCCGTCTCGGAGGAATACATGTTCTTTAGATAACCCGGAAAGGGTGTTACCGCATCGAAATCCTCGCCAGCCGAATCCTCCGGCGGATCCACGGCCATGAAGGAGATGGCGAAACCCCTCAGAGAGTTACTCTCGTCCGTTTGGAATCGCAGTAGCAGGGTGTCCGAATTGGAGACTATAATTGGCGGCTTGTGCTTGCCGCAGAATCTCCCGTGGATGGTGTTCATGGAGTAGCCCTCCTCGGTGACCTCCAGATAGTCGTAGTCACACCGCTCCGAGTACTCGATCTCGAAGTGCAGAAACCGGATTTTGACACTGCTCTCCGGATCAGCCTGGATGCGCCAGTCGCAGTACATGTTCCGCCTATAGGGCCTACTTCCGTATCGCGGGTGCGAGTAAAAGGTCTGCGAGTGATTCGTGGCCCTCAAGTAGCCACCGCACTCGGAGGCAAAGGTGGCCTTGAAGCCCTTCTTCTGCAGACCCGCATCCGTGGACAGGACCATGAACATCTCGTTGGTGGACGCAATCACGGCGTAGGGCTCTCGCCCACCGCAATATATCCCCAAGGTGGAACTGTTCTCGGAGCGACCATCGTAAATGGCCACGTAATCATAGATGCACTCCTGGTGGCTCTCCACCGCAAAGTCATGGAACGTCAACTGGATCCGATGGCCCAGGACGGTCTGGAAGTGCCAGTAGCAGTAGATGTTGCGGGGATAGTCCTCCGGATAGTTGGGACTCTGCAACACGCCGTACGACGTGGTGATCTCGAATTTGCAGCGCGTCTCCGTGCAGCTGTGTCCGTTCTCGGCCAGGGTGTATCCATTCCGGCAGCTGCACTGGTAGGATCCGAAGGTGTTCCGGCACCTGTGCTGGCAGCCACCATTGTTTATGGAGCACTCATCCACATCTAAGGGACAAAAGTATCAGTAACCCCGTTCATATGCATAGACTTTCCCATCTTAAATTACCTATCACAAACTGGGCCACAAATCCACTCCGCTGCACTGTGCGATCCGAGTAGAACTCCAGCCTCAGGACACTCTGTTCGGAGTTCACCACTGAAGGCAGTTCGTGACCACAATAAATGCCTATTTTCTTCAGCCGATTATCCCTCAGCTTGGAGTAGATAATCAGATAATCGTAGTTGCACTTGGTATAATGAAACCGTGTGCCCTCCAAATCGAAGTGGGTGAAGTTCAGGAAGACGGCGTGATTCGGTGGTGCAACCACCTCCCAAACGCACTGCTTGGAATTGGGGTACACATCCGGATAGGAGGGTGAGTAGAGGGAACCATTGGACTTTGTGGCATCCACTACTCCGCCGCAGGCATTTTCGCAAGTCTTTCCATTGGCCTGCAACTCGAATCCCGCTCGACAGCCGCACTGGAAGCTGCCCAAGGTGTTGATGCACAGGTGCTGGCACCCGTGATCCGTGAACTTGCACTCATCCACATCCAGCATTAGGGCGGCGGAGAAGCCCAGCTTTTGCACCGATGAATCGGAGACGAAGCGGATGTACATCTGATTGCTGCGGGTTCTAAGCGGTTGGGATGGGTTAACTTGGTGAAGTACGTTATTTTTTATTAACCTAACTTACTTTATGTTGGGCGGCAGCTTGTCTCCGCAGAAGCGTCCTATGAGCCGGGAGTCACTGTGATTGCCATCCCGTATCTCCACGTAGTCGCAGGCACAACCATCGTGCTTCTCCAGCTCGAAGCTCTGGAACTTTAGAGCCACTTGGTGGTTATCTGGAGCTGTTATGCGCCACACGCACTCCTTGTCGGGCATGTAGTCCAAAGGATAGTTGGGAGAGTCTATGGACTGATCCCTGGTCAGCTGGATGTCTCCACCACAGACCACTGGAGGGAAGGTAGATATTAGAAATTATTAGAAATTTTGGTGGTCCAAATAAGAACAGTGCATTGTGGTAGCAGGGTATACTTTTAAAAAATATATCTAAGCACTTATATTTGTACCCAAAAAGAAAGTATTAGGATCAAATTAATATGAAAATACCATTTTCGATATCAATCTCTCTCGAACAGGATTACGGAATAGTATGAAACTAACCCTCGAATCTGGCCTTGAACCCTCGGTAACCTCTGTCTGCATTTCGGTTTACATAGTTGATGAGCATGCGACTGGTCTGGGTGGTGATGACCTCCCCACTGGTATTTCCGCAGAGTCGTCTAATCAGTGGTGATCGGTGCCAGTAGCCGTCCCTGATCTCCAGGTAATCCTGCGAACAGTCCTCGGAGCTCATCAGCTGCAGCTGTTGCAGATGGAGGATGACCTTCTCGCCATTGGTGGCTGTGATCCGCCACTCGCAGTTGGTCAGGGAGGCATCGAATTCGGATTCTGGCGTGGATTCCTCTCCGGCATCTCCACTGCCTTCGAATTCGGTCAGCACTCCATTGCCCGAGTACATAAAGTGAGGACTAACTATATGCCCGGAGTTCTGCTGATAAGTCCTTCCGCAGGAGGCGCATTTATAAAGCAGGTTGGCCTGCACAATATCCCCACGACTGAGTCGCCTTCGCTGGCCCAGCTCCAAGTGGGTTCCTGGTGAAATTCCTATGGGTGTGATGGTATCCAAGTAGGGACTCTTCGAAAACGAGTTCTTTGCATAATGCATAATGGAGTTGAGATCGTAGGGCAGCAGTGGCAGGTCCACTTCCTCCGGCGACAGGACATCAAAGTTGTACTCCTGACCCCTCATGATATTCGCCTTGTTGATGACGATGTGCTTGTCCCTGTCCCCACGGGCATGTTCATGATGGAAGCCAATGGTGTGGCCCAGTTCATGGATGATAATTCCGAACTTTTCGCAGTTACGACCTATGGAGATGGGTTGGCGACCGTTGCCATTCTTGCCCAGAAAGGAGCAGCAACTAGGGGATATTTAAATTAAAGAAAGGAGATTTTAAAAATATAATGCCCAACTTACCCGCAGTTTTTGACCGTAAAGTATATGTAGTTCACATGCAAACTGGGATCGCGTTCCACAAACTTGATGCAGGTGAAGTTCTCCCAGTGGCGCATGGCCTGCTTGAAGAGCGCCTTGTGGGCTCCACTGAAGATGCCATCGATCTCGTAGGGAATGACTCCATAGTCCCAGGTTCGCTCCTTCCTCACAGTCACGGCTCTCCGATGCCTTTGGAGGAGTTTTCTTTGTGAGGTGGGATTATGGATGAACGCATGACTATGCTGCAGGACATCTACAGCGTCATCGGTCCACAGAAGTGGAGGTGGTAATCTCAAACCGGCTTTGTTCTGCTTCCAGCGTCTCCTGGATGGGTGGTAGATGGACAGGGGCTTATGAGCTCAGGTGTTGCTTACGTGTTTCGCCCCAAAGGCGAACTCAAGTGGCAAAGTCAAGTGGCCCTACTAATTGCGCTCCATTGTGTGTGGGATACAAATCCCAGTGGAACTTACCCCGAATATTGTCTGTCTGTCTTCAGTTGATGGCTGTCATCCTTTTGCTCCTTTGACTCCCTTGGCGGCACCTGTTGTGGTTGTATGTGGAATTGTAATTCGACTCCCGACCACGTGATGCCACCTCACTCACCTGTGGAGAGTCCAGCAGGCCAAAGAAGTCCTCCGGCTGTTCCTTGAAGTCAAAATCACACTCACTTTCGGGCAGCTGACTCAGTCGCCTGCTTTCCGCGAAATCCACCAGAGAAACCATCATCAGAGCTCCCACAGAGAACACAAATAATAATTTCGCTTTCATTTTCATGGGCATGCGGCAAATTCCTTCCATTTCGTTGGTATTTCTGGGGGCTCGTTCCCCGAAGTTGCCTCAACCAGTTCAAAGTTCTAACTGAGCGCTCGTGGGCTGCGATTGCCGAATTATACTGGTGAGACAAGGGTTCCATGGGTCGAGCAGGTAACAGATGAAGTTCGTAGAGTTAGAGGTTGAGGGGAAGGAGGAGGAGTAGGACTGCAGAATCTCGACTGACCGCTCGAAGGGACAGCTCTATATGGAGGGAGAACGATCAGCAGCAGAGAAGCGAACCCTCCTCATTGGCGATTCTGGCTGACCATCCATTGTCTGCCTGTTTGCATTCAATGGATTTTGATTTGGGTATCCCTGCGCACCTTGACATTACCCATATACCATTTACCATCCACCATGTACCATCTACCTGGGGCGCTGGTCGGGCTCAGGGGCATTTGCCCAGGATCAGGTGTTGGGTTCGGTGTTCGGTCCTTTTAGGGCAGGTCATTAATGATCATAAATCCCCCGCATGAACGAATCGTTTCGCGGTAATTCCACCTATAAATGCTATTCAAGAGCCATGGCGCTTCTGCCTGCGAAGGCAAGGTGGAACTTCGCGGGCCATAAACCATAAACCAATAGACAGACCCAGCAATAATAAAATATTAATTTCAAACTCGTTTTGTTTTGGTTTTAAAACATAGTTACTATGCAAGTTTTAATAGTATGTATGTATAGATTTAATTACGTATTAAGTTGAGTCAAATATCCGAGAGTTGTACATATGTATGCCTGCGTGATGAGTTAATCTCCAGGGACCTTCCACTTTCGGTGCATCCGAAGATATGTGTGTATCTCTTTCCTATCCTAACTTTCGTTCCGATTTTGATATGGGCCACCCATCGACTTATGCTAAGATGCTTAACGAAATGCGCTGGGCCATTGAAT
The DNA here is from genome assembly GCF_014743375.2 of Drosophila subpulchrella. Classification (NCBI taxonomy): domain Eukaryota; kingdom Metazoa; phylum Arthropoda; class Insecta; order Diptera; family Drosophilidae; genus Drosophila; species Drosophila subpulchrella. The sequence goes on from NC_050609.1 coordinate 11,137,458, forward strand.
ATGGCACAATAGAGTTTACAAGTCCAAAGGGAAAATGCTTCAGAGTAACAGCAGTGAAATGCAGAAGGGGAAATTGCACATTTAGCTACAGAGTCTAGAAAAGTCTAATCGAAGTACATTACATGTATGCCGTAGGTCTAAGTAATTGCCACCACAGATCTAACGATTTGTATGCGAGTGCCTAAAACTAATATTGGATCGCGACCTAGACGAGGTCCTTGATTATATCCTGGCTCTTACCAGTAGAGTGCGCGCGTGGAAGATTGAGAAATTAATATTATATACGCGACGATATGCCTAAATCTGTTAAATAAATTCCGTTTTAAGATATTGTCATGAATTTTTGCGCGTGGTCAGCGTTCTCGCCTCCGTTGCCCTATGCCTTTCCGGAGTAGTACCGATTGGGCAGACTGTAGCGACCCCGGTACTGCCCATTGAAGACCAGCTGGTTCCCGCTAAAGTCGCTGTACTCGTCGGTCTCCTCCTGCGTGTCCTCGATGTAGATGCTCTTCAGGGAGCCCGGGAACGGGGTGACCATCTCGGAGCTGTACGAGTTCTCCGCATCCTCGTCGGAGTGGTCGTACTCCCCGGAATTGGGAACGGCCACATATGATGCGGAGAAGCCCTTCATCGGTACCGATCCATCGGTCTTAAAGCGAACCAGCAAGGAGTGGGTCATCGAGTTGATGTCCTGCGGCAGCTGTAAGATATCAAAATGGTTTAATGTTCCCTGCATAACCGCAAGGATCTACTTACCACATTGCCGCAGTACTGTCCGTACATGGGGCCATACTGTCCATACACGTCGTCTATATCGGAGAACACCTGCACATAGTCGAAGGTGCAGTTCTCGCTGCTCTCAATGTCGAAGGTGAGGAATACGAGCTGCACGTAGCTGTTGTCCGGAGCCGCGATGGTCCACTCGCAGTCCATGCCGTCATCGTAGTCCTGGTTACCAAAGCGGGCATGGGAGTAGAACTGCTGCACCTGGCTGGTGGCACGCAAATAACCCCCACAGGCTGTAAGTAAATTATCGAAAAGATGAAGCCATGAAGATGGTTTAAGGTTTCCAAGCCATCCTACCCGTCGAGTGGGACGCCGTGAATCCGTTCTTCTGCTTGTTCTTGTCCGTCTTAAGGACCATGTACATCTGGTTGCTGGTGGAGGAGATGGGGAAGGGAATCTTGTCCCCGCAGAAGCGACCCAGAACCGAGGCGGACTCGGATTCGCCATCATAAATTGCCACGTTGTCGTAGGTGCATTCCTGTGATAGTTAGGAAACAAATTAAAGGCTCGAAAATCGTCTTCACTTTAAGGTCCTCTTAAAAACAAAGTTCTTACTAAGTAAAGGCAAAGTGAAGCTTTATCAAATCGGTATATTTCGTTGATATATCCCTCTTCTCTCTTAATATATATATGTATATTTTAATGAAGCTCACCTGATGTGATTCCACGTCGAACTCGTTGAAAATCAGCTTGATCCGGTGGCCCGGTGTGGTAATGAAGTGCCACACACAGTCCGCATTCGGCGGATAGGAGTCCGGATAGTTGGGGCTGAAGATGGTGCCGAAGGCAGCGGAGATCTCGTACTTGCACTCGCCCTCCTTGCAGTCGTGGCCGTTCTCGTGCATGGAGTACCCGTTGTGGCACATGCAGATGTAGGATCCAATGGTGTTCCGGCACTCGTGCTGACAACCCCCATTATTCACCGCACACTCGTCGATGTCCGTGAAGAAGACGGCCGCGAATCCCGACCTCTGGATGGACTTGTCCGAGTGGAACTCCAATCTCAAGGCATTGCTCTCGGATGTGGCCGTGGGCGGAATGGCGGAGCCGCAGAAGGTGCCGATCCTCTTCAGCCGATTCTCACCCAGTTTGGAGTACACGGTCACCGAATCGTAGCCGCAGTCCGACTGCTGATGAGCAGTGCCCTCCAGATCGAAGTGGGTGAAATTCAGCGATATCCTGTGCTTGGGCGGGGCCACAATCTCCCAAATGCACTCCTTCAGCAGAGGGTACATCTCGGGGAAAGAGGGCGAGGTGATGGTGCCATTCGGATATTCGATGACGCCGCCACAGGCATCTAAATAAAAAGAGGAATTCAGTTGAGGGTTCAGTCTATTCAGTGTGTACTGTAAATGTGAAGCTTTTTAATTAGGTCATTATATTAGGCACATAATAAAGAAAGAATTAATAACTTTTGTCGTTAAAAAATATATGTTTTCTACACGCAGAATATAAACAGTTCTTAAAACAGCTCTCGCGATCTCAAAGTGGGGCAAGATTGAATGACTATTTAAAAATCACTTCATCTGGAAAAAAACTTTGCGTGCACTTTTCTCTCGATTTCAAGAACTTTTTATCTTAAATTTCTGATTTAAGAATAAAATTTCTTGGCTTTTTTTCAGTTTTTAGTTATTTTAATGCATTGAATTGAATAGTTCCACACCATTTAGTTGAAAACACCCATTTGCCGTCCAAGAAGTCATAAACATTTATAGCGAAATAATTAGATTGTGAAGCACTTTTCGGCAGTTAACCCACCTTCGCAGTGCTTCTTGTCGCTGTGCAGTTCATATCCGATGCGGCAGCTGCACTCGTAGCCGCCCAGAGTGTTGATGCACTCGTGCTCGCATCCGTGGTTCTGGGTCTCGCACTCGTCCACCTCCTTCATGAACACGGCCGAGAAGCCCGCCTTCTGCACCGATGTGTCCGACACGAATTTCACGTACATCGAATTGCCACTTGACCTGCAAAGGGACGCCGAACAAAAGCAGAGTTTCTTCTTTTTAGCGAGGGGTACGAATGGCTTGCCCCTTCAGTGGCACTCACTTCATGTTCGGCGGCGGCTTGTAGCCACAGAAAACGCCAATTAGCGGCGCATCCTGGGCAGGGCCATCGCGAACCTCGACATAGTCGTAGACACAGCTGTCATGGTTCTCCACCTCGAAGGACTGGAATTTCAGCGCCACCTGGTAGCTATCCGGGACGGTTATTTTCCACACGCATTCCTTGTTGGGCAAATAGTCCAGCGGGTAGTTGGGCGACTCCAGGCGGCCCACGCCATCGTCCACGGACAACTCGCCACCGCAAACAACTATGGAAACGGAATGTCAGGAACTCGCCAGGACCACTTTCATTTCGTATCTCCCATCATTCCAACTCCCCATTTACCACTTCACTCCTGCACTCACCATCGAACTCCGCCTTGAAGCCCCTGAAGCCCTCGCTGCGATGGTTGTTCACGTAGGTGAGCAGCATGCGACTGGACTCCGTCCGGACCACCTGCTTGTCCACCTTGCCGCAGAAGCGACCGATGAGCGGCGACTTCTCGAAGTAGCCGTCCCGAATCTCCAGGTAGTCCGACTCGCAGTTGTTCGACTTGAAGATGTTCTGAGAGGAAATAAAGGAACTGTTATTTATCAATTGCTTAATGGTAAAAGGGAACGAAAGTTATTGAACCGGGTTGTAGTGCAGATAATTAAAACCCTAAATCAGGGCTCCCTGATAGTGTCTCCGTTTTACTGGCTTTCATATAAATATCAGAGCCTTAAGCCCCGATGATAAATGAAATAGAGAGACACTACAAATCGTTTGTTGTTCTAACGTGTTTTGCTTATTTCTACGCCTTTTTGGATGCCTTATTTAAAAACCTATATTCCTAAGAATATATAATATATGTGAAATAATTCTAAATTGACAAATATGAAATGAAAACGTTAAAAGCCATAGGAAGCATCTTAAAAATTTATAATAATTCATAGCCATAACGAAATTATAAGGAATCAAATCCGAAATCTATTTTAAAAGGCTCTAAAAGTACCCCCAATTTATGGGCTATCAAAGGAGGTAATCGGGGTCACCAGCCTTACCATGCCCTCCAGTTTCAGCTCCACCCTCTCTCCGTAGGTGGCCGTTATCCGCCACTCGCAGTGCTCCGTCTCATTGGTCAGTGCTCCGGCCGTGAAATGGGAGGGCGAGGCAAAGATGCCCGAGCTCTCCTGGAAGGTGCGTCCGCACTTGGGACACTTGTAGAGCAGATTGGCCTGGGCTATGTCACCCTGGCTGAGGCGCAGTCGCTGGCCAATCTCCGGACGCTTGCGGTTCTTCATCTCGATGGGCAGGATGGTGTCCAGGTAGGTGCCCTTGGAGAAGGTGTTCCGGGCGTAGTGCATGATCGAGTCGTAGTCGTAGGCCATGCCCAGCGAGTCCACCTCGTCCGGCGAGAGCATGTTGAAGTTGTAGTCCTGGCCCTTCATGATGTTGTTGTGCTCGATCACCACGTGCTTTTCCCGATCCGGACGAGTGTGCTCGTGCCAGAAACCAACCACGTGGCCCAGTTCATGGACCACAATGCCAAACTTATCGCAATTCCGACCGATTGAGATGGCTTGGGGCCCATTGCCACGTTTGCCCACAAAGGAGCAGCATCTGTTAAGAAAGGGTAAGAATAGATGGCGATATTATATTTAAGAACAGGAGAATTTTAAATAAATTGTGTATGTACATTGTACATATAGAATATACATTTAAAACAAATACCCCCTTATATTTATATTTATATGGTTTCGCTTATTATTATCATATTAGAATATAATAAATCTACAAGTATATTCCTGCCTATGAGTTTTATAAGTTTTGATTAGGTTTTTATACAAAACAATCAACTTTAAAAGTGTATTTGAAATGAATTGCGGAGGAAAACATTTCTGTATTGGACATATCTTTGGATTAACTCACTGAATTTATTTAAGAGCTATAGACTTTCTTTTATAATTAAGAAAAAAGTTTTATATTACTTTTTTTTAACGAAACTCACCCGCAGCTCCTCACGGTGAACACGATGTAGTTGGGATGGATCTCCGGGTCGCGTTCCACGAACTTGATGCACGTGGAGTTCTCCCAGTGACGCATGGCCAGCTTGAAGAGCGCCTTGTGGATGCCACTGAAGTTGCCGTCGATCTCGTAGGGGATGACTCCATAGTCCCAGATGCGATCCTTTTTGGCTGTGACTGCCCGGGCCACCCGATGACGCAGTTGCTCCTCATCCTTGGGAGTTCTGACAAGAATGAAGAAGCCATTTATACTCGTTAGTTATGGATGATTTTGGAAAGCGACGGGCGAAAAGTTTTACGTGGCGTATGCGTAATTTTAATTGCCAACAGTTTTCCATGCATTTTTCACTGTTGTTGTATGGCACAACTTTTGGCACGCGAATTTCTATTAAAATTCATAACTTTTAACATGTACAAACACACACAAACACTCGCACACACACACACACACACACAACCGCACAATGAGCAATGGGCCTCTGTGTGTGTGAATGAGCCTTTGTTTGTGTCTGTGTGAGTTGCCAAAATGGCTGCTGTTTGTTTAAAGTTTATGCCGAAAAACCTCTGAATGAAAATGGCCGGCAATTTACAGTGGGGCCAGGAAATGGCAACGGAAACGGATGTGGCGGCTGTGGTGGAAATGGTGGTGGCGTCTCACCAGGGAGGGGGGGTGGTAGGCTATAAGCTGGAGGGGATTTGGTTTGCCCAACTTACTCCGCTTTCAGCAAATCCATTTCGGAGACGGACTGGTGGGCCGATTGATTGAATCCTGGCGGGGAATGGTTCACATATTGGGTGGTTCCCTGGCCACGTCGACGGTGCTGGCGACGATGCTTCTTGCGGTGGTGGCTCTGCGTCCGCTTCTGGTGGTGCGACTCCCTTCGGCGGTGGCCCTCGACCACCGGGCGACTCAGCTCCTGGCGCAATCTCTCCAGCTTGGCTTCGTACTCCATGTGCTGGTTGCTGCGTCTGCGGTGGTCATGGAAAAAAAAACACAAGCCAAACTGATTTTAAATGGCTGAAAAGCGAGTCCACAGGCCTCATTTCGAATGAAGCATTTATTATTTACATCATAATTAAACCAAAAACCCATTTGATTAAACTAATTAGCAGAATTTTGAATAAAATTCGCTATTTATCATTCAGAAAACAACTCATAAATTCATGTTTGAGTAACAGTAACAGAACACATAAATATTTTTAATTAAGCCATTTTTGTTTGACTGATTTAATTGGTTCAAAATGTTTAAAATATATTACATTTGCTGAGAGTGAAATTTAAAGATCTGATTATTTAGGCAATAAATCGGCTTTAATTGATATGTAGTTTAATATTCGAAAATAAATGGGATAGAAAATGGAGCAATAGTTGTTGTTAAGCCTGCACTGATAAAATACACAATAAATCAGTTCATTTAATGAATGGGTCTTAAACTTTTTTTTCATTTTCACATTCCTTTTAAATGCTTAAAGTAAATATAACAATTATCGTTTTTCATATGTACTGCAATGATTTATACATTTTCATGCAATGTCTAGTATTAAATAGTATTTAGATATGATATAAGATATGAAAAGCACTACTTTAATTTCCAAATGTTGCTGTTCCATGTCTTTATAAGTTGATATTAATATTTTTTTAGAGTTTTGGGCTCACCTCTGCTTTGGTCCCCGCCTGTGGCGCCTCCGCACAACTCCGCGTGAGTGCAAGAAGTCCACCTCGTCGTCCAGCTGCATCCCATTGCCTCCGGCATTGCTGTAGACGTGGGACGGAGTGGATCGCTGCTCCGGCAAGGAGGTGGGCACTATGTGGGAGGGTCGCCTCTCGGCCACAAAGTTGTTGCCCGAATCGTCCTCGATGTCCTTGTTGTCCGACTGAATCTTGCGGGTGTCCACGTTGCGGTGCAGCGCCTGCGCCTGCGTCTTGTTGCCCGGCTTGGAGCTCATCTCGACCAGCGTCATCCTGGCCGGCTTCTCGGGATGTGTAACATGGGATCGCTGTTCCGACGGAGGCAGCACCTCGTTCTTGTAGCTGGAGGATTGGGCATAGTCGGCGGGCGACACCAAACCGGACTTTACCGCCTTATTGGCACTCTAAAGGAACGGGGAAATACCAGCCTTTATAACACACTTTGAATACTAGTTTGTATTTAATGATTATTGATTTTAAATTAATTTTCAAAAAATGTTTACCCACCTTGAAAATATTATAATTCTTAAATGATTCTATAAAGGTACAGAAGGTGATACTAAATAAATGAATAGTAACTACCCCCCAACAAGTATTTGCCTTAAAGTTCAGAAACTTGGAGTCAATTGACATTTTTTATAGAAATATTATATTCTTACGAAGCGAAAGAAATATTTTTAAGTGCAAACTAATCTTAATCTCCATGTATTTAAAAAAATCTGTACCGGATAGTGCCATGGATAACTTACTTGACCCTGCAATTGGCCCTCGCCGGCCTTCAGGTTGACCGGACCCGAGCTGGGCAGCTTGGTCTTCTTGCGGATGATGTCGGTGAGGCCCTCCTCCTCCACCTGCAGGCCCTCGTGGTAGACCTCTTGCTTCAGCTTCTCCAGATCCAGCTGGAAGGTGGCGTTGAACTTGGTCGGCCCGGCAGCCGCACCGGAAACGGAAGTGGAGGCGGGGTCGTGAGCCTGGTCCGGGGCGTCTGCCAGCAGCTCCTCCACCTCCTGGCGCTCCTGCTCCTCGTCGTCCACGGGCGTGTGGGCCACAACTGGGCCGGAATCGCCCTCGGGCAAGGCTATGTCGCCCATGAAGCCGCCTGCAAGGCCAATGATAAAGCGATTTAAATTAGCGGCTTTATGGCACTGCTACCATAACTTACAAATTGTTTTTAATTATAAGCGACAGGGCGTAAAGCGTATAAATTTTTATTTTAATTGAAATTTCATGTGGCTCCCAGCCCGCTCATCCGTAAACTGGCGGTTGGTTAGCTGATGCCCCAGCTGGTAATTTATAATTCGCACTGACAACATCTACTGGCCACTGGCTACTGGGCCACCGACCATGTTGCGGATATAAGGCCGTGGCCCTCTGACAGTTATTTCGCCAGGCGGTTGGATAGACACTCTCTGCATATCCATTTAATCAGTGCATCAGCGGGACAGAGGGACAGAGGGACAACCGGACAGCAGGACGAGCAGACAACAGGATTCCTGGCCAGCTGATGCCTTTGTTTGCCCACGCTCCACGCGGCGTATGCGCAATGTGCACCAGGGAGTGTGTGTGGAAAGTGGCCAGTAAAATTGGCAGCAACAACGATAACAGTTAACAAGCAAAATATGAAACTGTTGCCCTGTCTGCCTCAGACATGTTAAACAAAATTAATTAAGTGCGTTTGCACATTGCCACTAAAAAAAAAAGGGAAGCAATGAAAAACAATACCGAACTGTGCAGACTCTGTCCATTAAAATGCTAGGATAAATATATTTAAAGCAGATCCCACGGCAACTGGCAACATCAATCCTTATTTTCCATGTCAAAATGAAGAATTTGCCAGCCAAATAAGCTCTGGATAGAGCAATTCATTTGCCTATAAAGACTGTCTGAGTGCTGCTGCCTGAAATGCTGAAAATGCTGCTGGTTTGCTGCTCGGAGCTCTGCTTAATTCAAACATAAATAAAATAAAATTGCATTCATGCTATTTACACGGTTGGCACAGTGGAGCCTGCTCGAGTGGACGTGGATGTGGATGTGGATGTGGATGCCAGGATGCCAGGCTGCCAGGCTGCCAGGATACCAGGCAGTTCGTGATAGGGCTGCATTAACGTTAACGCCTTTTGACTTCTGAAGGCCGCTCATCGTGGCCCATATTCCTCCTCCGGATTTCGCTTCCCTTTCCGGCTTTTCCTTCGCTTCCTTCACTTCCGCCTTCTGACACCTCTCGCCCCATCCCTAGTCACCTGCTCCGCCTGTCCATCTGCGAGCTCCCAACTCGGAAACTGGGAAACTCCGATGTGCAGTTGCAGATACGGGTGCTGGCAATTTGATTATTACAACTGGAGCGGCAAAACCAATCATCTTTGAGTCTCAACTAACTTGTTGCGAAGTGGGTCACTGCAATCCAAATCCACTTGACTCGCATTCCAATTGGCTGTACAGAGTACACATATCCTTTGGGTAATAATCAAGGATTTGTTGCCTTTTGAAGAGTGAGCCCATAATAACAGAGGAAGTAATTAAAAGGTAGGAAAGAGTGGTATACTGGGATTCTCCATTTAAGGATACTCGATTCACATAATATTTGCTTTTCATTTCTATTTGCTATTTGTACATTTTCTTTGAGTTCCGTGCATCATGTTTTTTTCCCATTTCAGGACAGATATTTCTACTTACTTAAGTAAAATAGTTGCTCATTTATTGATAAACTTTCAACTCCAAAGAAGCCCTTAGCAACAAGGGCTTTTGTCTATCAAGTATTCACTGTATTAAGAGAACCTTGAATGCAGGAGCAGCTGAACATGTGTGTACTCTTCGGTTTTGTAAGTTCTGCTTTTGATTTTGCTTGTGTTTTACTGCTGCGTGTTGTTTTGGGCAAAATTGCAAATTACATATTTATCAAGCTGCAAACGTTTTTTGATTTAGTTCCCCAAAGTGCAGCAGAGCATGGCAATCATGGCACTCTCTCACAGGAAGTAAAAAATCGAGGAAAAAAAAGGGGAAAAAGGAAGTCAAACCACACAGTTTGTTTGTCAGGGCTCCAATCAATGTCAATCATACGCACCGTAACCGAAATGTGGTCGCCTAGCTGCAGTTCGAGCAAAATGAGTATGAAAAGGGAAATGACGTGGGCCACCCAAAAAACACCCGCAAAATGTCAGACTTGGGGGCAGTGAGACGTTTGCTGATTCTGTCAAAGATCGGAATTTAGATCAAAATTCTAGGAGAAACACCGCCGTGGCAGCGCAAATCCTGTTTGTTCAACGGATGAGCCATCGCTCGACGTTCTGTTAAATCTGAATTAAATTACACGCCATCAAGATTTCTGTATTCAATCTACGCTCACGCTCACGTTTTCCCCTCCCATTTTTCTCTTCGTTTTTCGCCATTGTTTTTGCTGCAATTGCAGCATGTTGACTTTGAAAACATATCGTATTTACATTTGATTTAACAGTCAAACAAATTTCTAGAATTGCGCAAATATTTACATACACAATCGGAAAATCTCTGCAGGGCTGCGAACACGTGTGCCCTGTTGTGAATTAAAAACATATATATATATATATATATACAAATATTCTTCGCCTGCGTGGCTGTGCATACATGAAATTTAAATTTAAAACATAGCACAGCCCACATGGCGGATGATTGATTTGGATGTTGTTGCGAAAGCGAGACGGCAAAGTCGAAACGGCAGGGGAAAGCTGAATGGAAACTAAAACCGGTGGAAGGTAACTCAAGCAAAACACGTTTCCCAGTTGGCATTTAATCCCCTTAACAATGGCCGGCACCCAAGGAGGAAAAATCCGGACTTGGAGGTGGTAATAAAAAAAGACGATGCACTCTGCAGGCGAGAAAACTTGCCACATAATGCGGCAGATTTGCCACCCGCACAAGAAGTGGCAACAGTCCGTTTAACGGTGAAGGATCAGTAGTTGCCACTGCCAAGATGGCGGCTGTAACGGAAACGGAAACGAACACCATCCAATGTGCGTGGGCCAAGCCCTTCCTTCTGTCGAGTTTCAGTCCTTCTGCGTCTGCAATTTCATTACGTTAACGTTAAATGCCTTTGGCCGTCTCGTCCACTCTGACTGGCAGACAAACAGTTCGCACAAGTGAAAGTAATTAAATTTTTGAGCGTTGGCTCATTTTATCCAGAGTCCTTGGTCCTTGGTCCTCCTTCCTCCTTCCTCCCACATCATTCACACTAACGAACTGACGCACAAAACGTGCCGTTTTAGAGGGAATCCAAATCCAAATTCGCATCCGTATCCCTACCCGAGTCCAGTTGCGTTACCCTTTTAACGGCGACCACAAAAATGTTCAACACATTCTGGCTGCACTTTCCCTTTTTCCCTTTCCAAATCCTGCTTACCGGCCATGCGGCGTATGCGTAATGTGGCAACAAGGACCCATTGCCATTGCCCTGCCCACTTTATGAGCTCTGCGTACGCAACTCGCGAATGCCAACTGCCAACTGCCAGTTTAATTAAAAATAAAACCCACCATCTCCGCCTGCCTGGCTCCAACTGATTATTCGCTTTGGGCCACGCGTTATACGTGCGAAAACCAGAAGCTGAAAAGGAGGAAAGCTGGGAAAGCTGGGAAAGCGGGAAAAGCGGGAAAGCAGCATCCCCAACACTTGACGCACCGCATCAGTTGTGGTGGTCAACACCCAGAGTTGCTCGTCCATTTTGTGGGTCAAAAGCAAATAATTGAAGAGAGCACGTCGACTGATTGCCATTGTTGAGGTCAGTTGGGTACGCTTTCATTTCACCTTTTTTTTTATTCCCTGGTTATTTCGGGGCCTCTTCCGATTTTTTTCTTATTTATGGCTTTTGTGCTCTTTTGCGGATGTCAATGCTCGGCTGGCTGTGTCATAAAATAAAATACGAGTTTGTGCGCAAATAATACACAAGCAATTAAACAACAAAAATGCTTGGGGCTCAAAAGGATTTGGCACAAAGAAAAAATGATAATTGATTTGCACTTTTAGGCTGGTAGTGAATGTGATTGGAAATGAAAATGTTTATTTTATCTTTTAATGATTCTTGAACACTATTCAGCAGTACAGAAAAAAAGACTGTAATACCAAAAAAAAATATAGACTACTTTTTTATTTAGACTTTTTTAAAGTCCTTGGCAATACCCTTTTTAAATCTCTACGAAATTAATAAAATTATTCGATATACTCGTATATAAAACACATGATTGTATTTAAAGAATCAACGTATAATACAAGCGAGTAATGCTAAAACAGCCAAATTTCTGCCCAATATTCTTACTCTATAACAGAATAAAATAGAGGATTATTTTCTAATTTAAATGAAAAGAGCTCACAATTATTTTGTATAAGTTCCCATTTTAGGTCCCAGTACAAGTAGTGTTTTCTTTGGGTGGTTCCTTTGTTTATCTGACCTAATTCCAGGGGCTCAGGATCTCTACTCTTATAAGTAGAATTAGCCTTCACTGGCCAACTGACTTGCTAACCCCGATGGCTTTCAAATCGCTGACGGCTTTGTTAATACGGCTGTAATTATGCATTATCTGCCATTGAGCGTACAGCGACCGGAAATGCATACATGCATACCAGAGTGACCCCCGATTGGGTGTGTATCTGTGCACGGGACTCCATACTCGATTATCCATTCCCTCGACACGTTTAATGTGAGTTTGTGTGAGTGTGTGTCGGTATAATTACCGTAGCCATAACAATGAAATTCAATTTGCTGGCCACGCCCCCCGCGGACAAATGGGCGGTCGGAGAATTCATCATGGTCCGGAATTATGTTTTGATAAGCGGCCACCGAGCAAACAGGCCATAAACCGGCAAACGGATGGACATTCGGGCGATGCCTAAATTAAAGATGGAATCAAGGCAAATATGGGCGGACAAATAAACCACTCGAACACAAAATGGACAGAATCGCATACGGATGCAGACGGAACGGAAGGAAGGAAGGGGCGGAGGCGGATGTGGAGGCGGAAGCGGATGGAGGAGTATATATGGTTGGACAAACTAATCCGGAGGCAGCAGAGACTGCATGGGGAGGACCTCAGCCATTAGCCAGAAGCAGCAGCACTACGAATACAAATCCGAATATTCGGATAGTTCCGGCTTCATGTGTTCCTACGGCTCTTCTCCCCCGAAAATGGAGTTCGTCCTGGTGATTCTGAATCAGATGGTGATGGAGACGAGTGACCCGGCAGGAGATTTTGGATTTGTGCACGATTTAGGCTCTAGCTTTTGTTTGCTTTTTATGAGTGTGTCCGTCCGTCGGGGGGTGGGGATTTTCGCTTGTTTATTTATTCGAACAAACATTCGAACGATGGGAAAACTATTTTCACCTACACAGAAAGGAAATCGATGGGAAATGATGTGTTTTTATGACTTTAAGATATTATTGGGTATCAAAAGAAGGTGTTTTATGCGAAAACTTTATTGGATACCAATTTAAGCATTATCTTATACACGTTCTCATCACTTGAGAGTCTTTTTTAACACCCACATTTATATCTCATTCTAAAAACATTTAAAATATATTTAGTTTTGAGTTGCCTGTTTTTTTTCTGTGCATCTGTGCATAAATTTGGGAAAATGTGGCACGCTTCATTGGAGTGTCAAATGATTGAATAAACGAATCTAATCATGCGAGGCAAAATTATCCGAGTGTTTCAATGGCTACCTTCGACAGGCGAATGGAAACATGAGTCCTAATGGAATGGATGAGTTCGTCGTTTGAAATTCCCCATGACAGACCACGATATCACTTGGAGTGCTTTTTCGTGACCACTGTGGCAATCGGTCAATGGCCCAGACTGGGCTTATAAAACCACCGACGGTCGAATTCATGTGTTTCTATGGCCCCCGGCCCCCTGGCATCCCCAGCATCCCGACATACCCAACATCCCTAGATCCTCTTTGCGGACCAAATCGCAGATAGAGCTGGAGGGCAAACAATAGCCGGCCGATGTTTGAGTTCCCGCACCAGATTTATGATGGACAACTGCGTCGAAATATTTATGCAGCTGTACGTACGAGTATTCGTGGCACGACTCCACTTCCACAACACACTATATATCTATGGCCACTTTGCACCTACGGCAGATATAAAAACTATTTTCCATTGCGGTGGCACAAAAAGACGAACAGAGCTCGCTTGCACAAAGCATTTTTAGAAAAAGTTTTTGGCATGGAGCACGGGAATGGGAGATGGGATATACATATACCTATATGTTTTTTCAGCGCTCACTTTTTTCAATTTGAAATGGGGCTGAAAAGCACAGTCATATTCGCCTGATGTGTGCGAATATGGCGGTCCGTTCGAGTGTGCTACGAGTGCAGTTTATTCAGTTCACCTACTCAACTTTCGGTGGCACTTGATTACAGCGTCGTATGCGGCGGGTTCAATAAACTCTCTGTGCATCTCTGCACCACTGGTATCCACTACCCACTACCCATAAACACCCACAAGCACCCATAAACACCCACCATCCCGAACGACACTTGCAGTTGCATCTGATAATTGTGCCATCAACTGTGCAGTAGCTTCAAAGTGTCGCCGCCGCGTTTATTTTCGTACACTTTTCGCACATCCACAACAAATGATGCCAAATTAAATGCAGGCATTTTGGTTGCAGGAGCCAACATTTAGAATTCCAGATATCAGCAGAGTGCCCCGTTTATTTCTTATCGGGGACAACTTCCGAATTTAATTTCTAGCTAGCCTTAACTGGCGGAAGACCATTATTAAACAGAAATATGAAATTTGATATGCATAGCATGAAAAGTTTCTAATGAACAAATATTTTGTTTGAAAAGTATGTATATCAAATTTCATATTTGATGATGGTCTTCCGCAAATAAAAGTTAAATAATTATAATATTTGAGTTTCACTAGCTTTATACATAATTAATGTAGACCACAAAAAAGGGAATATTCATATTACCTAATATAAATTTGCAACAAATTAAACAAATTTAATTTTAGTTTTAATAAAAGGCACTCTGCGATTACATTAAAAAGTAATTTCAACTCACAAATAAAGTGAACAGCCATTGTCAATTTCGATTTGTGTTAGCTGGCGGATTATTTGTTTCCCGAAAAAAAAGGAAAACATGTAGAATTTAATGGAATTGTTATGTCAATGTGGCTCACTGCGTTTTGGCCTTAGGGCCACCATTTTATAAATATCCTTGAATATACGTATAAGTTAGCCGGATATATTTTCCTTTATGCAAGTGTTAATAAAGAAATTCAGACAACAATGCTAGAAAATGGGTTCAACTGCTGCAGATGAAGCTCAATGCTCGCTTGACTGGATTCGGTTCAATTTTATCTACCCCCGCTTATGAATTCCGTATTGGATTCTTGGCATTTGCCTTGGCCAACAAAAAAATAAGCAACAAAAAATTGCAGAACGCATTCAATTTGTCTTTGGACTGTCGCTTTCACTCCATTTTCGAGCTGGAAATAGGGCCAGCACAGCGGGGAAATTCATGGATATGGAAAGTTGAAATGGAAATCATAAATTTCAGTTCGTATCTGCTTTGGTCATCGGTTGCCTGGCGGATTAATTCGATTTCATATCGCCCTTTTTACAATCTGGGGCAACGTCAGTGCGTTGGCAGAACAATTAAAATAACATTTACAAATTTAAAATGCGATTTGCATAAATTACGGATTGCCCACAGCTGCAGGCGCTCACACGAATAAGGAGATTTATATATATAGGGAATATATATATAAGAGTATTTATATATATATATATATATATGCCATATGTACATGGCATGTGTTTGTGTGCCGAAACATAAGCTCCATTTTGTGGCATTATCTGAGCAGCTTTTGAGATTGTTTGTCTTGCCTGCTTATTTATGCCAATTTGCATAAACAATGATTGCAGCATACAGCCGGCGAGGATAACAAATTCCGGCAAACAGGTTGCTCAGACACAGGGCAATTGTTTGTTCTTTGTATGAGTGAATGTACTCCTGCACACACACACATAGGAAAAGCCCCCAGAAGTATGCAGCAAAAAGTTTGGGAATGCATCCTGCTGTCAGACATTGGCTGAAATTCCGCAACATTCGTTGTCGTCGTAAACAAAGCCACCCACTTTCCACTTTTCCCCCTCGTTTTGGGTGACATGCCATTCTTGTTGGCATTAATTAATTATGTAAACAGCTTAAATGCAAGTTTATTTTATTTACACATGTTTCTGCTTGTTTGGCCGTAAGTGGGGAATGTCATTTCAATAAATGCATCTGAAATCCAGGTGGTAACTGCCACTGGTTAAATTTTGTAAACGCCTGCAGCTGTTACGGTGGCAGTCAGGTGGGTAAAATATGGCCAAAGCTGTTGCAAATGCAGTCAATGGCTGGCAAAGCCCTCTCAGCCAGTTCATCCTCCTCGAAGAGTCTCGAAATCAGCTGCCTCACTTCCGATTTTCTAACATTTCCGCAGCTGCACTTCCTTTCTGTCTCTTGTTTTTTGCTCGTCTTGCTTTCGAAATCCTCTGATGGCTTCAGTTGAAAGCATGCCGAATCTATCATCAGCCCTGTGCCTCAAGGACTGTATATATAAATCTATTGTCATATGGCAGGTGAACTGGAACTGGAAGACCGAACAAAACGGACAGCTGAAATGAGGCCAATGACTGGGAAAATGTTGTATGTCAAATAAATTAATTTGCATAAACGAAAGCAATTTGTTTGGCCTGCCTGCCAGAAAATTAATTTGATTTATGTGTGTTTATCTATACCGATGAAATGTAGTTGGGCAATAAATAGATGTGGTTTGTAATTAAGGGCATACAAAGTTCTCTTTCTCGCGCACAAAAGGTTCTACCCCGTTCTGCGGCTTTGTAAGCGGATCCCGCTGACTGTTTTGCGGCGGGCATCCCAACAATCTGCGCCTGCAGCATGGCAGCCAAAGCCCTCGAAAGAGCTACAAACTAACTCAATCCGTCTGCACACAATGCTAAAAGTGCGAATTGTAAATAGTTTCTGGCATCGGGCTCGGGTTTGGCTTAGCGATGGACTTTTTAAGGGCGCTGCAGGGTACTAAGCAGGTGCTAAGGATTTCGGAGGGGGAATCCCCAGCACTACACTGGGGGAAAAGCATGATGGGAAAAGATGGAAAAGTTATATAAAACAAAACTAATTTGTTAGAAATTTGATTTTTTCAAGATTACATCTTAAAAAAATTTGTTTTTTTATTGTAAAACTTTCTTGAAACCGTGATTTTTGTAGACATTACTATACATTTATGATAAAGGCAAGAAGCAATCAAGTCGAAGTATTTCGGAGAGGGAAACCCCTGAATGATAATAATCAGAAAGTGCTTAGAAAAAGTTCTGATAATATATAAATATTTATTTGTTTAGATTTGTATATTGTTTTAATGAAATGACACTAGAAAATAAGGTAATTACCTAAAATATAATAATAATAATTAAGAACGAATGTCCTTCAGAAAGGCCCTACGATGTATTTATGATAAGAAAACCACAATGTAATTCTCCGTGCATTTTGCATGTTCATATCGAGTATTTCACCGCTGAGCTGCACTTCCTCTCCCCCAAAGATTTGTTCCTCCGTTTCGGAGGAACTTTCTTCTGAAACACGACGCGATTCCATCTCTTCCCCGATCCGGATCCCAATCCCAATCCCCCCTGAGCATGCAATGCCTTCGAAGTGCCTTTTTATTTGAGAGCTCGGCGGCGTTAGTTTGTTGCCTTTCAGCCTGGCTTTTCTGCCATTCTGGCATTTGGCAAGAGCTCTATCAAAGTGGCTGTGAGTGTGGGTCCTGAAAGGGGGATTCCCCGCTATCAAGTGTGTGTGTGTGGTGTGGTGGGAAATTATTTGCAGTCACTCGGGCAGGTTGTTCGAGCTTTGTGTGCGCCACGCCTTATACGTACGCCTTCCAGGCCACTTGAAGCCATCGCATCGCATCCCATCGCATCCTGTCGCGCCTCCTCCGCCGCCGACTGACATTTTGGTCGTCCTGGCTTTGCGGTTGTTATTGTGATGCTGTTGTCATCATTACTGTCGTCAACTTGGCTCCACTTCCATTACGATCTGGTCCTTGGAATGGAATGGTTAGTATCCCACACTGCACTTGCCGCCCATTTGCAGTGCCATTTGCGGTTTGAATTCTGGTCCTTGGTCCCTGTTCCAGCCCCAACACCATTGTTGTTCGCTTTGATGGAACTTTTGCTCGCTGGGTTTATGCAAATTAATTAGCGAATCTGCAGAGAGCTCAGCGCACAAAGGAGGAGGACCAAAGCAGTAAATTCCTTAAAGTGTTGGCTTGGCCAACACGAACGCATTATGACACGAGCTCGAATTCCCTGTGCTAAACGCTTTCGTGTTGCCTACTTAGGGGAGCTTGTACTTCAAAGGCCTTAATTAACTTTCTAGCATTTGCTGGGAAAATTACTTGAGTAATACTATATGCATAGAGGTATATGTGTGCGTGCTTGCACTCTGGGGGAATTTTCGTGTCTGCAACGCACAGCACATTTTTGGCAAATTAAATTTCGAGCTTGAAATTGCTCCGACTTCAATTGAAAGTTGATTAGCAACGCTCCTCACTCATCGCATCCCGTTCATTTGGTCCCACTTCGAAATTCAATTAGGTCGCTTTGTGCTGGCGACTGAAAAATTGTTTATTTTTCCCCCGTTTTTCAATCGAACTGCGTGAATTTGCATATATTAGAAAGCCATTCATTTGGTTGCCAGTCCGTGCAAAACAACAAATCGGCTTTGACCCAATTTTTTTTCGCAGGGAAAATGGCAATACAAACAATTCATTAATTGTAAAGTGCGAAGGGGAGTAAAAAACAGCCTCGAGGCGGACATGATTGATTGTGAAATTATGGTCGGAGTTCCTCTCGAGCAAAAATGGGTGATATATGCGGTGGTGTGACCTATCTGGAAATCGAAGCGCCAGACATCGACCTTTCGGGGACATACGGGAGTAATTTTCGAAGGGGAAAACCACAATACTTGAAAACGGGATGATTAAGTTTCGTTTCAGCTCATAAAAAGGACTATAACAATACATTTATTACAATTTAACAGAACAATAAAGAATAACAGAATGTAATGCACAACATTAAAAGAAGAAAATTTATGTACTGTAGTTTCAATATTCCCATTATTGTCTTCAATATAAGAATTGTCCTGCCAAAACCAACAAAAGGCTAAATCAAACTTTATTATCATCAGACGCTTCCAACAGATTTCAAAAAGCAAAGTGCCTCAAGGTCACTAACTCTTAAAATAGTTTCATTGATTAAAAATATGTTGGGTTTTTTGTGAGTTTTATATTTGCCTTATGAAAACTGTGAGTACTGATGATTCAGCTTATTTCTGATGCATTATATTCGCATTTTTTTTATAAATTCGTTAGTGTTCGGGCTTTTAATAATTATAAAATAAAATTATAAAAATAAAAAATAGTATATTTTCCTAATCCTCAAATAGTCATACATAAAAAGCGTAAAATAATACAGCATTTATAATACCATTTTTTCAGCAGCTAAAAAATAAAACAATTTAAATGAATATGGATTTTTACTTAGGTGAGCTTTAGAAAATGTATTGCACATCGTGCCATGAAAACATAAATAAGTGAATGAACACGGATATTCATGAGAGGTTTGCCATTGTCAAGCACTTGACGACACATTGACAATGATAGTTAGGACGGAAGTCGTTTCCCCTTCAATATACGCACACTTTTGCAAGAATTCCGCCTGAGGAATGTCGATCCTTGAGCGGGAATGGGTTCTCGATGGGTTGCCCCGTGGAGGGGGTGGTGCAACTTTTTGACAATTGATGTGAGCAAATACTTATAGATAGACCCGCAGATAAGCTCGCCTTCTTCTACCACTTGGAGGCAGACAAATTGCAATCGAAGTCGGTGCTCCTGCCCGTGGCAGACACAAGCTCAGACTTAAACTCAGACCAGGCCAGGATGCGGATATGGATACGGGGATCCGGGTGCGGAAAAGCCGAGAAGACAGCCATTGATACGTCCCCGACGCATTCGTTTTCGCATTCGCGTTGCTCTCGCAGTCAATTTCCTTACATTTTCCCCCTGCTTTTTTATTATTTCCTCTCGTTTTTTTTGCAAACTAAGGTAAATTCAATTGATTCGAGATGCCAGGAAAGGGGGTCTGATCGGAGGGCAGGATGAAGACGGAGCATGCCACAATAGCGCTTAATTTCCAGCGCTGCAACAAGCGGCTGACAGGGGTTTTTCCGAGGGGTTAATGGTGGGGTAGGGTGGCCATAAATAATGTCGAGTGGGGTGGGGGACACTTCCACGTGTGTGTGCCAGTCTACGTCTCGAGTTAACAAGACTTTTCGCTTTTACTCAAACTCGCAGGCTAACACAATTTTCAAAGCTTTTGTCTTGCCACGACTTGACTGGGGTAAGGGTATAGGTATCGCTAAGATCTCATATAGACTTGCACTACACAAAAATATTTTACAATTTTAGGTTAATTGAATACATAATCAGATAAAAATGTTTATATTTTTTAGATTATCCAAGCGTATGAATAACTAGTATTATACAAAACATTTTTCTACAATATATCCCATTGTAAGTCAGAAAAATATAATAGTTGTCAATGTGGAAAACGAATATGTAAATGGGTTCAGTTGTTACAAATGGTATGCAAGATAAGAATCATAAATTGTATAGTAGCTACCAATGAACATATGTTTTCACACTTATGGGGGCTTTCTCATCCGCTTGTTAAAAAAATTGGAATTCAATTCAATTAAAAATTAAAAAAAATTAAAATAACCCTCTCTAAGCAATGATTTTAATGGCTATTTGATATTATCCATGTTTGGGGGGCTTTTTTCTAGTGTATACCAAAATTCTTGAAGTGTAGTATTATAGGTAGTGTGTAAATATATAGATTCGGGGCTTAGAGATTGGCTTACGGCGGAGTTGAATCGACGCCGAGGCCAGGCAAATGCTCTGCCATTTCCGTGACCCGTGGGATGTGGGATGTGAGCACCCATACCCGTAACCATACCCCTTCCCAGTCCCGTACTCACCGGCCTTGCAGGGATCCATGTCAATGTCTCCGGATACCTTTGGTGTCACATGCAGGCGCATCAGCTGCTCGATGGTGTATTTGCTGCGGTAGGGTCGTCGCAGTCGGCGGATTGTGCCCAGATATGCGTCGAACTCCTGCCGATGGTGTAGATGGTGATGGTGGTGCTTCAGCCCTTCGTCCTCATCGCTGTCCTTTTTGGGGTCTGGATTTGGATCTGGATCCGATAGCCGTTGAAGGACAGCGCCATCGGCGGAATGTTCTCGCCTGTGGCCATTTCCAGTTGCCACCTGATCCACGGATGGAGATGATGATGCGGATGCAGGCAGTCCTCGATGCGGCCTGGGGTTCTTGGCGTGCACAGAGATGAGCACCAGCAGCAGTCCCGTGGCCAAAAGCAGGACGCAGTTCGACCAACTGACCCCCAGGGGCGTGCCACGCCTCCTACGCATCGCAGTGGCTTCAAATTCACTCGTTCCTCTTTTTTGTTTGTTTTTTTTGGCTTACTGTTTCAGTGGTTCTTTTGTGGGGTCTTTCAACGATTCGTGACCACTAGCCCGTTTGGAGTCTGCTGTGCCTATCAGTATGCTCTTAGTATAATTTCTGCATTTTCAATTAGCACGTGCCGGGCCTGCAACTGGAATGGTTAAACAAAAACGCAAAAACAATGATTAGATTGTGGAATGTGTTGGAAGCGGATCGATTCAGGTTTACACCAGACTCAATGGAATTATTTACACTGACTCAATTCGTGCATCACTACTTTTGTTCACCCCCCAGCCCTCTAAACGACTGATAACACTTTGTTTCGCAAAATATCATAGATTTGCACTTAATAATATATTTGTTCTATGGAATAGATGACGTAGGTTTGTGTGGGGAAAAAATTTGTTTTTTATTTTACAATATAATATTCCTAATTAAAAATAATATTTTTGATATGATATATTAAAAACCATATATGTAATATTTTCGTTCACTTATAATAATCACAAAACCGCTTGTAAAAAGGTAAAACATTTATTTTGTAATTTAAAATAATATATTCCCATTAAAATAATATATTTTATAAAATATATTGAAATCTATGGTTTTAACAATATTGATTTACTTATAACAACCCTTAAACCCCTTGCAAAATAACATGATTGATGGAAACAAGATTTGTTTACACATGGTCAGCATATTTCCGTGTATTTTATGTATTTTCCATTCTGTTCTTTTTTTAGTTGGCAGTCTACAGGTCTGTGTTCCCAAGCCCCCTGAACCGATGATAACCCTTTGAACCCCTTGTCCCCTCCGAAATGGCCAACCATTTGAAGCGATAAAGCGCGCATGATTTTGTTGTTTTGCGGCCCTGAAATATTTTCTGTATTTTTTTTAGCGAAAATAAATGGCGCACTTTCGCACACGTTGATGGGTAAACACAGAGCTGAACTGTGCTGGGGATTAAATTGCGAAAATGCAGATCAAACGCAGCAGTAACATTACCATTCTGCGGGGGAAAGCAATTTACTTATGCATTCCCAATCGGGTCTATCTTGTGAACCCGGCTTTCATTTGCAATTTGAATGCGTTTTCTGGCTGGGAAATGTCAACTGGTTGGATTCATTTGCTAATACCGAGATGAAGTCCCCGATCCCGATGGAATCCATGGAAGACTACAGGAAACATAGGAGTTTGGCATTGCCTCTTTGGTATTGGGATACAAAATATCTATCGGCAGCCGGCAGATAATCTCAATCTGTGCACACCCGGTGTCTTATTTACATATGCACCATCGATGTGCCTTATACATAGCATATATGCAGCCAACATCTGCGCCCTGGGCCATCATAAAAACGGAAAACAAAGGAGGTGTAAAACCCAACAGATGGGCGGGAGGAAAGTCGTTTTAGGGGAAATGGTCAGGCAGTAAATCCGTGAAACCAGAACAGGTAGGTAGGTGTTCTCGGCTAGCACTCAATTAATTTCGAGGCACCTCCGTGCACAATAACAGGTAATTAAAAATCGCTTAGACCCCAGTGAGGCCAGGGAACCCGAGCAATTCACAAAACCTTTTCAATTAACTTGAATGTTTGGC
Organism: Drosophila subpulchrella; assembly: GCF_014743375.2. Lineage (NCBI taxonomy): Eukaryota > Metazoa > Arthropoda > Insecta > Diptera > Drosophilidae > Drosophila > Drosophila subpulchrella. The sequence goes on from NC_050609.1 coordinate 11,160,148, forward strand.
CAAAACCATTGTCATCAGGCTGTGCTGCTGCTACTGATTTTCCCCAGCAATTGTGGCAATTTCATTAAATCATTTCATTTCCGGCCCCGCTTACAAACACACACACCCACAAGTACACAGAGAACAAATCAAGGACTCGCCTGGCTTTTTATGGCAAATTAAGTTGCCTTTTGTGTGGTGGTGGTGGTGATGGTAGTGGTGGTTGTGATGGTGGTTCTGAGGCAACTAGCAAATAAAGCCAAACACCACACAGACAACAATTCCACGGGCAAACCTTGGACAGAAAGTTTTTGCAGCCAAGCAAAACAGTTGCGGAGCGAAAGGCAAAAGGAGTGCAACATATTTTCTTAATTTCATTTCGTTTAATTTCACTCGGCGAAGAAGGAGCAGCAGGAGCTATTTGAGAGGGGATGGGGAACCCCCGAGAAACGGCAGCCATTTCCATAATCCACGTTCGCATAATTACGTATACGCCGCATGGGACCAACGGCAAGAAGGACGAAAGAACGAACCACGACGATGATGATGATGATGGCGACGGCGTGCTGTTGCTGCCTTCTCATTTAAGCGAAATTAAAAATTCAATTGATAAATTCCAAACTAAATAAGCACTGCGAGGGGCGAGGTGGAGAAAAGTTACTTAACACACCCCCTGCAATTTTTTCCTCCTTTGTTGCCACGTCTCTGGCAGCAAATTGAAAATCGTTGAAAAGTATGTTAATTGGCTGAAGTGAAAGCTGACTGGCCACCAACTTGGCCATTTTCCAGCCACTTTGCTCATTATGGCATTTGTTTGTCTGTGCGTACCTCATCCTACTTCCTCCTCCGTATTTCTTATCGCACCCACATGGCTTTTTGGAGGTGCATTCTTATCAGGCTACCAGGTCATCTGAAGCGTAAACAAATGTGAACAATGCTACGTAATAGCTGACAAACAAACAAGACCCATCGAGTGAACCTGAGTGCACTTTGTATCCCCCGAAGTGGAGAGACCCTTGATTCGCATTTTGAAAGCTTAAAGATGTCAATTTCAAACGGCACGCGCCATTTACTTTTAGTTTAATTAGATGAGATAAGAGTGCCAGTTAGCAGATATCCTGGTATCCCGGCATCCGCATCCTCGCTCCTTTCGAGGCCATCAATCAGGCTTGTCAAGTGCTCGCAACTTTCCAACTACAAGAGCTGACAATGACAAGCGTCAAGTGGCTGGGGAATCCTTGTTTTCCAGCCGGGGCGGTTCCGTTTCGTTTCTTTGGCTCTGATTTGGACTGGGACTAGACTTACAATCAACCACCCCAAACCAGCCCATCTCGTCGTTTTTAGTGTTCTACAAGAGCAAATCCTGACAGTTGCGTCCCCGGAAGCTCTTTGTTTGCCTAATTTTGATTTTCTCCGTTTGACAGTTGACATTTGCAGTTGCAAACTACCCGAGTCAAAGATATGAATTGAAATGGCTCTCAAATGAATTCCAAAGAAGTGGGGCTTTGGCCTATGGACGGCAGCCAAAACGGGTTGTTTAGCGCACTTCGAGGCACTTTGCGACTTTTCGCATTTCTGAACCATTTTCGCCGCACTCAAGGACATCGAAATGCAGGGCACATTGGCCGGGAAGGAAGGCCATGACTTGGCTAACAAGTGGGTGAACCTAGGGGAAGAAGCAGTCTCAATTTGGAAACAACTTAATTTCAATTACTGACGCAAAGGCTAGGACAGCCGAAATGGTAGAATGAATGGGGGTCTACACAGACTGCTGCTGCCGCTGCGGCCGACTTTTATGCGATTTAAAATGCTTCACAAGCGCAGAATGCAGCCAGGCGGCTGAACTAACAACAAACAGGCAAACAAACAGACAGATGGGATAAGAGGATGGTGGCCCAGGGGTCGGGGGTCCGGGGTCGGGGGTCGGGGGTCAGGACACGGACACCGAAGGGAAGAGACCCCGGGGCAGGACCAGCACCAGAGCCAGAACGAATCCAAAGCCAACGGCAAATAATTAAACTTGGCTGCCTGGCACCTGTGGCCCTTGTATGCCGGGTCAGGCCATGGCCAAAACCCCACCCACCCCCCACTTTCCCTACTGGCGGTATATTCTGGATCCCACATCCCGTCTTCTGAACCCCTGTATCCTCCAGTATCCCCCAGTATCCTCCAGTATCCTGCAACACAGCACAAACGAAATGAGTGGGTGGGCCGAGGCCGAGTCCTGATTATTTAGCAGCTCGGTATGTGAATGTAAATAAAGTTCAGCCATAAAATACCCCGCAGACAGATAGTCCGTCCGAAGGACTCCCCCACCCCTCTTTTTTTTTGGGGTCATAATCTGCAACAGAAACAGGACGATGCAAATAACCACTGGACAGAGAGGATACCGTAGAGAATCTGCGATTTATTTATAAACTCGGCTGGCAGAGGGGCGGCACTAAAGTTAAGAAATAATTAATACTAACAACGACGAATGACGAGCGTCCTGTGGCCAAGGGAACTCCGGTCCCGACACGGCCCATTGGAGCCCTGGGATGCGCACCTTTGCATCCTATCTCCCACCATACCATACCATCATTCCTCCGTTGTTTCGGGTCATGAATAACAATTGCCGGGGAGCAGAGGCTGCAGAAATATGGCGGCAAAGATTTCTTTTTATGGTGATTGCGTGGGAAAATTGTCGACAGTCGGGGGGGGCTCAACGCCAGCCTTCAGGCCGGCGATAAAATGTGAAAAGAATAAAAACGTGAAACAGCCCCAATGCAAATATGAAAAGAGAGCGAAATCCTTTTAATTTGGCAAATAAAAAGGGAGCGGCAGGCCAACAAATTTCCCTGGAAAAACAGACCCCCGCGATGAGGAAAACTGGCGACTTAACTTCTGGCATGTAAATGCGTGCAAGCGAAAACAATCGAAAGAGACGAGCGGAAAATGAAAAGTTTTTTGGTGCCATCTTGAGTTTTGGCCAACTATAAAGGCAATCGATGCTTTTGAAGGCTCAATGGGTTGTTACGAATTGAAGGCCATCTATAAGCTATCCTAAGCACTCAGGGGTCTTTAGAAATATATCTACTTACCAAACGGCCCAATTAAGTTATCTTGCAGACGAACGCGCTGTCGGCATAATAATTACCAGAAGAAATATGACATACACATAAATTAGTCTGTGTTCGGGGCGTGTAAGTGAAATATAAAATCTGCTTAGACTTTAATTAATTACACATGGACGGCGGGGGGGGGAAAGGAATGACAGGATCCAGCCAAGTGGAAGTGGAGGCACTCACCCACAGTCGCCCACTCACAGACAAACAAGCACTTGCGACATATCATTAACTTTGCTTTATAGCAACCAAAATTGGGGGACAACCGAGTGGTTGGGGGAAAAAAAAAACTGGCGTGGCAAAAGATGAAGTAAAAATACAGAAGAAATAACTCGTGGAGTTTGCGATGCTGGCGGGGTGACACTTTCTATAAGAGGGTGCTGTTCTGAAGGACCTGGAGGATGTGGTTGGGGATGTGGATGTGGCTGAGGATGCGACGGCTGCTTGTTAGCAGGATGGTGTCAGCTGTTGTGCCTACATAGGAAAAAATATTTGTGTTGCCACAGGATAAGCACTGAACAAAATCTTTATGAAAAAATATAAAAAGAATGTTAAAGAATTAGGAAAATATAATCTTAGTAATGGCACTTGAATAACAAATTCTTTTTTTATCAAAACTCAATTTAATTTTTTTTAATTTTCCAAAAAATGAACATTGTAAGTAACATAATTATTTAAAAATAACTATTGGATATATATATTGGTAAATTCCGAAGACTTGATACTGGGGATATGACTCACATATTGCAAGTTACTCACAATAAATGAAACATAATATATTTTATATATTTTTTGTAGACTCAGCACCCTTACCGAAAAGCCCCCTCTCTAATATCCATAAAATAACTCAAATCTTTTCGGCAGATTCGCCACCCCACCTGGTCGGCATGTAATTTAGGGTTTAATAATGCCTGTGCCCTACCCGACGTCAAGTGCAGTTATCTTCGGTTGTCCACCTTCGAGCCACAGCTACAGCTACCCACTCCTCGAACTTAATTCGCTTTTAATTTTTACCCTGCTGCGACAGCAAAAAAATGCGGGAAAATTCCCCATTGCCATGACAAAAAGGAAGTTGAGAAAAGGAACCGAAAAATACAGCAGAAATTTGTTAAGCACGCGCTATCAGTCTGAAGTGCGTGTTCCAGGGACGAGATGGGGAATACAAGGGAAAAGGAGATGGAAATGGAAGAGTCGTCCTGGCCCTGGGAAAGGGAATCCAAATGAATTCTATTCAAAGCATGGCTGCCACAAAATATGAAATGAAATGCTGTCGCTGGGGATCGGGGGCGATGGTGTCCAGAACGAGAAATGTTGTTAAGAAATGCATACGCGGGCAATTTTTATTCCTTGCTGTCCTGTCCCTGGACGTCCTGGGTAGTCCTGCGTCGTCCTGCTGCTTAAACACGAAATGCTTAATGGCCAAGTTGCCACAAAACGTTTGCCAGACAAGGGCCAACTCAGTGGAGCAAGAGTAAAATGCGTTTTCTGCTGGCTCCCAAGGACGAAGGACGAAGGACCTGTCTGTCTGCCCTTCTCTCTATAAGTATGTGTGTGGGTGTGCTTATTGGAGCGTAAGTAACCTGGGTAACAATATCAATATGCGTCTTTTGTGCGAAAGCTTCCCCAGCTGACAATTGTCCACCGCCGGAAGTTGATATTCCGACTAGCGGAAGTGTTAAGGGCAAACCCCCATCTCAGCCCCTTCCCAAAACCCCTCCCAAAAAAATTCCATATTTTCCATTTCATTTTACCGCCTTTCTCTACGCATAAATTTCCATCATCATCCATTCACCGGGCAGACAAACAAAATGCGCAGCATATGAAAAAGGTCTGTAGACCAGAAGCAAGAACCAAGAACCCAAGCAACCAAAGCCAATTAAGGCTAATGCCTGCCTCTCTGGACCCTTTTGGCTTACCTTTAATTGCTGTCGAACATCGAGGATCGTTGGTCAAAACAAAAAACAACACAGACAGCAAGGAACAGGGGAAATAAATAAATAAAAGGCCAGACAAGATGAGTTGGGTCGAGATCGCGAGATCGAGTTCGTTGCCACCGGGGAGGAATTCCCTTCTATTTTCGCGGCTTTTCGTGGGCACCTTGACTCGCGATTGTTCCGTATTGCAAATGAAACACACATACCGACCGACACAAAGCGAAATCAGTAAAGATTCTATTTTAATTATGCCGGCGGCCTTTAGATTGCCAATTGACGAGAGATCTACGCTGTGATTTTACGGGATGAACTGGGGAAAAGCGGAAAAGTGGAAACCGCACGGCGGAGATAATAGCGTGAGCGTAAGACGCAGAACACCCACAAATCGAGCGATGTTGGTGGTGCCGAAAGATCCGGAGGAGCAGCCGGGGGACTTGAATGGGAATGGGGATTGTCACTGGTGCACACACCGCGTGCCGTTTTTTATTTATAGCCATTGAACGCTGCGCTTCTATCAGCAACAGCAATGGAAACGGACGGCAGCAACATCCGCGGCGGCAGCAGCAGCAACAGCAGCAACATGAACGGCAGCAACATCAACCTCAACAAAAACAGCGTGTTTACTTATTGTCGTTGGTTCGGCCGAGGGAAACCAGAGAAATGAATAATATTAATAACGCAAAACCAAAGATCAGGGCAGACACTGATAACGCTTTAAATGCACACACAACGATCGTAATCGAAATTCAATCGAGTGCGAAGATCACGAGCACAAAATTGCTGATTAGCGAAGCAAAAACCCTTGATTCACTTGTTGAATAGTCAGATATTGTTTATATGGTAGAAGCATCCCTTGCAGGTAGAAGTCTGGGTTTACCAATTAACCCAAACAAAAAGAACACACACACTCACTTTGGTGGCTGGTAAATTTATCCTTCTGCCCTTTGCGGATATTTGTGTTTGGCCATTTGATTCAAACAAGTTTGTTGCCAATATTCTTTTGTTTCGCGAATACCGATTCCGATTTTACTGCGAAAAGCACGTCCGTTCACGACCGAAGTTGCTCGCGATTTGAGAACATAAACAGAGCACACAGCAGCCAGATAGAGGGAGTCGAACTGTTCCCATCGAGAGCATGCGCCGAGAACAACTGCGGGAAAGTGCCCAACAGGCGGCGGCGTTTGAACTGGCCGCGAGCAAAAACAAAGGCAAAGTCTTCGTGGGGGCCAGTGTCCTTAGCGAGATCAAAGATCTTTCGAAAAACACCCTAAAAACCATTTATATTATAATTTTAACTACCCTGTCATATGTGTAAGTGGAGATAATATTCCGGATAACAAGAGATTTTATTAAGTTGTGTTTTATTTTGTTTTTCTAATAACAAAATGTAATACATATAATTATAATTAATAACTTTATAAAGACAAGAACGGTATAAATTAAATAAATGAATATTAATTTTTACATAATAAGTACAGTTCAAGGTGCATATCAAGGTATCTTTATACAAAATTATGTTTTGTTTTAAAAACCGAATTTCTTATCAATCAATTTGAAATTTTAAATAAAAAACCGTTACAAAAGGGGCTATACAACACTGACATATACTTATCGATAATATAAGTGATTTTCAAATCGACAGCAGACTATCGATTGCACCATCGATAAGTCCAGTCGAACTATTTTTGGCAAGAAAATTTTCCTTATTTTTATTTAATAAAATAAAATGACCCAAAAGTGCGAGACCACCAACTGCGGCAAGGAGGCGACCCTGCAGTGCCCCACGTGCCTGAAACTGGGCATCAAGGGCTCCTTTTTCTGCTCGCAGCCATGCTTTAAAGGATTCTGGAAGGAGCACAAATCAATCCATGCCTTGGCAGGTAAGTCCTAGAAAGTTTCCGTTCGTTATGAGTTGGATCACTGACATTTGGGAATTTTTTAACTCAGCCGGGGCCTCGAATTCCTCGGGGCAGGATGGCGCCTACAACCCCTGGCCGCAGTTCCGTTTCACCGGCAAACTCCGTCCATTCCCCCAGACTCCTAAGCGGACCGTTCCGGAGGCCATTCAGCGTCCAGACTACGCCGATCATCCCGCTGGACGATCCCTTTCCGAGGAGGCACTGCGGGGAACCAAGATCAAGGTTCTGGACGACGAGGAGATTGAGGGCATGCGAGTAGCCGGAAGACTGGGAAGGGAATGCCTAGATGAGGGCGCCAAGGGCGTGGAGGTGGGCACCACCACCGACGAACTGGATCGCCTAGTCCACGAGGCCGCCATCGAGCGGGAGTGCTACCCCTCGCCCTTGAACTACTACAACTTCCCCAAGTCCTGTTGCACCTCGGTCAACGAGGTGATCTGCCACGGCATCCCAGACCAGCGACCTCTGCAGGATGGAGATCTCTGTAACATCGATGTAACCGTCTACCATCGCGGCTTCCATGGCGATCTCAACGAGACCTTCTTCGTGGGCAATGTCTCGGAGAAGCACAAGAAGCTGGTGCAGGTCACTCACGAGGCGCTCAGCAAGGCCATCGAGTTTGTACGTCCGGGGGAGAAGTATCGCGACATTGGTAACGTCATCCAGAAGTATGTGGCTCCCCATGGATTCAGTGTGGTGCGCAGCTATTGCGGACATGGTATTCACCGCGTGTTCCACACAGCACCAAATGTACCTCACTATGCCAGTAAGTTTATACGATAATGAGGTTACCTGGGATGTTACTAAAGTTATTGCCTTGCAGAGAACTCCGCTGTGGGCGTGATGGCCCCGGGACACTGCTTCACCATCGAGCCCATGATCTCTATTGGCGTACAGAAGGCTGAAACATGGCCAGATGATTGGACCGCAGTTACCGCCGACGGTTTGTTCTCCGCCCAGTTCGAGCAGACGCTCCTGGTCAACGAAACTGGATGCGAGATCCTCACCAAGCGTCGCGAGAACAACGGGCAGCCCTGGTTTATGGACAAGATGTGAGGCGAACAACTTGGGCTAAAATATAACTTCTAGGGCTATACATCAAGCTTTAATTTGTAATTTTACAATAAAATCTAGAGTTTTTATTCCCGAGTCCAATGTGGATGTACCATTAACCCGGTTTACTTCTCCAGCGGAGCGTAGTTGAGCAGTTTCTCGATGAGATCCACGTGTCCCAGGAGCATGCGACGGCAGCAGTACCTCTTCAGACCCAACGCATCAAGGGCATCTCTGGAATTGATTAATATAATAAATATGGTGAAACTTGGAGTGAACAGGAGGCTTCCCGCGTGACTTACCCTTCCGTGTATTCCGCCTGCAGGAGACCCAAATAAGACTCCCACTTGTTGCCAATGACCTTGCCGCAGGTAAAACAACGGATTGGAATAATCATCTTGCGTAGCGGGATTTAATTCTTTGAGAAATCACGGAAATTCTTAGGACCACAACAAAATCGTGCTAAAATGTGTTTTTTCGTTGTTATTGTTGTCCGAACCTATCGTTCATCGATACCTTTCGATACATTTGCTTAAGTGTGACCAGAGTTTACAATCGATAAGTCAACTTAATCGACACATAACCGCTTTTATAGGAATTCAAAATCAACTTCCCCAAATATTTGAATAAATTAATGGTTATTTTTATTAAACTACCGACTGCTCGCTACATGAATGCGTTTTTTACAAATGAGTGTGTAAATAAATATTTTTGAACAGCGTCGAAGACTTAATGTGCCTTAACTAATTACTGCTGGCCGTGAGATGCTCGCCGGCCACTTCGACGGAGGTGGAGACCTCGAACAAATCTTTGGCTGACTCCTCGCTGTCGCTCTCAATCAGACCCGCACTGGGCACATCCTCCACAGTGCCCTTCTTCAGGTCATCCGAACGTTTTTGTAACCGCTGTAAAGTTAAAGTTCCCAATTAAAGTTACATGGAAGATTCATTAGGGATCCATCAACTTACCGATTCGGAGGCCTCCTCATCGGGCACAAAGATGCGAAGTGGCGTATTGGCGCCCAATTGCTGCTGCACCAGTCGCTGGTGCTCCTCGAAGGCACTTGCTGCTGGATCCTGGGCAACCTGTTGCTGCTGCTGATGCTGCACCTGTTGCTGTTGCTGGTGTTGCACCTGTTGCTGCTGCGGATGATGTTGCACCGGCTGCTGCAACTGCTGATGTTGCTGCTGCAACAGTTGCAGCTGTTGCTGCTGGTGTTGCTGTTGCAGGTGTTGCTCCTGTGCCTGGGCCTGCAACTCCTCGAACTGCTGTTGTTGCTGCTGCTGGTACTGCGCCTGGGCCCTCAGCTCCTCCAGATGGAATTGATGTTGCTGCTGCTGCTCCTGGGCCTGTGCCTTCAGTTCCTCGAGATGAAGCTGTTGCTGCTTCTGCAGCTCGATGGCAGCATGTTCTGTCTCCAGTTGCTGGCGGCGTGCCTCCTCTTCTGCGTAGGCTTGTAGCAACTGCGACGAGTCGTGGGCGTGACCATAGAAGTTGGACACCACGAAGCCGCCCTCCGGAACGGAGGCTGTGACCGCCGAAGCCACGTTGGGCAGATGGAAGGAGGCCGTCTCGTAGGCACCCTCACCAGGATCACCCAAAGCCGGAGCGGCAATCAGAGCAGCGTATTGAGGCGCTGAGTCCAGCACGGGATGGATGTTGTGATGCGGATCCTTTGCCGCCTGCAGGATCTGCCCGTTGCTGGCCACCTCCTGGGTGAGATCGGCGTTCACGTAGCCCGACTCCACCACCGGTTCCGAGCTGGGCTTGAAAAGTTGCTGCTTGTGTGCCGAGTAGAGCTGGTTGGACTGCGTCACGAGGTACGTGGGATTGTAGATGGGGATGTGGGCAGCCGGAATGGCGGCGATGAAGGACTGCGACTGGACAGCCGGTTGGGCATACTGAATGGGATAGATCTCCGGCGCTGTTTGAGCTGCTGCCTGTGCTCCCACAATCTGTACCAGTGGCTGGGCGGGCAGATGATTGCTCTGGACGTCGGCTGGCAGCGGCTTGTTGTTGCTTGGAGTATTGAACGACTCGGTTGCTGGACGAATCTTAGTGGTGGGCAGCGAGGGATCCGGATCTGGGGCAAATAGTTTCTGCGAGCCCGAAATGGGATCGCGGATGGTTTGGTCATTCGTCTCGTCCTCATGCACACTGTACTTCGGCGGCAAGTATGTCTGGGGACGGGCGGCTGGGGGCGGGGTCTGGGAGGGGGGCGTGTACAGGTAGGAGGAGTCGAGGTGACCCTCCTCCACATCCAGGTGGTTGTCGGCCAGGTTCGGTGCGGGAACCGTGTAAATGGGTGCAAAGTGCTCGGTGTTGAAGTTGTTGTGCGTGTCCAGCTGTGGGGGATCGGCATGTTTGGATTCATGTTATATGTTTTGATGTTTGGTGCGGGTGTGCAAAATGTAGAATAATAGTTCCCAAGGGGTAAGACTTTAAAATTCAAAGTTTGAATGGCTTTGTATTGACTAAATTTAGTTAAGTACTTTAGTTAAAAACGTTATAAGCTATAGATAGATCATTCATATTAAAAAATGCAAGATATTTAAAAAATTAAGTTTATATTAATTTACATAAATGTAATTTTTTCGCCTTTTCTGACTGATCGCTTGCTATCTTTTTGGGATACATATGCAAACAGAACAAGAAGCTAATAATAAATGAATTTATAATTAATAAGCTAACATTTTAAAGTATCAAAAATTTATATATTTCATACCAGAACTTTAATCAAATTAACATTTTCGAGTATCATTAATGAATATTATAAAATAACAATATAATATCCAATTAATATTGATTTACTTATTTTTGTATTATACATACAATACAATTAAGCAATTTAAATAAAGAAGAAGCTGGTAAAAAAACACCCATTCAATTAAGTATATAAAATTAAAAAAGTTTAGAATAAACCGATTTAAAACATAAAATGGACCCAGTTTGATCTCTTGGATTTCCGCCCTTATAAATCTCTTATGGACTCAACTTACCGGCAGATTCTGCAGCTCGCTGTAGCTCACAGCCGAGGGCTTCTCGTACTTGAAGGGCTTGTCGTATCCGAAAGTGGGTTTCGCCTTGGGCTTGACATTGTTCAGCTTGATCTTCAGGGGCTTCCGCAGGGCTCCAGAGGGTTTCAGATAGACTGGAGATGGACCGCTCAGCTTGATGGGACGAGGAGGACCTCTCAGATGTTGGTACTGATGCTGGGGCACATGCATCAGGGGATGCGAGTGCAGGTGGGCGTGCGAGTGGGCGTGAGACAGGACATGCGGATGCACGGAGTGCGGATGGGCCAGGTGGGCGGCATGGGTGTGGGCATGGGCATGAGTGTGGGGGCCATGACCAGGGCGACCCTTCAGTACCAAGGGCACCGGCTGATCGCTGCGTATTTGGACGACGAGGGTGCGCTGTTTGCCTGGCGGACCAGCTCCTCCAGGGGATCCCACGGCAGCGGGACGACTTAGCTGCTTGGCGCTCTTGGGCGGCCAGTTGGTGAAGACCAGGGGACGCTGTTCACAGTTGGCCAGCGCCAAGATCAGGGCCAGCAGCAGGAAAGGCTGAGGAGGAGGAAGCGGGAAAAATGTCAAAGTCCATTAAATCAAAAACTTAATTACGCGTACATCGAACAAAACACCGAAAGAAATAAAAACTTTCTAAGTCCGGCCCAGGGGAAAGGGGAGGGCCTTGTAATCGGTGGACAGCAACAAAACTGTAATGGCCTTAATTTGAACAAATTGGCGGTTTTCTAAAATTTTATCACGTCGTCGCCTGCCGCTGACTACTTAACCAAAGCTGCTTAAGCAAACGAGCCATCAAACTATCTTCACTTGTGCGAGTACGTATTTATAATTATATACGAGTATATATTTATACGGTATGCCATAATATCTTGCCCATTTTCCCCGCTTCGATGGCTGATTAAACTTTCAGTCCGCAATGCCGTAGAATGAAAGTGAAAAGTCGAATATCGAAATGTCTGCGTTCTGTAATTGCTACTCTTGTGCGTTGTTTACGTTTTCGATAGGGTATAAAGCTTTGTTGACTCAGTTTGTGACTTTTTCAATATGCTTTGTTTATTGTTAGACCAGTAAAATTGTAATTTCTATTTAATGGCAATGTTTGAGTAATTATCTGAATTTTACTGTAAGTATTAAAAAATATATATTTATATATAATTAATATAAGACGCTATTTGGCACTAAATACAAATGCTTAGAAGCCAAAATAAGGCTTAATTCAATTTGTCTGAAAATAATATTGGTTATATGTACTGAATATATATTAACAAAAAAATGTAAAGAAAATTTTATAGACAAATAATTTTAATGATGAAATGCATACTAAAGAAAGTTTTAGTTGGATTGGAAGTACAGAACACACAAAAATATTCGACCTATATTTAAAAATGAACTTATGAAAAAAAATTTTATGAATTTGTGGGGACTAAAAAATTGTTCTAGTTTATAAAAAAATTGCCATAAAGTCCAACAATTAAAGTTAAAGGCGAATATTTTACTATGTTTTCATGGTTTAACTTCTAAACTTTAGAAGTTAAAAATATTTAAAATTCTCCGTTGCCATTATACTTTTAAAGATCATCTTAAGTATAATTAAAATTCGTTTTCATATAGTATTCCCATAAAAGTAGGGAGTCGCAACTCTCTGCCTGGATGGTTTGGGTCTTGGTCGACCGAAGGGGAAGTCAGTAATTTGTGGCAGCAACTGGACATGGCAATTTCACCTGGGCAGCTCCACTCCTCTCCACCGGAGCGTCGGCAATGACAATGCGCATTGCCATTGTGTGTTGCCGTTAGCCAGACGTCAATCAACAGGTGAAATGCCTAAGCGAGTCCAATACGTATAGTTATTGATTACGTGCTGCGTTTGCTTAAACGGATTGCCAAAGAGGACGGATTGCCGACTGCCGATGGCCGATTGCAACTGCAACTGCAACGGCTGGGAGCAAGGTAATTGGGGGCTAGGTAATTGGTGGCTTATTGTTTATAGAGTGGTTAGTTAGTTTGTCGCCTTTACAATATGCATAATCATATGCAAATGCCAGTGCCCCTGGTGAATGAACTGAGCCAGGAGACGGATGCCGAGCTGCCTAAGCTGAAAACCCTGGCTGGCAGCAACTCGTTCAACGAAAGCCCAAATGGAATTCGCATAATTTCGGGTTTCCTCTGGGCTTGGCCAGCGAGACCATTGAACTTGACAAAGGATTTTCCTAACGGCCTAAGCGGAACTATTGATCAGCGGCCTGTCGCCGCTGCGACGACCATAAACAACGGTGTGGTTAACCCAAATTGCAACTCGAAATGCAACTTTTATTTTAGCGGCAAGCATTTTATTTTCAAGCCCGCTGCACATTGAGGCAAATGCAGGCGAGCAGGCCAGTGTAATTGGTGCACGTAAAGCAAAGCCAAAGCCATCCATTGTCTGGATCTTGGCGAAACTCGGCGCATCAAGTGCTCTCATTGCAAATGAAAGTGCTCGCTTTGCCGGCCACATTACAATTTGTCAAATATTCCGACGACTTCAGGCGGCAATTCAATTGAAGAAGATGCAACTGCATTGTGCTGTGCAGCGATTGTAATTGGATTTGCAGGTGAAGGTGAATTTCAATCTGAATCTGAATCTGAAACTCTGCCTGAAGTCATTGATCGGCGAGCAAATGAAATGCCATTGCATTTGCATTGAAATTATAGCCATTTCTTTTTTGTGTTGCGAACGCAGTGAGAGACTTTTTAATAACCGCTAATTGTGGCCAACAAACTTGCGATCGCCGCGTGATTCACTTACCCTCATCTTGTTTCGGATCGGATTAATGCTGAGTTTCGTTGTTTTATTGCTTGTAGAAAGCTCTGGGCAAATGTCGAGTGACTTTTGGCTTCTTCTGCTACTCCAGCAGCAAATAGATGAAGATCAAAATGGCAATTAGGTATATAATCACATCAATTAACTTCATGTCAGCGAGCGCCGCGGCGCTTTCTTCTTATTTTCCAACTGCACGCACAGAAGAATTCAAAAAAGAGATTCGAAAATCGATTCGAAAATCGAGAAGCTACGACGTCCGCACCTGTTCAAGTCGCGAAGACAACTGAGTGTTAGCTGGTAGTTGGTAACGGACAAAAACCATGTGCCAAACCGTTGGAGTTCCACTGGAATGTGACGAAGACTCGCATTGGAAGTGGGCACTGCGCACCGAGCACTGAAGAAAGTGGTCGGATTTTCATGAAACTAGTTTGCAAAGGCCAAAACGCAGCACGCGACCAGCAGCAGCAACATGAATTGCCAGCAATTGGCCGATTAATCGCAACGAAAGTGTTTTGCCATTGACTGTTCTTGGCCGGCAAAAGAAAGAAAAGAAAAAGAAAGGAAAGGAAAGAAGCGGGCATCGCCAAACAAAAGACTTAGGCAGCGAACTCGTTGTCGCGCGTCAGCAGTCGCTCTTTACCTTAAAAAGCAATGCGGACCAGGCGCACATGATCATGAGATGGCCTGCCACCTGTTGCCAGGCATTGCTCTTTTTTTCGCTCTGGCCGGCGGCAGAGGCAGCAAACAGGAGCAAAGCCATCGATTGACATTATGAAATGCGGCAGGCACAGTGGGAATAGCAGACATGTTTTAGAGACTTCTGAAGAAAATTGGTTGAAGATTACAAACAAAAAGAGGAATAGTGTAAAATAGTTATAAGGAAGAATACTATGAAGACGTACCTGCTTATTAAAATAAAAAAATACAAAATACTCAACATTCATACTGTATGATTTAATATGAAACATATAAATCAACTTGAAGCATAAAAAATAATACATTTATATTTAAATCAATGTTTAATTAAATATAGTTGATACATTTTATTTTAAATAGCTAAAAACACCAACGTTTTTCTCAGCTATCTTTCTACGGCTATTTCTGGGTATTGTTAATCAAAAAACACAAGGTTTCAAATTTTAATATACAAATATACATATATATTTTAGTAAATTTGTAAAAGCATCATCAGTATCAGCATTACCATTGAAATTGTGGTAAAAAAAGGTAGGTTTTCTTAAGTGTGAAATTTGAAATTGGATGCTATGTATGAAAAACTTAAAATTTGTTGCAATCTACATTTAATAGTAATGTGGGCCAGTTGGTATGTGAGCTAATATCGAGTGGATGTACTTTCCATTACCAATGAAGTCATGATAGTAGGCCCAATTTCTGTTTGCTCGCCACTTGTTTCCATGCACCGAAAGCCCTTCGATGATAATAAGCCGTACTTATGAAACGATCCCCAATTCACAATAATTGGTGGCATTTTATGCAGGGCGCGACACCCAATTTCTAAACGCAATTGGTCATTGGAATTTTATTGCGCCCGGCTGCCTTTTGTGGGTCAATATTGGTCGGCCCAAACTTTTGGGCCATAAATCAAAATTTCACTTTCATAAAGTTGCCAATTATTTTTGGTGAAAATTTCTTTGCTATTTTTTCAGAAATTATATTTAACTTAAAAATATTATTTTTAACAAGGTTTTTTAAACATTAACAACATAATATTATTACTTTACCTTTTATTTTATACATTAATCATTTGTTTGCGTTTCAGCCAAAGGTTTGAAGGCCGCTTTAAACTAAACTAATATGTAATTTTATGCTTTATGCTGTGATTTCGGTTTAATTAATGTTATTTAAATATAAATTAATGATTTTTATCGCTTCTAACGTTTTATTTATGTCTACGTTTTTCGTTGTGTAAATATAACTCATATCATATCATATCATATAACTCAAAAAATGTAATCGACGTACTCGACTATAGCGTTCTTCCTTGTCTTTAATGTAAATTTTAAAAAAGTCTTTTTGCTATTTGTTATGTTGTGTTCGATGTGAAGCATGCACATTTTAAACTTTTGCTAGTAAACAAATTAAACAAACAAAACAATCTATTCATTTAATACTCAATTATCACTATACCATACATTTTGAAAAAAAATAATTTTCAGAAGTATTTGAAAGTGTTCCCCAGGCGATTTTGAAGTCCGTCGAGTTAGAGTTAAAGTTTTTGAGTTCGCCTTTGGTTTCTGTTAGGTTTTGTCTTTGGATTTTAATTATTAACGTACATATAGACCAGAGCCACTATTGCGTCTTTGATTTTGCGTCTTTGATTTTGAGATCGAACTGCTCCAAAACTAGCGCCGAATCAATATTTCGTACATATGTATGTAAGAATATAAACCAATTCTTTTTTACTGGCTTCTCCCTAAGCTTTCGAAATGGATTTTTGTAAAACTGTTGAATTCGTTTGTGCGTTGGATTCGTTCTATTTACTTTTTTGGTTGAAATACACTTACACCCAGTAGCTGCTTACATTCATAAAAAAAGTTAAGTTACATAGTTGCTTATTGGGCACTTTATCACTTAAAAAAGTTCATCACTGACCGCTCTATGAGCGCTCAATTTGAAACTGCAGCACACATGAAGCGCTTTTGAGCGCTTTTTTGAGCAGCAGAGAAAGCACACGTTCAGCACCTTTTGAGTGCTTTTTTGAGCAGCAGTAAAAGCACACGTTCAGCACCTCTTGAGCGCTTTTTTGAGGAGCAAATATAATTTTTGTTTTATTTAATTTTTTTATTTATTTATTTAAAAATTTAGGCTAAGGGGTTTCCAGTTTTATCGGGGTCGTTGCCAGCATCTGCACCCAACAAAAAATCGTCATCAATATGATCATATTTACACACATATGTGTCAATGTGACACTATTGAGTGTCCAAAAATCTCTGATACGAAAGACTCAAATTGGCCCTATTATACATATGTACATTGTACATATTATCACTTTGTCACTTGATAAAAAATTTCTTACGAAATAGTTAGGCTGAAAGCTGTATATACATATTCATTGCCGAACAAAATACATTTTTATTGTTTTTATTTTAATATAAAATATTACATTTTTAAAAGGGAAAATTTATTAAATGCTCTTTGTGCGAATAAAGTTGATTTCTTAATTTCTTGAAGACAATTCATTTGTAAATTTGTATTGTATTTGTAGGCAACATTTTCAATCTACTCTAGGGCCCCTTGGTGCTGCAGCCATGGTAATAAGACTTCCATATGCCTGCGGTATCTGGGGTTAGTATAAATTGCATTTGTAAAGCTTGAGTCTTCCGTTGAAATAATTTTATCGAAGTCAGCTTCTTCTGTGGGATCTAGAAGCACGTATCCCATTACGCATGCAGAGCAGATGAAGGCTGTAATGTGGAGTTAATTATAAAACTGTAAGCTTTTATCTAAGATACGACTACTTACCCCATCCACTATATTTGTTAAGGGCATCGCGAATATTCCTTAAGGTAGGCAATGTCTTTGAATAATTCAAAATTTTTAGATGCTTGACCAGTTCCGAGTAGTAGAACCAAATGAAGTAATCGAACTTCACTGTTTTGATGTCTAGGCTAGTTGACGAAATCAAAAAGTAATACAGGTCCTGAGCAACTGTTCCCCATTTGGGGATTTGCAGGTCAACGAAATAAGTATTTAATATCTCGTTCTTGTCGTTGTACTGGAACATAATGTTATTAGACCAGCCATCGCCGTGGTTCAGGGCATTGAATTCGTCGGATTTTGGTACTCTCATATCATTCACCACATCAAATAACTTTTCTGAGACGCTGTGCTGTTGATAAGGATCGGAAGATAAAACCAGATCTATACCTAGGTACTAAAGTGCATGTTAACTTACCAAATCCTTAATGTAAGCCTCATGTCCTTTGATCTGATCGATATTTTGTATCAAGTTTTTAGCACTGCGAATGCAAAAAGCATCCAAAATTGCATCCGATTTAAAAAGACCTTCTGTATACTTTTCGTTGTAGGGTCCTTTGAGGTCGACGCGAACTGCGGAAGCCGCATGCCATTGAGCGAATTTCCTTAGCACGTTTTCTGTATGAACCTGGTCTAATCCTTGGAGCCGATCAGAATTTTTGAATCCACGAGGCCTGAGGTCCTCCAGCAGGACATAGTTTTCGTTGGTTTTTATCTCGTAGGCTTCTGCTCCAAACTTAACCTCCAAGCCCACATCGCGATAAAGTTGCTCCAATTCAGGAACCACTTCCAGATACATTCCACGCTCCACATCAAAGATGTTTGTTTTATCAAGAAGTCTGCGATAAGCCTCAGAATTGTGGGGTGTTTTCAACATGAATGCTTTGGTAACTTTCGACTTGTCTATAAAATTGATTTTTTTTGATAACTTATGAAACTGCCGGAAAAAAGATCTAACCTTTCGTCTCAACATCCAGTTCTACTCTGAGCATTATGGTGGCATAGTTCTCGCCAGCAGCGACTCCTGCTTTGGCTCTCAGAGCCTTAGTTTCTTTGTAATCCTTGACTTCATTTTTAAGTAGATCCTGAAATGCTTCCGGTTTTACCCAGTCCGGAATTTGGACTTCCCTCTGGGAAATCTCTTCGTCCTTCGTCTGTGGCGGCATTTTTAGAAGATCTACTGGACTTGATATCACTTACTGAGAACTTGCGTTACGGGTATCTTCATTTAAATACGGTTGGTTTAGATCTGTGGTGGGCGAGATATACATTATCTCGATCCCCACAGACACTTTTAATTGCTCCTTATCTCCTATGTGCAATATGTTGTATACCATATTAGTTTGGCTAAACCCTTCCATAAAACTAATTTTTAGGCTGACATCGCAGTATTTTAGAAAATAATAAAACCCACTTGTTGAACACTATTAAAAATTGTTTTTTCTGTGAGTAAACAAAATATACAGACTACTAATGGAGATACGCTCTGGGCCTTCATTTTCGGATTTGTTTTGCTATCGTTTTCGCTTACTACCTTATGTGGAATACGTTTTATGACACTCATTCTACTTATCTACGCATTTCAGACGTAAGCTTTTTGTATAAAAGCTGCAAGTTTGCTTTTGGTCGTCTTTCGTTTTGTTTTGCTATGGTTATTTGTTTA
This sequence comes from Drosophila subpulchrella, assembly GCF_014743375.2. Lineage (NCBI taxonomy): Eukaryota > Metazoa > Arthropoda > Insecta > Diptera > Drosophilidae > Drosophila > Drosophila subpulchrella. Next base: position 11,179,124 of record NC_050609.1, read on the forward strand.
TGCCCATATAAGTCATATTCTTATACCTTCCATCCACCTTGTTTTATGAGTCAGGTTTGCTTACCCCCTATGTCGTTATCATATCCGTTTTCCCTATAGAAATACACTTTATCATGGTGACTTTTGCAAAATGATTGAATTTCGTTTATTGTTCAAAGTTTTACGTTTACTCGTTGCCATTATCGCACATAGAGATAAGACTATCATGGGATTGCACTTTATTCTGAATCAATTTCGATTGTTCATTGTTCATTGGAATTTATTTAGTTCGGTGTCCTAGATATCCAAGGAGCCACGATTTAGTAGCCAGGGCATAATCGCTTGGATGTGCTTGCGGTACCGAGGACTGTTATAAAGTTGCATCTGGAAGTCCACTCCCGCTTCAGTATCGCCCATAAAGTTCTCAAAACTGGCAGAGTCCGTGGGATCCAGAAGAACGGCGGCCATGACACCCGTTACTACGGAGTAGCCTAGTGGATTTGGTAGGAATTTCACAATTTTAATGGTCAGTTGTAGCATTGAAGCCCCGTAACTACTTACCGAAAAATCCGTATTTGAAAAGCGCCAAATGAATGTCTCTCAGGCTGGGAATGGGTTTTGAGTATTTCAGAATCTTCAGGTGCTCAACCAGGTACTCATGGTAAACCTTAATATAGTAATCGAATTTTGTGAGCTTATCCTCAAACTTTGTAGACGAGAGCAAGAAGTATTGGAGGTCCTGGGCCACAGTTCCGTATTTGGGTATCTGATAATCGACCAAATACACCTCCTTAATTTTTCCGAATGCATCATACTGGAACATAATATTATTCGACCAGGAATCTCCGTGGTTCAGTACATTAAATTCTGTGGGGTCTACTTTGGCAAACTCGAAAAGCTTATCGACGAAAACAGGCTGCAGGGCTTTCTAGTAGACAGGGAACAAATAAAAGAATTACGACGTCTATTGGGCACTTCAAGTATTTACTACTTACCACTTTGTCTATAAAAATTTCATAACCTTTGTAGGTAACACAGCTTTTTACAAAATTTGCGCCCATTCCTTTCATCATTTCAGTCATCATCGGACGGGTGTCTTCTTTGAAAAAGCCTTGCACAAGGACGTCAGAATAAGGTCCTTTGGTGGCCACTCGCACGGCAGATGCAGCATGCCATTGGGCCAACTTTAGGAGCACTCTCTCCGTGTGAGTTTGATCGAGTCCTTCCAGTCGGTTGGCATTCTTAAATCCCTTTGTTCCTAGATCCTCCAAGGCAACATAGTCAGTCTTGGCATTCTTGAGATCGTAGCTCTTGGCGCCAAAAGTGATATCCACTCCCACTTCCTTATAAAGAGCAGCCATCTCAGGAACAACCTCATTGTACATTGAGCGCTCGATGTCAAAGATGTTTGTTTTCTTCATCATTTCCTGGTACACCTCCAGTTGGTGGGGCAATTTTACCATGTACGAAACCGGTTTCGTTTTGCCATCTGGGGGGTGGAAATCAGCCATTTTTCTCGGACTTTAACCCCACCGACTTACCCTTTAGCTCAACTTCGATGTTAACTCGCAGCATAATGGTGGCATAGTTTTCACCTGCCGCAGATCCTATGTCCGCCTTGAAGGTCTTGACTTTCGAGTAGCCCTCCACATTCGCCTTGAGTACATCTTCGAACAATTCTGCAGTTATCCAATCGGGAATTTTACTGGTCGCCATTATAGATAGTCGTTATTTGCTCTTCTATAAAGCGTAAATCACGTATACGCCTAGTTGTGACGGAATGAGTGGACTGAGGCCAGTCAGGGGGAGGATCAGTAGTTTTATATCTGTTGGGAAGCTTTTATAATTGAGTTCGTAAAACAAGCGGGCTTTTTCTCTGTTTTCCCGAGCAAGCTTTTCTAATTCCACTTTATCTGATTCTGTTGTTAATTTCGCGACTTGATCAAATTTGTACGTACATACTCATACACATATATTAATAAATATATCTTTGAATGTTTCGGAACAATGACCATTATAATGGGGCATACTTAAGATCCATCATAAGGTCAAAGAAAATAAGTAAATTGCGCAAACATTGATTACTCTTTAATTAATAAAAAATAAATTAACAATTCGTTTTTATAGCAAAACATGTTTCACAAAAGAAATATTAAAAACAAACGATTATGGCCATTAATGTAATATAAATTAATTGTTTTCCCCTTATCATTTTAATAAGTATATTTGTTTGTTATTTGTTTTATTTTATTTAGTTTAATACTTTTAAGCGGAATGGGTTAGGGAATCGGGTTATAGGATCTTATCACAATATGAGTAGAGACAATTTCCTAATTGATATCCAGGGCACCGCGATTAAGCAGCCAGGGTAGGATTACCTGAATGTGTTTTCGGTAGCGGGGGTTATTGTACATTTGCATCTGGAAGTCCGCTCCCTCGGCAGAGTCGCCAATAAAGTTCTCAAAACTGGCGCTTTCTGTTGGATCAACAAGAACAGCTGCCATTACCCCTGTGGCCACGGAGTAGGCTGGAAAATGGTATTTTATTGTTATTATATTAGCTCTTGAAGGCAAATCCAGGATATACATACCAAAAAGTCCATATCTAAACAACACCTTGTGAATGTCTCGCAGACTGGGCAGTGGTTTGGAATATTTCAGTATTCTTAGGTGCTCCACCAGATTATCATGGTACACCTTAACATAGTAATCGAATTTGCTTAGCTTGTCTTCTAGCTTGGTGGAAGAAATCAGAAAGTAGAGCAGATCCTGGGCAACAGATCCGTACTTCGAGACCTGATAGTCCACCATATACACTTCCTTTATTTTTCCGAACTCATCGTACTGAAACATAATGTTATTTGACCAGGAGTCGCCGTGGTTTAGAACATTAAAGTCGGTAGGATCGACTTCGCCCAACTTGAACATTTCATCTATTACCACTGGCTTTAGAGCTTTCTGAATGGGTTTGGATGAGGACGTCTATAAAACAAATTTATTACGAAGTTGTAATCAACTTACCACTTTGTCTATGTACGCCTCGTTGCCTTCGTATGTGGCACAGCATTTGAGGAATATCTGTCCCATGCCATTCATCATTTCATTCATCATCGGCTTGTTTTCCTCCTTGAAGAATCCCTTCAGAACGATTTCCGGGTACTGGCCCTTGGTGGCTACTCTCACGGCGGTCGCAGCATGCCATTGGGCCAACTTCCGGAGAACCCTTTCCGTGTGGGCTTGATCGAGTCCCTCGAGACGATTGGCGTTTTTGAATCCTTTTACGCACAGATCCTCCAGAGCTATGTATTCGCTTTTGGCATTCTTCAGATCGTAGCTCTTGGCTCCAAAAGTTACCTCTACCCCCGCCGCCTTGTAAAGAGCCTCCATCTCGGGAACAACCTCATTGTACATGGTGCGCTCGATTTCAAAGATATTTGTGTGCTTCATCATTTCCTTGTACACCTCCAGCTGATGTGGCAGCTTTACCATGTAAGACACCTGTTTGATTGTACCATCTGTAGGATAGATTTGCGGAATCAATAAAGCTCCCTGCGAACTATCCCCCCAAAATACCTTGCAGCTCCACTTCGATGTAAGCTCGGAGCATTATGGTGGCGTAGTTGTCACCCGCAGCGGAACCACTTTCCGCCTTAAAGTTCCTGACCTTTGAGTACCCCTTCACAGTGGATTGGAGAACATCCTCAAAAATATCTGCATTGACCCAATCGGGTATTTTACCAGCAGCCATTGTAGATAATCGGAATTATTATTATTAAAATGCACTGAACACGTATACGCCTCGTTTGACGGTGTTGCGATGAGTGGCGAAAACTGAGAATTAGATTTTATTATATCAGTGAGGAGCTTTTGGTAGGTTTCTCTCGATCTTCTCTCAAAAGCTCTGCTAACAGCATTCGAAATATTTTAGTAGCGGAAAGCGTTTGCCTTTTGTTTTTTTTCACAATAAGCCTGTTTTGTGGTAGTCACCCTAATTGAGCCTCACAGAAGCCATTATCATATATGCAAATGTTTTACAATCAATTATTTTAATTTTTATAATAATAATACGTATTAATAAAATTACAATATATATTTTGTACAAATTACTAATATTACAAAATGTATTTATAGCCCTTTATTATTTACATTTTTCAGATTTGTGATTATTTGATTATTTATTATAATAGTTTTATTACTTTTTGAGCACTTGTTTATCATTGCATTCTGTTTATCTTATATAACCCCGGTTTATAAGCCAAGGTAATATGACTTTTATCTGATCCACGTAATCCGGCAGGAGAAACATCTTACGCTTGAATGCTATCGCCTCCTCCGAGTTTCCCATAACATTGCCAATATTTGAATCGACATCGGGCGGGAGCAGCACTATAGGCAGCATGCGCTGAGCGCAAATAAAAGCTGAAATTACGAGAGTCTTGCATTTAGAATCACACTGATAAACGCTTCGGATAGAGGTTCTTACCCCAGAGACTGTATCTGTACAGATGGGTGTGAAATTGAGCTAGTGTGGGCGCATTCCGATTGTAGTTGAGCAGACTTAGATGATCGACAAGCTGCTGGTGATAATACTCTATGAAGTGATCAAACTTATCCAACTTTATCGAAAATTTGGGAGACGTCATCAGCATGCAAAATAGATCCTGGGCGGGTGTGCCTAAATATGAATATGGTTATAAAATAGTTTCCTTTCCGGACAATCATTTGGTTACCAAATTTAGGCAGTTGAAAATCGATAAAGCAAACATCCTCTACCTCAGAGTTATCCTTATATTTGAACATAAAATTGTTGCACCAAAAATCGCCATGGTTTAGCACACTCAACTCCATAGGATCGTTTTTGCCAAACTCTATATTTAAATCCGTCAAATGTGATGTGTAGTCGCTCTGAAATGTTAAAAAGGTTATTATGATTAACGTTATAAATATGTTTTGGTAACTCACTATTAAGACCAGCTGTCCTGGTTCCAGATTATATTTCTGCATGCACTCCAAGAAAGGCATACAGAAATTAATGTTAAATTCATCCAGCAGTTTCTGGTGCTCGGCCGTGAAGTAGCTCTCGCGAATACCCTTCTCGTACTCCCCCAGTTCAACGACTCTTTTCGCAGAGGCCGCATGCCACTGGGCCAACTTCTTGAGTGCTGCCTCCACTTCAAATTGTTCCAAGCCCTGAGTTCTGTCGGCATTCCTGTATCCCCTTTTTCGCAGGTCCTCCAATAGAATGTAATCGCTTTTCACCGAATTTCCTGGAAACTTCAAATGCACAGGCTTGAATTTCGGTGAGATTGAAGTGTTTTCGGCATACAGGTCTTCCAGTTCTGGGATCAGATGATCGTACATGTCTAGTTCGGCATCGAACATATCCTTAAAATCGTTTTCCTCACCTTCCGGAACCAAGGGAATCTTCAGTATATAGCTGATATCTTCGGTGCTATCATCTGAATCTTATCGTAAGTTATTTAAGAAGACAATTTTGGCATTCTTACTCACCGTTCAGCTGCATTTCAATTTGAATACGTAGCACGATCGTCAAATAATTCTCCCCTTTACTAATCGCCGATGTGGGAACGAATTTTAGTATCGCCTTGAAGTTTTTATTATTCTGTTCTAACAAGCCATGGAATAGCTCTTTGTTAACCCACTTCGGAGTTGCTTGGTCTGTCATTATATTCACTTTGTCTAGATGCACTAGCGTCTGATACCAATGCCTTCCAAGTAGATACAAGATACAAATAGATGCATACAAGTAGACCCAAAGATATTTCTCTGAATAAAAGCTCCGTATGATTCTCTTTTAAAGGTCTGACGTCATTCTTTATTTTGCACACGCTCAACTTTTAAGAGAGGATATTGCACTTATGAGACAATTTGAATTATTTATCACCAAAGTAGGATGATTTTGCAAAATGTTGGGTCTTATATACATACGTATGTTATGATCTTGCATCAGACTCATAAATTAATATAACCTTTGGAATCTTTCTACATTAGGCTTTATTGAGTCAATTATCAATTAGCTTTAAAATTATTACCCTATGATTTGACATTATGAATAAAGACGTGCCTCCTTAATTTGTCCGGTCGTGCAAAGTCCTTGGAGCAAAAGGTGCACTGGTAGGGTCTTTCACCGGTGTGTTTCCGGCGGTGAACCTTCAGTTCGTAGTGGACCGTAAAGCGCATGTCACAGAGATCGCACTTGAAGGGCTTCTCGCCCATGTGGCGCCGCATATGAATGTTCAGTTTATTGGGCGTCAGCGACTCCAGGCCGCACAGCGAGCAGAGATACTTCTTTCCTGGATTCTTTTTGGCCACATGCATGTCCCGGATGTGCTTATCCAGGCTAGGCTGCACGACAAAGGAGCGCCAGCAATGGGGACACTGGTAGCGGAACCGACGCTTCCTTCTCAGCGAAGGCTGCTGCTCTGGAACGGTGGGTTGCTTGGGATGCTGGGTGGCTAGGTGCTGGGTCAGATTCTCCTTCCACATGAACTTGTAGCCACACCGCGAGCAGACGAACTTCTTCTCCGTGTTCATACACTGAGTGCGAAGGTGTTGATTTAGCATGTGCTGAACGTAAATCAAATTAAACGAATTAAGAAATCATTCTATTAAACTATAAAATAAGAATTACAATCTTACCTTATCCACAGTCTTAAAAATGCAATGCTCGCAGGAATGTGGTAGTTTGTCGAAGCTGTGAAGCGAATACTGGTGCTCGCTCATTTCCCGTCGTCGCCTGAAGTTCAGATCACAAAGGTCGCAGGTGTACGATCTGCCCGTGCTTTCCTCATCACTTTCATCCGTATCCTCCAGCAGGAGCTCAAAACCTGTTGCAGTGCTAATCATGTAGGCCGATGGCTGATCGCTGTGGCCCTGCATCGATATGTGCCTGCGCAAGTCAGCCACGCTGATGAACTGGATGTCACACATTTTGCACTGGATGCTCTTCGGTCCAGCCGGTTTTGACGCATCCGCCAGCAGGGTTTCAGCCAAAGGAAGATCCTGACCAGTGAAGCCGTGCCTTTGCAAGTGCTTGTACAACAGGGCAGGTCGGTAGAAAGTGCGAGTGCACCAGCGGCAGGGGATGAGCTGCATGCTGCTATCCCGATGCATCATCAGTTTGTGTTTCGTAACTGCACTCTTGTCCTGGAAGCTCCGGGAGCATTGGTCGCATGGGTAGGTCTCTTGCTGAAATGGATAAAAGAAAATTAAAACGTTTTCTATTTTGATTTTAAAATTTTAAATTATGCTTCCCCTTAAAAAAGATCAAATAAATAAAAAGATGAATTCGTGGTCTAGATTTTGCTAGAGATTTTGTGGAAATCTAATTTAATTTATATTGTCTGGTGTAAAAACAGTAAAAATAAACAATGAACAAAGAAAATTAAAATGATTAAATGCTAATAGGTCCTTTGGGAACGACAACTTCTAATTATCCTTTGATATGTACAGCTCCTCACCTTGCTCTTGTGCTCGACGAGATGGGCGCGGAGATTCCGGCGCCAAAAGAATCGCTGGGGGCACTTGTCGCACATAAAGCGCTTCAGAGTGTTTTGGCACAGCTGGCTGGTGTGGTGCTCCAGCAGTTGAGCACTGAGAAACCGCGAGTCGCAGCGCTGGCAGACATACGGCGCGTCCAGCCAGGTGTGCTCGTTGCGGTGGTGCTGGTGCAACAGGTACTTGCGCGGCCACCTAGCCTCCGGAGAGTCGCACAGCTCGCAGGAATAGCTTCGTCGAATGACAACATCCGACTCGCCATCGCCGTCACTGTCGGTATCTGAGCTGTCCAGGGTCATCTCGTAGCGCGCTTGATTTGTGATGGAGTAGTAGCGCCCATAGACACCCATCCTAAGATCCCGAAAGATCCGCCGCTTCAAACCCTCCGCAGTGGACTCCACGGCAGTCTTGAAAAATCCTTCCGCAATCCGCTCAATAGGCTCGCCATGCGCCTCGAAGCCGAAATCAGTGGGATGGGCCTGCAGGTGATCCCTCAGCTCCCGCAGTTTGGTAAACCGGCGTAAGCAGATCATGCATTTGATTTCCTTGGCGCCATTCGGCTCGCAGCGGTGGTAGTCAAAGCCATCGACTCTTCGGTTGATCCTCGAAGGCTTAGGGGGTGATGCAACTGCCGAGGCCGATGTGGAGGCCAGTGGCTGATCGTCCTCGGAATCCGACTGCTTGTCGGACTGTTTGTCAGAGTGCTCCTTGTGCTTGTGCTTGATTAAACTGACAATGTACTTGTAGGATTTGCTGCATTGATCGCACTTGTAGTAGTTGTCCCCGCTGCTGTTGCCATCCTCATCAGACAGTCTGGACAAGAGATTAATTAAATCGTTAAGTGAGGTCTAGGAAACATGCGGGTAAAAAGTAAATGGCGCACATATTAAGCAATACAAAGGATTTCCGGCTAGGATAAACCCGCATAATGAGTAATTACAATAATCTTACTCCACTGCCTTGATGATGCTGTGCACAAGGGTGTCGGTGTTGGTTCTGCTGCGATGTGTGGAGGTTCCAGAGGTGGAGGCTGGACTAGATGGACTGGCATCCTCGGGCAATGTCGATGGCCTTCCGGGTAACTTTCGCCTGGACGTCTTGGAGGGCAGGAGACTGGCTCCATGTTCGCTGTGCTTGTGCTTTACCAGCGCCATCACGTACTTGTAGGTCTTGTCGCACTGGTCGCACTTGTAGTAGTCGTCTTCATAGCTAAAGTAAGCAAACATAAAGTAAGCACTTTAACAAACAACTTCAAATAGGACTAGCTAGCTTACTCTTCCCCGTTCTTTCCAAGAACGCCATGATCCCTCTGCTTGTGGCGATACAGATTGGTGACATATCTGAAGGCCTTGTTGCACAGCTCGCACACATTCTGCTTCGCCGGCTCAGAGGAGCAGAGCGAGGAGGTAATCTTGCGCTGGCGCAGTGGCACATCGTCCTGGTCGTCATCCGAGTCACTGAAGTGCACGATGCTCCGCTTGACGAAGCGCGTACGCACAAGAGGATCAGCCTTGGGCACTTGATGCGTAGCATCCAGTTCCTCGGTCTTGATGGTCACGCCCTCTATTTCGAACAGGTGGATCGGTGTCTCGCGGAGGCACTCCAAGGCCTCGGTGCCCTTTATTTCATCGTCTCCGTCCACAGAGTCCCCCAGTTTCTGCACCCAAAGCTCGTGCGTTTGGCGCGCCTGCAGCACAAAGTCGTAGGCACTCTCCAGCTTGTCGGCGCATCCACTGCACAGCCACTGCGGGAACTTCTCCGACTCGGCCATGGCCACCTATTAGGATCGTTTAAGGCTAATTAATATCAATGCGGGCGGCAATTGCATGACAAAAGGACAATTGACCCACCTCGATGCGCGTTAGCTCGACCAGCAGCTGCCCGAAGGTCTTCTCTGCGTACTTCTCCACGGGCGTCTCAATCCAGTATCGACCGTCGTCGCCGCCACATATTCTGCAAGTCCGCGTCATCTTTTAACACATTTATTTAAGGTTTTGCTTAAGACCTTAACAGCAAAAAGTTTCTGATTTGTCAACTGAAAATAACAGCTGATTGGTAAGTGTTGCAAAAGGCGGTTTTAAAGTCGACCTCAGCTGTTCGCGAGCAACGGTCATACTAAAAAGGCTCTTGTTGCATTTCCTTGATTTTTGCAAGTTATTATTTGTTATTTAATAAAACTATGATGTGTAAAGTGAGTTTATTGCCGGTAATATAGAGAAATGCTTCCCCCGGACATTTGTCGCACCTGTGCGCTGCAAAACGGCCAATTGCTGCCCTTGTCCACCTGCCTGGACAGAGACGCCTCCAAAAGTTACTATGATGTGCTCCAGGAACTCACGCAAATGGATGTGAGTGGCTATAACCAGATGATAATGATTTACTAACCTTATCCCATCTCCAGACCCAGCTGGAGAGCTCGGATGATAATTTGCCGCAGCATCTGTGCACTGATTGCTGGACGAGATTGGAGAATGCCCACGCTTTCGTGGAGCAGGCCAAACGGGTCAATGGAGAGCTGCTGGCTCGTTTTAGGGAATGTCTGGATGAAATGCCCATCGACATTCCCGAGGAGCAGAACATAAAGACCGAGGTGAACCTCGATGAGGAGGGCAACAAGTGTGAGGTGGATGTGGACTCGGCGGCTATGGACATCAAATGGCAGCCGGAAAGTGCCAGCGAGGAGGACTTCCCTGACGCAGAGAGTGATGGGTAGGTGTCCTTCAGTTTGTAATCCAAACTCTAATAATACTGAATTTCCCTATAGAGATGAGGTGGACAAGAAGACCTATCATCTGCGTCGAAGTTCTCGAAAAGTCAAGCTGGCAGTGGAAAGCGAAGATGAGGAGTAAGTCAAGTTTTTGTCATCTTCAAGTTGAATGGTAAACCTAACGTCCTTTTTCCACCCAGTGTTAAACCATCTGAACCTGAAACGACGCCCGTCAAGCGGCGGCGTGGACGACCGCCCGGTCCAGGGAAGAGCCAATCCAAGACCGCCGATGGCCGCCACGCCTGTGAGGTCTGTGGGAAGACTTTCTCCTGGTATCGTGACATGCAGCGCCATGCCAGGATCCACTTCGAGCAGGCCTCGTTCGTGTGCGATACCTGTGGCAAGGGATTCCTGCGGAAGGACAAGTACATGTTCCACCTTCGCTGTCACAAGAAGCGCGAGGCCAAGTGGAAGGCTCTCCAATCAGGAAAAGAATGGCGATTTGCTGAGCGTCTATACAGTTCCGGCAGGTTAAAGAAAATCGAATGCAAATTGTGTGGATTGAGTTGCCATCGGATGGAAGAGCTTCGGCTTCACATCAAGACACATGTGGACGTGGAGAGCTTAGCCAATTTGAGAAAGGATAGCGATGTGGTTAGGGAGCATTTTCCCGGCTTTCCGTGCGACCTGGACGCTATCAAGCGGCATATCTGCGCTGATATAGCCGAAGGGCACTCAGAGAAGTTTGCCTGTATCGTGAATTTCCACGGTTATGAGTTGGGACTCAGTGATTCCGATGAAGAGTGTGAAAGCAAAGAGTCCAAATATCATTGCTTTGTGTGCAATCTGTTCTTCACTCGCAAACATCGCTTGATGAAACACACACTGGAGGAGCACTCTGAATCCGCTTCATCGCTTCCTTGGCAGCGCTGCAGTTCCTGCAAGGTTGGTTTCCTGTGCCTAACACTCTACAACGAACACTTGAGCACCCAATGCCACAGCAAATTAAAGCGCTATCGCTGCCGTAAATGTCCCGGAAAGTTTATGTGGCCGGAAAACCTGCAAAACCACGCGTGTTCCCATCGCCTCGAGGATAAGACTGTACCCAAGAAGATAATGTGCTCCTTGTGCGATGCTGCGCTACCCAGTTTGGCGCAACTTCGTGGTCACCTTATCACTCACCAACATGACTTAAATGGCATTAGTTCGGAATTCAATTCCTCCTTCTTTCTCTCGTTTTATCCTAATGGACTGGACTGCACTACCTCGGATCTGGCTGCTCGTATAGCTGAGGATTTCGAGGTCCAGGACTTTGATCGCTATTACAACATCTGCACTGAAAGTGGACAAGAGCTGGACCTTTTTGATTCCGAAACAGAGCAGAGCGAAGAGGAGACCAAGACATACACTTGTCTTCTATGCGGAGAGGTGGCGAGTACACTCACGGCTCTGATGCAGCACCAAAAGACTGCGCATGCCGATGGGATCAGTGATCTTCCCTGTCCCTGCGAGAATTGTGAAGCTCGGTTCGTCAGCAAAGCTCTTCTGCAACAGCATCGAAGGCACCGTTGCGCCAAGAAACACTCTCGTTTTCACTGCCAGAGTTGCAATATCCGATTCGTGTGGCAGTCCAACTATGAGAGACATCTAAAGACTCACCATAGCAAAAAGGAAGATGACGAACAAGGGGCCACCAAGTTGCAGTGTGACGAATGCGAAAAGGTAAGGGCCATCTTTTACCACTTATTATAATCTTCTTAACCGTCTTATTTTTCATTTATAGGTATTCATCTGGCACAAAGATCTCAACCGTCACAAGCGACTGCATCAACCTCAATCCGCTGCTCAGTTTGACTGTCCACATTGTCACCGCAGGTTCCATCGCAAGGATGGCCTTAAATCTCACCTTAAAGTGCATGCGGGAGAACCAGTTCAAATAAAGGAGCATCGTTCCGTCCCCCACGTTGTCCAAGGCCTGGCGCTCTCCCGGCTTAGTCGTCCCCATGGTTGCAAGCAGATTCAGTGCATGATCTGCCTCTCACGTCACTCAAAGATCAGTGATCTGAGGACTCACATGAGGTCTCATCAATATGGATTACATTTTTCCGAAGATAGAGATATTCTTAGTGCCTCGAGAGCTTTTTACCCAGAACTGGAAACTGTCTTAGAAAGAAACGATCTTGCCGAACGGATTATGACTGATGTGCAAAAAGAATTCGAATTGGATAGATTTATTTCTATCACAAATGAGGCTGGCCTAGAACTAAATCTCGATAGCAGTGAAACTGATACTGAGTCTGAGCAAGAGGAGCTTCAAGCAGCACAAAACTATGCCTGTAATCTCTGCAACGCGGTTGTGAGAAGAAAGCATCAGTTGTATGCCCACCAGCTGGCGGAGCACAAGTGGGAGGACGCCTTTCTTGTATGCTCCCTTTGCCAAACTAGATTTGTTAACGAATCTTTGCTAGATCGTCATTCCAGAACCCTCTGTCACAATGCGCAGAAGATATTTCAGTGTCGCAAGTGCCCGCTTCGTTTCCGTTGGAAAGAGAACCTTAAGCTCCACATAAGCCTGTTCCATCAGCATGTCGAAATTCCAATCCCAGATGATGCTCCTCAAGTGGATGGTGGTCTGCAGTGCGAAAAGTGCCCGCGCAGCTTCAAGATGCAGAAGGATCTCACGCGTCATACATTAATGCACGGCCAGGAATCAACCATCTTCCGGTGCCGTTGGTGTGCACGTCGCTTCTATCGCAAGGCCAATCTCCTACAGCATATCGCGCGTCATGGGATAAGTGTAAGCCAGTTGCCTTATGCAGAGGCCATTCTGGATGCCTACGTGAATCCTGGAGGTCGGAAAAACGTGGAGTGTCGCGTATGCAGTGTGAGCTTTCCCACCATCTCGGCCCTGCGTTTGCATCTGGAAACCATGCCTGCAGGTAGCCACCACGACTTCTCCTCACCTCAGAACTACTCGATTACCAACCAGATGGGTTACGAGTTGGATTTGGATGACTCGGAGACTGATGATGATGGAGCTAGAACACATTTTAAACCACCTGGTGTTCCTGATTTTTACACATGCGGTATGTGCCAACTGAGGTGTTCGCGGAAATTCGAGCTCTATCAACACCAGCAGGCCATGCACCGGATGGAGAAGATCCCTGATGGCTGTGACAGGTGCATCTTCAAAAGCGTCTGCCCCGAAATAATTTCTCACCATAAAAAGACGCAGTGTGAGAACCGGGAAAAGCAGTTCACATGCACCCGATGTGGCTACAAGTTCATGTGGGAATCTAACCTATTGCATCATATGGAGTTGCAGCATGAAAAGTTAGATTATCAAGAGCTTGATGAATCTAAGGAGGCGTCTGGTGATGAACCAAAAGCCGAGAGCCAGGTATTCCAGTGTGGTCTTTGTACAAGGAAATACAATCGCAAGGATCGACTCACAGCGCACTTGAAGAAGTTCCATGGACCAGAAGGAAAGGATTCTAACAAAGTAAAGGTCTCGAATAGATCCACATCTCCTAAGGAACCAAAACGGTTCCTGTGTGCCTTTTGTGGCAAGGCGGTCAGCTCCTCCTCCAACCTGATCATCCATATGCGACGCCATACGGGGGAGAAGCCTTTTAAATGCGATTATTGCACAATGGCCTTTCCCCGATCCTCTGACCTCCAGTGCCATCGTCGGACGCACACCGGCGAACGTCCACATGTGTGCACCGTATGCCAGAAGGGATTTGCCCGCTCGTACAAACTGCAGCAGCACATGCGAATCCACAGCGGAGAGCGGCCCTACAAGTGCACCTACTGCGATAAGAGCTTCACGCAGTCCAACGACCTGACCCTCCACATCCGCCGGCACACAGGCGAGCGGCCTTACCAGTGCGGAATCTGCGGGGAGCGTTTTATCCAGGGAACCGCCCTGAAGAACCATCGCATGCAACAGAGCCACTTCGAGGAGGGACAGGAATCGGGGGAGCCTACGAGACGCACGGTTTTGGAGCAGTTTACTGTATAATAGATAAGGAATAAAAGGATTCCCTTTATTGTAAAGCTGAGTTTTCTTCAATAGATTCCTTTTAAGGTAGTCTTTATTAATAAGCTGACATTAACTCGGAGGGCTAATTACAATTTAAAATGTAAGAATGCCAAGGTATTAACAAATTTAATTTTAAATGTCCAACGGGTTTTAATAAATTTATACATTCCGTTCATTATGTATGTCCTTAAAGGGTTGAGACCTATTTTAATAACCATTAAATGCTCATAAAAAAAAAGAATATTATTTAAACAAGCTCTCAGGGGTTGTTTCATTTGCGATAGTACCACCTGCTTTCCATTTTCGATATTAATCGTCCGGCGTCACCTTGACAACCGATCCAAGTGGCTTTGTCCTATCCGTTGACAGTGAACAGCCACATATAAAACAACGAACAACCAGAGGTATCAACAGAAAAGGAGGATCGAGTCGGAAATCAGATGCATGAACTCGCGAATACCCACGTTAAAATTTAATTTCAAGGTTTAACACTTCCCAAATCGAAAATTGTCAAGTCTCGCCGACGTCTGATCCCCGTACACAGAGATGGTCAATCGTTATAAAGGGTCTCGTTCGGTAGCGGCCAGCGATGGTGTGAGTGCCAGCTCCAAAGATTCCGATCAGGTCTATTGCGTACTGCTTCACGTAGTCGAGGGTGAGTTGAAAAAATTAATAAATCATAATTTACTTAATTTTGATAATACTTGTTTTTTCCTTATACAGCGATCAATTTCGTGGGCCGCGATGCCACCGAAAGGGAGCAAATCGTGATGAACGCCGCTCTGAACACCGTGGACTTCGAAGTGGAGGGTACCCAGTCGACCGAAAAGATCATCTTCAACAGCAACTGCATCTGGGAGTGCGACATGGCGGGGATCAAGCGCATCAAGACAGATCATCGTCCTGTCAAGTTGACCTTCTATGCCTGCCGTGGAGGCGGGCCGGATCGGAAGACCGTCGGAAGCCTGCTCCTGCCAATACGAGGACTTCCAGTGCTCAGCACTAGCGGCAGCCAGAATTCACCCCATCTAAAGATGCTCTGGCACAAGCTCATCTGTATCAGCAGCGAGTTCCGTTCCCAGAAGCCGGAGGTCCTGCTCATGCTGGCCATCATCAAGAAGTCCATTCTGCACACCAAGGACTTTGACCACCTCATGCAGTTCACCGAAGTAAGTGGTCTGCTTTATACCTTATTCATGTAATCAATAGTGTTAATACATTCCATCAGGTGAAATCGCCTCCTACACCGCCAATGCAGTCGCCCGGACACTCGATAACTGCCAGCATGCTCCAGTCCCAGGTGAGTTAAATATTTTCTGATCTAATCCTTTTCTAATTTAACCGATTATTCCAGGCCAACGTATACGTACAGTCGTTGGTGCAACTGGGCCTGCTGCAGGTGGGCAATGATCCGCTGGTCGACTGCGACATCATCGAGGTGGTGCTGCAACTGAAGCAACTGAAGAATGTGTCCCGGCTGGTCAAGTCAGTCAACCAGGGTAGGGACCCCGGCTCGGTGATCCTGGTGTTCGACTTCGTGGGAAATGTAACCAACATCGAGCTGAAGCTAAACGAGTCTGATTCCTATATCCTCAACGATGTCCTCGGGCTGCGCTTTAAGACATCCTTGCGCAGCATGCGGCTCTACTTCCAGCGGATCTTCTATCTGCCCATCAACATGTACATGAATGGAACCGCAATAGGTGAGCATCAAGTTTGACGATAAATTCGGAATTATGTAATAAGTATCCTCATTATTCCACAGCCAACTATCGCATGGACTTTACCAATCTGCTGCCTCCGGACAACTACTTCTCCGACAAGCAAAAGTACACTTACAACGGCTCCTTTTCGTTTAACCGATTTGGCAGGACGGACAGTGGTAGGGAACCCAAACCTCCTCTAATGGAGTACACTTTTAGTGTGGATGTCAAGACGATATTCTCACGCCAGGGTCAGGAGGAACCTGAACCAACGCCTTCGGTTGCGAGCGGGGTTATCAGAGAGCCAAAGGATCGTAAAAATACCGCAGAAACATCACTGTCACTAAAAACTGCTTCAGTGGATAGTTTGAATGTGGGTGCCGAGCTGTCAGCCTCGGAAGGATCCTACAAATCTTCGCCACCGGAGGATATGCACGACTCCGATGGACCGGCGGATCTACCAAAAACTCAGATTAGGCGGAAAAAGTCCACTCGATTTAATAGTAAGGATGCCAATCTGGAGAGCGAAGATGAGCAGTATCTGGGCCAGAGATTTTCCGCGTCGGTAGTTCGTGAGGGTTTAAATTTAAATGAAAATGAAGAGGCAACAGTATTGAAATCTAAGGAAAATGAACACCTGTCAGATGAATCCAATGCTGAATCCACTAGTATAAAGTTTTCAAAAGTAGTCGAAGAAGAAATCAATGATCAGAGGAGGCCTACAATGAAATCAACGGCAGAGGAATCTCCTCTGCCAAGCAAACCCAAGATTACTTCCCACGGATCGAAAGGGTCAATTAGGGAGTCTTCCCAATTTAAAATGAAACCACCAACGAATCCCAGTCCGATTGTTGAGGAAATGGACTCCGAGAATTTTGAAGAACTGTCTTCCCTAGACTTGTTTGAGCTGGAAGAAAAGAGACAAGCCAAGGAAGCTGAATTGGAGTCCCTGCGGAGGCAAATGAAAAAGGCAGGTCAAGCTGAATCTTTACAAATGTCAATGGATCGTAAAATAAAAAAAACCAAAAAGGTAGACATTGAAGTAGAGGGAAGTGAAAGTAATCTAAATATAACCGATGAGGTCATACCGAAACCTCTCAGTAAACTCTTCTCCAAGGATAAAGTGAACAAAACAAAATTGAAAACGGAACCAAAACCTGAACTCCACAAAGTTCCTTTAACCCAGGAAAATCTTTCTAAATTAAGAAACCATAACATTTTAGAGGATAGCTTCGAAAGGAGTGAAGAGAACTTAAGTTATGGTTATGACCTTCCTGAAAAACCAAATTCCGCCAGGGATAAGTTAAGAAAGAACTCAAAAGCCCCCAGGACTGTGAAAGCAATAGATTGCATGGACACAGATTTAGAAACTGACATAAGTGTACTTAATGTCCGAAGCAAAGGTAAAACAAAATCTCAATTAATGCCTCCTGAGGAATTGGAAGACTTTGAAGAGACGTCCACAAGTACGCAGGGAACCAGGAGACCCAAAACATCTAGGGGTGATCTAAACCTTCGTGCCCGTTGGGTAGAGGTTAATAAGGCGCAGACGCATGCTTTGGGTGAAACTGAAAAGTTTCTACAGGAGACTTGCCGTGCCGAGCTCGACGAGGTCCTTTACGAGGATCAACTGGCGCTCGGCCTGGCAAAGCCTCCTAAAGCAAAAAAGAAACTTGGAAAAGCCAAAGTCAAAAGCATTGATTGTGAAAGCTCTTATGTGGAGGAAATTACTTATAGTGAAAGGGATCTTGTTGATAATCCGAACCATCAGGTGGAGCTTGAGGGCTCCGAGGATTATATCTCTCTGTCGGAAGGCAATTCAATATCAGCGGAAAATATTTCTTCAGAAACGGAACACCGGGATTTACGTGTTACCTTTGCTCAATCTAAAGTGATGAAGAAAAAGTTGAGAGTTTCGTCTGGCAAGGATCACCTTGAGCAGATGGACTTCAGGACCTCCGAGGAGTATATCTCTATGTCTGAGAGTAACATAAGAACTGCTGCAAAGAGAGATCGTGTTGGGACAAGGATGAGGGCTCTGGTAGAAGAGGATCAGGAAAACCAGGTGGACTTTAGAACCTCTATCGAATGTATTCCTCAGTCGGAAGGCAGAAGAACCGATCGTGTTAATAAAAAGAAGAAAACCACACTTGACGTGGCATCTACCAGCTCCCAAGAATTTATCTCAATGTCGGAAAGTAATGTGAACACTGCAGAGATGATGAATCCATATATTGAACAACGGGATGTACGAATCATTGAAAAGAACAAACGTAAGAAGACTTTAATACATGAAGACCCTGTCAATGATTACGAAACTCTGGAAGAGGAATCAGTTAAGCCAGTGAAAAAAAAGATAATCAGAAAAAAGTCATCGGTTATATTAGACAATGAAGATCATGTGGTCCACGATTACGAAACTCTGGAAGAGGAATCAGTTAAGCCAGTGAAAAAAAAGGTAATTAAGAAAAAGTCATCGGTTATATTGGAAGATAAAGATCCAATGCTCTATGATTACGAAACTCTGGAAGAGGAATCAGTTAAGCCAGTGAAAAAAAAGATAATCAGGAAAAAGTCGTCGGTTATATTAGAAGATAAAGATCCTGTGCTCTATGATTACGAAACTCTGGAAGAGGAATCGGTTAAGCCAGTGAAAAAAAAGATAATCAGGAAAAAGTCATCGGTTATCTCTGAGAGCATTGAACAAACGGCAATCAATAATCCTACACTAGAAGTGGTTCATACCCAGCCTAAGAAAATAGTTCGGAAAAAGGCAAAAACTGCGTGTGACATCCAATTCGTTGAAGAATGTCCGAGAACTAAAAAAGTATTAAGTTCTCGAAAAGAGCTCAAGAATTTAACCACCTCTGAAGATGATTTTAGCGTTCAACAGCCTTTAAAAGCAATCGATGCAATAGGTCAGCGGGTCAAGTCGTGGCGAAGGCAACAAATTTACATTTTTGAGCAGGAGTTAGCGCGCAAGGAGTTGCACTATAAAAAACAGTTGGAGGAGATGGAGCACCAAGAGACCAGAGTACATCAACTAAACAAGGAGGAGGCGAATCTGGATGTAACTTTTATTAGCAATAGAACAAATGTGCCGAGCGTTGACTATGAGGCAAAGTTTAAAGAGCTGGAGGAGCACATAGCCCTGTTGAAAACGGAGATGGAGGCGCAGGTTAGGCTTTTTGAGAATCGGAGTGGAGAGCTGCGGCAGGAGAATCTTCAGCTTTACACCGAGAGGACGGAACTTAAGGTCCGCATCGCGGCCATGGAGCAGCAGATTGGAGACCTTAAGGCCCAGGGCTCAGACGATGGAGATCTCAAGGAGGTTCTTGGGGAACTAAGGACCCAGAGTTTCCGATATAATAAACTAGCCAGTGAAAAGGAGCTCTACAGGAAGCGGTGGCGAAGATCCCTCAAGCGAGTGCACGCCCTCAAATTGGCTATGTACGAAAGGAATTTGGAGAGGGTTCACAGCAGCATTAAAATCGAGTATGTCCATCTTTTTGATTCTACATTTTATTTCCAAACATTTAAAATTAATTTGTATTGCAGGCCCATTGACCTGCGAAAAGTTCTGACCAAGGACGCCATGGAATTCGAGAGGGAGTACGGACAGTTTCGCAAGCATTGTGTGTCTTCAAAATATCCCTTCAGCTCGTTGTCAGGATCGGGCGACTTTTCACCTCCAAACAAAAAGCCAGTGCCGACCAACGAATTTTAAAGACACGATACGGAGAAGATATTTTCCTAGATTTTACCAAATTAACTGTGCCACTTTTGTATTTCGTTTACTTTATTGAGTTTTGTTCGGCTTTTTTTTTTAGAAAAATATACGTATTTTAAAGATTAAACTATGATCTACTCCAGTTGGAATCCCACGCGCACAAAGTAGGGCAGAGTGTCCAGGGGAGCGGCGTAGTCCATGACCCATGTGGGTCCGTTGTATACCTGTTCGCTATTACCATCCTTCCACTCGCCCTCTGGCAGGTAAATATCTCGCTTGGTGGCGCCCTCAGTTACGATGGGAGCAGCGATAATATCATCGCCCAAAAGGAACTCTGCGGTTATTAGTAGAGAATATGATTACGTTAACCAAAATTGTAAAAGTTGTAACTATAGTAAGGGAATTACCGTCATAGATAGATTGCGCCACCTCATCAGTGGGGGCGATCCACCAGAGCGGAGCATTCACAGGCTCCCCAGAATCCACGGCGCGTTTGAAGAGCTTCATGATGTAAGGCGTGTAGCTGGCATGGAGGTCAGTGAAGTTCTTGCTGATCGCGATGGCCTCGTCGTCAAAGTTCCACGGCACGAAGGAGAACTGCAGGGCGGGCATGAAGACATTGGCCTGAAGCCAGCGCAGGAAGAGCTCCTTGTTTGGTGGCTTCTCATAGTAGCCATTACCACCAATCATGTCGGGCAGGACGAAGGGATACCCATTGAGGTTCATTTGCAGCATCGAAGAGATCAGCGTGAGCAATCCATTGTTCCAACCCCACTCGGAGTCCTTGTCCACGATGCGCACGAAGATGGGCTGATCCTGGGTGTTCTGGGCCGATCGCACTTCCACCATGTCACCGAAAGCAGCCACAGTTCGCACGTAATCTCCCACCGCCTGCAGGGGAGTCACCATGGAACTGCTGGACTGCAGCACTGGATCACTAGGTAGCCAACTGGTCTCTCCGGCATCGAACTTGAAGCTATCGATGCCATCCTCATCTTGCAGACGCTTCAAACGTTTGGTGAACCACTCCTGAACCGCGGTTTTGGTGAAATCCAGAATGGCCGCATCCTTGGGCTTACTGTTCCACCACTGTGTATCGGAGCTGCCCTCGTGATCGAGCACCAAATAACCCAGCGCCTTGGCCTCCTCGTAAATGGCAGTGCAGTTGTTGTTAATGAAGGGATGAATCCAGAGGGTCACACGGAAACCCAAAGCCTTGAGGTCGTCGGTCAAGGTTTTGCTATCGGGGAACTTGTTCTTCCTGAAGGTCAAGGCTCCATAGCAATCCTCCCAATCATCATCGATTTCCAGCTGGCTGTTATTAAAACCATTGTCCAGGATCTGCTTGGCAAAGTCCCGAACCACTTCGTCGGTCACTTCGGCTTTGTACAGAGCCCAAGTGGACCACACGGGGTGCCTGACCATACGCTCATCGGGATAACCTGTGGGTTGTCCGTGGAACGTTTTCACGGCATATTTATGAGCCGCCTTGGCATCCTTGGCCACAGCCACGTGGTATACGAACTTGGCAGAGGTAACGCGAGGATCATAGGGCAGTTCACTGGTGGCACTCAGACACAACTGATCCGGATAGTCTGCTGTATTCTGATCGATAAAAAGCGGAGTGTTGCTCTCCACATACAGGAAAACTCCATCACCATTCAGCCAATATCGCTCTCCCACACCAAAATTATCCAGTTCCTTGGGGAGGTAGGAATAATTGCTGTGCCTTTGTCGCTCCACAGGCCAGTAGTGCTGCTTCTGCTCGGGACCACTGAACCAGTGAGTCGATCCCGTGTTCAGGGGGAAACAATCCCTGGGTTGGCTGCCCTGTAGAACCTGATCTCTGGATACTTTCACATGGGTGATATCACTGCCTGTGCCGGAGACCACGCCACTTTTAACCAGAGTGAAGTCCACTGTGGTCGTGCCATCGGTGAGCTGGTAGCCACCGCTGCTGGTCTCCACCAAATTGGCGCTGCTCTCAAAGTTGTCAAAGGTCACAGTTTGCAGGGATTTTTCACCCTTCATCAGCTCGTACTGCAACTTATCACCTCGCCTCAGTCGCACGTAGATATTGCTGTTGGGAAACTTGTAGCGCTGCTCGATACTCGCACAACTGTTGACCGCCTCCCAGAGGCAGCAGGATGCCAACAGCAGGGATAGTAAAAGTAGTCTCATTTTCGTCCGTTTCACAAAACACGACTGATGGGTAGGTGCCAGTGTATGCTCCTAATATAGACGCGATAAGGAAATCGAGGAAATTCTAAAGAACTATGGTCAGCATATTATACAAATAAAGCTCTTGAGTGTTGTCAACAAATTGCTCACCTGGGGAGAACACTTTAGACAGCCCCTCGATAACCCGGCTGATAAGCCCTGCCAGGGTCCAACCTGGCTTTCTATAATTTCCATTAGCTAATTGATTGCTGTTGGCGCTGAGATTGCAGTTCACCTACATCGGACAACAAAATAAGTCTATCTCAACAAGGGTTCTATGAAAGTCAAGGACGGATTCAACAGCTATCGGAGAATTTCAAAAATCACTTTCAAGAGTTTCTTATCTTTACATAAACAATTTGAGAATTTCTCAAGTATTGATTGCCTACATCGCATCGATTACTTAGATATTTCAAGTAGGTGTAAACATTTGTTGTTAAATCACATTGCCATTGTCAAATATGTCATCTAAAATTTTGGTGACTCATCGTTTCTTGTACTTTTCTAACACTCAATCATTAAACATTTTAAGTTAAATAATAATATTTTTATTAAGGCATAAATATTACATATAATTAGTTTTGATTTTCTTTTTTTGTCCGCTTTTTTTTGATTTTGTAATACTTTTAATCTATTTTGGCTTGAAATCAAGGAGCTATAATGCCGTCGAGTTTAACAAAATTTAAATCAAACATGTGATTGTCCGTTGCTTAGGATTTATATAATATTTCTGGTGGTTATGGTGGCTAAATGCTTGACGTAACTAATAATTAAATTTTTTTTATCTAGGGCACTAAATGACTGATCTCTTCTTTTTCGGAGATCTTTTCGCTGGGCGCTTCATCGCGATATTCGATGACATCATTTTTTTTCCCCAGGAAATGTGCCCTAAATAGTTCGTCTTCGTTATCAGAGTCACTTTCGTCGCCGGCCATCAGAGATACTCGGGAGTAGAGTTCGTTGGACCGGGCCATTGCCCTCCGATGATAGACGATGCCTCCAGCAACTGCCACGCCCATGAGGGTGAAGACCACCGAAACCAGAAGAAGCACAGTGGTGCCAGTCATGTATTGCTGGGTACTGCGATCACCCATTTCAGATATTTCCACCACACTGGCCAATCCCGTGCTGCGAACCACATAGGCATAACAGAAGGTCTCGTTTGAGATCTTCCGGAGTTGGCTGCCCGGGGAGCAAGTGCTGCACTGAGAGACCAGAGGTCCATGGCAGGCCAAGCAGCTCCGGTCACACACGGCACAGATCCGAGCAGGTGTCTCCACCAGCGGGGTGAGGGGAGATTCGGTGATGAAAGTGCGACTTCGACGACGACGACGACGATCCTCCGCCTGCAGAGGATCCTGCTTGTCGTCTATGCTGTTGGACACCACTGAGGGATGATCGGTGGTGGGACTGCTGTAGGGATTCACAGGACCCCTGCTCACATCGTCGTCTAGATCTTCCTCATCCACTTCAAATTTATCAATTGGATAGGTGTGCACGGGGCAGACATCATAGCACAGATCCTCGTACATATAAGCGGTATCGTTGCACTCTGTGAAAGGTTAGAGAAAATGTAATTATAATATTTATTTATAACCCAGGTTGGCTAGGAAGTGATTTACCTCAGCGACAGTTTTAGCGGAAAAAGAAAGTTTGGAAATAAGTCGGTTAGAAAGAAGTTTTTAAAAGCTTAGTAAAACTTAAACAAAATCAAAATGAGCAATGTTTTTTGTGCGTATTGAGAGCTTACCAAAAAAATAATATTAAATGTAAACGTAAAAGCAACAATGTGAAACATCCTTGTTTAAATGATTTACTCTCGCTATCTTTATACATTTCGCTAGTTTAAAACAAAATACTGTAGAACAAATATAATATCATAACATTAATTATAAATGGTTTCACAAAATTGTGACCTTAACAAGTATATATATTGTACAGTACATTGTTAATATTTTATAGAGAAACTTTTAAAAGCGAACTTAGTATTGCAAACAGATTTATTGGCAACAAAAAATTCAAAGCAAGCTCAGCCGGAAAAACATGCTCAAGAAGAACAGAAAATAAATCATAAAAGCAGTGTGCGATTGAAAATGGCAACATAGGTGTATTCACTGTACCTCCACCACCGAAAAAACACTAAGCATGGACATGAGAATGTAGGTTGTTTATTGTGTTAAAAAGGTAACGAACGTAACGAAATAAACGAATTAGAAAGTGGTTAATGTCACACAACAGTGCGGGGAAATTAAACTTTTCCTTTTGAACCAAAAAAAGAAGAACGAAACAATAGTTAGGATGGAACCACACTCACCTTGTCTGCAATCTCAAAACCTCAATGGGAATTTGTGAACTCTGAACTGCAGTCGGAGAAAGTATGGGTAAAATACGGTGGAGAGCCTCTTCTCTCATCTCATATAGAGCAAATATATTTTTTGAGCATATTTCGCAGGCTGCTTTGAATTTTTTGTCGAAAATAAATTGGTTCAACAACTGTTTTTTTTTGTTTTTTACGGTTTCAATGCATTTATTTATTACTCATATAGATATTATATTTATAGATATATACACAAACATACATAAAAAATTGTATTGAGTTTCGAATTGCGGCATTCTCAATTTCCATCATACCTACGAGGTTGTTTCACTAATTTAAGTGTTTAATTTCTGTTTTGTTTTCTTTACATTTAAAAAAGTTTAATTTCATTTCGTTTCCTTCCATTAATCGCAAGCATTAATTTAGTGTTTTGTTCCAATGTTATTTTACAATTTCATTTCGCTTTAAAGTTAATATATTTAATTGCTAGTTTCTACCCCATGCCCTAGTACCAGTTTAAGTTTATTTTTTATTTCATTTTCTTATTTTTTTGGTTTTTCACTTCTGAACGGTTCATTTAGTATAAGCTTAAATATTAATTTGGCTTTTTCGCTAATTACTTGATTGAGTAATTATGCTTTTCAGAGTTCAGTTTCCTGTGTATTCTGGTTCTTGAAGATAAATAAGTACCAAAACTGCGTGTGCGTTGGAGAACAACAGAATACGTGGAAACGGAGCAGAATTTTGTTGTGTTTTCTTAACGAAACTCACTTGGAAATTTGTTCAACATAAGTTATCTTGGTACTTGCCAAAGTTTTTTGGTAAATACTTGTTGTGAGTGTTTGTGTATTGGCTTGGTTAATATTTTCTGTTTGTTCGCTGCTAGTGCGTATAGTATATACTGAGGAATTAGGGGTTAATTCAACTATTTTCGATTGCTTGTCAATGCAGAGAGATAGAGAAATGCTAGCTTTAGTTTGTTTATATCTTATGCCCTGGCTAAATATGTGTGTGAGCGTGTTTGCTAATTACAACAACAACAAAAAGATGCTCCTCCTTTACATCTCGCTATTAACTTGTTTATTAAATTAACATTTATATTTGTATTGTTTATTGTGCAGTTACGATATGATTATTCATACAACGAAAATGCATAGATATTGGGAACATATTTATCTAAAGTCGAAAACCAATAGGATAGAAGTCTAAATCACAAAAGGAGATAAGAAAATTTCGATAGGATTTCGTATAAGTAAACTAATAGTTTGTACTAAGTTCCGAAATTAAAAAAATATTAAATGATATGTTTTTGTTTATCGGTTTGATAAGAAACGAAAACCTTGTTAAGTTTTTTGCTGCTCCTTAATACAGAATTAATAATAATTATTGCACTCAATTTGCTTTTTGATTTGTGTTTGTTTTTATATTAAAGATTTAAGTAAGCAACATATTTGTAACAAGGATATGTTGTGTGTGTGTGTGTGTTTTAGCATTATGGTCAAAATAAACGGGTAATTCCGTGTAAATCGGTAATAATTTTGTGTTTTTATGGTTTAGATTCATGTTGCAACTTTGTTGAAAACTGCAGGAACTTTTGTATAAATTGTTAAATATAATTACGATTTATTTGTTTAGTGGTTGCTGCCTACTTTTCATTTATTACGCTATGCTTTACCCCTACACCTTAGGTTACTATTTACTTGTTCGCGTTCATTTTCCAAACCTTATTCTGGCTGTTTGTTTTCGTTTAATTTTTGATACAAAATTGGTTTGCTTTGCTTAGCGCCTTAACTCTAGAAATATTTCCATTACATACTTAGATTTGGTTTTTCTTTTTCGCATTTTTTTTTAACTCCATTGACCCTTTTTAATTTACGCTTGTCCAAGATTTTTAGTTTTAATTTTAAGAAACAGTCTTTTACTATGAACTCTAAACTGCAGTGGTTGTTGTGTTTGTTTAACATTCCTTTTTTTGTTTTGGCTGCATGACATTAAACACAATATTTCTTATACAAAATCAAAAGTCAAGAAGCGGACTCAAATTATAGGCAAAGAAAGGTGAAAAGCATAAACTTGCGTACAGTGCCTTTCAAACTGTGGCGCGACTACTTGGCTGGCTTGGCAATATCTGAAATAATGCATTTAGTTTTCATGTACACATATATACATACAGATCGTTACACAGGAAAAACATATGCAAATGTTGTTAGAAACATTGTATAGAATTAATTATTCAAAACCAGCTGTTAATCAATAAAAAACCATATTAATTTAAATAAGTAAAAGGAATAAAATGGCATGAAAACATAGAAATTATTAATAGATGCTGGAAGTCTCAAGTCAAAAGTGATCTTAATTTTTTCCTGTGTACATGTAGGGAGCAAACATTTGGAAAAACATGGGAAAAACAAATCAAACTAAACGGGCTTAAAACAAACACAAACAATCTAAACGAAAACAATCAAAAACAAATCGTACAAATAAATTTCAACTAAATTCTTAAACATAATGTGTATAATATAGATATATATTTAGGATACGGTTTTTGTATATAGCTGCGTATAATTGCATTTCGACTAAAAATAATACAAATATTTGCTTTGTGCGTCCCACTTCTCGACAAAAAAGGAAGAACAACCTTTGCTTTTTTTTTTGCCCTGCCACGCCTACTAATACGTGTGCGTGTGTGTTTGTGTTGCTTGTGTGTGTCGGTGTGTAAAACTAGACTTAGATTTAAATTTAACTACAAAATTTATAGTATGTATATTTTTTTGGACTTGCAGTGATTCTTCCTCCTCTCGCCTACTCTAAATTACTTATTTTTTTCTTTTGCTTTGTTTATTTAAGCTTTTACTTTTTTTTCGTCCTGTTGCCATCAAAACTTTTAAATGGAAATTCTTTGTTCGCTTTTCATCTCATTTCGGTTTTTCGTTCTTTACACAGTTCAATTTTGTTTCTTGTCTGTTGCCAATTTCGTGTTTTATTTATTGCTAAATTATCTAATGCATTTGATAATGTTGTTCTTGTTGTTGTTGTTGTTGGCATGTTTAAAGTTCAGAAAGAAGACTTGCATGATCATAAAAAAGAGTAAGGACAAACCTAAGCACTTGCGATCGCTCCACTTAAGGCACGCGGCGGTGTTGCTGTGATCTCGGGCCATGCCCACCTCGCCCACCTGCAAAGTAGAGGGATAATAATGGATTAGTTAGGGAAATAATATGTTCGGATGGCAAAGTTGGGGCATTTTCAGTTTGGAAACACAGTCTTTAAACGCATATTTTTAATATTCAGGTAAGTCCAACAATTATTCTGTTTAACCAGTTAAAAAAGGAAACATAGAATTCATCATTAAAACCAACAAACAGTGACGAAAACATGAAAAAAGTATAGTTACTGTTATAATAAGGTGACTATATAAAGCTGACCAAGTGCCGCCAACGAGATGGAAAAATATAAATGATATAACGCTTACGGATAACAATGTCCGCATTTAAAAATTTGTTAATATATATAATATATCTTTTCCCCAAAAATTATTCATACGATTCTATTGAGGTTATTCACAAAAGTATTATTAGAAAATACAAACAAAAATGTAAATAAAGAAAGGCCCCTAACTTCTGTATAAAGCCTAAAAGCATTCCTTTTGATTTTTTTTTCGGCTAGTCAGGAGGAGTGGCTGAAAAGTTTTGCCTCGTCTGATTCTGATTCCCGTAGTTGTGGTTCATTGCATGTTGCCGCTCTGTCTGGCATTTTAAGCACTCAAATGTATGTGGCTCTGTCTGTCCTTATTTATAGCTGCCCCTACCAAAAAAGTCTGTCCAAGTCTATCTAAGTTCACATGCAATGACGTCGCGTGTTAGTAACGAAGGAAAATGGTTAGGACGAGGGACTTTTGAGGGGGGGGGGGGGCCTTTAAAAGTGTTTGTTATGCAAAAAGTTTTTGCAGCCAGCCCAAGCGGTGGGGCGCAAAAAACTAAGGTCACTGCACTCGCCTCTATTACCGCACATCCCTTTTTGCCCAGCCGGTGGCGGAAAAAGCAACGCTTTTAAAGCACAATAGGTGCCAAAAGGTTAAAAATTGCTGCCTGCCCGGGGCAAGAGTGCACTTGAATAAAGCCCAGGCTTCCATGGGCTCGCAAAAGCATAGGCAAAGTTTAGAAAAATGCTGATTCTGAGCACAGAGGAAAAAGAGCATTTCAATTTTGGAAATATATTTGTAGTTTTAATAAAACTTTTCCAAAAAATGGGATAAAATATTATAGCATAATTTGATAGAGAATTACTTTTAAAAAACAAGACATCTGTATAAAATGGTATGGTTATTTTTATCGGGTACCTTTTTAGGAAAACTTTCTCTAAAAGGGTTTCACAAAAAAAATGTTTACTAATTAACCAGCATTAGTGATATTTTTCTCTGTGCCCTCGATATCCTGCTGCCCCTGAAAGAAGCCCTGCAGCCTCACTCTTGGCCCACTGCCAAAAAACCGGCTGCCAAAAGTGGAATTAAGATGCTGGCCGATGGTAACAGAGGGGAGGGTGAGGGGAACAGGACCAAAGATAACTGCTGACAGTGTATGCCTAAGTATTTGCAAATTTATGAGCGCTATTGGGCGAGTGCTTTGCATACTTTTCGGGGCCTGTGCATTGGCGCGTGCTGGGGAAATTCGTACATTAACAACGATGGAGGCATGCTGGCTGGAGGAAAAACAAAAACCAAAAAAAAAACAAACTAGAACGAGCTACCTGCCAAAGGACTACGGTCTTGCAAGGCAGCACAGTTTGCAAGGCACTGCGACCGACTGACGGTTTAATCAAGCTAGCCACATGCAAGCACGCAGCGCTGAGCCGCGATTCTGATGCGGGTCCTGATCACTACTTATCTCCTCGCTGCCCGACAAAGCATCTACAAGGCACTGCAAGACCGAGAAATAAACAGAACGCAAGGGACAACGGGGCGGATGAGTACAGTGAAGGCTCCAGAACTCACATTCAAAGAGAATTATGGTGGAAAAAAATATGTCCTAAGTTGGTATTCAAAGTAAATGTACTCAAACACTCTTAAAAAAAAGTAAGATTTACATGTTTTAGATTAAAAAGAAATTCAAACTAGAGGTATAATATAATTAATATCTATTTTTAAAAGAATAAAAATGTATAATATTAGAATTTAAGACTTTTTTGCATCACATTATTAAAAATGTTAGATTTTTTGTTCACTCTCTCTAAAAAGATTATGGATTATTTATATAATATAAATCATAGACTATTCCAACTTTAATTTTCGAACCTTCACTGTATACCTTTACTGTATACATGAATTAAGACTTCCAGGCTGAGTAACTAATGGCTATTCATGCAGGCAAGAGGTTTGTTACACACCTCAATTCACAGGCGAACAATGGAAGGGGGAACACTCAGGAATCAGGACTCACCTGCTGCATATTCCTCCACTGGCCGGTGGAATCGTACTCGATATCGTTGTGGGCCATATCGTTTCCGTAGAGATTGAACTGGTTCGTCTGGCTGGGATTGGCCACGTCCTCGGGTTGAGCGGGGGTTTCGGTGCCGTAGAATATCATGTCCCATTGTGTGATTTGTGCTGCAACGCAGAGTAGAGAAATCAAATGCATTTAGTTATTGCTGACTGGCCAAGGGCTCAAAAATAATCCAAATAAAATCGAAACATCTATACACAAAATCAACAACAAATGCAGCAAACGCAAAATGTTATAAAATGTATGATATATTGCAGATTGCAGGCGGGACAAACAACAAGTCAAGTGAAGGGCCAATAAATCTGCCATATGAGCGATATATGTATGTACTATATAACATATATGGCGCAGATCAAGTGCCGAAAGCTAATCGAAACTTTCATCAACATTGGGGAAAATGGATAAAAATGAAAAATTGTTTTGCTGACAACCGGAGCAACGGCAGTGCAATAGCCAACCAACCGAAAAAGCATTTTAAAGTTGCACTTTGATTGATGAAAGCAACCAGAAAGTGCAACTCAATGGTTGTCAAACTTTCATTGACGGCTACAAGGCGAAAAATCATAAAATACAAAGCGAAAAAGGTTTCAGAAATGAGGATTATTTTGACCTATGACACTTGTTTAAAACTCTAAGACAAAATTGATAAATAATTAATAATTATTCAGAAAAGAAATAATTTTGGTAAAAGTTAACCAGTTTTCTATTTCTAAGACAGTAAAGTTCTATAATGATATACCAACGAATATGAATAAAACATTTTTCAAAATATATAATTACAAAACATTTATACAAAAGTTGAGGGTATGCAGTATTACATAACTGAACCGTGAGAAGTTGAGCTAAAAACATAAAATACGTAATTTAAATAGATGTATATTCTAAAAATGTGCTCTAAGAGAAATATAAAAATCAAAAGATGAAGATCCGAAAATTGATTGGCTACCATTTGGTCCGTTGACCTCCTTTCGATGGTCCCTTGGTTCCTCGTAATCAGGAGTGGCCTGAACCTCCTCCATTTCAACCTCCACCTGGGCGGGAGCCATGACCCCGGCGGCGGCCATCAGTAATTGCTGTTTCTTAAGGATCTTCTGGTCGGGAAGGAAACTACTTCCGCCGGCGGGCAGGATGGGCAAAATGGAAAGGGTTGCCATCGTTTGCGATGGCGGCGGCACCGATGGTGATTTCTTCGTGTTACCCTGGCGACTATTTCCCCCGATGGTGGGTCTAAACAGCTCCACCTCGAATTGCTTTCCCTGCTTAGCCTGCTTCGCCTTTCCCTTGGGTGAACTGTTCTCATAGGGCTCGAGTTCCGGGAAAATGGCCTGTATCTTTTCATAGCGCTCGAATAGTTTGGGTATACGGGAATTCGAGGTCGAGGAGGAGGTGGTACTCTCCTTCACCTGCTTGGCTGCCTTGATGGACCCGTTGGAGCCATTGGTTGTCGTGATCTCACCCACCACTTTACGGCTTTTCTCATCGTAGGATTTCTCACCCGAGTTTGCCTTAGGCCTTTGAGTTTGGACTCCATTTCTATCCTGTTTATTGTTCTTTTGCTGCTGTTGTTGGGAAATGCGGTAGTACTTATTTTTACTGGTGCTTGTCTGAATAATAGAGCTTTGGGTGGTTTGCTCTTTGCGATTACCACCACCCGATCCACCAGATTTTCCCTTGTTACCATTATTAGCCTTGTTTCCCTTGTTATTAGTCTTCTCCTTACTGTTATTGTTAGCCTTTCCATTTGCTTTACCCAGGATCACTCCATATGTGGCGGAGATTTGTTGGTAACCCTGTTTGGGTGACGCAGGATTCAGCAGCGGATTGTTGGTCACATATGTTGACTTGTTAGGCGGAGGCACTTTGCCCAGTGGCAACTTGGACCCGCCAGATGGTGAGCTACCAAAGTTATTGGGCGGAATGCGTGGATACTGGGGTGAATAGGCTTGATGCAGATTACTGGTGGTGCTGCTGCTATTCGGTGTGGTTGCCTCCGAACCACTAGGCCTGGGCACCGAGATTGGATCGTTGGGATCTATGCTCTGAGTGGTGCCGTAAAAGATCAGCGACCATTCCCTGAGCAGAGCATGGCCTAGAGGTCCGGTGGGTGGGTTAATGGGTGGGTTTTTTTAAATGGGGTGTTAGGTGGATGAGTCGAAGGTGAGATCCACAAAAGCGCAGCATGTAAAACGGTACAGGTTTAAAGCATCGATCTGACGGCACAGTGTTTCTGGATAGGGGTGATTTCCTTTGGACTTACCCATATAGCGACCCTCGTTGTGGATCTCCAACTGCCAGTTGCCCTGTGGTGATTCTCCCCAGGTGTGCACCGACATGAAGGGCCACTGGTTGAAACCAGAACGGGAATTGTCATGGACCCTGGTGATCGAGGTGATTAGAGAATGTTATGTTTAACCAGGAGCTGGTCTTACCTGGGCGTTAGGAGCGTGACACTGGTGTTGGCCGGTGACCTCAAGTACAGCTGGATATCTCCGCGTCTCTGTGAGGTCAGCGTGATCTTGGCCTGGACGTGCTCCAGATAATTGACCGAACGGCAGTGGTTGACCGTGAGTTGCAGGGTGATGTGAGTGCGAGGTGGAATGACCCTGGCAAGAAAAAGAGATATATAAATACATAGAGGACCTTTAGGCATTACAAGATCCTTCTCCTACTTGTCGACATGGGGGGCGTTGATCTCGCACCGCTGCTGCTCCGGCACCGATTTCCAAGACCGGGCCACACGCACCATCTCGGCGGCGTCCATCAATCCGTAGCCAAAGGAGTGGCTCACCCGCCGACCCACCCCGTTGCGCGACCAGCTGGGGTCCTTCAGATTCGCCGGCTTGGCGGTGCGCACCACAATGTGCTGCAGGTCGCGCCAGGTGAGATTCTGGTTGGACTGCAGCACCAGGGCGGCTATGCCAGCGGCGAGCGGGGCCGACGCCGAGGTGCCCGTGTGGGAGACAGTGCACGAGTGGTGCAGGTCCGTGGTGACCACCTGCTTCTCGCCCTGCCCGCCGCTGCTGTAGGTGGTGGCCAGCGTGGAGCTGCACTTCTCCGAGTACCATGGCACATGACCCTCCTCCGTGGCACTGGAGATGGACAGCGTCCAGATGGAGTTCGTGTAGCCGTCGCAGTTGCAGTTATCCTGCTCCCGCCCACCATTGCCGGAGGCCCAAATGAAGATGCTGCCCTTGCCGCCGCGTCCCTTGGTGGTGCCCTCGATGAAGGCTCGCGAGGCCAGCTCCCCGGGTCCGTCCACCGTCTTGCCATCGTCATCGGGTCCCCACGACGCGCTGTAGATGTCGATGTGCTGCGGATTCAGTGACAGCGATCTCGCCTCCACCGCATCGGTGACATCTCCGTCCAGCATCCTCACTCCGCCCACACTGGCTCCATAGGCAATGCCCACGGCACAGAAGCTATTGTTCGCCGTGGCTGCCACCTCGCCGGCACAGCGCGTTCCATGGCGATTCGAGTCCGTCATGTCGTAGTGCGGCATCGGATCGTCATCGTGGCTGTTCACATCATACGAAGCCTTGGGGTCCTGTTTGGGGTGTTAATAAGATAAGGGTTAATATGGTCTAATTACTTAAGACTATCCCCGAAACTTACATAGTTATCCGTTATGTCAGGATGATCCGATTCCAGACCATCGTCTAGGATTGTAACCACCACGCCCCTGCCGGTAATGCCCTGCTTCCAGGCGGGTATCACATTCATGTCCAGTCCACCACCACGGTTCTAAGAAATACAATTTAAATTAATGACTTACATTATGAAATTTAGGATAAAGAAAACCGACTTTATAAGGTATAGGTATTTACAACTTTTATAGATATAATAAAATTTATCCTTTATAAGTTATTGGGTTTTTTAATAAGATCTATCAATTCCTAATACTTAAAAGATATTCATATTATGAAAAACATATAAGATATTTTAAACAGTTTAAGCGTTTTTTTTTTTGGTTACTTACCAGATACCACATCTGCGGCCACTTGGAGTCGTCAAAGGGCATGGCGTCCACCATTGACATGGCCCTTGAGGAGGTCCTCGAAGGTCGCATGCGGATGAAGTCCCGCTTGGATCGCGACTTGGCCCGCTGCTGCTTCGCCCAGTGGACACGATCATCGTCATCCAGGCGAGTTTGGTGATGAGTGGCGGGTGAGAGCGACCGCTTCGAGACCTTGTGATGTGCGAAGTGGTAGTGATCATCGAAGATCTGCAAAGGAAGATGGTTATGTGGGTTATTATAATGGTTGATCAAATCAAATTTTAGTACTCTAGACAGAAGTACATTTATTTCCAATATTTTTGTAGATAGTAGTCTCTGAACTTAGCATCTCAGAGTATTGAGGATAGTATATTAGATTCAATTTTTAATTTTTCAAACAAGTTAGATAAAGACCGAGTATTTCTTTATACATCTAAACAATCATGTCTGGCGGAATGGCAGGACTTCGTAAGCTGGCGGACAAGCTCTTCACTCCCAACGAAATTCGTCGTTTTCAGGCGTATAAAAACCGTTTTAGTGAGAAGTATCTGAGTGTGGAGGGCTTAAAGTCCAATTTCAAGAAACCGAATTTCGAAAAACTCTTTAATCGCCGTATGTTTTCGTCGAACAAGGAAGGTAAGTAATGAGATATCCGAAATTCTGTTATATTTATTTAAGAGGACATTTTAAAGCATGCCACGAAGAGCCAAAAGCTAAGCCGGAATGTGACCCCAGTTGGGATGAGGTCCATCCGCCAGGACCACCTTACGAGCCACATGATTCACATTTCTGGTACCCAGATCCCGAGTATATGAACAAACAGCAATATGTGGTGATGTTTCCCGAAGGTGATGAGTGGAAGAGGCGACCAAATACCACGGGAAAAAAGATTCCACCCGTAGATCGCACTTTTCGCACCAAGTTCATCAACTTTGGACCCGCCCATCCGGCGGCCCATGGAGTATTACGCATGATCCTCGAGCTGGATAATGAAACAGTACTAAATGCCGATCCCCACATTGGTTTATTGCATCGTGGCACTGAAAAACTAATAGAGTATAAGACTTATACGCAGGCCTTGCCTTACTTCGATCGTTTGGATTATGTTTCCTGTATGGCCAATGAGTTGGCCTACGCTTTGGCAGTGGAAAAGCTACTAAATGTGGAGGTGCCTCGCCGGGCCAAGTATATAAGGACCATGTTCTCGGAGATCATGAGGCTAACCAATCACACCATGGCCATAGCTTCATCGGTTCTCGATTGCGGTGCTATAACACCATTATTTTGGTTATTCGAGGAGCGCGAGAAGTTGTATGAATTTTCGGAACGGGCTTCGGGAGCTCGTCTGCATGCCGCCTACATTCGCCCAGGGGGCGTGGCCGCTGATATACCACTGGGATTCCTCCACGATCTCTATCAGTTTATCAATCAATTTAGCGATCGATTGGATGAGGTGGAAGATGTTGTTACGGATAATCGCATATGGCGTATGCGTAATATTGGCATTGGTGTAATATCAGCACACGATGCCTTGAACTATGGATGCACTGGACCCGTTCTTCGGGCCACTGGCATCAAATGGGATCTACGTAAGCAGCAACCCTATGATGCCTATGATGAGATCGATTTCGATGTGGCTGTGGGTTCCAATGGGGATTGCTATGATCGTTACCTAGTGCGAATGCGAGAAATGCGCGAATCGGTAAATATCATTAAACAGTGCATCGACTGCATGCCACCGGGTGAGATCAAGGTGGATGATCTCAAGATCTGTCCCCCGCAACGGCGCAAGATGAAGGAGGGCATGGAGGATCTGATCCATCACTTCAAGCACTTCTCGCAGGGCTTCTATGTGCCACCGGGTGCGACCTACACTGCCGTGGAGTCTCCGAAGGGGGAATTCGGCGTATATCTCATCTCCGATGGTTCAACACGCCCCTATCGCTGCAAGATTCGTCCAGCATCATATGCCCACCTCGCCCTCATGGCCAAATTGGCACCCGCCCACTTTCTGGCCGATATAGTGGCCATTATCGGATCGCTGGATATCGTCTTTGGCGAAATCGATCGTTAGTCGGAGCTTGGTGAATTAATATTATTTTTATTGTAGAGCCTTTTATGTGTATAAACAATAAACAATCAAGAGGTGACTAAAATACTAAATCTATTTTCATAGTGTGTTATTTAAAGTGCACTTAAAACAATTGTTATATGGATTAACTAAAAATTTATTTATTAAATAGACATGTAGATGATTCCAGATGGTGGCAAATAAAAATCATAGCTTTTTCTTCTAATTTTGTTTAAATGTCCTAGCTTTTAAAAACATAATTTTCCTTAGTGTAGAAATCCCGTGCACACAGATAAACATTGTCCTCAAAAGGGAGCGTGAGTGTAATTAAAATGGGCATTTATTATTTTTGAAATTTGTGCAAAATTGTTCTGATTTAGTGACGCATGACATAAGCTGCTGCTGCTGTCGCTGCTCCGTCTCTTTCCCCCACCATCTCCTTTCTCACTCGCTCTCCATCTATGTGCAGGCGAGATAAAATAGTGGCAGGAATTTTGCCGCAGTTTTGGGAGCTGTGTGTGTGTGTGTGTGTGCTTTGTTGTTAATTGAATTTCATTGTGCTAAATTCTTTGGCAAATTACAATTTAAGGGCTGCACAAAAGCCGACTATGAGTCAAACTATTTTGCAATTACAATTACTATTAGTTGTGTTGAAGCGTTGATAGAATTAGTTATGGAAGCCACTGGACCATTAAGTTGGTTGACATTGTTCTGGCTTGCCACTGGAATTCCATCTATTTAAGAAGTAAATATGATACATTCCGAAACCGAAGGTTTAAGAAATAGTATAGTATAGTAAGGTAAGACTTTTGTGGTTAAAAACTAGCACACGACTACTGCTTAATTGTAAGTGAATTGCTGTAGAGACCTGTACAACCCGCAACCAAAACCCCATCCTGCACAAACATGCATCATTAAGGGCTGTGCCAACACCATCACAAAGTTTGGAACCTCAGGTAAACGCATAAATGTATGCAACACAATTTATTTATGCCCACAGCAGGATGTCGCCGTCGATTTGGCAACAGCGGAAGAGGCTTTCTACTTCCGGTTTCCTCTTTCTCACCGTCTTCACTTTTAAAAGTGTTCTAGTTTTTATGTTGAAAAGGATATTTTATTTTACCAATTTGTTTAACCTTTTAAATAAAGGAGTGAAGATTTAAATATCTGTACCTCGTTTAATTGGTTTACCAAAAATGATGGATAGAAAAAAAATGATTTTAACCAAATTCCCGTACATTTATAAACTTTTTAGATTTATAAGAAGTATTCAAAGTATTAAAGGTTTTTTACATTTTTACTTGAACCCCCATATATCACTTTGCGATATTTTCATTTAAAATCTCCAAACTCCAAATTAGGTTAAAATAAGAACACGACTGTTGTTCTCTTTGCCCAAAATGTTTGCCAGTGTTTGTCGTAAAATTCGAGCAGTTGAATGGCACAGGATGATAGGAGAGGCATATGTGCTGACAGGAGCAGACAAGGACCCCCTACCCTTAACCCCTATCTACCTACCACCACCCTTAACCCCCCCTTGGGCACGGCTGGGCAACTACTAAAATTTTAATTGCTGCTACTCTCTGCGTACGTGTCGCCCAGCGCTCGAAGCTCGTTTAGTTTTTATGCCCGTCGAGTGGTGCCACGCCCACTTCTCGTACTCCCGCCTCTTGCGCCCACTATCAAGTTTATTAATTTATGCAGCACACACACACACACACACACACATATACACTTAGATTTGTTTACTTGCTGCCTGCTCTTGTGCATATGCAATTTTGTCTAACATTTTAATTGAGTTGGGTGGAAAAGTTAAGTTAATACCTCGCACACGCACACAAGCACGCAGTCTCCTGGGCATAAATATGTATATATGTTGGCTAAAAAAAATGTAAAAAGTATATATTTCAGTAGAGCAAGGACTGGACTGGCTATTGGCTTAGTTTTAATTGTTTTGTTGCGGTTTCAATTAAAATTGACTTATGGCACTCAAACGACCCCCGCTTCAATCAAGCTTAAGTGCTGAAAGGCGGTGAAGGTCCTGGCTGGAATATAAACTTTTAATAGCCATTTTCAGGGCCCAGAAGAAACATAAAATTAGGAAGCTGATGACATGTGTACTGGAATAAACTTTATGTAGGATGAAGACCTTAAAACTGGCAAATCTAATAGTTAAAAATACTTCACATTTATTGAGATAATATATTTTTTTTATAAAGTGTTAAAGTAAATGTTAAATTTTATATCAAATAATTGGGGCATACTGCTTTTGATACCATAAAAAAATATTTTGTGATTTTTATGATCCTACATATTTTATAAGTTTATTACGTGTACTACGTGTGAATCACCATTTCTTTTAGCCAAGTTCAACGGTCTTAACCGCAGACGGCTAATTTTCTAGTGCATTTATCGACAACAAACAGCAGAAGCTGACACAAAAAAGCAATAAAACCATGGAAAACGTTTCCAGCTAACAAATTGGGGCGAGGAGGCTAAAGCGAAAGCGGGTTAGAGGCAAAGAGGGATATGTTAAGCTGTGAATAATGCCCTCTCCATGGCAGCTTTTAAAATTGTCAACAATTTAATTAATCAACTCTGGGTGCAGGCCACCTCGGGGGCCCCCTGATAAATGGCTGTTTCAAGCGATGGGGAAAAAAGCGAGCTTAGCAGGGACCAGCGACATTGGCTTTGCCATTGGCAGCAATGTGAATGTGGTTGTAAATTAATACTTACACTGGGAATAAAAGCAAAAAAAAAAGAGAAGTTCGATATATTTTAAAATACACTCTCCTTTTTTTCATTTGAGAGAATTTTTAATGAGGGGGAAATCGAAAGGTCAAATATCTCAATATCAATTTAACACTATTCATGTATATGAATTAAGCTTTAAATTGAAAGAAAATGTTTGGAGGATTTTTCTTAAATAGTCACTTGCTCTGTTTTTCTCTGTGTATATAGAATAAACCTCAATGTGCTCAATTGCCAATGAAAATGGTTAATTTTTCAGCATCGCAATTGGAGGCCTGGGGGCAGTGATGGAATGCCACAAACGGGATCAGGACGAGAAACAGGAACAGGAACAGGACCAGCAGCACCTGATGACAGCCAGACAGGAAGCAGCCCTGTATAAATATGTGCCCCGTGTTTCATTAGCTGCTAATTAATTTAGCACACACACACAAGCACTCACCACCAACACAACGCAAACACCCCTCCAACCCCACTCCTTCGCCCACCCGCGATAAGGAGGAAATGCAGTTTGGATTTTCAATTAAGTGGGCGGGCGAAGAAAGTCGGATGGATGCTTGGGGATGTGAGATTTCAACGGTTGTGTGGTGGAAAATATTACACAGTGTTAAGAGTGATGACAGGTGCAGGTGCAGGAACCGGAGACCCAGGAGCCCATGGGTTCAGGTGGAAACTACGACGGCTGTAAACTGTCACACAGAAGCTGTGAAAGATGTCAAAAGCAGGGAAGGAGCCAAAAGTCTGCGGGGATCCCCCATCCGAAAAGGTTAAACATCATTCCGGGAATAAAATATGGGGATTTACCAGTTTTTGTTGTGGGCTTAACCCATCACAATGCATACATACATATATGTAAATTCATTTTTTGTCACTTGATCCTTCTTTTAAGCCTTCGACATTTTTTATTCACTTGTATATTTAATAAGAAAATGCAAAAGCTGACATTAAAATAACAAAGGTCATTTATAAATAATCTTTGCTGTACTGACGGAAAAAATACCTTTAAACTTTTTTAATATCAGATAATCACACAAGAATATTGATTTTATAGTATGAAGAATAATTTTTAAAGTAAAGAAAATGGGTGTATTTCATTTTTTTTTGAAAATGGTTATAAGAAACTGAAAATTATAACTTGTTGGCCAACCAATTCCAATGGTTTACAAATATTTTATGTTATTTTTCCAAAACCACACTCAGATGGAAATTCCACAACCATGTCGAGCTGTTTGCCCAATCATTTGGTCCCCAACATTGCTATTTGCATATGTATATTGGATACCTGGCTGGCTTTTGTTTCCCTCATCAGCACAACGATGCCATAAAAACGAACATGTTTTTCCGGGTGCTCGCTGTAAGTTTTCCTTGCCAGTCTTTTGTTAAAATATTTATAGAAAATGGCGACAATTTGCGACAAACAATTGCGGGCCAGACCAAAAGTTGTGCTCACTTGGCGCCCACGCACTTTACATTGCATATTTATGGTTTTTTATTTGCATTTTCTCTCTCTTGCCAAATGGAAAAACCATTGTATCTATAGGTCAAACCTTATTATGATCTCCGTGCATTAAGACCGAAATGGGTAGTCGCTCGGGGATATACTCGTGGGTGGATAAACAAAAAGTCGAAAACACTCCCACGTCCTGCATATGTCAGCTTTCTACGAGGTAATATAAGAAACCCGAGGGCTGGCCAAGGAAAATCTACCCTCGTTCGGAAATCTCTTGGACACGAAAAATACATAATTGTTTCCATGGGAGAGATTGTAACTACAAGATGGTTTCCCTTGGCATTTTTTCCTCTTACACTTTTGCACTTTCAATCAGGTGGGCTCTCTAGCCAACCCTTGGATTGCCGAAACTGTCCCCTGTGGGTAGCTAAATGTTAGATACAAAACCGAATCTTTATGTGAGGGTAGAACATAGGAAGAATTTAATAAAGCAGGAGATCAGCTGTTGCAAATTCCTGACTGGGTCTTTTCCCTCACAATGTCTCGGTTTTTATGGCAATTGGGGGAGCAATATCTTTTTGCAAATCTGTATCTTACAGGGGTAGATAGAACATGAAATTGCCAAGACACTTACCCTTTGCAGAACCTTCGACCATAGCCTCAAACTACAAATGTCTTAATGGAGATGGCAGGAGATTTAATGATGAGGCAGTTTTGGGTTTCAAAAAGCACATAGGAAAAAATTACCCCAGTTGTCGACAGCAATTTATAGCATTTTTTTAAAAGGGATGTTGTAAACAAATATCATATATAATTGGAACGGAAAAAGTGAGATTTTAATACCTAACTAAATATATTTTTTCGTTTTTACTGTGCAGGCTAACTTTAGCAGCCAGTGCATACGAAATGTAATTTAACTGCATTCGTTTAT
The DNA here is from genome assembly GCF_014743375.2 of Drosophila subpulchrella. Lineage (NCBI taxonomy): Eukaryota > Metazoa > Arthropoda > Insecta > Diptera > Drosophilidae > Drosophila > Drosophila subpulchrella. Next base: position 11,220,037 of record NC_050609.1, read on the forward strand.
TGATTAACCAATATCGTGATAAACGATTCAGTTGCATGCAAAACCTTTCTTAAATGAATGCGAAAATTTAATTGCAAGAATTTCGTAGGTATATGTACAATGTACACCGCCGCTTACCTCAATTTATTGTTCGAAATTAATTGAAAATATAAAAATCGTTTTTTTATATTAAATTATGCGGCAAAGCGTGGCTGTGGAATATTAATGACACCAACAGCACAGTAGCAGCGGCTACATTTGTGTTTTATTTTAATTGATGCCAATCAGTAGTCGCCAATCGGATCGAATCACTTTACTATTTACCGGTTGCCATGGGTACAAATTAATATTCGAAATGAATTGACAATAACAGACATTACCATTTATTGCAGCTGTTAAATGATCGCGAAGGTGGATTAAATCCCTCCTCAGTGCCCTTAAATCAGATTCCCAAACTGATGGATCCCATGCCTGTGAAAGAAGCATCACTCCAGATGGATGGATGGCCACCGAGTGGGCACTTCTCTTGAAAAGTTGTTGAACAAAACACAAGAGCCGGCTCAGCTGGCAGTCGGGTAAACAAACGTCATCTGAATCTCTCGCCTTTTCTTTTTTTTTTCCTCTTTTTTTTTTACCAAAAATATTCACCCGTAATATATGGCAGCGTGGAATTTGACGAATCACTTTTGAGGGCTGCCCTGCACTGATTCCGAAAAAAAAGTTTCATTTTTAAAGCGGATTCCTTATATGGCGGGAAAGCAAGGCCAAATAAAAGGCCTCCATTTGCATTTCGGACCCAGTTGGCGGAAAGAGGAGCGACGTGAGATGGCTGTTTAATAAAAAAAAAAGCGGGGTCTCCTTGGTCATTCTCAGTCTTGGGTAAACCTGCATGTCCTTTGCAAACAGCCGGGGCACAGCAAATGAAATTTATTGGCTTTCGAAAGAGAGCAAAAAGAGGACCAGCGGTCTGTCGTCCTTTTTTCGGTGGCATTTCCTACCGAAAATGGCCCAAAAAAGAGTAATAATTGTAATGTGTATTTTTAATTGAGCCACAAAAGAGGATTAACTTTGAGAATATTATATGGGTATGATATTACCAAATTGTTCTTACAAATTCATTTAAAGGTAGAGTGTGTTATAATTGCTTTGTATAAAAAATATTCAGAATACATCAATCATTTTTAAATCATTTATAATTTAACTTACTTTTAAAGGGAACATTTTATACAAATTTGATGGATTGCTTGAGTTTGAGATTTTTACTTGAGATGTCCAAGCCAAATGTATACTTAATTGAAAATACATTTTAAACATCAGTTCTATTAAAATCTGAAAATCGCAAAATTTCTTGAAGACAACCTTAAAGATAATTATAATGTATGTTTAAGCCTTTTAAAGTCTATCATTTTAGTTGGCTGATCTTTCACCAAAGCCAAAGACAACGGCAATCAATAAACCAAAAACCACAAACCAAAAATGCAGCACCTGCACCAGTTAATGAACCAAATTAGAGCTCTCTGATGGAGTATTATGTATCGAAGTTGCCCCCGTTCAAGTGGTTCATTTTTGAGACTCAGCAGAGGCTCATTAACCGCACTCGGATTGCATTCACAGCTCCATTCAAAACAGCTGACTCCTGTTGTTCGAATGGTGCCAACGAAGGCGCCTCAAATGCAATCGAGGAATTTCCAAATATTTTTGCATTTCAAGTGCCGGCATCAGCATTTGCGGCACGAGGCAAGGCAGTTGTATGCAGATGAGCGGATGGATTAAGGTTTGATGGGTGGGAAAATAGGAGTGGATTGGGATTGTGAATGGGAATGGAAATGGATGTAGTTGCATTCGTATTGCACAGCACATTGCCTTTTGTCGAAAATTGATTGCACTTGTTGTCTGGCTCAAACTTCGCCGGCCATCGACTGATGATGGTCCCATTTGCTTGAGTAATGATGCCACTTGCCACTGCTGCAGCTTCCTTTAGTTCCTCCGATTTGGGATCTTCAACTGCAATCCCCGAACTTTAGCCGAAATCAATTCGGCACCCCTTAACCCCTTAATGCCCGCATCTCTCCGGCTCTGCCTTTTAGTTTTGTAATGAAATGCGAAATTTGTTGCCGTTTGCCGTTCTCGACGACGAAGAGTCGACGAGTTCTTTTGTCTCTTTGGGAAATCAAATTGATTCGTTAGGTTGGCAATCTGTCGCTTGTTAGGCCAAATTGATTGAAATTAGGTTTAGCCCCCTTTGTCGTTCCTCATCCTGTCGGGGTTTTTGTCTTGGATTCGGTGCCTGGTAATTGGTTTCGCATCGCTTTCCCCTGCAGTTTGCTCTTATTAAAGGCGCTCAAAAGGAATGCAATCTATACCCCTAACGGCTAGAAGCTATGGAAAAATATGGGAAAAACATTCAAGCCATGCTGAAATACCTCAAAGCTCACCCACATGCGTCTCAGTCTCAAGGGGTCTTGATGGCAAATTTCTGAGGGAATCAGAGCAGATGTGAGCTATTATTGCACCTCGAAGTCAGAAATTCCCGACAAAAAAAAAACTAGAGAGGTGTACCCGGCATTCAAGTGTGCAAATGAAAGTAAAAGAAGTAAAAAAAAGACAGCACTAGTGCAAAATAAATAACTGAGATGCCAGTAGAAAAATTTACCAAATAATTTCCACAGGAAAAATGGTGTCTCTGTCTCCTATTGAAATTCCTTGAACTACGTTCAGAGTTATGAAAGCTCTGATGAACTCAAAATGCATTCCGGTTTTAGTTCTTGTACAGCTCGAAGTGAATTTCCTGCTTCCTTTTGCACTGGGAGAAGAGTTCTTAACTTTCATAGGTCTGGTAAAGATATTTTCTCTTTACAATATTATACTTTAAATCATAAATTTAATAGATCACTCACATCTCAAGTCAATTCCAAAATATTTAGCATATTATATAAGTTGGTGAAAATCACATTAAAGATCTACGTTCATTTGTAGTATTTTTCCCTCACTGTTTTGCCTGGATTTCCTTGGCTTTTTCCCACCCACGACTTAAACTATTTTCGTAGCCGCCTTCAATGGGGCCGTGACACAAATTGACTTCGACAGCAGGAAAAACAACATCAGGTGCTGAAAATAAGAGGGTGAGTAGGTTGCAGGGATTCAGGGTGGCGAATATATGTATTGCCTGCATACATATATACCGGCGCAATAACAATAATCATAAATACACAATGCGGAGTGGGTTGGCCGACTTGCCAGCACGTGTCAATGCAGGTCATAGGTCCCCCTATTTATATGGCATAACGCATGTTCAGATCTGAGGTATCCACTCGACTCCCCCACTCGGCACTTTAGTCTGAGTGGGCTTTTTGCTCTGATGTTTTCCCAACTTCAGCAGCCGCCCATGGGAGTTCTGTGTTTTCTGCGAATTTCTGCAATAGCTAATGGGGTTTCAAGGGGTAGCGATGATAAGTTTCGCTTTTAAAAGCTAGCCAAGTAGTCCACAATTTAGCTGTTAGTGGAAAAGGTTTACAATTATTTTTTCAAGATTTTCCTAAGTCGAAAGTTTCATCATAGTTTTATAAATTCCCTTTTAAGAGCTCGAAATATATTCACTCTATCTTTATGGGAAAAAGTTCATTTAATTAATATCATATTTTTTCACTTTTTGTCCAACAACTATTTCTTGAAAAATCAATTCACACTTCACCGAACTTTGGATATTTTTAACAGTTTGCCAGCAATTTTAAAACGCTTAAGAGCGAAAAAGAACAATGAAAAGAGTTGGGGCAACTTTGCATTTTTTATTTTTTCCTACTTGTTTCCGTGAAAGGGAAAAGCTCGTCAGAAGTTAAATTACTTTAAACTTATGCATGGCAAAGAATGTAATTGTTAGTGAAGGAAAAGCCAAAAACTTTGGTAACAAAGGAACAATTAATGATAGGGAGCAGCAGGATCAAAAGAAAAATGTGCTGCAAAGCGTTAAAGAGTTCGGGAATCATTCTTTTCAGTCCTAGAATCCTAGAATCAGCCTGATTCAATGTCGTGTCATGATTGAAAAACTTTTCTGCCCGAAATCGCAAGTAACTCTGCAACAAATTTCAGCAATTGCACTCTCCCTTATTTTTCGCCTTGGATTTTCTGTAGCGTATTGCAAATCATCATTGCCACACCCCCGTGGAAAAACATAAAATGAAACCATCAAAGTGCAAATGCGAAACAAATTGCGAATTGGCAGCTGGGAAGATGAAAGTGAAAACGGGCAGGGTGGGGCCACGATTATTATTGAAATGCATTAATCAAAATTTGTTGAGGTGCCTTGCTTCTTTGTTTCAAATTTCATATTTCGGGGTAGTTTCTGCGTTGTTGAAAGTTTTTCCAATAATGCAAAGCCAAAGAGGAAAATACAAATTTGTTTTCTTTTTTTTTTTTCCTGTGAGGGTGGTGACGGTACGAATATCAATTTGCTCTTCGGGGGGTGGCCTTCTAATGGAGAAATGCGAGCTAGTGAAAATGTTTACTTTTACCTTATGAAACCATTGGGGAACCATAATTTTATCTATTCTGTGCTATGAAGGGAATATGAGAATATTTATGGAGTGAGTCATCAAAATTTATAGGTAAAATACAATACATGGCTTATCCAGATCCATTATTTTTTATACACTAATTAAATTCTCTACAAACAAAGGATACACTGTCTGTGTTTCGTTGAAGGTCCTTTGGAACAAGGGTAAACATTGTAGCATACCGAAGAAACAAAAGAAAGGCTTAGATTTATGTAGCCACAAAATTCGTAAATTCTGCCAGACAGAGATAAGAGAAAATCAGGACTGTATAAACACATTGGTGCATATAAGGTGCGTAAATATTACACTGCAATGAAAAAAGTTTTTTGTTCAATTTTCTAACAGAAAATATAATTTTAAGCGAAACTAAATATTTTAAACCAATAATAATTCAAGGATCGTGTTATATTAACCACCAACTTTTTTTACAAGTGCGTTTAATAATCATCTTTCTAGGTATTTGCACTGCTTATCCATCCTATCGTCTAGACGAAAGTCTGCCTGGCTACTTCCTAAAAATAACAAAGTTTAAAATTACGGAAACAAAGTTGAACAGAGAATGGAACCCCTTGAATATCTGAGAATGCGGAAATAAATAGCCGAATATGAAAGATGTGCAAAGTTTTCCGTTATCAAGCCGGAAATTTATGTTTGCGTAAATAAGCACAGACGCGGCGCAGCAAGTGGAAAACTTAAGGAGGAGAAAGCTTCAAATGGGTGGAAATGAGATAGACCCCCAGTGAATATGGTAAATCTGTGTGAAAAAAGGGGAATTTAATGAAGCAAAAATCGAGGGAAGCTGCCACACAAGCACTTAAAACATTGTCAAAACCAACAACACACAGAAGCTTCGAGTTAACGGCTTTCGGTTTTGCCGGTTGCACTCTATACAAACTTCTGGGGCCCCATCTCTCAGGGAAAAACACCCCCATATCCCCTATTTGGAAAACTAAAACACAAGTAAAGCTGCAGGAGAAAATGGGAAGGTGAAAGGGGGAAAGGGTGCAAGTGCAGAGGGCTGAACTGTCAAGCCAAGTCAAGTGCCAAAAAAGTGAGGAAAAGTGGGAGGGATTCTGCCCCATTTTACCATCTGCATCAACAATTTGTTGCATAGTTAGAGGCGACGCGTTGGCAGTCTAAACAATCAGTGAAAGTTGTGCGTGTGCTGGGTGAAAAGTGGAAAAAGCAGAGGGGGAAAAACCCGGTACAGGCATTCGGGTCCCTTGCCTCATGGCATTCCTTTCCTCCCGACTCGATTCCATCAGAGGCAACAAAAACTGTGAGTAAAACGCCATAAAAGCAGTTGCAGTTGCAGTTGTTAGGTGAATTCAACATGTTCGTATGTTAACAAGGATTTCCATTTGCAGGATGGCAGTTAATAGCCTGAAGACGCGACACTTGATAACTTCCAATTTGAAGTGTTTGGTAAATAAATCAGGGAAAGAGTTAAACAACCAGCTGGTTTAAAGCATTAAATGGCCAATGGAATTGTTGGGTTTAAGTGTTGGCATTTCAGCATTAATTTGATTATCTGATATGCACTTAAAATTCATTGCCCGCATTTTGCACCCCCAAAGCCAAATTATCGCTCATTTATCACTCAGGCATTCACAATTGTCCGTCACTCATATGGATAAACGCGTTTTGTTCTGGCCCCCAAGGCAAAAGCTTTTGAGGCAGCCTTCCATCATCTCGCATCACCTGAGCGAATGATGCTGCCGCCTGGCAGGTGTGAAATACGTGCGTTGTTTAATTCAAAACCGAAAAGTTCCATCCGCGAAGAAAATGCAATGCGCAACATTTTAACATAGTTTATGGGGCACACGCACACTCGCTCACATTCACATCTATAGACTGACACACACACACACACATCAAGTGCAATGTGCATGTGCAAAGTGTGTGTTGCATATTTTGTGGCGCTTGAAAACATTTTTTTATGGCAATTTGCCAGGCGAACGAAGCTAGAGGAAACACAACAGAGCTGAAATACCCCAAACACACACACATAAACGCCTTGTTGCGGTAAAACAAGGCAGCAAGAAGAAAAGGTACACTGCACACTGGTCCAAATGCCAAAAATTTTGGCAGAAATTCAAATTTTTTTTTTAAGAGTTTTGGAAAAATAATATTTTATTGCAATAGAATATTAACTAGGGCAGTTAAAAAGCATAGTCGTATTGTTGAAATCGAAGCACTGCAAATTTGTGCAGCCCTGGAAGTCAGCTGATCATTTACCACAAACTTTGATTGTGAATGCTTTGCAAATAAGAGCACATTTGAAACTGGTGTATTTTGTGTTATTCCTCGAATATTTAATCAAATTAAAATGGAAAACGAAGTTGAAGGTATTTATAATATAATTGTTATCACGCAATACTTGTTTTATGTGGTGTGTCTTTGTTTATATGTGTTTTTATAAAGTGATGTTTTTAGCGATTCTAACCTCAAACTTGTTGTGTTTCGTGGAATAAAAGTATGTTGGATTGTCGTGGATTGTCGTAACTATTAACACCATGTGGTTCTTCAATATGTATATAATACGAGGATATTAATCTTATTGACCCGTTTTTGCCCGTTTTCCTGAAAATTGACTTTTTCCAGACAACATTGACATGAGTCACGCTGAAATGCTTGAATTTTGGCTAGCAAATAATCGGCAAACCGAAGGCCTCGCTAATTTTGTGCTGCAGCAAAGTCACAGGAAGCTTAACCAAATCATGGAGGAGTCAATTCGAAAGAAAATTAAGAACTTTGTTGCTTATGTAAATTTTCATTTAAACAAATGTAATCGAATGGTTACAAGATTTAAAACGAAACATCAAAGTTGGCTTTCATCACGTATGCAACTACAATTAAAAGCATGTAACTTTGTTGATGAATCCGCCAAAACTGTTGGACGTCCACGGTTATGCTACGACGATGGTAGTTCTCGCTTAAAGCGCAAATTAGCAGCAGAGGTTTCGGCAGACAATGGCAATAATGCAAATCTTCTTGTCCATGCTGCAGCGGTCGCTGCAAAGAAGGCGCATTTAAAAAACGTGGAAGAAGAAAAAAAGGAAGCTAAACGTGTACCTTATACTCCAGAAGAAGCCTTAGATTTTCTAATAGAAAACAGCTTTACTAAAAGACAATATATGAACATAAGACAACATAGCAAAAACCGGAATTGCGACATTTATCCGAGCTACAATAAAGTGATTGCAGCAATAGAAAAATGTAGACCTAAAGGAATATGTATTACAGAGTCAGTCGCGTCTGTTCCTTTACAAAACTTGTTGAAGCACATAGTCGAACGCATAATGTTGTTACAAAGCGAAGTGCTTAATATATATGCTGATATTTCTGAAATGAAACTAATTGCTAGTTATGGATTTGACGGTTCGACTGGGCAAAGTCTCTATAAACAAAATTTCGTATTGGATGCATCTGACACGTTGGATCAGTCTTTGTTTGTAACAACCCTAATCCCGCTAAAATTAGTTGATTCGATAGGTCGAGTTATTTGGATGAACCGCTCTCCGCAGTCTGTGCGATTTTGCAGGCCTCTTAAAATTGAGTTCGTTAAAGAAACAAAGACTCATATATTAAAAGAGAAAGCAAACTTGGACTTGGAAATTCAAAATTTATTGCCGATGGTATATGAAGATGCGAACAAACAAAGCTATACCATAAGTTTTGAGCTGAAAATGACTTTAATTGACGGAAAAGTCCTGAATATCTTAACTGGAACTAATTCAACCCAGTCTTGCCCAATCTGTGGAGCTAAGCCTATGCAATTTATGACAATAACTGATCTGGAGTCGGATAACTTTATTCCAAAAAGCCCACAAGCGCTAGAATACGGAGTAAGTCCTCTACACGCGTGGATTCGGTTTTTCGAATTTGTTCTTAAAATTGGATATAGGATTGGTATCAATAAATGGCAAGTACGTGGCCCTGAAGACAAAGAAAAAATGTCTGCGCGGAAAGTGGAAATTCAAGGCAAATTATGGGCGGTTCTTGGACTTCATGTCGATAAGCCCAAGGCAAACGGAAGCGGCAGTACAAACGATGGGAACACAGCAAGAAAAGCATTTTTGAATACCGACACATTTGCGTCAATACTTGGCTTCGACCCGGAGGTTTTAAGAGACTTCTATATTATATTAATCACCATTTCATGCAACTTCGAAATTGATGTTCAAAAATTTAAAAATTTCTGTAAAAAAGCTGGCTCTTTATACATGGAAAAGTATCCTTGGTACCCAATGTCAGCTACGGTACATAAAGTACTTGCTCATGGTGCTCAGATCATAGCCGCATCCTCCCTTCCACTTGGTTGCCTAGCTGAAAATGCATCGGAAGCCCGAAATAAGTTTTATAAAAAAGATAGACGTTCACATGCAAGACAAAATAGTCGTATAAATACCATGACAGACGTTTTTTGCCGAGCGCTAGATTCATCGGATCCCCTGGTTTCCAGCATTTATATTCAACAAAGGCTGTTGCAAAATAAAAAACACACTTATCCAGCAGAAGTTCTTGAGCTTTTAAGAGCTCCAAATGTAAATTTCCTATTTAATAATGTCAATGCAGATGATGACGATAAGGAAGATGACTTGGACACATCTGAATGTATCGATATATATTCTTTCGATTTAGATGTGGAAAATGATTAACAAAATAATAAAAAAAAAATCATATTAAAAAATGCCTTACTAAAAGAAATAACATATATGTATATTAATTGATGTTTTACATATTTTTTTTTTGGGAAGCTAAATATTTTTGGGGGTGGGAGTCTGGTGGGAGAGTGGTAAGGGGTGGGAGAAATGAATTGTCAGATTGTTTATTCAAAAAGTTATATATACGTTCAAGTTTTGTTGGACAATGTACCGGATTTAAATATACTCGAATTTATAGTTTTCAAGGACATTAACTTATATGGGGCGGCGTAGAGGGCGTGGTCCAATCGGACTAAACTTTTTCTCAGGCTTAACATATACTATGACAATATTGCCTACCAAGTTTCAGGTCTGTAACTCCTTTTTTCGAATTTCTGCCAAAATTTTTGGCATTTGGACCAGTGTGCACTGGAAGAAATCTAGAAGTCAAGTGCAAAACTTACACTGCCAAAAGAGTTCTAAGAAAATGTCCAAGAGACCTTAAAACTTAAGAAAAATTTAAGCAGCGGTTACAAATTTAAATGGTCTTGTAAATATTTAATCATTAAGGTTGATAAACAATCAAATATAAATATATTTAATAAAAATGTTTTCAAGTTTCTAGTTTTTTTAAATTTAATAAGGGATCTCTATTTTGCTATAAGCTGTTTAATTTGTTATCATTTGTTATTTGGCATTATATTAGCTTTCAAAAACCCTTCGTTTATAATTTTTTCAAGTGTAAAGAGTAAAGAAGGACACACTCTAATACCTGGCCAAGCTTGCTTCTCTGCTGCTGCTTTTGCCTTGAACGCATTTTTCACACATGTTAAGTGCATCTCCTCTTCTCTGCAGATGCAGCTGCTCGTGCTCCTGCCCCTGGCACGCCCCTTTCCCTGCCCCGCCCCTCTGTTGTCCAATAAATAGCTTGCAACAACGTGTCCAGTTTTCGTCTCATTTCCGGCTGTCCTCTCCTTTCGCTTCCTGTCCCCTCCTCATTCTCAGCTGCTTCCTTTGTCAGCCATAAAAATGCCCGAAAATGTTGCATACTTTCTGGGGGGCTTCTGTGTTGCCTCAAGTGTTTGCCACAGTTTCATGCGCTTTTTACGACACTTCGTATACCTCCTCCAACTTGTGCCTTTCAAAGGCATAATTTGACAGCAAATTGTTCAGTTTATAGCCAGGCACTAAATATTCTTTCAACTTTTGGCTGAGCACAGAAATGAACGCCATGCAAAATATATTTCGCACACAATGTGCCAGCCATTTCCCCACATCTTCTTTATCCATCTAGCTGGGCAGCAAAAAACTTGGCTTTTTCCACATCGTTTTGTTTCAAAACTTGGCAGGATATAATGCAACAAAGTTGGTCCAGGATTAGGATAGAAAATCCACACACCGAATGTAATGGCCAAATGAGTTTTATATTTTTTCTTTGTTAGCAGCCTCTCTTATCGGGCACACAAGCAGAATAAAAAATTTCTTAATTCACACAAAATTTCACTGAACCTAAGCGGATTGTCCGACCAACTGGAAGGCTGGGAAAAAGTGAGCAGCCAGCGAATGCCATAAAGTTATTAGATTTCTCCTACTTAGTAATTAGTTTGTCATACGTGGCTGCGTTTCAGTGGTCAGGATAATTGCGGTTAAGCGACAGGCACAAGCTGCTGGAAATCTTAAGGGAACTAAGGAAACTTTTGGAACTTTTAGATCCATTTAAGCAAAAAAAATATTAAGCAAAAATATAAGTTAGTCCTTTAATGTTAAACAAAGTACTTTAAAATATTTAAATGTACTTTAAAAGCTTTTCTAAAACAAAATTCAGCAGTTTAAGCTTTAGATGGGTTATTATAGTGTTATAAGGAGTTCAAGAAACAGCATCTAATGTTAATAGTGCTACACTTTAACTATTCTCTTTACTATCAATTAAGTCACTGCAACTACATTTCAAATTCAGAGTGTAGCATTAAATGTACCTCAAACAAAGCGAAATCCAGCACCACCTATCTCTAATTCCACTTAAGACCGTGTATATGTATATGTTTGAATCTCATATTCCAGGTACTGGCAAAAATCAGCAAATTGCAGTGGTCTACTTTGCTCCATGCAGCTGGGTGTAGCAACTCAAAAGCCCAAAAGGACTTTCAGGTAATTTGAACTAACACAACAGTCAAGTCGGGGTTGTTGGGGGTACCAAGGGGGCGGTGGATGGTAGGTTGGTTGGTCGAGGGTGAGGGTATGTGTGTCTGGGGATAAGGGTATATCTCCACTGGAGGATCCCCACTCCACTCCTTTCCTCTCTGGCTGCTGAGTGGGTCAGAACGACCCAAGCCGTCATATTCCATTTGGTTAACCAAAAGTTACGTGCTTCGGTTTATTTCCTTTTGTTTGGTTGGTTTTTCTTTTTTTTTTATCCACCCACTCTCACTTGTATTCTCCTGTTTCCGTTTCTCCTGTTCCGACTGGCTTTTGGCCATGAAACAATTTTTACCTCGACGCCTGACGCTATGGAACGCATTATTTGCTTTGGATTAGCGCTCGTCCTGCTGATCTCTCGTCCTTTTTCTCTCGCCCACTCTATTGGCCTCTCGGTTTAATGCTCGCCGGCACTCGGGCGTGTCATATAAATTAGCAACAATGAAGAAATTGCACAATTTACGAGTCCCTCGGGTCAAGAGTGCGTGTGAGGGCGAGACAAAGTTATTTTTTCTTTCCGCTGCTCATTGAATGTATTTTTAAAAATGTCTGCTGGGGATTAAACAAAAAAGTGTGATGGCCAGTGGGTAGGGAGCATATAATGCACTTGGAAGAAATTTGGGATTGATACAAATTAATATTGTAAGAAAAAGCAATAGTTTGCTCAAAAGAAGTTTGAAGAAAAGAAGTTTGAGATAGGCAAAAAATTCATGGTAAATGAATTTATAATATTATAAATTCCGAATTTATTAAAGGTTTTCTCACAGTGTAAAGCCATATCCAAGTGCGTGTTTGGCCTGTGGCTTTTGCTCGTTATTGCCCGTTAAGGTTCACCGAATTGAGCCGCCGAAAGCGGCGGAATGTGGGAGCGGGAAAATGTCTGTGAATTTTTCTCTCCTCCTCGACTGTATATTAATTGAAAGTCGCTTTTCAACAGCGGTTTTAACAGTCCTCTTTTCTGATCCGGTCTGTATTTTTTTTGGCGGCCGTTTTTTTTGGGGTGCTGTTGGATCTCATGGTGCATTCGATGAAAGGTAAACATATCAGGCCGAATTGTGTGGCTAGCTTTGGTTGGGTATTATTGGTGGATGAAGACCACTCTTCAAAGAATACATAAAACAAGCAGTTCCGAAAAAATCCGCACCTTTGCCTAGTTTGGAATTCACAAGCATAACAGAGTGCTTTGAAAATGAATTCATTTAAAATGAAAATATTTTTTCAGTTAGTTTTTGGATTCCATAATATTATATTAATTGCACAAGATTAAAAGAAACAATTAATAACACTTCAAAGACTTGTTCTCCAGCTATATTGTTTTGCTGCTTAATTGATGAATCAGGTTTTCTTGGATCTGTCAAATTAAAGAAACTCATAAAATCTTTAATTAAGAAAACTTTATGAACGGTTGGCTTTCCCAAGGACAAGAAAAATCCATCATAACATAACTTGTTGCGGCAACTTCACCTGCAACCTAATTAAGTTACTTACGAATATGCCTAGTTAACTGAACTGTCCAACATTTACGGTCTTGCCTAGCCAACTCCTAACTATGCCACTAACACGGACTCCCGGCCATTCTTTCTTGGCCATATATTAATTTCCATTAGCGATGCTTTCACTTTCCCCCAAAAGTCAGGCAAAGTGAAGGGAGAAAACACAAAGTAGAATAAAGGTTTATTACGCTTACGTTTTATGGACGCCATTCGGGAGTGACACTTGACTACCCCCACACATAAGTAAATATACCATCTACTTGCTCACAAATCTAATTAGTCAAACCGTACTGGAAACGCTCCATGAAGCGTTAATGGCCCTGGAGTGGTGATAAAAAATGGAAGACGTCAGCGTGGACCAAGTTTGTCAATTGGCTTTATCGCTTCGGGGGCAAAGAATGTGGATAGGATAGATTTTACGACCCATCCCAATGCACTAAAATCCAAGCAAAATGAGCTTGCACGCAGGCACATTAAGTATACCACACGTTGTGCCCTAGGAGCACAACAAAAAATTACAATTTAATTAATTTTGTTACTCTGTTGTGTTTTGTGAAAATTCCCAGAATTAAATTTGGACAGGAAACGGAAGTAACCGAAAAAATGTTAATTGGATTTCCGCTTTCTGCTTCGCTTTCCTGCTACTACGCTCTCATTATTAATTATGCTCTGCATGTGTTGGCTTACAAAGAAAAAGCCGCGAGAGATGCGAGGCATTCACATTAAAAATGGTTTGCCCAAAATTTTAATATCTCTGGATATTTATTTTAGGTCGGGCCACAGTTTCCGTTTTGTTTTTTTTTCCGCCTGCCCCCCAAAAAAATTATTTTTTCTTGCAAAATGAATTATTTGAACGATAAGAATTTCCGTTTTCTGTTGGGTTTACTCTTTTGTTTATTTGTTTCCGGTTGTCGGTTGTCGGAAAGGAAGTGCGCCAAGGGTAACATTTTAATTAGTTATAAATTCGCAACAGAATGATGAAGCCCCGGAGATATCGTTTCGAATTTGGTCATCAAACTGGGCGCATATGTAATTCTATTAGAACCCCCCAAAAAAGGTCAACTCGAGTGCCGAAACTGGAGACCCAAAAGAACAAAAAAAAAATTGGGAAACTGTAACATAATTCAATTTATTTAACAAATTGACTGCCACAGCCTGGCCAACTCAAGGGTCCCACGAGAGAGTGAGCGAGCAGCAGAGTCCTTCAGAATGCGGGCGTGTGTGTGTGCGAAACATATGCAAATTGAGAAATCGCTTAGGCGAGTATGTGTGGGTGGTGGTGGTGGTGGTGGTTTGGATGTGTGTGAGTGCCAAAAACTGGCTTCCAAATAATTGCTATGTAGAACAAGAGCGTGGGAAGAGAAAGGGGGAAAGGTGGTCCCAGGCTAGAGTGTATAAATCATAAGGCGAAAAACTGGCAGAAATTTATGTGGCCAAGTTGAGCTGAGCAACTTTGGATGAATTTCACCAAGTATTTCAAATATGCGAAAATGAATTTCATTTTATATTTTTTGCCTAACCAGGAAAAATTCCACAAGCAGCTTAAAGAGTTTCCAAGAATTGAAAAACATGTTAGCAGGCCTTAAACCAAATCTAAGAGAACTCTTTAATTAAAAAACAGATTGAAAACATTAAATATGGTAAATTAAAATCACTTTAAATACCTTTTAAAACAAATTGAAAAGGAATTAATATTTTTTTAAGCATTTGCTGTGGACCAGCTCCTTTTGAGTCAAGTCTACAGATATCTTTATTAAATAAAAAGCCAAAATCGAAGCAGTCAACAAATCATTTAGCCCACTTCCCCTCTTCCTGTCAACAATTCCCTTGACTTTTGTTTAACAATAGCGCCATAAAAGTAGGCATGAAAAAAGCCAAAGGCAACAATGAAAGGCCAACTGTATCGATGTCCAAAACTTCCTCTGTGTGTGCGTGTGCGTCTGTCTGTGTGTGTGTGTTTTCTGAATTATTTATGCTCGCACGACAGCAACAATACTAGCAACAATAACAACAGCCATCGCAGCGGGAACAAGAAAATGGCCAGCAACAATATGGCCAAGAGGAGAAAAAAGGTTAAATCGTAGAGCGTGCAATGAGACAAAAACCCATGGGGCAAGAGCAGCAGTAACGCATACACACACCAGCAGATCCTTACACACACACACTTACGCGGACACAGAGCAACAAACTCCTAACCGTAAAGGACACATGGCGCATTGGACTCAAACAAAAGGCATTTAGTTTTTGACTTTTGGCTGCCAGAAAACGTTTTCCCTTAACCATATAACCAAACTAAAGGGTATTAAACTGTATAATCGGTAAATTTGTTGATTAAATGAAAACAACAACGAAATTTATTTTTGTTCAATAATAAAAATTCTAAAGTTTTAAAAAAAATTTCAAAAACAAAGTAATTTAAATAAATTGTATGATTAAAAAATATTCCGTCTTTGAAAAACGCAATATAAATAAATACTAAGTTTTTCAAATATTACGTATACGACATGTTCAACTCTTAGAAAGGTTAGATTTTAATTGTTTTGAATAAAAAAGAAATAGGCAAAAATAAAAAATTGTTAAAATATTACGTATACCACATATTATACTCCTATAAAGACACAAAAAAAAAATATTTTTCTTCCCTGATACTGGATTTAAAGGTATTCCATAGTCTTCTCCTTAATTTTCCCTTGGAACTCCTTTTTTTTGTATTTACCCTGTTATTGTAGTTGTTACCCCTTTTTTCCAGCTGTTGGAAATCGTTTGCCATCGTCATTGTCGTCGCCACGCTGTCTGGTCTTTGGACCTTTTGTGTTGTGTTCTTGTATTTTTTCGGCTGACTTATAAATTATGAAGCAAGTTTTGCGGGGTTTGGGCTGTGAGCTGTGTTTCCTGCTACATAATTGCAAAGTGGTAGTGGCAGTTGGGGCAAAGGGGACGAGGCAAAGAGGAAGTTACATGTGGGAGCTGTAAAAGTTGAACACATAATGCGTAGCTGGGGAATCCCCCAGTCCCCCGCCAGACTTTGAGTGGCAAATGAGTTAAGAGAGTCTAGACAAGGGCTCAGATGATGAAGTCTGGCAGACAGATGATGATTGAATGGGAAATATAGTTGTCCGTTGCTTACGTCTTTCAAGACTTACGCTTGGTAATTTGTTAAGGTTGAGATTGTGTTTACCTGTAAGGAGAGGAAGAAAATAATGAGTTAGACAGTTACTTTAAGAATGTAAGTAGGGGTTTCTAAAGGTACATTTTATTTAGAGAAGCATTTCAATTAGATATAATATTAATAAACATCTGTTAGGTAAGAATGGCGAATTTCCTTAGCTGGTTCATTTAATTTATTCAATTTAGATATTAATGCCTGTGTAAATTGCAGCCCAAAAAGGGTTAATATCAATTGAAACCAATTCGATGGCCAATCCTGCAATATCTTAAGTGCTTTGTGTGTATCTGCAGCACAAGTAGCACAAGACAATCCCAATCAGGATCAATTGCAGGTCCTGGCAGTCGAACAAGTGGAGTAAGTGAAGTAAGTGAGCCAACGATGAACCGAATCCCTCCAATATGCCCAGTGCTCTATGCCCAGTGCCCAATGCTGCTGCCCCCAACGATGTTTATCGTTAAATTCAATTTGCAATTTATAAGATTTTATACGCAATCGAAGGCGAAGAGTGGGTCTGGAATATCCAGAGTAAGCTTGTTATCAGCCAGGACCCCTTTACACCGCTTAACACCCAGCCGGTTGGCCTCCAACAGATATCCTATAAATTGTGCAGCTGCGCATTCCATGCGAGTAACGCTCAATGCAATGGATGGTTAGTGAGGATGGTGGATACGGAGGTGAAGGTGGAGGTGGCACATTGTCCACTGAAGTGGAATGCATGTACTGGCAACGGAGATTCCAAAGGTTCGCAAGGAACCACCCAAAAAAAATACCACCTCTTGGTCAACTGCCAATATCATGTTACGTGGCTTTAAGCAAAGTTCCCTGCTAAATCTGAAATCCAAACCGAACCATTATCTAATCTCTTTCCCTGTTCCTGATTTTTTCTCTGTTTTCCCTGGGCTTTCCATGGCGATTTTTCCCCAACCAACTGCGCCCCCCTTCCTGTCAGATGCATAACATTTTCCTCTTTAGCCTGCTGTAGCGACCTGGGAATAATAAGCAAATGATTTGTCATGTTAGCTCCCTCTCCCCTATTCTGTTGAATTCAATTTGCAATGACAAATGCTCCTCTGCAGTTGGCCATGGTAAAATGCAGTTGCTCGTCCGAGGGGGAAAACTAAATGCAATGGTAAATGGAGATTCAAATAGCTGGTTGAGATTCCAGAATCCTTGTCATTTCTCTTGGCGTGCTTTCATTCCTTGTTTAGAGCTCAATTACTAGGTTTATTTGCATGAATCATTCAATTTCAATTTTCTGCTTAACGAAGGAATCGGAAGTTCTTTCATTTTTAAAGTGGATAAAGATGTAGTTAATAACAGGTGTGTTTTCTTCGATAAGTGAGAAATTTCTGATAAAAATCATCAAAAAACCTTACACCTTATTACAAAAACTTCTCTTATTTAAAGTTATTTATTAAGGGACCACAAAATAATGATTCATTGCGAAAACTTTCCGTTTTGTATACACTCATTTTAACTACTTTCTTCCTGAATTTATGTTTCTTTTCGCCGTTTTGTGTACATTTGTCTTACGTGCTTTTATGCGCTTTTACTACTTAGTTAAACAATTTGGTTAAAAGTTGTAAAACACAACGGGCACACACCGACACACAAACAGGAAACCACTCGGTGCTCCGGCGAGGATGAAACGTGCGTGCATTAGCAGTCAAATACTTGGTAACTTTCCGCTTTCGGTTCCTGTTGCTCCAGCCTTCCTGCAGCTTTTCCTGCCTTCCAGCAGCTCCTGCTGCAAATTAAACGTAACTGCTCTAAAGACACGTACGCGTTTGCCAACCAGGTGTGTTTTGGGCGCTCTTGGCCGGAGAAAGGGGGGCAAGTCAGCTTAATTGCGCCAAAAAGCCAGTTAATAATGGTAGCAAAACGCAAACAACACACGAACAATGGGTGGCGAATGAAATTGAATTTGTGCGGGATTATATTTTTTGTTCTTCAATTAGCCAAGAGGGAATTATTTTGGTGCCAGGAAGCACAGCTCAGGTAAAAGTTATAGTACTGATAAATTAAATTTATATGAAAGGTGTCTAAAAGTAGGCTATACTATATTTTAAATTAGGAAGTCCCATTGATGAACTCCAAAAGAAACTTATTTTGTACAGCCTTCTTCTAGACCCATTTACCAGTGGCTCTAAAACCTCTCAGATTCAACATTACAATTTGATTTAGAATTTAATTTTAAACTTTGAAATGGCAACGCACTTGTACGTGTAGTTTTGGCAGTTATATGTTTGCACATATTCCATTAAATTAAATTTTAGCCCGTTTTGCAACCGCTAATTAGAAGCATTACAACTTGCTTGGCCGGCCTGTTTTGTTGGTAGGAGTGAAAGAGACAGAGAGAGGCGTGAGGAAGCGAGACCTAATTAAGCGTGAATTTATGCAAACGCATGTTGTGCATACGCCTCGTTTACCAAACTAGCAACTCACGCACACACACACACTCGTACACACACACAGACAAAACACTCGCTCGTATATTATTCATGCTGCCCAATTATGCACAGCCCACAAAAGTAGGCAACATATTTTTTACTCCCCCCTTTTCCGACTTCCGCATTTTTAATTTAATGCCACCCCTGCCTCGGCCCCTTTCTCCACCCACTACTGGGCCCGGAGGCTGACCAACTGTTTTTGCCATTAAGCTTTATTTATGTGCCGGCTGCCGGCCATCTCCCTACATATAATTTGTGTTTGCGTGAACCACGGACAACGAGAAATTTGATAAAAATTAGCCTCAACGCCTAATTGCGCACATAATTGCAGTGGAGCGTGTGCATTGTTTATGGCTAATGGGAAAAAAGCAATTGAATGATTTGCTGGCTTATAATGTGAAATAAAATTGGCAAAATTAAATTGGCAAGTGGAGCGCATGCAAATATCGTAGAACGAGTCCCTAGAGCACACATATGTTTATCTGTTCGTTTTTTGTGTGGCAGCGGCGGCGGCATCCACTTGAACAAATCAAATAAGCACGCATTTCACTTGTGGCACGTAAAGGGAATTTGAGTGAAGATACGTGAGCACAGCCAGGAAATTAAGTAAATGAGGTGGGCGAAAATACAGACATATACAATATAGAAAGCAAAAGTGGCGAAGGATAAACAAGAATGATGGACAGGAAATAAGGGTAGGATATCCCTCCAACCCCATTTGATTACCTTGACCCATTAACCAAAGTTTGGCCCAAACTTTTGCTTCAACAGCTGGTCCACCTCTACCCATAATAAAGGTAATAAGAAAATTGCAACATAAAATAATGAATATTCCGGTAGGTCGAAAGTTCGATTAAGGTTCCAGCGGGTAACCTCGAAAGCACTAAAAACTAAGGCTAAATGCATTTGTACAACATTGTTGGGTAATAAAGTCAACTTAATTACAACAAAGTGGTGGTGGTGGTGGTGGTAGGTAACGAGCCACTTTTGTACTTTGCTTTTGTTTTCTTAATGAGTTGCGGCATCGGAACAGCAACAGCAACAACATTAGCAACAAGCTGCAAACAACAATTTCATAAACTTGGCCAAAAAGCATTTGAGCCCAAGACAAGACAAAGTCAGGCGAACCGAGGTGGAGGGCCATCAGGAGTGTACTGCATATGTTGCACAAAGCTAGCACGTTAACGTTGTTACACAGAGAAAAATGTAAGTCTAAGGTAGATAAAAGGAAAAACCATAAACTTAAAAAATCATATATTTAGTACTGATTTCAACTTTAATTTTATTTATTTCAGAACTACTTTTTAATTGTAGAAAATTTTTTTTCTTTCAAAACTAAGATTTAATTTCAGTAAATGGATAGGGCAGCGTATTCCGTGAGATACAATTGTTTTTATCTGCCCCGCTCTACCGCCACAAGCACAGATTTAAATGTTTAAAATGTACATACATGTAATTTGCTTAAATAGGATTCTTTTTATATACATCTAAATTTGAAACGCCACTTATGACAGTGTAAACTCACGTTACGGCAATCCAGGGGAAAGATGAAAGGAAGCAACAGCGGCAGTCGCAATGGCAACAATGGCAGAACAAACGACGCGTCGGATAACGGAAACGGAAGTTGCTTACAAGCGTAGTAAGACTCTTAGAGCGACAGAGAGGGCGAGAGGAAGAAGCGCAGAGAGCACACAATAGAGGGAGATGGGAGATCATAGGACTGTGCCTTAATGGCTTAAGCTTTAAAATGTACTGCTGCATACTTTATGGCGCCTTTCATCTTAACCAGCCTTTTTTGCATAGAAGCTTCTATCGCTTGTGATTGGGCCAAAAAACGAAATGGCAGACGGAAAGCATTGAAAATGCAAATTATGCTCATTGGAAATGCTCTTTTCCGGTCACGAAACGGAATAGGTTCGATAACGAAAAGGTTACTTCATCTATAAATCATCATAAATCCCGCACTATCGCCTGACACTGTTCGCCAAGTTTTCAACCAACATTTATTTCCACAAATATGTACCCACAACTTGATATCCGTTGGCAGTTGGCAAAAAATTTGCCTACCGCACTTTTCAGCCCAATCAACTGTAAGCCATATTTTAATGGTATTCCCATGTGCGACGACTGTGTTTGTTTATTTGCCACAGTTCCGAACAAACTCTTAAATAGTCCCGGGGAAAAAAAATATATTTACAAAATGTATTTATTATTATCATCGCAGTGTTCAATTGACGCTGCCAGACCGTATAAAAAATTCCATTGGCGTGTGTTTATTTGTGGGCATCCCTGGGTGCCTGCATTTAATTAAGTTTTGTCGGTTTTCAAGTGCGTCTGTCTCCTCTGTGCACGATTACGCCGATAAGATTCATTTAATAAAAAATATTTTGTTATGCCATAAATATTTTTTCTGACTCGCACGCTTGTGTTTTGCATAAAATATTTATGGCATTAAATTGAGCGTTAGCGAATTTTTTTTAATGCGATTTTTGAGCTGGTCATGAAGCCTGGGATTTATCGTCTGATAAACTGTTTTCACGTTTATGCACAAAGGAATTTTAAATATGTGCGGCGGAAAACATTTTTGGTAGAGCGAAACTGATTTTTAAATGGAAAAAAGAGAGAGTTTTATATTGTGGTTATTAGAAGAGGCTAAACAAATAAATCTATGGCATATATTAAATCTTTCTAACCATTTTTGTTTTGGCTATCACCTCAATTTTATCACCTCTTTAATTTATTAATTTGAGCCTATATTTTATAGTCAAACACATTGATTTTTACCTAGAGTTCCAAGTGGTGCTTTATTGGTTCTAGTAAAATATCTTAAAATATCCATTTGTTGCTTTCGTGTGTCAAATAACTTAAAATACGGTTATAATATATGATTAAATAGTTGGTTAAATATGTGGGTTAAATATGTTTTGATAAATATGGTTAGGAATTTAATTCGATCCCGGTTATAGCTTCATTTTCAGCTCCTCCAACATACGATAGACCTTGATGAACTTCTTCTCCACCAACTCTGTAAAGGTCTTGATCTCATTTCGCACCACCGATAGCTCCATGGCAGCATCCGATCCACCAGATTCACACTTCTTGGACTGCTTATCGCTCTCATACCAACAGGCAATGCCATCCACATAATCATCCACCAGTTCGGGAGCAGTTATATCCTCCATAAAGGATATATCCTTGCGTTTCACAAACGAACTCATTAGCAGTTGCAGGAAATCGCAGTTCCAGTTGTTCTGCTGAAAGTAGAAATACTGCAGCGCCTTCAAACTGTCAAAGATTGTGATCTTCAACGAGTATATGGAATTTCCCGATATATCCAGCATTTGCAGATGGCTCTGTTTCTTGAACAATCCCTCGGGTAGCTCGTGGGCACTGGTCGTCGAAAGATTTAAACGCAGCAGAGAGGTGAATCTCCGCAGGGGATTCCCCTGAAGATTCCCCAATGGATTTTGCGACAAATCCAAACTGCTCACATTGGCGGCCAGCGGAATGTGCGGCATTTCCCTCAGCGAGTTATTATGCAAATCGAGTTCATGAACCACTCCGTAAACGGTTAGCCTCCTCAAATCGCAACTATGAGCTATGGCCACGTCCAGCGAACTGAAGTTGAGTGTCAGCTCTTGGAAGATATTTCCAGAAATATCCAGCTGAGTGAAAACGGGCTGTAGCTTCAAAAGTTCCGATTCGAAGGCGGTAAACCGATTCCTGGCCAGGTTTAACTTGGTTAGATTCAAATTCCGATCGAAGATGCCTCTTGGCAGAGCCTCCAATCGATTGCCAGCTAAATTTAGATCCAATAGTTTTCGCATGCCAGTGAAAACTCCGAGAGAAATCTGCTCCAGTTGATTTTCCGCCAGTGAGAGTTCCTTCACCTCTTTCAAGGCATGGAAACTGTGATTTCCCAACTGCTTCAATTGATTTCCCTGCAGGTGCAAGGTGGCCAGATTGTCGGCCCCCAAGAATATATTCTTGGGTATATCCTTCAATCGATTATGTCCCAGAAACAAGCTCATCAGATTGCTGGCACCCTCGAACTGCGGTTTCTCGAAGGTCTCCAGCGAACAGTTCTCCATGCGCAGCACTTGCAGATCCGGAAAAGTATCGAACAACAGGTGCGGTATCTTGGCAATGCTCGAGTTTAGAAAGGTGAGCATTGTGGTGCCCGAAATGGGTGACTGTGATAGGATCACATAGTCACTGCGACCGATCACCACATTGGTACAAATACCCGCACTGCAATGATCCTGCAGCCAAAGGCGGCGCAACTGACCGCTGCCGCCGGAGGGCGTGGCCAAGTGGTAACTGGGCGGTAAGACCAGAACTGCCCCCACGAAAAGCAGCCACCACTGTACCGCCATGATATACGGATTTTTCGCGAACACCGATTTGTTTCAGGACTCCCGAGTTGCGATCCTTTCGCTCGGGAGCCGCCAACGAAGCGCTCGCCACGGCGCAACTGGCTGAACTGCTTTGACCATTCGATCCACCGGAGATCCGGAGATCTAAAAATCTGAATTCCGAAACCGAAATGTTCTATGCGACCCCAAATGCGGATGCGGGTGCTTCAATTCAATCGGATCAGCAGAGCCAGCTAAGCAGCAGCAAGCAGATACATATGTACATGGCAACGCAAAAGGGGTTCGCATGGCAGTTGTTTTTGATTTAATTCAATTAAACCCCTGCCCGGTTTCTATTCCAAAATGTTTCATGCTGAACTTTCAATTTCGTTCTCGTGCGACAAACTATTTTTACTACATATATGTACTTATACTGGGTTTTCTGCACTCTTGCATTCCATAATTTGGACTGCCCACGTCTGACTGATGAATATGAATGTTTTTTAAAGTAGGAAATGGAAAACAAACAAAAAATGGGAATGCATCAAGAGTTAGGTAATTATATGGAATTTATAAATGTATTGCTAAGGAGAAAGATATTTTTACATCAACAAATTTTTAAAGCAAACTATCTTTAATCAACTGTAAAATATAAGATCTTCAATTAGTACTTTGGGCGCTTAAAAGTTATAAAGTGGAATGCGATAACCCAAACACCAGCATGTAAAAAAGTAATTGTAATATATCAAACCCTAAAAGAAAAGGGTTCCATCTGCCCTTCTATGATCGTTTGTTTTGCAAAACCGCACCCAATGACTCACTGCCTAAGATCCCCGATTAACCGAACCAGTTTAGTATGCTGACCCACTTAAACTGGGCAGTTAAAATTGATTACCAACGAGATGCCGACAAGTTGACTGAACTTGCCCATTACCAAGAACCTTTCTGCAGATCTTATCTTAGTGAAAAACTTGGGTATAAAAGTGGCAGGCAGAAATTGAAGAATCAACAGTCGACTAAAATGAATCGCAGAGTGCAAATATTGGGTAAGAACAAAGAGATTTCTAACATATCTGCCAGAATACTTATAAATATCCGTATGTATCCAGTGATCTTAGGCCTGGTTTGTGGCAGTCAGGCGCGTATTCCCAACCTGCAAAGGGTTCTTGGATCTGGACGCAGCGGTTTTGATGTGGATATGGAGGAACCAATGGGCCCCCAAATTCTGATCTATTCCCCTGGAGAGTCCATGGCTAGATCCGATGACCAGGAGCCCACCTTCCACGAACCGCAGATCAGGGAGGAAGTAATGGATCCCGAACCGGATAAGGACAGCCGCAAGGTACCCGATTACCTCTACTCAAATGCTATTCCCATGGTCAATGATCAGAATGTGAAGTACGTGGTTCCCCAAGTGGCTGCTTATCCCGTGGCCTATGGTCCTCAGATAATCTCGAACAAGAATGCCATCAACCAAAACCAAGGAAATGCTCTATCTTTCGTGATGGTGCCCCGTGTCCAATTGGGTTTCAATGTTCAAGGACAGTCGGGTTTTAACTTTCCTGGTCTGAATCTGCTTCCCACAAATCTTGGAGGAGAAAACAATGCCGCTGAGAAGGAGGAGCCTTTGCCACCTGCCACTGCCTACATTCCCATTCCAGTGCCCGGTCCTCCTGGTCCACCCGGACCACCAGGTCCTCGGGGTCCATCTGGACCCCCGGGTCCAAGGGGTCCTCGAGGTCCTGCCGGCGAATCGGGCGTTATTTCAGCTCAAAAGCCTCAGAGCATTTGGTATACCCAAACCGGCAGCAGCAACAACAAGCCCCAGTACAACACTCCCTTTTCCGGTGGTTATCAAAGTTAAACAGAGAAATAAATAAATGGAATATAAATTTGAACCATTGAATTTTTGATTTAAGCTGGTCAAAACAGAAGTTCCTAACCTAAAAATGGTAAAAGATTTACAGTAATTTTAGAAAAAGTTACAAAATAACAAAACAAAAGGCTAAGATATAAAAGAAATAATTTTGACAGTGTTTGGCTTGTATTTTGTTTAGAGAAACTTATAATTTTCTATGTTATCTTTAGTTATTTTAAGTACTATAGCTCACAGGATGTAGTCTGCTATTATATACATCGTGCGTATGGTCTAATCGCATGTATCATGTATCCCATTCGGCTTAACTTTAGTCTCCATTATGGGACATCCTCTTATCTATGATTACGGCATATACGACCGTATATAGTATCCATGTGGCCGGTACACTTGTACTTTGAAGACAGCACGTCGCTGGCATTATCTGCGGTACTATATCTACGTATCCATTGTAACGATTGTGTCAAACGTTGGCGTTGTGGTCAGGCCATAAAAGGTCTAGCGGAATGCTCGTGTTTGGTGTCATTTTATGGCACGCTAGCACACATGCAGACGTAAGCACAACGATGATTGTGTGTAATTTACATGGATTTTAATATCACTTGGCACCAAATCTAGGGGTTGCAAATAGAGCGTTTTTTATTATTTGTATTTCAGTTTTTTTTTTTTTTTGTTTTCTGTAGCCCCATTGACGGCGGCACCTGAAACGATTGCCATCTCTGTTGCTCATTTGGTAAATGGTTCCAGTGACACCCACATACTAGCTCAACCCATTTGGTTGCCATTTAGTTTTTATTGCTCTTTAGTTGTCCTATCCGAGAAAAAGAACCCACACATTTGCCTCAATTGATACGCAGCACGCATTTGTTTCAATTAAATGAAAATGTTTCATACGTTTAGTGCTTGTCTCGTTCACAGCAGTAGCTGCAGTTTCACTGGGGCCCCGAAATGATGGATGATGAATGCCATTCGCAGGAAAAGCTTCGTTCGTTCTCCTACCCCACCGAAAATTCTCATAACGTTGACGAAACTTTCATATCTGTAAATTTTAAATGAAACGCAGACAAAGCTAATGTCAAGACAGCATGACAAACAAGAAGATTGTGGCGGATGAAAAAGAGAAAAAAGAAAATTGCCAACACATGTTTGGGTGAAAATATTGCACTTAACTGAGTGGAAGCTGAATAAAATTTGAATTAAAATGTTTGTTTGTTACTCGGGGAAATTGGATACTCACGACTTGACAACAACACCTGACTGATTAGGACCTTTGCTTTTCCTCACCATCGAGCATACATCAAAAGCCGAACATGGCACCATGCTGATTAAGTTAAAATGTTAATAAATATGATTATCGTGCTGTGTTCGTTATTATCATTGCTTGGCTTGTCTTCTTGCCATTAAAATGATTATGGCAGTAAATAATAAAGTGTTGTGGGGGGCCGTTGCGTGTCTCAGTGTGCGGAAGATAAAGTGGCAAAATGTACAAGACTTTAATGTGAACCACAAAGCGGAAGACACGTTGCAAGTGCTGATATTAATTCAGTGGCAGAAAACATAGAAATATTTGTTTCCACCTTTTTAATCAAACAAAATTGATAAAATAATTTTTTTTATTATTTATTCAAAATACAATGCATTTAAAGAACTTAAAAAACCAATCCAATCAATTTACAAATAGCTGTAGAGAACCCTCATAAAATCGCCAAGTACAAATATCCGTTTCATATGAAAAACTAATATAAAATCGCAGTAAAATAAACAAGTATGCCAAAACGCCATAAAAAACCAACCCGCCAGCTAGGCAAGTTTATTAAAAAATTGTTGAAAAATATTTGCCATGAATAGATATTTTCCAGCGAGCTTAAAACGCCAAGAGAGCGGCGCGTGGAAATGGCAGAAACAAAAGTTGTCTGTAATTTGCAGGCCAAGTCAGCGAAATGAACACTGGCCGGAACTACGGCGTTTTGCGTGCAAACTGACAATTTAAACAAAACAGCAGGAGGACAGCAGGAGGGGAGGTTTAACAAAAAAAGAAATAATAAAAAATAACTTGGCCAGAGATAATAGGATAAGGCGGGACCATCCTGGGCGGGACAGGATGAGCGGCTGCAGCGGAAGCTCCGCCATTTTCATGCCAGCTTGGCACTTGCATATTTCATGAGGCTGAAATTTATGAAGAAACGAACTGTGCGCGCGATTCGATCGCTACTTTCGGGCAAACACTTAGTGCCCCGAATTCCCTCTAATAATTCTCGCACACTCGACCATCATTTATTCATTCGCTTTGCATTTGCATCTGTAATGCGGCTCGAACCGATTAATATTTTATGGAAACCGCAGCGCGGAGACACAGGACACTCGAGCTGGAGAGAGGCTTAAGTGCTAATGAAACTGCCTGGTAAAATATTCACGAGCCAGCAAAATGCTCTTTCTGAACTTTTCGTCCCTGTTCATTAGTCGGATTTGCATTATAACAGGGTAAAAAGAGAACACTACTTACACCTTTGCTGGCTATTCACTTTCATGTTTCAATGGTTGCTTACCTGTAAAGAAAAAAAAAAAGAAATTCGCAATCAGATAAGGTTATATTATCGCCTTGGATCAACTTAAAGTTCCATCTGATTTATCTGAGGTTAAACGAATTTGCCCTGACCATTTCATTTGGATGCAATTATACCACACTCTAATGACTTTTAATTAGCGCAGAGATTTGTAAGCACACACATACTGAGACTTGGTCTTATCTGCGGCCATGTCCTGTTTGCCATTTCCCCGAACCCAGAATCAGGTACAAAGCCAGGTGTGGTTTTGTCTCGGCAGGATTCTGGCTCTTTTTTCCCTTTTTAGTCCTTCCATTCCATTGCACAATGACCATAAAAATGGCCCAAAGCGGCGGGCCATTTTAACTGGACTGCCTTGGCAAAGACCAAATCCTTAATTACCATTGCGCACATGTAGGCAAACATACACAGGAGGGCAAGATAATAGGATTTAAAAAATATTAAGCAAATAGTCTTTGAACACATCTTTATATCCCACAGTAAAGTAAACCCTAACCTATTTTATTGAAAAGATGAACAATTGGATATGAAAACATATCTTAACGCTTGTACTTTGTTTCTAAATTTAGGAAATCTTTTTTAGAATTTTATTAAAGCAGTAGTATAGACTAAAAAAGAACATTTTAATATAAAATGGGTATGCTGTGACGTTTTTAGTTCCTTATTTCATTTAGATAAAAAATAAAATTGGTATTCTGTAACGTTTTTAGTTCCTTATTACATTTAGATATTCTTTTATTTTACTATTTTTCAGAAAACCTAAAATCTTGACCACTTCTGTGCGTAGTTAAAGCAGTTTAGCTTGGCTTTCCTGTTCTCTCTCTCTGCTGCTTTCATTGTTGTTGTCATTATTATTCATAACTTGGCAGACAGTCGCTTTTATTTATGTTCCCATTCGCACAATGGCCAGGAGCCCTTTCACTCCCCTTTCACCCCAAAACTCAACCCTCGCAGCCCTCTAATAGGTGTTAATGTGTTTTATTGTTCTTGGGCAGCCAGGTGGCACACAACCTGCAGAGTCTGTGGAAACAAATGAACTTGACACTGCTGTGCAATGAGACAGAAATCTTAATGGAATTTCACAGATCTCGAACTTTTGTGTAATCGAGTTTGGGCACAAGGACTGTGAAAAAGGCTGGGACCGAAACTGGAGAAACTCTGCCTTATTTGGGACCCTTAGCTAATTTTCCCTTTAGCCTGCTATATCTTTTTTCCAGCCTTTGGGCCAAAATGTGCTATAGTGTAGACAGAAATGATTTTGACAAGTGTCAATCTGATGTCGCACACACTAAGCTAAGCAAGTGCTGTCGTCTCTGTTCCCGTCTCTCTCTATTGCTGATATTCCTTCTCATTCGCACACTCTATCCCTCTCTCTCTTTCTGGTCGACTGGCACTTCACATGTGTTAGTGGCAAAAATGCTTTCATTACGCTTCAAGTGGAATGCCGAGTGGGCCACTTGACGTTGAACGCGACTTTGAAGCCGCTGCCGATGGTAAAGCTATAGCAAAAGCTATAGCTAAAGCCGATGCTGATGTGGCCATGGATGAGGGCTGGAAAGAGAGGGCGGGATCATGGGATTTCATGTGCGAGGGGAGCCGAAAAATATGCAACACATTTGCCATGCAGTAGTTTCAAGGTACAGTAGAACCTCTTTGGATTGCTTTGTTTTGATAAATATTAAATTTTTTCTTAAATATTTACTGTACGCAACCTATCAATCAACTATATTTTACAATTTCCACAAAAAAGATCATATAACTAAAATTAACTTTCATATAAATGGTCTTAATTAAAAGTTTGTATAAAATCCATTAGATTATAGATACTATATTAAAATATTCAACTGTTACTATTTTGAAATCGGTTTAAAATTTAATTTTAAGTGTCTAAAAGTATGCAGTGATTTAAAAATAGACGTAATTCTGCGATAAAAATATTTTGTTGCATACTTTTAGACAGGGTTCTCGGTTCTAAATCAAAATCTTTCTTTGTGTGCTTTATATAAGTATATTTTTTTGTGAAATAAAAATGTTTGTAAATTCCAAAAAAGCCAGTCTATAGAGTTTTCCCAGTACTCCTGGTGCCAAAATGACTAAGCAGCTAAAATGTGGCTGAAAAGCAGGCTAAGGTCAGCATGCAAGTTCAATATACAGGCGACAGCCCGCACACACACTCAAGTTCAAACACATACACTTACATAATTGCAGCGTTGATTGCCATCCGTTATATGCGTCTTTTTTCAATGTCAGTTGGCAGGCAGAACAAAATGCTTTTGTATCGTGTAAAACTTTTTGAATGCATGCCAAATCACAACGAGGACAAAGTTTCGCAGAGAAAGAGAGTGGGGCTTGGTAATTTTTTGGACAGCACAAAGAAATAATCGTTGCCAGATTTATAGTCAGTGTGTCAACTTGCAAATGCTGTCGTCAAGTTAATTAAAAATGTATCACAAGGCGAACTTTGAAAAGTGATTTTGCAATTGACACCCCAGGGATTATTAGGAATGCAAGATTTGCCAGTAAAGACCAATCAATTCTGTACAAATTTCATAAATTCACACATATCATATTTAATCTGGAATTTGACATTGCCAAAAAAAGAAAGGTGAGTGACAAGAAACATTTACTGCATGTCTAAATATATAATGATTTGTGCCAGTTTCTAATGCCTTTTCGGTATACACTTTCATGGGAATCCATCTAAATCATGAAACCATTTAGCTGGGATGAACATTAAGCGGCACTTGAATGTGTCGGTGGCAATTAAAATGCCAATCCATTCCCACAGACACAATCGTGATATATGAATGTGGCACTAATAACTCAAATTGTCATTTGGCATGCGGGCCAAGTGGATAAGGGGGTTTTGGATAGACATGGGCAGAGGTCAGGTCATCAGGGCGATCAATAATTTATTGCGACATGGGCGAGGGGTAAACATTAATTAAGCACACAGACAGAAGAGGAGCGTGTACAGAAATGGCAATTCATTTATGCTTTCTAATGACAACGGTTATCGGTTCATAAATTACTGATTAAATCTTAAAAAAGAACGAAATAACAAATGATAACCAGGCGTATGAGTGATTTAACATAACGTATACGCACAGTGTGACCTGAATTTTTATTTGTGTAATTTGCACTAAGTCCCTCATTGGCTTTTATTCGATAAAACAAATTAAAACAAAAGCTTTTCCAACATTTGAACAATATTTTCTAATTGCCCTCGAACCGACAGCGGTCAAATATGAAATTTCCATATTGCTCTAATCAAGCGGAAAGTGTTGATTTGATTTCATCTGCCATCACCCTATGACCTGCAATTGTTAACGATTTGTTTGACCAAGCTCTTTCTGTGTGGAGTGAGGGCTTAAAATTCAATATACAGAGCGGAAAATATTCAATATTTATGTTGGGGAAATATTTACAGTGATTTTCCAAACTTTTCTCTTTCTCTCTCTTTTGCACTTGCAATGCAATCGTTACACTTGATTGAGCAATGTATAAATTTACGATTCTCGTTTTATTTTGCGCATTTTTCATTGCCCGCTTTCGAGGGCAATTAAAAGGACCCTAAAAATCAAGTCAACTTTGACTTTTGGCCAAACGTCGATTGTCCCCTGTGACTGTGACTTTTGCCCCCGCAGGACTTTTAATTAAAATCACTGCGGCCATTTGCAAGAAGTCACAGTTTGGTTTTTTATTCTCCCTTTTTTTTTTTTTTTTTTTGGAAATACTTTGTGTTGTTGTTGCTGAGGGTCTGGCTTGGCCATTAGCAATTTTCCACTCGACTGAGGCCCAAACGCCAATTGCCGTACAGCAAAGGGGAGGAGATCATCGGAAAAAGCTGGGGCGTGTCCAGATGGGGAGAAAAATGAGAAAGAAATTCACAACCGGACAAAGGGAAAGCGCGGTTGTCTAATGATTTTCAGCCTGCATATACACGACAACGGATGGGCAGAGATACTGAAGAAGATGCCAAAAAGAATGGCCAACACCCCATGCTGAAAGCATTTCTTTGGGACAAAAAAGCCCAAGTTAGAGGCGTGGTTAAGCCGTGGCTAAAAACGCCCGTTTACTTTGGCTTGTATCTCCCCAGCAGTCCTATTTACAAATATTTTTATTTTCACATTTTCCACCGCAGGCTAGTCCTAAAGACTTGCGAGAACAAAAACTGTCAGCAGCCCAAAAAGATAAGCTAAGCAAACACGATTGGGCGTTAACAACAGAAACAACAACGAAATAGCTGGGAAAAACTTTTACGCAACGTTTTCCAACGTCTCCATCTCGTTATTCATGTTTTGATGGCGATTTCTTGTAGTTAATACCAACCAAAAAATGGTAAAACGGAAAAGACTCCCAAAAATATGCATAAAAATATGGTAAAGAAAAAGGGCGAGGAAAATACCAAAATGATTTGCAATGGGCGGAGAGGAAGAAGTGCAAAAGAGTAAACTTTCCTTTGAGGCGGGTCAGTTCAGTCAAGTGAAGTGCTCCCCCCTCAAAGTTGATGATGGAGCAGATGATTGAACTTTTGATGGAGAGGATATCTATAATATTTATGAAGTCCATGCATAACCAAAGGATAAGGAATATTTTCATGGAAAACAGCTCCTTCAAGGAGTTAAAAAAAAGAGATGAAAAATATGCATGTTTGCTTACAAATGTAACCATATACTCATCACTTTTACCTTTTTTCCAATTATCTAGAAGTGCAAAATTATCGCCATAATAAGATCTCGTTTCTGAAAGGCTCCCACGCGTCTGTCTCATAAATTTAGCTAATTAATTTAACTGCCTGCCGTGAAGCATAAACATCAACTTCATCACCATTACGAACAAAGTTGCTCCTTGGCCAACCACTGAACATTGTGGCAGGTCAGGTGGCTGTAAAATTTTACTCTTCCTGCCAGAAGATCAGAAAATTGCAGGTGGGTCATCAAAAGTAACATGGCCAAGTTAATTGAGCTCCTTAAAGTCGGCAATTTTGTTGTCTGTTAGACAGTTTAACCACTGAAAAGCCAGAGTGTTGAAGGTACAGAGGCGACAATTGCTGGCAAACAAAATACTTGGCTCCCTATTCAGGCCAATTGAATCGGTTTCGATGCAAATTTTGGGCCAAAAAGTTTGCAATGAATTGCGAAATATTTATTAGCTCCATTCGAACTTTTCTGCCGTATTGGCAATTGCACTAAAAGTTTCCCCTTTCACACACGTTCATTCCACACTATTTCAATCATTGATTCATTTGCGGCACAAAAGCAGTAAACTTAATTTCACTCGACGCAACAAAATAGGAAAAAAAAAATTGAAAACGAGAAGTTGAATAAAATATTTTACCCCGAAACTTGTCTATTCGATTGGGTTCGAGAAAGTTTGCCAGGATATACGAGAGTACATAGAGGCAGCTGCTTCGATTGGCAGTCATTTCACACTCAATCGCATTTCGGTTTTACATATTCAATTAGGAACAGGACTCCATATCGATGATATCCCTCCCGCTGTCAGCTGCAGGCAAATTTCACCGAAAAGTTTCCCAAGTCCCAAGGATCAGTGGCGAAAAAGTAGAAAATTATGTAAACTTCTGGTATTTCTCATGTCATGTGATTAAAGTTGTACAAGTTCTCAAAAACAAGCTAAAGGCAAGTCCCTATTCCCTTTTTGTATTTTTTTTCTGCCATTTGCATAGGGATTCAAGTTCTGTGACAATTGTGATATCCTGCCAGGGGGTGGGGGGTGCCAAACTGAGATACGAGAGAGCCTGCTGCGTGTTGCTTTGTTACTAAACAAAAGTTAAGTCATAAATATTTTCCGAGTTTTTGACTTAAAATTTATCAACGATATCCGCAATGCAGCCACGCGAAATCCGAACAAAGGACACGCCAGCACACACACACACACACACGCCAGGCATAAGTACAAATGTGTACATAGACACACAATCACACCCACAAGGACACCTACAATATTTAACTTTGCTCGGCAAACTTTCCGACATGCAAAAGTGCAAAAATATATTTGGAAAATTTGTCAACTAGGGTTAAAAGTTGAGCCAGTGCTGCTCAAACTGCTTAACCCACCAGGGTTGAATTTATAAATGCAATCTGACAAAAAAAGATGACACTAGGGCATAGCAAAACGATGCAAGAGTTTCCTTTGAGCTGTTGAAAAATAGGTGTGAAATTCAAACTACCCAGAATATTTTTAATATTTGTATATATATGGAATCCTAAAGGCCTTATGACACAGTTTGAATTTATTTTAAAAAGTAATGTCAGCCCAAACTTTTTCCCTTTAATTTAATATACAAATTTTTACAGCTTAACAACAAAGCTGTAGACCCATTATCCCAAAGGTTGTCATGACTTCTTAATATAAATCCAGTCAGTAAGTCAACATACCTAGTGTAATGAGTCTAATTTACTTTTTCAAACCAAAACAGGGTGTGCTATTAATATTTATTAAATTATTTTCTTTCACATTTTACCAAGAACTAATTAATGAAATGGTAAAATGATTTGGGCTGCAGCTTAAGCAGAGCTTAGGTCCTTTTCCAAAAAGTGTCCCCTTAGTACCCGACAACTTGTCAAATTGTTAACCAATTAAGCCCCATTGTAAAGTTTACCTTTTTGTGCTGACGTTTTCTTTGAGACAAAAAAAGAATCGAAGATGAAAAAAGGAAAGCATCCATTTTGACTTAGGGTTTAAGGTCCTTGGACCCGGATTCTGATTCTCGGCAGACCCTTATTAATAAGCCGTTGACCTTTATCAGAGATGGAATTAAGTGCAAAGGGCTGCCAGGTGGAAAACGAATGTCCTCAAAGGACAACCGACTGGTGGTGATTTTAATTACGTGAATGCAATAAGCGTACGATGCATCCGAGAGCCTGGAGCAGCCGCAAAATCAATCAATCTGCTGCTGATCGATCAATAATTCAATTGACCCCGCTGCCTCAAGAAAGTGGCAAATTAATTAAAAAAGCAAAAATCAGGCCCCCAAAAAAGGCAAATAATTTCAGTAAAGAGAAGTGGGTAAAAGCTTTTCGCCTCTCTTGCTTTCCAATTAAATTGATGAGTGGCCGAGGCCGGGAGATAACATTTATCAGCAGCAGTCCAGAAAGCCAAAGGAAGACAATAGGAGCTTAAGAAGGGCCAAGGAACCCAAATAACTGCAGCAGGCGGACAAAGAGCGAGTGTTATGTAAATGACGCTATACAAAAGTCGAACAATGCTTGGAGAAATGGGCAGAAGAAGGCGGGACCGGAAGACAAAAGTCAGATAAGCAAATGACAAACAGCAGAAGGCGGAAGGTAAAGGACCTGCAGGCAGGACTTCTTATCAAGGTGCCTTCTTTCTAAATTCCTCCGAATTTATTTTGCCATTCCAGGTGCTTAACTTATGGAAACCCTCTTGTACGAATTAATTTGAAATAATTATTACGAAAATTTAATCTAATCTTTATGTAATTTTGCCTGAATGTTTATATTATTTGATTACAATATTAATAATGCCTAAATTTTTAGAAGGCTTCAACATTATATTAAGTTTTATAGTCTATACTCTTCCTCTTCAAACATGCAAACTATTTCGTTTTAGGAAAACGTAATCTAATCCCTTTGTAAATTGGCTTCCATTTTTATTTTTCTCGGATATACATTATAATGAATTAAATTAATTTACAAACCCACAAAACTACATTTTTTTATGTAAATTTTAGAAGTTTTTCCCTACTTTCCTTGTTTTAAATTCCCTTGCTTAGAAGACATGCAAACGAAATTAAAAGTGCAGTTAATAAGCGTTACTTTACAATTACTACTTTTCTTGTCTCCAAATATCTCTCACCAACTCTCGTTGTCCAGAAAACTTTATTTCACTATTTTATCATCATAATTTCGTTGCCAAAAAGTTTTCAGCGTCGAAAACTTGATGGGCGAAAGCCAAGGAACTGGCTGGAACTCTATAATACATATATATGGAGCATCGTTTTCATTAAAACTTCTGACACACCGAATTTGTTGATGTGCCCCGCATTCGGCTGCTCCTCCTTCAGGAAAACAAACAAATACACAACGACCCTGGGAGTTGCAATTTGAAATCACAAAATTCTGGCTGTTACAGAGCAAAATGGCAAAAAGTCTCGCGTTCTACTACTTCATCTTTATGGTTTTATTAATTGTTTTTGCTCTACGTCGGCACTTGTAACTTGTTTGCGCAGCGAGTTTAGTTTTTAGTTTTTAACGCTTGTTTCGCCCCACCCACAAAAAATTACAACATGAGAAACAGAAAGGAAAAGCAGCAACACGAACAAGTGCGAAATGTTTGGCAACACTTTCGACGAGTTATGTTTCAACTGTTTTGGAGGCGGGGTGAAAGTTCAAGGGGTTGGAAAGTTCGTGTTGGATGAAGCAAAGCGTAACAAGGTTCAGGTTGAAGGGTTACCAAAGCATTTTATTTCAATTGTACAGGTGAGAGTCCAGAGCAACAAATTCACTTTGTGAGTAATAAGTTTGATATGTGAATCACTAAGGTGCGTTCGAAAAAGGCAATTCCATATGATTAAACGGAAACACTTCAAGTTCCCCAAAAAGTTTTTAGCAAATTAATTGTGTTTCTAGCCTAGCAACTGAATTTGGTACGTTTTTTATTCTATGTTTCAACAGCTGATAAAATATACAGCTTTTTACACTTTTTACAATTTCTATAATATAGGCAGGGGTCCAAGAAAAGGCAAATTAATGGGATGTTAAAAAAGAACTTTAAGTTTCTAAACTAGGTTTTAATAAAATAATTTCATATAATTAAATTTTCAAATACATGTTCTATTACCAAAAATATATATTTACTTTACATTATTCACAATTAATATTAATTATCACCAAGCAAAACACCGCGTACAAATGTATGTAGCCTGATTCTCTTAGATCTACTTCTTTATGCTCCATTTCCCAGCAATCTAGTTGGCAATTAATAAAGGTAAGTAAGGCAGAAGAAAGTCTAGGATTCATTTCCACTTCCGTTTGGCGCCCAGCTCATTACAGTTTTACAGCCGTTTCGGGCGTCATCTAATTATGCAAAATGGCACATTTCGTTTGCACAGCGAGACTCGGTGTCTGTTCGCATTCAGGTTGGCCTTAAGTTGGATTCCTTTTAACAATGCCATTTAAAATTAATTTTCAATTAACTTTCGCGGCCCCAGAGTCCGGCCATCTGCCTCGCAAAACGCCGGAGACTTTGGGTCTTTCGTCCGCTTCGACTAGTTCCAAGTGCTAACAAAAGTTTTGTGTGCGCGCCCCCTCATAAATTGAATTTTCCGCTTTTTGTTTCTGGCAATTAAGTCAATGGTCGAAAGAGTACGGGGCGCCATTGTGAGTGATACTAATTTCCACCGACACGAAGGCTACTTAAGTCGCGGCGGCCACCCACCCAATCCATTTCCAACCAGGGGTTTTTCACTCGATCCGCCAACAAAAGGTAGAGCCCTATAATGGAAATCGACACAGTTGAGCTTTTCCGTGGCTCGGGCTTTTTACATCAGCCACCTGCGATGTTCCTCAATTGAAAAGCACAAATGCCGGGCTCCATTTGGGGCTCAGACAGCGGGAGAGCATGACTTAACCCTTGGCAGCCGCAAAAATAACTGTTTGGAATGCATTTTACTTTCAAATGCCCCATCGGATGGTAAATGTTCCCGATAGTTGTTGCTATACACTTAAGCAGAAAAGTAAGTATGGATATTTTAGCATTTACAAAAAATGTTTATTGAAAATTCGTAATTCTCTAGTAAGGGTGTCGAAAAGTATGCAATATGAAAGTGAACGACTTTCGGACTAAAAATTTTTTGTAGCATACTTTTATAGACCTTTTTTATGTGATTCTATAACCCTAGTGATTTCTGATGCTCCATCAACCAAGAAAATAATAAATATATTTTTACAAAACAACACCATCAATGATTTCTGCCTGTGTAGCTTAGAGCAAGCATCTGTAAATCCATACTTAGGGGCACTCTACTACCGCCCCACATCTATCCACCATCTGCCTTGTTTTATCGCAAACGATGCCATTACAAGGCGATTTGAGCTCCATTTGTGCTGGCCATTCCCATTGCCAGGATAACTTGACAGTCACTTAGCGGGTTCGCGTCTGTGTATTCGAGGTAAGTAGTGGAGTGCAGAAATCGGAGAAGCCGAAGGTGTGTGTATCAAAGTAGCAGTTGAAAGTACATGGTCGAAATGCTTTCGGATTAAACTTGTCCGGCGGCAACACCTGTGCCCGCATTGCAAGCCCCGTTTTTCCCCCCTTCAATGTTTTCAGTGACTGAATGACAGACAGACAGGCAACCAAGCAAAGCTGCTGGGTAGTTTGGGGATGCAGAGGTTTCAAAGGGAGGACACAGATTTCAGTTGAAGAAACTTTGTCCAGTGCTCTTCCATATCAACTGATATGCTTACCCCCAGAGCCAAGTTTGCTTCTTTCCATAACGAGAAACTTCTCTCATGGGCAACAAACTTTTAATAGTCTCACATTTGAGCGTTCTAATCATATGCTAAACTGGCTAACGACTCTCACTGGATATTGCTTTAGGTGTTGTCCAAATCTTCTTTGATAAATTAAGCGGGATATTACACATGTGACTGGGTTTTGATTAGAAAGGAAGACTACTACGTGGAATTTGTGATTTATATTAGCTTTTTTGTCACGATTTTAGTTTCTAGAAAACGTTTTTTTTTATATTTAAAAATTAAGAGGTATGCTTGTGGAGTTTTTTAGAAAATATAAAATATAAACAAATTATGCAATTTGAACTGCTTTTATAAAAAAGTACAAATAGTTTTGAGGGATCTATGGAGCTATTAAATTCTAAAATCTTTTCTAATCCTTTTACTCTAGAAAAAATATTTCAATTGGAATATCTTATATATAAGATATATATATCTCACTAAAAACCATCACATCTCGTTATGTTATATTTAACCCGAGTGCTAAATAAAATATATTTAAGCTGGAATATCTTCGTTTGCTTACCTTGCCCAAATTGACGAAACCGTGATCCTTGGCTACATCATCGGCCATGCCATTATCGCCGTTCGGTATGTGAACCGCCCAGGTGTGGGTGTAGTGTCCGACGATTTGGTTGTTGCTCCCGGAACTCCCCGATTGGCCGTACTTCCCGCTGTTGGGCGTTAACTTCGCCCTGCCCCCCGTCTCATAGTCGAGAATGTAGGGCGGCAGCACTGGCGACTGGCCATTTGGATCCACTTTGAGTGGCGATGACGGTGGCTGCGGCGGTGGTGCAGCTGGTGGTGCGGGCGGAGATGAGGTCGATGGTGATGAGCCGCTTGCTGATGATGCCGCCGTTGCCACACTTCCGGCCACGAAACCGACATTAAAATTACATAAAAAAACTACGGCACTAAATTGCAGAGCTAACAGCAATACAGCTTTCGTTTTCGCCAAGTGTCTGCTGCTGCTGTTGGTGCATCTGCTTCTGCTTTTGCTGTTGCCACTAAGTTTCGGTTTGTGGTGCGTTAAAAAACTAGTTTTGAATAAATTGCAATCGAAATTGAAATTTCCTATATCACATTCAATGATTGTTTGTTGTTGTTCTTCCTTTTTTTCTTCTCTCTGCCGACAACTTCTGGCGGCATGTGGCTCTAATTGTCGAGCATTTAATTTGTTGCTTTTGCTTCTGTGTTTGTGGCTGCTGATGTTGCTGCTGTTGCTGTTGCCGCTTCTACAATTGCTGCTGCTAATGTTGCTGCTGTTGATGTTGCTAGTTGGCTGCCTGCTCCATCGCACGACGTCGTTTTTCATTGTGCGTGAGGATTTTTCCAATGGTTTTTGTGCGCGTTACTCGGAGTTCTGGCTGTTAGTGGCTCAACGTGTGGCTGTGAAGCTGCAATCCAAAAAAAAGAATAAGCACATCTGGTTAGTTTAATTATTTCATTTACAAAATAAAATTAATTTAGAATTTAAAAGGTTTTTATTAAAAAAAATAGATAAGTAATATTTTAAGTACTTTATTTGTTTTTGCTTTGAAGGGTATTCATAAAATATATTCCCCGAAAAATCAAGAAAAAGCCCATTGTTGATTAACATTTTGTGCCCCAGAAAATTGAAGAGAATCACAATATATATATTTTTTTTTGCCCTCTATAGGCTTTTGCTTTTTTTAAGTGCATGTTCAAATAGTGCTTCTACAATTATTAAATGTTTCGATCCATATTTGGTTGTCACATTTCCATAATATTGTTGGCATCAGAACTTGGGCGAGTTATCACTTAGGACTGGACGCAGCTGGTGTTTTCGGGGAGATCACAGATGCCCTTCAGTCCGTTGAAGTATCTATCACCACAGCTGACCTTCAGGGCGCGCTGGTGGCGACAGATGTAGTAGTCGTTGCACCGCTCGGGAGATGCCATCAGGAATCCATCGGGTTTGCCGGAGCAGGAAACCTTGATCGCAACCTCAGAACTGGCGGACGAAATACCCGCCCATTGGGCCACTTCCCAAAGAAGGCGGTGGACAGGATTGCGGCGGACGGGATTACGTTGCGAGTGGGTGGCAGCCAACGCCTTCGCGGCTGTGGGGCAGACAGTTGTTGTGGCGTCAGCGCATTGGGTGGTTGTTGTTTTGTCAGCGCACTCGGTGGTTGTAGTAGTTTTGTCAGCGCATTCGGTGGTTGTAGTTGTTTTGTCAGCGCATTTGGTGGTTGTGGTTGTTGGGGCACATGTCGTTGTAGATTTGGTAGTGGTTGAGGCGCATGTTGTGGTTGTAGTAGTTTTGTCAGCGCATTCGGTGGTTGTAGTTGTTTTGTCAGCGCATTTGGTGGTTGTGGTTGTTGGGGCACATGTCGTTGTAGATTTGGTAGTGGTTGGGGCGCATGTTGTGGTTGTAGTAGTTGTTGTGGTAGTCGTTGTTGTTGTTGTTGTGGTTGTCGTTGTGGTTGTTGTCGTGGTAGTAGTAGTGGTGGTTGTTGGGGAACATGTTGTGGTTGTAGTAGTTGTTGTGGTAGTCGTTGTTGTTGTTGTTGTGGTTGTCGTTGTGGTTGTTGTCGTGGTAGTAGTAGTGGTGGTTGTTGGGGAACATGTTGTGGTTGTAGTAGTTGTTGTGGTAGTCGTTGTGGTTGTTGTCGTGGTAGTAGTAGTGGTGGTTGTAGGGGCACATGTTGTTGTAGTTGTGGTAGTGGTGGGAGCCTCAGTGGTTGTAGTAGTCGTAGTTGTTGGGGCACATGTTGTAGTAGTCGTTGTTGTTGTGGTTGTTGTTGTTGTAGTAGTTGTTGTGGTTGTCGTTGTTGTCGTGGTAGTAGTAGTCGTAGTTGTTGGGGCACATGTTGTGGTAGTCGTTGTTGTTGTGGTTGTCGTTGTTGTCGTGGTAGTAGTAGTGGTAGTTGTTGTAGTGGTTGTCGTTGTTGTCGTGGTAGTAGTAGTGGTGGTTGTTGGGGCACATGCTGTTGTGGTAGTGGTTGGAGCCTCAGTGGTTGTAGTAGTCGTAGTTATTGGGGCACATGTAGAGGTTGTCGTTGTTGTTGTTGTTGTCGTTGTGGTTGTTGTCGTTGTGGTTGTTGTCGTTGTGGTTGTTGTTGTGGTTGTCGTTGTGGTTGTTGTCGTGGTAGTAGTAGTGGTGGTTGTTGGGGCACATGTTGTTGTGGTTGTGGTAGTGGTTGGAGCCTCTGTAGTTGTAGTAGTCGATGTAGTTGGGGCACATGTTGTGGTTGTCGTTGTGGTTGTTGTTGTTGTGGTTGTGGTTGTGGTTGTGGTTGTGGTTGTGGTTGTGGTTGTGGTTGTAGTTGTAGTTGTGGTTGTGGTTGTTGTCGTGGTAGTAGTAGTAGTGGTTGTTGGAGCACATGTTGTTGTGGTAGTGGTTGGAGCCTCTGTGGTTGTAGTAGTCGTAGTAGTTGGGGCACATGTTGTGGTTGTCGTTGTTGTTGTAGTTGTAGTTGTAGTTGTAGTTGTGGTTGTAGTTGTAGTTGTGGTTGTGGTTGTTGTCGTGGTAGTAGTAGAAGTGGTTGTTGGGGCACATGTTGTTGTGGTTGTGGTAGTGGTTGGAGCCTCAGTGGTTGTAGTAGTCGTAGTTATGGGGGCACATGTTGTGGTTGTTGTTGTTGTGGTTGTGGTTGTTGTCGTGGTAGTAGTAGTGGTGGTCGTTGGGGTACATGTTGTTGTCGTGGTGGTTGGATATTCAGTGGTTGTGGTTGTTGTTGTGATTATTCCAGGAGCACAGGTTGTGGTTGTGGTAGTAGGAGCTCCGTCGCATGGAGGCTTGGTTGTGGGCTTGACGCAAGGTGGTGCAGTGGTGGTGGCCCCACTGCACGGTTGAGCGGTATCCCGTACAGACTGCTGTGCCACTGGCTCGGTTACAACCCCCTCGACGCAACCAGGGTTATAGGTCACGCAGCTGCGGATCTTGAAGTCGTAGAAGTTGGGACACGAATATTCCTTGGCAACGCCATTGTGGCACTCATAGAACCTGGAGCAACTGCCGGGCACCAGGGCCCGAATACCGTTGGCCTTGTTGCGACACAGAAGATCGGAAACGCTAGCACCGCTGGAGGTGCTTGCAAAGACTGCAATGAGCAGCAGGGCAAAAGCTGTGGGACCAAAAAAGGATTGGTTAGCTCCAACTGTTGGCTTCCTTGCGGATTCGGTTACCGTATATATTCCTCATGTCTGCAGGTGGTTGAAGTTCACTTTTCCCAGACTGAGAAGGTTCTGTGGCCATTTCAAGCAACTGGCCCTACTATTTATACCGCGCAAAATGTTTTAATTTCCCAAAATGCTCATTAGCCAATTGGTTAACGAAATTTTGCGATAGATACTAAATTATTAACAAGATCTGTATCGCGTTCTCTCTTATCAGAATAAACGCACGCTTTCATTAACAAGTTATCTTTATTTTACGTTATGTTTTTTTTAAACATGGAGTCCCATTTCAGTCTTACCTTAACTTACCGGGAAACCAATTTGTAATTTTTAATTTACCTAAAGTTTTTGTAAACTTATTTAAATAACTAATTTATCGTAATGGAAATTAGGTAACTAGTACATTTCCAAAGTTTGTGGACTTATCAAAATTCTTGAGAAATTCGCTATTTTGGCAACATGTTTTGCCGGAAAAAAAATATAAGATGCTTTTTTCAATGCTCAAATATGCTCAAAGTTATCTTGAAAGTCAATGTGAAACCTTTCGTTTCGTGTATTACAAGGGTGGGCCATTTACATTTTGACACGTGTTTAGAGCTCCTAGGCACATTTCGTATCTTCTATTAAACGGCATACAGCTGAAAGCACATATGGGTAAAAATAGAACCCATTCAGAAAATATATTTTAACTATTTACAGCACAGTTTTACCAACTTAAGGCACCATTATTTAAGCGAAATATATTAGGAAAAATAGATGGAAGCACAATACTAAGAAAGATAATTACCCTGAATTTGCGAGCCATGCGGATATTTCCTGGCCCTAACCAATTAAGCTAACAAATCGCCTGCAACTGACACATTCAATTTGAGGCGGCTATACAAAACTTTTGGCTTATTACAAAAAATCCAAATATGCCAGAACGGGCGATGTACAAAGGCAAAATATGCACACAAGAACTTTTATCTGCTATTAATTGGGGGATGGCAACAAAAAGAAATATTGATTGCCACTTTCCATCGTTAGCGAGGAAGGCCATTTGAATGTTGAATGTTGACAGCCAGTGCCAAGCCAGTGCTTAGAATAGATTATGGCCCAAAGGGGATCTGTTGGCCAAAGGCCAGTTTCGCATTGATTGTCACCCGTGGACAAGTTTCGATTGCAAATGAGAATCAACGCGGAGCTGGAGTAGAGAAGGATTCGATAGAGGATGGAGGATTCGAAGCTTCCGACTAATGCCACTGTCAAAATATGCCCATGACTGATGATGGCCAGAGGCCAGTGCATTGACGGGCATATTTCATCTATTGATAGAGGATTTCTGGATTTGGCCAGTCACTCGGCCAGAAAGTCGACCGGAGTCGGGGGCGTAATTAAAGCGAGTGACAGCGGAAATGCCAAGCACAAGGAGATGGATCGTTTTTGGATTTGGGGGGTTTTCGGCGGTGGCCCGAAGTGGAGACGATGTGTTGTTTGGACGGATTTGACGGGCGGCGACGGAAGCCGTTGGTGTGCAGTGTTCGGGCCATGGTAATCAATGGCTAAGTGGATAGGAAATTGAATTTTGTGTGGGGATGGCTTTCAATCGGCCATAGCCTAAAGCGAAATGATTTTTCGTAAGCTGCTTGATGGTTTTTCGAATGGGTTTAATTTATATTTGCTATTAATTTTAATATGTTGTTTAGTTTTTTGATTAAAAGGCTGCAAATGGAGCATACTTTTATCATTTCTTCTTTACATTTCAACATTTTTATCTCCAGACAAATCAACTGATAACAAAGATCGTGTGACCTTGCACTTACCTATCTTATCAAATCGTTCCAAAAATATAAACGTTAAATGTTGTATTTTTCTGTAGGTTTCATTTAGACCAATATCTTCCAAATAAAACCCATATTTTAACATTTCGTGCCATTTCTTACTTACATTCATTGATTGTTTTCATTATTATTTACTAAAGCTTCGAAAGCTTCATTTCGTTCTTCATGAAGCTCTCATTGAAAATTCAACAATAAACTCTGCGAGCTGAAAAAGTGAAACTCTTATTAGAATTTCAAAACTGACAATGTGCACTTCTTTTTTCGCTGCCGCGTTGCACAGCTCACTTTCTGGGCATTGAAATGGACTGTCAACGTACTGCTTCACCTCTCTGATCCCATCGAAAGTCGATGCACATGAATGCACAGGCCAAAGGAGCTGTTGGATGGTAAAAACGGAGGAGACCGGCGACTCCTTTACATTGACTGTGCACCTTTTGTGCTTGAACTTCCTTCCGCATTGAGTCGTCGTCAACACCATGCCCTGCACCCTGCACCCTGCACCCTGCACCCTGCACCCTGCATTTTTCGTCCTTCGTCCTTCGTCACCAGCTTTGACTTTGACTGACGGCATTTGTCAGTGGCAGACACAAAGTAATCATTACTTGGCGCACTTCCACAGCAGCTGCAGCTTCACCTCATCCACCCGCCCCGCAGGCACACTAAGCGTATACTTAATAATAAGAAAATAAGTGCCATGTCAACGAAGGCGTGGCAGGAGGTCGGTCTGAGACTTCCTTGCTCTTCGCTCACATGCTAACGAAAAGTGGAAAACGGTGTCAAAGTCACCGACAAGAGGCAGAACTAGTTGGCTGATGAAAGTTGCAGGGCGAGAAAAGTGGCGGCGATGAGTCGAAAGTGTATGGTAGTGGAACAGCACCAGCAACGCGACCTGACAACTTGAGACAAATTGAAGCGTTGTTTCTCTTTATAAGGGGAATGAGGCAAGGAGGACCGATCCGTTGGTCCTTGGGG
Organism: Drosophila subpulchrella; assembly: GCF_014743375.2. NCBI lineage: Eukaryota > Metazoa > Arthropoda > Insecta > Diptera > Drosophilidae > Drosophila > Drosophila subpulchrella. The sequence goes on from NC_050609.1 coordinate 11,264,749, forward strand.
TCGAAAGAGCTTGACAACCAATAAAGTGCTGAAACTAGTTAAGTTCCAGTTCATGGATTTGTACAAACAAAATAGAGGTTGATTCACTTTCTGTCGGATAAACGTATAAAAATGTGTGTTTAGAGGGAGAGTTATAGACTCAGAGTACTTGTATATTAACTTCCATGCTATGTGCTGGATTTAATTTGCCAAAGCCAAGTTATCCCAACACTTTCTCACCTCTCTTTTGCATTTCAAGCAATTTACTTAAATCCTTCTTACATCCCTAAGGTTTTTCGCATCATAAACCGATCTATTTTCACTCAGCAAACAAAGCTTGGTTAGTCTGCAAAAAAAGTATTCCGCCCACAAAAACACACAGCAATCAGAAATCACTCAAATGTCCAACAGAAATCCTTAAATTGCTTAAACCACAAGCGGCAGGAAAAGAAAAGGAAAACAAACGCAAGAAAATATAAGAGCACATCATAGAAGGATGACAATGCCAGGCATCGGTTTAACAGTCCTCGAGGCATTTTTTGGGCAAATAGACCGACACTTGGCTGCTGCTTTGGCATCCTTTGTGGTTGCTTTCCCTGCGAGTGTTGTTAGTTCCTGTGGATCGCCGTTCTATGCAAAAATGTCGTGTCAAATACAGGACTGAAAGGGCTAAAGAGCACCACGATACCAGAATACCAGGATACCGAGATGCTTGGATGTGGGGGAAGCAGCAGCAAAAACACATTAAGCCAAGGAAGAGACTGCTGCTGCTTCTGTTCGAGAAAAAAGGAGCTGCAGATGAAGCAGCGGTAGTTAGAAGCTTAAAAGGGCTACAAAACTGCAGGCGAGAAGTCAAAAGGCAGCATATACACTGCAAAGTTTTATGTTAGTCATCATTTAACTTAAACTTTTAACTTATCTTTATTCAACATCCTAATTTTCACCTAAATGTAGCTCGCATGGTCACACTGTGTCATTAGTTAGGACTTTACCAATCAGTTAGTTGCATGGTCACTCTGTGTCTTAATTAGAAGAAGACTTACATTAAATTTTGTAACACTTTTTTGTTTTAGTGGAGGCTAAGCTCCTTTGTTGCTTTGTTTGTGTGGCTGCATTTGTCTTTTGGCCTCGCTTTTAATGTGTTTCGTGTGGTGGATTGAGGTGGGCTGCTCGTGTGGTGGCTTGTGTGTAGTAGTTTTCCGCAGTTTTCTGCTGGTGGCTTCACTTGTTTAATGATAGTTCCACAAAGGCAAATATGCACTCTCTAACACGCGCTTGGCTTTTACTCCACCACCCACTCAGCCCTCAAAACCAAGCCCACAGCAACCTTTTTTTTTATCGCGGCCAGCAACTGGAGCGCAAAGTCAACAACAAAACAGCCTCGGTTAACGCCCGCAGAAAAGCGACTGAAGCCCAAAAGAAGGCTAAAAAGGAAAGAGCCCGGCCAAACAAAATGCCGAACAAAAACCCACGGCAAAGTGTCAGAGGTATAGAGACATGAGGGGTGCGGAGTAGAGGTGAACCATTTTTTCACAGCGTATTAGCACACGATCGCCAAACAAAAGGTGTTGCATACGTTTTTGCGGCCAGCTAAATGCATGGAAACGCCATTTGCCATTTGCACCTGCCACAGAGCACAGGTATGCGGTGGTGCCTGTACCAAGTAGGTTGCGACAGGCCACACCAAATGGCTTTGACAGATGACGGTGTGAGAATTTGCATCGGGGATTGGCCAGAGGCTGTCAGGTTGTGTTAGTTTTTGGCCAAATCAGCAGGACTTTCGACGGATACCTTTGATGTCAACAAACAAAGATGTACAGTCGTGCCAAAAATTGCTAGTTGGTGAGGAATTGGGAATGAAAACATGAAAAGTTCTGTATGCATCTAGGAAAAATATAGATACGTATTCCCATATAATGAAAAAGTCATTTTAAAATTTGTTTAAAAATCCTTGCAATAATATTTTTCAGACTTAAATAAGTAAATGAAAGCCACTGGTATTGTGGTAGTTTTAAATTTATTTTAAAATGAATTACAATAATTAAGAATACTTAAAGATAATCCGGTATTTATTAAAATGTCAAAAAGAAAATTGAATGACAATCAACCATGCATGTTATGATAAAATCTCGGTCGCCAATCAATCATTTCCCCTGGCGAGCCTTAATTTACCTGAGTAACAATGAAATTAAAGTTATGTTAATACCCACATTCGTGCGGCAATGAAACTCGCGAATGCTCGCAATGGCGATCTGTAGGATAATGGTATCGTGTGCTTTTCGGACCAACGGATTTTTAATTATTTCGCGTTGTTTGTGCACCATACGTATATATACATATATCTTTTCCACCGCTAGGATTTTCCCAACGCAGGGTAATGCAAATTTCGACCGGGCTTGAGTATCGGATTGCTTCTTAATGTGCAAACAACGATGCGCATTAAGTGAGGCCCTGAAAAATGGGTGAGATGGGTGGGTGAAATACCCGGTGGAAACGCCTTGCGGTATGCAATGCAATTTGAGTGCCTCGCTGGCATTAATTGATTTTGCATGGTCACTTGCAGTGTCCGAGGCGTAAGATAAATGACCAAGGATTGCAAAAGGGAAAAGAAAGAAAAACGGAAAGAATGCCGCCAATCCCAACATGTGTCATGCCGATGGAAGGGCTTTGCCTCAACTTTTGTTTCTCATGCTTTTCCTTGCCGTTGCATTTGCGAAATTAACTCTCCAGGTGGAAAACCGTGGGTGGGAGGGCACTCCATTCAGCGGGATCTGAATAACGCTTAATGTAAGCACCTGGCGGGCGGGTAAAATGAGAAAGAGGAGCTCCTAAAAGTATGCGAAAATAAAAAGGTCCATACAAATTTCATTCAAAACAAAAGACGCCAGAAGGCAAGAGCCAACAACAACAGCACCTACCTCAAGTGCAATCCGACAGTAGAAGGGTTTGGAGAAAAAAGGAATGGAGAAAGAAGTACCCTTTCTGACAGCTCTCCATCCACTTAATGACTCCCTCAACTCCCCTGAATTCTTAACTTCTGTTTGCTGCTCATGTAAAACAAAGCACAATTATGACTTCTTTTTGAACAATTTAAATGCCCAGGAGGCAAAGGAAAGTTGAAATACCCTAAAAGGTGTGAGATGTAAGAACTATGAAAGCCTAATTAAACATAAACATTTAGCAGGGAATTCTGTTTATGTAGTTTTTTTTTCAATATTTGCATTCTATTAGTTTGTGCCACAAGACGTTTAACTTATTTCCATACTTTACACATTCTAAAAGATCTAGTTTCCTTCAGCAAAATTCTTTGCCACTGCAAACTTATGCCCCACTACCGGAATTCAGAAAATTTCATATTTCCCCTAGACTCAACAAGTCGCATGGCAACCCCTTTTTACCCCGGGAAAGGCTATTAAGCCATCTAGAAAAGTCAGTCTCTGCTACAGGATGTGGCAGCAGCCATTTCTTGCAACAGTTGCAACGCTCTCGGCGGAAATGCAGATGGGTAATGCAACACCGAGACAGGTGGGCAGCCCAACGATTATGATGCTCCCGACTGCGCTGACGATGATAATGATGATGTTGTTGTCGAAGGAGGTAAAGATGATCCGGAGGCTGATGAAGATGGAAGTCATGGTGGGCAAAGGGGCGGAAAAAGAAGATAAAACTGGAGTCAAGACAGGCAAAGTGCACTCCTTACATCTTTATTTTCTGTGATGGACTGCATTAACATTGACAATGATAATGAAAATGTTCTTTAGTCAGAAAGTCCCATAGTTAGGCAAATAACAAATTAAGTAACAGGACTTTTTCCTTAAAAAATAAAATTGCTAGCTAATTATGTCTTTTCGGTACTTCAACTTTATAGGAACAATAAACGTAGGAAATAACGTTACTAATTTTTAACAACAATAATGTTAAACAAATTACTAATAAAAATGTATGAAAGCTCTTAAAAATACAACCATTGCTTTTCTATTTTTAATTAAGTCCTACATTTTGATGTTGTGGAGTTCTTTAAATAGACCCTTCACCAATATCACATTCACCCTTCACATTTGCGGGCCATCTCTGGCTAAATCGCTGTTTTTGTGGCTGAAATTCTGTGGGGAATTTTCGTGGAGTTGGCAAGCGGCGAAGCCAAGTGTAAATCAACAAATCAACAACTTAATATGCGCAAATTTTTGATGCCAACTGCAGTTGCAGAACCGCCAAATACAAAAACGCGAACAACACGGCGAGTAATCCACATGGAGTCTGGGCAATGGGAATGGGAATGGGAATGTGGATTGCGGATTGGGAATGGTACTATAACAGGGACCTAGTGGTGCTGATGGCTCTGGCATCAGTTACCCCCGGGGGCAATGGTTACGGTGGTGCCACCGAAAATCCAGAGCCACCGAGTTGCAGGTTATTAGTATGCACAGCATGCTGCATACTTTCAGGGACCTTGCTCGCCAGTTTGTGCAAAATTTATGCGTGTCTATTCGCTCAGGCTCTCCGTCTCTTTCACGCCTATCCCTCTCTTTCTTCTCTGCTCAGCCCGTCTCTCTCTCTCTCTCTCTCTCTATCTCACACCTTTTGGCCTGCATGGCGCCCGTTCGCCGATTGTCGTCATTTCAATTAAGCCCGGCGCCGAAATGTATGCAATGGATGCTTTTTGTGCGGATTTTTACCGATTAATTTTTCATTATTATGCCAAGTGCTCGCAGGGGAAAATGGAGATGTTGATGGTGGTGAAGAGAAGGGGGGGGCGAGGCAGGGAGCACCCAGAGGCCAAAGAGTGAGACAGCCGAGTTCACGCACAACAAATGTGCCAAAAGTGGCAAATGACAGGCCCACCAAACAGCCCTACACAAACATATATACATTGGCGAACAAAGTTTTCAATGCGCTAATAATTTTTGCACGCCCCAAAAAATATGCAGAACATTTGTTTGGGGGGCCTGCCAAAGAGGCGAACATATATATTTTACGAGATTTTCATGGAAATTGCTTGCTCATATGGATAATCCACACCAAGTTCATGTGGGGCTTTTGTATTCAACTGCAACGGAGGTCACATTTCAAGTTGTAATTTTTAATTTGTTTAAAAGCTTTTGTAATACGTTTTTAACGAATTTATTTGAGATGATGTGCGATAAAACCAATTTCAAGTTCGGACATATAACTGCACTTCTAGATTTCACAACCATTAGTTATTGGATTCCGATTAAGACGTGTGATACCTCTCTGGATTTGTGGATAAATTCCCCATTGATCTACATTAAAATATTTCTTTTAAGCGAGGGTCAAAGTTTTAACCCATTTTCATGTTCGATTTATCCGTAATTCCAGTGGCGTTCAGAATGGGACCCCAAAACTGCATTTCTAGATTCCATAACTTTAGTAATTGATTTTGAAGTCTGATACCTCTATGGATTTGTGGTTGAGTTCTTTAATGATCTACATTAACATATTTCCTTTAAGCGGGGGTCAAAATTTTAACCCATTTTCATGTTCGATTTATCCGTAATTCCAATGGCGTTCAGAATGGGACCCCAAAACTGCACTTCTAGATTCCATAACTTTAGTAAATGCATCCCGATTTTGAAGTCTGATACTTCTATGGATTTGTGGTTGAATTCTCTAATGATCTACATTAACATATTTCCTTTAAGCGCGGGTCAAAATTTTAACCCATTTTCATGTTCGATTTATCCGTAATTCCAATGGCGTTCAGAATCGGACCCCAAAACTGCACTTCTAGATTCCATAACTTTAGTAATTGTATTCCGATTTCGAAGTCTGATACTTCTATGGATTTGTGGTTGAATTCTCTAATGATCTACATTAACATATTTCCTTTAAGCGAGGGTCAAAATTTTAACCCATTTTCATGTTCGATTTATCCGTAATTCCAATGGCGTTCAGAATGGGACCCCAAAACTGCACTTCTAGATTCCATAACTTTAGTAAATGCATCCCGATTTTGAAGTCTGATAACTCTATGGATTTGTGGTTGAATTCTCTAATGATCTACATTCAAATTTCTATTTTTCTTTAAGATGGTCAAAATTTTAGCCCATTTTCATGTCTGATTTTTTTGTATTTCCAATGACTTCCAGAATGGGACCCCAAAACTGAACTTCTAGATTCCATAACTTTAGTAAATGCATCCCGATTTTGAAGTCTGATAACTCTATGGATTTGTGGTTGAATTCTCTAATGATCTACATTAACATATTTCCTTTAAGCGCGGGTCAAAATTTTAACACATTTTCATGTTCGATTTATCCGTAATTCCAATGGCGTTCAGAATGGGACCCCAAAACTGCACTTCTAGATTCCATAACTTTAGTAATTGTATCCCGATTTTAAAGTCTGATACTTCTATGGATTTGTGGTTAAATTCTCTAATGATCTACATTAACATATTTCCTTTAAGCGAGGGTCAAAATTTTAACCCATTTTCATGTTCGATTTATCCATAATTCCAATGACGTTCACAATGGGACCCCAAAACTGCACTTCTAGATTCCATAACTTTAGTAATCGGATCCCGATTCAGACGTCTGACACCTCTATGGATTTGTGGTTGAATTCTCTAATATAGATATCCGTAATCCGTAATTCCAATGGCGTTCAGAATGGGACCCCAAAACTGCGAGAGTCAAATTTATAACACATTTTCATTTATCCGTAATTTCAATGGCATTCAGAATTGGAACGCAAATCTCCACTTCTATAATCAATAAATAATAACGTTAAAACCTCTCCGACCACTGTTAAAGGCAGTTCCTTAAGTTCAAACAAGCCGCGAAAGGTAAAACTAGTTTTAATATAAACCGGGGAAAATGCATTCAGCAAGTACCTACACATAAAGCAATCCCTTAAATTCGCTTAACAAACCTAAAACAAACAAGGACTTTGTCAAAGCAACCCATGCTGGAAATGTCAATAAAAATTAACAACGAAAAGCTGAAAAGCTGGGCCAAAGCCCACCGCTGGCCGCAGCAACAAACAGATACCGTCGCCCTATACAACGCCCACCTAACCCTACTCCATTACGACCCATCCAAACCGACCCCACCCAAACACCACTCCATTTCATTGGGTCGTAGGAGTACATAGTTTGTGCGGTGTCTATGTAATTTAGACAATTAGAAAGTTTACGCCTGTAACAATTTCCGACTACTTCTCGTTGTTGGTCTAAAGTTTTTCGCTTGTTTTGTTCCTGTTATGTGCATGACAAATAGGGGTTCCGAAAGTTGACCATGTTCTGGTATTGCTTGTTAGTAGATCAAGGGAACCTCATCGGGCTTAGTTGCGTCTGCAGGGTCTACAGCCCTGTTATACTTGACAGTTTCATATTTGCACAATACTTCATAATCAGTGGCTGGATTTTACCCCTTTGCTACTCTTTTATGCTGATGCAGCAAAAGCCGCGAACGCGCAAATTCCTCTTCAATGCGCCAATTGTGTTGCTCGAGTGCAGGGCTTAGTGTCGCCATATTGTCGGGATAACTGGAAAATCGGAGGATGGGATGGGACTTCTACTACGCGGATCCCTACTCATGCATATGCAAATATTCAGTGGTAAAACCCACTATAAGTGGCTAAATTGCACAAGTAAACAATTTTTAAATACTGGTTTAAGTCGCTAAATGAAACAAACCGCTGACATTTTGACACTTGCAGAAAAAAATTTGCGAACAATTCGTAATAGAGATTAGGTGTGACCCAAAAATGTCTAGATATGTATCTCAAAACTGGAAATATTTTATTGCAAATAAGTGCTGTCTCACATACACTAATTAAAAAACGTATTACACAAATAAAGTAAATTCCTAAAATAGCTATATCAATTTTTGACTGCTGTTCCACAGTAATCTCAACTAAAATAAAACTACTACCAAAATAATAAAGTAATAATGGGTAGACAATTTGCAACCAATTGTACGTGTACTTTTTAAGCTCTCATTTTCCATTTAACACACTTTTTACACCATTTTTTTGTTGTTGTAGAGAGCTGCAATTCCGCTGACTGCAGAAACACTAATTTTCAGTTATTAGCGAAATGTCAAAACAAACGACAGCTTCCATTTAGCAGTTGCAGAATTTCCCAGCGGGTTTTTTCCTTTTCTAGCTGACATTCATTTTTATTTGTTGTGTAACAATTTGGTTTGTTAAATTGGTAAAGCACTGAAGGATTTTTTTCTGAATTGAGGTCATAACATTACACTCGAATTGAGTAAAAAAGTATTACAAATTAATTTTGAAACATTTATTTTCATCAAGAGCAAATGGTTTTCCCAAAAGTTCCTTTAATATTTAAAGAGGTGACTAAATATTTAGTTGGTTTATATAGTCGAAAACGGGTAAACATCTTTATTGTTAACCATCCTTGGCGGCATTAATCATGACTCGACAGTCACATTTAATAAAGTCAAATCCCTGAAGATTTACGCATCATAAATACTAGACAAATTTCGGATGAGAGCTATCCAGCTGCGCAGGGGTCTCCATAAAAACCGAGCAGCACAAATCCTCCAACCAGATGCCATTTGTCAGAAGCGATAAGCAAACATAGCGGCAAATGGCAAATAAACAAGGCACTAAAATATTAGAATGCGGAGTGAAGAAAACCCGATGCCAAATCCAGATTTCAGATCCCTGAGACCCGAAAAAGCCGTAGGAACTCCCCGAGCGAAAACAAAACTAAAAGCTAGACAGATTTTTGCCTGATTACGCGCAGCGTTCGCTCTTTTCTCCCCTTACACAACAATGGGAAAATGGGAAATGCACTTCGCTACGGACTCCCAAAAGTATGCAATGAAATGCCAGGGAAAAAGGAACTAAGGGAAATAAGGGAAAAGTGGGAAAACTGGAAAGCACAGCACGAACGAATGCGAACAAATTGATATGCAAATGTGAGTAGGAGACCCAGACCCAAAAAACGTAATAATAAAATAAAGTGGAACCCAAAGTACAAAGATGAGAGATGAAGGGGTGGTTTTTTCGGGGCCATTCGGCCAAGATCCTTGGATAAATGCTCCATGACTTCTCATTTCCGTTTTCGCCAGAAGCAGCAGCAGCTGCAACTGGCAGGCAAATCTGCGTCTTCTGGTCCAAGAAAAAAAAACCAATGAAAAAGGTCGAAAAAAAATTAAGGAAAAATGTTAAGTATACGCCTAGTACAACAAGATGGCGGAAAAGAAATATGAAAAATATTAAGCATACGCCTAGTACAACCAGACGTCAATAACTTAACACAAGTTTATAGCTTTCAGCGCGGCGCCGATTGAATTAAAAGATTTTCTTGCCTTGCTGAAACGGCAAACTTTTTTTGCACAAAATTCAATTTGCCCTAACTTTCCCTCTTATCCATTTTTTTTTTGTGTTCACCATCATCTTTTTCCCCATCATCAGCTGGTGGCCTTTTTAGTATGCGTTCGGGTGCAGGAACAACTTTTCCCCTTCAGCCTCATTGATTGAAATGCTAAGGCATGTATCCATCCAGATATATATCTCTGTATTCCCTCGATCTCCAGAAAGTTGGCCCCTGGCAAATTCAGTTGTTCAACTAATGAGAGTCGCATCTTCGCCTCGGGTTCTCATTCTGATGGACAAGCCAGATGAGCCGGGCAAAAGTCGTGACAATCGTAAAAAAAAAAGAAACGAAGAAACTGAAACTGGAAAATGCAAACGAAAACTTTAAATGCCTTCGGTCAGTTGGCAAAATGTTCTTTTATCAGGGGGCAGTAAATGTTGCGGAAATTTTCGGGGCCACGAATTGGACCTGTGCGCATCAGCTTTCGGTCGTTTTAATTTTCCTTCAACGAAAAGTTTGTAAAGAATTATCTCAACTGGCGTTACATTTTATCAAAGTATATATAAAGCTTAAATTAAAAATATACATTTGAATTTTTATCCCAGAAGATTTAAGTCTCTACACCTTCTTCATAAAATTATGTAAAATAAACATTCCAATATTGATGTAGAAAAACTTTATTTTTTTATTAAGAAAACCCCTCAAAAATCAATCAAATCTAGTCGTTAAAATATTAAGACATTTCCCCGAATTTTTTTTTTTGTTGAGTGATTTTCCCGGAACTCTAAGCAATCCCCAAAATGAGCAAACACTGTTAAAACGGCTCCAATGAAGCATAAATAGGACATCAAATGCGGACAAATAAATTGGCAGGGTGGCGAAGGAATAAAATTGGTCTGCGAATTTTACACAGATCTTTAAACTCATAAAAAATCGGCGAAAAATGCAACAAAATGCCCAACTCCATGATGATGATGATGACCGGAGAAGTGGGCTTGTTTTCACGCCCTTTCATGAACTTAATAAAAACGTGAATCAGCCAGGTGCTCGCACCGTAGAATCGAGCTTACCGTGGGCATTTGCGCTTGATTGCCCACGAAATCGACAAAAATGAAGTGGAAATACCAAAGTGCCGGGCCCCAGAAGTCCGTGAAAAAACGTGATTGATGCCTCCGGACTGTAGAGGCCGTCGGCTCAGGTTCAGTTTCAGATTCGGGTTCAGATTCAGGCGCTGATTCTGTTTCAGATTGCGTCTCAGATTCCGGAATCCACAACTCGATTGGAAGCCAGACGGAAGAGGAAAAGGCTTGGCGACAAAAAGGGATAACACACATCGCCATAACAATAAAAAACCCAGGGAGGTGGTCCTGCCAGTCTCCTTGTCTGACTGCCATCTGCTCTTTTCCGTTTATTTTTTAGTGTCTCGCCCTATGTTTTCCAGCAGAATGTTTTCCTTTTTCAAGCTCTCGTCTGCTCCATTTTAAACAGTTTGCTGACTAGCATAAATATGTCTGCGGCAGCCATTTTAAGTGAAAATAAAAAATAAAAATGGGCGTCTAATTGGCCAAACATTTTATTTCTAGAAAGATTTGTCGTGCATTGATTAGGTTAAATAAATAAAAATGTTATATTTAAGGATAGGTCTTACTGAGTGTATTAAGCCTTGTTTTAAGCAAAGTTGGGACAACTTACCTGCAATGAAAATAAGCAAAAAGAACAAATTAATTAAATATTTAAGCTATCGATTTAAATCAGAAATTTAACGAATATAATCTCCAACTGCATTAAGTGTCAATAAATTGACTTGACAAAAATATTTCAAATGCTTTCCAGATTTCTCAGCCTGCCACAATAAATTGCAAAGATCTCTTCGAGTTGCCCGCAAAATGCCATTAAAAAACAAACGCAAAGTTTTTTGCTATTTTGCGGAATTCCCACTCAAACCAAGTTGGAAAATGCAAATGTTTGCCTTGGTAAATGACAAGAAGATGCTACAAATTACATAAATAAAAGCAATAAAGTGCCAACGCATTTGCATAAAGAGATGGGGGGGCGGGGCTGGAAATGGGATGTAAGAAACTTATGCTAAACAATCCGAGAGACAGACGAGGGCGGCTTAGACGGCTTAGTTGAACACACCCAGCAAACACACATTCAATTACACATAAGATTCAGTTTACTTTCGCCCCGGGCACGCCCACAACATCAAAGGGCGTCATACTGACATTGATTTCTCTCTCCGGCTGTTGAGGCATTTGGTATGTGTGTCCGTGATATCAGGACTGTCTTTTTCCTAATCGCCAACTTATGCAACATCATTGCATTCGAAGTTTTTGTCTATGGGAATGTCAATATATCCACAGATGAGCTCATCGAAATAGTTGCAAGTAAAAATTGTTTACTGCGAGGAACATTATTTTTTTAACCTTCCTTGATACAATCAGAGCAATGAATTTGTAGAAGGCCATATTAACCATCTTTTAACTCTTCACTTTGTAAACAGGTAATTTATACTGAACAAGTTAATATACCATGTTCAGTAAAAATTACCTTATTTATTTATTTTTATGATCTTAATATCAACTTTTTATAAGCTGTATGTTAAAGTAAAAGCTGTGTAGGAATAAGTTATAATATATTTATTGATTAATAAAATTTTAAGTTTTTCTTTTTGGTCTCCAATAAAAAATCTCTTTTATTCTGATCCTAGCAGTATCTGCATATGTTTCGCTCCTTGGGATGTGTCCATTTCTTAATCCTGCCAAGAACCGACTCTACCCATTTCTGAATATGCTGAGCTGTCATCCTTTTCCAGCCACTCCCCATATCTCGGCTTCCTTTTGAGATGTTGAACTTTTTCCTTTTACGCTTTTGTCTTCAAGAGCCTCGAGGGCAGATTTCTGGGGCTTTGGCTTCCTTTGAATCCTGGGAATTGGCCATGGCCCTCTCGCTCACTCCAGCCATCTGTCTTGCTCCCTCACCACACTCACACTCATGCACATTGATGTTTGTCTTTTGCCGTTTGCCACTAATTCAACTTGGTTTGTCTGTGTGTGTGCGCCATTCCAGTCCATTAATTGAATGTCCCGCCCTTTCGCACATATTGAGTTTTAATTTTGTGGTTGCCCGTCTCCTTTATTTTCTGTGGCGGAAAATTAAATTTTCCCCTCCCAACGAGATTTCCTTTATTAATTTCTTCTTTTTTTTTTGCATTTAATTGGGCATCACAATAAAGTCACCTCAAAAACATTATTTAACTTGACAACAGGTGTGAAGATAGAGGAATATCCATCCACATATGCGGAGAAAAAGACAAAAGCAATAAATGAAAGTAATTTCCTGAGTGGTAAACTGAAAATCATTTTAAATAAGGCATGAAAAGGCATTAAAGAAGGCGCCACCTTGTCAGACAATAAACAACAGCTTCCCTCCAGGCTGCGTGTATATATATATTTATAAATTTAAACACACTCACTCATTCTCTACCGTTTTTGCTCACCATTTTCTGATATCCGATAAGATGGTCTGACAGTATTTACATCCCTGTCTCTTTGTGGATTTTATAGGCAGGTAAAAATAAGTAAAGTACCTACTGAAAATGATGCCATATATTCAGAGCTATTTATTTTTAGCTGTATGAATAAAGAAATGATATTTTAAACTGATGGAACTAATTGAATAATCACAAGATTGCTTAATAATAAATAAAAACAAATGTTTTTAAAGTATGTTTTTCTTTTCATTAAGAATTACTATTTTCAAATGAAAAAATCATTTTATTGAAATTTTTAAGTAAGGAGGAATTCCTAATATATATATTTTTTGGCGGGGCTACGTGGCGTATACGTGTTCCAGAACATGGAGTTTGATTGCCTGCGCGACTGAGCGTCGCCGTCTCCCCCATTCTATATCTTACACACACCATCGAGGAACTCTCCCCGCACAACCACACACTCCCACACACACCCACACACCCCCCACACCCACACCCATACATATATAAAGTGATAAGGAGCCGCAGGGCAACCGTTGGAGCGCACGCATGCAAATAAAATTGCCCATACGCCCCTTTGAACGGTCTTCCTTTGCGATTCAAGCTGCCTCTGTTCGTGTGTTTGCATACATTTTTTGGGTGATAATACAAGAAATTGTATCAAGCCAAAATTGTTTTTTAAAATGTTACGTGCCCGGCGGCTGCTTTGACAAAAAATTTATATGCGGTAGGTAATAAAAATGCAATATAATTCCATATAAAATTTGTTTGCTCCTTTGCTTTGGTCTAGGGTAATCTGAAAAAGTTTCGATTGCAGCCAAGCGATTGGAGGATATGGGAATAAGAAAGAAAAAACGAAGAAAAAAACCCTAGGCAAAGAAGCTTGAAAACAAATTGATTTTATTTGATGGATTTCGGTAAACACAATATTTGTGGTGAAAAAATGACAAGGCATAAATAAAAAGAGAAACTTGGAAATAATATTACAATTTAAATAAATTGAAAAACAAATTTATGAATAATTTAATTTTATTATCAAAGGCTGCCCAAACCTCAAATCAATGCGGAAAAAAAGTGCTTTTCAACAAACTAACATTATTCAATTAAAAGCAATTAAAGGGTGAAAGTTAAAAGGGAATGTGCAATTGGCAGTCACCGCAAAACAAACAGCATTTCACCATTTTCACACCCACTCCAATTAATTTATTAGCAAGCACCATATGCATATTTTCACATAGCCCAAGGCCTCCCCATTTTCCCCTTTTTCCACCAGTATGAGGTTCCGGCAATTATAAAATCCACAAAGGGAATTGCCATGACGACAATCAACTAATGAAATTAATGGCAATTTGCATTGGCAGCAGCATCAGCCTTTACATGGCTGTAGATGGAAATAATGCAATTCCGCGAAGCGCAGTTAAACCCCGGAAATGGGACCCTCAACTCCAGAAGTGACCCTCCCCTGCGGCCAAGGATATTGCACACAAATACTAATTAATCAGCTTGCTATTAATTAAACGACCACCGAATGAGGCGAGGTAGCCAGCCAAGCCAACGATATCCACAATCCCCGCAGAAGTGGCTTTTTGGAACCGCCGCAAAAGGCATTAATTGCAGCCTTGCATTAAAAACAGGAAAACAACAGGAAATCGGACAAATAGTTCCACGAAAATTTATGAACCTATTTCTCGGCACTTTGGATAAGCGATAAACAACGATGGATAGATAATGATGAGATAGGTGGGTGGCGCATGCCAGCTTGGTTTGCTGTTGGTGGGTATTAATTTACAACCTCTTCACAATGTCATTGCTGTGTTGGTCTGCTGCCTTTATCAGACTTATTTTTTCCCTCGTTTTTTTGGCGTCACCCGCTGCAATGGCGCCACAGCCTTGCGCCTGTTATTAAACATAAAAATAAATTAATAAGCGAGCGATAATACCCACACCCCCGACAATCTCAATTAAGCGACCGACGCAGTCATTTAATGTTGATGGAACCGGAGGAAATGACAGGGTGAGAACCACGCAAATATTTCAACGATGCCATGTGAAGTTTTTCACGTTGTCAATGGCAAATTAAATGTCCACGGGGGTGGAGTTAAAAAGAAGCAGCAGCAATAAGGGCGACTATATCATTAAAGCAAGCATATGCAGCTGCAGTCACAAATGGTTATTATGGGGATAGGGGCGGTAAGAAACCAATAAAAGTTAAAAGCATTCTTTAGAAACATTTTCATAAAGTTTATAAACATTTTCAAAACCTTTAAATAGTTATAAAAAAAAATTATTGTTTCTACATTTAGTTTGAATGTATAAAGTATATTATCTTCTTAGAAATATATCATTTATTTAAGGTTTTTGTTACTCGTTAAAAACTAAAAAAAAAAATACTTTCAGGGAACTGATACCCCAACTAATAACAGTGATATAATATAGAATTTTTAAAAATTGTATAAATTTCTTTTATGAAAAAGTCTTTAGAGTATAGTAAGTACAAAGAAGACCATAAAAAGCTAAAAAGCAATTTGAAGAAACTAATAATGACTGAGTGTGCGTAGAAAATTTTGTTGGCTTTTGCCGTTCAAATGGTCCACAAATGTATGGAGGAATGTCAATTTCAGAAAATGGGAGCCGAGCATATGCAAATGCAACTGATAAATTTTCAATTAAATGGGAATTGGCAGTGGAGAGCAAGGGAAAACTCTCGACAGAACATGGCAAAACCATTCAATTAGGAAATTAAATTTCAATTTTGGTCCAAATAAAAGTGAAAAAAAATAAATGTTTGAATGGGTGGGGACTGAGTGCACTCTCAAGTGAGTCACAATTTTTGCCTTTCAGTTCCAAATCGAACACTTGACTAAATATTTGCTTGCTGCACCCACACGTGATAAACTGTATATATAGAGAGTGACTTTCTGGCAAAAGCAAACTAGAAATATATTGATATTTCATGGGAAAAAAATCTAGTTCATCTATTCAATAAAAATCTTATATTACCCATTTCTAAGAATGGAAAAATATAATTTACATACATTTTTAATTAGGCAATTTCATGACCGTTTGTATAATGCTGATTGGAAAACGTGACATATAATAAATGCAATTTGGTGAAAACAATTTTCTAAAAGCGTACTCCGTTCAATGAGTAATTTATTCCATTTGCGAAATGATTTCGCTTGACGGCAAATATTTAAACACAAATCATGGATACCCACAATGGAAATTTATTGGGGAAATTGTGCGTTAAAATTATAAAATTGAATCAACAACTGAAGTGGTGAAGGGTTGCAAGGCCTGTTATCCCGAACCATACTGTGATTACCCCCAAGTTACGCAACAGTTGGTTGCCAGCAACAGCATCCAGTGGCCAAAAGGGGTGCAACCAGCTGGCTCACCTTTTAATGCAAATTAGAGACGCGTCTGTGGACCTCCAGTGGGTGGAAGGTCGTGCAGCAGGTGGAGTGGGAGGTGTGAACCGATTCAAAATTCCACCACCGCATCGAACGTGACTTGGCATTTATAACATCCACCCACACTTCGAGGCAACAGGAGAGGAGTAAAATTTAATTGACAATTGTTTAGGTGGCTCAATTTCCGAAGCCCAGGGTAAACTGAGTGGTCAGTCCACCCATTAACCAACCAGAGTCCTTTGCATCAGTAATATTCCTGCGGTTTTGTTCGAATGTTGAATAACTGGAGAAAGAG
This sequence comes from Drosophila subpulchrella, assembly GCF_014743375.2. Classification (NCBI taxonomy): domain Eukaryota; kingdom Metazoa; phylum Arthropoda; class Insecta; order Diptera; family Drosophilidae; genus Drosophila; species Drosophila subpulchrella. The sequence goes on from NC_050609.1 coordinate 11,281,242, forward strand.
CCCTGGTCTGGTATAACATTATGCATCATTAATTAAATTAGCACTGAGTGATGATTTGACACAAGGGGTTTCCAAATGACAAATTTGATTTCCTGTTGTTATTTGTGATGAAATGGTTATGATAATAGCACAACCGACTAATTAAAATATTTATCTGTAACAAAACAGACTGTCTATATTTTATCATACATATAGATTTAGTTGACTTCTTATAAAGAAGTTTTTTATAATTATTATTAGTATATTTACTAGTTTTAATCTGAAAAATTAAAATATTTAAATAACTAGTTTACTTTCACCCTTCTAAAAGCTAAAATAAATGCGAACCATAAAAGTATGCTACGAAATATTTCAAACTAAATGGCAATTAGCCAGCTTGTGTGTGTGGTTTTGCACCACGCCAAAGTAATCAAAAGCAGTTAATTAAGCGAACGCAGAAATTTCGAGCCAAAAGCATTTCCCCAATGAAACTTTCAAAGAGAACACAATTTCAAATCAACGCCAAATGCCAAACACCCAATCATCCTGCATCAAAAATTCGGGCTCTAATTTAACATCATATGCGGGTTCGGTTGGTGGGCCATTTGTGATTTTGAGCTGAGATGAGCACGCCGTTTAATCAGTGATTCGAAAAAAAAAAACCATTGAGAAATATTTCATTTCCCGCCAACGTCGCACAAAATTTTAAATTAGATTTCGCCCTGCGCTGCGGCTGCATTTTCCTTCATCTTTTGCTTAATAGTGGGGGGAAAAAGGACTTTGGTGGCATGCTTCATTGGGCAGGCAAATTTTCGGATGCCAAATGCCAGCAATTAGGAGCCAAAAAGCGTTGCATTTTCTGTGGCGCTAAATTGCTCGAATTCGCCCCGAAAAAGCATAGTTAATGAGATTTGGGGTCAGCATAATGCACGATGAAATAGCTCTAACACTTCGAATCATTTGCCGTGCCATTTGCTGCATTTAATCGGAGTTTAAGCTAAATTCTTGAAAAGTTTCCTCCAGAGATAAAATCTTCTCCACAAATTAAATTCAAAGCTCAAGCTTTCAGAAAAATGCCCAAACAATTTTATTAATTTGGTAAAGGATTAAAACACTAAAAAATATTTTTCAAAGCACAAGTAGGTATATCAATTTTTGATAAAAACTTACCAAATATAAAAAAACAATTTCAATTTGATTTTGATCTGCAATGAAAAAGGATATAAAAAATTCATTAGAGAATTATAAATATGTTTGTTGAGAGTCTGCTTAAAATGCATAAGGACAATGTTTTGCAATAACAATGCCAGGACCCAAAGTTGTCATTGAGCTGCAGGGGGAGCATTTAACATTTTTTGTTTTAAGAGCGTAATTAGAAGAAGCTTTCCAAGTGGAGGGGTGCCCAAAATGGCCAGCAAAACGGCAGCCATTTTATGTTAATGGTAATGGCCAAGGAGGCAAAAAAAAAAGAATGAAAAGGTGGAAGAAGAGGGCAAAGCTGAAATATGTCGCTCAAAGTAACGAAGAAAAGTAGCTGAAAGATACATATATATCTGAATCTGGGTTAGCGAATTCCAAATGGGATGCATATTAAAAATAGCAACAAGACAAAATGGGAAGCCCGCAACAAAAAAAGCGTTGACAGTCAGGCTAAATTTATCAATGACAAGTTGGGGTTTGGGGTTTTCTATATGTTAACTCTGACGTTGATGCCTTACGTCAGTCAAATTACGTTAATGCATTACTTTCAGCAAAATATGGGGAAAAAATATAAGCTCTTTATTTTTTTGATAGGCAAAGGATAAGGCAAACGAAAATGTTAAAAAGGAAAATGAACCCTATTCATTAAATATACATTACATATTTTTTTGCAATCTAAAATACGAAATATTTTACTTGAACATTTGTGATAAGGTAACCCGATTGTAGTAAAAAAAAAACATGTAGTTTTTAAAAACGGAAAAAAATTTCAGGAAACTTATCAGTACTTTCAGCAGTTTCAACTTTTTCTTTCATTTCAGATGAATCCATTCGAAATGAACCAACTTCCCTCACTCGCTTTTCCTGTCTTTTGAGCCAACTTCAAATTGAACTCATTTGGCCATTTGCCAATTAACTTTTTTCCTTATCCTTTGGCAAAGACCATCGGCCGATTGGTACCCCTTTCTATAGGGCACCCCCATAGCGCCCACCATCCCCCATGTTTGGCAATAATTCAAAGCAACCCGCCCATAACCCCTGGCCCATCTTGCCACCCTTTACCACCCCTTGGCAGCCAAACCACGAAAACTTTGAAAGCCTTTTGGCCGCAGGCTAACAATGTTCGCTTGAACAAACTCTGCCCTTCTGAACCTCCTCGCTGGTTACATTCTACCATACTCATGCACTGGAAAAGAAATGATGAATCTGAAATAAATTTTAAGGTAGGATCAAGAATTTGAAAGTATCTATACAAGATGTTATTATTTTCTTTAACTAAACAATACATAAATTTTAAAAATTTAAAGAATTTATAATGATCTGAAGTGAGGATAAAAAATTTGAAATATTTTCTTAAAATGAAATATACATTAATCATATATTATATATATCATATTATCATATGGCATATATATATCATTAATATTTATATTAATTTTTTATTTCTCCCTTTCCCTTTTAAAATCTTTCCCTTTCGTTTCTCACAATTATAGTATTTTTTTGAGTGTAAAAACCAAGGGGTTCCACCGCCGCAGCCACAACATTGTGCTGTGGCACAGTTTTGCAGCCACTGGCGGGGACGCTGACGGTAAATGCAAAAATGCCAGGACGCTCCTGAATGACCAAAACATTCAGCTGCATGTGTGGGTGCAGGAATGTGCATACATGGACGGGGAGCTAGAGGATATGACCGCATTTGATTTTCATCTATGCCACATTGCCCTCTTCCCCCGGAAAACCCAACCGATCCGAACCAAACTGAACTGGGCTAAGAACTTTGGTACTTTGTTTAGTTGAATTACGCCAAAGCACATTAAGTTCCCTTGGTGCGCTCTGTTTGTTAAGTGCTTAATGAACTTTGCTAAACATGCTTGGCCGGGGACTTGACTTAACTTGGCCTTTAAACTTTTCACATCTCACTTTCACTCGGCCAACTTTGTGCTCCAAAGTCCTATATTGCCGTTGAGAGGATTTATGGCCAGTATCCTTCTCTTTTAGCCGCCAGCAATTTCCATCTTAAGCTCATTCAATTTGTATGCGTTTTACTGCATTTCCATAATTAATTAGTTCGCAAATTGTTGTTCACTTGATTCGCTTAAGATTGAATTATGAATTGAGAGCCAGGATTAGATGGATTTTCTCTGATAAACGCATTTCCAATTGATGCAAAGTGCGCAATTAGCTGTGAACATGATTGCAAAACTACTTGAAGCAAGAGTTGATTAAAATTCGACAATACAAATTTGGCAAGTTAATATTAAGAGTTACTTTGAGAAAATGAATCTAAACCACATTGCGTAGGATTATTAAAGAAAAGAATTTATCGCAATTTTTCTCATAAAAGATGATGTGGTTTAAGCACATAAATTCCGAATCCTGATAGCTTCGCCCCCTTATTTACTGGATTTTCCCCCATATAGAATCTTGTCCCACCCGCTGTGCGAACCCAATTGGCATTACGTGTCTGAGCTAATGTCACACATGCATCATAACCACAGGACCATGGCCACAAGGGGAGCGAAAAACGTGGATAAATGGAGAAGTTGGTCGGGGGATGACGAGTACTTGACTAAGCTGCAGCTAATTATGCAAATTCATTTAATGCCATTGTTAAAATGATATTTGCCTCAGGGATTTGTCGAGCTGATAGACCACAGCATATCTGTCTCCCTCACTTAAGCACAGATAATTAAGCAGGAAGTTGACTTGCGATAAAGTTACTGCCTCTTCAATTAAGCGTTGCGGTAGCATTCATAGAAGAAGATTTAGCTTAGATAGGCAAGATGTATCACTTGATTAAATGTGATTACACGTTATAAATGTGAATAAGTAAAATTGCTTAGGGAGCCATATTTTTGTTTGGGTGGACATGTTTCCAGTATTGGTAAGAGTAAACTTACACCCAGTGTTGATAGGAGAGTTTATTTACAACCAGTGTTGGTGGGGCAGTTATTTTATCAACAGTGTCATTAAAAGTTTATTTGCCTTTAGTAAGAAACATTTTTTCAAATTTAAATAAGATAAATGTGATTTGGGATAAAGGTAAAGATACGGAAAAGCGGATAATGGTTAAAATATGTTTAAGTACATTCGCTTCTTCTTCGTTAGGTATAAATGCAATTGTTTGAGATAAGGGCTCATATATCTCTCTGCGGATTTCCAGTTATAAATATGAATTAGTCTTTCGGCTAACAGGCAATAATCCTAAGGGTAGAAGACTGTGGAATAAACATTCCGTTTAAGAAAATGGTCTCTCCACAATTTTTGGGTGCGGGTGTGGGGTACAGATGCCGCCGAAAATTTATGAAAGGCGCAGGGCAGCCACCTTGGGCATTTATTAATGAAAACAGAAGCACCGGCATGCCGGGTAGGCCGTACAATAAATCTTCTAGTTATTGTTTTATAACATGCTTTCAGGCGTAAATCCCTAACAATAAAGGTAAGCGTTTGGGTCTCAATTTCGTTCATTTTGGCAGTGCCTGTGAGCATACTTTAAACTTGTTTCTCGGCTCAAGTTACTCAGAAACCACTTGAGCAATTTTTAAGACTCGTTGCCCGAGCAACAAAGGAAAAAATGGAAGAAAAAGAAAGGTAACCAAGCATTAAATTAAAGACCTTAACAAAGTTCCTTTTTTTCGAATTTTTCGCCAGTCTTCCAAACCATTATTTTTCGTCTAAAGCCCACCCGATTCTGAGACTTATATTTGTTTAAACTTTGCCCGGCACTAAGCGTTATTATTATTTTGTTTGCACGGAGCAGGATTTTTACAAACGATCTACAGGTGGAAACAAAAGTTTAAATGAGCCAAAAGTTGAGGCAGGGTAGGCTTACTTTTTATGGACCAACAACTGGGTTGTCCAGTGAAATTTAAATAAATGCAAATGAATCATTTTCTACAGTGGTCTAACGACCACATGAATTTCCTAGAAGTTTAAGACCGAAAATCCATTGACAAACTCAGACATTCCAGCAGCCATGGGCAATTATGACTGGGAATAAGCAAATCCTTGGCAGCAAAATATAAATAATTATCTGCCGTTGCCTAATTTTGTTGAAAGACCGAAGCCACAAAACCATTTGCCCAGCAACTTGATTTCATTCGTTAGAGATAGAGGAGCTTAGGAAATCTGCTTACAGTGTTTAATTTCAACACTGTCCGCAACCACAACACTGAAACTGCAGCTGGCACTCCTCCTACGTCCCCGTAAAATAATAATAATAATAATTTACTATGAAACCGAAAGCCACAGGATAACATCATGAAGACCCAAACCCGCATTCTAGCTAGCGTTCGTTGTAGTCTGCGGTGGTACGGGTGGATTTTCAGATGGGCTTTTGGGTGGCTTGGGGAGCGATGGTAGTTGGTAGTGCTGGATGTTTTGTTGGCCAGCTGCAGCACTGAGTTGGCTAACCGATGGAGTGGGCCATAAAAAATGGCTTAATTAGTTGCCATTGCTGGATGGTAGGATAAATATTGAAGTTGTTGGCTTTGGCAAATATTTGAGAACTGGAATTCAGCCATCTGGTCAAAAAGGGGTTATGGAAATCCAGGAGTAATTAATATTTAATTATACAAAACATAAGTTCGATAGTGCTACGAATCTTGTAGAAATGTATTGCACTTCTAAAGTTGCAACCCACATTAATTTCCCTAAAATACAGCCAAGAAAATTGATTATTCTCGAAGCAAGCGCAAATGGCTTTGGAAATTGTTTTCCAAATACTCAAGACTGAGTTTTAGCCCCAAGAGGCCAAGAAATTTATGCTGTACCATGGGCTCATATTACCCGAATTGCAGATGCAAATTGGTTCAGTTCATTACGATGCGCATGTTCTAGGAAATGCAAGAGGAAAAGTATGTAGGAAGTTTAATTAAATACTGCTGCATTCGGACAACTGCAGTGGGATGTGGGTTTTCCCACTTTTCCAAAAGCCACATCATCATCATCGTCATCATTTTGAGCTCCTTCGTTGCTGGCAGTCAGGTTAAATTTGATTATGTGGAGCAGCGAGCAGGGGAAAACTCACACGAAGGCTGAAAAGCAAATCTGTTGACGTTTTTGCTCAAAACGATGTGTTGCTCCTCCTTCTTCTTCTTCTACACGGGCAAAACTGCAGGAAAACTGCAGCCAGGGCAATTTTCTTGCATTTTATGCAAACACAACCGGAGCAACATCCGCCTACGCCCTTCGACCCCTGGGGGACAAACTAACGTAACCGGCAGTTAAATGTTTTCATTTTCATGCTGCTTTCCCCAAAATGTTTATGACGCCCAAGCATCGGGCAAACACTGAATTTATTTAATTAAAATGTGTGTATATGTGACGTGCACTCAGCCTAGAATCTGGATTCTAATTGAATTGCCAGCAGTGTGTAGAAGTAGACTAATATGCAGTAGAAAGAGTGGGACGCAGCAAGGGTTTTCCCAACCGAGTGAGACAAGTGTCAGGTGGCACACCCTACCCTTTACCCTTTGGCTATGCAAATTTTGAATTTTTTGTGGCATCCTCTCCATTCCTTTTAATTAAAAAGTTTTTGTTTTCCTGTCGGATGGATCACATCACAATGTGAAATCTGCATGATTACCAAACTGAATGCATTTTTAACCATATCCAAAGCAATTTCATTTCGGTTTTGTTAGGTCCTCGGACGTGTTAGCTGTCAATCAAATATAAAAGAGGAAAAACCTCTGTGGTCATTAAAATGCAGGCGATGGCAAAATAATGCATTTCAATGACAATGACAACACCAATTACAAAAACATTGCATGTCACTTAATTTGTATGCGTTGAGTGCAGTTTCCACTAGCCAAATTCCGATTGACAGACAGTTGTTGTCAGCTATGGAAAATAATTGAAAATAACTGTCAGTTTTCATAGTCCGGGATAGGTATTCATTTCCATAATTTTAATAAACTCACTTGTTTATATTTAATATAAAGTTTTACCTTTGGTATCGATCCAAAACAAATTTACTGGACAAATGCTGACTATAAATTCATTTTACCCAAGGCCTTAACAATCGTAAAATTATACATAACATTAAAAATAAAAACAACAAAGTGTTTCTTTTGTTGAGGTAGAAAACTGACATCGCAGGAAAAGCGCATACGCAATTCCATTTTCTATTTCAGCTCCGACATTTCTAATTCCTCTGCATAGTATGCCTTGTATGCACAACAAAAACCTCACATGCCCATCAAGTTTCTGTTTTGTCTGCAGCACATTCACTCAAACAAACTCCCCGTACGGGGAAAACTATTTAAATATAAAAAATCCCGAGCATACTTTAAGGCTCAGCGTAGAAAAGTTTTTGTTAGAACGGACAAGTCAGACAGGAGATATAGGGGATTCAGGGATTCGGGTAGAGTTCGGGGGAAGTCAGGGCCAGGGACGTTTAAAGAAACAAAGAATTTCAATTTAAGCTTCGTGCATTGTCTGTCTCTCTGTGTTGCTCCATCTCCCTCACTTCCCGTCTCTTTCGCTGCTGTAAGCCATTGTTGCATGTATTTAGGTGTTGCAGGCACGTATGCAGCAATACCCTGCACTCACACACAGATGCTGCACACATACAGCAGCAGTCAAGATTATAGTGGCCAGGTTTTCTAAAATACTAAAGATACATGATTTTTAGGTATTTATTAATGATTGATTTAAAATTGTGTAGCCTCTACCAGACATAAGGGATTTATATATTTCAGAAATATTTTGTTACCTAATTTACTAGTTTTATCAACTGGATTAACTATTTACTATTTATTACAACTTATTCTAAAAGAAGGTTTTAAAAATCCTATTTTCTATTACTTTTATAGTCCCTACTATACACGCTTGTTCTACTTACGCTTAAATGGAACTAAAAGACAACGAGTGTGGGGGAGCAAAACAAATTTCTAGCTAAATTCCGGCAGATTAATGCTGAGCTTCGCATTCAAAAACGGAAACAAAGTCTAGAAAATGGATACCAGAAAAGGGAAACAAGTGGAAGCACCAGTTTTAGGGCTTAATTGTATTTTTATTTAATTCTAGTCTACCCGTTACGTAAACTCTTTTACATACATCAACGGTTATCTAAAGTTCTTCTCTCACGTCTTGTAAACATATATATTTTTAATGGTCCTCAGCGATAAGGACGGAAATGAGCCAGAGAAGCGAAAACAAAACGAATGAATGAGCCACATTAATTGCTCTGTGACTTCCTCATTACGTGCAGAGCATGGGAACGTTTTTTTTCCAACTCTAGAATATACACGATGGATATCTTTTGGAATTTATACAGCCCACTTAGATGTGCCGGCAAAAAAATGTAAGTCCTGATGGTCATTTTTATCGATAAGCATCTCTTCATTCGAAAAATGTTTGCACAAAAACGTGAGAGGAAGACAGGATACAGATGTGACTTCGTTGAAGTTGATCTAATGCCTGTTCTATGATTATTGCAACAGGATATATGTAGGGGGTAGAGTAGGACATAAACATATTTTTGAATTTTATCGTTTATAAAAATATATAAACAGGAAAAACTTTAAAAATATCTTTAAAATTCTATGCTCTTATCTTTAAGCAACGCTTCATTTTAGAGTTTTTACCCTGTAAATCTCTTTTACACACCGAGAGATTACTTCCCGCTGACACAGACATGAGCGAAAAAAATTAAGTTCAATGAAATTAGGTCAACCTCCGTTTTCCACCCCCAAAAACCCAGCCTCACCCTCCCCATTTACCGCCCATCGTCTACGATGGTGTGATAAAGGTAAATGTAAAAATATGACTAAAGATAAGCATAAATCAGGGCATAAAGCAATTACGCGAAAGCGAAGAAACAGCGGGGGAGATGGATAGTTGTTAAGCAGAAAATTAGGGGGAAGGCCGAGAAAAGCTGCTATGTTGCCTGGCAAAAGCAAAGTGCTAAGCGCAAAACAGTAATGAGACTACTCAGCATTATGATTGATAAATGACGGGGCAAACGAGGAAAAAAAGGAAGAATTAAAGAACCTACAAAGAACACAAAAAAAAAGAGAAAGCAGACTTCTTTCAGTCAGGCTTATAGTACTCTAACATAAATCATAACTTTAAAATGTGAAGTAAAAGAATACTCTAGAATACCAGAAAAAATACTAAATATTATGAAAAAAAATGGTAGCACCTGATCCATAAGTATTTAATATTCAATTTTAATATTCAAAATTATTTATAAGTTTCTAAAATTGTATTTATTTTTTAATAAAAATCTGAGATGATGTTATTGTTATTTGTCATTTTCATTAAAAAACAAAAAAATTCCTTATATTTTTCAAATAGAGATCAAAGCTGTTTCAAATATTATAATGCCCCATAGCAGGGTAACAAAAAATACAAAGGAACAAAGACAAGTTAGTGCAACTTAGGTTGCCAGCAAAATGGTGACAAATTTACGCAGCAAGACAGACAGACAAGTAGACACAGAGCTTGTTTTTTTTCTTTTATAAAGGGGAGGGGGTTATGAAGGAAGTTAAGTGGGGGAGTCGGATGAGGCAACTAAATGTGCATGTTAAGGTTAGATAACAGACACCGACGCAGACAGTTACCAGGATATTGTGAGTACTTTTTTCTATACTTTTTTTTTCTTTTTGCACCTCCACCCGCCGCCTCCTTTGTTTCCTCCTTCACCCCACAAGTCACTACCAGTCAGCACACTAATGAGTAACTTATTCAATTATTTATTATTTTTTCTCCGCCAGAGCGGAAAATAATTTGCTTTGGCCCAGACTAATTGGCCAAAGAGGAGGAAGTGCAATGGCCACAGAGTAAAACTTGATAAAATGTCAGGGCGTGGTAATAAATAAATTATTTCAACTGTGTAATATATGCAGCCAGTCTCCGAGGACCCTAGCTGAGGAAAGCTAATTGAGTGCAAAATTTGTGGGTTAATTGGTTTGAAAGTTGTACACCATTTATTTCCTCTCTCTCAATGGAATGGAACACCATCAAGACGATTTCTGCTGCGAATGGGAAATGGGGATGTCAAGGAATGACCCCCTTTTTGGCCTGTGATATTTTCACTACTCAACACACAACATTTTCCAGCTTGTCATGCGGTCAAGGCTGGATGGGTAATGAAGCCAATTTATAATTCAGGAGTCCTCAAAAGTGGGAGGATGTGGTGTGGCTTTGTTAAGACTGAAATTCTAGAGAAAGGGAAGTGTGTGGCAGATTTCTAAGTGCTGATGGTGAAGTACTTTGGCCACACCACAAAGTGTTGAAACTTGGTTTCCTGGTTGCTGATGGAATTTGATTTTCGAAATGGAAAATTTATAGGTAAATGTTTAGGTACATCTCAGGTAAGGCCTAAAACCAAAGAAAAACGAAGCTAAACATGTTTTACATGAACAGGTGTTCAATTTAGTTTTTACACTTCTTCATTCTATGAAATAACAAAACTTCCTTAAAAAAAAAAACTGAAAAATAATAAAATACCATTGCTTAGTTCAATTTCACTGCTTCCAAATCAATAAATCTCAACCATTCAATTTGTTATGCTTTCAAAACAACAAGCTGCTTTCAATTATTTTCTAAATTTATAATTTAGTCTCAGGCAAATCTAAAATTTACCGGCACAGTAGTCGCAACGGTGTTAAATTGTGTTGATATATTTTTATTGCTATTTTTATGTGGCACATGCCAGAATAAATAAAAGGAAACAAAACCTGACCATAAATTGGACAAGCAGAAAAATGTGGAAACTTCGTTTGGCAATGGAAATGGTCGTGATGACGGTGAAGTTGATGCGGAACTGACGAGGAGCAGAGTGCGCAATTTGTTAATGGAAATTCAATTGAATTGAAAAACTAAATAAATACCAGTGCACAGGTAAATAAATAAAGCCAGGCAACGCGGGGAAACATCAAATAAATAATGAACATGATTTTTATTTTGCCCCACCGGCACTTTTTTCTCATATGTACGTTCGATTTTTTCCTTCCTTGTATAGGGACAATTTCACACATCTGTTCCTCAATTGGAGTGGAAAAATATAGAAAAAGTGGCCATTTTTTATATCGCGAATGCCGCGAGGTATGCAGCAAAATATATGTGTGTTAAATCAGTTGATCAACCATTTATGCTGGGTTTAATTTTAATTGGTTTCCCTTCGCAGGCGCAACTATTAAGAGAGTTATGCGTTTTAATTCAACCAACAGTTCGAGGAATATATAGGAAGAAATTACAGAGTTTTTCCGTACCAGATGAACTCGATCTTCCCTCAAATTGCTTTCCGCCACGTTTTTATAACCCTTTCAACTCTGTAGATTTATGTTCCATTTTAGGTGGCGCCACCTGCCGTCGCCTACCGCTGGCAATAAAATATATATACGCTTGCACCTATATATAAAGGCCAAACAATAAAAACACAACTTCATACACGACATAAATCACCTGGGTAGTTCAAGCATGGCTGAAATATTACTCAGCCGAGAAGTTAAATACAAACTGCCACCTCCTGGCGAAAAAAATAAATAAATGGCATTGGGCGTGGTCAATTAGAGTAAAAGTTGGGTGTAAGTAATACCCAGATTGTGGGATAATAAGGGGATCACTTTTACGATTTATGTAACCAAAGAAATGTATGGTCTCTGAGATAAGTAATTTTTATTTTCTGGAATAAGGTCAGGCATTTCACTTCGAAACATCACATTATTTTTTTAAGTCCCTTTTTTTCTCTTATTGCCTTTACCCAACATCCAACTAATAATAATGCCTGACCTCAAGGGAACCAGCACGATTCGCTCCGGTTTATGACAGGCACTCACACTTGTTCTTAAAAAAATAAAAAAATAGAAAATGTGTAGTGTGGTTTTAGCAATATTATGAACGCTGGCTTACCGCAAAATGGGTTTATCTCGTGTAAGTTTATTAATTATATCTATATTTGCGTTGCACTTGTAGAAATAATATTTGTTCTCTTATTAAATTAGCTTCTTTAAATAGTTAATCTCAGTTGGAAATAAATTTTCAACTTGGTTCTTCGACATAAAATATTTTACTCTTCCCCAACTAACTCCCTTAACTCATATACCCTCTCTTTGAGGAATTTTATTTCCTAACCAAGATATGGTTGTGCATCATTGACTTCACTTGGCCAAGCGCCATTTTGTATTTCATTTTATTTTGTTTGTCATTTAAACCGCATATTCCCTTCGACCAGCACACGTATACCATATATATAAGGAGTCCCAGCACAATACTATATATTATTTATTTGCCCAAGCCACACACATTTGAACTATGAAATAACCACGGGAATGTTTGCCATTTCGTGGTCAATATACGACATGACCCACATGAAGCGATTGCTAGGATGTGGATGTGGATGTGGCAACGGAAGGCGAAGGATTGGTCAGGTGTGGTCGAGTTGTTTGGGCCATGTTTATTTATGTGACTGAGTGTGTGCTCTGTGTCTGACAGCAGCTCAAGGCTGTTCAATTAGTTGGGTGAAAGGACATGTATGCGGGGGGGCCAATCGCATGGACTTTTGCTTTGTTTGGTCTTAACTTGACATCTCTTCCGCTCACTCAACCTCCCAGCAACCTCCCATCAAACATCAATCACTCCCAATTAATTATTCAATTTGGTATTTTTCAGAACCCATAAAAGAAAAAGGAAGCGCAACAGTTGACAACAAATAGAAGTCACAAAATTGCGGTTTCTTGTTCATTTTTTACGTTATTCCATTCCCCAAAAAAAATTTGACCAACATAGATACTGGGTCTCAGGCACAAGCACAAATCACAAAAGAGAAACAAATTCCGACTGTGTGTTTTGTAATATAAATCAATCATACGACATGTGTGACACATCAAGCGCAAAGCAAATAAACCCAAATATTTGTCTATGGCGAAGTTTTTGGTAAGAGTAAGGTAGTCTTTTGCATGGATACCACGTAACCAAAAAATGGCGTTGAAATAATACAAGTATGGATTCATTGTTATGCAAAGGAATATTCAAAATATTCTACAGAAACCCTATAAAAATATATATCTTACCTGTAATAAATATAAATAGTTGCTAAAAATGTTTTGTTTATATTATATGCCTTATTATATCATGCAAAGCTTAAATTTCCATTATAACTCCTATCCTCTTTATAAAGTCTTCTACTTTCCCAGACGATATTGATACCGTGTAGGAGAGAAAACTATTTCTGAGATAAAAAGCTTTTTTGACTGTGTCGACTGACTGTCTCGCCGCCTGACAAACTGCAATGCGATTGCCAGCTCAGCAGATGCGTCCAGTGCAAACACACTCAAACACACACGCCACAACCCCTCTCCCCCCACCAAGCACACCACCCCCTCTCCCACCCATTCATACCACTCAAGCCATTCTGTTTCGCTGCTCCGTTCTATTTGCAAGGAAAACATTTATGTAAAGTTTATATTATTAGAATGGCATACTAGAGAGCAGGGCATTGTGTATGCCCTGTGTCTTTATAACTGTGTGTGTTTGTTTTATAACGACTACTACCCAACGACATTTGCCAATATGTTTTAAAGAATATAGAAAGGAATGGGTTGGGAAGGGATAAAAAGCTGGAGATCGTTAGACGACGACGACGACGACTGAGTCTTTCAATTGGCGAGTGTTTTCTATGAGATTCTCCCTTTGCGGCGATTGAATTGGCATTCTAGTTGGGCCAGCTTTCTGTCGCTACGGTGTCCTTTGCAGGACGAAAAAACTCATCGGCATTTGCCAATTTGTGCATGTTGCAGTTAGTTTTTTACTTTTCCACTGTATCTCTTCTCTAGGCCCCTTTCTTTGATTGCTTTGGCAGAAGGTAAAGTGCTGACTTGAATATGCATGGGATTGCGGCCAATAAATTATAACTTGATTGCTCTGCAATAACTTTGGTATTTTTCAGAGAGGAGCTGTGAGCATGAAAAATAAACTTGGCAAAGGGTTTTCTCCCAGAAATAAATCAATTATAAGCCATATTAAGTTATGTTGGAAAAGTTTTTGTTAGAAATCGTTTTAATGAAACAGTTTAAATTACTAGAAGATTTTTTGATATACTAAAAAATTGCCTAGGATTTATGAAATCCTTAAATTTCCATAATTCAAACTTTTACGTGTTTCCCATTTCCCCTCATTTTTCCGCTCCAGAGATCACAGTTTTTCCACCGCTGCAATCTCTATTCATCAGGTCCCATCAACATCCAGAAAATCTCTTTGGGGCTCATTTCCATTTACGTGTTATCCCGAAATCTCCATTCACACAGGCGAAGCCCAACGGAACTATCTACAAAATTATTACCATTCAGCCTTCCTGGCCGGATTTCCATAACAAACATCAACCTGGGATAGTTGTAGCCATTTTATTTGGTCCTATTTTATTTTTGTTTGGGTTGCGCTGGCCTGTCCATGGACTGGAAAATATATATTGATATGGCCGAAAACATTGCTCTAGTTTACAGGATGCATAACCCAAAACTCCCCTTTGGTAATGGTAACAAATCCCCGTTTGTTCGGGACTGGGGGAAAAAAGCCAGGAGGACTAACGTTACCTGAGTTTGGTTTTTTGGTTTGTTTTGGGCCGGGCCGTGCCAGCAAAATATGTGGCCAATTATAGCAAAAGCAGACGTTTTTATGTTACAGTCCCCCACCTCGCCTGTCCTTTTCGCTCTCCGGTTTCAACTAATTTATGACTTCGGGCTAAGAGCTAGGATTTTCCGGTTCTTTTTTCCGTTTTTCTGTTTTTTTCTTGTTATTTTTTTGTAACTTTCCTTCTAATCATTGGCCATAATTCAGTAGCCGTACTTTAGGCTATGCAATGTTGCTTTAATGGTTTTAAAATTGCCACAAACAAGAGTAATACGAACACGCATGGTAGGTCAGTAGCATGAATTTAAATTTAATTTTAAGCATTTTACTGGATGTTGATTTGAATGGCCCAAAACAAGAGTAACTCATAGAAAGTACTTGACTTTAAATAAACATTATCTTTGAATGGATTTGTTGTGTACTCAATTCTGTCTCAAAATACATTTTATTATGCAAAGTGTCATCGTTTATTGTTCCGCTCTCGGATTTTTGTTTACATTTACCATCATTTTCTGGCGGCATCTCAAAAATAATTTTTGCTCTACAGCTCATCAAGAGATAGTTGAACAAGGCATTTATACGAATTTATCCAAGTCGAAAATGTTCTTCATTGCTTTCGGCAAGCTTAAAATTCAAATCTAATTCCTTACAATTTTCTGTTTTTTTTTCCCCCGCTCTTCATGGTCCTTTTACAAATATTTGCCTTCAATGTTGAATAAGAAGGAAATTGCGAGCGGCGAGAACAAGAAAAAATATTTTGACATCTTCCACGGTCCCTATTTTACTTTTGGCTCTTTTCCCCTCCTTCAAAAAATTACATTGAGATTTTAGGATATTTTTTCTTTAATGAAATTGTATGCTTCAATTGAAAATGTTAAATAACATGGTGCTTAGCTTTTGATCTTTTAATATATTTCATTCAAACATTTATTAAAATTATTAAAATAATTTTAAAATCTCACTTTATATCATAACTCATATTATTGTTTCTCGGCCTGTCATAGACACTCGCACTTGGCTGGGATAAAATCATTTATCATTTGTCATCATATTGGCTTTGGTTTTCTTGATGTTCTTTCGGGCCGTCTTTTCCGCCCCAAATGACACAGCCTGTCCTAAACAAATAACTTTTCGATGGCATTGACTAAAAAGTTATTCATTCATTTCAACCCAGACTTTCTGGCCCAACTCAACGCCACTCTGAGGCATAAATTAAGACTTACGTTTGATGAGGCCAGGCGGTGGCGAAAAAGGAAAGAAAGTCCAGGATAGCACTTCAGACCGACTTCAGACTAGAAAATGATACAGAAAAGGAAAATTTGTGTATGAGAAAAAGTTTGAGCATTATAAGGGCAGTTGGAGAAAAGTGGAGGATGGGAAAGACAGACTCAATTAGTTTTATTTCTGTGAAGAGGCAGACTTTCGGCCCTCTGGAAAAATTCCCTTGCCAAATGTTTGTCTTCTATGGGCTATGCCAGATTTAACCTAGATATGTTTTGCTAGAAATTAACGCAAACATTTGCTGTTTAATCGTGCCTGTGCCAAAGTAGTTGGCACATCATTTTGTGTGGACAATTTGTTGCCTACTTTTGTGTGCTTGTGACCAAACTTTTGGAGCAAGAAAAAGTTTTAGGGAAAACTACAAAACTTTAAACGTGAAATCAACCCAACCAAAAATGGCGCAAAGTTCATGCAAAAAACAAAAAAAAAATTCAAAAAAGTCCATTGCAATCGATATAAAGTGAACTTCTGCTCTGATGTAGATTGGAAATGGTGTCGATAGAAGTCAAGTCCACAAAGAGACAAGACGTGACAGCAGAAATCGAAAGGCAAAAGCAAATCAAATACAAGAGTTGCAGTTTTCACTCTCGTTTCGCCATCGTCTGTCAATATCTAGGGAAAACTGTGCTCTGATGCCCGGATTTTTCACACCCAATAAGCTGCCAGGCGCTTAGAATTTAAATGCCAAACATATACAACAACATCTGATACAAAGAAAATCTGCTTAGTCAAGCAAGTCGGTATGTCAATTTGCCGAGTCGAATTTTTAAGGTTCTACTAAATTAACATATTTGCCAAGCTTAAAATTCCTAATATTTTAAATTACAAAGAAATAAATACAAGTAATTTTTTAAACATGTTATTTCCTTTTAAGGCTCTTCGATGTAGCCTTTTGCAGCTTATATAAAAAGTCTCCAAAGTCTATTTGGCTGACACATTTTATCCGCAGCATAAAGTGAAATCCTTTGGCCAAAGGTGTTACCCGCAACCAAAACGAAAGAGACAGTAAGAAAAAGTCTAGGACCAAAAAAAAATAACACCAATTCAATGTTGTTGGTTTGGCCTTTTTTCAAAAATGTTTAGCCCTTTTTTACCTCTAATAAAACAAGGATTTCAATAAATTATAATAATTATTTAAATAGCCCAAAATCTTTACAGTACTAACAAAAGTTCCAAATACATTTAGGGAATTACTTATTTTAATTTAACTTTATTTGTAGCTATCTGACAGCACTGAGCACCCACTAACCCCAAACCCTCTTTTCCACTTTGGCGCATTGTTGACTTTGCCATCTTGGCCGCTGGTGTATCTGTATCTGTAGCTGTTTCTGTAGGTGTATGTGTGTCAAGTGGTCGGCCCCTTTCTCCGCTTTCTCCACTTCGCAGAGGTGGCTGCCATCCATTCATTTGGATCTTCTTGCGGCAGGTCAGAGGCAAATCGTTGAAGTTGGCTCTGTGCGTGGTTAAGTCCTTGTCGATGGGCTTAAATAAACAGAGGGAGATGGCAAAATATGGCAGCACACAGATACGCGAGGCAAAGTCTGAGATAGTTGGAAATGCGTCTTTTGAATATGATTTAATTACTGCTAATTGCTAGCTATACTAATTAGTTTGAAAGGCTTTGCCCCGCTCTATCAATCTTGCGTCTTCGTACTGCTTCTCTGATCAATAACAAGATATGTAATGTGAATACGTGATGAGCACCCGTATGTGATTGGATTTAAATAGGGGAGCAACTAAGTCCCAAGTGCTTATTGACTGTCAATGTAGTTTCTCCAGCAAATTAGCATTTTGAAACCATCACAGATTAGTTTTGCAATTTAAACTTGTCATTAGGTGAAGATAAGTACTGAAACTCGTTTGAAACTAGAAAGAGCATTTAAATCTTTTGCATTGATTAACCACCTTTAATTTATTAATTTATTAATTAATTATAAAGCCTGGTTAAAAGTAAATCAAGAGTTCCCAACCTCTTATGAAAATCAATATCAACTGTATCCTTTCCCATATTTAATATACAATTTAATGGCCATAAAAATACTGTGATCCCCTTTGCAAAAGGACCATAAATCACTTCGTTTTTCCAGATATTTCAACATGCACTTAGCGCATTAACATGCACATGAATGTGGGATAAAATTTGTGAACCCAAAACCCAAAAAGGTAAACCCAAAAATGATGACAGGCGAAGACACGGAACGTAATCTAATAAATGTGACAGTGAGTTTATATGGCAGAATGTGAAAAAACAATATATCACCATTAGGTTGAGCTGGCTTTCATTAACGGATTTAACGAAACTAAAACAGAATGTAGGTTAGTACACATAAAAACAAACATACGTATCCTGCTGAAACTAATACACTACTGGTTGCATGCTTGTGGGTGTATTTGTTTCATGCACCTGTCATGGAAATATTTGCGCAAAATATTTTAAGCCGCATTTTGATAAAGGACTTGGGCCAAACAACTAGAATCAGTCCTGACAGCAGGGACCTCCACGCTCAACGAAAATATGACAGGGATTTGTTATCGGTATATGTAGTGGTGGTGGATGGGTGGGTGGGTGTTGGATATGTGTGGTTATAGTTTCCCAGGATATTCCCTCTATATTTTTCCACCCATGTCATTGTATAAACAAATAACCGAAGCTCGACTAAACGGATTATAGAGCAAAGTGTTCACGGGATGCCAATAGGAATTTCCAAAACTTTTGCGGTCTACTTTCGCGGGTTCGGTTGTGTTTTTACTGGGAATTTTGGGCGGGCGCAGGTAATGCATGTGTAAATGCAAACTAATTGCTGTTTGTGGTTAAAATGGTTTAAAGGGTTATTAGATTACAACATGATGGCCATATCAATTATTTAAACTAATTAAATCTGCGAAATTATAAATGACGGATATAATATGAAATCAATACAATCACTACGCCTGCGTGTCTTGTATTTAATAATTTATTAGCGGCTAAACCTTTTGAAGGAGCTACATTGGGCATTAAGTACTTTAACATAGACTTCTTTTGTAGTTGTAAAAATATTATTTTAAGGAAATTGTAACTTTAAATGTAATGTATTTTTAAACATTTTTACAATCACTATATAATTGAATATATATTTTAAAAATATTTTTAACATAAAAGTAAAATCAATTTAAATTTCTCGACTTAGCGATTCACAAAATATTCGTCAATAAACAATATAACCTCGGAAAATCGTCATTATTTTTAAGCTTCAAAAACAACCCTTAATTTTCGGTAAAAAGTTCTTTCAACTTTGACCTAATTCAAGCGAAAGTAAACGGCCCTCAGGCCAATCCTTACGTCCCGACACTGACCCATCGAAACGAGACCCGCAAATTTAAAACCACCAGAACCAACCTCAAGGGGTAAATGCGCAATTGACAAGCAAATTGACAATTCACTTAATTCCGGGCGACAACAAAAGTGGAGAATTATTCTTAAGCATTAAACCCGACTGCAGTTGACAGACGGGGGTTCAGAAATTCAAAAATTGCACCCACTAAATTCCCCTGAGAAGAGGATTAAAGGGTTGTTCCACTTCCTTTTCTCATGAATAATGCAAACCGCAAAAGCCAAAAGCAAGCAAAAACAATTAAGTGGGCTGTCCCCGGGTGGTTGTTTGTTGTTTTTGTTCTTCTTTTTTTTACGTATGACAATAATTATATGATTGACAAGCGATTGAGTTTTTGGTCCCAAAGCCTGCTAGCCAATTTAATATCAAGTGATGGCACCACGCCCCAAAGAGATAATGCAATCCAAGTACCGAGTTAGGTGGGTCAAATGTCAGTGGTTTGCAGTTTGGGGGGATGGGTTAATGGGTGGATGGGTGGATGGATGGATGGATGACTGGATGGGTGGGTGGTGTCTGTCATGTGGCGGGAGTGTCTGTTGCCTTTGGTAATTACGCTCACACATATCCACATGCATGCTAATTTCAACTGGACTCGGAATCCGTCACAAAACCCGGTTTCTGGTCGAGTCTACAATGCCGAATGAGATTTTTGTGCAATGCCCTGTGTTGTCTATCAAATCCAACACACTTGGAGAATAAAAAGAAACAGGATTTGAACTATTACCTATAAATAAAAATATAGTAATTTGTATCGAAACCAATTGGGTAAAACATCTTATTTAACATAATGTTTAAAAAAATCCTAATCCTAATCCATTAACTAAAATATTTCAATATATATGTTTTCTACATTTGTGAAATTCTTATAAATAATTGTAATTATTATAACCCACAAACAAAGTTTATAATAAACATTTTTAAACATTTTTCTCTGCACTTTTAGGGGACAGAGATTAAAGTTGCTGGGAGAACTGCATTGAAATTGGTATGGCACGCATTATTTTTCATATGCCTGCCTGCCTGTGGGATAAATCTGTGGTTGGATTTGGTCTTCCCATCATTTTTGGCTTTTCCCTGTTGGTTTCATCTGTTTGCGGCTTTTGTGCGAAATTGCCTTTTCTGACTGTTTGAGGGCGACAGGAGTTGCGTTGCCCGGGCTTTATGGTTTGTAAGTGGGGAGAAAATGAACCACAATTATGATTTATTTTTGCGGCAAACTAAAAGTTTTTCTTAGATTATCATAATTAAAGGTTTTAATTGATAAATATTTATATTTTTTAAAGTGAGACAAATCAATTAGTTTATGATAATTGTTAAGCGCAAAATGAACATTGTGGGTTATTCAAATGAAATGTCATAAGTATTAATGGCAAAATGGGCATAGAATTGGATACACATTGATACCAGCATTTCTCTTTTCGTTATTGAGATAATAGCCATAGTAACACCCAACTAAAGTATTCTTTTATTTGCATTTCCCTTTCGAACTGCTAAGACGACCTCAATTTTCCAGTGTTTAGTATGCAAAACCATTTGCCAACAATTAAACTTCAACGAGTTTATCAAATCTTTGACTCACAAAATAGCAGGGCCCCAAATCAAAGTCAAGTCAATTGTCCTAATTAAATATTCTGACCGAAAACCGGAGAGATAGAAATGTTTTTCACCTCCTCGTTCAGGCAGAATAGAAATAGATTTTAGCATGGCATCGATTTGACAACCATTCTAGATGACAACTCAGACACATCGAGGTCTGCTCATTTGTGCAGCAAAATCAGTGCAGGATAGATTTCAATGGGAATTTTCCCCATTTTCCTATGCCCATCACCCCGCTCACCTGACAGTTTGCGGTGGATTGGGCAAAAATCGAATCGAATTGAACCGAAGGCTCTGGCATTTCCAAAGCAATTGAAAATTATGCTGCAGCAGAGAACTTGAACAGGACTTGGAACTCAAGAGTGTTTGACAAGATGCCGTTTCACATGCTCGTTTCAGGGCGTTTACAAAAAAAAAAAAAAAATGAGAAAAAAGGGATGAAAAAACCAAAGAAAATGGGTGAAAATCTAACAAAAACAGGTCATATGGAAATAGGTTCAAGCTGATGTTTATTAATGTGGAAGTTTTTTTGCCTTTAAACTTGGAGATTATTTTTTGAAAACTCAATTGATGGCAGGGTATTGTTTTTAGTATTTATGATGTCACTTCTATAAAAATTTGATTATTTTTTAGATATAATAAAAAATTACGAAGAAGGAAAATTATATATTAACACAAATAATTTTTTTATACAACTAAATGTAGTACAAAATATATATTAATGATTTTTTTAAGGAACTCAAAAATATTTTTTAGAACTTGGTATAATTTCTCTCTGTAGGCCGTTAAGTCTGTTATTAGTCAGACTGTAGTAAAAGATCAAAGCTCAATGGCGAGCAGCTGGCCCCACTCCGCACACTCATCACTCACTCCACTCAAAATGCAAACTTCAAAAGCGATCTCTCGGGGCTTCAATCTTCGGCATTGCTGGCCACTGCCTTGGGCCTGCTTTAATTATACTTAAACATTTCAAGTTACACAATTCAATTGACTGGGCCCGCAACAGACTTTGGCTGACCTTTCGGTTGAGTTGGTTGTGGCTAAAGATACAGCTATATGAACATTTTCTTCTTCGTGTTGACATTGAAAAGTGCTTCATGGTCCGTTCACTTCTTGAGACACTTAATTGGTGTCTTCTGTTTATTGGTCTGCCTCTCTGAGGCGCATCGAATTTAAAGCGACATTAAATATATGTACACCGAAATCTATCTCGATATCTAAAAATATAACACCAAACTCGACCTTGAGTGCTGAAAATGGGTTTGAAGATTTCTGCAATCGATTGTCGAGTGGCACGTGTCTCAAGCGGAAGTTAAGTTCGCTTCTATATTTATATAAATTATTTTGCGTCATGCCGAGTGATTTTCTGTCATGACAAGATATTATCAAGCGGAAGATTTAGCTACAGTTAATAAATTCTCTATGGTCTTTAAGCACTCCACACAATTTATTTGACTATCAAGTTGGCGATCATCTTCAAGGCTGCTAATCGAATTAACTTTGATTCATTGCTTATTGACTAAAGAATAATTGTATTTCACTCAAGTGTGGCAATTTGAAATGAGTTCAAATATTTACGCGATAGAAAACGTGGGAATACCAAACATTAATTCTAAGAAAAATATAAATGAGAAATGAGTTCTTGAAATGCAGTTATATTACTTTCTGATCTTGAGGGTGTTTTGTTCTAAACATACTTCTATGATTCAAATTTCTGGGGGAATTAAATATGACGAGGCTTGTTTACTCATTACACATTTTATCGTTCAATAATCATAAGAAAATTTCGAATGAGTTTGTTTTTGTAGACTTTTTCGGAATTATCTTGCAAATCGCAGTC
Source organism: Drosophila subpulchrella (assembly GCF_014743375.2). Taxonomy (NCBI): domain Eukaryota; kingdom Metazoa; phylum Arthropoda; class Insecta; order Diptera; family Drosophilidae; genus Drosophila; species Drosophila subpulchrella. Next base: position 11,304,084 of record NC_050609.1, read on the forward strand.
TTTATAGTAAAAGCACAGAGAATAAACGCTCTGATTTTACAAAAATATTTCACTAAAAATGTAAACAATCCGATAATAATACTTGACATACCCGCACAATTGCACTTGTGTTACTATATATCTCGCTCTTAAAAATTGAACCGGCTAAGCACAAGGTCTAAACACAACTGAACCGTCTGAGAACGCGTTTGGCTTATCACTTTGCTGAGGGAATTTCTCTCCGCAATTTCGAGGGGTAAAGTGAGCGGTCGAAATAAACACTGAATTTCAAATAATTGCTGATAATCAATTGTACCGCTCTCTATAATGATGATGAGGGGGTGAAATTAATCTAGTGCGCTCGTGTAAATGTAAAAAATTCTTTTCAAAATTAAAATCTACATTTAATGACAGGTAATAAAATTCAAACAAAACAGTGCAATTACTGTATAAACAAAAAAGGGATACAGATGCAGCTATAACAGCTGGAAACTTTACAAGTTATATATTAATTATATAGAAAACACTTGGTGCTTATCTGTTTGCTTTTGGGATTTACAAAGATGGAGGGTAAGGTGGAACAGGTCGCAATGATAAGACCGGAGTGATTCTGTGCTATCAATACTGAGAATTCCCACACATGCAAAGGAAATTATAAATTATATAATAAATTATAATATACTGAACCTTTGCTTGACATGCAAGCGAGTGCGGTAATCGGAGCAATTAACAGATACAAGATACAAAATACAAACTACAGATACGCAGATACACGGGCTTTGCCCAACGAATTTACACAGTGCTAATGAAAAGCAATCTAAAAGCTGAATTCGAATTTGAGCTATGGATGCTGCACCGAAAAAAATACCGGTCTCTAAAAAACTTGAAAAAATATAAATTTTATATTTTTACTCACAAATTTAGGTACATAATGTATAATTTTAGCATTATCAAAAATATAAATCTCATATTAGTAATATTATAGTTATATGAATACAGAATACTTTTATTTTTCTTAATTTTTTAATCTTTTTTTCTGTGTACTGCTGCTTTTACTCATCGATGTTTACCGAGTTGTCGACGCTCGACTTCTTCCCTAATGAACCTGGATAGGCTTCGATTTTCTAGAGCAATTCAATTAACAGTTTTCCCACTCTGGCAGTTGCCCGTTTTGCAGGTGCGGGTACAGTTATGTGCACTCAATTGAACGCTAATCGAAATATTTATCATTTGCCTCCTTTTTCCTGCTAGAAAATCTCTCGAACACGAAGTGCGGTTTAGATTTTTAGCAATTACCACAGGGAAAACCAATTGAGTTAAACTGGGCTAAAAATTATCACAAAGCCACTAAGCACTTTCGAGCGTGACTGTAGCACAACATTTGGTTTCAAATGCGAATTCGTCTCCATTAAAAATAATTAATAAATATTTTAAGTGGTTTTTGGTGCCAATATGAGAGACGTCCCCTTGAGAACAGTATTTAACATTTTTATATTTTTTTGACAAAATATTTCTAGTGAAATATATAAAATAATATATAAATATTTTTCAACTGCTTTCTCATGTTTGAAGAATTTAAATTCCATTGAGGGCTGATTGTACTTACACTTGTCAATATGGTTATAAAAAATACATCTTTTCTCTCATGCCATTTATAAGTATAAGCTTCATTTTTTTCTTATTTCCCAGATCTTATATCTTCACTTAAATTTTGTTTACCTGCAAGGAGAAAGATAGTAGAGCGTTAAGTGATTTTATATATTTATTAACTGACGCGTTATAAGCAGTTGACAAAATCTGAAATTCAAGCATAACAAGCAATTAATACGGATTGCTAGGAAACTTTGCATCAATTCAATTAGAGGCATAGTAAATATGAATTTTATAGGATAGTACATAAATTGTGAATGTAACATTTCATGAATTATAAATGCTCATTAGGCACACTTGAAGCTGGGCATTAAACACATATCGAGACTGTGCAAGAACCCATATAATAACAAAGATGATGATGATGATGTTGCTTTCCTGCCAAATGAAGAGGGTTCGGTTCGAATAGTTGCCCATGTTGAAATAGCATATGCTAATGACAAGGATGCTGGGCTCTAAACTAAATCCGACCAACTCCTATAGTAAAATGATGATTTTCAGATACTCCTACTCCTAGAGATGCCAATTCAAAGGGCAAAACAGTTTGACTGGTAGTTGCGTCTATTTGGCTTCAGTCCAAAATTTCAATTAGGTTGAGTAGAGCCGGGGGTTCGAGTTGCCTGCAAGTGCTTACGAATGTTAATTACGCAATTGACTTGACAAGCGGCACAAGCAGCAACAACAACCAAAATCTATCTAAATGTGCAATGTTTGTATGTTGACTTACATAATTGTGCTGATCCTGCCTATGGCATGTCCTTACTTTAGATACAAATGTAAGTGAGTTTAACATTGGAAACCTGTAGTCTCCGTTTTAGCGTAATTAAAAAATTCTTCATTCAAATTGGTTTTGAACTCATTTACATGCAAATTACTTTCTTTTGTTTTCTTTTGGCGCTTCTACTCGCAGCATAATTTATTTGTATTTCTTCTGAAGTGTAATTTCATTAAATGCTGTTGTGGATTTTTTTGGAATTTGTTTTCCTACGAATTTCTAGACTCAAAGGATTCGTTTGTTTAAGTTATTTTCATTGGGGGTCATACAAACGTAATCAATTTTCATTGCCTGAAAAGTGCATATCAAACAGAAAAGTGCATTGTAAATAATTTTTAGGAATGTGTAATTACAAATACTAGTTTCAAAAGTGACTCGTAAGAATAAATACTAAAGTGTACTAGACAAAAAAATAAGTTGAAGACTAGTGTATGAGCAAGATCAACAAGCAGTCTCTCATCACTATCTAGTAGTTAAGTTCCAATAAATATACTTAGGGACTAATTGAAATAAAAATTTTCCTATCTAACATATTTCTTTTTTATTGACTTATTTATAGCGTCAACAATCTGATGATGTTAAGAGAAAGAGTCATAGGGCTAAATGCCCTTATCTTATCAGCATTTACAACTCTTTGTGTTGATTTATTTATATTTTTGTTAATTAATTGTTTAGCTGGAATATGTAAGAGTAACCCAGATTGACATGGAAATACCGAAATGATTAAATGTAAGCCACCTTTACTCTTTCAACTGTAAATCCCATTAGTTTCATTAGTTTGCAAACATGATCTACTGCACTTTCCGTGTTTTGCGGTCTATAAATGTACAAAAAAACCCCCAAATATAATCTCTCACTATTTTTCCCTTTAGACTTCGGCATGTAAAAATCATAAAGCGTGAAATATTTAGCCTGGCATTGCCACGCCCCCGAAGGGCAGGCTTTAGGCAACTGAATTGTTGCATTTCATATTAGTTTTCAAATAGCAGCCAGTCGCATTGTGGTGGGCATATAGGACTTAAAATTCCACCATAAATCTCTACCTATGCAAATGCACCCGCATGTATCTACATATATTTCATGCAAAGCGATTTCATCAAAACCATTTCTATTTTATTAAAGTTCTAATTTGCGGTCATTGAGGTGGCAAAGCTTTATCGAAATCGGCTTACGTTCATGCTGTTAATATGGAATTGATAAATAAAATAATTGAAGCATAAAACAAGTATTTTTAATGAACTTTTCCAATTTTGACTTTTAGTGGTGCAAAGAAATTTATTTCACATTTTTATATATTTCATATTTGTTTTATATAATCAAAAATGTTAAAGAAAAAAGGTTTCCGGATAAAATATCTTTTCTTTTTTCGTAAATCTTCTCTTAAGGCTCTCCACATTTTATTTTATACTTAAGAATTCCAGAATCTTAAGCTACCAGAGGGCAAATTAAAATAATGGGTGTGCTCTAGGAAGGTTTTATATTTAAGGAAAAAACAGCATATAACACGTGTTACTTTTAATTAAAACTCTTGTTGGGGTCTCTTAACCCTAACCGACTTTACTTTGAGTTTTGTTTTGACAATTTGTGTAATCGTCATACGAGTATATAAAAGTTTAGTTTCATTTCTGGGGTCATTAAAAAGCATTTGAAAAGCTTTTGCAATGCTGCAAAGTCATGAGGTTAAATGTGTGCTAAGTGTTAATAACTTTGTGTTTTTGGGTCTCCTCTTAAAACCACAAAATGTTAATGCTTTGACAATTGTTGTTAAAGAAATGTCAAAAGTTTAAATAAGTTGTTACATGCCATAACCAATTTCTCAGCTTTGGAAATATTTTAACTACGGCTGTATATTATTCTTTACCACATTTAAAGCCAACATTAAATCATAACTGACTTTAAATGTTGTTTTTCTGAAGTTTTACAATCAACCAAATTTATCTAGACATTTTATTATTTAGACGATCATAAAGTTTCTCCAACTCTTTGCTGAGCAAATCATCGGGCAAATCTATATTAAAACCAAACCCTTTCACAGTTCATTCAACTATGTACGAGCCCTTAACTTTCCTACGAGTCCTAAGCCGACACAATGCACAAAATCCAAAAAGCCAGAAATTCCCCGTCGTTGCCTCTCCAAATCAGATTTCATGCTAACAACTTCCGGCTTGCCACCAGACAAAAAAAAAGGCTGTAAAACAAAAACATAAAAAGCCAACAAGAAAAATGGCAAACTTTTCCGGAAAGGGCACTGGGCAGTTGGTTGTGATGGGGGTGTGGGGTAGAAACTTCTGTTGCAGTTATAAAATAGACTTTGGCTATGAATTTCACTCGGCCAGCATATAAAATTTAACGCGCCAGCCACAAGTCTCTCTTTAAAATGTAGCTGTTGTTGCCGTTTTAATTGTGAAACTTTTGTCATGCAACTTGCATATCTGCACAGCAGGATAGCTTCCAAAAAAAAAATATATATATATAAGATATATATATAAAATATATATAGTGGCAAACTAGCAGCGAGCCCGGATGAAAGGACGAGACGGATGGCCAATGGCCAATGGTCGACGACAAGTGCAACTTGTTCGGCACTTTCCCCGGCTTTTTGTTTTATTTATTTATGCCTCGTTGGTCCTCCATTCAGGGTCCTTCATCAAGTCCAATCCTCCCTTTCTCCCTTTTCCCCTTTATTTATAAATAATCTACCGCATTTTGTTCCTCCGAACAGTACTCCCTTTTCTTTCTTTGCAATCCCCTTCTGGCCGGGAGAGCTTATCAAACAATCATTAGCTGGCCAAATGCGGAGGAAAACTTTCTTGATTTTGTTAGTAATTACACTCCGCAGTTGGGGAATGTAAAGAAATGGCACAGAACCTTGTGTCATCAGACTAAAGTTTATCAATTTAAAAGCACAACTAGTTTAGTTTTTTGTCAAGATCTTTTATTCAAAGTTCAACAAAGCAAATCCGATAAGCATTTATTTCCGTCCTTCTTACTAAGTTTTCCTTCTTATAAGCAAATTTGTTTTCATAATTTGAAATAGATTTAAAATATACCATTACTGACTTTATTTCCTGCCAATTTAATATATTATCATTCATTAATAATTATCATTCATTAATAATCTTTACCTTGAATTCCCTCCTCATCAATTCTTTGTCATACATTTTTAATTTACAGCTCTATTTGTAAGTGCCGCACATTTATTTTTACTATCTGATTTTTCGGTAGCCTTCACACCCAGATATTAGATTATTTTATCTCAGCCTGGCAAATTGCATTTATATTTTTGTTTTGGGTCAATTTTCATTAGGCAGCAATTATAAATCGGTTGCCTTTGTTTTTGTTGACAATTAAAAATTGATCGTCATAAATTTGTGAATTCAAAATTTGGCCATTTTGTGGACTTTTAATTGGTCAATAAACTGTGTGAATCTGTTTAAACCTATCACGGCCAAACACACATTTATTTGTTTTATCTGTATTATTTTACAAATTTTTATTGTATTGTTTTTGCGGTGCCGCAATCGACACTGTGAAATAGCGATTTAATTAGCAAATAATTATGCGTGCAGTTACGCGTAATTTGTAGCAAACAAAGCCATTTCCTATTTGCATTATTTACCAATAAGAGCAATCGAATCAACGACAATTTTTTTCTTTTTGGGGTTCTTATTTTAATTTCTTAATTGTCCCTAGTATCTATACAACTAGTGCCTACTTATTTTATTAAAATCTATAATCCATATCCCTGTATTACCTTATTATTTTCCAGTCAACCAAATGCTTTCCATTATGTACACCGAATTAAATTTCTTTTCAATTACACGACACTTTTCGGGCCAAAACACACGAAGGGGCAACAGGCTCATCTCTCAGACAATTTAACTCGTAAAACCCTCGGGGCGAACAAAGAAAATGCGAAACGAGAACTTTTGGCTAAATCCTTACGAACATTAATAATCATTAGTATACACTGTATACCATGCCTTCATAATATGTATGTGGAAAAATTTTTATGTTATTCGCCTTGATGTTTTCAGTTGTAGTCCTTGGGTTTTTCGGTTGTGGGCCATTTTACAATTTGTCAAATTCACTCAACTGTATGACTAGAAATATGAAACAGAAGCCCAAAAAAGGCGTATAAGGAATGGTGAGTGGTGCACTGAGAATTGGATATCCAGGCTCAAGGGCTAAATCCACTAGGGAAGAAAGGAAAAACGGGTTCAACATGAAATTGCACATTTTTCACATAATTTTCGTGATTTTTTATTTTACTTTTTTTCTGTTACACTAAACGGAAGAATTTGGGTCGTTTCTTCTGTTTGGCGTGAAATATGCGTTCTGTGGTTGGGTCCCCAAAACATCGTTAATTTGATTTGGTTTTTCCTGTTGTTTAACCCATATCAAAGGTTTTTTTTGCGTCAGCTGTTTTTCATTTCAAAGATTACATTACTCATTTACGATTTATGATTTTCTTTGTTTTGCTATGACTTCCATTCCTATTGTCACAAGTGTACTTGGGATATAAATAAATATACGTCACCCTTCTAAACTAATGAATTTATTTTTAAAATATATTTAAAAATGTATCTACTTATTTAATAAATTTATTTAGCTAGCTAACTTTATTAATTTTGATGATTTTCAAATATAAGTTTTGAAATTCCACGAGCACATTAAATGCATCGTCCACTTTCAGCTTGGTAATGCATTTTGCCATAGGCAAACTTTGGGGAAACTTTATTTTCGGTCTGTTAATGGCACTGGAGTACCTGCATTGCGCTCGCCACTCAGCAACTGGATCAACTTGGTTCTGCTTTGGTTAATTAATACCAGTCGGGGGGGGCAAAACTATGCAATTGAAACGATGCAAACTTTTCGATTGCACTCAACTCGGCTGAAAGGCACTCTCAAGTATCCAAGAGATACATCTCGGCGGCCTTTGATGCTGTTGCAAAAGGGCTAACCAAGCGTAACGCACAGAAAGGGCGGTGGGAGAAATCAAGTTCCCAATTGACACACCACTTCTTCCCATAACGGTTCCATAATAATTAGAATAATTACCAAACACAAAGCAGAAGACAAACAAAACTCCTACGGCAAGAAAACAAATCAAACAAGGGGGACCTACCCCAAAATAAAAAAAGCAAATAAGGGAGTGGGCGTCAAGAGAGTGCGAGTTAAGTAAATAATTGCACAAAAGAAATTACCGCATTCCAGTACGAGTTCCCCCAAATCGAGAATCTCACTCAATGCAACAATTTAATAAAAACCATAAAAGATAAAGAGAAGGAAAAATTCGTAGTACCAGAACTTGACAATTAGCTGCATCTGTATATTTTGGGTACACAGAGGGAAAAACAAATTGGAAATCAAAATAACAAATAACAAATGTATTTAAACAAAAGATCTATAGTCATAAAGTTTCACCTTTCGGGTTCTAAAATTTCTTAAATAATATATTTTTCAACATATGAGCAACTGAAATGCCATATAAAAAAACAATCTTCACATTTTTAGAAGAAGAACAATTTGTAGTATTTATAAATCTATTTTTAAACCTTGCAAACCTAACTCAATGTCAGAAAACATTTTAAAACACCTTAAATACAGACGAATACTTTAACAAAATTCATTTTTGTTATATGTTTAGTCATTTTATCAGTACTTTTTCGATTAAATTCTGCATTCTAGAACCTTTTTTGGTTCAGTGTAGCTGATATGTGAGACGGCGAGATGAGGTGGGCCTTTGCTGCCGTTTATGGTGCAAATGACAAGTCTATGTACAAACTGTCGGCATGTAATCAACATTAATGTTGGCCTGGCTGCGAGCAGTTGCCAGGCGAATGAATGAATCACTTTGTCCACGACTCGAACACACTACACGCAGAGCGAAAGAGATGGCCTGCAAGCGAGAGAGAGGCGGGGTAAACATCTGCCGCTGCCGTCGCCGCCACAACAGCAACATCAACATCAGCGGCAGCAGCAACATGATCCGATGCTCATCACTAGCAACAATATTACAAACATGCCTGATACCATCCACAGTGGGACAAAATATCATAAGATCAATAAATTGCACTTTAATACACAATTCTCTATATAGGTATATAAAACTACCCAGAGAAGATTCTGAGTTGAAAATGTTTTTATTTTGCTCGAATCAAGTTGAATTGGCGGTATTTATGTACATTGTATATCTCAACAAATAAACTATTAGTTCAGTCCGTAGTGTATACTTTAAAGTTGTTAAATAAACAAAATTTAACTTTTCTCTTCTCACCACTTCGTTCTAATATTGAGAACACTGATACCAAAATGTACTTACACGGTTTTTAAGAACGAATGTTCTCAATTCAAGAACAATGTTCTTGGATATTTCTCTCTGGAACCCACTTAAGTTAAGATCTCTAAGTCTATGCAAATCCTTAACTACTAAATGTTTTTATCTGCATTTTTTTCTTAAAAATTCTAATGATAGTAAATGAACTTGTAGTGAATATATTTTATGTAGCTCATCATAATAATAATAAAAAATTGGTCCAACAAGGGATTTGCCTTTCAGAAAATATTTTTAATTCAAAACATGCATACATACATTCATTTCATTATACTTCCTTTTTATTACCTAACATGCTTATAAGAACCAGTTAATATAGTTAATCAATCATGTTTTGGGATATTTTAATCTCTGTGGCTAATTGAAATGATTAATGCCATGATGTAAGCCACTGTTGGTGGGCCTGCAACCACAGTACTCAGTACTCAGCCGCTGGTGGTGCAGCTGATGCTGATGCTTATGCAGTTGCAATTGCAGTTGCAGTTACTCCGTGCTCCGGATCCACTTCGCCTAGGGCTCCGGCTCCGCACCCACTGACGCCAGCAGGCACTTGTCTGGCTGACATTAATAAATCGCTTTTATAGCATCCAGGCTCAGGGGCTGTCTGCGGAAAAACCAAAACTGCAGCTGAACCGTCGCGCCGGGTACTGCAATTATCCCACTATCTTTCTCTTTTCACTTTCACCATTCGGAATCTCTTTCCAGCTTCTACATATAGGTTTTGTGCCGTGTTGTGTGTGTTGTAGTTTCCTCCTTTTTGTTTGTTCTAAGCGTGGGGCTACGCTTTATTAATTCCACATCAATGCCGGCGCTTGGGTCCACAGTTCAATGGGTTCCAAAGGGGTTCCTCTATCCCTCTCTATCACTTTTCCTATGGCCATCTCTTTCTGTTCTCCCGCCCCTTCACATGGCTGCTACAATATTTGTTTTTAACCCTTTTTGTGTTTTTGGTTGGATGACCCAAAAAGAAAACAAAAACAAATGCCTTTACAGACCAAAAGATGCAGTCTAACTGCTGCTTTGTTTACAGTGTGCAAGCACACACATGCACACACTGCGTTTTATCGAACGTAACATCGATTAAATACAGTGGTGGACCATAAAAACGATGCCAGTCAGTTGGTATTGAATGTCTGACCATGAATTTGGGATTATGTGATTTCTTTTTTGGTACTCAAAACACGCTTTCTTTTTTGTGCTTTACTTTTTGGTTGCTTAGTTTGTTATAATTGGTATAGATTAGGCACTTTAGATGCAAAAATATATTATAATTAATTTGATTAATTAATTACGTGGTATTCAAATTAAATCCATCATACTTTTATCTGATTTCCGCTTCTACTCTGCTCCGTGACGCATGATTAATTTTCCAATCACGAGTGTAGCTGCCGGCATGAAGCTACTTGAAATTTCTATTTATATGAAATATTATATGCAAATTGCATGCAGCAAGTCAGATATCTGTATAATGCCACGAGTGCTTAGCACTCTCCTTCGATACTGGAAAACGAACAGAACAAACAAAACAGACGCTCCTTGGGGAACCACTCTGGGTTTTCATTAATCTCCAAGGCGGCGTCGCATTGTGGAATATATTAAATTGGGAGCACACACATTAACATTTAAATTTGTTTTCAATTTTGTCAACCAAGAAATGGGTGTGCTGTGTGAGTTGGCCTGATGTATAATAGATTGTCCGACGCTTTGGACTTGAACTACATATTTTTAGCACCTCCAGAGACCAGAGCAACCAAAACTTATCTTTTGTGTGTTTGTTATGGAAATTAGTAAAGCAGTTTGAGATAGCCACCGTTTGGCCTTTGGAATTACTTCATTCTTGGAACTTTCAAAATGCATAAGTCCGAGACCTTCGTAATCGGTTGGGGTGAAGTGTGTTTTGTCTGCTGCCTAAAACGGTGTCATAAATATGTTCTTTATATATTTTGGTAAAAGAGTTGCGTGGGAAGGACAAAGTATACTGCTGAGAATCAAAATTTAATTTTGAAACATTCTCGAGGCAAGCTGGTAGTTTTTTGAAAAATTTTTTTTTTTATAAAAAATTTTTTTATTTTGTGATCTAATATAATTTAACAAATACATTTATAAGTTCCCTTTTGAAGTACAACCAATCAGCATATATTTAATGAACGTTCATTTTATCTATGCATTTATTCCGTAAAACTCCCTACGATGACACATCTGTTGCATCATTTAATATGCAAACGAGAACACATTCCACAATTGTTTCTAACAGCTGGACTCTAAAACTACTGGCTCTGCCAAACTCAGCTGATTCACCGCATTCTCGATGGACTCTTTTCACACGTTCGCAATCGGAAATTTGAATACTCCATTTCGAGTGGGTTAATGAAACGGAATCGAGTGAAGCGCAATTTACATACATTCCGGATTGCAGTTTAAATACCCTTAAAGAGCAAATTTTAACTTTCCAAAAACTTTTACTACAATTACTACAACTATTATGACCTTATGACACTTGGTTGTTTTCTGAAATATTTTATTTTATTATAGAAATTCGCGGTAGCCAAAATATGATTATTATAAATATAAATTCATACAATGTTGTTAAGCTGTGGGGCCTTACTTGTCAAGTTTTCCTTAACCTTTAAAATAAATCCAGTCAATCATAAATCAAGCAAGTGTCATAAGGCCTTAAGCTATATCAATCGATAAATTCAAAAGTCAATAGTTAGTGATGACGGGCCGTTAGGTGCTCTTTCTCCAAAGTAAATCTAATTTGGATTAAACTTGAATTATTGAATTATTTTTAATTGTACCTTAGTTAATGTACCCTTTGAAAGGGTATACAGAAGATTGGCTGCAATTTCATAATGGACAAGTGTGGCGCTTTCGATTGTGTGTCAAGTTCACAAACAGACGATTGGCTGGCTATCAAAAGTCAAATACGAAATACACAAAGTGTAAGCATATTTCCCAACCAGCACACTCGCATACACAGCAAAAGTTATTTATTCAACTCACAATCACATACATATATCGAAACGGGTGAAATATTTTTTGTACACTTTTGTTTGCATATTCAAGCACTGTCTTTTGTTGCCGTCTTGTCAGTTGAATTTATCTCCAGCATACAATTTTATTATTTATTTGCTTAAATGGCAGAGAGATTTTAAGTGTTGTTCGACTTACGCAGGGGAAAGAGGGAATGTCGGAAATCAAATGGCAAAAATAAAACACTCGTACCTGCAAATAAATAGAATGAATGGTAAGGTAAGTAAATAATTTTTAATTGCTCTGCAAATGTTTGCTCAAAAAGCGGTTTTCCTAATTTAATTGCAAATAATTGAAAGTCAACTAGCATTGTTTGTCTAGACTTGTTTGACTTGAATTAATTATGAGAAAAGAGAAGGTCAACATATATGATAATCAAAGAGGAATTAGGACCTTGAAGGAAACAATAGGTGGTATTATCCCTTTTTGAATCCATTAAACCATTGGTAGTGCAAATTTTTTTAAACATCTCCTCTTTTGCTTGTTTATATAAGTTATAGGAACCTAAAAACTATAAATGTTAGTCATAGAACTCGTTCCTTATAATAGTGTTAAGGGGTACAGAGTATAGTCCTAAAGCAAAAGTGTTGCAACCCTACAGAAGGTGTTCATAAGTCGAAGTTTTAACCTGCCTAAATTCTATTCCCTTTCTGATTGTAGTTCTCCTGCACACTCTCTGCTCTTGTTTCCATCGAAAGTAATGCTAAGCTAATCCCGAAAACCAATCAACTACCCTGAAATTGGCCAAATTTAGAGGCCATGACAGGAAGAGCGTCAAACGGTGGCAACTAATCAAGAGCAGAGCAGAACGCGTCGGCGATTCCAATTGCAGTTGCATTAACTGCAAACTGCAATTCCCAATTCGAATCGGATGGCCGATTGAGAGGTGTTTCCGAACGGTAAAATCAATTAAATTGGGGCCAGCAACAAAAACCATGAAATGCGGGGCAATGAGCTTAAGTGCGAGTGCAGCTGGGAAATTAGAACGCGTGGCGAGCAGAGAGCATGTCACATGCAATTGCATTTGGCGACAGCAGAAGCAGCAGCAGCAGCAACAGCATTTGCAGCAGCAACATCGACAGCAGCAACACGTGCCAGCAACAGCAATTGCAATTGCAATTGCAATGGCGATATGGCAGTAACAATTCCTATAAAGATGGTCTGGCACAGTTAGCGACAACATCATAAAAAGTTGCAGCCACATTGGAAACGGCAATTAGCGGCACATGTTGCTAATGTTGCCAATACTGTTGCTGTTGCTGGGCGACACATCCCACTTATACACCAAAAAAAAATCAATGTATAATGTATTTCCTATTATTTCTTATAAAACTAAAGTTTTTTAAGGTAGTTAAGATTTAAATTTAACATTTTTTTAAAACTTTTTTGTTAACTTGATAATGAGGAATGGTATTTCTTGGATTTCCTCCTATCCCTCCTAAAATAAATCTAGGTATTCTCGTTTTTCTTTTTAACAAATTTGTGTTAAAGTTAAATATATATTAATTTTTGTTGTGTATATGGGACCAAGCAAATGAAAAACATATTATTGCTACTAGCAAGGCCAGGGGAAAATGCACAGATGCTGCGGCAAACGACCCACAACAATAACACTAATAGCAACAACTTCTGACGCCCAGCAGCAACATCTCTAATCGTGTTTGAAACCACTTGAAAATAAGCCCCAAGGACCGTCTTAGGCTGTCAACATTTAATTCTTAATGGCGCTTAAAATGTGTTTTCATGGTCTAATAAAGTTTGAACATAAATGTTTTCATAGCCCGGGCTAATCCTTTTCTGGCTCACGAGGCTGTCAAAGTTTCTTCGAAATCAATTAATTAAGAAGTTCTCTGGGGGATTTGCAGCACTTAAAAACAAAATGCGATAAAGATAATGAATATGGGGCGACCTGGGCAAAGCTACACAATTTTGCCAAAGACAAAAGCCAAACATGGGCATCTAATTAAGGCAACACCTCTAACAACCTTGCCCCCATTTCCACACACTACACACACCTGACGATGGAAATGCGGGCCCAGATAAATGAAAAGTCGGGACAAAAAGGTGCAAAAGCCAGTTTAGTCGAGTTTGGACCAAGCCGCGTTACGCTCTACTAATTTCTAGTTTAATTATTTGCCATTTTCACAAAGTAACTGCGACTACAGGCGACAGCTAAACTAAACCATGTGTACGGGTGTGCAATTCAAGTGCAGCGGGAAACTGTGGGCCGGGAAATTGTGTGCCGGGAATTACGAACATGAGATATTCTCGGGTACAATTCCACTCTCTCTCTCATCACTCACAAATTGCATGAAATTAGTAATTACGCGCTAAAATAATGATTACCTGCCATGCAGTACTAGCAACAACACACAACGATGCTTAAAATAGCATTTAATTGAGCTTTCGACAAAGGGGGGAAGGTGGGTGGTAAGTGGGCATGTGGAGGTGGTCACACAGGTAAATTTTTATAATATCGTATAATGTTGCTGGAAAATTGTGTTAAAAAGTTTGGCAGACAAAATAAAAGTTTTTAATAGACCGTTCGTTTTTAGCATAACATGAATTTGTTTAGGTAAAAAATAATATAAAATAAATTACTAAAGTTCTAATGTTTAGCAGTTTCCTCATCTTACGTGTTCTTCTAAATAGTTTTTGGGATCATATGTAACAAAAATTAGTCTCTCATCAAATACCATTATTTATTAAAACAATTTCACACATAAATCCATTATAGCTGAGGGACCATGAAAGCACAATAAAATTCCATTAGCAAAACATTTTAGACACCAGAAAAAAAGTAGTATCTAAAAAGTTATTTAGTATTTCACATAGTATAAAATTTAGCAATATCTTGAATTCAAAAAGTAACTTTAGATTTATTTTGGATCCTTTGTGTAAGCTTTATATATTTCTAGAATGAATTAACCTCAAATAATAATATTTTTCTAGTGTGGCATATACCAAATTGCGTGCGACCACAAACAATACGGGAATTAATCACACCTGGGACACTAAAATGTCATCCGTGTCAACAATGCGGTGCGGATCTGACAGTCTGGCCCTGCCTGGATTTCTAGTGCGTGTTTGCGAGTGTTTTTGGAACGGCCACGGAGAATTGCAGAATGGAGGTGTGCGGAGACCTGGTTCCCTGGCCCTAGACGCTTAATATTGTTTTCAACAGCCGCTTATTAGATTTTCCATCACATTTTCCCCCCACGGCAGTGCCATAACATTTCCACAACGCGCGCAGGTTGACAGAGTGCGTTGTCTGAGTTTTCTGCGTTGTTCGGTGTCGTCGGTAAATCGCAATGTTTATTGTCAACAGCCAAAGGTGCCTCAAGTGGCACTTTCCTCCACAGGCTAAGGAATAGGACAGTTAGTTGGGGACACCAAAAACAGGGGTAGGAGTGTCTGCCACGTTGTTTGGGCCTACGGGCATGGCAAGCCCTTCAAAATTGTACGTGTTCAGAAGCGCCAGGCGCCATCTTCGAGTTGCCAGCCAAAGGCAATGGAGTGTACAGTGAACGATCGACAAAGTGAAACGAAAAAAAAAAAAAAATTATATGATAATTTCATCAATATAAATAAAGAAAATATGGTTGTCAGAGCAAGGGTTTCAGTATGTTAAACAAATTTTGGTGACCTATATCTTCTAATCAAAAACAAGTTAATATAATAGCTTAAACTCGGTGTCATGGTTGGTGATAATATTTATATACCTTATTTCTATGCTCTCTTAATACCAAAGCTTGGGGATCTAATTAAAATCCTTAAATGTGAAATGTTTTTGTTGTATATCCAAGTTGGGTGGCCTATTCTACTGTTATATTATTTTAATAAATATTCTTTCTATTTTCTCTTTCTATTGCTCACTGTACTTCCGCAGATCCTTCGAGGAGTATACTTCATTTTATTTTCAAGACTTCTCAACAGTTGACGTCTGGGGGCTTCTTTTATACTTTACACTTGTCTGGACATTTGATTAATGATCCTTACGTGGCTAGCTTCGTGTGTTGTTGCCACTTGAGGTTTTCCCTGGCCATTATGAATGTATTCATTGTCATTCCTAGAGTTTTCATACCCTCTAGAATGCCCTTCCTCCTTCAGCTTTTCCACTCTAATTAAGTTGGCCCCTGGTATGCATTTAATCCTGGCTATTTTCACCTTGAAGGGGTTGGTTGTTCATACAGGAGCCATGTCTCGAGTGATTTCTGAGTGTTTTCCTGTCACGCCAACTTTTATGTTATTTTATGTGTCTGGCCCTCCCACTCTCCGCATTTTTTTGCTGTTTACTCTTAGTCATTGTTTTGCAGCTAAATGAATTTCCTTCCATTTTCTTTTTTCTGTTTGCTTTTTGCAATCAATTGTTATCTTATCACCCGATGGACGTAAACAGACGCATACACATGTACACAATTTTTGCTAATTATTTAACACAATTTGTATGATTGCCAGGTAATTAGCTTATTGTGTTCCATCAATATGGGATTGTAAGTTTAATTGATCGGTCCATTAGCGAATATGCGGAATTTCGCTTTAATGAGTTTTTCGAATCAATCATAAGTATTTTGTGAAATGAGTTTGTAGGGAAAGGGAAAGGAAACCAAAAGGAAAGAGGAAATGGCCACTTAACAATGATTACATACTTTTCATTACATTTAATTAAGGGGGATAATATATTGATTGCATGTGCAGAATGAGGTGATATTTAAAAAGAGATTCGGGCAACTTTATAAAAAAAAAGGAAACTTCTTATTATTATTTAATTAACACTTTTATGAAACTCTTTTTTTTTATAAATCCCTAGTAACTTCCAAAGAAACAATTTCGTTTGTAACCTATTTTGGCGCCGCTCAAATCCCTTTTAAAATATCTAAGACCTCTTTTCGTATAACAACAAGCTGACATATCAATATTAAATAACAACAAAATTAAATCCAAAACAAATACAAATGTGGCGCCGTGATAACAAAAATTATAAAAAACAGTAAGCAGGTGCGCGCAAATAAAGTTAAATAAATACATAAATGGTCGAGGAAAAGACTTGAATGAAATTTATTCAACATTTTGATGAAAAGAAATCAATTTATGGCAAATTTTTATTGGTCAAATGCGTTCACGGAATTAATGTCAAGGTTTACGAGTCACTCGCACAGAGAGCCTACTCGCTCCACTCGGCTTATCTGCCCCAACTATTTGTACATTTTGTATTTGCCTTTTGATAAGCGATGGCATTTAATTGCGTTTTGGGGCCAACCGCCGGTTTGGCGACCAAAACAAATGCATTATTATTAATGATAGAGGAAAATGAATTTTAGATAAGTTCGGGTTGTCTGTTTTCGGTTGTTTACCTATTTTCCTGTTTGCACTTTGTGGCATCTACATGACGTCGCTGAGAGAATTTCGTAATAAATCATAAATAAATAAATGAACAAGCTAAGTGGAGGAGGACTGGACGACTGGACTGCAATTGCACCTGATCTGCTCACTGAAGCATTCAGTTGGAAGAAAGTACATTTTCGTTGAAAGCCCTAAAAAGTCACTTTTCCCACAATCAAAAGAAAGTTCGCAACGGAAATTGTGGGGTGGCAAGCTAAAATTATGTTTAATCTTGTTAAAAGGCCAAAATGTGACCAAAATATTGCATTAGGAAATAAAACGCACGCAGGTGTGGCCATAAAGGGAATTATGAGGGAATTCACTTAACTTTCTGGGTTTACTTGAATGAAAATATATTTTTCTTTAAATTTGTTATGACTCGAAATAAATACAAGAAATATAAAAAAGTTAATAAAAATAAGAGCTTCTTTGGGAACTTTTTTTTAAAACAAACTTGTATTTAAGTACTTTAAGTCCGAAATGTATTCTTAAATTTCAATAAAATTTAAGGCACTTGATTACCAAATAGCTTAATTCCAGCTCGCTACTTTGTATCCGGTGCTTGAAAATGCCAAAGTTCCTGGAAAATAACTTTGATCTTGTCGAGCATATCAGAGAGCTGTCACTTTATATGGCTATTTTGGCTATAATAGCCTGCCATTAGACGATTTTCATGCCAAAACCCGATAACGAATACCAGAGTTCTCGTGAAAACTTAAGCCGGAAAAGCGAAAGGGAGCCCCGGGAAGTAAACGGGGGAAATGCCGCTCATTAAGCACGTCAAAAGGCAATTTGTTGTCACATTTTGACGAGCAAAAAGAGGAAATCAAAACAAACCAGAGAAAATGAAACCGAAGCAAAATCACAGCCAGTGGAGGACACGCAATTTCAAAGATTAAACGCACCACATTACGATGAGTGGGGAGAAAAAAAGCCTCCAAAAAACTCAGATATTTTTTCTTAAATTTTTTCGGGTATTATCCTTTCTTTTTCTCTGATTTTTTTTTTTTACATCTGCTGACCAGTTCATCTTTCTCGAGTAACACAAAAATAACATGAGCCCAAGTATCTTTTTTTCCCTTTTTCTGTTGTTGTCAATGCCCAAAGAAAAACTTTCAACATAATAATAAAAATTTCATGCCTGTAAGGCCCTCGAATCTCTCTCCATTTGCCACTTTTCTTCACATTCTCCCTTCATATCTCCCTTTTTTTTTCTCCCCCTATATGTCGAACCTCTTAACGTTTCCAGACGCCTTGTTAGGGGTTACCAGGATGGGTGGGTGAAAAAGTTAGGGGCGGAATACAATATTAAAGCTGCTTAAAATCATGATTACATTACATACTTGCCTGCCAATATATGTATTTGTACATCTATATAGATATTTGAATATAAAACGTACTGCGACCATAACAATGGCGACAAGCAACAACAAAATCTTTAACTATGTGCCATATGATGTGCAAAATGTTAAGGGGAAAAATAATGCCAAAAACAAAATGAAGTAGGAATGAGCAGTGAATAAAATTTAATTGGAGATTCGAGTATATGGTGTCTCTTAAGTATTATGTTTCGGTGGATGGTACTTTTTACAAAAATGTCAAAACTCAAATTTAAAAAAAAATTTAGGAAGCCGAAGGTTTTTCATTGTTATGAAATATAACATTTTTTTTTACTATGATCTGTTTTTTGTTTATCTAATAAAAATTTTCCTTTAGCTAAAATAATCTTTACAAATATATTAGTTCGCATTGATATAAATTTTTAAATAAATGTAGATCTATATTCGTTTTAAAGGGTACCAAAAACGTTTACAGCTATGTCGGCAATGAGAGTTGTTTTGACTTGGTCATGGCTGCTGACAGTTTGCTGCTCCTTTTCTTCAGCTGTTGTTATCATATGGCCAAATAAATGAGTTTTTGGCCACAACGGCAAGAGCCCAAAAGAGTCCGCTAAAAGTCTGCCAGCCGCCAAAGAAGAAGAGTAAAATCTTGGCCTTTATTGGTTTAATATTCCCCGAAAGTTGGTTGCGCCAGTCGTGCCTTTCTATATGTCATCAAAGATATACTACTTAGGGAATCCATTCATATTTATATTTATGTGTGTGCCCACATATATGTGGGTACATACTTATATACTTGTTAGGCGCTTGTTAGCCAAACTTTTTTTCGGCCCGCTTAAGTTTACTGAAGCTTCGTGGCTGTTATCGCATTTATTATGCCAATTTTGGCAGAGTTCCCTTGCTGTTGTTATATAAGAAAGTTAAATTGCGTAGAAATTCCAGTCGCGTCGGGTATCCATCCCCCTAAAATGTGACCCCCTTCCATAGTTTATTTATTTTATGATGTGCATGTTGTTGATTTTTATTTTATTAGACCTTCTTGTCATCAGTCCCTTTTTTGTGCTTTTGGGTACGGGGTGTGCGGTTTGTTTTTCTAACCAAATTGTGGTCAATGATTTTTTCGGCTGCCGTCCGCCAAATTAGATTACTTGCCTCATTTTATTTGCTAATAATTAGTGGGCAAAAAGTTTTGTGAAAATAAATGACTAATGGAATTTAGCAAAAGCCAATACTTGCACTGATTTATATTGTTCGTGGGTTTAGTTGTATAATTTATAGTCCATCAACAAAAAAACAAACTTAAATATTTTGGTTTTTCTTTAACATTTATATTAAAATTTGTTCTCTTTTGTTGCATTTCTCAGAGTATATTATATATCGACTCCCTGCTTGTTTCCAAAAATTTGTTAATTTTCTTAGCTATCCCTTGGTCCGCTCAAAGGATTTTCCACGTGCCCTTTTTATGGGTTTCTAGACTTGGAAATTAATTCTGGTTTCGTTTTGCCTTGATTTTGTGATTCTTTATGGGGCACCCTAACCGAAAGAAAAGAAAATATGTTTCGGGTTTTCGGGATGTTTTATGTGCGAAATTAATTTAGTCAAGGATTTTCCTCTGGTTTAGTTTAGGGATCGCATAGGAAATGAGTTTCGGCTAAGGGTGTGGAATTTTAATTTGGCTTAGCGCGCCTAACTTGGGTCTTCTACCCCGAGATTTTGTCAAACATTTTGGGCTCTACATTCAGGCACAGTGTGTGTGTGGTTTGGTTTGCTATCCTTTTTTCGCAGCCAAGTCATTACTGCTCCATAATTAGCTCAGCACTACCTGCGATGGAAGCAACTATGCATGTAATTTACCAGGGTAAGCAAATCAGTGGCCCATCTCTTCACCTGCAGATTGTACTTCGAACAAAAGCAATTAAGACAGACTCTCGACTCTCGGCTCGGCTAATCAAACACCGAGGGACAGAGATGTAGGAGTTTGGGACATGAGAAACGATTATTCGAAGTGTGCTTCTTTAGGGGAAAATTCTCTCGCCCCGGGGAACTCCAACCACACCACACCACACCGCACACACTTCCCCATACACTTTTGCAAAATTTTGCAATGGGCACACGCAAAATCCTTAATTACATCCGTTTTCTGTCTGCGCGTGTTTCCGGCGGAGGTCGGGGATTTCACGGCACTTTCGGGGGTTCGAGGATAGAGCATAGTTCTCGCGGAAAAACCACAGGGAAAAACACGTGGCTAAGTGAACCGCACGGCACATACAGCTCGAACATCTCCAGTCACGTTGTGATGTGGGTATGTGCCTCCTTCAACTCCGCTCCACATCAATGGAAAGGCGAACCAGACCGGCACCCTCTTCATCAGGACGAACAATTGCTTTCGGTTGTCAACCAGCTGTCCACAGTTTTTCCTCGCTTTTCCTTTTGCCGCATTTTTCGCACGTATTGTCCGAGTCCAAAGGCAACGGACGTCCCACCCTCTTTATTTGAGTAACTCCCCCGGTTTTTGTCACCTTACCTCCACTAACCTCCGGTCATCTGTTATCGTCCCTTCTGGTTTTTGGTCATATTTCCTAGGGGTGGCTGCTCTGTGGGATTTCCTCTTTTTTCCAAGTACTCCCCACTGACTTCATATGATTAAACTACTTAATTTGCAGCCGCTCTTCGTTATTGCTGAATTAGTCCGACCGACAAGGCTGACGAAATTTCGGTGTCATTTCATAAACTCTTATCAAAAATCGATAGTTAATTGCATTTCAACATAAATTTAATGGGTTTTTCTGGGAAACTGGGTTTGGTGCCCCTAATGAAACATACTGATAACAAGGTTCGTTTAATTAAAATTAGGAGTGTGCGTATGGGGTGCATTTCCGAGAAGAACTCAAAAACATTTTGTGGTTTTCCAATTTTATGTTAGCCAAGTGTTCTTTAGTCATACCAAACTGTCTTTATTTATAAAACTCTATTATTTTCAAAATGTTATTCTTTTTAATATTTTATATGAAGAGGTTTACTTTATAAATTTATCTTCTACTTTATTTGATTTCAGGTTTTTTCATAGGTAATTACAAGTAACAAGATTAAGACCACTTTATTATTCAGTATTACCCAAAGGCTTATTTATTTAACTGTCACATTCGCGTGTAAAGTATAAAATGAATTAAGTTAATTACAAATGTATTGCATTTATAATTAATTACGCAGATTGAAAACCAAAACACATGCGAATTACAAATTAAAGAATTGATACTTTATGGGTCACACATTTGTATAATATTTTAATTGATTAATTGAAAGAACCAAAGTTCTGGTCGTAAAAAAAAAGTCTCTATATTCGTTTTTAAAGCACTGCGCAAAATGCATTTAAGCCAGCAAAAATCATCAGTTCATTAATTAAATTAAGTCAAAGAAAAACTTCCGGTTAGAAAAAAACCAAAACATAACCGGGAAAACAAACAAAGTAAAACCACATAAATTAAGCGGCAAACGCAAACCCAAAATGAACCCGACCCCTTTTTGATATGATTTACAGACAGGCCCGAAGGCCCCAGACTGACCCATTCCTTGGACCCCTTTTCGAAATCCCCAACCCACAAAGGAATTAGTTAGCTGGAGCTTAAGCCTTTCGGCGGTTTGGGGTTAAGGTGGGTCACTTAACGATTTCATTATGGATGAGGGAGGCAGGAAGGGCCAAATTGTTGATGTGATGAAAATGAAACTCTCTTGAAAAGCGTTTAGTCTTATATATATAAACAAAGTTGTATTTCAAAAAATTAGTTTAATATTTGTGTACGGTCAAAAAATAAATTAAAAGTATTAATTTTATAAAATAAAAATTTCTTTTTTTAATTTTTTAGTATTACAATGTTAGGCAACCTGTTTTGAAATGCTAGAACACCCCATGAACGTATCGTGTTGGTCTCTAATTAGGATCTCATTTAAATTTTCGCTCCTAACTTTATTTGGTTTTGCGCACAATATGAAAATTCACAGACAACCACGGACAATGATGTTAATGCCTGTTTTAATCATTAACCTAATGAATACGATTATGAGGATGATTTTGGCCAGGAGCCAAAGGCCCTAACAGGAAATTCCGATTTGTTTTTCTTTGCTTTTGCTTTCCGGCAAATCTTTGCTTTGAATTTATGAGTGCAAGTAGAAGAGGAAAGTCTTTCCGTTGCCCCAAAAATTTGAAATTGGTTTATCCTAAGTATTGACGGCTAATTTTCTTTTTGATGAATATTTTTCAATTTCCTAGGTCTATTTTTTTCTGAGTGAAAATTGGAACGACAATATAATTTAACGAGGTGGAAAATTTTCTAGTGCTAATTGTTGCTGTTGAAAGCAAATAACACTTTTTACAACTCAAGCAACTTAAAAAAAAAAGATAAATCATTAAACATTTTTAAAGCTTTTTATAGAACTTGCTTTGAAAGAACAGCAAACAAATAGCACTTTACTAAAAGTAAGTAAATTTATTTAGACTGGTTAAGTGGATAATTTGAGACATATTTTCATAATCGCGTTCTCTTTTTGCCTCTTTGGGTATATGGACTTTTAAAAAAGCTTCTTATGCAAATTAATGTTTTATTCGAACGATGTTTTTGTTGACAGATGAATAATTTAATCTTTATAATTTGCTTGCTTTATCTGTTAACGCGTATGCCTTAAACTCAGCAACCGTACTTCTGTAGACCTTCTCGGTAGCCGACGAGTAAACAAGGAACTTGTATATTATAGAAATTCCGGTATTTTTGGGGCACTGGGCTGGCTCTGGTTTTTTTTACACCTCGTGGACTGATCACCAGTTGGCACATGTATGCTAATTTCCCACTGGAGTCGGAGTCTGGACCGATCAAGTGAACGTTATCGCCCTACACAGATTGTCGGCTCTCTCATCCTCTCAGTATCATCCGTATCTCAATCTGTACTCCCTGTATTTGTAGTCGTATTTTGTATCTGTATCTCGGCAGCAAACAAAGTTCATCGACTTCGACATCAACGTTCTGACGACACTGGCAGTCGAGTGTGAGATTCGGTTGGTGTTGAATTTTACACTTCATTCTTGTTGCCGGCAAAGAGAATCATTTTAGCATTTTAATGGTTCAAATGTCCCCCTTTTTTTCCAGCTGCCTGTTCTATGTTCCCTGAACTTTGGCAAACAAATCGTTTTACCAAATGCATTCCCAGCACATAATGCGATATGTGAACGGAATCGCGGGATACAAAGGGTGGTGGGCTCCAAAGGGAGTGTGTCCAACAACATCTTAAACCAAGTAGAACAAATATCATTTACAGTTTTTGACCCACTTTTATTTCAGCTCCTTTTTATGAACCGCCAACGGCGATGACGACAACGTCAGCAACGTATGCATTTTGACACCCAGTGGTGATGGGGTATATACTTTTGGGGAAGCTTTTGGAAGATGATGTCTATGCCAGATTGATATTTAAGTATTCTAGATATGCCAGATTGATATTTAAGTATTCTAAATATTTAAACAATTTTAGAATGTTAAGGTAATCGATTGCATATAATAAACATTAAGAAAAGCATTTTTAAGCACAATCATTTCTTTATTTATAAATATTCTACATTTGATTTGGTATCTTCATTTAAAATGTATCTTGTTTTAAAGATAAATTTAGAAAATGTGTAATACTAATGTTTTTTATTATAACAAAACAGTGCAATTTTATTGATACAGCATATACGGTTTCAACACTAAAATAGTTCTTAAAACAATGTATTGTATTCTTACAAAAGATCAAATATATAGCCATTAAATATATTCTAAACATTTTTTTTAATTTATTTTTGTTAATGGTAATGAGGTTGTCGCCAGCTTTGTAAGAGATCTTCCCCACTTTGCTTGCCTATGAATATAATAGTAAAAGTGAATGCGATTTTTTCGCTCCTTGTACACCCGATTTCCCCCCGTTTCCAGCACACTTTATGCATTTATGCTGAGGAGAAAACCAAGTCCTGGTGATGGGGAAACGACGTTGCGACGCGGCTTACAACAGTTTTTTTTTTTTTTGCTGGCTGCTGACGACATTTGGTTGCGGGCTGTCGGCGTGGCTATTAAATTTCAATTATTGTTACATTTTTCACACACCGCACACGCAGAAGCAGCCAAGGAAATGGCAATGGGAAAGCGGCGAACGAGAATGGGAAATGAGAATGGGAATGGGATTGGTGGTCTGAAAATGAAAATGAAACTGAAAATGGAGCAATTTTTATTGATGCCCAACCAGGCGACTTGACAATCGCAATTCATTTAATACACACACACCAAAAAACACTGCTGAAGATTGTGAAAAAAACCTGCAATTATCGACAGGCCAGGTGCAGCAGTTGTTGGGGATTAATTAATCGCCTAAGTGAATCAGATCCGCTGAGCACACACACAACATACAACACACCTGTTCAATTAGGGGCGTGGCAGCCAATCTGTGGACGATTTCTGCACGCATCCATCAGGCTGATTCCGGTTGTCAGGAACTCAGAAGGGAAAGGAAAGGGTTCGCTCATTAACTGATTACTGGATTAGTGCTGGCAGAACTCAAACACTTCAATGGCACTTTAATTGCGAAACTTTGTTGGCCACAAAAAAAGAAGTACAGAGTAGTAGAGAAAACAGAACTAACCGAACCAACGATTACCATTCACTTTGAGCTGACTTCCGGTTTAAATTGGTTTGGTTGGAATTATTTCAAGAAGCAGTCAAACAAAAGAATTGTACTACAAAAAAACTATTGTCTTGTTTTTTAAATATATTTCATTTAGTTGAAACTATTTTTTAAAAATTGTATTATTATTTGTTAAGTCAACTCTAAGCTTAGAAGAATATATCAAACTAATATTTTATATATCTTTTTTAACGAAATCACTTAATGCCTAGACAAGGGTCCAAACCACACAAATTTCCTAATGAATAAAAATATTTATTTAATTTTTTTTTTTCTGCTTAGCTTAGATCGTAACCTTTGTACGATTTAGACTGCAGTTGGTTTTCCAATACTTTTTTTGCAGTTTGATCAAGCGTAAAAAGGTGAAGTCAGCCAAAGGCGGAGAACGAAAAGCAGTTAGCCTATAAAACGTAGACTGCTATCTGAACATTTGCAGATATATAACCCGATATGTGAGTGCACACGGCAGAGTCATAAAAGAAAAACTGGCGAAGAAGCCGGGCTAAACTTGCTGACATTTAGTTTGGCCCAGTTGACGCTGCAAGTTGTAGTTGCATTGGCAGTGGCAGTTGCACTTGCAATGGCAGTTTGGCGTTCTTCTTTCTCTATATACCAATATATTTATGTAATTTATACCAGCGGCCATAGCTCCTTCTTCATCCGAGTCTTGTTTTATGACTGCAAGTCAAGGAATTTAGCTCCAGCTTTGTGCTCCATGTGGATAAATGTACCATGCATGTGCGCCATATCAGTTGAGCGCTTAAACACAACTATTTTACTGCGATTAAAATCATAAAACCATTGAATAATATAGGCACAGTGAATACCTGATATTACAACACATTTTCATCCTCAAGCACATTATAAGGCAGTTTTTTATAAGATTAAATCACCCTTTTCCTGATAAGTTTTAAAAATGTACTACTTAAATCCCCCAACTAATTTGCAGCACTAAAAACCCTTGACTTAGAAAGTCTTAAGAATAAAATATTTACCGGAAGGCGCTGCAATTCTGATGCAATTAATCTCTCAATGCAAATGACGGGCTTACCTGCAAAGAAATAGAGGAGAAAAGTGCATTAAAAAGCGAGTCGCTTAAAAGAGTTTAGAAATGAGGCTGCTGAAATGAAAACAAATGCAAAAGCCGCAGAAAAGCACCGACTGGTTGGCTAATTATGTATCCAAGAAATGCAAGAAAAACTTTTCTTGGAAAAGAAAGCAAACTTGCACACACACACACACAAATTCCTCTAATTAGGTTGAAAAAGGGGACTTAAGGATTATACGATCTCAACCGAGAGTCAACTTTTTCTTGCGGCTTTTTGCTTATCGTGAAACATGTAATTTAACTAAATATGGATGCATGAATAAATTCAATGGCAACAAAAACCCAGATAATGTCGACGAGGCCGACCAAAGTTTTGCTAAGCCAAAGGGGGAATACCCTATAAGAGATACTGTTTACTGTTTAAGAATTTACAATGTTGGAAGAAAAGGTGATTAAGGGTTCCAAGCTAGTGTAATCAATTCTTACTAATAATAATAAAAAGTATTATATTTTGATAAAAGAACCCCATAAGACATTGGAATTACAAATATAATACGGATTCAAAATGTATATGTCATCTTCTTAGTGTTTTTATAGATTGCCACAGAAATCTATTGCGTAAAAGCACCATTTAAATTGTTAGAAACATCAATTTCAATATTATTTCCAATTAAGATCCAACCAAAGAAAATATCTACCATGATCTACATACATGCTTTTAGCTAGGGTATATGGTACCAACGCACAGGAATCGAGGACAAACCCAAAGATTTTCATACGGGAAACGACTGCAAGCGGGGTTTCTTTTCGATTTGGAGAGAAAGGCCAAAGACTTGGCCAAACAAAGGCATATTTAAATGTTATTCTGGCCAAACATTTGGAGAGGAACGCTGCCAGAGTCTGTGTTGCATTGGGGCACTTGCAACAGCAACGGCAGCAGCAACAACCTCGAATAACTCGCAACTGGCAACTCCTTTTGGGCTGTTAATTTGCCAAACAATTGGCAGATAGCCAGGCCAACGGGGAGACCAAAAGTCGACCCCTCGAGAGCAAGGGAAGCTAACAAGAAAATAACCCATGCTAGACGGGATGACGACGATGTTGCATTGCGAGCTCAAGATCTTGTTGCAGTTGCATATTTTGGCGTTGCACGTTTTGCTTGTTGCTGCTGCTGCTGCTGCTGTTGATGTTGCTGCTGTTGCTGTGCTGATGCTGCTTCGCAACCCGCACAGTAAATATGCCAAAAGCCAGAGCCCGCGAGGCGAAGAAGTTAAAGCGGCCCCAGACACAATCATCCATAGCCAAGGCTCATCCAGGGACTCCACCTTCTCCGTTTAGCCCCTTCGCCCTTTTGGCCATAAACGAGTTGCTCTCCAACTCTGGCGGAATAACAAACATTTCAAAAAGCCCAGACCCCGACTCCGTAAAACTGCAAAACTTGATTTACAAAAACAAGCATTGGGTAGGGGGAAGAGTTCTCTGGCAAACAACAATAAACTATAGATGCTCTATGGCGAGGTAGACATGGTAAATAAACCAAATAAGCCACTAATGATCATAACATAATTTTGGGTAATAAATAAATACATATGAAAGGGATAAGAAGAGCCTGGATAACTTTAAAGCATTTCCCTTTTATCGTTGAACACCCTTTCGATGAAAGTAAATAATTCTACTTAAATCTAAAAAAAATATATTTTATATTACTATCCCAATATTTTAGCACTACAAAATCTTTCAGTATGTTTTTATTCAATTGAAATGGTGTACACTTTTTTTTATTTATAATTTTTTTACTTAAATACATTTATTAATATAGATGTATAGATATGTAACCTCAAAAATTTTCTTATTCCTGTAAGAACTACATTTTTTTTAATATTATTATTCAAAAGGTATAGTTTGATACCTTAAAACCCATATACCTTCAGTCTGGAACCACTTCAACATCACAAGCAATCGACAACTTTGAAGCCGGCGCTCCGTAAAACTGGTTCCAATGGGCCCCCCTTGAAAAAAGTGACGCCGCCTTAATCCGGCATTCTTTCTCCCAGTTCGTGATTAACTGTTGAGAGGTGGAGAGCTAACAATCGGCAGGGATTTCGGAGGAGTACGGGGCCTTCGAGGAGCCAAAGAGCCAGAGATCGCCAGAGATTCGATGCATGTAACTCAATCGCAGGCTGAGATCATTAGGCTTTTATGCTGCGGTCGTTTGTTTTTCTCCGTCTTATTGCTTTCCGCATCGAGACTTGGCCCGGTCTGCCATTTCTGGCTGCTTAAAAGTCAATTTCAAGTTCAGACAATGGGTAGTTGAGAGCCAAACTGATTGATGCCGCTCATCAAAAGTCGGCAAAAGAGAGCGGAATTGTGGCGCTCTGGACTGTGTTTAAACAAAAGCCCATGGCCCAAAAATCCACTGCCAAGTTGGCTAAGTAGTTTGCTGGCGTTTTGGTCATGAACATTTTTCGAAGAGGCCCCCCATACCCAAAAATTCCAATTTTATTCCTTTGCCAAAAACTAATGACCACAATTTTCGGGGCGTTCTTCTTCACTGAAAGATTGATTTTTTGCTATATGCCCCCTTGCATGCATATATATACGCCTATATATATATAATATATGTATATTTTCGAGGGGCAAACGATGAATGGGATGGATGTTTCTCGGCTGGGATGACTTTAGCTGGTTTGATTTGATTATTTGCTTGCCGACGGACAGCAGCCACGAAAATCAATTTGTGTTGCCGTCCTTTTTTGAATTTGGTGTACGTGACTTCGGACTGGAGTTGGTATAATATGGTATAATACGGAGTAAACTAAAGGAGCAGCTGGGATGCACGCGAGTTTTTAAGGAAATAATAATCTTCAATGGAAAAGCAAATATGTATTATGTTGTGGGAGTATTTTTAATGACCTCACCATATAAGATATTTTAGATCGCTAAGAAATTGTTGATGCCCTAAAAATTACTTTAAAACCTTTACATATGTATGCACTAAATTAATTCAAATATAAACCTCAGTGGTTCCACCCCTGAAAAATAAAACCAAAGCCAAGTTCATGACCGCATTAATCAATCCACGATCACTGAAGCCCCAAACACAGGAAGTTCAACAAACGAAATTATGTATTTTTTTACAGTCCCTCAGTGTCCACAGAACAGAAAATAATCATAAAAGCAACTCACAGAGTCAACCAAAAAAGTAATTATGTCATTGTCGAATGTGAGGTAAGCTAAATGAAAGATAAGGTAATAGGTAAACGCTTTATTTGCTTTACTCAGCTGACCAGAAAGTACTCCTATATACTCCCATAAAAAAAAAAGGTTAAAGATAAAGCACCCGAAATCTGTGAAAATCCATGTAAATCAGCAATGCGCAACAAACAGAAGGTAAAAAAAAACACAGGAAAACAGAGTGATTTTTCCATTCAGTTAAGTAGATGAAACCGAGGGTCAACGGACCGATTCATTTTCGGTTTGGTAACTCTTGCATTTTATTTTCGTCATGTCATGATGCCCAAGAAAATGTTCATCAACTTTGAGTCATCTGAAATTGCTGTCTGGTTTTTTTAATCGTAATTATGCTTAATTATAATGATGCATACAAATTAATGGCACTTCAATTAAGCGGCAAACAGCCTCAACAATAGCGCATCAAAAGCGGACATACGCAATTTCGGTAAAGAGGAAGTACCATAAATAACAGGAGCATCAAAACAGATTAAGTGAGGCAAAATGTGAAAGAAAGAAAGGGTTTAAAAAGCAAAACTTAGCTCGAGGAATTTTATACACTAATATAAAGATTTTTTAAATAAATAAGTGTAAAGTAAATAAAAAAATTTAATTATAAATGAAAACATTTTAATAACATTTTTATGTTTTCTCTCCATAGAGTATAGCCTGCTTATAATGGGTACGCGAATCGACAAAGTGACAAAAGACCGTTCCTCGAAAAGCCAACAATAATGTCACTTTAAGCAATAACAACTTCAGCAAAGAGACTCCATCCAGCGGTTGCATACAGTCTATATACATATGTATTTATATAATTATGTGTTCTCGGTTGAAAGTTGAAGCTGACAACTCTTTTGACACTGCTGTGGGCGGGGGCGTGGCAAAGTGTCATGGATGTCGCAAAAAGTTCTTTTCCCAGAGGGTATTTATATTTTTAAACCAGGCATGCATAAAAAAAGCTATATACCCATTAAAATTAAAGTCGTTGGCATATTCTTTAAAATGGAAATAAGTAATATTAAATATAGAAATTTGCAAAATAAGTATACGAATTGTACGTATAATTAACACAGAACCTATATAAAATTTGAAATTAAATACATAAAAACTTTTTCTATAAAAGAAACCCCAACAAACTCAATTGTACGTATAATTATCACAGAACCAATATAAAATTTTTAATTAAATACATAAATATTTATTCTAAAAAAGAATCCCCAACAAACTCGACTCCTTATAACCTCTTAACGTATTATAATTCGAGCATAAAATGCAAGTCAAGTGTTGATGGCGTTATCCACTTTTGCCATTCGCTCCTTTCCACATCCACATCTTTATGTCCATCGTCTTCCTTCAGCGAATATTAACGATTATTATTATAAACGCCTTTCGAAAATGTTTGTCCTGGCTTGCCGCATTATTGTCAATAATGTGTCCCATTTGTGTGTCTTTCGATTCGCACAATATGCTGCAACTCCCTCTCCCTCTTTGAATTTAACGATCCTATCAATGTCTGCATTAAAGTGTAGTTAAACTGCATCAGCATGGTTAATGCAAAATGGGCCCTCCATTGGGCGCCAAACAAGAAAAGTCGAACATAAAAAGTTTATTTTCTTTAACATTGATTTTATTTGCTGAGTAGTAGCCAATTAACGTTCATAATTTTAAAGTTTGTTAACAGCTTTTGGGATTTTTAAAGGTAATAGTTGTCACTTCGAAGGGTTTTTTCTATTAATTTTGACAGAATACCGAATACATTTTTTAAGGAACTTAAGATTTCAAACATATAGAAAATCTTGTTATGGAAAACGCTTGCCTTAAGATTTATTATAAGACAATAATTTATTTAGCTTAATTACTTAACCTTGCCAATTTACAAAACAAATATGTAAAACTCAAAAAACCCATACCATTTGTTCTAAACAGACAGTTCATATTTTGTAAATGCCAGCCCCAATCAAACTCAAACTTCCACACATTTTATATTTAAAATTACCTAATTTCCGAGCGAAAAACATCTGTTAAGCGGCTGCCAATCACAATGTGAAGTATTTTTCTATTGCTTTTCCGCTGCCCCAAATTATATTCAATATTTCAACTATTTTTAACTGCCTCACACCGCCCGCAAAAAAGCTATTTGTCTTGTCCATCAGGCCCCTCGATTCTCACAACCTCCCAAAAAGACCCCTAAATAAGTGAAGAAAAGCCGACTGAGATGGAAAAAAATCTAGCTCCTCAGAAACAGCCGACAATCGACCGAAATGGGCATTTTTCAAGTTTATTACTTGGGCATTCATCAATTGCAACACGAAATGAAAATGCACTTCAAGTATTTTCAACCAAAAAATGCCCCAACAATAAAGCTACCAAAAAACCAAATAGAAATCAAAGTTGAACGGCAAACAAAGGGGGAGGTAGGTGGTCGATTCAAGTGGTTTTCCAATAATATTGCAAATGGTGAGTGGGTTTGGTCGGTGTTCGACGTTCGATGTTCGGTGTTTTATAAAAGCCTTCTTTCTGATTGTGAGCAAAACAAAATAAATGTAAACAAACCGCACTAAAAACCAAAAAAAAAAATATATAGTAAAAGGAAAACATACAGAGAAACACAAGGGGAAGCTGGCTAAGAACAATGTCATGCAATCAACTTTAGGCCAAGAGCAGCCAACCAACAATAAAATACAGCCAACGAGCAGAAGAACTGAACTGCAATCAGAAAACTAAAGCCGTCGGAAAAGCAACAGGAGAAACAAAAACAATAATCAACATTTTTTTATGTGAGTGCTTTTGCTTTTCCCTCGCAAGGTGAACAGTTTTACAGTTTTTCCGACCCCCACACATTTCATTTTCATAGTTTTCTAGCTGCTGCTCTAGGTTCTTCAGGTTCTCGGCAGGTGAGAGATTAATGCGTATTATCAGCTCGTTCGCTCTGACCTGCTCGTTCTGATTGTTCAAGGTAACCCAAAGCTATGGCAATATGTCGATTGAATTTCACCTTTTGTGGTTTTTTATCGACGCAAATTGTTGCGAAAAAGTTTTTGTAGTTGGTCATGGTTAAGATGATTGCAGGGGGTGGTTGGTTTATTGAATGTAACCGGAACAAATAATTCTTGGGAAAATTGATGTGCAAAGTACATTAACGAAATGACAGGAAATCGAAAATTCTTGGTACTCACTTCAGACTATCTACAAATTTGCAATGCAAAACCACAATGATGATGTTTGCCCTCGCTGACAAGTTATTTACCAACATTTATAAGGAGAACACAAGCATTTCGAGTTTTAATTAAGTTTCCTGATTTAGGAAAATATTTCAGATTTATAAGCCTTACCAACAAGAAATACAAACAAAGGAAAAAATATAGAAAAAAAGTGTATATCATTTTGTAAAGATTTTATGGTATTGAATAACATTTCAGCTTTCATTTCAATGCAATGCAATTCATTTTAAAAGAGCAATTGCTCTATCAGTTTATCAAATATCAAATAACAATATAAGTTCAAAGCGTGTTATATGAGTTTTTTATCTCTTTCAATAAATTTTTTTAAAAGCGGAACCTCCATTAATAACTATTGAGCAGATTTATTTGCTATTTTCACACTAGTAAAAAGCTTTTGATAAAAAACAATGATAAAAAACAAATTTAACTTTAGTATATTTATATATCTACCTTTTTTTCCTCAGTGGGTTCTATTTTGTATACCTTTTCTGTTTATTTATGTTTTTGCTTTCAAGTTTTCATTCGATTTCGAATCAAGTTTTATTAAATGGGAATATTTTTTTATTCCGATTTCCTGTCTTTGGCATTAGTTGCTTCTCTAATTGAAAATACGAGTAACCCCGGTCGGAAACTTTTGTGGGTTATTGGTTATGAATCCAGCTAGCTGGCACACAAACTCACACACTCGCTTGGTGACTGAGTTGAATCCATAAATTTGCTGGCTTTGCAATTTATATCGCCTCGTACATCCCAACCCATCTCACTACGTCGCGAAAGCCTTTGTTTTTTCTTTCATTTTTGTTTTTGCTGGGTCAAGGTTGACCGAGCGCTGCGATAAGAAGAACCAAAAATTTACAGAGCAGCAAATATTAACTATGACATTTATGACACACTTTTCTTTTGGCTTTCTTGCAAGACAACGAACAGCGAACAACAACAAATACAAATACAGTGGGAGACAACAAACAACAATTTATTGTCACGTGCCAAAAAGTACAAACATACACACACACACACACACTTATACACTCAAAAAATTGTATAACTTTGGCAAACAAGAAAAGTAAGTGAAAAACGAGAGAGAACGAGCGAGAGCGAGCGGAAAATGAACGGGGAAAACAGCTTAGACAACATCAACTTCTTGCCAACTCTGCCCGGAGTTTTCCCAGATATCTGGGAAATCCACCTCTCCCATTCTTCTCCACCAAGAATGCCATACATTTTGTGATTTCTCATAAATTTTCGTCTCAACATCCCGTCTTTCCTCTCGATTCTTTGCATTGTTCATATTTGCATATGAAATCATGTGTTAAAATGCAGAAGCTTTTTGAATATATATTTTTCGTGTGCAACATTTCTTCGACACTGAAGAAATGGAGAATGGAGGTTACTTCTACTCCTCCAAACTACCGGGTTCTGTTGGTAAACAAACATATAAACAGTTTTCCTTGTTCATATTTTCCAGCGTATTTTGTTAGCAAATGTCAACTCGGTTGACTGAACAGAATGCATCGATGGTTTTCATTGCTTTTGGATTTTTTTTTTAGCCCGAGAGAATGCACTTGAGATTTGGTACAAATCCTTTGTAATCCATGAACAACATTTTGGATTATAAAAAATACCAGCTTGAGATAAATTTGTAGCTCTTGTTTTAAGGATATCGACCAAAATGCAGTCTTTAAATGCAGTCTTAACAAAATGAACCAAATGAACCTAATTGAACCGAAAAAAAACAAAACATCTGCAATATCCGGTGAATTTGGATTGGCCATTTTGTATTTATTATTTTTTTTTGTTGGGAATCTACACCCGGAACTAGCTAAACAAAAAACAAAAGAAATTTCTGCTGAGTCTAGGTGCAAAATAAAGAGTTCAGCTCGTTTCAATTGCTTATATCTAGTCTTTGGTCTTCTTCGCTTTAGTTTCTTGCATTCGCTTCTTAAAAAAAAGAAATGTCTTAAATAGTGTTGTCATATCGGGTTTATTTTTATTTTTATATTTTTATCAGAATAAGTTTATGCAACTTATAGTGCCGGTATTTAATCAACAAAATATTATGTAACTAATTAAGATATAAAACCGGTTGTATTTCTGAACATGATCTAGAAAAAAAATGTATTTTATTATTAGTTTTAGTTTTTGTTTTAATTTGACTTGTAAGTAATTTATTACTTATAAAAAGTTGTTTTTTCTTAGACTATGGTTAACAAATTCTAAAAATTCCAAGATAAGTTTACATTCTGTGATAAATGTTTGCTTACTCTAAATATTTACTCTAAAATATTTGTTTATTTGCAAACGAAGCGTTTTTTCACCTCGAGTGTCGACAACACTGGCCTTCTATGTCGGCACTTTCTAAGAGAGCTAACCTAACTAGTTGGTTCCGTTTTCTGTTTGGTTTTTGTGTTTTTCCTTTATTTTCTTTTTTTGGCCGGCGACATCGCGGGAAATTTTTAACTGAACCGGATAAACAAAGGACGGTTGTGGGGGTGGAGTGAGGGAAATTGGGGAAAATGCAGAGACGAAGTCGCGTCAAACGCTTTTCCGCCTTCTCAGCTATGCGTGGCACGTTGCCTTGCGCTCAAATTGCTGAGAAAGGTGAGAAATTCGAGGGAACTAAACTGGAGATGGCACGGCCAGACCAGACAAAAACCCGATTTTTCTTCATTTTCCATCATTTTCCGGCTAGGCTACGGCTGATACGTAGATGTGAAAAAACCCCGAACCTAGGAAAGCCTCCGGAGTGAAAAGGTCGGTGGGGTGTGGTGGGTCGACCAAATGAATTGGCCGTGTCGAAACAAGTTAACCTAATGGCTGACTAGCTGTTTTGCATAAATTTTTCCCAGAATTTCCGATTAAATTAGCAATTTCTTAACGGACCAATTGACTAAAGGCGAAAATTTGCAAATGCTCAAAGATCAAAGTTGTTTATCTATCGACTGTTTGTATTTACATTATTCTATAAATAAATGCGAAATTCATTTGGATATTTCCTATTAAAATAATCAAGTTTATTATAACATAGGCCTAGCAGAACAGGGGATTTTATTTTTTCAAGCAATGTATGCCTATATTAATCCATCATTTTTTAATACTATAAATATAACTTTATTTAAATTCCCAAACAATTTTGTCAAAGATTGCTATTCAGAAATAATACAAATTTTCAAGAGAATGAATTGTAAATTACTTTATCTGGAGCGTTAAGTCCCCCTTCTCTTTTCTTAGTTAATTTTGTAGGCCTGGTCATGCTCGGATACACGGACATAGTGGCAAGTAACCATTTGCTGACTTATTCGCTATATTTGCCGCACCTTTCTTTGTTTTTCTTTGTTTCTACTTGGACACGCGCCAAAATACTTTGCTCAAGGCAGGCAAACACACCCGCAAACACACTTTTTCTACGTCAGTCGGTGAGCCCCAGTCATCCATCCATCTATCCCAGATTCTATATCCCATGTCCCAACCCAAGGAGGGTTCACTTTCGCCATTCTTCTGCGGCAAAGGAAAAACAAAACATGGCTCAGTGCTCCCGCCTTGAACAAAAATTATGAAAACTGAAGAGCGAAGAATGCTGAAGAAAGAACAGCGGCGCAATTCTTCCATTCTTTGTTAGTTGTCTTGTCTTCGCGTGAGTCACCCTAATGGGAAGAAACGCATGAGTGCGACATGACGCGATTGTTTGCGTTTTTTTGATGAGTTTGCTAAAAATAAAGCCCTGGCTTTCTTATTTGTCATTATTTTGAACTAAAAATAAATTAATGTAATCAAAATGTATTACAAAAAATATGTTTAATGCTTCCTTATTGCTTTAATATAAAATTTAAGATCACTAGTGATTACTTATCAATTACTAAATCTTAAGAGTGAACAAAGCTATTTTTAAATTCAAAATTGTAATACCTTAAATAGAAAACATCATAATAACTATTAAAGTATTTTAAAAAGTTCGTTTTTAACTTTGAGATTTTTAAGACTTTATATTATTTAAAATAACTCCTAATACGCATTGTTGACGTTTTTATAAAACGTAATTCCCCCTACAAAGAACATGAATATAAATACAAAATTGCAATCTTCAACACGTGTGCCCGTATGAGAAACGTAAATGTACTGAAAACTTGTCCAAAAATAGAATTGCGAAGTATGGGAAAGAATACATATCTAAACAAATTACCCAAAGTCTTACTCCAAACATAAGATCGAAAAAAAGTCAGAACCGAAGCTAATACAAGGCAATTTATATGTATACAAACAGACAAATGGAAATATTTGCCATATGCTAACAGAAGAACAATACTAATTGGGTTTGATGTGTGTGCGTTGAAATGAGCAGAGCAAAAACAGACATCAAACCGACGAAAATTCACACGCCTCCACACAATGAACAAAAACGAGATTGTTTTCGGGGAGAGATTTTTGGGGAGAAAGGCAAGAGCACGTTGCAAAAATGCTTATTGCTTTCTTTTCCAAAATAAATTCTGTTTACACAAATTCCTGTCTCTCCTGAAGCTTCTTTTTGCCCCTCTTGATGTGTAATTTGTTTCTCGTTTTAATTAGTGGTGAACTTTTGCAAGAGAATTTATGAAGGTGTGATTGGAATCACCTTCGGGCGGTGGTTTTGTTTATTTACCTAAATGCAAATGAATTATTTCGATTTGCTTTGCTGGTTATTAATGTTTTTATTGAACGGGCGAAGCGCATTTTGGATGAGAAATCGACTTGAGAAACGCCGACGGCCTCGATAAACTCAGCGGTATTTCCCATTTCTCAAGATTTCCCCCTTACATTTTTTAGTTTTAGTACAGAACGGGCGATAAGCAATCGTAACCAACCATTAAACACTGTAATCGGGGCTTAACAAATAAAAAAATATAATTTCTGCATTTAAAAAATGTGTTTTACTAACTTTTATGATTTATTGTCCCATTTAGACACTCTAATCTAAACAATAAATTACCACGGTTAAATAAAACATATGATAAACTGCGAAATTAGCTGCACGTTGTTATTAAAAAATGTAGAACAATAAAAATTTGTTTTGATTTTAAAAAAGAATAACAATAAAAAGACTTGATTCATTTCAGAACACTACAATTTTATACAGCATTGTTTATTGATGGTAATATTTGTTCAAGATTTTCAGAATCTATACAGTAAATCTATACAAATCGCGTTGAATTTTATTAGTTCTGTTAAGTACAAACGGAAGCTACATTCATACTCATAAATTTCTCACTGCTACTTTGTGATTCATTTTTTTTCACTTTCTCGCACATTCAGAATACATTTTGGAGAACTCATAAAATCAGAGGAAAAGTACTAATACTTTATAATACATTTTCAGATAAAACTACACTTCGTATAGAGCATTCTAGGATGACTCATCTAATAAGAAATAATCTTGATTGAAAACGTGTTTAAGGAATAGCAAAATTACTTTTAAAAAAATCTTTTTAAGTCTCAACGAAGGTAATTAACAAAAGTTGAACAGCCTTTCGAAAAATTAGACTTTTAAATGATATAGCAAATGGATAGGTCGCAAAAAACACAATAAATTATAAGTAGACGGCAAAAATTAAGTTTTAATGGGGGAGAGGGAAACACAAACAAATAAAGCATAATTGGGAGGGGCAACAACAGCAAAAACAACAAGCAGGCATTAGGAAGATGAGCGCGAAGAAGAAGATGCGATTAAAACGCACAGGAGCGCAAAGAATAGAAAATCTAAAAGTAAACTAAACGGCAACCTGTGCAACGCGCCAGAGCGAGACAGCTGCTAAAACCGGTATCACAAACAAACGGAAAGCAAGGAAAACGCGAAGAAGACGACACATAGATAGACTATAAGAAAATAATGTTAGGCATAAAAAAACAGAAAACATTAAAACAACTGATAAATGATTGACAAAGGCGAATATATAAAACTGCAACAGAGAGAGAGAGAGAGAGAAAGAGACGAATCTCTGGCACAAAAGGGAAGTCAAGAACATGCAACAAGCTGCAATATCAAAAAAAAAAAAGACCGCTCGTTTATTTTTGTCGTTTGAACAACTATTTGAGTTATTTCCCACCTATTTTCGCACAAATTTCACCCACATTCGCCAATTTCAATTTATTTATAAGCAAAGTCAAGTCTAGCTCACCTGGCAAATGGAAATTAGGCGCCTGTAACTTTAGATTTAATGGAAAATCTCAAATTAAATTTGTTGTTGGACGTTGCCTTTGTTGTTGTTGTTGTTCTTGTTGAATTTCACGCGAAAGCAAGCAAAACAACAACATAAAATCACAAACACTTGCACGCTCGTTCACACACACACACACTGGCCGCACACACACTCGGACAGCTGAGACATAAACACACGGAGAGCAAATCGCAGAGAGAGAGAAAGAGATGCGATAGGGCGAAAGAGACAGAGAGCGATAACAATTTTCTGGTTTTGTTCACGTTTTTATTTCACGGTTTTCGAATGGCCAACCATATTTTGATTCACACTCAATTCGCAATAATTTCAAAATTTAATCACTGTGGTGTGTGCTGTGCGCTGGTTAGTTTTCGATTCTCCACCGCAGAACTGCGCCCGTTTTTCTGCCGTCTCTCTCCTGGCTAAAAACATATGATTTCGGTTGACAGAATCACGATAAAAACACATAAATGCGAACGGGGCGCGCGCAACAACCTCCCACGACAATCTCTTCGGAATTTTGGAACGAAACTGTGGACCATAACAGACGAAACGACGCTTAAATACCCGACAATCTCTCGCCTCTCTGCTGCAGAGAGACGAAATACCCATCTAGAGATGGGAGCGAGTAGCGAACCGATACGATAGTTCGTAACCGACCATCCTGCGCACAGTGGTTTTAACTTAAATGTGGTGCTTAAAACCTATTTTTAATGTATTATGCGAACGGAAAAAAGGCCCTAATCAACCAAGATCAATAAAAAATGAACACTAAAATCTGGTATAGAGAATTAAGATAATAATTTAAAAGTTTTCAGAGTGAATAATCAAGCCTATAATAACAACTCTTTCGTTAAAGAAATCTCTTAAAAAGAAATAAAAAATAGTTCATTTATTGAAATTATCTCCCATGTCAAGCCAAATGTTGAATATTATTGTTACTTTTTATAAATAATCATGAAGTTATCCCATTGTGCGAGAAAAGAGAGCGAGTCTATAAATTGTGACGTCAGCGATTTCATATGGTATAACTTAAGTATTTAAATGGTTATTTTCATTTTAAGCTCTATTGTTAAACATTTTTTTAAAAAACCTTTTTATACATATTAGAAAACAGTGAAAAAAAAACCCATTGTTAAAAATTGCCCATTGTGTTTATTGCGCCACCTTATATTCTTGCACCTTGCTAAATCAGCTGTTTCTGTTGTTCGGCAAAGAATGGATTTGACGCTGGACAAAAAGCTTCAGGGATTCCAGTTGGTGGCCCAGGAAAAGGTAAAAACCATTGAAAACTATACAAATAAAACATATAAAGTTAAACCCCCTGCAGCTTTGCTCTATACTATGTTCCATACCTGGAAAAAAGGAGTTAATTTTGGAGCCAGACTTGATAAAGCCACTGGAACATGTTGTCACTGCCTCCTGGTTAAAGTGAGGAATATAACATTGTTTTACCGAAACATACGACTTATATATAATCCCTCATAGGCTGAAGGGCATTCAGAGAATCTACAAACATGATGCGGTGCAGTCTTTACCCAGATCTGCGGATCAGGTGCACATCTATATGATCCGCAGTGTTTTGGGAACCTTTCAGACATTGCTTAAGCAACTGCAACCCGTGGCCTTGGAGGTGATGCCGGACATATCCTTGAAGATGTACCACATAGTCTGTGTGCCCAGTTGCTATTCCTATTTTCAAACTCTCCTGGAGCAAGCAGGTCTCTATGGCTTGGTGGAACTTCATCACTTTAACTGGGATTTCATCTACTTTGATCAGGGAGTCCTTAGCTTGGAGCTACCCAATGTGAGTGGGCTTATATATCTTAGTCCAAGAAATGATTTCATATTTTATTACCTCAACTTACAGCTCTATGAATGCCTCTACCTCCAGGGAAACACATCTCCCTTGCCCTCAGTGGCCCAAAGTCTGCGATTGCTTCAGATGATATGCGGACAACCCGCTGTGATCCTCAGCTTTGGCACCCACTCGTCCCAATTATTACAGATGCTGAAGGCTCTTGGCAAGCTGCCGGAATCCACGACTCCCCCGGATTACGGCGGTTGGCTTATCATTGACCGGGATAAGGATTATCCCGCCAGCCTGCTCACGCCGGCCATTTATGCGGGTCTACTCTTGGAAGTTTTTGAACAGCGTTGCGGTGAGATTCTGGTGGATAACACAAAGAACAAGATTAGCAGCCAGCGTGTGGAGCTGCTGCAGGGAAAAAAAGCCAAGGGAGGACCAAACCCAGCCAGCAAACCCTGCTCCATTCGCCTAAACTCCCCCTCAGATGAAATCTACGGCGATAATCGCTACAAGCGGTTTGCCCAGGTCAGCAGTTTGATTCACGCACAAGTAAAGGCCTTGGGCTTGGAACTCCAGAAGCTCAACGACATGCAGCTGGAGGAGATGCACGACTATGTGGCCAGAAAGCTGCCCAAACTCACCGAGCTGAAAAGCAAAGTCCTTAGGCATCTAAATGCCAGCGAGATTGTGATCCAAATGATGGGTAACTTTAGGAGGCTGCAAACTCTGGAGGAGGACATTTTGAACAATGTGTCGAGGAAACGATTGCTAAGCGAGATCGATGAGCTTATGACCACCGATGGTCAGAGATTTAATACCCTACGAATGCTGTGCCTTTTGCATCATTGTGTTGGCGTGGCGCCCGAGGAGCTGCAGATCTTCGCGAGGAACTACTGCAATCTGTTTGGCCATCAGGAGTTGGGTGTATTCCAGCAGTTGTCGCAGGCGGGACTGCTGCCACCACTTGTTGCGGAGAAGAAGGCTCCGACCAAGCTGCTGTCCAATCTTCCGCTGCCCAAGTTCCAACAAACAGAGTTCCAGGCCAATGCCAATCGACTGAAGCTCCTAACCTCTAGTGGAGATGGACCGGATGGTGGTTCCGCCTCCAAGACGCAAGCTGCAGGCCTGCAATCCTGCCCCAGTTTTGTGTTTAATGGCACCTACATCCCTTTGGTGGCGCAGCTCTGTTCGATTTTGTTGAAAACCAATAGTGCCGAGGAGTTATCCTTAAAGCTGGGCATGATTGAGGGCTTGCAACTGCATCTGAATACGGGAAAAACCACGCCCAAGGCTTATGCCAACCAACTGAAGGTGAACGGAGGTGCAGAACAGGATGTGTTTCCATTGCGCCTGAGGAATCTATTTGTTTTCGTCGTGGGAGGAG
Organism: Drosophila subpulchrella; assembly: GCF_014743375.2. Classification (NCBI taxonomy): domain Eukaryota; kingdom Metazoa; phylum Arthropoda; class Insecta; order Diptera; family Drosophilidae; genus Drosophila; species Drosophila subpulchrella. The sequence goes on from NC_050609.1 coordinate 11,346,164, forward strand.
CCAGCTATGCAGAAGTGGCCGCCTGTGATTTTGTGGCCAAGCTGACTGGCGCCCAAATAACCGTGGCATCTGACTCTCTAATGGCGGGCAGCGATTTGATCGCCACCGCCTTTAACCACTGACCATGAACTAACCAGGAATCTGTGTATCAAGTGATTTATATATTTTTATATAGTGCTGAAGAACGCTTGTGATTGAACATTTTTCGAATTCTATTACTTAATAATGCTCTTTTCCGAATAAATATTTTTAAACTAAAGCATTATGGCGGCTATTGACGCTTCCCGGATCCGGTCATTCCAGGCACTCGGTAGAGCAGTTCCCCATCATCATCGTAGTAGGCATCGTCCACGCGGTAAGTGGCTCCCTGGCGATGCAGTTTCCGAGGGATAACAATCCTGGTTTTCACCTGGGTTATCTCATACTTTCGCTGATCCGCTGCACTGATCACAATCTCGCTGCTTGCAAACTTGGGTACGAAGCTGGGCAGGAAGCCAGTGCCACTGGGATTCTCAATGGGACGCTTTAGTTCTTCTGGAACTTTAGGAACAGACTCCACTAGCTTCAAGTCTTTAAGGTCCTGCAGGCGCATTTTCTTTTTGTTGCGGATTTTATCCAGCAAATAGGTCTCATCTTCGGCGGCTGAGGGTGGAGCTTCATAGCCGGAGGAGATTTGTGGTGGGGGCAGCTCCTCTGGAGTTGGATTGCTGCTGCCCAGTAGCTTTCGGAACTCGTTTCCCTGGGGAGTGGGCAGTTGTGGTTTCGTGGGCCAATCCTGGGTCTTCAGTTCCCGCAAATCCTGCCGCCTTCGCTCGGCGAATTTCTGGAGATGCTGCAGCAGAGCAGGAGGTAGATTGAAATCACCTTTTCCCGACCTCAAGAGCTGCCAATTCTGGATGACGGTCTCATCATGGGAACGGATCCTTTGCACACTCCTCGGTCGCCACTTGGCCCTCAGAACTTTTTGGACTATCTCCGGAGTGGCGGGAAAACTCTCCGCCAGTCGTTCCACACTCCACTCCTCGGGATCCCGCTCGTGGAGCAGTCGCATCTGCTCCTTTTCCGCATGGAGCAAGAGGTTGGGCAACTTGGCATCCCGGAAATACTTGTGTTTGATCATAAACTGACGAATGCGATCACGCTGCTGCTGTTGCTCCTTCTCGTACTGCCTGTGGGTCTTTTGCACGCCCATGAAATCCGACTCCAGATCGGCGTAATCCTCGCTAGCTTCGCTGGGCCTCGCCGGGTGCTCCTGCAGCTGCTGCAGTTGGTAGCCCAGTCCAGGATTGGCGCGACGAGGAACTCTGGCCAGAAGACAGAAGCCAGCCGTGTGCAGACTGCGTTGGATCATTCGGGCGGTCATCTCGTTGGATTTGGATAATATTTGGTCATTTGGTTCAGAAACTGCTTTTGTTTACATAAACAGGCGCACATGCTAAAAGAAATGAAACAGCTGATGTGTTATCTGTTATCGATATACGTCCTAGCAGGAATACCCTATACAAACATGCACAGAATTGTTTAATTAAAAATGTATTTAATACATTAGCTCTCATAGAATACTTAATTACAACTATTACAATTATTATTAATAATACTCGCACATTTTTAAGTATTTACTTTATGCTGACCCTTAAAAACTTCTTAAAACTATTTATTGACATAACAAAAATCTTGACAATGGTTATAAATTAAAATTGTTACTTATATGAATAAATTTCTTTTAAATTTGAAAATTTAGAGCATATAAAAAACTTGGAAGTTAATACCTAAGTATATAGATTTCGAAGAAAATGATATATCTCCAAATCGCTAAAAATCGAATACTTAAGTTTTTATATTCGATTTCAAAAATCGATTTTTTTAAGCTATCGTTGAGCAACTGCCATCCCTACCGCACTTGACAAAAAGTGGCAACCCTGCTGCAATTCTGTTGCTTTTTGTTGTTCCCTTCCGCTGAGCCGGCTAAATTGTTTATATTCAATTGTTTAACCGTCTGTCGATCGCACGAAGTCATGGCCAGCAACGAGCCCGGTGGCGGGAACCTGATGGACGAGTTCGAGGAGGCCTTCCAGTCGTGCCTGCTGTCGCTGACCAAGCAGGAGCCCAATTCCGGGACCAACAAGGAGGAGATCGAGCTGGAGGTGCAGAAGACCACCAATCGCTTCATAGACGTGGCCCGTCAGATGGAGGCCTTCTTCCTGCAGAAGCGCTTCCTCGTCTCCACGCTGAAGCCCTACATGCTGATCAAGGACGAGAACCAGGACCTGAGCATCGAAATCCAGCGCAAAGAGGGCCTGCTCCAGAAGCACTACAATCGCCTCGAGGAGTGGAAGGCCTGTCTGTCGGACATCCAGCAGGGCGTACACAGTCGCCCCACCCCGCCCATCGGAGCCGGGATGCTGCAGGGTCCCGGCGGCGGAATGCCACCCATGGGCGGAGCACCACCACGACCAGGAATGATGCCCGGAATGCCGCCGGGAGCAATGCAACCAGGCGGACCCATGCAGCCAAGTCCACAGCACATGCTGCAGGCCCAGCAGATGCAGCAGCTCCGCATGATGGGCAGGCAGATGCCCCCGAAATAAGCACGGCGCTCCCTTCGTTTTAGCTTGTAATTTTGTATAGACCCGGCTTAGTCTACTTGTATCTCGTCTAGTTAAATAAACTGATTATATATCCTGGATTTATTTTAACCAGGATCATTCCAAATCTTTCTTTAAAGTACCTCCTAAGCGGTATCCTTTTTTGGAGGACTTGTAGCTATATCCCGCCCACATCCTTAAAACATTCAAGTTGAGGAGAAAATTTTGTTACGCATTTATTTTAATATCTGTGCCATTTATTTTTGTTATCTTGTCGCGTGTTAAATAATTTCCTGCTTCTCCTAGCCGGATCCGCACTATGTATTTATGTATGTATATAGCCATGGTCTATATTCTGTATGTTATGTGTTTAAATCATACGCTGTATTTTTGTTTTTTTACTTGTATCTAATGTAAGTCTACACATGAATTAGGACAGTTTTGAACTTAGATGAGTTGATAGAAAGTATAATCTTATGCGCTCGGTTATGGGTAATAGGTAATCGGTAATGGTAATAAGATAGGATAAACCACATTTGTAACTTTAGTCCAAAGGAAATGCCGACAAGGTCGACGAATTACCTACGATTAAATTAAAGAGTGCAACCATATTCCGTTGGTTTCGCGATTCGGGTGTATCTTAATCGATCTCGTATACCTTGTCCGGCTCGAAGCCCGGAGCAGGTGTGCCATGTGGACCGGGGGGCACCGATCCAGCCGGCCCCGGCGGACCGCCGGTGCCCTGATTGTAGCCAGCCGCATTGGGATGCTGATTGGCGTAGAGCAGGGGATTCATGTACATCCCGCTGGGATGGACAATATTTGAGTGCAGGCTGAGTAGATCCTTGTACATGGTCGGATCGCCGTTGTTCATCTCATTGTACAGCTGTTGCAGATAGGTGGGCACCAGCTGAATGACCTGGTTTTGGTTCAGCTCGGGATGGTCCTTCGATATCTTCATGTTGAGCAGCTGCAGCAGAATGTCCGAACGGAAGCCGAATATCTTGTTGGAGGTCACGCTGCCGGAGGCATTGCCAAACTGTCCCATCACCTGGTTGCCAAAGGCATTCCTATCGTAGCTCATGTACTGCGACGCCTGAACCGTTCGAGTCTTCTCCGCCTCGTACTCGGCCCAAGCCGACTTACGCTCCTCCTCCGACAGATTCTCGTGCTCCTCCTGTTCCAGCAGCGAATCGTGCTCGTGATACTTGAAAATCAGTTTGTCGTGCTCGGTGAGTATCTCGGCAAACAACCGATCCTTGGGCAGGATGGGCATTTCGCGTACGGTGCTGGGCTGCAGCTCATAGGAGTACAGCTCCATAAGGTCCGTCTGGTTGTAGTGCCGCGAAATCTGCTGTTCATCAATCACACGCTTGGCCGTAGCCTGTTTGGCCACTTGGCGTTCATAGACCTTCTGCTCCATGGTGCCCATTGCAATCAGACGGTAGATGTAGCACGGCTTAATCTGCCCAAAGCGATAGACACGGAAGATGCTCTGCGTGTCGTGCGAGGGATTCCAGGAGACATCGAAAATGACCACACGATTGGCGGCCACCAGATTGATGCCCAGGCCGCCGGCTCTAGTGGAGATGAGAAACAGGCGGGCGCGCAAGTTGGTCACGTTGTTGAACTGCTTGCACATGGCCTCGCGTTGCTCCACGCTGCAGCTGCCGTCCAGTCGGAAGTAATCCTTTCCGTTCGTCCAGCAGCCTTTGAAGTCGCCCACATCACCTGGGGGGCAAAATATTACATATATAATATAAAATTATAAATGGAGTTTAGTGTATGAACCCACCTTCGAACTCGTAGTTCTTGGTATTGCTGTCCACCAGCGACAGAAAGTGCTCGATGACGTCCAGGGACTGCAAGGACTGTGAGAAGACGAGCAGCTTGTCACCAATTGCCTCGCACTCCTGCAGCAGCCGCAAGAGGATGAGCAGTTTTGGGGAATGGTGTACGTTGTTCAGCTCTCGCTCCTCGACGAAAGGCTTCCACCACTCCGATGGGTCGTCCTTCTGGGCACTGGCTCCTGCGGGTAATCCGCTGAGCAGCTCCAGATCGGAATCGCTATCGGCACCACCGGCGTTGCCATTACGAGTTTTGCGCTTTTTCGCCTTTCCCGAACTGGCTGCCAGTCCCGACATACTGGCGTCCGACTTGAAAGAATCGCAGCTGTCCGAGGAATTGGAGGCAGCGTCCTCCTCGTCGGTCTCGTCGCAAATGAAGCCATCGATATCCGAGTCGTCGTTGCTGAGCAGCCGTTTGGCAATCACGTTGTCACTATTCACCCGCAGGTTCATCGGATGCGTCCAGATGCGCCGCAGATCCTGAAAGTCCTGGAACAGTCGCGCCCCCTTGCCGACTACATCGGAGCCGCTTTGTTCCCGGTGCGTGGTCATGTAGTAGCCATAGAGCTTCTGCTGCAACTCCGACAGCGTTGTGTAAACCACGTACTCGTGCTTCGGAGGCAAATAAGGCGCCAGGACGGAGTAATCCCGCCGTTGGATGCAGCCCTCGAGCAGCTTGTGCAGAATGTGCGAGCGGTGCTTCATCAGACGAAGATCCCGGTCTGTGGAGTCCGTGTACTGGCCATTGGTGATCGGGTTGACGAAGCGGTTCATGTACTCCTTGTATGTGCCCAGCAGATTCGGCTTAACAAACTGAATCATGCAGTAATCTAGGGAAAGATTAAGAATTTTAAATTAATTGGGTTTATAAGTATGCTTGGTTAGTGGATGCATGAAATAATGTCCGGTGAAATAGCACCAACGGGCGTTATTTCACTTTTTAAGAGGAAATAATGTCCATTTTTATTATCGCACTGCAAGTGTTCGCACGACTTTAACAAGCACGGCTCTTGATAATAATTCGGATATTTTGGTTCGAAGTCTTTGGGGAGCCATACAAGTAATTTCTTTAAAGCACCAAAGGGACCCTAACAACACTCGATTGCTTGTTATTAAGAATAAATCACGAAACCTACATTCTCTGAGATTATTTTGAAGCGGGGTGCCGGTGAGGACAATCCGACGCTTGGTGCGCATCCTGGTGACCGCCTTGCTGATGGAGGTCTTCTCGTTCTTGAGCAGATGTCCCTCGTCGCAGACGACCAGATCCGGACCGGGATCGACCAGGGCCTCCATGAGCTGCTCGCGCTGCTTTTTGCGCAGACCCTTGGCCTTCTCATTGGCCAGAATGCGGTACATGTCGTAGCCGAGGATGCAGACGCCGCCCTCCTTAAACCATTCGTTGAGCTTGAAGATGCGCGTGGGCTTGTCCTTGTAGCGCGAGATGTCGTACACCTCGATGTCGTTGCGGTTGGCGAATTTCATCCAGCTGTTGAACTCCCGCGCCCAATTGTTCACCGTGCTCAGAGGCGAAATGACCAGGACGCGATCCACACCGGTGCGTCGTGTGTTCACCAGCAGCGTGTGCGACAGGGTGACCACCTGCAGGGTCTTGCCAAGACCCATACAGTGGGCAAGAATGCAGCCAGAGCCAGGCTTCTCCTGGCTCTCCTGGAGCGTCTCGAAGCAGGCATCCCACATGAACTTCACGCCCGCCACCTGATGCGGCTTCAGCTTCTTCAGCAGCCCCTTGTCCACCTGTAGCAGGGCCTTCTTGGAATCCGCGTCGAAGTCTAGTACCAGTTCGTCGATCTCCACGCTTTCAGACTTGACAAATATGCGGTTGTACAGCTTCTGGCGGTCCTCGATGCGCTTCCTTCGGTCATCCTCCTCTTTGGCCGCCTCCTTGGTTGTCAGATCCAAGTCCTTGGTCTTGATGATCTTGCGTATGTGCTTGCGCTTATTCTTCTGCTTGTCATCATCGTCATCGCTCTCGCCGCTGGAGTTCTTCTTGATGCGCTTGCGACCCTTCTTCTTCTGCTTCTCATCCGGCTCAAAGTCGGAGGAGCCCTTCTCGGATTCGCTCTTCTTCCGACGCCGCTTGCGCTGCGGTATCACCTCGCTGTCGCTGCTATTGGCCTCCTCCTCCTCCTCCTCCTCATCCTCAGAGGACTTTCTGTCCTCCTCTTCCTCCTCCGCTGCTCGAGCTTCGTAGTCCGAGTCGGCCTCACTTTCGCTTTTGGAGCGCCTCTGCCTGCTCTTCTTGGAGGTGGTGGCCGCCTCTTCCGAGTCGGTGCTCATTTTCCTGGGCTTCTGGGCGGGCTTTGGCTTGGGCAGGCTGACACGCTTCAAGCGCACCACACAGCGTTTAGGCCTCAAGGGTGATTCGGCTCTTGGTGAGCTGGCTTTCGAAGATCTCTCGCTGGTCAGAGATCCCCGATGTGCGCGATTGCCGTTCTTAGTGGCTTCTTTGACTGCCCCGCTGGATGTGCTGGCCTGCTCTGGCTGTTTATTGGTGGCTTCTTTGACTGCCCCGCTGGATGTGCTGGCCTGCTCCGGCTGTTTATTGGTGGCTTCTTCGGATTTCTTTTGCTGGCTATCCTTGTCCTCCTTTTTGCGCAGAGGATTGGCCACTAGTACAGGTTCCGCTTCGACCTCCTCCTCTTCGCTGTCGCTCAGTTCTATGATAGCAGCGCTCCTTTTACGCACTGGCAAGGGTTTCAGAAGCTCCTCGCTGTCGCTCGAGCTCTCGATCAAAGTAATCTTCTTCAGACTACTCCTGCGGGGGGGCTTCTCCTTGGTTTTGGGACTGGCCAGCAGCTTCTCTAGCGGCACAATGCGTATCTTGCAGACGGCTGGCTGCTCCTCCTCCTCCTCGTTGACCGAACTGTTGGCTACTGCCTGATCGGAATCGGAATCACTGGATAGACTGCTAATGCTGACATTTTTGGCTGCCCTGACATTTCTCACTGATCTGGATTTGGATTGCTTGGATCTCGAAGGCTTCGATTTCGATTTCGATTTTGTTGTCGATTCCGATTCAGATGCAGATGCAGATGCAGATACGGGGGAGCAGTTGGAGTCGTCTGTGGTCAAAGGTGTTGCGGCATCTGTGTGACGGGCGTTGGGGTTTTTCTTTCCCATAGGTAACCGGCTGATTGTCCGCCCAGCACGTTAAAGATCTGCAAGAAATGCGATTTGTTTGCGTTACAGGTTTTATTGTCTTTTTTGTCTAAGCACAACTAAAAAAAAAGTTATGTTTTTCCCTAATATTTTTTTATTGTCAGCATTTGCCGCGCGTTCTACGCTTCGCTTCTTCTTCTTTCCCTCTATCGCTCTTCCTCTTTCCGCGCTCTTCACCTTTTTTTTGCAATCTGCGTCTGTCTCTCTTTTTTTTTTTGTGTGGCGTCGGCACTACTTGTACATCTATTATTTATCCGAAAACCCCTCTTTTCTCGGTTTAAATGGTTCCCGGATCAGTGTGCTGTGCTGTTTTCACCTTCTAGTGGATGCTGGGACGCCTCATTGCATCCTGCCACCCGATTTTAACTGCTTTTCGCGACCTTTTAATTGTTATTTTCAGCGTAAAGCCGCCGCAATTGCAACTTGGGTATACTAAAACCTATTTCCAGGGTTGCCACACCGCCGGATTTGCTATCGGTAGATGGAGTTATCGTGCGATAGTATCGAGACTAGGCGGTCGAAATCAAATAAAATTATTAAATATTCACTTATTAAAATAAATAAATAAGAAAATACGTTATACGTTATTTTGTTTTACTGTTTGACTGAATTTTAGGCACTATTTTGTGCAAGTTAAATTAAACTTAAATAACAACCAAGGAAAGAAATAAAATGGCCTATATTGTTTTTCAAAATTATAATGTACCATTTTGACAAGTACAGAATGTATGGAATTTGAGAAAAATATATTTAAATATCGGTTATAATGCCCAAGCAATCGGTATAAGTTTTCCCATCCCTAATTTCACAGCTGTTTTAATTGCGCGCCGGCAAAGGCGAATGAAAATACAATTTAATCACTTAATTAAGCGTTTATTATGAACGATATCAAGCGATTGAAGGATCAGCAGCGCGAGAAGCATCCAGGATTCGATGGTTACATCGACTGCATGACCCGCTCCCTTTTCACAGGACTCGCCACGTTTTGTTTGAGTGCGTTCTCTACTCTTGGTTTTTTTGATAATTGCATAATAATTACACAAATTACAGGTTTTTCCGGTACCTATTTCGCCCAGAAGATCATACAATCCCGCATTCGCTATCCGGTTAAGTACAATATACTGGTTTCCTCGCTGGTGGCCACCGGAGTGTCCTACCAAACGACTTCGTCCCGCACGAAATCCTGTCAAGCGGCGTGGATGGCCTTTGAGGAAAAGCATTCTGTGCTTAAGGAGAAAACCTTTTAGTTATAGCAGTTCATCAGTACAACCCTAGTTAGTCTTAGTCATGTCTGCTCTACGGATATTCGGCCGTTTGGCCAGGAGTCTTCCACTCCGTCCGGTTGTAGGGATTCCCCTACGCCTAAAATACACCCAACATCAAGGAGTCAAGGGCATTCGCAACAGAAAGAGCTTCTTTGAGGCTCAGATGCAGGCTTCTGGTCAGGATAATCAGGATTTGGAGCAGGAGGAGCAGACCCCTAGTAGCGATCTGGCAGACATGCGGTTCTTAGATGATCGGTGGGTAATAAATATTAAGAAAACCATAGAATATGAAGATTTAATTGACTTTCATTCTATTTCAGAGCCTACGACGAGGTGGCAGGAGGAGCAATGCGTATCACCCGCGACATAGCCAGCTCCCAGCAAGTGCTGATCCTCCAGCCGTACGTTAAGTGGGGCGCCAAACGCCAGAGCACACCCTTCGATGTCCGGCCAGAAGATCAGCTTGCAGAAGCCTCTGCTCTAATCAACTCCTTGCCCAATTGGCAGGTGGCCAGGGCTCTCAAAGTACCACTGGAAAGCCTCGAGAAGAAGACCCTCTTTGGCAGCGGCAAGCTGGTGGAACTCAAAGAGCTAGTCACCGAACTGAGGCAGGAAAGGCAACTCACCTGTCTGTTTGTCAGCAAGGGCACGCTATCCTTTGCCCAGAAACGCTTCCTGGAGGCGGAGTTCCGCTTGCCGGTGATGGATCGCTACTCCGTGGTGATACAGATCCTAAGGTTGCATGCCACTAGCGCTGAGGCCAAGCTACAGGTAGGTTCGACTCTCCAAAGAGGAACAAACAATGATTAAGAACTGGTTATATCTTACAGGTAGCCATGGCTGAGCTCCCCTACATCTGGGCCCAGGCCAAGGATGCCAGTGTCACCCAGACGCGTCGGCAGGGCTACACCTTGACAGATCTGCAGAAGGAGATTCTGCGCACCAGGGAGCGCAAATTGCGAGCGGAATTGGAGCGGGTACGCCGGCAGAGGCAGTTGCTGCGTCAGAAGCGAAAACAGCAAAATTATCCCATTGTGGCCGTGGTGGGTTACACAAATGCCGGCAAGACTTCCCTGATCAAGGCTCTAACGGTGGAGGATGCCCTGCAGCCAAGGAATCAGTTGTTTGCCACTCTCGATGTGACGGCTCATGCGGGTTGCTTGCCTTGCAATCTAGAGATAATCTACATGGACACCGTGGGCTTCATGTCTGATTTGCCAACAGGACTTTTTGAGTGCTTTGTGGCCACTTTGGAGGATGCCATGCTGGCGGATGTAATTGTGCACGTCCAGGACCTCTCGCATCCATGCCATGCCGCCCAACGCAGTCATGTGGAGGCCACCCTGCGTTCCCTGGCTTTCAATGTGGCTGGTGGAGATTCCACGGCCAGCCAATTGCCGCCAATCATCAATGTGTACAACAAATGTGATTTGGTTACCTCCGGAACGCATTCATCTTCAGATCCCGTGCATCATATATCAGCGCGAGCACAAACTGGATTGGAACCCTTGCTAGATGATATCGAACAACAGATATTGACCGCCACAGGGCGAAGAAAGCTTAAAATGAGGGTGCCCAGCGGTGGACCCGAAATGGCCTGGCTTTTTAAAAACGCAGCCGTGGTGGAAACGACGGCGGATGAGGAAAATCCTGAGCGGTTGATGATGCATGTGGTCATTAGCCAACGCACCCTGGACCAATTTAAACGACAGTTTTGCCGGTGACCCTGAAATATGGAATTTAAAGTCCATGAATCAAGTTTCTGAGGCGCAAGTGGCACCGACTACATTTTTATTATTGCTCTCGTTTTTTTTATTAATTTAGTTATTAGCGGGTGTAGTTAGGATTGGTGTTGTTTTCTCGTTTTAAATTCTATATAAATATAAAAGTATCTACCATAAAAATAAAACGAAACAATCTCTAAAAATATCATTAAACAGAATATGTGTATTGCACTTCGCTGACATTTTTGTGCTGTGGTTTCCTCTAGGAATATTCGGACCTGAATCCACATGGGATCAGATTTCGAATCAACCGTTTCAATTTATATCTAGCGACAAGCTTTGTGGCTTACCTTTTTCATTTTATTGTGTGGTGCTTACTTTTTATTGGCACAATAGAATATTTAAAAATAATCCATGGCTGATGAGCACAAGCAACTTAAGATTAAATAATGAAACAAACTTAACACCAGCTTAAGCTAACAAAAACGTATACGAAATAAACCCCTTAAAAATAGAAAATGCGTCCATTACTCTCTTGAAAAATTAAAAAGCTTAAATGATTTAAAATGAATTTTAAAGAACCATCAAGCAAGCTAAAAAAGTATTTTGCAATAAAACTGCTCATTAAAATATTACAAAAATGTTATAATCTAGTTGAGCGTTTAAGATAATGTAAAAGTGTGCATTTTGTTGGGCAACATTTCTATGATTTCCTCTGCAAAAAATATAAGGAATATATATTTCGATGGGACCTACCATTACCGGTATATATACAAAATGTTTGATCAAAATTCGATTTCTTGCATGTGTATGTTTTGGCGGTTTTGTAAATTTCATTTGTTTTTATGGCAAAACTAGACATAAAATTTCTGTTTCTAAGATTAAAGATATTCTAAGCACTTAGTTACATGCACACTATAGGATGGATCGATGTTTTTTGTCAAAGAATTGTATGGCAATCTTATAAGATAGATATATACTTTTCCTTGCTCGTGATTTACTCCTGTCAAGTATTTTTCCTTTATTTTTATTGGTTGATTCATGATAAAATTATAAAATAAAAATGGGGAATGTATAATTATGTCAATGAAGATTAAATGTTCTAGAAAGATAAAGTAATCATTAGGCGGAATACTTTAAAGCTGTTAAGCCTCATCGAAATCATTCTTTGACAAAAAAAGCATGAATAAGATTTTTTAAAATCGACCCATCCTGAACAGACATCCCATAAACCTACGTGAATGAGTGAGAGGATACGATGATCCAGTGGAGCAGCTGCCAAAGCGGCGCCACCACCACAATGAAAAATAGAATGCAGATGATGCGACAATTCTTGAGCAGGCCGACAACAAACTGGATGAACTGCATGAACAATGAAATTCTAATTGTACTACACTGTTTGGGAATCAACGCAGGATCGGGATTTGCATCGGTTTCCACATCCCTAGGCGTCGTCTCCCCCGCCGGCCTCTTGCCATTTGCCAGTTATAACTTGGCTATGTGGAACTGGGCCTGCTGGTTGGCCGCCGTCGAGTATTGAGCGAATGGCATTAGTTGGCAGTACTCGAGGAGCTGGTTTTCCAGTTCCCTCAGGCACTTCCCCGGTGTTCCGGCGATCTTCATCTGTCCCGAGTCCTTACATTTTAAAATGTAGGCCCTCTGGATCAATGCGTATATGGCTATGTTGAGATTGTCCAAGGCCAGACAATATGGATGCACATGGGAGGCAGAACCACCGGGTTGCTGGAGAAGCTGCTCCACATGCTGCTGGACGCGAACAAGAAGATCCTTGTTACTGAACTCGAATTCCAGAGGGATCTGCAGGGAGACAATATAATTAGATTTGTTTATATATCATTTTAACCACTATCCACCTTTCTTAAGGTGACCACCAGCTGGTAATAGAGGCACAGGAATGGCGCCAGGGCGGCCAGTATGACATGCGAACACTCATTATCCTGCACCCTGATGCGGCCGCTCTGCTCCACCTCCACCACCCGCTCGTCCAGGAGCAGCTGCAGATGTGTCTCAAACTCGGCTGCCTCGCGGTTCGATTCGATGATGAACTCGTGCTGGAACAAGGCATCCATGGTGGTCACATGCCCATGCAGAGCACTCAAACTGGCATCGTATGAGATGTCCGCCGATTGCTTCTCCTGATTCCTTTGCTCCTTGAGCGCTGCCAGCAGCAGATAGGCGGGTCTGGCCAGCCAGAACATGCAGGGATTAATGTAGAGCTGCAGGGCCAACATGGGGACAGCCACCGCCATAGTTTGTGGACAGAGGGCATGAGCTTTCAACCGTTTAACATCGATTTGTTCCGCCAATTGCTTGGCTGCCATGGGCGTAAATTGCAATCGGGCGTTGGCGAAATGCAAAATGTTTGAGTGAATCTCGACGGCATCAATGATATCCGCCTTAATGCTACCAGGTGTAGTGCTGACATGGGCTCCCAGCTGCTCGAAGATCCGCTTGAGATGCAGTATCCCACGGGACAACTCATCGATGTTTACACTCTTTTGGGCATACAATTGACTGGCGTAGTATAAGCTCAGCAGATTGAAGGTGGTGATCACAATGCGTCGCTGCTGTTGGTAGATAATCTCATTGGCCAGCTGCTTGACCAGTTCCACTTCCTGGCGGTTCAGCTTTTGCAGGTGACCTCCAACACCTGCTCGCTGCATTCGCTGACCACTGTCGTGTCCGAAGAATTCCTTAACCGAAATGGGTTCACCAAAGTCCAAAAACATCTTGCCGAAGCGCTCGTCAATGATTTTCAGGGCCTTGAAGAAACCCTTTGTGGACTCCTTGGGTTTGGGCACTCCCAGCAGCTCATAGACGAACAGTTGCTCCTCCAGTACTCGCTCATAGGCCACACTAACCGGCACAATCATCACATCTGGGACCTCGCCAGTGAAATATGGTAGGAGGGCCATCGAAAGGAGTCCAATTTTGGGCACCAGGGCTTTGAAATTCCTGGAGCGCGTGCCCTCAATGAAGAACTCCACGCCGATGTGGTAATGGGCCACCAGTGCGTACATGTACTCCCGGAAAATATCCCAGTACAGCTCGTCGTTGGAGAAGCTGCGGCGCATGAAGAAGGCTCCAGTTTTTCGCAGCATTGTGCCCATTCCAAACATTGAGTGGAAATCTGCAAAGGATTAGAAATAATATGAAATAGTCCTAAAAACAGAGTATTATTTTACTCTAATTATACCCATATTAAACAGATATAAATGTTTCACACCTTTAATTACCGGAACAAAAAATTCTAATAACAAGTTGACATCTTAATTTGCTAATTTATACTAATTGAAAAGCAAACATTTTTAAAATGTAGCATGTCATTAGCGTTAAAAATTTCCATTTCGTAGAATGATAATATATTATTGACAATGTGTTAAATGAAAAGCAAACGCCCATAATATTTGTAGCACATTTTCCGCTAGTAAAGTTTTTATGGTTTTTCGGAAAATGAAAATAAAAATAAATCGGTAAACAAAAGGTAAGCTTGTTTTTTTTTAAGTTATCTTTGAAGTTTCAAAAGGTATTAATTTTTTTGTTTTAAAAACAATTAAGACTTAGAGAATACTTCAAAATATGGCCTTTGATCTCTACTAAGACTACTATTATTTGAACGGATCATTTCGTGTGAGAAATGGCTTTGGAAACTCTAAAAAACATACCCATTCCGGCTGCTATTCCTGGTATCTCAATGTCGTAGTAGTAGCAGATGTACGACATCAGGATAAAGTCCATGTAGCTGCGATGACTAGGGAGATAGAGCACCGGGCATTTGCCCATATCCTTGCGGACATTGGCCATGCTGGCCGAATTAACATAGAATCCATCACAGATCCGCTTGCCAATCGCTGTGATGGCTATGCCGCACCACCGGATAATGGCCATGTTCCGCTCCAGACCGATCTCATCTATGATCGCCTTGGCCTGCCGCTCCAGCTGCTTTACCGGCTGACCCAATTCCTTGGCATAGTGCTCCAGAATGGATCGCAGTTTCTCACTCTTCAGGACATGCTGCTTGAGCTTCTGCGGATTGAGATACTTTTCGAATTCGTAGGCCACCTGCGGATTGAACTCCCTGGTCATGGAGGCCTCATTTCCCGGTGCTATTATGTTCTTGAAGTTCCTCATGTAATCGGCGGCACTGGTCAGTGACTTCTTCTCCTCCTGACCACTGGAATCGGTGGATCCAGCTCCACCGGCGGTCTCCGTGACTGGATTCCTCTCCATCGCGCTGCGTTTCACCTGTGAAAATGGAAAACAACGTGCGTCGCGCTGTTGAGAATCTCTGGAGGTATGTGGGTAACTAAAAATAAAAGGAAAATAGCGTCGAGTGCGGTGCTATTTGACGAATCAACTGTCAAGCAGTCGGCCCCACTTTACAGACTTGACACACCGACACACTGCCATAAAGTCTCTGTTTGCTGAGATAACGTCGGCACTTGGAGAAAATGTTTACCCAGATGTGTCCAAGCAAAGATCAAGGGATTCTTCGACTTCAAAAAGTATCTATATAATAAATATGGATACGTTTTCGTAAAAAAAAGTTTATATATTTAAAAACGAATTTTTTAAATTCCAATCTGGATTAAAGGCACCTTATTGTTTCCAATTCGTAAAACAATTTCCAGTTTTTTATATGTATATAAAGGATTGCAAATAAATTTATTGAAAAAAAATATTTGTAGGCTAATTTTATTTCAAAAAAAGGTTTATATTAAAGATTTTTGTTCAACTAAGTTTTAAAACATAAAGAAAGAAATGATAAATTCTTTATTTGTATTTGTACTTAGTAACTATATGTTTTTCTGAGTGCTCAGCTATCCAGAAGGTTTATTATCTGGCAGATTCAGCAGTTGAGGTAATCAACGGCGAGATACGATTGCGTGTTAAAGGTGAACGTGTGCTTACCCTTGAATTAAGCCTGAACTCCCCAAAACCTCGCTTAACTTCAAGCTGATTTTAAAATTTTCTCCAGCACCACAGCTTTGAAAATAGCTGTAATTCACCTAACTTTGAGTCAATTTAAGAGGTTGAAATAAAAATGAATTTAAGAGCTATTAAACCGGTTCAGCTTAAAAAAAATGAAATTTAAATGAATTTTTTAGGGAGTTGTGAAGTATATTAACCTAGCAGACTGAGGTTAATTGATATTAATGAAGTTAGGGATCTAAGACCCTATCTTTAAAACATTTTTGGGTAAGTGGTGCCTATTATATATACGAAAAACAATTTTATCTTAAAGAATAAAATAAATACTATTTTTAAGTATTTAGAAAAAAAGAACTTAATTTACGGAGAAATTCAATTTTAAAACCAAATGACAGTTTTTTAATCCCCTTTTAATCAATAGTATGATTCGAAAACATGTTATAAGGGTTGCTGACCTATCTCAAATCGGAAATCGGATTGGTCTCGCATGTAATTTATTCGTGTCACGACACGTTCGCATTTCTGGTGATAACGTCACTCATCAGGTGAGTTACCTTGGGCGGGAATAAAAAAAAAATTGTCTGGGCCATAGAACCACACACCCTCACTATTTCACTATTCGAGTGGAAAAAGATAATGCCAAGGAAAGTTACAGATTAATAATCGACGGAAAACTATATATGTACATATATGGCCTGGCAACTGGGGTTAAAAATTAATGAGAAATGCTTTTCGATTGGAAATTAACAGATGTGCTGGCTCCCAGGCAAACAGGCACACACTCCACATTTTTACAGGTAGCATTTAACACTTCGTTTTGCGTTTTAACCGGTAATTGCAATTTAACACGGGTTGTAAATGGGTTTTTTGTTTGGTTTTCCGTATAAATACGACTGCAAGTGCAACGAAACTCGAATATTTACTTTTGAAATGCACTTATTTTCGCAAACTTTCTATTTATAAGTCATTGAGCAACAAAAGCATGCTGACTAATTAGTTACGTATGTCACACACTATCGAATAAACCAATTTTTTCGGCCAAGATAAGGGTATTTTCTATTGGCAAAATCAATTAAAAAATGATTCACTGCGTAGATAACACCATAAGTTTGATTAGTAAGGGGGTGCTTCTTATCGGGGTGATCGAACTTAGGAGTGCAGGGTATCTGCTATTCGTATTACCGGTCTACGTACTGGGTTAAAAATTCGATACGAGCTGCCCAGGCAGGAATTTAGATGGCCTTTTTTTCGCACTGCACGAGGCCTTCGCTTTTAATGCATTTAATTCACAATTCGCAACTTATTTCGGATCTCTTTGACCGACTTTCAATGGTTTTTATTTTCTGCAGCGGCAGCGGAGGCGGCTGTTTTGTTTTGTTGACGAAAAAACATCTGCAGCAGCTGCGAATCGATATTTGACGGTTTGACTGGGTGATTTTAGGGGGCCTCCGCACGGTGCGACTGACGCATTAGGGGCACTCCCCGCCCAGCTGTTCATGCGCGGTGGTAGTTTGATGCGGAAATAACAGCGGTATTCCTGTAATTTTACACTGTCACAAAATATGAATGATATTTATATTGGTTTCTAAAGAAAACTAATGGTGGTAAAATATTTTTTTTTCTTCTAGGGAAATAAATAAATTATTAGTCGATAGTATAACTTAAAAAAATTATTATTTATTTTTTAGCTCCATTATATTTAATATATTTTTAAGTCATAACCTCAATAATATCTACTCCTCTACTCCCCTACAAAAATATACCTTTTATGGCGTTTTGAAAGAAAACTAATGGTGTTAAAATTTTCTTTCTTCTAGGGAAATAAATAAATTATTAGTCGATAGAATAACTTAAAAAAATTATTATGTATTTCTTAGCTCCATTATATGTTATATATTTTTAAGTCATAATCTAAACAAAATCTATAACATGTTAATCACTTTCTCAGATTAAAAGTTAGTTTTATTTGTTTGTTATACATATTTCACAGTTTAAAAAAGGTTTTCAATTGGTTGAAGTCAATTAATTCAATTTCGTATGCACGAATAAAAACGTTTTTTAAGAACATACTATTGACAACTTATATTTAAAAACGTTTCTGTATCGTCTTAAATAGTTTAGATGTTTTGTTTATAGTAAATCATTTAATGTTTAACTTAAAACAGATTTTCATATGACAACTTTACAATTGTACATTGAATATATATATATATATTGAATGAATATATATATTGAAATATATATGTATTTTTATGGTGAAAAATAAACAAGTAAATAAAACTAATGCCCACTGTACTTGGTACTGAAACGGGTTTGTGGGAAAGCTTTCCTCACCAGCTTTCGCTGATATCGGGTGGCAACGTCTTGGGTTTATCGCAACCTCAGAGGTTCAGAGGTTTTAGTTTGCATTTGCAAATCTCATCAGAAAAAAGAGGTGTCATCATGTCGCTTTGGAGCCACGTACTGGATGCCCTGTTGGCACTGGCCCACATCCTCAGCGATCGCCTGCTGGAGTTCGTTTTGGGATGGTATCTGGGTGACCACAAACGGGTTGCGGGTCCACCAAGCTTGGAACAGCAGTCGCTGCTGACCAAAAGCGCCGTGGAGTTGGCCCAACAGGTTCGGGAGCGTAAGCTGCGGAGTTACGACATCGTGAAGGCCTATTGTGAACGGATCGAGAGTGTTAATCGGGATCTGAATGCCGTGGTGGATGGTCCATTTCCGGAGGCCTTGGATCAGGCGCGCGAAATCGACCGGAAGTTGGCCAAAAAGGAGTACACCGATGAGGACTTCCGGCGTAAGCCCTTCCTGGGTGTACCATTCTCCACCAAGGATAGTGCCGCTGTGGCCGGAAAGCTCCATACCTTGGGTTTGGTATGCCGAAAATCTGAACGTTCGACAGAGGATGCCGAATGCGTTCGCTTGATGAAGGAAAGCGGTGCCATCATCATCGCCACCAGCAATGTTCCGGAGGTCAACAAGTGGATTGAGTCGAGGAATATGCTGATTGGTGGCACCAACAATCCTTATGATCTCCGACGGTCTGTGGGTGGATCTTCGGGTGGAGAAGCCGCTATGATCGCCGCCTGCTGTACGGGCTTTGGCTTGGGAACCGATATCGGTGGTTCCATACGTATACCAGCCTTTAATTGCGGTGTCTTTGGGCACAAACCCACTTCCGGAGCAGTAAATATGGCTGGTTGCACGTTTAGAACCGGCAAAGAAAAGGACACAATGGTTTGCGCCGGTCCCATGAGCCGTTTCGCCCGAGATTTACTGCCCATAATGCAGGTTCTTGTGGAACCCTCGCTGAAACCCAAGCTGAAATTGGATGAGCAGGTGGATTTGAAGGGTCTGCGCTACTTCTATGTGTCCTCCAATGGCATGGCTCAGTGCAATCCCATAAACCGGGAAACTGAAAGAGTTATGTACAAGATACGTAAACATTTCGAGAGCCTGTGTGGCAAGGAAGTGCGACATGCCAACATACCCAATACCCAGTTGACCGGCAAGATGTGGCGCTATTGGATGACCCAGGAGCCGGCCAACTTTAATCTCTTGCTGGGAAACGGGGCCGAACTCAATCCGTTTGTGGAGCTCTTCAAGAAGATCCTGGGACAGAGTGACTACAGTATGGCCGCCATCTATGGACTGATCGATAGTGTGCTGCCCAAGGAAAAGGAGAAGCTGATGCGGGAGGCCACGGCAAAGTGCAGGAAATCAGTCCAGGATTTGCTCGGCGATGATGGGGTTCTGTTCTTCCACAGTTCTCCGAGGACAGCGCCCTTCCACTTCTATCCGCTGATCAAGTTCAATGATTTCGCCTACTTCAGCCTGTTCAATGTGCTCCATCTGCCGGCCACTCAGGTGCCCATGGGTCTCGACTCGAAGGGCATGCCCCTGGGCATCCAGGTGGTGGCCAATCCGAATAACGATCGACTTTGCCTGGCGGTTGCCGAGGAACTGGAGCGGACCTTTGGCGGCTGGGTGCCTCCATTTCCCCTGAAACAATAGATGTCCTATATGATCAAATAATTGTTTAAGTACTTTAGGTGTCGGTAACGCTGGAGACTGTCGCTTGTGGCCTTTGTTACAGGAATTTAATAAAATATACTCCTCTACAAAAATATACCTCTTATGGCGTTTTGAAATTACGGTTTCACTCCTTTTAAATATTATTCATTGTATTTAAAAAGAAATTTGAAAGTTGTAAACTTTGCTTTAATCTAGTTGTACCAAAAATCAGCTGTTCCTTAATCTGGCAACTTCTTGAAAATGTATGGTGTTGCCAAACTAACTAGAGTTTAAATAAGGCCGCCAAAAAAAGAAATAAATTACATAGATTCCGTGAAGGTTTCCGTTTTTTTATTCTTTCCCGACAAATTTTGACTTAATATAACAATTACTTAATATGGTAAATTCCATATTTTATTTTATATTAAACGGTTTTATTATTTTATTTATTAGTTTACTTTTATTAAATCACATATACATTAAAAGAACATGCAATCAAAGGTAAATTTGTTTGTTATACAGCGTGTTGATAAGGAGATTTCAAGTATTTGCCTCTGAAACAGGAGAATTTGTTTTCGTTTAGTAATGCTAGCCCTTGACCATGATGGATCTGTATGAAATACCTCTAAGGCTTCTTGGTGGTTTTTGGTTTCCATGGATCTACATATACATGGCCCCAAGCAGTATGGAAGATGGGATTCTCAGGAGAAGATTTGTTAAATATCGACATGTCAAATTTTTGTGGGATGGTGAAGGATCGTCCCAGAAGAAACAGAAACAGGATTCCGGAGATCAACAATTTCAACGCGATCATTGTGAGCGATAGAAACAAACTGAATAGCTTATTCAATAAAAATATTTTAAAAATGTTTGTAGGTGTCAAAGCAAAATACTAATATAGCTAGAGAATTTGAATATATAAATAAATGCACGAGAGGGCTCCCTATCGTCTGGTCGCTGTCTCTTTCATGGAATGTGACGAATTTGTTGTCCAATAAACAAGAGAAAATGCTCTTCTTCTTTCTTGTACCTATATTGGCTTGTTCTTTTATTTAATACTAGGTGAATCACTTTGTTTATTTTTAAGCCACGTGCCGCCATGCCTTATTTTTTTTGAAAAAAACAAATTTAATTTTTTAAAATAAGTTTGATTTGCTTTCGAATATTAATCGTTATCAGCTTGATTTGTTTACTTTCCCGTGTACATAAAGACAAACAAAATAACACCCGCTGGGTTATCTGATGAACTTTGTTTATACTGTTTTTGAACTCAGAAATGTTGTCAACCCATGTATATGTTGCAGACACAAAACCATTTTTTTTTTGCGAAAATGGTAGGAACATATATTTTTTAAATTAATTACAAATATTGAAGAAAATAAACTAAACTTTATTATTAGGTAGCAATATGCATTTACATAAAGTTATTTCAAAATTAAAGTTCATATTATAAATTTATAAAGTGTAATGCTTGAGTTGATTATAATTTTTTGATATATTTATTTACTCATTTATTTTTTTAAAAATGTTCTTAATTTGCTCGCTCTTTCATTCCATGTCGAGGGAGTAGGTTTGGGTTTTTTGTTACTCAACCCTGTCATATCGCTGGGATTCTCAGGATTCATGTTAAGCATATCCCGGTTGAGACCTGAGTTCACGGTGGGTTGGGCCAAAAGTTGTCCCAGGAACAGCAGGAAGACGATCCCCAGAGTCACACAAGAAACGTTCATTTTCGGTCACTGTCAAAATGGTTCTGCCGTTAAAGAATCAAAGCTACGAAAACGAAAGCGCCGATCTTATCAATTGAGAAGAACCAAGAAGTCTGTATTGACTGAGTTGTACTATTATCAAGCAGATTGCTCTTTTTACTTAGGTAAACATGGCTGGAGATTTGTGAAAGCGGCTATGTTTGTTATTATTGAATGCGCAAGATGTTCAATTTCGTATTAATATACAATTTAGTAACATGAGTCAGGAAAAACGTAGTCTTCTTTTCAAAAACATTTATTCATTAGTTCTTGGCAAATGATTAGAATCATAATCATAATAATAATATTAATTAATAATTAATTAATAATTATTAATCTAGATCTAGGTCTAGATGTATGTTATTTTTATTTCATTTCTCTGTTTATCCCATATGTGATGATCGTAATGATTAATTCCAATGGCCATCCTGAAGATGTAGTTAGGCGCAGTTGAGTTACTGGTTTCCGGCTGGATCGTCGTGGGTTGTCCCGAAATATATGCCAGGAGCATCAGAAATGCGATCCCCAGTGCCACAAATCTCGACGCGATCATTTTCAACGATAGGAGCTTACTGAACTATTCGTTTAAGCTTTAAAGCTTGAAAACTGTAGAGAGATACTGCTCTCATAATCATATATTATTATATTCAGTCTCTTGTTATCTGTATCTGTATATATACAAATGTAGTCAATCATGGTGTTTATAATGTATAACTTTATAACCTTTTTTAATCGTTTTCATCAGTGGCGGTACCAGTTTGTTGAGTAGTATCCAAAAATTTGATATAAAATACATATTATATCTACTTTATAACCCTAGTAGGGGGATCTATCCCCTATACAACCCCCCCAGCCCGTGGATCCGCTCATAGAGTGCCACCGGGTTTTCAATAACGTTTTGGGATAGAAACATTACCTTTTTTAATTCCTGATTCGTTGTTTTGTGTGAATTATTTAAAAGCTAGTTTCTGCCAATACCAAGCAATATAAAAATACAAAACCTGGCTTAACTTAGAAGAAAAAGAAAAAAGACAAAAAGACAAAGTTGAGATGTTCATCTGAGCTAATTTTAATCTAGTATTGATTAGAAATCGGCAACCATACCCTCTAAAACATTGCTATGTGGGACCTCTGAACTTTGTTGGTCGGGCAGAGATAGATGGTTTTGGTGTCAGGAAACACTTAACCCAAAACTTCCCGTTGCCAGGCAGATTAGTTGGGGGTTCGAAGATGTCGCGCTGTCAACAATTAATTTGTCTCACACACGCACAACGCATATGGACAACTTTGTGGGGTCCCTTTTCTTGGACCTGCAAGGGGAATATATGCATCCAAGCCCATTCTCCAACTTACCTTTTATCTATATATATTCTTAAAAAGGGGTATATTTTCTTTGACCGAAAGCTGGCACTTAACTTATAGATAAATACAAAAATAAATATCCGACTGCCTAATGAAAAATAAAACCATTTCAAATAATAATTACAAAAAATTCAGTTTTCTAACAAAATGGTGCGATTTCTATGCAGTCATTTTTTTCATCACCTTGCTTATCAGTGTTCATTTTGAAATAGCAGACTTAAATTTAATCGCTTTGATTTGACTTAAGTTTTGTTATGCATGCATTGAAAATTTTAATTATTATTTGCTCTTCAGAAATTCTAATAATTTCGAATTTCATTTTTTATATGACTTTTACTTACTTGATTAACTTTAATCGTAAAGTACTTTAATAAAATATCATTATTTGCCATTGGGTGCGATAAGGTTTAATTAATATATGACTTCAAGCGTACAGCTAGCTGGTATAAAACTAATGATTCTTAGAGGGTATCCTCTATCCTCAGCTTGATTATCCAAAGGCATCCTCGTTGGCCATAAATTTTGTGCAACACGAAGGTGACTTTTCACCCTGTCTCGTCTGGCTGGCTTTGTCTCATTTACCTTTCCGTCCGGTTTCGCTGACCGAGCGGCAAATATGCCTTAATATTCCGAATGGACATGGACCCGTGCTAAAGTCAAGTTGTGGGTCTGTTGTGCAATTGTCCAAGTATCACGACTATTTCCATTATTGCCTGCTTTTGTTGTTTGTCGTTTCGTTTCGGTTGTGTTTCTGTTTTTGAAATATTAACGACGCCCTTTTGCTGTTATTTTGGACCCTCCTGGGCCCCCTCATCGTCTCAGTTCATAACTTTGCTCTCAAGTATTTGTGCCTGCATTTTATGTTTTTGCCGGGATTATCTTTTCACAATGGAGTGGATGCCATACCGTATCGTATGTAAATATGGACATATGCATGCAGGGGGACTTTTGGTGCCTGTAGATGAGGCAAGGCTGTTAAATCGCTGGCGTTATTATTCCACATTAGCAATATTAGCAAAATAGGAAAGTGTATTTTCTGACTTGACAAAATCCTCTTCCATACTCTTCTCCTGTCTAAAAATTCGTTGGCTTAGAAATCACCAAGAAATCGATTACTTCTGTTAGTAATTCGTAAAGTTTTTAAGACTGAAATTTTAGTTTGTTTAACATGTACCTCATTATTTTATTGGCAAAGGCTACATACCATAAGTACTGAGAGGAAATCCCATTCTTTTTATAAACTCAGGCATTCCTTTGCTGCCAACAAAAACTCAATGTTATATCCTTTGGCCTTTTGTGTCTCAAATGTGAAATTATGAATATGGGCAGAAAAAAAGTGGCTGATTTTCAGTATCCGCGCTTCGTCGTCGAGCCTTTGACAAATCCACAAATCCAGCTACTAAACAGCAATTTTTTATGGACTCCCCCGAGCCCCGAACCCCGAACCCCGAGGAACATTTGCCTATGCTGAACACAAAAAAAAGTAGTTTGACTTTATACGTTTTTTTTTCTGTGATTATTTGCTGTAGGAAAAACGTCTACATTGTTGGAATTCCTTTTGCGAAAATTGCCACGTGACACAAAGGCGTCTGGAGCACACACAGAAAGCGCCTTTTATTGGCCTCCTGCAACACCACATTTGGTGGGGGTTTTTTTTGTGGATGGTTACCCTAACCAGGGTTCCCGGGGTTCGTGGAGCTGGCCAACACACAATAGGCCCGAAAATGACGTTGCAACAATTAATGTGAACAGTTTTGCAGTCGTCCTCGACGCTGTCGTCGTTGTTTGGCCGTGATTTATAACGTGCATAAAATTTGCGATCCCTGGCAAGCACCTACCCGGCCACAATGCCAGCCCCCCAAAAATTTGTCAACGGGCATTTCGAATGGAAATGGAGCTGAGCCCTCCAGAGGATCTGGTTCGGTTCGTAATTGATTAACCAAACAGGCGACGTGTTAAAATATTTATTTCTAATGTTTCGGTGTGATAGTTCTTGGGAAAAAATCTACGTGTCCCCCTTAGATTAAAATATATTTTATCTGATGATATGAAATTGTGTCTCCAAAAATATATGCATGTATCTAATTAACTCTCTTTTTGTTAAACTTTTTTTTTTAAAAACATTTTGTCAACAAAAACATAAAAAAATATTTATTAATAACAATATATGTCTGCACTTTGATAATCTCTCCTTGTTAGACTTCTTTGGAAAAACAAAAATATAATAAACAATTTTTATTCAAAAATGTATAATATTTTATAACCTGAATTAAATGACCATTTTTATTATTTCCTGTTGCTTTTATTTATTTTATTTTATTACGATTGAATGTTAAAAGTCAACCTAATCTTTAATAATTGAGTAATTAAAATATATTTTAAAATGGTATAGTATAGAGCATGATTCATTAGAAGATCCTGGTTCGTTTGAACTAGTTCCCTTAATATTTTCGCTCAAATCAACTCTGATGTTTGTGCTTTTTGTGGTTTTGGGACACTCCAGTTGCCACGCCCCAGTTGGTAATTTATTGATAGTTGCCAGTTTCATTCGCTTCTAATAAGCTGACCCCCCTTCGAAGGTCCTTTACTCAACCCCCTTCATTCCTTTCTGTCTGGGGGTGCATATTTGAAAACTATTTCCACTGTGTGATAATTTATGTGGCAAGTACAAATTACATAATCGTTTGGCCGTTTATGCAAATTAATTGAAAACTTCTCCCTCAATCCAAAACGCTCTCTCGATCTCCTGCTACATTTGTTTTCCTTTTCAATTTCCATTTTTGCAAATCTTTGTCTGACATTTGCCACTCGTTTTCCTCTGTTTTTCACCCTGTTCCCATTTGGCCTTTTGCAGTCGGTGCAATTTTTCCTTTCCAATTTACAATAAAATTCAATAAGGTGTTGGGGATGGACTTAATGGAGATTGACTGACAGTGACTGCCAAATGTGTGTGTTCCGGGGCTTTTCACGTGTACGTACACGTATTCGTGTGTGTAATGCAATTTTATGTGTACTGGTGTATTATATATTGGCTTGTGTGTGATTTTATTTTTTCCCAATTCTAAGTCTGATTCTAAGCTGTTATTTTTGTTGTTGCTTGAAAATAACTGCTTGGAAAACCTGCAGGTTGACATGTCCAAAGGTTTAAAATAAATTGAAATATTTTAAGGAAGACCTTGGGCGAGTTTTGTATTATACTTTGCGCTGTTCTTCTTGATAAAGGTAATAATTGAAAAATATATAGTATAGATATAGAATATAATTATAAACAAACTAGAAGTAAGGAGTAAAAAAATTTATATTTGTTTTAAGGATTTTAAAAATAGAACCATGATTTATTGTCATTTACCATTTTACCTTACTCTTTGTACTAAAACTTCTATAAAATGATTTTTTTTATTTGTTTTTTCCCACTCTTTCTAAATGTACGTTCATTACTGCAAATGGCATGGCAGCTGTGGAGAGCAACAATTTTTAACACGCATACGCACTGTTGCACTTGCATAAAATATAATGTCTCAATTTTAGAATTATCTCTAGAGCCTCTACACCCCGTAACCTGAAAATTCAGAATTCTTTAATTTTTAAACTAGCAAATACATATAAAAAATTGCAAGTGCTGAGCAAAAAATAAAATATATATATGTGTATATAGATAGAGATGGAGGTTACAGTGACTTCGAGTGGATTTTGCCAGCAGTTTGCAACCTCTGCACAATCAGCAAAAGTCAGCCAGCTATGAACAAAACTTAAACAGACAAAACAAAGTGCAAAGTGGAGGCGGGTGGCTCTTGCAGTTGACATTTATAAATTTCACACGCAGGGCGCGTGAAATGGCGTCGTCGTTTTAAAGTTGAAACATTTGCGTAATTAGCTGGTGACTCTGCCGTTGCTTGGTGGCAGCCATCCTCGAAGGTGCAACACCATAAAACTATAGAAAAAATAAAATAAAAAAGCCCACAAAAGCTCCATGAAAACAAGTCAAGGGAACAACTTTAAGTGTTGGCGCAAATTACGTACCAAGAACTTAATTAAATTGTAACCATTTCTCCGTTTTTTACATTCTGTCTGCCTTTTTTGTTGGCCCTGTTGGCTTTTGGCCAAATGCATGTTTGCAAACTGAAGCGGCTGACAATTAACTAATGTCAGCCGCGAAAAGTTTCGCCTGGAGATGTGGGTGGCTTTCTCAACTTATGACTGTGTGTTCCTTTTCCGGTTTGGAAACTTCTGTTACTACGTCTGTAAATAAAAAAACTGTAAAATAAAAATCATTTGCTATATTTAATTAAGAAATAATCGCAATCAATATATTCCTTAGCCATTTACTTAGATTGAATTTCTAAAGGACTTAGCTAATTTTAAGTCCTTTGTTTTATGTCATTGCAATCTATAAAAAAAGCTTAAAAAGCTAAAATCATATTTATATAGCCATTACTTTTTAAAATAAATTCCGTCATTTCAGTGTCATAGCACCATTATTAAATAGAGTATTTTTTGGTTCTTTACAGGATCACTTTTTAATTGTTCTAATTGTGGGAAGTTCCCAAAAAATACCTTAAAAGGTTAAAAGGTTACAGCCGTACAAAAATATATACAATTGTTCTTTTATTTAAGTTAAGATAATGTACTCACACTTTATTGAAATACACCATTTGTCATTCATTCGCATTAAATGACATCGTTGAGAAATCCACTGACATCTGTCTGTTTTATTGTGCGTAAAGTCAACCGATAAGCAATTTTTTTACTGTGCGA
Source organism: Drosophila subpulchrella (assembly GCF_014743375.2). Lineage (NCBI taxonomy): Eukaryota > Metazoa > Arthropoda > Insecta > Diptera > Drosophilidae > Drosophila > Drosophila subpulchrella. The sequence continues at coordinate 11,373,600 of NC_050609.1, forward strand.
CATTTCGGTTGCCACTAAGTGAGCCTTATCAATCGCGAAATGTCCTGGCGAAATCATCGACATAATGGTCGTTGGTCGTATCACGTTTGTCGCTTTATGCCGTCTGCTTATGAGCATTATATCTGCATTGTCACCTTGTTGGCCATTTAACATGAACGGGGCGTCCTTTCCTGAATCCCGGATCACGGATCCACCCACCTGGCCCACCCCCTCTGGCCCCCTTATCACTCGGCCATCCGTATTCCCTTTGCCAGGGTTTTAAGGACATCGCTGTCATCGTTACTGTTACGGGCACTCCCCCCATTTCTCGACCTCCCATGTCGTGTTGCTCGGGCTAGGAGTACGAAAAAATGCTTTCTTTTGTTTCTTTTTTTTTTTTTGATAGATTCACTTTCCGTGGGATAAGAGCGAGGGTTTCGATTCAATTAGAAGAGGGGACCATTACCGATATTACAAAAAGAAAATCCTATAAGTTAGTTTAGTCAATAGAAAATAAAACGTTTCGATAACTTAACGATAGGAAGTATTTTATATAGACAGACTTTTTTACAACAAGCTTAATTTTTCTTTAAAATTTAAAATAGGGCTGACATTACTGAAATAATGAAAGAAAATGTTCTTTTGAACAAAGTTTAATCATTGAAATATAAATATTATTTATGATCAGTAGCCTAATACTACACTATTTATTAAGAAAGGCTTTTTTTAGGAACTTAAATGGATAGGGATGGAAAATGTTTGTTGTATATAATAATAATATATATATTTTTAATTATAAGATAAATTTTGCCTTAATTATAAATTCATACTAAATTTGTATTCAAATATTTAAGCATAATTTTTTCCTTTAAAAATCTTTTTATTTTATTATATTATATATGTATATTATTATTATATGGTTGTTCTTAAACTTATATTTTTATCAAAAACTCTATCCATTTTTTTCTGCGCATAGTGAAATGGTAGTTCAGTTAGCGAATACAAATTTCGTTCCAAACAAGTTTCCCAGTCATCCTAACGTGCTCATTTGAGTGGAATCACTTAATGGTTTTATGCGCTTATCATTATCATCCCAGCGGCGAGTTTGGCGGAACGACTAGCGAATGGCCAGGCCAGGACCCCTTTTGGACTGAGGGATACAATGGCCAGGACCAGGGGATGGGATGGATGGATACGGACAGGACAGGACCGACGGAACTCTTCGCCGCAGTTGATTCAATCAAATTTGTTTGCTTGTTCGCGGACATTTTTATCTGGCGGATGTTTGGCTCGCTGTCAGCGCTAAAAATGTTTGCGCCGCGTCATTGTTTTAATGCGAAACACGCTAACACACACACACTTTGGATTTCTGGGCCTAATGTTTCACTTTTCAGAGCGTGACGGGGAAAGGTGAAAGGTCGCCAGCACGGCCCACAAATAAGGAAGTAATATGTCGCCGCCATGGTCATCAAATACAGACGAGGGTTTGTTCTCCTCCTGGAATTTGTTGGGTGCCGTATTTGCATGAGAAAAGTATAGTACACTCATAAAAATATTAAAAATAATTAAGTTTGCTGAACATTTAATTTTTGTAGACCATCTAATAAACCTAAGTTATATTTTTTTATGTTTATTCTTGAAAGGCAGCTATTGGATTAATAAGTTAGAAATATGTATAATTGAGTTTTTTAAAGTCAACTTATTTTTATATTTTTTATTAAAGTTCAGCCATTAATAAAATATAATAAAAATAAAAAAATGAAAATAGGGCAAAAAAATTAAGTTTATTTTTTTCAGATTAACCATGTGTTTTACATCTAAAGCATTCCGGCGCAGTGTCGAATATCTCCAATGTAAAATTAAGACCATGATTACGAGCCGATTTGAAAAGGATCACGGCATAATTGGCCGTAGGACCTCCTTCGAGCAAAGAAGCCTTGCCTCCTTTCGATTCGCTATTGTCGGTGATCACAATTGCGCTTATTTTATGTTGCTGTTTTGTAAATGAATAAATTCTTAATTAAATGGTGATCTTATCTTGTTTTTCTTTTTTTTTTACCTGAGGTTCAAAGTTTATTTTCTTTTCGATGACGCGGAAAAACTTTTTCGGTTGCACGATTTGCTCTTTATGGATTAATCTGGCGCCTTTTTTCAATACCCCAAAGTGTGTACTTCCATCGTGACTGCCAAAAACCACACTCACTAATGCTACGATTGCAATCGCCACAGAAATTCTCTTTACAAAATATATCATGATCCTACGAAAGCTGATTTTAAAATGAATAAATATTTGTCCAATATGCTATGGTAAAGTAACGCAATTATTTACTTATAAATGTATTAGAAACGGTGTAAAAAATTTAAAATGCTTGAAAATTGCATTAGACTTCGACAAACTGTGTATTTAATTATTTACCAATCGGTTTTAGAGTTTTATTATTGCTATAAATTTTAATATTAAAGTCGAGATAATAGTTCCTCCTGGCCGAAAATTTGATGAAACAGTAGATATTGTTCGGTCCACCGTCAAGAAGAGCTCCTTCGGCTCCAAAAGAAGATCTATGGTTGTTTGTTAGTACGATGGCGCTAATCACTTTCGGATCACTCTTAAAAACCACATTTTAACTTAGAGATGGAAATAATATTAACTGATTGTATTTACCTTTTGTTTATAGTAAAACTTGTGCGCGATTTTGCCGGCTTTTCTTCCTGGCACAAATATATTTTGATTGTGCAGTAGAATATCGGATGGATTCAAGTGTCCGATAATGGCAACGTGTTTGGCAAGCGTCAAATGGTGGGTGAACCAAAGTAGAACGATCGGCCACAGGAATTGAAAGGATATCATTTTTAAAACTCCTTAAAAAACATATAATATATATAAATACCCATGATTTCCAAATGTTTCACACTCACTTATAAGAACTTTTAAAAGCAATTCGTTAAACCTTAAAAACCGAAAAAAGATGTTTTTACTTAATTGATTGAACCATAGCTAATTTGATTTAACGCATATATGCTACACATTTTTTTAAACTATTTGCATTTTTGAAATGTTTTTATTCCCCCCAAAGGGTTTTTTAGTAGTCTAGCATTACTTGATTTTTACCACTCATCTTTATCGGGGTTTGGCCCCTTGTCAGCTCTTCGGCAGCAGTGTTGCGCCCCCTTTTCTTCATTCAATTCAACCCCTCTTGGTCGTTGCCACTGTCACTGGCATTGAACCGCATTTGTTTAAAAGATTGATGACCAACAATTGACTGCAGGCCCGTATCACTCCGCCTACTTTTTCTGCTCCTGACATAATGCGCTCAATATTTATGAGCCGCAAGTCCGGACAGACACTTCAAGTTTCCCGTAATCGAGGAAGAGCAATGAGTAACAGCCATGACCTGTAAAAGTTGCGGAATGATTTCATTAATTTAATGTACAACAATGTGACTTGTCACTTGTCAACTTTTTGGTTGGAACTCATTCCGAGGGTAAATCAGTTCATATTAGTCTAATGCCCGAAGGAGGGGACTATAAAACTCACTTAGTGCCGAGGAAAGTTTGCCGACAACATGTCATTGATTTCATACACGCTGCATGCCCAGGACGAAGGCAAAAAGGACAGGACAAGGATCTTAAAAAGTGTCGTATGCAGGCAGCGATGCATCATCATGGTTGTCAGCCACATTTACTCGACATTTAACTTATGCCAAGTGCAGATTCGGTGGAGTCGGAAAAATGAGGGTAAAACTGAAAGGAAGGATGTAAAGTCCTCGGTGGGAAGATTTAATTTTAATGCGACCGAGGTTGAGACTCTCAGCTCAATAAAATGTTAAGAATTGTTGCTCCTTGGTAAAATAAGTGGGATACATTTTCACAGCACTTAGAATATCTCGAAAATCATTTTTATTTTATTTGGCAAGTATGAATAATATTTAATGTAATATTTTATTTTTCTTGGATATACAAATTCAATATTGTTTAACAAAAGTATTCCTTTATTTGATTTATAAAGGATTTATCAAAACTCTTCTTTTCATTTTGCAAAAAATATAATTAAGTTAAAGAACTATGAATATTATCTCTTAAATATCAGCTGTTGATTAAAGGTCCTTCCTTTTCCAACCCAAATGAGCAATTCCGGAAGACCAAATTAAGGATGTGGAGTCAACGCGAAATGAAACCCCTAAATAACGCAGTCAGCTACTTTATCACCCAGAGAAATTGTCACCCCAGCGAAATGGGAAAGACCCCATACTAACCTAATGACAGACCACCCAAAGACCCATCCATCCATTCCATTCGCCATCCAAACGATACTACGGCAGACTTTTACGGCACTTTTCATTAGCAGCCACACTTGTTGTCGCGGGGTGCCAAACTTTCTTTTGTATCTATAAAATGTCTTGCTTCTGGTCTTTTTATTTCCCACCCACTTTCCCCCTAGTGGCAGTTATTAACCCTTAACCACACGTTACCATTTATAACCCGAACAAAGTGAACCGAGCGCGTTAAGCTGACAATGGCAACACATTTTTTCCCTTTTTTCTCGTCTATTGTGTCCGGAATCTGTTGGCAGCCACCATTCGATTGTGGTTCTTCAGCTCTTTGTCTGCGGCTTACGGCTTTTAATTCGTCCTGAGCCTCGATTCTTAAGGGTGCCCAAGTGGATTTCGCAGTAGCATCTCTGGATATTTTGTGATAATTGCCAGCGAAAATTCGACATATTTCGTTGGCATTTCCTGGAAAAAAATAATTAATCATTTCTGATTTTATATAATTGGGAAAAGATTGGAGATCCCTCAAGAGACCTCAGAACTAAGAGAATAGTTAAAAGAAATAGCTTAAAATATTATTTAAGAACAAAAAGAGAGTATATAACAAAGATAACACGATAGTTAGCTTATCAACTCGTTTCCATAGTGTTAAATTTTAAGTACTTTTGAAGATTTGATTGTTCGATTAGAGCTTGCCAGGCGATAAGGTATCTATAGTAAACTAATTAATTGAAATATTATTACTTATAATAAGATACCCGTCTTAGACAGCTGAAGTGGGTACTCCGCAATGTGATTAATTTTTGATAGTGTGATTAATTTTTGATAAGAAGCAATTCCTGGGCTTCATATAAATAGATCTTCGATAGTGGGCCGTAGAACATTCGTTAATTGGACAGAAAAATGAAAACCATCACACTTTGCCTTCTGGTTGTGGTTTCGGCCACCTGCCTGCTGACTACTCGGGTAAGTTAACCAAAGAAATAAATTTATCATATATTTACTTTTGAAATATTTATTACCAGGCCAATTCCATAGAATCGCGTGAAAGCGACTTGGACTATGAGTTTGATTTTGAATCAGAATTGGAGGATCTGCTAGATGAATTGGATAATGACAACGACTATATGGATGTGGAGGCACAGGGCTTTATTAAAACCTGCAGAAAGATCCTTCGCAAGGCTTTGAAGACAGTTCGAGGCACCAACTGCATTATCAAGGAGGTGGCCGACATCCTGAGTTCCTGCACCAACTATGTGGATGCCATCGATGACTGTGGAACAGCTATTCCCAAGGATGTGGCCAAGATTGTGGATTCCGTAAAGCAGATTATTAAAATCTGCGACGATATAATTCACTTGCATTCGAAACTTTGTGCCAAGGATGAGTCCGACGATGGCTCCATCATCAAAAACTCTTCCAAGTGCTTCTGGAAATTGTTCAAGGCCTCAATGAAGCTGACCAGAAAGATCAATAAGACCCTTAAACTGATTGCCAAATTGCCCTCAGATACTAGTTCCTGCTTCGTTAGTGCCACCAATAATGTCACGGCCTCTTTTAACTCTTTTTTGCCCAACATTAATGTCTGCATAGAGTCTATGTAAATTTTGTATGGTTTATCATGATAATTATATAGCTTATTAAATGATACAAAATAATTTACCAATGGTTTATATTCACCTTCTTACGAAATATAAAGGAAAACGGGAAAAATTAAGGGTTTCAGGCTTTTGGTACCCAAAACTGCACTTCTGGACTCCATAACTCGAGTGGATGGATCCCGATTTAGACGTGGGATACCTCCATGAATTTGTCACTGAATTCTCTAATATTCTACATTAAAAGTGTTATATTTAACGAGGGTCAAAATTTTAACCCATTTTCATGTTCAATATTTCCGTATTTCCAATGGCTTCCCGAATGGAAACCAAAAACTGCACTTCTAGATTCCATAACTTGGGCAGTTGGATGCCGATTTTGACGTGGGATACCTCTATGTATTTGTGGTGGAATTATCTAATAAACTTGATTAAAAATTCTAATTTACGTGAAGGTCAAAATTCTCACTCATTTTCATGTTCGAAATTTCCGTAATTCCAATGGCGTTCAGAATGGGACCCCAAAACAGCACTTCTAGATTCCATAACTTTCGTAATTGGATCCCGATTAAGTTGGTTGAATTCACTAATATTCTACATTGAAAATATACATATTCATAATACATAACATATTCATGTTCAATATTTCCAATGGATTTTAGAATGGGACCCCGAAATTGCACTTCTAGATGCCATAACTTGGGTGATTGGATTCCGATTAAGACATTAAAATTTCTCCTTTAACCGACCCTAACATTTTTAACAAAGTTTCATGTTCTGCCTCTAACTGCCTTTGTTCTAAGTTAATTACAGATAGTGTTATAGCTTTCTATAAATAGTAATAAGTGCAAAATTTTGGCAGTTCGATTGGAGGTCGCACGCGCGAGTTTATCAATATAATTTAAAGGAAATGAAGTATATAAATAGAAATATAATTTTTAGCAGGCACAGATAGTTCAAGTGTACCAAGATTTGCGTACTGTGTGATAATAGTAACATAATCCGTCCCTATATAAAGAACGCAAAAAGTTTGAGTTTTACACATTCATTTCTCAGCAGTCAAGAAAAATGAAAGCCTTTACATTTTTGCTTGTGGTTTTGGCTTCGGCCAGTTGTCTTTTGACTGCTCAGGTAAAATTATTAATCTAAAATATATCACTTAAAGTAAAATTTCAATATTTAATTATAGGCCAACCTTATTGAATCCAGCGAATTGAGCTTGGATACTGACTTGGAGGCTGACTTTGACTATGATTACGAAGTGGAACAACTTATGGATGAAATGGATGATAGCTACGACTATATGGAGGTGGAGGATTTTGGCGTCTTCCGTACCTTCAGGAAAATCCTTTGGGCTGCCTTGAGGACGGTTCGTGGCGCCGATTGCATTATCAGGGAGGTGGAAAGTGTGCTGGACGCTAGCAGAAACTTCCTGAAATCCGTGGAGCGCTGCGGCTCCGATATTCCCAAGGATGCTAAGGAGCTTGTCAAATCCGTAAAGGACATCGTCAGCATCTCCGACACCATCATTAAGTTGCGTGCCAAGCTGTGCACCAAGAACCGATTCATCTTGACCAGACTGTACCACAAGCTGAGGTGCTTCTTCAGGGTGTTCGGGGCCACCTTGAAGCTGGTCAGGGAGATTCCCAGGGCTCTGAGGGAGATCGCCAAGTTGCCCGCTAATGCCGGCCACTGCGTTAAGAAAGCCACCGACGACGTGAAAAGCTCTCTCACCTCCTTCTCTCCCAAAATCAAGGTCTGCCTTAAGAAGTAATTCAATACTATGAATAAATAAAAACATTGTTATTTTATGAGCATAAAAAAGGTTGCCTTACATTTAACGCGACAGAGAAATCGGTATCGCACAATATAGATCCATTGCCCTTAACTGCCTACCGCTGATAACTAGCGAAGCCCCAAAAAGATAGGGAACAATCAATTACTATTTTAATAAGTTTTGATGACCGAAAGCGGCTTACCAGAATGCGATCGATTAGTAGACCTGTACTTCATTTTTTGCTATCTTTCTATACCCTTGCATCGGGTATTATAAGTTTGGCCAGTAGTTTGTTTGGCAGTGAAGAAGATCTATAGATTTCTAATAATTTTTTTAAAAATGGTTAAAGATTTTCTAAAAGATTAAGTATTAAACGATTGCATACATTGTAACTTTATAAATAAATAAGCCATCTCGGTAACAATCAGTTTTTCAATTTATAGGTATTTTTAATTGGTTTATGGCCTCTTAATTTATCAATAAGAATACAGAATAGAAGAAAAATTAATAAAAAATTTAACTATCAAAGTTCAAGTTAACGAACTTAGGTTAATATTCATAAAAGATAGGGGATAGGCATACAAATTATAGACACTTCATTTTTGTAATATTCTTTTTCAAGTTTGCAATAAAGATTAACTTTTGAATGTACCTAATTAAATGTGGTTGCCTTTTAAATATTAGATAAGATAACGACTGTTCCAAACTTTGACCTAGCAAATCAGATGGTCTATCATCAAAACTCAAAAGGAAGTACTTCATAGGCAATCTTATAGATATCGCGGGAGGTTCAACAAGAGCTCTTGAGTTTTGTTTACTGATTGGGAAGTAAGATTTTAAATTGTTTGCTTTTAGACTCTGGGTATTTTTTCTTAACTTAACTTTTTCAAATATAATAATATTTTATTTTTTAATATAATTTAATGTTTAACACTATTAACAAAGTAGGAGAACTAAAAATATACTATCTAATTTGATGTTAAGGTAATTAATTGAAGATACTAAAACGTAACAGGGTTGCCATGGCTTTTTAATGAAATAAGGCGACAACTCTGGTTTACAAAAATTCAACAGGGAGTGCCCCAAATATTTTAGAGGTTATTTGGGAAGCCTGAAACTAGAGGCCGAGGCAAAAGACGTCAAAAGTTGTCGTGACAGGTTAATAAATTATTCAGTTCGAAGCAGCAGCAATCTGAAAATGTCACAAATAAACAATACATTTTTAAAGCTGCGAGCTCGTTTGCGGGAGCGTGATATCAAGTTGTGGGAGGATCCATACTATTTCGAGGGCGTGGGCAGTATCGAATCGGAGATGGATCGTTTGGCAAGGGACTTGAGTGCAGAACTGAGCATTGGCATATCGGATTGCCGGATTGCTCTAAACGAAATGCAGGATAGTGCTCTTAGGAAGCTGGAGGCTCGCAAGGAGTTCAATGACACTGGATTGGCCACTTTTAATGTGCGCTGTGTGGACGGCAAAGGTGTCACCTCGAAAATGATGGAGATCAAGTGCTCGCTGGGAGGCTTGGGTTCGGAACTTAAAAAGGAAGTCGCCAAGAAGCTGAAGTTAAATGATCCCAATCATGTTAAATGCATTTCCAAGGGTCGCATTATCAAATCCCACAAGACTTTGGCCTCACAGGGCTTGAAAACCAATCAACAGCTTATGGTGATACTAGGAGGTGAAAACAAGGGTCAGAAGCTGCATGAACGTATCCAGAGAATTCGTGCTGATGTGGAGATAATTGCCGATGCCGATCATCGTTTTATGGAAATGGAGGATCAAGATGGACGTCCGATATTTCTGCCACCCGATGAAAATCGATCTCTATTGATGGCCATGAGCATGTACGAAGCCTCCAGAGCTGCCATACGCAGGGAACACTTCGATGAGGCCCTACTTTTACTTCTCGAGGCCGATGAACTCTTCTCCCGTTGCAACTCGAACATTCTGGAAGCGGTGGATAACTATGCTCTCATAAATCTGGACATTGTTTGGTGTTATCTTTGCCTGAAGAGTATCACCCAGTTACCGGATGCCCAGAGGCGTTTGGAAATTTGCGAGAGAAGCTTTTTCAAGAGTTACGGCGAGCAGTTTAGTCGTTTATATTCGATGAAAGGTACCAGTTGTCCAGAAAGAGCTTTAATTATGCGCCTTCATCTCCTACAAGGTGTTCTCTTTTTTCACCAAAATCGCCGCGATGAGGCCTATGAGAAATTGGAAGAGGCTACCAAGGATTTGGATGAGTTAAGGGTCAATGAATATCAGCTTACGACACTAATGGAAATGGGATTTAAGGAATCGGATGCTCGTTTGGCTTTAAGATCCTGTGCTGGCAATGTGGATAGAGCCATACAGTTTATTCAGGAACGTGTGGAGAAAATCACTGAAGAACGCAAGAACTCGGCTCCAGCGAAGCGGGTAAATCTAGAAATGCGTGAGGCGAATTCTGGTGGAGAATGGGTGGATCCCCGTAGTGTTTGCAGACTCATGGAGATGGGATACGAAAGGCGTTTGGTTGTGGAGGCCTTGAAGAGAACCGAAAATAATCTAGATCGCAGTTTGGATCTTCTACAGCGCCATTCCGATGATCTTAGGGCCAATTTACCCGCAACACCTCCAGTCGATGAATCTCTACTTTCTACTCTTCAACAACTTGGTTTCCCAGCCTCATCCGCTCAAGCTGCTTTGGAAACCACTGATAATGATTTTCGTAAATCCATAGAATTCCTATTGAAAAGTTTCGTCAGCGAGGATGAACTACTAGGTGTTATTGAAGCCATGACTAAGTTACTAGAAGATCTCGGACCTTCGGGTTCCAATAGAGAAAATAACAATAACTCCACTCCTTTGGTAAACCTATCTACCAGCAAGATAAACTTGATCAAGTCGGTTCTTAGCCAGGCAAAGTCAGAGATGGAATCGTACAAGGCATTCAAAAGAGTCAACGACGAGTTCTCCGAAATCAATTCTCACTATTTGGACATGAAGCTAGTGCAGGAAGAGCAAGTCCTGATCGAGTATAGAAGTCTGCTGGAGCGTTGATTTCTTTATACACAGAAATTATGTAAATTTTGGAATTTTCCAAAATATTTTTAATCGCAAAGATTATTAAAATATCTCATATATTTTATGTGAATATTTTTTATTATTTGTCGATGAATTAGGTGGTATTATTCGTATTGTACAAGTAAGTTTAAATACATTGCGTTAGGAACTCCGATTTTATTTAATTACGTTTACTATAGTATACCTCCATGACATAATTTATACCACGATTACGTGGCGATGTGAAGATGACCTGCGACTTACGAAATGGTGGCAGATTACTCATAGAGATCGTACCACCTACGTTCGATTTATCCCAGAATTTAACAGCACTGACCGTGTTTCTCATTGATATCCGCACGATATGGGTAACAACTTTCTTATAGCTGGCCTTGACAACTATATTCTTCCTAAGTACAGCATCGCCCGGGTTTGGCTGTCCATATATCTGACGGATGTCGCTCCCGAGGGTCTTGTTTAAAAATGTGGTGATGAAAAATGCCAATAAAATGGTATGGAACTTCATTGATAGTACTTTTCCTTGTATAAAGAGAATACAAAGTGAATAACTGTTTCGCATTTTCAGTGTCATGCTTGATATTACTTTTTAATAGGATTAAAGTGGTTCCACTTTCAAGAAAATACTCTATTTTTAATATATGGAATATTTTGTAGGTTTTAAAGCCTTCTACAAACTATATATTTCCCTAACATAAAGCGCTCTGCAATCACAACAATTAATCATAATTTGTTGGTTTTACTCCCAGCTCCGAATCCATTTAGTTCCATCTCGACCATCCATCCAATCTCCCACCAAAAACTCAACTACTTAATGCCCGGCGAAGTATGCTATGCATTTTGGTGGCTGATGTTGCTGTTATTTGCTCACTCATGTGCATAACGTCACAGTTTTTCACAATTTTGGTTGTATTCTGTGTGTGTACTTTTTGCGTTTGGCTGACTTTGTGAAAATTAATAAGTTTCCAGACCCTCGCCAATCTGCCAATGCCATGCGAAAGTTCTGCAGATGATGGCCAAATAATTTGTCGTCCTGTTTTGTGGCGTTATTTCCGAATCGTTAAACCTAAAATAAACCCAGTTTAGCTTATTTCGTTCTTCATTCTTCGGTTTTCCCTAGTTCTTTTCTTCATTTCGTGTTTTTTCGGTTTAGGTAGATTTATTATATATGCGAAATGGCGCACAAATTTTGAGTGGCTGACATTTTCACTTGACTGCAAATTCTGTCACTTTTTTTCTCGGCTAAATCGAGCATTCAGGGGTCTCACAAAAACAGTACCTTACCAATAAGTCATTTTGCTGATTGTTTTCTATTTTAATAAATGGAAGATCTCATTGGTTACTTGGTAAAATTTATTCAGATTTTTAAAACAAGACGAAACTTAATATGTCCAACAACTTATGTCAATCGATTGGGAATATTATTACAAGGTATTTTTCATTGTTATATTTTCATTGCTTTAGTAAACCATTTAAACCTCACCGAAAGGGGTTTAAAAATTGTTTCTTGCAGTTTGGTTTGGGTTTTTCCTCCCTTTTTTCTTTTTCTCTGAGACCTCGCGTTATGACACGAAAATGCTAAAATTTGTGGGCAAAAATCGCAAAAATAGAATCGCGACAAAGAAGAAGAAATGTCAAAATGTTGTTCGAGGACGCGGCGGCCTGTCTTATTTAGTAGCGAAAATGAGCAGCGGCAGGCATATCCTTGCTGGAAAAAAAAGGGGTTTGGCAGGCAGAGGACAGCGTTTAGATTTTGTTTTTTTTCCAGGGACTTGGGGGGTTTCCCAGGGAAAAGGGTGGGAAAAATTGAAAAAAGAAAAATGGGAGGAAAATGCTTCACTGGGCCGCGCATTCTTTGGCTGATTTCCGTTGGTTGTTAGTAGAGGTTGCAGCCACACTTAGAAACTTACTACAAAATAAATTTATTTAAGCAAAATATATTTTTTAAATTTTGTTGTACTTAAAATTAAAAGTTTTTTTTATTAAAGAAATTAATTGTAAATTATAAGGTAGTGTATTTCAGTCTTTGTTGAATGAAATATAGTTTCAAAGTAGTTTCAATAAATTGTTTTAATAAATATAGTTGAAAACATTTTTTTAGCTATTTTAAAATTTCATGTACCCTTTTTGTGTTTTAAAATTAAAATTAATCATAATATTAAAAGTAAGTAAAGTAAAAGAAACACTTTTTAAAATCATCAACTTTTGAGGAACTTTCATCATCAAAAATCTGTTGTTGGATAACCTAGCTTTTTTTCATTTGTTTTCATATATTATATATTTTGTTCAGTGTACTTTACTAGTTGTTGCTGGCAGTTGTTGCCGTTGCTAGATGTTGTTGTCATCAACAGCCAGCAACATTATCATTGTAGCTGCAAGTGGCAGTTGTTGCTGCTTCTGCTGTTTGTCCTCATTATCGTTTGTCCCATGCTCCTCTCATGTCTTTTAGCATTTGCATTTCCATAATAATATCTCTTTTTTTCGTGTTCTCTGGGCAACTTTAATGGGTTTGTAATGTAAGTGAAGTGAACTCAACTCTGCTCCGCCTTTTGTGGAAAATATATGCCTTAGATTCAGATCTTAAAAGACTTAAGAACTGCACTAAAATGTAAAGCCCTGCATTTAAGTTGAATATCCCAAGGAAAACAAAAAGTTTTCGAATTGGAAAAACTCCAAAATGTTTAACATTCACCCTGAGTTAATTAAAAAAAGATTTCTCATCAACTTTTTCCGCAACTTAACCGCAAGAAGTGTCGCATAAATTACAAATTAGTTAAATCAGCCTGTGACCAACCCCCAACCGCACATACTCTCATAACTTTCCCATGGAACCTTGTGACCTTCTACCACCAAGCAGCTTCATCATCATTACCATCGTTATCATCTGTGCTTAGGAAAGTGAAAATAATGCAAATGATAAAATTATTTAATGATGCGGAAGTGCGTTGATAAGCAAACGACAAATAATCGTTGCCAAAAATACTGGCCTTACATTTGTACGGCTTTTTGTTTCTTTTAATCATGGTTATTTGGTTGAATTGCACAAAATACTGTGTATATTGTTTGGCTTAAATATTTAACAAGGGTTATTAATGATTATAATAATTTATTTCTCCCTAATAATATGAATTTTTCCATTTTTGCTTCCAATCCTAACTGACCATTTTGATAGTCAAAAAAATTCTTGTTTTGTTATGTTTTTTTTTTTTACCGAAACTCAAGTTATCCTATAAATCCCAGCTGTACTTGAGCCTATGCCAGTTGAGTTGAAATCTATTTACGTTTCGCTGGGTGCTGGCAAAAGTTTCCCTAATGAGATGAGACCAAAGTCTCATGTGGCAACAGGCGAACTTTATGTGCTCATAAAGTCAAGTTCCATCTCCACTTATCCCGTATTGGAGTTCCAAAATGATTCCATAACTTTTCTGTAATTTACATTTTCATTATGTCAACCGTTTAGCACAGAGCAGTGAGTAGAAAAATGCACAAATTAAAAGCGTGCCTTGCTTTATAGACAGTCCCATTGGATGGATAGATGGCAAAATATCTACATTTTATTTAGTCGCCACTGGTGCAATAAGTATTTGTCCCTCAGGCGGCTAAAATTAATTTGGCGCCATCGTACGAAAAAAAAGAAATACATTTGCTGGATATACTCATTAACAGAGTTCGTTATTTTGTCAAATAAAAAGCTGCATATGTCAAAGGGGTGTGAAAATGGTTGTGTTGTGGGGGTTGGGTTTTATTTCGGAAACTGCTGATTTAAGTTCACTTAATTTGATGTGAGTTTACAAATTGTTTAAAGTGAAAAGTTAAAATGAGTTTTAATGAAATTGCGTTAAGCGAGGACCATGAAATGTATGTAAAGTGAAAAAATTCGTAGGGGTTTTAACTTTCTGGTTTTAATATTACAATAAAGTCTAGAATGAAAAAGTGTGACTGTTTATATTTTAAAAATATGAAAAAGCTCTCGTAAAAATTAATTTGAACCAATATATCATATTGCTAGAATTTTATTCTAAGTTCTAATACTCTTTTAAGCACCTTTAAAGTTTTTAAATCTGTTTAGGAATGCTAGTAATGCTCTAAGCAATATAAAGTGATAACCTTTAGTATGCCTTGTAATCTCTGAGTTCCACCCATACCAAGCACTACTTAGGGATACAGCGCTATTTTGTGGTCTTGTCCATTTGGGAACCTCCCACATTTATTCATTCATTCAGGCAACAGCCTGAGGTTATGTTTTGTCGTGTTTTGTGCTGCAATGTTGCACCTACATAAAATGGCTAAATGATGCGTTAAAAATGAGAGGAGACCCCAGTGGCGAGGGATGTAAAATTTTGGAGGTGTGGGAAAACCGGGTAACCGGACAAACTGTCGCAGTCACAAATTTTGTCTGCCATAGGGACAAGGCCTACAAGAGCATTTTGAGTGTGGGAATGTACTCGTAAAGTACCCGAAAAGGCAACATTTGCTAATGACAAACAATTGCTGCATTTTACCACGATGGTGGGGTGAAGGCCCTAAAGCATTCAAGTGCCACTCCCCCAACTTCCGCCACGCTCCAACTTTTATTATTATGCAACGTGCGTTTCACACCGCAAAAATCCGCAAAAAAGAAAGAAAATCAAGCAGAATTTAAGGGAAAACCCTTTAGTTTCAGGCGTGGCATGTGCTGCACATAAATTTTCCTTGCAATTTTTTATGGGCTAGGTATATATTTTTAGCAGTTCGTTTTATTTTATTTTTTGGCATTTTAATTGCAATGAAAGTGTGGTTTAAAAAAATTAACTTATGGACGCTTTTTATGCATTCATAATAGCCAGAGACACTGTCACATGAACCACAAGTTGCCGGAACGGCAGAGCTCTATGATTTGTGGCATATTTATGTAAATTTGTGGTTTTTTCCCGTTGTCTGTAGAACATCTCTTCAGAGGCAGGCTAAAAGGCCACCTTAAATCCAGCAGGCAGCAGGTGTTGTGGCCGAGCAATTAGTGAGAGTTTGGACCAGAATCACTTCCATTATTGCAGACTCAAATACTGGAAGCCAGAAGCTTAGATATTAATATTGTTTTGAAAATGATTAAAAATTCAATGGTGTTTTATAAATAATTTTTATTAATCTTAATAAAAATACTTAGTTTTTTGAATCGAAATATAAAATAATAATATTCAATGAAAAACGTTTGTAATATTTAACAAAAAAAAAAAGCACTTTGAACACTTAATTTTTCACTTATCCCGTTTTTTTACATGTTAAATCCAACAATACATGAGTTTCATTTCCATCAGGTCCGAATGGAAGCATTTGCCAACTCTTGACTTGGCCAATAGGTAGGTAGCATTTGGCTGCACGTGGCTAATCAATTTGCAGAACATACCCCCAACGTACAAAAATAAAAAGCTTAGTTCATTTCTCTATCCAAAGTTGTTGGTATACATTCCATTTGATAACCCATGTCTAATACGCAGCTGCCAAAACTATTTTATTTTTTTAGATCGAATTTTAAATGTTAATTATAAACATTAATTTCCAAAATAATATAATATTTATATTTCTTGGAAACTCAAATTAATAAAGATCAAAAATATTTCTTAAAAAGAACAATATTTGGTCTTAAAAATATCAAAAATATATATATTTAAGCAATCTCAACTGCGTATAAGCCCTTCCGAAAGGCTTGACCAATGCTAAAAAGGAAAATACATGAGGAGACCTACAACCACCCTCTGTCGGTCTGTTGACAATGTCCTTGTCGTCCTGACTGACCTGAGCAAAACCGAGCTGAACTGACGCTGCCATCGACGACAGGTGTGCATGATTTATGAGATTTACATATCAGTCGGTCCGCCGATGAAGCGCGTTGATGCGCCGCCAACGACAGGCGGACAAGGGCGACAAGATATGAAGAGGGATCGGATATGGACAGATATAGAAGGGGCAGCATGTTGCCCTCATCCGCTATAAATAGGCTAAAGTGAAATGCAAATTTGTGCACTGATTGATGATATTGCGCTTGTTAAGGTCAACTCACACACTTTGCCTAAGTCCCCCAACTACTTTCGAATTTCTTTTTTCATGGCTCCGCCTCATATGGCAAATGAATTTCAAAGAGGTAGTGAAAAAAAACGATAAAAGTGCTGCATACTTTGGGGCTGCAGGGAAAAGATACTTTTTTGTAGCTTCGTTTCAGGCGGAGACTTACGTTCATTTCTTGAAATAGGTAAACCTAAAAAATGTATTTCAATTAAATTATACAATACAAAATACAATTTTTCTTTCTATTTCAAAATAGTCAGCCTCAGGAATAAATAAATTAAGTCTGCGCATATATTTATAATCCCAAAATTCGCAAAAATTTAGCTTATTTCTACTTTTCCTGTCCAGAATGATATGTTTACATGTATTTATTTGCGTTTAAATCGGCTTACGCATTGATACAATTTTAATCAGATTATTAAAAAGAGTTTTTGGCAAACAAGCGGGCTTCATCTAGCTGACAATCATTTTCAAACTCCTGCGTACTCGGTATATATCCCTTCATTACGCCTCTTTCCCACGGATGCAGACGTGCTCATTAACCAGACGTGGCGGGCCTGGCAGACGACAGCAGATCGCCTCCCCTCCACTGAGTAATACCATCCGCCCCCATATCACCGAAAAGCCCCCCTCCTAAATCTGCAGAAAATCAGCGGCAGGCAACATGTGTTCCTGATATTTTTATGGCATTGGATACATGCAGTCTGGGTCTCAGTATTCTCGGTGGCAAAAGCAGCCTAAGCTGCCTAATTGTTATGCGCACAATTCGCAAGCAAGAGCCTCAACAGCACTGTGATTTGCAGACCTACATACCCCATGCACATACGAATACGACTACGACTACAACCATATAGGACCAAAGACCATGGCAGAGTCATAAAATTTTCATCTAGGAGTAGTTTTAACGACCCAAATTGGACTTAAGGGCTTGCCGAGCACATTAATCTCGTTGAGGAATGAAGAAAGTGTCCTTAGTGAAATTTGCTTGCGTAAGCATTAACGAAATGTTAGGAATCCTTGTATGACTAAGCACTGTACAAGAAAATGTGTTTATAATTAAAAACTATTCAAGGCTATTTGGTGATTTGTGTAAAATGTATTCCATTGTTTTAGATCCTAAGTAATATATAAGCAATCGAAAAATATTAGATTTTAGTTTTAATTAAAAAAAATAATTTATTATAGATAACATCTACTTTGTTACTAATAAATCTTATAAAAGGTTTTAGTCTTAAGTGACCAAAATCAATAATAATCAATAAAGTGAAAAACTTAACAAAGCTGCATATATTTCTTCTTTAAAACCTTAAATCTCCAACATTCTGAAACTCACTAATAAATCGCTTTTTAATTTTATGGCTGTTTCATTAATAGGCCAATAACCGATGTTGCCTCAACTTGGTCATTGCTGGTTAACACCCTACTCCTCCATAAACCCCATAAAGCCCCACGTTTTCGATTTTACTGCGAGGCCAAAGGTTTCACTCCTTTCGGCTGATCAATAAAATGGCAGCTAAATCAATTAGCCGATGGCAGGGGGCAACTTCTTGGCACTTTCATGAACTTCTGGCCGGTAATTAAAATCCACCCACAATACCAATCTGTGCTGGAACAGATTTCACTAATTACTTTTATGACCCAAATTTGCTGAATGCGCAGTTTGCTATAAATCCTTACCTTTGAACAGTAATAAACTCGGGGAACATCAGTTGCAGACTAAATATTGCCATCAATGCCTGGTCTTCTTCGTTCTTGTCCTGTTCAAAGTACCCAGTATTTTGTGGTGCTCTAAGAAAATTGAAGGAATGATAGATTTAGTGATCTGTTAAACTGGAATTAGAATTTTTTATGTTGTTTAATAGTTATAGTTATGATAAATTAACATATATTGTTGTAAAAAATTCTATTATGATATAATATTGGGTTTCAATATTATAATTCTTAAAGGTTTTTAAAAATACATCTTGAGTTATTAACGTTTTTATAAAACCTGAGATCTTAAAGAATATATTTTACTGTTTTTGGTGGGTTAATGATAAGTATCCCTGATTCGTGTAACTAAAAGATGGTTCCTTCTCAGAACTTTTTCTTTTCATTCGTTTCACTCACTTCTCTCGCCATTTCCGAACTAATCGAAGACGCTTGCTTTCAGAATTTATTGCTCCTTCTGCGGAGGCGTGGCAGGGGGCGGCTAGGATATAGACGGAGGGGGGCGTGGCAGGGGTACAAACTGCTCCTTTGACCTGTCTGCCTCAGTCACTGTTTTGCTGTTGCTATTGTTATATATTTCTCCTTCTTTATCGCCTGGAGCTCTGCAAACAAGTTTCTTATGTCCCGACGAAAAAGAACCAAACAAAATATAACAGAAAAAAACTCTTTTCACCGTCAGCTGCTCGACTGCTGAAAACTCGTTGCGCTTGTTGCGCGTTTTGTTGTAAATTATAAAGAAATACAAAAAAATAAGGAAAATTACACGACATATTGCTTAGGAATGAGTCGGCCTTTGATGTTTTTAGGCCGCCCAATAAGCCGTTCAAGTTATTGTTTTACATTTTTCCGTTGATTTAAGAGCGCCAAACCCAAAAGACCCGGTCTGGGATTTGCAAAAAAATTAATTTGTGTAAATTTTTGATTTCGCGGGGGTGTGCTGCCAATTGGTAATTGAGGTGGGTGCAACAGGCGACAGAAATGCTATATAAATATGGGTTTTTATGCTGTGGAACTGGATTAAGTCGGCTTGATTTTTTATTGTTTTTATTTATGCATTTTTTCTTCAAATCTTAAACTGAAAATGACGTTAAAGTTAAAAAAACGAGAATAAAGGATTCAAATGTATTAACAAATGCATAAGGTTAATTATTTAACCCAAAAAGTAACATAACAAGTTGCTTAAACTGCCAAATTCAATAAATATATACAGATATGTAAGTGTATTAATAAAAATTTTAGTATTGTTAACATATTTTCCATGTTACTTATTTTTATTTTTAAACACAATTTGTGTTTTTTGCATATTTTATTTAACTAATTATATTTATTTTAGATATTATTTTTTACATAGCGTAAATAATACCAAAAAATACCAAGAGATGCTCATTTTTATCCCCACCACAAAAAGAAACAACAAAAACAGCAGCAGCTATGGAAACAACAACAACACCAAGCCGCAGCATTCGAGACCGGAAGTAAGAGAACGCTTGAGTGCAAAGGGGACAACAGTATGAACGCCAAAAGTTGTTGCTGTCTCCCCAAATGGCGTTTTTTGAGCGACTTCGCCGCAAAACAACAACGCTCCCCGGCTCTCTCTCGCTTTGGGAGAGCGAGCAAGCATTTTGGTCTGTTTTTGTTGGTTGAGTGGAGAGGGTGGGGCGGGGAAAGCGTTTATGTTGTGGGTGGTTGTTGGCATCGTAAGAGAAAGAGAGGAAAAGCAATGGGTCTCTTTTAGAATTACCCTGTTTTTTTCTATATTTTTCGGGTATATTGGACAGTTGATGGTTTATTTGAAAGTTTAAAGCTAAGGCTGGCTTGTACATTTTGTTGATACACTACTGTTAAATGATTACATTTTAAGCTTGTTTAATAATATAAGTAAATATATAAAAAAAAATTTTAAGACATTTTTTAAAACAATAAAACAAATTTAAATTATGGTCGTATAATAAAAAGTCGTCATTAATTACTTAAACAAACTTGCGGGGCCTTAAAAATAATTTTTAAAATTTAAACGGCATCAAGATATATCATAATTTGCATCCTAAAAATTATTGAATCTAAAGAACGGGTATTTCAGAGCCGGAAAACTCGACCACTTGTTTTATTTTATTATGCTTGCCGCAAACAGCCAGAGAGCGATAGAGAGAGATTTATAAAAAGGCGAGAGGCGGCCGAGAGAACTTTTTCGCGGGGGCCGTTTTGTATTTGTATCTGTATCTTTCGGTTCGGTTCAGGCATATCTTACGGATTCAGTTTGCTTGCGACCGTTACAACAGCCAGTTGATTCAAAGCGGAGCGATTCGTGGATTCGTTGTCATCGTGTCGTCGTCGTTTTTGTCGTTGATTTCCGTTTGTGCATGCAGATAAAGCCAGGTCTTGACTAGATTCTCGACTAGGCCTACAATCGAAACCGAAAAACCGAACTCGGCTAATGGAAAATAAACAAACAAACAAGGCCCAAATTTTGTTTGCCGCGCATTAAAAGTAATTCCCCATTTGTAACCCCCAGCAAACTGATTAGAAAATCAGTTTTCTGGGATATGTTGCATGACTGAATTAAATTACGTGTTAAATTGTTAAGCTAAATGAACAAACCGCATCCATAAAACGGATGCGAGTGCATGCAAATTAATTAAAAATGCGATCCGAAATCTCCCGACACATGCATGCGAAACCCATCAAGCTTTATTTAAATCAATGACTTGAGCGACTGAATAAAATATGTATTTCATGGCTATTAAGATTATAACAAAATTTATCATTAAATCTAATATCAACTTTCATGGTTTATTAACTAATGATATGTTTAACTAATGAATCTTAAAACTTAAGGCGAATTTCATTTGCAATGGCTACGAAACTAATAATCAAGAAAAACCACAAGTTGAAGATATAAATTAAATGTGTAATCAAATAAAGAAAACAATGAACTTTTGTGTCGAAAAGAAGCCCAGTAAACTGACAAAATACAACATGTGTAATTAAATAAGTGAATTGCTAATAAATTGATACAACATCTAATTAAACTGGAATAAAATTGTACAAAAATTCGGCTCAAGTTCGATCTTGAGAAACCATACAAAATTACAAAAACCGCATGGCAGAACAACTTTCAATATTCAAAGCTGAAAAAAAGCTGTGGTTAATGTTTATTGTGATTTTTGTCGGTGACTAGCTTGCTTTTATCAATTACAATTTTGTGTTTCGGTTTTCTGTATTCCCCAACGAGTTGTTTACGATAAGAAAAGCGAGGCGATATAGCACTTGAAGAAAATCAAAACTTGTTCTAGGAAACTGATAATGTGGGTAATTTGACGTCAGGGGACGTCGGTTGAGTTTCCTTCAAATTGTTATGTGAATAAAAATGGCTTAGGACTGGAGTATAATCTGAATCTGAATATAAATATTTGAATTTAAAATAATTCCATAACTCAAATCGAGAGTTGAAAAGACTCAGGGGACATTCAAATGTGACAATTAAATTAATTAAGCTTAAACAACAGCTAAGATTACTTTACACTTGCAACCGAAATAAATTTGATTTGTAAATTTCACATAAATCAAAGCGAAATAGCTGGCAATCCTTCCCTTCAACTGAATTAAACAATTACTCTTTGTTTCTCGGCTTTAAGCAATCAAAATCAACAAAATGCGTCAGCTGCGAGCTGAGCTTTAAAAGAAATACGAGCTGAGCAAACAGAATAAGATAAACACAGAAAGTCGAGTACAGTCATTGCTCCAATTTTGTAACCTACGAATATTTTTTGGGATTTTTAAGTTAAAGTAAGGCGCAATCTTACTCATATACCATCAAACTATTGAGCTTCCTAAATAAAATAAAATAAACATAAATTTAAATGTAAAAACTTCAGCTTAATTAGGGTTTTTACTTTATTTGCTTGCAAGTAACTCACAAAGTCATTACTTTACTTTTTTTGTAAGTAGGGAGCAAGTGATTTTTATCCTTATCTGTTTTAAATAATGTAAAAACAGTGAGTTACAAGTTGAAAATAGTAATTTTCTCTAATTTATGGGTTAACTTAAGTTATAGACCCGTTAAGACAATTTAAAAATACTTTAAGATTCAAAAAACACAAATAGAGATGCAAAGGAGACTTTCTTAAAATTCATAAATCCGTAATAATCCGTAATACAAATTTGAAAAATAGTTTTCTAATCTTAAAAAAATTTCCCACACACTCTCATCAAAATTTCAGAAACCAAAAAAGGAAGTGGGAAATAAATACAGATATTAATTTGATTAGTAATGGTTCTTTTTTTTGCCAATCCTAAATTATATGGTACTTCTGGATGGTTTTCCACTATTCCAGAGCCCACTGTAAATCGAGGCGAACAAAGCAAGCTATAAAGACGCTCGTTGGGCGACTCAGTCTGCTGGCTATATGCGACTATATGGCTATATAGGCCTATTGTCTGGGGAAACTGCATGGAACTGCACATCGGAAATGATTATGGGTTGGGGAGACGGGGGCCAGCATAGCATAGCGAAAGGGGGGAGCGTGATAAAAGTGATACAAAAGGGGTGACAAGAGAGGGGGGCCAAGAGAGTGGTACGTCATTAACTGACTCAGCCGCATGTTGCATCCAATCCAAGCTTTTTTTATTCCTTCTTATTTTTTCAAGTCCTGCAGAGCGAGAGAGAGCTAGTAAAACCCAGAGAGAGAGAGAGAACTCAGGAGAGCGAGAGCTTCAGCGCAGTTTGCGGCGAAATTCGCTGAGCTCGCCTTAAACTTTCCGCAGCCGCTCCTTCACCGTTAGTTGAAAAAAATTCCTTGTTCGAAGCGGACGGATTTTCGAATTTCGTGGATATTTTGCGAGCGTTCCCGTGTAATTTTCGTCACGCGTCGTTTATTTGCAAAAGTGTGAGTGTGTGTGTGTTTGTATTACGTACTATTGTGTGTGTGTAAGTGACTCAACTTCAAGACATTTTCGTTGTCTTTTTTCGAGGGACGCTTCTTTAGTGTTTCTTTTTTTTTGCTCTTTTACACATTTTCGCATATTCTTTTGCGGCGAATTCAATGACGTCGCAGAATTTTGTTGTTGTGTCGTGAATTTATGTTTATGTATGCGTTTGCATGTGTTTTTGTTCAAGCAAATCGATTTAATTTATGAAAAATTAATGCAAAAACCGGCACAGAACTATATAGAAACTATGCGAACGGGCCGAGACTCAAATGTTTTTAATTAAAAGCCGTGTGTGAATTTTATCAAACCGCAACGGCAACAAAAACAATATTTTATCACCATTTTGAGAGCGGCACGCACGTGTATGAGTGTTTCTGAGTGTGTGTGTGCGTGTGCTGGCGTGTGTGTATGTGTCGAAAAAGCCGGCAATGGCAAAAGAGAATTCAGAATTCAGCATTGAAAAGGCAAGAAGCAAGAGGCAAAAGCGAATGCCAAATAACGAAAGTAAAAGCATAAAGCCAAAAACAAAGAAATTCGGATAAAAAAGAAGAGCAGGGAAAACGATGAAAATAGTGCTGTAATAAAAACAAAGTCATGGGAAATGGAAAATCGGTTGGGATAATAAAAAATGCAATTTAAAAAAGTTATTTTAAAAGCTTAATTTTTATCACAGTGACTATACGAACGTTAAAAAAACCATAAAAACAATAAAAAATAAAGATAGATGAATGATGAATAAATAATTCATAAAACAGCATGACTATACATTCCAAAACATATTTAAAAATTAGACATGATTAGTGTACTATTAATAATGAAACTAAAACTTGTAACGTTTTAAAAAATTCTAATAAAACATATATTTTTCTTCTAGAATATCTAAAACCTTGCCAGCAAATCTTGGTGTTTTAAAAATGAGTATTACCTAAAAAAAAAAACTAAAATATATCAGTGCGGTTATTAAATACAAAATCGTTAACAAAGCAGTTGAAGAAAGTCAACTAGAAAGTGCAAGAAAAATTGAAACAAAACCGAGCGAAAACAAAAGTATTTGGTGCTAGCGCATTAAAGTGATTTTCACAGCGTGTGTTTCTTGGGATAAGCGAAAAGCCAGCAAAATTTACTGCTTTGGAAACTCAGCTCTCAACATAAAAACCAGCATCGATACCGTTACCGAAACGGGCAGCACCATCAACATCAACCCCCCCAGCGGCACCACCCACCTCCAGATTCAGCACCACCAGGTTCAGCACCACCCCCAAAACAGTGCGAGAATGCTGTTCGAGAATCCGGCGGTTGCGGCCAAGTTGCCCTTTCCGTACAACGTGCCCCCGCCTCTGCAGGCGGCGGCGGCAGCAGCGGCGGCTGTCCCAAATCTAAGGTGAGTTTTCCATTTTCCTCAGGCACTCGGGAAAAAATATACCAAATATAAAAGATATTATAGAAGCAATTTTTGAAAGCTGAGCCTTAAGCTTTCCAAGCAGAATAGAACCTAACTATCCTACACCTTATAAAAAGAGTTCTATTAAAAATAATAAAAATATTACCGGGAATTTAATTGGTTCTTAAGAAGGAAAATTACTTTCCTCTCTGGGTTATATCAGATTATAAATATTTTATATTTCTATACTTTTGAACAAATTTGTAGACAAATTTCTAGAAAACTTAAAAATTAAGCAACCGTTTCAGATCCTAAGTACACCTTATAAAAAGAGTGGTATTAAAATCGGGAATTTATTTGGTTCCTAGGAAAAAAAATTACTTTTCTTTGTAGGTTATATCAGATTATACATTTTTTAAATTCCTAAATATTTGAAAAAATTTGTTCTAGAAAATTTAGAAAATAAGGAACCCTTTAAGATTTTACCTCTCCCGTGTTGGAAGAGATTTTAAATCAACAATATTTTTTCCAAGTGCACTTTACAACCCACCACCCCCCCTAAAAAAAACTAAGAACTCTGCGCGTCTCAAGGCCATAAAAGGCGTTAATGCGCTTTGAGGTTTTTACTCGCTTTACTTTTTTTCTCACAGCTTTCGCCCAACTTTTGCCTCAGTGGCATATTTATGAAAATTGTTTTGCTCTTTGCATGTTTTTAAATTTTTCATCAGGCACTCAGCCTCAGTTTTGAGTCGCGGGCAAATTTTTCAACCTATAATTTTACTAAGTTGCTGTCCGTAAATTGCTTTCATTTGTTATTTAAGATTGAGGGCGATGTTTACGTTGTGAGTTTTCTTATTAATATTCATTTTGGGTGGCACTGGTCAAGAAACCGTGGGAATAAGGTGTTTAATATGCACTTCAAAGGGATTTTCTGAAGTAACAGTGTAATTATAACACAAGTAAAACAGTTCACTAAATTTAAAATTATTATAGGAGCTTAAGATGTTGTTTCTTTTCATATAACATTATTTATTGCTAATCCGTTTTATTACTGTCCTTTTATCAAAGCCCTCTACAAAAATGATAATTAATGAATTGTCCTCCAGCCTAAAGTGTTTATAATATTTTTCCATTATGAGTCATTGTCAAGTTTTTTAAATTTGTAATTTTTTTGTAATTTTCCTGAGGTTGGTAATAAATGATTGTGGGCTTCGGTGGGATTATTAATGCCCTGCTTTTGCCTTAAGTGACGTTTTTAATGAACCATTTCGTGCCACAAAAGTGAGAGTAAACAGTATAATGGGGACCTTTATGCCAGAAGCGCAATATTCCGGCCAGCAAAAAAAAAACAAACTTTCAAGTTCGTCAACGTCATGGGGACTTGCTTTACTTTTAATATTAAAAAACGATCGTCTGGCGCCAGGCAATTAAGATTTTAAAGTTTTTGTTATTCGCTTTCTCAGCGCTTGCTTTACCAATTAGCATTTTATTTATTATATCATAATTTTTTCTTTTGGCATGTGCCAAACATTTTTCTAGCTCAGGGAAGCTACAAAAATTTTAAAAAGACATGTGGGGCTTAGATATAACAATTGATTTCAGACCGAAATGGTATTAATGAGAAAATCTGCGTTGTCTGGCTTTTTATTAGTTTTTCTAGAAAATCTCCCAAAATATTCGTCTTGACATAAGCCAAATATAAGAAAATATTAAAGATCTTGTACAATTTTCAAGATCCAATTACTTGTCAGAACAACAGGCTATTTTTATCTGCCAAACACGCCAAAATAGATTATGAATTTTAAAATTATCCTCACGACACTTGACAGAGAACAAAAACTAGAGCCAAAAATCGAAGGGAAAAACCAGAACGCCACAACCAGCGAATATCGCTCATCGATGGCCAAGGCATGGACAAAGCGTTGATTGGATTTAAAGTGACAGTAATAAATGACAACAAAGGCAAGTTTCATTTATAAATACTTGTACAAAAAAAAAAAAAGACTATGTTTTTAGGAAAAAATAGAGAACTTGGCTGGCTGACTGACTGAACTTGCACCAGATGAAATCTGAGGGAGACGAGAAGCCAAAGAACGTGCTAAATAAACAGACATCGTCGCCACATTTTCGGTTTGACACACTGACAGGAAAAACAAATGGCAGCGGACCCGGAAAAACTAGAACTCGAGCTCCTCCACACTCAACTTATTCCCCATTTCGCTTTTTCACCGAGCAGGCAAATAGTTTATCCCGTACTCGGGGCCCACTGTAATATGAGGCATTGAAAAATATACAAATTCTTGGCTCTCGTCTTCTCGTTCTTGTGGTTTAATTGTGCGTTGGTTTAACTGCATTTAGTGCAAGCGCAATTAGCCAAATTGTTAACTTAATTATTTTGGGCCTCTTACGCATAGTTTGCTACACAAATGGCTGTGAATTATAGATAGCCAAGGGTCTGACAGTGGGATAAATAACTAAAAAAGTGTTTTAATATCAAAAAGCAAAGTTGAAATAATAATAAATTTGTTATACTTTTTGTTTTGTTTTTATATTTTCTTTACCCCTTTGTCTTTGTCCTAACACCTGGCAATCAATCAGAAATGACAATTTAATACTTTCAGAGCGCACTGTCCGACTGACATTGAAGTTAAGCCACGCTCAAGTTCCGCCTTAATTAGTCAAACCCCCAAGTCGATCATTTCATTTGCTTTTTATGCAACAGACAGTCTGGTAAATAAGAATCAGACAGCAATTATATATATTTTATTTGCTGCACTGCTTGCATATTAATCGAGGCGAACCCCTCGAAATCCCCCTTGTAGTTTGTATCTTTATCTCGAAATAAGCTGGCATACGTGGTCGGCAGGTGACTTGCTCAACCTTCCTTCTTCCCACTCGATAGAACCGAGCTAAGTGCTCAGCTGAGGTATCACACTTTAATGCCACACTCTTTTTTTTCGGTGTGTAAAGGTATAATGCCACATGAATTTGAAATTAAAAATCCCAATCTTTCGAGGCAGGCAGGTGAGCATTATTTCCCATATCCCCACACCTTTCACGCTTTCTTCCTTCAATTTCGCAGCATTATTAAGATGTTGCCTAAAAGACACTTTTCCTCACATTTATTTTTTGATTTTCCTTTTTTTTTGATTTGCGCATTTGAAATACATTTTTCTTTTCTGGTTTCGTTTTATTTTGTACGCTCGCACTTTTGCCAAGTTTTTACACTGCCGCCGAGTGATTATTCATAAGACTTCGCCGAGAGATTTGTGTCGGGGCGTTTGACTGACAGCTACAACGGCTGTTCTTATTAAGGTAGCACCACTACCAACCACCACAGCGCCGAAAACAGCACCACCATTGACGATAGTGGCACACCACCCACATGAGAGATTTATTTAACTGCGTATCCGAACCCCAATCTCTGGGTACTTACTTAAGCTGATTAAATCTGGCGGGTTTCTTGGGCTGGGAATTTTCCAATCTGAGTTCTTTTCTCGGTTTTTAGGGATATTATTTGTCACCTTAATGGCCTTGAGAGGTATGATTTACT
The DNA here is from genome assembly GCF_014743375.2 of Drosophila subpulchrella. Lineage (NCBI taxonomy): Eukaryota > Metazoa > Arthropoda > Insecta > Diptera > Drosophilidae > Drosophila > Drosophila subpulchrella. The sequence continues at coordinate 11,401,904 of NC_050609.1, forward strand.
TAGGGAATGTTGGCCATGAACTTTCAAAACTACTTGAGGGATATGATAAAATCCTTAAGATGTTTTTTACTATATTGAAATTTTCTTAAATCCAAAAAGAATCTTTTTTATTTTATTTCTTATTTCTCAAATGAAACAAGTTTTATTTTAAAATTAAAAAGTGTATGTAACTTTCTGTACATCATCAAAGCACATCTATAAATTCCACATTAGCTTGGATAAAGCTTTGTGATAAATTTCTAATTTTTCCCTGGTTTCTCCGAATTTATACAACAAACTCATTATCCGACCATCGTAATTTATCTACCCACACGCACTGCGTTGGCAGTTATAACTGTAAGTCTCGATTCAATTGTTCTCACATGTTCGCCTTTTGAATGGCCGCAACAAATTGACCAGCCAGAAAACGGACAAATGGACAACTCATCTCTCATTTAGATTGAGCATGACAAGCCGAAATGAAAATAAGAAAACATGGACAGCAAAAAATGTGCGGGTAAAAGTTGCCTGGGTAAAAAGCAGCTTAAAGTTCCTTGACTTCTATGCCATATATATATTCGATTTAGAGTTATATGCAGAGAGAAAAGAAGAATAAAATAGAAAAATTATATTTTCTCACTGCTATAATTATAGATCAATTTTCTAAATATTTATTTAATGCGTATGTAAATAATTCATCATTATTATATTCTGTTTATAATTTTATTTTATTTATTTCTTGACATTGCTTGTAATGATTTTCTCTAAGTGGTGCGTAAAAAGTGGCCCCAATTTTAATTTCAAATATTTGATTGAGAAGTTAAAGTCATTATTGAAGTGATGTCGAAACGTAAAATTGTTAAATAAAGTTGAATTTGACTAAATTGCATTACATGCAACTTGAAATATGTAGATGCATACTATAGGATAGCAGCTGCGATTCCACATAAAATTGCGGATGCATACTGCTGAGTGAATGAATGCACATATGATTTTTTCTAGTTCGCTTTTTTGCAGTAGATAAAATTGTAAAAGTTGCCAAGTCTGCTTTTAATGTCAAGCTGCCGGCCTGGAATTTTCCTCTATGCAGTCGGCAACTTTTGAGCATTTTTACACCCCTCCGACATCCGAGTTTTCCACGATGTGGGCGTATTTCAATTATTTGCACGAATTGCAAAACCGAAGGATGAGAAAATGGGGGCTTGGGTTCAAACTGCGTGTGTTTTTGCGCATTAATTGAAATGCCATCATCGCACTACTCCAAAGTTGAAAGCTCTCGAATCAAATAACGCGCAAATATTTTGCCCAAGATTACAGATTCAGATATATACACATAGATAGTGTGTGTTTTGGGTAGCTTTTCCATTAGAATTTTAAGCCGCATAACGATATAATGTTTGTTTTCGCTATCAACATTTTAATATCTAATGAGTTGCATGTGATTTTATGGCTGAATTTCATTTACGCAGCACAGTGGAGACATAGAATAAGTGAACCTTAGTGTTTTTATTTCCCAGGAATATCCTTCAAATTGCATTAAGTCGAAGAGGAAAATGTATTTGTTTATTTATGTACAAAGAAGTTGATTTGATTTTTACTCAACCTTCATATCGAATGATATTATTAGGTGGCTGACAAACTGATTTATTTGTTTTTGTTTACTTATTTTGCAATTTCACCCAGCAATTGCACATATATTGCTCCACTAATGCACCACAAGTCCACACTCAATTTCTTTTATACAAGTACAAATGCTCCTTCAAGAGTTTTATATGTAGATTCGTTTTATGTGCAGGAAGCAGTCAGCTTATGTACAAATGTGTACAAATATGTACTTGGATATGGGTGAATATATGTACACTCTAGTACATACATATATGCGGAGAAAAACTCTTTCGTTTGTTATTTGCCATACGAATGGGGGAAAATTGCATTTTCTCAAGTGCAGGGCCGCATTAAATTATGCACAAACGAAGGGCGCCTCTCCCTTTGAAATGAAACATTTCACAAAATTCCAAGCATGACATTCTCAAGATTTTTTAGCACCGAGAGAAGAAAGACGGCATCAAGTGAAAATGAAATGAATTTGCATCAAGTCAAGAGCTTAAATATGACATTATGCAAAAAGAATGCAACATTTTAAAAACAGGAATGTAAAAAATTCCACAAAACGAATTGATTTATTTTGAAAGATTGAAAATCTTTCAAATCACGAATTCCATTTATAATCCTTAAGATCAAATAGCATGACACACCTTATTTCACCTTAGATAAATTAACACAAAAAAAAACTAGAACATATTGCAATTACACTCAAAGACTTGTCCCACATTTTCTTAATCAATTACAATCAATTTCCTTTTCCAATCGCCCTCTCAAGGATATAATTCTGTTTCCAACTAGGTCAATCTCAAAACATTTTTCGGACCGCGTGTCGCTGTCAATTTTGTTAAATGTTTTTGAGGCATTTGTAAAACCGAATTTAGCGACAAGATATTTGCCAATTTTGTTTTTATTAGTGATGTGCCAAAACAAATTGAACAAGAATTTTTATGTATGAAATATTTGTATTTATGTTGTAAATTTTTGTTGTCTCAGCCCGTCGTGTGTTTGAGTTAATAATATTGGTTTTGGCAAAAAGAGAGTGCAATTTCGACAACTTTTTCCATCTTACAATTAAACTTTCCCATTAATGTGTCAATTTAGAATGTTACAGAGTAAAACGAATGGTGGGGCAAATTAAATTGGAAGCCATAAAAAATGTAAAGCCCACGCCAAACTAAATAAAGTTATCAAACCTTCCTCTACTCCCAGATTTTCTATCAATCTTGTGGCCATATATATAGATATCTACATCCCCCCGCATAATTCTCAAGAAACGAGTAATGAGCGTCTCATTAGGAGTATTTTTTCTTTTCGTAGTCTTTTGTGTTTGGGCCGACTTGGTAGCCTGTTGGCTGGTAAATAAGTTTGGCCCATTGCGCATTTAGTTCATTAACCTCCCCAACTACAATTGTTGTAAATTTTTTCGCTCGGGGAGTTCATTGTTGGGGAGCAAGAAAGCTGGCTGGCTGGCCTGGCCTGGCCGCAAGTTGGCCTAACAAAATGGTTATAAAAAGTACAAAATTGTTTGCTACCCATGGCCTGATATGCCAATTAAAGTGCGACCAAGCTCTCAAGTCTCTCGAGTCGAGTTGAGTCGAGTCTCTTGTGGGGGCGTGTGCTTTCCCTCGCTTTTGTTAGCCTGGTTAGAGGTTACAGCGAACAATTACTTAAAATTAGCTGCCAGTAGCCGGGCAACGGCCATAAAAATCTTTCTGATAAATCTCAAGTTTGGATGAAGTTTTCTGGGGTGGTAACAAGTTTATCGCGTTGAATAGAAAATGTTTTTCGCTCTAAGGAAGCTTGATTAAAGCATCTTATTATAAAACGCTGCGTTCTATGCAATATGATGTTATTCAAGACGGCCAGTGAAATAACACCCATGGGCTTTATTTCTCTCAAAGAAGTGCGATAACGCCCAGTTACTTTGAATAATTGTAAAATGTTTATATAAATAGAACTCACTGCATCACGCTGGCAAACAATTTGCATCTGAAAGCTACATTCCCCACTATCAAAAACTATTCCCCAATGGAAACCATGGCTTTTGTATTTCCTGCTACCCATTCAAATGGTAACTGTGACAAAACAATTCCAAATAATTAATGTCAAGAGCAATCGCACACACCGAACCCGAACTCATATCGTATAGATATGCACGAGTATATCTGAGTTTGATGAATGTGCTTTGACAGTATCTGATTATTGGCATGCGTATCTATCATTTACATTAGTGCGCACAAATATATTTCAAGTTTATAGGTACGGATATAGATATATATACTATATAGTATATACATATATAAAATTTATCATAAGCGGGTTCGACGGCTGCTGCTGCTGCTGCTGCTTTCTGGCTGGCTGGAGGAATTTATATTATCGATAGGTTATAAATTGAAGACAATGAAATCAATTGATTGGCATTTCTGAGACGTCTGTGGGGGCGATTGGATGGGGGGCATTATTATGGCATCTGGGTGTGCTTCGCTAGGCATTTGCTGCAATACTTTGACCCCGTTTGTGTGCGGACTTGACTGCACTGGGATTCGATTCGATTCGATTCCATTCGGTTCGATTCTAGACGCGAAGGAGAAAACCTATAATTACGCTTTAAATAGCTCAATTTTCAAGACCGGTTCTTGAGGTTTTATCTTTACACATATTCCACCGCTGCTGCGGTTGTCACGGAGAATGAGAATGACTATAAGTAGAAATCTATTCTACTTATTTTGCCCCTTTTATCGATCGTTGAACATTATTTACGATGCATATTTAAATTTCAAATTTGATTTTTTTATATTTTTCATTTTGGCAACATAGTTTTCCATTTCTATTCAGCTTATTGGTGCCAATGCGATTTGTCACCTACACCTTCTGATATATATAATATATTTGACTTTCGTTTTGTTTGGATCTCTGTTTTGGCTTTCGCGTGAATCGCACTAAAAGCTGTGCAAAATGTTTCTGCAATAGCCACAAATTTTATGGCAATTTATTTTGTCATAAGCGTATACAGTTTTTGCAAATAACCTTTTTCTGTATACATCGAAGGCTGCTGCGCCCTGAAATATTTCTTCTTTTTTTTTTTGGTCTTTGATGCTAGCCGCCCGTGTGCAATTATTTTGATGATGATAAATTTTATTTCAGTTTGTTCGCTTTCGATTTGGGAATTGACATCGACGGAGAAGAAAAATGTTTGTTGAAAATGGATCAAGATGGAAATGGTTTTGATTTGTTGGTTGCAGATTAAGACTGAAATGTTTAAGTGGGGGAATAATAAAATTCAAAATCTTTAAATTCAAATAATTGCGAAATAAATTTCTTGTTTATCGAAATGTGACATATTTTATGTCAATAATTTTGTACTTTATATCAATCTTTAGCCATGCCAGAAAATAACCAAACAAAATAAAAGATACATCGGCAATGCAAACATTTTGCAGATAGAATTTAGCAAGCCAAAAGTTGACTTTTCTTGTTATTTTTTAGGCCACACAAAAGAGTTTGGCTTGTTGGCATGTCAAATGCAATGAACTCGAACCAAACCGCCAAAGAATTGAGCAGTATTTTGCCTCTATTTCATAGATAATTTGTAATCAAATATCACGAACCCAAATGCAGGAGAGTGTCCATTCTCATGCCATTAGACCTATCAAAGAAGAACTCAATTTCGCTTGGGCAAACAAATATGCAGACCAGAACGGAAAGTCAGCCACTTGCCATTGTGCAGCATTTTTGCACAATTTCAGTATCTAAACAGCCGTAAAATTGTGAAACATGCAATGCCCAAAAGCCCACAGAAATGCCAGATCCTGTAAGCCAATATGGGAAATGTATCTGCAAGACAGATCAACTTTGGCCCGCCCGCTTGTCGTGCCGATTTGCATGACAGTTGGAAAATATTCCGTTCGTTTTCCACCTTTTTGCGGTTGATGATGACTGTCTTTGTGGGAGAATTCTCAGATAATTATGTCTGGAAAGTACTGAGAAAAGTACCAAGAATATGGTTTAATCGAGGGGGTCTCGAGAGAACGATTATAGCGATTTGCATGCCAAATAAAATATAAATTTCCCTTTGCGCAGTAAACTTTTTATGCAAAGTTTAACCTTTTCTGTTAAACTTTTTTAAGGACTTCCTTAGATCTCACATAATATTGTGCAAATATTCATCACTCGCAGTGCAAATAATATCCGTGTAAAACTTTTTTGCTTCATCGCAATTTGTGAGCAAATATTTTTGTAATATTCACTTTAACTTTGACATACCCGCGAAACTTTCATGCAGCTCATGCTGAGAAAATCACAGCTCAGCCATATTATCTTGTCATAGCCGGTATACATCATATGTTTATCTTTTTTTCATGTATTTCTTGTATATATATTTTTCTGGCGACCGGATGCATAAATAAGTGACAAACCCGGGGCTTCTGCTAGTGGTTTATTCGCGCGTTGTTTTTGCTGAGTTTCCGGCAGCAGTTTAAGAAAATGAAATACGTGCAGAGATGTTTGCTTATCAGTATTTCGTAGATGTATATCTTATTTGGCAGTGTTTTTCTCCAAGGTTTTTATGTAAATTCGATCGAATTGACATTGAAAATGTGTGTGAGAAATTTCGGTGTAAAAGGTCTGCCTTTTATTTAAGCTCTAGTTTAAAACTTGATTTAATACGCATAATAGTAATTTATCAAAGCGGTGTGTTCATTCAAAAAAGTAAAAATGCTTTGTTTTTTATTGATTATAAATCCAGTTAACCTATGGAAATTTGTCAAATTAATCTTCACATTTTTAGCTTTAATTAAACAGCATTCTCCATAGCCCAACCAATAAATTGACCGTTCTGCCATAACAAATGATAGAAAGCCAATCGAAAGACACTTTGAACATCCATCAAAACCAGAGAATATTCAACGAATCTTTTGCGGCTTCGTGGGAAATCAATCGAGTCACTTAACCATGGCCTAATCATAATTGAAATCTTCTTTTCGGCCATTATGCAATCGCCGCCACTCAACTGTGTCAGATACAGATACACAGAAGAGCTTAAAAGTAGAAGAAATCTGCTTGGCAAATCTCCGCCCTCCCCCCTGATCCATTAAACCGAAATAATGCAGATAGAGTAGAGCAGTGGAAACCAGTTTTCAGTTTCCCTTCAAAGTCGAAGCACACGCTTGAAATATAAAATCGAAAACAAAGAACTTGGTCTAAAGAAAAAAAATCAGACCCAGACCGAATGCTTTACTTGGCTTTAACGGATTGCTTTATTTTGTTGTTGTATCTTTTTCCGTTTCTACGGATTGCGTCTTATTTGTTTCGCCTGAACGGATTTGGATTTATGAGACCTGCAGGCCTCTCACCCAACGAGTGCGAAATACATTTTATAGCATGCTTGGCCCATTGGCAAAACGGAATGAATATTGCCTAAAATCAAACTTGTAAAATGGCGCGAGGAGAACGAAATCGATGGCCAGCTGACAACTGGCCAAAAGATGTCAATGGGCAATGGCAAATGGCAAATGGTAAATGCAATTAGTTCGGGTCCAATTCCGAATTGGCAGGGCTTTGAATGTTTTGCAGCAGGTGCTGGAATGTTATGGCTAATATACAAATATTAATAATCAAAATGTTACTCAGAAATGGATTTATCTTGAAAGCAGTTGATGATATCTTGGTAGTCTGTTTAAATTTGATTGAAACCAATTAAACTGTTTATCGCAAAGCACTTTACTTGCAACATCCAACAATGGGTTTCACTTTCACATAATTGCCACATAATTTTAGCCTCGTGTTTGAGATAGCCGGCAAATAACTTGTTTTTGTTGTTCGAAGTCCAGACTTTTCATGTGAAAGTGAAAAGTTGGCTGTAATCAACTTGATTGCATTACTTGGTCAGTACAGGCTTGTGGTTTTTCTAATTGGCAGATAGATTGTACCCTTAAGTAGTTACTGGAGTTCAAAGTCTTAAGTGGACTGAAAATTTGATTAAAGGTTTATTTGAAAAAAGGAAATGTGGAAAGAAAATGAAAATAGAAATAATTATAAAAGAAAGGAGACTTTTTAGTCGAGGATCACAATGCAACAAAAATATATAGACATAGAAATCTGAAACCAAAACCCGATTCTCAAAACGATTCGTAGGTGTGTTCTTATAAACATGGATTATGTTTATCAGAGATTTTAAGCACAACCGCTGCGTATCCAATATTACAGCTCTGCAAATTCCCATTCAGTGTGTACTTCTTTATTGCGGTAACAGAAAACGTTTCCAGGCAATCGTAGATTCCACTCAAGTTTTATTTATTTGTTTAATTTCCGACCAGCTAGCTTCTTTCTGGGGAAGAGATTAATGTTACCCAGTGGTAATCAAAATTTGATGCCTCGCCAGCGATAGAGGCATTCGTTTGGGACCTGAGACAGAGGCGAACTTGAGATCCCCGTCTGCATCTGTAAACAATTCTGGGTTTCAACAGTCAACGACCTTCGCTTGGTCGGTTGGTCAGTTTGGAAAGCAATGACAATCGTCCGGTGGATGTAGCTTTAATTATCTGGAGCCTGGGAAGAGAGCCCCCTGATGGGGCAAAAGGCCCATTACCATTTCATTAACATAGACATAAAACTTCCCCATTTCCACCCACCGGTTTTCCCTGCCTCCCATTGCGTGTGTATTGAAATGAAAACACGTGTTGCGGCCATAAACAATGAAATTGGTAAATGCCAAACGAAAAAAGCAAAACAAAGCCGTCGGAGCTGCAAAAAAAATAAACCAAAAAAAATTGCCAAAAAACTCGGCCTAGCGTGAAAAACACACGAGCACTCGAAAACACACGTACACAAAGGGGCTCCAAAAGTGGGCAATGCCTGCTTGCTTTTATATTTTTTGGTGTGGCTCCTTTCGCCAAGTCGAATCCCATTTTCTGTTGGCTTTTAATACGCTTTTTTTGTTGTTTTGAAAGTGGGTTCACAAATGGGAGCGAGAGAAAAATGTGTTTTGATGAAATGGTTTGCTTTTGAAGTTTTTCTTTTTTACGAGCAAATTAAATGATCTTGAAAATTTAAACTCCAGCTGAGAATAGGAAATTTTCAAGTAACTTTAATTTATTCCAATACAGAAACTTAAGAGTGATTTTTGAAAAATATATACAAAGCAAACTATTTCTTTTCGAGATCTCTGTTAATATAATAGGCAATGAATTCTCATGAAACCAATTAAAACGGAATGTCCAACGCTAGTAGAAAGTAACAATAATTGCAGTGCCCTTAGGGCGTAATAATATCATTAAACATGCAGCTGAAAATTAGTGTAGTAAACGATTTGCGTCATATAATAGGAATATCAACATTTATAATAATTGTTGTACAAGTAAACGGAAATAATTTTAAAATATACTAGTACACATGGGAATATCCTTTATGACAATTTAAATTTTGATAGGAGACTTTTAGATTCCCCCTTAGCCTACCTTTAACTACATATCTTTCTTCTCTAAGCCCCTTCCTGTATAACACTGCTATTCGTTTTCAAACGAAATTACGTGTCGCCGTTGTCGCTTTTGCGAGCTTTGACAATTTCCGACATATCGACAGATGCATCCTGATTCAACGCCCCACCTCCATATAACACCATGGAACCCCTTTCGCACTTTTCTCATCCCCTTCCTATGAAGTGTGAATAAAATGTTATCCGCCGATTGCGTGTGGTAATCTAACAAAAAACAAAGCGTCGCTGAAAAAATGGGTAAAATAAAAGGAGCGAAAATCCGCTGCAACTTATAGCTGACTGCTGGCCCCAACTAACCCCGAACACAACGAACCCCTTTCCACAGCCCCCTTTTTCCGCAAGCCACTGCACAGAAAAAAATTATTTAATATTTTTTTGTAAGCAAGGTCAGAGGTTTAATGACTATTTTATATATTAATTTAAACTATTAAAATAAATATAAATTAATCAAATAACTAAACGTTTTTTCATGTGTATATGCAGGCGGCCAGCTGTGTTGATTTTCATTTTCAGCACGACTGGGCGATGGGGGCGTGGCGCCGCCCTCTTTTCGCATTGATTGCGTTACAATTTCAGGTTTCTGGTTTCAGCTTTTGCTGCCAGTCTACTTCTACTTTTTTCCTTCTCTTTCTTTTTTTTTGTTGTATTTTTGTTACCGCTGAGACTTTTGCTTTGTTTTTGTTTTACCGGCTGTGCCACAAAACGTGTCCGCTGCTGTTGTTGTTGCTGCTGGCTGTCTGCCACAGCGTTGGAGCTGATCTTTATCTATATCTCCGGTCGCTGGTTCGGGCTTTATATATGTGGTTTACAGTACAGTGTTCCATGGAATAAAAATAAAGAACTTTAGAATTGACAAGTCGATTTTTTTGGCATGCGGAAGATATATTTTATAGTCTTTAAAATATACAGTATATGGTATTATAACAGTAATTGAGTCATTTAAAATTGTATTAATTTTTAAAACCTCTTTAAAATTCCTTAAAATATTACAATGAATATGTCTTAAATATTTACTAGGATATTCAGAAAGAAAAAAGTCTTTAAGGACCTTAAATTTTGACGGTTTTATAAATAAAAAAAAAAATCTGATTTCCATATATCTTGTTAGTATCAATAATATCTGTTAGACCTGAAAGAATAAATATTTTAATTTTTACAGCAACCATAGTTTTGTTGTTTAGAGATAAGATAAGGGAACAATAGTTCTATCAGTGCCAGTAAAGTCCCTTGAGGCATTTCCTCCTTAAGGAAGTACCACTGTAGTAGGTTGGCAACTTGAATTGCTGCCCTGACTTGGCTTTTGGGTCTCTGTTGGCCACGATTCAACCGGTTCCAGTCTCTCTCAGTCAATCCTCAGCTCTCCATTTCGTTTCGTTTTCATTTCGATTTACGAGCGCAAAATTAAAACCAAATGAGTGGAGCAGCGAACTGCCCTGGTTGTTATTGTTTCTTGGCCTGGCATTAAGTCGAAGATCTTGAAATGTGGTCGTAGCCCGGGGCCAAAAACTCTTCCTGCGTTTGGCGGATCATGAGGAAAAAATACCAGGGTATCGGATCGAATCGGATCTAAGCATTACAACTGACGACCAATTGAGTCTGCATGCAGAGTTATATAAATGGAAGCTGGCCGTAAATGGCTGGGGTTTATTATTATTATTGTTATTGCCGCCGTTTTCGTTGTCTTTATTTGGTGGCAAAAATAATGTCGCATTAAATAAATTATTTCACATCGTTGGGTTTTTCGGTGTACATACATAAAGTGACTTTCATTTCCTGCAAAAAAAAAAACGAAAAATTGCACTCCAGCTTTTTCTGTCCAGTGTGTGTGGGAGTTGAAAGAATTTGTTTATGGCTTAATAAACTTATATGGGATTGGAGTTTCTGGTTTTTACTTTCAGTGATTCATTTGGAAATTGAATTTCACAAGCCGTTTGCTTTTTATTATAATCGAGTTGAGCCAGATGAGTTTCAAGATCATGTTTCCGCCGTAGAGAATGTTTGACGAAAACTAAATTTAAAATTATAAATCTGTATATCAAGATATCTTGTATGTTGTTTATGACAAACTCATTAATGTTCAACCAAACTTTATTTAGTTTTAAATAAAGGTTAAGGATTGTTTTGGGGTATCTCTGATAACCTTCGCGATTGTTGGTTAAGCCTCTTTTAAAACCACTTGCAAAGCCATTTGGCACACCCGCACTTATAACCCAACATAAAGAAATAAACCCACGATATAAAAACAATGTCAACCTTCGGTGAAAAAACAATTTACTACTAAATGTGCTAAAAATCAACCAAAAATCAACATGTTGTTGCTCTTTTTCGGCTTGCAATTTATCATATCGAAAAACCGAAACCCAAATCTGTTGATAATGCCCATGTTGTTGGCTCTTGTGGATTTTTGGACATTGTTGTTTCGCTTCTAGTTTTGTAAAATATAATCAAATATGTTGGTGCCGTATTTATCTTGTATTTTATTTTAGTTGGTTGGTTTAGTTGCTATATGTTTTGATGCACCACTGCTTGTTTTTGGGGAAAGGTCAATGGCAACTAAAATCTTGTTTCAGCTCATGGGTGTGTTTCGGGAGTGTGAAATATTTGTTGAGTTTAGATGCTGAAAGATAGTTCGTAATTAGGTTTTAATGGTTTAATTAGCAGAATTTATGGCAAAACTAATTAGTTTCGTGTTTCTGTGGGCCTTTGTGAGCATCTGTGGGTCACTTTGGCATCGCATATCCATCCTTTCAATACTTAATAAACGAAATGGATTCGAGTGGAAAACTCACAAGTCGTGACGCGACAGAAATGTTGAAACCAAAAAAAAAATGGTCCGTAAAAAGGGCAACTTGGCTGCTATTTTTACACACCTCCGAATCTCCGTGCCCTCGACTTTTCCCACGCAAACAAAAATACAAAAGGAAAAACCTGCTTTTGACAGGCGACATGAAAATTGATTTCCACCAACGAAAGCCTTTGGCTGCTGTTGCAAAAAAAGGAGTTTTTCTGTTTGGCGTGGGCCCCGGTGGCGTATGAGTAATATCCGAGAATGAAAGTAAGTTTCTCAGTCTCACAAAATCAATATGCGACTCGTTCTAAGCTGCAGCTTTTTGGCAGGCGGAAAACGATTACATACATTTACATTCCATATGCAAAACATTGACGTAATACTTATATAGTGCCGAAAATGTCCGACAAACCCCTTTTCTTTTACCTTTTGGCCACCATTAGGCAACCGCAACGGGGCCAATCTCACCTGATATTGCCATGAAATTCTGTTGCTAAAGTCAAATTAGAAAAGCCACAACGACGAGCGGAAAAAGGAGAGGTGAACAAATCTGTGCCAGCAAACTGAAAAATTATGAGGCACACTGGGACATTGGGCACGGGCATCAAATTAAAAACAGACGCATTTTGGCCCACAATTTTGTGCATAACACAAAATCAATTACAATTTTAATTAAATATGCAAAGCCCCTTTCACAGCCGGGCGGAGAAATGTGAAAGGAGAAAGGAGCGCAGAATGAAGAAGAGAGTGAGCGAGCGGAACTCAATCAGGCAAAATGTCCCCCAGGCAGGTGACGTCTTTTCATAATGTCCTGCCACGGCCACGCCCACCCGAACAATCAGCCGCCCACTTGGGCCGGCTGCTTGGGAAATTCCCCCAGGTTGACAAAAGGGTAAAGGCAGGCTTTTAAATATGGATGGCATTTTGGATAAGCCAACGAAAATTGAATGCTCTTCGGGTTGTTTGCTTAAAGTGAGACTTTGCTCAGGGATTTATCTGTGTTCTGTATTGTTTTAAAAATGAATTTAAAATGTATTAAACCATTTTGTTAAAAATATTTAAGCAAATTAATTATAATTCAAGCTTAGCACAAATGAAATGTTTTATTTGTATACAAGAACTGTGTTCTAACACATATTAGTTGTTTTAGAATAATTTCATATTTAGGTATTTTATGAAATATATTTTATTAAATGTTTTTATTATAGTTCCTTAAAATAAAATACCTTATAAAGCATATTCCAACTTTAAGTAAAGTTAGCAAAATGTTCTTATAAAATGTATATTGAATACATTTCAATTATTCTGAGAAATAATATCTTCTGATGCCCAGCCTCCCAAAATGATTCCAATAAAACTCCCCAGCGACGCTTAGGCAGTTCATTTAAAAATGTAAAAAATTAATTACACTTGCGGGCAGGAGACACAAAATTCTTAATTAAATTGTCCCAAAGCGAGCAGGCATTTTAGGAGCCGGCAGGCGGGCAGTCAGGCGGTCAGGACAGGTTTGACAGATTTCGAGAGCAGCGAATCAATTACCATTTGCCAACTCAGGCTCGGACACTTGGCCTAATCCTGTCCAGAAGGCCGGCTGCGAAGTAGCCGCATCTGCAGTTTTGCATCTTTGATGCCCAAACCAAGCCAAATGGAAATGCGGTGAGCTGGCCATCTGGCATCTGGTCAATTGGTCAATTTTCATTTGCATATCATTTGGATTGGTGGCCAAGAATGTTGCAAAACTCTCCTAAATGTACAGTTTTGGCATTTTGGCAGCTTGACGTAATGGGCACAAAGCAGCAGAAACGGCCTCAAAGGTTTATTTTGAGGTACCGACTTGTGTAAGGATATAGCTGCAGCGTTCCGTTAGTTAATTAGCAAAGTGCGTGGCACTCTCGAAAAAAAACCTCAACCCCTTGAAAAACACTTAATTAATTTCAGTATTTTTTTCTCTCTTTGCAGGTATGATTCACATAAATCAAACTCAAATGCGAACTATCGATTAAGGTCACATTACGTATACGAGGCGTTGTACTGGCGTGGATACAGATTTGTATTTTAAATTACTCAAGTGTAAAGCTATAGCTTAAATATTATTTTTCGAGTAAGGGTACTTCAACCTATTTATAATACTGCTACTGTATGAGTTTGTGGTTAAATTCTTGCGAATTTCCACTGGCTTTCCGAATGGGACCCAAAAACTGAACTTCTAGATTCCATAACTTGGGTAATTGGATCCCGATTTAGACGTGGCATACCTCTATGAGTTTGTGGTTAAATTCTCTAATAATCTACATTCAAATTTCTATTTTACACGGGGGTCAAAATTTTAGCCCATTTTCATGTTCGGAATTTCCGTATTTCCAATAGCTTTCCGAATGGGACCCAAAAACTGAAGTTCTAGATTCCATAACTTGGGTAATTGGATCCCGATTTAGACGTGGCATACCTCTATGAGTTTGTGGTTGAATTCTCTAATAATCTGGACTTAAATTTATATTTTACAAGAGGCTCGAAATTTTAGGCCATTTTCATGTTCGGAATTTCTGTATTTCCAATGGATTTCCGAATGGAACCCCAAAACTACACTTATAAATTCCATAACTTGAGTTATTGGAACCCGATTTAGACGTGGGTACCTCTATAAATTTGTGGTCAAATTTCCCAATATTCTACATTAAAAATGTTTTACTAAACAAGGGTCAAAATTTTATGCCATTCTTATTTTCGATATTTTTTGTTTTTTTGCATAACCTCTTAGGGCTTTTTACCTGACTTACATACATAATATATTTTTTTTTAAATTGTTACTTTTTTGTGGATCATTTTCCTCCTATTCCTTGCAATATATTATTTGACCCTCTCCAAATGAGTTATGGCCAACTTTATGCCCAACATTTAGCTGTGTCAAACCCAAACATAAATATCAAAAAAAAGTTGTTTTTTCGTTTAAAATGATATATGGTTGTGGCTAAGTTTGGGGTCTCTTGGTTTTTATCAGCCATTAATGATCGCCCGAGGAGCGTGATGGGTCGCCGAGGCGGGTTTACACCTCGGACTGTTTGTCAGTTGTCTGATATTTTCCAGTTATTATTTTTATTTATTTTTTTTCGTTTTGTTTTTGGTTTGAGCGGAGACATTAAGGCGTCGGCGACCATCAGCTGTCAACAGCTTTGGCTGCTGTCTGCGTAAATATTTGCCAGCTGCGTAATTGCAGCCGAAACTACGAGGGAAAAAAATTAAAAAGGTGGCGAGGAAAAAAGAGGCGAAAACATATATTGCCAGTCGCCGAGATGAGATGGATAGTCAAATGAAGTAGGGCCCTAATGAGTGGCATTGTGTGGGCGTTGACACTCTTAACAAAGGTCAATTTTTTTGTTCTTCTTTTGAGCCCATTTCATAAAAAACAGAACTGTCAGCATCAATAATACTTTCTTGTATACTTTCTAAAATTAGTTCAAGCAATTGCGCTTGCTGCTTTTGTTAGGAAGTTTGCTCTCAAGGTTTTTCCAAAGTTTTCTTATTAGCAAGCAAGTTTATTATTTTCCACATAGAACATCTGCCTGACCGGCGACAAGTTCTTCGCCTTTTCGGTGGGGGAAACACTTGAAATCTTGTAAACTTTTAGCTCTCTTCCATTCATGTAATGAGAAACGCTTTAAAACTAAAACAAAATCTTTGCCTAAGTTGCTGTCAGGATAAAACTTAAAGTTTGGGAAATGTAAGAGGTGGGGATAGAGTGAAAATGTCTCCTTTTCTATTCAATTTGAGCTTTAATAACATAATTTACAGTGGTAAAAACCTTTTCGTCCCTAGCAAGTAATATATATCTTCGCAGAAAATAAATTTAAAATATTCTTTTTCTTACACAATACAACATTGTGATATTTAATGATTGGTCAGTAAACAATTTTAAATCATTTGCATAGCTAAGAAGCACATGTAAAATTTCCTTTCACCTAATAAAAAAAAAACTACACTGAATGATTGTTTAACCAATTTTCGAGTTACCTTTAGCATTTAACTTGGAGATTTTAGATCGTTTAGTGGCACAGTTAGCTGGGGATTGTTTCCCACGCCGTGGTCTAAAATCATATCTTGGCAGCATCTCTTATGGCCACTACAGTGGGGCTTGTAAGCCGCAAACAGCAGCAACTCTCGAGTGGCCCAAAGACGGGCCTTCGAGTGGCTTTTGGCGCAGTTTAGATGGCCCAAGGCACTTCGGGCCAAGTAAGGAACACGCCTACAATACCCTCAGACACTCGTAGCTGGCAACAATTTTTCATTGTTGCAGCGATAGAGTTTTAAATGGATTTGATGTTTTATTTTCCACTCAGACCTTGTCTAAGTTCTTTTTAATGAGTTTCAACTTCGCATATCTGCGTTGCAGTGGCAGGTCAAAACTTTTGCTTGACTGGCGTGTTTTTTCGCTTGATTTTCCGACGCCTGACTTAAAGGATTTCCACTTCCAAGGACTTGGCCGAGTGGTGTTGCCTAGAAACCGTCAAAAAACAGCCATGTGTGTTAATGGGTAGGGGGTGAAAATAAACAATAAACAAATTCCGTTGACATAAAAAAAAGTGTATAAAGAATCAACAAAAGCATAAAAAGCCCACAATAACTACTCTTGGTTGGCTGTTGGTTTAACATAGAAAATGCGTATAAATACGAAAGTCGCCTGATCCTCTCCAGAGCTTTCCTGTCCACCCCCCATTTTCCACCTCATTCCAAGGCCTCTGACGGAACAATAAACAAGCCATAAAATGTTTGCCGTGTGCACTCGGCTTAGAAAGCGGCAATGGCAGCTTTTTATATGTCAAATAAATAGCGAGAGAAGTACACATTTTTTATTATCCAACTATGATGTACTCTATTTCGGAGGCATTACACCATATTACTTTGAAGTTGTACAATTTAGTACTTTAAACGGGGGAGCTATGAGAAGATTCATTCAAAATAATAATATCTTAAAACATAACATTCATATTAAGTTGATTTTATTTCATTCATTTATAACATAACTGAAAGGCTACAAATATTAAATTTATGTATTTAAATATCAGAAAAATTAAATTAATTTTAATTGGAAAAAGAACTGCTAAATGGTCATAATATCTTTATACCCTTTACAATGGATTTGTAAACTAAAACCTTTTTATAGCTCGAGGGGCAAGTGCAATCTAAATATGAAGTCGACCTCAAACCACAATTTATGACGGAGATGTCTTATGGCGCATAAAACCGTATCACGTGCGGGAAACCTGTGGCAGCAACCGGATAATATTCAATAATAACCAGGTTCAAATGCCTTCCTACACACCTGCTCAGGTGGCCATAAAAATCGAAGAGAAAAGGGTTCAACTATTTTGGGCTTTTTGGCCAAAAGGAGGACTCCCTGCCCGAGGGCTTTGTTAACCATTTGTTGGTCGGTCGATTGAGTTGGTTGCCACACATAAAAGGCTTTCCAGGAGTTATGCCAAAGCCCCTAGTGGATTGATTGATTTCCAAAACAGAGAGAATACGAAAAGACCCGAGATTTTTTGCATGTCCTGTGATTTCCTCAGAATCTCTAGGGATCGCAATAACCAGAGCAATTAACGTTCAACATTCATTGGAACTCGGTTACCCATGTATTTGTATCTATCTATCTGCACTTAAACCTCAAGGAGCCGGCCATAAAAGTCGTCCATTCGTAGTCAGGGGAATGAAACTAAAATCAACGTCAAATGCAGAAAACGAGCCAAAACCGAAGGATAAAAGAAGCGCCAGACGAGCCCATTAATTTTTATTGCGCACACGAAATTTCCCAAAAGCGGAATATACATATATACACACTCTCTATGGCATATCCTTATATATTTGAATAAAAATTAGCTAGCATATATTTAGGCGGCAGCGCCGCCGCCGTAAATCTCGTAAAATACCAAAATACCAAGCGGCAACTGTTACGGCTTGGGCATCGAACGCCAAGGTAATCAGCACAAGGATGGGCCCACTGGGCGGTTGGTATAAGGATGGGGATGGAAATGGTTCGGGATTGGGGTTGGAGCACTCCCTGTAGAGGGGATTGCGTGTGGCGTCGCAGTCTTCATCGGCATCGTCGCTGGGGGGTTGATATTTTGGGGGATTTTCCGTTTTTTCTCGACCTGGGAAACACGCTATTCACTATGGTTTTGTTGAAATCCGATTCTTGTCTTACGGAAGTCACATTTCATAACAGTGCTTTTATGTTCCTTAAGATTTAAAACTTCATTCCTCAAATAATGATTTATTTTTTCATTTACCAACAAAAATGCTACAACTATTAAATTTCTTTATATAAGAGGTAATTTGAGTATTCCGCTACACTTTAGTAGTATTAATAACAAATCATATTTTCATTACTGCTAAAAAGCCATTAAAATGTGGTTCGATAATTGATTTAAATTCTGTACGGAAAATCCACCGCTAATATACACTGGTCGGCATATGTATTTTGACAAAACAAAAGTTAAATATACGCATAACTTGAATTTACTTCTTGTAAACTATAGGCACCAATGGAAAGGTAATTTAAATGCCGTTTGAATAATACAATACATTTCTTAACCCATTCAGTATTTATTGAAAAGGACGAATTTGTGTAAATCAACTTTTAAATTTTTTTTTAAAACTTTTTTCTTCGACTTGAAAATTTAAATTTTTTGATGCAAAAAGTTTCTTCAAACAAAAATAATAGTAACTGCAAAAAGAATTTTTCAAAAATCATTTTGCTTATATTTTTTATGATTTTTTAAAGGTGACACTGTCGGAAAAAATTTGTATGAAAAAGAGAAAAATATGGCTAAAATGCATGTTTCTAAGCATTTTCAAAAAATCATAAAAAATATAAGCAAAATGATTTTTGAAAAATTCTTTTTGCAGTTACTATTATTTTTGTTTGAAGAAACTTTTTGCATCAAAAAATTTAAATTTTCAAGTCGAAGAAAAAAGTTTTAAAAAAAAATTTAAAAGTTGATTTACACAAATTCGTCCTTTTCAATAAATACTGAATGGGTTAAGAAATGTATTGTATTATTCAAACGGCATTTAAATTACCTTTCCATTGGTGCCTATAGTTTACAAGAAGTAAGTTCAAATTATGAGTATATTTAACTTTTGTTTTGTCAAAATACTTATGCCGACCACTGTAAGGTTTTACTTCTTGGAATTTTTTTTATTAAATTATTAAAATATCTTTAGTGGTTTGTTAATAAAGAAACACATATCCAAATTGTTATATAGCCACTAAGAGGTTGTCCTTTACTTGCAATGACTACTTTAAACAAAATCCAATTCCATTAAATTTCAATGGAAAATCAAACAAAAATCGTTGAGTATTCCCCAGTCGGTGAATTGTGTTAACTTGTTATCCGTTTTGAAAGGTTTTTTCTTTGCCTACTTCAAGGAGCTCATGCCTGATGACAACAACGCAAAAAGCAAATAACTTTCAGTCCACTCGGATGAGGAGCAATCCTCGTCCCTGGGAGAGTGTCCAGACTTATTGGCGACGCAATTTCGTAACAGTTGTTGGCGCTGTTTGTTGTTGGCCATATTTAGGCATCATAACAAGTCGTAAAATGGAACTCCAGTTGTTTGTCAGTTGCTATTTTAGCTTCGGCAACTGTATATGTTACGGCTTTTTGTTGATTCGTCTTTTGGCTTCTGCTAGTTTTCATATTTTTGATCCCCGGAATTGCTTATCCGTCTTTTATGGATTTTTATTTGTCTCAGGTTGGGGAAGCATAAAAAGTTTTGGCTAAGCCGTCGAGTGCCGAGGAGGCTTTTGTCTGCCGCTCTGACGTCAGCTGTTCATACTTGATCCTTTGTATGGAATCTTTGGGGAAATTCTTGAAAATAAAGAAGAAAACCTCCCGCAAAGCTTGGCAAATAAATGTGTGCACAGCGGAAAAAATATGAAACATAATATAAGCATGGTACTTAAAAATAGAAAATTGGTTTATTATTTCATAAGATGAAAGCCCATTTCATTTTGGTATTAAAGTAAGTGCTTTACGTTTGAAAAGATTGATAAAAGTCCCGCTTAAATTAATATTTTTAAAAATAACTTTATGATTACCTCTTTTCTTTGAGTGCATTTATATGTTTTTGCCTATATGTTTTGAGTATTATGTAGTACTTAAGGTGTGCTTAGAGGGATTTTCCGAGTGCTACCTGAGCCAAGACTTTAGCTGCCTGCCAATCTTCCTTTTGTTTCTGTTATTTTTTCCAGCGGGATTCCTTTTGCATCCTGGCAGGCTTATAATTAAAACTTGTGTGTGTGCGGGCCCCAAGGCGGCTTAGTATTGTAAAGGATATATATATATAATTCGTGCGGTGTTTTTTTGTGGGCCAACATCTTAACATCGGAAAGCAATTCCATTTGGGGAGACCGTCACCCATTCCGCCTGATCGATTCGGTTATAAAATTAAAAATAAATACAAATGATGGCATAAATTGTGCAAAATGTACGCAATTTGCATTTGCCATTTGGTGAAGAGAAACATTTATATCTGGAAATGGTTGCCCTTGGGTTAAATTACATTGCTAATACGCCGCGTTGACTTACCTTTCTTACCTTACTTCCTGTTGGGGGGAGCAAAAAAAGGGGTGGCGGTGTGAGATACGTTTCCTGCCTGTGCTCACTCATTTCGCATGTGTTTTTACCCATACTTCTGCGAAATCCCCTTCCGTTTTCCTTTTTCCAGCTATGCGTTGTGCATTTAAATTTCAATGCCTTACGGCTTTTCAAAAACCCTCATATATATATAAATATTTATTGCCCTGTCGGCACGTAATGGGCGGAGTTTAAAAGAGGGTATGGGCTCCATCAGCCCCCGACACATCCACCTATGTTCTATGGGGATTTTGACTGTTGTTCTTATTCCGTCGGCTGTCTTTTTTGACAACACTTTGTTCAGTTTGGCGGCTTTATCTGGGTCCCGGATACCAGATACCACCCCCCTTGGCATTCATTCGCATATTTATATGTATTTACATGGCAGTATGTGTATTTGTGCCTTCCATCATGTCGGTTTGTTCTATATGATTTAATTTGGCATTTTTTTATTTGACGAACGGCTCGTCTGACATTTGTTTATGCAAATTGTGTTTTCTTTATTTTTGGCGAAAAATATATGAGCATTATTAAATTGCACTAAATTGCAAATAAATAAGCTTTGTGAAGATAAATAAATATTTGCTTAAGATAAACAGAATTTGCTGTATCAATTAATGCAAATTTATTCAACATTCATAGAGAAATCGACAGTGAAATTTGATACTTTATGATCCTTAAAATATAGATTTTATGTATTGTTTACTTTTGTTTTGTTGGTCACAGATTTAAAAACTCGTAAAATAGATATCAAAAGTGTGCTACGAAATATTTAGATTACTATAATTTAAAAAATTAAATAATTAAATATTAATTAAAATATGAGGACAATATATGCAACATACATTGTACTTATTTGTTAATTACATATATTTCAACAAAAGCTTGCTTTGATTTTTTGCCCTCCTTTTATTTAAAGCCAAATTTAAACAATTCGTACGTGTTTTAATTAAAACTGAGGTATTTGTAATCAATTTTAAACATACATGAGTTTATACAAGCTTCAAATGAGTTTTACAGTTTTATATAAATTGCATAAAAAATATGTTCATTTGACCTGCTTTTTATTTTACTTCGCCACAAAGTTTTGAAAACATTTCATTAGCTACTGTGTTCCGTTACTCTGATGTGTGTGCTTGATGTTAACCCTTGACCCCATAAAACCAACTAATTCATTTGCTTGTAGTGTTTTTCGTTCCCATCCCAAAAATTCAACAATCAATTAGTGCAATACCAATTGTTTATTTTTTACCATATTTTTTTTTTTATTTCCAACTAACGTTTTGTATGTTTTGTCTTCTTGTAAAACATTTCTGTCGGCATTTCTTTATATTTTTTTCATTTTATTTGGTATGTGAAAAACTGGCTTTTTAAGTTTGCCTTCAACAGAGTGGTAATGTTTATTTAGTTTTTTTTCTGCTTGATTGATAGTATTGTTTGTCTGCCATTTTGTTCTACTTTTGTAGTATTTTATGTGGCTTTTAATTTGAATTTAATTTGCCAAGAACTGTGCGACTTTGGAACTAATTAATAAATCAACTTTTGTTAGCTTTGTTATGTTAATTTCAAAGCTCACGTTCTGTGAGCCGATGGCCAAGTGGAAAATGGGAGGCAGACAGGAAAATATTTGTGGAGGATTCAACTGGAGCGGAAAAATATTTTCATAAGCAATTATGCTCTTCTGCTTGGACACACCAAAGATAATTTATTTATGCATTCATTTCCCATGGCACTCGACACGTTTTCAGCGTTGACAGTTTGAAGTATTCGTTTATTTTGGATAGGTTTTTTTGTGTGACCAGATTGGCAGCCGCCAAAGACCATGAATGCTGCAATCAAGGCTTGGCGTGGCACTTTGGCATTTGGCTGGCAATTGAGTGGAAAATCTTAGCTTGCATCCATTTTGTTTGCACATTTATCACTGAAACCTGTAATTTGGATTCATTCTCCACGCATTTGATGGATGGCTGGATGGGTTGGGAATTCAATACCCCACACTTTTTGCCCGCCAGCAGATGTTGCACTTTTTGGTCTGCGTAATTCGAGTGGAAAGTAGCCCGTTTTGTGCGGCATGTAAACTATGGCAGAGTATTAAATTTCACTTTTGTTTTCTCGCTGTGTTTTTTTTTCTCTGCCCATGCGATTTATATGGAAATAGTTGGGACCGACTTTTTTATGATATGTGACAGGCACGCCATTGTCTTGATGCATTTGGTAGTCTAAGTCAGATGGACTGGCGCTATTTTTCCCATTTTTCGCTATAAGTTTCGCATTTCATTTGACGGAGGACTTGGCCACGTGAGAGCTTTTTTGCTGCCGGGGGAATAATGTATCTGTCGGATACAAATGAAATGGAAGTGGGTTGAATGAATGGCGCGCCATTAAGTGAAACTGTGCACGACGACTTGTGATTTGCGGCCTAAAAAGAATTTCAAGTACTCTGATACTTAAAATATTTTGTATATGGTCTTGTAACAATACCAAACTTTCTTTGCTCTAACAACACTCCAATTTTTATTGTTATGACTACAAAGTTTTGGGGAATTCCAAAAATAAAATCAAAAAACAAAATTAAAATGTAAGTCTCCAGTAACCTTACATAACAAAAAACAATAAGTCTACTTCCTTCTTTTCAATTTCCATTGAATACAACCCCTTGTTCTTTTTTTTCAAAAACTCTACTTCCATCGAATGTATATTCAATTTATCACCCAATGTGAGTAAAGTACCAAAACAAACAGCAATTATAAATGCTCCATACCGCCTGGTAATCAAATACAGAACATGTTTCAACTACTAATTCCCGATACGAACATGAACCCATTGTCATGCCCATGCCCAACAATAACTGTCCCAAAACTGACATCGAACTGAACCCCAGGCCCCACCATAAATAATAGCAACTGATTCGGCGGCATGATAAAATAGACACGCGCCCACGTAATTAGAACATTACCAAACCATTTAGCCAAAAATACGAGTGTGTGCCCGTGGAAAAGGTAACTATAAATTTGAAAATTATAAGGTATCCGACACCACTTTTGACAGCTTTGAGTCGACAAAAAAAAAGAAATAGGTATAGGTAGTTGCGTGCCAGGTCCGGGTTTCAGTCTTATGCCTATTTCGGCATTGAGTCGATTCAATTATTAAAGTCAATGAGTGCCGGGCTCTAATGATTAATATTTATTATTTACGCACTCAATATTTAAAGCCCATCACCGACACTTCCAAGTGTGGATTGTTTTCTGCCACCTTTGTGAGGAGTTTTATTTGTCAATCAACTGCCTCTCAACTTTGGGTGGGCTTATCTTTATTGAGGGGGCTATAATGCAAACACTTAACTGTGGTTTCGGGCAGTAAAACAGAGGCATTACGAGATAAGTTTATAACTATTTATAGACGATGCTAAATACTGTGTAGGCTGCTCAGATGGGAAAGGTGTACAAATATTGATTATTTATTAATAAATAAATGTATTATTGAACTACTAAGCGTTGTATTCTAGTTTAAAAACCAGCTTAATGGCGAATCGAAAGGTTATTGATTTGATCAATTTAATAAATATAAGTAAACAAATTTAATATTTTAACATGGGATTACTAAAAGAAACAATGTAAAATATTTGACCCTTTAAATAATTTTATTCAAGGTTAATATTTCCAAGCCGATAATCCAAAACTAAGCCGTGTGTCAAGCTGTCATTTCCTTAAACCTAACTTTTAAGTAAATTACTTTTTTAATACTGTCCAACTCCAACCAGTCGAAACAATAAATGCAAATTTAATCTACTTTGATTCGGCTGATTGAGTTTGATAGTTTAATTGAAATGCGGTGGTAGGGAAATCCATTTTATCGTATTTATTTCAGCAACATTGAGGGAAAGCATAGTTTCAACAGAAAACAACAATTACCGATCAACTCGAATTGCAATTGTGGGTCGCGATGAAAAGAACAATTGAAATATCCATAATTTGATTGAATTGAATGTTTCTTTTTTTTTTGTCTCTGGGCGCTAAATGTTAATCTGCTCTCGATTAAGTGTCATTAATATTTTGTTATTTCAATTAAATAGCATTGAAATCTGAGCCACGGACCAAATTGCTTAATTTATACCGCTGCGTGGTATTAGCTTTTATTTTTTTTGTTGGTATATGCGTTGCTTTTTGCGTCACAAAAAACTCAAATTAGCGACTGTGTCTAGTCTCGTTTATGCATTATTTATATACCTGATCACTAAAGTTTTTATGGCGCAGGCGAAAATTTTATCAACTTGTTGTGGGTAAGACTAGCAACATTATACTTCTACATACAAATAAGTATGCATAACGTGGCAATCAAATTTATGCGAACGATTCCCTAAATCAAGCTTAAGAACTTTTGATCGTCAGTAAATTAATCACACTGTTTTGATTTTAACTATCAAATTAAATTATATAGATTTTATTGGGTTGCTGGACTAATATAAATAATTTTTAAAGATAAAGAGGTTTTTAAATGTTCAAATTTCTGAAGACATGTTGTAGATATAATGAAGATATATACTAAGGCAGAGTATCTAATC
This sequence comes from Drosophila subpulchrella, assembly GCF_014743375.2. Lineage (NCBI taxonomy): Eukaryota > Metazoa > Arthropoda > Insecta > Diptera > Drosophilidae > Drosophila > Drosophila subpulchrella. The sequence continues at coordinate 11,426,962 of NC_050609.1, forward strand.
TTCACTCAATTTTTAAAGAACGTTTCCTTTTATTATTGTTCTAAGCTCAAAGACAAAAGCAAAAAACTTCACAATACCAAAAGCGGTTCGTCAACTTCGTAACCCAGTTTTCTGGTTATAAATATTTATCATTAATGTATCTTTAATTGATTTTGAGTGCTTTAGAACGTTCTTCTAGCATTCTTCGGAGAGGACACGCCCACGGCTAGAGCTAGTTGTTAGAAACAGCCTTATATATAATAATTGAAGTGCCATTGCTGTTTCATATGAGTGTAGGCGAACCGCATGTTTGGACCGCCCATAAATATTGACACTGAGTTATGGAAGCAAATTTGCGCAGTCATTTGGCACAAACACATTCACGTTAACCTATGTAAAATCTATTTTATATATTGTCAAAATTAGCGCTAAATTTGTAATTAATGAGGTGCCCTGTATTTGACGTTTTAATTGAAAATACCACAGAGGAAAATTTATGTACAATTTATTGACGTGCAATTAAAGCCGTGAGTTTTGGTCGGCTAACTCTTTTTTTTCTGATTAGCTGCTATTTTCATTTAACTGGTTTTGCATTTTGATATTTAATTGAGGCTGGTGATAAGTCGGGCAATCTAGTTTAGTCATTTAAATGTCCGAAAACAAAGCTACTTTAATTTTAATCTAAAAGCGCAGATCAAAATTTTGATGAGCTGCTTGTTTACTGAAACAAAAAGCATTGAAGTCAAAAAAAATGCTGTACAAGGGCAGATTTTATTGATAGAGAATTGGGTTCAAAGAGCTTAAATTTTAATATATACATAAAATAAATATATTTAGGTAGTAGCAAAAAACAAGAAAATAGCTATTTATATAGTATCTTACTCTTTTCATTGCTCTTGATTATTATATAACTTTATTTGCATTTCATTGATACCGTTTTAATGATCGTTTTACTTATTAGACTTTTTATGTTTTTATTTTTTTCAGGTAAGCGATCTACATTCATCAAAACTTGAATCAAGTTTGACTGGAATGAGTATAGAATTTAAATACTGGCAGGTGGATGAATAGAAATTAAGCTGGGGAATAGATAAGATATATATAATATAAGATAGTTCGGGTTAAAATTAAACTTTATATAACTAAATCTCAACTTTTCGATTAATTTTCTATCCAACCTTGACCTGCACTAGTTTCTTTCACCATTTCCTTGCATTTTGGTATTAATGATTAAGTAGTTTAAAGCAATTTATACTAGATGAATGGGCAAAGTAAAAGTGTGGATTAATTTAATGCAATTACTACTGAAACAGAAACCGATGTCGAATTGATTCCCGTTTTCCCTGCTCCACGTTTTGGCCAAGGTAAGCCAGTTGCTGTCTCTGACTTTTTATGGGCCAAATATGGCCGGTAGCTCATGCATATTCATAAGCTATTTATATTTGCCCGAGATTTATAACGATTTTTTGAATTTTTCTGCTTCCTCTCCGTCCGACTGTCATGATTTTTATGACTTCTTTGGCGAGCAATTAAATATTTGTCGGCCCGTTTTTTTCTATCCTGTGGCTGGTTTAGTGGTTTTCTTTTCAATTGATTTGACTGACAGACTTTCAATCAAACGAACCGAACGAAATCGAATCAAATCAAACACACAGACCGACTAAATGGAGGGTCTGCGATTTTGGTGGCAACAAGTGTGGGCTGCCGTCTTCACTAAGCGGATTCCATTTGATTTGGGAATGTGATTTCCGAAGGCTGTTAATGACGTCGCAGCTACTTGGAATCGTTACCAAATTCAGTCGAAATGCCCACCAAAAAACAATTTGTTCAACGCATTTAAATTAATTTGCCGTCCGTCCGGGAGACTTGAAAAATATGTTTGCTGTGAATGTCGTTTATCATGTTTCATTTTTGAAGTGGGGGAACCCCTCTCGGTGTCAATTTGCCCTCCCTTGGAAATTCAAGTGGCCATAAGTTCATGCACTTGAAAGTGCATTCACATAGAAGGGGAAAATGGTGGGAAAGTCTGTTTTTATTGAGACCGAATCGAGCTGAGCCCAAAGAAATTTATATACTATTAATTTTTCATTTTAATTGCTTCGCCTTGCTTCGAGGAAGTGAATTTATGTGCGGCACAGTTTGATTCATTGCTGGATAGCAGGCCCCTATATAATACGAACATTTCCAAAGCTCTCTGGCCTGATTTTTACACTTTGTATCTATTGAATTTTCTTCATAATTACTATAAATAAAAAAAAAATGCTATCCCTTTAAATTATTAAATTTTTCTGGCCTTTCTTTATTTAGTTGCAACTTTTATTTATTATTCCATAAAATTGGTTACCATAAAACCATTTTAACATTATAATTTTGATTAAAACAATTTATAGGGTATGTCTTGCTTCGAATTAATTTCGTTTAAATTATCTCATTTATTTCTTTCGTTTAGTGCCTTACTTTTGCTTTCATTTTCTGCTCACAGTGGCCTCTGTTTGTTTGTTTCGATTGCATTCAATTGGTTTGCCTCCCAAGATGCTCGCCTTTAATTATTAACATTTTTCGAGCGGTCACGTAATGCTGGCGTTATGCGGAAGCTATTTTCATAAACTCGACCAATCTTTTCAATCAACAAAACGAGTGATTAAGATACTTTCTCAAACCGGGAAGTGCTTAGAAATGTATGTGTCAAACACTGCTTTCATTTATCAAGTACATAATGTGCTTCAAATTGTTTGTCCACAAACAGTTTTGAATCAAAACGTGCATGGTACTAGGACCATATGGTATATAAGCTACATTTTGTAATCCTCTTAATTGACTAAATGCGATTAGTAACTCTATTCAGTGGAATCTGGGGCAAGCCACCCCCTTTATCTCAGTTAATAAGCGAATTTAATTAGAGGGGGCTACCAAATTCAAGAGAATTCGTTAGAACTGTAATGGTATCAACCACAGACCTTGACTCTAGTGCGTTATACTTATCTTTGAAGATTAAATCCTCAATGGGCATTAAAGTGTTTCGTTACTTTTGACTTTTCAAACATTCTCCATGTCTATTTATAGGTGTTTTTTTTCATAATGCGTGTTCTGAGAAGGCAGAAAAATACAAGAAGAGCTGACAGTTGACAGCTTTTGGACAACAATGAACTAATTTAAGCAGCCGAGTGTCATACATCAATGCACTGTTGTTGTTGCTGTAAGCGGGGGTAAAAACAACTTTTCTGCTTTGGTATTTTCTTCGTTTGATATATTAAGCTGCATGTACGCAAAACGTTATTGAATGCTAAAGAAAAATTAATACACATAATGCTTCCGGCAAAACATAAAAATGGAAAATGAAAGAAACATTAAGAGCCAACAGAAGGAACGCGGAAAACTGAGGAAAAGCCATCTACAGCTGCTGGTCGCAATCAATTTTCATGGTTAACCGAGCGGGCAAAGAGATCTGCTGCTTCGTTTTCCGCCCCTCCCCCAACTAATGACAAGTGAAATAAATCTTGGAAAAGTGCGAGCAAAATTATTTTCCCCTCCCTTAAGAAATATGGAAAACACGCACGAATTTTAATTTGTTTTCGGGCATTTTGTTAGTACAAATTAAACGGGAGGCAAATGTGGAAAAGTCGCACTCGAGGTGGCATAAATCAGTGCTGGGGAATTTTCACATCAGCTAGAAGCAAATTGACCATCGACCACAGGCGCCAAACCAACCCACTTTTTGGTCAACATCAGTGTTGGCCACTACAGAAACCATATTTTTGATGATGCAATCTTTTTATATCTGTACATATACAATTGCAATACAAATTAGTTTTGATAATTAAAATTTTATTTTAAAATATGACTGAACATTTTGTCTGTTAGTTTTGTTTGGGTTTTGTTAAATGGACCATTCTTTTTTGTATTTTTTTTGGGAATCTACTATAAACTATTTTTAAATATCTATAAAATGGTAATATTTGTCAAAATGGTCCACAAGAATCTGACGTAAAAATAGTAAACTTGCCAAAAACTTCCTTTCCACTACCTGTATTTAAATGCTTCTCCACTGCCAAATACAGTTGGAAATAAACACACAAAAATATTGCAATCTCTGACCCACAAAAAAATAAAAGTAAACCAGTGAAGCTGCAACGGTGTCAGAGCCACCGCAACCGCATTCAGGTTTTCAGCACCACCACCCACTCGCCACCGACTTTTCCACCCACTGGGGATGCATTTGTCAACGGTTGCAGGTTGCAGGTGGGGGGTTTTCGTGTGGGCCGGGGGCGCTTATGGCACGCATAACTTCCATCACAACTGAGCTACAAAAAACTATAAAATATTTGTGCCGCCAAGAGCCTGGATTTTTTCCTTCCTAGGATGGCTGCAAAAATGTTGTCAACCGACTATGCGAGAGTAAAGTGAAGTGGAAGCAATAAAGTGAATGCCAAACATACTCCAGGGAGCAGTGAAACCATTCATTCCCGTTTTCAACATCATCATCTAGAAGTCGGAAACTGAGGCGATGCTATGACAGTTATGGGTCAAATAGATCTCTACTCTAGAAAGAATATTTAACTTGGTTTGAACAGTTTATTAAAAGGTCCCTAATCGACAAACAACTTATTTATTTTACTATTTAATATTTAATTGTTTTACTATCACCTTTTACCCTAACAATACATAGATCTCAGCTGAAGTTCACCTTGTCAATTATAGACCAACTCAAATATTTTGACGCCACCACCAAGACAACTTTGACAGCTCGAAACGAAAACCATTTGCCACCAGACCAAAAGGCCTCCATTTCCCCAGACACTTGCACTTTTGCCTGGAAATACATTTAACCGCCCTACTTCCGCCCCAAAGTTAATTAGTTTTGATTGACAGCAACTTTCTACCACCAAGTTTCGGTTTAATGACACTTCAAAGGCTAGACAATTATACGCAACGAGTTCATCTCACGGCCTGACATTCATTTGCGTAATCTTTCAATCAATCCACGATCTGCGGCTAACCGAAAAGACGAAACCACACAGTCTCAAAAGACCAAATTAGGCGGAGAAGTGTAAACTATCAGACACCAAATAAAAACATTTGACAGAGGCCGAATCATCAAAATCGTGGCAACAGAATTCACAACACGCGTAGCTGTCATAAACAAAATCATAGCATAATTTATGATAATCTTATGCAAATTATTGCAAAAATAAAAACAAAAACTCGAAGAAAAACTTTAAAGTAATTTCAATTTTGAGCCCAGCTTGTTTTGGCATATTGGGCCAAAAATGATATATGCATGCTATGCATATATCAAGTTAATTGGGTTAATTGACGCCGCCATATGCAGCCCTGTCCAAAGTTATTTTTATACCCTTGCAGAGGGTATATTGATTTCAGTCAGAAGTTTGCAACGCAGTGAAGGAGACGTTTCCGACCCCATAAAGTATATATATTCTTGATCAGCATGACTAGACGAGTCGATCTAGCCATGTCCGTCTGTCCGTCTGTCCGTCTGTCCGTCTGTCCGTCTGTCCGTCTGTCCGTCTGTCCGTCTGTCCGTCTGTCCGTCTGTCCGTCCGTTTCTACGCAAACTAGTCTCTCAGTTTTAAAGCTATCGGGCTGAAACTTTCCCAAAAGTCTTATATCTTTTGCAGGTAGTATATAAGTCGGAACCAGCCGGATCGGACAACTATATCTTATAGCTCCCATAGGAATAATCGGACAAAAAAATGAAAAAAAATTATATCTTTGGTGTTTTTTAGCATATAAACTCCTAAGCTTGGAAATAACAATTTTTAAATAATTTTGAATTTTGAATTAAATTTTATCGAAATCGGACGACTATATCATATAGCTGCCATAGGAACGATCGGAAAATTTGTGGAAAAATAATATGAAAAAAATTTTAGCATCGGTGTTTTTCAACATATAACCTCCAACGCTTGGAAATAACATTTTTTAATTAGTTCTGAATTTCGAATTAAATTTTATCAAAATCGGACTACTATGTCATATAGCTGCCATAGGAACGATCGCAAAATTGGTAGGAAAATAATATGAAACAAATTATAGCTTCGGTGTTTTTTAACATATAACCTCCTACGCTTGGAAATAACATTTTTTAATTAGTTCTGAGTTTCTAATTTAATTTTATCAAAATCGGACGACTATATCATATAGCTGCCATAGGAACGATCGGAAAATTGGTAGGAAAATAATATGAAACAAATTATAGCTTCGGTGTTTTTTGACATATTATCTTATACTATTGGGAATATCATTTTTTGTGTTTTTAAATTTAATAATTATAGCTGCAAGGGTATATAAGCTTCGGCTTGCCGAAGCTAACTTCCTTTCTTGTTCATTTTGTTGACTGACCAAACTTTGGCTGAAAAACCCATAAAAATATTCAATGAAAAGCTTAAAAACGTTGGTGTGCGGCTGAAGTGTATGTTTATTAAACGGTTAATTTAAATGAAAATTTTTGTGGAGTTCAATGTCATGAAAACGTGCCTTGCACATTTTTTATTCTTTTTTATGAACCTGACAGAGGTTTAAAAAATTTTTTTTCAATTATAAAACATGGAGGAATTTCCAAAAAATGTAAATTTTAAGGGTACAATATTATCGTAGATCTGCTTATAAGTTGTAGTATAATGCATAAATATTCCATCAAAATTCAGTGTCATGGGTAAAACAAACCTTTACAAAATTGTTAGCTTTTATTTTCTATTCATAAATCATCAATAAATTTTAGTGCTTTCCTTTTTGGCACTTGTATTTTGTGATTTACTTCTTTCATCTTCCAATTTCGCTTTCATACTAAAGTGGCTTTATTTGCTTATCCCAAAAGAGAATCATCATTAAGCAAATGCGACAGCATTAAACAAATGCTTGGCCTGGCTCACCAAATATTAATGCGTTAATTTGCATAATTTTCAAATTTGTTTTCCATTCACTCTCCTGGACATACTGTGGCGTATAAAGTAGCCGATGATATTTCTTTTCTCGTTTATTTGACAAAGGGAATGCCGAGAGTGAAAAATGCGATATCGAAGCGTGGAAAGACGAAATATCCATAAAGCCCGTAATGAAGGCAAATCGAATAAAAACTATATTTTTCTTCGCCTGCCCTGCGGCTGCTGATTTGCCTAACAATGGCATTAGGCATGCTTATTAGTTATAATTCGTTTTTGTATTTGGCCAACAAGTTAGTGTTGAGATAGGGCCCAATCGCAGTTCGTTTGATAAATGCCAATTGTTTGCCGACACTACTGAACGTTTTGTTCACACAATTTATCGTATCTGAGGCGGTTTTTTATAAAACGTCAAAGGCGTCTTTAAGATTAAGTCATAAGATGCAACGCAATGGGTAATTTATTGCTGACAATTTCTACAAATGGTTATGCACTCTCTTGTTTTCCGCATTTGAGGACCCGCTTAGCTGCTTAAATTACGGTTGGAAAATGCTGCCAACATTTTTACAGCTAGGAAAATCGTTTTGTAAACTCTCTTTTCATTGCTGCACTTATCATCTTGGCCTGGGAAAAAGTGTCAAACGCAATTTTATATTTTCATGAAAATGCTAGGAAACGGTTTATGGGATTGTGATCTTTATAGGAGTTTTTCGAACCTAAATGTTTTTTACTTTATGGAAAACGTATCAAAGCGGTATTTTTAGTTTAGCTTAATTAAATTCAGAATCAACTTTTAAGCTTTCGTTAAGCCCCACCTACATTTTGTTTTATTTAATTTCCAAAATAAATCGCTAATTTAAATTCAATGCGTTTAATTTCCTCTTGTCAGCGGCCCACAAAAAAATGTGTTAAGCCAAATTTAAATATTTTGCAAACGAAAAGATTCGCAGAAAAAACCTGACAGTGATGATTCGACGATGACGTCGTGTCAAAAGCCATCAAAATCGTCTTTTCAGCCATTGACAATGCTTTGTAAATCAAAAATAAGTTTATATAAAAAGTCAAAACAAAAAAAACATGACAAGACTCTCGATCCATTCAGTTTCAGGTTTGCTCACTTGGCGAAAATTGTATTAATGGGAATAACTCCCCCTCAACCCGCATTTCGACCGCAATAAATTACAGTATAAACAAAAAACAAGAAAGGAAGTTAGCTTCGGCAAGCCGAAGCTTATATACCCTTGCAGCTATAATTATTAAATTTAAAAACACAAAAAATGATATTCCCAATAGTATAAGATAATATGTCAAAAAACACCGAAGCTATAATTTGTTTCATATTATTTTCCTACCAATTTTCCGATCGTTCCTATGGCAGCTATATGATATAGTCGTCCGATTTTGATAAAATTAAATTAGAAACTCAGAACTAATTAAAAAATGTTATTTCCAAGCGTAGGAGGTTATATGTTAAAAAACACCGAAGCTATAATTTGTTTCATATTATTTTCCTACCAATTTTGCGATCGTTCCTATGGCAGCTATATGACATAGTAGTCCGATTTTGATAAAATTTAATTCGAAATTCAGAACTAATTAAAAAATGTTATTTCCAAGCGTTGGAGGTTATATGTTGAAAAACACCGATGCTAAAATTTTTTTCATATTATTTTTCCACAAATTTTCCGATCGTTCCTATGGCAGCTATATGATATAGTCGTCCGATTTCGATAAAATTTAATTCAAAATTCAAAATTATTTAAAAATTGTTATTTCCAAGCTTAGGAGTTTATATGCTAAAAAACACCAAAGATATAATTTTTTTTCATTTTTTTGTCCGATTATTCCTATGGGAGCTATAAGATATAGTTGTCCGATCCGGCTGGTTCCGACTTATATACTACCTGCAAAAGATATAAGACTTTTGGGAAAGTTTCAGCCCGATAGCTTTAAAACTGAGAGACTAGTTTGCGTAGAAACGGACGGACAGACGGACAGACGGACAGACGGACAGACGGACAGACGGACAGACGGACAGACGGACAGACGGACATGGCTAGATCGACTCGTCTAGTCATGCTGATCAAGAATATATATACTTTATGGGGTCGGAAACGTCTCCTTCACTGCGTTGCAAACTTCTGACTGAAATCAATATACCCTCTGCAAGGGTATAAAAAGGAAACAAGACAAAAAAACATATTTATTGTAGGTATATGCATATGAATTATGAATATGAAACTGAAGCCACGGTTTGCTCACAGATATTACGAATATTGTCCGCATGAATCATATTACGAATTTCGCTTTTGTTTTGGCTTTGGCATTCGCTGACTTTGGAGGTTAATGTACCACCAAAAACAAAAAAGAACGATCCCATACGTAACCTGAGTTATTTCCGATTAAGTAGGTTAATTGATGTTTTGAAATCTTTTGGTATTATACGTCTTTGCCAAATCCCGAAAGTCTCTTCCTTGGGTGACCTCATTATCGAAATATTACTACACAGTCAGCCATTAGACAAATTGACTGGCTGCAGTTCTTTTTCGTCTGACAGTTTTCGGGTTTTTAGCAATATTAAAAAACATTTGCATAATTAATGACTGGAAATAGTTGTTGTATTCAAACTCATTTCAGCCCAGCCCATCCTGTTTCGCCTCCTTCCCCATTGCAATTATGTTTTTGTGGCCCAAACAATGACGGTTGCTGCAGTCGGAAATATTTAGCAGAAAACAAAAAAAGGAATGCTGAAAAACCAGGCCGCTTCGAGTGACTTTGGCTTTTAAGCAAAATTAGATAACAACTAGCTGGAGCTCAGCGCCCAGGAAGGCAGCCAAAGAAATAAATGTAAATGCACTGAGACAAAATTGTCTCTCAAAATGGTTATGGTTATAAGAATCTTGCTTGAATCTCCCGTACGGGACTTATTTAAAATGTCATTGAAGCTTTCCAAAAAAAATGTGATTTAATATTATTAATATTAGTATTAATTCATAAGATATTGTTTTCCTGTAGGTCCTATTTTTCAAGCCAAATTGTTTTATTTTATGACATTATTATAAAAAAAACTTAAAAAATTAAATTACTATACTTAATTTTAAAATATTTTAACTTTTATTTTTTATGTTATTTATGTTTATGTTTTATTTTTATGTTAATTTGTAATAATGTATATTTTTTTTAGTGCACGTCCACATAATGATGTCTGATTTTAGCCGAGTTTGTTGCTCCTGCAATGGCTCCTTTGCTTTTCGTCGGTTTCTTTTCACTTCGCCCGCTCTGTCCAAATAATTGTTATGCCAATTTCATTGTTATGTCGTGAGCCGAAATAAATGACTTCCGTTGGCTTTTGGGCTGACCCTTTCTTTCGGACCTTCGCTATAGGTCGTGCGTAAATGGACTTACTTGGCCAGTTACTTGGAAGAAAAAGCAATTCATTGCAGCGGATATGAGGGTGGACTCGGCCAGGTGTGCTGAGAACGGCTTAGGATTGGTATATATTCCATCGATTTCAGTTGGAAATCGATTTTTTTCGGTTGATGGCCAACGATTTCTTATAGCATACTTTGCAGCCATTCTTTTGTTCAGCGCTTGGCAGACACATTAATATCTTCAGCTAAGTGCATTCTCGTTCTTTCTTGTTTCCATGTCAAGAGTACTAAAATATATATACAGTTGTGTTCAGAATAGAAAGCAGAAGAGGCTTGAGATATTTGAAAAGATTTTAGTACGATTTTTTGTTATAAAAGATAAACATTAAGCATAGTAAAATTTTATTGGAGATGTATATTTATTAAAAAAAAAAAAAAAAAAAAGGAATCATATGTTTGTAACCATTTGACTATTCTTTCGAGCACAACTGTATGAAAGAAGGAAAAAGTGGAAAAATGCATTAGGAAAACATTTTTGTAGCGCCTTTTGTGCTTTTCATTTCGATGTATATAAATATCCATTTGCACTGCAGATGCAGAATACCCCTGGCCCTACGTCTATTGTTCATCGGTGGGGGTGGCGTTTTTTGGTGGAGGGGGGGTTTTGACTTTTGAGCGCCATAATTGAAACATGCATATTCCATTGTACGCAAGACAAGTAGCTGGAAGGGGGATTGTGTGGCATCGTGATTGCAAAATAAACAATGCCAAGGCAGAAATCAGCATTCAGTAACAACACACACACACACGAAACACAAAGGCTGAAATCGGCGCAAACAACACACAAAACACAAAACCGAACCCATTGGCCAGCACTTTTATTATCCGTTGAAACAAGAACAGCAAACAAATGCATAAAAACTAAATCAAAGACTACTTACTGCCACGGCTAATATGCCGCCAAACGTTTATTAGCCGCAGCTGCACAATAACAAATAAACATAAATGGAATAATCCGCATTTTGCAATGGGGTTTCCTTAAAAGCCGAAAAACGATTTGCCAGCAAACATCGCGAAAATGTCTGCTTTAAGGCGGAACCACAAAATCATTCGTGAATTTTCATTCGTGCAACAGTTGCACATTTGATATCTGTATAAAAACGAATGTGGAGAGGTTTGAGGAGTAGCCGCCATATACGGACATCATCATGATGTTTTTGGTATTATGCAACGGTGGTTTCTTTCAGTTAAGCAGTGGAATTTTGTATACTCTTTATACTAATAAATCTTATTTTTAATTTAATGTTTGGCTAGAATATTGTTTATATTTCTTAAAAAACAGATTACTATCTATACATTTGTTATATTATATTTTTGTTAAAAAGTCTGAAGTTAGAGTACATGAAAATTCAATGTTTAAACAGCTTCTATTTGTTCTTCGAATATTTCTTGTACGTATTCAATCGATCAAAACTTGTTGGCGCTAGTCTTGCGATTTTTCGCTCATAAATAATGGATTTTGTTTTGTGGGCATACATATTCGATGATGGGAACTGAAAACCACACAAAATGCAGTTTCACTGGCAACATTGACTATCATGATTATTATTATTATTTCTGCTCTTGTTTGCTTTCGAGTTTGGTTTTCTTTAGCACTAAATCATGTTTGAAGTTGCATTGCAAGAACCTTGATTGAGTTTGCTCCACCGACTCAAGGCAAGTCAGATATTACAAACAAACCTTCACTGTCAACTCCACATATTTATCATCTTTTTTTTAAATTCAAGCTGCGATTGCATTTTGAGTTTGCCTCGTTCGGCTATTGAACTTCAGGTTCAAACCGTCCATTATGAACTCGTAAATATTATTCATACTCCAATTCCGTAAATAAATATTCAAAGAGCGAGAAAAAAGGCAACAGCAGTTGCGTGAATTTTTCGAGTTGAACAAATAAACTCATTATGTATGCATTCCCCCCCAAATTCCCCTCTAAATCAGGTCAACAAACTTGAGCAAAAAAAAAATAAACCGGAGTAACATCTGCTGTTAAACATACTCGGTATCCTGGGAATAGATCAGGGAGTTGTAGAATATATATAAGCCAGAGTGGATGACATTTTTTATGCCATAAGGCGACATCTTAAAGATGCTTGGCACGTTTTCAATTTGGCTGAAACCCTTTTGGGCAATCGGTTTTATGGCAAATTAAACTGCAATTAAGTGCAGATGAAGCCATAAAAACATTTAAAAGCAAATTTATATTGTCATTGTCGTTGCAGTGACTTTCCCCTTGGGTGACTTGTGAACAAGTCATCACCTCACGGAACCTGCTACAATAAATATTATTTCCATTGTATATATATATTCGGGTTTATTTTTGCATTGGCTTTTCGGGGCGTGCAATAAATGTTAATTTAATTAAAAATTCGAGGTGGAATAAAGGCAATCGAAAATCAGTGACATAAATATGAGAGTTTTTCTCGAAAAGGAACCAAGGCCATTAACTGGGTCGCCCCCGCCCTCATTTTTCTCCGGACTAACCTTGACGAGTGAAATCTAAAGGCTCACACACATGCACACACAATTTCCGCAGAAGTGGCTTTTGCCAACTTTAAATGAAAACCTGTTAAAGGCAGCGAATAAAGCCAAGAGGAAGCAGCCTGCAAGGGAAAAGTGGTGCGGTGTGATGGAAGCGAAAAAACCCAAGGAACCACGCACAAAACTTCGAGTTCAAAAATGTGAACAAAAAACAGAAAAGGAATTTAAGATCGGAAGACCGAAACTTTAAATACACTTAAAATGTTTGTTAGTGATGATAAGAGAGAAAGATGATGACGAAGCCTATATGAGGATTATGAGCTTCCTATAATAGGATATTTTTTATATAGCTTTATATTATACCAAAACTTTCTCAGTGTCGTTTGATAAAATACCATTAGTTCTTAGTCATTATAAAAACTCATAAACATTTTTGACACATGTTTATAATAACTCCGAATTCACTAAAATAGTTCTTATAACAAAATAATTAGAAATACACCATTATTATATCTAAGTCTTTGTTACATTAAAAACGCCTTTAAAAACTCAAGTTATTTTCCAAAGTTCGGCCAAAGTTAGGAGTACCATTTCTTGAAAGGGTGTTACAAACGAGTAGAAGGAAGCCAGCTGAAAAGGCAGAACTGGCTGCCAGTCGACGTCCGTCCGTCAGTCAGAGGAGCGTACAAAGGCATGTGCGATTGTAGGATTGTACGGGTGTGGAGCACTCGGTTACCTCCTTACCTGTACCTGTTACCTGTTACCAGTTCCTGCTCCTCCGGCTCAGATCCGCTCCGTTCCCCTTACCCAGTTATAACGCTTCAACGCCCCAACGAGTGGAGTTTCGTAGAGCAAGACGGCGGAACTGGGGAAAAAAAAAGAAGTTGGGGCCTTTGGGGGAGACCAGTCTCAGTCTCGATAAGTTCACTTTTCGAGTTCAAGGTGAATCGGCCACAGCCAGTTCCTTCGCCAGCTCCATCTTCTGGTCGTATTTCCCCCGATACTATACGTCTTCGTATTCTTTCTTTTCGTATGTCACTGCCTTAAGTCCGCCCTGTTTGTTCGTCTCTGTGGCTTCCTTTTATTCCATTTCATTCCTTATGTGCCTGGCCCCATTTGCTTCGTTGCCGTCTTTAGTGGCACATAATTACACGGCTCTCTTTTTCCTTCAAAAAATAGAGAAAAAAAGAAAACAAAAAACCCAAATAAGAAGGGGAATGAAAAATTACTGCAAGCAAAAGACAAATAATGCAAAATAATTAATGCTGTATTCCAGCCAGAAAAAGGGAGATATTTTAGGGTTAATTTAATGGTCTTCCTAGAACTTAATGCATAGGTAAGATATTTCGAAGAAGTAAATAAATTAAATGCCCTATCCTGAACTTCTTAAATAGTAAATACAGTCAGCATGGTTAATTGGATTTTCTTAAAATGTTTTCTTTAAGGAAGGTTCTTACTTTTAAATGTAATATTTAAGAAGTAAGTTTCCTTTTCCCCAAAATCTCTTATTCGAAAGCGATACGCACAAGCCTTCAATTAGTTCATATTAATCACTAGTGGTGAATTAATTATTTGCCTAAAGTGAATCATCTCATCTGGCCCACAAAACAGTCATTAAATTGAAGCAATTGGGTTTCTGAGAAACCTAGTGCGATTTAATCATTCGCAAAGTCCACATCTGAGTTCTCCGTACTGCAAAATTTTCTTTTGAGCACATTCCAAATGAACTTCATAGATGATAGGTCGCATAATGTTTGCAATCGTGCCGCGGAGAGATATATGAGATCATTCATGGTAGTGGTTTGGCTTCAAGGGTAGTACGCTCCATAAATCACCAGTTCAAATGCAAAGCCTTTTGTCTAGCTCTGCACACCTCGACTCATCTCTCAATTTTCTGTGTGCAGACGACTGGAGTTTGAAGTTCAGTCAAGCGATCCGAGCACTGAGTTCACCTAAGCGTATTAACATAAAAAATGTTTGCAAAGAGGTCACAAATGTGCTTGGAAAATATGCCAAATGCTAGACAACTTTAAAAGGGTTAATAAGGGAAAAATAAATCATTGACTGCAGTTATCTAAGTGACTACCCCCAAAATTTCCATGGGAAAGTAAGGCCATCAAAGGGCAATCGGGAGTTCATTCATATAAATCAATCAATCGTGCACAAAGCCAAATAATGGCGTAAAATTTCAAGTGGTAACGGCCAAAACCAACATAAACCGTATCGCATCGGATCGAATTGAATCGATTCGAATCGAATCGAATGGAATCGAACGGGCCAAACAAAACAAATCAACAATTTGTTGTTTACGCTCAATTGGCTTGAGTTCGAGATGCGATGGTCTTTGTATGGACGCCTTCGCCTTCGCCTTTGCCCAATGGGAATCGGAAAATGGGAACTTGGAATGGAGTATCGAGGGCCAAGAACCGAGGATCCGGTATCAGATGCTACACACAATTTCCCTCACACATGCTGGGTATAATTAAATTTCAATTAAACTTTTCAACGCCCACTGCATCGGTGTGCAGTTGTGTGTAACAATATTAATTAAAAGTGTTTAAAGCGAATGCGAGACGATGCCATAAAGCACCGCAAATAGTCAATTAAGTGGGCAAAGTGTGTTTGCCCATAGTTAACTGAGGCAACAATGTTTATCGCCGTTACTCATTCGCACTGTGTGCTGTCGCGTTGTCTTGCTTTATATGAAAAGCAACCGTAACGCATGACAAAGTGCAGCCAACTTGATGAGAAACGAATAAAAACTATAATTTATCTTGTATGGACAATCTGCGATGAAAACGAAAATGAAAGTCAACCGAACAAAAGAGTCACGAAAACTCAGAAAACTGCATTTATTTGGCTCATCGATGTGATACATTTTATTTTATATGAATTTAAATGGTTACTTTTAGATTTTCTGATGTAACAAATTTACCAACTATTTGCATTTGCATATTTTATAATTCACAAAATCCCATTTTAATAATACTATATGTACCTCTATTTTTACATATTCGCATTTTATTTGGTTTGGTTGGTTTTCCTGTTTAGTTTAGTTTTGCCAGTATTTAGTCGAAGCTTGGCCAAATATTCGCAAATAGAAAAATTGTTTTCCCACAAGTTTTGTTTACTGAACTAACCAAAAATGACAGCAGCCAAGGGCAATGGGAAATTTTAAAAATATGTGTATTTTATGTGCCTTGCTGTTTGGCTTTATCAATTAGGGAATTGCTTTTTAAATTTTTCTATGCAATTTTGTATGATTTTTAAAGAGTTACCGGCGATTAAAATTTGAACTAAAAATAATAATAACGATGTGAATGTAAGAATGAGAAAAGGCTTTCCTCTGCAAAAATATGTAATTTAATTTTTTCCCAGTACAAGCAAAAGATTGCATGTCTTACGAGTTCTTGTTTTCAATTTGAAAACAAATCTAAACTTTGTAATAAAGAATTTTAATAAGCAAAGTTGGTGGTTGCATCTAACAACTTGTAATACATTTTGTTTATAGAAACACGCATATCCACATCTGCAGACAAATCGTGACCTCTGTTGTAATATGACGCGTTGAAATGATGCAAACACAATTTCGTTTTCAAGAGTGGGGCTCCTGGGTGGGAAATGTAATAGTTATGAAATGTAGATACAGTAGAAATATAACCATTAACATAGACACAACCCTTTAGACTTTTCCTTGTGTGAGCGCCCCATCATGAAAAGCAATTTCATGTTATGAATCCGTTTTCGGCCAAGGCAAAGTAGCGCGCCATTTTACTTAGTATTTTGTTGGGTTCCTTTACTCGTTTTTTGTCTTTTCTTTTCTTTTTTTTGTATTTATTGCACAATAAAATATTATATTTACAGTGTACGAAAATGCGGCCCTGCTGCATGTGTGTGAAGAAAAACCCTTTACGGTTTTTGGTGTTTTAGGCACCCTCTTATAGCTGAAAACCTCGTGCCTGCTCTCTTTTTCCCATTTGATACGATTTTCGGGGGATATGGAAAAGACTGGTAGTTGAGGTTAATGAGGGGTCCTGTTAGACATTCGAGGCAAATGCGAATATATGTAACTTAATTTTTATGGCATACCCAGCGATCATAAAGGGCATGTCTACGTAATAAAGAATTTAATCTTAAGGATCAATAAAAATATTGATTAGGGGAGAATAATTTTTAACACATCTCAAAACTAATTTAATTCTAAAAAACAATACAAATTTATAAAATGTTAGGAACAATATAACTTCTAAAATATACGAAAATTTCCCCAAGTATCAAAAGTTCGTGTGAATTTCGCTAGTTTTTTTTTTTTACTTATATTTCACATTTGGTTTTCGCCACTTCCCCTGCGGTTGTTGGTGCTGCCAACTTTTGTGCTTGGGTCTGGCGTTTCAGTTATCCTCCTGCCGCAAATATAATGGCAATGGGAACACCAACAACGATGGCAACAACAGAAAAGCACAGCGCCAATTCGTTACGCCTCGAATATCCCGACCCACACACACAGATACTGGGATACTCGGATATACACACAGACAAACACCCTCCATTTCCGTTTTACGTGTTTTTTTTCCGCCCTAAGCCAGAGTTTCTGACCCACAGTTCCCTTTCCCTCCTACAGAGTATAGATATATATATATATATGTATGAAAATATTTGGGAGTGTGCTTGGGGAAAATGAAACTATTTTCGTATTTGTAAGATCTCGGCATTGGATAAAAATATGCTGAGCTTCGACAGCGTGAAAGCTTTGCCCAAAAAGTAGACTATACTATACTTATTTGTGCTAGACTTTGTGTTGGTATCTGTGCATCTGATATGTTCAATTTCTTTTCTGACTTCAATTATTTGCCACTATTGTTACTGTAATTGGGATGCGATAATGGAGGGGTTTACTAGATCTGAATTTAGAGTAAGAACTTTAATGTTTTTTAAGGTATTGTAAGGATGGGAAGAGTTTGTTTTCCATTGGTTAAAGGAATGTAAAAAAGTTTCATCTTGAAATGTATTTAAATTTCAGAACAGTTAAAAGAAATACGCATGTCCCAAGTAGAATTGAGGGTCTCCTTACCAACTTATACATTTTATTCGCCAATATCTATGTTTAACAAAGTTTTATTTAAATTAATTAAACTAAATTGCGAAGCAAAGAAGACCTGTCGAAAGCAATATGGGCTGATTTGGGTGTAAGTTTGCAAAGCCGTGCGATAAAAAGTGGATGAGACCTTTTAACGACAAACCATTTAGCGCATATGCCCCGAAACCCAAACGAAACGGCCCATAAATGGCATAATTAACGCATATTAAATGTCACCATTAAAATGGACAGCCAGTCGAGTGTCAGTCCCTGTGTCCCCGGTTAAAATCGAGCAGGAAATTACGTATGCATATCGGGGTCCAATGCGTGGAACCCGCCGGCAGTGAGTGAATCATTAAAACATTGAAGTCAGGCGGGAAATCGAAAGACCTCATCCCCATCCACACGCCCAAAAGCTCTGTAAACGGCTTTGGTTTTATGTGCAATTATAAATGTGTTTCCGTTTCGGGGAAAAAAACACACACTATATATAATTTATATACTGTATATGACCGATGGCAGCGAATTATTTTATATGCAAATGATTTTTTTCTGAGTTCCCAAGTTGAGCTGCGGGCTCGAATTGTAACCCCAAGGTGAGCGAGAAAGGTGGACTTTAACGAAGAATAAAAATAAAAAATGCAATTAAAATGCAGTTTATGGTGGAACGGAAATAGAGAGGGCAAAACTCGTGCCAGTTACAATTCGTCATATCGATGAATGTTAAAATTTCCCCCGAGTCCCACATTTCTTTTTCTCCGGCCAAGTGTCAGATTTATGAGTTAAGCTCTTTGGGGCCATGCCGCAAAAATTGAAAGCGAAAAATTGTAATAGACCGAAATTTGCAACGGCTTTTATATGGCCCGAAAGAGTTGTCAAATGGTGCGACGGGCCAAAACGAAAGTGAGTGAGATGCTGATACCCAAACGTGTGGTGCAAAAAAATCACCAAATCCGATTTGTGGCTTAAAAAAAAAAGTGAGAAGCAAAAAGGGATAAATTTATGTTTTAATCTGCATGCCAAGGGGCTTAAATAGATTGCGGTTTCTGGCATTGATAATTGGAAGATTTGTTTGCAAATGTAGAAATCCATATTCATATTTCTGTAAATGAGAATAGTAGAATAAGCTGCAATAATGGTAGCAAAATTAATTTTAGGGAGACACCTGTAAATAAAAAATCCTTCAGGGGCATAGGTTTCATTCAACTGTCACGGGAAAATGTTCAAATCTCAGGAAATGAACCACGACAACTCGGGGAAGTACCTAAATTACTTAGCACTCCATCTACTTGCATATGCATATTTGATGCACAAACCGACAAAAACGTTTAGCTACCGCTTTATAAGGCACTTGGTAACCCGGAGCCTCCGGTTTGCAGCCCTTTTTACTCACGGTTAAATCGATTAAAAGGATTGCGTGTACATTTTTAATGCCAATTTGCTGGGTGGATGCAAGGGGATCGGCAAGTTGGGCGCTTGAGGATATGCAAATGTTGAGAAAGTGTAGAGGGATATGCAAAAAAGGAAGTGCATATTTAAGATGGAAGAGGGCAAACTTAAATGTTAATAAATATTAAGGAAACACAATTGATTGTAATAAAATCTTGTAAAATATAAATCAATAATTTAAGAAATATATATTAAAGATATGCATTTAAATGAAAATATCTTATATTATAAATAAAATGTACTTATTGATTTTATTTCTTTCTTTCAGGTAAGCGACAACCCTTGACAACTCTAAAAATAGCTCAAAAACATCGTGCAAAAGGTTTAGCCATAGCTTCTGTGTGTGTGCGTGTAAGCCCTAACCCACACGTAGATCCACTAATTCCGTAATTATGTACTCCCCATATATATTATATTCGCATATATTTCTCTAAGCTTAACCCACCTCATTCTCTTCACATTACCAACCTGTAATTGAGTCCACTACATTTTTGTGTTCGTACTTAGTAGTTCTTAACAACCCATTCAACCCATAGACCATCTAACCACGCCCACAAAATCGAAATTAACATATCAGAAAATCCAAATTGAATAACAGCATTTTGCGGCTGAAAGTTTTTATCAGGGGAAAATCTATTCCATTTGCATACAATTTATAGCAGGAAATTAAAAATGTTTTCCTTGTCGTTTCTGTTGTTTTGACAATTTGCCAAAGATTCTATCCGCCCGATTGTCGCTGTCTGTTTTGAATATATCCCCATTTAGGGGCAAGAATAACACTGGGATACAGACTTTTAGCTGCCAGTGTTTGCACTGCTCATATCTCCATTTCTGGCGCCTTATTAAATATTCATTTAGCTTGCCTCTGGATTTTATTTAATTAGAATGGCCACCGAAAGTAGTAGCTTAATTAGAAGCGGCTGGAAATCTGCATTTCATTCCTCTCTATATGAACGTTGGATATTTTTCCATCCCAATCCTACGTATATATATATTATATGTGGGAAGCCTCTGCTCTTAATTACAAATGAGTACGTCCCTCGGGCCATTCCGCCTGATGCGTTCTCTCATTAGCCTTTTCAGTCGAGCCTCCACGCCTCGTCGACTTGTTGACATTTTGGTGTCACATCTAGAGGAGCAAAACTTGCATTTTGGCCTAGATTCGTGGGCGGAAAACTAAAACTAAAATGCCAGCACATACACAAGTAAAAGGTGAAGGAGGAAAAGCCAGCGGAAAGTGAAAGGGCTTTTGGATACATAAGAAGGCTGGAGGATACTTTATTTCAATTTAATATGTTAGGGAAAGTTTCATATTTCTGAACCCATTTTTGTCGAAAATGTTGTTAGAAATATGAGAAGGCTATTAATAAAATTAAAAAGTGTGCAAAGTAATATTTAAAGAGCTTTTAAAGATTTTTCTGCAATATAACTTTAAAGGAAGAGTTTAACTAACTTTTATACAGAATATTACACACTTTTCCTGTGTATTTTCCCACCATATCCCAATTGGCTTCCTCTCACCATCAATTATCCAAAACAAATTGTTTAACAACTTTATAAAACCCCGCGGCCAGGGAAAGGTTCAATATTTATAGCAATTAAATTTGAAATAAAAAAATCTCTCACACTCCCACTAAACAATATAATCATGAAAAGTGTACTTTTAAATAAATAATAAATACATATGATTTTTTGTTGATGTACATATTTTATTATTTGTCTTCCGGTGTGTCGTAGTGCTGTGTAATTTATGTTGTGTGCCTAGCAAAGTACTTGTACGATTTTCTGTATATTTATATATAATTTTGCCCTCCACAGCATAAATAAATAACCGAAACAGACCGTTAATAATTAAAAATAATATGAACAAAGTTGGTTATTTTACGCAAATCAGAGTTGAGTTGGTTGGCATCGTAGGAATTTTTGTAAACCTTTCCATTCCCCTCTACCCCGATAGTCCTTGTTTATGTTCTTGTTGTTAGCGTGGCTTACATTGGTTTATTAATTCCATACGCATTTAATTATATGTACTATTTCCATTTATGCATTTTAACACGGTCCCCAGTTGTTGTGTACATAACTCTCCTGATTAAATGGTTTTGGTATGTGTAATATGGAAGTAATATAATTCTCCTAGCCGCATAAGTGAAATAAGTTTGCATTGAACATCATATGTATTGGTAAATTACCTATAGCTTAACATGTAGTTGTTGCTGGAGATGTAGATGAAAATTCATTTTTGAGGTTGCATTTATATACATTTTTTTCTCAGCCTGTCAGAGTGGATTTTGTATGCATAATTTAATTATGCAATCAGCAAGCTGATGAGCATTTAAACAAATCAAATTCAATGATGATCCACTTGACAGGCCATGGAAGTACTTGCGAATACCCATGTAAATAATTTTCTGCGTGCTTTCGACTGGCAATTAAAATATTTTGTGCATTTTGTAAATATTTTACAAACATCAGACCCACATCCCCACTTGAGTAAACCACCAAATAACGATCCATGCATTTTAATTGACACGTGGTCGGCCATCAAAAAACAAAATATAAAAAAACTACTATAGTTGTCAACTCGTTTATTTTCCTCTATACATACCTAGTTTTGCAACCATTTGTAGTAACTGAAAAGCAAAAACAAACCCTAAAACCATAACCAGTGTTTACTCAATAACCCAACAGGGAAAAAAAATACAAAATAATGTGAGAGCAGTTTAAGCGAGATCGATTTGAAAAAATTGTTTTACCAGTGGCGAACTTTTCTTCTTTTCTTTTCCGGTTTTCTTTTACATTGCAGGTTTCAGACACCCATTAAAGCGTTTGCCTGCCTGACAGCAGCCACAAGGTAAGCTCTAACCAGCTGATCAATCCCAAAAACCCATACTCAGCATAAAACCAATATTATAACGACAATCCAAATAAAACCCCAAACTTTAATTCAATTGTGTTTGTGTGTGTGCTCTTTCAAAAAAAAAAAACAAAACCAAACTATTTAATTGGCTAAATTAAATCCATATATACCTATTATAATTAGCAAATGTTATAGTTGGTATTTCACATGGTTAAAGTGATAATTGGCTTACATGCATTGCATATTACAGAATTTATTTTAATTCAATAAAATTAATTGTCATTCAATAAAAGTAGTAAATGTTTTAGTTTGTGTCCTGTACATGTTCTAATTTCAGCTTTAGAAATGTTTTTGTATCTTGTAATAGATTTATTTTTTGTAACATAACTAGATAATTATTATTAATTAAAATTGTAGAGAAACCTTTTTCTATCGATAACTACAATCTCTAGGATTAAAATTAGATCTTAAAACTGTTTGGCCGGAAGGCCATTTCCATTTTGCTAATACCTCATGTTGGTCATTGAACGCAACAATTAGAAACATATTATGGAAACATATTTATGGGCAAAACAATGGCCTGTGGTGTTTTTGGGGGGTTGAAGAGTTGGAAGCGAAGGATAATCCTGTTGCATTTGGCAGCCTTCGCCAGTCGAGAGACCCTGAATGGGCCTGCTGTGCTCTGGGCTGCAATTATATTGTTTTCTTGTCCATGTTAGTTATAATTTTATTGCTCATACATACACATATGTATTTGGATAGATTTGCTCCACAATTTGCTGAACATTAAATGGGGAGAACCGGAACCTGTAACGTCTCTAATGTGCTAGCAATTCAGCGTACGTGTTTATGGTTTGTGTCTCTATATGGGTTCCCACACGTAGAATATTTTTGGTTAAATATTGCTTTCATAAAAATACTAGATCGTTATACCTTGATTTTAAAATGAAATGCATTTAAATGTACTAAAATAATTTTTTGGAATTTTACAACACTACCTTTTCTTGGTTTGTAAATAGGTAATTTTTTCTTGGTAAAGAAAAATGAATATATATAATATATGAAAATATTATATTATAATATGAAATATTATATATGAAATTATAAATATTTTATGTAGAGCTATATATTTTCCTATTAATTCAGAAACTTTTTCATGAATACTGTATTTTTCAGTGTATCCATTTGAGTTATCTCGGACTGAAAAACGTGCTTACATGTATTTCATTTTCATCAGAAGTGTATGATTAGCCATTTGTGAAATATTTCATTGTTCAAAACTTACTTGCAAATATATCTCAATTATAAGCGAACATTTCAATTCAAGGATAGACTCCTTGAATCCTCAGGGCTGCATATTATCGTAATCGTTTTCGCCCCCTTGGCGATTATTATATAATCGCATTCGTAATCGACGATAATGACAACACTTTAGCGCCATAAAACACATCATAAAAAAATAAAATAAAGAGTGGACTTGCAGCCAAAACAATTACTATGGCCAGCAAAAAAAGAGGCATTTTTACGAAAGTCGCGCCAACAAATTGGTCACACACACATGCCCGCGGCAAATGGCTGCCAACATCGGCAACATGCAATATTTTATCTCCTAATGTGTAATTATAAACAATTTTCTTGTTTGTTATTTATAATAGCGCAGCGTGGAAAACTGGCGGAGTGGGAAAACTAAGCCGTGTCTGTGTTGGTGCAATTGTGCAAGCATTATTTCAAACCATTGTGTTTGACGCAACTTGCGGGTGCAATTTTAACAAACGACTGGCGATAACAATCGCCGGAAAATTGTCCCAAGTGCAAAAGTGTGGGGCGGGGCTGGGTCCAGTGGGCGTGGCAAAAGGATTTTCAAAAATGTTGGCGGAATGCGTGAGTCCAGCACATTTGCCACATTCCACAACTGACAAACGATACGCGATATGCGAAACAAGCCAGCAAATCGTGGAGAAAGGTGCTAAAAATTTCATGACATAAAAAAGTTGTTCAACTGAAATAAAAACAAACAAAAAAAAAAGAAAACAGAATGGCATGAAACACGCGACAACAACAATGGGGAGAACTGCGGGAAATTAATTGCACTGAAATTTATGTTTAGAAATTAAAACTGGCATTGGGCATTCGTGTTGTTTTGCCTGCAAATGCAACCGCAACGCGGAAAAGTATACTACATAAACTACGGGTTTAATTAAATGGAAAATGAACACGGCTTCGTAGCTGACACGTGTGCTTAATCAGGTGAACTTTAAACTGATTCCTCACTCCTAGTGATGAACATCAATACAAATTGTATACTTTAAAAGTATATACCATCTTAAAATGTTAGCAGTTATGCATCTGAATGTATATCTTAGCAAAGTGAGATAATTATAACACAGAGAGCTTAAGAATCAATTTTAATATCCTTAGTATTACATTACATAATTATATATCCATATTTCACAGTCAATTTTCCACCCAATTTAGAAATCTTTAAAATTATATTAAATACATCCGAAAATGGTGGATTTCCCCCCAAACGTTCACCAAATGCGCTTTTATTTACACCACAATTTCAGTGTTTTATGCTGCCTTTCAAAATGGCAGCCCACTTTCGCCATCCAAGACCACAATCAATTAAAATTGCTCTGTGGCTGACGCCATCGCTAGTCGGTTATTGTGGCACAGCAGCAGCTGCAATGTTGATGTTGCTGCTGCGATGTTGCTGCCATATTGCAACACACATTGCTGCGATATTGCACAGGCACAGGCACAGGCGAAAACATTCGAAGGGATTCGTTCTACTGTTCCAATTATTGTCGCCCTTTCACCTGATTCGCTTCCATTTTTTTGTTTCTGTCTTTTTTGGCTTGTTTTTAAGCTCTGTTGCTGTGGTACTTTTAATTTCCCAGTCGAACAAGCCGCTCCTTTTTGCCATCCAGCAACAGGATGTGTATTGTTACGGTAGAGCGACGCATTCTAATTTTTTTTTCGCCCAGATTCTCCCCCTTTTTTTTTTTGTTTAGCAACTTCCGCCTGTTCCGAGGCTTTAATTACGTCAGGGACCCAGCGGGTTTTTCTCCATTTTTTCCCAGTAAAATCTCCTCTTATTGCGTTTTCCGTTTGCACTTGACTACGTTTTGGGTCAAGTTGCGTTGGTTTGGTGATTTCGCTGAATTGACAATTACAATGACAGAGGCTGAATTTAACGCTCTGTTGATTTTATCAGATACCCGGAAAATTCCAGGAAAACTTAAAGCTTAAATAGAACTTACCTCTAAGACTTGTCCATATTTTGTACCAACACCTAACTTAACCAAAGCAAACCACTTCATTTCCTAACCTGCGTATACGCAATATTGGCATAATTTCCTGTACTTCGATGGCAAACAGAATTTATTGTTTGCACGGCAGCAGCATCAACAGATGTCTTCATTAGAATTACATTGGCATTTTCCATTTTTGATCCACTCGCCGATGGAATTTCGAAATTCAAATCAACAATACGCACTGTTGTACCATGTCCTTGATGCGCGTGTGTGTGTGTATATACTCTGTAATGATTTATGCATTTGGCAACACCTTTTGAAAAGGGATGGGGGGGGGGGGGGGGGGGGGGTTGGTCGGGTAGGGTAGGGCTTATGTAAATTGCGATTGTAAATTCGTGCAAATCGCGTTTTCAATTTCAGCCCTTTGTTGGTCTCCTCACTGTTGGAAAAGCGAATATGCAAATGAAGCTCATAATTTGCTTTAGCCAAAGGCGGGAAATTACCAAAAATGAACTACGACGAGAAGAATGGATTGTGGGCGAATGTGAAAGAGGCTGAGAATGTGAGGGGATCGGTACCCAAAAACTTTTCACCACAGGGCAGCGAAACTTTCAGTCCAAACTCTTCGGACCACGGACCAAGTAGTAAAAGATAGGGTGCTCCTCGTTCTCCGCATCACGATGCTCTATGCCCTATACTTTCTCTTGCTACAGTTCCTAAAACACTAACGAAAGTGTATTTAGAAATTGACTTTACAAATATAACATATTGTTATATATTTTACTCATTTGGAAATGTATTTTTTAGATACTTCTTTTTAAAAGTCAATTTAAACAAGAGAACTTTTATAAAATATTACAAATACCTATTTTTGTTTACAAATTCGAAATAGGGCAATGAAATGTAATGTATGCAAGCTAACATTCTATACCTTATATTTTTTTTTTATACATTAAAATAGTAATAAAAAATAATATTTTATCTGATTACATTTTGAAACATTGACATTAAAACCATTTTGATATTAAAAATCATATTGGAAACTATAACATTGAAAGGGAATCCATATTTTCAAGTGTCTAGGGGTCTACAAAAAACTTTAGCTTTGCACACATGACCCATTAATAAGCGCACGGCACTTTCTGGTTTGGTTTGGTCATTTCATTCGACTCTCACAGCTGGGCGTCGTGGAAAAGAAGGGGGAAATGGGTTGGTTTTCGGGTGTTTTTTGGATGGTGGGGGTATCGCAGCGATGACGTGGTGGCCCAGCACGTTGTCAACATAAATTTTCGGGCAGCAGCCATGAACTGCTCGCAGTGGTGGCAAGTTTGCACTTCCTTGCAATTTAAATGCGTTTATCTATTCGAAAATGCACAAACAGACCCAAGTTGCAAAATAAATCTGCACCGCAGTGACGAGTTCGCAAATTTCATGATTTCAGCATTTAAAGCGTTTTTAAATCCGTTGATAAATCAAGTAGCGGTGACGTTTTGATGCATAACACCAAACTTCACATAAAATGTAAGAATAAATTTAAAAATATTTTATAAAATGGTGTGTATAGAGGTCAATGATTAAGATATAATACATCTTAAAGTCCGCAATCAATTCGTTACATCTTAAAGATACACATATAGTCCAACCATCGCAAGTCAATGATGATGAGACAAAAAGCGGAAGCTATGAATAAATTTTTGCGTTGCACGAACAGACAGAGAAAACACACAGCCAGATACAAATGCATAGTTATAGATACTCGAACATATATGAGATACTGATACAAGCGCTTAATATGCAGGCAGCGTTGCAAGTGGGGGGCGGATTGGGAGGCGATATATAGAGGATGTGTCCAAGTGGAACGATCAAGGATGTGGCGGATGGATTCGGTGACCCAGAGGCGCACATGCTCGATAAACGATAACTGTAACCATATTATCCATATCATATTGCCGGCGTAATTTGACGGAAACGCTTTGAGCAGGCCCTATTTGCATTTGCTAAGGGGAGTTTTACGCAAGGGAAGGGAAGTTAATATGGGTCCAATTAACTTAACATCGCGAACGTGATGTGCAGTATTTCGCTTAACGCGATTATACCTATCTTAATTTATGCATTATGACAACAGAAGAGGGTTCCATTCCATTCCACGTGATGGTTAATAGGCCATATCAACTGACCATATTATCATTTTGTATTAATTGATTTAAGCACAATCGATTACGCTCAGCTTATATAAAATAATAACACATTTTAAATGACTTTTAAAGACCATTTTATGACTTTGTAATTTAAATTAAAAGCCTTTTCAAATGTTTGTTAAGTTCTGAACAATATTAACTTGTTGGATAAGCTTTGTTTGACTAATAATTTACCACATAATAGTGACAACTTTCTTAAGCTTGTCTTAACCTAAATTAATCAGCATGACTTTGCAACTCTTCAGAATGGACACAATCTCTATATACCTAAAAGACAAGCATATATATAAAATAAGGGCGGAACGGTTGACCATTTGACGTCAGCCAGCCGTTGGCCAGGTGAAGGAAATTCAATTAAACTTTGGTTGCCGGCACAGCACCCCCAACCCCTAAAATCCACCCGCATCATTGTTTAACATTA
Organism: Drosophila subpulchrella; assembly: GCF_014743375.2. Lineage (NCBI taxonomy): Eukaryota > Metazoa > Arthropoda > Insecta > Diptera > Drosophilidae > Drosophila > Drosophila subpulchrella. The sequence continues at coordinate 11,455,008 of NC_050609.1, forward strand.
TAAAGGAGGGGTGGGAAACGCCACCGCCGATCCTTGGTCAGGTTACACAAATAGCAAGTCACGTTATTCCATTTTGTGTGGGCGGTCCTTTGGCCACGTTTCACATTTGCAGCTTACTCCACAATTTGGCTTTAAATAAATATTTAACCTACTATAATTGGAAACTCAAAAAGTGCAATTAGCAGGGGTCCAATGAGAAGAGTCCGCAAGAGAAAAACTTTCGAAAGTTTCAAGTTCCCGTTCCAGTCTGCCGGTGAAATGGAAATTTCTTTGTCCAAATTGAAGGAGCTGTGAGCCAGCCCTCCAAGTTAATTAGGTTATGAAATTTTTACCGGGCCACTGGACAGATGTGTCTGACATGGCTTTAAGACGAACTTTAAGCTCCTTGACCAAGCTCTTCATTCTTTTTTTTGTATGCGTTGGTCTGAGAAGGCCACTTAAATTTTTAATTGCAGCTAATTAAAAAAAACGCATCAAAACGGAATATAGAGCATGAACATACCGAAAGTGGCAAAATAGCAACAGGATCATGAAACAGATACAACTAAATAAATGTAGGCGAACTAAAAATACTCTTTTTGGTCAGAAAAAAAATGTAGAAGAAAAAAACTTGAAGTTAAGGAGCTTCCAAAAAATATTAAAAAAGATTTGAAAATTTATATACAATTTCATTTAATAGAAATAAAATCTTTTAAAAGTTGTATGCTAATAAAACCTTTAAAAATGAAATTATACAAAATAAGAAGTACACCTAAAAGTATCCTTAGTCTAAAATTTCCTTAACTTTCACATTCCCTTTGCCCTTCCATTTGTCTGGTGTTAGAGAAGACATAAAAAAGGGCAGTTAAATATTTAACAAGCTGCACAAAACAGACAAATATGCACACACATTCGGATATGCACACACACACAGGCAAATAGAGAGTGTGAGAGCGAGACAGGGAGACGGCGGGAAAGAGATAGTCGACACTTGAACATTAAGCAACAGCAAGCTACAAAAAACTCAACGTGATAAATTTTTCCCACTTTGAGAGAAATGAAAATAAATTTTTTACCAAAAACGGAAACTGGGCGTTGGGGTCCAGCATAAATAACGAAGGATGCAGAAAAAGCAGGAAAAGTGTGTGCAATTAAAGGAATATTTTAGATAAAAGGATACTCTGTTAGATTTGTTATCAACTGTAGGATGAATATAATCATAGAAAGTATATGAAATGTGTCTTGATTAAACACCATTTAGGTTGAGTTATGAAAATTCTTTAAAGGAACTTAAATACATTTTCTGAAATGTATATATTCTAAATATGGATTTTTTTATGCCCATTCATGATGCTGCGCCTGCACAAAATGAAACATAAACCAGACATTTGGTTGGGCATTTTTGGACAAAACAAAGCCGGCTTTCCAATGGCTGTCAGTTGGGCATCTGTCTCGGTGTCTGGACCTGCTCCCCTGACCATCTCCGCCCCCTAACCATTATCCTTCCGTCCCTTGTACCCCCTACCACCGCCGACTGTCTGGTTATCCTGCTTATCGGGCTGCTTTGTTCTTGCAGTTTGGTGCATACTTTTAGGCGCAAATCACGCCATGTTTAAAAGTTTGCCGTTCTGTTGTCTCCGGGCCTCCAGTTCATTGCACTGTGTGTGCTTTTGCAATGGAAATTGCAACGCGCCGGCCTTTTATTACCAGGAAATACCTTTTTCGGGCTAGACGGCTAAAGTTTTGACTCGAAAAAAATCGAAAGAGAAAAACTGTACAAGGTATCGAAAAAAATGTATTCTTGGAATTTTTAGCTTTCAAAATATCATTTTTTCTACAATAACATGTTATGGAATATCTAAAATAATTTTGAAATCACTTTTAATTGTTTATTTAGGTGCCAAAAATTATGCAGCTAATAAAGGATAGTCGTCATTCTAAATTATGTTGACTTAAACTAGATTGTAGCATACTTTTAGACACCTAAGATTACGGGTATAAGTGATCTTAAAAGTCGTGATTTTTGCGGTACCAACCATTTTATATTTAATATATTTAATCTTACTTAGGTCCCCCGATTTTTCGCTGTGCATTATTGAGTAAATCTCGAACTGCAATTGCAGTTGCGAATTGCGCTGCAATTGCGGATCGGAACTGTCGCATGTTTGGACGCAGTAAGCGGACACATGGGCAACTTCGAGCCTCGAACACCGAACTTCGATTATGGCAGCTAATAAAAAAAACATTGTGCTACGCGGTCTAGGCGCTTTCAAAAATTTGGATTTATGGTTATTTTATGGCTGTTTGGTTTATTGTTCTTACTTTTCCTTACGTTTTCTTGGCTCCTTGTTCCTCGGCTTGTCGCCTCGGTCATAAAAATTCAATTATGTGAAGAAGGCGTGCTGGCACAAGAAGTAAAAAAAAACCTGAGAGACCGTAAAAATGAATGAATGCTGATTTAAAAGGAGTGTGTCTGAGTGCGATCCAAAAAGTATGCCATATATACATTTTCTTGCTGTATTCTTTTGCATGGCTTTGACACACATGCATAAGTAAGAAGCACGCACACCCACTCAACCATGCCAAATGCGATATAAGAATTGCCAAAATGTAGGAAACCTCTCGAGCAGCCCCTAGAAGTGAGCTTTAAATTTCCCCCACTATGCAAAGCGGATGCTGAGAGATGGAAAAATAGGAAAATGCCAAGCATCATCCGGCGGCACTGGCGGGGGAATGTTTTCTAAATAGAAACCGGGAAAACGGGAAACGAGAAGAGACTGGAAACAGTCCCCGAATACTCTTATGAAAATGAAGCCAAAAGTTTGCTTAAAAGGAAAAAGTTCTCAGTTCTGAAGATATCTTACGAATGCGTGGGTTAAAACAAGAAAGAACTCACTTAAGCCTTGGGATTTCTTAATTAAGACTGAAAGAACAGAATGCTTAATACAATACAAATTTTCTATAAAATTCCAATACAAAATCATAATGATATTTATATATATATATAATTTTAAAATCACTTCAGAGAATTAATTTGGGAAAATATTAAGTAAAGTGATGGAATTAAATATTTTATTATGTGATATAAGTATTCCATACAGTTCTTTTAACAAAATGGAATACTTGTGCGCCATTTGATCCATTTCTCCTTAAACTAATTGACTCACTTACATACACTCTAAATATTTACCCCACCATCAATGGAGTGAAAGCCAATCTTTTGATGGATTGCTCTACTTGTGAGAGGTTAAATGCCTGCTTACACTATCATATCCTTTTATTCCACTAGTCCTTCGTTCGTCTTGTTTGCGTGCTCTTTTTGTTCAAACATTATCACAAACTTTGCATTATCCTGGTGTAAGTGAGAGCACACAAGAGTGGCCTGGCCCCACTAAAGATCTGCCTGCGTTTCTTATCCTTTGAGTGCGTATGAACGCCTTGTTATTAACCTCTTTCCGACTTTGTGAGTCCTGGCTGCCGCTCCTGGGAACCTAAAGCCATCTCGGTGCTTCAGCTGCTTATGTACGCAAATATGGCTGATATACTTTAAGGCTTTAGTTGGATGTACTCCAAATACACTTTAAAAATTTAAAAGATCATTTTTACCATTACTAAAATTATTTTCTTCACATTTTTCAAGAATTTTATTCTGGTAAGGTTAGTATTGAATAATTTTACATCTCTGTTTAATAATAATAAAAACCTTATAGGCATTTTTAATATTTTTTCTCTGTGTTTTTGTGTATTTGTTTGCACTTGACTGCCAATAATTGGCTCCAGGAAGTGCGGCCATGAACGATCGTTGTCATCATCATGATTGACAGCTCCAACACGATGCCAGCAATCTGAGCCCACAAGTCGATTCCTTCCGGTTCGGTTGCTCGATAATAGAAGAAGTAGTCGAACATCATTCCACTCCTCAAAGACCCCCGTCCTCAAATGACATGTTTTGATAAATTGTTTGATTAATGGACGCATGTGCGTAAATACAGTTTAAGTGCTCCACGCGAGAAGGGCTTACGTATCAATATCCGAAGAAGTGGTAGGAGAAGGACACTTCATGGCTGTGACCATTAAAAATAATTTTCATCTTTTGCGACCGCCTAAAAGCGCCCTTTCCACCACAAAGAGCGACAGCTGAAAATGACAAAATCTGTCGGATGCCAGGCCGATGTTCATAAATCAAAGTGACACCCGCACACACACACACACGCTCACTCACTCACACAGTCACGCAGACATTTTCCACATTTCCGGCGCGCTCATTAAAAAATTGAGCGCCATTTGCCAAATGCGGAGAAAGGCGAGAGAAAAACAGGGGGCAAAAAACCGAGGGTGAAACAGTGGAAAACAGAAATTGCATGCTTGAGCATATGCATATGCATGTTGTGCGAGGAACTCCACTCGAAAAAAAACTAACACATCATAAATCTTGCACAAGTATCCTTAAGCGTTGCGACTCTTCCATCCTTCAGCCACGCCCACCAACAGCCCCCGCCCCCCAACTGGCGCCACTGCAAAATGGAAACTCATCCACATAAAAGGCAAAGGATTTACAGTAGAGTCTCTCAAATGCCGAGCAAGATTTTTGTTATAAATTTCGTTAGCTTAACTAAAGTTGTGTATCTCTAGGGATTATTTTAATGGATTTTAAGGTGGAGTTTTTAAAATTACCAGGTGTAGTGTTGTAGTTTATTAAGTAAGTGGACCATTTTATTTTATTCTAAAGCTCAGAAGTTTGTTCAAATTAGTGCCGTTTTAACGCTGAGCCCAAACATCTTAAGCTACAGTAACCAAATTTTTCCCAATAAAATAGCAATATAAAAGGTTTCTGCGTAGAACCAATGTCTCCACTAGTATTATATTACATTTTTCTATAGGCTATTTCCACTGTCTATGGGCAGGTGCTTGGTTGGGGTAAGGATTTTTGCTTTTTTAATTACAAAAGCCTTCAAACGGTCCGTTGGCTGGGGCGCACATAAATATGCAACACTATTTTTCTTCTTTTGCCGCTTTTTCTGCACCACATGCATGCAATAAGAAACTTGCCAAAGGCCAAGCAAACGCTCACGTCGCGTTTACCATGACAAGCCCAAGCTGTCGTCATCCCTTTGCTCATCCCACTCGGTTTTTCCTCAATTTTCCACATACCACCTCCGCTTTTCCCTCGTCCCAGTTCCCCATTTCCCTTCGAAACGCCTTGGGCGAATTTTTTGTGAGTAGCCACAGCAACAGCTAAACTTGAGACTTTTGGCACGTGCATCTCGTCACTTGGTCCTTTTCGCTTCTTGTTCATCTCGTGTCAGGCCGAAGGATAACTTCTGCTTTCCCAGGATCAATATGTTCTCTAATGAAACTTGTGTCAAAGTGTGATATTGATTGTAGAAGAGGAAAGGCACATGGTGGCAAAAAATAGAGATTACCCCAAACACAATTTGACTGGCCCCTTTAAATTTTTGTTGATAAAAGTATCGAGTTCTTTGTATTGAAAATGTCGTTAAAGAATGTCATGGCAAAGTTTAGAGTATAAAATTGTCACTCTTTAAAAACATTTAGTTCTTAATTATAAGACACAACCCAAAGATTAAAAAAACAACCCCAATTTCAGTATTTCTTTTCATTTTAAACCTAAAAACTCACAATATTCTTTAAGTTTCTTTTGTTTCTGCCTTTGGCTTCAGACTGTCAACTGTTTCTCATAAAATCTTTTTGCAGACGAATTTTCTTGCCAGAAGCTTAGAAACTTTTTTGGCAACTGAGCTGCCAAGTTTTCCCTGCCGCATTTATAATAACTTACCGTCTGTTGACGAAGATTATAATCTTTATACCAACAGAGACAATTGAAAATTAGGTTTATTCTTAATTAGGTCAACCAACTGAATAAAGTTTCCTTTGCTGAACATTTTAACAAATTTCTGATTATCATTTCATCATTAGTTTGCATGTCATCATCTTCAGTTGATGAATTGCTCATATTGGATGACTTGACGGATTGACTTTATTCCCGCGAAAACTTCCACTTCAACTTGGCGTTTGATATGGTTTTATGCTACTTTCATTTCGAGTTTTTGATGGACACCATCCGACAGACATCCGACCCCGTAACGTTGATCAACCTTCAACCGTATCTGAAAAAGAAAAACTTAAACTTCCGCTTTTACATTTTATATTCGTCCTTTTCGCTATGTAGTTTTTTTTCCCGCTTTACCTATCAACTGTGCAGATTTTCCACTCACTCTATCCGTCCCCTTGTCCCCGATGCCCGGGGATATCGTCTAACCCTCGAAGGGAAATGCAATTTACAGCAAAAAACAAAATTAGAATTGACTTTACCCCGTAAGCTGTTGATGCAGGTCTCTCTATCGCTTGGAGAGCAAAAAAAAAATAAATAAACAGACAACTTAATTTCCTAGTTAAACGTAGTTGAAGTTGTTGCTCGTGTTGCTGTTTTTCGTCGTTATCTTTAGCTTTACCCCGTTATAGACTTTAGATGATCTAAAAACTTATAATTGACCGTATTATAATCGTATTTCTTTTCCCACTCTGCTCTTTGTCTTTTGCAGGTCAGTATCGGAGATGAACGCCACTTCTCTATATGCCGGGTAAGCTTTGGGGACCTTAAGGATAATTAAGGCCATTAATTATTAAATATAAGAAAGGGGTAATGGAAGGCGGCCGGCCGCCACAGAGCGGTTTTAAGCTCTGATCGAATTATTCATATTCATAAAATCCATCCCTTCACCTACTCGGATTAAATTCGTTTTCGTTTCATTATGTGGTGTTCGGTGGGAAACGAAACTTTAAAGGCAAACTTTAAAAGTACAGACTCAAATAAAAATTTAATCAAACTTTTTTCGAGTGGAGTGGAGTGCTGGGGGTCCCGAAGTGAATGTGATGGGGATAAGCCAGCTTGAACTTGGTTTTCGGTTTTGGCAGCAGCTCATGCGGCCTTTATAATTGGTATATAAAATAAAAACCGAAACAAAACTTTAGTTCAGCCTCGCCAGGGGGAAAGTAAAAACACTGAAGTTGAGCTCAGCTTTGTTTAAAGTTCGAGTGGCCATTACCATAATAATTTTTAAATGTCTTGCTTTAATGGATTTAAAAGTAAATATATTCGTTTTTTAGGGTTTTTAAATTATTGAGTGCATCATAAACTTTGGGCCAACGATTTTTCTGCTGTTGCTTGCATTTCAAAAGCCAAAGTAAATATCTCCTGAAAGAAAACAAACAGAGAATTTAAAATATTTTACTGCCATAAAGTGAAAACAATTAAAATACCATTTAATGCTGACAACAATCAAACAATTAGTGTAAATCGATGGGTTTATTTGGTCATTTCGTGTACAGATATTTTTTGCCAGCAATAAAGAAAAACGTTTCTGTTTTAAATTGCTTAATTTTTTCCCTAAGTGCTTTGTTCGTTACCGTATGCGTATGACATGGAATGGAATACAAACTCATGTATAAAAATCAGAGTAAATAAAAAAGTGACAGAGGAAGCGAGGAGTGAGACTGGGGAAGTAAAATGCCAACAAACGACAGAAATTGAGGTGGGGAAAGTTTGTGGAGCTCGGAGAACTCACAGAAGCCCTGTGGCATATGCACATTTTGCACAATGTTTGCCCTCAGAGGGGGTCGAAAAAGGAAGAGGGGCGATTCTGTGGGGTCACCGAATGTCATTGTTAAAAGTGACGGGGGTTCTCTCTCTTTTTTTTCATATGTTCCTTTCCGGGGAATTGCAGCACAGTTAAGGAATGCCAAAAATCGCGTTGCCTGTTCAATGAATTATAATGTAGGACCGTTCAATCCGTATTGTGTGGGTGAAAAGACGGGATCTTTGCTTAACAAAACGGGAAAAAAGCCAAGGAAATCTGACATATACATACATATGGGGGTACGGCTTTTCATTTTAGTGGCAAGTAATGTAACTTTTCAGAGTTCTTTTTGGGATCTTTGGGAGTTGATATTTATTTTAAACAAACTATGTGAAGTTAACTTCCGAAAAGCGTATCAAATATTATTATATTGTTTTATAAACTGAGATTTAAAATATCTATAAATACATATAACGAAAAATATACGCCCTCCATCAACTTTAATACTACCGTTAAGGTTTTCCCCCATTTTTGACCATTCCTCGCACACATGGCGTATGCTTGATTAATTTTCATTACGTTGCGAACAAAACACCAGAAAAAGGGCGTTGAAGAAAATGTAAACAAAAAGCCTAATTTAATTACCTTACTTTGCAAGGGCTATTCAAGTTTACCCAAGTCTGGAGGCGTTTTACATTAAGGTTATGTTTCCGTTAAAGCCTTTGAAGTTGACTGTGAGTAAACTTTTTTATGACCGACTTCAAGGCGTCGGCTGGGCCAATTAAAATGGCAACAATTCTGCTGACTTTGTTGTTGGCAACGATGCGTTCGTTTGCCTGTGTGTGGGTTAATTTATTTAGCAACCAATTGGCACGTAAGGGGTTAATTGTCAGCCAGTCAGCAAAAATATACTGGTCTCGAGTTTATCGATTGTACATAACTTGCACATGTTGTTACTTAGCCTCCAAACTTTTGTGCTTCACACTTTACTCGAACGCCCATTTTCCCTACTAGTTTGTTGATTCTTGGGTTTTCCCACAGCTGCGGGCTTCCTTGAGATTCATTATAGCAAGGATATGCCTATTACTTGTGTGCTGGCCTCTTGCCTTTTGTTTGATTTAAATTTAAATTAAAAATCACTCATACGCACCGTCTGACAGACACACTGACAGCTGCGGGCCGCTCATTGCGAACAAGAAATACAAAAAAAAGGCAAAATAAATAAGAGCACTATCCACATATTGCACAAATGTCAAACACCTGGCCAAAGCCACTATATAAAATTCATTTTAAAAGCAAGCAATCAAAGTGCCCAGACATCCCACACAATTCACCCTGTTCTACTCGTTCAATAAAGGCTTAGAAAAGAGTCGGGTAGAATTTTAAAAGCCCCTTCCAACCGTTGGCCAGCAATTAAGCCAGTTTGTAACAATAAATTTCAGTTGCTGGCAGCACGAGGTGTTTGCCAACTGTTCACTATATTGACTTTCAATTTGGGTGCCGGTCAGTTGGTTGTGTTTTATTTTTAGGCACCCTTAAAGTTCACCAATGCAGAAGTTTTAAATTCGGACACGAAAAGTGATACTTTTTAGTCTCTCGAAAATTTCTAGTTTTCCAATAATGTTATTTTAAATTGTTTAATGTTTCCTTTCAACTTTGAACTAGCCTAATTTACTTATTTAATTAACAAAGTCAGTGAAATGCAATTTAATAACAATGTAAAATTGAAATGATTACTTAATAATATTAAAAAAGAGAAATACTTCTATAAAATTTAAACCAAAATCTTTTTTTATATATCAGAATTTTATAATAAAAGTTTTACTTCAGAGATTTAAAATTATAGAGAAAAATTTCGATTTTCCACAGAATGAAGATGAAGTCAATCTATTATAGATTACATTCCCGCTCTCTATGGATTTGCAAACATTTGCCAATTGGCAAACAAATGCCAAATAAATCAAAATCAAACAAGAGAACTGCAGCCCCTATGAAAAAAGGAAATCCAACCCCAGCGGTGCCCTTAAAAACTTGTTCCCTTGGCCGCTTTACAATCCAACCTCAGCCCACCTGAAGCCACCCCCCGCCCACCGGCAACTCACCTGGTTTTTCCTCATCTCGGCCCCCAGCCAACAACCCCCTGAACCTCCTCAATGCGCTTGTACAAACACGTAATCGAATAATCCAATTTGTTTGCGCAAAAACTGAAACTTTTTCATAGGGCTTCAGTTGACGGCGACGCGCTGTGAGTCACACCCCCCGACCTCCGACCCGCCTTTTGAGCTAATTGTTTGAGTGAGCTTGGGATATAAGTGCAGCGTCCTACCCCCACGAAAACCCAAAAGTCCTTGTTCCATTCGTTATTGTCTGCAAAATGATGTAATTGTTACCTGCTAGTTTGATTTGATAGTTACCTCAACTTGGGCCCAAAGTGGTTTGAGTTTTTTGTGCAGGGTGGCTTTTCATGAATTTTTTCGTAGGAACCATCCATTAAATTGATCAATAGTAACGTTTTTCAGCAATCTTATATTTCTTTTTTATAAAATGCTTGTCTAGTTTAGCTGGATTTGGTTGAGCATTGGTTTTTGGTTTCGAGTAGCTTTATAAACATATTGTTCCTATTAATAGTTCTTTTTTTAAGATTTTTTCTTCCTGGAACTGGTATCTAAATTTATTTTATCAGACTATTTCATAAGATATTTCCTTGAGACTGATGCTTACATAATAAAACACCTCGGAGCAACAATTTCTTTGGAGCTACATCTAGAACCCAAGTGCTAGAAAAGTCCTATTCATAAAACAATCTTAAGCAAATTTTATTCAAATCTATAAATAATAAAATACTTGCAGTCCTTTGGCTTGAACGTATTTTCCTTCCATTAACTGGATAACATTATATTTACTTATTCAGTCATCCTGTTGGCAATATCTGGGAGAATTCAACCATTTGCACTTCTATTGAAAACCATTCGTGCATCTAATCCTTCCCCCACTTTCCATTGTAGTCTTTATTTTCCCTTTAATCAACCTTTTGTTCCATCTACTTTTTGCGGCTCTTCTTCCCTTTGCCGTCCCTAAAACGGTTTAGGCAACTGTATCCTGCAGACTGACCTTTCAATTAAATAAACGTTCCGTTGGTCACCTAACCGGAGGACCGAGGACCAAGGACCTCCAACTGAGTGTGTTGACAACAGAGCCCCACCCACCCACTTTTCCCACCTCTCAAGGCCACCTGCTGTTGCTGTTGTCGGGCATCTTTTCACACCCACATGGAAGCGAAGCGGTTTTTTTCCTTTTTGCCACAATCTTGTCAAACATTGGTTGCCCTCCATTCAGAAAGAGGTTCAGAGGTTCCACTCTAGTTTTAGCACCAGATTTTGTGCACTAAAATCAGAGTTAAGTTGCGACTTAAAAAGAAAATTCATTGCTCTAGATAGTATCTGGTAGATACTTGAATTTCTGTGTTGTACATCCCAAATCGTTCGCTAAACACAAAAGTGGAAATACATGGCAAAGTAATACCTTAGAAATTTATAGAAGCTGAATTCTAAAGATAAAACAGGATTTTCGAAAATAATTAGTATTATAATTATCCATCTCAGACTTACGTGCACTACAGATTTAAGCTCAAGATTTCCTAAGAGCCTCAAGAGCAGCATTGTGTACCTGGGAGGCTGTCAATACACTTGCTTCGGTTACGTAAGATTCCCAGAACCAAGAGCTCCTGCAGGATGGTTTTACTTGAGATGAGCAGATGAATAGCTCGTCTAATCCGGGTGCTTAATACTGAAAGAAGAGCTGCTTGTGGCCAAGGTAATATGCGCTTTCAGCCGAAGACAAACAGCTGGCGAACTTATCCGTCCGTTTGGGTGCGTGTACCGGAAGCCATTGTGGGTTAAGAGGGGTTTGAGTGGGTTGAACAGGTTACGAGACAGGTGCGAAGTGGGTGGTGGGGAAGCAGGAAGTGGGCGGAAAGAGGTAACCGGAACGGAAGCATGGAACGCGACACTTTATGACTGCTTCCCAGGGACTTGCATTCAGTTCGGTTTGATGTGCTGCCAGTCCAAAAAAGAACAGACAGCCAAGCGCTAAACTCTTTATACACAGAAAACATTTTAGATTTAATAGTTTGCCTCTAAACAAAACATATTTATGTTTTAAATTTATAGGAATTTTTAGAACCATTGGGATTAGCCATACATTTGTTGAGCATATGATAAAACTGAGCGATTGAAAGTAATTTACTATTTTATAAGAATGTCTTCAGATGCTAAATTCTGTCTTTGGCTTGAATTTATTCTGTTATACATTTTTAAAAATATCTAAACTATATTTTTCTGTCTGCATACTGCGGGGGTACTTACCGCGCCCATCTCCTGTCAATTTCCCACCCTCTGGCAGGAATTAGGAATGCATTGTCTGAGGGCTCAGCTCAGTTTTCCGTTCGGGTTTTCAGCTCAGTGTTGCTGCAGTTTGTGCGTCAACTCTTTGGCTCAAGTGCGGGCCACATTTCATAGGCTTCCCAGAGTAACCTCCATCCAAAGCCGCTGCCTCTCCACCCTCTCCACCCATCATGTATACCCCCCGATTCTCAACCCTTCGCTGGAAGACGCGACACAAATTAGCCATCTTTTCTGCATTCTTTTTTTTCGCAGTCTTTCCATTTGGCTGAGAACATTTTCAGTTTGCTTTGCAGTGCACAACTGGCAACAGTCGACGGTTTTTATTCGATTCGGTTTCCACTCGATTCTTTTGTCTGCCCGTAAGGAAATAATCAGTCCAGTTAACCAAGGAAAAAAACTTTAATTCTCGTTTCTCAAAGTGAATTTCTCTTGGCCTGTCTCAAGCTTATTCAATTATTGCTGCTGCAAGTGATAAAGCTTAAACGAATGATTGCAAATTCGGTTTGGGCAGCCAGTGAAGGGAAAATATTTAATTCTGTGCAAACATAACTAAGTTAAAACAAGTGCAAGTACTGTGAATATGAATTATTTAGAGACCATTTTGTGGTAAGATAATATGATCACCTCAAATCGGAAACATAATAGAATTATTTAAACTTTGTGAACTTTTCCGAATGGCCAGAACGAACTTACTTTTAAGGATACCTGCTTAGAATTACATCAAACTTTTCACATACATTTAAAGTACTTGAAAGCTAAACTTTACAATGTGCAAACTTCAGAAAATGTATTTACATATTTTCATAGCCTTTTCCTAGTCAGATAAACGCATTCAACTAAAAAAGAAAATTAGCAGACGAGTTAGCAAACACTTTGTGTATGCAATTTCTTGGACAAATGAATTCAAATATACTTGAGTTAAATCAAGAATGTTCTAAATAAATATCCTTGCGATTCCTTTATTTTTTATTAACTCAAGGGAATGTTGTGCGCAATATTTGTGTTGCTTTGCCAATATTTGTTCACGTTATTTTCAATGGCATCCATCCGCAGCTGCCAAGTTTTCATTGCCGTTGTGCCCTTTGGCCAATTGTTGGCTGCTCACTCAAATGGTGCGTAAAAATCACATTAGCGGCAGCCGTGCGACATTTTGGACAGATTTAAGATTTAAGATCCAAGGCCTCAATGCTCCAAAGTGTGCTATGTCTTCTGGAGAAGTGTGTTATTGCCCCGGCCAATTAAACCTTGACTTGCGAGCTAAGCCAAGTTTTTGAATTTATGATACCAGCATGCAGACTGAAATTTTAATGGGACTCCCGAGAAGTTTTTCTCAGCTAGGGTCTATTAGGAAACTTGTATTCGAAACTATAATAAACAGGTGGTGCTAAACTAAATTATTAAGTGCTACAGTTTTAAATGTAGAGGCTCCGAAGAATTCTTTGGTTCTTTGATTTTATTTTAAATTTGCGAAAATTAATAAAACTGTTAAACTTATAAAGTATTTTAACTCTTTACTATATACATTGAAAAAAAAACAATTTCATCTTAATTAAAATAAATGTATCTTTAGTTAAAATTTAAGCGCAAAGAAATACAAATACCGTTTGCACTGTATACTTTCTTTACAATTTTTTCCTCTGTGTTGTCTCGTTAAAGAGGATTAGTTTTGGGGCCCCGTTTTTTTGGTCGTACCTATTTCTAGTTGATTTTCCAGACTGAACTACACACGGCTCTTGTGTTCGTCCTTATATTTACTGCATGGATGTTTTCATAAATTTCACTCCCTTTTCTGTTTTTTTTTGCTATTTTTACTGCCTGCGACTGGCATGAAAAGCATTTTACACATGGCAGCATTTTTTAATTTTGCCAGCCGGCTTTTAGAAATGGGACAACACAAATACACCCACACACACACACTCACAACCACATGAGTGTGTGTAGTACACATGCACTTACTAATTAGAAATAAAAACGCGAACTGCACTTGCATTTTGCTCATTACGTTCTCTCAGCCATTTCTCTCTTTATTTATTTTGTGCCACCCTTTTGCGAACTGGCATTTTGTGCTAAAACATAGGGTGGCTGGTCGTTTGCTTGAAAATAATAGACACCCTGTCTTTGGGCCAAGAAATCCGCCGAAACGTTGGCCAAATCACCGCCCATGGTCTGGATAATTCCCGTATCCTTTGGGCAGCGATGAAAGCGGGTCAACTGCTGCCATTCACCGGATGGACAGCCCTGGGATAAGAAACCCGTATTCCGATCCCTTGAGAGACTCTCGGCAAAGAGCATAAAAGCCCTCCAATGGCTGCATTCATGCCAAAAACAACCTGGCTGCTGGCTGCCCCAATTGGCATAGAAGTCCGCATGACCCAGAGGTCGATCGAAGCCATAGCTGCCCACACTGGTGTGCAAAACCTCCACGTAGTCGGCATCCTGGGGGGTCAATCGCTCCTCTTCCTTGGCATATCGAAAGAAGGGCAGGGCGGGATCCAAGGCCCTGATCATCCGAAGGCGACCGGTCTGCAGATGCTTCCCAGCCAGTCCCGCCACATGTGCCCCCATGCTGAATCCCACCAGCTGGAGATCCTCAAAGCGCAGCCCCGCCTCTTGGTGCAGGAAGTCCACGAACTTGGCCAACACCTTGCCCACCGGCTTGACCCTATAACTGGCCGTTATGTAGTCCGCTATGGCTCCGCGTCCCCAGTCGACGGTGAAGATGTTGTAGTTACCATTCCTAAGATCCAGATAGGCAGGTATTAGGGCGCTGTACATATTGGCATTTTCGTTGCCCAACCATCCATGAATGAGAATTCTAAAAAATATACAAAGTTATTAGAATATTTTCTATAGATTCAGTTAAGTTACTGGCTAACATATTTAGGGCATTTATATTTTAATAGATATTTTTAAATATGGAAGGCGTAAACCAATAATCTATGAATAAGGTTTATAAAAAGTATTAGTACATTTTGTATAGATTGTGTTATATAAAAAAAATTAAACTAATAGTAAATATATTTTAAAAATGTATATTTTAATAGATATTGTTATTTATGGAGGTTATTGCCCATCCAGCCATAAACAAGGATTCTAGGAAATATAATATGTTACTAAATTATTTTCTATAGACTAAGTTATATTTACAAAGCAAATTTCTAGTCAATATATTTCTGAAAGGAATAGTTCAGCCATCCATGAAAGATAATTATTAAATATGCCATAAGTTTTTAAGAGCATTGTGGTGTATTGGAATTAATAAGAACAACTTCTAGGATCTATTTACATATTTGTAGTAATTTTTATAATTTGGATGTGTTTTTCCCTCCTAAAATCACTTATTTTAAAGTTCTTTAAACCCACAAAAAAAGCTTATTCCTAGATGGCTTTCAAAAATCAAAAATGGCTTTGGAAATGGCACTCAAAAATCATAGATAATAGAGGTGTCGCTTTCCACCCGCAGCACTCACCGTGTGGGATTGAAGGGACTGAAGCGCGACCGGCGCAGCGAGGCGGCATCGTAGAGATTCACCTGTTCGGTGGTAATGACCTCCGCCTGGCCCCCATCCACTTGCCCCTCCACCTGGCCCTTGTTCATCACATTCAGGCCAAAGGCGGCGGTCAGTGTGTTGCCCACGACCTGCTGGAACAGCCTGCGATGCGGTGGCTCCTCGGATTTCGATGGTCCTGGTCGGATGATGGTGTCCTCTGGGATGCGCAGGGTGTGCAGGTGGAAATAGGTATGATGCTCGGCATTGTACAGCAATTTGTAGTCCGTCTGCAGGCGAAGTAATTGCTGTTCAACCGAACTGGGTCCGTGGGCCAAGTTATGGCCCTGCTCCGGATGCTCCCCCTGCTGCTGCTCATTCAATATTGGCAGCCAGCCGGGACTCATTAGGCCAGACGACAGCAGCGGCATTTGTGTGTCAAAGTAGTTCGTCTGCCATCCCCACCGCTCACCGCCCCGATTTCTCATCGGCATCATCATTGTACCCATTCTGAGGGCACTTTCCACTTCATTTGTCACTTTTACTTGCACTGCGGGTTGAGCATTGCGATTCGTCTTCGCCATCGCCATCGCCATAGCCACCTCCATTGCCTCCTCCTGCAATTGATTGTTGTCTGCAGCGGCATTATAGTCCTTAGAACCAGCCCTATAATCAGACGATTTCAGCTTTGCTGCAGCGAGCCACAAACAAACTGGTGTCAACGAAACGAAAGTGCATTAGGCTCGAAACTGTGCAACTAGACCAATCCGCAAATGAGTGCGGCACACAGGGAAAAATTGGATATCTTTCAGATTGAGTCATCAAAATTTAAAGGTTTTATATCATATTCTTAATACATTTAAAATCATTTTCTCATTGTTGAAAAGCATATCTTATAAATGGTTAGCAATTGGCTCACATTTGTCACTATTTCTTTTTAACTTGGCAAATTTCATTACGTTTTTCCCTGTGCACATTACTAATGCTCCAACAATTTGGCATGATGATGAGGATAGTCACCTGCCTGCAAAACGACCACAAAATGTCCAGCATTTCCCATTGCTCAAATATCTGTTCTGTCCACAACAAACTGGGATTTCAAACTGAAACGAACTGAACGAAGTCAAAGCATTTACCTCACCATATTTGTCCAACTTTATCGGCTTACTAATATGCAGAACTTCACACTTTTTCTCACTCTCATCTTCATTGATTTCTTCCTAACGAGAGGTAATTGTTAATGCCTGAGCTGGCGGGAATTACTGTGAGAGTGCTCTGCCATTAGTTGCTAATCTGTTGGGTCAACAAAAGTTCTGGAAGTGAGTGGATGTAAAAGGGGGAGGACGGGAAACACGAGGGGAATATGTGCCAGTTACCAAGTTTCTTCCCATTTAGCACAAGATGTTGGGAGTAAAATCTTTTTTGGGATAGGTCAATATTCGGGCTACGAGACTTGTTAAATTGTTGTTAAATAACATAAATATGTACTCGGACATTCTTGAGGAAAAGATTTTAATCGTTTTGATTTTAAAGTTAAGTTTAATTGCTATTTTTCTTACCCTATCAGTTTTTCAAGCTTTTTAGGCTAAACTGAAACCACAATCATATATGTAACCGAAAAAATCGTGGATCGATTATACTTTCTCTTTTGCAAGTCTTGATTGTGAAAATGTTCATGATTTATATCGGGCAGAATTCAATGCGAAAAATCCATCCATTTCACAAAAAAATTTCGTTTACCTTTTTAAATATTCGTTTTACATTTTTTTCATATTTACAAGTCTACTCTATTTACCGAAAAAGTGAAGGTTATCAGTGGCAATTTTTATTTAACATTTAATACACCAAGTATCTCAATCTCGCAATTGCCTTATACCACATATAAATTATACCTAAGCCTGTGGCAAAAACATACTAATCGAAATTTTGCACATTTGTTTTTGTTTACTTTGCAGGTAAGTTCACATATTTTCGCGAATTCCGCCCACCGGAAGTGGTGGTCGCCATTTTAACGACATCCGGCGCGTGCATTTCTTGCTTGGAAATAAGGAACGCTGACGACGAAGGATGAGGACCTGCTTTAGGACATGGCTGTTTTCCTTTGGGTTTATCGCCGATCGCAAAACGTGACGAAAACAACGAGAAAAGCGTGTTGTAGGGTAGAATCAAAAAAAAAAGAACGAACGCCCCAGGCGCCCCAGGAAAGATAAACGAAGGTAACCATATCTCAGACCCCGCTCTTATCGGGATTATGTAAGGGGTATATTGAATATGATGTCACATGCGGGGACATTTCAATTCGTCCCCGCGAAATCACTTCCTCTCCGCAGCGATGAGATGGTGATACAGCACAAGTTCAATGTACAATCTTTTGTGCTCGGATTTCAGCATTTGCATTTTTTGTGCCAACGTGCCCCATTGTTGTTGTTGCAATGCGACACTCAGACAGGATTTGTTTGCCATAGCCAGGGATGGGGTATAAAAAACAATAACGCGACAATAATCGATTAAAAACAGCGACTGGAAAAGGAACTCCGGCAGTCTGAGCTTTGTTTGCCTTTTACTTTATGGCCGCAAGCTCAAAAATGTCACTCGAGTGACTTTTATTACAAGGATATTCAGACTGGCTGAGGAGGATGTGTGTGTGTGTGTGTGTAGGACGGGCGTGTAGTGTCCCGTCCTCTGGACTATTTGCCCGCAAAATACTTGAGCCGGTCTTTGGTGTCAGCATTTACCAGACGAGTGTGCACCCTTCATGTAGGCAGGCATATCCTTCCCCCGCAGCTTACTTATAAAAAAAAGAAGCATTTTCTCAAGTGGCACTTGTCGCACTGCATCCTGCGAGCATAAGCAGGATGCGTCGGCTCAAAAGCTGCTGACTCAGCCTTATTTTCTTTATAGCCTGTATAAATGCCTTTGTGGCTTTCTAGCTGTTGTGGGTAAACAATGAGCGCATAAACGAATTTGTTACATCAGTTAGGGCTGAGTGAGATTGTTGACATCAAATTTGATGACTGGCAAAGGAAGAAGCACCTCTTCAAAATCATTATTAGAATGTGAACTATGCTTAGAGGAAACTTCCGGATATATTTTATTTGCATTTTCAGTTCAGTATTTGTAATCTATTACAAGTATCTCTATTGATTTCAGATCAGTGATCACTTATTGGGAATTTTTTATAAATTTTGTACCCGTTACTCTAGGAGAAAAAGTGTATATTGTATTCGTTGGAAAGTATGTAACAGGTAGTAGGAAGCCTTTTCGACCCTATAAAGTATATACATGTTTGATCAGGATAACTAGCCAAGTTGATTGCGCATTCCCAAACGCATTTTACAAATTTTTTCAACACAAAAATGTATAAAACTTATGGCTACTAAGATATTAATCATCAAAAAACGAATATTTATCTCTTTTAAAAGACTAGGGTCGTCCTTCTCTGATATTCTTCTATTATAATGCTAAAAGCTAGTTCAACATTTTTTAAATTGTTGGATCCACCATGCGTTTTGCCTCTGGTAGCACTAACCTCTTTATTCTCCATGAAGATGAATCGAGATGTTGGTAGTAATGGTAGTAACCACCTCTATCTTTTCTGCCCATCCTGTCAAATTTACAGTATTGCTCTGTAAGCTCCCTGTTAATATGTATCCTATAATATCCTTTATCCGATTACGGATAGCAAAGCTTTATTCAAGAGCTTTTAGGAAAGGTTTCGGACTCAGATTTATTGGGTGTCCTGGACCGGTAAGCAAAGGATGTGTGCTTTTATAGGAGCTTTCGCAGCTTTCGTTGTACTCGGCGAATTCGAAAGAGGAGCGCTGCCAAAAAACAGCTTATCAAGTTCACAACTTGCTTTTAAATAAAATCGAGAGACTATGGGTCAGAGTTCAAGACGAATGGCTGTGGAACATGTGGCCCTGAGTTCGAGTCTCGCTTGAGCAAAGGTGGATTTTATTTTTCAAAATTATATTGCTTTTAATAACAATGTTGTGTCAAAAAAGTATGCTACGAAAAGCTTGTTTGCAAACATCCCTTCACAAACGAATTCTGGACTCGCTACTGACAAACAGCTGTACTGTTTTTTTTTTTCAAAGAACTTGTCTTTTTCTTAAGATACTTTATTTGCAAGCATTAATTTCCGCCGGATGGTTATATATTAACTTTAAGTTGTAATTATGTCAATTGCTAGATTTCCGCTAAGGACTTTCTGATCCTTTCGGTCCTTAGCTAACTGCTTCTATTTACAAGCATCCTGTTTGGTGATTTGCCTCAAAGAACAGAAAGCCGAGAGGAATTTCCGGCTCTACAGAGTCCTTTAGACGGCAAAGTGGCCACTTGCCTGCGATGTCTGGCTTGTCTGCTAACCTCAAGTGGCATCTTCACAACCCTTGCTTCTGCCAGAAGGACTTCCGTTCTTTGCTTTTACCTGCGACGATATTGTATGCAAATGAGCAAGAATCTGGGTTCTGTGGTCTGCAACTCCTGGCCAACTGTCCTTGCCACATACTTGTTGAAGGATGCTTTCGGTAATTTGAGACTTTTTATGGGGCGCTGGCCCCACGTTTGTCACACCTTTTAATTAGCAAAATTACACCCAAAGCAGGACAACTTTTGTAAGCAATACATGTGTTTAGACAAAGCTTTGTTTTGCCAGTTACATTGAAAGAAAGAAAGAAATCTTCTGCCTAATTTTCATAATTTAAAACTTCTTTTGGATAGTTTGAGAGGCATACTGTTTATTTTTTATTTATACATTTAATTTTTATCTTAAAAAAACATTTTTATATAATTTTGTGGTACTCTTTTTTTATATTTTGAATAATAGGGTATGGAAAGTGCTACCAATATTAACTTTTGATTCTTTGTTGCTACTGACGGCCAGATTATAAATTTATATAACTTGTGGTCTCCAAAACTTAAAGCATTAAAAAGTTTTAGGATAATAGAAAACAAATACCTAACATTCAAATCAAAAATACAATTTCTCGCTGTGTAGTTGCTCATTTCCATTCTGTCATTCTGAGTAAGAGAGGGAGAAAAGGGAGCAGCAGTCGCCGGGTTCTCATTTCCGAGTGGGTTGACTTGAAAGCATTTTTCCGGCTGCAGGTCCTTGATCCCCCATTCCATCTACTCCCCGTAAAAACCCCTCCTGTGTATTTTTTGTAATGCACTTTCAAGCACTTAATAAGCTCACAAAAGCACCGACAATTTGCATATGACTGTGGGTGGAGGACTAGTCGTCGTCGTCGTCGGTGGTTACGGGGAACCACTTACCTTAACCCAGCTCTTCAGCTCTTCCACGCATTTACATGCACAGCCAGCCTCGAAAGGACTCTCGCCTTGCCCCCACATATATATCCTCCTTATCCTTGCCAAATCCTCTGCCATTTACGTGGGGTCTCTTGATGTCCTTTGCGTTTGTGTGAGTTGAACGTTTACCTTTTCATCATATTTGAAGTGCATGAGTGCAAGTGCGTATCCTGCCGTCCCTCTCCGTATCCCTTTCCCTCTCTCTTTCTGCTATTCCGTCCTTTTCTATATAAGTGTGTGTGTGTGTCTAGGTGGCAATGCCGGCAAACTTGGTTTGCAATTTCATTTTTAGGTCAACGTAATTTCCGCACTTTTTATCACCAGCTTCCGTTCATTTGATTGTACCAGAGACTTGTCCCTGTTTTTGTTGTATTGTTTTGGCAATTAATCATTTAAAAGGTTGATGGTCCGTTCTCTAAATGTAGGTTGTTAGCTGACATAGGAAGTATTTACGGTTGGGTTAGCCATCAAGTTTTGGACATGGGTATTTAGGTGTTGAAAATGTCCTTGTTCATCATTCAATGTTATATATAACTTTTTAGGGATAACAACTATATATTCTTTTTTTTGTGTTAACATATTTGATCAGTTTTTTTTCCATTAATATAATTCATTTTAATATTACGACATATACAACTTTTTTACAATCCTTTAAATCTTCATCTTTTATTAAGAAAAAGCTTCGCTAATATTATATTTATTCTGATTTTTAACATATTATTACATATTATATAAAATAAAACGTATTATTTTTAAAGGATTTTAAAATTGTTTTACAAGAGAATTTTATAATTCGAATATACTGAAAAGCTACGTATAAAATCATTTGAGACATTTCGCAGCAATTCAGAAATTCCACTTATTATTTCATATTAAATAAAAACGAAGGTAATTTTTTCATAGGACTTGAAAATAGTATTTCAAAAGTAATTTATAATTCGAATATTCTATAAAGCAACAAATAAAAACATTTCGCAACAATTAGGAAATCCCTGTAAAATGTTGCGAAATGCAGATGAGTAATCCTCTTCGCATTAAGTATTCCAACTCATTGCTTGCATGTCAACGGCGACATTTTCATTTCAAACGGAGAGCACTTCACTTCCGCCGGTGCATATTAAATGCAGAGCAACCCTTAATCCTTAATCATGGCACAAGGATGCAGCACCCTCTTTGAATGTGGAAACGTTTTGGCTACCTCAAGCAAAGCTAAGCGTTGTCAATTTGATGGGCACAACAAACGCTTGGTTAATTTCGAAGTATTTAGGCAAAGTACACACAGGACATAGGACACAGATACACACGCATACAGCCGCAGCTGCCGAGAAACCGAGAAACGCCCAAAAAGGCTTCGATCCTTGATATAGCAACAGCATGTGCATGGTAGGCCGGCAAATTTCGAATCGCACCCCCTGCACCCCCTCTATGTGGACTAATCCTATAGCTAGGCCATTATTATCATCGTCATCAAACTGCATAAACGTGAGATTTCGCAGAGAGAAAGAGGGAGAGCAACCCTTAGCCAGAAATTCTCAGGTTCCCCCCATCCAAGTCCTTTTGAACTGCATTTAAATACCATTTTTCAGCTGTCCCTGCTCGGCTGCTGTGCCCTCAATCTCCCAATTCATCATCGTTCTTTGTCATCCTTTTGGATTTTTTTTTGTTATTTGCTGTTTGGTATTCCAATGCAGGCCCCTCTGCCCAGATAATGCATTGGGATTATATTTAGGGGTTGTTAACGATGATGATGATGATGCTCTGCAGATTCGGGTGCAACTTTTGGGCATTTCCCAGAACTTTTCCGGCTTTTCGGGTTGGCAACAATTTTCAGTGCAAAGAGGAAAAAAAAATATAGGAGGGTACGCCTCTGCATCCCCCTTAATGCCTTTCTTAAGCCCACCCAGAAGCTCCCACGGAAAGTGAGAAAAATCAGGGAGTGGTCGCTGCCTCTTTTTTTGGCCTTCTATTCGTAATATCTTTATGAAAAGAGTTGGTATTTCTAAAGATAAGCGTTCTGTCTAGTTCTTCAACTAATAACTATAATTTTTCGTAATATTCCTCAACTGATTTTGATTCAGTTTAGCAGTTTTTGTCTATATAGAAAGTGGGATTTATCCCTATATGCGGAATCTCTCTCTTCTCTTCGCTCTCTCTTTGGATGACTCTGTCCCTTTCTCACTCTCTACCCTCTCGCTCGCCCTGCAGAATTTGCAGCATCCTGCTTATCCCTTTTTGGCCCGATACACACACACACATAGACTCAGATATATATATATCTGTATCTGTGTGTATACATGCACGTGCGTTGTGTGCGTGTGTGCGAGTGTCCTGTACTGTGTGAGCTTTGAATTAAAAATGGAAAATTGATTTTTCCGGTTGCTCATATACACACACAATCGCACAGTGTGCGAGAGTGTGTGTGTGTGTGTGTGGGCGCGAGTGAGTGTGTTTTCCACAAAGCCGGAAAAGAAAGCTTGGTGCGTTTTCCTCGGGTTTTCCTTGCCGCCGTCGCCTCTCGTTGCTAATGACGCTCAACAATGTTAATGCCCCGACCCAGCAGTAAGCTATAATATAGTGTTACAATACTGCTGTGACAGGACAATATCAATGGCAAGCGTCCGATTTCGTGGATATATACTTGGGATCCCTCTTTCGGATCTTTTAGTTCTGTATAATATTTAATCATAATCACTTTATTCACTAGCTGAAACACATTAATGGTGCGGGGGCGGGGGCTCTCTTTTGCTTTTTTCGTACGTAGGTGGGGGCTATCCAAAAGGGATTTGGGTTAGTTTCTGGCCCGCTTTCGAGGTCCGTGTGATCCGTCATCGGTCCGGGAGAAATTGCACGTACGGAAACCCAAAGTTGACTGAAAGGCAGCCCAGGGTAGCGGCCACCATCGTCTCGATTTTCGTCGGCTTTCGAGGGTTGCGCGCGCATTCCAATTGCAAAATATCTCCCCCGATTTCAGGGGGTTGCTCTGTTCCAGTCGTCTCTCTCTCTCTCTCTCTCTCTATCACTCCGTCTCTTTCTCTGTCTCACAGCGGGATTTATGTCCCGCCGGTGGAAAAATGGGTGTTTCTAGAGCAGATTTTTGCTCGGTGTAATGTCGGGCCGGCGCTTCTTTTCCGAGGGTGGTTACTTCCAGTCAGCTTCGCTGGTTTCCAGTTCTCCAAAAACGAAACGAAAGGCAAGCCACCCCCCGTAAATCGCACATATATGATATATAGACTTTTTCCCAGAGCCAAAGTTTATGCGGCGTTTGCCGAGGCCCTCTGCACTTTGCCCAGTGCAAGTGCTTTTCACTTCCAAAGCCCACACCCCCCTTCGTTTTTGGAAAATCAAATGTAAAAACAATAAAGTTGCTCCATATGCTTTTAGCTCGAAAAAGAGTTGTCGTCCATCGCATTTTCATTTTGTATTTTGTGGCATTTTTCTCAATGAAATGCCAGCTCTCCCGCTCTTTCGTTTTTCAGCTGAACTGCAGTTTTGTGTCTACATAAATTTTATGCACTTGGTTGGGTGGGAAAATGCAGGGCAAAGGACAAATGACAGGTGAGGGAGTGGGAAATTGTTGGAGGCTTTTGAAGAGCACAGCCGAGCAATTTGTTTTTGGTCTTTCTCATGTTGTTTTTTTTTTGTCCCCTCCCGATTGTTATTGTTGTTTCTGGCAACGGATTGGGTAAATTGCATTGCAATTTTTGGCCCTGGGGAAAACACTCAGACGACCAGAGTTCTGTGGATTGAGTTATTTTCAGATTGCAGTTTGTCATCGGATAGCCGGTGCGGATTAGAAAGTACTTTGTCCTGACAAGCTGCTTTGAGCGGGGGAGTCGTTAAAGGATGGTTTGGGAATAGATTGGTGATTTCAGGTGCTGCATAAAATATTGTGTCAAAGGATGCAATTTATCGGCTTTTATGTGAGGTGGTTTCTGCAATTTGATAAATGGTTGAAATCCTTTTTGAAATTGTAACACTCAAATGAAAGGTTCCATTTCTTCTCATTTCAATATTTTTAATAAATCTTTTAATTTACATTTATTATAATTATTTATTTGGTTTAAAATTAGTAAAATCTGTCAAAATGTTCCAAAAATGTCTTCTTGGTAAACTCCTACTTATCTTAATAGTTTCCTAGGCACTAGATTCTTGAGCCCTATTTTTTGATCATTTTTCATATTCTTTATAATAGTCTTATTATAACATTTTAAGTACTCATATACGTTGCTTATCCAACAAACTAGTTGCTTATTGGTTCCATTGTGTGTTACGTCTTGAGCAAAGTCCTTAAATATATCAAGTCACCTTAAGTGCTTAATTTAATGTGTTCGCCATCAGTCCGAGGGCAGGCCATAAAAAGTTGGATGATGGCTCGTGACCAAGCACCTTCCCTGCTGTTTATTTGACGCAATTAAAATGCGTGGCATGGTATGAGAACGGTAGGGGTTTCCACATGAAGTGGGGGGACGTTAAGTGCGCCTAATCGAATTACATGTCGCGGTGACGACTGCTGATGTCATCGCCATCATTATTTTCGGGTTTGGGGTTTTCCCACACAACTTTCAGCAAATCCTTCCTTAATCGTGACCCCCTCTCTCACCATCAAAAGGGCTTCTTTAGCATTCCATTTTTCTGGGTCAGTAGCCATCAAATTGACAGACGTCTTTCACACGGCAAAAAATCCTGCAGACGACGTCGCTTCGGAAAGTTCAACAACCGATGGAGGAAAACCACACAACCACACACGTGCAGGGAAAACCCCACCCGAAAATACCACCCCCACCGCCCCGGCCATCAAAGATTGCTTTTCAACACCTTCATTGAATTATTTCGCAATCTATTTTAATAAATTTCATATCCTTTGGCATTATTTCCCATTTCCTGGGACAAAAATCAATAACGCACATAACGCAGTCACGATTTGTTTTTGCCCACACACACACATGCGTTCCATTTGGCACATAAAAAAAAAATATGGTCCCAATTTAACACTGAAAATTGTCCCAAGCAGCGACCAATTTTTTTTTGTTTCGGGATTTTTCTTACCGACCAAACTCTCCTCCTTTTTGGGATTTTGTGCAGGGCGCAGGCGCCCTGGAAAATGAGCTTATATCCGAATGGAAGGAAGGCAGGACGTGCAGGGGATGTCCACACAAAAGGTACAGCAATTTGCTAAGGGCATTATCAAAACATATTCATATTTAAGCGAGTTATTTATGTTGTTTTACTTAGTTACAACCGTTTGTCGTCGAGCTGCCATCCATATACCATTGCTAGCCTGAAGGGCTTTCTTAGTTTCAATACCATATTTTTCTTATAGAACTTAATTTTTTCCTTTACCTTATAATCTTTCTAGAATGATTTCGTTTTGTATATCAATATTTTCAAAAACATGAAATAGAATACATGTATGTTAAAATTTTTTAAAGTAACTTTTACCCAGATATAAAAATACCTTAGGAGTTTATATTGGACTATAAAAAAAAAATTATTTAATAATAATTTTTAATTATTAAAAAATTATAATTGTAATTATTTATAATATAATTTAATTATTATCGGATTCTGGTGTGGCCGTTGGGGATCATATACACAATCCAACCGGCTCAAGAATATTCAATATTTTTGAATTAATGCGCCACGTAACAGAAATGTTAAGATGTAACGTTTTCTAACAGCGGCAGAAGTGTTTTAGTCGACTTCCGCAAGAGGTCGCTAGAATCTATATGAATTCTACACCAAGGACCTTTTTACATACCAATACCTACCGCTGCAGGGCGCCACCATTGCAATTGCTTGGTAGCCGCTAGATGTCGCTGCAAATAAAATCTTGTAGATACACTCACAAAAGGATTATTGCACAAGATAATTTTTTAATTCAGTATTTTATGCATACTTATTATAAATATACTTGAATATAATTTTTCACGAATAAACCATTATTAGAAAAGCACGAACTTCTCCTTGCCAATTTAAAATAATTTAGTTATGCACTCGGAAGTCTCGCCATAAAGATGGAAAGTCTTCCTGAGGAAGGATTAAAATCAATAAAATCCCCTTGCAGATGTTAAAACATACCATGTATAAAAACTCGTTTATCAGCTATTGTAGGGAATTGTTCTTAGCGTATCCGGAACCTTAGAGCCAGCCGGCAGGATGGTAGCTGTATGGTCAGATCTATGAAGTACATGGTTTCTATGCTAATCTGACCACCTCTAATCCAGGCGAAGTTTACTTTTTTTTTTTGTCATCCTTCTCAACTGTCGGATACAGGTCGCAATCAGTTAAATATATGAGTCTTTAAATGGAAGTAACAGAGCATCGTCCTATAATTTTGAATATAATCTGCTTCGTCCTATGACTTTTTATATAATTGCTGCCAGTCCCAAAGCAACACCAGTGACAAGTGCATGTGCTGCAATTTCTTTACCGCTCATACCGTCATCACTTTTCTTTTCACCGCCCCCCGAATCTGGAATGCATGAAAAATTTTCATTTTCATTAGTTGGGATTGTCCATGATGATCGTGAAAATTTTCAACGCATCCCAGACCACAAAATTGGCAAGGTGACAAAAAAGATAAACGATATAACGGCAGAATCGAATATATATAATAGAATACTAAGGCCAGACTTAAATTGGCATTAAAAAACTTAAGGACAATTTCTGGGAAGCGTTAAAAATTTTTACATTAAAAACAGTCAGGATCAGAAAATATTATTGAAATATAAACAAAATAGCAACATAGATTAAGTTTTTTTTAGTAAATCCAAATTTACTATATATATAGCTCTTTGTTTTTTATCGAATCTTGTCTGTAATTTTGTACTATCACTTACATGATGGGCCATTGACATCGCCTAGCCTGGCCAAGATCGCACCGGGTGGCATTTCATAGTCACTACGGCCACCCCACTGTAGAATATGATATAATATAATAATAAATATTAAATAAAAAGTCGCCGACAACAACGATGGGAACAACACTGACCTTGCGGCTCTTTGGTTTATACCAAGGTCCTTGGCGCGATTCAAAAAACTCGTAATGCGCCGAGTCCTTGGTAAACCACACATCATCCTTGGTCAGACCCAGCCTGATCATAGCACCAACTTTGAGAAACAAGCCAACTACTGATATGACCAGAATGGGAAGAACCTGTGGGATGGATTAGCTTTGTTTGAGATTGACATAAAAGTCGAGGAAAGATAACTATTTAATTCTAAGAGTTATATAAATAAAACGCTGCTACTTAAGTAGCTTTAAAGTGAGGGTGCATTTTTATATTTTCTTGTTCACTAGGTTTTAAATTTAGAGAGACAATTTCTGGGAAATTAATGCGACATTGGTTTAGCTTCCGATGTCGATGCTTCTTTTTACTTTCCCTGTGAAATGTTAAGTTGTAATTGGATTGTAAAATGATATATAACATAATATTAATACCCAGTATGATCCTGCAACGAAAACAATCGGTTCCGTTTAGTTGAACTACTTCGTTTTTGTGGTTTCCTACCTATATTTTCTTTAAACAGGTTTGTACCGGTGTTCAATTTCCTTAGGGCCAGCAATGGAGTTGCAATTGCTATCCATATAGATTGGAGGCCTCGGGCCAAGCTTAGTCGAACCGAACCCTCGAATCCATACCAAGCAACCGCGGAAGTCCGGCCAATGTGATGACTAGTTTTACCACAGATTTGACCTCCAATCCATATTCACATTATTTTTTTTTCTTATCCTGTTCCTTTTCAACTGTGAAAGACAGAACAGGGTCAATTGAACACCTCATCCTACGATTGCTTTAATCCTCCTTTCAACATTCCCAGCACTTTAAACGGAAGAAGCCAACGCGGATGCACTCACGGCAGCAGGTCCTGCCATTTTCCCATGGGGTTGTTTTCGCTTCTTGTCAACTGGAAGGCAAACACATTTTGGATTACCCAAAGTGAAATGAAAATGTTCAACGCCTCCGAAAACAAGCAGGACCCAGTGACAAGAAGAAAGAATTTCTGACTATTAAACTCAACTTGTAATCCATATATTTTTTTGGCTGGGAATGTTGTAAGGAAGCGCTGAAAATCAAGTTCTTACTTCCTTTACGGTATTTTTTAAAGAAGCCTTTTTATATATATATTCTAAAGATTATATCAGACTAGCAACATAACTTACATGATGGTCCTGCTATGTCCCCTTGATATGCTTGAACTAAACCAGGTGGGACTTCGCATCGTTGATTATACCTCAAAAACTATGGGAAGATATTCTTAGAGTTCTCTCTGGGCCGCCTTAATATCGGGACTCACCTTTAGGTATTTCACGGGGTAGAAGTAACTATTTCGGGTCTCGAGATTTTCACAGGCAGCCGAGTTCGCAGTATAAGCTACATCATGCCTAGTCAGACCAATCATTACCCAGGATATCACTTCGGCAACAAATGCGGCGACCGTAATTGCTATAATCGGTACAGCCTGAGGGATAGAACCCAAATAATAGTCTTGCAAAGGATTTCAAAGATTAAAATATCCTTGCAGACTACTATATTGAGCCGTACACGCAAAAACCGTAAGCAAACGTTCCGGGAATCGTTTTTAGAACCGCCAAAGATTATTTTGAAATTCGAGCCCTAACCGCAATAATTTAAAGTTCTTTAAAAATGAAAAAGATTTATTTCAATGTTATTAAATTTTTGCTTTATGTATCAAAACCAATAAATACAATATATTACTTAATATATTTTCGCGGTTAGGGCTTGATATAGTAGTCTGAGAAAAACAAGGTGCTAATTGCTTATAATCAGAAGTCAATTAATAAGATTTCAGGCCCTAAGCAAAGGGATAAAAAAAGCAATAAATGCCTTAATAGTTACACATTCATATCGTAAATCATTCAAATTTGTTTTAAACTCAGCATTTCTCAAGTGGAAGATGTCGCTCTCAACATCACTTTGCACTCTTTTATTTGATGTCCCCTTTCTTCCTACTACCACGCACTTTCTATTCGAGTCTATTTATGGGTGTAGGCAAAATAGATTTCAGGGGGTCGATGTATTTGATATTTATTGCATTTTCAAAATACGCGCTTCTTTAGGAGGTGTGTTGGTAAACGTCGTAACTTTAGTAGAGGTAGCAAAAAATACTGATGAGCTGTTAAGTCAGCTGTCATTTGGTATTTTTCGGTTCCCTGCGCACGCTGCTTCCGAAATCCTGACAACCGACGCCGGCAGAGGCAGAGGGCAGGCATCGCTAAAGCAGCGGACGCAGCAACATTCGAGCTTCAATTTTCAAACTGCGCAGTCGCAACCGCAAACTGCTTACCAAAAAACAGAATAATACAGGATAAATTCAGTGTCGTGCAGCTAGAACATTTCCAAAAACGTTTTGGGCACTTATTTATGGCTTTGGCCCTTAACATTAATTCGCGAGCTTGTTGAGCAACAACAAAAAAATAAAACGCAATTCATTGCCATTGGCAACAACAAAGTAGAGCCCAAAAAAAAGGGAAGCGTAGTCAAAGCAAGTGGCGAAAAAAGAAAAAAATCAGGAAGAAGTCTATACGCTTTTTTTTTGGAAACCATACAAGTGACGAAATTCAAGATTTTCTGGGAAATATAATCAAGTGGCTAGAGAAAACCAAAGAAAAAAAAGACTATACCAAAGGAAAACAGCTATAAAAAAACGGGGAAACCTCATTTCTTTTGACCAACTGTCAGTCGAACGGCCTTCAAAATTCAGATAAAGCAGGAAATGCACGCGCTTCAGGAGGGCGCCACCATGCTGCACCAGCCGCCACCACCCACTTCTGGGGAGGATCACCTGCTGACCGCTGACACTTTCTTTTACGCACGCAGCAATCCCATGGAGAACGCGGCCGCAGCCGCTGCCGCCGCAGCAGCGGGCTTGATTGATCCACATCACAACCGGGATTTGCACCAGGCATTGGTGGCTTCGATAGCCAACAATGGTGTGGCCGCCATTGGCGGTGGCTTGACCACAGCGGCGGTCTTGAAGAGTGCCGCCCAGCAGCAGCAGCAGCAGCAAGCACAGCAACAACAGGCTGTGGTGCAACAGAGCCAGAACTCGGTGGTCGTGTCCTCTGGCCAGGATCAGCCCAAACAGGAGCAGGCCCAACAGGCCGCCTTGGCGCTGCTCAAGGAGAACGTGAATGCCTCGGCTGGGGCAGGACAGAATAATGGCCAGGTCGCCCTGGGGGGCAGCAACAAGAGCGGCTCCTCCGGCCGATCCACACCCAGTCTGAGCGGAGGCAGTGGCTCCGATCCGGCACCGGGCAAACTCTTTGTCGGCGGTCTCAGCTGGCAGACATCGTCGGATAAACTCAAGGAATACTTCAATATGTTTGGCACCGTCACCGATGTGCTCATCATGAAGGATCCCGTCACCCAGGTAAGCCGAAATATCCTCTATTTTCATCTATTATATGTCGTCTACTATTTTTATATGATGATGTACCTTCATAATCCCCCTGCCTTTCGGGTTTACAGCTACCATTTTGTGATTTACCTTTTGCACAGCTGCAAAACTGCAGGTTTTGTCGCCCTCTTTGCATTTCCCTTTTCTACCGGCCTTCCAGCCGAGGTTTAGAATTACAGTTCTTCGGCGTTACGTGCCAAAAACAAAAGAATCAAAGTAAGAAACAGGAGGAGGAGGAGGAGGGAGAGGAGGAGAATGAAAGGACCACCGAACCCAAAATTAAATTTAATCAGGTTTTATATGTAGATCAGCTTGTCGGGGTTGATCCACTCGGAACTGTTTATAGGGCCACGAACTTAAGAACCAATTTCCTTGTCATAATTTGTATGCAGGGTGTATCAATTTTCTGATGAACATGCTGGCCACCATTTCCTGAGAAGTTTGGGGCGTAAGATTTCGGTTAGAGTACCGAGAAATTTTATAGAATAATTATTTTATTATAGGATCTTAAATCTGATACAATAAATTACTGTTCCAGGTTCCACTTGGATATATTAGTATTTTTGGACTACAAGCAAACAAATGCTTTTCAAAATAACCTTTCGGATCACCTTGTTTCTAAGAAACGTCAAAGGTATGGTGACAAATTATTTGGACATTATCGATATCTGGCCATAGGAGATTTCCCTCGAAAAAGCAGAGTTATGGCAGCGGAAATTGACTTTTTGGAAATGCTTAATGCCTTGAGCAATTTGTCCGCTTGATAAGCGGACATTATCCACACATCCTACATGCATTTAGTCGTCGGTACCTATACACAAATATTTCCATTCGATTATATACAATGTGGCTCCCCAACGAAAAAAAAGAGCGCGCGCGCTGCTTTAGGGCCATAAAACAGCAGCTGCCGCATTGTTCCTGCTCGAGTCCTGTTCCTCCGGCGCAGCTGTTCTGCGACCTCCGCAACTAGGGTTTCTGGGGTTCGGTTTTTGGGTTCGGTGTTTAAGGATTCGGCACAGGACAAATTCTATACGTACACCTGGGGTTGTTTCCGAGCCAATTGCGCAATTACGGAACGAGTCGGACTGCCACGACTGCATGATAGGGCAGTTATATTCGCCGCGATCGACTAACGGGGTTGTGTCCTGTCCCCTCAACAGTAGAACCCGAAAGATATGTACACACACACACAAAACACACCTTTTGTTCCATCATTCCCCCCTCTTTGAAAAGAAAAAAAAAGAAGAAGAGAGTATACAAAAAACAAGAAACAAACAAAGCGAGAAGAAAACTGGTTTACCAACTGTCTTTGCTTATGAAGACGATCCTTGCGATAATCGGGGGAACACTGTAGTCCATAAGCACCTAAGATCAGTCAATTAATTAGCTAGTCATATGATGTAGTAAACCAAATGTATGAACTACTAAACATAACATAATTTTAATAAACATAAAACCACAATCAAAAGTGAGGAATCTCGAGTCAAGGACAAGGCCGGAAGCCAATAAAGGAACCAGAGCAGCCCGAATACCTGGGGCCCAGGTAACCATAACCATAGCCAGGATGCCAAACCACAGGATGACGAACCAGCGTCGGCTTAGGTACATTATTAAAAAAAAAAACAAAAAGAACCCACAAAAAGCAATCGCCAAGTACTTTAACTACTGTATAAAAAAGAGAACGTTTAGCGTACTTGAATTACTCAATACTGGCGCATCGTAACTCTCGTATATCGTATAACTCTGAGCAATAATAATAACTGCATAATTGTAATCGTATCTCTAATTGAATGTACTCGTTCTTGTACTCTCCTAATCGTACTCGTACTCCGTATTGTGTACTTGGTTTATTTTAGCGTTTCTCACCCAATAAAAACAAAAAAAGTATTCAACAAAAATACAATTCCACGCATTGATTTTAAGCAAGCCTCCAAAAGCAAATCAAACTAACGAGTTTATCTTTCATATCTTACACCGTTGTTGAATCTAGAACTCAATTGAGAACATAGTTGAAAGAGGCGTGCTTTACCCCCAATAATATACTATCCAATGCCCATGTTCCCACTTTAGTGTAAGATGGAATCGAAAATCGTCCTGGCAACTGTTGACTTGATTGTGTAACATAAATAAGAACCTTAGTTTAGCATAATTTACCCAATACTACAACTTATTACCATATTACAAGACCCCGTAAAAGTTAGACCTTATAAATAACCATTATCCGCCATTTTGTTTGTATGTGTTTAGTTAATGCTTTATAATTTACTTTGGCAAATCGAATCATTAAAAATTAACAATGTATTTTAAGTTGCGTATTTCGAATACTTATCGAAAAATACATTTTTTGTGTTCTGTTATGTCGCTGATTTTATGTTCTTGAGAATCCGCCGTTTGTAACCGCATTAATTGGAAGAAATCCATTATGCTTAGTAAATAGAACACCCCGAATTCGGCATAAATTCATAAATCGAAACTTATAGGATATATCCTAGGTCCTGTAAATGTATGTAGCTAGTTGTGTTACCCCACAAAAATCCCCGCCCATAAATAAAGCTCGTCTTTAAAAATGAAATTTACCCGCAGGGTTAAATTATACACTAGAAATTATATATTTTTCTCTTTAGGTAGGTAGTCTTATAGTTTCTCTCTATTTCTCTCTGGAATTATGTACAATAAATTGTATTTGAGCCATTTGACTCTACTTTGCCCTAGGCTTAAGAAAAAATTGTATCCCCCCATTACTGTAATATATGTAACCGGTACGAGAATAATTAATTAGACTAAGCAACAAATATCACACATTCAATACTCATTCTTTGTAAAAACTATTAAGTAATTATTAAGCAAAACTAACCAAAGAAAACGAATTGTATGGCAAAACGGTTTTAAACATTAATTGCAAGAAAAATAAGCAACAAAAAAGAGGGCCTTAGATAATTTTTAGAAAGCATATCTAGAGCATTCCCACTTTTTCTAATAAACCTATCTTGAAGACACAGTGCGTTTTAGAACTATAAAGTAAATCTTGCAATATAGTACAGTAAAATTCACGAAATAAATTTTATAAAAGTCTTTTCAATGTACATTTGAAACTATTTTTTAAATTTATAGCTCTAAGCCGCACTATCCCCACTTTTCTATATATTAAAGCCTTACTATCACATACACCATATGTAATTGCCACATACATTTGTATCCTTGAGTTGAGTTCGCAATCACGGCAGAGTGAACGAATGTTTTTGGTATCCTCCAGTTTTCGTGTATATATCTATGCCTCCTGTACCTACATTTATATCTGGGATCTAGAGGGGTGCCGCATCAGTATGGTGAACACGTTGAATGCATATTCGTAATGTTTCTATGATATATGTATGTTCCAGTTTAGCAAATGACCATATAACGATCGATCTACTTGCGTATAAATATTGGTATTCTGTTAACAAAGCAAAAGTATCCTTAGAAGAATTTTAGTTTTTAGTTGAAACATATTTTGTGTTCTTTGGATTTAAATTAAAACTTGTTTGTGTTTACTCCACAAAATAATCAATACATATTGAAAAAACAATGCAAATTTGATGAGCAAAAGCGTAAAAAGGCCACGCCCAATTCAGTCGATAAAGCCATCTACATACATGCATTTAAACTGTATCCGTATCTGTGTTTACATATATCTTTAAATATAATTTTTATATACTTGTGGAAGATCGAGTTCCGATCGACTTGATTGATTCTTACTTTGTTGGACTTTTGCTAACGTTCCGTAGGACATTTTACGATTATTAATCCTAGTTATATAACTACAACTACATTTGCAACTTAGACTTAGTCGCCTCTAACCGAAGCTCTGTTTTTAGCATTTGATTTCCCGCCAAAACTAATGTATCCGTGTCTATTTGTTTTTCTTCCCCACCCACACACAAATCTAAACTGAACACCTACAGCGCAGTCGCGGCTTTGGTTTCATCACATTCCAAGAACCCTGCACCGTGGAGAAGGTCCTCAAGGTGCCCATTCACACACTCGATGGCAAGAAGATCGACCCCAAGCATGCCACCCCAAAGAACCGACCCCGTCAGGCCAACAAGACCAAGAAGATCTTTGTGGGCGGCGTCTCGCAGGACACCTCCGCCGAGGAGGTCAAGGCCTACTTCAGCCAGTTTGGTCCCGTCGAGGAGACGGTCATGCTGATGGACCAGCAGACGAAACGCCACCGTGGCTTCGGATTCGTCACCTTCGAGAACGAGGATGTGGTTGATCGCGTCTGCGAGATCCACTTCCACACCATCAAGAACAAGAAGGTCGAGTGCAAGAAAGCCCAGCCCAAGGAGGCGGTCACCCCGGCTGCCCAGCTCCTCCAGAAGCGCATCATGTTGGGCACCCTGGGCGTACAGTTGCCCACAGCTCCGGGTCAGCTGATTGGAGCCCGCGGCGCTGGCGTGGCCACTATGAACCCTCTGGCCATGCTCCAGAATCCCACACAGCTGCTGCAATCCCCGGCAGCAGCCGCCGCCGCCCAGCAGGCCGCCCTCATATCACAGAATCCGTTTCAAGTACAAAACGCCGCCGCAGCAGCCTCGATGGCCAATCAAGCGGGCTTCGGCAAGCTGTTGACCACATATCCGCAGACCGCGCTGCACAGCGTCAGGTTAGTTAAATTTCGATGTTTTTAAGAACTTTACTGATGGTTGGTAATCTCCCTTAGGTATGCACCCTATTCGATCCCCGCCAGCGCCGCCACTGCCAACGCTGCCCTGATGCAGGCCCATCAGGCGCAGAGCGTGGCCGCCGCTGCCCATCATCACCAGCAGCAGCAACAGCAGCAGCATCACCACCAGCAGCAGACCCACAACGCCCATGTGGCCGCCGCCCAGCAGCAGCAACAGAGCCACCAGCACGCCGTCTCCAACTCCGCTTCGCAGGCGCACTCGGCGGCAGCGGCTGCCGCTCTGGCGGCCAATGCCGCGAATGGAGCCGGTGCCGCTGGAGCCCACAGCCTGGCCGCTGCCGCCCAGCAGGCGGGTTTGATGGCCGGCAATCCCCTGAATGCCGCTGCTGCCGCCGCCGCCGCTGCTGCCAATCCGGCGGCTGCCTACCAAAACTACGCCCTGGCCAATGTGGATATGTCCAGCTTCCAGGGCGTCGATTGGAGCACCATGTACGGCATGGGCATGTACGTCTAAGACGCGGGTTTTGTTTGGTAATTTGAATGAAACACTCACCATACACCATACTCCACCACCCCATACACTCACTCACTCTCATGTGAAACACCACCACCCCTAGTTGTAGTCCCATACGAAATCCACATGGCCCCCATCCATAAATATTCATAGAACCACACAGAAACACTCTCTCATACGAAGTTGGTTTTCCTTTGAGTTTGGCTTAGTTAGTAGTCCGCAACACGGAAGGCAAATTAAGTATTATATTTAAGGAGCCCTCGGGCGAGTTCAATAAATACTAACTAATATATATATATACATATAAAAAAAATCATAAGCAATATAAGCAACAAACAAACAACAAAAAAAGGAAGCAAAGCAAAGCGAAATCGAGGAAAAACAAAATTCAAAACCAAAAAGCAAAAATTACGGAGCGATAGAGAAGCAAAAGAAGGAAAACACATTAAAAACCACCGATTGTGATTGCGTTTAAATGTAGCCGTTAATATATAATTT
Organism: Drosophila subpulchrella; assembly: GCF_014743375.2. Taxonomy (NCBI): domain Eukaryota; kingdom Metazoa; phylum Arthropoda; class Insecta; order Diptera; family Drosophilidae; genus Drosophila; species Drosophila subpulchrella. Next base: position 11,491,889 of record NC_050609.1, read on the forward strand.
TTAGTGCATAAAAAACCATTAAACCTAATCCTAAATTAAAATAAACAAATAAAAAACTAAAAGTAAATATATATATAAATACATATTTATGAAAAGCAAGAGCAAGGAATGAATCTTATAAGTTGACTCACGCTCGATTAATCAAGAAAGGCGCTCATTATTTAAAAATTAAAGAAATCCTTATGTTTTTGGAGCCGTAAACTCAACTGAAATCCATGAGAAACTACTCCTGCAAGGGCAGTATTAAGTAATCGAATGAAACTGCAAAAGAAAACATTTTGCTCAAGACAAAGAGTTATTAATTAATGTTTAAACCAAGCTAACCAACTAAAGCGATGAAACCCAAAATGAAACTATTATTTTAGAGGTTTAGTTGAGTTCGAATTTAATTCATCCAGCATAGATTACAACAACAGAGTTAACCAATCACCAACGAACATCACCAACTCACGTACACAAACACTCGAAAACCCCCATCCCCCTATATCTTCTATCTCCCTAACTCTGTTCTTTGTACTTAATAATATAACATAAAACAATACAAATACCACAACGAACAAACCAAATTTCTGTTGTGTTTTGTGTGTGCGACTCTTATTTGATTTAGTTTTAGAACTAGTTTAGTCTCCACTCAATCTCAACCATTTGTAGCAAGTAACTCAATAACATTTGTTGAATATTTTGGCATTTGCATATTACTATTATTATAATTTTGACCGACAGAAAGTTCTCTGGACTAGAGCGGCCTATTTTATATTTTATAAGACATTCAAGTGAGAACGACTCCTTAGGGCAGTGTACTAATCTTCTAGATTTTGAACCCTCTTTCCAATTCGTATTTCATTTGCATAACCATCCAAGCAACTCATGAACCAGGTAATATTACTTTACTGTAGCTTATTGTTTTAAATGGCACAATCTTAGTTCTTAATATTATTTTGTAATTACCTTATCTGTAGCATTTGCATTTGATTTTGCATTCGACAAATACTTCACCCATTGAAACCAAGAAAAACAAATCGAAATAAGAATAAAACCGGAGCAGATGCTCCTGGATAGTTATGTATTTGTCTCATTTGAATCGCTTGCATGTTTAAAGTTTAATTTTAGTTACTAGTTATCATTTGGAAAGTAATATTTTGCGTATGTAAATATTTAGTTTATATACATTACACACATACACACACACACATTATATGGAAAACAATGAAACATTTGAAGTAATTTTTTGTGTTTAATAAAAACCAACGAACAAAACAACAAACAACTTTGCCATGAGTTGAGCAAACATTTGTGTTTTCTTATGATTTGATTAATTTGACTGTAAATATTTGACCACATTATAAACTGTATTATTTGATTTGATTTACCTCGTAAACCACACTCTGTATCTGTTGTTGTGCTGTGCTGTCTTTCTCTCTATTTATCTGCTCCTCTCACCCATGTGTAGAACTTATTACATTTCGATGCATTTGCCAGTACCAAAAAGTAAACGATTGTGGAGAATTGTTTTTAATTCCTGTAGACTTTCGCCTCGAGGGGTGAGTATTATGATGTAATATCGTTTCGTATACCAAAGATTTTGCATATTAACCAAAATTCCATTCACATTTGCTGGGCCGAATTCGAGGCTCGAGTCCCATTCACCCATGTGCAGAAACTAATTTATTTATTTATTGTTAACGCTTAAGACTCTAACACATTCCACACGTGCTATGGTGCCATTTACTTATCAATATGAATATTTATAATTTTCTTAACTCCTCTGTCAGTTCTCGATCTCAGAACAATTGCTTTTAGCATAAGATTGATTTTACCCTGCCCATCCAAGAAGAATACGAAAAATTCCTTTTTACTACGTACACATGTTTTGTTCTATTGACATAATTTATAAACAAACCAAATAAAAATATTTATATTTGATTACTGCATTTTCCATTTATTTATATTAGCCTAAAAAGCAAGAAGTCAAAAAATGTTATCATAGCTGCCTATGTTTATTGTAATACTTCGAAAGTAATTTAAAATTTTTGGTTACTTTTCCGTATGCTTCAACATTAAGTCAGAGCGAAAAAAAAGTCGGCCAATTTCATAGTTTTTCGTATTGTAACAGTTGCAACAGTCTGAATTCGATATAAACAACAATATGTCTCTTATATCCAATGAAATGTTTTGTTTTCCATACTCGTACCAAAAATATATACCCAAAGTAGAAGCTTGCTAATTTTGATATACATAGTAACCAGATTGAACATACTTAAATAGCGCTCTCTGTATAAATATATACATATACATATATATATTTTTTGAATACCAATATTAATAGAATAGTAGCTTGTGGTACTCTTCTTGCCACCTAACAGATGATTCTGCCCCATCCTTGGCCTCGTGGCGTGTCCAGACTTTCTTAAATGATTTTGAGTGTTGGGCCTCTCGATATAATATTACGCTGAACGTTGATAAAACGCAACAAGCCACCTTTGCTCTTCGACCTGGCCGCTCCCATAGCCTTTACTTAGACGGTGATAGACTTAAGCATGAGCAGAAAGTAACGCACCTCGGTGTTACCCTAGACCGCCTTCTATGCTGGAAGAGTCAGATCGATCGAGCAAGGACGAAACTGGGCAAAATGAACTGGCTACTTCGCCCAGGTAGTGGATTATTCCTTCAGGCTAAAGTAAGGCTCTTCAAAGCCATTGTTCTCCCGACCCTTAATTGGGGTATAACATGCTGGGGCATCGCTTGCGACAGGTCGTTAAGAAGCGTACAAACTTGCATCACAAAGGCCCTACGGAGGATGCTTGGGGTGAAGTGGCACCATTATGTCAAAAATAGCGTTTTATTTCGTGACACGGGAGTACCAACCGTTACTGAGATGATAACACAATTCTCAAATCGCTAAAGAGATCGCTTACTGGTGCATTTAGACCGCCTGGCCAGACGTCTTGCCACACCCCTGGGTCAACGTCGTCTCCGCAGACGACACCCATCAGACCTATGGATCCTCGGCCGTGATAGACATGGGCGACTTTTATAATTTACATTTTTTTAACCAGCTATAGAATATGCCCCACTGTCGCTTCACCCACCCGTTGATTTCGCGATTTTTTTGTTTAAACAACATTCAACATGAAAACAAGAACCTTACTTGTTAGGCATGTTACATAGACTTATATCAAAAAAAAAAGAATATTTAATAATTAAATTGCTCAAAATGGAGGGTTGGTTGATATGAATTTTAGTAAGAATCCAAAACTTAAAGGGAATCCAACTCCAAAAAACCACATAATTATTACAAATAAAAAAGTAACTTTCGAAAATCTAAAATCTATTATAAAGTCAATCTTAAAAATATTTGAGTACTCTATTCTCGGGAACAGAAACAAAAAGTACACTTGCATATCAGCCAGCCCCCAAACCCTCGTACATTTTACAAATAGAATCTGTATTTTTGATGTGTTTTCGTGTGGTATAGCGTCATCAAGATAGTCGGTTTTCAGTCATTATTTATTGGCCCAAAAACTACATTAAGAACTTGCTGTAATATAATACCAACTTTACACACTGCGAATTGGATTTTATAATTTCGTTTGACTTGTAGGTTGACAACCAACTTATTGAAATACAAGATATTTAGATAAACCTAGTTATTTATTCCTATATAATAGTTATTTACACACATTTATGAAAAACGCATGATGAAACATGTACAGTAGTCAATTGAGAAACATCCCTTATATATACAACGGCAATCTCCAAGATTATGCAGAGACAACCCCATATCATCTGTCACAGTTGTACCCCAAGTCAAGATCCCAGAAGTCCCACATTAGCAAGACATTAGCATTAACTACGTACATAATACCTACATCATACACACATACATCATATGACAATAAGATCAACTGTGTTTCAGCATTCAAGTGTCAGTATTCGTAAACCAAATTACCTAACAAACTTATACTATGTAATCGACAAGGAAACCAATCCTAGGGAACCTTTTGGATTTGGATTCGGATTGAACGGCGTTTTTAAAAATTGGAATAGTTGGGTTAGGATAGCCTTTGAAACAAGTTCTCCCGTGCAACTCAAGTGGCGAAAACTTTATAGATATTTACATGCATACATAGAAACATATATATACATACGATGATATTTAGCAAGACCGTGATATATTCAATTAGTAAAACAAAACAAAAAATTCTATATTATATGTATATATCAATTATATATTGAGGCGTCTCTCAAAATGTGTCAAATTGCGTACTAAGAGTAGAATTTTTGGTATACCCAGGAAAACCCAGGGAAAAAACAAAGTAAACATTTCATCAACTGTTGTTGTGAAGGCTACAAAACAACGCATATCACTTTGATGGTGTCAAAACCCAGAGTTTTCGAGTTTTACCCAAGAAAAACCCAAATCGAATGTTAAACTGAATTTGTGAAAAGAGGTTTGCTGAAGAATTCTCCAGAGAATCTTTTTAACCAATCAACAAAAACGAGAAAACAGCGCAAGAAACTAGATTTCATTTTGGATATGGTTTTAGATGACCGACTACGAGTGCATCCAATAATGTATTGTTGATTTGAGTGACTCATGAGGACCAAATTTTTAGCGAAATTCAGAAATCAGGTTTTTAGATCATAAAAAAGGTAAAAATCATACCCAAATTTAACTAGTTTAATTAGAGTCTCTTTATTTGATAACCTGGAATTTTTTGGCTTCTTGCTTATTTTTTGGCGTTGTTATATTTTTCTTATCAACCAAGCGCTATGAATAACACCGACACTAATACAACCAACACACCCCCACACACTCTCAACAAGCTAGTCAATTGATGTGCATAGGCACAAACTAAGTCTTTATAAACAAATGCAAAAAGTGGTAAGTAAAAAGTGAACAACCAACAATAAAATTTAAGGGAAAATTTAAACCAAAAATCGAACGTACACAATAAAATCTAAAAGCAATTATTTCCCTTGACTAACCCTGGGAAATAAAAAAACAACAAAACATATAAATCACATTGAAAATGCTCTAAGAAACGTTTAATTTAATTTATCTTATTGAGAATTAGTTGGTAAGCTTAATATTAAGTCCAAGTGTTAAATAATTTCGAAGCAATGCGTACAAAAGTATTCACGAGATACTTTTACGAACAGGCTTTATATTTATCAATTGCTAAAATTATATTTAAATGCGTAATATATAATTAAGAAACCGTGAATGGCTACTTTTGCTCATTTCAGATGCTTAACGAAATGCTAAAATCAAAGACAAGAAAAGTCGTATTCAAACCTAATTTAAGTGTTAAGCAAGACAAATTCAAATATACTACAAAAAATGCATAAAAATTAAACCAAAAAAATATATACAATATATATATATTTAAAAAGGATCATGTTTTCTTATATAGCAAGGAAGGATGATTACTTTAACTGGCTCGTAACATATCAATTCTACTGAGCTATATTTTGAAATGGAATGCAAATTAAAACGAACGAATTCAACACCAAGTTCAATTGATACAACCGTGGTTTTTTTTATTAAGGCTAAATACAATATAAATCGTGAAGTAAATACTCAAAAACTGAGGTGAGTAAAATCGCTAACGAAATTTTAGCAGAAAGCCTTGCTAAGACTTTCCTAATCGAAAACATAACTTAGACTCGTCTTCCAGCAACTAATTGAAATGAAAAAAGTTCTTACACCAATAGTGACAACGGGAGAAAGAAATTTTAGGGATAATAAAGTTCAGTTATGTTTTGTCTAAAACCCCCAATGATTTCAAAACCATTTCAAGGGGCAGACCGAGCTCAGCTTTTGGCTATACTTGTTACACGTAATCAATCAGTACAATTTTTGCAACGAGGAATTTTAACGAAAAACAACCATATGACGGAGAAATGGTATAGGACCTTGTTTTGAATTTTGATTTCAGGTTCTGCCGCCTAATAAGGTTCCAAACACACAGATCGTTTCGACCCCTTACTAAACAAAAATCGCAGACGGGTGGAAAACTCCTCTTACTAACTGTTGTAAATTTGTTTCTCCAAAGATTGGAATGAAGGTCAAGGAAAGATAAAAAACAAACTATATAAACGATAAGCAAGTGCATTATATTGAACGATTTGGTAAACAATACGAAAGATAGCAATAAGTTTTCATATACATATATATAAACGATATAACTTCTAGGCCATAAGCAAACCAGTATGAAACCCTTTGAATTGAGTTTGGCTTGGGCTCAGAATCATACCCATAGATCAGAAAGTATGCAGTTCTATTGTAACAGCCAAGCTTATATGCATTTCTTTACGAAATGTTTATTATTTGTTTAGCCTGTAACGAGAAATGGATATATTATATATACAACACCCTGTATCTTGTAACTGTAACATGTAACTGCTGTCGCTCTATTTCTCGCTCTATACTTGTAGCGATGTTTAGACACCAACATATATACTGAAACACAATATATAATTCTTTCGATATATACAAAGGACATGTAAACGGTATTTACTCTTTTAGCCCAAAATCCCCGAAATACCCAAAATCCAAACCGAAAAAAATCAAACAAATTGCTGACAAAAATATAATGTGAACCCTTTGTGTAATTTTCCTTTTGAAAATCTTCTTGGCATAAACCCTTTTTGAATTGAATTGAAATGAATAAATGAAATGTGAAAGAAAATTTTACAAATAGAACCGTTGTATTTGATTTGAACTAAATGGAATACGAGTAATATAACATCTGGAAAAGTATATTTGTAACTTGAAAGTAGTTTGCACGAAATAATTTTTTCCTGTATAATGCACAAAAAAATGAAGTGTCTGTACAACATATTGTATTGTTAATGCTTAGCGTAAGATTAGCTGTAATTAAATATATATATAATCGTACATTCGTATGGTACTAATTAGTTTATAGTTGAATTAGAAACCACCGTCATATTAGACTTTGTAAAATGTACTTGTATAACGTACTCTTCGTTTCGAACTTGATACCACGTAATCGTAAAAGTAATGGTAATGATTGACATTTAGTAATATCGACATTGATTATATAAAAACTCACTTTATTATCAGTAGTTTCCAAACATTTTCTTTTTTCTTAGACTATAACCGGTGCTCATTTTGGTTTTGGTTTACATTTCTATCATTTAGTTCTTAAATATGTATAAATTGAGATTCAGTCCCTTCTGGTGGGATCTCATCATCTACTTTGTTAATCCAACTGAGGACTGTAGAAAATGAAAGCCTGCACCTACTGCCAGTGTATATTAATTGCAATCATTGGGAAAGAGATTCTGGGAAGTTAAACGAGGTTTTAAACCATTCTCGATTAAATGCACAGTGCACAGATCATAGGAGATTGGGTTTAAGTGGATATACAATTTTTAACCAAACATTTGAGTGCCGGTTATAAGTCAGTACTTTCCTTTTTTTAAGGATCAGATTTACTTTGGTTTTTGTTTTTACTTCTAGTGTATGATACTCATGCTTTTAGTGCAGTAATTGCAGCATTTTATTTCAATCATTCTGATTTGTACATAAACTACCAAGTGGTATCCAACTGTTGTTTTCAAACCAATTTATTTATTTGCTTTAAATTAGGCTTATACACACAGAAGGCAAAGCATGGTTTTTGATATACAAAGATATCTCAATGGAAATCAATGATCAGCAAGCGAAAAGCTAAGAAAACTCTTTTTAAGAAACACATATGCGACAATACCCTTTTTGTGTGAACTCAAAGTTTGCTAGAGAGTATCCTCTAAGCGAAAGGTAAATCATATGATTCAACAATTAACAGTCAGATATTATAGGGAGATAGTCAGAGCGAGGACAACATATAAGCAATATATAACTTTGATACCGATGTGTTAACGTTGAGGCAAACTCAAGTAATAGATACATATAAATTATATATATTTGTATTTCAAAGATGTGCCGTAAGCGCGATCTTGAACATTAAAATGGTGACCCAAAAAGCTAACACTAGAACCCTAAGCGCTGAGTTGAAAGATGAACCAATTTATTGATACACCGATGCACACTGTGTTGTTGTGTTGGTCGTTATAAGAAAAAACCAAAACAGTAGCATATAAACGGAGTATTAATATCTCAAAAAGAAATTCAATGTTTTACGTTGCCAGTGTTTGTGCAATACAAAATTATATACAAAAACCATTGAAAACTGTGTCGGATGATTTCGAGAAGTTTTCGAAATGCTGTTCCCAAAGTTGGTTGCCCTTAGCTTCTTATGCCGTATAAATATATTATTGAAAATTAAATATTATATAAAGTATTCATAGATAACGTATAGATTTGATTAGACCGTAGTACATACATGCACACTCATTCACACTAGAAGACAGACATCAGTTGGTATTGAGTAAACTTGAATTTGCGTAAAAATTTGCTGTTTGACTTTGACCCACACGAAACTCAAACCGAACTCATCTTAAATGTTGCAGCGTATTATTATAAATAATTATATACTATATACATATATACCACAATAAATGTTTCACATAAAATAATTTGCTCTGTAGTTTCAACCAACTTAATTTCCGTGCATTTCCACACCCAACACATCTACTTATTATAATTTTGTATCTACTTTAAGAATCTTGCGCGTAGCTAGTCTGATAAAATTGGCCTTTTGTTCGATTTTTTTTTAACAAATACACTAATTACAATTTTATTTAATACTTTGCACTGAATAACCTTATCTAGGTCTATCCTACTTAGAACTGCTCCAAAAGTCTGTTAGAGGCACTTAAAGTAAGCATAGAAGTTTATATCACCTCTTGCAACATCTTACAGATTCCGAATATAGATTAATATCAAGGATGGTAAGATTTGATTAGGGATTTCAGGGAATTCGTCTTTAAGCACTTACCCCCCAATGATGCATAATGGCCTTCTTCGAGAACACACAAGGATCATCATCTAGAAACGGTACCAGATTCTCTGAAAAGAAAATGCTTCTTCAAATAAGCAGCCCTAAAATTGATTCGCCTGAATCTAGTACTCACTCCTAACTAATAAAGTGCGGGTTGACGGTGGTGGTTGCAACTAAGGATTGGGTCGATAAATAATTATTACAGGTTCTCCTTATGTTCCTCTTGGCTCACCTTTGGCACGAGTAATAAAGGAGCGCGCCTTCGGAAAGCAACAGCTGTAAGACGAAGCGCCATTTTATTAAAATGTGCTAGTCCAATATTTTAAATTTTCGAATTTTGAGTAAAATTTTTTCTAGCTTTGCCAAAAGGGAAATTCTTGTTCTATTACACACGAAATTTTGATAAAGACTAAAATCTGTCGCTTAGATATTATTGACGTATTTTCCTTGTGTTCAGTAAAGGTTCCTTTTTATTTATATTTACTTATACCCTTGCAAACAGGCTTAGAAGACTTCTTCTTTTAGCAAATTGAATACTTATAAAGTTTGGTATTAATCATTTACAGGTCCCACAGATTCTTAAACGCAAGGCCATAATAACTTATTTACAATTAAAAACAAAAACCACAAGGCACGTGCACAACAATTGAAATTTATTTAAAAATAAATTAAATTTTCCTTCCTTCTGTTTGTTTTATTTTATAAAATTCTTACACAAGGATTACATATAGAGAATGCGCGACTTTCGCCTCTAAGTGTGCATGTGTATGTGTGTGTTCGAGGGACACCCATGTCTTCCAGCCGCTGCTATAAGTAAGTATGATTGAATCTTTAGTTTGTTTCACACCGGAATTTCGAATGGTTCATCTAGGCTGCTGCTGTAAATTGTGGAATTTTCAAGTCGGGGATTCTTATCTCGGTAGCGAGCAGATCTCGCAGGACGTGAGCTCGCCGCGATTGATGAAGGTGCAGTGGTTGCACGTCCAGGTGTTGGCGTCCAGGTCCATGGCCTCTGAGCCAGCGGCTCCGGCACTGGCCGATGTCCCGCCGCTGGGATAGCTGGTGGTGCCTCTGAAAAAAGAGGGGGAAACAATTCAATTAGATACTCCATTAATTTAGGATAATAATCAACGAAAACTCACCCACTGCCACCGGAACTGGCCTGGATCAGCGACTCGAGCAGCTTCCACACATCCTCAATCTTAAACTGTTCCGCCTGGTTGGGATTCTTGGTGCGCACCGCCTCCAGCAGCGGACCCATGTGCTGGCGCAGCGGCAGCATGTCCATCTTGTACAGGTAGACCAGCAGGTGGAAGTCGGAGATGGCCTCGAGGAACTCCTCGTCGCCCCAGGCGGACAGATAGCAGCTGAGGGCATTGAAGTCCTGCAGGTGGCCGTCGATGTAGCGGTTCTCGATGGGGAATTGCTGCCGCTTGTCGTACTCGGTGAAGGTGTAAATGGGCTGCAGCGGAGTGGAGGCGGGCACATCCACCAGCAGATACTCCACGGGCAGGGGGCGAGCCAGTCGCTGCACCTCGTTGCCGTACTGGTCCTTCTCCTGAATGGTGGGGAAAACAAGAGCGGAGTTTAACAGGTTATTAGGGCCTTAACTAGAATTAACCCAGCCAGTCTTGGCCCAGTGACCTACATACATCACATCGGGGGCGAAAAAAAAAAGAACACTTGATGACGTCTGAATTGCTCTCTTTTGTTACCCCATTTCAGTCTCTGTCTCTCAAAAAGCTCACTGGCGGGCAACCTGTTAGCTCGCCAATGACCTTGCCCACATCCCTGAAGGCCGGCGGCACTTGTCTTCGGTCTTGGCCCAATCAGGGTCGCCTGGATCCACTACTCAAGACGGAAGCCCAGCTCTCAGTGAGCCAGAAAAGCCTGAAAGCATGCTGCTTAAAAGAAACCTTGTTCCGGGAATCCCCTGATCGAATGTTATTTATATGCTTTAGTCGGAATAAAATATGCATGTTAACAAGAATAAATAAAAATATATGATATATTAAAAATAATGTTTCCAGTTCATGATTAATGTAAAAATTCAGCAAACAACGTGGGCGTGCATTTTTATTAATTTCACTAGAGATTCAACAAATTCCTTCAGCACTTTGTTACAATTTCGTCATTAAAATATTGGGGGGTGAAGGAAGGACACAGAATGTATTGGGCCTGGACACACTTTCACGCCCCCTTTGCTTTATGATTTCAGTTTCGCGAAATATGCACATAACCAGAGTTTCGTGGTCGCTGTTTGCATAGCAACACTTTATACACGAGGCCAGTGCATTTAATTGGAATGAAATAGCGCGCACCACATGCAAAAGTTAATTAGCTCCGGAGTCCAGACACACCCCATCGACATCGTCGGAGTTTCTGAAATACCTGATGGAGCAGAAGCTGGTCAAACAAAATCAATGCACGTACATAATAGAGGTTGAGCAGGATATTGGACCAGGACCTTCTGGCTCCTTTAACCATGTTAAGCAACGGCAAACCACTCAGAACTTGTTGCAAATCTGATTTGCAGCTTAAATTCAATTGAAACAAACTTCCGCCCAATCCACAACATCCATGGGATGTGTCGCCTACCTTTTTGTCAATTATCAACTGGGATGCCGGACAATTGAAAATGAAGTAAAATCTGATGGGATGTTCGAAACAATGCAAATGTACTGGAGCTGTAAATTAAAGTCATTGCGTTGGGAGCTTGAAAACAAAGAACCTAATCCTATTATTGATATTGGATGAAAAATGGATTTCCACCTGGTTGGCTAACATGATGACCAACGTAAAAGGAGCGAAACTGTTGGTTGGATTTTTAAGCAACTAGGACCTTTTCAAAATGGCAACTTTTAAAAAAATCCTACCTCAATAAGTTAATCTATTAGAGATCGTAATTTATATCCATTCGAAACCAAGATTAACGCACAGAAAAGTTTACATAAATGACACTAATAAAATGCATACCATTAAATTATTATAACTTTTGATTAATTTTCGTAGGTAAATTGGGATCTCCAAATTACTCTTATCGCTACCAACGGAAGAATCGATAGGTTTTTCAATCCCTTTAATGGATTTATACCCTTGTAATAAAGAACACTTTTCGGTGGTAATCATACTTTTAGAAGTCTTCACCTTCAAGCTTAATTAAAACTAACTGAAGCCTTTATAACTCAGGTACTTTTGACAGTCTAAACAGGAATTTGGTTTTAGTAGCAGGTAATAAGTAGCTGCATTTCAATTGACTTTACACAGGTTCTCGTTCTCAAAAAGCAGTAACATTCGGTTTCAAAAAGCCCAATTTCAGACAGAAAATGCAAGTGAGTTACAGAGTTGAGTGCAAAAATATTTGCATGCCCTGTGGAGCCTAGAAAGACTGTTAAGCGAGAGGAAAAACAGCCTGACATTGACATTGGAAGCCACGAGAGGAGAGCCAGGACACCCAGAGCTTTACAAGCTCTCTCTCGCAGGACTATAAAAGCCACGTTCTGGCGAGCCGAGGCTGCATTTGCCAACAAATCGCGAAACGGGACAGGACGAGCCCAACTTTGAGTTGCTCCGAAAGGCAAACGGCACGCGTTATCCTCGGTTGTTATTTTTGTGTTCCGAAAATACACCCATCTATAAAGCTATTTGCTTTTTTTTTTTTGGCTAACATGCCTGGCTTGAAGGAGGAGTCGCCCCATCCGATGCTCAGAATCATTAGCCAGCTGGGTCACCATGTTCTGGACGGCGGTAGCCTCCTCGACGCTCTCCTCGAACAGCGCCGAGAGCTCGGCGGGATTGGCCAGTGCGGCGCCCAGTTACCAGCAGCAGCACACGAAGCCATCGCCGCTGAGAGCCTCCTTCAGCAGCTGGCAGCTTAGCAATGCAGCGTTCAAGTCGCGTCTGCAACAGCAACAGCTACTGCAGCAGCACCAGCAACAGATACAGCAGCAGCAACACGAGCAGCAGCAGCAGCAACAGCAGCCAGGGGACTTGCCCCAACAGGAAGTGCAGGCAAACAGGGAGCCCAAACATTCTGCGTGCCAGAAGCACAAACATCAAACAGCAAACATCAAAAAGAAAATCAGTCCAAAGAGTGAAAGTAAAATATTTAAAGCTTTTACCTCCTGCAAATGCATCCAAAAGTAGAAACAGTGCAAGTGTACAAATGTCAGAACAATAAACACCGAACAATTCAATATTTTTTGATGCATTTTCAAGTTAGAAACACAAACTATATATAAAACAATAAGAAACAAAAACAATAAAGTTCCTGTGGATTTTAAAGTGAAACATATACTAAATAATATTTGTAATGAACGCAAATTTTGAGGAATAAAATGGTAAGATTCAAGTGTTATAAGAGCTTCTTAAACTTTTATTATAAAAATAATTATTAAAATAAATAAATAATAAGAAACATACAAATTAAGAACTCATTAAACCTTTATAAAATATTAAAACAATACTTTAAAAAATAAATGTATTATATATAACCAACATTTAATTTTCCGCAACTTAACCACTGTTAGTGTTTCTGTGTTGTGGTCTTGCTTTTACGAATAAAATATAACATACATTTTTTTTTAAAGGTGCCTAGATCACTCTTACTCGCAATATATTTAATTAGTACATTCATCATCATATCTCAACGGATGCAGACCCTCAGCCACACTAATTCGTCGCAGATTCGCCACATTCCATTTGGCATCCATCAAAGTTTTGCTTTGATTAGCACATGATTTGACATGCTGAAGGTTAATTTGCTTGATTGAAGGCTCACAGGAAGGCTTTTGGCCGGCTGTTCCAAGAGCCATCAATCAAAAAAGGTCAATTTCCCGCAAAAGTATGCTAATTATTTGTCAACTTACTCGCAACCCACATAAGCAACGTGTTTAAAATATGAGCAACGTTTGGTTAAATTGTTCAAACGATTTTTGATAGAAATATCTTCTTTTCCCGCTCCCTGTGAAATTGCCTTGTTTATGAAGGCATATTATGATAATGCCATAGCATTTTTTTTGCTCTATTTGCTTGCTGCTGTGATTTTTATATGTACTCTTCATATAAATTCCTGTAAAAAGAAAATATTCTTTTCTTTGAAGTGTCAATATGAGCTTTTGTGAACAGCATTACTTAAATGAAAAATTTAAAATCATATTTAAAGAGAGAGGTGTATCCTTTTTAAAGATTCTCTTTGACCAGGTGTGCTTATTATGTCGATTAAAATGCAATTTTGTAATAACTAATTCAACGCTAATTGCATCTATCATTGCGTAAGCCTGGGAAGTAAAAAGTAGAAATCGAGGCCAAAAGAAACCTAAAGCAGGCTGTTATTCAAATAAAGTGTATCCACCAACTTCCTCGCGAATATGAAAATGAATCGCACACTTGACCATATGGCTGGGAAATTCTCAGCACGTTTGCACTGCCATTAAAACGGGGGAACCAATTATTGTCCTGTGGCCGTAGTTCTAGCCCTAGTCCGCTTATGGCAATTAGCAAAGGGGATTTTTGCGGCATGGTCCGGGATTAGACCCCTCCTGCCATTATATCCTCTGGCCATCGAAGGTGACACACAGGCATGCAATAAAAATTTATTGCCCGGCATAAAAGCGAAAAGCCAGGCCAATGTCCAATGTCCAATGGCACTGACAATGAACCCAAGGAGAAGGAAGTGGGCCAAACCAGGCCGCAAATTGCTTATCGATTCGCTGATTTGCCTTCGACACTTTTTATGATTTTTTCAGCCGAATGCATGGCCTGAATTCGCTGACGCAGTTGTGGAAATTGATTGAGAGACAATGCCAAAGACATCTGACATTCTTAATAATTTACAGGAACAAGTACGCTGAAATATATTCATATATTCAAAATCATTTTTTTTTCCCAGAATCGTTTCCACTATAAATTATTTTTTAACAAGATTGTCCAACTTAATTACTTTCAAGTTTACTGGGAATTTAAAAAGCCGAAATATTCGTTCATGCGGCTGACAACTGCATTAAATATAAGCCATGAGCTTTTCCGAGTGTGGAAAACTTTTAATTTCATTTGGGATTTGCATATGTATATGTAACTCGTTTTAAACAAACCTCGGTTTCGTGGAAAATCCCTTGGGTGAAAACCCGACAAACATCGAAATGTTCAACAGGCCTGTTAAAAACGTATGAAAACACAGCTTGGCATTTGGGATAAATAAATCAGGGAGAGTAGATCAATTATTATTCATGGAAATATACAAATTAAACTGTTGAGTAACTCCCAAAATCCTCATTAAAAAGGTGCAATTGCAGAGATACTCATACTCTATCAAAAGAAAATTTAATCTGGGTGATTATTAGCCCACGTGGCGTGTATAAATAGCCATTTAAAACGTCAAACATTTCAACCTTTATCCCCACTAATTGCCACAATTGACATTTGATGACAACTAAGTCTCAGAAAAACTTATCCAATTACGCAGGCTTATAAAAACAGAGCAAACCAAAAGGGAAAACGACCCCTACTAAAGGATATACCTTTACAAATGGAATTTAACAATAACATTTGTCAGGCGCACTAATTAAGTCATTCAAGGTGTAAACGTGGCCAAATGTGGCTTAAGCCTGAATAATACCGACAGAAGTCGAGCGGCTAATTTATTATAAAAGCAAGTAAAGTAAGCCAACCGACCAGGAACCACAGAAATCTGTCATTTCGTTAACTTTCACTGGCTTTCTTCTAACCTATTTTAAAAACACCCAATTGTCTCATTTTCAAAAAAATTGTCACGAATAGAGTGTGGCATATTGTCAACTTAATTTCCAGGCGTTGTAAACAATTACCGAAACGAATTCGCGCACATTCTGTACATTTTTCATTCTAAGTACAACATTCCGGGTGTACAAAACAATTGTCATAAATATGAATTTACGCCAACTCCTGTCAGGGAATTTATTTGCTCAATTTAAGCATTTGCTTCGAAGGCGAAAAGTGTAAGAAAAAGACAGATTCAGTTGCTCGAAAAATACCCCAAAAAGTAGGCAACATTTTCTATATGCCATATGCAAAAAGGGACTTCCCCTGTAATTGCTGGGAGCCTGCTAAATTCGCAGACAGCTTAAAACATTTGCATAATTGCAGAACAAAAAGGGGAAGGAAGTGTAGAGAAAGTGAAGAAAGTAAATGGCAGACATACAGCCAAAAGTGAATAATAAACAGAAAACAAAATAGGCGTAAAGAATGCCAGAAACGTGTTTCTCGCTGTCCAATGGCATGGAAGAAAATATAATCCGGGATTGACTTTTGTCCAAACCGTTTGAGCAGGTGTATGTACTACATGTAACATCATGACAAAAAAAGAGAGAAACGACATACAGAAGGTCACTTCAGAGCTCATTTTTCTACAATGTTTGCTAACCATTTTTTGTTTGTTCTGCATGCCAAACAAATTGCCCAGAAAAAAGGGGTTTCATTCTACACTGGTCGGCATATGTATTTTGACAAAACAAAAGTTAAGTATTCTTATAACTTGAATTTACTTCTTGTAAACTATAGGCATCAATGGAAAGGTAATTTAAATGCCGTTTGAATAATACAATACATTTCTTAACCCATTCAGTATTTATTGAAAAGGACGAATTTGTGTAAATCAACTTAAAAATTTTTTTTTTTAATTTTTTCCTCGACTTGAAAACTTAAATTTTTTGATGCAAAAAGTTTCTTCAAACAAAAATAATAGTAACTGCAAAAAGAATTTTTCAAAAATCATTTTTCTTATATTTTTTATGATTTTTTGAAAATGCTGAAAAACAGGCATTTGAGCCATATTTTTCTCTTTTTCATACAAATTTTTTCCGACATTGTCACCTTCAAAAAATCATAAAAAATATAAGCAAAATGATTTTTGAAAAATTCTTTTTGCAGTTACTATTATTTTTGTTTGAAGAAACTTTTTGCATCAAAAAATTTAAGTTTTCAAGTCCAGGAAAAAAGTTTAAAAGTAGATGTTTACACAAATTCGTCCTTTTCAATAAGTACTGAATGGGTTAAGAAATGTATTGTATCATTCAAACGGCATTGAAATTGCCTTTCCATTGATGCCAAAGTTTACAAGAAGTAAGTTCTAATTATGAGTATATTTAACTTTTGTTTTGTCAAAATACTTATGCCGACCACTGTACATGTGATATGGGATTCCTTCAAATTATTGTAGTTATGATATGCACAATTTTTCACAAGCTATGACAACAAAGTAAAGTAATTTTTATTTTCAGATGGCCAAGTTGAAAGTATGTATTATATACATATGTATCTTTAAAAAACTGTATCCATTTTACGGAAAAGAAGTATGTATTATATGTATATTTTAAAAAAATCCTTGCATGACAAGTTAAGCTATGTAATTATATTCTCACATTTCTTAATATTTTCGAGCCGTGTTACAAGAAGAGGTTTAAATTTATTCCATTCCCAAACGCTTTACCAAATCATTCTGTTCATTTGTGCAAAATCGGTCCCAGCAGCCGTCGCAATTACTTCGATTGAATATTAATTAATTTGTTTAACCTAGTTCAGGGCTATTTGAACAGTGAAACGTATGCCAAAATATCCAACATAAATAGCACATGCATGTTCCTTGCCCACAAAGTTTTGGCTTTTGGTCAACATTTTGTCCGAATTCGATGCTTTTTCCTTTTGACCAGACCTTTGTTCGTTGCCATGGGCGCTTTTACTTGACCCCCAAAAACCGCTTGTTACACTTCAAATTGGGGTTCCTGCTCTCGGGTGTCCTTCGCCAAATAAAGTTTGATTACACAGCTTAGAACAAAGTCCCAATAACTGCCGCACGGCAAAAAAACTTTCTCAACGGAATCAGCCCACAATCTTATGGACCAACGTAAGAAATGGTAGGATGATATCTTCCGAAATGTGAGTGAAAGGTTAATCACAATCAACGCGAAGAATAAACAATTTGAAAATTACAAAGTTTTTTTGTGGATTAAAACTCAGGAATCAAGAAAAGGTATCCAGGAAGATTTTCACCCACAAAGTTACTTAATAATGAGATGACAAATATTTTAAGAGTAGGTGAAAAGGTCTTGCTTATTTGTTTCCGGGCATGTTTCTTTCTGTTGTATCAAAAACTTTTCCATTTCTCTTAGTTTGCTTATTTATTTATTGTGCATAAGCTGAACGAGCTACACAAGTGCAAACAAAGTTGAAGACATCTGTTGATGATTTGTGGTAGACCGCAAATTAAACTGGAAGTGTTTATGGTGGGCTATTTTTGCATCGCTTGGGAGCATTTAGAAAATGTATTTAAATTTTAAAAGGCTTTTAACTTGTTTTTAACAAAAATAACCGAAGCACTAAAGATTAATCTGAGATCTGCTCCGCTTGGCAGCAGTTAGGAAATGTATTTAAATTTTAAAGGCTTTTAACTTGTTTTTAACTAAAATAACCGAAGCACTAATGAATAATCTGAGATATGCTGCGCTTGGGAGTAGTTAGGAAATGTATTTTAATGTTAAAAGGCTTTTAACTTGTTTTTAACAAAAATAACCGAAGCACTAAAGATTAATCTGAGATCTGAATCAAAACATAATCATAGAACTCCTGGAAAAATGGTTTGACTAATGTCAGTGGTGTGGCTTAGCTACCCAGACGTAAAAGTACATTCATAGAAGTAGGAACACCTAGGAGCAAGTTCACCCCAAAAACGGAATAATTTAGGTCGAATTTTCTAATTTTGTAGTACTGAAAAAGATGGAGTCGTCTATCCAGGTGCCCAAGGAGTTGGAATCTCTGCTGAGCTGCGGACTGTGTCGTCGTCCGTTTAATCTGGCCACTGGACTGCTGCCCAAGGAGCTGGTGTGCCAGCATAGCTTCTGTGAGGAGTGCGTGTCCAGAAGCACCGTCCAGGAGTCCACCGAGTGCATCTGTTATCTGTGCGGAGTTCGCACCAAGTTACAGGGCCACAAGTTGCCCGAATCTTTGGCCATCATGTTTCTGCTCCGTGAGCTGCCCGCTTTGGTTTTGGGCAGAGCCATGTTGGACTTCTCCAAGAGGAACAGCAGCAGCGGCACCATTGAAGTTTCTGGCGAGGAATCCAAGGACTCGCCTTCGGACAACTGGTTGGATGAGATCTGCGTGGACAGCTTTTTGGCCAGCAGCGCCGAGCACTGTTTCATCCATGCCATGCCGAACTCCACCTGGTGTCACAATTGCCAGCGTTTGCTATGTCGCGCCTGCTCCGATGTCCCAATGCATCGGGAACATCGCATGGTCCGCCAGTTGGACTACCATGATGTGCTCCGCCAGCTGCTCACCTCGGAGCTGGCCAAGATCAAGCGCACGGTTGTTCAATCCTCGGAGTTGGCCACTCGCGAAATGATTTTACTTCGCGAGCTGTGCGAGGCCTGCTACCACGTCCAGTTGCATATAAAGCGGGTGATTTTGGAGCACCAGCCCTCCATGGTGTCGTCCAAAATGGTGGGTTGGCATCAGCGCGCCGAACTGAATTTGAGTCGATCCGCCGGCAGTCTCACGGGAGTCAAAATGATGCAGCTGCTCACCCAGTTGGTACAGCAGCGGCGCAAGTTCGAGGGCCAGTTGGCGGAGGTGCACTTTCAGTGTCGATTGCGGGCCGCAGTGCAGGAGAACGGCATGCAAGTCCTGGATTTCGAGCGTCTCAACGACAGGCTCCTGCGTCTGCGCAGGGATCCCCGGCCCGGGGTCGTTCCCGCCAATGTCGAACCACCGCGGGCGCTCATCCTTACCAACTACTGTGTGTTTGCCTACTGGAGCGAAATGCAGCGCTTGATAATGCCCACACGCCCCAGGACTCCGCCGCCGGATCCAGAGTTGCTGCCGCAATCCCGGCGAGCGGTGGTGCCACCGCGTTTCAATCACCGCCAGCGAGAGGCAGAGGTCAGGCTTCACATGCAGCACGTCGAACTGGATCAGAATCGGGCACTTAGCCGCCAGGCGGAGGATGGTTTCTCCGGCTCCGGCTCCGGCTCTGGCTCTGGCTCCTCCTCCTCGCCGAGCAGCAGTAATAGCAACAGTCAGAGCACCTTCTCCTCGCTCCAAGGCAACTCCACGGCGCCGCAGCAGACCACCACCTATGTTCTGGACATGGAGCAATTCCGCATGGTGGAACAATATCGCGAAAGGGTGTGGCAAGAGCAGCAGCAGTGGCAGATGCAGCAGTATCTACAGCAACCATACTACCAAATGGTCCAACCGGATGCCTCCTGGGCCAACTGGGAGGAGCAGTGGTGGCAGCAGCAGCAGCCGCAGATCTTCAGCCAGCAGAACCAGGACTATCACCAGGATGGCACTCTCTATTCCGCGGTAAGCATTGTCCGGCAGCCCTCCGTTCACTGTTATCCCATCTACTTTCTGGAAATGGAAATAGCAGGCCAACTGGCCGGACGGGTACTAATCGAGGTGAGATCAGATGCCGCTCCCCGGATGGCGGACAACTTTGGGGCGCTGGTGCGGCATGACCGGGGCTACGGCTATCGGGGCTGCACCATTTTCCAGGCCTGGGGAGGCGAGAGCATCATCACCGGCGACTTTGAGTCGCACAACGGACGCGGAGGCCACTCGGCCTTCGAGGATCGGTACTTCCTGCCGGACGATACGGGATTACCGCCAAATCGGGGAACGGTTGGCATGCGAAGGGGACAGCGGCGACAGGACAGGAGTGGCTTCGTGGGCAGTCAGTTCCGGTTGATCCTTAACGAGATGCGCTCCTTTACGGCCATCTTTGGGAACATAGTACAGGGCATCGAACTGGTGGACAGAATTGCGGCCAGTGGGAATGCCCTGGGACGCCCAGCAGTTGGAAGCATCATCCGGAACTGCGGCGAGTACCATTCCAACCGATAAAGCCACGTCCTCTTCAGAAAACTCTTAACACTAACCACCAACTAAAAGCTCCCACACATTTTAAATGTAAACGTAATCGTAAATGTACAACCCTCCCCGATATATCTATACAATTCTTGGTATACACACATCTACTGATCTTGGTACGATTTTTTGTACAAATAAACTCCCCACTCCTTATCGTCAAATATAGTAAACCCTTTTTTTGACAACGCATACAATAACAGAATAAAATTTTTTTTTAACAGTCCAAAGAATTTTTATAAACAATTTACAAATCGAACAAACGTTTTGGATGCTATTTATAAAACAAAAAGAAAGACTTTCAATGACCTATAAAAATTTCGAGTTCAACGGACAAGGTGGAAATTGTAACTAACCTTGATAAATTAATTAAGAGTAACTAAGTGTAGGTTTAGAACTAAAGAACACGTGAATTGTGTTTGAGCGCTACGACGTTACCTGGATCTAGTTAAATAGCTACAATAACATAAATATAAAGTATACGCAAAAAATCCATATAAATTAATATTTATAGGAAGTTATATGGAACATTTAAAAATTCTTGATAAGTTCGTCATTCAAATAAAGAAACAGGTGAAATCCAAATAAACAGCTGATAAATAAATGTTGTCAATTTAGTAACCTATACGAAATATATCTGTTAGCCAAATTAGATAAGCAAGATGGTTTTTCGATGTCTACATATGCATTTTGTGTGATCATAATCAAGGCTCTGCTTGTGATGGATTAAATATTGAACGCCAAGAATAGCCATCCGGAAAAAATGAAGGGAATCAAGACGATATATTAAACCGAAGTAGCAACAAAAAAGAATAAGTATTTCAATTTTAATTTATCAACTTGATCTAGGATAGAATAAGTCGAAATTTTGTTTTAATATTCCAACATAAATTAGTATGAATATAAATTTTAATTGAAGAGTAATTCGTAGTAATTTTGTTAAATTCTAACTTAATTTAACAAAGAAAATATTATTTAAGAACGAAATTAGTTACCAAATATATCTGAAACATCTTTTACTTTAGGACTTGGGAAAATAAAACGAGATCGTATATCGACATTAAAAATGCATTAGATAGAACGGATAGAATGGAGTAAAATATTATAGAGTGAACATTGTGATCGGTTGGCAGTTGCTCAAGGGGCTTAAATTAATTTAAACAATTAAATATATAATAAAATAATATAACTATGTGTTTGAAATGCGTATCGATGTGTAAGAGTGTCCTAGGTATATGATATTAGGTATGAAATTCTGAAGGAGAACCTAGAGCAATGATGAGAAGTACAAACCAAGACGAAAGGAACCTTAAACAAATTCAATTGTTTAACTAATTAAAACCACTAATTAGAGAATATAAACCTCTTAATGTTAAATGTAAAATTGTTTGATTGGCCTGGTATTAAAACTCAGATTTTCCTTGCTTGTAACCACCCAAATAAACCCTCAATTCAATTGATGTCTAAATATGGAAGATGTATGTATGTGTAAATGTGAACGTAATTCAATAAAGGTTGCCCAATATCTACATTTGTTTTCAAGGGGAAATATCATTGTTAAAGATCTTGGAGATCATATATACTCAAGCCTAACAACTGGCCATAAAGACCAGAGCTTGGGAATGCTCTTGTATCACAAAAAGAAGGTTTTGGAGATTTAACAACACTTACCTTATAGAAGACATCTGGAACATACTGCTTGTCTGTAGACTCCCGCACGTAGCCCAGCTCGGGCGCATCCTTAGTGGGTATCAGACAGTTGTCACGCACCAGAGCCATGCACTGAGCCGAGACCGCATAGCCTTCCATGTGCACTTGTTTGGTTTTATCTCCTAAGGGGTGAAAAAATAAAATTTAATAACTTTGTTGAATATAACATTAACCAGAATCTTACCCGTCACACAAATTGTCACGAACTTTGAGCCAAAGACACCATTGGAGGCGTATTTACACGGATTTGGGTGGCGATTCTGCAGCTCGCCGGCTGTGATGCACTCCTGGGCCGTAATGAAGTGCGACTCGATGCCACGGATCTGTTTAACAGTGCCGACACTCGCATCTTCTGTGATGAGATCAGTGAAAATCCAACCAATCTGTGGAAAACACAAAAATACACAGTTGTTATATAAAGTTGGTTTTTAGGCAGTAATAACTCACCTTTTTCAGTCCCAGTGCAGCGGCCACGGCATCCACATCATCGGCTCCCTCATCCGGCTGGATGTTGATCGAATCCCTTGTGGACTCCTGTGGCGGCTCGTAGATGGCTGCCACCTTGGCTCGAATGCCCAGCGGGACATCAGTGTGCTGCTCGTATGTGCCATATAGATATCCCATGCGCTGGTGGCCTGTGGTGCGCCAGTAGTTAAGGAAGCGCTCCACGATCTTGGTGTTCTCGAACATGACGTTATCCACGTGCCGATATGTCTGACGGTTCAGCGTTATGGCCGACGGCTGGCACTTGGAGCAGATGCCCTTGGGCCATGGCGGATGCTCGCGGCATCCTGGCTTAATGCGGCAATTGATGTCGTCGAAGACAAAGTACTTTCCCTGGTCCATGCCAGAGGTCTGCTTGCGTATGTACGAGTGGAAGGACAAGTGCTTGATGTTCTGCTCCTTCAGATAGGACTCGTCGTAGGGCTCCAGGGCGGAGCAGTGGACACAGCGGCCGTTGGCATTATGATGGCACCTGCAACATGAATTGTTTGTTTAGTTTAATTGAAATTTAACAAATAAAACTTTTGGAATAGTTATAGATATTGATATAACATCTAAGAACCAAAGCTTACAGCTTGCTGTCGCGTTCCCGCTTGATGGTGCCATCCGCCTTGCTCAGAGTTTGGTCCACTTCATCTTCGACCACGTTGATGGATGGTCGAGCACTGCTTGAATTGCTGTTGCTGCTGCTCTTGAAGAGCTGACTTTCCAGGACAGTGGTGCTGGTGCGCTGAAATCAGTTTAGATGGCCTGGTTAGTCCCAAGATCGATCTTTTTAAAGGGGTGAACTCACGCGAGACGATGTGCCAGCCATCTGTTTTAAGTAGACCATGTCGCCATGCTTCAAGGATGTTCCCACCAACTGGGTTCCACTGGCCTGCAGCTCTGTGAGAAAGTTGCGCTCCTTGAAGAGCCCGAATCCATCCACCTTCAGGGCATTCTGAACGCTGTCATAGAGATGCTTCAGATTCGACTTGGGCGAGATCTCGATGCGTTTGATGCCCTCCGCCGACTGAACGCGAATTAGCTGAAATGTAATAATAATAAAAAACGTAAATTAGTATTGGGGCTGGTGAATAATTGAATTTCTGGTCCAACCGATTGTTTGCATAACACAAACAGACGATGGCGCACAAAGGCGTAGGCGAAATTGCGCTTCTTGTAGATGAATTGCTCGAGCAGCAGTGGTGCACAGGCCATTTTCTGGACTTTCTGGACGGGTCACTGGGTGGGCGGTTGAGTGGGTGGTTCAAAGGTTGGTTCAGTGGGTGGTGGGTGGCTTGGTTGGGGGGGTTGTCAAGTGTAGCTATGAGCTACCAAAGCCTGAAAGGCTTTTTGCTTAGTGTTTCGGACTGTACGTCATGAAGGCGCGAACTTGACTGTGAAATTTAGTTGGCATCGCAATAAAAACAATTGCAATTCGTTGCCAAAATGAGTGCATAGTTAAAAGAGATCACTTTGCACACAAAAAAGAACTAAATATATGTATGCATTGATTTTGCTTGGGATCTTAGGCGCTCAACGAATACAAACCGATGCATTCACATAAACAACGTTAATTTGTTTTATTTACTTATAGTTATATTATGTATTGTCTTAACTTTCGCAGGAAATGAAAATATGAAATGTAAGGACAAAAAAGTTTAAGTTTGGAACACAGCTTATATGCGTGAAAAAGAAAAAAAATTTAACAATCTTCGAGAAAATGAAGTATGTAGATATTTCTCTCAGTGCAACACCCCTTCACATACAAATTGTATTATTGGCCAGACAAGTCTTTATTTCCGCATTTACCAGGTGCAGCACTTACATGCATTTCCCCGGGCGCATTCACTTTTCAATAGAAGTTAATAATTTATTTGGGTTTCAGCTAGGGTCTTGTCTTAAAAACCCCCCAAAATCCCCTTAGCCCACTTTTTCGCCTAGACTGCAATCGAAAATCTACAAGTCATGGTACCAGCTAATTTCACCGCCTGCACTTTTAGCCCCATTACAAGACTTTGGGCGGTAGTACAATTCCGGAAGGGCATCCAAATAGATGTCACACACATTTTATCCAGAACTTTTGCCGGCTAAAACGGTCTTTAATTATATTTGCCATATATAATGCAACAACAACAAACGCCAGCGATCGGGTACACCGACATTGTTTGCCGGCTTTTTAAAGGTGCACTTAAGGAGGAACTGATGTCCAATTGCTAAACAATCACTGCACAAACACATCATCCTTCTAGTCATCACTTAAAATTCACTTTTCAATTTGTTATCAACAATTTACTTACAATTTTGTCATTTGGCATTGTAATTTTGTCTCTGTCTCTTTCGCACAGCCAATAGAGGTGGGCCAACTTCGATACCACCATCGATGCCATCTGTGCTATCGATGTTTGGCTGGCAATTGGTATCGATAATTTCCCTGCGGAAATTTATGTCGATAGCCGAACCTCCGAAGTCATCGATAAATGGAAAGCGCGCTATTTGAAAAATGGAAGTCAACCGATTTGAAATTTTTCATTTCTAACAATTTGTTGACTTTAACATGGTCTTTAGGTAGACTTTGTGCACATTTATTAAAATAGCGCCGTGTTTTTCTACAACAATTATAAAACAATCAACAAATCGCATTCTAGTGGAAGACAGCAAATGAAAGCAGTGGAAGAGACTCCTCCGCTGGACTTCAGTCGTACTTGAGGTTGCCCATGCAGATGTACTTGATATCAACGTAATCGTCAATGCCGTGCTTGGAACCCTCTCGACCGACTCCGGACTCCTTAACCCCGCCGAATGGCGCCTCTGCCGCGGAGATGATTCCCTCGTTGACCCCGACCATGCCCACCTCCAGTCGCTTGGCGACACGGAACACCTGCTGCAGGTTTTCGCTGTAGAAGTATCCGGCCAGGCCTCTCCTGGTATCGTTGGCCTTCTTCACCGCCTCCTCCTCGTCACGGAAACGAATGATGGAGACCACCGGGCCGAAGACCTCCTCGGAATAGAGTTGGGCGGAGGGAGGAACATCTGTTACTATTGTGGGGGCGTAGAAAAGGGCACCATGGTCAGCCAAAGGCTTACCACCCAAGATAATGTTCGCCTTCTTTGATCTCGCATCCTCCACAAAGCCACTGACTTTCTTGAACTGCATTTCGTTGATCAGAGGTCCGATTTGCACATCGCATCCCTGTCCATCGCCGATCTTCAAGGCCTCCACGCGTTTCTTCAGCTGACCCACAAACTTATCGTAGACGCTGTCCTGGACAAAGAATCTGTTGGCGGAAACGCAGGTCTGTCCGCAGTTTCTGAACTTGGAGGCCATGGCACCATCCACCGCTTTCTCAATGTTGGCCGAATCAAAGACAATGAACGGAGCATTGCCGCCGAGTTCGAGGCAAATCCTCTTGATGCCATCGGCCGAGTTGCGGAACAGCAGTTTGCCCACTTCGGTGGAGCCTGTGAAGGAGATGCCCCTCACGTCGGGACTCTTGCAGAAGAGATCGCCAATCGGAGCCGCTTCTTTGGTGGTCACTACATTAATTACGCCCTTTGGAATGCCTGCATCCACTGCCAATTTGGCCACAGCCAGTGCGGTGAGAGGAGTGTCCTCGGAGGGCTTCACCACGACGGTACATCCTGCTGCGAGAGCGGCTCCTGCTTTTCTCGTGATCATGGCCATGGGGAAGTTCCAGGGGGTAATCAGGGCAGCCACTCCGATGGGCTGCTTCATCACAATGATCTCCCGGTTGGGAGTAGGACTGGGCACAATCTCGCCGTAGACGCGACGTGCCTCCTCCGCAAACCATTCCACAAAGGCATTGCCATAGGCCACCTCCCCCTTGGACTCGTTGATGGGCTTGCCCGACTCCGCCGTCATAATCTCGGCTATCTCCTGAGAGTTCTCCTCGATCAGTTTGTGCCACTTCTGTAAGGTGAGATAAGATAAGATAAGGAGGGGTTAGCTATAAGCAAACGAAATGGTGACAATGACCTACAGTCGAACTTCTCTAAGTTTAAATCAGTTAGCCAAAGCTACTCTATTATAACATGCGGAGATTCCATTATATATGTCATAATATTGGATTGTTTGAGGAATCTCGAAGCTAATACTAACTTTTCTATTGATAATATAGATCTGGATAAACATGCTTACAATGCGCATATGATGAAATACATCCTCTTAACAAGTTTTTTCTCTATTTCTATTCTGTTTAGATAAGCTCTTCTGCATATATTAGCTTTATAGTATATATTTCGAGATCTTAGAGCCCCTGATAAGGAATGATCCCATTACTAACCTTGAGCAGGTTGGATCGGTCTTTGGCCGTCAAGGATCGCCACTCCTTGGACTTGTAGGCCTGTTTGGCTGCGTTGATGGCCTGCTGGGCATCCGCCACATTCATGTTGGGCACCTTTCCAATGACGGCTCCATTGGCTGGATTCCTGACCTCGAAGGTGGCCTTTGAGTTGCTTGAGTCCACCCAGGCGCCATCCACCAGAGCCTTATCCTGGACCAAAGCGGAAAGTCCTCGCATCCTGCAGAACTTCAAGTTGCTTCCTGTTCGTGCGACTCCGTTGAGCTGTCGCCACATTCTGTCGACTGAAATCAATAAACAATATATATTAGAACAAATTAACAATTGGCTACTAATCGATTGTTGACCGGTCTCTTGCCGCTCTCTCTTTATCACCTTTTTTCACCTGTAGGGGGTGTTTAAGGGTGTTTATCTTATCTGCAACGTTATCGGGAAGATTTTCTGCTTTCCAACTGTCCCAACTGTAGTTGGGGCTTCAATATGGGCGCTTTGATTGGATTTAATTGATTTTAATTCGATGCGCTCCGAACCAGCAGAGCGATTGAAACTGCCAACTTGTTTAGGGTTATCAAAATCAGCTGGATGCAAAATGGGACTGCCAACCTGTTTATTTGCGGGCCACAAATCAACTGTTTAGAACCGCGAAAAATTATAGTTTTTGAATATCAATAATGATTTTTGTAAAATGTAAAACTAATAAAAGATGAAGGCTTTGAATCCTTTAAAATGTTACATATCAACAAAAATTAATATAATTTACCTTTATTATTTTAAAAATCAATAAAAACTGTAATTGTATTATTACCGGGGCTAATATTAATAAATTTAGAATTGACTGTTACTTTAAATTTCCCTTGAAAAAATTCCCATTAAAGTTATCGAAATCATATAGAGCTATCGATCTCCAGTCTCGCAGCAACAACCTTTTGTCAAGTGAATGGGCGGCAACCGTTTGACTTTCAAAAAGAAAAAGGGAGCACCAAGAAAAAGAAAGTCCATGTAAGCTTCCTGATTCCCATTTTTAGTCGTTGCTTTACATTTACGATTTTAAGGCAGCGCCACTTGTCCCAACAATCTATGGACAATCGGTGCCTTTCGCCCGATCCAAGCGATCTTTTTTGCATGCGCCGCCAACGTGGAGCAGGGTGCTCCATTTATTATGACTTTGTAGCCAGGCATCACGACCATAGATTTCACATATGCCGGCAGCGATTCAAGCAGAAGGTGGGTCTCCCAGCCCATCCTCTGCACTTGAAAATAAAAAGCAATTGGGCTTGAATTTAAAAAATTACCCTTGATATTCTGCCAATAAAAAATATATTTTTAAATTATTGGTAAACTATTTGTAAAATGAACAATAATTATATTAACATTAATTTATTTTTAAGTTTATAAGGTTGTTCCTTATAAAATCCTTTTTGCCGAGTGCCATTTGGCATTAGACAGCGGCAGGTTCTGCCTACTGGGCTACTGGTCATGCAGCTTCCACCTCTTCCAACTCACCTGGTTAAGTCCTCCCTTCGCCCAGGAGCCCGCAATCTGTGTTGCAAATTTTGTCAATAAATTTCGGCTAAGAATGCCAAAACAGGCGGCCGTCCACATGGACATCATAACTGTTAAGATAAGATTGCCTAGATGGCGATCGCAATAGATGGGGATGCAGAGATTCCTGCTCCCAAATGAATTCAATTAGTTGTGACTTAAAACTAATTGAAAATGCGTCTAGCTCGGAAGCAAACGTGCCTGCTGCCGGCTCCTGTCGAAAGGTGTTTAAGTTATTTGTCTTAAGTGCTGCCGGGAGGTGTGTGCCCCTGTCCCATTCCAAACTGATCGAGATCAAGGTGCACTGGGAAAAATATGATAAACATTCTAAAATAATATTAAAACCAATTTTACAATATTTTAAATTTTTATGAATACGTTGAAAATTTTAGATTTATTTTCTGAAAGCAAACTATACTTTTATAAATATAATTTTGGATAAGAGCGAATTTTTAAGATTATACAAAATATTGAAAAAGTCCTACCCTTTAAAAAAATACACATCCTTTTTTAATGATTACAACAAACTGATTTCATTTTATCATGTACTTTAAATGACTTATATTATAAAAATAAAACTTTATTTGATTTTATTTTTTATTTATAATTATTTTTTTTTATTTTATTTATAATTACTCTTTGTTCTTCTATTTAAAGGACCTCTATGATATATATTCTTATATATTATATCTTATGTTCTAAAATAAAAAATATATACTTTTCAGCTATTATATGATTTTGTGAGTGTCAGGGCTCATCAACAACCCATCTAATGAAGTAGTCAGTCAGTCAGTTGGCACGGCCCTCAAAACCAATCTAATGTCTGCTTAACTGCACAATTTTGACAGTTTTAATGCGCTGGCATGGTTGGCGAATTTATGGGGCCTTCGTTTTCATAGAATGCAAACAATTGACAACCCAGAAATAGGCAGCCGTGTGCCTTTTGTGATAGCTAATTGTAATACGAAATCATAACACGCCATAAAAACGACACAAAGCTGGAAAGATGGGATCGTTTGGGATCGTATAGGATCGTCTTGGACCGGTTCTGGTGCTAGGCCCTCTGGAAGACCAAGACGCCGCCCTGGCAGCTGGTCAATGGGAACAATGATGTGGCTGGCCCTCTCTTTCATTCTGGAGATCCGAAGACACCCGTCTCTTTCGGGAGGATTCCAATACACTCTCTAACGCGAATGCGGCCGAGCCATAAATCATGTTTGGAAACACGTTCCTTAACGCGAGAATAAAACATCTGTTGTTGGGTTTTTTGGTTGGGATCGGGATCTGATCTGGTTGCCTGGCAGCTTTCTTGCGAGGACAAAGGACTCGCAAGCTTAGGGCGCAAACTGGTTGCCAATTGTCCTGGCAATGTGGCAAGATGGCAAAGGCAAATGGCAAGAAAACAAAACAGCCGCCGAACAGATAAATGTCGTGATCAACTCACGCAACAACAGCAGCTGCTCCTCGGGAATTAACCATCCTCGGATGGGTTACAAAAATTAACCCATTAAGGACATGACAAAAAAAAAAACGTTTCTTTATATGAAAGAAAAAATATTTACTATGCTAAAAAAATATCTGCAAAATAGGTATTACTGACTAAACCAATACAAAATGTTTCGTGCACTTAAAAAAGTATTTGCCCTGAACTCAAAAAAACTGTCAATGGTCAAAGGCGATATTAGAAAAAATGTGTTGTTTTTTCTTAAAACGTTGTTAGAGCGTAGTTAGTTAGATCATTTTTTACAGAAAAAATAATCCTTGACTGGAAATGTAAAGGCTTAGGACGAACACGTTATTGCATGTAAAGTAAAAAAAAATTATTTTGGTATGCATGTTCGATTTTTTGCGTAAAGCTCATAAGGGGTTAACTTGAAAAATGGCTGCGGTTGGCAGGATAATAGCTTTGCAGATATAAACGCTGTTGCTCCTGTTTCGACTCCCTCTGGTGCGATTCCGATGCGGATCCTGCTGGAGATCCTGCTCCTGCTGACTCACCTTGGCACGTGTGCTTAACGATCGCTTCTGCAGCTGCTCGCAAGTCAAGTCGCAGGGAAATCGAATAAGGACGAAGATGGAGTTGGAGATGAGGATGAGGAAGTAGAGGCAGCTGCCAGGAGTTCTTAATTTCGAATGTCCCATCCAGATCCGAAACGAGGCGTCCTGAATGCGTCAGCAGATTAGCTCTGTCCGGGTGGAAGCAACACGTGTGCGATTGTGATTGCGATCCCATCCAGGATACCCTATCCCAATCCATTCCCCTTGGCAAGCCTATTTTTTTTTTTTTTTAATTTTCTATGTCGAAGATCCCCTGGCCTTAATTATTGTTTACCTTCGCATCAAGGTTACGGCATAATGATTATGCCCTACTTGATTATTATTTCATAATTCCGCCGCCCTTTGTGTGCCTCTCTACTTTCCCCGGCATGTCCTGGCATGCACTGGAACTCGATCCCGTTGTCCTTGAGCCGCACAAAACGATCCCTTATCCGCATCCTTTGTTGTCCCTTGATATACGAAAACATGCCTTGCCAACCCCAAAAAATTTAAACAAGGGAACACCCGAATTTTAAAGATTCCAAGACCTAGGCGTATAATACCCTGCGAAATGAAGTGAAAAGTGTTTGGCTAACGAGTGGTTTTGTGATAACTACCTTTTCCTATGAAGAATTCAGGCAAATCAAATAAAATAGTTATGTGAAAGAAAGTTTGAAAATTTCACAAGTCAAAAAGATTGTGATTACCAATTATTTCATTGATTTTGGTGGGATAAAGAATGCCATGTTGTGAACGTCAAAAAAATTATTCATAATATAATAAATGTAAGCTTAGTAAAATAGTTTGTATTTTTAGAGTACCATAAACTCCAGTTTTTTAAGATACACGATCAAGGATCTTTGTAGCTCACATTATCTGAAGGAATCTTAATTGCGTACTACTTTTGATAGATTGTAATCATCCTTCCTGGGCTGCGCATAATCCTTTCCTCGACCTTCTGTTGTCTGTGGATAGGAAATATTAAATTGCGCATTCCATTCGCTTCTCCTTCTAAAAACCTTGCCAAAGTTGAAATTTGGTACATTTATTGCGACTTACTCATCTCGAAGCCTGGTTCTTAGATCTCCCAATTTTGGGGTGGATTTTTTACTACGAAATCATCAGCAACGCACTGAAAAAATAAAAAACTTAAAATTTTGTATAAATAACTTTAAGTAAACTATTATTTATAAGCAAAGTATTTTCATAGCTCGAATTTATAAAACTGCAATGGATGAAAATCACAAACAAAATATTTTGTTTACATATTATATCGTTGGATTTACTTCGGTTTTATCTATCAATATACCATTATTAAACGTTTAGATAAATAAACAATTTTTTTGCAGTGTAAAAGCAAAACACCGTCAACTGGAAGACCTTGGCCCTTCACCAACTGCTCGGATTGGAAAAACTGTACCGAAAATCGCTTAAAAGCGCGTAAAACATAGTTTGAAAAGCAATCAAAGGAACTACGCATTTCGATTTGATCCTTGCTTGAATCATATATGTGCTAGCATTGTTTTGTATAATTTATGCAACCCCAACCCCAACGCACAATGCCATTGAAAGGGCGGAAATGGGGTGGCTCTACTGCGCCTTCCTCCCCCCTTCCAGCATCTCCATTTATGGGGTAGTTCGGAGGCAGGATGGTACACAAAACAAAAAGAATGTATCGATTCTAAGAATAATTAACCCTAAGTCATATAAAAAATTATAAAATAAATACTATAATATTATCACATAGCACATTCTGAAAGGATGTTAGTATGATACTCTACAATCTAATATTCTAATATTATATAAAGGATCTTTATAAAATACTGAATTTTATTTTATAATATTATTTTTCCGAGTGTGCTTTTAATGCTATTTCTGGTGGATACCAGAAAACTCTGTTGCGTAGTCCTGCTCCCTAATTCAATTGCGTCGTTGAGGGATTCTCACGCTGGATTTTCCCAGTTTCTGTCCTTGGCCCTGCCCTTAGCCTTATCCTTGTCCTTGTCGTTGTCCTTGTCCCTGATCCCTGGTCCTTTTTCTCTTTTTCTTCCTTTTTCCTTGGTGGCTTGTTGTGTTTTTGATTTGGGTAGGCCTCAGTTGGTTGCGCCTTTGTGGGCATAATTATGCCTCCGTTCTGGAACCACCGAGTGCATTCTCATTTAAATCCGGTGCAGTGCAACATTTCTTATATCGCATTTCCGCTTAATTGTCTGCGATTGTAACAGGCCGAAAGGAAAGGAATGGAAAATAATAAAAAGGAAGCGGGGAGGACGAGATGATCGCGATCATCCCGTTTCGCAAAAGCTCCCGGCAGCTGTTGTCTCTTATTTTTGCCAAGTTTATGCGAATCGCCCCGAAATGCATAAACATATCAAATTACGACGATCGAATTTTGTAAAAACCGGAAGTTTTTAAATCTCTGTCCGAAAGACAAAGACCCAGAGATCATTGGCGGCATTTTCTCTTTATTTTAATTTTCAAGCAAATCTTTATAAATTTCGACATTCTTTAGCTTAATGATGATGCACTACAAGATCATCTCTGCGGCCGCCCTTGAGTGGTTAAAAAAAAGAAATAAAGGATCTTATTTTGTAACGAGATCTTGAACCTTGCGTCCCATTTCGATCGCTTGATTTGTTTTCAAGCCACTGCAAACAGAATTTCTGTTACATTTTTGTCGAGCTTAAGTTGGGATCTGTTTTTATTGAACAAACAGCGGCGATCGCACTGCAAACAGCTAAATCAGCACTCATAAAACAACGAAGATCTGTGAAGCTCAGGCGGAGATTGGGGGAATCAGTAGAGGAGGCAGCGGCATTACCTCTAAGCGAGGTTCAAGTTCATTGACATATGGCTTATGAATATTGTTTTATAAAATATAAAAGAAAGTTATTTTTAAGCGAAAAAACATCGTTGCAAAGCATACATTATATTTCGGCAGTATTTTTTTTGCGTTTTTTACAAAAATCGTACATATTTCCAGAACTACAAAATAAAGACTATTAATCCTGATATCCTGATATTTTAGTATCTCTAATACCTAACTCAATAGCTGGTGGGGATGTCCTTATCAGTAATGCTTAGAAAGGTCTTCAAGCCTTGCCTTGTTTCTATTTTATTTTATAATATGATATGTAGCAGAAAACCCTCACTAATCTCGTTCTTCTTTTAATCCCCTTTCCCAAGCTCAAATTCCCGCTGATCCGGCTGATTATCCCCCTGCTGACAACGCAAATCCATCAAGACTTAATGCATGCTTGAGTGCCTCACTACTGGAAGATTTCGCGCTTAGATCTCTGTACAGCCATATGTATGGGTGATCATGCCAAATTTGCACACCATCGATCGATGGATGAGGCAGCCGCCCGAGGAGGGTTATTCGCGTTAACAACTTCATTGCACCATGGACAAGATTGCGAATCGCAGGAGATCGATCAATATACTTTCACCTTGGCTCAAATGAGTCGTGAAATTAAATTCATTCTTGCGCAAGATGTCAGAAAATGGTTTATGTTAGGGATCGTATCGAGATGGTCCTTTTGGTGCTCCTTCTATTGTCCCTTTTTGCACTAAGCCGCAAGCAAATTTGTTTTCCGCTCGAGATCGATCATTTTTGGGACCGTAAATCACAACAGGATGCGCAGGACCAGTGTCCTTTTGTCTTCGGCTCTGCCATTGTGCTCGAAATGTTGTTTTTCTTTTGGCTCTTGTTTTTTCCCTCTACTGTTTGCATTTCGAAATGCAAAATATGAGCAAGAAGAAGCGGCAGGAGAGAGGAGAAAATGCTGACCGATCTTTTGGCGATATGCAAACATCTGCCTTTGGCCCGGTTTACTTGTTTTTTTTCGACCACTCCACATCGAACTCAACTGTACCCTTGTACCCACAGAGAGATCTTGGATCACTCTCGTTCCTCATCAATTTGCTACGTGCTCTACCCGGAATCCGGGCAAGGATCATAGTGGAACCGATCACTCCACACCTGTTATTTAGGACACTATTAGCTACGTGAGCGCGTCTCGCGATATTCGCTCAAGAAATCTCAAGACCACATAGGATCTTACATATACATACCCAAACAGCAAACAAGAAAGGTTTCAGCCAAACCTGTTGGCCCGCCTAATGCCGCACATTAATTCAATAGGCCACGAAGGAGGATCGTGGGTTCGCTCATGCATGTAGATCACCACAGCGGATCAAAATAAATATTCGAAATGCAGACCAGGACCGAAAAGAGTCGGGAAAAACAGGCCCAAAACAGGTACAGGTAGTCCAAATCGCCCTGTCTGCGGCTCGTCTGCCGGATTAGAGTTAGAAAAAGGATCGATGAATGAGCCAAGGATCTCGCCGATCGCCGACTGCCGATCGACAATTGAAGTGGAAGCCCTTACAGGGTCCATTCTATTCCATTCCAATCCAATCGGGCGGAAGTAACAGCTGCTGCCTCTTTGGGTCTTGATCTGCATCTTTTCGGTCCTTGTAAGATGGGCCGGCAGTTATCGACGCTGCAGCTGTAAAATCCCCAAAAACAACAGGCTCATAAAGCCGAAATCACTTCGAAAGTTTCGCTCCCACACAAAAGCTTCCTGCGGCTACGATCGTTTGGATGCACTGGGCCAAATATCTAAGATAGAACTATGCGATGTTCTAAAATACATTCTAAGTGGTATTTTGCTGTATCTTAACATAAAAATTTGTAAAGTGATTTTTAAGAGAAATTCAACTCCAAAAGAAAATCTTTAGAAAATTTCTTATCTTATTTACATTAAAAACGATTTTAAAATTACTTGGAAGATAAGATAAGTTTAGATAAAGTATAATTAATATTTGTATTATCACTAATTAATACCGAACAGATATTAATATAAGATTACTTCCAATACTGCTCTTACTTAATAAGCAGTGATGATCTTATTTTCACACGTCTTTGCAATTTTGAAAGCTCCTGACCTGCTTTCTTTATAAATCTTCTTGCAGTGTGTCCTACTCTCTTCTGAGCCTTGAAACGATGCATCTCTCTGTTTTGGGCCCGATCTTCTTCTTCGACTGCTGTCGTTGTCGCACCTGTCGCACAATTTATTTTTCGCCCAAGAAACAAAAAAGCCCAAAAAGCAATGCAATAACCACCAAAAAAATAAGGAAAACCAAAAAAAAAAGAAGCAGGGCAGCAAAAAGCAGTTGCTTGATGTGCAGCGCATATCCGTTTGTCTTTAGCTTCCTTTTGGTAATGACGACAGAGCCGAAAGAAGCAGCTGCCGTTCCAAAAACATGGCCAAGACAACAGCAGCGAAATGGTATGGTATGGTCCCGATCCCGAGATACTTGGATGTACATATCTGCAGTCTGCAGTCTTCAGAAGACCCAGACGAAGACGCTTCCCAGCAGAATTGAGCTTGGGCTTGTAATTTGCAATCGTTCACATGCTGTTCTTGTCCGATTTTATTTGCTTTGCTTTATTTTAGATGCTCTCTTGTGGTCATAAAGTTTATCTGCCTTCCTGGACGAAACCAGAAGGAAAACGATTGCCAAAAAATATATATTGAAAATCGCCTTCTGTTCTGTTTTTTTCATTCAGTATCGGTGAGAAACAAGAAAAGGTTCACAGCCCTTTTCAGCAGTTGTAGATCAATGTCACATTTATGTTTTGATTTCAGATTTATAACTTTATTAAAA
Organism: Drosophila subpulchrella; assembly: GCF_014743375.2. Lineage (NCBI taxonomy): Eukaryota > Metazoa > Arthropoda > Insecta > Diptera > Drosophilidae > Drosophila > Drosophila subpulchrella. Next base: position 11,528,472 of record NC_050609.1, read on the forward strand.
ACGAACAAGAGGACCTACATTTATGTGCATGTTCCCTGACACTTTGAGTTACAGATTTAAAAGGTTGGATAATAGTTTTCCAATAAAATTGAAAATACGACTACTGACTACTACTTAAAATAAACTAGTTACTATTAAATCCCAAGTCATGTTTTCAATAAAAATGTTTTACTGTCAGGAATAAATTACTTTAGTCTTCTTTTCTAACTCCGTTTCTGTAATTAATATTATATTTATAACACACCCAAAAATGCCAATCTATCTCTTTAACTTAACTTTGTTATTCATATGCATGTAAAGGATTTCTTATGACTTGTTGAAAATATATTACAAAAAAAGCCGGCATTCCCAAAATGGTAAGTGATAAGTTGCAACGATCGGTTTTTGTGTGTCCAATACTTAACCTTAACCCCTTGTTCCCCCTTGGGTGCTACTGCGGAGGACGCCTGTGGAAAATAAATTGCTTAGACAACATAAACAAATTACAGCAAATTAATAAAGCTGTTCGACGGTTATTTAATGGGCCAGAGGGCAAACCGAAGAGGGGATCGCTGGGACGAGGCATATAGACATATATCCAGGGATCGGGGTGACGTGGCATCATGTAAACGATAATGAAATGGGGAGGAAAATACTATAGATATATCTATCCCCTACACGCCATTCGATTTTCCCTTTTGGCAGGCACTCGTCAAAATGGGTGTGAAGACGCTCGGCGGGATTAGGCAATTTGGCATGGTTCGTTAGGAGGTTTGTGCTCGCTTGGTCAAAACGGAAGAAAAAAATCAAAACATAATTTCCAACGCTTCGGAAAGGGGCGAAATGCAGGGGGAGGGGCAGGGGCAGCACCTTTGTACCGTTACCGGTTCCATCTCAAAGACGCAAATGGTGGTAAACTAGTTTCGCCGCTGGATAGTTGGCCTTCGCAGCTATACTTCTACGATACCTTCGCCCTGACAATAGAAATTAGAACTACAGGCAAGCAGGAGCAGGAGTAGAAAGGGAGGAAGAAGAAGAAGCAGAGGAGTGCGTAAGCCGCAAGGATCAGAAGGATCTGGAACTGAAGGTACAGCTGCCCCGAGCATGACCTGAGCTTAACCCACCAAACACAAGATATTGTGTTAAAAAAAAACCATTGAAAAACATTTATTGTACTTGATAATCTATAAGAAGATATAAATACATCGAACTTGATCATCTTGGAATAGTTTTAAAGATCTTTTTTAACTTTTATTTTATCAGTTGTACCAACTTTAATAACAACTTTTATAACCATAATCGAAATAAAAATGTAATGTACTTTTTTCACCATTATTTTTTCTACTTGGCAAACTATTAAGATAATTGGTGAGATACTATAAGAAATAAATTTGTTATAATCTGACGCATACTTCACACAAAGGGTTAAGAAGCTTGGGGGTGGGGGAATCAATTGGCATTCGGCAGATGTTGTCCTGTGGCGCATCCTTTGTAATTAACAAAGGAGTACGATGGAGACGGCGGAGGAGAAGCCCCGAGGCACGGGTTAAGCCCATTAAAAGTCCCCAACAACAACAACAATAACAACGACCCGAGCCTGTTTGTACAGTTGCCATTGGGATCGCTCAGTTCAGTCAGTCCTTCAGTAAGTCAGTCATTCAGTCTCTGTTTGGCATCACCTGCCATCGCCATCGTCCGCTGTCTGTTAATGTGTTTAATGATGCCCTGGCCATCGGCGATCTCAGTTCAGTTTTCATTTATGCTAAATTGCGGCTCGGACTCTTACGTAGTGCTGCCGAAAAGCTGAATAATTAGCCACATATATTATATAAGAAGGAAAGTTTCACTAAATTTTAACATAACATTTAAATGTGATCATAAGAGGGTCAAAAGATTTGATATTGGATTACAAATCTTCTAGTATCGACATCATAACGTATCATATGGAAAATTCTTGTAATGCTCTTGCCTAAAATTAGGAAAATAGTAATATTTAAAATAAGAAATCTGTACAATTAATATTTTATTAAGAGTTTTTTTTTAAAGTATATCTTCAAATGGTTTGGGGTTTAGAAACAACATAACCCAGCGGTACATCTCGAACTAATAGATTCTGTTGCTTGGATCTGAAGATCTGGAAACATTAAACTGATTCGTAATAAATAAGGCCAGATAAAAGGGTCTTCTTAGGTAGTTTAAGGAGCCATCTCGCACCTGGCAATAGCCAAACGATCAGCGCTGCTCAAGGTGTGACTATGAGACTCTGTGCCATTCCAGATGTGTCCGGACATGCCTCGTGCCTCACCGATTGTCCTGATGCGATATGCGGGCAGCGCGGGTCTTCTGGTTTCTTCATCGATCTCTAGCCACGCGCCGCAACTTTCCTCGCGACTCTCGATCGAGGGCTTGCTGCCGATGCACCTGCTCTTCTACCAAAACTAAAACCAACTGGCCACCGAATGTGGGCCGCCCTAATGGAGTTGTCCCCGGGCCCAAGGTTCGCAACTTTTACCAGCCCGCTCTGGGCGATCATTAGCTGACAGAGGCCTCACTCGCCAGACTACATTTTTCGAGCCTTATGTTTTATTTTAATTTTCCATTTTTTGGGTATTCAGTGGGTCTTCTAGTCATTTGGAAAGGATACAAAAGCTTACGATTTGGGGTTTCAAAGTTGAGTTATCTTCAGAAGATGTTAAGGGGAACTTCTTTCGGAATTATACTACTATAATCACTATAACTACTATAACTTCCCCCTCTTTAACTTAAATTATTTCAAAAGTAAGGATAAGTCACATCAATTTTTTGTAAGAATAAAAAATATTTGTATTTTTGCAAGCTAAAAAAAAGTATTATATTGCCAAACATAAATTTTTATAAGGTCCCATTCTTTGTAATCTTAAGCTTACTTTCAACTAATTTAATACCTTAGTATGTGTGTTTCTGAAAAGTGATTATATATTTAAAATAAAAACGTGAACTAAAAACAAAAATTACACACAAGTTTAGAGAGGCCCTTAAAGTCCCTTGAAATAAATCTGTAACATTATTTAGACAGCTCCTTTTGTATGACATAACATCCCTTATTCTACAACATTCCAAAACCCTTGTTCGGAAAGCCTTTGGTCCTGTCCTGTGAGAGTATCAAGCGATTCGGCGCGGAGAGAGAACAAAGATCGAGCTGCTCTTTGTAGCTTGTCGCTGTCGCCTTGTAGCTGCTGTCGCCTTGCGTTACCCCTTACTTCTCAAGTAATAGGTATATTGTTTTGACAGAAAAATGAATTAGTTTCGATTTTGTTAATATGTATGAACAAGTATGTTGTTTAATATAAATTCAAGACGATATGGACAATCATCCATTCCTCATTCTTCTAAAAAATTTAAACCCAAAGGACTACAACTACAGTAAATGATCTTAACTAATAATTTTAAGTTAATTCTGCTATTTAAATAGGGAGTTTAAATTAAGAGGCTGCAAAGATATTTTATGACCAAAAATATTTAATATAGTAAATTAAAAAAAAAAAACTTAAAATCAAACACCTTTGATAAACAATAATCCTGGGTATCTGATAGTTGCAACACTCAAGAGTTCTGTTCCTTTTTGCAGTCGCTGCTTCAGCCCGCGCTGGCAGAGAAGTTCAGGAGTGAGAGCGGAGAGCCGAGTCTGGGTTCTGAAGTTGGATTCGGATTCGTTGAGGCATCGAGCTGAGTCGCCGCTGTGAAGGAAATTCAATTGCGCGCAATCCATCGTGTGGCGAGGTTGTGTGCTCAAAAACCCTCCTAACTGCCAACTCCTGACCAACAGAAAAAAGTACAAATAAGTAAATAGTGACCAAGTTACTGCGGATCGAGGAAGTTATTGCCTTGGGCCCCCGCCCCACGACGATGGTGTGTTAAACATTTCTGTGTGCTCGTGTTTCTCTGTCGGTGAGTTGAGTGCGCGCGCTATTTTTATTTGTTAACTGCAGAACACAGAACCGTTAGTCCCCAAGTGCCCTCCAAAAACTGCAACAACGAAAAAGAAACATCAAAAAACCACGAGAAATCCCCAAAAGAATCTGTGTACAAGTGCAAAGAGACAAGGCGGAGAATGCGCCCGAAAAAAGAATTTAAGAAAGAAAAAAAAACATTTTGCTGGGTGCGGTGATCTTGAACCCGGGCTCAACTCCGCGTAACGGTGCATCGGAAAGGCAAGTGCAGGAGGAAAATGGGTGAAGAGATGATGGAGAGGAAGGATGAGGATGTTGCATTTCTTTTGATTGCTTGTGTATCATCTTCGGGGATCTCTGTGCGCCCACTCTTTTTGCGGGCATTTTCCGCTCATTTTTGGCGCAGCCTCCCAAAAGGTAATCTCCCCAGTCCACAGTCCCCAGTTTCCACAGCCTAGCGTTATAAAACTGCCGTTAGTTTTTTTATGTTTAACCGTTTTTGGGTGCAGCCAATGGCAAGCAGAGTGACTCTTCTCCGGAGATAATTACAGCAAAAGGTGCAGAATTTATGTTGACCATCAAAATAGTTGGGAATAAAACGTTCGGCTAAAAAGGCTTTTTGCGCCAAATTATTGTCTTTATAGGCGGGGAAAATGGCGATTTTCCTGTCGCCTTTTGATTTATTTACATGTGCTTTTCGCCTTTTGGCGGGCCAAGGCGAGAGCACAAAGAAATAAGAAGCCATTCTTTGTGCAGAAGTCAAACAAACATTCTGACTCATTCTCTTCGTAGCGCTTAATTCTTTTTTTTTTGTTTTTTTGAAGACCCATCGCGGAAGAAAGAGCGAGTGAAGTTAAAGTAACGGACAAGGAACATCAGCATCGTCATCGCCCCCAGTTCTCCTCCCTTTTCTCCTGCTCCTCCTGCTGTCCCCAACATCATCACGTGTCGCCAGCTCTGTTCTTCGTTTACACATAAAACAATATATGTTCTAAAATGATCTTAAGAATCGGAATCTTCAGAAAGTTCACGGTTGTTCTTAGATCATTTTGATCCGAAAATATTTCAAGATTTTATTTAATAGCGTTTTAGAGATTAGAGGCTTTTATATTTCGTTTAACTTTAAAACTATGCAATCCTATTAATATCATATTTGTACCCTTTTCTCTCAGTGTATACTTTTTGCCCTGGCCATCAGCCATGTCAGCGCCTTCATTATAATAATTTTTATTGCTTTTGCATAAATCAAAAATCACACAAAACGAACCAAGAACTGGCAATCGTAAAATGTGGAGAGGCTACAAAACATAAAAGGTGCGTTTTTCGGCTGTCTGCACTAATTTCGCATAATGTTGTTGTTCGTTGGATCCGCGTATTTTTTAAACTTTTTTTTATATATCCTCGCTCTGCATTTCCGTTACTGTTGCTTTTGTTTTTGTGCCAAATCATTGCGGTCTCTGCATACAAATTCATTAGTGACGGCCCCCATTCTCCGCTCATTTTGCTCCTTTGGAAGAATTCTCCTACTCCACCTTCTCCTCCCACACACACTCTCGTTTCTGGGAATCGCCGTTCTTCTTGTTGTTGTTGTCGCTGGAGCACCTTTCTTGCAGCGGATTCTGCAGGAACTCACACGGTGCCCTCTCTTCTCAGACCCTCGCTCTTCGAAGCCTCCTTGTTCTTTGCTTTTCTGCAGAATTATGCTCCAAGTCTTCGGGCAGCTTTCTTTTTGTGTGTTTTTCGGTTCACAGTTGATAGGTAGAACCAGACCTTTTCCACTTACATGAAGATAATAGAAAAGCAGAAATTAAGATTTTAGAAAAATGCTAGGAACCAAATGAAAAACCTCTTCTAGTAACAAACTTTAAATATAATTTACAAGTTTAAAAATTGGTTGCTTGTAACGAAAGCTTTGAACTCTAATATTAGTGACTGCAATTACTTACATTTCCCTACCCAGTTCATTACTCAATTAAAACTATTTTTATAAGTCATGTAAGCACTTTTCGTATCCCATATCAAACTCACACAATCTGATTTATTGTCGCATTAAATTCCCATAGAGTCAACCTAACCTCAATACGCAACAGCCCCCTTCCACCAACAACATATCAAATTAAACACATCTTTTATGTAGCACTTTCGGATTCTACGAAAACAAAGCACACATAAAATGAAGTTCACATTTTTTCCAGCTGTATTTCCAATTTTTTTTGATGCTGGACTGATTACTGTAACCAAAAATGTGACCCGATAGCTCCCCCCTCTTGACAATTTGGTCACTAATTTCGGGGCCCTCTACTCCGATGTCTGAACCAAACACAGTTGTCGGTAAAATTTTATTGATCTTCGTTTTTTCTGCACAAAAATATAAAATTGTTTCATGGTCGATGGCTGTTGCTTTTGTTGTGTGTGCCCGACGAAATCGAAATCTCGCCAAGAAGCAAACGGCAATCGGCAAATCGAATTCAAAACGCGTGTGTGGTGGAGGGAGGAAATCCCAGATCCCAGCAGAAGATCCCTGAAGAGGGCCCAAAGAGACGACTCCAGACTTGAGACGCGCCACGACGATAACAACAACAAAACAGCAATCAGCAAATACTTGGTTTAGGCTGACCAAATACACTGGGAATAATTTAAACTACCATTGAAGATATTAAATCGAACTGCTATATGATTTGACATTAGAATATTACATGTTTTGACCCATAGTGAGGTGTATCCCAAATTTCAGAACTAGAATTCAGAGAATCATATATCACTCTTTATAATCTTCAAACTTTTTATCGGAATCAAATTATGAAAGTTATGATACAGTTTTGTGGATAGTTTTGAATGGACAATATTTGCCATTAAATAATGGTACATTTTTTATTCCAGTGTAGCCACTGTCCCATGCCAACAGCCACAAAGGGCCGCCCGAAAAATATTTTTATCTTGATATTTCTGTTTTTTCGCCGCTGTTTGTTGTTGTTGCTGTTCTAAATACGCCAAAAGTTGCTTTCGGGGCATAAATATATGTCTTTAGTGTGGCATGTCTGGTTGCGTTTTTGGAACTTGGTAAATGGGGCAAAGGCAAAGGCAAAGGCAGACCAAAGACAGACCTGACCAAAAAGCTGGACTTGGGATCCCAAACTCCGGCAGGGGCAGAATTCATGGAATTAGTTAACGATTAATGATTGGATATTGATTTCGGTCTTGTGGCCTTTGAGCGGATCTCTTTCGCGACTTCTCTCGTCCGTTTCGCTTTTACTACTCATTAATTTCCTTTAACTATCTTCGGGGGCATTAAAAACACCGCTGAGCAAAATTAAGTTCCTGCCGCAACATCTTATTCGTTTTTGGCTTCTTTCTCCATTGAAGGCATTTTACATAGTTTATTTGCGTTGTTGCCAACTTTCTTTTTGAGAGATTCTCTTCCTTATAGCGTCGCTAACTGCTTTACGATCTGAGCAGACATAAAACTCGCTGCCAAGGAAGATAGCATTCTGCCAGTGCCAGAAGAATGGAATGGGGATTCTACGTCGCTCAGTTCAGTTCAGGTAGTATTCTTCGTTTCTGGGAAACTTAATTTGTGCTCCTGGCCGCCATATCAAATTGGCGCTATCGAATACCTAACACGGGCCATACACACATACCCGTTTGCATATATAGACAATGCCCCATATAACTATGAGGCACAAGCTTAAAATTTGCTTAGCTTGGTTTCTCCTCTGCGAAATTCGAGGCTTAAATTCTTCTCAAAGAGATTCCATTTGGAGCATCCATCCCATAACCCATACCCTAAACATTTGCGTAGAAACTCCCCAAAAAAAAAGAGAACAGCAATTTTAATTTGTGTGAGAACTTTGGTCTTCGGGATTTCGTTCACTTTAAAGACGCTGGTGATCAGGGTACGACGGGGGGATTAAGATGGCGCATATTCACCGCCGATCATTAGCTATTAGACCGACTCCTTGGCAACAGGCCCGATTTCTTCAGCGCTAAGATTGTGAGCCACTAAAGCCGCGGAGTAATTGAGCTGTTGGAGCCTCTTCCAGGCCCAGTCTTCAGTCTCCACTCTTCAGTCTCCCGTCTCCAATCTGCCTGCCATTGCTAACGAGATACGCCAAACTATTTGGCAATTAGCGGATAATAACATTTGCTTACACATTTGCAAAAAATAATGAAAAACTTTGTGGGAAGATGCCGAGCCAAGATATTGCACTATACGACGTGTAAATGATCTGTATGCTTTTATGAATCGATTCTAACATTCCTTTAGAATAATAAATTTAATAATTTTACTTTTATGAAATTAGAAATTTCATATCTTTCAAGTTTTAATAATCTTAGTCGCTTAAAAATGACTTAGAAAATCGTTTATAATAGCATTATTTTAAATTTATATAACCAATTTCTGTTAGTTTCCATTTCCCCGATGACAATTCCCCAGCGAAAAGCTCTTTATAAAGAACTTAATCTTTCTATATGAATGAATGAAAAAAATATTTCAGATTACTTTAGAATTCTTAGAAAAATTTTAAAAAAGCAGATGTGGATGCGGAAGTTTTATAATTGTGAAATATAAGTCAGATATCGCACTTAATTATTTTAAAGCTAAACTGCCGTTAAAAACGGTTCACAAATCCGATCCTGTACCAAATTGAGATAATTTTTATTTTGCAATATAAAGTAATGGAATCAAGTCGAAATTCGCTTTAAACCCAGTTGAGAGTGGTTATTTGACTTGGGACACAGCCTGCTTTTAACGTTTGTGCCATTAAACAAAGACTTCTGCCACAAAACCGAGCTCTGCCAACACTCGAAACCCGCTTGAAATGAACAATAATTTCTGATCATCCTGGTGCGTCTGGGGAGGATTCCTTTGGACCTGAGCTTCAGAGCACAGATGTGGGCAATCAATTGGAGAACTCGCAGAGCGAACCCCAATAAACGATGCGCTGATGGCCGACCATTTGGACTGATGACTGCACCACGTCCAGGGAGAGTGGCCCATATTATGCCATAACGATATCAACCAAATGAGTGTGCTTCGACTTACAAGAGAGGTCTCTTACAGGGAGGGAAAAGATACAAAATAATTCAGGAGTAAAGTATACCTAAATTCAATCAGTAAAGGTGTTTTAAAATTAAAATTTTTTAAATATCAAGAAATTTGTAGTATTTTATAATATAAAAGATTTTGGTTATTCTGTTATCTTTGTTCTTTTCACATTGTGCTAGTCCTTAAATCCAATTCTTCATAGTTTGAACATCTATCTCTTCCCGATTGGAAATAGACTTTTTGCCAGTGCAGATATCGCCTTGAAAAGGGGTTGGCGGATTTCAGGAGACATGCCCACTCGTGGTGCAGTCGCTCTTTGTGCGCCAACTCATATTAAACCACCGTTATGCATATCAGCCACACAATTCTACAGAAAAGAACAGAAGAGTAGAGAAGAGAAGAAAGCCGGGGAAGAGATCGCCACATATCGAATGGAGATTGGCGTGGCCGTGGCGTAACCCTTTAATTATGCCACATACGAGTACGAGTCTACAATCCACAAAGATCGTTCTAAGCCGGGCTTTTTTTGGGATTGGAATCGGGATCTCGGGCTCACCTCTCGACGTCAACGCCTTTCGAATGGCACTCTGGGTTGGTCTTGGTCTTGGTCTGGACTCTCGAGTATAACTCCTCTGCTACTTTCTAAAAATCTGTCCGGGAATATAAATTGCAGCCACGTTCTCGCTCCTTTTGCTGAGTGCGAGTCAAAAATTCTGCAGCACTCTGTGGCCGCATCTTAATTGCATTTCGATTACGCTGCTGCAAAAACAAACCAACCGAAAAAAAAATGGTCTTTGCAGCCAGTAGAAGAAGCTAGAGCAAATCAAATCTGCGAGTGTTTTCGCAAATATTGCTGGCAACATGTTGCACTTGCGAACAGGCCCGCAGCAATTGGTAGAAGCTGGCGTTGCAGCTTGAGCCTGCCAAATAGACAACAGATGAGACAGCCAGGCACGGCCCAGTCCCCATCTCTGGAACGCCTTTTATGCTGGGTCTGGATCCCGAACCCAAAAACAGGTTCCACCGACCATGGCCAAAGCGATGGCCAAGTCTGGCCCGAGAGCCTCGGCTTTTGAGTTGAGCCTAGAAATTGTAACAGCCAAGAGCGGAGGTTCGGTTCTCAGGCGGCAGACCTTTTCTTACTTGTCCTGGGCCCATTTAATACAGTTATTTTTATTCGCGGCCCTCGCTCGTTCTACAGTGGAAGTTCCATTGGAAAAACTTTGCTTACATTGTATTTATGCAACTTACACAATATTCCCCTTTTTTCTAGAACTCATACTGTACTATAAAAGTTTATCCTACGGATTTTGTTATCAGTTCTAAATTCCTTTTCTTAAGCAAGAATGTCTACTCTTACCATACTATTTCCGAAGTCATTATGATATTGTTTTATTAACATTTACAAGCTTTTAGAATTATATAACTATTACCTAGTTTTCTCATTTCCGAAACCAATCTTTATTGTTTGTTAAGCTGTAGACCGTTAGCAGGATTATAATAATTAAAATGGTTGCAAATTATTTTAGAAACTCCAACATTTATAGATTAAAGACATACAGGGGCTTGTTCATAGGAAGTTTCACTGTAGCTCTTTCTCTTGGAGAAGCAACAAGTACATCAACAATGGGAAATGCAAACGGTTTTTGGCTGGAAGTCATGGCCATCCATGACCATTCCCGTTCACTTATCCCTGGCTGCCATCGAAGCCGAAGCCTTCGATGCTTTCTTTGGTTTGGCACTGCAGCTCCTGCTGCCTTCGCTGCCTCTCGAGTCATTAAAAATGATTCTACTCAAACTAGAACAGACCAGCGGCCAACGAAAAAGCTGGCGATTCTTCTGCAGAGGAGGAGACATGGCCATCATAAATGTGCAGGAGAAAGGCCAACAAACCGAACTGTGAATGCCCTTAATGAGCTCATCTTTTAAGGCTGATGAGAAAAGAGAAACCCGTAACTTACGGTCTGCAAGAAAGACAAATGGGTTTCAGAATGAAATGATAGGATAGAAAAAACATTACCAAGAGCTATGAAAATACAAGAACAAACAGTTCTAAAGTAATAAAACTAAATGTATTGCAAATATTTAATTCATATAGCTAGACTCACAAATCAATTGGGTTTATAACGTTCTGTCTTCAATTTAATCAATTAACATACCTTTCCAGAGATCAAGGCGAATTGAATACTGGCTATTATTTATTCTTTCCAACCTCCTCATATATTTCCATCGCCCAAAACCAAATATCACCTCTTTCCGAACTAGCTCGCCTTTAATTCCTGTGGGGATTTTCGATCGCGATATGGAGAAATGTGTGTTATTGCTGACTTGTCAGCTGTTGGCTTGAGCAAATATTATTACATGATATGATGCACCACCACCACCACCACTCCACTCTATTGCGATCCCCACCACCGAACCACTCCAGTTTTGCCCCCCAACCCGATCCCAGCCCCATTCCCCAGCAGCTTTTTCAATGAATTATTAGTTATTTCAAATTTATGTGCCGTGCTGTTTCTTTTCTGCTCATTCTACTGTCTTGGCTCTTTTTTTATCGTGCGTCTATTTGCGTTTCCGCTTTCCGATCTCAAAGACTCGGACTTGGGGTCTCTTCTGGGCCTGGGCCTTTCGTTTCATTTGCTCAATGACGAAGGAGAGGGCCCCGAAGACAGAAGAAGAGAGCCTTCGTGCCGTTGGGGGCGTATTTGCCTAACAAAAATAAATAAATATGAATTTATTGCAGCGTTTGTTCATTGCTGGATTCGGTTCTATTTTGTTGTTGTATTTTCTGTGTCGCAGGGAACAACATTAAAACCTAATGCCGTCTTGGGCCACGAAAAGCCCCAGCAGCGATCAAATAAACAAATACTGAGCGCAAGCTCCGCTTCACCATTCCCCCAAACGATATTATTAGTATTATTATTTGCTGGATTTCATTTGGGGGGCAGATAAGCGAAATACGCTGGGGCTCTGAGAGTCAGTCAAGAATCTGTGGAAAAGTCCGGAAAAAGGGGTAGCGCGGGTGGGTTTTTAGTAAATCTTTTCTGCTGCCCTGGCAATTCTTCCGCTCACCAGCTTTGGTCTTTTTTTATGTTCCTCCGCCTCCGAGTGGTTCTGGTTTCTACGAATTTGTCACGCTTTGGATTTCAAATTTTGTTGATGTTAGCCAACTGTTAATGGACCCCGCAGCATACTTTCATATACATACAAGCTTCCTCTTGCCAAATGATGTGAGGCGTAAGTAAAAGGTATTTAACGCTTGATTTTGCCCAGGGTTTAATTTTACCTGCTCTCGATCCGATCCGAAACTCCCACTCCTTCAGTCAGGACTATTGTTGGGCATCTTAAGCCCGCACAAAGGACACTCAAGTAGGGGCGGAAATTTAATATGAAGCGCTCCTTATTTTTTTTGTTCTCTGTTTTTGGAAATATGAGATTTTTAGGCTTTGATCACTGCTCCCATTGTTTGTCTACCTGCCTACCTGTTGTTGGTATTATTTTTTTACATTTTTATCAAGATGTTCACTGTACTTGCTGAAACTCTATATTCCCGACCTGTAATGGCGGAGGAGTTTTCTGACAATTATGAATATGAATTTCCCGTAGGACGGGAAGGTGTCAACGTTTTGCATTTTGAATAAACATTGCACTTGTCCCGGCCTATGGGCGGTTTGTAAGAAGCAACGTAAATTACTTTTAAAATTGATTAATAAGCATAACTAAGTTATGAATTTTAACTTATAAGTTATTTTCTGTCATTTCAGATCTCTATTTTTGAATACTCTTAACAAGACTGTTCTTTTAATTATAAAATAATATGTACATATATTCATCCAGGTGAGTTAGCTTTCTATTTGTTTCATGTATTATAACCCGTTTTTTATGTATTCAAACCCTTTTCTCACATCCGTGCACATGTTTTCACCCTCAATGCTTCATTTTTCATAAGTAACATTTAAAAATTTCCCAACCGCGCGCGCAATTTGGGTACTTTTCATCCCTTTTCCGTTGTGTGTATGAAAATTTCCGCCGCGTGGTTGCCACTTTGATTCGAACTGACAGCGCTGCCACCTGGTGGTGCTGTCTACTAGAGATGTGCACGTGATTATTGTGTGCTATGAATATAAAGTGCTGTACCGGTGAAAAAACAAGTTAAATGAAATAACTTAGAACGAATAAGGAATTTGCTTGGAAAAAAACCGCAATGTAGCAGAAATACGAGTGATTTATGGATATTTGATTTGTTTTTCATAATCGCCAATCACGCGCGAAAAAGAACGACTCACGCTCCCATCTCTACTATATGGGGTTCGGCGCCTGTGTGAGCGAGAGGGTGGATGCGCGCGTGTGCGAGTGTGAGTTTGTCTGTTTCTGTCTCTGTGTCTGTGGGTGTGTGTGTGTGAGTGAGTGCCGCTCTCTTGCGGCTTGCCTCGTCCGTAATTCGTAAAATATAAAAATAAAAAATTTTTTCAGTTTCAGTTTAAAAAAAATTCTCACATCGACTAGTTGTGCGTGCAGGCAAAAAAGACAGAGCATCGCGAGCAGCGAAAGAGAGCGGAGAACATCGCCTCGCCGTCGGAACTGAACTGAGCTAAACTGAGCTGAAAAACTGAACTGAGCGTCGTGTGTTGCGCAGGCAATCTTAATTAATTTATTTACGTCTATATTGATTTTTTAAAGTAACAGCCACAGCCACAGTTAGCCATAATAGCCAGCTAGAAAGCAAAGGCAGGCGGAAAGCGAGGCGGAGCAAAGAGCGCGCGCTTTAATAGGTATAAAATTTATAAAAATACACACTAAAATCAAACCTGAGGCGCGTCTAAATATTTCGAGGTGAGTAAATCTATAAAAATAAATTAAGATATATTTTATAATTTGAGCATGCTAATGCTATGGCTGCCAAATATAAATATTGTTTCTATCTTACTAACTGGCCTGCTTGCTTTCTTTTTTATTTAAGTTTTAGTTTTCCTTTTTGTCTTTTGCTCACCGTAAATTAATAGTTGTCTGCAATTGTTTATTTAAAGTTTATAAAGCGACTTTTTATGTTTATCTGTGTGAGCAGCGCAGCTGGCGTCGCTTAAAATTAATATCAAGCAGTTGCGAGAGCGTTTCTGTACTTTTTTTTTTTTTTGTTTTAAGGTAGTTTGATATTTTTACGGTATTCGCTGGCTTTGTTTTTATTGCGCTGCTGCCGTCGACGCCGACAGTGCGCGTCGTTCGCTTAGCACCACAAAAGAGCGAAAGAGCGCGCTGAAGATGCAGTTTTGTTTTTATATACACACCTACGCACGCGTATATATACATGTAAACGGCTGCGACTGTGTAAAAAACCATGTACATGTCGTGAAAGCGGATGCAGATTAGGGATGGCAAGCATCGATTTATCGAGGCGGTTATCGTTAGTTTTAACTACTATCATTCCGGCGTTACTTTTATTATTGTAAGCATTAGCAAATGAGCGAGCGAAGTTCCAGTTAATGCGTCTTCATTCTACTTTATAGTTTGTTGAAAACCGGTATCTATGTGTATATCCTGAAACAGGATGCAGAAGAGAGATAGCAAGGCGACCATCGATTTATCGAAGTGATACGATGGCATAAAAACCACAAAACCGTTTTACGAACCTCCAGTCACTATGGTCTTTTTTTCTTATAAACTTCTTTGCTATCCAACTTTGTTTTTTAATTGTTTATGCTCCCTTATGTTGAAAAACCGGTAACTATGTATGTATATCCTCAAAATTATTCCCTCCTTTCTGTGTTCTTTTCTTTCGCTGGATCTTTTGTTTGTTTCTTTTTTTTTAAGATATTTAAGCTACATCAATTATCTTGCATTTTTATATAGAGAACGGGAAATATATTCTTAAGGACGGGTGATATCAGAATAATTTTTAATATTACTGTCGGCCGTCCATATCAGTTCAAACAGCGCTCGTAAATTCCGTATTAATGAAATTTACATGAATGAAAGCAAGAAAAAGATTAAATAAATTCAGAAATAGAAAATTTCACAAAAATGGTTTATTAAATTAAAATTTAATAATCAGTAAGCCTGGCATTAGTCGATAGTATCGCATGAAGCATTTTTTATCATTAACAAAAAAGGAACTTAACAATCCATAGTTAAATTAATCAAAAAAAAATATTTTAAATGGAAAAAACTAACTTAAAGTCTGCTTCTAAAAAAATCAAGGTTGGAGGTGAATCTGGAGGAGGAATGGAGCACCTGACGCACTTGTATCCGCCACAACTGCCAAAGGGGCGTGGCCGGCCTCGGGCCACATACGCCCAGACGGGCGAATTCGATCTGGGTCTGATCCGGGAATACCGATCGCACCCAGTGCTGTACGATCGGACCAACAAGCGGTTCAAGGACAAGCTGTATGTGGCCCAAATATGGGAACAAATGGCCCACAAGCTGGGCTACGATGGTGAGAATGTGGTGAAGTCGGTCTTAGCCTGACAGGGATTAATCACAGTTTATTCCCATCTCTGTATTTAGCCACCAGTTTAAGGGAGCGTATGACTACGCTGAGGAATCGCTATAACATTGAAAAGCGACGCGTCGAAAACGGTCTTTCCACACAGGCTTCCCAGTGGCCACTCTTCGAGAGCCTCCAGTTCCTGGGGGATCACATTCGGCCCAGACGCAGCTTTAAGAACATGAGCATGAAGGAGGAGGATGAGGAGCACTACGAGGTAGACGACTGCCAGAGCGACAGCAATGGGCATATGGCGAGCGTGAAGGACGAACTGGAGGATGACTGCACGATCTTCGATTGCGAGCAGGCGCTGCCAGTGACCACAGTGCTGGGGTGAGTCCACAGACCATTGATAAAACCCACTCCCGCTAATGACCAGACCTGCGCTCTCTTTTTAGGATTCCCCTGAACACCTCTGACGAAGCCAACAAGAGCCAGCGCTCCATGAACGGCGACATGGCCAATGGCAAGGGCTACAATCACTTTGCGGAAAGCTATCATCGACGACAACAACAGAATCAACCGGAGTACATCATCAGTAGTCCGATGATCAACCATCCCAACAAGAGCATGAAGCGTGGAGCACAGCCGGCGGACGACCATCCGTCGAAGCGCCGGGCAGACGAGGGTCTGTCGATATCCGGTTTCTATCCCACACCACCTCAAGCACCCCCCTTGCCGGCGGACTATGCCAAGTTCCGGGGATTCGGCGAGTTCATGTGCCACTCCCTGTGCGATATGCCGGCGCCCACTGCCTTGCGTCTGGTGCAGAAGTTCACCCGCGAACTGGTCCAGACCTCCATCCGCAGCGAGGGCAGCGGCGGCAAACGGAAGACCGATCAGGTCGATCCGGTGGACCAGAGCAGCGAGTCGCAGGAGGAGGACGAGTAGATTTTAAGTTGCAATTTTTAATTACGGGTAGGGATATTGGCACGCGTGTCTACACTTATGCATATAGCATATAATGGCCGCATCAATGACAGATTCGATTACTCCATATATGTTTTAATTATACTCTTTTAAGTCTTCTAGCCTCGCAGTAACGGGGGTGGAAGATCCAAGCATTGCATTTCATTTATTAACATAATGGAAAAATACACTTATTTGCTTTGTTTTAAAGGCAGGGGAACGGGTCGACTAATCCAAATTGATTAATTTTCAGATTTCGGCAAAAGCATTATACTCTATCTGTAAGATGCACATCTGTAATGGTATAGAATCCTATAAATCCTATATAAAGGACCATACATATTTTAAACAATAATTCACTTCATGGTTTCATTAATGAGTCGCAAGATACACCGACCAGCTTAAGCTCTGTGGGATGAGATAAATGACCGATGACCTTAAACATGTAATGCATACAAACTATAATTGGATTGAGGTCCGTTTTTTAGTAACGATCTCTATTAGACCATTGTATGCAGGAGGACTATATGCTTGCTGTTTGGATTGTAAAAAGGAAAACGAAAATATTTTGAAGTATTTCATTTTCTTGCCAGACTGAAAAAGCAAGTAATAGAAAGGTCCTTAAGTTTTATTACTTTCTGTATGCGAGAACCACCTTGAAAGCTTCTAAAAGCTTTCAACTAGAATTAAACACTTTCGGCCCTTGGTCCTTGAAGCTATGCCCTTCTCAAGCTAAACTTTACATGTCACCATCCTAAGAAAATTCCTTTTGGGGACATTTTTCAAACCAGTCGTGCCGTAGGCTATGAAGAATGCAATGGATTGCTTACGATCCTAATAAAATACCTACCATTATGATCAAATTTATGCCACCCAGAACCAGTGGAGGTGTTCCCGAGTAGGATGCTGATTGATGTCGTGGGACGTCCAACGCATTAACAAGACCGGGATAATGCCAGAAATGTGTGCCGGGGAAAACTGGAACCTGCGTCGAAATGGGCAGCATAGTCATTGCCAAATGAAGTCTGAGTAGGCACATCTCCATTTGACCAAAACTGGGTGGGGCCTCCTGGCCATTTCTATGAGCATTTCCCCTTGTTTCCTTCTCTTTTTTTAATAATGCGTCTATATTTCTTAATTAAATTACAGCTCCTCGCATTTGGGAGTGAGTGTGTGCGTGTAATTACAGTGTTTATGTGGCTCTGGACATTCCTGGCTCCTTTTCCCAGTTGGCTGACTTGGCTTATTGATATCGCCAAGCCAAGGCAAGGCCCACGGATCGCAAAAGGTGAGTGGAGTGGTGAGGAGTGGAGTGGAGAGTGAAGTGCATCCGAGATGAGAGTGCAGTGGTACATTAAAACGTCACCTGATGTAGGCCGTGCCCAGTTGCTATTTGTTGCTGTTTGGAAATACATATTGCACTAGTCCCGGCCTGCAGTGAGTGTCGCTGTCAACGATCTACACGAAGAAAATCTGTGAACTAGTTTGAAAAAATTGTTAAAAGTTGGTTAAACAAATATTTAATAGAATTTTATTTATAGTTTTCAAAATCAGATGTATTAACTACTTGATAAAGTTTAATCAAAATGGTTTTTCAAATTCAAATTTAAAAAAGAATGGTTATTATATATGATCTATTCAGAATAAATATTGATCTGATAATACATACATTTTGTTGGAGAAATTAATTTTGATAGTACTCTAATTTATTTAAACAACGAGAACCAAACATCTTTTGAACACTTTATGAATAAGATACCTACATTGTTTTACTTTTTAATAAGGTTATATTAAGGCATGGCTTAATATCCGTTTCATATTGCTGAATTCAGATAGTAATCTTACAATAAAAATAGTGTATTAATATTTATTATTAAATTTATCAAATACAATGTATACCTACTATTTTTCCCTGTGCTCTCGGACATCTTAACATTGACGTTGACGCTAAGTTAATGCTAACCGCACCATCAGAAACCATAACCATGGCCATAATGTGGTGCGGTGGTGCGGCATTTTGCGTGCTGCTGTTCGTCAAAGTCAGCACCGTCTTCTCATCTTCCCATCTCGTCTGTCCTGGGCCCTGTAATTATATAATTTAATCAAATTACTTGCATATGTTGCCAAAAAAAAAGGAAAAAACGGGAAACGCCAAAAACTAAGGCCCGAAAAAAAGACGCACTCGAGCGGGAAGAAAGACTTGAGAAATGGCCAAATGCGGGGCAACATAAGTGGCAACAGAAATAAAAATAAATGCCTGCGACAGCAGCTCCTGGCGGCCCCAAAATGGTTTATAGCCGCATTTTTGACAGTGAAATGTGCCTGCGTGCATTTTCTGTTTTCTGCAGGGGCAAAGGAAAAAGAGAGATATTTGCGTACTTTAGCATTCATCATCATTATTCTTCCGATGCGGTTGCATTTTAAATTTTTAGGCGCAGCTTAACGTGTCGGAAGACTTGACAGTTGCAAATTACAAGCACATCAGCTGACGGTTAAAAGCTGCAAAAAGCACGCAATAATAATAATCGTTAGGAAGGAGCTTTCGTTACTTGCTATTAACTTAACTAGCTACTAAGTTGATAAAAAATTAACTTTACCAAGGAAGAATATTAAACAAAATTTAGACAAATTATAGAGGATTTAAAATAAGAAATTATTAAGTCCAAGCTGTGATATGTTACTATTCTTATCAAATGAAAAATAGAAAAAAAGCTGTACTTAAGAAAGAAATTAAATAAAGTGTAGACAAATTATAGAGTACTTCAAATTTGAAATTAGTTTGCTTCCAAAAAATAATGCATAAAAATACACCTGAATTATTATGATGTATAATTATAGAATGTATTTTTATACGTTTTATTATATTGTGAAGCTAATATAAAAACAAAAATAAAAATGCGTGAAAACTGATAAGAGATCGTTTTCACAAGCAAGCTTCCAAAATAAACAAATTGTTTTGTAGTTCCAGAAATGATTGCGCTAAATATTCAATGCCAAGCTAATTGTTAGTTTTAAAATTAATAAACATCTGTTTACATATGTACACAGCAATGCCATGAATAGGAACTTTCCCATATGAATGTACTATAAATAGAACCACATATAGTTTTTGACCCTTGATCTTCGCTGATTGCCTCCTGAAATTGTACTGGCATATACATACATACGTCTGTGTAGCAGCGTCACTATCATTATGTTTAGAGATTTTACAAATAAAATAATCAAGTAATCTACCTTTGGGTTTCGAAGTATATAAATAAAAACATCTAATAAATAAAGTAAGAATAAAATCTTCAAAATTACTTACCTCGCCATATAATAAGAAATAAAACAATTTATTGAAGTAATACTCATTTTCCGTTTGATGTATATGTATTTGTATATTTAAATTTAATTGGAGTTTTAATTATTGTTTAAATTAACTAAGCTTAAACACTTAAATAAACGCGCGAGCGTAATGTAATGTAATGTAATGCATTCATCGACAAAGAACTTGTAACCTCGTATAATCGCATTTTCCGCATTTCGAATTAAAATCACTCAAAAACTGTGCTTCACTTTTGATTAACCCAATCCATTCCAATCCGATTCGATCCGATCCTATCCTATCCGAATCAATCTCGCTAGCTCGCCCTTACGTGATATATTATAGAGTAATATAATAAACAACGAGAGAGAGAGAGACACACAGGACACGACATCTATAGCTAGTAATTGTAATAAAATAGACGGGAGGCCAACGGAGACAAAGAGATCAATAACCACCAGCGTGTCGTACCACCGTCACAACTCGTAGGTGATGTTGTTCATGTGGTCGCGCGTCTTTCGCGCCTTGAAGGGGGCCGCAAAGTGCTCATAGGCATTCTCCGCATTGTACGACGAACAGCGTCTTAGTCGGTGATGTTGCAGCGAGCTGCTGTACGGCGCATTTCCGTGCCCGGCTCCACCGGCTCCGAAGCAGCGCATGGCGGCGCACAGAAGACTGCACCACCGCCACGACGAGGTGAAGGCGTAAAAGTGACGACCTGCACCGCCACCACTATTTCCACTTTTGGACAGCAAATGTTGGCGACTGTGGTGCAAGTACGGATTGTAGTTCGAGCGGAAACTGCTGCTGTCGCTGCTGTGGCCACTGTCATCGCTGCTGCTATCGCTTCGCCGCAATCCCAACCGAAAGAGATTCCCATTGTTGTGGGCCGCATTGGCGAAATCCTCAAAATCCAAATGCGACTCGTACTCAAAGTCGCGATCTATGGAAACGGCGGGTGTGATGATCATAAATTGACTATACTTTTGGCTGCGATTCGCCTGCTGTTGCTGTTGCTGCTGATGATGATGTTGCTGCTGCTGCTGGCGATGGTTGCGCTGCTGGTTGGCCAGCGAATTAAGTAGCGTCTGGTTTGTGTCAACCGAGGAGTAACTATTGCTGTTCGAAACCGGCGACATGTCATTGTTGTTATTATTCACATTGCCGTTGCTCGTATTGTTGTTGTTATTGCTGTGCGCAAAGACGCCAGCGGGAGCAGGTTGGGTGGTGGTCACAGCAGCCGCGGATGCAACCACCGAGTGGTGCTGTGGCTGATAGTGCTGGTACTGCAACTGAAGCGACGGTTTGGGCCGCCTCTTGGCAACTGGAGCTGAGGTCTGCTGTTGTGGCGGTGGCAACGGCAGCGGTGGCTTCTGCTGTTGTTGTGGTTGCGTCTGCTGCTGCTGTTGCTGCGTCGGCTGATGATGTGGGTGATACTGTGGGTGCGGCTGGTGCAGCGCTGGCGATGTGGTTGTGGGCGTGGACCCGACAGAGGGCATCCATCATCTCGTATCCTCCGTCCCGCTACTGCTGTCATCGGGCTTGACGATTTGGTAGGTTATCAAGTACTCCGGATAAGACTGTAAACAGCGGAGATATGAAACATTGCTGCGGATAAATACCATCAAATACCCACCTGTTCGCCCCGATAGACAACGTATTCGGCGAAATGCAGGCCACCTGCCGAGGGTCTTCCCACCACTGAGTGGTGTCCTGGCGGTGCGTGGGCCATTTTCATGGCGCTGTATTGCAAGAAGGATTTACCCAGAGCCACTCGACACAGCAGGAGTTGTCTGCAAGTGAAGGGTTTATATAAGCAACAATTTAAAACAATTTCAGCAGCAATCCCTTACCTAGGACACACATAGCAGGACTTATCCTTGTGCGAGGGACACCCAATGCCGCCGCCAATTCCATAGACATACTGGTTGCTCTTTGAGCTGTGCTCGGCGAAGTAAATGCCAGCCCCAAACATGCCACCGATATAGGCGTGGCGCTCATCAAATCCGCGCTGCACAATCGCATTGATAAATGGACTGCCGTGGAAGAGCATCCGCTCGTTGGACTGCAGGAAGTTCTCCTCGGCGATCTCCTGACGTCGATGAGCGTATCGCTCCCACAACTTTCGGTTCTGTACTTTTTGCACCTGTTGCCATTAAAAAGATGTTAGATTAGATTTAAGTATTTACCTTATAACTTTTTGTAAAAACTTACCCTAATAATATTGTAGCGTGTAAAATAACCTCCAGCCTGTCCATTATCCCGATGCTCTCGAATCGTGGCCTGCATCTCCTCCTCGACGGCCACAAACTCCTTATCGTCCGGCAGCAGATCCACCAACAAAGTGCACAGATTCACGTTGTTACCAATGCCTACAGGGATAATTAATTGGATTATTTATATTTAAAATTTATACTTTTATATTATATTTTATATTTACCTGTGGTGGCCCTCAGCTGCGCAATCCCCTTGAGTATCTTGTGGCGGAAGCCGTAGGCGGAGACGCCCACCTGCTTGAGATCGTCGTGGCCCATCTCGGCTAGAATGTCCAGAGTGATTTGCTCGCGTTCGAACAGTTCGCCAAGGTGATGCAGTTGCTGACTGCATAGGAATCCGGATATATTCGTGATGGTATCTGCGTCCGGCAGCATATCATCCGAGGAGGCGCCCTCAGCCCCATTGGCCTCGGCTCCTTGGGCGGGACTGATCCGCGTGCTGCTGGACATGGGAAGTGGTACAGGAACACTAAGAATCATGGAGGCACCGGTGGGCAGCAACACCGTTTCCGTGGTGGGCGAGAGAATTGCGGATGAGGACGACGAAGACGTTCCTGCAGCCGCGGCAGCTGCATCTGGCGCCGGGGAACTGCTTGTCAGCGATTGCGTGGAAGCACTCAACGCCTGCTGACTCAACGAGGTGGCCATCGCGTCCTGCAGCAAGCACTTGACATCATCTGCCGTGGCCAGCTCAATGGGCGTCTGCCCCTCCTGATTCTTCATGTAGGCATCGGCTCCGTGGGCCAACAACAGCGAGCACAGCTGAGTGCGTCCCTTCTGTGCAGCCTCGTGGAGCGGTGTGAATCCCCACTTGTCCGTGGCATTGACCACCGTCTTGTGCTTGATCAGCAATGCTGCAATATCCAAATGCCCATAGCTGCTCGCATTGTGCAGGGGTATGAGACCGCCCTTGTCCTGGGCATTAACATCAGCTCCATTCTCCAGAAGATACTCGGCACACTCGAAATTGTTGTATCCTGCGGCCAGGTGAAGTGGTGTGGAATTCCTGCCCTGTGCATCCCGACAATTGATCGACTCTGCGGTAACCAATCGCTGAACCCGTGCCAAATTCCCCTTCTTTGCTGCGTCCAGCAGGGCTGATGGTCCTCTCAACAGCTCTGCCACATCGTGATCGGATTCCTTAACCAAATCCGCTGGCGTGGCGCCATCCCGATTCTTCTTCATGGGATCAGCACCATGCTTTAAAAGCAATTTGCATATGTCGTACTTTCCCTTGGCGGCGGCTTCATGGAGAGGAGTAAACTTCCACAAATCCGATACATTTACATTGGCTCCGTGCTTTACCAGCAGTTCGGTTACTTCATAGTGTCCATAGGAGCAGGCATTGTGCAGGGGAACTAGTCCGCCCTTGTCAGCAGCATAAACCTCGGCGCCGTGCTCCAAAAGAAACTGAACCACTGGCACTCGATTAAAACCAGCAGCAAAGTGCAATGGTGTGGAATGTCGTCCATCCAAATCCCGGCAGTTAACAGAGATCGGATTGTTTAGCACTATGCGGCGCACAGTATCTAGATCTCCGGCCTTGGCCGCCTCCAGCAAATGAGTCTCACTGTCCGGCGGATTCTTGAGCAGCTTCAGCACATTGTCAGAGGCCAATTGCGCGGCAGTAAGTCCCTCAAGGGAAACAATATTCGTATCTGCGGCATAGGACAGCAGTAGACGAACCGCCTGCTCATCTCGGGCACACCGGTGTAGCGGTGTTTGTCCTAGACTATCCAAGGCATTGACCTTGGCGCTCTGCTTTAGCAGAACCTCCATAGCATCGTAGTGGAGCAGCTCGGCGGCCAAATGCAGCGGCGTGAGGAATGCCTTGTTCTTCTCATTTAACAGAGCTCCTTTCCGGGTCAGCAGTTCCATCAGCTGCTTGCGCTTGCCATCCGGACAGACAACGGCCAGGTGAAGTGGAGTGTCCCCTGTGTATGGATGCACAAAGTTCACAATTTCAGCGCACACCAGCTTCTTGGCACGGGACACGTCGCACTTTCGACAGGCGTCCAGCAGGCAATGGCCCTTGTACTCAACTGGAAAAGAAATTATATGTATATAGATTGATAGATTTTAGGTATCACATCCATTGAGTACTCACAGGCAATCCGCTCCCTCAGCTCCCTGGTGGGCGCCGCATCGATGGCCGACTTGCTGTGGCAGTTGAGCAGGGTGGGATCCGCTCCGCGACTGAGCAGCAGGCTGCAGACCTCGACACGGCTCTTGGAGGCGGCCTCGTGGAGCGGCGTGAAGGCCCACAGATCGTTGGCGTTCACATTGGCGCCCGCCTGGATGAGCAGCTTGGTCACATCGAAGTGTCCGTAGGAGCAGGCATTGTGCAGCGGCACCAAGCCGCCCTTGTCCTTGGCATGCACATCCGCCCCGTTGGCCAGCAGGATCTCCACGATGCCGATCCTATTGTACCCAGCTGCCAGGTGGAGCGGTGTGGAGCGTCGTCCATCGCTGGCATGACAGTTGACATTCAGGGGTGTCAGCAGGGCCAACAAGCGATCCTCGGCCCCCGAGCGGGCAGCCTCAAGCAGCTCATCCTTGCGATATTCTCCGGTCAATACAGGCCGCGTCGCCTCGTCCGCCAGTTCCAGTGGTGTCTTCTGCTCCGAGTTTCGGATCGTGTGATTTGCCCCATGCTGCAACAGGGCCAGGCACACATCCACCTTGCCCTTACTGGCTGCCTCATGCAGTGGAGTGTAGTTCCAGTTGTCGGTGGTGTTGGGACTGGCACCCGCTTTCAGCAGCAATCGCACCACCTCGGCGTGGCCAAAGGAGCAGCAGTTGTGCAGCGGATGCAGACCGCCTTCGTCGCAGGCCTGAATGGAGGCGCCGCTGTTCAGCAGGAATTCGACCACTTCCCGGCGTCCATAACCTGGTTAATTGTAGGAAGAAAGAAAAGAATCCGTCATTAGATGAATGTCACTACAGCTTTGAGTGTTTTGGTCGATGGCAAGCCCTATAAATGAACGGGAAGGTCTTGTCTTCAGGGTTCTCTGTCTTGGGTTCTTACGACCTTGTCCGTGGCATACGAAAGTGGAAATCACGAGAAGAAATGAGGAAAGAAAGTGATTGGACTTCCGTATATTTTCAATCACTTTTCCCAAGGGGTATTTAAATCAGAAAATAAATGTACTAAGCTTTTATTTACGTTTTCTATAAGTGAGTCGATTTATTTTAGTTTTTAAAGTGTAATTAAATTATCAATACTTTTTTAGGAAGCCCCAGAGGTCATACACATATTAAGGTTAATTACATTATCTAGGCAAGGCTAATAATGAAAGTTTATTATTATTGTTATGAGTACAATAGATGGTTTAAGTACCAATGTTTTACCTGTTGTTGTATAGTTCTAGTTCAAAGTTACAATAAAAATGTGCCTATGGAACGAAATTTATAATTAAACAAATATCATATGAAGCAGTAATCGCATTATGATAAATAGACAAAATTGACAGCCATATATATTTACGTGAGCAATCTGAGACCGCGATTTATAAACATATTTTTGGCAACTCTTGCATTGTCTATGTCTGAAATCTGACTCATCTTAGTTTGCCACCGGAATTAGTCACCCCACCGATTATCAACATAAATGTTTATTGACGAATTTATTGCGAGGTTTTTAATGAACTGCTAGGAGAACCGGAGCCAATTGCAAATCTGGGCAAACAAAAGCTTGAGCCACCCACCAAAAAGTGGTTTGCGAAACGTGTGCGCCGTTCACTTTTCTGTGGGCAAACACACAATTACGAAAGTTTTGCATTAAAAATTAATAGAATGGAAAACTTAATTTCAACTGTTGCACTTGGAGTGGCAAAGCGTCAATTTCTGGGCTAGGAACATAAAAGTGATCCTTGAGTATGGCCTGACTTAACTTGATTTGCAATTACTAGCCCGAAGGTTAGTTTGCTCAGCTTTTTTGGGCAGCGATAAAAGTAAGTTTTAAGATATGGTGGGAAGGTCTCTCCGGTTTTATCGACTATGTACACACATCCCACCGCGATAACGGGGCAATGTCAATATGGCTGATAGCCGAAAAGATTGACTTTTATTAGGTGTCTCGATTGCGGGGAAGGAAGCAAGAAACGTGAGCCTCGATTTTGTTTCCTCCGCAACAGGTATTGTGCTCATACTCGAATACTTAAAAATTTCATACATTCAACTAGGTGAAAACAAGCCAAATAATAATACAATAAGAAAACTAAAACGACACCCGACAATACAACAGGCCCCATGAAGATCTCACTTTTTGTGCACAGAACGTGACAAAAAGACAGACGAAAATAATAATGGGAAACCAGTTTATAGAAAGAAAGACCCAGCGAATGAATCATAGACCAGCAGATAATAAAAAAGTGCTCAAGTTAAAAAGAAGTCACAAATGGCCAAAAGGCGAAATTGATATGCAAGGGGCGTCGAGTGAAACTGATGAAAAAAAAGCTTTTGAGGGGTCGACCTTATCGAGGGGAAAGCCGTTTCTTTTGACTTTTGATGCTGGCTGCCGCTGCCGACTGACAAAATAAATCGCAATGCATAAAATGCTAACTAGGCCAAAGTCACAACAAAAGACGCGAAAATATTGAGCCAAAGACGTCAGCAGGATGGCGCATGCAACGCAGCAGCCACAACAAGTGGCCCACCACCCATTGAACCGCCCACCGCTTACCGCCCACTATCACTGCCACCCCCCCGAAAATATACAGAAAACTACAACAGCTAGAATAGTTTTAAAAGCTCAGACAATAGTTTAAATACATGAGTACTTGTATTACGAAATATTAATTTGGCTTAAGAGGTCTTCAAAAGTCTGTGTTCTTATAGTTTTAAAAATAACAATTGGTAATTGTTTAATAGCTGTTACTATTTTTATAAATGATGACTTATTTTAAAGGTTAAAGGATTAACCATTTTTTATAGATCGTAAAACAAGCTTTGAATGTTAAGTCAGTCATTAAACACTTTCGATTTTCAATGAGCTGATTGGTATTATATTAAAAGTTTATTAGCAAATTATAATTATATATAATTTTTAAGTTATAATTGTTAATTTATCCTGTATTTTTTATGGACTACGAATAAGGGAATTATTAATTTCTTTACAAAATAGGTTATTCACCCCGAAATTCTATAGTAATGCCATATGTTTTAAGGCCTTATCTCTAGAAATCAACAGTTAAAGCTAGCGAAATATGGTGTTATTTTCCCCCAATTCATTTTTACTTCCAGTGCTGCGACAGTGAAAGCTCTCAGTGGAATAGCTAATTACTTTGGCTCTCAGTGCTATTATCTCAGCCGCTGTTGTATGGATATTTTTTGAAAATAGAAAATGCTAAAATGCAGCACGCACACACATGCTGCGGTGGTGAAAACGTGGGGGGGATGTCCCCACCCACCACAGAAAAGGGGGCTTCCGGAAACAAGCCGAACATATAGAACATACAGAGAAGCAGAGGCAGAAGCAGAAGCGACATGGAAACTAGGTCAACTCTCGACGCCATTGGAGCAGGCGAGTGTCCGACCGAGAGCGACGACAATGACGCCCGTCACACCCAGGCGCAACTAGCTCAAGGCCAAATCCGCACTGCAGCGGGGGGCGGGGTGGGTTGGTTGAGTCCTTCAACCTTTCGCAAGGGGGGTGGGGTGGCGAAAGGATAAAGGATACTCTCTGCCGTCCGCTTATAGCCAGCCCGTCCTTGGAATCCCTGTATCATCTTGCTTACCCGCTGCGAAATGCAATGGCGTGGACTTGCGTCCCGCCGTATCCCTGGCGTTCACGGTCTGCGGCGTGATTAGCTTCTTCACCTTGGCGATCTCGCCCGTCTTGCAGGCCTCGAAGAGCTCCCTCAGCGGATCGTTGGCCATGACCGCATCGAGATTAACGCTCAAAATGGCCCGACTCCGACTGCTGTTGGCCATTGTTGTGGTTTTGTTTGCTACGCTTTGGCACACACACTAGCACGCCTTAAAAAAAAAAGCGAATGCTTCCAGTGGGCTTTCTTGTTCCCAGTCCAACGGTAGTTGCTCCTCCAATCCTCCAATCGAACTGGTATCCTAACCAATCCTCAGGGTTGCGCCTCCTTGGCTTGCCCGCATCCTGTGTCCAGGTGTCCTGTGCCGCAGGAGCAACAATTTGCCACTGGCTGCCACGCGACCAGCCCTCGTTTTTCGCTTAATATTTAATGCACAATTGCAGCCCCAAAATCAATAGGATTTCCTTGGTTCGTCACTGTTCGCTGGCGAGGATCGCGTTAGGCTCTACTACGGTTTGAATGGGACTCGGACCAACTCGGGGGCTAGCTTCTTGGTGTTTGGCCTCCAAAGCTTTGGGCACGGGCGATTATTTTCGGATTAATTCACTCCTCCGCGGAATATTTTGTTTTGTGACCGAATGCGAGTGTGACCGTTCGCGGGGCGACTGGAGATGGGACAGAAATCGATATCGCTGCTCGAGAGTCACCGATGTTTCCCCCACCTCTATGCCAAGGAGTGTTGAAAAATACTCGATTGTTACTGAACTTAATTTGGCGCAAATATTTAAATGGAGGTATCAGATCTGTCCTTGTTTTAGATTTGTCCTTTTTCTCTGTTTTTTCCTCCTTGGCTATGGACGTATAAAAGTACTTACCATTTCTGGAGAATAACCCTTGACCCCTTTGTCATTGCAGCCCGTAAGTGTCAGCAAAAAAAGAAACAAAAAATCAGGTCAAATCTGCGCTAAAGTACGATTCCACGCGAATGTTAGGAGGGTGTCCTCGCTAAGGTAACTGTGTTATTGAGGATGTCCTCGCTAACTTATCTTTTCCAACCTGCGTTGCCAGATCAATCTCCTTGGCAGTGGTGCCCAGTCCCCATCAGCGCGGCAAATTCAAACATTGATTTTTGTGGGTTTTTTATTCTGAAGTTATATATGTTTTACATTAGATTAATATTGCAGATAAACAAACGAATACATATTGTATGCTTAAATAACTGTTCAATTGAAATACATGTACATCGCTCCCGCTCCTCCGTTGGCCACTAAATGTCGGAATATGTTTCGCTCCAGCGTTTCAGTTTCTTGTTTCTTTTGTTGTTTGTCTCGGTCTCGTTAATAATGTTGTGTATATAGTAAAGTAGGTTTGCTTGGAATCAGAATTGGCTACGTCTACGGCGCCAGCTACTTGCGGTTGCGTATGGCGCGGTCCATGATCGTATTGATGCGCGTCTCCGAGTAACCAGGCACGAGCATGTGGATAAGCTCCTTCATAAACAGGTCGCTCACTCCCGGGCTGGAGCGTTCGGCCAGTTCGAACACGGACTTCAGGTCGCCAATGTCGCTGCCCACTCCCAGGTTGCGTCCTCCAGATCCGCCGCCGCCGCCTCCGGATCCACCGCCGGAGTACTTCCGCTGGATGTCGGTCAGCACGGGGAAGAGGAAGTTGTTCAGACAGGCGCTGTTCGTCTGGACTAGGCGTTGTCCCGCCCCAGTGTGCTTGACATGGCTGGCATGGTTGGTGGCCACATGCTCCTCGTGGCTGTGGCTGTGGTTGTTGCTACTGCTGCCGCTGCTGCTGCTGGCGGCCAGTGCGGCGTTTGTTGCATGGAATGATTCACGTTGGCTGCTGCGACGCTGCTGCTGTTGCTCGGCCGGCGACGAGGTCGGTAGCGAAGACTGCAGGGGCAGGCCCAGGGAGGCGCGGCGATCCTCGACCTGATCCAGGGGGGCGGAGGAACGCGACTGGCGCAGCTCTGGCTTGGAGCTGGAACGCTTCTGCTGCAGCTCGTTGGCCGACGAGGAGCTGGTGACGCTGCTCGGCGGTGGAGCTGCATTCAGCATGGTGCTGGTAGCGTGCTTGTTGCTCAAGTTGCTGATGTTATTGTTGTTGATGTTGTTGTGGCTATGGACGTGGCTGTTCTGGGGGGGCAGGGCGGATGCGGATGAAACAGCCTCGCTGGCTGTGATGACGGACACGGAGGAAGCTGACGCCGCCACGGCGGACACAGAGGACGCTGATGCGGATGCGGCAGGCTGGGCCTGACCACCACCACCACCGCCGCCGCCGGCTGGCGAGTGTGTGGTCTGCATCAGCTTCTGCATGGTCAGCTCGTGCTCCTGCAGCTGAAAACTGTTGACGCCCGCCCGCGGGGCACTGTTGATGTGCAGTCCCTTGACGGTCATGATCCAGGGCTCGTCCTGGCTGCTGCCACCCTGCTTGGCGTCCGAATCCGAGTCCGAGTTCTCCGACTCCGTCTCACTCTCGTCTCCCTTGGACAACTTCCACTTCTTGAAGCGATCGATCAGGTCGATTAGGTAGGCGTTCTTCTTGGCCTTCTTGATGAACGGGTACTTGAGCAGCTCCTTGGCCGTGGGCCTGTTCTCCGGATCCTTGTTCAGACAGGCCTCCACGAAGTCCTTAAACGACTTGGTGTAGTTTCCCGTCAGCTGGGGCGGATTGTTCTTGGGGATGAGGAAGAGCACGCGCATCGGATGCAGCTCCGAATTGGGCGGCTCGCCTTTGGCCAGCTCGATGGCCGTAATGCCCAGCGACCAGATGTCCGCCTTGGCATCGTACTGCGACTGTTTGATCACCTCGGGCGCCATCCAAAAGGGTGTGCCCACGAAGGTGTTCCTCTTGGATGTGGTGTTGGTCAGCTGGCCGGCGACTCCAAAGTCCGCCAGCTTGACGTCGCCCTGCTCGCTCAACAGCACATTGGCCGCCTTGATGTCGCGATGCAGCTTGCGCTCCGAGTGCAGGTAATCCAGGCCCTTGAGCACCTCGCGCAATATGATGCCGATGTGCATCTCCTCGAAGGAGCCGGCCTTCATCAGGTCCAGGGCGGATCCACCGCCCAGGTACTCCATGATGATCCACAGCTTGGTGCCCTTGAGGAAGCTGCCATAGTACTTGGTCACGTACGGCGAGTCGCACTGCGACAGCACCATGATCTCCTGCTGAATGTCGTCGATCTCATCCTCGGCCTCCTCCAGATCGATGATCTTGATGGCCACCACCTGCTGGGTGCGATTGTCGATGCCCTTGAACACCTCGCCGAAGGAGCCCTTGCCGATGCGCTCCTGCTTGGTGAAGATCAGCTCGGGGTCGACTTTCTCCGTCCAGGACATGATGGCTATCTAGTTGCTTCTTCCCACTTCCCACTTCGTGGCTCTTGGCTCTCCTCCACCTCCTCCTTCTGCCTTCTGCGCTCCCGGATTCCCTGGCTGCTCCGCTGGCTCTCGACTGGCGTGGAGTGGACCCGACTGGACAGGACTGTTCTGCGGGCTGTTGGCTGGCTCTACTTCTCTGCGGGGGCACTTGACTAATAATTTTTTCGTTGGTACCTCATCTAATCCGAGAAATCTCTTTTTTTTAGCTATCGATAGTTAAGAATTGGTTGGGCAAACGTAAGTGTCAGTGAACGTAGTGTCAGTAAACGTAAGCCAACGTAGGCCACCGTAAGTGTCAGCGAACGTAAGCCACCGTAACTGTCAGTAAAATGAGAAAAAAGGGAGATAGAAGATTTCGAAGAGAGAGCAGATGTTCAACGGTATCGGTAATTTTTTCGTTGGTATTGATACCTCATTTTATCCGAGAAATCTGTCTTATTTTTAACTATCGATACCTTTAATATAGAAAAGATAACTATCGACAGCTTGGAGCGTTGCGAAATACGGAAAATACTGACCGTTTTGGGACGCTTTCCAGCACTGCTGCCCCAGAATTCCCTTCCTAATTTCACTTTCTAACACTGTAAGTAGCCGCCAAATTCAAATTACTCAAATATTTTGAATGTTAGAACTATTATATGGTCTTTAGTTCTTGACGATTTGTAAAAATTGATTTGTTCCATATTTATTCAGCTTTTATTGGGAACAAGATAAATTTAAATTTTAGGTGGCTTAAATATTCTTTCAAAAGTGAACCTATCAAGTTATTAAAAAAGTTCAAAAGTTGTAGAGCCCACAAAATAAGTTAAAAATTCGTGTTTTTTAACATTAGTTTATTTTTGAACAATGTGATACATTTTTACAAATCAAAAAGCGGTTTGCGTTTCTTCTCTTGATTAAAAAAAAATTACAGACGTAAACAATTATATTGTTGCTTATAAAATTTCCTATTCTGATGGTTTTGGGTACCCACTTTGTCTGGGTACCAATCGTAAGATTTGTCGGTGGTTGACTGCGACTTGCGAATTAGCATGGAGAAGCCAATCAGCAAGGAATCTCTGCCTTGTTGGTTAGGTCCTGAGGCCTGGTAAAGGTTTTCTTGTTGAAAAAATACCAATCCAGGCCTGGCTATCAAAGTTCGTGACGGCAGTTATTTTCCTCTAAACATAAATTTCACAAAAAAATCGTAAACTTATCAGCTAATGGAAGGGTTTGTTTGTCCTATTACATAATTGAGCAGCGGGATTTGGCCTCGGCTCCGGCCACATCGTCGACCTCAACATCGGGGGAAATGTTCTCCCCGTCGGATGTATCATCAACATCTCTGCCATCGACGTTCCTACCCTCGACATTCCTCTCGGCGGGGATTTCATTATTGGTCGAGCCGCCCTCCGTGGGCGTCTCCAGACCGGCCTCCTGCTCCACGGTCACATTCTCGGTGGGCCGTTGCTCCTCCTCCAGCTCAACTTCTTCCGGTACGCTGCTCGAAGACGTGTGTGCCAGTTGCTCCTCCACGCCGGAACCGTTCAGATCCAGACGCAGACGGGCAGGAGAACTAATTGAAGTCTTGGAGAACCTCGAGCGCAACATACTGAAGGGCGAGGCCAGGTTCAGGCTGAACAAATCGAATCGGGCGCGTTTTGGCGGCGACATTTCCACGTCTTGTCCCAGATCATTAGTCGACTGAGACGCCGAAAGTGGTGGGGGAGTACGGTCGCGTTTACGACCACGGCCAAAGAATGAGAACGAAAAGTTCGAGCTGTTGGGAATCTCCGATCCCAAGGTAGCGTTCATGCTGGCATTTGAGCAACTCGAGGTGTCCAGGTCGCTGTTGCCACTCCTGTAGGTGCCCACTTTGGAGGGTGTCAGCGAATCGATGGGTCGTATGCTGCGCCTGCCGCTGATCTGGGCAAAGGTGCGGGCCGGAGTTCCTGCCGGAGAGCCAGATGTCTGGGCGGTTAGATCCACCTCGGTGGTCTGCTTGCTGCTGCCGCGGAAGCTAAAGAGACTGCGTCCGGGCGTGGATGTGGCCGCCGGTAAGACATTCAAATTCCCATGAACGTTGCGTATCGGGGAGGCATCCACTTGAAGCGGTTCCATGTCCACATCCGCCTGTGGAGTCAAAGAGCCAGCAGATGTAGATGGAACTGCTTCGGTTTCCTTATTCTGGGATGGCGAAGCGTGGATCGACTTGCTGATGGGAGACTTTTGTTGGCTTCCCGACTTGCGAGTGCATTTGCGATCCTTAGTTGGTGTGCCAAGTTCTGTGATAATATCAACGACACCGTCGGCGACGTCAGCATCTGGTTGACGACCGGGAGTTATAAATTCAGCGGTAGCTTCCTTCTTGGTCTCTTGGACTTCTTTCTTTTTGGCTGGAGCTTCTGGGTCCTCCGTTGTAGCTTCCACTTCCTTTATGCTCAGGGGGAGCGGAAGACGACGTCCCGAGCCAGTGCTTCCGGAATCAGATAATTCTCCAGTTGTGATGCTAGCCATCTTGCTTAACATGGATTGAGTTTCCTTGCACGATCTCTGCAAGAGGCGCAAACAAGGTAAATAAATGATTTATTCGTTGATTACGGACTGCTTGCACTTCAAGTGCAGTGAAAATGATAACAAAAACTAAACACGAATTGATTTGCGGTTTGTTTACACCACATTCCTCTCGAGAACCGGCACTGTAACCAAAACACCACACACTTACTACTGTTTTACTGTTCAGCTTGACAATTTTTTAATCACAGTAAGTACCAGATTTATTTCTCGATGCTAGGGTGATAGCCTGGGCAACGCTTGGCGTTTTTTATTTGGGATTTGCTAGGCAGGTCTTGACAGTTTCGAGTCTAAATCTTAATTTGAGAGGATTTTTAGCCTGCCCCGTCTTAAGTAGCTAGAGCTAAAGGTTCAAGATAAGTACAGGTACACGGAATACTGATCAGCTGAAGGAATGTTGACAATCTACCTGCTGAGGCAGCTGCCATTTATGACGGACATATGTGCTGAGATTGGGATGCGTTAATTACCGGGAGCAAGCAATCACCTGGGTGCTAACTTTTACCTCGAAATGTCTAAATTCGGGAAAATACTCGGTAAAATATTCCATATTTTTAGTTTTCCCCAGGGACCGTAAATAATAATTATATGAAACCAATAAATCACAGTAAAGCACTAATGCTGATTTGTTTTACAGTTTTCAAATTTTAATTATAAAAATCAAGCTTAAAAATTATTTGTGATTTTTATTTCAAATGATCATTCAAAAGACATATTTGTGACTTTTATTCAAAAAAGTCTGGGATAAGATTTTTTTTTGCTTTTTATGAAAATGTGTCAAAAATGAAAATTAGCCTGGACTTTTTTTTTAATCAAAAGAGTTACAAAGATATTGCACTACAATTTTATGTACATCTCCGTTATTGGGATATCCAAGAAATAGTTTAAAACGGGCTGGATCTATGATCGAATATGTTAAATAAATTTCGCCACTCGGGTGAAAAGTGAAAATAAATGTGGCTATCAGAAATGTCACATATCAATCCTAGCTTCGCTTGCGGCTATATAAAATATTCATATTGCATAAATATTTAATGTTTTGACCACTAAACGAAAACTCAAAGATTATTGCAGAGTTCGGTTGGTCTTTGTACCTGTACTTGTCCAAGTTTTTTGTATTTCTCATTTTTAAAGTAAGAAGATAGGTAAAATATATTTTATTCATCTAAAATTTCGATGTGCTCCTCTTCGTTTTCGGCCGGTGCATGTAGTTCTTCAATGGCTTTTATAATATTGCGTCCGTTATCAGTAGTAATTGTGTAGGTGTGCCCTTTCGTTAGTGGGAAATCTTCCAAAAGCGTGCTTCAATTTTTTCCAGAGTGATGTTTGTGCAACTCGATTCCCAATATTTTTATAACTACCCTGCAGTTCCACCATTCACCTCCATTCGTACTTAAAAAAGCGCTTGAAAGATGCTCAATGTCTGCCAGTTTTTGAGCAGTGGTGCATTGTAGGACATGCTTATGTTAAAATCAGTACCACATACAAATTGAGCTCTCGGTGATGATCTGTTTGCAGTTATTTAGTGCTTAAAAAGCGGTTAATGCAGTTTACCAAAGAATAAAAGTTCTATAACCCGACAAAACAAGTAAAATCATTCCTGTTTCTTTTATAATGTACTTTATTCGTAAAACACGCTTTACATTTTTACAAATCAAAAATCTTTTTGCGTATCTTTTTTTGGATATTTAAAACGAAATCAAATGAAACTAAAAGAAAATTACAGACTTTCACAAATATGTTGTTGCATATAAAATTTCTTATACTGATTGCTACAAATATGTTCGGTTTGGGTACCCATTTTGGCTGAGTACCGATCATTTGATTCGTCGGTGGTTGACTGCGACTTGCGAATTCGCATGGAGAAGCCAATCAGCAAGGAATCTCTGCCTTGTTGGTTAGGTCCTGAGGCCTGGTAAAGGTTTTCTTGTTGCAAAATACCAATCCAAGCCTGGATATCAAAGTTTGTGACGGCAGTTTCTCTAAACATATAACTTTACGTCTTAACACATATTTTACGAGGGAAACATAAACTTATCAGCTAAGGGAAGGGTTTGTTTGTCCTATTACATAATTGAGCAGCGGGATTTGGCCTCGGCTCCGGCCGCATCACCGACCTCAATGGCGGGAGGAATGTTTTCCCCGTCGGTTGTCTCATCGACATCCTTGCCATCGGCGTTCTTGCCCTCGACATCCTTCTCGGCGGGGATTTCCTTATTGGGCGAGCCGCCCTTCTTGGGCGTCTCCAGACCGGCCTCCTGGCCCACGGTCACATCCTCGGTGGGCTGCTCCTCCTCTACCTCAACTTCTTCCGGCACGCTGCTCGAAGACGTGTGTGCCTGTTGCTCCTCCACGCCGGAACCGTTCAGATCCAGACGCAAACGGGCAGGAGAACTGATTGTGGTTTTGGAGAACCTCGAGCGCAGCATACTGAAGGGCGAGGCCAGATTCAGGCTGAACAAATCGAATCGGGCGCGCTTTGGCGGCGACATTTCCACGTCTTGTCCCAGATCATTAGTCGACTGAGACGCCGAAAGTGGTGGGGGAGTGCGGTCGCGTTTGCGACCACGGCCAAAGAACGAGAACGAGAAGGTCGAGCTGTTGGGGATCTCCGATCCCACGGTAGCGTTCATGCTAGCATTTGTGCAACTCGAGGTGTCCAAGTCGCTGTTGCCACTCCGGTAGGTGCCCACTTTGGAGGGTGTCAGCGAATCGATGGGTCGTATGCTGCGTCTGCCGCTGATCTGGGCAAAGGTGCGGGCCGGAGTTCCTGCCGGTGAGCCAGAAGTCTGGGTAGCTAGATCTACCTCGGTGCTCTGCTTGCTGCTGCCGCGGAAGCTGAAGAGACTGCGTCCGGGTGTGGATGTGGCCGCCGGTAGGGCATTCAAATTACCGTGGACGCTGCGTATCGGGGAGGCATCCACTTGGAGCGGTTCCATGTCCACATCCTCCTGTGGAGTCAGTGAGCCAGCACATGTAGATGGAACTTCAACGGTTTCCTTATTCTGGGATGGCGAAGCGTGGATCGACTTGCTGATGGGAGACTTTTGTTGGTTTCCCGACTTGCGAGTGGATTTCCGATCCTTGCTTGGCGTGCTGAGTTCTGGGGTAATGTCAATGACATCGTCGAGGACTACAACATCTGGTTGAGGTGCAGTTGTGGTAATCTCTGCGGTGGTAGCTTCCTTCTTGGTCTCTTCTTTGCCTTCCTTCTTTTCAATCAGAACTTCTTTAATCTCCTTTTCAGCTGCCACCTCCTTGTTCTCAGCTAGCTCCTGGTCTTTCTTTTCGGCTGCCACCTCCTTATCCTTCTTCTCGGCCTCCACCTCCTTATCCTTCTTCTCGGCCTCCACCTCCTTTTCCTTCTTTTCCGGCACCTTGTCCTTAGATTTCTGATCCCTGCTCGAGGAGCTTCCGTTCTGAGGCTTTTCCTTGCCATTGGAAGACTTGCCGACACCATTCTGGCTGGCTCCGCCCGACGAAGATGAGCTGGTGGACGAGGTACGTATTTGGTTTGTCCTTTTCACAGATACAAATGACTCTGTAATTTTTTTATTGCCGTTCTGGGGGCTATTTGACCGGCCGTTGCTGCCAGATGACTGCTGCAGGCGGGACACACTGGTGCCGCCGCTTAGCGAGAGCGGTAGACGACGTCCCGTGCCAGTGCCTCCGGAACCAGCTCCTCCTCCAGTTGTGTTGCTAGCCATCTTGCTTAACATTGGTTGGGTTTCCTTCTACGTGTTTCACGATCTCTGCAAGGGACACAAGCAAGGGGAATGATTTATTCGTTGATTTCAGACTGCTTGCACTTCAAGTGCAGTGAAAATGAAAACGAAAACTAAACACGGATTGATTTGCGGTTTGTTTACACCACATTCCTCTCGAGAACCGGGTCTGTAATCAATACCCCCACCCACTTACCACAGTTTTGCTGTTCAGCTTGAGAATTTTTTAATCACAATAAGTCCCCGACTTTTTTTCTCAATGTTGGGCAACGCTTGGCGTTATATATTTGGGATTTACTTAGCACGTCTTGACAGTTTCGAGTCTGAATCTTAACTTGAGAGGATTTTTACCCTGCATTGTTTTAAATAGCAGAGCTACGGTTTCAGGATCAGGGCAGGTACACGGAATATTGATCAGCTGAAGGAAAAATTCAAAATTTACCTGTAGAGGCAGCTGCCATTTATGACGGACATATGTGCAGAGATTAGGATGCGTTAATTACCGGGAGTAAGCAATCACCTGGGGACATATGCTAACATATACCTCGAAATGTCTAAATTCGGGGAAATACTCGGTAAAATATTCCATTTGCATTTGCATTTTGGGGTGGGTATTTTTAGTTTTCCCCTCTTCACAGACAATGTTTTTTCTTCCGCCTGAGTGATTTTCGCTCCCCCAATATTTTTAACTGGCTTCCGTTCTATTAAATGCATTCAAAACAAAGTGAGACACAAACTTAACAAATATTGACCAACACGCAAAGCTAAAGCAAACAAACAAGGTTTTTGTTCGTTTTTTTAGCTTGCCTTGCAAGTAAAATAATTCTAAAGGGTAAGAATGGCAGAACTGAAGAAATAGTACAAAAACACAGTCGTAGAAATACCAAGAGGGAAAATTTCTTGTCGTAGGCCGACCTATACTGCACAGACAGCTCGATGCCAGATAAATGCGGAATCGGAAATGGTGATGAACCGAACTGGGAAAGACTCTAACAAGGAAGTTAATCATTTTTGATAAATTACAAATTTTTAAAATTTATAATTTACTATACTTCATTACATTAGAAATGTAGGTTAGGAAAAAGATTAGTCAAAGAAGGATATAAGGGGTTTGTGCAGGCACTAGATCTTACTTTACCTAAAAGAAAAGGCCTTGTTATTAAAGTAATGTTGGAAACTGATGATTTGGACAACAGGATTCACAACTATTGTAGATGTTTTGTTCTAGTTAATAAAATGATATAAGAAATATATTATTTTTCTAGATATTAAAAATCAGAACATTTAATCATAGATATCTTATACTATCTATCAAAATGGAGTAATTTATATGTGGTTCCTTGAACACTAATAATAAATCGAACTGTTTTATTAAATTATATGTTTAGAAATGTTAAATACTAGTTGGACTATACGCTTTGTGAGGGTATCAAAACTAGTTGCACCCCAGGTGCATTCAGTTAGTAGGCGCGATGGGAAAGGTAAGGGGACGTCGTTTAGAAAGAAATTGCATTGCACTGCGGTTTTCTTTTTAGAAAGTGGAAATGCGAGTGCTGAAAATCGCGGACAACGAACGATGCTGCGAAAAATCAAAAATAATGAACACAATTGCAGCGAAAGACTGCAAAAATGAGTGTTTGTGTGGGTTGGTATGTGTGCATGCATGTATTTTTAGCCAAGCCCTCTTTGATGGGGGAATCGTTATTCATTATTGTGATGGTAGTGCCCTTTTCGCCGTTTGTTTTGATACCCAATTCGCGGAGTTGATTAAACTCGGCAACAAGACGAGCATAAATGCCCGTTTATATGGTCGAGTGGTTAATGGAGGTTCTGCTCCAAGTCTAGTTAATCAATTTCAACGAGTTGCGATCGGATCAGCAAAAACATAAACACAAACCAAGGAATATAAAAAAGCAAAATCACACACATGTGCGCAGTCGATATGTCTGTGTGGGTTTTAAGGCGGCTTACAATGCGCGCCAAAATATTGAACAGGGCTCTGGAACAAAGAAATCAAGGAACTTTTAAAATAAGAATTTATATTTTTGCGTTAAAAGATTGTAATAGAAGTCAGGCTCTAATATTAGTGATTTTTAATTTAAGAGTAGTTTTTAAAACTTTCACATTTGTTTGACATTTATAACACATTTTCGTAAAAGATTCTTATGATATAAATTATGACTGAACATATACATATATGTTGGCTAATAAAAAATCATGGCAATTTTAGACAATATGCGAACACGTTTTTTTAGTTGCAAGGAATATCAGCTACTCTTCAGGTTCAACGCTGTTCACTATTCTTTGCCACCACTGTACCAGGCAATTGTCGGAGGCTCAGATACCGAGTTCGTTTTTTAAAATGGCGGCGCTACAGCCTCAATTGGCGATAATGCATTTGGCAAGGGAAAGAAAAAGTATTGAACTCGTGGTCTTCTAGACCATAAAATATCCTTAGCGGGTTTCCTAAACTTCTCTTTCTACTGCCTGCTTCTTTATATTTCGCACACTCTCCGCAACTCGGAAATTATTGCCCTATGTACGCGCAAAAAATTGTGTACACCTAGGCTTCACTATCCTACCGCAACAAAAAGGATGCGCGATTGTTCCTCGCAAAGGAAGCACATTTTCACATTTTGGTAACTTAATATTAGCGTCGGCACACCCACCTCTTTTGTTCGAGTTTTTCCAGCACAGCAATCACTTCAGCAGCAGTTTTCCACGACAAAAAGTACTTTGATTTTTAAACCGACGCCGCCGACACAAACAAATTAAAACCAACGCTAGGGATGTGGAAATATATCAAAGTATCAATATATCGATATTTTTGAATAAAAATAAACATTTATATCGTGATATTTTTCCCCCTGATATATCGCTATTTTGGCGGAGTTGTCGTAAGTCCCAGAAAACGTAAGAGGGAGGGATTTTTTGAATTCAAATAAATATTTACACCGTGATGTTTTTCGTCCCTATATATAGCTATTTTTGAGCCGCTGTGACGTAACTGCTAGAACGTAAGTGAAACGTAGAGCAACGTAAGTATTAATAAAAGAGGGAGACAAAAAATACTACTTCCCTCAAGTTAAGGATTTGAAATATATCAATATATCGATATTTTGAGAATAAAAATATATATTTCATGATATATTTTTCACGTGATATATCGCTATTTACAAAAATGTTGCGATTTTCTTAACATAGCTGTTAATGCACTGCAAAGATGACGGATGTAGCAATGGGAATTAATCGATGTTTTCGCCATCTCTAAGTTTTCCCTAGACCACAACCACCATAGCACTTCCCTTGGTATTTTTTTGAATTCAAAAAAGTTAAGAGCCGTATTTACTCAGGCAGCTCTGTATTTCCCAATCAAGGTCCCACGGTCACACCGACTCCAACTGCTAAATAAACTTTTGAGCTGTAAAATCAATGAAATAAGTGAAAAACCAGCGTGAGTACTCTCCGAATAATCGATTTGTGGCCACTTGGACCGAGGGGCGCACCCATTTTCCAATAACAATGCTTACTTAACTGCATTTTCCATCAAACATGACGCATCTGCGGCTCCATGACTACGCCTTTCCATTTGTGCCGGATCCACACGCACACACTCGCATCGACGCCAACACGAACACGAACACACCACACGCAGAGTGCGAATAAACGGAGAAACAGAGAGAAACGCAGAGGAGCACAACATGGCACATCTCCTGGAGAACCAACTGTTCACGGCGGCCAAGACCATCGAGCAGCAGCTGGACCAACAGCTGGACCGCCTGGACAACCTCGACTCGGATGATTTGAAAACTCTGAGGGAGCAGCGCCTTCGCGAGATGAAGGACCTGAACAACAAGAAGCAGGAGTGGCTCAGAAACGTAGGTGGTACTTACTAGGGTGGACCTGTCAGAAGGTCACAGGTCTAGACAAATCGATCATCTTCGAGATTTTTCTTTGAGACTCAGAGCCAAATGGTTCTTGAGATAAGAATTTTACGTTAAATAGAATTGTTTATTGGCAGATTTCGTTTCAATAATGTAGTCAGTTTTATAAAGTTTGATACTACTAAACTTAAACTTATAATGTACCAATTTTAATGTTTTTTAAAGTCCAATAAGACTTAAATGTTACCGTTTTCAAATGAAATTAGATGGTTTTGAGATATAAGTTAAGAAAATATGTACTTTTAAACCACTTAACCTAAGGTTTCAAAAGATAAAAACCAATATCAGGAATACGAAAACATACCCTTTTTTAAAGACTTCCCCTAACTATGAATTTCAATCTTCTTCTATTCTAGGGCCACGGCACCTACACCGAGCTGGCCGACGAAAAGGAGTTCTTTGAGATGTCGAAAAAGTCGCCCAACATTGTGTGTCACTTTTACCGCGACAGCACCGAGCGCTGCAAGATCGTGGATATGCATCTGAAAATCCTGGCCGCCAAGCACGTGGAGGCCAAGTTCTGCAAGGTGAACGCCGAGAAGTCACCCTTCCTCACCCAGCGGCTGCGCATCAAGGTGATACCCACCATCGCCCTGGTGAAGGACAGCAAGACCAAGGACTTCATTGTCGGCTTCTCCGATCTGGGCAACTGCGACGACTTCGCCACCGAGATGCTGGAGTGGCGCATCGCCCACTCGGGAGCCATCGAATACAAGGGCGATCTGATGCAGCCCCCAGATGTGAAGCGCAAGCCATTCATCAACCGCCCACAGAAGACAATACGCGGCGGCTACGACTCGGATGACTCCGACATCGACCTGGATGACTAACTACGGGCAGCCCGTCCCACGCTGTCGATTCCCCCAGCTCCAGTTCCAGCTCCAATCCCACACTCCCACACAAAAAACACTCAAAAGCGATGGAGAAACGAAAACAGACACACACAAATCAAAACCTAGCACATGGATCTAAACCAATTAGGCGTACTTTAGCGTTATTTATTTAATTATACGATTCCGATCACTCTGCTACGGTCCCCATCGCCACATAGGATTAGTGGCTTATTCGGTTGCCTTTCCCCCGATTATGTGCTTTAATATCTATCAGTTCAATCAGCCGCCTCGAAGGCTGAGCCACTCTAGCGAGCTTAAGCGTACTCAAAATTTGATCTTTATGGTATTTGTAATTCCAAATCACTGTGCACCTCTCCAGTATATATGTTTAGTTGAACATAGTTTCACAAATCGCTTTCGCTCCCGAAAACGGTGATGTAAAACAAGAAACAAAAAACAAAAACAGCATAAAAGACAAGCAACTAAACATCTGGCATATATATTTCTAACAGTTCGAGAAAAGGTGTACTGCATTTCCTACTGTAGAGGTAACTAACACTTTCATATGTACAAGTTTTTATATTTATTTTTGTAATTCTACAAAGCATCAAAGGAAATCAACTATTAAATTGCATGTTTAAAACAAAGCAAACGTACTTAATTACGACTGTCTTGGTAATTGGTTAGGAAGATAAATGGGTTTCACACAGGTTTCTATTTTAGATGGAATTAATGGTTCAGAACATGCCGGTATTTTTATGGGAATTTAAGTTCTATGAAATCACTGTTTGTTTTTGTTAAAACTAGTTCATTTTAAATGCCACTTTGAATTGAAACTAGTTTTGGGAATTACGATATATTTTTAATCATGATCATTTTCACAAAACTGTAAATATGACTCGGTTCTATAATCCTTTTCGAGTACAAATGGTTTTCCTTTGAGTCTTTCAATTTTTTAACCGTTTTTGACTCAAAACTTGGGTCCTAAATATTGTATTAAGGGTTTTTAGTTCGATAGATGTTATGAAAGGCTAAATATATATACAAAACTTAACTGCAAATATCAGTTAAGAGATGTATAAATTCTATTTGCTAACACCACAGTACAGGATTAACTGAATAGGTTCAGAGGTTATATTCTAGTGTTGGCATTTCCCTAACAGCTGATCGGAAGATTTGAAAATACCTCCCTTAAAATAGCTATCGTAAGGGTTGGCATCCCTGTCAATGCGAATAACGGAATGGCCGCCAACGTTGAAAACGGACGCCGTCTGAAGTAATTTACCTGGAATGACGCCGTAATCCCGGTAATTACAGCTTGCTCGCCATAAAACTAACGACCAGACTATCGCCAAAATCGGGACACTAACTTTTACCTGTCCGGTGCATAAAACCCTTGATAGGGATTCCAAACCCTAGCATTTGCGTTGTGAAACTCGTACGACAAAGAAGCATCTATCGAAATGGTACTGGCTCCCGAAGTTAAAAGTATTGTGAAGGCCCTGAGGGGCTCGAATAGCTGCGAAGAGATAGCCCAGATCCTGGAGTGCGACGTGGAGAGCGTGGTGAGCTGCATCCGGGAGTGTGAGCTGCTCGAGGGCAAGACGGCCACGCTGCGATTGCCGCAGAGACCGAAGCCAACTAAAGCTGAGCCGGTGGTTGTTCAGGAGGAGGAGAAGAAGCGCGAGGTGGGCCGACCCAAGATCCTGGAGAACCGTCAGCTTGTCGAGCAGATGCTGGCCAATAATCCGCACTACACCTCCATCGATGTGCAGCGGGAACTGGCCCTGCACGGCATAGAGGTCAGCCGCAGGACCTTGCAGCGCAGGATCAGCGAAATACGCTCCAAGAATGGCCAGCAAACGAGTCGGTCTCCAGCAAAGGAAGCGAACGGCCTAAGCGATGAAGCCAAACGTAAGAGGTTGGCCTGGGCCACCGCCCACCAGGATTGGACAGTGCGCGACTGGCGCAACATCTTCAACATGGACGATCTTAAGTTCGATGACGAATCCTCACCGCCAAAGGAGATCTTCTTGGACACTCTGATGGGTCCCGAGGGTTCGGTGTGCAGTGACCTCAATCTTCTCGAGCAACTGATGGCCATCATCCAGCCGAGGATCCAGAACCAGGCTCCCAAGAATGTTGGCGAGTTCCGAGCTGTCTTGTATGACGTTTGGCACAGCGATCAGGACATGGTGGACAAGATCGAAATGCTCTACGAGTCGATGACGTGGCGCGTTTCGGCGGTCCTTCGCAATGGCGGGGATCAGACCGAGTTCTGCTAGCCTAGCTATAGATTTAAGTCATGCTCTGATTATCGAATGTTGAATTAAGAATGGCTTCATTCACTATCAATTATGTTTGACTAGTTTATTAAGTTTTTAGTGGCCATATAAAGTATGTACATGGTACACTCTGATAGAAATTAATTCATAATAATTTTTCGAACTATTGTAAAATCGTTTGATACCTATAAATAAAGTGTACAACGCAATGTTCACGAAATCAATCTGTTATATTTTGGAAACGTTGCTTATTAAGGGACATTTAAAATCATATTTGAGAAC
The DNA here is from genome assembly GCF_014743375.2 of Drosophila subpulchrella. NCBI lineage: Eukaryota > Metazoa > Arthropoda > Insecta > Diptera > Drosophilidae > Drosophila > Drosophila subpulchrella. Next base: position 11,573,188 of record NC_050609.1, read on the forward strand.
TAAAAGTCTACAGAAATTTATATCTTAATTTGGTATATTTATTTTTGTTTTTTATTTATGCTTTAACCGAAATTGAACACTTTCACATTAACCAATTATTTGAACATAAGAGTAGTATAAAGTTCCTTAATAAGAAACTTGAATGGATTTTGATCTTTTCGAGCATGACCATATGTAGTGAAGTAGAACAGCCATTGAATAGACTACTCCAATAACTATAAAGTATATGGCATAGACTGTAAACTGCTGGAAAACATCCAGATTTAAATTGACCTTCTCCGAGACAACCACAAATGTCAAGATGCATTGAAGGATGAGGCCCAAAAAAGTATTGAAACCGAAAACCAGGGCGAAACTATCCTCCACCAAGCTGCTGGCCAATTCAGAACTGAAATATATTTGGCACTTGTAATATTGTATCTAAAGAAGATTAATTAGGATTCTTAACCTGGCCACTGTTATGGTAAAGGCGAATAATCCTCCGTAAAGCACATAGCCAAGGTAGGATAGGTATATATTAACGGTCCAGCAGGAAAGGAGCACACAACCACCCTCAAGGATAGACAGTAGAGCCATTGAAAGCAGGCTGCTCCTGGTGCTCAAACGTCCAGCATGGAAGTATCCTGCAAGAAGGGCAAAGACAGCACTCAGAAGTGTCAGGGCAACGTCCACAGCTCCGTTCCAAGCAATCTGTAATAATTATATTACATAATTATGTATTTATTCCTTATTTTAGGTACCAAAAAGTGCTTTTCAGATCATAATTTGTTCAAATTAACAATTAAACATAATGAATTTATTCATTCATTCACTGAAAAGTGAATAACTGATCGTGAAAGTCTACACCTATACTCTTTTCATAGTCCTGATATTTAACTCACTGTTGGTTCATTTGCGAAGGACTTCCAAACCACCTGCATATAGGTGGTGATTTGTAGAAATCCCGACAGACTTATAGCATACCATAAGCTCCATTGAATCACCAAGTGATTAGTATAGGCACTACGAAAATGCGACCAGAGAAGCTGCCAAGCTGGGACCTTCTTACTAGGACTCGGGACTGTCTTCGGTTCCGTTTCTTTCCCATCGGTATCCCCTGATCCCTTCTCTAGACCTCCTCCATCCGATTTGCCAGCAACTTGTATAGCTTCGGTTCGATTGTGGAAGTACACACTTTTTTCCACCTTTGGCAAACTGAAGGCCCATAGAAGCGCCGCAACTTGAGCTGTGGGAAAGCGGGTTCTTAATTGATTGACTATACAATCTCTTAGATTACTGGGAACCCACAGCTCACGGAGATGTAGAACAGCTGCTTGTAGTTCATCCACTGCATGCCGATCACCAGTTGCGCCAGAAGACCGGCCACCAGTTTGCCCACAAACATTGCTGCCCGAGTATGCGAGGTCACCCGGGGATAGTACTGTTTGTCCACCTTGGCATAGATGTACGAGTAGTAGGCCACCTCGGCAGCCTGGTAAAAGCCATAGAACACCTCCACCGCCTGAAGGCCGCCCAAAGTGCTTGTCCATATCAGAGTTCCCCAGATGCTTATTCCAGTAATTGCGTTGGCGATGATCACGGGTTTGTATCTACAGCACAATTAGACGGTTATGGTAGTCAATAAAGATTATATTAAGGGTACTATAGGTACTATATATACCTGAGCAAATCCGTTATAAGGAAGACAAAGATTAGAAGCGCCAGGTAGGAGTAGGTTCCCACGGGATAAACCTTTCGATTGACCTCGTCCTGGGTGACATGATACCACTCGCCCATCAGGATCTCAGCATGATACGGCTCCGAGGGCCTCAGCTCCCTGAGGAAGCCGAAAATGCAGAGCAAACACGATATCTTTAGCCAAGACTCCATCCCGTTACGGCTGTCGGCTTAAATCTAATCGCGATATTTACGCTAACCAACGATCGCACTGGCTATATGTGTGTCTGGCACCGTGGAGCTTCGACCAGCTATTATAATAATAGCACATTCTTCCGAGGGGTTAGTGTAGGCTAGGCCCGAGTATAGAGATTTACCCTTCGACGCTTTTAATCAGTGGGCCATTCGCGATTTACGATCCAAGTGTTCTCTGATTTAGTGCAGGCAGCGGATCGGGGGGTTAGATGTGCTGGGAAGTCCGGGAAGTTTCCGCTTACATAGAGCATGGTCACGATCTTGATTGACTTGCTCTCTACCCATGCAGTTCCCACTCCAAGTTGGCCATACAAATTATCAGCTAATTAGCCCATTAACGTGGCACTTAAATGTATCTGCAGTGAAATTCTCACAGAGTCTTAAAGACTCGTTTTGTTTATGTGTGCTTGTGTAATCTATTAATGCAAAATATCAACACTAATGGGTTAATAATCAGCGATAGCCTGTTTATAAATGGAAAAGAAACCGTTTCGGGTGTATTACCAATTCGTTCATTCAAATGTTTGAGCAAGAGCCGGTTTAGAAATAAAACCACTACACCCAAAAAAAAACAAACAAAAAGTTAAAATTTAATACCGGTTGTATCTAAAGTAAACCACAGGTAGTAATGATATTAAGGTATTGATTTAAGACTAACATTACATTTTCATTTAATTTTATAGAGTCTATAATTAGGATTGCGATATTAATTTAAACCAATTAATTTCAATTAAATACTTTGGAAAGAATTTATTTAGTATTTATCTTATCTACGCCAAATTAATGTAACAATATTTGCTTTTCTATGCCAATTTTTTTATGGTGTAATTGTTTTGATTAAAATGCTATTAGTTATCAGCGTTCCCATCCATCTTTCCCATATAAATTACCCGTAATTAAGTGCGATAATCGACAAGGTCTATTAGTGAAAAGCAGAGTGATTTTAAAAAAGCTCGGTAACTTTATTTCACCCCTCTTGAGACTGATTGTGTGCTCTATAAATGGAAATATGCACTAAATACTAAGAAATCGGCAACATGCTGCAGATAAATAAATGGCTTATGTATTCTGGGAATATAAACAGCCATCGTGATAATACCATCTAATCGTATTTCATCCATAGGAACTTGTCTTTCTTAAGTAACGTTCTTGAGCTTGCCAGCAGGCGAATTTAAGTACTTTCCAAATGCATCGGGAATCAATCCAGAGAATTTTCCAATTTCTCGCTCTTAGTGTCGCGAAAGATGAGGCACTCAACCAGCACGGATATTAAATACAGAACGGCGACGCCAATAAAATAAAACGCATAGACCGTGTACTGACCCACAGCGTCGAGCTCAAAGCCCGTATCCGTGACAACGATTATGGTTAAGAGCGATTGGAAAACGAGGGCAACAAACGTATTGACCCCAAAGACCAAGCCGTAGCTTTCCTCCTGTAGATTTCTGGCCACCTCAGCACTGAAAAGATTTAAAATTAGTTATTAATATGATGATCTTTGGGAAATCAAGCTCTTTACCTGGCCACCGTGATGGTAAAGCCGTAGAGGGCGCCAAAGAGAACGAATCCTGCATAGGACCAGTATATGTCCTCCGTCCAGCAGCAGATCAGCACACAGCCGCCCTCCACGGCGGACAAAAGGGCCAGGGTTAGCAGAGAAGTTCTTGGCCTAAGACGCTCAGTGTGCAGATAGCCGGCAGCCAGGGCACACAAAGCAGCCAGTGCCGTCAGGACAGCATCCACTGCTCCATTCCAGGCAATCAGCGGCTCCGGTTCGATCACCTTCCACAGAACTTGCACGTAGTAGGTGACCTGCAGGTAACCAGCCAGTCCGATGGCGTACCACAGACTCCATTGAATGACACGCGGATTGGTGTAGGCATTGCGGAAGTGAAGCCACAGCAGACCCAGTGCATGGGGCTGTTTTGGAGTACTCTCCTGATATGCCTCCACCTCCAGGTTGCCTTCTCCGGGCAACTGAGTCTGCGGATCTCGACTGGGCAACTGCTCCCGATGGAAATAAAGACTCTTCTCCACCCCGGGCAGGCCAAAAGCCCAAATCATGGCAATTATTTGAGCTGTAAATGAAATAAATCACATGTAAATCATTTTAAATTTTGCAATATTTAATTTAAATACTTACTGGCCAGCGTTATATAGTTGAGCTCCTTGTAGTTCATCAGCTCCAGGTTGATCATCAGTTGCGAAGTGATCCCGGATACCAGTTTGCCAGCAAACATGGCCGCTCGGGTGTGTGAGGTTACTCGAGGATAGTACTTCTTGTCCACCTTTGCGTAGATGTACGTATAGTAGGCCACCTCGGCGGCCATATAGGTGCCGTAGAAGAACTCTAGGATCTGCAGAGACAGCAGACTGGTCGTCCAGATGAGCATACTCCATATTATCACACCAGTGGCTCCAACAGTGATGATCAGAGGCTTGTACCTATTAAGTAAGAAATTTTATAGTTAAAATTTGCTGTTTTAGCAATATCATAATTTTCCTTTTATTGCAAATCACTGGAATGGGTTTCACATATCAAGAACATTTTGCTGACCAAAATGACTGAATTTCGGGCGAGCAAAGTCCGAAGTTTGACTTTGTAATAGGTCAAATTACTGGCTACAGTTATAATCTCTTTTAATTTGGATTAGATTGTTGCCTTAAGAAAGGAATTTGAATAAATACTCTTTTTAATTATTCTTTAGATTAGGAAATGTTAAATAGACATTTTATTATATAAATTATAATAAAGTTTAATGTATATATTCAAGAAAACCCTCTACTTCATAATTTGAAATGGAAACCAATGGAACAGACCTTTGCATGATCATGGTATATAGTTACCTCAGGAAGTCTGTTATCAGAAAAACAAAGACCAACTGCACCAGGTAGGAATAGGTGCCCACTGGATAGACATCGTGCGTTAGCTGGAATAAAAATGGATATTATAAGGAATGAATAATATGAAATAGTCTACTCACCTGTGTCTCCGAGATATTCCGCCAAGGCCCCAGCAGGTACTCCGTGACGTAGGGCTCTGATGGACGGATCTCGCGGATGAAGCCAAAGACGCAAAGCAGGCAGGATATCTTTAGCCACTCCTTCATCTTTCCACTTGTGTAACGGTCACTGACGTAATGTGCAACGTAGCGTGATGTAACGCCACGAGATCTTACGTACAGCTCTCGAATCGGATGTCGTTAGCTGGTTTTCTGCATCTGGACAGGTGGACAGGTGAAGCCCAATATACGGCCTAGATTTACGGGCAATCTGGTGTATCAGGCCATGGTCGTCACAGTGGGCTCAATCTAATCTGTAGACTACGCGGATCCAGAGTTATCACTTCCAAGTGCCCGCCTTGTATTTACACAGAAATCGCTCTTAGATAATTGCAAGTTTATTATGCGGTCTATGACACTAGCGTTTTTTGTTTGAAAGTCATATACAAACAATTCAAGGTGGGTCGGTTTAATGGTTCTGCGGACACCCTACACACGTGTTGAACACTCAAGACCGAATGATCAGCATTACCAATAACCGCGCAGTTATCGATTTGTCGCCAGCACAGCACTTTATGCTTAATAAACACTTATTTTTACCTTATACCGCGGCGGCAATTAAAATCAATTGACTTGCGAGCCATAAATAAATTCGATTTCATTTTGTTGCGTTGCCGGCCGTTACGTCACGGCAACAACAACTGCGATGCAGCATCTGTTCGCGAAAAACAATGCAAATGGTTGGCAACGCGGCTCAGCTGTTCGCTTATCACTAACAGCCATGACCAAAATATTAGTGGCGAAAGTAGAAATCTTGTAATAACTTAAAAAATATTTTTTTAAAAGCTCATTTAATTTAAAACATAAAAAAAAAGAAATGTTTTAACTATTTTTTGTACAATATGGACTTGTTTTCCACTCCATAAGCAGTTTTACTTGAATATAGCAACCCCCTTATCACCACTAGTGAGATAAGAAATAACACTTTATTGTAAAAAAACACACGTTTATTTAGCGCGCTCAGTTTAAAATTAGTAATGTGTTGAATGTGTTACAGAGTATTCGGATTTCGGTTTTGTATGAGTTAACAAACAAATTGAGAGGCAAACATTAGCTATTTACACAAACAGAGGGGCTCACGTAGAATTTTGAGGGGGGGGCGATTGACTGACTAAGAGCTAAAATTGGCCACACTTGCGGAAAGTTAGAAAGTACACGTAGAAAAATTCTTAACAGCAACGAGACATTGAGGCTGGGCTCTACCGCTTTTCCGATGGATGGTTGATGATTGACCTTGGGAACGGAGGGTGGTGGGGGGTTTCACCCACACTCTCCTCACTGCTGGGCAATGGGCGCCGCGGTGGGCGTGGCCACGGGCGGACTGGAGGTGGCGGGATCCGCGGTCACGAACTCAATGGAGGCGGAGTTGATGCAGTAGCGCTTGCGGGTCGGTTTCGGACCATCCTCGAAGACGTGACCCATGTGGGCGTTGCAGCGGGCGCAGCGGACCTCGGTGCGTATGCGTTCTGGATGTGCGATTAGTAGTAAAATATTGCCCCCTATTTAGTTTGTATTTTGCCATTTTGTGGGATTAATTGGATACGTTTTGGTTGTTGTTTTTTTTTTTTGTAGCGCATTTGTTTCACAATTTTTTTTTTTTTTTTTTACAATATTTTCAATTTTTTTTCGGATCGTTTTGCAAGGTTAATTCAAAGTTTTCGTTGTAAACAAATCAACAGAAATAGAAAATTGATTGCAAAATGGATGATAAATGAAAAGCAGAGAGAAAAACAGAGACAGATCGAAGAAATAACGGTAAAAAAGAAATGGAAGTGCAAATCAGAGAGGCGAAGAACAGGGCGTAGGAGGAGGTGCAGCAGAGAGAGCGATAAATAACAATGGACGGCGGCAGTTGATAAATATGCAAGAAGGGAAATCACATAAAATGGGTGAAAATAAATGGCAAATCCGTAATACAGATGGATTTCCGAGTGATTTGGCGTACAGATTTTGTTTGGGTTAATTAAGCATTCGATGTGTCGTGTTTTTGAGTGTTACAATTTCAGCAATGAGTTGGTAAGTGTCGTGTTTTTGTTGTTAGCAAAACAAACCCCCAAATAACGTTTACAGGCGTTGTACATTTAGTTGTTTTTTTTTGTTTCGGAAGCGAGTTAAAAAAAGAGAAATAGAAAATATACGAAAATTCACATTATTCGGTTTGCTTGAGACACTCTAAAAAGTTTATGGATATAATGTTAGTGTTACAGTATTCGATTTATGTTATTCAAAAAATCATTGGGCATGAGTAAGAAGCAAAAAACTTAAAGGTAAATACAAAATCATAAAAATAACCAAATTACACCAGCAAATAAAATACATATGCGGAAATATTTATAAATAAAGCACTACACACATACTGACATACACATAATGGCCCTGGCCCAAAAATAATGCCAACCGACCTTGAATAATGATCGAAATGGGAATGTGAAAAAAGCTCATATGTTTTCCATTTTATGTTGTGGACTTTAAAACAAAAGAGGGGTGAAAATGGTACAACCGAAATATAGATAGATAAACCATATAAAAAAGGAACCCTAGTCTGATCCTTCAACTTTATTTTTAGCCTTGCGCAAACTTAATTTCTTATTAACATGTAAACTCCTACGAAATATGTTAATTTTTTTTATTAACGAACAATAAGTTCCTAACATTACAATGGGAATGCAAAAGAAAGAGATTTTTTCGGAGAAGTAGATTTTGAAATATGATAGTAAACCAAAAAGAAGCGAAACCAAATCAAGGAATAATAGATTCCCCTGTTCCGTTTACAAAACTTGCATACAATTTTAAAAAATTCAGCTTCCATTAGTATAATATAACAGTTTGAAACCGAAATAGAGTAGACTTAGATGAAACGGTGATAGAAAAGATAGAAAAATGGGATCCTGGACTGATCTACAACACTAATCTCTCACTCCTCGTTCCGTAATACATTTCCAAACATCGTTCTCGTGTACAAGCTTTGTGTTTTGTTAAACATTTTTGCATAATAAACTCCTATATAAAATAGCTAAATATCTTTTTGTGAGGCATGAAGCTCTTTAGAGGACTATAGAGATCTTCCAGGTTTATATATGTATGGGGGACTCCTCCGGGTGTAATATTCCTCGCGGTTCGCAGACAGATCGTTCATTATTTCTTGGACGAGGCCGTCGGGGGATCGGCCTTCGATGGCGCCGCGCTCCTCACGAAATCAATGGACGCGGAGTTGATGCAGAAGCGGCGGTGCTTGGGCGGCGGTCCATCATCGAAGACGTGGCCCATGTGGGCGGAGCACCGGGAGCAGCGCACCTCGGTGCGCACCATGCCTAGCGTTTTCGAAATGACTACTGTTGGTTTAATCGGTTTAAAAGTGATACTCGGAGGTGATTTTTGGGTAGAGTCGGAATGTGTGGTTTTTTTGTGTAATTGTTTTTTTTTTTTTAAGAAAGAAAGAAATTTCGAGAAAGTCAGGCGGGATAGAAGAGGGGGATAAGAGAACACAATACTCGGTTAGGAATTAATTTTAGTCGCTTCTTCTCGCTCAGTTGCACATTCAGGTGCTGCAACGGCAGCAGGAACACTCACAAGTCACAATCACCGCCACAAGACTAGACAGTAAAACAACAACGGCAAGGCCAACGGCACAACTACAGTGAACTCTGGTCAATGGAACAGTTTATGGACGAGTTCAAGGTCAACACAATAAAAGCCAAAACATAACATAAAAGCAAGGCAACACAAACGGCACAGATTAGGAATGGGGTTTTTTTTGACAATATCTTCTGCTTTTCTTTTTTACAAATTACTACGTTTATACAGCTACGGTTTATAAATTACAATAATTAGTCGAGATTTAAAATTTTTACTTTAAGAAACTTCGGTTTAAAAAATTATATTAAACTCAGTTTAAAGCCAATCATTTTGAGATCAGATGATATAACTATTTTGTATAGTTCTAGATGTTTTTGGATGTATACAAAACAATTTGTAATGCACTTATTTGCACCATTCCTCTATTATAAAGCTTTTGTATAAACGTAGTAAATATTTTGTTATATCTAAATACTACTTGTTTAGTTTTCTGACCGCTCTTATTTACACATGATAACTATGTTTTCCTCATGTCTAGGTTTTATAGTCTCCTAGGCTCAACGCAAAATTCATTCTCAACTTTTGGGTGCGGCAACGAAACGGCAACTCAAATAAAAACAGAACTCAAAACGGTTTGCAATAAAAACAGCTAAGAGTGCCGAACAATGTCTAGGCCATATAGTGGCTAGCTGGCCGGGAAGTGGGCCGCGCGGGCGGTACGCACCTGGTATGCTGGCGTCGCGGTGCAGGGTGACCTTGCCCTTGTCGAGGACGTCGTTGAAGGCCGGCCATCCGCATCCCGAGTCGTATTTGGTGTCCGAGCTAAACAGATCCTGGTGGCACACGATGCACTGGTACACGCCCTTCTCGTAGTGCTTGTTGTAGCAACCTGCGAGGATTACAAATGTTATTAGGTTCAGTAATTAAGGTATAAATATATGAAACTAAATCGTAAGCTTTAAGAATTATAAACAATGGGGTTAAAGAGATTTACTATCGAGCGAAGCATATTTGCATCTTTTTTAAGGACTAGTTCATCTTTGAGCAACATAACATATTTTTTAAGAAGCTATTTTTATGATAACATGAGATTTTTGGTAAGTTGGGTGATACATTAGAAGTTTGCAGATTTAAAAGCAGTTTTCGCCCTGACAAGTTAAATATTTGAATGTAAACTGACAAACATTGAGCAACAAAATCAGTACAAAAGGTTTATAATAACTATAAGTAACCTGTGAAGGGACGCTCGGTGCCCGCCTCCTGGGTAACCTGATACTGCATCGGGGTCAGGCGCTTGCGCAGCTCCTCCTTGTTCACCGTAACCTTCTCGCTCTTGTTGTCCATCGTCGTTTGCCCGGAATACTTCTTTGCCGGATTGTCGCTGTCTTGACGTGAATCTGAAATTCAATACTTTGGTATTTAGTTTGCGGTCGAGTTATGTGTGCTTTTCATTTCACCACCAGTTGGGTAATGGAAACTGAGTAATTGTTGTGGGGTAGATTTCTGGTCGCCAAGCTTCTGTAAGATTTCCCGCGTTAATCTCTTACTTATCAGAGGGACTTTCAACTAAACCGTCGGTAATCTTAACTTGCTTGGTTGGTGCACACCTTCGATAAGAAACAGGTGATTGGGTCTATCAGCAATGAGTTGCGGGAAGAACTTTCTCAAAACCCAAACTCATCTTGTTTTGTTAAATAAGCCATAAACGAGATGGAAATAGCTTGGCTTTATCAACTTGATAAACAGAAGAAACTGGATTGCATTCTAACTTTGTATACCATACAAAGGAACAGATTTTTGGAATACAAATGTATGAGATCTTACCTAGGATACCAAAAAACTTACCGTTCTTGTATATTTATTACTTAAAAAGCCATTGTAAGGTACAAAAATAATTTCACAAGATACTTAAATAAATGGTATTTACAGGGTGCAGCTTGTTTCTCGAACATTTCTAGAAATTTCCATAAATAGTCTTAAAATTGGGATATTTAGAATTTCAAAACTTGGAATGTTTAGATTTTAAAATTCTGGCAAATATGTGAGTATAATAGTGTGGAATAAAGGAAAAACATGTAAGTTTATCCGAACAAATTTCGAGAGCTTTAAATACCAGGCCCCCTACGATTCGTAATACCCTCTCTATAGAGTGCACCAAAAATCGGAGTTGTGCAGCCGTCGAATTTGTATACAAACATTGCTGCTAATTAGCGGAGGTGTAAACAGATTTGTTAAGTGCGGCCATCAAATGGAGTGGAGAAACGCATTGGGCCGAAAATAGTTTTTATTTTATGCTGGCCGCCGGCAATCAAGTGAAGTGGCGCCCAAAGCAAACAGACGAAGGAAAAACCAAATCGAAAGGGGGTTCAGGGGGGGAGGGGCAGGAGAAAGAGGCGGGGTAGTCACCTTTTATTTTGGGGTTTTCCGAGTGCAACAATAGAAAAATCAGCCAAGTGTGTCGCGGGCAATTGAAGACAATGAATTAATTTCGAGCAGAGGCTGAAAATAGTGGGGGAAATTGCGTTCATAAAGAATGCAAATGCGAACTAGAAATTGTGTCTAAAATTAGGAAATGGCCGAATCGATGAAAGCACAGAGTGTTTGTTGATTTTTCTAGAATAGTTCGACACACCCAAAGGTATTTTAAAGCGATTTTCTTACCTGCAAAAAAGCGATTAATTGCGAAAACTCGAGTGCGACGCAGTGCGTGGCGAGAAAGTGCAAACATTTTTTGGCTAATTTCGGTTGACAACTGCACTTGGCACTTGTCTGGTTATTTAATCAACAAGAGGAAAATGCGAGGAAAAGCGGTGGAAAGTCAATGTTTTGTCTACTGCGCGCCCACGCAAACTAATATTTATGCAATGCGCGCTTGCCACTTCCGTCTTTTATTTCTCAGTTTTCCTATTTTTCCGTTCTATTTTCGTTCGGTTTGTTTTGTGCTTGTGATTTGCAGTACGGGGAGAAAGCGCCTTGGAGAGAAAGTCACTGCGAATTAAGGGAAAATTCGCTCGCAAATCTACTTCAATGTCACCAGAGCAAAGGCAAAAGCAACAAAAAAAAACACTCATTTTCCCACACTAAAATGGTGCGTCCTTGGTTTTTTTTATATATAGATAAACCGCCGCCTGGAAAACTTCTCACCTGGTGTATAGCGCCTGAAATGGTGCTGCTTCGCTTCTATTTTTGGCCTTTTGTTTATGATGCGCCAAGCCAAAGCGTGCGTCGCAATGTTACGCAGCGGTGGAAAATTAAAAACTAATACAAAAAAGCTGCTTGGGAAACAGCTGCACGCGAAAAATCAAACACCTGGCTGCCCGCGTTGCCAAATGAAAGCTGTGGATTTTCTGGTCTCTACAGTGTGGTCACACTCGGGGCCAGCTGACTCTTCGCATTGCCAACCACTGCAAAGTTCTAACGCCAGTCTGGCAACGCTGGGCACTTTGTTATTTTTTGTGGCTCCATAAAAAAATTACTTATCAGCATTGAAAATAAAGATAGGGGTGGAAAAAAGTGAAAGCACCTTCGGGGAAGGACCAGATTTGGAGAGCTAAGTTGACCAGCCTTTGGTAACATGTGCTAGACACCCGGGCAGGCCGCGGAAAAGTCCAAACGCAAAGAGGGCGTCAACAAAAAGTCTTCGTGGGGGAGGAAACAAGAACAAAAAGGCCAGGAAAAGTATTACTCAGCCAAATACTCGACTGAAAACGGCGATTTGCGAAGAGCCAAAGCCATGAGCAATCACAGATACCACCAGGGGGGCAACTACATGCACCCCCGCATCTCCTCCTACCCGCACCACTTCAGCTATGTTTCCTCCTGCGTCAAGTACATGATCTTCCTGCTGAACTTCCTCTTCTGGCTCTTTGGCGGCCTGCTCCTGGCCATCGGCGTCTACGCCTTCATGGACAAACTGAAGGACGGCAATGGCTGGCTGCGACTGGAAAACGTCTACGATGTGATCTTCAACATCTCGCTGGTCATGATCATCGCCGGAGTCATCGTCTTCACGGTCAGCTTCGCCGGCTGCTTGGGCGCACTGCGCGAGAACACCTGGCTGCTGAAGCTGTACTCCATGTGCCTGCTCCTCTTCTTCATCCTCGAGATGACGCTGGCCATCATCTGCTTCGTGTTCCCGCAGTACATGAACTCGTTTCTCGAGTACCAGTTCACCGATAAGATCATCCATTCTTATCGCGATGACTCCGACCTGCAGAACTTCATCGACTTTGCCCAGCAGGAGTTCAAGTGCTGCGGTTTGAGCAACGCCGGCTACCAGGATTGGAGTGAGTAGTAGAATATAGAGTCTCAGAAGATTCCAATCATGGAAACAGAGTAATAAAGTTGTAGACCATTCAAACGTTTCCAAAATATTTTCTTGGTCAATAAGATTTCGTTAAAAAGAATACGATTTCCTTGTTCTCTAATCTCCCTTTCACTTTTACACAGGCAAGAACGAGTACTTCAACTGCTCCTCGCCGTCGGTGGAGAAGTGCGGAGTGCCCTACAGCTGCTGCATCAATGCCACCGACATCAGCTCCGGCCTGGTGAACATCATGTGTGGATATGGCGTGCAGGAGCACTCGGTGGCGGCCGCCAGCAAGCGCATCTGGACCAGCGGCTGCATCGAGATCGTGCGCGTTTGGGTGGAACGCAACTTGTATGTGATTGCCGGCGTGGCACTGGGCATAGCCCTGCTGCAGCTGTTCGTCATTTACTTGGCCAAGACCCTGGAGGGACAGATCGACCTGCAGAAGTCGCGCTGGTCGTGAGTGCAATGCCACCATCCGTACCTTTACGGATATCCGCCCTGCGAGGACGACCCGTACTACAATTCGCGGATGTGAGGCGCACTTTTTTGGTCCTGTCCGTGCTCAAATAGTTTGAAACCGAACCCCACTCCTAGAATAACCCATAGCTCCCTGTATACCATCTCTTGTGTTTTTGATCGATTCAATTTCTAGTGTCCCCAAATAACAGTCTTACAATCGTATTATACTCGTCTACACTTAGGTAACATATTTATACTCGAATGTATTCGTAAATTGCAGCTCTGAATGTTTTTAACGGCAGCGTAATTCTTAGTCACAAGTAAAGTCGAACAAATCCAAACTTTTACTCGTATATATATATGCAATATCGTAATAATTAAAAGACACTTGTATATAAGCTAGCGAGTTCCGTAAGAATATGCATTTAAAATGAAATTTATATTTAACGACGAAACCAAAACTGCATGCCCGTTTGTTAGCCACAACAACATACTAGACTTATTAGCATTTTTAAGTATCTGCGCGCGAGTTTGTCTGCAAACCTTGTTGTAGTGCGAATTCAAATACAGACATTCTATACGTGTAACCAAGACTTTTTATTTGGTTCCAAAATGGGGGGGCAAAAATCAAAAACAGCAGTGTGAAAATATTTTTGTTGGCCTAACTTATAGCTCTAATTAGTTAGTGAAAACTTGAGTTGTTCTAACTAACACGTCACGGCTGTTTTGTGGAGGATGTCCGGCTTTGGGTCATCAGTTGGCTTTATCAATATTGACCAGAGTTGCGAAATGCTACGTATTTGGTAGTCGCAATCTTGAAAAATTAAAAGTTGTCGAACTTTGAGCCCGATGGCCTTAGTGGGGCAGATAAGCAAAGCAGAGCAATTAGACGGGCTAAACATACAAGAGAGAAATCCGAATCCGACCCCCTATAGAGATAGTATTACATATACACTGGGTGTTTATTATTCTACGCAATCGCAAGCAATTGCCAGCTGGTACAAAAAGTGCAAATAAAACAATCATCTCGGATTACATTCTCATCTTCAGTACTTGATGATGGAGCGAATGCTCTCGCCCTTGTGCATCAGATCGAATGCCTCGTTGATCTTGGAAAGTGGCATCTCGTGGGTGATGAACTCGTCCACCAGCAGGTCCTTCTTCAGGTAGTCCTCCACCAGTTTGGGCACATCCGAAACGGAGCGCCAGCCTCCGAAGGCGGAGCCCTTCCAAACGCGACCCACGACCAACTGGAAGGGTCGGGTGGAGATCTCCTGGCCTGCGCCGGCCACTCCAATCACCACCGAGGTGCCCCAGCCTTTGTGGGTGGCCTCCAAGGCGGAGCGCATGGTGTTCACATTACCAATGCACTCGAAGGTGTAATCGAATCCGCCATCGGTCAGGTCGATTAGGTAGTTTTGGATGGCTCCTTTGTCGGCCACATCTTTGGGATTCACAAAGTCGGTGAACCCAAACTTCTTGGCCAACTCGAACTTGTCGGGATTGATGTCAATGCCGTAGATCTTGCCGGCGCCGGCCTTTTTGCAGCCCAGGCCCACGGCCAAGCCAACGGCTCCCAAGCCCCAAACGGCACAGTTACTGCCAGGTTCCACCTTGGCTGTGTTTAGAGCTGCTCCATAGCCCGTAGAGATGCCGCAGCCGAGCAGGCACACCTTTTCCAGCGGCGCCTTCTCGTTGATCTTGGTCAGCGAAATGTCGGCCACCACGGTGTACTCGGCAAACGTGGATGTGCCCATAAAGTGGAACAGCTGCTGGCCCTTGCAGCTGAGACGGGAGGTGCCCTCGGGCATGACGCCAGCGCCCTGGGTCAGTCGGATCTTCTGGCAGAGATTCGTCTTGCCGCTCTTGCAGAATTTGCACTCGTCGCACTGCGGAATGTAGAGGGCAATGACATGGTCGCCGGCCTTGAACTTAGTCACTCCCTCGCCGACGCTCTCCACGATGCCGGCGCCTTCGTGGCCCAGGACCACGGGGAACAGGCCCTCCGGATCGGCACCGCTCAGGGTGAAGGCATCCGTGTGGCAGACTCCAGTGGCAGTGATCTTGATGCGAACCTTTTGGGGAAATTGGGTAATCGAACCTTATCATCTC
The DNA here is from genome assembly GCF_014743375.2 of Drosophila subpulchrella. Lineage (NCBI taxonomy): Eukaryota > Metazoa > Arthropoda > Insecta > Diptera > Drosophilidae > Drosophila > Drosophila subpulchrella. The sequence goes on from NC_050609.1 coordinate 11,588,620, forward strand.
TGTCCTTATCTGGAGTGGACTTTTCCACCTATAAATGTATATATGTACCTCATGTGCCTTGGGTGGTGCCACCTCGATGTCCTCGATGACCAGCGGCTTTTTGGCCTCCCACGCCACGGCAGCCTTGCATGTGATAACCTGGGGGTTTGATTTGATATCCGGGGAGTGTTTCTGCTCATTAATATTCCCACTGCTGCACTCACCTTGCCCTCGGTAGCAGACATTTTTCTAGTGTGGAAAGATTCCAAGTGGCGAAATGGCGAATGGGAGAATGGAAATGGCGATAATGAAGAGGAGGCGGGAAAAGCCGGGTGGTTGCAGTGTGACCAGGTATCGATCGATGAAATACCCCAAAAAGCACACCCGGAACAGGAACACCTTTTACCGTTTATACGGCGGATACAAATAATTTAAATTCAATTAATTTAGAATTTAGATCAGCGGTCGGCAGCGGCCTATTAAGTGAGCATAGGGAATTGTTCTGCCCATCCGCTGCTCGCCCACGTATAACGTAGATGTTCGTGTGACTTCGGCATGGGTCTTCGGGTCGTTTTTTTCTCAGCTTCGGCGCGCTTTTTTGCTGCTGCGACAGCGGTTCTCAGTGCAAAGCAGAGAAACCTCAGGCTTCAGCGCGCCGCGCGACATCTTCGTGTTTTTACACTCAAACTTGTGATGTATGTGTGTGCCGACCACTGATTTAGATAAATAAAATTGTAAATAAAGCCCTTTGCTAGCAACTGGCTTATTTCAAAGGATCTTGATATAATTTTGGTCACACTTGACACACAAGCGCAGCCAACTTCACTTTGCACAAGTCAGCTGTTTTCGCGAAAATAGACTGTTATTCCTAAAACCGTTATAGGATCTAAATATATATAAGTTTTACAAAACACGGAAAACCCTTTATAAATTGACGAAAAAAGCATTTATCAAATATAAAACCTTGTGTTGGTGAAACGAGCTGTTGCCGCGACTGAAACAAATGCATTTTTAACTTTAAGTAAACGCCTGCGCAGGCGCCAAGTTTTTGTAAACATTGCCGCCCAACCCAAAATGCAACAACAGCAGACCCCAAAAAACGCCAATGAACGCAAAATCGGCACAAGGACGTGCCAGCCAGCCAGGAAAAATCAATAACAACACAGCCGCGAAGCTACAAAGGCCGGAAGTGCATTTTTTGCATTACTGGGCGTTAAGTAACGTCACAGAGGACGAAAAAATGAGTGTTTTTTAAAGGAAAGTGATGAGTTATATGTGCCAAGACTTTTAAAGAAAAGCCGGAAAATGGTGGGCAAGGGGTCAAGCGGTTTGGTCGTCGACACCAGCACGGGCAGCAAGGAACGCCCTGTTTTTATTCCGCCCCGGAAACGTCAACAAACCAAGTCGGAGGCCAAGAAGCAGAACTATGTGGACCACATCGTCAGTGTGCAGGTAAAATAATGGATTTAAAGGAAGTCCAGAATGAATCAACACTGAACTATCCTTTTTTTTATATTTAAATCGACCAAGCCCAAGTTAACCTAATTAAGTCAGACTTTTCATTCATCTATCAAGTTTTAAAACGCGAATTCTTGAGATCCCCGTTTTTGAAGCTTGAATATAGCAACTAAATATGGATATACTCTATGTCATATACTAAACTTAAGCAGAAACATACAAAATTTGAATCAATAAGGCATAAAAAACCTACTAGGACTAAAGGATTCGTTTACTGTTGATTCACCGATCTAGAGGTTATTTGTATATTTCATAATTCCTTTTTTTTACCCCAGCAAAATCGTCCCAAGCTGTCGCCCTCCAATCCGGGACTCGAGGAGGAGCTCCGCAAGTCCAAGTTGATTATCAAAAACAAGCAACCGCTTCCACAGCTCCCTGGAGAACTAGGAGTTCCCAGTGCCCATGACACACTGGCCAGCACCCACTCGGCCAGCTCGACGCAGCACAGCCAGAAGTCGGGCCGATCAAATGGCAATCTCAACGAGCTGCAGAACTTCGAGTCCATATCGCAGGGCACCAAGTCCACTTCGCAGCGGCACGAGAGCAGCACAGTGACGCCCAGCAGCTGCTGCTATTCGGAGAGCAGTCTGGACGCCAAGTTGAGCAAGTCGCAGGACTGCCTGAGCAACCGGTCGTCCTCCAAGAAGCGGGTCAACATCCGGACGTCCGATCTGCCCGGTCAGGGTCGCAATCAGCGCACCTCGCCGGAGATAACCAACTACGAGGATCTTGAGTCGGGGGAGACGAGTGTCCTGAACAACTATGACCAGAGTCTGGAGCGGGGCTATCAGGCACGCAAAGAGGGCGGCAACTACCTGACCATGACGGGCACCATTAAGCGAGGCCGCAAGAAGGGCCAGTCCGTGGACCTCCAGATCAACATTAGTCGCGAGGAGCTGGAGCAGCTGAATGCCCATGCAATGGCCAGCGATTCCCAGAAAGGCGGCAACCTGTGCTGCACCTGCAGCTGTGGCACTGGCCTCCACATCCTGCTCATCTCGCTGTTCTGCCTGCCGTTCGTCACCGTCATCTCGGCGGTGTACTCCTTCTACATTGGCACGCTCACCTGGTACAACATGTTCAACTATTACTGCGAGGAGAGGACGTACCTGCACAAGATTCTGGTGACGCCGCTGCTGTTCGTGGCGTATCCCCTGGCCATCTTGCTGTGCACCTTTGGGCTGGGCATCTACTCGGGAGTGCGGCAACTGAGTCTGCAATACAGCAGCTGGGTGAACGACATTACGGACATCGAGAAGGGATTCTATGGTTGGCTGTGCGGATTTCTGCGGATGCCCGACTGCAGTCCCTACGAGGTGGTCATCCTCACCGACATATGTGTGGCGCCGCAGGACCCCCAGCGGCTGCACATCAACAAGCCGCGCCAGGAACTTTCCATGTAGGATGTAGGGTATGGGATGTCCGGGCCCCAATTTCGTTTCGACCATAAGTGTGATATAAAAAAAAAACGTAATTACATTCGCAGTGAAGCAGCAGCAGAAGTAAGATCGACACATTAAGTTTCCTTTGGCCAAATTTGTTCCTTTCACATTGACATAATCGTATGTCTGCAATTGCAGCTTTAGAGAACGGAAATACACTATATAGATATCGAAGACCCAACATAATCCAAACCCTAGAGAGCCTAGCATTAAGTTACTAAAGATCTAACACTCGCACAGCGTCTAAATACACAAGGAAAACATCTTGGGAGTTCGGAGGCCCGAAACTAATATAACCTTGCAAATGTCAGTTAACAAATTGCTCAATAATTGTAGAAAATTAATTTTTTGTCTGAACAATACTTTGGGGTAATCCCCATTACAAACCAAACTATGAAATCCCGCAATTTTAGAAATAATTTATTTGCTATCTCTGAGTTGACAAATTGCTTACACCTTATAAAGTCCAATTCATCCCATATAATGGATGACATTTTGCAGGGTTATTAAATAAAATAGTTAACTGTTGTAGTTGGGCACTAGCCTGCAACTTGAAACTTTGCTTTCCTTTCTAACTCAAAGCCAAATTTTGAAACCGTATATGAAACATATAGCATTTACAGATTATGCATTTATCTTCAAAGTGAACTAAAACCAAATAAAAGCAGCCAACTTAAATGCGCAGTTGACGTGATGGAAACTTTTTCTTAGTTTTAAGCAAACATTTTTTATTTCTACGTCAATAAAAACCGCAGCAAAGCCACACCTACGTATATACACATACCTATATAAGCAAACGTTTTTAAAATAGAAATTCTATATGTTAAGAACCCGAATATCAAACACTTATTGAAATGAATATATTAGCCAGAGAAATAAAGCCAATAAAACTATATAGCAAACACAAACAAACCTGATATTGTTATTGCGTTCTCAAATGCGAACTGCTACCTATTATTTAATTTGCATACATATTTGCACATATTTCTTTTTCAATTAACTTTAGCAGCGCATACTTATAAATCAAGTGATAACGTTACGGTTTTGCGCCCAAGTATGTGTACACTTGTAAAAATTATATTTGGGATTGAAATAAAAAAAGGAATTTGCTTTTTAAGTTGAAGGAACCGGAAATAGAAAATTGTTGCTTTTCTTTTTACGTTAAGAGTTAACAAAATTGAACGCAATATTTTAATTTTCCAAATTGATATGTTTCTCAGCTCGGCATCTTATAAACATGGTAAAAATAGAACTTTATAGGAAGTTACATAGTCCTTATGTTGAACTTAGAGTTGGTTTCACCATCTGAATTTTCATACGTTTTCAAGGTTTATAATCTTTCTTAAGATAAGGACGGCAATTTTGTAATTTTAAAACTATTTTTACATAACCTGAAGACAAGAAGTTGTCATATTTTCTAAAAAATCGAAAAAATAATATTTCAAAATTATAAAAAATATTCCGAGTGTATGTAAGAAAAAAGTCTCAGAGAGGGAGGAGAATAATGGGGAGAGAGGGAGCTTTTCAGTTCTTTTATTTTTGCCGGCAAGACGCCCCCACAAAATAAGTAAACAACCGTCAACCATCGAGGGGTAAATACAAAACAGCTGTTCTCGGGTTTTTCGAAGTAAGTGAGAGAACATCAACAAAATACAGGCGGGAGTAAATAAAATAAACTAAAAGGGGCTCGACTTTCCTAATGATTACTATAACAAACTTACCCAAAAGTGATACGAACTGCGATATTTCGGCGTATATCTAAGGTGCGGGAATAAAATGAAATATTAAACGTGCTTAACTTTTAAAGATCACAGTCTATATAACCTATTTTAACTGTATTCCGGTCGAGCAAACAAACACACGCACAAATAGGCAAATTTAAATATATACCTTCTATATATGTGTAAAAAATTGACTTGCCAGCGTAGCATATCAAACATGTCGGATACTGAATTCAGTTCTAAATCGGCTTTCGAAGCAAACGGACGTTGTGCGGAAAGTGATAAAAAGAAATACTGCGGATATTATGGCGACAGATAATTTAACAGCGGTTCTCCACGGAATCGAGGACCTGCGATTGGTGAGTAAAGCCAGGAAATAAACTATGCGATTGTTTGGCAACTATTAATTGACTTCCTGCAGGAGCAACGCCCGATTCCGGAAATCGCCGACGATGGTAAGCGATTTTTACATTACAAAAATAGTTTTAAAAAATTAACAAATTTAAAAAGGTATAGAGAGACTGAGGGATAATAATATCAGTTACAGAAATTAAAAATTATTTAAATAATACATACTTATAAGTAAGGGTTTTATTGATTTTAAAAAACTATTATCTATTGATTTTCGATCAAAAAGAGATCTCCACTGATTGCTTCTGGTATCAGGTGACACAGGGAACATAACCATAATAAATATGTAGATAATATATCCAATTTGTGGCAACTGAAGCCTATTGATAACACAAATTATAAATTCATCATAAATATTGATAAGTAGAGTGGATTGGACTGTAAGGGATTTCCATTAAGCAGTATTGGTTTATATTACATCCTTTGTTTTACAACTAAGTTAAGTAATTCGTATGCAAAAGAAATGTTATGTATAAAATTAATTCTGATAGTATACCAATATAATACCGATTCAATTCCTTAGAGGTTCTCCTGGCGATGGATAGTGTCGGCATCTGCGGTTCGGACGTACACTATCTGGCCCACGGACGCATCGGCGACTTTGTGCTGACCAAGCCAATGATCATTGGCCACGAAGCCGCTGGAGTGGTGGCCAAGCTGGGCAAGAAGGTGACCACCTTGAAGGTTGGCGATCGTGTGGCCATCGAGCCGGGAGTTCCCTGCCGCTACTGCGACCATTGCAAGCTGGGTCAGTACAACCTTTGCCCGGGAATGGTCTTCTGTGCCACGCCCCCCTACGATGGCAACCTGACGAGGTACTACAAACACGCCGCCGACTTCTGCTTCAAGCTGCCGGACCACGTCAGCATGGAAGAGGGAGCGCTCCTGGAACCCCTGTCCGTGGGAGTGCATGCCTGTCGTCGCGCCGGTGTTGGTCTGGGCTCCAGGGTGCTCATCCTGGGAGCTGGTCCAATTGGTTTGGTTACCCTGCTGGTAAGAGAAGCAATAAATATTTTAAGGGTTTAAGAATATTTAACCCACTTACCCATTTTGTTTCCCACTTAGGCTGCCCAAGCAATGGGTGCTTCAGAGATCCTCATCACCGATTTGGTGCAACAGCGTTTGGATGTGGCCAAGGAGCTGGGAGCCACGCACACGCTGCTCCTGCAGCGGGATCAGTCCGCTGAGGAGACCGTCAAGGTGGTTCACCAGACGATGAGCGAGGTTCCGGACAAGTCCATCGATTGCTGTGGAGCGGAGAGCAGTGCCCGCCTGGCCATCTTTGTAAGTGGATCATTCCCGCTGGTTAACTTTTAGGTAACACCTTTCCTTTTAGGCCACTCGATCCGGCGGAGTGGTGGTGGTCGTGGGCATGGGAGCTCCAGAGGTCAAGCTGCCGCTGATCAACGCCCTAGCCCGCGAGATCGACATCCGTGGCGTCTTCCGCTACTGCAATGAGTAAGTTATCAGTCGGGCTCAGGGGTCAAGACATCTGCTGATTACTCCCAATTCTCAGCTATGCTGCCGCTTTGGCTTTGGTGGCTTCGGGCAAGGTGAACGTGAAGCGCCTAGTCACGCACCACTACGACATATGTGAGACGGCCCAGGCGTTTGAGACCTCCCGCCGCGGCACAGGCGGCGCTATCAAGGTCATGATCCATGTCCAGCCGAGAGATGCCAACAACAAAGTCAAGTTCTAAATATACACTCTTATCTTTAAACCGAACTGTGCGTCTTGAGTTGGACACTTCTGGTGATACATTTTGGGGGTCTTCGAACGTTTCTGAGCTTTGTACGTTATCGACAGGTTCTATTTTTAAAAGTTAGCTTTGTTGGCTTTAGAATAATGTTTAATTTATATGAGAAAAATTTAGTATATAACCCATCATTTACATTTATAAGTGGGTTAGTTGTAAACCCAGTATCGGATTTTAGGTGTGTTGGAAACGGAAAATAGTAATACCGATAAGAACCACTTTTTTAAAAGAGTAGCTGATAGGTACCAAAGCCAGATTCTGATATAATACTAATGGGTTACAATATCTCCCACTCACCATAATTGAGCGCTGAGATCTAAAACAAATATTTGATGTACTCGAGGGACTCCTCTGGAGCTCTTTGCTCTCCATCGGCATCGAAGTCAATCAGTTCCGGTTGCCTGTTCCGGGCAATGTATCGCAGATAGCCACGTGTGCTCTCATGTCGCACTGACAACTTAATTTCCCAGCCATCGCGACGTGGCGAGCAGAAGATGGTGGAGCCATGGCAATTGACCATCTGCAGCCAGCGGGTGAAGCCCACGCCCAGGTAGTTGCTAGCCTTGTCCACGATTACAATGGGCAGATCCTCGCTGGAAAGCAGACGGACCAGTTTGTGCAGCTTCCTCTTCTGGAAGGGCCAGTAGTAGCAGGCAGGATCATAGAGCATCACCAGCATATCGCTGCTGCTCTCCTCCCGCAGTTCAAAGTAGTTCCTCGGACTGGAATCCTGCGAGGGAGTGGGGCCCAGAACTACGGCGCGAAAGAGCTGATCCTCCAGCAGCTGATCGCAAAACTCCCTCAGATACTTGGCGCTGACCAGCTTGTGCATATCGTAGACTCGTCCCTCGCAATCCTTGCCGTAGATCCGTGGAGGCAATCCCTTACGATAGGTACCAAAGTCATCTGGATTAAGGTTTGAATTAAACTCCCCGATGCTGGAAATATCCCGTAGGCCAAACAAAATCCGGCCAGCGTACTCCTGTGCCAGCTCATCAAGCAGCTTAACCCATTTGTTAAGATCGTCTCCGTGTCGGTTTTTAACAAAGTGAAACGCCACCACCTGTGGCCCATCAAACGTAAACTTCTCCGGCGGTGATATCCTATCCATTTCCGGTATCCACAACAGCCATCGAATGGAGTTGTTGTCGGTTAAAACTGTCTTTACCAGAACCATTTTCCCAAGGCTTGGTATCAGGTGACTATCTAGTTGTTCCAAAACATACAATTCTTTTTATACACTGATGATACGATACCCGGTAAATTTCACAACAGAAAAAGCTCTAAGAAGTGAGCTTTACTTAACATTGTTTACGTTTCGAATTTAACATATGTAGTGATAACATTTTTAAATTAATTTTTTGGTGACTTTTTGATTAAGACAATATGAAAAAGAAAAAATTTACCATTTTTCAACCCTCCAAGATTCAATACAAAAGTTATAGAACTCCAAATATTTTTTCGAATTATATCTTAAAGAACTAACTAATTTGAACAAACTTAGTAAACTCTGTGATGTAGTCAAGTTTTATTAAATTCCCTGAATATTTAAGTGTAATAAAAATAATTGGGCAACAAATGGAACTGCCAGCCCAGTCGTTTATATTGGAAATTTACCAAAAGATAATCATAAATAAAGATTTGAGCGTGGTTAAAAAACCAGACGCTTTTGCTCGGATAATAAACTACAAACTAACGTATACTACTAGTATATAGATAACTTAACAGGTGCGCAAATTATTCTTGTGTGTAATAAAGCGCTGACCAAGTCGATTGGTCTAAGATAAACAGAACCCCGTACGCATAACCGAAAACTAATCAACAGTTAGCCTAAATCTTATTATTATTTACGCGGTGCGGTAAATATATATAAAAGTACAAAATACGATGTAGATTCTGTATGGGCGCACAGACACCAAAGTGCCACAATGGATTTGAGCTGTCATTAACCCCGACTCCGACTCCGAGCACGACCTAGAAGCGCACCTGCTTGAGCTTATCGTAAATGCTGAAGTACAGGGCCGTCGTCATGCTTGACTTAAGGAGTGTGGGGGCCACGCCCTTGTACAAGCCCCTTACGCCCTCCTGGCGCACGGTCAGCCGCACGCAGTCCCAGACTCCGTGGCACTGCAGCGTCTGTCCGAAGGTCTGGCGGTTCGACTCGAAGCCCTGGATCTGCAACCGCTTCTTAATCAGATCGAAGGGGTACACGATGGTCTTGGAGAGCATGCCCGAGGAGGCGCCCAGTCCCAGCAGCGTCCACGTGGGCAGTTGGCTGCGATCGCTGACCTCCAGGAAGGCGCAAGCCCAGTCGCTGAACAGGCGGTAGGCCATGAAGTTGGTGCCCATCAGCGGCGTTATTTGCAGCAGAGCGGAGGACAGGCCGCGGTACATACCCCGTGGACCCTCATGCCGAACAATCGCCGACACCGCCCTCGTGGCGTTCCGGTATCCCTTACTAGTGTCCTGGGCAATCAGTCGAGTGCGGATCACGTCCAGGGGCGTGGATATAATCACCGCAGCTCCGCCGGCTGCAGCTCCACACAAGAAATTCGATAGATGCTGATGATCCGACAGGTAACTGGTCTGTTTGGCTCTCAGGCTCAGCTGCTCGTATGTCCAGAACTGGCAAATGCCATACATGATGCTGAGCACCTGGGCGGGATTGTGACCTTTCCAGAAGGCCAGAAGTCCCTCCTCCCGATAGATTGTCTTCACCGCCTGGCCAATGGATGTGTACTTGGAGGTAAGAGCTCCCGCTCCCTCCTTTGCACGGCTCTTGCCTAGCGGCTCCACCTGCAGCTGAAAGCGTATCTTGAGCACGTCCAGGGGTTGGCAGGTGGACCGAGTGATGGCCGCAGACAGGCCACCGGCCAGCATTTGATGAAGCTGCTCCCGCGTACTGTGCTTTCTTAGCGGGACGGGAGCTGTGGTTGTGGTTTTGGTTGCCTCACTGGTAGTTCCTGTGGTTACCGCCATGTCTGCGTCGGAGCTGCTTTGGTTTCGCTTTTCGTGTGCGTATGTTTGCTCGTGCGGATTTCACTTTTATTGCTACGACTGCCAACTCTTCAATGGCATTTCTGTAAAATAAAGAAACCCAGGCAGGCGGAGACAGCGTTATTACAGTCGGAATTCAATAGCAGCAACCAATAACTTGGAATTTCAATTTCAGATATAGTTAACAAGTATCTTATTAAAGAGGTAGGTTATAGTCTGTCCACCTAATTGGTTATTTATGAGATGTAGATTAATCATCGAATTAATGGGTTTTTTATCTTAAAGAAAGAGGTGTGAAATGTTGGAACTTGTTGGAAGTGGGAGTTTCAATCTTAAGAGCACCCAACAATATGTTTTAAAGATTGCTATATTTAGGAGAATAAATTTGATGATGAAACAAAAATAATGAGATGATTCTGCTTGTGAAATTAATGCGCTTGTCTTTTTAGAGGTCAATATAAGGATGGGAAATTAGGATGCTGGGAACAGTAAATTGTTATCTTTTGTAGAACATACTGAACTATATTTCTTGGTGGTTCTAATATTATCTTTTAAATTTGGGCTGTCCCACTTAGTGAAGCCCGCCTGTAGCTTTCATTCAAAGCGTTTTACAGGTGCGGCCGGGCGCAAACTCCGAATTGTTTACACATTCATCAACTCGATGGCCAAATTGATGTGTAAAAATGCGTAGACAGGAATTGGGAAATAGTGGGAGGGATTTTGGAGGATGGGACTTACAAGTGTCATGCTCAACGGAGCGTGGGGATGATGTCTTTGCGATTACTTCACTATTATGTCTGCTATGCCCAGCTGCGCGCCAATTCGCAGAGCATTCAAGGTAGACTCCAGGTTCAAACGGCCATTCATTGATTGACAATAGTCGTTTGGAGGGTATTCGGGTTTATCAGCGATTTCACTTTTTCCCGCTTTTGTTGTTCGATGTTCGTTGTCCAGTTCCAAAATTCCGATGCTGCTGGCGAGATAAAGAGACAAAGACAAGGGGGAATACGCTTGAGATTGGGATGCTGGCTGGTGATGAATGCCTGGGTGCAGAGTGGGCAGAGGTGAGTCCTCACCTGGAGCAGATGCGTCCGTTCGCGGGCAGAGTGCAGCAGTTACTGCGGCGGCGACGCTTCTTCATTACAGGCAGCGGCCCGTGGATTGCGTCAAAACTTTCTTTTCGCCAGCTTTGTAATATCGCTGACGCCGAGATGCCGTTGCAGTTGTGCGGCGTTCCAAGTTGGCCGCTTCCACTTCCACAAACCACAAACTGGTTTTCCCAAAATCAAACCAAGCCGCTCTGCTTCACTCCGAAACAACAACAACAAAACAAATCAAGTTACGTCGCCAAGTGCACGTAGTCAGCTGTTCGAGCCGCTGGAGATGAGCTTTCCAAATGGTGATGTCAATCGGTAATCGGAATGAGCTAACGACTATAGCTATAAAATAGCTGACTCCGATTTTAGAGTTAGAGTTATAAAAGTGGTTTTAACCTGGTGAGTCAAAGATATCTCTGCCAACCAAAAACAGTTTCAACTTATTTTGATGCACGTAAGAGTTTCTACAATTTTTAGTTTTTGTATTTTTTTACGACACCCCATATATAATCATTGATTATACCATTATTGAACTTGGTCAATTATAGATTTAGTTGTTAGTTAGTTGTGTTAGCCACAGGTAATTGTATCTTACCAAAAAACTTGTTGAAATCCTTTTTAATAATCACAAAACTTTATTTTTATTATAATAAATCTTATCCCTGGAACCATATTGATATGCTCAAATGTCTGTATGTTCTTAAATAAATAATTTTCTTTTAAAATTTTTAAAACTAACTAATAGACCGTTAAAAAAGCAAAATCTGGCTATTTTTAAAATATACATCTATCGATATAAATGTAGCTGTCACGAGCGTGGCGTTGCCACTTGGGCGCGCTTTCGTGTTTATTTAAAAATGGCTTAAAAAGTATAATACAAAAAAGGTTAATTAGTGGTCCCTATTTCCACCCAATGCCGCCTGTGGGAGCATCGGCTGGAGCACTAGGCGTGGGCTTATAGTCAGGTGGTATGCTGAAGCCAAGCACCTCGAAATTACCTCCAGGAGGAGCAGCAGCAGGTGCATTGGTTGGATATGGTGGCGATTTTTGTGCGGCTGGTGACACAGGATTCGGATTCGGATTCGTAATTTTAACAGGAGCAGGAGGCACTGCATCCTCCGCCTTGGGATAAAGACTGGGGAAGTTGGCTGCTCCATTGGAACCATTAGTTCCCGGCTTTCCATCGAAGGGGTAGACGGGATATCTTGGTTTAAAGGTGTTGGATTCAAACTGCTCTTCACTTACGTCTTCCTGGAAGTTGGGTGATCCTAGACGAGAAAAATACCCCTTTAATAATACTCTCTATTTTCTTCTGCTTTAGGTGAAACCCACCTGGATGAGATGTTCCACTTGGCTGTGGCTTTTCCTGTCCTGGTCCCTTGTCATCAGCACTTCCCAAAAGCGGCACTGTGCCTATGGTTAGTGGAAAGTCCATTACCAAGTCCCCACCACCGTGGAGCTTGAAAGTCTTGGCGATAAAGCGCAGCGTATAGCTAACTCGAATGGGATCCTTTTCGCTCTGCGTCGATGGAGTGGTCGGCGGCACCACGAGGAACTCATCGAATTTGGCCTTGTTGTGTTTCAGCACCTCACCGCAATGTTTGTCCGCCACTCGAGATTCGGTAACTTTCAGCTGCTCCTTCGCTCCTGAAGAATTTGCTCGATACGAGACGTTCTTGAGCAGACGTACCTTCACATCCATACATTGGACATCCGACTGGTTGTCGAGAACCAAATGGAAGTGGATCTTCTGACCGGGCACATAGGCTGAATAAGAAGTGCTAACGTCCATGATCATGGGCTTATGGGCACCGAAAATGGAACCCCACCAGAAGCTTTTGGACTCCAGGCGTTGCATGGGTTCCTAAAAGAATCATAGCTTTATTAGGATTCCCAAGAGACCTCGGTTACCCACCTTATACTCCTGCCGCTTATTTAGATCGTGTGGCAGGATCACCGAGAAGCACTGCTTAAAGGTATTGTTGTATCGCACGGCGCGATCAATGGTCAGGGTGACCTCATGCTTGATCTGACCATGTTCCCCATTGAAGGAAGTGGGTGCATTGGGTGGAATGGTTGTCCGGAAGGGGAAGACGTACTTTCCGGTGGGCAGTTCCAGCTGGGATCCGCCCGCCTGTCCGTAAACCTGCTGGTCAGTGCTGTAGTACACCTCGGTGGTGGTGTGGGTCACCAGTGACTTGGTCGTCTTCCCATCATCGCCCACCCGCTCCTCGCTCTCCTGCCATCGCGTCTCCCCGTATCCATTAATGGTTATAAAGATCGCTGCAATTGGTTTAAATTATCTGTACTGCCGGGTATGTAATTCAATTATGCATTTAGTTTAATTGCATTTGACCTTTGGGCCTTTGTGTTTTCGGATGTAGGCAGTATTGTATTGGAAATGGCTTCGCTCACAAAAGCATTTTGTTAATTGACTAACAATAATTCCGAGAATAACTTAATCATAAGCTTAACAAAGAATTAATGCTACCTAATTAAGTTCACCGCAAACTTTAAAGTCTGATCATTTACGACTTTTATATACGCTTAAAAAGGTTTGGTCTAAGCCCTGTATAAATCATTTTTATGAACTAATAGATTTTAAATTGTGATTCAAGTAAATTTTTTTTGATAGGGTGATATGTTCCGATGAAGTTCAAAAGTATAAAAATTGTTTATGTATGGAAAAGTGTTTAATTTGTATTGCCATATTTTTCAACTAATGGAGATTTGTTTGTGTTTCATGTAAACTTTTCTTGCTAATGGGATTTGTATAAATCTATGTCCGACTTCAATTTCCTCTGATTCACTCCAAACGTAACCCTATAGAGTACAACTCAAAGGTACCGGCTCGAATGTGCTGACCAGTAAACTGAATCAAATGTCTAATAATAATAAAACAGTGGACGCAATTTCAAAACAAAACTAGTTTTTCTTTCAGATATTCGAAGCCAGCCAAGCGGCCACATGTGTGTTGTATGTATATATAATATAATTTACTATATACATACATATCTTCCAACAGATCTACCGGTAACAATAACAAAAGCATCGGACAACAATACACCAACAATATTAATGACGACGCGACTACGCAACGAAAGTGGATGGGAATGGTGTGGGAATCTGAATTTGAATGGGGATGGAGATAGAGACCCATGACGTCATGGTCTCGGTCTATTAGAATACTGCGACTTCTTCCGCATGTCTTAGACTTACATCGAATGGTTTTTGGACGCTCCGTAACCAGTTCGGCGGTGCCAGAGACTAGCTGACCGGCTTGATAGACCCCCAGGGGATTGCTGTCGAAGGCGAAGGTCACCTTGCTGCTCATCTTCTCCAGAATTTGCTCCTTGGCGGCGGTGTCAGGCGGTATCGGGATATAAAGTTCCTTTGTTTGTTTGTTTTATTGATAGTTGTTGGGAGTGGTTGTTGGTCGGGGGTTTGGGGTCGGAGGGAGGCAATTTAGCTCGCGAGCACCGAACGCGAGCAGCTCTGGCTTAATACTGATTTCTCAAAAGCCACCGGCGAACTTGGAGGCTATTTTTCGTGTGTGAGAGAGTATTTGGGGAGAAAGAAGTGGAGTCAAAACGGGGAAACACACGGAAATTTAAGAATCATGCGTTTATGACCATAAGAATAATTTTTGGCGATATACTAAGTAATGTGTAATAATGACATCGGGCTTCGATTAATAAAATAAGAAGAAATAAGAAATCTGGTCCTAAATCCAAGAATAACATATCTGGAAATCTTATTAAAATATATGAGAATTATATAAAATTTACATATGTTTATTTTAATTTGTTTTACCCCTTACTCGTAGAGTTAAAATTCGTCGGAAAGTATGCAACAGGTGGTTACCGGACAAGAGATAGTGTTACCGACTCTACATAGTATATATATTCTTGATCAGGACACTAGCCGTGTCGAACTAACCATGTCCGTGTTTCTTTCCCGACAAACCATTTAAAGTTCTGCAAAATAACCGCTTCAATAGCCGCCCCCGCCAGGTGGCAACACCGCGCAACAGCTGTTTCTGCTATCGGACCATCGCTCTCCGGGTTATCGAAAGAGAGCTGCAACTACACAAAAGCGTAACTCTCGGATCTCGTAAATTTATAAGAAATTAAATTATTCAACCCGCCCGCGGTCGGCAGCAATCGAATCAAATTAGCACGGGGTGTGCGACAAACACTTGTGGGTCACTGCAAGTTAATAGATATCGAGATAGCCAAAGAATTGCCCACAGTCAGCGCGAAAAAGCTTCCACTCCCCCCGCGCGCAGTGTGTGTAGTAAAAGTAAATCGTAAATCGTGAATCGCTGTGGTTGTGGTCGAGTGCGTGTGGTGGTGCTACTATTCTGCATATATTTTAGGGTGGTGCGCGGTCATCGGTGGTGCGGTGCATCCACGTTTCTATGTGGCGGCATTTCTATGACGAAATTATTTTTGGATAAGTGTTTGATGAGCGTGGCCAAATCGGAGGAGTCATCATCATCAGCGGCGGCGGCGGCAGCAGAATGGAGAGCGAGCGGTTGCGAATCACGCTGGACTGCGCGGATCGGGTTTACTTTGCGGGCGACATAATTCGGGGAGAGATCTGGATGAACGTAAACAAGCGCACCAAAATACGCGGTAAGTGCCATTCGGGCAGACCTTTCCATTTCCTGGAAGCCCCATCACAAAGCCCGGCTTGCATCATCCGTGACTCAGGTCGCCGCACAGAAACACAGAGAGAAACAATGTGATAAAACTATTAAAAACTAGTTGATCAAAGAAAAATTACCATTACTGGAAATCATTCCGTTCTAAGCTCAGGCAAACTATTTCCGAAATTCGGTATTATGCTTTAGCTTCTATATTTCAACAGTACTTCTTACCAAAATATGTTTATTTTATAGTTATCATTACTAATTTTATGATTGTAAAATTACTTTTATTTTCATTATAATTATTAATTATGATTATAATTCGATTAATACAGTGGATGGGCATAGGAAATTGCTCCTCTCGTTCTCTGCCGCCACACAAACAGTGTTCAACACTGATAAGCTGCCCTGTGCAATTACTCACACGAAATGCCATTGCATTGCGTGTCGACCACTGGATTAAAACCATCTAATGCAAACAAACCATACATATATAGTATTTATTTCATCCTAACATTACTCACCAAATCAAATGGTTTCTTTTCTGTTTTGTCAGCGGTTTTAACCCATTGTTTGCCCGATGGCCAGCTGGACTTTCGTTGCGGCCCCATTCGCATAAACAAAGAACTCCATCAGTTAACAAAGCACAGCGGCCATTTTATGGGGCTGCCCCTGCCCCTCCTCCCCTTACCCCTAATGCCGAGATTCTTGCTCGCAAATTCCTCCAATTGCCTTCTGCACTCGCCTTTCATTCATCGATAAGCATTCAATTGCCGCCCCGTGCAATTGCATTTGCAATTGAATTTGCTCTCGTTCTTCTTGAGCACTGGCATTTGCTTCAGGAAATGCCAAGCCAAACGCAACGCACGGGTGCGAGCGAGAGGGCCTGAGGGTGGGGGGCGTGTGTGCGAAGAGGGGCGCACTATGTTGGCGTGCCGAAATTTCCGTAATATGGGGCCAAGCGCAAAGTCAGGTCTAAGAGAAAAAGAGCGGTGAGAGAGCTCTCTCAGCACAGTAAAGGTTATGAATGAGCGTCTTCGAATGAAAATAAACATATGTATGTATATAAAATCAACCATAAAATATTATCATCAATGTTGATAAAAACTAAAAATTTTACATTTTTGAGTTCTTTTGAATTATTGTTTTTTTTGTTCTAGTAATTGTTTCAGATTTTATTTTTGATTCCTTAGAATTTACCAAAAATCCTACATGACATATATGTAACAAAAATGGTGGAATGGAATTAAGCAAAGGTTTTAAAATAATTATGTTTATGTACTTCATCTTTGTAAATCGAATTAATTTGTGGTATTTTAATTTCTAACATCCAATTCTAAATTTTTTAAATTAGCTTTTTATAATAAAATTCTAAAATAGTTTTAAAACCCGACCCAATTGTGCGACCCACCACTGTAGTCAAAGCGCCTCTCTGTTGTGATTTGCCACTGTGCAGGTGTGCGTGAGAACTTCCCAGCAGCTGGTCCGTTGCATGTGTGCGTGAGAGTAGGAGAATATGGGAGCGCCACACTATCCCGCATCTTTCGGGTTTCAATGCGCTACGCGATAAAACGCAGGGCATTTCGGTGACATCGGGTGAAGCCATAAGTGTTGACTTCAGGCGTCGGGCCAAGTGTTTGTGGACTGGGGGCTAAAAATAGATGGACGGTTGTCCGTTAACTGCCCCAAAGTCAAAGTCGGTCGTTACGTTATCAGCGCAAATATAACAAACGCGATTTATTATCAGAGCACAGACTACAAGTACAAAAATATGCTTATAAAAAAAGGGGGAGCTGCAAGACATGTTTATGAGGGGGAATGCTTGGTGTGGAAAATTAGGAATACATGACGACAGCTGCCACATTGTAAGGCTTCGCAATTACATTAATTATACGCCTGTTTCTCCAAACCCGAACCATACATATTACATACGTACTCGTTTATATATATATATCTAAATATGTTTATGCACTTAATTGAACACAGCAGTTTATCGTTAGTTTGTGCACAATGGATGAAACTCCGGGTGGTCCCATTACGCGTTCATGCGGTCCCTGAGGAAGAGCTCCATCCGCGGCCAGATCTCCTTGGTCTGTTTTCCCTTAAAAGTGGCAACAAGGCCTTTTTCTTTGTACCAGGCTATCACGGGACTCATCAGTTCATCGTACAGCTCCAGTCGCCTGGCCACCACATGTGGCTTGTCGTCCTCGCGCTGAGTCAGCGGTTCTCCCGTGACATCATCTTTGCCAGGCACTTTGGGATCTTGGAACCCTATGTTGTACACCCTGCCAGAGGGCGCGTGAATCCAACGGTGCTTGACCCGATCGATAATCACATCGTGTGGAATGTCCAGCGTGATCACCGCATCGATCTGCTCACGAGCTTCCAGTGCCTGGGCCTGGGCGATGTTGCGCGGGAATCCGTCCAGGATGTACGACCTGTTGCCCACCTCGGTTATCCGGGCCAACATTGTCTTGGTCACAATTGAATCTGGCACCAATTTACCGGCAGCGATAAACTCCTTGGCCTTTCTGCCCAGCTCCGTGTTCTTTATGATGTTCTGGCGCAGAATGTCACCCGTGGAAATGTGGACGCATCCATGGTTCTTGCAAATCAGCTCGGAAATAGTACCCTTGCCCGAGCCCGGGGCTCCGATTATCACAGCGCGAAAGATTTTCGTATACATTTTTAAGATCTACTTTTCTTTACCTCTTTTTTTGAGCTGCAAGATAAAAAATTCAGAGTTACTGCAAACAAATGGTGTACATTTTAATTTAAGTACTAAAAATAATATTTATATCATATATTGTGTAGGCAGATTTAGTTAGTTTATGAAGTCTTTTGTTTATAACGTTATTTACAAATGCTATAATGTTCTGTAGGGTGAATAACTGATAATCTAGCTACTAGCACCGAAAATAGTTTCAAACCAAATTCTGTTGTTGACCACATTCGACAATCTTTATGGGCGCGATTAGATTGTCAAGCACGCAACAATTGTTTGATACAAAGGTGATGAAGGAAGGTTATAGTTTTTATGACTAATCACGGGAATCGAGCGAAAGATTCCATTCAATATGTGTGACCACACTGCAATAAAAGATATAACACTTGTCAGCTGGGGAGACACTATAAATCAATATGCCGCATGGCAACAAGTGTAGCGCACTCACACCCGAGAGCGGCAACAGCAACAAAAACAACAACAACAACTGCAAACAAGCGTGGCTTTTCAGCCTATGTTCTTTGTCTTCGTAAAACCAGATATTGTTGTTGTCACCCGCTTATCGTCCAAAGTCCACACGGAAAATTATAGAATAGGTTCAATGTCGCGCGTGTTGTGCGATTTTTATGCAATTCTGCATTTCTGCACTTCACTTTTGGCCCTGCACCTTTTGTTTTTACTGGCTTTTTGTTATGTTTTGTTATGTAAATTAGCAGCTCGTAAAATCACCTGCTTTTGGCACTTACACGGCACTTGGGTTTTATGGGAAAATTTCGGGTGTCCGCCGACGACGTATCTCGGTAGCAATTCTCGCCCGCGTACTAATTGTGCGATAACTTGTCGCCGTTATAGTATTCTAATTTGGTGTCCGCAGCTGCGGCGTCCGATTTGTGTGTTCTGTTTTTTTTATACTTGTCCCGCTGCTGCCGGCTGGCGAATATCAAATGAAACAAGTCGTTATCTTTCGTGTGTGTTTGGTTTGGCCCTTGTTGTTTAGCTTCCAGGCTTCTTTCTCTCCCTCTCTTTCTTGCGCTCGCGAGGCCCCAACTAACAGCCGGTTGTTCGCCCTCTCTTTTTACTCCCTTTTTGTCACTCTCTCTCTCTCACTCTCTCCTTGCAAAAGGGCAGTGTGAATGGGGTGTGGGGGATAGACACGCTGTCTCCCTCGCTCTCTGCGGAAATTGCGCTCTCAGCTCTTGGGGCCCGCTCTCTTTCGCACTCTCCCACTGGGAATAAGTGCAGTGTGGACTTTAATTTAGATTCCTTCCATGTGCAAAAAGTATATCTGAAATAAAAAACTACAAAACTAGTTTTTTACTTTCTTAGGTTTAACTGACAAGTTTAAATTGATTGATTTTTCAAAGGTTTTTTGATTCATACATAGTACACACATTTTTAATAGTTATTTTGACGTTTGTTTAATGATAATCTTTTTTTGAAGTTAAAACGTGATGTATATTAAAAACAAACTTTTAATTATTTGCCTAACAAGGAGTAATTCTCTAAAAATGTTAAGGATCGTTACTATACAATTTGTGTTAAGCTTATTAATTTAATTTTGTATAATTTACAGTGCAGTTCAAACAATATTCACAAAAATGTTTAATCTAAAAAGAATTATTTGAATTTGAATCTTATATATTCGCAAAATTACTTACTTGACTTTTATTAGTTTTTCTTTTTTTGTATATTTTTTTATTCCTATATCTTTGGTGGATATCTTTTTAGGTGGGTAACTTGTTCTGAGTTGGCGTCTTTCCCATCTTAGAACTGTCAGTCATCTTATCGAAGGCAATCAAAATGTAGAATAGTTTAAAAAGTAAAGCTACTTTGATAACTTACCGAGCGGTATATTTTACCTGGACATCAATTTCACAAAAACAAAAACCGTAAAAAAACATACTCGATTCTAGATACAAGTCTAAGAAGAAATATTCAACACCTTAGTTGATTTTTGCATGCAAGTCATGCCCAACTTAGCTTTGTAAGCTTCTTTATTTAGTGATCAGAGAACTTTTCCCAGGGGAGCGTATTACAAATTCGCATATCAAATTCAAATTTTATCAGCTAAGAGGAAACTTAACACTCGTAGTACGTGTGAGTATCGATGACCCTACTCCTTGACCTCCTTGGTCGCCTCGATGAGTTCTTGTTTGCGCTCCTTCTGCGCCTCTTTGATCATTTCGTCCACCTGCTCGACGGTGGGCTCGGCTTCGGTCACTGGCTTTGCAACCTCCTTGTCATTTGCACCATCTTTTTCCGGCGAAGCTGCTTTAGAGCTCCTCTCATCCTTGCCATTTGGCTCCACAGCGCGGGAAACACTGCGTCTATCGTGATTGTACCAGGAGTACTTGCTGCGATCCATAGTGCTACGACCACGGCCCCTACCCCTAGGTGGGTAGCGCGACTGACTACGCGGACTCAGACTGCGGGAACGGGAGCGGCTGCGGGAGCGAGTGCGTCGATAGCGGGACGCCGGTGATGGTGTGCGACGGGGCACAAACGGCGAGGGCGTGCGGCGGTTGGCAAAGGCTGAGGGCGAGCGCCTTGGCACGAAGGGCGATGGTGTCCTCCGACGATGGAAGGACCGTGAACGGCGATCTCGGCGGTACCGATAGCGTCCGACCACAAAGCGATTCCCATAGCGGCGTGGCGAGGGACTGCGAGAACGCGAGTAGCTGCGACGCCGACGGGATCGCGACCTGCTTCTTGACCTGGATCTGGAGTCGGATCGCGAGCCACGACGACGGCTGCGATGACGCGAGCGCGAATTTCTTCCGCGCCTACGATAACGCGAGCGACTACGCGAGCGGCTTCGACTCCTACTGCGGCTGCGCGAGCTGCTGCTCCGTCCGCTTCTTAGTGGTTCCACTGGCGCCGCCAGACGCAGCATTCCCAGCTTATCCATCTGCAGTGGTCGTTTTTTGATCTGAAAAGAGAGCTTTGGCGACGGCTCCAGGGGTTTCTTTTGCTCCTGATACTTGGGCGCTGGCGGTGGATGGTCGCCTCCAAATCCACCCACGGCGGCCGCATGACGCGATGTGCTGGGTCCCATGGTGTCGAAGATAGATTTTTTGGGTGGAGCTACTGTTTTTTTCATCGGCGGTGGGGGTGGCGGTGAGTCTCCTCCACCATTTCCATCTTTTAGGTAGTTTTTGATCTTGGCTTTAAGTTCCGCCTCACTGCTGGTGCTGTTCATTAGCCTAGAAGCAACACAAAGCAGTGGTAATAAACCATATTTTCAGATACTAAACTGTCTTTACACCGCAACTGAAAGATGCTTTAGTTGAGATGCAAATACAGCTTGGAAGTTAAACTAAATTCTAGTCAAGGTACATACTTGTCTTGTCTATCACATTGGGTTAGGCAGGGAGATCTCAAGAAAATGTATATTTATTGTGCAAGGAGCATCTTTTGCTGCAACACTCACCTGAAGGCTTCCTGAAAGTCCATCTTCTTGAGCAACTCCATGGGATCCTCCAGCTCGGACTTGGTCCTGGACCTCCTCTTCTCCTTTTCCTTCTTGTCCTTTTTTTTCTTGCCCTTCTTCTTGGCCTTCTTGTGCTTACTAGCCTCCCGCAGAAGCTTCCTCACACTGGACACAGTCTCATCATCGTCCAGCCGGAACTCGTTGGCCTTTTGGGCATCGATTACGGCCAACTTTTCCTCCCCCGGCGGTTGATTGGAATTTTGGGCATAGAATGGCTGACTGATGTTACTCTTGACCTTTCCAGCTAAAATTTGGAATGGGTTATTGGTTGCATCGGTGCACGTGAGTCAGTGCTTCTTTAGCTTTAAACGCTTGAACTGAACCCATAAAATTACTCACCCTGATCTTCGCTTTCACTTTCACTGCCACTCGATGAGGTGGACTCGTCCGAGGAGGCGCCACCGGCCAGGTTGATTCGGTCGGCGCTTACTCTATGCTTACCGTCTCCACTTCGCTGCAGTGCGTCCAACGACTGGCGTGCCTCCTCGTGCTGCGGCAGCAGGTTCAAGCAGTCACTGTAGGCCTTGACCGCCTCGGGTATGCGGTTCTCCTCCTCATAGCTACGACCCAGAGCCACTAGCGTTTCGCCCATGTACTTGCGCGCGTTCACATGGTACTTGTTCAGGTTCAGAGCCTTTTCAAAGTCCTGCAGTCCCTTTAGGAAGCTGCCCCGGTTCGCGTAGAGGGCACCGCGGGCCACCAGACCCTCAACATTGCGCGGATCAATGTTCAGAGCCTTGTTCAGGCACTGAAAAGCTTCGACCTGCTGGCCGTTCTTAAAGTGCTCGATGCCATCAGCCACGGAGCTGATCGGCGGCCAATCAATGAAGGTGTTGGATGCGATAGGGTGTGCGAATGATGGAATGACATACACTCAAATTTCAAGTTGGAAGTTAAACTTACCGGAAGGCCCATTGGGAGGCCTGCTTCTGGCGCAGCTCCGCGGCGTTTTCCGCCTCCGGGAATCCCGCCTTCAGATGGCTCATTAGGGAAAAATTTTCATTGGGCTGCAGGCCGTTTATCTGGAACAGTAGATCGTAGTTTGGATTTTCGAACTCCAAGGCTGCGTTTAGGTCATCCTCGAAGTGTGTAGCAGAGGGATGTTCCAGGTTATGTATTTTACTGCGGAAAAGGCGTTGGTTTAGCAGGGTTTTGGAAAGGTCTTGAAGATATAAAGTTCCTTTTTTACCGATAATACTTGGGCAACTCGTTAATGTCGCACAGACCAAACTTCAATTCCGGCGGTTGGTTAAACATGCCAATCATATTGAGGCTAAGCCGTTCGGTATCAGCAGATATGCTGTTGATCTCGCAGCGCAGGATGTCATTTTGGGCAAAGCTACGCGGATTTCCCTGCTTGTCCAGGGGCAAGGGACCCCAGTAGTCCTGCAGGATCATGGCCTATAACGATAGGGGGTTAGATTGGATATTTTAAGTTTTTTTTAACTCATTTTTACATGTGTTTAGAGATTTTTAAACAAGAATACAAATATGTTTTCGTTTTAAATGGTAAATGGACTTTCAGTTTTAAAAAGTCAAAGCTTTTTACCTTTATGGGTATGTCGGCCAGGTAGGCGTGCTTGGGTTCGCCGGAGCAAAGTGGCTTCACTAAAAGCCGGTTGCCATTGAGCAGTCTTATCACCTGGGTGTAGATGATATCGCCCTGTTTCAAGGCAGCCAGGCGGTGGGCCCACCCCTTGCGTTTGTCCTTCACATTTAGAAAGAACTCGAATGGCGGCATCTGGGCCATATAGGTGTTGGCTGAAAAAGGGTGTTGCAAGTGAGTTACCAGTGGCTAAAGTCATATGTTATAATGTAAACCCACCTTGTGCCAGCACGGAATCCTCCATAACATTGGCCACCATAGTGCGATCGTACAGTTCGGTGGCCTTCCGCGCCAGAAACTGATGCATCTTGAGCCGCTTGGCCCGCTCCTGGAACGTGAAGAACTTCTGGCGTTCCTGGTAGACCGCAAAGTTCACCTGCGTGAGGCCCATCAGCCGCAGGTCTTCCACGCCCCGCTCATCGTCCCAGATCTTTTGCAGCGGCTGTCCATGGTAGCCCAGGGCATGGCCGATGTACTCGAAGTTCATCCTTGCAGCGCCGCCTTTTCCGCTTTACACCATTTAAAGTTGAGGCGATGCCTCAATAAAGGGCAAAGGGGACGGGCGGAGATAAAACCCACACTCGATTTTATCGGGCAAGAAAATGTCGGCACCGCTCGCGGCTGAATTTAACTGCGCACACTCTGTTTTCAAACACTTGAACCAAGTGAGACAATTGGCCCTTATTATTTGCCTTACTTGCAACACAATTGATCAGATTTTTGCATGAATATAGCTGCAAAAAAATAATTTTCGTATTGGCTTGCTGGTAGGGATCAGTGTGACCAGAAATTAGCCAGAAAATATAACCTAAGAAAATTTCATAAACGGTCTTGCTAAAAGGAGGTGTCTACGCTAACATAGCGGATACACCTCATGGAGTTTTAAAGGGACCGTTTGCGATAGCTGTGGTATATTTATAGTATTTTTATTTTTTAAGTTCACAATACCCGCCTAACAAAAATACTCAAATTGTTTTGGCGCGACATTCAAATGTCACTCAAATGTTAACTTTACCAAAACCACTCAACTGCTTCAAAGAAGTAGAATTTTTGAGGAAAACATGTCGATTTTAAAAACAAATAAGTAATTAAGCTTTTCTCTTCATTTTACAATAATCAATTTCTGGTTTTTCTTCATTTTCAGCGATTAAGGTGCAGGTCACCGGCAAGGGGAAGTGCAAGTGGATGGAGATCCTGCGAAAGAACTCCAACAACAACGAGTATTCCCGCAGCCTTTTCTACACGAGCAAGGAGGTGTACGAGCACAGCGAGACTCCCCTGCCTGATTTCGAGCCCCGTGGTCTGGAACTTTCGCCCGGGGAGCATACGTTCGTCTTCGAGGTGGCTCTGGGTCGCCAACTCCCCTCGAGCTTTAAGGGCAGCTATGGCGGCATCAAGTACAAGATGCGCGTGCTCATCCAGCGGCCTTGGACCTTCGATGAGCGGCACACGATTCCGTTCACCGTCGTGAAAAACATGCCGCTGCAGCCTTCGCAACGCAGTATACCCAGTTCGCTCGAGAAGCAGGTTACCAAGACGATCAGCTTGTTTGGGACACGACCCATCACTTTGCTGGCCCTTTTGCCGGAGGACTTTGCGGTGCGGGGAGAGCCACTCAGGATTTGCGCCACTGTGATCAACAACAGCACCACCGCCGTGGAAAAGCTGCGCTTCAGTGTCCTCCAGTACGTCACCTACTACAGCCATGTGCCGCTGCGGGTGCAGAAGGTGGAGTGCATAGCGGTGGCCACCAAGGAGACGGGCTCGGTGCAAAAGAAAACCGAGCGCAGCTTTGCCCACGAGTTGCTCTTGCCCGAAGGAGCTCAGCCCACGGATGAGCAGATGAGCGGCGTCATTACCATCGTTTACGAGCTACGCGTAGAGGCGGTGCTGCGGGGATTCTTTAAGAACCTGATCTTGAATCTTCCCTTCAAAGTGTATTCGCAGGATACGTCGAATAGGCTGAGTTCGATCCGCCCGCCGCCTCCACCTCGACCAAACGACGGTCCACCTGGTCCGGATGCTAGCTCCGGCAATCCCTTCGAGCCCGCCTTGCCGGTCTATCCATCGCTAGACTCCTCCATCGGCTCGCCCTCGCACTCCTTACAGTTCAGCGAGTGCAGCTCCATCAACTCGATAACCTCGGACTCCTCGGCGGCCACTCTGAGTCCCGCCGTGGGCGGAGGAATCGGTGGCATGGAGCTGTCCTACACCTCGGGTTCGCAGTCCTCGCAGTATGGAAGTCCCTCGGCCAGGGCTAGCCTGCGCAGCTCCAATGTGCCCTACATGCCCTACTCGTCCAGTCCGCTAATGGTGCAGTCGTATCCGCCAGCCCACGTGCCCACTTATCCACTGCCGGAGTCGCCGCAGTACTCGCTCCTTGCCCTGACACCACCGCCAACTGGAGCCGTTCCTCCGACAGCGAATGGAGCAGTAGGCGGAGGAGGAGGAGGAGGAGCACCGGGATACAGCCAACTGCCATCCACCTCGGCCTCAGCCTCGTTTCTTCAGCCGCGCCAGGCTCCTGGAGCGCATGAGTTGCGTAAGTTTCAGTAGAATACCATTATATATAATAAACGTTATGATTTCTTATCCCATTTCCCATATAATGCCATAGAAAAATGATCAACTTAAAGTTCTTATAATTTATTAATCTTTTATATCTACTGTTCAGCACCTTCCTATGAAGAGCTCTTCGGCTTGGCCAACGCCCCTCCTGGAACTCCGAAGTAAGGAGTGATCTACAGTCCTGAGCAGCCACCCAGTTACGTCCAAGCTTTGCCTAGACATAGAGCTTCAGGTTTACTTTATAGTGTTATAGAGCATCAAAATATCGAATATATCTTAGAACTGCTACGCCTCGAACACAAACCATATGCAATTTGTGCACAAATCAAGCGCACTGTGTAACTACTATGAATTCATTTGATTCGGCTATAATCCCCATCCAAAAGTTAATTTCTGCTGTAAATTATAATTTACACCCTCGTTTGCTCTGATTATAAGTTGTTTTTGGATAAGGCAAAAAGTTTCTTAAGCTTGTCAAAGTAAGATATTGAAAATCATGCACAACCGTTTTTCTACAAATATAATTGAAAAAATATTTTATTTTACAAGTGCTAATTTCTTTTCATGTTTCATTTTCGAATACTTGAGTGATACAAATATTTAGATTTCATAACTGCTAAATATTTAATTAAAATATTTTCACTAATATTTCACAAGCAGAGGTTCAGTAAAAATCATCTGTTTGTTTAATAACTATAAAGATATTTATGTACTTGACAATAAACTGGTCAACTTATTTGCCTTTTCCACTTAAATTAGAATTTGAGCTTAAAATCACATAATTGTATTCTTAGCCAGAAAATATAAAGGTCTATAAAATAGTTTGCTTGTTGAAGCGAAGTAGGTAGAATCACAAGCGAAATCTGTTTGGAAGTTAGGCAAAAAGCAATTTAACTATGTATACATATTATACCGAACAAATTCGAAATTAGTTGAAAATTAATATATAAAATTGCATAACAAATTATTTAGGTAAAAGCGAATTTTTTTCTAAATAGTGTATATTTTAAATCACAAGAATTTAATGAAAACTTGGAAAAGTCTGTCTTCGGTTAAACTTGATTATCAAATGTATTTTCCACAGACTTCCAAACTAAGCGCATTTCTAAGAATTGAATCTTGCGAATTACTCTAAAGACTCATGAGTATTTATCTCAGCACACAATAACTCGAAACATATTTTCTGCCCCGCCTATTTATCTGACATCTCTTATTTATATACGTCCACGTCTCCAAAGATTCTGATGAAAATGGTTTACTGATCTAGTGTCTCAATGAAATTCTATACCAAAACAGGTCTAACATTACTATTTATTTCTCTCACTGCATTATGTGTTTAGCATTTAAGTACTTAAGCACAAATCGAATATGTTGAAGGATAGTTTGGTTCTTTGATGACAGAAGTATCATTGAATCAATAAGCTTTAGTGCCTCTGTATGATGAAGAAATCGAAAGGTTATCGTCGATGAAAACAAATATATCGATAAACAATTTTTATACACTGATATTACTGATAAATCATCGTTCGGAAGCAATGTCAACTTTTAGTTTTAAGCGCACGAATGTATATTATGTACGATCAAACGATTTCGTTAGGGTGCTTTACAAATCACTATTTTTGGATACCAACTTTTTGTTTTCCTTGAATTTAGTGCTTATGGACTAAATTTGAATATGATTTACATGAACAAAAAACTTAATAAAATGTTAATATAATTACAAAACCAAATGGATTTTTCTTATGATGAAAAATGTTGATAAAATATAGTTTGCAAAGAGTTAAAAAGTTTTTTAAGCATAAATTATATCAATTCGAATCATATTTCCTTCAGCTATTAATATAAAATGTAAATCTCTCGTTGTTTAAATGGGGTTCCGAAAATTCCCCCATTTGATAAAGCAGGTCATGTTACAACCTTTCAGCTGGCAAAAACCCCTCCAGAAAGCGTAGTTCTTGTACGTGTTAAATTACAATTTCAAGTGCTTGAAGGAAAGTGCGTTGCTGTCGCCCACGCAGCTACCTGTGTCTACAGCTGCCCAGTTGGACAGGTGGGCATGTGAAAAGGTGGGCGGTCAGGTGAGATGGTGTGCTGGTGTACTGCTGTACTGGTTTTCAGGCGTTCTGGCGAACGTGTGCGGCTTTTGTAACAAGCAACGGAAGTGTTAAGTCAGCTGTAATTGTTTTCTTTCATATTTTTCCAGTCGCCGCTGTCGAGG
This sequence comes from Drosophila subpulchrella, assembly GCF_014743375.2. Lineage (NCBI taxonomy): Eukaryota > Metazoa > Arthropoda > Insecta > Diptera > Drosophilidae > Drosophila > Drosophila subpulchrella. Next base: position 11,616,800 of record NC_050609.1, read on the forward strand.
GCGACAATTTAGTTTGCCCAACGGCGCTGGGGGAATCAGAGTAACCATAAATTATACTCCACATTGCAATGGGGCTGCCGAGCGGTCCGCATGAAAGGCATACATAAACAAAATTGTTAAATAATAGCGACATTTAGCGGAAGTGCCTGCCGCATTCTGAAAACTTCAGCTCGCGCGACAAACGATCGCGGGGTCCTTATTATTTCGTACGATTCACTCCCCCGAGTTTCCATTTCGTCAAATTATAGAGGTGCTAGAAGCGAACTCAGCTCACCCCAGTTTTAGTGTACTTAAATGTCTTAATCGCTGTTGGGTTTAACTTCTATTTGACTTTCCGCCAGGGGTGCGGGGGTAAGGTTAATGATTTGTTGACCATTTCGAGGCCGGGGTGGTGCAATTTGAGGCTCTGCTTTTCGGCATTGAACGTGCCACTAACTGATATTAAGTATGCGCCATGTGTGCCACTGTCTTGGCCCCGAAACGGATACAGATTGATAAACACGTACGTGGACGGAAGTCATTTCAGATTGGCTGTATGTTTTAATGTGCTTACATAAGGAATCTAATGTAGTTTACTTTTGTAATAAGAAAAGGACTTGCCTGTATTTTAAAAGTCATTTAGTAAACCAAATTTTATAAGCAAATATATATGTACGTCGTACAATCATCTAGACTTGAAAGAAACCTTTGGAAAATAAGAGTAGCATAATATTTATATTTTTATAACTATAGTTAAAGAAAAGATACTGAAGATTCTAATTTTACAATAATAAAATAAATTCAGTACCTAATTTATAGACGTCGGATTATATTGAAAAAAGTATTCTTAACATTCGAACCTACATACGATTAAGCTTAAATCAAACTAGGAACTTAGTAGAAATATTTTTTAAGCCAAAGCTCTCTTAAAATGTAATGTTTAGAATGGGATTTTGCATATAATCCGACGAAATAGTTATGTTCTTAAGTCTTAGCAACTTTAAAGAATCACAAATAGTGGTGAAATTCTCAGCCTTCCTTGGCCCCATTTCCCACACGAAAACACTTGAAGAAACCCCAAGTTACTCGATTGTACCAAGAATATACCTACCCAAAAACTTTCGACCCTTATGGCCAAGCGGACAATGATCGAGTTTTTATTAAAACTCGAGAGCACACATGCCGGAAAAACTCCCTATCCCTTCCTGCAGTCCGAAAACCAAAACCATCTGCGTCAACGAATGGCTGGGAATTAGTTTATACCACTGTCCTGGGGAAAGTCGGGATGAAAACGGAAGGGAAATCGAAGGAAGCCAAAAGAGCATGTTAAAGAAGGCCGGGCACATGGCCTAATGCCAAATAACCAAATCAAAACTAATCAAGCAGAAGTTACTGCAACTGCCGCACAGCAGGTGGCATCCGATTTTCCAGGGGTTTTTCGACTGAGGATTGAGGATGGTTTTTTTTGGCCACAGTGAAAATGGTTTTAAATTGCTGCCTGATTGTCTTTCAAGTTGGGCCACACTTGTGGCGCTTTTCCTCCTTTTCTCTCGACGGTGACTGAAATTTAATCAAGCGTTGAAATTTTTGCACGTACGTATTTCTATTTCTATTTCTATCATATTCAATGGCCGCTCCAATTTCTGGCTTTTGGTCACATGTGCGACTCTCCGTCCGTTGTGGTCACAGTGGGTTCTGTCCTCCTCATCCAGATCCCCATTCTCATCCTCATCCAACTCCTCATCCTCATCCCTGATTTTGGCCCACTTGTGTGAATGGTCCCGAAACGAGCTCTGCGTTCGTTCTGGGGCAACAGTTGCCAAAGACTGTGACCTTCTTGGCCCCCACTCCCCATTATATGTATTTTTTTTAGATGGTAGCTGGCCTGGCCGCTTCATTAAGCTTTTTTTGTTGCCTGGCAGCAAGCTGTGACGGATTCGAGGAGTTGAAGTTTGTTTTTGCCCGGTCCTTAAGCAGGGATTTCCTTGGAGGAGGGTTAGTCTTGCGATAATTAGCGGGAAACTTTGAATCACGTAAACATAATTTGTTTATGTATTTATAAAAGTAGTGCAATTGATTTTATTATATTTTTCGTTGGAATTAATTTTAATAAGTGCCTCAATAAATTCCGAATTATTTAAAATTAGAATATAGGTATTATCTTTCTCATTTAGGATAAAGATTTTTTTCAATTTTCATCTTTTACATATTTATCCAGAATGTAAATGGAGTATGGGTATTACTATATTTTGCCAAAAAGGTATTGCTCATTTTAAGCCATTTTTTTATATTTAAAACTTGTGAGACTTTTTGTTATAAATATAAAAATTACTAATATTTTTTAGTAACAAACTTATGCCATTATAAACAAAATCAGATTGTAATACCATTTAGAATCTTAATTTTAATATGTTGGTTATTCAAGAGCAAAATGCTTTTAATTTAATCTGATTATTTGGCTCAATTCATTTTTTAATAAATATTTATTGGTGTGTAATGCGACAGACCGTGAGTTCTCCGTTGCAATTCCGTTTATTTATCATAGAAGTAGCAACATCTTGACTTGGTTTTAATATCAATTTGACACAGTTGTTGGACGCCCACGTGCTGTTCATTTTTCTGTGCAATTTGATTGCAGGACCCCCCTCGGAAACCTCACCCCGCCAATCCACCGCCCATGGCACGCATATAGGACACCATCACCACCCCCACCACCACACACAATATGTTGCAATTTCTGTTAATTTCGTTATTGAGACACGTTCGCACGAACTGCGGGCGGGCACAGCTTTTCGCTCGAATTCCCTCTGCGGTGCCGGAGATGAACTGCAGCTGTCCGCCGGACGCCGAGGAATTTTTGCAGTGGAGATCGAGTTCCCATTCCCCCGAAAAAAACCCCATCCCATCCGGACTGATTGATGCCGGGGGAGCGGAGGAGTTTATCCACTGGCCGATTGGCAAAAGAAGCCACAGCAAAAGCTTGCGGTGTGTGCATATAATTTGATATAGCCGGCCAGCTAGAAGTGGCCAAGAAAGAAATCCTTGAGCGTCGAGCAGCCAATTTTCCCTGGCCAGTGGCCACAACAAAGAGCTCGGAGCTGTGCAGCAATTTATGAGTGTATTTAAGCTCTTTGGCAATTAATATGGTCCATTTGAGTGTGAAATACTTGTGAAAGCATTGAAAAACCTGCGGTTCTATTTGCCGTATTTGTTGATACCCATAAAATATATTTTTTATTCACTAAATTTGATTACGTTTTAGGCACACATATCCCCTAACTGTTTTCTATCATTTTCCCCACTGACTTTTAATTGACAATTAAAACACTTTTGGCCGTGCGAGCCGACTGGCATAACATTTTTCTTTGATGATGTAACATGGTAAATAAACAAAAGCTGCACTTTTTGCAGCTGTGTGCGTGTTTGTGTTCGCTCAGTCAATAAATATGCAATTAATGTGCAAAAATCAACATAATCAAATTACGACCGTTTGATTGGTTAAATTGAATTTATAATGATGGCCGAACCGTTTTCGATGTTGGATAATCAGTTTAGCATTGTAATGCCAGAAAGTATCTGTGGCTCAATTCAAATTGTTCGCTAAACCAGAAACACGTATAAAAACATAGCGAAAAACGAACGAAAATGTATGCAAATAAGTAAAACATTTATATGCATTAACACTTTAATCTGTGACAGGGCTGATTTTATACGCTCAATTGAATTAAAGATATTTGCTGAAAACAATTTTCAGCAAAAAAGCAATTGCAATATTTATGTAATGAATGTCCCCATATACCCACATCCATACCCATGCAATGCAATTCGAATTTATTGCACTTAACTTGTGCAAAATGTTAACATTTAATCAAATCAAAACAAGCTAACAACCCAATCTCAAACCCCCACCCAGAAAATGCAGCAAAAAATGCAATAAATATTTGATTGGTTTTTATGTAGGAAAAAAAAGTGCAAATAAAAACATATGCATATAATTAGTAGCAAGCTAAAAATTTGATTTGGCCAGCAAAATTTAACGAGGAAATGGAAATGAAATGGAATTAAAATCAATTTTGCACTGAGAGTGAAATAACTGAAAAGGATACAATAAACAAATTAACAAATTTACAAGATTCGAGCTAGTTTGGAATTTATCCATTTCAAATCGTTAAAAATTTTTTGTTTTAGATAATTAATTTTGTGATGATTTTCTATTCCTACTTCACCTTTTAAACAAATTTGTAGGGAAGTGTATGCATAAAAATAATGTATTCAAATACTTTTTAAATGCCAATTCATTTAATTTGTGCGCTTAATAGAAAAAATAAATATTTGCCCACAAATACTATATATTAGAAATTATTTATCCTATTTCGATAAATTCGTTCGGCAGCATTTTCAGCAAATAAATTGGTTAACTAGGAATTCCGTCGCAGCCGCAGGACGACAAATAAAGGTAAATTTCTAGAGATGGCCAAGACAAGTAAATCAAATTAGATTGGAATTTTCCGGTATGCCGGGCTGGGACAAAATACTTTCCCACCATCCAAAGCAGTGGGTCCAAGGTTCTGTCGGCCACATTCTTGCGGTTATAGCCAGTCCAAAAGTGTCCTTGCCGGGCAAATATCCAAATTAATAAAATACAAATATTCACAGTGCCGGGCGTAAGTTAACCGACGGGAGCAGTTGATTAGTCTGCCATGACAATGCCAAGGATTTTTCACATTCCATGTGCAAATTGATTCAATTATTGGCATTTAATTAAATGCAAATAGTCGTCGTCCACCTGTCCCCTTCGGTTTTGCCCCCTCCATCGGTCACCAACTTTAAAGAACTTCATTAAAATGCCAGCCCGCGACGAAGCAGAGCTCGAAACCAAAACCAAATATTTCGTTCATTTCATTTTGTCAAATTTAAATGCCCCTTGACAAAAGCTACTACCGCTCACCCCCAAACCAAATGAATCCCAAAAAGATCCACACTGGAAAAAATTATGTTTTTTTTATAAAAATGTGGAGTGACGTTTCTTTTATAATTTTTAAAAGGTTTCTATAAAATTTTTTTTTTTTAAGGAACATTTTTTTACTTTTTGAAAGTTATCTATTTCTTTCCAAATTGTTTTAAAGAAACCTAAATTTACTAAGAGAAAAAAATGGGTTTTCAAGTTGATAAAATCCCATTGTCCTTAAGTTTCTAAAATTCAATGCGAATTCTTTTTTGAGTAAGTGTACACTTTCATATGTTTGATAAATGGTTTTTTAAATTAAATTCAAATATACCTATTATATTTCTAAAAAGTCAACTAATAAATTTATTTTTATTTATTTTTCAAGGTAAGAAAAATATAATACATATATATCATTATTGATAAATTAAACCTGTATGTTTTTTCCCCAGTGCAGTCGTTATATCCTCGATCCCCCCTGCGCATTGAAGCTATGTAATTGTTGTCCGTCTGGAGCAGCCCTGCAGTTATTTGCATTCAAATCGCAATTTTTGTCTCATTAGAAAGTATGCGACGGGTGTGGGCAGCGGGTGAAAGTTGTAGCAGCCCGGAGAAAGAGCTTGGCCATCACATTCTTGCCCCTCGAACATTCAGACATTGTCAGCCTGGCCAACGACGCTTAAGTGTCCCAAAGTTGTGCCGGCCACAGAGCTAAATGAATGCCAACAAGTCGAGTCAGTCGAATAATGGGGAGGCATGGGTATGCCATGGGGGTAGACATTGGTGTTTGGAAGGGGGTTTGTGCTTGGGAACAAAGGGTGACAAGCCAGTCGTTATCGCCCCAGGGCTTTAGTTTAATTTCACTTCAATTTTCATTGTACAATTTTCGCATTTTTCGATATGTTTCCAAGGATCTGTGGAGGGGCTTCGGTTGGCTGGCTGGTCGGGCTAAGGGTTGCTGCTTTGCAAACTGATATTGCCTTTTAAGTAAATCAATATCAAATGCCTGGGATTTAAGTTTACCAAGTCACAGTGAAAAGGAACAGACAATTTTGGTTGTACGTAAGTGAAGAGTTTGTACTCTCGGTAATGGCTATAGTAATTTTAGTTGCAATCGAATAATGAAAAATTGGATATAAATTGGAATTTAAATACTATCTAATGTTCATATATAGAGAATCGGTAGTACCTTATACCTAAAGCTAAATAACAAATACAATTATAATCTTTATATTGGTACCACTGCAAGTCGTACTTTTCGAAAGTCTACAAACATCGTTATAAGTTATTTCCTGCTTCTGTTTTTAAAGAAATGGTCATTTTAAGATCGCATATACCCTTTAGAGAAATTATAAAATAGAGCACCTAAAACGACTTTGGCCGCTGGCTTCATCAAGCAAATTTTGCGATGATGAATGAAAAAATGTTCCTTGAATTTCTTTGGCTCTTTCCATCTTTTTTGTTTTCGCTTTACTTTATTTTTCGTGGGAGTATATTTTATGTGAGCGTTTTTAATTTTCCAAAGTGAAAAGCAAATTTGTCACATTTTCTCTCTTTTCACATTCTGTTATTGGATTGAGCCGCATTTGATGAGGCTGCGGTTGTCGGGGGCAAAGTGTGGGATCAAGTCGTGGCGGGGTTAATGTTAATGCTAATAAATTATACGACAGCCTTCAAATTGAAATCCAGCGACGACAACTCAAACGAATTTAATTGAAAAACTGTTTTTCGCCGCTCGTCGCGTTTTGCATATAAATCAGTGAGTCGAGGGGCGGTGCGCCCACTGCATCAGTTCATTCAAAGGGGATGGTAAGTGAATGGGTGGGTGGCTGGTTGCTTGCCATCCTAGATACCGTACCATACTATACCATCCAATCCAATCCGATCTAAATCCCGATGTCCAGGGCAGAATCGCGGCGAGTTAGGCAATCGCAGCTCGAAAGCTTACATGTTCTGCATTTGGGCAAACAAACGCGACTCGCACAGGTCACTGCGTATTCAGAGCAAACTGTGTTGTACACAGAGAAAAATAGGTGTATATTAAATATTTTATCTATATTTTTATATTTAATCTTCTCAATATTCTCCTTTCTTGACGTTTGTCTTTAAAGAATTTAGTTTCTGCATAAACTTTTTATTATTATACTATTTTTATTATTATTTTTATATTACTTTGTTCTTAAAAAACTGAATTATGTTTACGTTATTTTTTCATTGTATATATTTTTTATATATCAAATATGTCATTGTATTAAAATCTTATTATTTCTTTACATCAAAATCAGAATGAATGCCTACAGATTTATGGTTTGTTTTATGTCAAAGTTTGAAGTGATCTTATTTTTTTTCGGTGTACTGGCTTTAGTGCTTTAGTGTGCGGGGGGCGTGTGTGTGTGAAGCGGCTGCCACGCCTCGTTCGTGTAAAGTTGCCGGGCTCTTTCAATTAGCAATTTGTCAGCTGAATCCAGTGCTCAGGCCATGCAAATTATTCTCCAAAAATATACATATATAAACTCATACGAGGCGAGGCTATGCAAAAATCCCCACTAGCATGCGTCCATACAAATCTGTTGTAATTCAATTATAAAATAGAAAAACGGAAATAAAAATATATAGGCACACATATAAACATTTCCATAAACCAAATGTCCTCGTGCCTGTAACTGGAATATATTTTAATTTTTGTTTTTATTTAGTTGAGTTATAGCTGCAGATGCATGAACAAGTCAAATATGCAGGGATTTAATTAAAAAATCTCCACAAAGCTGCGATTTTTTAATTTAGTACGGCTTTTGCCAGGATGTTTGTTGTTAGATGGCGTGGGGTGCTATAAATTGGTATGACTGCTGAGTTTAGTCCATTTTTTGTTTATAACCTATTCTGGATTTCTAGAGTAAGCTTGGATGGATATTTATGGGCATATTCTAATATGTTACTTTTCTATAGAGACTAAAGGTTGTAGGCTTATAAAATAACAGTGGGAATTTATGTAAGCAACAAGAAGTTTTAGTTATTGTAAAAATAATGGAAAAATACTAGATATTGCATAGATTTTATGATCTAGATATCATCTTAAGTTTACTATATGCCTTTTCGAAATGAGCAAGATGATATGAAACAATAGATTAAAAATATGTATTATAGTTAACTCATAACTCTGTTTAATTTTAACTTTACCTTTGGCATTTGGGAACATAACTTTACTATCCATGGATTTTTTAAGACACCGAAGCTTACATATTTAATTTCCTTCGGGCAAGTTTGATGTTGTTCTATGACTTCTTCTCGGGGCGTTCTACTTTATTTTTATGCCAATTTGTGGCACATTAGCTGCCTGACTTATTTATAACTTTTAGTTGTGGCAGTGGCAATAGCTGAAACGCCGCTGGGCTGGCAATAATGCATATATGTGTACATATATGTATGCAACTTCATTGCTGCGTAGGCTTAAGTGGGCGTTTATACGGGGTAAGGGGGCGTGGCGCCCACCTGCCAGTAGTCAAACTATAAAGCGACGGAAGTAGCAAATAAAATTCAAATTTGTGCCAAAGAGTTTCGCGGCAAGAGAATTCTCTATTTTCCGCCGTTCCCATGAGTTGATTTCAAAACGCTAATGTGCTACGTGTGTGTGTGGGTGCATTTTCATCTGTGCGTGTATTGGTGTGTGTGTGGGAAAGCGCTTTATGGGACTTCAACGTGTGTTGGCGGTAATAAATTTCTCTTCCTATCTCCTTCTCTCTCTCTCACTCTCTCTGTGCCATTTTCGCCTTCCATTTTGCATTTATTTCTGCTTATATTGTACGCCACATGTGTGTGTGTGTGTGTGTGTGTGTGAGTGAGTGTGCCTGCCATGTTGGAGTGCAATATTATTATGCTAATTATCTTTTTGATATTTCAATTGAAATTACAATGCTTCTGCTGAGACTTGGTATGCCTATTATGTATAAAGCCTGGCATGGGAAAGCTATAACTTTAATTTTAAACTAATGGAAATAAAATTCCTCTTAAATTTACCATTATTTTATAAGAACAAAAAATTATATTACAATTTAGAAACCATTTTTGAAATATTTTATTTATCCTTTTTGAATAATTGTCCTAATTTTTTGGAGTTTAGTTTTAGCTTAGAAACTTGAATTTCATTTGACGAAGGCATTTATATTTTTCCCTCTTTATATAATTTTAAAAATAAATTGTTTTTACCTTCAGATCCATATCAGTTCATAGCAAATACATATACTTACAGGGAGAATTTCGAAAACATTTCTGCATTATTTTCATACCTACAGCATTAAGCCCTCACTGTCAGTCGGAATAATTTAAAACATAATTGGAATTTGGCCAAAGGACATCATCGATGGCAATGGCAGCGATTGAAATGGGAACCGGATTCGAAAATCAGTTGGGACTCTTGCAGCTGAAAGCGGGCCAAACTTTAATGGCACGAACGCAGCTGCTTATTAACAATAATTTCCCCAAATGTGCGGTTACGTTTAAGCCAACAAACGCCAAAAAAAGCCGGGCAGTAATAAAGCTCACCCGCGTATCTCTGTGTGTGTGTGGGTATTTACAATTATTAACGTGTATGACACACACACACACACACTCGAATAGGAATGTTTGGATCCTGGGAAGGATGAACAAACATGGAGTGGCGGGCCAATACAACATGGCTTACACATATTCCCTCGGATGCGAATGTGGCAACAAACAAGGCCGACAAATGTGTGGATGGGCGGTGGTAATAAGGCAATGTGTGCGGTCCACATGAATAATGATAAATGGGTGAGTGTGTGTGTGTGTGTGCGGGGGTGTTCCGGAATCTCCTGCTGTTGCTTTGGGCCTTTTGTTGGGCAATTAAATTAAACTTAACACTGCCCGTGGTCCAAACTGTATCCAGAAGATACCAGAAGCAGCAGCTGCAGCGGGGCAGTGTGGCATTGGGCCATCAGCAGTTACCGCAGCTAATTATAAGTATAGACTGGCTTAACGACGCTCCAGAGACCGGACGGCTCAATTACATTTCAATAATAAATATCGGGCCAAAACGTTTTCATTTTTTTATTGCAATTCCGACTTCATGTTAATTACTGTGCGGCTTGCCATGGATATGGAATATATATCTTAATTGTTATATGTATAACTTTCGAAGTGATTGAGAGAAAGTAGAGAGCAATTGAATTATAAAAGGGGTCTAATAGTGTGCTATGAAAATGGAATCCAAAGTAAATTGTTGCCTACTTTTGGACACCTGAAAAATGTATTAAAGAACTTTAGGAATTTGTGGGGCACTATTAATTTATTGATAATTATAATCAACTTTAAAACATGTCTAAAAGTTTGCAGTGAAATTTAAAAAAAAAATTTTTAATCGGAATATGTTGTTGCATACTTTTAGACACCTCAATAAATTATGGCCAAGCCCTAAGGATATCTTTGAATTTTTTTATCATTTTATCATTTATTATATTTTTTTGCATATGCGGCTAAAAGCACAGTGATCATTGTATTGATAAGCCTGCACTTAAAACAAATTGTTCCGCAATTCAAATTTTATGTGGCCAAACAATGAAAAAGCCTCCAATTAGGTCTAAATGCAAAAGTACTAAAAACGAAGTGAACTCAAACCAAGGCGAACTACTATATAGTAGGCATTAGGGTAAACTTATTTGGGGAATGAGTCCTGCCGCTTTATGTTTGGCAATAAAAGAGCACTCGCTGGGTAGCTGGGCCTGTTTTACGATCAGAACCGAGGTATGCTAAGCAGCAGATCATTAAGGAGCCTTCGGTAGGTGCACTTTGTTGGAATAGTCCATTGCACATGCACGGGCCAAGGAGAACTTTACGGTTTTTGGCACGGAAACCGGGCCTCGTAATAATCATAAGTAATCTAAATTCACAGTTATGTATTGTCTGCCACCCGCACCACTACCACTACCAACACACAAACTGTTTTTCTCGGTCCGTCTGAGTGCAATTGTAAAGTGCATGGTTTTATAGCATACTTTTTTGGGCCCCGTCTTCGTGCCTGGCTTGCCTTTGGTTATTTGCCATTTTTACTTCTGGCCAGAAACACAAAAGTGTAATTTACATTTATGCTGATGATAATGATAATGGCCATTGTTGATTCTTTGCTGGCCCTGCCCTTCTTGCAATCTACCTTTTGTTTTTGCCTATACTCGCGTCCTTGTTTTTAATTAATTAATTTCAATATTATTATGTAGCTATTTTCGGGCCATTATTATTTCATTGCGATTCAGCCGCAACGTTTTTTAAGCCTTGCATGCGTGTGTGTTTATATTTTGTTTCGCTTGGCATATGTGTTTATTTTTCCGGTTTCCGTTGTTGTCCTTGTTTTATTTTTATCAAATTGATATGCGTACAATTTGCTGCATCAACTGCATCTAGATTGATTTAATTGGAGATTTCTGAATTGGTAACTACTGAGTGTAGTGTCCTAATGAATTTTCATTTAGTTTGTTTTTCCGCTTGACATATAAGGCAAAAAGGGTATTTGACAATCGCTTTGCTGTTCAATATTATTCTCGCATCAATGAGAAAATATTTTAAATTTTTCATGAATCCTGATTTGCCATAGAATTTCTCTCTTTACGCATTATTCTTAATTATAATACATGCAAGCACAAACACAAAACCCGTCAGTAGAGTTTTCTGGCTGAAAAAGTATCATAAATTATGCAGTTTGTTATGACAGCCTTAATATGATTTAAGCGAAGAAGAATTTTGAAAGCACTTGCAGCCTGGCTCACCTTTAAGTGACATTTATTATTTAGCAAAGTGCAGTTTTGTAACAAGTTGCAGGCAAAATAAATTGGAGCGCATTAAATTAAGTTGCTCAAAAGAAGTCCAAAATAAATAGTTGGCAATTTATCAGGCAAAGGAATAAATTATGCATTTAGTTTAGAGTAAAACACAAGGCTCGAGAGCTGTTCAAAGGGGGCCAAAAGGAGGCGCTGGATCTAACCGAGTTTTCATCCACTTTGAGTGCACAATGCAGCAGCCAAACCGAATTTAAACAAGCAAATTAACATTTTAAACACACTGCCAAAACGAATCCATGCCGCACACAATTCCATGTTCATTTACTGCGACCGCCGCCTTTGCTCTTCAGCTTTTGTGAGCTCTTGTTTGACTTTGTTTTGCCACTGCCACTGCAACAGTATCTGTATCTGTATCTGTGTCTGCATCCGTGGCCCTAACTGTATCTGTATTTGCCACTGCAACTGCCACTGCATTTGTATCTGCATCTGCATCTAAGCCCTGGCTGTCGGTCCGTATATGTTTACCCTTGCCAGTCAAAGGACTCGTTAAAGGCAGGCGGCTAAAATATTTGCTTAGTTTTAACGTTAATGGAAATTTAATGCAGTTCTATAAATCTCTGGCTGCCAGTTAGTGCAGGTCTATAAATTCGCAGGTGAAACGAATTTCGAAAGTACAAAGGTTTATTTGTTAAAAATTAAATTTAATGATTTTCCTATTGAATTGTTTTATATTTTCCGTAGGAATTCAACTTCAAGATTGTGCATTAGTACGAAAGAAAGGCGTTTAGGGTCTTCTCATTGGCTGCTAAACATATCACTCATACGTACCGTTGCCTTTGATCAAAAATGTATTTTGAATTAGGTGGTGTAGATTTTTGAACCTTTTATTTATTTTTGTTGCTCCTCGTTTTCTTTTACAATTATCACAAAAAAATTAATATTTTTTAAGATAAGATGAGATGTGGATCTAAACTGGCATACGAGTCGTATGACCAACATTTTAAGAGAAATTTAAAAACATTCCAAAACGCCAAAATCCTAGAATAGGATTTTTTAGAATATATCTGTCGCACACCCAAAACTATTTAATGGTGAAATAGTTACATATTTTTTGCTCCACCCTGTTGTTATATATTTTCTTAAGCAATGGCTTCTGAACTTAAAAGTACATATTGAATTTTCAGATTCCGCATACGCAATGTGGTACCTTGAGACCTTTTCCATTAAGCCGCTGCCGCCGCCTCTGCTGCTGCTTGGTTCTACCAACATAATTAAAATTGCGGTTGAATTATATATTGCACCTGTGGCGGTGGACCGCAGCTTTGTATGTCCTCTGAGCTCAGCAAACGATGCGCACATTGCCCGTGTGAAGTCCTGCGGTTTGTCCACGGCACTTTAAAGCCTCCACAAAATGGAGGGCGACGGAGATGGAAGTGGAGTTTGGGATGGGGGAAAAACAACAAGTTAAAGTTGTCTGCCCTGCTCCTTTTTTGGGCGTATAAATTTTAAGTGCAACACATTAACGGGCTGCAAGTTGCAACCCGCAGCGCAGGGACAAAAAGGCAAATGCATCTAGCGCCCAGCTGCCACAGCTCTTAGTGCCACTTGCAACATATGCACGTCGTGTTATAATTGCCACAGCCTCAGAGGAAAAGGTGGTTTGGGGTAGGGTCGTGCAAAACTTCAACCAAAATTACTTTCCATAAAGCAACTGAACCAGGCCTTATATTTTGCCTTATTTTTCAGGCTTTTGCCTTAAAGTGGCGTGCTTATTTTTGCTCACTTAAAACTCAGCAAGTTCAGGTCACACCCACTACACTGAACAATTGTCGCGTTTACCATACCCTTAAAAAAGGGTTAATCCATTATTAGTTAAAGGGACCAAAACTAAAAAACATATATAGTTAAGAAAGAACACATATAATTCGGCCTTAAAAATTCTTAAAATAAACAATTTGGACTCTTATTTATAGCGTTTATGTTTTAAAAAACTTAAACTATTTGTAATAACAAGACTTGAACTGAAAAATATTATGCTAACAAACTTAATAGAGATTATATCATATAACATAATCTATATATAATATAATATAATGTAATATATATATAAACAATGAATTAAAAAATAAATATAAGGGCATTTGTCGTTTGGCATTTCACAAGATGGCCTTCCTCTCTGGTGCTTCTGGCTTACTTTCTTCTTTTTCCCAGTTGTAATAATGGCAAGCCAGTCTGGACAACATAATCACGGGTTTAATGCATATAATTTTCTGCATGAACTGGCCCGAAACCACCCACCTAAACATCCATGACCAAAGCTGTTCATAGTCATTAGTTGCTCGCTCCCTCGCTCTGCTCTGTGCCGTTTGCCATGAATAATGACTTGCCACTTGATATTGTTAGCAAATAGCGAAAATTATTAATGTCCTCAATGGCGGGTGGGCGAATTGCGGCCAGGGGCGTGGCATTTAGGCCTTCTTCGCTAAAGGTCAGCCAAAGCCATTGTTTTGTGGTCGAGGAGTTCAGATTAAATCCGCCTGTGAAGACAATTGCAGTTGAAATGGACATGGAAACCAATATTCCATAGGTGAATGATTGAACTGGCTTTTGTGGACTTTATGAATTCGCAGAGAAAGCCGCGTATCAGAGCCCCCCTTATCAAACAGAGCTGGCCATGGTCAGAGCCCACAGGACATAAATCAACTGCAGTGATACCGTCGTTGCCATCAACTTGTGACTGACTTTTTTCACTCACTTTCAGGGGCAAAGCAAAAGCGTGTATATTACGACTCAATGGGGCCAACTGATTGTTTATAAATAAATACCATAAACAAAGAGCCATAAAAAAGGCAGGCCGAAATTGAAATGAATTTTAAAAAGCGATGAAAGAAATTCGAAATCACAGTCATCGGCGGGTATCTATATTAAAAATGCATTATGAAAAACACGTCTGTTTGCTTCTCGGACTGATGGAATAAAAAACCGTAAAAAATTGAGGATTATATGACCCGCATGGAAGTACCAATGCAGGCACTGAGAAAAAACTCTAGAGAAATGTAAGACAGTTTGAAGAAGTTTTATTTTTTAAGCTGTAAAAATTGCAATAAATTGCCTTGCTGGTATAATAAATCGTTTAATAAATATTAGATATTTTATTTGCCTTACATACCTAGTTTTCTGTATAGTGTATAAACACATATGTGTAAAAATGTATATAAATATATAAGCTCAATGCAGCATTCAACTGCAGCGGGAAATAAACATACATCAGACCGACTGCACGCAGCGCCGTAAACATGTCGCCTGAACAACGATTACGGGTTCCGGGTTTCGGGATTCGGGAGCAGCTTTTCTCCGGTAGCCATGGCACGCTACCCGAAACCAGGACGACATGCCACTCATTTCAAGTGGCCAAAACCCACTGCCACCCATCGACACCCACTTTCACCCACTTTCACCCACCACACTCACCCACTCACGCGTCACTGCATTCAACAAGCAATTGAATAACAACATTTCCATTTAACGCGTTCCTCGTATGCCGATTAAATTAAAGCTACAACCTGTGTGGCTTGCATTGGGAGGGAAAGCTGGAAAACTAAAGGGAAAATGGAAAAACGAAGGGACCAGCTGCCATCGTAAATTGGACTAGTTTCGCCTAAATGCATTAATCTGTCAGCAGCCGGCAGTCTTTTGTATGATATTCCAAAGGCGTGAATATGAGTGAATGTGTGTGAAAGTTATTAGAGTTAAAGTTTTGAAATTACTAACGATATTTGCAAAAAACAAGCCATTTTGAATTTTTTTGCCTTTTTCATCACTTCATATATGCTGCATTTGTTTATGAATTCAGGGTTAATCAGATTAATACAATATTAACGACAATTAGCCACATAATTCAAATGTCATGATATTAAAATTTAAGCCGCCTTAATTAATATTAGCTTATCAACTCACAACAAATACAAATAAATAAAAAAATAAAATATATAAAAGCCTACAGTCAGCGGCAATGCCGAGTTAAACCCTCTTTTGTTGTTTCTAGTAACACACATTCAATAATGAGCCTTGACACTCGACCATTTTTTTGCCGATCCTCAAATATTTAATGCCCTTGCATGGTAAAATCACACACAAAGCCAGGCGAAAAAGGTCGAATAAATCGCTCTTTGTTTGCTGGCGGCAAATAAATACATAAATATGCAGCTTACGAGTGCAACAAGCAGCGATATGCCATTTTTTTTCTGGATGGATATAGAAATGTAAATACAATTTATGCATAAATGTGTGCAACGCCTCGATGCAGACACACTTTTTTGATTTACACTGTGCTGTGCGAAAAAAGAATTCGCATTGCCATAGCTAGTTTTTGCTCAGGTCTTTCGTTTTCAATGTCATTTGGGCCGCGAAAAAATATATTTGATATTTGCAGCTTACCAATTTTATTTATTTTTCAGTATTATCATTCAATTGGAAGGGATGGCTCTGGGGATTACGGCTTACGACATCGAGCTTCAAAGCGATTTTTATAAAATATTTTTTCCAAGCTCAGCTGAACTTTCAATTGATATTGGACTTTTAGCTTTGTGATTAGCGAATTTCAACTGGGGTTTTGTGAAAAAATACAGCAGTCTTTGAATTGAATGTTAAGGCTATCTAAGATGGGGCTTTCATATGACCTATCCTACCTATCAGCTTAATCTTTTATTGGACTGGCCATTTATTTTCTAAAACATAATAATGGCTAAGAGTTGCAAATTGAAATTGATTTATTGGGTTCTTCAATTACAGAAAACAAGAGCTTGTGACCGCTTTAAGCCCACTCAGTATAAAATTATGCTTACACATGTAATTCAAAGCAAATCAAATTAATTATCTGCCACAATGCAAAGCGCTCGCCAAACAGACAAATCAAATGCCCATAGAACGTGCATTATGCATGCCCATATAAACTGCAATAAAATTGAATTAAAATTACAAAACCTTTGGGCTGGGTCGCTGTTGGGTCATATCATAGCAGCATCCACTTGAAGCTCCACCAATTGTTCATTTATATAATTAAATTCAATGAGCTGCCCAACCGAATTTCCAATTGCATAACAACAGACTGGCCATGTCCGATGTCCGCCTGCTTATGCATACATATATGTCTGCCTATATTTATTTGGCAGGATTATTTACAGTTTACATTTGCCGGATTTTTATGAACCACAATTGATCGGCAAACAAATTTCGCACAGAAATTTTATCGCTTCCGTCGTAAAGGTTAAAACTTTTCACACGCATACTTATGCCTGCGGGCGGTCGAAATATTCTAAAATTATCATTATTCAGCAAGCATTTTATAATCATAATAAAATTGCATAGCGAAATTTGCTCGTTGGTGTGCATTATCCTGCACCTGTTTGTGGTTCGCGATTTAATTCCGGCGGAGGGGTCAGCATTTCTGTTCTTTTCTGCTAAATTTGTCGGAAAGGTTAGCACAGCTCGTTGGTATCTATTAGCACCGCATTCTATGGGGTTAAGCGGGTTAAATCGGGACCTATGTAATGGAACTAGAAGTAATTTGATTCAAGCATTAAAATTATACTTTTTTTTTGAAAGTATCAAGTTAAGCTAGTGTTTGTCAGGAAATCAACTATAAAATTATCTTTTGCATGAATAAAATGAGGCCGCGAATTCTTTAGATTCGAAAATCGGTTTTACTTTTTATTGATTCTGAAAAATCATTTGAAAATTTTCCCAAAAATCTACATCTTAGCTTGATATTAAGTTTTCTAAAATCAAGGTAAAATCGCACTCTTTCCATTGATTTATGTCATGGAACTCAACTCTCTTTCTCTAGTTCCCGGTCTCCTAGATTCCAATGGCTATTTGCTTTTGCAATGCATAATTCATGCATAATTATTGGAAGCAAACAATGCGACGGGGTTCAGTTAAGTTCAGTGCGGTTATTGTGAACCGTACTCCCAGCCAAAAACACATATGCAAATCGGTGTTTAGGCCATTGCGAGAAGGCAGAATTTGTGTGCGTTTCGATGGCCGCAACAAATTGACTTGCCATTAAATATTATTATCAATTCGCAGCACATTTTTGCTAATTTTCATATAATTGCATATTAATTTTGTGCGCTGGCATTTGGCCCAGATGTTGGTGGCATGCTTTTAGCCTACCTCTATTTTCGTTCAACCCATTCCCCAGCCACTTTTCACTTGCCACTCGAGAGGGTCCAGTAAAACACTTTTGCTTTCAGTGCCTGGCAGGCAGAAGTTTCCGCTGCCGGTGATTAATGTGCCGCAATAATGTTCGGGCTGGCTTTAAACCATGGCTAAAAGATACAAAGGCAGCAGAAGCAGCAGCAGCAGCAGCAGCCAGCCAGAGCTCACACATGCCACAGCCCGCCATTTCAGCCATTTACACGGACCTTCGAGATCCGCAGGACTATCCCCACACTCACCTCGCATTTCTTGGCTTTCTTGGGGCTGGCAAATATTTTTGTCTGCTCGCAAAATATTTAACACAATGGCCGTTAATGGCTGTGGCCAGCTAGGGATTTTTCTCTATTTTTCCAGCTCTTCAATTTCGCTGCTCGCGTATATTTTTTTAGTTTAAACATAACAAGCGATAAATTAACTGAGCCTTGACAGCAAGAAGCTCTTTGCCGGCCACACTAATTGCGAGTGCTGGCCATATAAATATTAAGTCCCGTGGCCGCAGATTGTAAAGTGCTCGTAGGTCTTAAAGTAGGCTACAGATTTCGCCAGGATCTACTCTTCCCGTTTTTGCCGTTCCCCTTTTTTTTCCCCCAGTGTATGCTCTCTTGCACCACATTAATTAATTATGTTATTATGCACGCAAAGTTGGCTCTGTATGTGTCCGTGTGTGTGTGTGTGAGGTAAAAGTTTTCAGTGTGCAACAAAATATTGAAAATTAAGACCCAGCCAAAGTCTTCCCACCGCCCCGCCCCCTTTCCCCTTATAAGGTGTCTATTAGCGGGCGGTACACCCACACACACACACTCCACCATCCTTGGAAAGACAAGGATTTTTATATGCCAAAGTTTCGCCTCATGAGTTTGAAGCTTTTGTGTTCACACATTTTAAGCGTTTTTATAGACACTTTATGCTGGCTGCTGCAACGCGGCGTATGCGTAATGTGGCAAGTTTTAATGATTTATGCGCCAGAGTATTAAGCGTTCATAAAAAAAAGTGCAAATGGGATAATATAATGCGTTAAGTAGATGTTCTCCTTTGAGGGCGGATGAAGACACAAACTGAAAGGATTTTATATGGTCCTATAAGTAGATGAAAATGATTCAACAGTATCAGAAGATGATCATATTAACTCGTGAATATTTTATGGTAAACGTTTTTATTCAAAAATTATATAATATATATACAATTGGAGGAATATTTTATTCAAGATAGATAGATATCTAGTTAAAATTCAAACTTATATTGAAAATTATATTGACTTAATATGTAATCTTCATCTGTTTAGCTTAAAAATCTAATTTATTTTGGACAATACAACGTTTATTTGGTTGGCATTAGGATTTTTATCTAAACGATAATGTTATTTGAATAATACTGCGCTTTTTTTAAGGCCTGCGGCTGTGATTTGGGTGTGAGGTTTACTAATGGTAAGCGCTGACTGGCGTTTACCTTTGGCGACAGGATATTCGAGGACCAACAATTGTCGATAAATCATTACAAAGGCAAATGCTTGTTTGTTTGTATGCGTAAATAGGTAGTGTTTGCACTGGCACTCCCTCACACCAATGCAAACACCAGGCACCATCACCAATACCAACGCACCACCGACTGACACTTGAATAAACATAAATGCAAGACGTTTATGTTAAAAGCACCCAACGGGGGCACTTATCAAGCACCGAACGTTGTCAGCCAAAGATTCAGGTTCCAACTTCAGATTCCGCTCCCTTATCCTGCCACGCCCACTGCCCCGCCCCCTAACCACTGCCCACTTTTGGCCGGAGGCTGTCGGCATGAGTGATTGCTGCTGCACATGTGTGAGTGAGTGTGTGGGTGGGTGAGTGGGTGCGTGAGTGCCGGGCATTTCTACTTGCTGTCATGCGATACTTTGACAGCTCCTTTTTCCCATTTGCCATTGCCACACGGAGAGAAAAATCGTCTTCAATTAAAATGATCAATTTGAACGACTATCCTAAACAATCCCTAAGAAGTCTTTTATTATCAGTTAATCATTAATCATTATTATGATCAATTTAAACGACTATCCTTAACAATCCCTTAGAAGTCTTTTATTATCAGTTAATCATTATAATGATCAATTTGAACAACTATCCTTAACAATCCCTAAGAAATATTTTATTATCAGTTAATCATTATTTAAAAAGTAGTCAGTATTATTATAAACTTAATTATAATTATTAAGAAAAGTATTCAAATTAGCTTGTAGGTTTTAGTCGCCTTACCTACGATTATAATGTCCTCATAAATACTAAATTTAAAAACAAAGCATGAAAAAATACACTACATAACTTAAAAGAATGCTTCTAAATAAACGAAACTATCTTATCTTAAGATTTACAATCTTCGTAACAGAGTTACCACATTTTCGACCGTGTAGACTGGAATATAAACCAAATTTCTTGGGGATATACAACATGACAATGCCAGTTTCAGGGACCGGTTCGTAGTCACACCGTCGCATTGCTTAGGGCGCTATGTAAATTTGACAAAGTGAATGCGTCTTCAGTATCTTTCTGACTCCCACTCTCTGGCCCTTTGATTTTGCTTCAAACAGGTGGGCGCCACAATTACCAAATGTACCTGCAGCTTTTAAATCAAATGAATATATATTAAAGCACTGCAGCTACGCGGTTAAGGGAAAAATCAAGAGCAAGCCAAAAGCAAAAGCAAAAGCAAAGGCAAAGAGCTTGCCCCAAAGCGGCGAAACCGTAAAAGACGTGGGCACTGTGGCTCAACGCGTTTATGCCTCAATAAGCTCATGATTAATAGCCCGTCTCGTTGGCTTTGTAATGAGCAAAAGGCGAACGAACCAGGCGAACGAGCTGCGAACGAATCAACCAAAGGGAAAACTGGAAAATCCAATGGGGGTGCTGGAACACTCCACTCCAATCTTTTCCCCCTTCTGCAGAACTTTATAAAAAAAAATCCCAGCTAAGAGTTTAAGATGAAATGTATGGTGGGATACAAAATTCGATGGGGGAAAAGAGCGATGAACCGAGCACAGAATTGGAATCCAAGAAGAAGCACTTAATCTGAGTAAAAATCTTTTCAACTCAAAAACGTTTTTAAATCAGTTTCAAGCAGGTTAAAAACTTTATTTTAAGTTTCCAAGGATCTAAATTAAATTATTAACAATATAATGAATATTTTAGGATTATCTTATTTTTTTAAGGATCTATCAGCATCTAGAAATAATTACTAAGTATTGTTAGTTTAATTTAGAATCTTGTAAGAAACTATAAATAATAATATAGGCACCTCTAAAAACCCCATAATAATTCGATTTACCAACTGATTCGCTTTCCGAACCGCCCTGTAATTCCCAACCAAAAATAAACTCCAAACCACTATTCGCCCCACTTTCCACACTCCAAATGAGGCGCAAGGCATTAGGGCTATGGATATTGTGCTCTTGAAGTGCACGGTGCTTTGAGGGACTTATGCAAATATTGGAGGAGTCATCCTGGGCGTCAACGTCAACTTCAGCGTTATAGCCATCTCATTGGCATCGTCACCGCAAATCTTCACACGTTTGGAGCGAGGGAAATAGTGGTCGGGATCGGTTGTGTTGCGTACACCTTAATGCTTTTACCATTACCATATGGAATATGGCTTTCCCCGGCCCGAATTCTGTTTGTTTTCGTTTGCTTGTTGATTTTGCGTTTTTGGTTTTCTGGTTTTTGTTCGCTTTGCTGTGGGTGCGGTCCCCGAATCCCTGCTCTCAGTTCGCAGTTCTCAGTTTTCCAACCGACCCGCTGACAGCAGTTAATGTTACGTGTAAATGCGCATTTCCGCTTCCTGTCGCGGTGTTTCACAACCCCTATAAACCAGCCCCCCTAGCATCCACACACTAACCCACCCACTAATACACATGGCATTTTGGCGGTTTGTCGAAAAGCCAACTGTTTGGCAGGAAGTTGCGCAAGGAAATTTTACGGCCTGTTTGCAGTTCACTTGAGCAATAACGGGGCATAAGGTGTGCATAATTAAGGCTGAAAGACAACTTTGGAGTTTTGAAATGTGATTTAAAGCAAATGGCTATAAAATAATGAATCTTTAAGTTTATTATTTAATATTTTTCATGAATAAAGGGTCAAGGAATTCAACGAATATTTTTTACCAATTTTCTAGAAATCTTATAACTAACTCTTATAACTAATATTCTTCTTGTTTTTCCCATTTTTTCTAGGACTTTTCTGATTGTATTACCCTGCTCTCCAGTTGATTGTCGTTTATATCCTACCACTCGTAGTTCAATGACATTCTGAATTGGCATGATCTGGCTTTCTTCAGTTTTTTCCATTTTCTTTCCCTTGGCAGGCTCGTTTATAATGATTTTAAATTTTCTGTATAAAACGCTTGAAGCGATTGCGCTTTTCTGCTTTCTGTTTTGCTGTGTTTGTGCCACACACCCTTACTGTTAGCCCACTTTCTCCCCGTATCTCGGACATCGTTACTTTCATTAGCAGCTACCATTTTTTTTAGTTCCCCTTCCTTTGTTGTTGTTGTTGCTTTGGAGCACTTCCTGCGCCTGAAATTGAATTACAATGTTGTCGCTGCAGTCTGCCCATTCTCGTCCTTCTCGTCCTTTTCCCCTTATCCCATGTAGT
The DNA here is from genome assembly GCF_014743375.2 of Drosophila subpulchrella. Lineage (NCBI taxonomy): Eukaryota > Metazoa > Arthropoda > Insecta > Diptera > Drosophilidae > Drosophila > Drosophila subpulchrella. The sequence continues at coordinate 11,639,353 of NC_050609.1, forward strand.
TGTTGTCACTGCAAATTTTTTTGTGTGTAATCAAATTGCAGACAATTTTTTTTTGGCATTCCCCTTTGGTACGTTTTTCGTGGGCTTGTCAAGTCATTTAATTTGCTTTTTATAAAAGTTCGCCTGGTTAAATGATGGGCCCTACTATTTTTTTTTACTTTTTAAAGGGGTGTTGACAGTGATTTTGTTGCTTTTGCACAAATTGCATTGGTTGTTGTTGCCACTGCAGTTGCTAAAGTTCCATTGGCGGTGCAAAATGAGTTATTAATTGAGTTATTAGTTCCAAATAGCCGTATACCTTTTTTTCCGTTTGGAAAAATTTATTTTATATGTGGGTTTAAATTATTTCAAATATAGAAAAGGCTTTATAAATTGTTTTACATTACCTCAGCAATTGATACAAATTTATAATCGAACATAAAATATTATACTTGTACACTTAAGTTTCTGTTAATAAAGACTAAAACAGTTCATTATTTTTCAAGGATACTCCATAAAATTCTCCAATTAAAAGCTCATTATTATAACATCGCAATTTTCAGATAAATCCGGTTATTCATATCTTAGTCCTCATTGTTCGGTCCATTGCATTCATGAATTTCAATTGTCAATGGCACACAGGTTGTTCGAAAAAGAAACTAAGTTGCACTGGCCAAACATTTAGCCGCATGCAAATAAGAGAAAAATGAACAAGGAAGGCGAATAAATGGAAAACTCATCGTTCCCGAGATCCGCAAGCTGCGTTCTCTATCGATAAATCTTCACGCAGCACCAGCAGCAGCAGGAGGAGGAGGAAAATGGAAAATGGGTTGGGGGGACTGGGCGATGGAAAAGCGAACCGTGCACTTTTCATTTGTTATTGGCGCAATATGCGCGTAAATCGCGATTTCAATGGCTAAATATTGATTGAACGAATGAACTCAATATGCATGCCAGCCATGCCCAACTAAATATGCATCCCATCTATCTCTGGGCATCATCTATATCCCAACCGTTGGGCCATCTATCCATCTATCTGTGTGTTTCAGTTGCAGTTCCAGCCGTCTGTCGTGAACAGTTCCCGTTAGTTGCCAACTGCAGAGGGGCGTGCTGCATATTTGTTCGCTACAGGCACACAGATACTATACCCAGACACACGCACAGCTCACGCACACCAGCACACCAGCACACACACCCACACGCACTGACAGAGTTGCATTTTAGGCCAGGTTATTGCTATGAAAATCGCTTTAAGCTGCCAAATGCAAACTGCATTTTCGGACTATGATCTCGGGACCAAGCGACAATGAGGGGTGAAGAGGGGGAGAGACAGGGTGGGCGGTGGATATTTTTGGGTGGGGGTGGCCAGCACAGGCACCTTTAAACGCTGGCTCAAAATCATGTTACCTGCACGTTTCGCCCATCTATCCAAAAGCGCTAAAACCTATCCCAACCACACATTCACTGGAGAAAATATCACAAGCAATTTTAAAAACTATTTTAGTGAAATATATTAGGGATTATTTAAATTTCGTTATTTATTGCGATTAGTATGCATTCTTTTAATAAGAGTAAAGTCTTCATAATTGGTAAAACATAAGAATTTTGGTTGATTTATTTTCCCCAATTTTGTATTTGGTTTAAGAAGTTTAAAACCATAGATTTAAGACACTTTGAGCAAAGGCTAACCTTTAATTAAATGAGCAGGCCCAAATAATTCTATATTTCAGAAAACATGGGAATAGTATTTTAAGGATTTAAAATGATGCATAACCTATTAAAATTTAAAAAAAATGTATTTTAAAAATAATTTAGCAGAGGTTTTAAAATTAAGCTGCTTTTAAAATGATACATTCTGTGTAACAATTGGAAAATTTGTTTTGAAGATTATTCGATTTATTGTGCAGTGCATGACCTATGCAGGTTGCCTACTTTTGGCCGCATGCTTTCGTGTTATTGTAGAAGCGAGCGATTTATTGAAATGCGCACACAGAGGCACTACACTGAAAGGGTGTGCGTGTGTGCTTGGGTGAGGCCTTTTGAACAACGTTTGGCAGGCTCGGCGCTTGAGCTTCAATTGATGCTGTGGTCACGCTTTATTTTCATTGCAAGCCCCACGGGTGCCCCAAGCCCCCCGGAACTCCCAGAACCCCCTTCCTCGAACACACTGTGTGTGTTCAGCGGTTCTGCGGACTGCTTTCCGCTTTCCGCTTTCAGCTCCTGTCGAATGTCGGATGTCTCGGATGTGCAGCCCTTTATTAGCCCCGCCCCATAAACGCAGCTAAACAGCAATTACTTAAGCTTTGTGAACGCAACGAAACGAACAGAACCGGACAAAAGTTGGACGGGAGCCCAGATACCATACCATAGATACCATAGACCAGATCCCATCATTTTCGGGCATCCCCAGAGCATCACGAACAAATGGTGATTTTGTTGAGCTCCGCAAATGACGCTGTCAACCGAACAAAATGCCATCCATCATACATGGGCATATGCTAAAGTGCATTAAACTGACGTCAGCAGTCGGTTTATGGAAAATACTGGGCCAGGAAGCGTATACTTCACATTGTTTACCATTTTACAGAGTTATGGAATGCGAGTCGGAATTTGTTAAGTTATAAAAATGCATAACTCATACGCAGTGTTGAACTTCCATAACTTGTGCTTACTTTATGAATGTGTAGTTAAATTATAATGTTTATCAGTGTAGTTATTGTCTCATAATGCTTATTATTTCAAATAAGATTGCTAATATTAATTATTATTTTATTCTGTGCGATTGAAAATTCCGGAAGATATGTCGAAAGACAAATCGAAAGAATATTGGAAAAAGTTATAACATAGAATTTGAATGAAAAAAGCCTTATAGGACTTTTGTCAATAAACCAAACATATGGGTAAACAAACATACTCACCTATGTATGCGTGAAATCATACACCCACACACACACCGAAAATACAAACAAAGGTTAGCAAAGTGTTGTCCTTGTGACTTTTTGCTTTAAGTATATGTTTGCGAATAACTCTGTATGTGGGCGTGTGTGTACTTTATGCCCGGCTTCCTCACACACACACTCTTGACATTATTTTTCGTCCTTTTTGAAGTTTTTACTTTCGTTGTGTGAGTGTCAGAGGGAAAGAGTGGGGCGGAGAAAGTCAGAGAGCGGGAGGAATATGTAAAATAAATACAAATATCACGCATCGCTATGTTTTACAACCTGACATCATACCTACACATGCATGCGGATTTTGTATATGTTTTTATCGCTTTTGCTTGATACTTTTTTTGTGGTTTTAGAATTTTATAGTAACCCATCTCGCCCACTTTCTCCCCAACCCTTTCTCCGCTCTCTTCTCTTTCAGTATTTCGGTTTGACTCTATCGGAGACATGCAGAACGTTCAGATTTCATATGCAACTTAAATATTTACATTTGACTTAAATATGCGTATTTTCGCATAAATTACAAAATATTTCGCATTCCATTCCGTTCGTGCTTCACGCGATATATTTGTCATATCCACATATACGACCATATATATGTATATATATATGTTTATCCCGGCTAGAACAAATTTTATGACATTGTTGTAATAAAATTTATTTGGTTTTTCTTGTGGCTTCTGTCGGCAAACGCTTTTTTTTCCCCCTTTACCATCGGTTATGCAGTTAGTAATTCGCTTTTTATATGGGCTAGATTTTTTGGGCCATAAACCCTAACGGTAAATGCTAAGGGTTGAAGTACCTAGACAACCGCACCCCATCGACAAACCTTCGTCGGATTAAGCTGAATAACTCTTTGACCAAGTCTAAAGTTACCTTCGGTGAAGCCAAGCAAATGAAAATGATTTTGTTGTGCTCCAATCAGGATTGGAAATGAATTGGAAAACCTTAGGGGCTGGCTCTGGATTTTGCTGGTCTCAATAACAAATATAAAGGTTTATAAGGTATTCAGTTTTAAGATTATTCCTAAAAAAGTGCAGTATTAGTTCTCCTGTTAAAAAGTAAGTAAAAAAATTCTCTAACATTCTTTTCACAAATCTACCATTCTCAACCGGATTGCGTTTGCAACTAAATATTAAATTCTTGGTTGATTACGCACTTCTAAACCGATTGCCATTAATTTGGAGCTGACAAAACTTTTCTTCGCGCAGCGGCGAGATGAAGCAGAGGAAAAGCGCGATGAAAATCTCGACTAGAAATGCCATTTTTAGCAATTTCGCACTAAAATAAACCCACTTCACACTCAAACAGACACACATCCAGAGACATTGAGTGCGACTGAGATGGGGGATCAGTGGGGGCGACAGAGATAGAGAGCTGGGCGCTAAGCCAAATAAAGCTTTCGCTAAAAATCAAACAAAACGAATCGGGACGCGAATGGAAATTGTGGGGGCGGTCGGGGGTGAGACGAGCTGGGGAAAAGGAAAAGCGAAATTGAATCGTTTGGTGCGATGCAAATGCAAGGCGCATTGGGGATCACGACCTGTATGCGGTCCCCAGCCACCATCCACCATCCCTACACTGAGAGAAATTGTAATAAATAAATTGGTAAGTTATAAATGATTTTAAAGGGAGGTTGTGTATGTTAGTATTGTTTTTAATTTTTTTTGAGTTCTGAAACTTAGGATTCAGATAAGGATTTTTAGGAACCCTCAATTGTATCAAGACATGATAAATCTTATACGCAAGTAAAGAATTCTTGTGTAGTTTGAAACGATTTTTTTCAGATTTGTAGTAGGATAAGTAACTGGATATAAGTATAATTAAGTATAACTCGTTAATGTAAATGTATAGCAACTAGTATTTGAATGTAACGGCTAGCTGTTTAATAGTCGTTAGCTTCTAAAAGTAAGTAAGTATTGTAAAGTGGGCAACCTGGCAACTCTGCTAAAATGTTAAGTATCGATATTGATCGCAGCCAACTTCAAGTAATCGAATGTAAAACCGACGCTATGTAAGATCCGGGCCATTGCGAATAAGAAGTGAAGGAGAACAGTCAAGCTTAATAAAGTGTGTTAATTAATATAGCAGTTTATACTACTATAGATTGTAAGTTTTTTATTTTATAGATATTATCTTTAGGAATATTTCTCGGTGCATTGCAGACCCTAAAGAGCTCGCTCGGCACAATTGCGGTTGCCACAAACGGCTGTCTGAATGCCAGCAACGCATTGAATTTGACTTTTATGCAATCCATCGGGCTTCCAGCAATGCAGCAATGCAATGCCACCTTTCTCGCAATTAACTTTTCATTGCCTGCTAGGGCAAACACAATTAGGATACACTTCCAAGCCCCGGAAACTAAAAAATTCGACTGTTAGAAAAAGACAAAAGGCAGGGGAAACTTTGACAATTATTTTACGGCGACTATGGAACGAATGCAAAAAGGCCAAAGTTAATATTTGGCCAACTGGACAATGGTCCGGTTGAGTTTTCTTTAACCCCCCGACCCACCCCCATTCCCCCTGGAAAACCCCTTTTCCGAACGTCGACTTTTCAGTTTCGGGGGACACATGGCTTTGGAGCGAACTAGAGTAATGTCGTGGGAGCAAAAGATAAATAACACTTAAGGCAGCGATGGGCGGGGCCAAGGGATATGGCGAAGGGGGCGTGGCTAGGGGAGGGGGGGGGGGGGGGGCTGTGGGCTGGGGGGAGAAACAATTTGCCGTTTGTGCTTTGAAAAATGCATGAGCCAAAGTAAATGGAAAAAGTTCAACGAGCAAGCCAACACACAAAAGCAACACAAAAAACAACAAACTCAACCGGACCAAAGGCTCGAATGTGGTAGTGCGACAAAGACGAATAGACTTGGCCAGAAAGAGACGGCGAGAGAGCCGCAGATCGGCAGGCAATAGTTTTTCTTTTCCTCTTCCACCGCTTTTCCTGCCCACGAAATATTGCGGTCTGCTTTTAGGCGCAATTTGACATTTTTTTTCCTTCCCGGCGAAGGACTTTTTCGATACTCTAAGATAAAGTATCTCGGATATCTATTATCATCACTTTTGCTATCCCGTACTTTATATAATATTCAGAGTTCGACAAAAAAAACATGAAATTTGGATTTTTCAAGAAGATATATCTATATTTCTGACTTTTCTTTTTGATAATGTTAAAATTGGGGAAAAGGCATAGAGCTTCTTACCCACCTATATAGATGATTTTAGGCTTTTGTAATTTCTATAGCTTCTTCTTATAATAACAATTTAAAGACACTTACATTTTATAGGACTCTGGAGATTAGTTATTCCTTGAAATTGGTATAGTATATCTAAAATTTCGACTCAAACCACCGACCGCTCCACTTCGCCTTTTGGCTTATTTTTCATTGGTCCCGGTTTTAAGCAGCTTTATTTATTTGTCGCTTTATTTGCTGACAAGAAATATAGACAATATTATGCCCCCCCCCCAAGCACACACACACACAAAGGGTCAGGAGGCCCAGTGCAGACATGACAGGACATGTCGGCGCTGACACTTAACATGCCCGTAGACAGTTATTAGGGTCATTGCAGGAGCAAAACCAACACAGGCACACACAGATAGTCCACAAGATAAGTTTTTTGTTGTTTGCCGGGACTGGTGTTAGTGTGTGTGTGTGAGTGAGTGTGCGTTTTAGAGTTTCAGGCCTGCTCGAAAGTATGCTACAATTTATAGAGCCTCCTTGCCCAGAGCCCAAAATGTATGTGTATATCGACTTTATAGTGGCGACTCTTTGGGGGATTGCCGTTGCTGCTCCTTTTTGCTTTTTTTTTTTCTGCCTGGAAGGGGGTGCAGTCAAGTGTCTTTGTCAATGGCGTCAGGGGAGAATTTACATATGACACTCTCTGGCATCTGTGTGCGTGGGGTGAAAGGGGATGGGGGATGGGGGAAATGGTGGCTGGGATGTGTGTATTTAGTGCTCTTTTGTGCACACACTCACACGCTTAAGCCTTTTGTGTTATTTTTAGTAAATTGTATTATAGTTTTAGTGCTCCCAGCTTGACATTGTTATTTTTTGTTTTTTCCTAGCTATTTTGATGTTGCAATTTCACGCTTTGGCAACTTTGTCGACTCCAGTGGCAGTAGGCAAAACTCTGCTCTCGATCCATCCCTCGATGGATGCTACTTTCAGTCTGGTCAGTGGCTTGGGGTTAAGCTAAAAAATTAGTTAATTTTGTTGGACCTTATAGCCGCTTTTGCACTAGAGAAGTAGACGTCATTTGGGAAAAACACGCGCCGCAAATAGGCTGGCAAATTGTTGGCCAAAACAAATGGCTAGTAATTTTTCAAGGAACACTTCCGAGTATATGTATATCTTATACTCCATTGCTTTAAAAATGTTTAAAATTAAGTATCGCTTGCAAAAAAATTTAAGTAATAGTTTTATTGAGTATTACACATTGCTAGCGTGAAATTCCTCTCGAAAAGTTATGAAAAACTGCTTGTTCATAACTCATAAAATTTTACTCGCGTGCCGCACACATTCTGAATGTTTTATTAGATTTGGGTGGAGCGAAAGTTTAGCAGACAACTTCACCTCCAAAGTGGATACATATATGCACAAATGTGTATCCCTATCAGGGCCAACCAAGTTCTGTGGCCAACTTTGGCTTATTTGGCAACTTTTGTTACTTTGTCCAGAGAGATATTGGCTACCAAATGGTAACCAACACCTTCTCTTAAGGGCATTTCAACCAACTCCTTTCGAATGCAGGAATAGGAATTCATTTGCAAACAAAAATACAACTTTTACATTTAACTGAGTACATTTTCCAACATTTACGTTGCTTTTTCGCTAACGGTTTTCGTTTTTTTTTTTTTTTTTTTTGGCAAGGGTGAATTTATTTATTTGGCGTCGTTTTTGTTGCAAGTTTCAACTGTCAAACACAACATCAATTTGTTCAAAAAATAAGCAACGCCAACTTTCTCGCCCCCATACTCCAATAAAGTGTTTTTCCCTTTTCCCCATTTGCATAAGTGTTCGTGTGCTGCGATGTTTGTTTGTTGGTGTGGGTGTTCTCGCATGGGTGTGGGTGGGCAAACAACAATATAACATTAAAAAGTCACATTGCTGCTGATTTATTTCGTAATTCAAAGCAAACTTTCTGCCACGGGCAAAACGTGCGAGACAATCGCAAGCATTTATGAGCCGTGGCCTGAGCTGGGCGTTCATGGGTTAAGCATACGTGGGAAAAGGGTTAAGTTAGAGAAGTTACCATATTATTATTAACTTTATTAGTGTACATTTAAAAAAAAAAAAAAATATATATTACATAGCATTAAGATTATGATAATTGAATACATTTTTAATCATTATTGATTCCATTCTGAATCATTCTTAAATCAGGTATAAGATTTAATCGAATCAATTGTGGGCTTAATCTGAATCTTTTATGGGATCTAGAACTTCACTTTATTCAACTTGGATCAGCCTGGATTACAGTAACATATATTAATAATCATTTTTGATTTCTTTGTAAAATCATCAGTGGCTACTGTATGATTTATATTCCTCAAAATTTCTTGATTAATCTTAAGCGGATCCCGAGTCTTGCCCCCCTCCTTTTAATGCTATATATTATTATCAATTAATACCGTTTCAAGTGAAATTTAATTAAAAGTCCTGCGAGTTTTGACCCTCGGTCCAAACTTGGCGTACACACTTCGGGAAACTATTGCGCAAATTAAGAAAAATACCCAATGCGGTTATCATTTTTCTCCTACTCCTCGCTCTTTTTTGCTTAGTTTTTGGCTTTTCCCCTGCGGCTTGGGCTGAGCAAAGTTTTTTTTTTTTGCTTTTTGCTTCATTTTTGGCCACAAGTTGCGCGCTTGTTTGGCCAAGTTGGGACCTCGGGAGAACGGCAGTGGATGCGGATGCCTCGCCGAAGTTGTGCACAATTTTCTAATTAAATTCATTTGAGACCCTCACGCACTCAATGGGGCCAGCGAGCAGCTGCCGCGTGCCCTGCATTCGCGATGGACGAACCCTTTTTGGATTGACTGTACGGGCTGCGCTCTAGCGAATGACCGATGTGCAGTGGAGCTTCCTCAGACCGCAGTGGCGTTGCCCCTCCCCCTGGCTGCACAATTTGCAATCGGAAAAGAAATGGGGAAATGTCTCTCTTTCTTGCAACAACACTGGGGAAAATCACTTGGGAAAATCTATTACTTAAAATATAGTTGGTTTTTGGAGTAATATTTGTGAAAACTGTATTTTATCTGGTACAATGAATAACCATATTTTTTAAGGCACTTGATGGACCGATATTATTCATCACATTACTATTTAAAAATATTTTAAAACCCAGTGTATCTATTAAATTCATTCCCATTATGATTGCTCTAAAAATTTCCAAAGATTCCCAAAGATAAATTTAGAGATAATATTGTCAAAACGGAAAACACTATAAAAAATAAAGTCGAAAATAAAATTTTCTAAATGCAAAAGTGAGTTAGCAAAAAATTTCAAAACGGATATTACAATTCCAAACCTTATTTTTTTTTATACATATGGGTATACCCAAAAAAGAATCTGATTTCAATTTGAAACTTTTTATAATAGAAGGAAAATATTGGGATTGGTTAAGCTCACTGTATTGATGCATTCCCCATCCTTTTGCCCCCTTAACCCCCTCGTCACCACGCCACTGTCTGCGGCTGCTGCTGCTGTCTGCTTATGCGGCATCGATGACATTGTGTGTAGCATAAAGTAATTTCCGTCTTGCACAAGCGGCGCTTCCGGTGCGGCAAACGTGCGCCGATTCGAGTCCTGACACTTGCTGCATGTGTGTGTGTGAGCCTGCTGATGGAAGTGCGCCAGTGTGTGTGCGTGTGAGCCATCTCATTCTGGGCTTTCTTCTGCTGCTGCTGCTTGCCATCATCATTTTTTCCCCTGCTTGCACACACGCTAACATGGAAATAATCAAAATGTCGCATTGAGATTGAAAATCACTGCATTTGCCAACACTTCCGCTCAAGTGATGAGCCAGTTGTTGCCTTTCTGCTCGAGTGTGTGAGTGTGTGCGTGGCCCCAGCAGGCTGTCTATGTGTGTGTGTGAGTATCTGTGTGTGCCACTGTGTTATCATCCAAATTGACAATAAGTTGCTGTTAAAGACAGCCGTAAGAGAAATGTGCCATGTAAGCAATTTTGATGACTGCTTTTTGCTCGTTGACATTGGATTTTGGCTTAGCTTCGATTTTTCCCCAGCTTTGCTTTGCTGAGCTTAAAGGCGTGGCCGGTGGGCGGGGCAGTTGGTACAATCAGTCGGCCGAAGAAAAAGTGATGAGCGAGCTGTGAGCGATGACACGTGGCGATTAGTGTGGCAGTTAGGTAATGAAGAAACAGGATGTTACCATTGAATTGTTCAGCATTCTTGCATCCTTAAAATGTTAATCGAATGTAAGATGGATTTTAGATGATTACATTTTTATAAGACTTGCACTTAAGCATTTTTAAAATTAAGTAAGTAATGTTTTCGAACGGAATTTTTTCCAAACCAAAATTCGTAAGCAAACAAAGCCAAAGGATAGAAACCTTACAAAAATTGCCATAATAATGGAAACTAATGATAAAATAACAAGGCGAAAAGGCCAAAATCAACGCTTTTGGGGCCAGCCATTTCCTGGTCCGAAGGCTAATGCAAAGTTCGCTGTTGCTTGTTCAACTGCTTAACATATTACGCATACGCCTAGTTGGCCCCGGGCATTAAGTATACGACCCCAACATTTGCACAAAGCAGGGGGGGGGGGGGCAAAGCAGAAATAATATGGCCAACTAAAAGCCCTACACCCGTCAGCAGAATCAGCAACAACTGGCGGGCAGCTACTTACTTAAAAAGCATTGAGCCTAAGTAAACTTTTACGCCAATCCCCAACGCCCACGCAGACTGCACTTAAAGTGGCTGAAACCGCCGCAAGATGATGTGGATGGTGGGGCTTGGGAAAAGGGCTTGAGGGGACAAGGACACGGTTGGGTCCAAGGACACGGCGCTTGGAGAGCTTAATGCAAGCCAAATGATGTACAAACAGGCGTTCGGCGGTGGCGCGGTGTCGCTTTTGCTTTTGCTGTTACTTGTGGGGCATTAAAGTTGTGCCAACTGCAAGTGAGAGTTACGCAGGAAAACCTTCGCAGGGCCGAATGAAAAAATATTGACAGGCTCCTTGGGCGGCAGGAAAAGCAGGACAGCGGGACAGCGGGACAGCCTTGGCCTGCCACTGGCAAGCGGCTTATAAATTAATGCAAAACAGATTGCCAAGCGCTGAGGGCGACACTTTGCACCTTTTTCGTCGCCTTCCGTGTTCTTAGTTCGTTTTTTTTATATATATATTTTTTTTTTTCGCTTCACCAACCTTTAAATATTTACCCAGCTAGGAAAAACTACCCGTCGACGAGGGCGTTTAAATTGCACGCCCCAAGGTGGCTCTCGTTTCCATTCCAACACCTGGAATGGAAGTGGGGCTGGCTGTGACAACTGGTCCGCCCCTGATGAGGGTAACAGCTCCTGGTCTCCCGGCGGTTATCTTGAAGGCTTGATCTGCCGGCCGCTCTCGATTGCCAGTATTTTCATTTTCAATTTGAATTTTTATGGAGACCAGGCCGGGGTCTGCCTTGTAAAAAGCAAATATCCTGTCCTGCCCTCGCCTGCAAAACGTCCTGCAAATGTTTGTCGCTTTATTAGTTTATCACAACTTAAGCATCTCCTGGGAAGCGGAAGCAGCAGATGTTCCACCGCCCATTGTCCTTCATCAGTGCTGTTGCTTCCTTTCTTTTTTTTCCCTGCGACTCCTTTTTTTTTCATCTACATAGCAAGACTCCATCGCCAACGCAATCTCAATCCAGCTCACTTTCCTTCGCACTTTCCACTTATTGTTTCGCCGGCTCCTCTTTATATTCGCTCACATATTTTTTCCTTTCGCGCGACATTCTATAAATTAATCAGACGGAGTGCTCTCGACTCCGCCAGGAGCAAGGACCATGGAGCAGGGAGCACTTCTTGGCCAGCCTCCCGCTGGCAACTCAATCGCGATAAAGCCGCAGGTGAATTATAGTTATTTGATTTTGTTTTGGTGATTTGTTTGCCCGCTCCTCGAGTTCCAGTTCCTTAAAGGCCCTGACATCTAATTGAATTGCCCTCGAGTTTAGTGTAAGTTTTCCATTTTCCATTTTGAAGGAGTCCCCCCTTTTGCCAGTCCTTGTCCAGGATAACAAGAGTTGGTACTGGGGCGGGGGCAAAAGAAATAATAGTGCCCAAATTATGTGGCATGCATAAATTTTGCTGGCCAGGAAGCCGCCGACTCGTGCTGCTTATCGTCACGAAAACGAAAACTTTGCATGTGTTAGGGCTGGCGAGCTGGTGTGTGTGAGTGTAAGCTGCAGGAAACTCCATTAGGTTTTGAAACAAGAAGGATTCGTTATATGGCTTTAGGTTGAAGTGGGGAAGTTTGGATGCACTTTGCATTACTTTAGGTTTTATAAAAATTACAACAGAAGAGATTTCCATTATACCTTGGATTAATATCGATGGTTTTACAATTTAGGAAACATTGATAGTGTGGACCCAATGTCGATAGTATCCTAATCCATACTTATAATATTTAAATATAAGTTTCAATATTTAAATTATTTCTTTTTAGTTTAAAATGATATAGATCTTTGCATTTAACATGTGTGAAAAAGGAATACCTTCATGAAACTCTTAATAAATCTTTACATTTTGGGGACATGCTTAATTTTTATAAACTGTTCGATGATCAAAATAAAAGAATTATATGATGTTTTATCAAAATGAATCGATCATAGGCAGTTCTAAGACCAATTGATATCTGGATTATCAAACCCCGTGGCTTAGTCGTTGGGCTGCTTTTCTTATAGAGTATGAAGAACGAAATTCTTGTGCTGTGGAAACCAGACGGTCTAAGAAGGGGGAGCGAGATGGCGAGATGGAAATAGGCGGGGAGCGAATGGGATGGCTAAACTCCTCCTCCTCGAAGAATGGCAGTCAAATCTGTGCATACAAGTTGGCGGGATTGAAAGTGCATAAAGTTGAGTTTATTGTCGGCTAAAGTATATGCTTTATGCTCCATGCTTTATAGTGGTAATGCTGGCCTTCCCTCTCGCTCGCTCTTCGGCTTTCCACATACACACACACACACATGCACAAACCTTTATCAGGCGGGCCAAGAAATTATGACGGAAATCTAAAAAGTTGTGCATTAAAACTTGTTTGTGGTCGACTTTGTTCCCGACCGGAGTCATAAATATGAAAAGCAAGAAAGGCAAAGAAAAAATGTTGTTGCTTAAATGGATAGCAATTATATGGGGATTTTCTGCCTGCCCCACACACAAACCACTCACCTTTAGATTTGGATTTGGAGAGGAAAAGTTTTCAGAGTAGTTAAATTCCTGTTGCAGGTGAGCACGTTTGGATATACCTACATATAGTATGTTTTAAATGTCTGCCGCACTTTTCCAATTGTTTTTTGTCGGATAAGTTGCCGTTTAACTATCTGGTAAGGGAAACAAATATTTTAAATAAAGAATTTTATCCCAAATGGTTTGATAAAGTTTTAATTTCCTTAGATGCTCGTTTAAATTGTGAGCATTTGAAAGCCTCACCCAGCTGTCACTCCTACGATAAAAAAAAAACCTTGCCATTCTGTTGAAGCCATTGAAAAATCCAATGACCATACAATAGAAATAGAAATGCCTGGCGACAGCTTCGGCTTCACCTGCAGATTCGGCTTTACTCCATAGTCCTGACTTTTCCTGACTTTAGCTTTGGATTCTGGGATTCCCCGGGTTCAACTTCGGCTTCACTCCCCCGACCGCAACACAAAAATATTTTCAATTATGATGCCGGCGTGAGGAACTCTAGAATTTTTCAATTAAGCTGCTTACTGCGGGGCGAGAAGTCGAGAAAAGGGGGAACTTGGCCAACTCAAAATGGAATTTCTTGGCTGCAACAAAAAATAAGTACGAAAAAAGATTGTCTGCAATAGTTTTCGCCACTGTTGTTGTTCGCTGGGTAGTAAAAGTGCCGGACATAAAGGTAAAAGCATTAAAGTTATATGCGATTTAAACTAACAATTTCTGCCGCTGTCGCCTGAGTTGATTTTGTTGTTGTTGCTGTTGCATCTGTAAAGAAAGAGGGCGGCACTTTTATGTGCCAAGGCAAAAGTTGTCGCAGCTTTAGTGGTGCCACTGCCACCCAGCCAGCTCCCATTTTGCACCGCCCACAACGTGTCCGCGCGCCATAAAAATTTGCAACAGCTGCACCACTGCACCACCGCCTGGGGGTTGGCAAGTGGTTTTTGGGAATGGAATGGGGAATTGGACTAAGAATGGGTCTGAGAGTTACCTTGACAGTAGTGAGCCAAAAAGGATTTTAGTTTTTTCCGCCGGCTCTTCATACCCTATAATTCGAATGCCAAAGGGGATTCTGTGGGTTTTTAGGGGATTTGAAAATGGCATCATACAATTTTCTTAGGATCTATATAAGAAAAAATAAAAAGAGAACGCCCGAATTTATAAAGATTTTTTGACCAATTTGTAATATTTATATTAAATAATTAAAATAAATGAATATATTTTAATGAATTATTTTTTAATCTTTAAAAATAAAAGTTTTAGAAATCATTTCAAATATTTATAAATCGAAAATTTTTAATACGAAAATGAGATTTTAGTAAAATGAAGAAGAAATGAAGATGAGGAAATTTAATTTTCCTTAGTTAAATCGTTACCACTTTTATTAATGAACTCAGTATGTTAAGAACCCGAAAATAGGTTGCCCCGAGGAGAATTTCTATTCCACCATAGGGCATACTTTTCGTCACAAAGCTCTCGGATCTTAGCCGCTACTTGCAGATTTTAGTTGGCTTTTGTTTTTGCGGTTGCTTTTGTCCAATAATTCGGTCTATCTAATGGCAGCACCGAATGCAGTTTGCAACGTATCTACCAGTTGGCAAATAGCCTTAGACGCCCGGCCCCCAAAAGTCTGTGCATAAAATAACAATATAATGCCATGGCCAGAGTGCCAACTGGAAGCCAAGGTGGCGGGGGATCAGCAAGCGGGATTGCCATCTGAGTGCTGGCCAAGAAAGCCGGAGTATTGTACTTTGGGCGACTTACTTTTGCCCGGAGGATGTCAAGTTTTTAGTCTCCTATTTTTGTGGCTGTTTTGTGGCTTAAGTTGCTTTTGCCTGTGGTGGTCAGCTTTGATGTTAATTTTTGGACAGCCGATTCGGTTTGGCCCACGGCCCGATCTATATCTTTATATCTGTATGCGTATATCTGTGTCATCAAAGTCATAAATTACCGAGCCACTTACTTAATTAGTTTTCGTTGGACTGGGGGGGGGGGCTTTAAAGCACATCACTTATAAGTTATACAGATATACATATATATTTTTGGAGTGTGGGCCAAGTTCTCGAGTTTTTTGGCAGCCGAAGCCTTGTGGCTGCTTTGGACGGGCCAATTACGATAATTGTCGCGTTCATTTTTCATTTGACAACGTGCGACAGTTACAGTTCCAGTTTTCCAGCAACCAGTTACCAGTTTTCAGTTACTTGCCTTGACAACTCGCACGCGGTGCCAACAAAAATAAAAAAATATATATATATAAGGGCATTGTGGGAGTGGCTTTTGTAATAATTCAATGAGCGCTGCTTCATTTGTCACATTGCTCATACGCCATGTGCAACGGAAACGGAAACCTCGGCGACCAAGTGAAAGTATTCATTATACTTACATTACTTCCCCAGCTTCCCCCCACTTTTCCTTCTGCCATTTTCTTGGTCGTCATTTCGGTCTTCGGTCTTCGCCCTTTTTCGGTCGTGCTTTTGCCATTATAATAAATATTTGATTATATATTTTTGCAAGGACCTTAAATCGGCTCGGCTCCATGCGGTACAGTGCGGTGCGGTGCGGTAAAGCGGGTTGAGCAGCATGTAAGCGAGAAATTGGCACACCTGCTCAGGGTTGCCAGGATGGCCGGGATTGCGACGCGTCGAATGGAATGGAGTACAGTTGACCCACTTGGCCGGCAGCTCGATGGCTCGGCTCAGTACAGTTCAGCTCCGTCCGGATGGGATGAGATGAGATGAAGTTGGCTCGGTGCAAAGAATGGGCAAATTGAATGGCCCCTGCCCTGAACACCACTCGAGGAGTTCAATGCACCTTGGCTGGGGCTCAGATTGCAGGGGTTGGCTTTAAAGTTCCATCATCTGAGTCATTAAAATGAAATCGATTGTGTATTAAATTGTTTACTTTTTTATTTTTTTTAATGGTAAAATGGCTTAAAAGTTATTTAATTTTTATTATATTGTTTAAAGACGATGTAAAATATTATTTACGGTAAATATATTATTTGACTTGTGATGTGAAAGTTTTATAAAAAAGGTAAAGGTATTTTATAATTGATTTAAACATGTTTATAAATTACATAATACAACCAAACTCTATGGCCTACCCATTTAATAGATGGCTCTGCATCTTAGGTCTACCTGAGCACATGTTCCGTGTGCTGCCAATGTATTTTTAAAGAGTACAAGGCGAGGACATTGGCCCAGGTTCTCGAACTCTCTGATCGGAAACAGGCAGCTGGACGAATTTGCAAAAGTGCAACGTTATCTGCATGAGGAATTTGAAAGTTTCCCTCCTCGTGCAGTTGCAGTTGCTGTTGATGTTGCTGCCGTGTTGCAATGAAGGTTGCTGCTGCTGCTGCTCCTGCTGCTGCTGTGTCTAATCTCAATGCAATCACTCACTGGCAACAAACAGGGGAAAGGATGGGCAAGTTGCTCCTGCTGCTGTTCGTAGGCTGTTCGGTTTCACACTTGACTGTGGACTGTGGACCGAGAGCAACAAAGTGGCCGCTTGAGTTCAGTTTAAGTGCGGCCTGCTCTTATCCTTCTCCCCTCAAACCCTCAACTGGCTGAAATTCTTTTTCCAGAATCCCCATACCATCGCACTTCCTGTTGCTGTTGGTGTCAATCACTTGGCAATTTACAAAATGCACTTTTAGCCCCCGAAAAAAATGTGGGCTTGAAAGCGAATGAAACTCAGTTCGGAATGTCCTGCGGCTGACGGGGCCTTCGTATGATGAATGCCTGCTTGTTTGGGGTTTTGTGTAAGTTTATTGTCTGCCATCCTCTAAAACTCCTCCCCAAGCCGGGCCAGCACTCCATTTCACTATCACTTGGCCGCTGACAGGGAACGAGTGTAGAGGTGTCGTGTCGTACTTGAGGCTTCTGGCACGGATTGTCATTGGAGAAGTGCACGGAGAAAAAAATTAGGCAATAATTTTAGGTTTATATGTAAGAAACAGAATTGAACAAAATTAAAATTTAATGCTAAAAGCTTTAAAATCTTTTTTTTGAGGACATCGAAAGATCAGCTAGGTCGATTTTTTTGAATAGATAAGAATATATTTTTATGCTGATTTTATATGATGTTTTATAGTTTGGATTATTTTTATTCTATTAACAAAAGTTCTTGGTTGTCAGAAAACCATATTTTTCATGCTTCACAAAAGGGTTTATTAAATCAAGTGTCATAAGCCCTAAATGTTTCGTTTTAAAAGAATAAATACTTTTAAAAAAATATAGGCATTGATTAAGTACCCAATAAATATGTAACTATGCCTACAAATTACATTTTCGTTGGAAAAGTTAAAAGTAGTGGTTGGAAAATAAAACTGCAAAAGTCTAGACGATCGCCGCTTAGACAAAGCCCTCAAACACCTGTGTATCCTTCGAGTGGGTTGGCCGAAGCGGAAGTGCCGTCAAAGCGGGCTTAGATCCCCGATTAGTTGGCTAACACCCGCCTGCTCCTCATATGCATTTAACCCTCTATTTGCGGGGGTGGCAAAAATTAATGTGCCAACAGCTCTCTCGGCTTCATGAACACACACACCACACTCGCACAACAATTCGCTGCGGGGGTGTTGGCATGTAGTTTAAAGTTTGGCGCGTCTCCTGACACTTAGACAGCAACAACTCATCAACGTCACGAGCAGCAAAAACACAGCCAGCAAACGAACAAAAAAAATCGAGGGGATAAAAACACATGACTAAAACTCAAAAACAACTACCCGGGCACTTGGCAAAAACTGTGGAACAATATTAGTGATAGTCTGGATGGGTTACATTTCATTCCACATGTGTGAATTAAGCGTCAATCACAGTGAATGCCACAGGAGCGGAATGAGCACAAAAACAAAACTGTGGATAAGCTGCTAAAATATTTTCTTTCTGACTTTTGGGCTCGTTGACAATTGGTTTGGAATTGCAGGGGGATTTTGTCAGGATTCATGCTTCGATATCCAACTTTTACGTCTGTTAATGCGGATTGTTTATGGACTAGAAAAAACAATGGAGATTCTAAACTGAGGTATATAAAGCAAACAAGGAAATTTAAATGATTTTTCTAAAAATGCTCTGTGTGCAATGCACTTAATATTAGTAAAGTCAATATAGTATTTAAGATAACCAAAACAAATTTTAAAAAAAATTTGAGAGTTAATTATATTTTAAATTTTAAATAATTATACACATTAGACTTTATGGTACTCTAAATAAATTGGAATATATAGAACTTATGGTGATTTGTATCCTCTAAGAGATACATCATCTATAACCCTTTTCCTAGGAACTTATTGTATTTTATTACATCTAGCAAAAATAAATATTTGAAAAATGCTGTCTACAAAAGAAACCCAGAGATCAGAAGTTAAATGTATCCAAAGCCCGCCGGAGTTGTTCTTAGTAAATGAAATTAATCATGTAATCAAAGCTCCCAGCGCTGTGATAGTGATTCCCTCCTCGTTTTGGCCAGGTTCGCCTGCGGGGTTGCCTTTGACGCGACTGGGGGTCTGTCTGTTGACAGTCGGGTCTCGGCTGGGTTGTCAACTTATTTGACTCCTGGTTGGTTCCTGGAACTGGCAACCCCCAGCTATGGCCTCCACTGGCTGCCCCGGGGTCTGGGAGTTGAGCTGCCGGCTCTCGGGGAGTTGCTGTCTTAGTTTGGGACCTCGATGCCATTGTCTTTTCTTTTGGCCCGCTTGCCCGGGCTCTCTGTCATTAAGTTTTATTTAATTCCGAGTCCTTGTTGACTCGGCTCCTGGTAGTTTTTATTGTTGCGACAGTTTTCGCTAACAAATTGCTTGGCGTCAAGTGTCGTGTAATTACGACGGACGGAGCGACGGGTCCACATGTGCCAAAATGTTGTTATTAGATTGTTGCCGGCAAGTCGCTGGGGAAAGTTGCATTTAATTTTTTCTTCCCGGCCGCCATTGGCCCACAAATTGATGCCATAATAATAGCCGACCCCCGTTTGCGGCTGCTAATGATGCCGAACTGGCAAACTGGCCAACTGGCTAACTGGCTAACTGGCCAACTCGCCAACTGGCCAACTGTGGCCCCGATGCCAGCTGCTAATTATGCGTGGGTTGCCCTTTGACCGGACCCATGGGGCGGAATGGTCGATGATGGACGACCAGCGATCAGAGGGAATCGGGGTCAGGGCGTTAAAAGAAAGTTTCGATTCCCGTGCAATTAAATCAGCTAACTGTTTCATGGTGTTTCGGGGAGTAAGCGAGCGAGAGCAGGGGGGAAGATATAAAACAAACTGGGGTTCACTTAACATTTTGCATTGGCCATGTACGAGAAAGTCAATTAAAGAGTATTTAAAATTGATTGAATTGGTTTGCTTTCAATCTGGAAAGCTTAGACATTTTTTCAACGATTACAAAAAATTATTTAACATTTTACTAGAAGGTAGGTGTTTAACTTCTAGGTGAAATATTATTCACATACTTGTGTAGTTTTAAGCCATTTAAAAAATAAAATAAACCTTAATTATAGAGTATTTCAAATTATGGATTTATTTTAAAAAGTGATATCAACCTATAGAAAAATGCTCTGCAGTCTAGCAATATTTTATAAATTTGAATATTAAATAATATTTAGGATGGCATGACTTCTTAAAATAAATCTAGTCAATCAAAAATCAAGCAAATGTCATAGGACCTTAAATATTGTAACGATTTTTAAATCTCTATTATGATTTTAAGCAAAATATGACATAAACTTAAACATGCCAGCAGTGCATAATTATCAAAAATTCTGTTCACCTGGTTACCCCTGAAAATTCATATCTCCCCCGCAGTAATTTCTTTGGGAATCCGATCCTGTTTTTTGGCCCAGCCAGCACGGCTGCTGCCAACATCATATCCAATTAACATCATGGGCTGGCCGCAGTGGACAACTGTGGCGGTGAGAGCATTTGGCTGGCCATAATTAAAACCAACTGCAATGAAAAAAGTGAGCTGGCCAAAACCAGAGTGCAGCTACAAATGCTGCAGTGCTGTCTGGTGGCCTTTTGTCCTGCGTCCTGCGTCCCCTGGCCAGCGTTCAATGCCCAACGCCCAGCATTCTGTTGGCCCGGCTAAATTGTTTGCCCTTCGCTGGCCGCATAATTACGGAGCTTCGGACAGAGGCCGCGTGTCAGGCGCCATGGCGACATTTTAAAATTGGCGCATAAAATGTCAATTTGATGTCATTGGATCAACTTAAATGCGCTGCTAGTCCGGCTAGTCCTGCCATCGCAACGGAGCCTGCTGACCGTCGGTCCTGGCGGGTTAATTTTGGCATCGCGTAACACGCTAACACACAGCACAGAACCTGATATCGTTGTGATAAATTTTAGGGTTTTTGTTGTTTATTTTAAACAACAAAAATTGTAGTTCTATGTTAAAAGAAATATATATTCACTATATTTTATCAATATATATATAAAGACTTTAATGTTTTATTTAAATAACAAAAATTGTAGTTCTATTTTAAAAAATATATATATTTTTTCTAAAATATTATCGATTGCATTGGTAAAACTTATTTACATGACCCTACGATCATTCTCCTCGAAACACAACCTGTGTATTTACCAAAATTCTTGTTCGGTTCCCAATTTCTAGTTTGAAAATATGGATTCAACATTTATAAAGCCTTTTGTCCAATGCAAAATAGGCTCAACTTAAACTTAGATAACACATTTTCTTTCTCTGTACTTATTCACATGGCTCGACGAACATCCACCCCCTCCAAAACGCAAACGATGTGTGCCATGTTATGTTGCAGGCAACTTTGTGCCACGAATTTTGGAGAGGAACTTCTGAGGGCGGAGTGCTGCTGTCCTGTTGACATTGATGTTGTCATGTTGTGTTGGGCGTGGCCTCTCGGCCAGCTCGGCAAATACCTGTTTATGTGATGCCTGGCACATCAGGGCATCCTAACTGACCGGTGCTCAGTGCCCAGAGAGCAGTTTGCAGCTCCAAGCCCGAGCAGATTAGTTTACTTAAATTGATGGCAACTTAGCGCTAATAACAATGCGCTGCGATGTGTTCGTGGTGGCTCACTGGAAAATAAATGTTTCTAATGATAAAAAGATTATGTCAAGATTAAGGGGAAATGGTGAGGAAAATTTAAAGATTGTTATGATATTGCAATTGCAATTTTATAGTTTATCCAACATATAAAGCAAAATAAACTGAGCCTCGAATATTTATAAAAATAAATCAAATAAAATATAAAAGAGACGTTCGAGAAAAGAATGTTTTAAATTAAAGATTATGGCTAAAAGTTCACTACTTACTTATTTATTAATGAACATTTTCGTGAATATTTTAAGAGTTATTTCTCTGGGAAATTATCCTTTATATTATTTCCCTCAGTGCATTGTGGTTGCATGCCTTGAGCCAGAGCTAAGTGGGTCACCGAGTGGGCGGTGGCTGCTGGAGTTCGGTGCATTAATGATGAAGTGGGGCCGCTGAGTGGTCAACGGT
Organism: Drosophila subpulchrella; assembly: GCF_014743375.2. Classification (NCBI taxonomy): domain Eukaryota; kingdom Metazoa; phylum Arthropoda; class Insecta; order Diptera; family Drosophilidae; genus Drosophila; species Drosophila subpulchrella. Next base: position 11,661,156 of record NC_050609.1, read on the forward strand.
GTGGGGCTTAATTAAATGATCTGGCAGGTGCATTAATCAATTTTTTCAACTCTCTGTGCGGCTCTGCACGGCATAAAGTTTGCTTATTTCCCAAGCGATTTCGCCTGCTCCACTTGCCCTGCCACATACATTATTTACCATTCTTATGGCACCTTTTTTGGCATAACTTTGGCTTACTTTAAATAAATCAACGCTGCTGGCCAAGCCAGACACACGGCGACTCCCACTTTTGGAGTAACTTTTTTTTTATGGAACGCGAGTGTGTAGGTTTTGAAATATGAGCAACCTACTGGGGGATGACCGCGCTGTAAAGTATGCAACAGTTGATGGGGAGTTTCCAGGGCCGCACACGGAGCTATTGACTTCGAGTAATATATGACTGTGGAATAGAGATGACTTACTTTGCGGATGATGTCAGGTGAGAAATAGATCAACCTAAAACCAGGTCAACCGAAGAGGTTTAGTTTCTTAAATAAAGTTAACTATTACTTACTATTACTTAACTAATATACCTTTTTAATCAATTTAATATCTACTTGTCAAAGCATTTTCAATGAATTACTTGCACATCAGTACATTTAAAATGAATAATCCTCCCTGTTAAGTTCAATCAATATTCTTCGCATTCCACCATTCTAGTCAATCCTTCGTCTTCAATTAACACAAATATTTTAATTAGTTTCCAATTCAGATATTTTCGAGTACCGAAAGCACCCCTGTACCTTAGCCACAAAAAAGGGAAAGGAAAAATCTGGTGACAGCTAATTTACTCAGACCCAACTCGTTTTCAGTACACCGAGTAGTCGTTTAATTATTTTCAGAAAATTCCCGGGAAAATTATGCAAGGCCGGGCGAAAATATTCATTAAGTGCTCGCTGCTCATCAGAAATTTAGAGGCGACCGGGCCGACGAGCCGAAGCTTGTGAAATTCTGGCCAAAAATAAATGAAGCAGGGAGTCGGGCAGAAACTATAGCTATTTTCAGAATGTAATTTTGCCGGCGACGCTGAAAACTTTCCAACCTGACCCAAAAAACGTTGGCCAACAGGAGCAGCCTCGAAACCGTCGGAGGACTCGTGTGCCGGCGTGTTTATTATAAGTTTGCCTTTTGCACCTTGGCCAGTTTTTCACAGATGCACTGGCAAAAAAATTTACTACAAAGCAGTTACTTTTTTATTAATTCTAAGTAGAAAAAGTTAAAATTACAAGTTTTTTCTTTAATATTAAGCATCATTATCAAAAAACCTCGAGTCTTTAAAAAAGTCTTAAAAAAAGTATTTCAAAGTCTTTAGAAAGTATAATGTTATACAAAAAATATTTAAATGCTAAGAATAGAATACTACTGCTTTTAAAATGTTTTCAATATAAGATGTTAATAATTTTAATAATTATAGTTTCAATGTTTATAGATAGTAAACTAAAGTTTATAGTTATTTGTACTATATTATATATATATCATTTTTAAGGAACTTTTCTCTCTGTGTACCCTTGCTTTGCTCTCTCGCTCGCTTTTATTTTATCTCTCTTCAACTCATCTCTTAAGTTCGTCCTTTTGGAGTGAGGGACAACTTTTCATTTTTGTCTCGGGCGCACAGTTTGACACCCGGTGTCAAATGATGTGTCAAAATGTGCACAATTTACCGTATGCCGGACCTGCTAAAAGCTGCCTGATGAGCAGGTGGGCGATGGGCAGTGGGTGGTGGATTGGAATGGGTTCTATCTGGACCGAGCTTTCCAGGCTGGCCGAGAGTGTGGGCGTGGACCGGCACTGTGGGGTTAAGTGTGTGCGGGATTAATAGCCGGCACACGCTGTCGAGTGCCTCTGGATTTGACTCTTGTACCTGTCACCTGGTCTCTCATCCCCCCTCATCCAACCCCCCAGCCGCTCCACTTCCGGTGACACTTGGGCCCCTGTCAACGTGTTTCTTTGGGGGTCATAAATGTTTTGGCAACTTTAATGGGGCATCCGTTTATCCAGCACGTGTAATTGCCATACAATTTTTCTTATGTATGCGATATCTTTTGGCACTCAACCGGATCCTTTGACCTCCACCTACACCACTTCACTCACAGTGTATTATAAATTATGCTTAGCTATTTGGGAAAATTAAAACGCACACGGCACATTTTTAAATGCATGCACGTGCATGTTGTCGGTACCTCAGGACTTCAGCACCCTGTTTTCGCCCCGTTTCGGGTTCCTCGCACCTTTGTGTTTTGCGCCAACGTCAATTTTTCACATAAAGTTTGCCAAACGCTTGACTTGCATATAAATGACTTGGCCGGAACCGGAAAACGGAAAGCGGAAAGCGGAGCCACTGAGGAAGCCGGCACAGGTGAGGGCTCCCAAAAGCATTCGAGTTGTCAACTCTTTCAACGTGTATTACATTTTGAGCTTGAGAACTGGCGATGGGTGGCACATGCGAGAGAAAAAAATAATTTCCTTTGCGTAATATATGCTGTATGAGCTTCGCTTTCCTTTCAATTTCTTTTTGCTTCCGTGTTTTGTTTTTCCAGGGGAAAAGTGCACAGTGGGAAGGTGTGAAAAATGTATGCGGGAAAAGGTTGTAGTTCGGTTTGGTGGAATGTCCTGTGCGGTTTTTGGAGTAAATAAAGAGAATCAGAAAAATTAAATGAGAATGGAGAAAAATAATACAAATTTAGCAATATTAAGAATGTTTTTTCAGATGACAACCATACCAATATTCGCATCAAATTAAAAAAATGTTGCTTAAATATGTTTTTTTTTCTGCTTTATTCTGAAAAGTTTTACCCGGCGCCGACATTTCATATTCTTAGAGTATTGCCTACCTTAAATGAAATAAGATTAATGCTTAATTGCATATATGCTTGGCACATTTATTTTGCTTCCATCTCAGCCAAATCGAAATACCGACAGTGTTCCCTACAGTAAAACATCCCTTTAGCACGTTAAAAGCTGCGCCCAAAGTGAATAATACGTCCACGACGTGCTGTCATTTTAAACTAAAATAAAAATAAAAATAAAACGCAAATACACTCAGGCTCAGAGGCACATGCACATTATTCATAAATAGTACGCATATTACAGACAGTGCCTAGATGGCTGAAGGAAATGAGAAGGAGATGGAGTATGGGATCCGCTTCCTGCATTTGAAAGCGATCAAATTTGACGTGCACTTATGAGACAAATTGGCACAGGTAACACTCGCTACGTGCAGCTATTTTAGCATAAATATATTATACAGCCATTAAATTAAATTTTCGCACATTACCTATACGCCAAATGGAACGAAAATTCCTCCATGTGCATTGACTAAAGGTTTTTGGTGGGGCCTAGACTCAGCTGGTTTATTGGGGAATGCATTAACAGCCCGATCAAAGCCTCCGGATCGAAAGCATTTGTCATCAATCAAAGTTAAATCTCACTGTTTATGATTTGTGTCATTGCCAAAAAAACCGCAGGCGAAAGGAAATATAAAACTTCAGCAGATAAATAAATAAGCTTCCGAAAAATATCGCGTAAATGTGCGTAAAAATTGTTTGTGGCTCCCCTCCATTTGTGATTTTTATTTCGATGTGTGTGTGACGGCGTTGCAAATTATCAATAAATAAATAAAATTACGCACGCTTTGGCTTAATGTTTGGATTTCAAGTTGATGTCTGGCATTTGATTGGTTTTGCTCTCGCTTCTGTTCCTGCCTTCTTTTTATGGCATTCGATGTGATGAACACAAGATGATAAGTGCGGGGATTCGGGATCCTTGGGTGTGGATTGAAATGTAATTGGGTAATTATCACTGATAGGGAGGCTGTAATTCAAGCAGAAAATCGTTTGCGGATGGCTTGCCTGGAGCCTGAGAAATCAACAGGAAATGCGAGTATGTTCGTAATAATATTATGAGTGATTTTTAAAGGATGATGTCGCTTATTTGGTTTTTAAAATTTAAAAATTAATATGGAAGTTATTTATATTTTGCCCAATTTTAGATATAATTTCCTGTTGATGTCTTGTACCAAAATATTTTATTAAAGCTTTATTGGCTATCATTATACAAGAATTAAATGCAGACTTTATAGAATATTCAGAAAACTTTTGCTCATTATAATGATAATTTTTTTCCATAATTTGGTCTACTGAAAATTAGTCATACCGATAAATATAAAACCCCCTTTTGTTAAACTCGAATACTTCAGAGCTTCAAGGACATAAGAGTTCGTAACCTGACCTTGATTAGTGAACTGGGAGTCTCAAGAGCAAGCATATTAATTGCTTATAAACAGCCTAAGAATAGGCTGGGTGAAAACAAACAAGGTTGTTTATTATTCAATGTCACTTGCCACTAAGCAATTACGCGTTCTTGTGCCCCCATAAACACCAAAAGGCTTAGACAACAAAGGCCCACAACGTAGAGCTCTCAGGCAGCCAGACGACTTCACCTGTCAGCAAGTTTGGGGCGTAAAGTTTGTCTGCTTTTTTATGCCTCCTGTCTGGAGAGTGCGTATGTTTCTCTATAGAAGTGTGTTTGTGTCAGCCAACTGAGATTTCATGACTTCAACGCATGCTTTTCAATTTCTGGCAAAAAAAAAATGTTATCAAAATTTATTGAGCGCTGTCATGAAGCTGTCAAAGTCGATATCAAAAACATTTGATTTTTGACTTTATTTTGGCAGCCCAAGAGCAACAAGCCGGGACCCCAGTCCCAGTCCCCATTTCCCAGGACCCGAGGCGAAGGCCCAGCCCAATTCCAGAACACCCGACCCAGTCCCAATTCAACCCGAAAATCCCCACCCACGCACATTATAGCCGCGACCGTATGTGATTCCCCCTTTGTTGTCGTCCCGGCGAAAAGAAAGAAATAATCATAATAAAAAAGCCCATAAAAGAAGCCGTGAGCCATGCAGCCATCTCAAAAATTTTCATGCCTTCCCAAGGCGCTGGCACATTGATAAATTAATGATTGCCGGGCTGGCAAAGACGTTGAAAGCTGGGAAAGGGAGAATATAAAACGACTGAGGTGCAGTCGATGGGGTTGAAAAAGGTGAGCCCGAGAATGGTTGGGTTTTATGGGAAATCAATCTAAATGTATGCATAAGTTGTTCGGAATTCCTCTTTTAATAACGTTGATGTATGATGCGGAAGTCTGAGAGGGTTCTATTCGGCAGCGGGGGTTTCTCGAAAAGGTTTCTAAATTTGGATAAATAAGGAAGTTCATTTATAATTGTATAGACAATCTATAAGGCTTCTTAAAACTGCTTTTTAATAATATTAGATTTTGATAATGCTATGATCGAATAAGTTATTAAGATCAGTTATACTTATAATTTGATATCCGAAATTTACTCGATTATCAAAATTATATTGTTTGTTCCATTTCAAAACGTAGTTCGATTTGTATATTTTTTTTTTTGGTTTCCTATCTATTCCTTTCCTTGATACTTCCTTGACTTGCATGGGTATTTCTTGGGCCCTCGCCCTAATGAATATTAATCGTAGTCTGACTGACTGACTGAATAAATGCCCACCGCTCGCCAATCGCACCTGTGTCCATATATCAAGCGTCAAAGCCACTTGTCTTATCAGCAGGGCCGACTGCGAGTTCCGATGAGTTGAGTGGGACTATTAACAAAACAAATATAGTTTCTGCATGAGAGGTCCACTGGCATTTGTCGGCTGGCGGGAAATATCCATGCTTTTTTGCGGCTTTGCCACTCGAAACGCTGAACATGGCGGATTAATGTCATTTATCACGCGGTCGCCTTGCGGGGTTGGGGATTTTGGATGGGGCTATGGTTGGCATTAGCATTAGCAGGCATTTGAAATGTACAAAATAAATAAGGGACTCGCAGAATCGCAAGCCTACACACTCTCCGATACCGTTTAAGCCGTCGATGTGGCTGGCTTTGTTCGCTCGGTCTTGCTTTGTTGCCACAAAAAGGATAATGACAAATAATCAAGGATAAACGTTTTTGATTGATCTTTAATGGCAGCCACCCGGCCACCAACCATCCCCAGTTTCCTTTGACATCCGCCGGCGAATGTAAATCATATTAACTTAAATGTACCATAAAACAAACCAACGAGCCCATGTGGATTGGGATGGCTTGCCTCGAAATGCTGGGCTGAAGTGCGTGCCCAGGACACTTATCCTTCGGGCCACACACACGGGCTTAGGAGCTTGCCGCATTCTTTTGCAATTGTACTCTGTAGCGGAAAATGCTTTTCAATATATCAAAGGGAGCGGGAATATAAATAACAAGCTGAAGCGAATCGGCTAATGAAGAAGTTGACTAAGCAATGCCCTGTGCCTAAAAGAAAGTTTTTTAAGAACAACTTAATTTAAAGCTGATAAAGTGAGTAAAAAACTTAATTTTAAATAGCCTGTTTACTCATTTAATATTAAAAAAAAATAAACAGTCTATAAAAAAATACCTTTCAGATTAAAATTGATCTTTTAATTTCTTATATATAATTAAATTGTATTTTTACCATATCATACTGTGTATTTAATGTACCCTGTTAATGCATTTACTGAAGTATATAAAAATGCTACCCCAGTTAGCAGGCTCAGGAGAAGAATCTGTTGGCAAAATAGTATCTAGCTGAAATTCGTGGAAAAGCCAATTGGAGAAATTATCAGGGGGAAATTTGGAGCGGAAAGGGAGGGAAAGTGAAAAAGGGAAAGCAGAGCAGTAAGGAAGAGCCAGTCAAAGACGGCGAAATAAAGCAATTAAGCGGCTTACAAATGCCAGCCATTGCAGAACGAGTAACCGAGTGTGAGTATCTGAATATCCCAGGACCAAGAACACAGATACACCCACGCACACATATCGAGAGCACAGACAGTTGGTGCAAACAACTCTGACAACACTGAAATGAGAATGAAGAAAACATCAGAAAATTAATTTACATCTGCGATTCATCAATCAGCCCCGGCCAGAATCCAAGACCAAGTCCAGTTGAAGATGCGCAGCTCTCCTCTCTTTTTGGCCAAAAGTCATAAGCGGACATATGTGTGAGTGGCAGTGGCCTGGTGTGCGTGAGAGTGTGCATGTGTGGTTGTGCAGCAGGCCGTGCGTTGATTGATGATAAATACTCCAGTCGGCGGACGGAAGGATCGCACTGGCCCGCTTGAGATAAAGCGTTCAAATGCGCCGCATATTAAATGATGCAACATGAAAAGTGAAAGGGGGGGTTTCTTTCGCGGAAGGGAGATATCAGGGGATAAAGGGCAGATACACAGAAAAAATATAGGGGACACATAATTAAAAAAAAGTAACTCTGAATTAACATTTTTATAATACTAATCTATAATGTCTCTAAATTTAAGAAAATATTTTAATTCATTTAAATGAAATATAAATATTTAATTATTTACTTAAATATAGATTGGTTACCTATACATTTATTTATTGTTAAAATAAAAAGATCACTTTATTAACACCAAGATATTTCTTTAATTTTGAGAAAATTATTTCTTTGAGTGCATCTCATGCGAGCCTCTGTTTATTTTATTATTATGTAATGCTTTATCCCCATTTCCCACACCGTAACCTTTGGCAATCGTTATAAATGACCATTTGCGTGGGTCCTTCGGCTAGTTCCCATTTTTATTCCCGTTTATACCCACCCTTTCGCCCTTCCAGTGGCCCCTCGTCCTTGTCAGGCTTTTTGTATTGTTTGCCAGCGATAACATTTATGCCATTACATAAATATATAAATAAATCAGTATTAGTTGAACTTCAGTTTGTCGCTATACAAGGCTTAGTGTGTGGCATTGTGTGGGTATATAAGTGGTGGTGTGTGTGAAAATATTTAATATTTCATTGTGTTTTTGGGGTTGGCAAGTAAAAAATATTATGTGGCTCGCATTTTCCGCCATCGGCTATTGGTTTATGTACATAAATTAATTGTGGGTCAAGCGGGTGTTATTTTCGGGGAGTTTTGGGAATAGGAAATTAAAGTCGGGGTAAATTTACTGCCATTGAAATGTGGAATTTTACACATAATAAAACAAAATGAGTATAACAAATTATGAACATTTTGGGATAATAAAAAGAGCATCTTATTACACTATTAAAAATGAAACCAGCATTATCAGGCAGCTTGCTTTCCATTTAAAGGGTTCATATGTTAATAACCTTAGGCACCACAGAAATATAAACAATGTGAATTTATTTAATTCATTTTCTCATTTGTATAATGCGTCTGCCGAGTCGAACAATTTGCCAGCGAAATACCCAAAGGACTCGTCTGCGAAGGTGTTGCGCCTTTGATGCTCCCCCTGTAAGTGACCCCAAGCCCCCTGAACCCCGCTTGAAACACCCAAAGGTCACAGACATTTCAAGCGTTTTGTTGTCGCGACAATTTGCAGTTCGCTGGGCTTGTTGTTGGCATTGTTGTTTATAAGAGACGGCGCACCCAATTCAGCAATTCGCATGCATGCAGCGACCTCTGCGGAAAGGAAACCCCTGTCTGTACCCCATTTTCCATTTTCCTTTTTCCCCTTTTGAGTTCTCCTCTCTTCAGACGCTGTTGTTTGACGTGGTTTTTCAGCGATATATTATTTCCTTTGCTTGTCAGCGACAGTTGGCGAATTTCAGTCACATTGGCATATGGGGAGAAATTCCTTAGAGGTATCAATTAAAAGAAAGGAACCCTACGCACTAGAGCAACTAAGGGTCGACAATTAAGTAAAACATAAAATATAACACTATGAAATCAATATGGAGAGAGCCGATTTTGCAAATTAAATTATAAACATAAAAATGTTATGGTAATATCTTTGATCAAATAACGCTGCAATTTCAAAATCATTTAATTCATTGTATTTAAGATATTTATATAGCAATAATGTAACTCTAAGGGAAATGTTTTGTATTATTAATTACTTTAAATATGTGCCCCTGTTGTTTGTCGTTAATTATTGTTTAATATTTGATTAATTAAATTTGCATCAATTAGTCAGCATATTTTCATAATTGAGTAGTTAAAAGCGCACATTAAAACACACTTAAAAATACTATTTTAATTTTATGCAATTGATATATCCTGAAAAATAAAAATATGGTTCCTAAGCGGATAGTTTGTTTTCAGTGTAAAGCCGTATCGTTTCTCGCATTTGCATGGCCCTCCCACGAAACTCCCCCAAACCGTGTGCCATTCATAAATTCAGTGTTCTTGCCATCGCTTCGGGGCTCCTAATAATAGTCACCCTCACCGCAGTGGCACCTGTACCGTCTGCAGCCCCTATACGCGCCCCACTGTGCTGCATGCGAGGCGGTACAACAAGTTAATTACGGAGGCATGCAACTCGCAGTTGCCGCCATAAATTGTGCGGGCTTCGGGGACCAACTTGATGTGCACCGTTTAATGAGTGTGCAAATGTTGGCCAGGAAGGCGGGATAAATTAAAAGGGGGTGCGGTTGCACCCTCCTGGAGGTGTGTCTTTAAAGTTTCCTGCTAGCAAAACTATTCGATTGACAAAGTTGTGCAGATTCTTGCTCAACTTAAATTGTTAAACTCTTCACGGCAAGAACTCTTCTCGACTGGAGCACTTTTCGTAGAAGTTTGAGGCCCCAGCGATAGAGATTCTTGTCGAAAGAATTTGCGCACAGGAAATATTCATATAATTTGGGGCCATCGATTGGGGAGCTCATTAAAGGGGGGTGCCTAAAGTAATTAAATGTTTTATTACTTTAAATTTCCCAAAAATAAAATGCGTTATTGAAATAGAAATGAATTTCGTTTGTTTATATGTGAAGAACATGGGAGTAAAGGCTCACAAATATGGTATTACCAAGTAAGACAGTTCGAAATAGTGTTGGCTGCCTCCTTTAAATATAAAATATATACACAGAGAAAATTCTGACGTTCGCATCTGAGTTGAAAATGTTCTTAAAATTAGAACGACATTTTTAAGTTGAAAATGTTCTTATTTTGCTCAAATCAAGTTGAAATGGCGGTACTTAAGTACATTGTATGTACAAATAAACTATTAGTTCAGTCCTTAGTGAATATTTATCAAAAAGTTGTTAAATAAACTCAATTTAACTTTCCTCTTCTAACCATTTTGTTCTTATATTTATACCAAAATGTACTTACACGGTTTTTAAAAACGAATGTTCTCAATTCAAGAACAATGTTCTTAGATAGTTTTCTCTGTGTATAAAAAACACAAGCTGCTATAAATCTGTCTTTTAAACATTAAAGTGTTGTTTACTTAACTTCTATCTCGGAGGGGCCTTTTCCTTATTTCCTTGTTCTTCTATTAATTGCGTATACGCACAGTTGGCCCATCGCCCGAGGAGCTTTTAATCCTGCCACGTGGCAGCCTTCGGGCTTCCAACTCGTCCAGCTCGTGAGGTGTTCAAATCCGGACAGGAGCCGGGGCATAGGAATTGAATAATTTAAACGGATAGATTACGGCCAGCATTTAGAGCAGGGAAGGAGGAGTACGAATGCCATAGTTTGGCTCATAACTGTAAGCTATTGCTTGCCCCCGGCTGCTGAATATTCATTAGGTTTTCGGCAAATTACTTGCAAGCATGCAATACAATAAAAAAAAGTGCAACAAGGCAGCAATAAACGGGCTAGGGAAATTAGCGTAAAATCCGACCGAAACTGAACCGTAAACAAAAACTCAACTCGCAGACCCGCATTTACTATATACACCATACATATAGGGGGCAAAAAGTTGCGAGTGTTTGTCATGTGCCAACACTTCCAACTGCTTTGGTTTTTTGTGTGTGATTGTGTGCTGCCGGGGGGGGATGTGGGGGGTAGAGCAGACTAATTTGCGCATAATTAAATATAAATTGTATGCGTCATTGTTTGTTTTGCAACAAGCATTGGGCGTAAATATATTACAGAAATTGCTGCTCCTCCAGCACGTTACGTATGCGCCATGTATGCCGCGGCCCAAATGCAAAAGTGCATTGTGTTTTGTTGCACTTGGGACTTTTTGTGCTTTTCGTAGTTGTATTTTGTTTTTTTTTGTCGTCGTTTTTGCCAACGGCAAGTGACAGGTTGCAGCCAAAGGCAGCAGATGAGGGACAAGTGGGTGGCTGAGGATTCGAGTTTAAGGGGCAGCAGCAGCAGCAGCAGGAATTGCAACGTTTTGGCAACAGCACAAAGAAAATGTAATTATTTACGCTCTTGAGCAGACGACGGCGACAACAACTTCCTGCCCCTTAACCTACCCGAAACACCCTCCCCCTTCTGTTGTTGTCGCGTCAACAGCAATTTATTTGAGTGTGAAAAAGATGAATTAATTTTACAGCATTGTGCAGCACAATTAAAAATTATTTGCTCTCGGCCCCCGCTTCGTTTCGCTTCGCTTTTGGGCCCAATGTCAGAACTGGCCCGGAGCTTAATTGCTGCAAAGTTGTTGTGGCTTAGCAGGCTGGGCGTGGCAGTGGGCGTGGTGCCCCCTTGAGGGGGTGCTCTTTGGGGTACTTGGCAATGCCATTGTCTACACAGGAATTATTTTCACAATACTAATCGATTTGTTGTATATTAAATTAGATTAACCGAGCATCGTTTAAGTCCATGGAGTCATAGAAAAGGGCAAATAAAACTACATTTTATGCCTATGAACTATAAAAAACTTATTCTAGTTGGCCAAAAAAGTCAAATTCGTTAACATGGTTAAATAAAATACCTAACCATAAAATAAAAATGAGCTTAAAATAATATTATTCAAAAATTTATTTAAAGAATCTGCTCAATAAATTGATCCTTCCCGAACGGATTAAATTCCCCATAATTCTTATCACTTTGGTAAGTATTTCCAACCAAAGAGAAACCATAATTTGCATTTTTCAATATCAATTTAACATTATTCAATGGTAGAAATAATATCATTGCTTAAAAATGTCAAAGAATATTTTCTTCAGTGTGGACAATATTCTGTCCTGCAGCAATTTATGTTTTCGGCCTGGTCCACCGATTCGGGTTTCAGCTTTTTTCGGGCCCCCTTCTCCCCTCTCGCTCTGGCCTCTGTTGCCGTCTTGCTTGCTCTTCCATTGTTTTGGCCTTTGTTTGTGGTTGATGATGAGAAAAGTTTTTGCCTGGCAGGCAGGCAGGCAGCTGAAGTGTTGGCGACGTTGACGGCGAATGTTGGGCATGTTTTATGCATTTTCTTATGACTTTACTTTTGGCGTAGATTTGTGCGTGGACCTACCCCTCCAAAACCCACCCCCTCCCCCAATCCGCCGCCCAGAGAGTGTGAATTATTATGTACATTTCAAATGTGCAACAACAATAACGAGGAACAACTAAAAGCAATGCCGTAAATTTGTTTTCCTGGCAAGTGGACAAAGACCTCGGGGACAGAGTGAGTCTTGGCCAAGAAGGACGAAGGAGATGGGGCAGGCTCTGTCAGTCAGGAGATGTACTCGCACATATAAAAACTATGACCTGCTTACGCGATGCTGTAAAGTTTTTTCGGTAGGCGTTCCCCCTCGAACATTTGTCATTTTGGCCAGCCAAAATGAACCCTCGAAGGGCGGGGCAAGTAACTTAATTAAAGTAAATGTGTTGCGGGACATAAGAAGTTGTAATTAGTTGGGCGTGGCTTTGAACAATATTTACCATCAAGTTGGACCATAACTCCCAAAGAAGGAGGAGCATTTTCGGGAGAGAAAATACATTATGCAGACGAAAATTGAAATTAGGCAAAATACTAATAAAAATACGATTAAAAAGGGAGTTTTACAATAATGTTTAACTTATAATAATGCTATTATTCTATAAAATATCACAATTTTAAGGTGTATTTTTTTTCTTTTCCTCAAATCTCTTATATTGGTTGAGAATAACGCCTCCCCGTCACTTTGTAATTAATAACATACATTTTTTAAAAATTTTCCCAAGGATTTTATTCGCCTATTTGAAAGAATTGCCTCTGCAGCCTCCTTGCAGCTGAGTAGATGATGAGTGCCAAGTAATTTATTTCCCTCGCCAACTGTCTGATATTTCTTGGTAGCACTGCAGATTATCCTTTTGTTTTTCCCCTACTTCCTTTTTCTTCGTTTTGCTTGTTGTCTGCTCGAGTTGACTTCCTTTGCACTTTGGAAAGAAGTTTTGAAAAACAGGATTTAACAACGGAAAATTACATTTAGCACAGGACGCGACATGCTGCCTCTTCCTGTTTCCTTCAAGAAAAAAAAAAGGAAATACGGGAAAGCGCAACAAATGGTGAAGGAAAGGGGGGATGGGCCTGGTCAAGGAGGCATGAATAAATGAAATGCGCTAACTTTGCTGGCCTCAAACAAAGGCGAACTAAACGCGGATGTAAACGTGCACTTTCCCCATCCCGCTGCCCAAAAAGTTTTCCCATGGGAAGTGTAGAAAAAAAACTTGAAATTCACTTCCGTTTCCGGCCAAGGCTGATTGAGCTCTTTAATAATGCATTCGGGCCCTGCCGCTCCTGGCAAAAATGTTAATTGACAACGAAAATCCCGGGGACCTCAGCTCGCAAAAATTGCATTGCTGCTGTGGAAAGATTGTTGCTGTTAATAGTTTTGAAAACTTCTCAAAATTAATGAATCAGCCATGACGCGCACACTCACACACACACTTTAACCCCTAAATGACGTCATAAAAACATTGTCTATAAGCAGGATGCCGCTTTTGGGACTCATATCCAGGCATTTCAACATTGTAAAACATGAAAATGTTATCATTATAAAGTAGAACAACGTCGCGAAAGGGGGCGGAAAATTTCAACTTATGTTGTGTGGGTGGGTTCTATTTGAGGATATGGATTCGGTCATGAATTAGCACAAAATTCCGTTCCATTTATCTTGGGCAGACTACTTCCTTGAGCTCAAAGATGTGTTCGATTAGCGTGGAAAGTAACTTTAAAATACATTAAACTTACTTACATATATGTCAAGTCATTAAATTCACATTACTCGTAATATTTACAAGCTGGTGCTAAAGTACAAATGGTCGACAAGTTCCAATTCTTAACTAATATTTGTCCCAAAAGAAATGGTAGCCAATAAATAAATTGAATCGGAATATGTTTGTTTAGACTGTCAGTTATAAATTTTTTTTTTATTTTTCCGAAAAGAAATACTCTTTAAATGAAATTTTAAAAGAACACGTTCGCTAAATTATCTAAAATGTCTTTTAAATCTACAAATCATTATAAAATTTCGGTAAAGAAATGTCGGCATTAATGTCAACTTATGTAGTGGCATCATTGTGTGCTGTAACGGGAGTTACCTTTTTTATATTCGGTGCTCTTGTCCAACAACATATATCATACAGAAAAATAAAATCTGTCATGGTTACTGATCCCTACGTCTACCAATGCCGAAAACATATTTTTAAGGCCGTAAGTTGCCATATTTTAAAGCGAAGAAATAATTAGAGTTTCACTATTTTAGTTATCTCTTCTTGGGCGTGTGAATAAAGGTTCCATAGTAAATAATGCGAAAGGGAAGTCGATAGTCCCTGGAGAAAATGCCACTCAGGGCAAACAATTTTCCGAACGGCAAGATAGCATATCCGTTTTCGATCAATTTATACTTTGGAGTCGGACAAGGGCCTATAAAGCAGTGAGTCCAAATTAAAATGGAACGAGAATCGATTGTGACTCAAGGTTATTTAAGATCATGTATATGACATCTTCCGTCGGACAAGAAGGCTATCCACACGAGGAAATCGCGCACGTAGCTGGAATTATGAAGTATGGCTTTCCGGGAATGGATGAAATACATGTCTACAAGAATTTTATTCTTTCCTACGATCGTCGTAATCGTATTGCCCACTGGGTATGTGAACACGTTAAAGACGAGTGTTTAAAAATGAGGGATCTGAAGACGTTGCATAAGCCGAATGAATACCTAATGGATAATACCATACCACCCATGTTTAGTGCTAATATGCGGGACTTCAGAAACAGCGATTGGGTCGGAGGTCATTTGGCCTCGCCACAAAACTACAAATGCGATGTACTTCGATTTATGGAAGCTTACAAATTTCCCAATATTGTACCTATCAATAGGGGACTGAAAAACCACATTTGGCTTCACTTGGAAAATTACGTAAGGGAAATGGCTCTCAAATTTGGTTCAGTCTATGTCTACACCGGTCCTCTGTTTATGCCCCAAAGGATTACTTTCCGAAACTGGTCTATACGTCATCATGTAATGGGCATGAACACGGTAGCTGTTCCTACCCATTTTTTTAAAGTCATTATAAGGGACGATCAAGAAGGTGGTGATTTACCATTAATGGAGGGCTTTGTGGTGCCAAATGCTGATGTCGACAAGGAAATGGATCTGCGATCATTTCTATGTGATGTTCATGATATTGAGCACTTTGCGGGGCTCAAATTTTGTGATGGCTATCAGCGGGACCAAATAGATCTGCCTGTTAATGCGCCTTCCATGACCGATCTTCGAGGATCGGATTAGTTATGGGAGATGAACATGTGTTTTTGACCTATAAGGCCTACCTAATATAGCATTTTAATCTAAATTAATATTTTACTCCACTAGAATTTAATAAATAAGACTGTGTTACTTTATAAATCTGTTTCGGTCTCTTATTTTTGAATGCATGATACACATTTAATAGAAAAAGAAGATTATAATTCCAGTTTCGTAAGAAAAAATCAATTCCTCTTCAAAAATATTGTTTCTTGGATTTATTTTTAAAAATTAAGAAAAACCTATTAAGTATTTATGGAAATTTTCTATTTTATGCCATAAAAATGAAAATGTGTCTCAGTGTGTGGTGTACATCTTGGCCCTCAACGTCAACGCTAAACGTTATTTCACACGCCTCCTGTTTTAAACAGCAAGCCGCCCACTTTTCGCATTCATAAGCTCCCCCAGTTGTTGCTTTTGCTTTTGCTGTGCTAAGCAAAACAAATGAGTTAAAGGGTTTTTACTTGCTAACTGGTAGCGCCACCCCGTCGCCAAGCAGCCAAGCAGCCAAACCACCAACTCATTGTGCATGGTCTGGTGGGCAGCTCCTGGCCCCTTGGCTTTGCTATATGGAGGAGAACCCAGAGTAGAACCCAGAGAACCCAGTAGAACCCGGCATAATGGCCCCAACATAATGTGCACATTAGTGTTCGCACATTTATAGATGTGTCTATGTGTGTGCTGCATGTTTACGGCTGTCTCTGTGTGCGCGTAAAGGATGTGCGGCCCAAGGAGGTGGCAGGAGTGAAAAAATCACTGAAAATATGTGGCAGGGAATCACGGCACATGTGCAACAGCAACAGTAACAGCATAAGCTTCCACAGCATCCGCAGCATTTGTGAGCTAATGACATTATAAACATGAAAACTCCATTAATATTTTTTTTTTTGCTGTTGATTATGATGTTGGTGCTACTTTTTATGGTCGGTGTTACTCCTTTTTTCCAGATGTTGCTGCTACTGCTGCAATGGCGCCAACACAAATTTTCACACTTTTAGTCTGATTTTCCATTTCTTGTCTGTTTTTTTTTTTCTATTTTATTTTTGTGGGTTACAACATAAGCATATGAATAGGCCAGGGATTGAGCAGGAGGTAAAGCGCCACCATATCTCACACTTTACTTTGGTTTCGCCATAATTTATTTGATTTATTTGCACGCACCGCACGCGGCTGCTGACAAGTAACTTGCACAAGTAACTTGGGCTCCATCGCCCATTTTCCACTGCCTTCGGGCTGAGGAAAGCTCTAAAAGTATTTTGATGCTTGACAATTTTTTCAAATTAAAGAACAGCAAAAAAAGGGCAGCTTCTTGCCTGTGCTTCTTAACTCACTTACAGGTGGGCCAGGTCCTTGCGGCCAGTTGGGTGTGGGTGGGAGGCTGGATTCCACCTACATTCCTGCCCCACTTGCCCCATCATGCGAGGCAAAGTGCGCTGCATACGAGATGCCAGCTTTTGCGGAAGCTTGTGGGCCATTGGCCGAGAATGTGATCAACATCGGCGGCTTACCAGAATATGGTCTACTTTATGGCTACACAAATTTGATAAAGCTGCAGTCTGCCCTTATTGCAAAACCTGAAAAATATTTCAATCAGGGCGAATTACCAGGAGGAGGGAAACGTTTTACCTGAACTTAATTTTTTTTGAGGTCTTCATAAGAGAAGAATAAATTTATTTTAATGTTTATCATATCATATCACACCATATATTCGTTTAATTGAAAAGGCTTTATGATAAGAAAGTTTTTATTATAACTAAGAATTTAACCTGCTGGCTTTGACTTTTAATAATATTTATTGTAGGTCCATAAATATTTTTAGCTAGCAGCTTTCATTTTTATTTCACCTTAAAACTAATTTGAAGTCATATAAAAATCGTCAATTGATTTTAAGAGCTTTGCTAAACTCAGCAACTATTTTTCTTTGACCGAACTATATTCGGCCATTGAATTTTTATTGTCGGTGGGCCGAAAGGAAATTTCATTGGCGTTTTCATTTAATTTTTATTGCAATTCTGCGCAGCTCCTTTCAGTCTGCGAGACTGTTCCATCTCTTTCTAGTGCACATGCAATAAGTTGCACTCCATTAAGCGGTTTTTAATATAAAAATCCTGGCAGGGAAAGCCGGCAATCGTCGGAGATCTTTGGGCTGAAAGCAGTTACATTTTCATTGGGGGTATTTTTATTTCTGTATTTTCAAAGGAAGCCCTTAGCAGAGAAACTGCCTTGGCGTCGTCGATAATGGCAATTGAGTGTTGCATTCGCTTTGATTTGCTTCTGGCTTGGATTGGACTTGGGTTTGGGTTTCGGTTCGGGCTTGGTTTTCGATGGGTGGTTCTGTGGATCTGGCGCATTTCGCATTTGGCATTTTGTTTTTATGCCCGCTAAGCTTTTGTTTGCCTTCGCCATGCTCCGCTTGACTTGGTTCTCATGGATTCTGTGGATGCAGTTGCAGTTGCAGCTACATCTGCAGCTGCCTCTGTTAGCGGCTTACGCCGGTTTCGATGCCCCGATTGGCTACACTTTCACCCCGGTTCAACCACCCCCTCCCAGAATCAGCACCCCCCATTTGGCCAACCCGTTTGGCAGCGTTTGAGAAATGTTATAGCGGCTTAGGGATTTGCGGTTTTGTGTTATTGCTGCTGCCACAACCGCTGAGTGCCTTTGGGCGACGACTGCCGCCCTGCTTTTGTCAATTTGCTTGGCGCTTTCGTTGCGATTTGGCGTCGGAAAAGCCACATTGCACATACGCACTGTTGCCGCAGGACGGCGAAAGCCCCAAATGAATTCGATTTCCGCCAATGGCTGATGCACTTACTCACCGACGGATCACGAAAAAAAGGGTTTCATTCCCAGAGCAGTTTCAAATTAATCAAGACGGGTTTTATTTTAAATTGAGTGCTGTTTGGAAGACCTTAGAATATATGTTCCTATATTTCAGTGTTAAAGAATACGTATAAAGTGTATTTTAATTTTTTTTTTTAAATGAGGTAAGACAAAAAAAATAAAAATAGTAGGTTGTTGCAGATTTATATACCAGTTGCTAACATTTTTAATAGTCTACTCTTACGGATAAGCTGTAAAAAAAGAAAGTAGCTCTGTGGTCATGGCAATCATTCTCTACAAAGGCAAACGCCACTTCTAAGCTTCTGTCAGAGCCAACACGCAATAGTCATGTTAGTATTTATGAACGATATCATTTTAGAGAAACTGATTTTGCTGCATTTGTCATCACCACCACCGTAATAACTCCGACGCATTGCGCTAACCACAAAACAGAACATTAATGCACTTGAGAACTTGGCAAGCTGCTTTGTGCTTGCGGTCAGGGAACTCGGCAGCAAAAGCAATACCAGCAGGAGCAACATCAGCAACACCGACGCAACACTTGTGGCAACAGCAGCAATATCATGTTATAAACTGCCATTTAGAGATATTATGAGGCTCAGGAGGAGGAGTTAAGTGTGTACAAATGTTACCTAGAATAGAAGTGGGCTTTAAAACCAACCGAAAAGCTGCCTAAAAGTATGCAGTAAACCGTGTTTGGGAATAAATCCCTGTGACTTCAGAACTTGAAATATTTTGTTGCATACTTTTTGACACCTTTGTAAGTGATTTCAAAACCACAGTGATTTGCTGGGGTACCCTTGTACCTATGTTTTATTTTTATGAAATATTGAAGTCGTATAAAATTCAGCAGTAACCATACTTTTCCTGGTTTAAGCTGGCAGTGGCAAGGAAAATTCAATCAATCCGGCAACAAAGCTGAGGAAGCCTGGCAGTGGCCCAGAAGCCCCCTCTTTGGGTCCCCCTGAAATCTCAGAGGCCCCTTGTCGGCTGTCCCGCCCAGCAGGTCACTTATATTTCAGCACTAAATGCTGCACAACACAATTCATTTTTGTGCAATTTCCCGCTGTGTTCCAAGCTGACACTCGCCCACACCATCGAGTGCACCCATATAGCATTTTTATTTTTGGTATTTCGACTCGTGCCTTTTTTTGTATATTTTTCTGCTGACCGCCTTTCTGGCTTTGGCCAGTTTTGAGCTGCTGCAATAGCTGCTTGAGCTGCGGTTAGCTTTGGTTTGGCTGCCGCTTTTGGGTTTTTATGGCGGGCTGCGCTTTTCCTTTTTTTTTTTTTATATTTTTTCCTTTTTTACAGCCCCTCTCGTTGGCCGTATTCATTTTGGTTGTTTTGTTATATATATTTACAGAGCTTATCTTTGACCACACGTATGTTGGCAGAGCAAAATTGTTTTTGAAATTGAAAAATTGCAATACAAGCTGAGCCGGGGGTACGGTCCAGTGCTGAATGTACAGGGGACGCTGTAATACAAAATAATGCGAACTGAACCCCTCTGTGACCCCTGACCCCAGACGGCAGTACCCATGGTAGAGCACAGCACTCTATACTTTTGGCCAAAGCGCGGCATTTTCTTTTGGCTTTTAGTTTTGCCTTGCGCCCATTTTTTGTATAGCTTGCCGCTTGCTTTTATTTTCTTTGTTTAGCATTTTCATTTTTTCCCTTCACTTTTTGTATTTTCTAGCAGTTTCCCTTCTTGTTTTGCCATGAAATATGCAGTCAGAAGCGAAGAGCATAGTACGGAAAAAATGCTTTTGTACGTTGGCATCTTTTTTATACGAACATATATATTTTGGGTTTCCTTTATTTTTTCTATGTGTTTTTTTTTCAAGGATGCTGCAGGTGCTTGGGGTGCATCTGTCCAGAAGTTATGCACATATTTAAATAAAGTACGTCGAATAAAAGGAGATAGAATAAAAAATAAATGATGGCCGGGGCAGACACAATATTATGATTATTATTGCTTGGCTGGTGTTACATGAAACTTGAGCTGGAATTAGGATAATATAATAGGTATTAGCATAAACCGCTCATTAGTTGTATGATCCTCATGTCTGCCTTTTGAGATCGTAGCCCAAATAAAACTTCGACCTTATTTAAACCAACCCCAAGGTAAGCCAATAATGGTGGAATAAAATGTACAAAATTTCTGGACACGTTTTGGTGTAAACATGGGCACGAACATTTTGGCAGGCTAAAATGGCAAATAAAATCAGCAAATAAATGAAAAGCCTGACAATTTGTTGATGGTTTTTCGATGCCAAGCGGCGTTTCGAGCTTAGATGAAAATTAATTTTCAACGTTTTCCCGCCTCGCTGTTTGTGTGAAAATAAAATAATTTTAATTACATTCGGTTGCATGGGAAAATTGGGAAAATTTGCCGCATTTCGCAGCCGATGTGAGTCGGTCATAATTATGCAATGCGAGGATTTTAAAGCGGCGTTAGCCTAACCCATTGCGAATAATGCTCTAAGCCCCGACATTTTAGCAAATTGTTACACGATGACGCGGCGGGGGGCCTGAAGGGGGGTCAAAGGCGACAAAGCATAACGGAATTAATTGTGCGCATTAAAAGGGATTGCGCAAACATTAAAAAGGGATTTCTGAAAAAGCATTCAAATGCCAGAGACAAACCAAACCAAATGCGATAATGAGCAATTCACTTGCATAATGCCCGTTCGCGGTTTGCAATACCTCATAAAAAATTCAACACAACAATGTGGCTGCACGACGATGCGAGATACTATATACTTACATACATCCATTCACATAGATAGAGCCGCATAAATATCTAAATCAATTGAAGGGAAGTGTTATTGATTATCTTTCTCTTGCACGCATGTTTGCGATGGTTTAGCGTTTTGCGGACTGTCCGGCTTAAATAAATAATATCCATTTATTATTTTAGACAAGGCTGTAAGCCTCTTCCAACGATGGGCTAAAGGGTCGTGGGAACTGAACTAAATTTATGTAAATACTAACAAGAACAATTCAAAAACACTTTATTTGTCAAATTTAACTTTTGTAGAATTTACCAATGATACTTTACTAAAATCAAATTATGTATGTTACTTTGATTCCTCAAACTTGAATGTAATAGCACAATAAATAAAAAAATAAACATTATTTTTTTCATATTTAAGTTATCTTAATAAAATTACAAATTAAATATAACCCATTATTTTTCACATCCAATAACATAATAAACTATGGTCCTACTTAAAAGCCTTAAATTGCATCAACATCATTATCAACGAATCTAGGGCTCCGATTTCGGTTTCGATTTCAGCAAGCCCACTCAGATTCAGATTCGATACCGATGCGAGCATCGAAAACAATCGTGGATGGTTAGCCGGGCCAACTATTTGATTAAGTGGCAGTTGGAAATTGAATGATTGTAGTCCGATAAAAGGACCGGCTGCAATGCGAATCGAGGGTCTGCTGGATGTAAATGTGGATGGGCGCTGACAACGTCCGTGGCTTCGTATAATTGCATGTCGGTTTCCGACGCCTTTGGATATGCAACAGTTATCTTGCCCTGGCCCGGATTCATGCCAACCATACCCTTTTTTAGAGTCCTACTCTGCAGAAAGCAATAAAAAAAGAAGGATGAAAAGATTTCTTAAATATTTTTTACAAATGCCGTCTTATAATATTTTAATTCTTATAAACACCTTAAATCTTGTACGGATATATTTAGTAAGAAATGGTTTTTCATGGGTAGGATAGGGTATTTCTGTTTTCAATCTTAAGAACCTTCAATTTTTATAGTACTTCCGTATTCTGTCCAGTCCAGGCGACAAGGGGCAAACGATGAATGCGTGGCATTTAAAACAATATAAACGTCGGCCGCGCACGAAGACGACGGCAGTGGCGGGCTCTTGGATGCCAGGATTGCATGGCGATAGGTCCTGGCCATCCGTATCCTTTGCACGGCCAGGAGCATGACCACCAATTAACGCAAGGCGATGCCTCCTTTCCGCTGGCAGCATAATGTGCGCACACACGTTTGCCTCCGTTTCTCCTCCTGTCCCTGCCTCTTTCACCGCCACTAGTCCCCTCTCTTTCCGTCTGCGTGGGTGCATTGTGGTTGTCTCGCACATGTGTGTGTGTGTAGACGGCGGTGCATTGTGTGTTTTCACAGGAGAATGCAATTTAAATTGCATTAAAATTGATTGAATTCATGGAACGCAGTAGCCTGGGCCGCTTTTCCTGGCCGCTGACTGCATGCCAGCAGGCCGGGCATCCTGTCAATGGATCTCGGGATTTCCCTGTGCCCCGCGGTATCCCCCGCCAGCAATCCTGGCACATGGCTCCTTGCTCCTTGCTCCTCTGAGTGGGCGCTGTTTGCCTTGTGAGCCGCTAAGTGGGCAGCCTGCTTTAAAAGTTGTTTATACACAGACGTCTCAGCATTTCACTCAACCCACACATGGCCTCAAATTAAAAGGCGCCGGAGCAAAGATTCGTTTTATTGTCTGACCTTAGCAGACGATAATGCTTGTTAAGTTTATGCACATGAACTACTTGCAATTACGACTTGAATTAAAAAGAGAGAAAGTATGCCATCGTTCAAAGCATTTAAATGTACTATAAAAGAGAATATAACAATAAACTCATAGACGTATCCCACGTCCAATAAATGAAGTAAAGGAATCTAAAAGTGCAGTTTTAGGTTCATGTTATGAAAAACATTTAAAACACGGAAAAATCGAACATGAAAATGGCTCAAAATATACCCCCTTCGCTTAAAAGATTATTAGAGAATTCAACCACAAATTCATGGAGGTATCTCACGTCTGAGTCGAGTTTCTATAACCAAAGTTATGGAGTCTAGCAGTGCAGTTTTGGGGTCCCATTCCGAAGCCCTTTGGAATTACGGAAAAATCCAACAAGAAAATGGTGCAAAATTTTGACCATCTTATAAAAGAGAAACTTTGATAAAGAATATAAGAGAATTTAATCACAAACTCAAAGAGGTATCCCACGTCTAAATCGGGATTATATAACCCAAGTTATGGAGTCTAGAAGTGCAGTTTTGGAGTCCCATCTCGAACCCCTTTGGAACTACGCAAAAATCCAACATGAAAACGGGTTAAAATTTGGACCATCGTATAAAAGATAAATTTTGATGTAGAATGTAAGAGAATTCAGCCACAAACTCACAGAGGTATCCCACGTCTAAATCGGGATTATATAACCCAAGTTATGGAGTCTAGAAGTGCAGTTTTGGAGTCCCATCTCGAACTCCTTTGTAATTACGCAAAAATCCAACATGAAAATGGGTTAAAATTTTGACCATCCTTAAAAAGAAAAACTTTGATATAGATTATTAGAGAATTCAAACACAAACTCATAGGGGTATCCCACGACTAAATCGAGGTTCTATAACCCAAGTTATGGAGTGTAGAAGTGCAGATTTGGGGTCCTATTTCGAACCCCTTTGGAACTACGGTAAAATCCAACATGAAAATGGGCTAAAATTTTGACCATCGCATAAAAGGCAAATTTTGATGTAGAATGTAAGAGAATTCAGCCACAAACTCACAGAGGTATCCCACGTCTAAATCGGATTTTTTTAACTTAAGTAATGGAGTCTAGAAGTGCAGTTTTGGGGTTCCATCTTGAACACCTGTGGAATTACGCAAAAATCCAACATGAAAATGGGTTAAAATTTGGACCATCGTATAAAAGATAAATTTTGATGTAGAATGTAAGAGAATTCAGCCACAAACTCACAAAGGTATCCCACGTCTAAATCGGGATTATATAACCAAAGTTATGGAGTCTAGAAGTGCAGTTTTGGAGTCCCATCTCGAACCCCTTTGGAATTACGCAAAAATCCAACATGAAAATGGGCTAAAATTATGGCCATCTTTAAAGAGAGAAACTGTGATGTAGAATATTAGAGAATTCATCCACAAACTAATAGAGGTATCCCACGACTAAATCGAGGTTGTATAACCCAAGTTATGGAGTCTAGAAGTGCAGTTTTGGGGTCCAATTCTGAAGCCTTTTGGAGTTACGAAAAAATCGATCTGAAAAATGGATTAAAAAGTGGACCCCCGACTAAAAATTTGTTTTTAATGTAGAATACTAGATTATCCAACCAGAAACTTAAAGGACTGAATAGCTTGCAAATTTTACCAAAATACAAAAGTGATATCCTTGAGGGATGGGTATATTAGAACGGAATATCCATTACGGCATGATGGTTCCTCTGTGTGGGAAAATGCCATTGTGTTGTCCATCACAATTCCATTAGCGGCTGGTTAAAGTGAACGGCCATAATTTGCGTGTGTGTCACAATTACACAATTATGGCAATCTGGCCGACACGAAGATGGCTCCCAGGACTCGAACAAAAGCGGGCTATACAATATTTATTTTCCCACGATTATTTCGCACTCCCCCCGATGATTCTGATGATTCTTATGCGGTGGACGCCTTTTTGTGTGTGTGTGTGCGGCTTTTAATAAATGCATGTCATGTGCACGGCGGCGGCAACAAAAATGGCAACAAAAACAGCGAACGGCTCGTTGACCGCAGCACTCAACAAAGGTAGCAATTTAAATGGCCGAAAGGATGGGCGGGACTACTGATGCACTTCGCAATGAAATCGCAATAAATATAAACGAAGCTGGCATAAATGCGCTATTTTAGTCTGATTAAACAAAGGCCGCAATTAATTTGCCAGCATTGAGGCGATTATAGAGACTGGCCGAAAGTCTGGTAAGGGTGGGGGGGTCGATTTCCAATGGCCAATGAGCATATGCATTTATTTTCAATTTTCCGCGGCAGTTTCAGCTTTCAGCTTTGCTGCTGCAGCGTAACAATTAATGCGCATTAATGAATTATTAATTTGTGTACGCGCCGCCGTCGCCCCCAAAAGTATGCAATTAAATTCTATTTGTTAATTTATGGCCGCATCCAAATATGCATTGATTATGCAAATGGAATTGGTCTGGCCATCGGGTCTGGGGTTTCAGTTTCGGATTGGGATTCTCACTCTGATTCCGATTCTGGCCATGAGAATGCCGGCTTTAACCAGGGCCTTAATCAGCGTGGATTTCGCTTTTTTTTCCCACTTTTTTTTTTGCATTCGCATCGGTTGCGTTTTATCTCCGTCGCTTTGTTTAATTCATGGATCTCTTTTTGCTGCAAAACAAATTGTTAATGTTTAATTGCATTTTTGATATTTGCCTTGGCCCGTTTGAGTCGGCTCTTCATGCAAAACGACGTCGCATTTAATTTATTATAATTAGAGTTAATCTTACGTTTAATTACATTTAATTGCCTTTGCACAGGCGCCCCAAAAGGAAAAGGAGGAGAAGAAGGAGTAGGTCCTTCGGTCAGGTGATTTAATGTAATGAATAAACAGGCAGGTCGGTAGAGCCGCCTAACTGGGCGACAATTGGACAATTTAACAGAAGGCAACAGCTGTGGGTGTGGACAGCCCCGAGGAGATTAGATAAGAGATTGTAGATGTTATCGATTACTCGGCCAGGGGCCAAAAGTGGGCGAAGTGGGTGGAGTGGATAAGCTGCCGGTAAAATCAGGTGGGTGGACTCAATTAGAAAGGTAATGAGTCTGTAGGAATATGGGGACCTAACTTAACGTGTTGAGAAATGACGATACATGCATTACATGAAAGGACTGTGATTAAAGTCACTCCTTAAATCATGGTAAAATATTTTAAGGTATTTATATTATTTTACAGTTTTTGACTATCAAAAATCATGGTATTATTATTATATTTTGCAATATTTGATTAGCTCAGTTGGATTATGTATATTACAATAAAAACCATATATATTCATGTTAAGTGAATTGTTAATTAGAATCATCCATATTTATTTGTTTATTATTTAGTAAGTAGCAGAACAGTAGCAAGTAGTCGGAATATTTTAGCTTCCTTACTGCCAAATAAAGCTTATTCCTTTGTTTGTTTAAATAAATCCTTTTAAATTTGATGGGTATTCAGGAAAAGAGCCTTACTTAACTTTTTTGTTGATTAATTTAAATTCCAGACCGATAAATGTGGCTTTCAAGTCCTTTTCTTTTGGGAATAAACCGACCCCATCTACGCGAGAGTGCATGCATCTCGTAGATCTTGGCTTTCAGCTTTTAACGCCATTTTTATAATCTTAGCAAGTTGCAAAGTTTTCGGGGCGCGTCGTCTTCTAAGCTTGCACCCTCGCAAGTGCAACATCGATAAGTTTTCGTTGTAGTTCGCTGGGCTTGCCTCCGACTCGATATCCTCGACCAGCTCCTGGTTCGTCCTTTTGGATACCCTGTCACCGCGGCAAGGGGTGGGCGGAAGTGTCCATTAAACTCAGCCATTCGCTTGCCAAGTTTTTTGGCCAAGTGCTGGCGGTGCTAAAACATCTGTACCGTGTGCGCCGTGGCGTGTCCGATGGCCAGGTGGGCATCCCCATCCCCATTCGCATCCGCATCC
Organism: Drosophila subpulchrella; assembly: GCF_014743375.2. NCBI lineage: Eukaryota > Metazoa > Arthropoda > Insecta > Diptera > Drosophilidae > Drosophila > Drosophila subpulchrella. The sequence goes on from NC_050609.1 coordinate 11,687,893, forward strand.
GCATCCGCTTTCTCCGCCGTGGCGATGCATGTGTATCTATGCATCCGTAATTCACATGCTCACAATTTGAAATTGTAAATTTTGTGTCTTGTTAGTTGGGAAGCTGGCTTCCAAGGGGGGGGGGGTTCTTTAGGAGAAGTCTGGAGGGGCAACGTGAAGCGAAATAAAATAACGAACAAAATCAACAAACATAAGGTAAAGTGCTGATTTGTTGTTGTTGTTTTATTCGCCCTCTCTCTCTCTGTATCTTTTCTCGACTGCTCGTTGTTTTCATTGTTTGTCGAGTAAAACTGTTACTTGTTTTTTCAGGCTGCCATTTTTGCTTATTTTAGACCGCACACACCCACACAAGCACACGTGAAAACAAACAAACAAACACAAACACAGGCGCGCACAGAGATACATTTGTAGTGCAGGTAGGAAAAGAATAATGTGGCGTAGATATGTGGCTCCACCCACGCCCAAGACGTTCCCATTTCCAGCTAGAACTTGAACTCCTGCTCCAGAATATGGGATACTGGATACAAGATACTGTTTACTGGATGCTCGCAATTTATGCCCACTGTATTTGTTTATACAAATTTAATGAATACACACAGTGGCAGCGAGAGGCAGCCATCCCATTGTTAGATATATATATATGTGCAAACACCCATATATATCCGGAAACGTAGGCGTCGTCTATACTTTATGCTCCTGTCCCAACCGTGCGTTTTGCATATGCGGGGTATTATTCGAGGAGTTTTCGTAGCGATGGGTAATACAAAAAAATGTTGAAGTGATGTAGAGGGAAAGGCTGCCGGGCAGAAGTTCCTGGAAACATTTCACGTAGCACCGTCCAGAAATTGTTGAAATGTTCGCGCATCCAGCTGAATTGCTACCTAATGGTATTTTTATATGCACATATGTGAGATAATGCCGTCGATGAATGTCGGGTAATCTGTGTTTTCACGATTTTTATAGTAGCTTATAAAAAGTACAATGTTATTAAGATATTTATTGGAGTTTTAAAATGTTGTTTTGGACTTTCGTATTTAAAGGAAATCGAATTTAACAAGCATTTAAAAACTTAGCTAGTTTAAAATCGTTAAAACATATCTTTTATGGCAATCCTTAACTGTCGGTGAAAACTTATCTGAAAATATATTTTCCCCAAAAGTTTTTTTTAAGAAAACGAAATAAACAACAAATTGCTGGCCCTGTCTAACTATTTTTAATTTTCCAAACACGTTTTCTTGGTGGAAAAATCCCAAAAAAAAATAAATAAAACAAGAAACCGAGAAAACAAATAGAAAGTCGTGGCCAGCAAGGAAAAAAATTTGTTGTAACTAGTGTAGTTTGTTTATGTTAAATGCGCGGCATTCATGTGTGTGTGTGCGAGTGTGTGGGTGTATAGGGGGAAATGGCAACAGTGTTTGCAATGGTGTGGGTGTGCCAAAACTTTAGCTTAGCTTAACGCGTGTCCTTGTGCGCTCGTCACAGTTGTGTAGTTGTAGTTCTTACTTTAAACAAAGACCGCAGGCAAGAGAAATGAAAGGGGTGGAAAATTGGGAGGGGTCTAGAAAAAAACCAGAGGGTGCAAAATGTTGGGGAAGGGGGTACAGAGAAGGTCCTGTGACTGACAGCATACTGCGAAGAGAAAACTTTGCGTTTTGCCTAAGTGACGACGTGCGACAAGCGGCGGCAGTTGGCCAAAAAAGAACTGGCCAACACTGGGAAAAAATGTTGTTTGGAAATTTTAAATATATTATAAAATGTCTAGTCCTCTTGAGACATGATTTTAAAACCTTCACTCATAATACCTTAAAAGATCTTAAAAATATTTAACTTTTAGGTAAATCGAATTTAGTGTTTATCCCATTATATGTCAATTGAAATTGTATACCAGGAGCTTAGATCAATTTTAGAAAATATACTTAAAATGTTTAAGGCTTTGTCTTATTCTTTAAAGAAAATTGAATCTATGTAAACTTTTTAAATAATATAGATTGATTTTTAAGAAACATCTATAATTTTTTGTGAAAAGTAGAAACATCTATGATTTTTTGTGAAAAGTAGTTATAAAAGGGGATTTCAAATTTAATTTTTAGGTATTTTTAAACAAATTGGATATCATCGACAACTTTGTTATTTAATCGTCATTGTTTAACGTTCCCATTTTTCTCAGTGCTCTATTCTGCTGCACCGCTCGTTTGCTGCTTGCAACTGTGTTCGTCCTTCTCCTGCTTGGACTTTTAATATTTAAGGAAGCCTGGTCCTGGCCAGGAGGCGTCCATGGTCCGTCGCTGCTTTTGCTTGCCTCACTGGCTGCTAACAGCAGCAAGGCAAAAGCAAAACTAGCAGCAACATCAACTCACACACACACACACACACACTGCAACATGTGTAGAAAGTTTTTGTTGCAAGGACTTGGTTACACCTCTGCGGCTGGCTGTGAATCTGGATTGCAGCAACAAGGAGTTGCCGGCGCCGCTGCTGTTTCCTTTTAGCACAGTTTCCCCCTGCTTTCCCAGTTTCCAGCTTTTTTGCAAGTTTCGGTAAACTTGCCACTTGGCCAAAAAGCAGAAGACTTGTCCCCGCCATGCTCCCGATGGAATGTATCTCAATGTGTGGTAAAATAAATTTACAGCTTGACCAAAAGGAAGCAGGATACAAGGGCAGTCGAAGGAGTAAAGAAAGTTGGCGGAAACACAACGATTACGAAATACTCTTCAAGGGTTCCCTAAGAATTTAATTGATTTTCTCATTCTAGAACCTAGGTATCCTTAAGCCTACTAATAAAACGTGATAAATAAAAATGACTTTTTGCGTTTTAGGAATGTACATGTTTGACATTGACTTCTTAACAGCCGCTCTAAAATTAATCACTTAATCCCTATTTCTTGTATATATTTTTTATAAATTAAAACGCTTTTAATTGACATTAATAAACATAAAAATCCTTTAAGAAGTAAACTATAATTTTCAATTACTTAGTAATATTTTCTTTTATATACAATAATAATTATTACGCCAAGTATGTATATGTAAATCAGCATTCTTATGCCTTCCCACACACTGCACTCATACATTTGAATATCTTACCTGATGAATAATTAACTGATAACTTTTTAGCTCGCCAAAGGACAAAGCAATCCTTTGAGTACCCTTTGGTCAGTTTGATGTGCGCCACGTTTCAGCCGAAGCCGAAGCTGAAGCTCAGCTTAGTTCGGTTTCTGTGGTTACTATTTGAAGTTTTGATTAATTAATGAGTGAAACCCATCTGAGGTTCACCCCGCCAGAGGTTGAAAAAGGTCTCGATGACTCGGCTCCTCGGGATGTAATTTCGTGTTGCTTGTTATTCATTAGCAGGCCATCAGTAACCTTATCCAATTTGAGCCCGACGCTCCCAATTCGTTTCGTTCTCTGTTTAATTGAGTGTTTGATTTAATTATAGACCATTTAAATGCCGTTGTGCTGCCGCTGTTGGTGCTGCATCATTAAGCATTGATTACGAAAGCTGATTAATTAGTTGCCCTGCCCGCACATAGGCATCTACACACAGCCGCACACACCCATTTATGACAATGCATCAAAAGTGCGTTATAATTATGTAATTGTTGCTCACAGCGCATCGAATTCGCATGCAAATTGCGTGTGTTGTCGGGCTAATTGTGATTGCAGGGCTCTGGAATTTTTGGAGGTGGTTAGGCGAATGCAAGTTTAAGCCACCGCCAAAAGCTTTTCGATGCACCAGCTCAACTTTTAATGACAAAACGTCGAGCAACGCTCTTAACTTTTCCCCAGCTCAGGGCACTAAAAAAAATACCATTTTAAATATCATATTAGGAAAATAATTGTTTGAGTAATTAAAGCTCTGACAAGCCTTCAAATAGTTTTGAGTGAGGTCAGTGAAGTATGCTTTTCTAATTCCTATAAATTAAATACTCCTTAATTGGCACATCTTAATTAGGTAAAACCAGCTATTTTTGTCAGTGTGGGCTCATCAGAGAGCGGTGGCCACAGAAACCGACGTCTCATGATTTAAATTTAATGCAACTTTTGCTTTATAGCCAAACTGTCGCACACAAACACACACACACACACACCCCCGCACACACATTAATGTAAAAGCTATAAAGTCATGTGCAACACCATTGCCACTTCCTGGCGGTGGCAGCAGCGGCAAAAACAGGACCAAGGGGAGGGGCAGGGCAGCAGAACGGCAGGAGCAGGATCAGCTGCCGGTTCGGGACTCTCTGGCAGCTATTTGGTCACTGCACTTAGTGCACTTCCTTTACTCGCATTGCTGGGGTTTTCCGCCAGCCAGGGAAAAGGGGTTAAGGGTTTTTTCAAACCTGCTACTCATCTGTGGGAAAGGTAGTTGGGGATAAAAGTGAGAGCGGCCATAATTAGGCAACAAGTTCTGAAGGATGTGGTGATATTTTATTAAGAACCTAAATTCCCCAACTGAATATAAGCTAAAATAAAAATCATTTCCTCATGATTAGTATTTTTAAATATAGCTATTTTTGCCTTAATTTCGAGTTTATAAAATATACAAATCAAACTTATATCTAAACTATTTTAGGTTTACGACAAAAAGTATTACATTTATGTAGATTAAAATAGGACAGACCTTGGATTATATGTGAAATCTTTTTTAGATTAAATTTCCAAATAAACTTACTTGGCTAACCTGTTTTTATAAAACCAACAATCGCAGGAAAACGGATTTTCAGGAAATATTATTTGAAATCATGATACTTGACAACGTTAATGAAATTTATTTCTGTTGTAATAGTCAAAAAAGTGACTCTTAAAATTGAAATGTAACCTATATCTCCTTCAATCCTTCGGCTAGTAACTTTCACTAATTAATGGGTATCAAATGACCCCCAACTCTTCGGTTTTGGACTCATTCTAGGGCTGCTGCTCTCGTTGCTGCCGCCTGATGAAATGCCATGCTCGGCGGTTGAGCGCTGAGATTTTGCAGGAACAGAAGACCGACAATCCACACCACACACAAAGCTGCATGTGTGTGAGTGTGTCATCCTGGGTGTTTGATTCTCCGTGTGTGTGTGTGTGTGATGGCATTTTGCAGTTTTAGTTAATGTTTAGCCAGCGCAATTTTGGCCAAAAGAATGCTGTGTTGAGCAGCCAAATACTTTGACAACATCACCAGTAACATTTTCCATATATGTATGGGGTACACATCCTTATCTGAGTGTGGAAAATAAGAAGGAACGGAGTGAGTATGTGTGTGCTGACGAAAGTGGTTTAGTTCCATTTTCATTTTGGCATTGGATTTGCCATTAGAGCCTGGCCAAGCGTGTAAATGAAATTTGATAAGATTAGGCTGTGCAATTGTTGCAATGGAACCTTTGGGTCCCTACTTCATCCATTGAGTGGATGCCACTTGCGATTCGGGAGCTTTCTTTGAGTGGTATAAGAGTGAAACCGTTGGAAATTTTGAAAAAATCCCATTCATGCCAAACGAAAGTTTTCGCGTTCCACAAGAATCGTTCGGCTTTTTCGCTGGTTTGGGGCGCATGTCTGTCGAAACCACAGATTCGAAATCGAAAAGAGAGCCGGAGAAAGGCGAGAGAAAGTGGCGAGAAAGCGAGAGAGATACGAGCCTCGGGTCTCGTGGTCCCATGTCAACTTACACGCTTACACCCCATTGTAGTAGAGTTTTTTGTAAACGGTGTGGTGCGTGATTTTAATGGTGGTGTAGGTTAAGTTGTAGCGGTGCCATTTTTTAGCCTCCAGGTTGGCGAAACCAAACCAAGAAGTATAATTAATGAATGGCTTGTTCTTAGAAAAAATATTTGCCAGAGTAAAGATGATATAGTCCCAAAACTAGGGTTCCTAACCTTTTTTAGATCTGGAAAGGTCTTCCTCTTTTTTCTTCAGGTTGGAAGTTTGAAGGGCTTATATTTATATATATATATTTTTTGGTATTATGCTGCAAGTATTTAAGTTTAATGTTAGTGCAACATCTATTGTAATCTGTGATCCTTGACTGGCTGCCTTGACCAGCGAAGCTGCAGTAACAGCAAGATGCTCTTGGTAACCGCTTTTTGAAACTCTCATTCATCTAGGGAGAGGCGGCCTTAAAGAGAGACAGCAGGCAAGTTGGAAAGAGAAGGCGAGAGAGCCCAAAAGGTTCCACAGAAATGCGTGGTGGAATGTGTTTTGAGAGGGTTCCGAAGGGCAGAAGGGTGTTGAGGTAGGACCGACCCATCTCAGCAGGGGAAAGGGGTCCCAAAAAATCATGATCTTGTGTACTTTTGGATCTGGAACAATATTTTAGAATTTACTAGCAATATGATATAGGACTAATTTTTAGATGGGGTAAACATTAAGGAAGCTGAGCTCTTTTGCATTTGTTTTAAATTTATATCGTTTAAATTAGAAATGAGTTTATTATTTTAAGAACATTTAAAATGTAATTTTAAAGATTGCAATAATGGCTGTTTTGTACAAGTTTAATTTAATATTCATTGATTTCTAGTCTTTAGATCATAGGTTATGGGTAAAAGGTAAATAAAAATCAAAATTTGTAATAGCTCGTTAAATTAAAAATTAGTGAACGACTATATGGTTTTGATCTTGTACCATTTGCAGTTTATATCACGCTGTCAAACTTGACAATTCAAGTTCATGAGGCATCTGCTGAGAGCTTATCGACCACATGGCATCCACAGACCCACGGTTCACACGGCTTTCGGATGTTCCACCCAGAACTCTTATAATCCGGAATTGGACCGCCGTTCGCTTTTCGATGTCGAACCGGCGACAAGCGATGGCCCACTTACAGGGCTCACACACACGGTAACTCAAAGGATTCAGACTGCTCGGCAATTCGAGAATGCGCGACCCGAACGAGAGCCGAAGGACTCGAATCGTGGAGGGCGATGGCGATGGCAAAAGTGGCCAAAGCCACGAATGAATGGCCAGGCGCTTTAGTACTGAAAAGGTCGTGGATTTGTGTAGTTGTCGTGCTCCGTTGTTGCCGCTTGTCGTTGTCGTTTTGTCGTTATCGTGTTGTCGTTGTCGTTGTCGTTGTCGCCGTCGTTGTCGTATGGGCATCGAATCGCATCGCATCGCATCGCATCGCCTCACATCGCGTAGCCGCAGTGTTGACCGTCCGCATCCGCAAACTGGCAAACGAAGCAATTCAGCTGGAAGTCAAAAAACAAGTGCCAGCCTTTTACCGGATATTCAAGATATCTCAGTCGGTTATCGCAATTGTTGAATGCTACAAAAACGTAACGAGAGTGCACGTGCTAGAGGCCGATGAAGTCCAAGCAGAAGTTGAAGTACAAGTAGAAACAACTCTCAAACGCCTGCGTTAAGTTTCTGAATGTGTGTTGTTATGCAAATCGCGTCCTTTTTGGCTTGAGGCAACAATACCAGTGAGTGTGTGAGTGAGTGAGTGCGGTCGAAAGTGTGCTGCTGCTGCTGTGCGTGTGTGTGTGCCACAGTTACAGTGTAACCGCGTATATGTGCGCTGCTGTACGCGCCCACAATGCATAAATCAAAATACACATTATTGAGTCATAAATAAAGTTCGCATCGGCTGCTACTTTAAATATTGCCCTCGCGGCTGCGGCGATTCGAAGACGAAGAAACCGAGAAAAAAGCGAGAAAAGCACAAGCAAGGCCGCCGAAATCGAAATTTATGCCTCGCACCCGCCAAATACTTTGCCATATTTTTTGCTCAATTGCCTGCCGCTCCTCCACATCCAGATTCAGATTCAGATCCAGATCCTCCTGCCCCTCATTGGTATGATGTGTGCGTCTCCCCGCTGGCTGCATAAAACCCGCTCAATGCCAACACGCCCTCAACAGCAGCAATAAGCAATAAGCACAGCACGGCAACAACACTGTGCCCCAAACCCCTGCGGGCTGATTTTATTACAAAGGCCGTAAAGAACGCCAAAAAGCGGAGTAAACGCCACAGCAAAGGGATACAAACGCGGCCAAAAAGGAGGGGTAAGTGCATGTGGGAAGGGAGTATCTACCAAAATAAACATGTACATTGTACATTTCATTTTATACCTTCTCAATCTTCTGACGAAAGTAAATGCTCAAAAGTATGCTAGGAATATTAATGCAGGGCATTGTGCCAGAACAGCGGAGGCTTTAAAAATAGAAACAATTTTTGTAACAACAAAAGGTAAACAATCAATACGTAACAAAAAGACTCTGGGTATTTGAAACAAGTTCAGTACCCAAATTAAGCCAGGCTTTTTGTAACAATAAACCGGGAATTAAATAAAATACAATGAAACAAATGCAAGAAACAAATATTCGAAGATGTACAATTGTTACACATAATGAACTACAATTTAGAAGATATTTGCTGATGTGGAAATTAAACAATATTGTCTATTTTGTGATATTTTCATAAATCAATATATTAAATATTTTATTGGCTGCAATAACTGTTTCATATAAAAAAAAGAACATGTAAAATAAAAGTTTTTTGTGTTCTTTCAAATGGGAATGGCATCTTTACAAGTTGGCTTAGAATACAAATGGTTGAAAAAGCATAAAAATATTTCTTACTTCAAAATGACCAACTGCAAGTATTTTCAAGCCATAATTACACATTTGTCAGGACCTTGTCCCCATAAAGCTAAATAAGAGGGCTTGTGCGTTATCAACTTGGCTGAAAATCCCAGCTGATATGTTATAAGCCACAAAACAACTCCAAAGTGGGTCACACAAACGAGGCAGACTTACAAATTTGTCTGCGACTGTGTCAGGGATAATATTTCCCATTGCCTTTGATCATTTTGTTGATGCCGGGGTGTCAGTTAGTCAGTCTGCGAAGTGCGTTAGTCTATCTCGAGGAGAAGTAAGCCATGGAAATCATATTAAAATGCTGTCTGTGCATAACCTACTTTTTATTTTTATGCATATATATAGCATGCAGAGTAGTACTATATGCAACCGAGTGAGTCTCGCACCCGGTTGCATTGTGGATGGGCTGGTAACATTCGCATTCGCATTCGCATTCTCACATATATATTGTTGCCATTTCACTTTTGCTGAGCACGTCTTCGCATGTGGATGTGGGTTGGGGTATGGGTTCGAGTACGGGTGCTGGCAAGGCTGCAGGCGCTTGCCAAATGCGCTTTGTTGCCGCCATTGTCAACATGGCCAGAAACGAGGAGCGGCAGCAGGGAATTTTTGCATTTTTCGGCTCAGTCAGCGCAACGTGGCTTGGCAACGGGCCAGAGGGAAAATTCGGGAAAAGGGGGAAAGGATAGCTATCTCGTCTCTGATTTTCTGCAGAGCTTAAATTATTAAAAGCCTGGTCCAAAACTTAAGGCGCCTCGCATAAATCAAGCTGGCCAGGGGACAACCTGGCGTATGCGCAACTTTAATAACATGAGCAGCAGCTGCAAAAGTTTCGCCTGTCAGGGGGAGCAAGTTTAATGCAGCATGTAAATATTGTCATGACACACGAAAACTTTCACTGCCCCTTTGTTGACAGGCTCTCGAGGACAACGGCTGAAAGGATGCGAGTGTGTGTGTAGACAGCCGAGATTTATGAGCCCAAATGGAAGACGAAGCGTGTGACTCGCCTCAAACTCTCAGCGAAAAGTTTCACAATTAATTTTAATAGTTAATAGCGGAACTCTCCAAGATGACTTCTGGCACATCCGATCCAAACAGCAGGTCGGTGGGAATAACCCGACCCCAAGTTTTCGGAATATTCTTTATTTCAAGCCATTTATAACCAGAAGCATACATATTTCACTGATATTATCAGGATTTTAAGTATTATTCATTTCAAGAAAAATGATGTATGTTAAATATTTTTTTGTTTTAGATTTATGAAATTAAAGCTGCGTCTCTTTTTTGTCAGTTTGTTTTTCACCCAATCAAAACAATTCAAAAATATTTTCGTTAAATAAAATTCCCAATCAAACTTTATAAATTTTACCCAAATAAAATAAAATAATATAAACCCGAGTTCATGAAAAAATGTACATGCCATACTTTATTTGTTTCGATTGTTATGTAATTTGATATCATTATTTTGGTCCGATTTAAAAAAAAACAACGTGATAAAACTTATACATATTATTCTTCCGAATTAAATAGGGATCGATTGTTTCGGTTGTCAAATATAAGAAACCAACCACATTTTTAAGTAACTTGATTTTTGCCGAATAGTTCGCCAAACAGATTGGAATATCAGTTGTCTGACACATATTAATTAAACAGTGAATAAAATTTTACTTTTTAAGAGAAGACAGCTAAAGAATGTTTAATGCTTTTAAGTCTTCAGTTTCGATTTGCTAAAATGTTTCCCCGCCTCCGAGTAAAAGAACTTATAAAAACCAACCGGGGATATCTCATTTCAAAGCAAAGAAGAACAGAAATCAAAGCTTTGGCTGTACAAAGCCAAATAATCCATCAAGTGGCATTAACTTGAAACAATAAATTTCACACACAGCTGCAGAGGTAGGAATCCAGCCAAATCGAACCATCGCAGGTCCCAAACAACCCGAGCCCGGGCACTTGAAGTGCTTGACAACTAATCAGGTTTCAAATGCCTAAGCACACACACACTCGCACACTGAGCGAAAAAGGTAACCGAAAGCCGGGCAAGGGGGAAATAAATCCGTTGTGAGTGTCGGTAATCAAAGCTGCTTACGGGCTGCGCTTTTGTTGTACTTTATGGGGAAATCGGGCTGCTCCGGCATTGCGGAATTTTCCCTGTGAACTTAATTTTTCGTCTAATGCATTTGGTTTCAGTCTAGACCAGATACTGACTGACTGTTTGTTTGTGGCATGATTCAATTTCATTACTTAAAAATCTTTCAAAAGTTGTGGGTGGTAAGGAAGTTCTTAAATAATTGATTGAGTAGTTCCAAATGACCTTATCGGGTTTCATGTTTTTCCTTATAATTAAATGTTTGGTTAACCTTTAATTATAAGCAGTGGATTGTAAACAAAACTTTTATTCAAACTTTTACAAGACCTCAACTTTGATCCATTACATCATTTAGGGGTTTTATCAGAATTTTTTATTTCTTATAGCTTAGCAATCAAACGTTGTCCAATCTATAAAGCTGAATTTTTCAGTTTTTCAATCTCTTTTCCGGGGGATCTTTTGTAGCTCATTCATTCATCAGGACTCGAAATTAGCACAAATTGTTTTGGAATGTGAAGCCATGCGTTCTGAACCTCCAATTTTCTTATCATGCCAATAAGCAGGCTAAAAAGGCTAATGTACTTTCAGTGTTGACCAGTACACAAAAATAATGGAAGCCCGACGGGCTGGGAAAACGGACCATAAAAAAGCAAAGGAGGAGGAAAATTAGGTGGGGGCAGCAGCTAGCTACAGAATATGAACCCATTGAAATGGTCGACCCAAATCTGCAGGGGCAGGAAAATGAAGAAATGCAACAGCATAAAAAGTGAAAGAGCAACATGAGCTCAAAACCACGGCCAGAACTTTGCTGGCATATTGCTGAAGTCCGGAATATAGCAATAAACTTTGCACAAGTTTAGAGTCCTGGGATTACAGCAAGAGCTTGGGTCTACAAAATTTCTGGCTTAATAATGTAGAGTTCCCAAGACTTAAGAAAATCTATAAAGTATTTTAGCATTTACATAAATATTCCTTTAAGAGAGCATGGCTAACAATATCATATCAATCTTTCATTTTGCACACTGCTCTTTCCCTCAAAAGGTAATTCCGTCATATCGTAAAGCTATAAAAACCCTGACAGTTAGTTATGCAAAGTGTATTAAAAGCATCGTCTTGCTGGGTAACTTTTCACTCCCAATTTCTTCCACTCTCTTTTTTTTTTGCCTCCTTCGGGCTTTTACTTTCCCTCTAGTTTCTTTTTGCGTTTACCGTTGGCATTGTGTGCGCATAATAGTCTGAAATTAAATCAGCGAGCGCGTGGGTAACTTAAAATAATAGCCATTGCTTATGTTTAAGTAAAATATGTACTTTGTGTACGAAATAAGTGACCAGGATGGAGCGTGGAGCGTGGAGCGTGGAGCGCTGGAGGTCCTGCAGCTGCTGCCTCATCCTTTTTTGATTTCGGGCTGCTTGCTTATTTCCGTTTCCGCTTGGCCTGCTCTGCTGATGAAGCTGCCTGCCTGCCTGCTGCATTTTTTATTAGCAGCTCACCGTCCTGGCGCATTATTTAGACCACTCCCTCCGACATTCCCTGCATAGCATTTCGTTTTATTACCGCATTTCCATTAAGCATACCGCTTAAAAGCTTTGCTTAATTTTTAGCTGCAGTTTCGCCGGGATTATCACTGGCTAAGTACAAACGGGAAGGGACTCCACTATAATTTAGGACTGGTCAGTGTCAGCTTTTCCGTCTCTATTGACACTGGCTAATGTCTGTAATTCTCTGTTTGCCCAACTCGGGAGGGGGGCAATGTCAGTGCGACTGTGGCAGATATATTTCAATAATAATAATTAATAAAACGAAACCGAGACTCCGACTGCTTGGTTCTATTGATTTATGTCCCTTGGTAAATTGTGGCACTTAGTATAATTGTTTATGTATATGCCAAAGGTTCTACAAATGGGAACTAGGGTAGTCACTTGATTAGCCTTCCGACACCGACAGGGGTACACCTATGTGTAGCTGTACTGGCGATATATTCACACAGATAGCACACGCACACATATTATTGACACACATTTTCCACAATTTCATTATAATTTTAATTGAATTATTTATTTCTAATGGAACAAGTCAAGCTGATAGCCATTCCAGGTGTTGGTTCCGTTTGAGGTTTATTTTATTTTTATCATACTATTTTGCAGTACCTTACTAGGTCTAATTGTTGTATTTATTTTTATATATGAACTTTTAAATTATGTTAATATTAAATTGTATTATCGTGACGAGATGGTTTTAATTGCTTAGATTAAAGTTGTATGCAATAGGTTTTTTTTCATACCTTAGGAAATTTAACTGATTTTTATGGCTCATTCAATGCCACATTTTTATCTGAGAGTTTTAAAAAAAAAATATTTTCCATTTATTTTCTAACTTTATAAGCCGTATTTTATTATATGTGGCTACTATGTTGGATATGTTATCCAAAAGGCTCTAAGCAATGTAATATTTCCATCACTAAAATTACATAACTGTCTTGAAAACAAATATGTATTTTCACGATTACTTGTTTCATAAATAAATCGATAGCAGCCTGAGCATAATGCTTTTGCAACTCATATTTAAAAATCATTTACTTACCCAAAAAGCACGAAGATAAACCACAGAAAGGCAAACATTAGAGGAGGCAGACTTCTGGCATATGAAATGAGCAAATAAAAGAGACATTCAATTATCTAAAAAGCAAAACAAATATGAAAATTAATTTGACATGTTTGACATTTTGGGCAAACACGGGCATGAACATCAAAAAAAGGGGGCGCACGGGGCGTGGCCGACTGAGAGTGACGGAAAATGTCAGAAAAACATTTGATTAACCCAGATAAAAGGGCAGAGTTTTGTGGCCGAGGGGGAATGGCGTGACAAACGCTTAACTCTTTAATCAGGGATTCTTTTTGACCCCCTTCCCCCCAACAAGCTCAGCTAATTTTCCGGCCGAATGTGAGCATTTCCCCTGGTCCTTCGCATTTCCGAAGGATTTTCTTGCCGTTTTCGGCGCTTTTCCTTTGCTTTTTTGCCATAATTTCTATGCGCGAGTCACGCAAACTTCTGCGTCTCGAGTGTCTCTGTGTGTTTGTCACGCATGAAGCGCTGACAGCAAAGCAAACAGCAAACAGCAAACAACATACGGCAAACACAGGACGAGCGGACTATTAAAAGCAAACTGGCGGCCACACACACACGTAGGAAACTAAAACGGGGGCCTAAAGAGCGTGCAAAAAGCAAGGACACTGCAAAAGGATTTCTTTTGCTTATAGCAGCAAAGGCCACAATGTTGCTTCTGCTGCTGCTGTTTATGATGATGATGATTATGGTGATGGATAAGAAGAAAAAAACCAACAAAATATTTCCTGTCTGCTCTTAAAGATTTCCCAGACACACATACGTACATAAACCACCTAGCCTGAAGGCCTGAAATTGAAAGCGCGTTGCATGTCAGCGACCCTCTTCTCGGCCACGCCCCCTTTCCAACCCGCTAGGCCACGCCCACATCCGTCTGCTTAGGTCCTAACTTGGCTTGCAAAACTTTTGCGACGCATATGAAAATGATGCCAGCACACGCATGAATATGTGTTGGCAAGCACATCATTTTTGCCTTTGCTGCCGTCTTTTGATATACTTTTTTTTATTTCTTGATACCCTTAAAAAGACTCTTTTGGCATTGGAAAAATAAGATTATGTTATTTATTATTTATCTATTATCTATTTTTTTTTTAATAAAACTATTTTATGTTTATTAATTTCATAACTTTAAGTTATTTGGAATGAAGTACTTGAGTCTTCCAACTAAATGTCTAGATGAGCAGTAACATTTTCTGAATGAAAAGATTTGAACTCGTATACAAAAAATAAATTACTTTAGTATTTAAAAATTAAAATCTCTTTAGTTTTTGGTAACCAAAATTCCTTTATATCTGTAAGGGTATTCTGAGTTCTATTTAGATCGCCTTTCCTGTCTTCCCTGCATATACATACAATATTTTTCCGCAATTTAGCGCGCCATCAAAATAAATAAGAAGTTGACTGTTGCCAATGGCGAAAATGAGAAGGTCCCGAGAAGGCTTCGACTTCTTTCTGCCACTGTTTGTTTTTTTGTCTGCCGTGAACATCATCAGTATTTGCCTTGCAATTTGACTGTCTGATAAATTTAAACTTTTCATCCTTGAAATGTTCGCTAAAGTTCGGGTAGAGTTTTGCATTTAAATTAATACCAAGCCAAGGTGAAATTTGTCTCGGAGCTTGAGCCACTAACTAAGCTCTAATGTCGATAGAGCCATATTCATTTCCCCCTTTTGGCTTTCACTTCATATTTCCATAATACACATAAATAAAGTCATTTTGGCCCACTAATACCCACATTTTCTCTCTATCGAACACACGCACACGGCGGCAAAAGTTGGGCAAAAAAAAAAAACAGAACGGAAAAAAGTGAAGAGAAAAGTTTTGGTAAAAGTTTTTACCTAGCTTTCGAATCGAAGCGTAATCAAAGCAGCCGAACACAAACAAATGCTAATGCCAGGACTTAGTTTCCGGGTAATGATGTGGACGTATGTGTGGGTGTGCTGTTGCATTGGTGTGGGTGAAGCGCGTGTGCGGCGCTAAAGGAAACGACAGCCAGTTACGTGACTTTTATATTCTCAACGCATTTTTGCCCACACACAAGCATATATAGGAAAAAGGATTGGGGAATAGAGTGTTTTATCCTGATATGCTGCCCTGACCAACTTTATATAAGCCATTTTTCGAAGGGGTGCTGCTGTCAAAGGCAAAGGTCAAGTCCGCCGGTTGAGTGCTTCGCTTGCTTATGCGGTGACATGTTCTCGTTGGAAGGACGTGACCGGGATGAGGATCAAGTAGTGCTCAGTGCAGCATTATCCTGTAACCAGCAGATCCGAATAGCCAGGCAAATCAATGTAAATGGCTGGATCCCAGGGCTAATTATAAAACTCACCTGCGCCTTCTGTCTCAATTAGAACAATTTGTCCAAGTCATTAATGTCAATTGAGAGTGCGGCGGCGGCGGCGGCGGCGGCAAGTGTGGCAAATGACAATGAATAGACAAAAAGGACGAGAGGTACGAGAACCCAAGGACGAGAAAATTAGCGCATGACTTTCAGGCGTAAAATTGAAAATCATTGCAGCAACACCTGACGCCTCGAGAGGTTCGCACGCAGTACGTGATTTTCGTTTATGATTTCAGCTTACTTTAACTGCTTGCCCGCTTCCATTTCCGTTTCCGCTCCACGACATTTGCCTCGTCGTCGTCCCCATACCGGGCCATAAAAAAGTATATTTACGCGCAGTGCCACAGACATAAATATGTTGATATTCGTGCACATAATACAGCCGATATATGGCTATGGCTGTGGCCCTCACACACGACCAGTTGGCATTCATCAAATCGCATCGATTATTGTATATGTGTATCCCAGATATGGAACAGAACAGCATCGGAATTTTCCCTTTTGCCTCCCCCCCCAAACTGCCGCATCCCGCATTCCCGCGTCATTTGTCATGGCGCAAGGAGAAACACCGGAGAAATGGTGATTTATCATATTTACCTTGGCCGCACAAGCTGTACATGCACAGGTGCAAGGGTTCAGGACCCTAATGCAATTTGTTTCGCGCTCTGGCTGTCGAGCATTTTATGGCCCGAACTAGAAACACACAAGCACACACACAGCCGGAGAGAGAGAAAAGCCGGAATGGGAGAATCCGGCTAAGAGCACTCTGCATCCGCACATGTGTGCGAGTGTGAGTGCCGGCTTCTATGTGTTTGTGCATTCATTTAAGTGCTTTGCATAATATCTAAAAGAAGATGGGACAGATAATGCAACTCTACGGGGTCACGATTTACGGCAATCATTATGCTGTCGAATGTATAAAAGGTTGTCATCTAAACTGAGTATTGAAAAGATGAATGAAGCATCAAAGTTCAAGGTTTTTTATTTTTGTAAGCTGATGGAAGTGTATAAAAAAAATATTCAATAAAATGTTTACGCTTGTGGGAATGAAACAAGTTATAATTTCCATGGTACAAAGTTTACTTGATTAATTTTTCTGGAAATATTGCAAAAATGTTCCTGTATTACCATCCATTCTTCTACAATTTTCCCAAATCCTCTGGTTTCTTGCATTCCTTTTCCAAACTGATTTCAGCAGTTGCTATAATATAATTCTGATGCTTTTGCCAGCAAAGAAAAACACAACTTAGCAGCCATCGCTGCTGCTTTGAAAGCATGTAAGTATTTTAAAGCAGCTTTCTGCGGCAGAGAGATCTACGTTATTGTTCCCTTTAGAGGGGATATAAAAAAGGGAATGCCGCAGAAATAAGAAGGAAAATCATGAATAAGTGAGTGCAATCAATGCCTGAATGTTTTGCGGGCGAAGAGAAATTCGAGCGTATTTTCGTGTGTAAGTGAGTTTCTGTTTGCATACGTGAAGAGCTTAAAACGATTTGTAGCCTTTAATGCGCCCCGTGGCCTGACATAAGCGACCGGTGTAAGAGACACGTGTCCTTCTTCCACCTTTTCCCCGAGGTCCTCCATATCCTGCAGGTCCTCCAGTTTCTCGAGGTCCTTTGTGTTTTATGCGACACGTTTGGTAATTCGATAGCCGGGCATACACATTTAAATGGCAAGATTACACAATGTACCAAAATACCACCTGTCGACTTATTTGTTTTTCTTGCCAGGGAATGGGAATGGAATCGATTATTCAATTTCGGGCATACTCGGCGATTGATTTTGATTGATTCGCTCACATATCGAATGACGCTGTTTGGCTGCTCTGTTAATTTGCATCAATTTCGGACGTCTAATTTGATTTGATTAATGTGATTAATGTGGCCACTCTCTTTGGGCTTCCCGCTTTGCGCCAAAGGGTTGCCCTCGTTGAAAGGTGAAAGGGAAACGGAAATACAGAAAAGCGGAAACGGGAAGCTGGGCCAACGGAGTGCCAACTGGCTGATGGGTTTGTCAGTTGGCATCAAAGCGCATTAGTTTGTATGGCACCCAAATTGGTAAGGCAGCAGGCACTTTGCAAACACACCTCTCTCAAACATATCAGCGTCTAAATCTGCCAGGCGCTCCATTTTTGGCCCACATACTCACACACACACCCACTTGCAGAAAGGCGAGATCCAAACAATACAAAAAGCCCAAAAGTGGGCTAACTCTGAGTGCAGAGCTGCCGAAAAAAAAGACAGAAAACAAGGTGGAAAAATAGAGAAAACAGCCCCACTGCAGGGCCTGTCAGCCGAAAGGGAAAATGGGGGGCAGCATGGGCGGCGAGGGTGCGGATTGGATGGGGGCACTTATGTGATAGCTCCCGCTTTGACGGCGGCACCTTTTGTCTATCCATGTGTTTTTGGGCCCAATCACAGCACAAAAGGGCGGAAGAGAAATACACGTCTTTGGGGCCTGGTTACACTGCCCAAAAGTTGTCTATACTACGTTTATGAAAAAATAAAACTAAGTAAAATAAAATGCATAAATAAAATTTACAAGGCGGCTAAACTTATTTTTAAAGCTATCTAAACGTATGCTTTTAGAAAAAAAAATCCGTCTGCCCAATTGAAAATATTGTTGCATACTTTTAGACACCTTTATAAGTTATTTAAATAAACTTATTAAGCAAAATGCCAAATATAAGCCATTAAACTATAAATTTATCTATAAAAGTTTAGATAGATTTATTAAAAGATCTCCAAAAATATTTGTAGTGCATAGATATCTTCTGTGTTTATTTGCTTGTCGTTGGTCGCTTTGCGCTTGTTTTATCTCCTCCTTTCAGCCACAGGCGACGGCATCTCAACTCTGACATATGACAAGAGGAATCTACAGCTGAAGTGGGGGAAAGTAGGGGAAAGTGAAACCCACGGGAGAGAGCGCTCCCCGCCCATCCACTTGGCTCATTAGGCCGAAGCCAGCTTAATTACAGCTTCTCGAAAACCTTCAGTTTAAGATGTTGCCAGGACAGCTGCCAGTGACCACTTTCCAATGCCTAATTGGGATTTAAGGGGGCGCTGCCAAATAATTTCAATTTAATCGCCACGCGAAACTTTCACCTAATTGTTAAATCAATGAAACCGAAATTCAAGCACAATGCACTAATTACAAAAGTTGCGAGCGTCGCTAATTAGAGGACAAAGCCAATCGATACCGAAAAACGGAAACTTGTTACCCCACACGAGAATCAAGGATCACAAGGCCCCGGCATTAGCTGTGCAAATTCCCAGCGTCTTTAGGGGGGGCTTTTCAATCAAGCCCCTGAGTCTCAGACTGGGTCTCAATCCCGGTCTCCGTTTGCATTTCAGTCAAATCACACCCAGATATCCTCTCGGCAAACAGGAGAGCAAAACAAAAGCCAAACACAAACACGAGTGCAAAATAAAAATCGATTTCGCCGGCAGCTGAAATGCTGGCAACAAATAAAATAAACGACACATGGCAGGGAAACGGAAACTGCGAAATGCGAGCTGGGAAACAAACAGACACAAATAGATAGACAGACGGCCCAGAGACAGACGAGGCCAATAAAAAAAGGAAATGGTGATGCGGATGGGGATGGGGATGGGGAAAAAATGGGAGACGGCAGCAAGGACACGTTAAGTTGCAGGATATTCTGGCCAAGACAGGCGAAAGAGTCAAAGTCACTATTAGATGTTGTGCTAAGACGACACCTTACTTTCACACCATCTATCTCCTTTCGCCCCCACCCCTCTGAAAGGCTCAGACAAAAACCCCAAGTCATGTAATTTATTTATTACCGATTGCAGATAAGCGAGCCAAGGCTACTTACAAAATGTATTAACTAATTGCCTCCCGTCAAGGTCGCGTCGTGTCACCCCCAATCCTGAAAAACCACCCACCATCCTGCGGACCCTGAAAAATCAGATTCTCGAGGGCATCGCCTGGCATTTCGCTGGTTCTGTCTTGGTTTCTGATAAATGAGCATATTTCCCTGCCAGTGGAAAAACACAACAAGCTTGGCCAAAACCAAAATGATTCAAGGCTTTTTTGTGGCTGATTATCTCATGGTTGGACAGGACTAATGACCGAGGAGAGTGTGAGGTCCTGAGTGACGGACTTGAATATTATTACTGTTCTTATGGTTGTCTGAAATTATTTAGTTGTGGCCCTGGATTAGGTTCTAATTTTTTACTAATTGCTTTTATCGATTTATTTGGATTTATATTAATTGACTTATTTAGTTTACTAAATTCTATATATATTTAATATCTTATAATGACCAACATAAGGTTCAATATTATTTAATAGTAAGAGTCTTGTCCCCTTTCTATTTAAATATTGATTAAATTTACTGACTAGTTTCTTATATATTTATCAATGAAAAAGAAATAGCTTAGAAGTCATACCTTTTATTTTAAGAATCTATCAGAATTTCTAATAAACCAACATTATTTTATTTTTATATAATAAAAATATATATATATAATAAAAAATACTTAATTATTTTACCTTACATTTTTAGACCATTTTATTTTGTAATGATAACTTGATGCCTTGGTATAACATAGTATGTGTATATCATTTAATTTAATAAAATAATAAAAAAATATATAAATATATTATATATATAAATATAATAATAATACAATTAGTAATAAAAACTGTACAAAATGCCCTTACCAAATCATCATACATCCCCATAAGCTTATGAATATGACTTTAAGCGAATCGGTCCGATTAAAAGCTTATTGCGAAACAAAAGAGTTATGAAAACATAGGTTTCCGCGATGAGTTTCAATAAAAACTGTTGAATTTTTTACGCACTTGGCTTTGTTTCCGCCGCTGTTAAAAGCCAGTTAGGACCCGTCATGTCGGGGAGCTGTGCGAGTCGCATTCCCGGAGGACAACCGTCAGAGTGCACCGACATATTGAAATTTGATGGCGGCAGTGCACCGCTCGCAAATGTCCCTGGCGGCATTAATTTTATCAAAGTCGCGCTGGCTGAGTGTGTGAGTGAGCCAAAGTGTCGCTGAAGGTGTATGTGTGTTGGTGTATGTGTATGTGGCAAGTAAAACTTGATCCGTTGCAACAGGACCGCGTTACAAAGGATCCTGGGAGGCAGCCCCCGTTTGTGTGTGTCTGTGTGCTAGCCCAAAGGTAAACAGCGCAGCCTTCCCCCGAACTGTTCTGTACCGAACTGAAGTGAACTGAACTCGACGGGTATTATAAATCAAAGCCAGGTGGCTGCCACGCCCACAGCCGACGGCTGCGTAGGCGGCAGCATCCTTTTCATTTTGCCTACGTGAAATTAGTTGCGTAAATCCCAACACGAGAACGCACTCGACAGCAACAAATTAGGCAAAAAGCTTATGTAAGCGGGGAATAAAAATGAAGGCAGCTGGTAAACTATGCGCTTAATAGTGGAGCGGAGTGTGCAATAAACCAGCTCAGAGCAAGCGGGATGGGTAGATTGTACGAAAGAGACAGACTAACACACACACATACACGTGGGGGGCTCGTCTTTGGGGAAATTAAAGCGTGGCAAAAAGTGCCAGGCTTCATGTTAATTTTCATTAAAATTATATTAACTTGTAACGTGGCTTCTGCTGCCATCGCTGCTGCAGAGCAAAAAGTGAAAGAGACAGTTGCCTACAGATAGAGTGAGACGGGTGTATACACACACGAGTGCGGCCAGGCGACTAATTTTTAGTGTCCTTGCAAGTTTATCAGGAGCGGGAGGGCGTAAAAGCGGGACACAAAAAGCGAGTTCAAGTCCTGCGGGGCACTTAAAATATTTAAATGCGCAAAATAATAAATTAGAAAATTTTTGTGGCCCCCAAAAAACCTTTTCCCCCGCAAAAGAAGTGAGCGGACAGGACAGGACACAATGTGCTGGTACTTTTACCCCCTTTTGCGGGGTAATGGTTTTCGGATTTGGAGAGGGGAGGCTGTGCCCCTGGGTGGGTTGCTGGGAGATTTGGCCCAAGACCTTGTTCGTGTCCAGGGTCTGACACTTAACATGACAGCGGCGGGCGAGGTGGGCGAAGGTTCCCAGGGCTCAACTGGGTCACTTGGCTGCAGAGCGGCTAAAAACTGGGTTAAGCGAAGGCTAAAAGTAGCTAAATAATACAGCACACGTATATGCGAGGTAATGCAAATAATCATATGCAGAATTGCTAAGTTTTTACTGAATACCTTAGCTTCTTTAATTTGAAAGTAGTCCTGTGTTCCGCATACAAGCTGAGAACTGGCTAGGAATTTAACTTTTTAACGAGAAATACATTTTTAGTGTTAATGGATTTAAATACAATATTTTAACATCACTTATAACTTTTTAAATATTCTTTTTAATCTTAAAACCTTCTAGTGTTATATTTTAAAACTGTAACTATAAATTGGGTCAAATTGCATCTCTTAAGAAAACCTAAGTAATTTTGATTTTCACACCTGACGGCCTTTTATTAAGTTGCAAACTAGGAAGAGACTTTTCATTTTAAAGAGGTTGGATGTGTTAATGCTTAAACATAGTATTAAACCATCAGCAAAATCCATTTAATATTATAAAATTCTTATTACGCTTTAAATAACTTACGTAACTCCGATTCCCACACCTGAGGGATATGGCACCACCAGCTATAACCTCTTTGTGTCTCTTTGCCCAACACAAACATTCGTCTAAACATTTATTTACACTTGAAGTGGCCCAAAGTTTTGCCCCAGCACGTCGGCCACATCTGTCATTATTGTAATTGTCAAGTGTGCAGCCATAGAGAAACATTCGGCGGGCTCCTATTGACGCTGAGATATATAAACCATTATGAGTTGCTCTCGGTCATAATAACGCCGATGTGAATGCGAATGCGAATGGGGGTGTCTAGGTGTGTGCTTTACGAGTCGGTTGGCGGCAGTTGGCCATTTATTATGTTGCCACATAAACAATATTTTATTTAACATCATTACGAGTGTGTGAGTGTGTGTGCGGGTGTGTGGTTGCCATACATATATCTGTGTGCTGGAAGGACTATAAAAATTGTCAGCTTCTGCGGCTGCTGCGTTCCAGTCTTTCGCTTTGCCAAAGGACCACACATAGCGCTGTGAATTATTTCACGCTTTGCTTTATTATAAAACACTTTTATGTCTTCATATAACCCAAACATTTTGAGTGCCATACAGACACACACGCACACACTCTGGAATTTATATATATGTAGGTTTGGCAGCTCTATTAATAACAGATCAGTTGTTCTGTTCCGTAACATTTTTAAGTAGTGTTATAAAGCGTGAAAATTGCGCAAGAGTAGTAGAGATTGAGCATCAGCAGAAGAAGGTCGCGTGTGTCTCAGTAATAAATAATCTGTGAACTTAAGTATAAAAAACTGTATCAATGAAGTGTATAAATCAAAGAATAAACTATTAATAATCTTTAAATATATTTACGGAAGCCAATGGAAGCCTTTCTCTACAATTTTGGGGGCTCGACCGAGAACAATCGACAAACGAAAGATTAAATGTGATACGCGGCCAAACAACCATCAAGTTATTGTGCTAAGAGTCCATCGATCGCAGTTTAATGAACAAAACGAAACGAAGAAACTAGAAAGTTATAAAACTGAAGTGATTACGAGAAAGAGAGACTAAAAAACCATCCAGAAGAGCTGAGAATTTTCATGTTGCGCAATTCCACCAAGTTTTGCGAAGTATTATGAAATTCTGAAACTACAAAACTACAAAATTTATTGCGCAGTTTGCCGATCTGAGTGCAAAATTGGTTATGTGGCGACAAGTAAATTCCTAACGGAAGACGACGAAAGGCGTTTATACAATCCGTTGTCGCAGAGAGCGACAATAATGGCTAAAGCGACAACTTGACCAGGAGGAAAACTTGGAAAAGCAAAAGCTGGAGGAGATCATGACGGAGCAGAGATCCAGATGAGGTGATTGATACGAGGCGGCAAGGTGACGCCACTGAAGTTGAAAGCGGTTGAAGGCGATATTGAAGGCGTGGTTGAAGGCGATATTTAAGGCGCGATTGAAGTTGGAGTTGAAAAGCAGTTCGAAAAGCAGTCATCAGAGCAGACAACGGTTGCAGCTTTTATTGCAACGATTTGCCAGAGACGAAATTGAAAAGCAGTGGCAAATATCAGAGATGAGTAACAAAAGACTAGATACAGCAGGCGATTCGCAAGTATAAATCCATACATGCATACATTATATTGAATTGAAATACCGAATTTTAAGTTAAACAAAACAATTTTATGCAACGTTAACAATATTTTATTCCCATTTAAATTGTTCTTATTTATTAATTTTTTAGAAAAGTAAGCAGTACATACTTGATTGGTTTAAGAAATAAAATAAGTGATGTAAGTTTAGAAAAGATGAATGTTGAAGAGATCACACGATTTTCTGTTGCAGAGCTTAAAGACAAGTTAAAAGAATTAAGATTACCAGTTTCAGGCCTCAAAGCAGAATTACAGGAAAGACTCATCTCCTATTTTGAGGGAGAAAATATCGACCAGCAGGAAAATACAGAAGGTTCAGAGGAGTCAGTGTACGAGGAAACTAACGTCGCAGAGTCAGATTCATCTGATTCTCAACCCTTAGCCATGACTTTCACTCTGAGAGATATTGAAGATTCGCTTTCTGCATTCACCGGAAATGGTTCTCCGGATATTGATGAGTGGCTTGCAGATTTCGAGCTTAATTCTATTACAGTTGGGTGGACTGATCTTCAAAAATTCATTTACGGCAGGCAGTTGGTAAAGGGAGCTGCAAAATTATTCTTGGGCAGCCAACCAGGAATAAATGATTGGGAAGCACTAAAAGAAGCTTTAAAAAACGAATTTGGAGAAAAGCTTACAGCAAAACAGGTGCACAAGATGCTAGAAAACAGGAAGAAAACCCAGAAAGAGAGTCTGATAGAATACTTCTACAGTATGACCGCATTGGCAAATCAGTCGAAGTTGGACGAAGAAAGTATTATAGAATACATAGTGGAGGGTATACCAGACTCGAAGCAAAATAAAAGTTGTTTGTACCAGGCGTCCAATCTTAAGGACTTTCGTGAGAAACTTAAGGTTTACGAGAAGATTAGCGCGAGTCAGGGGTTTAAACCAAAGCCGAAGTTTGAGAGTTCTTTTGTTAAAACTAACCAAGATGGCAGACGTTGCTTTAAGTGTGGTGGCAGCAATCATATTGCAAAGGATTGTAAGGAAGTAGGTATAAAATGTTTCAAATGCAATCAGTTTGGTCACAAGGCAAATCAATGCGGTACCAAGGAAGCTCGTAAGGAAGTGAAAAATGAAAAGTCAAACATTCAGCAGCTGTCACAGTTAACTTTCAACAGAGCGTTTAAAAACATAAACATTGGTAGCGACCAGATTACGGCGTTATTCGATTCTGGCAGCGACATTTGTACCATTTGCGAGACGGCTTACACTCGCATCCACCCCGACATTCTCAAACCTGATATTAAAGAGCTAATTGGAATAGGTGGCAAGAAGATATACACTCTAGGTTCGTTCACAGTTGCGACTAAGTTAGATGACGCTGACGTTGATATGTGCTTTCATGTAGTGCGCGACAAGGATACCCTTTATGAAGGTGTGATCGGTAGCGATGTCCTTAATACAGTAACCGCAACAATTGGAGCAAACGGAGTCGTTTTCCACGCAGTTCATCTAGTAGATCTTGGACATTTGTCTGATCTCACCTTAGGTAAAGATGAAATTAGTCCAAGCCATGACATAAACCTCACTCATTATAGTGACAATCAAAATTTGACTGTAGATGCGTCTTCCACTGGCATTTCAGACTTGACAGAAACTTTTCATCAGTTAATTTCATCTAACTTCATTGAAGAAAATTTCATGCCAGATTTAGATCTGCTTCACTTGAGCAACGACATAAGATCAGCAGTGGTTGGGTTAGTTCAAAATTACAAGCCATTAAAGCCAGACTCAAGCCCAGTAGAAATGAAAATACTCCTCACCGATGAAGTCCCAGTCTATCAGAGACCTAGGCGCTTACCGTACGAGGAAACTGAGAAAGTCGACAAGCAGATCAGGAATTGGCTTAAGGAAGGAATCATTCGTCAAAGTGTTTCCGAATACGCCTCACCCATAGTGTTGGTTGCTAAAAAAGATGGCACTAAAAGACTCTGTTGCGACTACCGCAAATTGAACCAGAAGATTATTCGCGACAACTTCCCTATGGCCTTGATCGACGATGTTTTACATAAGCTTCAGAAGGGGAAAGTATTTACAACGCTGGACTTATCAAACGGATTTTTCCATGTCCCCGTCCAAGAAAGCTCTCGCAAATACACCGCGTTCGTCACCCAAAGTGGTCAATACGAATTCTGCTTCGTACCATTCGGAATTTCCAATTCTCCTGCAGTGTTTATGCGATACATATTTGCAGTGCTCAGGCCATTAATTGAAGACGGTACCCTTGTCCTGTACATGGATGATTTGATTATTTTATCAAAGGACGAACAGGAAGGTTTAGAGAAATTGAAGAAAGTTTTAGATGTCGCAATGTGTTCAGGTCTGCGTATAAAGTGGGAAAAGTGTCAGGTCTTACAGAAGAGGGTCCAATTCCTTGGCTATATAGTCGAAAACGCAACTATCCAACCGTCAGCAGAGAAGACTTGTGCAGTCGAAAACTTCCCAGTCCCGCGAGACAAAAAAGGAGTTCAGCGGTATCTTGGCCTAACATCCTATTTCCGAAGGTTTGTGAAAGACTTCGCTATCATTGCCAGACCTTTGTCGAACTTGCTTAGAAAGAACACTTCCTTTAAGATGGGCGAGGAAGAGCTAGCATCGTTTAATCAATTGAAATTATCCTTGTCTAGTTCGCCTGTTCTGAAATTATTCGATCAAAAGAGTGCTACAGAAGTCCATTGTGATGCAAGCATGTACGGATATGGAGCGGTCCTTCTTCAAAAGGATTCAGCTGATCAAGAATTTCACCCAGTTGAGTACATGAGCCGCAAGACAACAGATACCGAGGAGAAATATCCTTCTTATGAGCTAGAGGTACTCGCTATAGTACAGGCTCTGAAGAAGTGGAGAATCTACTTGCTGGGAAGAAAGATTAAGATCGTCACCGACTGCAATGCGTTTGCTATGACCATGCGAAAGAATGATGTACCAGTGAAAGTATCTCGTTGGGCCATGTTTTTACAAGACTTTGAGTACACAATAGAGCATCGTCCAGGCACAAAGATGAAACATGTCGACGCCTTAAGCCGCGTACATACCTTGTTGCTTCAAGAGTCAGTCCGACATCGAATTCAACAGGCACAACGTCAGGATGAATGGATAAAAGCCATTTGTAAGGTCCTGGAAACACATACCTACGACGACTTCTATCTGAAGCACGAAGTTCTTCACAAGAATCCTATAAAAGAACTCATAGTAATCCCATCAGCCATGGAGAACGAAATAATCAACACAGCTCACCGACAAGGACATTTTGGCATCAAAAAGACAATTGACTTGGTTCAGCGCGATTATTACATTCCAGAGTTAGAGAGGAAGGCTCAAACTATCGTGAAGTCCTGTGTAGAGTGCATAGTTGGCGAGGCTAAGTATGGGAAAAAAGAGGGTTTCTTAAACCCGATAAACAAGGCAGACGAACCGTTACAGACCTATCATATTGACCACATTGGCCCCATGGATATGACAAAGAAACAATACAATCATGTTTTGGTAGTGGTCGACGCTTTCTCTAAATTTGTGTGGCTTTACCCCACTAAGAGTACTGGCGCTGACGAGGTAGTGGATAGAATGGAGAGGCAGTCTGATGTTTTCGGTAATCCAAGTCGTATAATCACGGATCGTGGAACGGCATTCACAGCCAATGCTTTTCAGGAGTACTGCAAGGCTAACAATATCCAGCATTTGTTGGTAGCCACAGGAGTGCCACGTGGCAACGGTCAAGTGGAGCGTATCAACAGGATTGTCATCACTATATTGACGAAACTTTGTGCGGAAGACCCGAAATCTTGGTATAAGCATGTAGGTAGGGTTCAACAGTTTATAAATTCCTCTCCTCCTAGAAGCACAAAGATAGCTCCATTCAAGATCCTTACTGGGATCAATATGAAGACCAAGTACGATAAGGAGTTAGTCAAGCTATTAGAGGAAGATTTCTTAGAGGAGTTACAGGAAGAGAAGGAGAAGATTCGAGTGGAAGCTAAAGAAAACATCGCAAAGATTCAGGACGAGAATCGCAAGTCATTCAACAAATCAAGGAAGCCAGAGTGTGAGTACAAGCTCGGAGATTTAGTAGCTATTAAAAGAACACAGTTTGGTGCCGGATTGAAATTGAAAAAGAAGTTCTTAGGGCCTTACGCCGTTACTCGTAAGTTGAGACATGGTCGATACCTTGTTGAAAAAGTAGGAGATGATGAAGGTCCGAATAAAACGAACACTGTCGCTGAATATATGAAGTTGTGGTCATCCTCATTCGGGTCGAATGAATTGTCAGAATAGCCGAATGTAGGTTTGGCAGCTCTATTAATAACAGATCAGTTATGTTATAAAGCGTGAAAATTGCGCAAGAGTAGTAGAGATTGAGCATCAGCAGAAGAAGGTCGCGTGTGTCTCAGTAATAAATAATCTGTGAACTTAAGTATAAAAAACTGTATCAATGAAGTGTATAAATCAAAGAATAAACTATTAATAATCTTTAAATATATTTACGGAAGCCAATGGAAGCCTTTCTCTACATATATTTCTCCAGCGCCTTCCGTTTCCGTTTTGGCATTGTTTCGGCCAGCTTTTCATTGCACATCCCACTTGTGGTGTAAACATAAATTCGACGCCGTAAAGAAATATCAAAAGTATTTCGCTACGCTTCGCGTGACAATAAAGCGCATCATAATAACAATAAGTGAAGGTTCTGCTTTAAGGATCCGTTCCGCCGAAGGCCTAGAAGTCACCGAAACACACACAGGCACACTCCTGCACATACACACACATGTCAGCTGTAAAAATTCGCTTCAGTTAATTAAAACAAAACATTTTCAATTACACACGTGGGGGAAAGGAGAGGGGTGGGGGGGATTGTAATGGCTGGCGGCGAGTGCAGCTGCTGCTTTTGCATAGATACATACAAGTACACACAATGCAGACACACATACACGCACGCCACTATGTTACAAGGCAGCTGCAAAAAGTGCAGCATACTTATGTGGGCAACATCAGTGGCTCTTTGCATAGGTGTGCGTGTGTGCGTGTCTGTGTGGGTGTGGGTGCGAATGTGCATGTGCAACGCCAGGAGTTATTGTCATTGCAGCTGTTGCTCTTACTGATGCATTTTATTATTATTGTTGTTTTTTCGCCGCTGCCAGTGTTGTTCCTCTTCTTGTCAACAGGCAGCGAAGCATCATGAATATATTAAAAGTAAAAATATTGTTCTCAGTGTGAGCGTTTGGCTGGCTGTTATACTTTATAGGTCCGCTTTGATGGCTGCGAATTATTGTAACAATATTTTAGTGGCATTAACTTTTAAATAACACATGCTTTGTTGTTGAGATATTTATGAACCTTTTAAAAAGTTAAATTCGCTTCAAAACGCGTTGTTACAGAATGAAATAAATATTATTTCTGAACTTTGTAATAAATCAGCTTAACAAGTCACTAACGAAAAAATATTGATAGGTTAGGCTATTTAACATTTGATTCTCCAATTAAAAAAAGGTCAAACTCTGTATTGATTTCGGTACATTTCTGACTGATCAATGACCATTCAAACGCCTCTTCGTTCTCGCTTAGTGTCCAAAGAGTTTCGCATTTCAGAGGCCGAGCATGCAATCAATCAATCAATCAATCAGTGGTCACACATTCAACATGATTAGACTCCCGTCCCGTTTAATTAGTCCGTGGTCAGTGAGAGCCGTGAAAAAGTTGTTAACACGGGGTCCAACACGGCAATTGTTTGTGCCGTGTCCAAAGTGGTTTAGATTAATGGTTAGCTTTGGCTTCAAGGGTAGGGAGGTGGTTAAGTAGGTCATTTTCACGTGTGCATGTCGCTTATCACACTCTTAGTAGGCGCACTCCTTATACTTACACTGAAAAATACTTTAAGGCATCTTTTAAATAATGTTGGTACCTCATGACCCTTAAAGAAATCTTTAAAAGTTCTGTAAGCCTTTCTGTCTCGTTAAAATTCAAATATTAAACATTTTATGGAAACTTATCTTTAATTTAATAATCACCTTCCCCATTCTTCCTGCAGTGTACCTCACATTCCTTCCTTTCTCCAAATTTCTCTATTAAAAATCGACTCCGTTTCATAATTTACATTTCCCCCATTGCCGCCACCGAATTTTGTGTGGGGTGAATGGTGCCCCAAAAGAGGACATAAATAGCTTCCCAGTGGGGCATAGATAAACCCTCAGCCGGAGTTCCACAGACCCCCACCTCCTGTGACCCCCTATGCCCTTCCTGTGACCCCTCTGCGCAAGACGCAGACAAATTATGGACAAATTATGTCGACCTGGAAATGAGCAGCGGGCGAATGCGAGCGTGGTTTCAGCCTCATTATATAGCTGGCTGCTTCCTACGCTGTCCCACTTCCTCCTACCCACCCCCTCGAACCACCCCTTCGAACCACCCACAACCCCCCTACCTTCTATTTGCATGCGTTGTCGTCTGTTTGGCTTTTGGCTTTGGCTCTGCGGCTTGGCCATATTTAAATCGCAGGAAGTCAGCGCCAGGCTAGCTACGGGCAATACTATCCCATGTGCTACTCTCTATACGTATATATATGTGTGTACCTTTGTGTGCGTGTGTGTGTGCTGGTGGCCACTTCCGGTCGTTTGTCGCCATTTTCATAATGTCTGCTTTTGGCCCGTAGGCGTTTGTTGATTTAGTTTTGCCTTTTATTTCTCGCATCAGTAATGCTGACTCTGCTTTTATTCCTTCCCTTTTAATTTAACAACATGGCAAATATTTAGGTCGCCACCCGCGCACCTTGCTCGATTTTAAAAATGCAATTCAAGTTGCAAAAAAATATATATACGTACTATGCCTCGAAAATGTTTTAAATTTTTTTTTGCGTCAAGGGTGCTTGGAGTGGGCCCCACTGCACAATTTGTTGTATTATTTAGCAAAGTTCACTTGAGCGTGTAGTTGAAATGAAAGTGGGCATGGTCCAGGCGCCTGAGGGAGGGGTCGGGAGAAGGGGGAGGCGGATAAGCCGTGTCGGCAGTTTGCCGGAAATTGAGGCAGGCAAAAAAAAAGAGAGGAGAAATATTAAACAACGAGGGCCAGAAGAAATTGTTGCAGTTGCAGGTGCAAAAGTGCAGCTCGACCACTCAACCCCTCGGCTCATCCCGAAAATTTCCGTACGCTGTAAATATAAGGCATAAAATATGCAGCAGACGGGAGACAGGCTTTTAAAATATTGCTTAAATTTTTATGCGAACTGGGGGCTTGGGGGTGGGGGTGAATTTAATTGGAGTGCCCGCCAGCGGAGTGCCCGCCTGCTTTAAATGAATTCTCATTTAGCAAATCAATTTGCATTCTCCGCGCTGTCAAATAGCTCCAAATCTCCTGACAAACGCAGATGGATTTAGATCGACACACACACAAAAACTATCTATCTAACTATCTATCTATCGCAGGAAATGCAAATCAAATGCAAAGCTGTAAAAACAAGTGCAGGAAATCTCGATGGGAAAGCGGAGTGAAGCGAAATGAAAAACGTTTGGCAGTTGGAAAAGCATGTCAAGCGACTAAATTACCTTTATGCTGGGTGCCACTCACTCAACCCGATCGCTTAAGTTTTCTTCTTCCTTGCCTTTCCGCTTTTCTTCCCTCATGCTTATCGATTTCGCAGGGCGACAGTTTTTCCAGCACAATTTTCGCGACGGGTGGAGGGGTTACGCGACTCCATTTCCATTTCTTCTCCCGTTTCATGTTGCTGACTTTGCTTTGTTTGCCGACTCCTCAACCGCAATTCATTTCATTTCAATTGCCCCGCAACATAAAAAAAGAATCACTTATGTGCGAGTGTGTGTTTGTGTGCTGCACTTCCGGTTCCTGCTGTTCCTGGACTGTCATTCGTCCTGGCTGCGCCTTTTTGCCTTCGTTCTCTGCATTATGCATGTTGCTCGCAAATTTAATGTGATTTACAATTTAGACGATGTGCAGACATAAACGACACACAACACCCGAGGAGACGGAGAAGGAGGCCAGCCAAAATGCTCGAGGGTCATGAACTAAGTTTATTGTGCACATTTAAATGAAATTGCTGCGCTCAATTTATACGCTAAGCGCCCAAAGGCATTGCCAGGTAACTTGCGATGAAAAAGTGAATATAAAAAAGAGGCGACTGAAAATGTGCATTTTCATGTGCGAAAATTTGAATACACTAGGATTTATAGCAGACAAAATAAGGAAATATTATAAAATATTAACAAGTTAGTAAAAGGCTTAACTGAAAAATCGTTGAACCTTAAAAACATTTTATAAATATAAATTTATCATAAGAAACTATTTTTATTTTGAAATCACTACCATTCCATAATGATATATCCTCATAAAAACCAGAAATTTCATGTTTTGCAATCCATTTGAGCTTTGAATGACCGACAATTCTCATTTTTAATGATTTCAAATGCATCCGAAAGCCAAAGCACTTTTTAAGAGCGTAGATAGAGTCGGAAAAAATAAAACTATCGCCGCAGGGCAAAAAACATTCAACCAACTTCACACCGACTCCACTCCATTTCCCTGGACTCCACCACCACCATCGCTTATTCATTTCATTTCATTCCGTTCGGTTCGGTTGGGTTTTGTTCTGCTCGCATTTTCCCTGCTGCTCGACCACCTTGTTTTTTGTTATTGCTTAACATTGCCATAGTTTTATGGAATATCCGTGTTGTCCTTGCCGATGATGTTGTTGCTGTTGTTGCCTTAACTGGTTCCTGGACTGACATCGTTTTTGAAATGTGTGCATATTGTTGGCATAATTGACTGGGTTTTTGTCAATGGTTTTTGTTTGCTCGCCCGTTTTTTTCAGCCGCTGTTTCTGGGCTCTAGACCCTAATGTGCCATTTGTTGACTGTTTCTATGGGCATAGGCAAATGGGTTCACTGACTAGCCAAGTGACTTGGAATTTGTCGAGCTTTTGCAGAGAAAAAGCAGTGCCAAATTATGACCTGGCTAGATCTATATCGCAGGGGCCTCTTAGGTGCCCCCGTAAGACCTGCTTATGATAATAATAATCGAAATCTTCAAGTCCAATAATAATGAAAAAAGTTACAAGGTAACTCTTTAGAATTTGCTTATAACGAGGTGCTTGTAATAATAATATTCCGCACAATTATGACTTAAGAATATTTACGAAGATGGTATCTTACCCTCCTTAATCGTTTTTAGCACTCGAGGTTTTTCCATTCTTTTCTTTATGCGGTCTGTGCTCAGCTTGGAAAAACTAAACTTTTCCCCCCACACAAAAACCCACTCACATAAGTAGAGACACTCTCCGCCGACAATCTCTCAATAAACACTTGCACAGCTCTTAATTACCCAATGCAAACTTGCTCAAGTAACACAACTTGTCCCTGAGGTGTGTGTGTGTGTGTGGGTGTGGGTGTGGGTGTGCTGGCATTTTCCTTGCCAGGTGAGGCTGCTCCTCTGACCCATCACACCTGCACCTGCACCCACTTCCTGCTGCGCCCTCCTCTAGCCATCCAAGGATCCTTTTTTCCCAGGCGCTGGGGAACTTCGCTTGACTGGCTGTCATACAAGTTTGTCAGCTTGTTTGGCTGCGTGTTAAACAAAAACGTGGCAACAACTTTCAAGTCAAAGTTTTCATGACTCTTTTGTCAATTACCGTTAGTTAGCAAGTAGGTGGTGTGGGTGGTGGTGCTCTGAGGCTCCAGAGTTTTCCCTGCTTAAGACTGTGGCCACATATTAGGCCATTGACAAGGCGATTGGTAATGTCATGGGGTTGAGATCTTTCTGTGTCTCTCAGTATTCAAATGCTCTTGTCATGCTGCACTGAAAAAATAGTAAGGAATCAAAAAATATTTATAGAAATACCTACATACAACTAAAAATATGAAATATGAAAATATATTGGATAATATATAGATTAATAATTTTGGGACCTAATAAAATATGACCAAGATAGAAAAAATTAATAATAATATATTATAATATATTTATAATAATAAATAAATAAGGTAAACTTGGGCTATTGCTAGAATTTTGTTGTAATTTTTGGGAGTATCTAAAAAAGATCCAATATAGACATAGTGATATTTGGAATGGTATTTTTCTTCAGTGCCATTTTACTTAACGCCTCCCCCAATTAAATCCCATCTAAGCTAAACTTGGGCTATTCGTTTGCGTTACCCAAGCAGATAGATGGAAGTTCTCCAGTGTGTAAGGCTAATCCATCATTATTGATTGGCATTAAGTTATGCTCGGTGTGTGTGTGTGTGAGTGCTGGGATTATGTAATGGCCTTCGAATTAATGAGCATTTATTTATGGCAGAGCAGCGTCGGGAAATCCCCCAAAACGAACTGGCTTAGTGGGCAAATATGCGAGCATTTTAATTAAAACCCAACTAACCACATGAAACGACCGCTCTAACTGTCTTTCTCTTTCTGTTTAATTGCAGTTGTCACTCGGTGAGTGGAAAAAAGGACACGGCTTGGCTTCAGGATGCGAGGCAAAAGGATTTGAAATTACATTTTTAATGCAGAGCGGGCAAGGAAAAGAGCGCGAAATGAGCAACACGTGCGCGTTTTCTTTTAAATATTTATAAACAAACACAGGCAAACACCCACATATATATATACGTATGTATATATAGGTGACCAAAGTTAAGCCTCGTCAAATTCTATTAAAAATTCATCTTAACGGTTATGCGTTCTGCACAAACAGCCGAGCAGCTAAGAAGCCGGGCAAAAAATGTTTGTAAATATTAAAATGAATTTATGTGCAGCGCAAAAGTTTTTAATTAAGTGAAAAGCGAAAACCCGAGTGGAAACGATAAAAACCAACGCCAAAAAAAAAAGGAATCATTGAGAGAGTGAATTGGAGCAACGAGCTTACATATTTGAAGCGATGTTCGAGCAGGCTGAGCCCCATTTATTTGCGTACCTAATGCCCGTGCAGTGAGCCACCATCGAGCCCAGTGCAGCATACTAACTAGTCAGTAATCACCAGTCGGATCGGATCGGATCGCTATATAACCATGTCCATCACCGCCTCATTCCTCATCTGCCTGATCATGGGAGCCATAACCTATGCCAATTCGCACGAGCATGCCGATGGCTTCAAGCCAGGTGAGTGATGATATCCCATGTGCGGATGGTATTCCCCATCAGCAGCCTGATAATTAAAAATTATTAATTTAAGCCGCGAAATCTTTGTTTTTCCCGCTGTCACGGGAATATTTTATTTACACTTGTTTGCCCTGCCATTTGGCGTATTTGCTCAGGTTCCATTTCATTTGTAATGGCAATTTTTCATATCCTCATTGTTTACACAAATTTTCGCCCAACCCCTCAGCGAGGCTTTAAAAACACCAGTGTTTTTGTTTTCCAACTTTTGTCTGAAGCAGAGGACAAATAAAATTTAATTATGCAGCAAAAGTTATACACTTTTAATTAGTCGTTTGTGACTTTGTTTCGAAGGAGCCAACTCAAGAAGTTCAGGAAAATTGTGTTGAAAAATAAGTCCTATCTGGCTAATTAAGCAGAAGACTAAAAATTTTTTAAATGAAATGGAAATTTAAATGCAAATATGTATGCTGATGTATACATGTGTTATTGAAATCATTTGAATTTCTCCCTTAGCAATTTATTCATTTCCCTCGACACACCGCCCTTAATTGAACATTTAAATCCATTGTTTGAAGTTCAGTACATATTTTTTCCGACCAAACATTTAAAAATGTGGTCAACGAATTTTTTTTTTATTTGTTTCCAAATGTGTCGTTTGCATAAACGAACAAAAGTTTTTCGCAGCGAGAGAGGTGGAAATGTTTAAATTAATACGGTAAAGAAAGAAATAAAAATTGTGCAATTTTTACAACTTCATTATGGATATTTTGTTGCCGTAGCTTTTTTCGTGGGCGACATGTGCGCACTTCCTTCCTCTCCAGGCAGCGCCATCCAGTAATAAACGCCACTGTTGGCCACAAATCCACAAAAGCGTCACCTGTGTCACCTCTGCAGCTCCTGGACGCCAGGATGCCAGTGTGCCGGGATGCCAGGATGCCAGGATGCCTCCATCCACCTGGCAGGATGCTGTTGGTGGTCCTCGTTCCCTGCGGTGGCCACTTTGGCCCACTGTTCGCAGCCTCGAAAAAAATGCATAAATTCTCATTTTTATGTGTCTGCGTTGGACTTTACATTAGCTTTGCCACCGATGCTGCTCTCGCCCGCTGATTATCCCCGGAGAGCTATAAAAAATACATAACATGGCACTATATATAGTATAGTAAATATATATACAAGTATGGATGTTGGTATTCCACTGGATATGTGTGTAAAAATTTATTTTTGCCGTCCACTTTGGGCCAGGGGAATTTCCCCAGCGTTGGCATGCGAAATTGAGTTAAAACCTGAACATTATCATATTGCAGGGAGGGGAGCGATGGAGGATTCCCCCAGCAAGGTTAACTTTATTTTATGGGTATAAATTATCGATCATTTGCGTTATGCTACGTTTTTAAAACGTGTTAGACACACCTGCCACATAAATTACGTAAGGGAAAACTAGAGGCGGCGGTCGGCAGGGCGTGGCTTTAATTTCATTAACCAACACTTGATGGCGATGCGCTTGGCGCTTCAAAGCGCCGCCACTTACATAATAATTAGTAAAATAAATTTCACCTAAATACACACATACACAGCGAGAAAAAGCAGCAGGAGCAGCATCCCTGAGAAAACAAACCATCTTTTAGTGGCCCGCCCCCCTTTTTAACCAACCTCTATATATTTTGCCATCTAGAGGAAGGTGCACCAAATGGCCACGTCAAACGCACGTTCACGACCCACTTACTCTGGGTCCTTTTCGCCGGCAAAGGACAACATCGTTGGCAAATTATTTCCCATCATTTTTCACGCAAAAAAGAGCAAGCGAAAATTTTAGCAAGATGGAGATACATGCAGAATGGCACGGCGCAGGACAGCAGCCAGTTGTCAACGGGCGTCGATGTCCTGGCAAAATAATACCGGCAGGACGCCGATGTCCTTGCCCGAATGAAATCTAATTAAAGCCCGCCGAACGTGCAATTCCCGGAGTGCAGTTAACGGCTCCAGCCGAATGCCTTGGAAAAACAGACGGCCAGACAATGGCGAATGTTTTGGTACGCAAAGCGGGCTAACTTGACCAGATAACGTGGCCATTGAAATGCTGCGGAGAGGTTAAAAGGACCATTAAGGGGCTGGCTGTGCTTTCAAAATAAATCTGAATATTCCGAAATCAAGATTGGGGTTTTCAATCTGTTTCCGCAAAAGTTAGATACAGATTTTGACTAAAGATTTAAAAAGGTTTTATTTGGGTAGAAGCAATTTCAGAAGGGTTATCAGAAGTAAACAATGTGAATAAAATTTCATATTCGTCTATAATATTTTTATTTGTTTATATAAAATCTAACTTTTTTTCTTTTTATAAAAAATCAACAGGATGTTAAATTTAAAGTAAAAAGGTTTTGTTCTTAGCGCTCAGACCTTAAATCTTAAATAATAATAGAGAATGTGCTTTAAAATGTTGTACATTTCAAGAAACTGTGCTTCAGTAAATATTTGAGCTGGGTTTAAGCATCTCCTTTCATCAAACATTTTCCGGAGTTCAGATCCTTTTCGACCTCCAGTGAGGCTGCCAATACAAGCGATTTCTAATTCAATTTCGGTGACAGCACATAAATAAAGGAAACATTTTGAGCAGAAGCAGCAGCAGTCAAAAGCAAAGCAAACCGACGAAAAAACTGTGAAAGCAATTCCTTGGCCAAAAACGAGGGGTGGAAACTGTAAAGAAAAACACAGAAGGAAAAGGCGCACAAATGTCAGATTTCCCAGGACTCGACTGGCCGCAACTACAACTGCCACTACAAAAATATCCCTCTGTGCTTGTGTATTTGTGTTCAGAGCTGCCCTAACAACATTTCGACGAATCGTTTACCAATTTTTCTGACTGCTGCAAATCAAAAACGAGAAACGACAGAGCATTTCTCTGCAAGCGCAGGAAAAAAACTTTTTAAATTAACTAAAAAACAGCAAACACAAAGGAGGGGGTTTTTCTTTTTTTATATATTTTGTTGGGGAGATGGGAGAGGACACGTTGTCGCTGGTGTTGGCATTCGGTTTGAGTATTTTAGAGCAAAGTGGAAAACTTTTAGTGGCATGTTTACAAAATAAACTTCAGCTTGCAAAACGGGCAGAAATAAAGAAAAATGCTGATTGCTACCAACAACACAGTGTGGCCGAAAAAAAATGATTATGATGCGTGGGTGGTGGGTGGTGGGCGGTTGGGTGGGTGGGTTAGTATCAGCTGACACACATTTTCGGGGCAAGGTAAGAACAACGGTACCCGGCTTTGCCAACTTTTGTTTGGTTTGTTGTCACTGTCACTGTGTGTAGGCCAGAAAAGTTTTTTACACCAGTTTTTTATTCAGTTCGTCGTTTTTTTTTTTTTCTTTTGGAGGGTTTTCCATGTCGCCAATGCTGTTGTTTTTGTTGCTCAAGCTTTTTCTGCTGACAGTTGGGCAAACAAAGCATAATTTTTAATCTGGCCGGGCAAACATTGTTACATATGCGACACACACTCACGTTCTCACAGTGCCCCCGAAAAAAATAAAATAGGTACCGAAAACTCCACCTGAACGTGGCTTTTAGCTTGATTGTTGATGGGCCACAGCAAGAGCAACAGCGGCAGCATCAAAAAAAGGAGAAAATTATGTTTATTTGGCTTTGGCCCCGATTTGTTGCGCATACGCAGCGTATGACGCCGTACGTGACAATATCATCAAGTGGGGGTCCGTGAATCTGTTGATTTAGCGTTTTTCGACTCGGTGCTTTTATAAAATGATTTATTTCCACATACGGGAAAACTAATTAACAGCTTGGCTGCGAGGAAAAAGGGTACCTAAAATGTTAAGCAAGAAATATTCGTAAACTTTAAAGTATCTTAGCTTACTAGCTCATGAAATTTCACTATCAATATATTATAATTTCATGAGGTATTTTTTTTCTTTCCATATTCCCTAGAGCTAAATTTAATGAACCTGTCTGCGGAGCTGTAATGTCAAATATGACAGTTATTGGCGTTATTTAGTCGTACAGCCGGCTTATTAATGCATAATATGCGGTGCTCCAAAGGGGCTGTTAAGCATTTGATTTTTTGCCGTCTGCAGCTGACATTTAATGACCACAGACAACACACAGCACACACATGTTATTTGCGGTTCGGCGTTTAAAATTCAAGTTCAGGGCGGGCGGCCCCTTTTTTGACAGACAGACGAACAGCTGCGACTGACAGGCGGACTGCGACTGGCTTGGGAGTGCGGACCCTTGTCTAGACTCCTCTGAAAACGCCCATTCAGGCATGACAAATGGGTCCGATAACTGGTTGGCTGGTGGCCTGCGAATACCAAGCCTCGAGCGGATTGTTTGCAAATTTCTTAACACGAAATTAGTCGCCATAAACAAATGGCAAGCAAACAAACAAACTGCAGCAGACGAGACAGTTAGTTGGGTCTAATCGAAAGCAAATAAAATGCATGCCATACCTGCATGCCATAAACTGTCACTTGCATTGTGCCAAAGACACTCACGCAGACAGGGCACACGGGCAAAGTCAGTCCTTACACTGAAATAAAATAGTGATCTTTGTTTTAGACTTCGTAGAAAAAACGTGTAATAAGGAAGTAAACTAATTTTCAAAATTATAATGTGTTTAAAAGATAGCAAGTTATTTAAAATATTTTAACATAAGTTTTGAGTCGGTATTAAGTTTCTTACTCTACATAGTATTTCATTTGGCTATCAAAAAACTATTGTTTATAAATATTTTTATTTATTTTTATTTAAAGAGCAAAAAATTAATTGAAATTAAGAGCTAGCGATGGTTGCTATGGCTGCAGAGTTTATAACTAAATTTTCTAGAACATATTAAATATCGTCTGCATATTTATTCACTCTTGATAACTGAGCGGTGTCGCATTATCTAAGTGAAAATAAATAATAATTACATATAATTTGTTAAGTATTACTTTTTTAATTAATGCAAATTATAATATGGTATTATATGAAACAACTAGTTGCGAGTCATCGATTTTATCTCGGAGTGTGGAGAAGACAAACGGCATGCAAGGCTCGCCTGTCTGCCCTCGGTCCCTTTTTCACTTACCCTGACTTCCATTTCCAGGGCTTGCATGCCAAGTCCTCGTTTCATATGCCACCGCCTACCCGGCCACGCCCCCTGTATGTTTTACCATAATTTGCCACCAGTTTGTGTGCCCCAGGTCGGTGGTGCCCCAGCCCATTTGCGGGGCTTGTCGCCTCTTATCGAATGCAAAAAGCAGAGGCGAACGGGAGTGCGAATGCAAAACTTGCTGCAGTCGTTGGGAAATTAAAATTGTTTACGCAAAGAGACATTAATGGCCCGGGCCCCATAGAAAATAGTTACAACGAATTGCTTTTAGGCGCTAACAGGCCACGCACACTTGTTATGTAATGAGCGGAACGGAACGGGATTGACGGCATCCCTCTAATGTCAACAATGGTAATTGCACAGTATGTGGGACAATTGCCGAGGGAGAGTGGAATGGAGAGTATGATGAATTGCCTTGGCTAATGGCAAATCAATCTATGTGGGTGCTGCAATATGATCAGAAATAATTGGGTTGGGAAAATTGACAGGTCCTTCAAGAAAAGTAGAACATAAAGTTTAAACGTAATCTAATAACATCTTAAACTTTAGCCACAAGCGATCTATATTTTAAGGGTTTCAACAATTATGGGATTTCGAAAATGTCTGGTTCGCTAGAGCTAAGCAAACACACCTAAATCCAAGGAAAACCCCAAACCAAAACCGAAACCAAGCGAACTGCACAGAGAAATAATTGAAAAGGTTTCCACGGTGTGTGTACATTTCAGAGTTTTCCAACATGGTTGAGTGTGTGTGTGTGTAGGGAGATCTAGCAGGTTTTTTTATAGGGCACACACACATAAATAACCAAAGGATCTCGAGTGCTAATCCAAAGGGGGGAAAAGGGTGCCATTGCCAGTGGAATGCTGTCAAAGGCAGAGCCGCAGCGTTGGTGTCGTTTACATTGTCAGCGCATGTCGCGCTTTAAATGCTTTGATTTCATTTTTCATTCGGCTTGTCACACACTCAAACACCCAGACACACACACATACACCAAAACACCCATACACACACGTAGCCAACAATTGCCAGGTGAGCAAAAGGTAAAGGACTTCGTTTTGGGCCAACGTCTGCTGGCTCAATTCAATCACAAGCTACTTACAGACAAAGCCATTATTCGATGTTGCTGCTGTAATGAATTTGTGTTCGTTTCCCAGGGTCTGTGTGTTTATGTCGCACACGTGAAAATGTGTAACACACAGTTTTCCCTCCATTCCATACCATTCCATGCCCCCCGAATGCCCTAACTGCGGTCTTTCCCATAAATAATCCAATTGAAATTTAGACTCAAAGCAAGGAGAACAGGAAATGTTTTCTTATTGAGATCCTATGTCAGGCTATAAATAATGAGAGCTGAACCCTTGGCTTCATACCGCTTGCTCCCCTGGTTCTGCGGTGGAAATAAGCAGGATTAAGGATGCTTAAAATCAACTCTATAAGAGTCTCATATGAGGAATGTGGGCTCCCAAAAAAAGGTCACTCAGAAAAAAGTCCGAAAATATGCGGAGAAAAAATCTCAAACGAAAATTCGGAATGTTAGAAATGTTTTTTGTTGGATGTATAGTCCACAAATATTTGCGAAAAACATAAAGGTTCTCTTTAAAAGTATAATCTAATTGTTTTGGAATAATTTCTTTTCATTAAAATTATATACTTCTAAAACGTATCCGTTAAAAGTTTTTTAAAGAAATGCCATGTATTTATTGTTCATTTTATTTTATTTAATTATTATATTATGGTTTAGTCAAGACCAGAATTCTTTTTAGTGCCTGCTCAAGTGTCTCCAGGTGTCGTTGTCCTTGTCAAGGACTTAGGTATATGATTACAGAAATTAAACGACCCTAAACGATTTCTGCAGTTGCCAGATTTCTGCGAGCTGACTTTTAACCTTGACTCTCTTTTGGCCGGGTCATCATTAAAGGTACACGATTCAAGGGGGGCGGTACTTGAGATGCGTGGCGTTGGGCGTGGGGCGTGGCACAAAAGTAAGTGCAAAATAAACTAACAAACCGTAAACATGCGAGCCTCCGCAGGTGCTTGTCTATGCTTTAAGGAAAATCAACACCCACGGACCTCCAAGGAAAAAGGGCGGGGAAAGCCGTTTATTTAGTTAGGCGGCCAAGTGATTTTCC
Source organism: Drosophila subpulchrella (assembly GCF_014743375.2). NCBI lineage: Eukaryota > Metazoa > Arthropoda > Insecta > Diptera > Drosophilidae > Drosophila > Drosophila subpulchrella. The sequence goes on from NC_050609.1 coordinate 11,730,066, forward strand.
TCGGCCTGCTTACCGCTGCTAATGCGCAGCAAAAAAAAGTGAAAGGAGAAAGTAGTAAGGGAGCAGGGCAGGAACAAACAACCAGCGCAAATTGTCGTTTCGCGCTTCAGTTGAGCAGCTTAAAGCCAGAGTCAACACACAACGAGTAAGCCCTGGAATTCCTTGAAGCCTTTGTAAGCAGCCGGAAAAAAAACACATTAAATTGTGTAAATTTTTTCCATGCCTAAGCGGCCAAAAAAAAAAAGAATTCAAAGAAGAACCAAAAATACTAAGCATCTTAGGCATTTTCCTGCTGGCCCTTTAAAGATGTTTGGGCCCTGCTTCCTTTGGCCACCTTCTCAAATTGTTTTCGGGTTTTTATTTTATTTATTTACTTTCGCTCAAGGAGCGGGCAACCGGGAAAGGTGTCCTTCCTCCTTAGTCCGCTGGCTGATTGAATTTTCCGAGCGAGTAATTTTTAAATTGTACTCTGGTCAAAGCGGATAATTCAATTTTAGTGTTTAGGTTTCTATTACTAAACTCACCGCCCACCGCAAAAAAAGTTTGAGCCTGTGGTTTCCTTTGGACTGCCTTCATTTACATTTAACTTTATTATGTATCAGGGAAATGGTTTGTGGGGAATTTATGATTACCAAAGAACAGAGTTTATTTCAAGTACTGAAAAGGGTATGTTAATAAAAGAAAGCTGAAGGTTATAGCAGTGCTTTATAGAACTTATTGGTAGTATCTGTTAAAGTGAAGAAAAATATAGTATATTTATTTGGATTTTAAGTACTTCTAATACAAAGAATGGCATAATCTGTAAATAACTTAGTGGCAATATAAAAGCTATATTTACCTTTTAGATTTCGCTGTGTTGCACTTGCAGTGAGGAAGTAAAACCCCTTGAAATGATTTCCCCTACACCTGACCCTTGAAATTCGAATGCTGGAGTGCACTTTGTTCCAGGGCAACGCCACGCCCTTATCAATGGGCAATCGTTAAATGTCATGTTCAATGCCCTCGGAAAATGCCAGGGAAAATGGCATGCCACAGCGGACTCTCGCTGGGAGCAGTTGAGCTGGCACACAAAATGCCACAATTTGTATGCATTATGCTTGCTACGAGTAGCAGATACTGCCGGAGATATAGCCAAGGCTTCATGGCGCTTGGCTCTTGGCGCAGCAGAACTAAGCCAAAAATGCCACAAAACATTTACCATATATCATGCATTTTTACGTACACTTTCAGCCACTTGCTGTCTCCCTCTCTGCGGCACTATCTCTCCCTTTCTAAGCCCCTGCCCCTCGCCCTCTGTCGTAATTTACACATGTAGTCGGCGGGACTCGTACAACTCTTGTGGCTGCTGCAGTCCATGGTCCTGGTCCGTTTATCTGGCAAAAGCTCTGCGGGTAAGCTGGCCTCAACTGGCTCTATCTCTTTCGTTTTTCCCCTCCATCTTTCTCCATCTCCCTCACTCTTATTGCTGCCCTACGCACACGCTGCGTATGCGTAATATTTGATGCTTTAAAGTCCTTTTGCCGAGCGCCTGTTGTGTTTACTTTCGCCTGGTTTCGACCTGGCCCAAACAAAAAGATTTTTAAGATTTATCGATTTATTTTGGTTTTGCGAATGCCATTGTGCGTAAACGTGTTTTTGTCTGGGTTAAGCTGTTTATGGTCCCGTTGCTGTTGTTGTTGCCAAAAAGTGTGCTCTAAACAATTTACTGTTAAATTGATGAAATAAATTTCCCGACACACTTATTATTTTTTCTTTGTGCTCGTTGTGAGTTTATTTTTTCCTGCCCACGGGTTTATTATTCTATTTTTTCCGGAAACTGTTTGTTGAGCAGCTTTTTGATGACGACATTTGAGTTCCAAGGCAATCGGATTTCAGTTCTATTTTTTGATTTCCTTGAAGAAACTTAACAAAATGTTTCTATAAATATTTTCTCTTGGTACTCATTATAATTTCTAAATGTATTCATATGACACTTAATTTTCCTAAACGTATTATTATTTTCTTTGCCTCACAATAAAATCTACTTAAGCTCCTGGAATAGCCTTGGCAAATGCGAGCAGTAAAACTACAAGGTCTGAGCCTTTGCCTCACTTTATTACGATTACCAGGATTCTATCCCAGCCACACACACAGTCGGCTGCTGTCTGGATGGCACTTTTTCTAGTGCTTGTAAATTACACTTGAGTGACATTTAGTCGTCATCAGCAACGGAAGAAGCAAAGTGCAAGTCAGCACTAGAATATTCTTAAATTTCCCTTCCCTACTACTGATCTTAGTCGTTATTTATGTAGAGAGAGAAATAAATGATTTTTAATGATTTCTAAAATTAAAAAATGATATAAAATATTTATTTTGTATGGTAAAAGTATTAATATTTTAAATTTTTCAACAAAGTAAATATTCTATTTAAATCTTTCAGAGTTTCCAGTGTGTTTGTCACATTTTCTATGGCGCAGTACAATTGCCATCCGTGTCTGTATCCCATATACTGACAATTGCCAGCCGTACATCTCTCTTTCTACCGTCTGGTCCCGTCTGTCCTTTGTGCCATTCTCGTCCTGGCAGACATATCAATTTGACCTCGGCTAAATACTCAGCATGCGATGAGAGTCCAGGGCCAGGTATATTGGCCTCTGGCCCAACTCAATGCCTCTGCCCTGGGAATTTTTAATGATTTTCCCACAATTTCTTGAGGGCCTTTCCTTCGTTTCGTTTCCTTGCCATTCCTTTGTTGGCAAACATTTTTCTTGTCCTACACTTTAAGCTGGCCATTATTAAAATGGCTGATAACAGTTTTGGCTGCAAGCCCAAAGTCAAACACACAGGACCCGAAACGCACACATGGATACGGATATGCCTGGGAGCTGTCTGGAGCTTGTCCTTTTGGTGCGATGAACTTGTCCTTTTTTCCCCCATCTCGAAATTATTTTTGCATAGAGTCTTGACTTTGCTGCGCCGGCAACTTTCGACATGCGAATGGCTGTGGCTGTCTGAAGAGGCTTTGCAAGGTCAGCTCCATTTTTGTTTGGCCCGCCACACCGCCTCCTTGTCTGCCCTGCCAATTTCTGGTAGACCACAAAACGTGATAAAGTCAATAACTAAACCAATTTTTCGTTAAATTCCCATATATAAAATAAAAATAAATGAAAATTCTGATATCAACTTTTGGTCACTGCCAAAATTGGCGGTCAATTAAAATGGCGGCCTGATTGAAATTCATTTTCATAGCGAAAACGAACAGGGCGTATGAGTAACATGCTTACTGTTTTTGAAGTTCTGGCCTGGCGGAGTTTTGTTTATCCATTTTCCTTGCCAACCACAACAAAGTGTTAGAGGGGCAGGCTAATTGATACACAGACACCGCAGATTTCACATCTACCCTAACTCCGATCCCCAACATTCCCATCAGCTTTTCCTCGCTTTTCACCGCTTTTCCCCGCTTTTCCTGGCGTGTGCGTGAAACCTTTTGAAATATTCATGAAATCAATTTCGAGGCGTGCCCCGGCAGCTCACTAATCTCGCCCGGATCGGGTTTATATATGCGTGCGAGTATGTGTTGGCGATTATATCAAAATATGGCTATGGTTATGGCTCTTTCTGCAGAAGGGCAACTTTTCCTGCACTTGGTCTAAGCTCAAATGGGTAAATGAAGCCAGCTGGGCCAAAAGGGAGATTGGTATATATATATATATGGGCGATGATATACAGGTTATTTAATCTAACTATCTATCAAGATAATTAAGCCACATATTTATTTATGTCTTAATATTCAATACAATTAAGTTTTTTTTTATAACCAAATTTTAAAATATTTAAATATTAAAAACGAAAAAAGATTTTAAAACATATGTTGTGTATCCCTATCTGGCTTAACATGCTATACCCATTCTAATATATTTTTGGCAATTTACCAACACCTCCTACTATAATTAATCAAAGCCCACAACCCACATCATTTCATTTAACTCAAAAAAAAAAGAAGAGAAGGGGAATCCCCCAACATCTGTTGCCACATTAGCCGCAGCCTGAGAACGGCTCAGTGTGGATTTTCGGCCTCCTCGCCCGACTGCCACGCCCCTGTCACTCGGCTATATCCTTTCGCTTTCAAAGTAGCCTCTGCCAGCTGCTGTGGCTAAGCGCAAAATTAAGCAAATTAAAAGCCGCACCGAGAGCAGCTGCATAACTCGTGTGTGTGAGCCTTTTTCTATGCCACGGCTAACGTGCAAGAACAACATGGGGCAAAACTGAAAAACTGGAAAACTGAAAAAAACAAAACCGCAGCCACAACCCAACACCGCCCAGTTCAGGGTCACCTACAGAACATTTTTACGCTGGCAAACAAAAATGAAGCGGGAAAAAATTGTACTGGGTTGAAGCAAACAAAAAAAATATGTGGAGGGATGAAAATAAAACAGAAAATCCCATTGAAAAATGTTCGCTCTGCCGGGCATTTTCAGATTTTCATCAAGCTCGGCCTGCCCGCCCACTCAGTCGCCCATAAAAGCCGCGTATATGTGTGCGGCAGCGGTGAGCGGCCAAAAGGCTGCCAAAAACATTTAAATTAAAATTTCTCCACATACACATAGGTTTGTATATACATACAAATATATATTGGGGAGTGCGGGTGTATGCTATTCGCCTACGTGAATAATAAAAAACAAGGAAGAACGCTATAGTCGAGTACCTCGACTATCAGATACCCGTTACTCAGCTAAAGGGACCAAAGGGAAATGGAGATATGCAAGCAGCAAAGCGAGATTTAAGTGCGCCACCTACCGGCGGAAGACAGACTTAAGCATTGTGGGCGTTAGGGTAGGCGTGGCAAATTTTTTTTTGGATCAATCGGTAGGTATTGACGAGACCAATACATTTCAGTTAAAATTTGTTATCTAGCATAAAAATTGTGGGCGCCACAGGCTTGGGCGGTTTGTGGGCGTTAGAGTGGGCGTGGCATATTCGCATAACAAACCTGCGCTGCGTACAAGGCTACGGAATCTAAATCTGAAATCCCAATACTCTATCTTTGATAGTTTCCGAGATATCCGCGTTCATATTTACGGTTTTTTGAAGTTTTTGGGCGGTTTGTGGGCGTTAAAGTGGGCGTGGCAAACTTTTTTTTGGATCAATCGATAGGTATTGATGAGAACAATTCATTTCAGTTTAAATTTTTACTCTAGCATCAAAACTGTAGAAGCCACAGTTTTGGGCGGTTTGTGGGCGTTAGAGTGGGCGTGGCACTCTACTGAAACAAACTTGCGCTGCGTAAGAAGCTCAGGAATCTGCTCGCCAAATCTCAATAGCCTAGCTCTCATAGTTTCCAAGATCTCAGCGTTCATCCGGACAGACAGACGGACAGACGGACAGACGGACAGACGGACAGACGGACAGACGGACAGACGGACAGACGGACAGACGGACAGACGGACATGGCTAGATCGACTCGGCTAGTGATCCTGATCAAGAATATATATACTTTATGGGGTCGGAAACGCTTCCTTCTGCCTGTTACATACTTTCCGACGAATCTAGTATACCCTTTTACTCTACGAGTAACGGGTATAAAAATTTCATGGCCTCCGCTGGCAGCATTAACTGTTATGGGACTGGGCCGCGGGCGTTCTAGCCAGCGTGGGCGTGGCCATGTAAGCCGTTTAGCGCTCTTTGATGGCAGCAGCAAAAATTTATGGCTTGCTTTTAGGCGAAACCATCAGCGAACCGAATCGCAATCGGAGCCAGACAATTGGGCAATAACCAGAAATGCAGGCGGCCAAAACGCAAGGCAAACACAGCCGGCAAACAAATGACAGTTTAAAGTGTCTCCCCAAACACAAGCACACACGAAGATAAACTATTACCAAGGCCCACAATCCAAAGGGTTGGAGGGGCCAGCACTTTGGGTGCATGTTTAATGGCATTTGTTGCTAATCAATGAATAATTTATGTGCCAAGGTTTTGCCACTGGCCAACGCACACCACCACACGCTCTTAAGCGGTTCTCCAGCGATTATAAGTGTATGTGTGCCATATATGTATTTGACTGCTCTTCAAGAGGGTTCCTCTATTTTGCATATAGGATTACACCTAGGCTTGGAACTACACTACATACTCTATATACTTTTTTGAAATTTACCATTTATACTTATAAGATTTCTTTTATTTGCATAAAGGATCCAAGATTACACTACGTATTCCTATTATATTGTTGGCATTTATCATATCTATTTTTAAATTTATAGGAATTAAACATTTATATTTGCTTTTTCGTTATTAAATATCCTGAGAATTGAAGTATGATTTTAGCTAATATAATTAAAAAATTTTTTTTAAGTTGAAATTCTGAATATCTTTCCAAAAATTTCAAGTTTTTTTGGATTTGACTATTATGTATTCAGATGTTTTATAACCTAATATCTTGAGAATAAAGTTTTTCTTGTTATAATTGAAAAGACATTAAAAGGGATCTTCAAAATATTGTAAATTTACCAACTAATATCTTAGGGTCCAATATTAGTTAATATTGATAATATTTTGAGGGAATTCCCAGTTTCGTCTTATATGTTTCTCAGTTCACCCCAAGACTGCTGTTCCATGCCAGGGCTCTAAAATGTTGTTGGGCGTCGGCGTTACACATTCCCGCCACTTGTTTTGGGCCCCGAGTGTTGCACGTTGCACGTTGCAGGTTGCAGGCCGATGTTGATGTTGTAGTCGTGTCGCATTTAATATGCAACTTTTAATAGCGCAATTATTATTTGCATGTTGTAATGGGCTTTTTACATACCACTCGCGCCAGGGGTGGGTTCAAAGAGTTCCGCCGAAGAAAACGAAAACGATTTCAAAGGAACCGCCACCACTTTGCGGAAAACTCCAACGCCAGCCCTCTGGAGACAACTCGAAAACCCAACACGGCTTTTCATTAGAATAATGTAACGAACGGAGCGTGTGAGCATATCGATCGATTCGGCCAAACTATTTAGTCATTCAAGTATTCAACATGCTGGTAAATATTTAACTAGCACAACAACATCGGGCCAAGAAGAAAAGACATTAGGCTAAAAGTGTCGTTGGGGCATAACAATTTTCCAGCAATTAATCTTGATAAAGCCTTTTCAACCAGTGCCATAAACACGGCCATAATCATAACTAACACTGGGATCTCTTGCCAACTACAAAGCACAAATAAATTGGCAGGGAAAAACTTTTAGACAAAAGCGAAAGCCCCCACAGATACGATGTGTGATTGTGTGTGTGTGTGTGTGTGCCCCAAGAGTGAGTGTGTGTTGTGTGTGGTGTGTCTGGCATTTAACCATTAGATAAATGTTGACGAGGTCAATGGGCGCCAAGCGGAAGTTATAGTCTTATAGTCGGGACGCAAGTCGTTCGACGACACGTACATACAAATAAACTGGAGGCAGCTCCTCGAGAAGATGCCCCCCGGCCACCAGTCAACTTTGGCCCATTAGCAAGAGGCAAACGGATCGAAACGGAATGGTTTGGCGTGGAATGCCAGGGGGCTTTAGCTGCATTACGTGCCCGGACCAATAATCTCTGTCAACATCAATTTGCCCCGCCGAACAACTGAAACTAATTAAATGGTGTCCCATAAATTGCACATTAAAGCAAATTTATTGCAATCCCGAGCCAGCGCCGAAATCGAAGTTATTGCCAAAGTCGCGAAACGTTTAATAAACTTTGTGGCAGCGCGAACGTGTCGCGATCGTTGCCCAAAGACCGATTCTGATTTATCGAGCAGGAGATGTGAAATTGCAGGTAGAGTTAAGAGAGTTAAGTGTGGGATTTTTTATATCCGAAACACGTGCGCAGAACTGACTTTAAATTTAATTATTTTGACTTATGGATAAAAGTTCCAGAAACTTTAATCCTTTGAATGTTATTTTAAAATAAAAAGTTGTGGCTTCAATTAAAAGAAGTAGGTTTGATTGACAATGTTGTGGGATATAAAAACAGTTCCACTTAGATATATTTATCGTAACATATGCCCAGCAAATCATATCAGTATATGCTCTAATAACTGCATGTTTGAGCACACTTTAAGTTTAAAGAATGGTTTGTCATTTGGTTTAACTGATGTTCTATTAAATAGGAGGAACTTACTGATTCCTAAACATTTTATTTCTTCGTTTCTAGTTGATTGTGCTAACTGGTTAACGAATGCTTTTGAACTTCAACTTGATTTCTGGCTGCCTTTGATTTGAGGTCCCGGCATTAGCTCAGCATTTTGCTACCTTCGTCTGTTTCCGCTGCTCCACAACAATTTGGGCTAACGATGTCCGTGAGCAATGAAAGAAAAATATTTCCCAGGGATGCCAGCACGTGTCGGCGGGGATCCATACCGTTTGCTTGTATCTGGGCATTCGGGTTGGGTTTATATTTCACTCATATGTCGCTGCAGGCTTTGCATTCTTGATTCCCATATTTCTCCGGATGATTTATACATTTATGTGGCCTTTTTCCGACTGGATTTTTAAGCGACCGACCCCATCCGTTGGGTTTGTATTAAAACGTGTAACCGCAGCAAAGTTGTCTGGCTTTGAGTTGTAGTGAAATCAGTTTGACATTATCATTGCAATTGCAGGCCGGAGTTCTACAACTACATACGTTCCTCTGAGCGACTTCTGTCAATTACTGTTGGATGGCAGCTGTCTCCTTCTGGAGCTCCTCGTCCTCGTCCGTTTTTATGCCCTCTGCCCTTTTACCCCTGCACTGAAAAAACAGCAGGCACTCTTTTTCGAGGGTTGCCTGTCTAACTGTCTCTGTTGATTGTATGTTATTTTAGCTGCTCCCCACGTTGTTGTTGTGGGCGCTGTCTGTCTTGTTATTGGATTTAACGAAGTGCACTGCATAACGCGCATACGACATGTGCACCCATTCCCAGGCCATGTTTTTGCAAAGTCATGCCATTCATATTTAAAGGGGTTTGCAGAATGCATCTTTAATGTGTGACTATTTCCAGCAAAGTGCCCTTAAACATTGAAAGGTGGAATGTCAAGTCAAAATGCAAAACAACCCCGAAACATGAGACTGCATTTATAATAAGAATAATTAATATGGATTACAAATTAGTTTTGGAATATACTAATTGTTTTTTTTTAAATAGTAGGTATTTTGTTTCTATGCTTTAATATTACGTGTCTTTGTATGTATTCAAACAAAATCATATTATAAATAACAGAAGAATTACCATTATAAAAATGGTAGATATAAATAAAAAATATTTAACATTATAAAAATGGTAGGTTTAAATAAAAGAATATCGACAGATAATGAGCCTGAACATGAAGGGTAGTGAGTACTGCGGAGATGAAAGAGAAAATATAATCCTTTTGAAAAAATGTTCTTCAATAATGTTGCAAGAAAAACTATAATCAGGTATTTTTACCTTTGGGTTTCTGTAGACTTCTTCCCACAACCACACATCACGCATACGCCCAGTTATCCAGCTTTGCGGCATTCGCCGTCTGCTTTCAGCTGCCTGCTCCTCACAGCTTGATGCATTCCCGTGCGGTTTTCTTACTGCGAATGCGACAGAAAGTTGCTGTTGGCTGGTGAATGCTGACTGGTGGCTGGTGGCCACACGGATACATCCAACTGTGCCGCACCACTGAAATGGCTGCTCCTCGGGCTCCTCCGCCGCTCGTCATCGCAGGGGGAAAACATTGTCACGTGGTTTTTGTATTTAGTTGTGTCCTCCAGGATGGCAGCCTGCTGTTCTCCTCGATCTCCTCGCTTTCCACCTGTCGCCGCCGCAGCTCCTGCAGCTTTTTCTTTGCGGTTACTGCAACCACTCCAATGACTTCCCATTCACATTCAAGCTCACACCAGTGCAATAAATTCGCCCGCCCGTGTTGCGTTTTGTGTGCCATTGTCGAGGAGCTTTTCATTGTGCCACAAAAACACAGATACAACTTTGCCCGCCTGTGTGTGGGTGTAGTTATCCTCCTGCCACTGTGAGTGTGAGTATCTGTGTGGTAGTTGAGCTGGAATTGTTTTGTTTGCCACTGCGACTACTTCGCTCCCTTTGTTGTGCAGGGAAATTGAAATAAATGTATGTGTAAATGCGTCAAAATTAAGTTTATTTCTTTTTCGTAGCTCTAGCTGTAGCTGTAGCTTTTTAAATGTCTTTGCCAGTGACAAGTGTCAATTAGAAAAAAGTTCAATTACATTAAGCCGGGGAGGGAGCAGGGAACAACAAGTGGCGGCATTGTTATAGGCATGCCATCAAGGATATCCAGAGAGTCATTGTCAGTGTCGTTGTTTGTGCTTTTGTGTCGGGGACAAAGCAACATCGCACAGTTGTACCAGAATGCCAACGAAATTAGGACAACTCGGGCGTAGTTTTGAGAGCGTAATGAAGACATATAAATTGGCAAGAGGCCCACATGGTAGGCCTTAATTATGCATGGATGTGTATGCATCCATCCTATAATTAAACAACAATTTATTTTGAACGTGGCCACTAACAAACGTTGTGTATTTGTTAATGAACAGAAATAGTCACGATGAAAGAAAAAATATTTTGTTAGGCGGCAGTTACATTTAATTTTATAAAATTATTTGAAATCTTTGTAAGGGGTATTACATTTTTTAGACTTATTGTAGTGATTAACTCTTCTTAACATGCCTAAAAATGTATTTGTTTATTTTAAGTGTAGCAGACTTAAATGAAGTAAGCCTTTGAACCAGGGAAAATTTAAATTGCGCCTATCATAGCAATTGACAAGTCCAATTAACTTGGCATCCATTTCAAAATGTTTTGCTCCACAGCTAATTGTCTCCATTAGGGCCCCGAAAACCTTATCAAATGTGGTTTAAAGTCTGACAGCTTCCGGTGACGACACATGTCAGTTCATGACCAATCTGCTAATGAAATAAAATATTAATTAAGAAACTGCAGGCCGCAGACAGCGGTACAGATAGAGATAGAACCATAGATAGATATGGGTATAGTGACCCAGCCAGAACAGGGTTCCATCAGTGGACATTTTCAGCTGTCGTTTGGGTAATTGTAATGTTTGGCATGCAATTAAGCAAAGATGAATGAATCATTCAGCGACGGGGAGATGCGGCTGTGTATTGTCTGGAGTCCAGACAAGTTGACACTGTGCCAAGTTGGCCAAGTGCGTTAACATGGCGTATGCGCAATAATTTAGTGCAGAGCAAACAATTCCCTCGTAGCAAGGACGTGTTTAGTCAGCAGACAGCGGACACTCGCCGGCGTTTATAATTCGATCATTATTTATATTTAAATAGGTCCTCTGCCCCTCACGCACCCCAGAACACATCTGTTCGCTGTATTCTATCTAGTTTTTTTTTTTGTTTTTTCTGTGGTATCGCTCGTTTGCTTTGTTGTTTTGCTGGCCTGGCCTGGCTAACAACAAATTGAAGGGAAATGATTCCATTTCATGCTAGATTAAACATGTGTCCACATAATTTATCGATTATTTATCATGTGGTCCGCTACGGGTGTGCTCTGTGTGGACAAAGTGAAGTGAAGTCCGGGGCCCCAGGCCACCGACATGGCTCTCTGTTTGTGGTTGTGCGGGGGGAGAAAACTGTGGAGAAAGCTGGCGAGAAAGCCGGGGAAAGTGGGCGATTGCCCCTCATTGCGTAGGCCTTTTGCGGCCACATTGCGCACACAAGTGCAAAATTAGAAACAAAAGCTTTGCCAAAGGCGTTTACCGTTTACCCTCGGTAGCAGCAAGTGAAGTTCGATGTCGTTTGCCATCCAAGGCACTTGTCGCTCCAATCTGCCCGAATGGCCCAAGGATATCCAGGGGTATGCTGGCCACAGTAGTCACAGACTCAGGCCTGTCACATATCTCAAATATGCCGGAAAATGGGTCAATGCATCTGTTTCCATAGCTTCCACTTTGATTGATGGTTGTGAATATCCAGAATATGTGGCTTAACTTGCAGTTTTCAAGGCTTTATAGATTAATTTGTAACTCCATTTTTTCTACACTAATGTATTATTTTTTTGCACCGGAAACTGGATACTTTCTGCATCGTGATTCATAAACTCAAATAATTGGCAGAAATTCTATAAAGTTTTTAACAACTTTAAGAGGATTTTTGTCCGAGTTTTTTTTATGAACTGACCAGGGTAATTGAATCTTCGATCAGTGAAGCCTGGTTTTTTATTTCCTGTCCCAGTATTTGCTTTTTCCTGCTCTTTTTACTAGCCAGACGCATTTGCCAATGCATTTTTACCGCATAAACACACACTGACGCTGGGCGGACAGCCACTGGGCAGCACAACACGAAAATGGCGGCCATTTTGTAATCCGCATGTGGCTGGGTAATCACCCCTAAGCTCCGCTTTGCCACTATCCCCTGGCCAAGGTCCTTTTGGCCCATATCCCATATCCCCTACCCCCTGGCCATCCAGCCCCTCAGCCTCCCTTCACACGTGCGGCGGCTTTTCCCGGGTTTTGCTGTTCAGATTTTTTTCTGTTTTGTTTTGCAGCATTATGTGGTCGCTTGTCGCTGCATTTTCCCCCCCATATCTGGTTTTTCCATCACCATCGCCCTTTTGCCCGCTTTCACCATCTCTCTATGAATGTTGTGATTTTGTTTGGCGATTTTCGGCTATTTTTGGTTTTCATTTTTCAGGCCTCAAACAGCCGCAGATCGATCGATATTTTAAAGCTTAGCCAAATGGTGCGAATGCAGGCTACACTGGTCAGCTTTCGGCTAATTAGAACGGGGGGCAAGGGGAGATCCTTTCGCTAGCCAAAAAGTAGCCACATTTATCAGAGAGAGAAAATCGTTGAATGGCTGCCAGAATATATGAAATATTTTCCCAGTTTTCCTGGCACAAACAACTTTATCAAAATTTGCAGAACTTCATAAGGCTCCTGTACTCCTTCTGCGTGCGTGTGTGCGGTAATGCAATTGTTGAGCACTTTTTGACAAATTGTTGCGGCAGCCACTTGAAAATCAATTTGCCAGCTAAATTGACTTCCATTCTCAGCCAAGAGCAAAGAACTTAGAAATAAAACTTGCCAACTTGCAGCGACTTCTTTTCTCATAGCTTTTCTCAACCAATCTTCTCCGCTTTTTTCAGATGGCGAAATCTTGCGCGTGCTGGTGAACAGCTCGGCCCAAATCAAATGTGATGTGGGCTCCAGCCAGGCCGATGACAAAGTGCTGCTGGTTGTTTGGTACAAGAATAATTTACCCATTTACAGGTAGGTCAATCTGGGCAAAACTAGCATGGGTGTCCTGTATCCTGTATCTTGTATCTCAATCCCTTTGACAGCTACGACACACGTGGCGCCCACGCTGGCACCCCATCGCATTGGCGGGACGAGGAGGTCCTCGAGGATCGGGCCGTCTTTCGCACGCACAAGGAGCCGGCGGAATTGATTATAAATCCGGTTAAGGTAACCCTTCCAACACCCCTCGCATGTGTCAACAGCGCGGCGCTCTATAATTGGAATTTCATTTCAGGAAAAGGATGCGGGCAACTTTCGCTGTCGCGTGGACTTCAAGCTTTCGCAGACCCGCAACAGCAACGTCAATTTGGAAGTTGTCGGTGCGTATACCCAGAACTGAACCGAAAGATGTCAGGGATCCAATATATTTCGCGGGCCCCACACTAGAATAAATAATTGAAAGGATCCAACCATCCCTTGATAAACATGAAACAATTTTAAATTAATATTTAAATAGCTAGGGGAACTATTGACATTTTACCTAAGGCTATTTGGAATATCAACACTTCTTTTTGCGTGCCTCACTTAAAAAAATATAACAAATTTGAATGACATCACAAAAAAATAATAAAAAATTAATTTAAACTTGGATCAAAGAATAAAGTCTAGAAAAAGATCGAGTATATCAATCTATCATATTTAATTACCAGCCTATCATAACAAATACTAATTTCATCAAGCATCATAAAATAAGAGTGGATAAGGTATACTTTTAAAAACTCACAGGACACAGTGGGACAATAGGATCAAAGTTGCATCCATTAATTTTTTAATATTTGGATAGGAAATATTTATTTAATTTATACACAAAGATTGCCAAACTATGTACCCAATAGCACAGCTAAACGAATAAAAATCAGATCTTTTTCTGTTTGTCCAACTCAAATCTCAATTAAAATTTTTCCACTTCAGCCAGTTTAAATAAAAAGAACCATTAATAAATATATATACAATCTACGTGCATATACAATCAACATTCACATAAATAAATAAATAAACATGGCCAGCCAGAAACGATTATAAAAGCAATTAATATTTGTTTCGTCCGCACACATACACACTGGACCAAACGAGTTGCACATAAATTAGCTGAAATGATTTTTTGGTTAGCCGCAAAACTTACAATTTATTATGCGAGTCATATGAGTAAAAGCGTTGTATAAATTTGCCTTTGCATTGCTTTTGACAATGCCAAATTATTTCTGATTTGCGGCTATTTAAAATCATTGTAAGCTATCCGGGTATTTGCAACTTTCTATATTAAATATTTAAATAGTAGTGGTAAAAGCGAATTGTTTAATTTTTCAGTGCCGCCGACGCAGCCGATTATCTTCAACGAGCGACGCCTGCGAATCGATTCGAGGGCAGGTCCTTATGAAGAGGGTGGCAGCCTGGAAGTAACCTGCGTGGTGTACGGAGGTAAGTCCCCAAAATGCTGATCTGTTACTTTGAGAACTTTATGTGGGGCAGTCGAATTACGGCAAAATAAAATATTAATTGCCCAGTCCTGCGAAATGCAATCAATAATTAAACTTTATAAGTGGCTGTAAAAACATAAAAGTATCCGGCACGAACACAATCAAAAATAAAAATCGCGCCAGTGGCAGGGGGGTGAGTTACTAAGCTTTGTTGGCATGCAAACAAAGGCAGGGGCATAAACAACAAACAATAAATAAGGCAGCCAGCGGTAGTGTAAAGTTCAATTGTAAAGAAGCCGAACACAAATGTCAGTGAAACAGGACGCAATTGAAAGGGCCAGTAGAGGAAAGGAGTCCTGGGAGCCAAGTTAATTTCGCAAATGTGTCGCCTTAACAAAAGGATTAAAAGTGCTCCAGAGAAAGGAGCTGTCGACAGGGAAAAAGGAGGAGGAGGCTCAGAGAATTGTAGAAGGTCCGCAGAAGTCAACATTCTTCGTTATCAATGATTCCCAGGTTGATACGTTGACAAAGGCTTTGCAGAGAAAATTCTGATAAAATAAGTACAGCTTAGGAACATAATAAATTTTGCTTGCAAATTTAAATAATTTATCAAAACTTTAATATTAATAATATTAACTGTTTAATTTAAACATTATTTAAATTGAAACAAATTCTCTGTTATCTTGAATAAGAATATTCTAACATTTTGATTATTTAGATTTTATATGATATTCCGTAGCTCTAAGTCTGCTATACCTATTTATGCTTTTTCGTATTAAAATATTATATCATTTCCTTTTCTTTACTAACACTTAAAAAATTTTTTTTCGTATATTATTAACCTTTTCCCAACGTGTATAATCTGGAAATCGCACAGAAAACCCTTAAGCCAATTGTTGTTAATGAGAGCCAAAATACAGATTGGTTGATCGAATAAATTCCCCCAGAAATACGAGGCTGCCAACGGATTTCCCTGAGTCCGAGAGTCGGAATCCAAGAATCCGAGCTGTTTTCTCTCGCAAGCCGTCACAGTGCCCGACATAAGTATGTCACCAGCCAACGAGAATCGCGTGCTTTATCGCTGCGTACTCCCCTTTGTTTTCTGGGTCTGGGCGGAAGCGAAACCACTTTGAATGGTTTGACATGTCAACGTTGACATAAAATAAATCACCAAGCCAGCAAACTGCACTTGAAACTGCCCGGCAACTGTTAACTGGTCAGTAGTTTTCTGGGCGGTACTTTGTTTGGGGGGTGGGGGAAAATAACCGCGAAAGGGGTGAACCCGCAGGGGGTGGCTCGGGGGTGCAAAAAAAAGAAAGCAGGAAAATTGGGCACTCAAAATGTTGTATGTGCCAATTAAATGGGGGCAAGGAAAATGTTGCCAATGTACAAATGTGAATACATACGAAATGGGGGGGGAAAGTTGGGTGGAGGGTCTAGGGGGAAAGTGGACAACCAAGTTGTTGACAAGCAAAAAGGAAGTCTGTTGATGTTGGCAAATGAGCGAGGGGGTGGGGGAAAGCAATTGGAGTACTTGAAACTTGTACAAAACGAGTGGGAGAAAGTGAGTAGTGTGTGGTCAGGCTCGTTGACAGTTGAAACGAACAAATTGATCCGAGTTGTACGGAAAATGGCTGCACTCGAATTAAATTAGATTTCAAAGAAAGTGGACTTTTTTATTCCACTAAAAGAAAAAGAATATTATAGGACCAAAGTATTTTTTAAATGGGGAAGTGTACTAGGCTAGCATAGAGTAGCTTACATTTTTAAGTAAATTAAACAATGTACAGAAAAAAACACCACAAATAATAAGGCTATCTCTTCCATGAGTTTCATGAATATTCGGCCATCAATATTCATTTAGTTTTTTGAGTGCACATAAGACCTATTATCCTTTTATCGGACAGGTTCTTCCCTCAACCGCTGAACATCCCAATTACGTTGGAACGACTTGGTAATGGTGTGAAATTGAAAATGCTTGCCGTCCTACTGAAATCTTAAACAGCGGGCGGAAATAAATTGCAGGCAAATGCTGACATTATGCTCAGACCGGCACCATCTCCATTTCCATTCTTAGCCGCTTTCGGTTCTGGTGGGTCTGGTGTGGTCAGGTCTTTTGGCATTCAACATGCAATGTCCATTACAGAAATTGCAATTCTGTGGCCAAAACAAAAAGGCAGCCGGGAGGGGTGGGGGGTCGGCTGTGGGAGCATAAAGTGCTGAAAAAGTTGCCACTTAAACAAGTGCAATCAGCAGAAGTAAGTCAAAAGCGGCAGGCGATGAGGAAGGAGCGGTCCGGGATGGAAATGCTTGGTGCTGGGTGCTTGGTGGATGGGAAGGCCAGCCGGCTTGGGCTTAAGAGTGTGCGAAATCGACAAAGGAGCAGTAAATTTTATTGCAGCCTAGGAGGAGGGCGCCACAATTGCAAATGAGCGCGACACGCCAGCCCCAAAAAACGGGGAGCGAAATGAAGTTATAAACCAGCACACAGTCTGTGTGGGTAGTAAAAATTACCAATCTACCCCGCCACCAGTTCCCCTAGCAAATCATAAAGAATATATACATTGGAACCGGAGGGGCAGCCATTGTGCGGTGGCATTGGAAGCCAAGGGGAAAAGCGGTGGAGAACCCTGGGTTTATGTGGCCACTAATGCATAATATTCAGCGTTGCCTTCTTTTGCACGTCATGAATTTTACACACGGTGGTCTCAGCCCCTGCGACTCCAATTCCCCTCTCATCCTCTAGAAACCCTCCGGAGCATATAGTGTAGTATATATTGAAAGCACCAGCTCGCGGGAGAAAACATCAACTGAAAGGAAGGGTCACATTTGGGTTAAGCATTTTGGTTACCCTCTTGTTTTATTTTTTTAAAGCCTTTGTTAAATTGTTACAAGATAATAAAAGTGTTTTTAAGAAAATGTTATAAAAATAAGTTTTTAAATAAAAGAATATTAAACAAAAATAAATTAAATAGTTTAATCTTATTTTTTGTTGTCTGAAATGCCTATTTTGGTTCTATGGGATCTATAGGGCCTAATGGTAATATAATATTCAAGGTTTTTTTTACCAATCTTGGGTAGCAAATATATCCAGCCAAAATCCCATATACCCCTTTGGGACTCCCAGCATGGTAAAAGTGTGCTAAAAATGGCTTTTACCCTCCTTTCTTTTTTTTTCGCTCTGTGTGTCAAACGGAAGTGCAGGCGTTTTCCGTTTTGGCCAAAGTGAGCGTTGGCCATATTGCTATTGTGTTTGCTGTTGTTGTTCTAGGCAGGTTGCCGAGTACAAAATTGTGTGCATTTTTATAAAAATGTCTCTCTTCACTTTTCTTGTGTTGTTATTATTATTATTACGACTACTTTTGTTGGCTTGTTGTTGTGGCACATTTCGGAGCACGGAAGTGCAACAATACGGAGCCATGCAACAACACAAGTTATTTACTAAAGCGAAAATAGGACCAACAAAATGGGGGAAATACTTAAGGAGTCGAAGGGGAGGTAGAAATAGTATATTGTCTGCCAAAAAAGTTTGCATAATTTCAACTTCATTTATTTTTCATTTATGGGTTTTCTGTAATGGCGCCATAAGAGGTATAAAACCTTGAAAGTGCCAGTAATTATATTTTTCCTTACTTTTCTGCCTTTAAAAAAAAACTTTAATTTTGACTGAGAAAGTAGGTATTCAACGCCTTACTTCATAAACAAAGTACAAATGGCAATTGAGTGTGGCAGTTTCTGTTGTCCTTTAAAAGGACCCTCGAAGCCGGCAAGCCTTAAATTTATTTTACAGCTTCCTCACTGGACAAAAGGTCAAATGCCAAAGAGCACACAAAAGCAGAAAAAAGGGAGGGGAGGGTCGGAGGGAATGCGAACTGAATAAACAGAAAGTGTACCAAAGACAACAACATAAAATATATTTATGTGGCATGGCAGAGTTTCCTCCTTTTACTTTTTTTCTGCATGTTACTTTCACGAGCTCTAAATTTTTGCTGCTGTTTCTTCTATTTCTAAAGAGCTTGGTTCTCGTGGGGACCCACCCCCACCACACACTTGTTTCTAGCAGTGTATCTATTTCAGCCGAGACAAATCCAAAGCCAAAACAGATGCAGGAGATGCAAAGATATGCAAAACTAAACAAGCAAATATTTCAGCATTGCATAACTAAAGCGAGTGGTCTAAGTTTTCATGTACATGTGCGTGGGTATGGTTCTCTGCTTTCCTTACACATGAAACAAAGATTAACAACAATATCACTAGTGCTATGCCATCTCGGGTTTTAAAGCCATTATTTAATAGTTCAAAATGAAATAAAACAAGAAAGAACGCTATAGTCGAGTGCCTCGACTATCAGATACCCGTTACTCAGCTAAAGGGACCAAAGGGAAATGGAAATAAGCAAGCAGCAAAGCAAGACTGAAATGCGCCACCTACCGGCGATAGGTATTGACGAGACCGATACAGTTCAGTTAAAATTTTGTATCTAGCATGAAAATTGTGGGCGCCACAGGCTTGGGCGGTTTGTGGGCGTTAGAGTGGGCGTGGCATATTCGCGTATCAAAATTGCGCTGCGTACAAAGGTTCGAAATCTAAATCTGAAATCCTGATTCTATATCTTTGATAGTTTCCGAGATATCCACGTTCATATTTACGATTTTTTGAAGTTTGGGGGCGGTTTGTGGGCGATAAAGTGGGCGTGGCAAACTTTTTTTTAAGTCAATCGATAGGTATTGATGAGAACAATACATTTCAGTTAAAATTTTTATTCTAGCATCAAAACTGTAGGAGCCACAGTTTTGGGCGGTTTGTGGGCGTAAAAGTGGGCGTGGCACTCTACTGAAACAAACTTGCGCTGCGTAAGAAGCTCAGGAATCTGCACGCCAAATCTCAATAGCCTAGCTCTCATAGTTTCCAAGATCTCAGCGTTCATCCGTACAGACAGACGGACAGACGGACAGACGGACAGACGGACAGACGGACAGACGGACATGGCTAGATCGACTCGGCTAGTGATCCTGATCAAGAATATATATACTTTATGGGGTCGGAAACGCTTCCTTCTCCCTGTTACATACTTTCCGACGAATCTAGTATACCCTTTTACTCTACGAGTAACGGGTATAATTAGGGCAGAAAAGTGTTAAAAGATCTGAAATCAAAGGTACTGACTATTCCGATTGAAATAAAATAACATAGTGACAATCAAAATAGATTTTATCATAAAGGTTGAGTAAAGAAAATCAAATCTATCTGAAAATATAAAAACATTCAATATTCGGATTCTAATTTTTTTTTACTGCCTAAAAATGTGATTAATATTTTTAGTGGTAGAAAACTTCACAGATACTTTGTTGAAGAAATTTCTATTGACAGGTATTTAAGTTTCGTACTTCCTTCCCGCCGTGCATTGTGGGTAAACAAAACGCGAAACAAGGACTCGTTGAGCTCTGGTAACGTGTGTGCAAAAGTGCATAAGTGAGTCGGACTTGGCTGGCAGCGGCTTAAAGTCTCCGCCAAAGGAAACGCTAAAAACTGGCACGCATTTGAATGCTGCCGCTCATTAGGAAGTGGGTGGGGATGTGGGCGTTGGGTGGTGGCTGGTGGGCAGGTGCTCGCCAGGTGGACATGGTAAAGAAATGCTAATGTCGCTCTTGCCGCTGCTACTGCTTTTCTGCTGCCTGGCACAAAAACCCGTTTTTTGATGCCTGCTCTAAAAATGGCAAAGCACTTGGCAAAAAAGCAAAAGGAAATAAAAGAGAAAAGCTTGGCTTTTTTGTGGAACGATGGCAAAAATACTCTTTAATAGGTATAAGTCGAGTTGTATTCTTCCATCTACAACATCTACCAAAATAAATATTTCTAATAATGGCGCAAATAAAATAGTTGTATCATTTTATTATATAACAATGTTTTCATTTAGTTTCTCTTTTTTTCAGTTAGTAAAATGGGCTTTTGGTAGGTCTTTTAAGGTAGAAAAATAAATTTATTTTATTTTTAGTAAAGAGTAAGGCTTTGTAAAAAAATATTTAATTTTTCTAGAGATTCTAATAAGCCTTTCACAAGAGTATGAAAATGCAAGTTAAAAGAAAGGAAAGCAGGCAGAAAGAGTAAAAAACTAAGTAGTGCAAATTTTGAGTGTGTTTGTATGCAGAGTAAATGCAAGT
Source organism: Drosophila subpulchrella (assembly GCF_014743375.2). Lineage (NCBI taxonomy): Eukaryota > Metazoa > Arthropoda > Insecta > Diptera > Drosophilidae > Drosophila > Drosophila subpulchrella. The sequence continues at coordinate 11,750,880 of NC_050609.1, forward strand.
CAGCTGCTGGTGTGTGTGTTTGTGTGCGTTTCTTTGGGCTGTGGCACCTTATGTTGACATTAAAAAACAGCAGACAACCCCCACCCCTTGGAAGCAAACTTGGCTCTGACTTTAAACTGAAAGCAAGAGTCACTGGAATTCTGAAAAAGGGGATGTATGCTTTAAATGCCAAAAGGATAGCAACAATTGCCATACCAAATCACACTTTTTACTGCACTTTCTCTGGCAGTCCAATGTTTTTTTGTACTATTTCTACCATTGTATTCCTGTTCGAGGGGAAGCCAATAAATCACCGACGACCATTAAGCCGCCTTGCTACACATGCGCTAATCTACTCTGGCCCAAACCCACACACACATGTGAAATATTTTCATAAACAACATAAAACTCTACCAAATGGCAGTTATTAATCAAAGTAATGTGCGCTTACCTCCACTGTACAGCCGCATATACATATATGAAAATCTATATGTGCCTGAGCGACACATTTTTCAAACATATCAAGTGCAGTTTTCGGCCCATCCGTGGCTTAGTTTTAGTGAATTTCCAGGTGGATTTAATGGCACTTGTTCAGTCGCATTGCTTTTTATGGCTACTCATCAAGCATTTTGCGTAATAACTAAGTAATAATAGAAAAATACACAACAAGCTTGTCAGAGAATTTATTTGTGTCACCGCGCCTGACACTGACAGAAAGTTTAGACAGCTCTAGCCATCAAATAAAAACGAATTAAAAGTCTAGAGTCTTGAAATGACAAACAATCAACTGGTGAAGGTAATCCACTTAATCCTCCCAGTTGGACATTTAATTTATTATTTTTTCTCAGTGTATTATTTGCTCTCCTTTGAATGAGTGACCGACCACCCGTTGCTATTAAATTAATGTGCGCTCATATACGCACACAAAAGCTAATTTCAGCGCTTGATTAAGTTGAAGTCGTTAAAAGCGGCCAAGTGCCGCACGCTGCGTATGAGTAATGTGGCTGTGCGTCTGTGTGTTGGTCTAAGTGGCCCCCTGCCCCACCGGCAATTGCACCACTGTGGTGGCTAGTCAACAAGCCCCACCAGCTAACTAAATTAGAGGTTCTATGGATAGATTATAACGGGCACTCTAAGCCACTTGATGGATAATTTCAGTCATAACGAGTACGTAGTCAATCTTGAGAAAATGGGGAAAGGGATTTATAAGTATTAGATACGGAACGTAGATTTATAGATTTTTATAAAGAAAGAATTTTAGTTAGGGGTTCATTTCAACAACAGGCCATTACAATTACAATGGGTTTGGGAACTTAAATCCAACTCTTTATATTCCCGTTTCAATTTATATATTTTATAATAATTTAAACCTTATATTCCCTATTTTTCAGGATCTCCCCCGCCGACTGTCATCTGGCTGATGAATGGGCAGCTGCAGAACAGCGTTGTCGATTACACATACGACGGCGCCATCAACAGCAAGCTGGTGGTTCGCAACCTGTCAAGAATCCACCAGCATGCGGTCTACACCTGCCAGGCCAGCAATTTCCACAAGAAATATGTGGCCACCAACATAACCATCGAGCTCTACCGTGAGTATAAGACCGTGCCTTTTGGAAAATAAAATAATCTGCATAAATAGTACACATTGGTTCTTGGGATTTTATTTAAAGCTTTATTTTCCCCTTCACATTTTCAGTTGCCCAGATTTAGGCCTTCTGTTTCATTGGGCGCCTTCTGACTTTCCAGTTTATTATTAAAAAAATGCAAAACTGTTCCAGCATTGAAGCGATTTAAAACGACCCAAATATGGTGCTAAAAGCGTTTTGCCAAACAATTTATTTATTTATTGTATATATTTCACTCTTTTCTGATCCTGATTGTGTGCTCTTGCTTTTGTTGTTCGGTTTTAAGCATTGCGATAAAAGTTTTAACAAATAGCTGCGCAGATAAAAACGAACCAACCAGTCGACGTCCCAAAAAAATAAACTAAGGAAAAGCCCAGAGAGGCTGAGCAGGAAAAAAAAATAGATAATAAAATGGCTTATGCAAATATAACAAAATGCAAACGGCAACAGCAGTAACATTGCATACGATACCCACCCACCAAAAAAATATACAGCGAATAGGGAAAACAGAAATTCCAGTGCGTAACTTATCCTACCTACCGTGCCCTCTGACCTGGCACATATTGTGAACCCAACATCATATCGAACTGACCGTGTTTTCATTTCTTTTTTTTTTTTTGAAAATATAGAAGTTGCGTTCAGGTTAGTGGACTGTGCATGACCCGAATGGATTTATTATTTTGTGACAATTTTTTAAATGCCCTTTTTCCATGCTCTTTACGAGCAGGGGCTGTGCAAATTGTTAAATTGAATTAAATTGTTGCCAATTTCGAGTGCCCGAGTGCGAGTGTGAGTGGTTAAGAGATTTTTGTCCGGAAAAGCTGTTTGCAAAAAATATATTCGTTGTGACAAAAATGTATTTGCAAATTCTATCAGCTTTTTTAGGATGAAGAACCATTGAACATATGGTTTTCAAGGCATATAAATCTTCTAATAAAATGTGTATGATTTAATCCGGAAGCATGGAACCTAGTTTGATTATACTTGGTATCTTAGTTTTCATCTCTGCGAATCATGTTTTCGATCAAATTAAGTCCATTTAGCTACCCACTTTTCGTCGAACCTCAAGATTCCGTCTACCTCATAATGTTCTCCATCCACCAAGATACAATATTTTTTGGTTCCTTGGTTATTAGGCCCATGGCATTGCGCTAACAGCCAAAGATTGGCCATAGAATTTTATGGCACTTTGGCGCGTCTGTCATGGCTCTCAAAACGCCAAAGCAATTGGACGTCAATTCCTACTTAGGAGGCTCCCATTTCACGGAAAATAATGTCGAAATGTTCCAGCAACAGCAGCTGGTGATGCGCATATTTGATATTATTGCCCTGAGTTTCGGAAAATGTTGGTGAAAGCATAAGAATATGTCGCACTTGCGGGAACATAAAAGTTAACACGCCCATAAGAAAGGCCCAAGATGGGGCGGTGGAATGTCGCTAACTTGGTCAATTAATGTGGCCACAGTTTCGTACTACGATTAACAAATGACCTTGAAAAGAAGGGAGAAGTGGTGGTCTTCTAACCAGGTTTTTCCACTTTTCCTCTACAGGAATTATGTTGTTTTCATTCTGCTTTGCGTGTAATGACAGAACGGGAGCATGGGAAACGGGCCAGTTGAATAATAAGTACGACCTTAATTAGTTAATTTTATGGCCACTAACAATTAGATTACGCCCGTCACGTCACGACACTCGGTCCCCCACCCAAAACAATTATGAGAGTTCCCCATTAGCACACAATTTAAGGCCCCAAAAGGGTTGGTCGAATTCGAAATGCAATACTTAATTGAATTAAATTTTGATTGTAGCTTGGGTTCAGATCAATCACCAATTTCACCTGATTGCTGTGCAATCAAAAATGAATAAGCCAAACACTTTAAAATTTTGAGTGAAAAATAAGCTGACGATAAAATTAAACTTTCCTTTCGTTTTGAGTTTGACCTCTGCAGATTTCGCTCTTCAAATCTTTAACAATTTAATGGATCTGTTTGCATAATTGGTCGCCATTCAATCCTTGGGGCCTGGTCCTCTATGCTCGCTGGTGTAGTGCGTTTAATTAAACATTTAAATGGTTTGCAATGCAAATGTGCATAATTAATTTAATTACAATAAAGCGTTGCTGCAGCAGCAACAACAACCGCATGGAAACCTGTTCAATGCCTATAAAAACATAAAAAAAAGCGGAATAATATTGTAATGTATGCAGGAGAAAAAAACTGTAAACGGCATTGAAATAAATAAAATTGTAGATAGTTGCCATGCATCTCCCTTTGGTTTTCCATTTTTATTATCGCATTTGGGCTTTACTGAAATGTCACGCCTTTAAATTAACGCATAAAATGCGCGGCCAACCGCAGCAAATGTAACAACAACGGAAAAAAGTAACAACAGTTGGCTTAACTCGTTAAATTGCAGGAAATATGTTAAAGGCATCTGGAAAATGATACCCTCTAATCGGTTTATTTTCTTACACAAAGTAAGACAGAATATTGTGAATAAGATTACTTCACCAAAGGCTTCGAAGTGCGAACCTTTAAATCGGTAAAATCGTATACAAACAATAATGGCCCTGCCAATATTATTTCCACAGAATAGTTCGCCGCATTGCAATAATTTTCCAATTGAAAACCAAAGAGCGTAATTCATAATTTCCTACAAAAGCAGCAAAGCGCAAAAAAACTAGAGGCGAGGAGCACAAAAACAATTGCAATGACAACGATAACGATGGGAAATTGTGTAATGCTGATAATGAACCTGGACTCTAAAGCTCTACGTGACCATATTTGGGTGGCTGAAAAAAAATATGTTTGTTATTGTTTATTTGTTTGGACCATTTTCAATTTTGTGGGTAAACAAATTGCTGTCAACATGAATATTAACAAATATTCAAATTACATAAATGTAATTGCATGAATATTTATTGGCTGAAATTTAATGCGTTGTTTGTGATCTAGCAATCTGACTATGGCCTATGCCAATTGGCCATATGCCCATTGGTTTATTAAACAGTCATCCATCGCGATTCGGAAATTACGCTTTTCCCGTCAGGCTTTTTAAGGTCTTCGCTTCGATAAATTTGCCCAATCAGAACAAACGAACCACCTATAAAAGGAGATTTTTGCAATTATAATTGTTACCCATAATGATTAACTTTTGATTAAGTATTCGTTGTTTTTCTGCGAAAACAAATATTTAATTATATTGGAAATATGGACGAAATTGCTGATGCCTTCATATTGGTTGCCTTTCGTATCGGTTCCTTTGCCTTTTCCGCCTGACATTTATCATTTCATATTATGTGTCCCTTTATGGAAAACAGAAATATTTGCTGCCCTATGCTCGATATTGTTGCATTTCCCCGGTTGTTCTTGTTGCAGTTCCCGTTGCTGGTGGCAATCGTAATTTGTTGCAATTAATTTTAATTGCATTGCCTGTCATTTCCATTTCGATTTCGATTTTTCACACACAATTTGAATAAATCAACAAAAAGCTGCTGTCGCACCAAACAAAATACAGGAATACAGAAAGCGAAAAACAAAGCCAGAAAAGTGTGCAAGGGGGGTATGGGCAAGAGTAAAAACCAACCTTAAATGACATTTAAGCAAATAAATTAACGATGGAAATTAATGCGCGTTCATAAACAAACTGTTTGCATTGCAGTGCGGCCTCTTCTGGTGGAAATCAGCTTCAACAATCAGCCGATGTCAGCGGATCGAAAATACGAGATCGAGTGCCAGGCGATCGGATCAAGACCCCCGGCCAAAATCACCTGGTGGATGGGCAACCTCGAGCTGCATGGCCACAGTCAGAAGGTATATTTAAATAAGGTAAATCAGATTTTGCATAATTTAAATCTTATGTATTTTCCAAGGTCTCTGAGGACGGCAATGTGAGCACTTCGGTGCTTTCGATCACACCCACCAGAGAAGATCATGGCAAGGCATTATCCTGCCGGGCAACCAATGAACTCGTTCGCAATGGCATTCGCGAAACGGCTATGAAGTTGAATGTTTTCTGTAAGTATATCAACGAACCACAAGAGAAATATATTTTTAATAAATAATTCAATCGATACTGAAACGTTTTAATTACGCTTATTAAGAAAGCCATTAAACGAATTAAACAATACGGTCGACATATACATTCATAATGAAAATATTGCAAACAGCCTGCAATTAAAATAAGGATTAAAGGGAAAAATATTTAATATAAATGTTTTATTGACCAGAAGTCTAATGCTTATTTTATTATTCTAATGTAAAAGTGACATTTTTAGAATTACCATGCATTTTTCAAATGATTTAAAATACTGTGCATATTAAATTATAATTTCTTTGTTATTCAATTGAGGTCACCTATGTATATAATTCCCCTTTTAGGCTTAAAACGAATCATAACCATTGGCAGTGCTTGTTCCCCCCAAATATTCTGTGTACCAGGAACAAGCGGCCCATTCCGCTTTAATAACACCCCCGTTTGACATATGGCTCTGCTTTATGAGTGCCCCATAAACCATCGATGGCCCCTCGTTCTGGTTCTCGTGCGATCCCATAAACTATGTCAACCGCTTATCGCCCATGTCCTTTGGGGAATCAATACTGTTTTGCATACCAATGCCATAGTGACATAACAGGCGGGAGGCGCGATTTCCGAACCCCGTTCCGAATATCGGCGGGCTTTACATAATACATTCAATTCTTTTTTTGCGTTCGGCAGGCTCGTATGTCAAACGTTTGTTTTATGGCCCGCGTCAACAATGTGCGGCTAGGGGGTAAAGTTTGTTAATAAAATTTCTATGGCAAAATATTAAAAACAAGCGCGCGCGACCAAGGAAGTTGTGCACACACACTATACGACAAGCCGGAAAAGCTCACTTTAAGCCAGGCCCAGAACCCACACCCACACACCACACACACATATGCGCGGATAACCCTTAATGTTTCAATAGTCCTGGGCCCTCGTGTCCTCATCTTCTGGGCTGTGACGACAGCGTCTTGGGCAAACAGTTGCCACGTCTATTATCTAAAAAGCTTGCCGCCTCGTTGTTCCCCAATGTCATTGAAACTTTTACTCCTTTCGGGGGCTGCCGAGATGATGGGGCTGCTTCCCCGGTTTGCTGCAGATGCTGCACTGAGAAAAACGTAGCTCTGGAATAAGAATACAACATTTTACAATAAGAAAATATCTTATAAAAATATTTTTGATGTTTATATCATTATACCAATGTTAAGCAAGGGATCTAAAATTCTTCTTTAAAATGCATTTCGAAATTACAGAAAAAATCCATAGCCAGATGGTTCCAATTCATTGTAGACTTAGCTTAAAAAATTAAATAATATTATTTAAGCCCCAGACTTTTCTCTCAGTGCTGGCCCGTCTTGTGCGAAAGCGTAGGGCGCAGCTTCTGCGCGAGCGCTGATATAAAAAATTAGAAAACAATTTCAATTTCCATGCTCATTTACATGTTTATAGCGTGCTTAAAATATTTTGGTCCCCCTCCGTTTTCCTTCTCCTGACACTTCCTGAGATTTCATATTTCCCGCCCGACTTTCCTCGTTTCAACGCGAAGATTTTGTGTCTTTTTTAAGCGCGTTCTTTGTTTGCCTCCTGCGACGGGGGTAAATTGAAAAGTTGATGCAATGTCGGCTGCCGCCAGAGATGAGATGGGGCAGGTTCAAGTTGACGCAGCCAATAATTTTCTCATTATATTACATCACATTTAGCCGGGGCCATAAAAAAGTTATCTCTAATATCTTAATCAGAGAGCCTCAGAGCCGGCAAACCTCTTATTTTCCACACAATCAACTCAGGTTAGGCTTCCGAAAATTAAATCAACGGAAAAAGTCAGGCCTACAAAAATTAAAGTCATATCCGCAATAAACTTAATGACGAGGCAAATTTTTGTTTTCAAGTAACCATGATCTGGTTGAAAAGCAGTTTGAGAATAGAAAGGTACAATTCTTTTATTATTTATGGAAGTAAAAATGTAATAAAGGTTTGTTGTAAAACCTGCCCTCTTTAAAATAAAATAAGTAAAAGCTATTTTTAATGGAGTCTAACAGTGTTCCAACAAATAATTCCTAAAATTTGTCCGTAAAAAAAAATATAAACATCCAATTGCATTGAAAATGTATTGCAAACTTTTCGATATAACTAAACTCAAAACGGATTGGAAAATAGGGAGCCTGAAATAAGCTTTCAGCCCGATGCAATTTATATGGCTAGAGAGGCTAGTGGAATCAATTTAAGGACTGCTAACGAGAACTGGTTCAACTTAGGGCAATAGACAATGACAGGCTCCACCCACACTCGTGTGCAAACACCCACACACTGGCAGGCACACACAGATACACAGATCCTTCCAATTGCAACTGCAGCTGCAACATAATGTGGCACTGGCACTCAAAAGTCGTTACGTTAAGCTGCAGCTACGACTGGGATGGGCTTGCTTTGGTTTTTCCACTCGTTTTCGGGACACTCTGGACCCCACAAAGGATCGGGAAGGGGGTCACCGAGATGGAGGACCATAAAATGCATTAGCCAGACGTAGTTGGCCAGCTTGGCCAGTGACAGTTATTACCACTTAAGCCCATCCTAACCGCAACAGTGTGGCCTGCCAGCCACTTGGAACTTCCTTCGGGGGATATCTCACTGTCATTATGCAGTTGAAAAAATACAAGGCGTTTATGGAGTAAGATTATCTTGGGTTTTTAATTACGTGATTTAATTAAGGATTTGTACAGGTCTATATGATTTTTATGGTATTAAAAGGTTTTGTTTTTTACACGTTTCAACATTTTAAAATATTTTATATTTAAAACATTTTAGCATAAAATCAACCTTAAATACCGAAATGCTATATTTTACGTTTATACTAAACATTGATTTAATTGACTTAAAATTTAAAATAATTTTTTCAAAAATCCTTCTTCCTTATATTTTAAGCCTTCAAATTTTTCCTAAGTGAACATCCTTTATTTCCCTTGTCCTTTCGTTTCTGTTTAGTTTTCTATGCCGGCTTAAAGTCATCGCTAATGAACTTGTTGAGCGGGAAAAAGACAGGCACACCGAGCGGGAAAGAGCGATGCTGGGGCAGTGGGAAAAGTCTTTAAATTATGCAAACTGCTTTGACTCGTTCTTCCTGTCCCCATTGTCCTTGCCACCCCTTCACCTACCAACCCCCACCCTCCCCCTTCATTTGGTTTACGTTCATTCTCTTTCCACTTCCGAGATGGTGTGTGTTAAAGCACTTTTCATTTTCATTAACAAGTCTTTGCAAAAGACGAAATCGGCTTAAAGAAACTTGCTTATAGAACGTGCCACCCCAGAAAGTAGAAAAGAAAAAGGCAGCAGCGCTAAGCAGACAGAGACAAAGAAGACACAAGACCAAAACTACGAGAGCAGGGAAAGTTGCCAAAAACAATGTGCAAAATAATAATAAACAAGTGGAAGGTGGCTAAGAGCCGAGGGGCAGGGCCAAGATACATAGATAGAATAGATAGAGGGCGGATACGAAGCGACACTAATCACGGATAAGTCCGGATTAACCCCCTTTTTCCACCCATTTCTTGCCTTTCTTGGGCTCGAGCCGAAGGATTGTCCAAAACAGCAAATTACGTTTGATGGACACTCCTCCGAGCGCATCCCAATCCAGGTCTAAGTCCCTGCCTTAGTCAAATGAATACAATGCTCATCCAGTGTTTTTTTTGCTTTCCCCCACCACCACTTTCTTTGCAGTCATACCCACCTTGCAGCTGGACCTGGGCTCCAATCTAAATCCGGAGGATATCGAGGAGGGCGATGATGTCTACTTCGAGTGCAAAGTGCATGCAAATCCGGCTGCTTATAAAGTTGTATGGAAGCATAATGTAAGTGAGCAAACAAAAAACTTTTCTTGACTTGCAATATTTATGAAGAGCCCTTCCGAAATGGAAGAGCACTCTTTATTGAGACAGATACAAAAGGCGGAGGAGAAAGAGAATGGTCTTAAGTGTAAAGTAAACTTTTGGCAAAAAAATACCTTTTAGTGCCATATAAAATATATTATTTTCGGCCCTTGCGAAACTTCGACACATAAACATCTTCAGATGCACAGAAAAAAATATATAACAAATGTTTCGATGGTAAAATAATAATATCATATAAAATATATTGTTCAACTTTTAGGTTTGGTGAACCATACATTCATATTTAGTTTTCAATAAAATATAACAATATGTATTTTAATGATTTACTTACAAATTTGATTATAATTTTTCTCCATCCCCTGACCTTCAAACATACTTCAAATGTTGCACTCAAGGCAATTGAGCGTACAACTGCCGAACTTCCGGCAATTCCCAAGACATTGGCGTGGTTCTCCCACACACGAGAGCCTTTCTCCGGCTGGGTAAATTATTATGAAACCGAAATTAAGTGGTCATTTTTACTGAATTATTGGCCAATTATTTTAAGGCAATTGACTCAAGTGGCTGGCATGAGAGACAGGGCGTGGGATCAGGGGGAAAATGAACTTCGGGAGTCCAAGTACAAGTACAAGTTTAGAAGGCAAATCATTTGTTTATTAGTGGCAGCACGAGGAACTCGAACCACGGCAACAAGAATGGCTGCCAAATAAATGTTATTCAATGCCGAACAAGAAACGAATCAAGTGTATGAATAATATGAATGCTAATTGAATTCATTCACAATGAAGTACATGACCAAACAAAGAGCTAAGCTAAACAACGGCAACAGCAAAGCCAACAACTTAGTCATAACTTTTACCGAAAACAACAATAAGCAAATACAAATACTCGAAGACGACCAAAAACTTTTTGGTAGTAGGAGTGGGCAAACGAGGGATATTTAGTACAAAGGAACTTCCACAAGACATTTGCCCAGGGAACAGGGTAGGTAGATAAAAACTTTATATGAAATAATAATTTGCCCGAGAGAGAGACAATGGGATGGTTTCATTCGAGTGCTGATTCCATTACAATCCATCTTACAACGAAACAGAATGCTAATTATACGGGGGATAGAGACGAGATGGAGAAAGTGAAAGGTAGAGAGAGATGGGAAAGGGAAAGGGGCAATCAATGGGCTTTAGAAGTCAATGTTAAATGCAAATCAGCTGACAGCAGAAATGGTCGAAATCGAAACTCGTATACCCTAGGAGAACTTAAAGGGATCTTAAGCAATAGAAACAAAAACTATTTAGCTACCACTTTAACTGAAGGTTAAACTTATTAAAGTATTTTATTCTTATATAAGAAATCTGAAACCCTTATGCTACTCAAAATCAATCCTATTTTGTTAGGAGGTTTAAGCCTTAGTAAACCAACTTTGCGAGACACAGCGTATGTATGACTGGCTAACAAGCCAGAAGCCGTTAGTTAGTTAGTTGGCAATCGTCACTTACATTTACCCAGCTCAGCGTGAAATCCCCCACACATTCCGCCATCGCACTTTTCCCTCTTAGCCGAGTGTCATAACAATAAAAGTTCACTGCGGCAGTACAAAAATGGAAATGAAATGGATACGAAACTAAGCCAGCAAACGCGCACACACCCGGGAAAATAGTGGCGAAAAGGGCTCAGAGGTTAGACAGACAGCCACACTTGGTCGAGCTGTGCACATGGCGTATGCGTAATGAGTTCAAGGCCAAGCGGAAAATTGCAAATGACTTGGGCCAAAGTGGCGAAGGCGAAGAAGCCAAGTCGGGCGTTCAGTAAAAGTCAATTGTTAATTGGCAACAGCAACGGCAAAGGCAACGGCGACAGTGCAACCTGCAAATGCAATTAAAAGTCAAATCAAGTTAAATCAACTCGGTTGCAGCCAGTTAGCAAGTAAATTAATTATACCCGTTACTCGTAGAGTAAAAGGGTATACTAGATTCGTCGGAAAGTATGTAACAGGCAGAAGGAAGCGTTTCCGACCCCATAAAGTATATATATTCTTGATCAGGATCACTAGCCGAGTCGATCTAGCCATGTCCGTCTGTCCGTCTGTCCGTCTGTCCGTCTGTCCGTCTGTCCGGATGAACGCTGAGATCTCGGAAACTATGAGAGCTAGGCTATTGAGATTTGGCGAGCAGATTCCTGAGCTTCTTACGCAGCGCAAGTTTGTTTCAGTAGAGTGCCACGCCCACTCTAACGCCCACAAACCGCCCAAAACTGTGGCTCCTACAGTTTTGATGTTAGATAGAAAATTTTAACTGAAATGTATTAGTCTTGTCCATACCTATCGATTGACCCAAAAAAATTTTTTCTACGCCCACTCTAACGCCCACAAACCTCCCAAGAAAAAAAGCTATGACGTCAGAGCCAGACAGTGCGAAATGTTTTTACGCGTGTATGTGTGTGTATGTAAATAGTTGCCGGCCGAACTTAGCGGCAAAGAGAAAAGCACTGCCGGCGCTCAGAGAGAGCAAAGTGCGCGGCTAACTTATTCTATTGAACAATGAATTTGTCACGCCTACCCTGACGCACACAACGCTTAAATCTGTCTTCCGCCGGTAGGTGGCGCATTTAAATCTCGCTTTGCTGCTTGCATATCTCCATTTCCCTTTGGTCGGTTAAGCTGAGTAACGGGTATCTGATAGTCGAGGTACTCGACTATAGCGTTCTCCCTTGTTTTTGTTTTGCCACCACATCGATTCGGTTTGCATTGAAACCATTCTTCTTCGCCGAACAGCCGCAGGGCCAAAGTGGAGCGCTGGCAACTTGTCTTCGTCTGTTATTATTCAATTAGACAAGCTGACAATTAACGACGAGCTGGCAAATTAAATTAACAATTAGTTTTATTAAACTTGCACACACACACACACACTCGAGCTGGGGTGAAAGTTCTTGTCTGTGCGTGCGAGTAAAAGTTTTCACATGTTCATTAACAACAACAAGCCAAAGAAGGAGCAGAACTTTGATGGAAACGTTGCCAGAGCAACCGGCTATGCGCTATATATGGCTCCGAATGAATCCGAATTCTGTTGGCAGTAAAACTTATTTGGCCCACACACTCGCATTTATCTGAGTGGCTTCAGGAACCGCAGAAATAGCAAACATAGCCGGAAAATTTGATTAGAGAACAAAGTCGGTGGAAACGACTTTAGAGTTTTGCAGCAACTTGAGCATAAATATTTACATAGTTCCACAAGGCAAACGGCAATGGTTGGTTGGTCGGACCATAAAGGCAGTTCGAAATTTGCATTGATTTAAATAAATGTTTTCATTCTGTATTTTAAATTCTCAACAGCCGAGTTTCGGGTTAACGCACCTTCATATTTCCAATCAAATGAATTTGATAATTGAAGAATAATATATTAAGTTAAATGCTTTGATTACTGGTTTCAATTCAAAGTTTTGCAAATATATTATTTAGTTCAATATATACATTTTAGCCTCTGTTTAATTCTGTCCTTTAGAAATCTGTGAGAAAATGTATCACAAATAAGTTTCACCCTTTTAATATTCCGAATTAGAAAACTATCTAAGGCATTTATTTAAGAATTACTAAGCATTTTAAGAAATTAATCCCGAAAATGAACTATCTGCTAAAATAAGGAACAACGAGCGGATAGATGTGTTTGAGCTAATTTAAAATTCCCAAGATCAACTTTAAAGAAGAGCAGGCGTGCAAAAAGCGCCCAGGGAAGGACTAAACCAAATCAACTCAATCAGGCCGAGCCATCAGATAAATTACGGACACTAATTGGGTATTTATAGTCGGAACAAACATCAGTGACAGACGAACAGAAGAGGGCGGCCTGGATTGGATTGTGGCCCGAAGTCCATGGCCCGTGGCTCTTGGCGCTTGAGGAGTGGCTGGCAAACAAGTCGAAAACACGGCCGAGAGACAGACAAACAGAAATGGCAACGCATAAAATGCGCCATTAGCATTGAGGGGCACTAAAGGGTTGTGCAGACATCATCAAGTCAGCGGGAAGTGGGTGGCTATTGCGGGGGGTGGCGACCTCGAACGGGCGTTGGTGGGTGGCGGGCGGAAATTCTGCAGCGGATGTGCCCCGAACTATTTGAAATAATCCCCAACGCCCACTCAGGCGTAACGGCTCTGCAGGCCTACCTTCTTTTCAGCCTTCTATTTGCCTTTGTTTACACTTTTTGGTTAGTCTCCTTTTATTTTTTTTTTGACTGCCACAACCTTGAACTTTATTTACTTTTCGTATATGCATGGCGACATTTTTATTTGTTTTATGACAACAAGGTCGCTGAGCCAGGCCACAGTTCGTTCCCTTTCCCATTTGGGCTATTTAAGTAGACCCTGCGGGAATTGAGGCTGTGCGGAAAAGCGAGCAGGGCTCTTTCCCGGGGTTTGGGGGCCACACTACGCCTCTGGGGCTCTTCTGCTCTTTAAGGATCTTTAAACAAGTCGAGGGAAATGCTAATGGCGACAGGGCATTGCGTATGTAATGGATACAACTGTATCTGCAATCTGGATTCCGATAGCACTGACACTTGGCCAATAGTATCAATCATTCCGCAACAATGCCAATGGAATTCAATAGCCGAAATGTGAATAGTGAGCAAATATTTTCGTGACCCGGCATTCACCGTATGTCTAACCATCTAAATAATTATTTACATCTGCACAATGGAAAGGGCACACACCAGAGGTTACCAAACAAAAGACGCGGCATGCTATTCCCAGGATCCACTATCCCTCCCCAATGCATTCGACTATGAACTTTGGCCCCGCCATCTCATCTTCTCTTCTGTCCAACCCTCCTTAGTTATCCTCTGGCTATTATGTACACTTTAAACTATTACAAGTAGTTATCTGGGTTGTAAAACTTTTTTTATAAATTTATAAGGCATTTTAAAAGGCACTAGTTCTGTTTTTAGAAATTAAACATAGAGGACTGCATTGACAAGTACTTTATATCCATATGGTTCGTTATATTTATTTCAAATTCAACTCCGTTTTTCTCCAATGTTTTTGTAAAATGTTCATTATGCTTAGAACCTTTTTTCAAGTGTATTCAAAAGCACTATTATCCAAGTGTTGGGTTGCCTGCCGGCTGCATTGTTTCTATTTATTTGCTCACACATCCAGATATAGGCATCTCAGTATGGATGTGTGCTAAGGTCGTCGAGGCTTTGTTCGGCTGGCTCTGGCTTTTTGACTTTTGTCGACCATATTTATATACATTTTTATTCGTATTTCTATTTATTTCAATGCTTTCATTGTTGCCGCCCCATTCCCTTCGCACCCGCCGCTTGTTTGTTTGCTGAGCTCGGGCAAAGTGCGAATTTGTTTTGCTGCTAAATGGCACAAGGCTCTGGGGAAATGCGTCAAAATGTTGTCGAGTGCCGGCCTGTTGGGGAAAAGGCTACAAAACCAAAAAGGCGAACATCGGGCTTCAAGCATTATTTCAAAATGAGAGCGAAAGTGCGGAAAAGGCGGCCAGAAGGTCAAGCCTCTGTAGGCATTTGGGCGTGAAGGCAAGACCTGTATGGTGGGCGTGGCAAGTTGTGTGTTTAAGGGAAAACTTAAAGTAAATATCGGCTGATTTTTCAGTATTGATGCCAAGCACGTAGCCGTCCAGGGCGCAGCTCCCTAATGAAGCTGCGGGGCAAACTCACTGATGCGCGCATTTATGAGTGCTTTCCGGGGGCGAAAAGTGTGCAGATGGGTGACCTTGTATCCCAGGACTATGAGTGAATAGCATCGATCTTTTTGGAGAAAAGTTCTGGTCTTTCTAGATTTTTAAAGATATACAATTTTAATCTCTTATTTTTGATTTAAGATTCTATGATTTTCTATATGCATTTAAAATATATACATACATAGTAAAAATTCTTTATAAAATGCAATTTTAAGCTCATAAGGTTATTTTCCTAGAATTCCTAAGCTCTTGGCATATACCTCATCAGGGTTATGAAAAGCTCATACTCAGTCAGCTTAGTGGAGAGGTATAAAGGTATCAGCTGGTTACGAAATGAATAAAATCTAATTAGCCTTCTCTCTCTCCAACTATCCGTTTATCTCCCATTTACGTACATATATGTTTCTGGACCTCTTTTAATTATGACTAATCCCGCCAATTGCAGCACCAAATCATCCAGCACAACCAGCGAGCAGGCGTCATTGTGAGCAGCGGCGACCTGGCCCTCCAGGGTGTCACCCGTCACCAGGCCGGGAACTACACCTGCACCGCCTCGAATGTGGAGGGCGACGGGGACTCCAATGTGGTCGAGCTGAAAGTGATGTGTGAGTATCGCATTGAGTGGGCATGGGGATATTTTCCCGGAATATGTTGATTTGTGGCAGAGCCGCACACATGCCATTGTGCGCCGCGCATTGTTGTGTTGACTGACCCATAAAAACGCTCTCGAACCGCTGCGTTCGGGCCATTAACGAATGCCTCGGCGGAGGCTTAAATAGAAAATCCAATTGCGGCCCACAACCGCCCACTCGAATCCTTCTTCTCTGCTCTGGTGCTGCTCCTTCTGATGCTGCTGTTTGGATTCTCGAGTGGACCTTTGACACACAAAAACGAGCATTATTGAGTGTTCGAGTATGGCCAGAGATGAGGATGGATGGCAAACAACGGGGGGGGGGGTGACCCATGAACGGGGAACTCCCGGCATTGTGCGCTCGTGCGGGCCTCTTGCAGTTTTATTGCGTATACGCCCCATTATTGTGCCCTGCTTGAATGCTCCTTTGTGTGCCGCTGAGCCGAAAAGTGGTTGTGGAAAAGGAGTAAGGCTTATTCACAAACACCAATCTCTCGCTTCGAACTTTGGTGCCACAATACGTATAGAAGGACTTTTTACTGTCTTAGTAGGGAGCATTTCAAACACGAATGGAATATACAAACTATCAGAACTGTACTAAAATTTAAATTATAATTTGCATGTTTTGTTAATCTAAAAAACTAATAATGTAAAATTATATTTCCCTGACGAAGTTTTTTTTTATCATATCTTTAGAAAATTGTACATTTTGTAAATTGTTTTACGAGTCGCAAACTGCCAAAATAACTGTGCTAAGAGGTACCTATGCAAAACCTTCCCTTAAGTATATGCCTTAAACTGTTTGGGCCTTCAGCTTAAGTTTGTTGTGAGGCTTCCCAGCTCTAAGGACAGGACCGCAAATCTTCTGCTCAATTTGTGCAGGATTCCTGAACTTGGCCCTGTCTCGAGTCAAACTTTGGTTAATTAGTTTGCCTTTTTCGAGCAATTTAGCAGGCCAGAGATGCTTCTATTCATTTTCGCCACCCGGACTTTTAACCATTCCTTCTGTTGTTGTGGCCTTAAGCCTTGGTTTTTCCGGTGCTATTTCCCTTTTATCACTTCCACTCCCACTTTTTTTATTCCAAGCTGGCCGGGCTTTTGTTTTAAGCAAAGCTTCCGCTGGCCACAAAACCCAGTGTCCAACTGGCAGCGCTTCCTCGCCGACCAACCCCTCTTTTTGTCCCAGTGTATTCCCAAGCTCCCCAAGCAGAGCTAAAAATTTGTTTACGACTTGCCCAGTTTGGCGTGCAATATCGACAGTTGTCAAATGGCACAATAAATTCGCCACTTGCAACTTGCAACTTGCAACTTTAGCAACTTTCGTGGCTGTGGCAAGAGACAGTTGAAAGATTTTCGCCGGCCAAGGATTAGAAAATTGAATATTCCCTGGTCGGCTCAACTCAGCTTTTCCTTGCATTTCTCCTTGCTGTGGCTGAAAGTTTTCGCTGTTCAAAGTTTTCCTTCATTCAACTCTTCTTTTCAGAGTCTCATAAAATTGTATGAATTTTGAACGGAGGAATTCAAGGAGGTCTTAGCTGGCGCAGAAAATAGTTTATTTAAGTTTATATTTTTTAAAATTATTACTTAACAAATAAAAAGTGCTGTTAGTTTGGAAGGCTAGAAAAATTAAATTTAATAAAATGAAAATCCAATTTCTGTCGCTTTAATTTCATTAGATTTTTCTAAAAGATTCGAAATGGTATTTAAGTCCTTCAAAATTACCTCTTTTCTTCCGGGTTTTGTTGATCCATCCTTCTCGATTTGGTGGATTTTCGGCATCTGTTTTCTGTTCGCAGCTTTTTGTTCAGCTTGTTTGGCTGCTTGAATGGCCGACAATGGAGCTGGGGCGAACACACAGAAGGGTAAACTTTTCCACTTCCCAGCGATTTCTGAGCCAGTGAAGAGGCAGGCCAAAACAAAGAAGCCTCCGCTCAGAGTTTGATGCGATTATTGATTCCCAGCTGCAGATGCAAACAGCAGAATGCACTACAGCCAACTTTTGATTCGATCTCCGCACTCACCGACCGTTTTCCCCGCCTTTTGCCTTACAGATAAGCCAATTTGCCGGCCCGATCAAAAGAAAATCTATGGAGTGGCACGGAACGAGGCGGCCGAAATAGTGTGCGAAGTGGATGCCTTTCCGCCGCCGGAGAACTTCAAGTGGTCCTTCAACAACACGGCGGAGACCTTCGACATGCCGCAGAGCGGTTTCCGGCCCCATTCCGCCCAGGGATCCACCCTCACCTACACGCCCGTTAAGGTAAGTTTCGAAAGTCCGGAGGAGTCGAAATAGTCGCCTGGGAACCGACAAATGTCGGCGGGATCGAGGTCTGCAGATGCGTGACCCATTCGTCAGTTTAAATACTAAGCACGTCAGACATTCGATTCATTCCTGGTGGAAGCATGCGGCTCCCTGATAAATTTTTCAGTTCATATTTTGCCGCACTCGCCTTTAATGTGAAATTGTTATTGACACATTTGACATTTTGGCTGGTGGCCATACTGAGGGAAAAATTGCCAGGGAGAGTACAAGGAAATTTATTAAAACTAAGAAAAATTGTCTTCAATGCTTCTGTTCTATAAACCTTTGTATTTGTTATTTAGAGATTGAAAATGTTTGACTAATGAATTGTGGAATAGGAACGATCTCAAAACATAATGAATTCCATTTTAAATTTCAAATCCTTCATATTTATTCATAGAGCAACGTTATTTTTTCAGTGCAGGGTAGCTACCGTTGAACTCCACGGGGGCTGTCTGTTATTGAATAGCAAAAATTTTAATTAATAGGCGGGTCACATGGTTGTTGCCATTTATTTTGGCCTGTGTGCGTGTCATGTTGTCAGCTAGCAACAGGGGAAGTAAAGTGGAGCAAAGTCCTTCCTGATAGAGACAACAGCAAGCCATTCGGGGCAGTCGAGCGATTTTAATTAAAAATTCTATTAGCACTGCTTTCTAATTAAAAATCCAATAGCAGCAGCGCCACCACCCCATCAACATCACCATCACCACCATCATCATCATCATCCTCAACAACACCATTGAATGTCAAAGGTTATTGAGGAGAAAAACAAAAAAGCTAGCACAAAAGAGCAGGAAAATTATTGGAAGTAAATGCCATTGACTTTAATAGTTATCATCATTGGCCAAAATGAAGAGGATAAAGCTAAGCACTTTCCCCTTGGCCAGTCTCTCTGGCAACATTTCCGCATTAATAGCCCCAATGGCCAACAGCTATTGCGATTGCAGTTTTTGGAGCTCCTCCCCAGCAATTGGCCAAGCAAATTGGCCATCAATGAGCTGCACTCGCATCAATGTCCGAATCGTTGGGATTTCGGTTTTTGCATTTGATATCCCCATTTCCCCATGTCAGTCTCTCGACAGCAGATGGTGCTTTGGCTGATGTGTAAATTTTTACGGTCAGCCAAAACATAGTTGCCAGTGAAGCTGTCCATCGGAATTAGAAGCTCCAAAAAAGGAATTTTACCAGTTGACTTCAAATCAAGTGGTGTGAAGGAGAGTTTAGAAATGTAGTGTTTTGGGGACTTTGTATTTAATTTTTATAAGATAAATATCCTAACTATCCTTTGGTAAGCCTGGTTGTATCATCAAATATAAAACATACAAAAACTATAATTTAATGACAAAAGCTAAGGAGGAATAATATATTTTCTTTAACTTCTGAATAATTTAAAGTTGGTTTTATGGTATACAAAGTTTTCTTTAAAAATCTCTGCAACATTGGAGCACTTTTTCGGGATCTTGAAGGCCAGGCCAAATTCCAGCCAGAGATTTCTCTTGGCTGGATTTTGCCCATCAGCCAGTCGCCACCTACATTTCCGCTTGGCTGTCTGACCACAAACGTGTTAAGTTTTTCGGACTGGGCTTGTGGTCGCTTGTAAGCCAACATGGCTGCCATTATGCGATGACAGTGGAGGAGTTGCAACGGGATGCTGTAAATGGCATTGGCCAGAAATGGCAGGGGAAAGGGGGTTTCCAGGGGGGTGCTGAGAAGAGGCACTCAACACAGTTGTTCAAGTTGTATGGCACCCAGTTGGTTTGGTTTGGTTTGGTTTAGGGTTTCGGGTCCTTCGCTCCGTCTGGTTTTTCTAGCTGACCCAGTTTAAAATGTTGCGGCTCCTTCTGCAGTTTTCCGTGCTTTTCCGTCTCTTTTACGTATTTTTCCTTTATTTTCTCCCCCCCTTTTTTTTGGGTATGGAACTAATCAAACTGGCGGCGACAACCTCGGCTTATATTTCAGCGATCAAACGAACGAATTTCGAGGCAGTCAAACGGCATTCAAATGAGTTCCGCTCACAAACACTCGTCCATCGCACTGATTGGACACAGATACAGACACACACACACACACACACACAGACTTACCCCCCACCGACTCACACAGACATAAATCATTTAGCTCAATTGAATATGAAAAATCCCTTCCGTTCTGTTGTCATATATGCTGTTTCCGGTTTCCGCCAACCGCAGCTCAAACGTCGTCGTCACAGTTTGGTTGGGATTTTTCTTTTCGGCATTCCCCACAATTTCTTTTTACTTTTTTTTGCGATTTGCTCAAAGGCAGCCAACAGCTCATTAATTTTGTTTTGTGCATGGGCATTTCTCTTTCTCCATTTCCCCACATTTTTTCTCAATACCATTGCTATTTTCTATGTGTGAGCAGAGCAATTTTTGCAAGGCTTTCATGTCAAGCAATTTCCGCTGCTGACATATAAATTTCTCAAATATTTCACAAAAATAAATTTCGGTCTCTCGGTTTTTTGGGGCACAGCTCTACCGCTCCACCGCTTCACCGCTCTGGGTCTCTGTGTGAACCCCAGTGCAAGAAACTCATTAAAATGTCACTTAAATGTTTAAATTTTTAATTAAAATGCATAAATAATAATGACAGACTTGACTTGAAACGAAATGCACAGAATGCAATGCCTAAAAATAGCATTTTGTCCTCTTTAGAGCCCTTAAACACACAGATACACAGGGAAAATATCAAGTATACGTACATATATTTTATATATTTTGTTTTCGTTTCTACGGCATATCTGGTTGCTGCTTCTGCTGCTGCTGCTGCAACAATATTTACACTTTTGCTGGCGCAACATTAGAACAATATAAACAAAATGAAATAATCATAATAAATAGAGGGGCATAAATTCAAAGGCCCCAGGGACTAGAAATTATCAAGGATTGTCGGCCCGGGCGATGACAGTTGCAAATAGAAAAAGCAGAGCGTGCTGTGCATCTCCCACATTGATTGTTACTTAAAATGCCAGGCAATTGTGTGCGAGTTGGCTTTGGTTTTGTTCTGGCTTTGTGCTTTTGGTCCTGGCAGCTCCATTATTATATTGCCGTAGTCGTATACTATGGTTCATAGTAGCTCTTAGCCACTTTCCCTTTTGGCCCGTCGGTGTTGATGCGCAGTGTTGGCAGCTGCCAACTTGGCGCCTTTGTGCCAACACTTTTGCCACACACACAACAAAAACTGCTAAGGCCATTACACACCAGGCAAACACACACATATAGCAACCTATTTTAATTTTCATAAATTTGTCATAAATTTGCATAAGCACTGTTGCTTAAATTAAGAGTCAAAGGCTACAAAATATTTGCAATTTATTTTCGTCTTCGTAGGCAGTTAGACAAAACTGTTTATTCACAAAGAAAGTTTCGGGGCTTTAACTTCGTTTTAATGTCGCTTTAAGGAGCATTTATTTATTTTAATAGTTATTTTCCATCCTATTATTCAATTGGTACTAATGTCACAATCAAAATGGCAGAGATAAATGGAAATAATTTGAGAAAACATGTCTTAAATAAATAATTGAGCATTGAAATAGAGTAAAATAATTGATTTTGATTATTTATTTAATAGGGATAATGGTAAATCGACTTCTTTTTTTTTCATTTTTAATTGGTATGAAATAAATAAAACAGGAAATTATTATGATTTCGTTTAATGGAGCTTAAAATAAATTGAAGGACTCGTATTTCACAAAGATACA
Source organism: Drosophila subpulchrella (assembly GCF_014743375.2). NCBI lineage: Eukaryota > Metazoa > Arthropoda > Insecta > Diptera > Drosophilidae > Drosophila > Drosophila subpulchrella. The sequence goes on from NC_050609.1 coordinate 11,772,744, forward strand.
TTAATAAAAGTTAATTGGACATTTGTGGTTCGTGAACTTAATAAAGACCCTTGATTGCGATCTCCATCGATTTTTATTAGAAAGTATGCAATAGGCCATGTAATCAATCAGTGCTGCCAACGCACCAACTCTTTTTCTAGATGATTGGAGTTCCCATCAAGGAAAAGCCGAAAAACCCCTCACATTCCCCGATTTCCATAAATCTCGGCTTTTCCTCCAGGCTGTTGGCAAACTTTCCCTTTGGTGTGTTCCGTTTTTTTTTTTTTGTTTGTTACCCCTACTTTTCTTTTCCTGCCCTAATTAAAATGACAGCCACGCCCAGTTGCGAGTCGAAAAGATAGCAAAAGCAAAAAGAGAGGAGGTTGGAACGCGTGCGGACTGATAAATAAGCTGCAATTTGCGTTGACATTTCGCCGTGCACCCGAAAGTGATTTCAATTTTTAATGAGTCCCGGCCGCCTGAAGTTGATTAAGTGCGTTGATTCTGCTTTTCCCAGTCAACGGGAACGGAAATGGGAATGGGAACGGGCTCGGAAAATCGGAAATGGGTAAGGACAAAGGTAAACACGCCCCACAAAGAAACAATGATATGGAGATATCGATTGTTGGGGACGTGAGCGAATGGTCCACTAGTTTGGTGGGTGTGTGTGCACTTGACCGGAGACGAAGGATTTCATTAGCACAACATTTGACAAAATGCAAACAAATAAACAAGAGGCACAAACAATGGCCAAGACCGCAGGCGGCCACTTAGCACTGGGCTACAATGGGATAGACAGGCATTAGGGCCATGTTAACATGACTTCCTTCCTCGCCCACAATTCGCACGGATATACAGGCCACACATATATATCCGATGTGATGTGATGGCCGTGGGGCAGAACCACAAAATGCTTCATTTGTTTTTACTGTCAGGCATTTTTCCTTGCTTTTTCCGCCCTGCTCCTTGGCCTTTCTGCATTGACATGACATGAAATTATATTAATGAAAAACTTATTGACAGCTGCAATCAATCAGGGGCAAGTCTGACAACATACTGGCCCGTATCCATATTGATTTAATGAATTAAGTTCACATTGATGTCGAGCGCGGCTGCTTGAATTCCATTTAAATGTGTGTCCAAAAGATGAATTGAAGTAGCTGCACTGGCAGAAAATAGTATTTCCTTTTAGAATAAGATGTGATTAAAGTTTGCGATCCTATTTTTAGAGATTTTTAGATATTATTTGCTTAATAAAAATATATATAAGCAGTTAGTGATCCTATTTGTAGAGTCTTTCGTACAAAAGGAAAAATTATTATTTATTTAACAAGATTAAAAATAATTGATATAAACTTCAGAAGAGAATGGTTAAATGATACGGGGAATTATTTTGTTATTTCTAGATATTGAAAGACATTAGTATTATTTCAAACTGATATATAATTATCCCAATATGTTTTTGTGAAATTAAAAAAAAAACTCTTCAACGCTTTTCCTCGTGTGCCATCTATTTTAACCCATGTTCACCATTGAGTACTGACGAAACGCTGTCTCCTACGCCTTTTACAGGAAATGGACTTTGGCACCATCATGTGCTGGGCCGACAACAATGTGGGTCAGCAGAAGGAGCCCTGTGTGTTCCATTTGATCGCCGCTGGCAAACCGGAAGCGCCCACCAATTGTACGGTGGTCAATCAAACGTCCGACTCGCTGGAGGTTTATTGCATTGAAGGTGAGTTATATGGCCAGAACCAGCACACACACACACACTCCTCATACATAACGAACATACAATATATACATATACGTCAAATTGCTAGCCAATTTGTTGCCCTTTTTCATTCGGTTCGGTCTCTTTTCTTTTTTGTTTCTATAATTGCTGATGAGCCAATCAATGGTCGAAAAAGGCATTGGTCAATGGGGGAAGGGTGCAAGAGTGGTGGGGGAAGGGGAAGTGGAAGTGGGTGTTGCAAAGGGCCAAAAGGACCAAAAGGAGTGGTCATGTCCTGAGACTTCCTTTGCAGCATGGGCACGAGTGTGCGAGCGCTGTAACATGTATATGCTGAGTTTCCTGCAACGCTTTTCAGACTCATTTAAAATACATGAGCAACTTAAGTGCACTTTGGCAGCCATCTACGAGTATGTCTATCCACTCATACTCATACAGACACAGACACAGATACGGATACCGATTCGTATTCGTATTCCCACACACACACACCCATGCACAAAATCGTAAAGCAGAGCCAACTTCCTTTCGTGATGCAGACACAAATAATAAAAACGCAATGAAAGCATAAAACTAGAAAGGAAACGCATCGTAGAGTGGGCAAAATAATGTTGCTAAAATTTCAATTCCAGTTTAAAATTGCCTGTAATAAATAAAATAGAAGCAGCCCAGTGATGGAGCAGTGAGCTGAAGGATCTGAAGGAGCTGGAGCGGGCAAGGCCGAAAGTTAAGCGCAAATTTGTACATACAAAATGTTTTGGCTTGTTAGGCAACTTGCTGCCTGCCAGTTTCCGCCCAAGAAGGGCGGAAACTTTAAATACAAATTCAATTCGCATATTTTATGCGCAGCGCAAGAGTGGAAAACGCAAAGACAGAAAAATGCCAGCAAAGCGCAAAATAAGCAGCACAAATTGCAGTCCCAGAGTTCAAAGTTCGCAGCGATAGAGTTGCACATTAGCGCAGACAGAGAAATGTCCTCGCAAATTGCAGCAGCTCCGAGCTTATGATGCATTTATGCAGTCCTTGAGTGCCGAACCGGAGACACAGAGACGTTGGGAGGGGGTTCGGGAAAAGCTAGCGAAAAGCTAGGGAAAACCCAGGGAAAACCGGAGGGAAAGGCAAGCGGATCCTGCGAAAAGGCAACGCAAATCAAAGCGTTGCATAACGAGGCGGCTGCTGCAAGAAGTGCAACAAAAAGCGCATAATAACTGCATACTTAATGGCGCTCTTTCCCGTTACTGTTTGTTACGCCCCCGCGCGGCGTGCTTTCCACTTTTCTTTTCTGTTTTCCCACCCCCTGCCACCCCCCCGCATACGCCGCTTTAAGCGCTCAATGTTTTCCACCAATTGCCGGCAATCGCAATTGTTGTGCTTACTTAATGTTGTCTCAAGTGCTTGCCCACTCCGCGTATGCGTAATGTGTAATTGCATTACTACGCGCTGCAGAATGGGAAAATGCAGGGAAATTCCCCGGCAATGCCTTCATTGTTGCGATTTACGAGACTGCTCGGAAATGCTTGAGTTTTTCAATTTGTACGTTTGAAATGCCGTCTGGGTTAACATCTGTGTGGTGGTAATTACTTTATGTATTTAAACTGTAGTTGTAAAGAGCTTGGTAAAAATTTGGGGGACTATAAATTGGCTAAGTCCCTATTATGGCTTTAAAATTTAAAATTAGAACTATAATAATATTACCCATTTACCTTAAAGTTCCAAAGCATTAGAATAGACTTATGGTCATATATATGTATGGGTACCCTTAAGCGAATTACTTTAAAAGTAATCTTTAAATCACTTTGCTTTAAAAACAATAGCCCTTTTAGAGCATCCCACCGCATTATCTACTTATCCATCCGTCGCTTAGCGACCACACTGCGTATACTTGATGACCAAACTTCAGATATCATTTCGTATGCACTGCAGCGATGGCTTTAAGCTGCTACTGTTTCATCTCCACTCCACCCCTCTCCCTGGAAAAGCCATTGTTCGCCTTATTACCGCATCACTCCCACTTCCGGCCCCTCATCCGCCCCCCGGGCAGCTAATTTAGTGGCTGCACATTATTATCATAGTCATCAGCATCATTAAAACTTTAACGCAAGTTGTTTAAGCACAACACAAGAGCAGCAGCATCAGGATCAGGGTAGCGCGCACAATGCGATACTTTTTATATTGCACTCTACATTAAGGCGAACGACTGCTCAAATGCCACGCCCCTTGCTGCCACCCACCACACACCACCCACCGCCAGCAGCCCTTGGTCGTTTGTTTTTATAATAACTCAACTTTAGCTGCGGTCGACTTTAATAAGCCAGCACGCAACTTGGCCAACTCAACTCGACGTGGCCGTCGCCGCAGCTCAACTCGGCTCAAACTGAACCGAACTGAACCGAACGGAACTGAACTTAAACCAACTCAGCCCGCCTCGAATTGAATCCAATGTGCGCTGCTGAAGACAACTCCACATCTTTAGGGGGCCAAGTTCGGTTGGCCACTGCTGTTTCCCTGCTTTTTTTCTGCTCGGAAAACAAAAATATAACAAACTGGCGGGGCAACGGCAACGGCAGCTAACCAAACTCATCAAGCGTCGGTTTAATATAATAAAATTTCAGTTTATAACATTTTGCTTCGCTGCTGACGATGCTGATGCACTGGGAAAATATTTACTAATGTAGGAGAGAAAATCTAAAAATAGAAATCGTATACAAGAAATAAATGACAAATTTAAAAATTTTAAAAATGTTACAAATGGTTTCAGTGGAACTAGATTATAAGAAAATATGTAATATTTCAATGAAATGGATTTTTCCTTTTCAAATACTAGTTAACTTAGTTCAATGGCCTAATATTAATAATCTTGATATAATCCGTTTATGTTAAAAATGTACTTATTTAAGAAAATATTTTTTTATGAGTGTACTGCTGCTTCTACTGCTGGCCGGTCTTGTTTTATTATTTTTACTCCACTTGCGCAGCATCCATTGTTGCTGTAGCCAAGTAAATAAAATTAACCCATTACAATGAAGTTTTTTTTAGCTCTGACAACGGAGCTGCGGCAAATTTCATTAGCTAAACGTTTTAAAGTGCGCACAAAATGGCCGCCGATGAGGAGATGGGGGGAGATCCCTTGAAAGGGAGCAGAAATAAGAATGGAATAAACCCACCGAACCACCCATTGACCCAACCACCCACCAACCCATCCACCCACCGAACAATGACGCTTTGAGGCAAAGGCCAAGCACATTCTCTTTACTCCATTTCCGTGCCCTTTTTCTTTGTGCCGTCGAATTTGGGTGGCTGAAAAAGTGGCCAACAACAACTAAAATTCATAGCAACATATAAAACATTTTCCACAACAATTTCTTTCCCTTCTGGCCCGTGGGCGTGTGGCCCACTGAATTAGCTGGCCGGGGAAAAACCCGCACCCAAACCTTTTCACTGCCTTTATTGCAAAATATTTTAACATTTTTCGCAAGTGTTTTAAGTCGGCTTTTGTGTCTACAATGAAGTGCCATTTGAGCTGCCAAAGCTAAGCAAAAGCAGCCGCTGAAGAAGTGGCCCAACATGGCCAAAACCGACCCACCCCGCCACTCAAAGGGGCGAACTCGAGTGGGCAAGTTCTTTTGTGGTGTGATTAAATGGCATTTAAAATGTAACTTTAGATTACAGTGAATACATATTTCGGGGGCAGTCGGCAAAGAGTTGAGGGGCCCTTCAATTACACTCAAAGGGTTGACCTTTAGTTGAGAGGTTCTGGGTAATTCTTTATGTATTTTATGGAATTAAGTGGCTGGTGAAATAAATAGACGAAGATACAAAGTCTACAAATAAGTTGTAAGCCCTACGGCATTTATCAAATATTTTGTAAAGTTGTGACTATTTTTCCCATTCACTCAATCATTTTCATATAACCAAAAACAAACAAATATAAATGCTTTCAAAAATAAGGGCTTCTTATGACTGAAATATACATATTTGTTTACTTTCGGCATTTTAAAGCTTAAAACTTTTTACCCTCAGTAACAGTAATCATACCATTTATCTGTTTTACCTGGCATCATAGAAATTTCGAAACAAAAGTCCTGGTCAGTCATAAATAAATCCTGGCAAACCCCTAGGCAAAGAATATTTATATAAGACCTGCCGTCGATTGGCAACTACTTAATATTAATAAGCTCAAAGTCCCGACTCCTTGGCCAATACCAATCCAATATGCTAAGTAAGCCCCAGTTCGTGACAAGTTATGCAATCGGTGTCCTCCTTAATTTTTCGCAGGATTCGATGGCGGAATGCGGCAGTGGTTCCTCATGGAAATCTTCGACCAGCACAGTGGTCAGCTGCAGGCCAACATCAGTGCCAAGTTCGCGGCCCTGAGCGTTACGGGATTGGATGCTGGCCGCCTGTTCCGGATCTATGTGTATGCCGTTAATGGACGAGGCCGCAGCGATGCCATAGCCCTCGATGGATACACCCTAAAGGCGGCCGAGAAGCAGACTGGTAAGTGATGATATACCACCCCTCGAACCCATGAATTTTAAAGCATTTAGGAAAGAGCACTGCGAGCACTGGAAGTTACCTTAATGCATAGGTACATATGATAGCCTTTAAAGCCTCATTTTCTTCAAGTGCTTTCAGTTTTTTATGATTTTTATATGCTAATATCGACACCTACGTTATGAATTGCATAACTTTGTATTCAACAAAGCCTCTGTATCAGTTTCTCGCCAAAGATTATTCTGGGCTTTATGATTATTATGCCACCTCGCAATTTAATTACGCTAAACTGCTCAATGAATTGTAAATTCCGCGACTCAAAACTTTCGCCTGCAGTTTTGGGACAGTAAACGCCAATTTTTATGCAGCCCCAACCCCCACAAAGTAGCGCAAAAAATCTGAAATGATTAGCATTAATGAATTGGGGCTGGCAAAATGCGGAAGGAGAGTTCCTTTATTGAGGGTAAGGGGGTCTAAACGAAAAAGGAAATTGTAATGCTAATTAGCCAAAGGAAGAGCTGACAAGAATTTTATTTTCATTTTTGTACATTTCCCTTTTTAAGGGGCGGGGCAAGGAAAGGAAGTCGAAAAGCGGCAAGAGAATCTCGGAGGGACAGTCACATTTTGTGTAAACAACTTGAGCCGACATTTCAATTTTTCATAAAGTCAGTCGGAGCAATGGAAACGGGGAAAAGTGCAAAGCAAACAGCAAACAGAAGGAAAGCCGGGCCAGCCAGAGATGGAAATCAGAAAAGAAAATTGTCTTGGCTAGGTCAAAGAGTGGATGCTCTGAGCAAAGGTTAAGCTTGATTATGATCAGCATTTGTGGAGGATTCATTCGCTCAAAGGAAAGGTTTACCAACCACTGTTGGAAAGGAATATCTGAATTGATTGGGGATTGAAAATGGGAACAATGTTTGGGGACGATAACTTATTTTTAAAGATTTAAAGGATAAATTTGATTGTATAAGAATTTTATATAAAATATGGTACTTAATAAGATAAACGATAGAAAAATGAAATCCTTTAAGACTATGGTATTTAAAAAAAATCGTATAACAACGATACAATATTTCTTGAACTCCCCTTTGGAGGCTTCACTGGACATTTCCTTAACATTTCAATTGGATTTACCTTTGCAGTCGCCTTGACCTCGTACAAGGGCAGTGCCCAGAGTCCGGATAACTTTGAGCTGACACCGATCCTGTCGATTGGCATCTTCGTGGGCATCCTGGTGGCCATCGTGTGCATTGGAATTGGCACCATTGCCGCATTGAAACTGCGGTCGCACAAACACCAGCAGCAACAGAAATTCGTACATCCAAATGCGAAATTCTCACGTCCGGGCAATTTGCAAATTAAGGACAAAATCTCATTGCCATTGAGTCACTCCGAGGAGATGTACGACGAGAAGAATCCCGATGTTGTGCCCTACAATGAGGGTAAGTTCCCGGTCCCCGGTTCCCGTTTCCGAGATCCCCACACCCTCCTGCCCATCCTTTCGGCTTCTACCCCCAAGATATATGGCGTCTGCCCGGGCTTCTGTTCACAATTTATGGACGCTGGCTTGAGGCTTCCCCTTATGCAAATGCATTTGACAGGCCGTTCGGCTCATGCAGGCAAAACAAACAGGACCTGAAGGACCCCCTCCTCAAGAGCTGGCTGCATTTTTGTGCCAGTGCTGAAATATTTAAATGACAGCTAATTGCTGTCAGGTCCTCGCCGGTTAGCTTGTTTGCTCGTGTGTCTGCAGTCGAGGTCCTTAAAGACCCTTTTAAACGGCCAAAATGGGGGATGAGTTTGGCCAAAGCGCTGCTTTGCTCCTGCTTTAGAAGCAGCAGCAATTTCACTCACTGCACGTGCTCGCTTGATTAATGGCAATCAAGAAATCAAGCGGCAGCCAAAAGCAGAAGAGCAGCAGCAGCAGCAGCAAAGCACAACAATTTAATCAATTTTCCAAACGTAAAGCAATTTCATGGCCAAAAAAAAAAATGAAAAAGAAACACTAAAGTAAGGGAAAAGCCAAGGAAAATTGGGCAGCAAGAAAACTTGCTGCCGAAAATCACCAAAAGATTTGAGGGCGTCGGCCGGGCCAGAAACTTTTCCCTGGCTCTCTGGCTACTTAACAACAAAACAGAAACGACGACGTCGTCGACCATCTCAAACTTTTGCCGAACTAACTAAGCGTTCTCCATTCTGTTTCATTTCGTTCCGCTCTCTCTCCTTTCACCAACACCCCCCGGAAAATTTCCATCCAGTTGATGGCGAATATAAACAAAAATCAGCAACACAAACGCCATCGGGACATCTTTCGACGACCAGCGAGGTGGAAATCAGCTGCAAGCCGGGCTCCACATCCGGCACCGGAATCCTCCCGGCCAACTCGGCGGACAGCGGCACCTATCAGAGCAGCAAGGTGAGTCGAGTCGAGTCGAATCCCCAGGACGCTCCGGCCAAAACTGACGACGGCCCCAAAACTTTTGGCCACCGAAAAGTTTTAATTACAGTCGAACCACTCTATGACGAACTCCCCCGAGTGCCAACAACATTGCCATGACAAATGCTTTGATTTGATGTCGCAAATTTCTTGCGAGAATCTTAATGCTCTTGAAAACAATTTGGGCCAGATTAGAAAATAAACTTGTGATTATAGCCCTGCCCGGAAAACAGTTGGCAAAGAATCATTTGTGCCCCACCTTGGGGATGGTTACTCCCTCAAGGAGTTAACTCGCCTGTATTCACCTGCCATTTCCTGAAAGGCCAAATTGGTTGTTTTTAAATTTAATTGAAATTTGTGTTGCCTGTAATTACCTTGACAAATGCCTTGATTTGGTGTTGCTTGTTTCCTAGATCTCTCGGAAAACCCAAGTGCCTTTGAAAGCACTTAGATTAAATAGGCAAAAATATTAAGGAAAGGCAACTGTTGTTTAGTTTAAAGGTGAAGGGATTTCGTAGGTAAATATTAGTAACTATAAAATAAAATTTCAATTTTAAAATAAAATTTAAAAATTTTTTAAAAATAAAGTTTAAAAATTATTTGCCTTGGAGTTGATTATAAACTTAACCTATCTTAACCATAGGACCATTTTAGTTTACATTTTTGGAAACATCCTTTTCTGCCACTCTCTGTTTGCTAAAATTAAATGAAGGATTAAACATTATCATTTGTTCATAAGTGTATTAACCAGATTTTTTAAGCACAATGTTTGCTACCAGAGTTTTCTGGCATGGTCTCGACTGTATACTCCTATCCAGTTGGGTGCCTTTTAAGTCCCCGGAAGTTCCCTGATGACAGTTTATTAAATGCCTCCCCAATTTTCCCCGCCTCCACAGGACGATGAGCTGCACTACGCGGAGCTGTCGCTGGCCAACATGCCGTCCGGCAGCGGAGGCGCCTCGAAGAAGGGTCAGCCGTGCGGCGGGGTGGGGGTGTCGCAGCAGGTGGTGCAGCAACAGCAACAGCAGCAGCAGCAGGGGCAGGGGCAGGTGCAGCATCCGCATCCCCTGATGGGTGGCACCTTGCCACATGGGTCCAGCATGCGGAAGCTGCTGCCCACCATTCCGGCGACGGCGACCCTGCAGCGCCACAAGCCAAATGCGGGCGGACTGCAGCATCCGCACCAGCACGCTCCGCCGCCCACGTACGACTACGATTACTTTGAGGAGCCGACGATATATGCGCAGATCGATGCGTACAAGACGATGCAGGTGGACACAACAGCAGGAGCAGGTGCAGGTGGAGGTGTGGCAGGTGGTGCCGGGGCATGCATCTCCTCGCCGGGGTCGCACGGCACCCCATCCACCGTCTCGCCCGGCACCGTGCAGATGTACACCCTGCCCCAGCATCCCGGCGGCTACCACACTCTGCCGCATAATCATCACGCACAGCAGCAGCTGGCGGGCGGTCCGCAGAACTCCGCTTCGATGATGCAAATGATGCAGCAGCAGTTGCACCACCATCCTGCCTCCAACATGCCGCCCTCCTACCAGCAACACCAGCAAAATCAGCAGCAGCATCAGCAGCAGCAAATGGCCCATGGCCAAATGCTGGTTTCGAGCAACAGCAGCGGATTGGCATCCACCACGGCGGCGGTGGCCAGTCCCAGTAGTTCCCTGTCGGGTCTGTCGGGCGTGGGCAAGTCCTATTCCCGCGAAATTGTCACCGTTCGCACCCCGCTCATGTATTCGCAGCAGGAGAGCTGCGTCTAAGTTCTCCCAGGCGTGGATTTAGCCAATCCGTACTCCCCAAATCTCTCAAATCTCACAAATAGCCCAAAATCACCCGATTAACTAGTCATGTAAGTCTTGAGCTCTTCGTGGTTGGTGTCTAGGCTAAGTGTTGCCAAAACGAATTGAATTGAATTGAATCGCAGAATTGAATCGTTTGTGTGCTCGTCGAGGAACTGAATATTTTTAAATGCAAAGGTTAAGGCTGCCACAATCTTCTGAGCATCATTTAAATCTTGGAAGCTACTTTTCTTAAAAACCTTATATTTCCCATTTCAGCATCTCTACCTTTATTTTCATGAAAGACTTACTAAATTTAAAAACTATCCATGAATGTGTTCTTATACAGAATTATACGGATTCTCTATTTTACAACCCTAACTTTTATATATTTACAGACCATTTTCCAACGTTTTAGGCTTCAATATTAATATGTTAGTAAGTTAAACAGTTTATTATTTTACTAAAAAAGATTATAGTTTACATGCATAAGCAAATGCGTTAATGCGGCATAAAAATGTAAGCCATAAATTCAAAATTCCCAAACAGTAATTTTAATAAATCAAATTCGATTACTGAAAATAAGTAGCAGAAAGGCGATACTAATTCATAATTTATAGCACTTCTCTCATAAACGGATAAATGTTTTAAAGCAGCCAGAGAAATTTAATTTTTTAGCCCTACTTTTGAGCAGTTAGAGTCAGAAAATGATGCAGCCGCAGATGAATGTTCCTTCCTTACAGTAAGTACTCAGATGGACACACAGTCTATGCAATATTTTTTTCAACAGATTACTTCACACAAACGAGAAATATGAATTATTTTCCAGGAGACTTTGTAAATGTTTGTAAATGTCAGCTGACAAGTAAGGGGCTGCAATTTTTAGCAACTAGGCTCAAAGATCGCATACATCTAGTACATAATTAGTAAGTATATCCTCGATATAATAGACTTAAAGCTCACACTCACTCAACCAAAGATAGGCGAGCAATGCGAGGGCGCAACTTCTTGGCAATTATATTGAAAATAAATTACATTATTCGAATCTATGGTAAATTATATCAGTAAAACAAACACTAACACCCTAACACACACACGCAAATTAGCTGCAATTAGCCTAGCATAAATGAGTACTAAGTATTAATGTGTATATAGCAAAATCGTAAATCAAATTTATTTTACAAAACCCAAAAGCAAATCAAAGAGAAGCGCTGCAAGATAATGAATGTAAATTAGTTGCACATTCTTTGCGAGAAACTCCAAAAGACTATAAAAAAAACAAAAAGAAAACACAACAAGGACCTATCGTTGGTATGTAAACTTTCAAAACAAAAAAAATAACAAAAAGCCAGATAAAGAAAAACAAAGGGGAAAATTGTTGTTTGTAAATTGCATTTATATATCAAATTGTATTTTTTCTCTTCAATGTATAAATCAATTTTTGAACTGTGAAAAGGTATAAAAATTACAAAATAAATGCACCTTGTAAATTATTGTTACATTTTAATATTTGTGTTTAATGAATGGAGAAGTGAATTCACTAACAAAACGAAAAGCTATACTCCTTTAAAGTTGAGCTGTAATTGTAATGGGCAGAATAATGGCCCAGCATAGCAAATGCAATTTCCATTTCAAGCTAGTTAAGACAAAAAGAAGAAAAACCAAAAAATAAACTAAAAAAAGAAACAAGTGATTTCTCTTACATCAATTAGAATGAAATACAAACAAACAAACGTACATATATAGGGTCGGTCATCAATCTATGCGTATATTTCTGCATGTAAGTGTTCCAACCAATATGAATCTAAACTAAGTGTAGCTAATTTAACATCTAAACGAAGCCATAAAAGATAATTGTAAAATATATTGACGATTTAGTTTAAAGCAAGGCATATACTCTAAAAAATGAATTATGAATGTATGTAACGATTAAGCACTCGAAACGATATTGAAAATACCCCTGCCCTATCCCAATGAATACAAGGAATACAATAATAACTTGAGACACAAGAAACAAACTGAACAGCAAACAACTGAATGAACTCAACCAAATAAATCCATACAAAATTTCAATGAAAAGCTGAGTATTTCTTTCTTTGAGAGCGGGCTTACGGATTTTTCAGATTTCGGATTTCAGATGTCTGCCCTGGTGGCATTATCCCTTCTCAGTCAGCGATGAGAGCTCAAAAGAAGTCTCGGCCCATTAGCGACAAGGCTTTCACTGCTGCAATGTTGCAACAATTTTAATGCACACACAAATGCAGTGAGAGAAATTATATATTAAATTAAATTATAAATTAAATAATATATTTATTTATATCAATTAAAGTCCAATTATACGTTGCTTATGAATGTGCTATATTTATTTAAATTAATAACAAAGGTTATACTGTTTATTCAATTATTTTTTTTGTTTCAACGAATGTTCTTGCTTATATTGCTAATGATTTACAAATATTTATTTAAAAGGTTGTGTTGTTTATGATGTAAACATATTTAATTAAATGAATGTCAAAAGTTCTATTGTTAATGGTTACAACTTTTAAGTTTACTATCTTTCTCTGTGTAAGAAGAGAAACTGGCGAACATAAATTGACAATGCAATGTTGTTGGCGTCTTCTTGCAGCGCAGGCCCCAAGGCCAAAAGCGAGGCAAGTAGCCTTTTCAAATTGTGCACTCAAATGGACACAGGCGAGGACAAGCGACAACGTGGCGTATGAGTTATTTCGGCGTGTGTATGTGAGCGGGATCTCTTCCATTTGGCTTTCCTCATTTTCCCTGGCAGTGGGTTTGTTTTTTTCCCATTTCATTATTTTTTTTTTGGCAAACGTTTGCATGTGCAGCGAAGCGTAGATCTAAGAGAAATAAGACGACAGCAGGAGACATCACATGGATTTGTGGCCTGGCAATGGCAATGGTCATGTTTGACAAGCTACCCGGGATGCTCATGACTTTGCTCTCTGGCCATTTTCTCGGTTTTTGAAAATATTTGCGTTACTTTGTTTCGCTTGGTCCAAAATTAAAAAGCACACACACAATGGCTGGCAGAAATGGAAAGAAAAGTAGACAGAAATTGAGATTGCCAGACGGACAGTAAATGAAGCTGCAGCCCAATAATAACGACATCGTGCAGAGGTACACTTGAATTTTATCATATATTCAGTATTTAAGGGCTACATAGAAATTAGACATTTAATTTGCGTTTTTAAAAATTATAAAAATCCCATTCTTGATGAAGAAGTTGTAATATATCTAATACTGTATTGACATCAACCAAAGATTCATTTTACCCTTAAAAAAATAAATATAGCTTAACAATAATAATATTTTATTTATAAAAGTTGAGAACATATTTGAAAAGTGTAAGAAGAGACAAAGTTCGGGTCCCGGACTGCCTCATATGTCACTTTGTAGTCCGACAGCCCTGTGAGACTCCTTCCGGAGTAATTTATGTGCCGCCTTTTATAGGGCAAAAAATGTCGTTGGCTCTTTGCTTTGGTGACAGATTTGGCAAAATTAAAAACTGTGAAGTCTCCGGTCAATTAAACATATTTTCGACGTGGTGTGGCACGACGTGATTGGTGGCAAAAAGAAAGAGCTTTAAGAAAGAGCTTGTCGAAGAAGGAGAATACTTGAATTGAAGAGGCGTATTTATTTTATAAAATACAGCATTTTTTTTTTGCCACACACCCATGCATATTTATAGGCACCATCGATCCGTTCTGAACGGGATATGAAAGGGACCTCAATCAGGCTCCCTCGATGGCTGGTTGGCTGGCACTTGAACAACCCTTCAGTGGGTTCCTCTTCGCTTTTGTACCCATCATCCATTGTTATCTGCTGGCCATTTGTTATGCGCAGACCAAGCACCAAACACCGTTCCGTTCGATGGCAACCAGGTCAGTTTATCCTGGCCTGGCCAAAGGGAGTGGAGAGGTGGAGAGGGGACTGGTTGGACACCCATTCATCAGAATCGGGCGCATAATGCAGGCGTATTTATAACATTTGACAGAGCATCCACAAAGCAAAACGAAACGTAACGAATCGAAAACGCAGCCAGGCAATCCTTAATCGCACTCACAGGCCCGCACACCCGAGCACTATTTATAATTATTGCACTCGGGGATTACGGGGTCCTTTGCACATGTGAGCTGCATCCGAGCAATGCGAGTGCAAGCAAAACAATCTCATTACCATTACTTTTAAGATGCTCAAACTTTCAATCAATTTCCCTAGCAATATCCGCCGGGGCACTCGGCAGTGCTTGGGGACCCCGAGGATGTCTCAAGCACTCGCTTCTTGGCCATTGTTGCTGCCTCTTTGTACTCTGTATGCTGTGTAAGTAAGGGTTGTATTAGGATGTTTGGAATTATGATTAAAATATTAAAAAAATCATATGATATACGAAGAAATTAGATCACATCTTAAAGATATATCATCAAGATAAGGCACCTGCTTATTTCATTTAATATATATATAAATATATTTTACAATCAACAATATTTTATTTATATACCTTAGATTTCCAATGAATTTGTATATTTACAATCGATTAAGGACTCATAATGTTTTTATAAAGGGTATTTTCCATCGCAGTCTTTGTTGTTTCAATGTAATTTCTGCATCAATGTCGCAAACTGTTTTGTTACAAACCCTTTTCGTTTAAATTATTACAATTGAGATATATAAACGCAGGAAAGTAAAATAAAATCTGCCAAATTCTGTTATTTTTTCCTTACTTCCAAGGGTATCTGGGGGTGCTATCACCCCCAAGGTTCTGCCACTTTCCGTACCCCTCCTCCGGTGCTGATGGCGCTGTGCGATGGCAGCGACGCCCGAGTTGACAGCATTGTTTTGCGCCATGACGCAGCTGATGCTCCAGGAATTGCTTGCTTTGAAGTAAACAAGCAATTTTGCAAAAGAAAGCAACGGAGCACCCTTTCCCGCCCCAGACGTACTCGTATGCATAACTCGGGGGGCCTGCACAGCCTCTTTGCTGTCAGCTGTCAATGCACTCGACGCGTCTGCTCCCCAAACCCCAACCCATTTCCCAGACCCATTTTCCAGCCCCATCACCATTTCCCGCTCCGTTTTTCCTGCTGCATTTTTTATGCTGCATTGCACTTTGACTTGGCGGGGCTTTGTTTGCTCGTTCGATACTCGTAGACTGCCTTATCGCGGGCGAGTATTATTTTTTGTGTCCGCCCCCCCCGCCGTCGACAACGTTGTCATCAACATAATCATCAGTGGTAAAGTTTCGGCATCCACCCCTCGATATTAAAATGTCTTTTGAAGCCAGCGAGTTGTTCCCCTGCTCAGCCAGGGCATAATTAACAAATGCTTCATATGCAGATGGAACGCCAGACGAAGTACAGTACGAAGATCTTGCAGTTCGCATGACAAATGTTGGCCAATAAATTACAGTTACGCCTGCAATAAATATTCAAAAAGGAATGCCCGAAAACCCCTAAAATGGTCATAGCAGCACAACTGCTAACTAACGATCTATTAGCCCCGAACTTGTGTCCTCCCTGGCTGGCTGGCGAAACTGTATCTGCATCTGTATCTGTAAATGTATCTTAGTTTCTCATATCCGGTGCTCGTCTTATTAGTTCACAAAAGCGACCACGTTTGACTTTTATTACACTCACTGTGCCGGTCCTTGCAAAAGTAGTTTTCTGACACACAGAACATTTATCTTGCTTTGCCCGGTTTTCGGGATTCCACCGGATGTTGGCCAACTTACAAATGAGCTGGGTATTCAATTTGTCTAAACTGATGCAAATATGATTGAACCCATTTGTTTGCTCCAAAATGGGAAAAGAATCTCGGGACGGATGGCAGCCAATTTTTGGGGGGTTCAGAAAGAGCTTAGCTTATTACTCCTTGAAGGGGAGTGGAAATCTTACACACAGCTTTTTCATCTTAAAATGAATAAGTAAATGTCCTACCGCTAGGATTTTAACATTGAACTAAAATAGGAACTTTCAATTTTAAAAAAATTAATGGGCCAATCTTAAAAATCGTAGCTCATGGGATCTATGTATGAATTTAAAACTTAGCTAATTAGTTAGTTAATTTTAGACGAGGGATCATATATTTTTTTTATTGGTACTTTAATCATACTTAAATTGTTTATGAAATATACTTATAAAAATTAATTAAATATCGTGCATTACTAATAATGAAACATAATAAGACGTTACTTAGTATGTATCAGTCAATTGTGGATCATACTTAAATTGTTCTGTAGTATTCTTGCAGTAAAATTCAATATTAAACTATTATCAAATATTTAAATTTACCATTAGCATTTTCCATTGCTTATGATGCATCAATTTGCGTGGGATCGCACAAAAGCTTTATGGACTGTGGCGCTACCAACTTTCAAGTGAATCAATTGTGTTTCTCTCATCATCAAAATCTTTCAAACAGCAATTGCTTTGGCTGCAGAACGAGTTTGCCACCTCAGTCAAACTTCTGGAAGCCCGAAAACTTTAACTGCCATCTGGATGCCATTTATCGCAGTGGCATTGGCGATGCCGAAAAAAGTGTCTAATGCGCGTTTTGGCGACACTTTTCATATGGACAAAGGGATACTGAGAAACAAAACTGCAAATCCAACTAAAAACTCAGCGGCAGTCGTTCGAAGCTGAAACAAAAGTTTTGCGAGCGCAAAACATTTTATTGCACTCTTAAGAAGCTGCACTACACATTTCGTATTTCGCATTTCGCAGTTCGCATTTCGTATACGCCATGCAGTACAGCTAAGAGAGCCCGTAACTCCCCGAGCCCAAGTAAAATATGAAATATATTTCAACTTTTGCACACACCGAAATATGTGCGGCATTATGAAGGAGCTGGGTTGGAAGTCGCTGCCTGGAACAAGCCTTAAGCATCTGGGGCATGCTACAAACGAGAGGAAAGAATGCCGAGCGCAAAAATGGAAAAAAGCGAAGGAGGAAATTCGGGGCAAACTCAACCCCGCCACTGGGAAAATATGCCATGACACAAATACGCGCCGCATGACCCAACGAGGTGGAAAAGTTTGCCTTGGCAGGAATGGAATCCAAAATCCAAGTCCGAGCTCAGGTGAAAACTATGTGCGCCTGATGGACGGGGGTGTGGCCCGGCTGGGGTTGGTGCGATTGCATTTCAAGGCCATTCCGGCCAAATGGAAAATTATTTGCTCCCTGTCATTATTTTCCCTCAGCTCAGCTTGGCTTAGTCTAAGTGCATTCCGTGCCGATGTCAGAAAATCTATTCAAGGTCCAACGGATTGCTATTATTTATTTAACTCAACACACTTTCTGTATTTTATTTTGTTCATTGCCACTTTCTAAAGTCCGAGGATTTGTAGGATTAGTTGGATCTATTAAGATACAGTTTAAATGTTTTCCATGCAGTCAAGGCGTACAAATAAAGGGTTTTATTTGAACAATATGTTTCAATATGGGTTATTATTAGTGAGATTATTATCCGGCGGCTTTTAAGAAAAATATGAGCTTAAATTTACTCTTAGAGCTCTATTTAAAGGTAATGGCTTTTAAAATTATACATATGTTTAACTTTTCCCACCTCAATAGCTTTTATTTTTTGATTCAGCAGTGCAAAAATCTTCTTATTATTGACAGTAAATCGAACAATATGTTTCAATATGGGTTATTATTAGTGAATTTATTATTCGGTGGCTTTTAAGAAAAATATGAGTTTAAAATTACTCTTAGAGCTCTATTAAAAGGTAATGGCTTTTAAAATTAAAGTATGTTTAACTTTTCCCACTTCAGTAGCTTTTGTTTTTTTATTCTGCAGTGCAACAATCTTTTTATTATTGACAGTAAATCGATAACACTGTTCTGCACTTTGCCAGAATATTATTTTTCATTCAACTCAAACAACGATTTCCTTGCTGACCAACCAGTAGATTATTACCCGCACTTTGAATATCTTGCTCGAAATTCATGTTTAACATTTATGAGCTGTCACGCCTCCGTTTGCAAAGAGCTCCTATTTATCATGTGACCGACCGACGGCCGCAAAGGAAGATGGGGATTTTCCTGGCCACAGTGCGTATGCGTGACATTCCTCGGCATGGGATTGGGCATAAAATGCACTTTTAGCCGCAGGATGCGCAGCTTTGCGCAATGTTTAATTAATTATCAATTAATGTGTTACAAACCGCAACGGCATTAATTTCATACGCCGCGTTGCACATCCGCAATAACGCAGTGAGACGATTGGATTGGATGGGATTGGTTTGGATTCGATTGGATTGGAATGTGCCGGATTGGATGGTGGCTGGGGTGGCAGCAGCATCATCATCATCATCATCATTATCAGGCACACCGCCTGTAAAGCTGTCATAGCTTTGATTATTATCGATTTCTTATTAAGCTTAACAGGGCTTCGTGTGTGAGTGAGCCATTTTCAGTTGGGCGGCCTGTACATATTATTAGTGCGTCTGTGTGAACGGCCTGCACTTAGCCCATCAGCAAATAGGCAAATTGGTGGGTTAGCGCATAAATATTTGGGTCAAGCAATGGCTATGGCTACATACAATGGCTATTTGCTACAAAGCAAACATAGTGGGCCATCGAAGGCACATTATCGGGACAAACAATGGGGTTAATTCCGCGGTTATCTAGCTTAGCTAAGGTAAATGTATACATTGTATTATCAGCAATATCGAAATTAAACATTATTACTGTTCTCCACATGAACAACAGTATTGGAGGTACGTAATTGATCCAAAAAATAATTGTATATGTTTTTTTCATTGTACTTAGTTCTTAGGTTGTAACATGTACCCAACATAAATGACACACACTTAAATGCCAGATGTTACGAATACCCCTCTAAGGCATTCTGTAACCTATCTCTACATAAAACACTTTGGACACGACCCGGCAGATAACTATCTTGGCTAAGTCGATGCCCCGGCTCTATGCGCCAGATCCTGATATTTATGAATGGCCCAAAAGTCCAGGGCTGAGTTCCCAGCTCGACTTCGTGCTCCCATCCTGAAGCTCCCATCTCCATGGTTGTTGTTCTCACTCAAAGTCAACTCATTTTTTCTCATCTAATGCACGCTGGGGATCAATTTGCCATGTAAACAATTTATTGACTGTTTTGTTTAGTGCGCTTTTGGGATACTTTCGCTCAAGTTTTGCTTCTGCGCATGCTGGCTAAGTAAACAGAAAGTTACAGAAAGGCCAAATGCGGCAATGGCCATTTGCCTTAACTCCGCTTGGCCAAAACGAATTTTAAAGCGTGAAAATTCATTAGTGAATTTCCGACAAAGGCGTGTTAATTAAGGTGCTGTGTGAGCCCGGTTCAGCCTGACCACAGCCAAAGCCTCCAATTAATTTTAATTACAGTTTGGCAGCAGGACGGGGAAAAGAAGAAAAGTGATAGAAGGGCGGGGTATAAGCGGCGAAGATGCAGAAAACAGCAACAAACTGTTTGTGTTTTCACACCTTTTGGCCAGCAAATGCGCTGTGAAGCAGCGGAGCCGAGAGACATCAACCTGACCCGCCTGGCCGCAACTTTGTGCGCAGTTTGAGCTCTTCTTCAATTTTTCTTACACTTTCTACACCCTATATAAGAAAAGGAATATGGGTTTACAAGTAATTCATTAGAAAAAAAAATTAATTGCAAGTATAATGATGGTTTATATCTAATTTTAAAATTAAAAAAAAAATTAAAGATCCTAATAGATCATTAAAAAATATGAAAATGTAATAATAAATTAAACACTAATTCAAGATGATTTATGACTATCTATTTTGAACAGTCAGTTCCCTTTTATTTTTTACATATTAACTATTGAACTTCATTTAGTAACCCTAGCATTCAATTCATCTTTGAAAACGTATCAAGTGTTGTAAGTTTCTGGGATCAGGTATCACAGGGTCTAAATAATTTGTAAGCTCTTCCACTTTTTGCCACTCTACTCTCCACTCGCTTGTTAAAAATGTTCTGCTTCGCGGTTTTCTTGTTACTTTGCCTGTCTGCCGTGTATTTTCATTTCTTTCTGGCCTCGGCTAAGATTTCTTTTCTACATTTGCTTACACTAATTATGACCCCAGGTGAGTTGGCCCGTCCCGGCTGACACTGCATGTAATTAGTGGTTAAATTGCCGCCCAGAGGTCAGCGAAGCCAAGACATCTCGGTGGTTGGGTGGTGCAGCCCTTGGCGTCAAGGTGTCATGCTCATTATCAAGTGGCTTACGTTCGCGGGTGGGTGGGGGCGTACTAGCTCAAAGTGCTTCGACACGAGGCCAACCTCCTTTGCCTTGAGTGGATTAATTTTCCCACCCCCCATTCGCGCTAATTAGAATGCGAATTTGGATCGTTAGTCGAACGTTTGGCAACTTCAATAAGATCGCCAAAAATTATCCCCTGGCTTATATACACAAAATGCCCCGGCAGACAAATAGAACAGATTTGGAGCAAAAGAAAGGGACTGGGGGAGAAATAAAATCAGCATCATAGGGCATTTTAATTCATAAGCTGACATTTGTCTCGCTGGCCAACGTTGACTGCCTGACTGGCTGACTGAAATGGAAAAGATATTTCATGCTCATTTACATGAAATTTTCATTATGCGCCGCACGCTGGAACGCTGAAACTTATGCAATGCCAGCCAGCAGACGGATTTGGCCAGAAAGCAGGGGGCGGCTTGGGGGGAAAATGGGTCGGGAAAATAGGGAGGGAAAATAGGGCGGGAAACGATGGCGGGACTGACGGGAAAGACAGAAAGCCAGCAACAAAATCACGTTCGTTTATCATCGCCGGCGACATCGTCCCGACTATGATGTTGATGCTGATGTTGATGAGCGCACAGACAGCCAAGGACATGATAAAGAATGGGAGCGGAATGGGGAGCGGGATGGGGAGCGAGATAGGGAACGGGAACGGTAACGGGAATGGGAGCGGGATTGCTGGGATGATGATGCGAAGGAGCGGACGACAAAGCGTGTGACAGCATTTTGCATACGCTGATGAATCCATCATCTTTACTCAACGTCACATCATCAAATCCGCAGCGCTTAGTTATACTTTGTGAGCGGTGACGGTGGCAGCGGCGACTCCTGCACTCCGGCATCCTGCATCCTGAATCCAGAATCCTGAATCCGGAAACCTGCGGATCCACGACACATCCTGTCGCAACTCTGGCTTCCCTTGCAGCCACCTGCAGATCCCACGTATGCAAATATATGCGGGCCAGGGGCATTGGCAACTGGAAGCACGACACATCAAACACTTGTCATCAGACAACGCATTCGCATTCGCATTCGCATTGGCTGTCCGCTGATGCTACCTATGCACCTTTGATTTTAATGCACTGAAGAAAAGAATTTATAGAAATTAAGAAAAAATAAATCAGAAATAATAAAAAATACCCGTCCCTATCTTTCAATAGACATTCAAATACATTATATACTGTGTTTATGCTACGCCTATTTCATGAAATCAATTCATGAAATGAGGAAATTCGTGTGTGCATAAACACCGTTTCATGAATTCGATAACACACGAAAGTTGACTATGAATTCAGTCCCAATTTACGAAATGCTGAGGCACAGCCTACTTCACAGCCTACTACTCTATAGAGCTCTATATCAAATTCAAAACATTTGACAGCTTTACTAATATCATTTCATGAATTTGTCTGTGTTGCATAAACAGGGGCTATTGTAATTTCATGTATTGGAGAATGCATGAAATTCATAGCATAAACATAGTAATAGATAGATATTAAATTGGTTTTACTGCCTTAAGAAATTTTCGTTTTGGTATATAACCATCGTTTAAGCTTTTAGTAAAATATGTTTGGCTCGTAAAAATCAAGCTTTAGGATATTTATTCTTATTTACAATCCATTTTTTTCAGTGCCCTTTTCCACCGATTTGAGTGCTTTGTGTACGCGGCGTATACGTAATGGCCTTTTTTCAAGTGCATTGCCTTAATTGTTTAACGCAAAGATCCCAGACTTTAGTCTGTGTTGACAAAGTGGCCCCCATGCTGCACCCTTGCACACCCCATTCCCCTCCTGCCCCTCCCCTAACCCAGCCACGCCCCCAAGCCTGGCCCGCCCACAGCACGTACACTCGTTGGCACTTAAGGGGATTTGTTTAATTGAAACGAATGCAGGGCCAAAAGCGAGGGCGGCAAGCAAAATAGAATGAACCATCCGAAACGGAACGAAACAAAGCCAAAGAAAGAAAGACGTTGGCAAAATGAAAAACGAAAGACAAACTGCTGTTGGCCAAAAGCAGGAGGCTTGGGTTTGAGTTAAGATGTGACAGCAGCTTAGTCTAACAAATAAACAAAAATGCACTTGGCTTTCGGTGGGTGGTAGAAATGACTGCGAACAATCGAAACAAACGCTGCCCAATGCCAAATGCTGTCACTGAGGCTTCCACACAGCAGCTGTAACAATAAATGGCCATTTGGCTAATTAGAAAACGCTTTCGTCATCAGCTGGCCAAGGTCAAGTGGTTGGGGCTGATCCCCATCTAAGAATAGAGTTGAACTTTGGCCATGTCAGAGGTCGAAGGGCTAAGCTCTAATTGAAATAAGATGGCAATTATATTTTCAAAGTGGCACTCAAATGAAGAAGCATTAAAATCTCCAGAGAACTTGTACCTATATACAAATGATAAGGGTTTGATTGGTTGAAGTAAATCTTATTGGTCATGGTAGCCTATTAAAATCCAAAACTATTCATTTGAAACTTTATTATGCGTTCATTTTTCCATAGGTAGGAATATTTCTATGTTTATTAGATTTGAATTATTAAAAAGCATATTTTTATGGCCAATCATAACTATAGAACTTTTACCTATAGTTATTATGCGTGAAACCATGTTAATACTTTTATTAATTAAATTTTAAAGCCATACGGGTATTACTCTCATAGATTTTTGGATATGCCATTAAAAAATAATGTATGACCTATAATAAATATACCATTTAATTTTCAATAACTTTAATAGTTAAAGAGATACAGCCAGTGTTAACTACATAAGTAACCAAGACATTTAAGATCCCCTTTCCTTTTCTTCGGACCCTATTCAATGTAAATTAAAATGTCAACGAAACCATCATGAAAACTGGGCACTTATTGCCAATTGGATAATATCACAAAGCAGTCGGAGGGTCTGCAGGACAAGCGACTTTCGTAAACAGTCCACTTGATGACTGAAAATTGAAATTGAAACCGTAAGACGAGTCTGCTGAGACAAGTGAAAGGAATCAGGCAAATGGCCAGCTTAGTCACTTGGTCAGCGGCAAGGAGCCTTTTAAGCAAGAGTCCAGAGTCCAGAGTCCAGAGTCTCAGGACAAGGCAAGGGCATGACAAAGGGAATGGTCTTTAATTAAATTACGAGCAGTCAAAAGCAACTTTGATCCCTTTTTACATTGCTCTCTATTGCAGCTTCCTTGCCCGGTCTATCTGTCAGTTGGCCTTCCGATTCTCTCTCACTCGGCCCAGTGAAAAACTTGACTTGTGTTTGTAATTGCGTTTCTTTTCAGTTGCCAAGCCAAGCTGATTTGCCAGTCTTGACCTGTTTTCTACACCCTAAATCTGGAAGTGTCTAACCCATGATCGTAGAATCAAATTATAGCATGTTAAAGCGTCTTATAGCAGCACAAGGAACTTTTTTAAGGTGTTTTATATTTTTATAAATATTTACTTTATATTTTTTCTCAATAACCAATAAAGTTTCTTTAAATGTTTGTTTTATGTTAGCCAAATACTTTTTTCCAAATTTTTTTCTAATAAATTTTTAAAAACATATAAAAATTTAAACTTTTCCAGGGTATTTTAAACTTTGCTGCTGCAACCTTTTTGATATTTATTTTGTTTGCCTTTCGTTTACTTTGGCTGGCTTTTCATTACTTTTGCGCTCGTCAGTGGGTTGTTGCTGCTTCTGGTCCTGTTTTTCTTGCTGCCATCCTTTTTTTGTTTTAACTTTGGCCAACGTTGCTTTCGTTTATGACAAACAAAACTTTTGCCAGCCGAGCCTGACGTGTGCAGCCTTCAAGAAAAGTGCCAAGACGAAGTGAAAACTGCCCCTGCCCCGGAAAAGCGAAAGTCAAACGGCATAAGTAAACACCGGCCGAAGGGCGGAGGAATTTTCTCAAATGGAAAGTGTCGCTTGGCCGGAGCCAATTAAACTTGCAATGCTAATTAATAACCTGCAATCGTGTGCAAGTCACCTAAAATGAAAAGCGACAGGCAGCAGTCGTTTGCATAATTTTCGTTTCGTTTAGCTATTTTTGTGAAATATTTCCTTGCCGCTTGTGCATATAATTAAAATATTTTTTCACAGCAATTAAACAGAGCATAAATACGAAGGCAGCAAAAGTTTCGGAGGACGTTGAGATGAGAATTTCTGGGTAGTGATTCAAAGACGGAAAACCGCTCACCTCTTGAAGTCAAAGTAAAAGTAAAAGTAAAACGATTAAAAAGCTTTCAATTTAATTGAGGCAATTCTGGTCTCTCTCTCTTTCGTTTACAATGTTTTAATTGGGCCCCAAAAACTTTCGGGGCAATTTCGCATTATTGCAACAAAAAGAGCGTTAATTGCACAAGTCTGGCACATGCGAACAATCCTCATCGATGATATACGATAGATTGAGCCCGCTAGATGGGGCAAAAGTTTTTTTTATGACGTCCGCCTTTGATGTGGTCATAAAAATGTCGAACCGCCCTGGAGGCCTGGGCATCGAATGGCGAATGGCTAGCAGTGGCGGTGCCACAGGGCGTATGATTAACATAAAGCCAAGAACAGACAGGGCAAAGCAACAGCAGGCTCAAAAGGCAAAGCTGATTGCAGCATTAAATGGGATTGAGGCAGCAGGCCCAACAGTGACCGGCCATATATATACACACATATATGCAATATACCCGACCGTAGGCCAGGAGAAGGCCAGATTTCCCGGCTAAAAGACAGACTTGGACGGCCAAGGAAGTGCAAATCGAAGTGCAGATGGCCGGGCTGGCAAAAGGCAGCCAAATGGACATTAACCACATGCACAATTCATTGAATTTTGCTCTGTATTGACAGGATTCTTATCGTCCCAACGATTTTTTCTTATTTTCCTTTTACACCAGCTGTCTGTATTCTTTTTCAACGTTTTTTTCCATTTTTTTCTATATTTTCCCATATTAAATTTCTTTACACCGATTTTGCGTAGATACCCTGTTAAACATAGAAATTCTATGCATTTTACTAAATATTTTGAGTTTCTTTTTAGTTCATTTAAATATAACTAATAAAATACGAGATATTTTTTAAAGGAATAAATTTCTTAGACTAAATTGAGGTGTACTATAGGACTAGTTTATACCCAAAAAGATCAATTTTATAATGCCAATTTTTTTGATTTCGATTTTTAAGAGTATTTATATTTCGCCTGGCTGCATTTCCTTCGGCCAACGCATTTTAATTTGCCAGTTTTCAATTGCAGCCCACTGCTTATTGCCATGTCTGCCGACAGTCTCCACCATTCGAACCCCTCCTCGTGTCTTTAAGGTAAGCAAGCATTTAATGTCAACCCAATGGGTGGGCATTGGTGGGAGGGGGCGGAATGCCTGCGGTCACAGAACAGGCGGAGAAATTTAAATAAAGCCAGAGCGAAAAAATCGTTGCACATAAAGGCACATAAATCGAAATCTGTCACAAAGAACATGCGCAGCCAATAAATTTCCTTATCTCAATAGCAGCGACAAGTGGCAAGGAGCTGGAGGGAATGGTACAGTGGAGCCTCGGCAGCCTCGAAGGCGTATCCGTTGCAAGGAATGCGAACATGTTGCATATGCAATGCGGACGCTACTTTCACCCTCTCATGATCCTGGTATCTGTGTGTGTGGGACAGTATCTGTGTGTTCCCAAAGACAAATGTGTGTGTGTGTGGCTGTGCTTTTGTCTTTCATCTGCCGCGCTATTTGTTTGCCCTGTTGTTGCCGCCTGTCACATTGCAGCGAAAATTGAAATTATTGCCGCAGTAGCAGCAGCAGCAGCAGAAGCAGCCGCAGTATCCTCCGAAACATTTTGATTAATATTTCTTTTTATATGCATTTAATTTGCTCTTTTCGTTGCCTGATTTTCGAATGCTCTTTAAGTATGCGGATAAAGAATACAATTTTTCATCAGGGTTTTCGATATGTTAGGTAATGTAGGTTTCAGAATATATCTAAAAATCTATAAAATAAATTATAATGTTATTTTATGATATTTTTTAAAAGACAGATCTTTAAAAAAAACTGCCCCGGGTTGAAGTGTGCTAAAAATTCTAACCAGTACGTACATTTGTAAGTTCAAAAATGTCCCTACTTAATTCCATATTAAAGAAACCCTAAAACGATGCCAAAAATATCTGAAAATCCATCCAATTAAGCCAGCTAACCGAACTTTCAGTAGCCAGAGAACTAACAAATCAAACAAGGGGATAGGGATGAACATGCCAGCCAGGGGACGAGGCATATTAAGTATACAGTTTTAAATCCATAAATCACACATATAATTATGCAAATTACAAAAATATGGCCAGACCGAGTTGTAGGCACCAACCCAAAAAAGCGCTTTCCCCAGATCCCCAACCCAATGCAAACTAAGCCATCATCAACTTGCTCAGACGAAAATAGAAACCGAAAACTGAAAACGAAACTCAAGTTGGATGCGGGCACGTGTTTGGCTTGCTGAAATCTACATAAGCTGGCCGGCAGCCAATTTGGTAAGGGACTAACTATCCGAGCCAGGGAGTCACTCTGTCAGCCAGCTGGCCAAGAAATCCTTCCGGGAGAAGAGCGGCCGACAAAAAAATAGGTGGTTAAAAATCTGTTTTGCCAACATTTGCATGGAATGCGTTGCCCTGTTTTCCCCCCGCCGCTCCCCGTTTTGGCCATAGTTTTTCGGGTGCCATTTTGCATAACTTGGCCCGGAAAGCACACACTGATCCGCATTTGGAGAATTTCGAATGGTCATATATATGCCGGTGTATATATATCAACTTTTTGGTTCGTTGGCTTTCCGTGATTTTGACAGCCGGCCTAACGAAACGAAGCGAAAAGCGAGTCTCCGCCGTAAAAATATGCATACATTTTAATAGAGGTGGGTAAGAGAGGAAAGTAAATAGAAAGCCTATGCCACGACGCATGTCAACTTTTTAATATTTGTATTCCTTTGCTTTTTTAAAATTCCAAACCGAAAGCCAGGCAATATCCGAGCACTCGGCCCAGACCATCTTAATGTGGTCAAGTGTGCTTAAGAATTCATTCAACAGTTTGGCTCGCTCTCCATCATCATCGTCTCTTTGTTTATTACATTTGCATAATATTTATTATTTATACAGAGGCATATATTTGTGTAAGTTCTTTTATGACTTCCCCAGCACTCAAAAAAGTGAGGAAGGCAAATATATTTCCCTTCAGTGGCTGTCTATATTTTGGCTCGCGGTCCAATTGACATTGCGCTGCTTATTTCATTAGCAATTCTTTTGAATAAGAAAGCGAAACATACAATATAAATTTTACAAAGCAAAGAAAAAAGTACAAAAAAAGAAGGGAAATTCAAAGAAAATATGCTGAGAAAGCTGAGAAATCGTTGGCAGCGCTTTAACTACCGGAAATTCCTTTGTGCTGCTGGCGCTCATTTGCAGGCGACCACGCCCCCCCGCCCACTTTTTGAGCCACTCCACCCCCAGCGGCGAACTCACGCCCGCACAATTTTTCGCTGTTGACAATTTTGGCGGTTGTTGTGGCAACACGTGACTTGCAAGCCAAGCGAGAAAAGCGGAGAAAGCGGAGATGGCCGAACAGAAAGCCAGAGAAAAGTTCCTTGGAATGCGAAAGAATGTTTGCTCCTGAGCAGGAGATACTTTAAAACTGGTTGTCGCACGCTCTTGACCCATCAGCACCCAACCCACCGATCGAATCGAAATCGGTTTCAAAATAATTTGCTGTTGAAATTCAATTTGTTATTTCCACTTGCCAATCTCCTACCCGATTTACTCCTCCGCTCACTCGCTGTTTTTTCGGTGTCGCATTAATGCTTCGATGGCTTTATTGGCAACAACATTTTTATTTGGCTGGAAAAAAAGAAGTAAATTATGTCATTAGGGCTCAATTTGCCCATTAATGCAAGCTCAGGCAGCAGCGAACATTGCCAGCTTAGATTTCGCATTCGAGTGCCTTGGCACACATGTCGAATACGCAATTGTCTTGAGTGGCCACTCGGGGAAGTAGTAGCAACTAAGAGTGAAGTGGGCCAAAGAGAAAGGAAAGTGAGCCATTCAGCACTGGGATGAAAGGATTTTAAACTTTGCTCAAGGATGCTTGGGCACACAACTACCGAGAGTCCCATGTCACCAATACCAATTTCGCCCTTCCGCTGGATTTACTTATTTTCAAGGGGTTCAGAGAACTTAATGTCATCACCTAATCATCCAATCTGTGAGCTTCATAAAAAATACTGTTTTGTGCTGTAAACTTTTCTTTTAAAATTAAAAAAATGGTTATAATATACAATTTAACTCATCGAAAAGCACCTTTGTGTATCCCCGGTTTTCATTCTCATTTACTTGATTCTTATTTAAGTTGCATATATTAAACTCTCTTGAGGTCGTATTGATACCTTGAACTCTTGGATTTATGTGCAATTTTTCATTATCGCCACCTGCTGCGATTTGCCCTTTGAAGGCAATGAAGTACACGCACCAGCTATATCAGCCTCGTTTTGAACTTCATCATCTGGCATCGCATTGGCCGTGTCTAGACGGGCCTTAGACTTCTTTTGCCCTGGGCTGGGAGTATTTTTTTTATATTTATTATACCGAGACATTTGCATTTTCAAAGTCAGGTCTGTGCATTGAACCAGGGCTCTGAGGTGGAATATCGAAAGACAAATCGTCTATCATCTCAAGGAGCAGCCCCTTCCCGCCAAGAATCGCTAAGCTAGGCAAAGCCAATAAAGTTCTAAACGTGAAACTGTACTTGGTCACTAATAAATTGACTGCCAACTTTATTAGAGCAACTCAACTTGAAGAAGACCAACGAGAAAATCTCGATGTGCGCATAATTTATTGTTGCGATTGTCTGGCTGCCCCGTTTTTGGGACACATCAGATAACGAGCCACGTCAATGTTCGCTAATAAACTCAAGAAGGATTAATTTTGTGATTTATGATATGCGCTGGCGACTGGACAATGAGGCGGATCAGGGGAAAGCTTAGAAGCTGTCCAACATAAAATCCCTAGCATACTTTTCAGCTGTCGCTGGCTCTACGAGTATTTAATTAATTATTGTCTCTTTTATATTATTGGGAAATTGTTTAGGATAAGACTCAATTAGTATAGATTATCTTTAGCGATGTAAAAATAATAATACAATTCGTTTCTACATTTAAAAAGACACCAAAAAAAGCGCATATGAAACATTAATTGGGTCATACTTTTAAATGCATATTCCTTTATCCTTTCCTTCCCAATTATAAACAGTTTTGTATATTTTGGGAGTACCATTTTTTCATATTTTCATATTAAAGATAGCCCATCATAAGACCATATATTAAATTGACTCAGAGCTAAGTACGTATCAGTATGCTTGCAGCATGAAATCAACCTTTTCAGTTGCGTAATGTCAGGACCACTCCCCAGTTTATTTATTTTGCATGAACATCTTGATGTTTTGTTTTGTGCCCCCAACCATTTTGAAGTCAATAACTTGCAGCCCACATACACAAACCAGAACCGAAGAACCGGGAGAATTGCGGCAGCTTGAAAGGGTCCTGATTCTGGTCGTGGTCCTGGTTCCCGGTTAGACTCCTTTGGCAGACAACTTTGCATTGAGCCATTTATGCTATCATGTATGAAATGGGCGCCCACATGCATATACATATATGTAGGTACCCCACCATATATATATCCGCATATATGAACCAGTATTTGTATTATGAAAGAGGCCACAAAACAAGCTGTTAAAACAGCTGCCAGCAGCTCAGAACTCTGACTGCAGCCAAGTCCTCTGACAGTTTGTGCCCCGACTATAAAAATTGTTTGCTGAGGCATTAAATTGAATGAAAATTTATGATCTTTTCATATTTGCCTATGCGGCTGAGGCTGAGGCTGAGGCTGAGGAAGGGCAAAGGAGCTCCACAGCCAGTGGCTAAAAACCTGTACGTGGTCTCGATGTGTGTGGGTTGTTTAAACAGAAGGCAACTTTAAATTCGCAGCCAGGAACCGTTTGCAAATCAAACAAGTTCCGCCAAAGTCAACAGACCATCAATCAAAGTGAGCAGTGCGCATATTTGCAATATATCCAATAACTGACCTATGACCTGAGGCAGCAGCCGTCGGCGATTTATCATCGCAAATGGCAAACAAAATGGACCGTGTGACAAAGAGGCGATGAAAGCTAAGCCTCACTCTGGGCCACCAGTTTAGCCGCCCCGCCAATCATGGCTAACAACCATCAAGAGGGCTTTGTTTTCTTTTTATGAACCATCCCCCCCAATCTCCTCAGGTGACAAGAAGTTCTCCAGGAATGCCGAAAGGAATGTTTCGGGCAGGTCGCGATGCCTAAACAACAGCGGGCACGTTCTTGGATTCCCTGTCTCCGTTTCCAACTAAGAAAGATTAATGATCCCGATGACTGTGGCGGCTGGCAAGAGCATTAATATCTACACAATATGCAAAGAGACTACCAAGGTCTATTTGTAGTTTGTCTTTTGCAACAATTTGAAGTCTATTAATGATGAAGTTGTGAAGTACCACAAATATATTAAAGGAATTCTGCCTTAGTCAGTGGAATATTGACTTTGCTTTTAATTGGAATTTTCAAATAAAGTTGCTATTTATATAGACTGGTTCAACTATTCCTTTGCAAAGTTATCCAGAACTAGTAATAAGCCATGTGACATGAGTTCCTTAGAACTACGACTGATTTTCGATTATTTTTCCTGTGCATCTGCCAGCCACTCGAATCCCTTTGATAGGATTTCCGGTTAACTGTTGCTTTTGATTATGCAAAGCAATATTGATTTGTATGAGCAGGAAGAAAATGATTCTGCCCACACACATGACATGAGACTGACTTTCAGAAGTGGGCATGGTATATGGCAAATTCCAGTGTATTCATTCATTTGGGGGGCGTGTTTAGTGCCGGGCACATGCATAAATTTTGAGTAATTTAAGCAGCAGCAGCAAATGTCTCAAGTTATCCCGGCCCACAGACAAGCAAATGGCTCCATAACTCTGCCGGTCCTCTGGCTTCTGCTCCATGTGTGTCATGTCGGACATGTTGGTGGAAACAGCTCGCCCGCCCGCATATTGCATGAATGGCTGACTGTGGCTCAAACTCTGTCTCTTCTTGGCCCTGTGCATGTTCACTTGTCAAAATACGTTTGTTGCTTGTAACTCAATGTCGGTTTAGGAGCAGCAGCAGCAAAAGCAAAAGCAAAAGCACCAGCAGCTGCCTTATGCGCTCGCTGACACAAATGCACTGGGACTCTGGCTAAAACTGGCACTGGGACATGCAAGACAAGCGCAATGTCAAGCGAAATAATAGCGAAAGACATGAGGCAGAGCACCGGCAGAGGAGCTCCAGCTCAGCTAAAGAAATGCCCCACAGTGATTTATCGTAGCACTCAGCCAGCTGGCGAAGGCATCGGCATCGGAATAGAGGGACCTGCAGCCGGAGCACCCGACACCCCGAACAAATGCGCGAGCTTGTAATCCTATCATCACCATCTGGGTGGGGCAGGAGCAAGTGCCCACCTCATCGGGGGTAATTGCAGCCATGCATGTTCGTTAGGACAGGATTCTGAATGCGAGGACTAACTCAATTGCCTACTTCAGGGGGTTTCTAAAGTAACTCAGGATCTATAGCTCTCCTTACTAAAGATATTGCATGCCTTAAAGTAACATCATATGCAAGTAACATCATATTAGTTTATTTTAAAGTACAAGTAAGACCCATTTTGGTGGGAACTGTTTTACCCCCTCTTTAAGAATTCCCCCACGTCTTGAGATTTCGGCTTAGTTGCATGGCATTCTTTTAGCATTGCCAGAAATTCAACCATATTTTGCAGCACTGGGACATTTTTAAGACTCCGCTTGCTTTGCATATGACATATGGAAAAGTTTCGGTCGCCATCTGCGCAGTCAGCAGATTTTGGGTAATAAGAGTGAAACATGAAAACTAAAACTTTATGGCTATTTCAGATGGTACTTTATGGTTTCCGGGGAAGCAAACAAGTAATTTTAGATATGCGCAGCGCCGCAGTTATACTTTTAAGTGTCAAATTGGTTAAGTTTCTTTCTTCTGTGTTTTATGGAAAAATATTCAATATCCACAAAGTCAGTTTAATTGTTTTACTTTAAATAATTTTATAAATATTTTAAACTAGACTTAAACATAAACAAATATTCACCAAGTGAAATTTGTTTGTT
Source organism: Drosophila subpulchrella (assembly GCF_014743375.2). Classification (NCBI taxonomy): domain Eukaryota; kingdom Metazoa; phylum Arthropoda; class Insecta; order Diptera; family Drosophilidae; genus Drosophila; species Drosophila subpulchrella. Next base: position 11,805,633 of record NC_050609.1, read on the forward strand.
CTTTGTTCTTTAAACAAAAAGGGATAGTGTTGTCAAGAAATACGCCTCGTAATTTGTTTCTGCCTTTCAGTCTGGAAGGTTCTTTCAACTGTAATCAACAGCATTTCATCAGCGTAAATTTTAATTAATATAAATTACATCAACTGACGGATGGAGAGGAAGAAAAAATGTTTTTTGGACGCCCCGAGAAAGGGTTTACTGCCATGGCAGGTGGCGAATGGCGGCTAATCATATTTCAAGGCTTTTGGCCAAGACACAGGGCCGCGGCAGCAACAAAAGTGAGTAATACTTGGCCACGTTGGGAGGCTCTGTTATTAGCAATGTCATAATTTCATTACTGTCAACGACCGCGACAGGGCTGCTGTATTCGCTCCACTCCTTTTTAGCCGCTCCTCCTGCAGTTTGGGCCACTGCCTCCCGGCCCGTCTAAATTACACACGCGTGGCAGGTCTATTTATTACCGTTAGCGGTAATCCTAAGCCACGTCGGCGGTATCAGAAGACAAAAGGCGTAGAGCAACAAAAGGTTCTGAAGGAAAAACACGAATGTTTCGCTGATACCCTATAAAGACGATAGGTTTCATAAGGAAGGGTAGTATTTAGTATGATACTGATGATTGCTAGTGTGCACAGTAGGAACCTTGAATTGAATATATTTCGTTGTTTTTAAATTATAAATAATAATATGATGTTATAAAAAAAATGTTTTAGTGTACTGTACATTTATTTAAAGTTAATTACAAAGTTAAGCGTGCTACTATATCATTTTCAAAAGATTTTCTCTTAATTTTAATGGTTTACCAAGTTAAGAATTCTTCACGGCCAGCACATAAGTTAGATTGATAACCAAATAAATATGGAACCAATTCTCAAATTGCTTAGTTGGCTTTCAAATGAATCACATTTATCATTAAGATGCAACAATCTGTAACTGACCCCCAGTTCTAACCAATATGCCTGAGATATCCATCTTTTGTGTCACCAGCTAAGCGGTAAGTTCTGGCTGAAAAGTTTCCCCAAAAACCATTCTCATTTTTTTTTTTTTGGCCGGGTAGCTGCTGTCGCGCAAATTTTTCACAGCCAATATATCATTATAATTTGCATATCCGGCGCTGTTGGAAAATTGAGTATCCTGGCGGAGAATGGGAGCAGACTGGAACCGAAGTAGCGATGGAAGTGAGAATGGGAATGGCGCTGAGGCCGAGAATGAGAACGAGAGGAATCCCTTTCGCTGGCAGATGTTGCCACACAAATGTCTCAAGTGGCAATCAAGGCACTTCCATTCAAATTTACGTCGCAACAAATTACCGCTCATTTGTCAACTTGCCACGGCCCCACTCCTGAAACTTTCTTTTCTTTAAGATCCCACATTTCCGGAAGACCCCCCATACGGTAGTGTGAAAAATCTATGCTTGGCAGCAAATGTTCCGCGAAATGTGACCAGAAAATCTTCAAAATATAAGTCACCTCAAAGCTAATTTAGACTCCCCTTATTAAAGATGTGAATATATTTTTCAAAGACAACATGTCATTCGAGTTTGGTTTATTAGATTTTATTGAAATGAAATGTAAGAAATATTGGGTTATTTTTAAGATTTCCCTTTCTATAATATAATAGGGAATTCTTATTGCAGTCCCTTGTTACTATGGAGCTCTAAGTTCTTAGCCTAAAGTTCAAAATACTTGGTATACTTTTCTCGTCTTCAAAACTTCGTTGACGACCAAAAGGCAGGATAAAATGCTACAATGTAAATCAACGATTTTTAAGGTAAGGTTGTGGTAAACTATTTAATTATTTGCGGCCAGTTTTAAGTATCTCAAAGAGAGAAGCAAGAAATATTAAAGAAAATTGAGTGAGGCAACAAAATTGCAGCCAAAGATGGAAGCTCAAAGAAAAGTTGCTACCTCGACGGAAGCTGGAAAACAAACACCGTAATTTCTCACCTATTTATGGGCGTAATAAACGTTTATGATGATACCCTGGGCAGGATCCACTACCCGCCCCCTCTAAATGTTAGATTATGGGAGCAACAATGTTGTCGAGCACAAAACTTTAAGCATTTCTGGCCACTTCTCGGGCAACATATGTTAGTCCAATCCTGACTTTTATTAACCTTCGTCATTCCGTTCTGTAGCCTTTCCCCTTTTTTGGACAGTGACGAAAGGTCTTTGGGTGGTAACTTTTCATCGGTGTTTAAGCACCATCTCAATGTGTTTGGACAGGAAGTCCTGTTCGAACAAAGTATACAAGAAAATCATTATCCAAATATTTAGTATTATTTGACTTGCAATATTGGATACCAATAGATGAGATGTATCTTTGCCAAATATTAATGCAGATCTAATTAAAATCCAAGTTTAATTACAACTAAAATCACAATTTTAATTATACAAAACCAGATACAAAACTAGAATCACCGCATTTCCAAAGGAATCTGCCACCGACATATTTTCTTGCCGGAGACAAACTGATTAACTGGACTTTGAGCCACAAGCAGGAGATATTTCATGTGATTTTGCAGAAACCAATATTCCAAAATGTTGCAATTTCAAAATATGCCCCACCGCTGTTGGACAAACATTTGTCCTGGCCTGGGTTTCTGCTCCTGGACCATCTGCAGACCTCAGGGACAATCAACGATGAGATGAAAGGGCAGGGCATGGCGGTAGTAGTAGTCCGACATTGTGGTTAATGCACATTACGTGAGAGTTGGACACAAACAATCTTTAATTAATTAAAATTCATTGCAGTCTGTCTGGGCCAGCTCAAAATCACAACATTCAAATGGCATATTAACTTACTTAGGCAAGCATGAAGCGAGGCGAAGGAATCCTGCTGCTCAGTGTGTGGTCAGTTATTATTATTATTGCAATTATTATTGTTGTTGTGGCTCCTGGGCACTGTCAAACTGCTTGAAACAATGTTGACGTCCCAGCACAATATTTGGCCAACCTCAGACTCCGGACACCGGACTCCGGACTCCAGACTCCGCATTGGATTACTATTTGATTTGGCTTAAATTGTATGCGTTAAACTGCAGAACACGTTGCACTTCTGTTGAGTGGAAATGGATCTCTTCCCTTCTAAGAAATAAGTCTAGTTATGAGGATCATGACAAATGCCTGCATTTGCCAGCGAAAGACAACGGGCCCCATTTCAATATGAACACTCTATTCAAATATAGGGGGAATCTATCAAAATTGGAAAGTGAAAGAACTCGAGAGGCCGAGGGAAAAAAGGGGAGTTATTCATGAATCAAATGCAGAAGTGAAGCTGTTTGAGTTTCCAGTTGCCCGCCAGTCACCGAGATTTATGGGCTTGCACATGTGTGTGCGAAAGAGAGGGCGCCAGTGGAGAAGAAAGAGACGGCCTGCATGCGAAAGTATGCAAATTCCTGTTCTCGGTATTGGAATTCTGCCTCAGCCACTAAATGGTTGAAATATTACTTGTAGCAATATTTTATGCACAGATTTAAAAAAAGAAGAGGCCAGGATAAGGCGAAAAGCTTTCAGTCTCTGTCTCGACTGCCGAACACTCTTTACCTTTATGTTTAGTAAAATTAATTTAAAATTATAAACAGAAATATACAGTTTACTTCTTTTGCAAACAGACATATATGATTTACGATCATTAGCATGCCAAATATTTTGGGACAGATTGAAGAAGAATGTAGAAGTAGTAAATTAGATTCGAATAAAAATTTTTCAAATTTCAAATTTTGCCAAATAAAATATAAATACCAACTGTTAAATTCCAACATGACTTACACAAGTGCTGGGTATTAAAACAGGGAATGGAATTCGTAGAGGAGCGAAGTAAAAGTAGTCAGGAACAAGGCTAAATAAAAACCAAAATTATGTGGCCTATATTGTGCGCTCCTTAAGTGCTTTTCAATGTTCTCCTACCGAATTCTCAAATTTATGTATAAGTATAATTCAATTGGCGATATATTTGGAACTTTTTAATGCATTATTGATCTGAAAGACATTTGCAATGCAAAAACAATGCAATTCAAAATACCTTATCGTCTTACATGTCGGGTTATTTAATCAGGGACTCTTGGTCTTGATTCAATCACAACATTTGCAAACCTCAAAATTGTACCTTAACAATGGCCTATAACCAAATCTGCACACAGCCAAAGGGAAACACAATTTTCGGGCCCACAACATAAAATTGATCAATCAAAATGTAAACATTATTTACGGTTTCTCGCCCATGGAAAGGATATTCAGGGGAATTCTCTGCTGAAATAGATTTTAACAATAATTAAAATTGAATATGCTAATCAATTGCCTGTGTCGGTATGCGTAAATATGCCTGCTTGTGTGTGGGTGTGGTCTGTGTGTGTATATCTATGTGTATGTGAACTGGAAGTAAACAAAATTTTGCATTTGCGGTTTTCAACGCAATTTGTTACGTCGAACATTTTGACAACTCAGGACCCGCATACGTCCCCTTGCATGGGGAAAAGGTAATTTTATTAAAGTACAAAAACAATGGTAATGGTAACAATAACAGCCAACATTCATTTCAATAATATCAGCAACAGAAACAACAACAACAACAACAGCAATGGGTACGAGAATAGGAACATTAGAAAAAACCCCCGAACCCTCGACATTTATTTTGATAGCGCTCAACCGTAAAATGACCCAAAAAACAAAACAAAACAGAGAGCCAAAATGAAAACAAAAACAGGACAACAGGAAAATTGTAAAGAGAAAGAAACGAAAACCAAAACTAAATATCGACAGGACGTAAAGCAAATAGGCCAAAAATTGTTTTATTTCAACTCTAATTTGGGCCAAAATTTTAATGATGATTGGCCGCCCCAAAAACGCACACAAACCCATTTTCGCACAAATAGAACCCTTAACCCTTTTTGCGGTGGGTTGTGTTGATTATCCCCGAAACGAGAGAAATGGGCACAAAACAAACCGATTTTCTGTGTGATTTTTAAGTGGAAAATTTTAATTATTTATGCAGCTGTTTTGTCAGCATGCCCTTGTCCCATCGCCCAGGCAATTAATAACTTGCTAAGCAAATCTTTTGGCATTCGTTCTTAGAGATGGTATGAGATGGTATGCCATGGTACTGTAAGGGTCCCAAAAATACCTCAACCAGTTGATTGCGACACTTTGCCGAAGACTCGGGGTTATGTGGCTGGCACATAAATTGTGACAGGCGAAAGTTTTGCAGCATGCCGCTGCGGTTAACCAAAAGTGAAAGGGAGAAAGGAGAAGGGACAAGGGCGCTGCTCCCGAGTATTCAACATTTATGAGCAATATGTGGCAACTGTTGAAAATGCCAGGGCTCAAGACGTGGCCCCAACTCGATCTCATCTCCCGACATCACAGCACTTCGCCCATATATAGCATATAGCACCCAAGTCAAGTCGGCGTTTGACATGTGATTGAAAACTTTGACTTTGTTGCATGTGGTTGAGCAGAACAAAGGCGCCGGGAACACAAAAAGTAAAACGAGCAGTGGAGGTAAAACATAATATGAGGATGCCTGGTGACAGGCAGCAGCAAAAACAACAAGCCAGAACTTCTAGATTCCTGGCCACGAATATTAAATACCCTATACCCATAGTATGAAATAAATGTATTATGTCATTTATTAGTAAGTCTAGAATTCTTATTTGTAAAATATAATAAAAATGTCTGTTGGTTAAGATTACTGAGCTAATTCCTTAGTAGACTTTCTGAACTACAATTAATCAATTTAAAGAACTTAAAATGTAGTTATTTTTTGTATTAAAAAGAATTAAAATAAAGGCCCTAACAGTTTTTGCATTCCAACAAAAGTATTTTTATCTTAAGATCTAATCTTAAGATCTTAAGTTAAAATCCATAACATTATACATTTTTTCAAAGGTTTCAAATATTAAGCTGATCAACATCAAGCCCCCTTTTCCCCAAAAGTACCCCGCATCAAAACTAAGAACAGGGGAAAAAAGCGGAAAGCTGAGATGTTCGCAAGTTGGCAAGATTTTAATAAAAACCCGCTCGTTCGCTCCCTTGTCTTATGACAAATTCCAGGTTAGTTGCTGCCACACACAAAGCTCAAAGTTACGAGTATTGGGAGCCAACATGAGGAGCACTAGTAGCACCTGCTGCAAAGTGTAATAAGAGAAATATTTTTTAAATATTCCAACCCTCTTCGCTTGCCTTAGAAAGTGCAATAAAAAACTAAAGCAATTAGTGGGGTGCATGGTGAACCTTTTAACTGACTTTATATGCTCGCTGTGCAAATCTTCTTTTATTTCACTTTGCTTTTTTTTAATCACATTCTTCCCCAGCAATTTGTCCTAGATCACTTGGGTATTTAATCTGTTTTTTCGCCGCTATTTGTCAGATTTCTGTTGTCACTGGCTCGTAAATCCCGACTTCCGAAAAGGGGAATCAACTCATTACAATATTAAACAAAAGCCGATCACAATGCATGTCAGCGACTTTAGTCCGAAGGATTTAAGAGCAACAAATTAATGAAAAGTCAAGGTAGACCAATCATGGACTTTAAACTTGTTTGTTAAATTTAAGAACTTCACATATTTGTAGTAAATACATTTTACACTAAAGATTTAAAATATATATATTTCAGTTGTTATGATTTAATATTCAAAGAATTTTAAATTCCCAAAGTTAGGCAAGGAAAATATATATATAATATTTCTTCCTTTTTTTGAAACTTAATTTATTTTCCAATTTATAACTTGTAAGAAATTTATGTTATGTTATTTATGTTATTTGACATACGTTTATCAAGGAAAAAATTATCTTTATATTTTTTAATATTTAATACTTAAAAATAATATATATGGCTTAAGATTCCCTATATAAATCAACATACCCATTTGTCGGGGCATTCATAAATCCATATACAAAGTCAAATGGGTTTTCACGCATATCAAAAATGATTACAAAAAGGTTTCGTTAAAAAATGAGATCAGGGGGGAGTGCGAACGGGATGGATAACTGTGTAATTACAATAAATGCGACATTTAAATGCCTTGCTTATCGGACGCGCAATTACAATGACAACGATGCTGACCGACACGGAAGCGAATCGAAATGGAAGGATGGGATGAGGCGAGTGAAACCGGCCAAACCAAACCGATTCACATTAATGCGCATAAATATGAAATCATGCGTTAAGATCAACAATTCAACAATTAAAACTTAATTGCATTAACATGAAATGTGCATCATCAACAATGCGAATGGATGACTGAATGGGAGCGAAGGATGCACAAGGACATGGCCATTGGCCATGTGACAGTTTTCAGTTTTCAGTTTGCAGTTTTCAGTTTCAGCTTTCCCGTCCCAGATATCCGCACAAAAGTCCGATAATCTCGAGTGGCCAGACATCTGAAAAAGGAAATGCGACCAATAGCTGTTATCTTCGCGCTCGTTTGCGGCTCTCCATCCTTTCCATACTCAATTTATGGAAAATTGTTTTGAAGTAATGAGAAAATTTTCCTTTTTATATTTTCGGTGTGTACCGTGCATTAAAAAGGGATCAGCCGAGGAGCTCTCACACATCTGAGGAGTCCTCCCCTGGAGTGTGGAGCCATTAAATGGTTAGGATCCCGCACCTTGGTCCCCTCCAACATCCTACATATATTTGCCGCCGACCTCAAAATGCTTAAATGGCTTTTTTGTTACACGTAGCAAAATACTTTGTTGTCTGTCCGTGGCACAGGGATGTGGATGTGGATGTGGATGTGGATGTGCCGGGGTTGCTCTGGAAGTCTGCTGAGAAAAGAGGATGCTGCCTTTTGTGCGTTTTGGCGTTGGCATGCTGGTGTGAATTTATATTACAAACTATTACTGTCAAAAAACACGTTTACATAGCACAAATATACCAAAAGCCACACTCGCACACACAAACACTCGCACACCCACCGTCATATGAAGGTTTTCCCCCGCCTTAACCCTCTGCCACCCCCTGGGGTGTCCACCCCCCTCAAAATGTCTTAGCCTTCCCCTTATAAATGTGTGCATGTGCGTGTGCCTCGGGGTTTTAGGGCGGGTGGAAACATCTTGCTCGGGGTCACACTCAAACGCCAGAAACGAAGGTAACTGTTGGGCAAGGGAAAACTACAAAATACCCTGCAATTAAATTACTTTAAAAGAATAAGACCATTAATTAAATAGATGCTTTTATTAAAAAAGTACAATTATTTGAATTTACAACAACATTTTTTTTTTTACATACTTTATTGGAAATTATTAGAAATAAGTACCAAACGCGAATAAGTAATTACAATATCTATGATATTAAAACTAATATTAAACCCAAAAATCATCAACTTTATACAAATACACTTTTAAAAAATTTAAGAATATTTTCAAGAATGTGAACAAGAAATCATGTGAATAGGAAATCAGCTATCCCAAATATATTTTATTCGAATTTATTTTAGTACTAATATATCTGTAATCTACCTCACATTTATAATGAATAATAATTTTATAATGATAATATTATTGTAAGATGTAGTTTCAATAATTATGAAATATTCTTTGTTTAAGTGAAAATCAAATGTGATAGAGCATTCTAAAAATCTAATTAAGCAGCTTAAACCTTAAGGAAAAATATATTTTTTACAGCCATCTACCCCCATTTCCTTGAGAACTGTGCAGGGTATTAGAAATTGCTTTGCTGACACAGTTTGTGGCAATGGCTCTGAGCTTTGGCATTAGGCAACTTGGACGTGGCTGCTGCTACAAGGTGTTAACGGTCGGCCTTATGGACTTGTCCATAAGCTCGTGTCTAAGACTGTCTGTCTGGCCCTCTCGCTCCCACTCGCTGTTCGAGCGCCGCATCAGCATTAGTTTTAATGCGTCGCCCGTCCGAGGGCAACAAACCGCTGCCAAGTTGCACCCACCATTGCCCCACCATTGCCCCACCGCCCCATAGACGGGCCACGCCCCTTTTTAGGCGGCCTATATATATAGTAGAGCAATTATTTACGAAAATTTCATTAGCACAGCTGGCAGCCAGAAATGCTGGAATGGCAGCAACAGTCGGCCCATATGCCGAGTATGAAATGAAATTTAATTTAATTTGCAACTTGCTTAATTTATAGCATGTTTACAATTTGCAATTTGTACAATTCGATTTATCAACAAAAAGAAAACAAGGGGGTGGGGGTGAAAGCGCACGAGTTGGCAAATGAAATTAAGTACTGAAACATTGAAGGAGGAGCCGAAAAAAGCGAGGCGGCTCAACTTTTGTGCTCGTTGCGTGTCAACGCTCAACGCTTTCACTTAAATGTCTGTGTCGCTTTGGGGTCACGCCCCCATTACCCATTTTTTTTTCTGAGCCCAGCATGCCAGTGGTTGCACCATCAAGCCCCCAAACCACCCAACCACCCAAAGGCTGTCCCCACTTGCCTTTTGCCTTTGTCTTTAGCTGTGGCCTTTGGCCTGTCGGCCAAACAGAAACAGAGGCAGAACCAACAGGCAACGCACTTTAACTAGTTTGTCTGTTTGTCCCCCTTGTTTGTTTGTCTCTCTTCTCTGCCCCCTGTGACCCCTGACCCCTGCCCCTCTTTTAGCCGGTCTCATGCAATTTTTGTGCATGTCCTCTTTTATGGTAGCAGCACAACAAAAACGTATTTACCTCATATTTAATTAAACTGCCAACGCAACTGAAATTTCAATGCTTTATTTGCATTGTTAAGTATTTTAGTGTACATTTTGTGGCATGCCACGTGACACGCTAGGGAAACTGTTGGGTGACTCTTGATTCCTTAGTATTTTGGATTACACATTGAAAGGCACACACTTATAGGACTTAAAAAATATATGTATTCCCAGTTAAAAAAAATATTTTTCTTTTATATTTAAAATAAATCGCAAGAGTTAAAAAATGTAATATCGTATAGCATTTATGTAAGCTTTAAATATTTTTAAAAATTTGGCTTGGCTTACTTACAATCCTAAAATTGTAAGTGCATTTCCAATTTCATTGTAAACCAAATATTTAACCCTCAGCCTATAGTAGAACCCCTTGGTTTCACCCACGCCTCCTATAAATCTTTTAACAGTTCGGTTTCGTTCTATAAATAATAGCACAAAGGTTATTGCTTGGTCCATGTGGCTAAGTTATTTTACAGAGGCGAAATTAAAAGTTCTTCTAACAGAGTTATTCAAGCCCAACGAGATTTCAACGCATTTTAAAACTTAAGGCATCTCTTTTCGACGTTACCCATTTCGATGTAATTTGGCTAATTTAATGGTACATTCGGCACACAAAATAGATGCCAATCACCAAGTTCTTCGACGCACACACACTCCTACACTTAATTATGCCTTGTGCTTTGAACTTTGGCCCCCTGACTCCTTGGATTTATGTGCACGTATCCGTAATTTATTTATTAACCCTTGAACGGTGCGTGTGAGTGGAACAAAAATGGTGCTCTGCCAAGGCTGCGGCATCTTGAAATAAATTTAAATTAGTTTTAACACATTAAGCGCAAAAAGGCAGGGCCCCTAAAAGTCAGCAATCGACATTATTGTTGTCCCAACATCTAGGCAAACATAAACTTTAATGAATTTCACCAAATCCAAATATGCGTCGGTGAGCATATGAAGTTATTTTGCTAACCTTTTGCCGCCATTTCGTCGGTTGCCATGGAGGAGAGCACCCAGAGTCAACCCAAATATTTGCATGAGTGCGCGAGGAAAAACCCGGAGGATGTAGGATGTAGGATGCGCCACCAAAAACATTTTAGTTTGGTGAGAAAATTAAACGCGCACACATAGATGCTAGCACCCGGCTTCAGACTAGACAGTTATATTTTTTGGTTAGCAGCCTCAAATTGCAACTTTTCGCACTTGAATATGCCAAAAACTTCACACCCCACATCCGCGGACAGAAAGAGACGGCAGGCGAGTGTTAGACAGAGAGGACGAACTAGGGTTCCCGAGACCTCTTGAAACTTGTAAGCCGCAGAGAGAGGGGGTCGCCTGCGTAACGCCCTCACATTACGCATAAATTTTGCACTTTACAAATTTGCCACGCACACGTTTGCGGCATTTTGTATAACATTTACACAGTCCGCCGGAGAGGAGGAGGGCATTTGGTGGGGGGAGGCGGAAAATTAGGAGGGTTCGAGGTAACTACATATGTAAAACGTGCGCCATTTGTCAGGCTGACAGGCGGGCGCAAGGTGACACCGCTCGAGGGCCTTTCAAAACTACTGCGCCTCTAGGTTATGCTACCCAGCTTTGAATACCCTCTAATACTAAATATTAAATTCAACTTTGAAGGGTTTAATTCTCATCCGAACTTAAAGCATCAACAGGCTAATCTAAGAACTGCTCATTACTAAAATGTTTTGTTGAAAATCCATTTATTTAAAATAATATTTTGAAACTAGCTTTTATCACTAGCTTTCTTTCGAATCTCATTTCAAAAAGCATTTAATTTAAAAAGACAATTCAAAACAAAATGTCATTAAATATAAAATCTGATTTCATATTTACAAAACTATTTTAAAGTAAATATATTTTTAAACTCGTTCTATATATTAGTGAATTTTCTGCTTTGTTAAATACCCCCTGCTAAGGTATGGCTGATTGGTAGAACAAGCAACGTAATGTAAACAAGCACTACACTAGTAATCAACTATCTTGTATGCCTCCCAACTAGAAGCCCCCTGGAACATCTCCTCCGCCGCACGGAGCATAATGAGCCGGGTCAAAATGCTTGAAGCGCCGAAAACTCCGCACGTTATAACATCACTTATACGGTTTTCTATCTAACCCAAACGCCTGCACACACAGTTACATAACAAATTAGAATTGGGTCTCGCACACACTCACACTCCGTATTTTTCCCGGCCACGCTGCGTATGCGTAATGCGTTCCCATGTGCTGTCGTTGTTGCCAATGATGTTGCCTCTTGTAGCCTGCGGTGCTTGTAAAATTGTAGCCCTGTCAAAATATCAAAAATTTTCGAGGGTAGTCAACGCCATTTTCCGCGCCTCCGCCCACTTTTCTTCGCACACTCTCAACGATGAGAAAGCGTAAAAAAAAAGACGGTAGCCAAAAGTGTAATTGGGCGTCGCTCGGGTTAATAGAGGTTACGGCATGGGCGCGATATTTTCGACAACGTCCCGCCCGCGCCACTTAGTTTTAATTAGTGGCTTACATTTCATGCAAAAGATATGACAAAATTGGTTTCCCGAAATGGAGCAGCCTCAAGTGCGGAGATGGCCGCTAATACCACCCTCAAAATGTTTTGCCCCATTTTCTTATCTAATGTTTAAAGTGAGATAGTGCTGAATAAATATATAAGAGCGCTTTAAGAAGGGGTCTTAAATAGTTATGTTTATCCATGTTTAAGTTGCTATTCAGTTTAATAATATATTAAAAAACATAAAGTTTTAAGGCAAGCCACCTTTTAAAATGGGAACTTTTATCACAGTCTCATCCATTTAATACCTTTTTAAGGACCCTGATAATATTTAATGGATTTTTAAAAGTTTCTTTCCCCACACTGACAAAGTCACTGCGTTTTCCCTCTTTTTCAAATCTCAACCACAATGGCAGTGTTCCCTTCGCTGCTTTTACTTTTGTTTCGCCACTCGACCTGTTCCACTTCCCCATAAATTGAAGAGGGGAACCCCCAGCAAAGACTGCGAATGCCGCGACAACAACAGCGCATACATTTGTAATTACATGCAATTCATTAAAGTGTAAATACAGCATAAGAAAAAACTTGTTTATTAACAATTACGAGTGATGTAGAAGACTCGACTGAATGTTGACGCGTTGAAAGAGCACTTAATGTGTGTGAGATAAAATTAAATTTCAGTTTAGGAAAGTTAAAGGAAAATGATTAAAACATATCATTTAATATTGAAGCTAAGGTTAAGGACCATAAAGTCTGTAAACTAACTTTTAAGTAAACTGTTCTTAAATAGTTTTAAAAATTCTGCATGAACAAAAACTTTGTTTTTCATTTTTTTAAGGCAAGTATAATTTTTTTTAATTTCCAGATTTTTTCCATGGCCTTGTATAACCACTTTGCTACCCTTGATAAGATGGAAAACGATTCTAAAGGAACCGCAGCTAGAAGCGGCTATTACTTTCCCGCCCCCACCTCCACCTGCCAGCTCACCCCTTTTTTGCACAGGATGTGCGCAGACAACAGGCATTTAAATTGTCATGGCAAGCAGCCTAGACGACAGCCGACTACAAGGACACGCAGAAAGGCTTGTCGCTGGTCCAAAAGTGGTCTGAAAAATAAGGGGCTGGGGGTGCTGGAAATGTCTGCTCGCTTGGCTGTGCTTTTTGTGCGAAATGGGGAGAAAAAAATATTACAGCCTGACGGAGTGGCAGTGGCAAACATATTTACACCTTGTTGCCATATGCTTAATGAGCAAAAAGGCAAGATGAAGGATAAAAATGGGGGCGGGCAGGCGGAAAACCCAAGGAGAATGCCTGGCTGCCTTGCAATTGTAATTTTTGTTAAATTAACACGTTGCCAACTGTTGCCAGACGGAAAATAGGGTCCTCTTCTTGCTTGTTGCAGGAAGTTGTCAAGTGGCGTCGGCATAAATTCAATTAGCAAAGTGGCCTCGAGGGGCGATGGGGCTGGGATGGGCTCGGCTGAACTGAATTGGAGTGGCTTTAAGAAGATATCCGATTCCGAAAATCCAGCACAATATATATATATTAGCTTCTGTGCATGGGCATTCGCATTTCGTTAGCCTTTTTCGGCTCACAATCAGCGCAGTGAAGCGCACATCCTGTCAGCCTGAATGATTGTCCGGAGCTGTGTCCCGCTCTTGATTTAAACCGAAACTGAAATGCACACAAATGGATTCCGAACTTGACCTCGGCAGCCCTCTCCCTTCTTTACGGTTCAGCCAAGCCGGTTTCTATTATTTTGTGAGCTTTATTTATACACGACTGGGGATGGGAAAAGTTCACTGAGGGAAAAGGCAGTAATCGCCAGAACTATGTCTTTTTTAGAAAAACCTTTTAAAACCTTTATCTAAATATACAAATGTGAATCTAAGGATTTAATATAAGATGTTCTTATTAAATGTTTATATATATTTTTTATGTAAATCATCTAGGTATATCATTTCTATCAGTGTTCTCCTTTCTTTTCCCCATTTTGTTCAAGTCAATTTTGATTTGCCATGCCATGATTTGATGCGTGTGGGTGTGGCTTTCAGTGGGTGAACCCGGTTGGTGGTTAAGATTATGGCTCTGGGCCACTCACCATTTATGCGCGATCCGTTGGCCTGGCGACAACATCTTTCGATTTGCACCTGCAATTTGCTCCCGGTAACCACTAAAATGTGTCACTAAATGCTCGGCAGGCGAAACAGCTCTGCACTCTGTACACAAAACTACAAGCCACCATCCGAGCAGCCAGCAATCAACCAAACAAAACTCAACAATGCCGCGGGGTTTGCTTAGGATAGTGTATTAATGCAAGTGTTATGGGGTCACTTTACTACGGAAACTAATATTGAAACTTAAACTTAAGATTTCCTAAATATTTATCCCATAAGACATATTTTTATTATTTAAGAAAAAGAAAGAACAATCGGAAAAAAAGCCATGTAGAATACTTTATCTGAAGACTTAACTTTAAATTAAATTATTGAAAGTTGTAAATTTTTTTCGTCTTAGTTATTTGATAATAATGTATTTATCAATGGTTACCACCTGCTTACTTTTGTGAGAGTTCTGATAATATCTTTAAGATAATTGACCTCCGAGTTAGGATACTTTAGAATTCGATGCTTTCCCAGGCTGCCCAGCTGCCTGCTTGTTCTTCTTAGTTGGTTATGCATTTGTTAAGCCCGCGAAAAGAAATTGCAACTCTGGCTTTTCCCCCTTCGGTCGCTGGTTTTGAGCTCCTGCCTTGCGACGACTGCTGCTGCTACACGCCCAGTAATTGCCATTGCACTTGTTGTAGTGGATGTAGTAGTTGTAGTCCTTGTCCAACGCCTGCCACGCCCACCCCTCGCTAACCGCCCACTGGAAAACCCGCTTGCACCCGTGGAGCCACTAAAAACAACCGCAACACAAAACTATTTTGTTCACGCAATGCGAAAATGCATTGTTGTTGGCGCTCTCTTGCCGCTGGCATTTGGCGTTACGTATACGCAACGTATGCCAGGGCGCAATTTGCATTTGTATGCACATTGTTGTTCAAGTGGGGTTGTAGGGGCTGTGGGCGTGGACTTTGGCTTGGTTTCCCTTGTAATTGCTTTAAACGTCATCATCACAGCCTCTTGCTCCGCAGCTGAATGCATTCATTGTTGTTATTGGACGCTCTACGCTCTGTTTGCCCCCTTGCTGAAGTTTATTAAATTTGGTTTTGATTTAGCAATCAATATTGAATTTAGTTTGGCATTGTTACAAAATTTCACTTGTAAGCCTATTAGATAATCCAATGAAATGAACAATCCATGGCGGGAAATCGGCTTCATCAGCAGGCCGAAGAAACATTTAAAAGTCATTCGGATCAAGAAACGCATCGCAAGGCGCAGGAAAATCTTTAAGCAGAGACAAAAGGACTTGATACAGCTTCATTTAAGGAATCGTATCAAGTATTTAATTATCGAACATCTGGAGTACATGTTGGCAGATATTAAAACCAAGAAGAAAACACAGATAAGCTTAAAGGAGAATAAAACCAAATGATGAGGCGTCGAATTTTTAAGGCTAAAGCATTTTTTGACCATTCAAAGACAGTGAAAAAATTAGCTAATTTAAATAATGGTTTCAGAATTACCCAATTACCAATAGATGGATAATCTAGAAATTACCGCCTCTGCTTTTTCCACAAATATTTCACACTAAATTAGACAATTTTCAAATCAAAGCCAAGCCAAAGCCATAGATGAACGGCAAATCAATTTCCTTTGTTTGCCACTCCATTCAGATTACGAAAATTTGAAATAAACTTTTGTTGGCCAGCGACCACAAAATCATTTTCAAACTGAGCTCAATAAAAATCAAAGCCACTGAAAAACCATCGCATTGGATGCTCGGCATCCAAGCCAAATGGAAAGTTTCACAGCATTAATAAATATTTACAGGCACGTCGCGTCCCGGCCTCTTCAATGGAATGGCCTACTGGGCAGTTCCAGTCTCAGTTCTCAGTTCTCAGTTCTGGCAATGAAATCAAATCAAATATGCGCGCTGACGCTTTATATATCGCACCGAGGAGGAAGCAGGAGCATCGTTCGCTTTGGTGTGCTCACAAGAATTTAAATCATCCGACTTACATGCTACTTACAAGCCAAAGCGCCTATATGTATGCCCCATAAAATGCGAGCAAGCCCGAGTGCAGAATGGGCAAGTGGAAAAATGTCAGACAAAACACTGAAAAACAATACAAGGAATTCTAATATTAAGTTCTGAAAAAGAAACCAGGTTCTTTAAGGTGAAATAATTATATCAGAATTTTGAAACAATATTCGCTGAATGGGATTTTAAATAACTGGTGTAACTATTCCAACTTGAAGATCTTCTAAATATATACAATATATATAATCCCACAAGTATATGTTGATTTGTTAAGACTTGTTTTTTTTTTATATTTTGCATGTTTTTCAATAATATCCTGATCTATAAGTTAAGGAAACATTGCTTAAAAATTAATTTTTTTCTTGATGATTTCAATTTATTTTACTGATATTTTCTCTAAGTGTGCTAGAACCTAAAGAAGCCATGGGCTGGGCAACGGAACGGGGTGGCGAACGGTCTCTGGCGGGCAGTTTTTGGACAACGCAGCAGCCTGAGACTGACATCGTCCGGATAGACAGATAGATAGATGGCCACCCCACCATTGGACACCCACTTGGCTTCCTTGGCGGGCTGCAACAAAAACAAAGTTATTATTCGGGCTTCGGACGGAGGGTTTGCCTTTTTATGCACACGGAATTTTTATGAGTTAATTTAATTTATAGTTTTATTATTATGTTCAGGGCATAATAATGGGCAATGGCGCGAGTATCGGGGAGACCTCACTCCTTCGGGCAGTCGTTAAGCCCCGGCCTTTCATGCACTTTTCAAGTGTGAATCGCCACACGACGATTGCCTACGTTCTACCATTTTCTAGTCCGTTCTGTCTTTGGCTTTCCCCTTCTGGCCAAACAACTTGTAAACAAGTCGAAATGGCGCATAAATTTAATTTAAACGCCGGACTGCTGGAAAGTATGCTACGATTTTTGCACTGTTGATTTATACGCTAATAAAAGCAATTTCACTGAATGCCAAATGAAAGCAGCTCCACAATCGGAGTAGCTGACAGATAAAAGGGGGAAGAGTGGGTGCAGAAAGTCGGTGGAGAGAGCGGAGTGAAAGCCGAAGGCCTGTCTTTGACATTGTAGACAGGCTGCTCAAGTGGTTTCCTCAGCTTCTGGCTTGTACATTCTGGCCATTTTGGCGGCCACTCCAAGTTTTATTTACGCAGCAAATTTAATTATTTACTCTGACTTTTCGACTTGAGTTTGAGGGCCAAACTAATGGATTGACCGCGCCAGCCCTCTCCTTCGGTCTAGCCTTATGATTAACTTTGCCCTTTGCCCTTACAGTCTAGCCCACTTTAAAATTGATGCTTTAAAGCATTATTAATGCAAGCGATATCAACGAATTCAGGCTGGCTCTTACGCTTTTTCAGCTAATATTGTTTACATTTTAACAACACGAATACCTAACATGCATTTTACATGCACATTTTCGGGGCAATTTTATTCAATGTTCGCTCGGCAACAAAACATTAAAATTACAAATGTATTAATTTTGCAACATCGTAACGGTGGCGCTAACAATGAAATATACGCATGGGGACTAATTCGGGATGACTTTCAATTGCTTTAAGGCCGCCTAAAAACATTGTTTAACAAAAGAGGAAGTAACGAATAACAAGGCCTGCAAAAAAGTGAGAGCCAGTTGCTGAATATTTCACCTGATACACATACATGAATAAAGCGAAAGCGTACACTCATGCCGTTGGGCATTAAGCTTTAATGAAGCAATAAATTTAAAATCCACCTCTTTTATTATGAAAAAAGGCCCACAACAATTTGTGTGCGTGAAAGAGAGAAAGCGAGAGAGAAAGTACTGTCAGTTTGGCATGTTCGTTTGTATAAATACATAAACCTTTTTAAGCTGTCAAGTGATATGTCAAAATTGATATCCGAGTCATTTAAAATGCATGCAAATGTGGCGCATCGACAAAAAAAAAACTCGAGCTCGGCGAAAGAAGGAGATATGTAGTGAGTAGTTGGACCAGGAGAAAGGAGAAAGGAGCATCAGCAGGACTCAAACACGTAGCGAGCAGGACTCGCAGCACATTTGCATAAATACGTTTACGTAATGTGAAATGTCAGCGAAAGCGTGAAGAACCTCGCATGCCCCCGAATAGTAGAGAAAGACTTTCTTCCCATCGCAAAAACGCACTCAATGCCGGTAAGCCTCGTTTACTCGCATTTTTTCTTTCTTTTCTTGCAGTGCACTTTTTCAGTTCGAATTCGGTCTATATTTTTTTCCCGTCGCTCCATTGAAATTCATAACACATCTGATGCATAAACGCCCCCAAGCTGGCTATGGAAATTTCACGCATTTTATTAACACTGCAGGGGGCGTGGCACTGCCTGTCCCCGACATGAGTGAAGTGGCAGTACAAAAAAATAAACAAGAGTCGGAAAATACAGCGGGATGGGCACTGCAGCACGACGGGAGCTTAATGATGGATTTATTAATTATAATTTTATTTTCATGTCGCAGGACAGAATTACCATCTATTCATGTTTCGAATAACGAGTGATATTATTTTTAGGTTTGATGTTTCTTTTCTAATGGCTTTTCTTATGGCATTGTGTAGAGGGTTCAAAATTATTTTTAAATCGGCAAAAGCATGGTAGTAAATCAACATAGTGATTTAAGTCTCACGTATTTAACTTTAAAAAATAGAATAAATCCCATAAATATAAATAATACAATGTGAAATTAAGAATGGATTCCCTTTAACTTTTGTTTAAACACATATCTGTTCCCAATTAAAATACAATAAATGTAAATAATGAATAATCATGTATTTACCAATTACATTTATTTCCGTTGTCCAAATACGTTTTACTGAAAGCAAACGGCACAGAAAACAATTAAATTTTATATTATTTTATTGGCGAAGCGTTGTTTAATGGTTAAGTACCAACCGGGAAGACATCAAAACCGTGTCAGATTAAATTAAAGCTTCTTTAAAAAGTATAAAGTGGTATATTTAACATATTTAACATCTATATATATATATTACAAATGATTTTAATTCCACAACTTCAAAGAGTTCATTTTCAGAAGCTCTTAAAGCCGTACAGTTCCGCAGCTGCCCCACTTAAAATCCCATTTAATATTTCTGATGTCTCTATCCAATCGCCTGGAGCTTGGCTTTCTCATTTCTGAAGCACCTTTCACTACTTAATCCGCAGATCGGTGGCAACTCCTTAAAGTCGCTGCCTGGCAAACATATTCATGTCCGCCCTGCCTCGCACTTCACTTCATTTTCCCTGGCTGCATTTGGCTTCAGTTGCCACGTCCGCTGTTGCAACCTCATTTGCTCCTTCATCTTTCAAAAGCTTTGGCGCCCTCATCCAGTTGCCTATGCTCACTCCATCCTTGTCAGTCTGTCTGATGGCAACATATGGAGGCACATTCTCCGCATTGTTGCTGCTCGTGTGGCTGGTGTTCCTGCCACTACACTAGGCTACAAGTTCTGTTAAAACTACTAAAAAAATAAAAAAAAATCCATACCCGCTCTAATTGAAATTTAAAAATTTAAAATAAAGATCTAGTGTACAAAAATCAATATAACATTATTAAAATTTTATCTTTCAATATACCCATGTAATAAATTGCAATATAAGAAATCGATTTAAGTTTGTTTATGCAATTTGTTGCATTAATTCAATTTTATTAAAAGTATTTACCTCAGGGCATTTCAATTAACTATGACAACTATGATTTTTTATTTTTTCTTTGTAAGCTAGTGTTATTTTCGGCTGTATTTTTGGGGGGCGCGCAAAACGTTGATGCATTACTTTCAACTTAACGCGTTTATTGTGCAATATAACGCGCCACACACACAAATTCGCGTGGGGGAAAAGATCAGAATGAGGGGCAAGCGAAAAAGCTCCTCTGCCATCGCAAAATGTTGCTTATGAATTATTATGAGCCCCATGCACGCATTTTGCATTTGGCAACATTTTATGGCACCGAATTTTGCTGTTGTTGCCCTTGTCTGCCAACCATTTGCCAGCCAGCCGAAAAGTTTTACCCGTTTCCCAGTTTGCCAGTTGCCGGTTGCAAGTTGCAAGCTGCAGCCATGACCAGAGAGACAGAGCCCCAGTTTTGGGCCATTTATGAGTGATTTGCCAACTGGTTTTGTTTTGGCCACACCGCATCGTCGCGCGTTCCAATTTAGCCGCTTTCGCTGCCGAGCTCCAAACTTATTTCCAAGTGCATAATTCATTGTTTCGCCCACATTATTTTCATGTCATAAGTTGGGCAGCTGTTTGCCAGTCTCCTCTCGGATACTCCACTCCTTGGTCCTCTGTCTCTTTGGCAATTGGCTACAAGGCATATGGAATTAGTTCTATTTTAGTTGCCAACTGCCACTGTCACTGGCAATATTCAACAAAAACTTCTCGCGGCGTGCAGTGGAAATATAATTTCGCTGAGCATTTAATTGAATTGTTCAGCTTTCGAAATGGCCCAGAAAAAAATAGTAAATGCAGTAGTGCACGGAAGACAGCTGACATTTTGCCATTAAAAGAGTTCTGTTAACAAGGCAGTGATAGGTGGTAAAACCAGAAAAGGTGGGCATGGAAAATCTTTATAAAAACTACTCAAATGAACCCAAAAAATAAACAGAAAATTTTCTTATTCAAATTTGAATAACTGTTGCAATTAGAAAAATTTATTCATAATTATAGTTTTCGTTTTCCTTAAAAATTAAACATTTTTTAGATTTCTTTATTTTTTGACTTTTTTATTTCTTGTTATTTATTTTACCACAACTCACAATCCACTTTTCTCCATATGTTTCTTGGGAAGATTCACCGGAGCCAAATGTATTTTTTTCCGTTTCCGCTTACGCTTAATGCATTCGGCAAATCTAGTTAGTTGCTCCTGGCAAGAGCAGCTCCATTTGCTCCATTTCCACAGGAAACACGGGTCCACGAGGCCAAGAGTCTAGGTTCTAGGTTCTAGGTTCTGGTGCTGTGCACCTTTAAGCAAATTCAAACTCGATTTGCACTCAAACTAAATGTGTTTACTTTTCACTCGCAGGCAAAAACTATTTACGAGTGCTACGCTACACGACTTCAGTGGGTCGGGGCAACCTTGCCGGCGGCTTAGTTATTTACATTTGGCGGAGGAGGAGCATCGCCGGGAGAGACACCTCCTGCACCTTCGGTTTTATCTGGAAATGTGCGCCATTTCGTGCACCTTTCAGCGCTGCCAGGCAAAGAAGCTCCATCAGCCGCTGAATGCTCCTTCTTTTCCCCATCGGACAGCATCAATCGCTTCCAAAATAACCGGCAGCTGATTGTTTTTTGCAAGGGGCTGTTAAATTATCTTACTGAGAGAAATTTCCTATAGTTTAATAAAATATAAATTTTTAAATACAATTAAAATAATATTATTAGCTGTACCATTAAACAGTATATACTCCGAATTCGGAGAATCTATAGCAAAAGCATTTTATTTATAATTAATTAATTAACAATGCCATTGGTTGGTTAATAATGAAAGACAACTGGTGTGTTGAGATCATCCAGATTACTTTGATAATAAAGAAACTGATTGGAAAATGCGAGACTGATATCGTTTCCATTTTCTTCTGTGCACAACTCCTTCGTTCCTTTGGGAAAATTTCAATTGTAAATAAACTGAAATAACGTGGCAGAGACGAGAACAAGTTTTCCTTACATCCCGTTCTTCAATTAAATCGATTAATTTGAGAAACAAAAAAGGAGTAGAGTCCAAGAGTAGAGAACAAAACTTTGGCATCGCCCTGAAAAAAACTGAGATAAATGGCAGCCGTTTGGGTCTCTGGTCGTTGATTAGCAGTCCTTTCTGAGGAGAAAAGCTGAGCATTTTAAATGTTGTTCTTCCACCGGAGAAGCTGCAGACGAACTGCAGCTGGAGTACCGAGCACCGAGCACCGAGCAGTTTGCCATTGTCCGTCCGCCTGTCACTTTGTTTGTCTTGTGCAAAGTTTGTTTATTTAGCAAAATTGGAAGTTCCAATGCATAGTAGAGGAGTTGTTTAATTGCCATTGAGCTGTGACAAGGCAATTGCTCCAAGGAAACTGATAGCAAGATAGCAGATTGTCTTTCTTCGATGAGTGAGATTTAGATTTTAAATTATAGTAGTCTGTCTTTAAATACTCAGAACAAGTTACGTGTGTAAAGGAAGGGTTTGAAGCTTAAACCCCTAACTCAAAGTTTTTAAAAGCACAAAAAAGCAAAAAATACAATAAAAATCGGACATGAAAATGGGTTAAAATTTTGACCCTCGCATAAAAGAAATATTTGAATGTAGATTATTAGAGAACTCAACCACAAACTCATTGAGGTATGCCACTTCGAAATCGGGATCCAATTACTAAAGTTATGGAATGTAGAAGTCTAGTTTTGGGTTCCCATTCTGGGAGCCATTGGAAATACGGAAAAATCGGACATGAAAATGGGTTAAAATTTTGACCCTCGTATAAAGGAAATATTTGAATGTAGATTATTAGAGAATTCAACCACAAACTCATAGAGGTATGCCACTTCGAAATCGGGATCCAATTACCAAAGTTATGGAATTTAGAAGTCTAGTTTTGGGTTCCCATTCTGGGAGCCATTGGAAATACGGAAAAATCGGACATGAAAATGGGTTAAAATTTTGACCCTCGTATAAAAGAAATATTTGAATGTAGATTATTAGAGAATTCAACCACAAACTCATAGAGGTATGCAACTTCAAAATCGGGATCCAATTACCAAAGTTATGGAATTTAGAAGTCTAGTTTTGGGTTCCCATTCTGGGAGCCATTGGAAATACGGAAAAATCGGACATGAAAATGGGTTAAAATTTAGACCCTCGTATAAAAGAAATATTTGAATGTAGATTATTAGAGAATTGAACCACAAACTCATAGAGGTATGCCACTTCGAAATCGGGATCCAATTACCAAAGTTATGGAATTTAGAAGCCTAGTTTTGGGTTCCCATTCTGGGAGCCATTGGAAATACGGAAAAATCGGACATGAAAATGGGCTAAAATTTTGACCCTCGTATAAAAGAAATATTTGAATGTAGATTATTAGAGAACTCAACCACAAACTCATTGAGGTATGCCACTTCGAAATCGGGATCCAATTACCAAAGTTATGGAATGTAGAAGTCTAGTTTTGGGTTCCCATTCTGGGAGCCATTGGAAATACGGAAAAATCGGACATGAAAATGTGTTAAAATTTTAACCCTCGTATAAAAGAAATATTCGAATGTAGATTATTAGAGAATTGAACCACAAACTCATAGAGGTATGCCACTTCGAAATCGGGATCCACTTGCCAAAGTTATGGAATTTAGAAGTCTAGTTTTGGGTTCCCATTCTGGGAGCCATTGGAAATACGGAAAAATCGGACATGAAGTCTAGTTTGGGGTTCCCATTCTGGGAGCCATTGGAAATACGGAAAAATCGGACATGAAAATGTGTTAAAATTTTAACCCTCGTATAAAAGAAATATTCGAATGTAGATTATTAGAGAATTGAACCACAAACTCATAGAGGTATGCCACTTCGAAATCGGGATCCAATTACCAAAGTTATGGAATTTAGAAGTCTAGTTTGGGGTTCCCATTCTGGGAGCCATTGGAATTACGGAAAAATCGGACATGAAAATGGGTTAAAATTTAGACCCTCGTATAAAAGAAATATTTGAATGTAGATTATTAGAGAATTGAACCACAAACTCATAGAGGTATGCCACTTCGAAATCGGGATCCAATTACTAAAGTTATGGAATTTAGAAGTCTAGTTTTGGGTTCCCATTTTGGGAGCCATTGGAAATACGGAAAAATCGGACATGAAAATGGGCTAAAATTTTGACCCTCGTATAAAAGAAATATTTGAATGTAGATTATTAGAGAACTCAACCACAAACTCATTGAGGTATGCCACTTCGAAATCGGGATCCAATTACCAAAGTTATGGAATGTAGAAGTCTAGTTTTCGGTTCCCATTCTGGGAGCCATTGGAAATACGGAAAAATCGGACATGAAAATGGGTTAAAATTTTGACCCTCGTATAAAAGAAATATATGAATGTAGATTATTAGAGAATTCAACCACAAACTCATAGAGGTATGCCACTTCGAAATCGGGATCCACTTGCCAAAGTTATGGAATTTAGAAGTCTAGTTTTGGGTTCCCATTTTGGGAGCCATTGGAAATACGGAAAAATCGGACATGAAAATGGGTTAAAATTTCGACCCTCGTATAGAAGAAATATTTGAATGTAGATTATTAGAAAATTCAACCAAAAACTCATAGAGGTATGCCACTTCGAAATCGGGATCCAATTACCAAAGTTATGGAATTTAGAAGTCTAGTTTTGGTTTCCCATTTTGGGAGCCATTGGAAATACGGAAAAATCGGACATGAAAATGGGTTAAAATTTGGACCCTCGTATACAAGAAATATTTGAATGTAGATTATTAGAGAATTAAACCACAAACTCATAGAGGTATGCCACTTCGAAATCGGGATCCAATTGCCAAAGTTATGGAATTTAGAAGTCTAGTTTTGGGTTCCCATTCTGGGAGCCATTGGAAATACGGAAAAATCGGACATGAAAATGTGTTAAAATTTTGACCCTTGTATAAAAGAAATATTTGAATGTAGACTATTAGAGAACTCAACCACAAACTCATTGAGGTATGCCACTTCGAAATCGGGATCCAATTACCAAAGTTATAGAATTTAGAAGTCTAGTTTTGGGTTCCCATTTTGGGAGCCATTGGAAATACGGAAAAATCGGACATGAAAATGGGTTTAAATTTTGACCCTCGTATAAAAGAAATATTTGAATGTAGATTATTAGGGAATTCAACCACAAACTCATAGAGGTATGCCACTTCGAAATCGGGATCCAATTACCAAAGTTATGGAATTTAGAAGTCTAGTTTTGGGTTCCCATTCTGGGAGCCATTGGAAATACGGAAAAATCGGACATGAAGTCTAGTTTGGGGTTCCCATTCTGGGAGCCATTGGAAATACGGAAAAATCGGACATGAAAATGGGTTAAAATTTTGATCCTCGTATAATAGAAATATTTGAATGTAGATTATTAGAGAATTCAACCACAAACTCATAGAGGTATGCCACTTCGAAATCGGGATCCAATTACCAAAGTTATGGAATGTAGAAGTCTAGTTTTGGGTTCCCATTCTGGGAGCCATTGGAAATACGGAAAAATCGGACATGAAAATGTGTTAAAATTTTGACCCTCGTATACAAGAAATATTTGAATGTAGATTATTAGAGAATTCAACCACAAACTCATAGAGGTATGCCACTTCGAAATCGGGATCCAATTACCAAAGTTATGGAATTTAGAAGTCTAGTTTGGGGTTCCCATTCTGGGAGCCATTGGAAAAACGGAAAAATCGGACATGAAAATGGGTTAAAATTTTGATCCTCTTATAAAAGACATATTTGAATGTAGATTATTAGAGAATTCAACCACAACCTCATAGAGGTATGCCACTTCGAAATCGGGATCCAATTACCAAAGTTATGGAATTTAGAAGTCTAGTTTGGGGTTCCCATTCTGGGAGCCATTGGAAATACGGAAAAATCGGACATGAAAATGGGTTAAAATTTTGACCCTCGTATACAAGAAATATTTGAATGTAGATTATAAGAGAACTCAACCACAAACTCATTGAGGTATGCCACTTCGAAATCGGGATCCAATTACCAAAGTTATGGAATTTAGAAGTCTAGTTTTAGGTTCCCATTCTGGGAGCCATTGGAAATACGGAAAAATCGGACATGAAAATGTGTTAAAATCTTGACCCTCGTATAAAAGAAATATTTGAATGTAGATTATTAGAGAATTCAACCACAAACTCATAGAGGTATGCCACTTTGAAATCGGGATCCAATACCAAAGTTATGGAATTTGGAAGTCTAGTTTTGGGTTCCCATTCTGGGAGCCATTGGAAATACGGAAAAATCGGACATGAAAATGGGTTAAAATTTTGATCCTCGTATAAAAGAAATATTTGAATGTAGATTATTAGAGAATTCAACCACAAACTCATTGAGGTATGCCACTTCGAAATCGGGATCCAATTACCAAAGTTATGAAATTTAGAAGTCTAGTTTGGGGTTCCCATTCTGGGAGCCATTGGAAATACGGAAAAATCGGACATGAAAATGGGTTAAAATTTTGACCCTCGTATACAAGAAATATTTGAATGTAGATTATTAGAGAACTCAAGCACAAACTCATTGAGGTATGCCACTTCAAAATCGGGATCCAATTACCAAAGTTATGGAATTTAGAAGTCTAGTTTTGGGTTCCCATTCTGGGAGCCATTGGAAATACGGAAAAATCGGACATGAAAATGGGTTTACATTTTGACCATCATTTAAAAGAGAGACTTAAATTTATATTATTAAATAATTTAACCACAAACCCATAAAGGTATCCTACGTTTAAAATGGGATCCAATAACTCAAGATGTGGTATCTAGCAGAGCAGGAGTCAGATCTTTTGAATGCACTTTCAGTTTGCAGCAAAACAAATTTCTTTTTAAATAAAAATTAGTTTTGCCTTTTTAAATAATTAATTAATTAATATTTATTTTCCAATAAAAGGCTGTAAAATTCAAGTTATCTGGCTATAAAAATTAGAATGTGCTTAATATTCTTGCAAAACTCAATTTAACCTTTTTAGATATATTCCATATAAAATTAACCCTTAGTTCGAATCAATTAAATTGCCCGTCTGATTTAATTTCATCTCCACGTGTTCAATGTCAATTTGGTTCAGATCTAAGTGAAAAACGGTGGATGGGGAGGTGAAAATTGTGGGCCCATCGGGTGGTTATTGCAATCGCTCGTTTATGTTTGTCCTGGTCAGGCAATAAATATTTTATGCATTGACACTTTTTTGGCACTAAGCCAATAATACGCACACGACAATGAGTCATTGTTGTTGCCGTGGTGTTGCGAATGCGATTGCCATTCGTGTTCGTGTTGTTTTTATTCCCGTATTTGTACTTGTGCCAGTGTTCTGTTGCACTGCAAATAAATTAAATGCAGTTGTTCTTGTTGTTGCTGTGTGTAACAAATGACACTGTTGCAATTTGTAAAAGCTAATCAGAGATGGAATGGGTATGGGAATGGGAATGGGAATGGAAATAGGAGTGAGCGAGTTCGAGAGGCGGTAGAGATTGGCGACTCACGATGGCGGCCATAATCAAAAGCTTTCATGCGCATTACCAATACAATTAGCCCTATTCAAAGCCGGTCATTGTGTGCGAGCTGTTGTGGGGTTAAGGGCTGGTTTAGGGGGTTAACAGGGGAGGGGGGTTGGGAAAGTTTTAAGTGCCGCACGTTGCTCGCATTTCGCAGATAGGGTCAAATATCCTCTACACACACACACTCACTGGATGGTCGCTGCAAAATGCAGTTAATTTTGCATTTTGTTTGCCACAAATTGTTGTTTCGACAGTGGAGCAACAAGGGCCTGGGCAGAGATAGCCTATTTCGACTGTTAATCTGCTGGGGCACTTGTAAATTTATGGCAATTGCTTTGATAAATGCCCCCGAGCAGCGAAAAATTGTCAGAGGGAGACGCCAAGTGAAAGCAATATAAATTGACAAATGTGCCGAGGACACGACAACAACTTCCCATCCCTATAAAACATTTTCCCAGATAGCCTTTGATTTCTTGGTACAAATTTTAATTAAAACGAAACCTTTTGCAGGTCATGCAGAAATGCTTTTAACCCAGGCTTTTAATTAAAAAAACGCTCATAATTAGAAGATGAAATAGAGAACGACAAAGGCCTTTGACCGAAACACATGAGCGTACACAAACAGAAAAATGCCTGCATTTTAATTTACTTAAATGGCACATACATCTGCAAAACAAATGGGACCCCGAACAAGCAAACCGAAATAAAATGAAAATTTTTAGCTCAAAGCCCCAAAAAAAAACTGAAATGGTAAATAAAAGGCAACCGAAAATCGTGCAGGCAAACATAATTTAGCATCAAGGTCAAGGGATTCTGGCGAAGAACAAGCACTACTCTCATGTTTATCCCTCAAATGAAACAAAAATTGACTAAAAGTTGGTCATAACTGAAGGATATGCACGACTTGTAGATGTCCTGCTTCATAAATTAATTAGTAACAACAACATTTTTAAAGAGATTACCAAGTCTTAAATTATTTTTACACGATCGTATAAAAGACTTCTACGTAATCTTGGCGCAAAACGTTTATTTCCCTGGCTTTTTGTTAAAAATCAGTTTTCAGCAACAGCATCTCCTCACTATCCTCTTCACTTTTGACTTCACCTTCCAATAAGCCGGAATAAATTGAATTGTTTCAGCTTGCACACAAGTAGTATATAAAATTTATGAAATAAGACCCATTAAAGCACCTCTGTAGGAATAACAACAGATATGGAAGAACCTTGTTTGTCAGACACATACTGGTCAGAAAAAAAAAGTATGCTAACATAAAAATCAACAAGAAGAAATCAGAGAGATGTATACACACATATACAGGCAAACATATGACCGGCACACAGATACAAATCACTTGGCCACACATGCCAGACGTGCCACGCCCCCCTAGGCGCCCCGCCTCCGCCCTTTTCCTGGTAAAAAGGAGAAAAGGAAAGGAAAATCTTTGGGCACACACACTCTCGCACAGAAAATAAAACTAACTTGACCCGAAACTACAATGAACAAATAGCCAGGCCAGGACGCAAAGCAACTCGGACACTCTGGATATCCTTTTTTGGGGGTAGGAGAGTGTTGGATTATAAAAAAAAAAATAACATAAAATAAAATACAAAAATGCAGGAAAAATCCAAGAGAAAGCTGAACGAGAGGTTGAGTTCATATTTTATGCGCATAGCGGCACATGTTTAAATTAACATAAAGCGAAATTGAGCTGCTGCCAGGGCGGTGCCCAAAAGTTGACATTAGGCACACACACACACACACACACACTGCGACCTTCACCACCCATCCCGCCCCCAAATGGACTCAAAAATTCCACACAAAAGTTGAATTTTATATGTCAAATTTTTGGGCTAGGGCTAAACGCAAGTAAGAAAAAATGGGAAAAGGATTTTTGCGCGGCCCTTTTACATATTTTTCCGTTCGGGTCAGGCACATAACTGTGCATGGCATAATAATGATGCCCCACTCAACCGCAGAGTGGATGGCCAACGGAGCCGTGGGCGGCGGCGGTTGCTAGGGGCGTGGCACCAATGAAACACGATGCCAACTGTCTGGTCAATCCAACGCCGGACCGGCTCAAATAAAGTGGAAAGTCGATAAATGAGAAATCAAGGCGTGCGACAAAGCCAAACGGAAATCCGATTGGAAATGCATGTGCCCCGAGGAAAATGGGAACGGAATAAATGAATGATCAGGATTAATCAGTAGTAAAGGAATCAGAAATGACACAAACAAAATATACCTTGGATGGGTCAAAAATATTACATAAAATGCTGAAACATGTAAAGTATATATTTTAAGAAGATATAATATGTATTTAATCATATTAAAATATTATTTTATGTTTTACAAAAGCTATTCAGCTTGCGTACTTATTAATTACTTAAAACCCATGTCATATCATGAAATTTTCACCAGGCAAACGCCTCCAACACTCCACGTTCTTTGGCCAATCTAATGCCACTTGGCTCCTGATTTATTCACTGCTTCAATCATCGCTATGTTCTCATCCGATTCGGAGGCCAAAGGAGGTTTATGTGTGCGGAATGCCATAGACAGATGATGCGGCCAAAGCCTTATTACATTGCCAATCGACGACGAGCAACATTTGAAAATAGCCAAACGCAAATACTCGCACATGACCCGGGCCGGAATCAGACTTGGCCTACTCTTCTCCATATATAAGCTTGAGTATCTGTTATGGAATTTCTCCTTTTGATTGGGAGCGCATCAGTGCCGCTCAGCTGAAAGCCTTTACACTGACAAAAATATGTTATACCTGCATAAGATGTGAATTCTTGTAGGTACCTTTGGTTTTGAGTTTTTAAATTTTTTTATTTTTTTGATATATTAAATATTATATTTCAATTTAAGATGTTCTTTGAAACGACTTAACATTTAAATGCAAAAAAATGCATATATTTACTTATTTTTATCAAGTTCCAATATTAGGACTATGATTATTATGGAAACATTTTATTGTTCTTAATTTACATCCATAAAACTAGCACATAAAATAGGAAAATTTGTATATATTTAAAATTCTGTATTCTGATTGATGGGCAAAGATTCGATCACAGTGCAACCCCCTTAACTTCAGCTTGTTGGCCTGGGCAATTTCCTGGTCGAAGCGAAAAAGGGACAGCCCATAAATTTATGGACCGCCCTTCTGGCCTCAATAATGAGTAAAAATTTTCGATAATTCCGGGGTTTGTCAGTCGCTTTGGTGTCCCTTTTTTTCGATGCGCCTCGCTGGACACGGCTCATTTGTAATTCACTTTCACTGTCTATTTACTTGCAATTTATTATGGATCGTTTGAGAGCGTACGGGAGGAGAAATCGAATGAAATGCCGACTCATTGGATTATCAAACCGACTTTGATTTTGTAGTAGAGTTGGATGGTAAGAGGGGGATGATGTCTAAAAAATCCCATAAATGTTAATTGCATTGCTGGCCCTATTGTCTCCTGACAGCTGCCTCGAATGAGGCCGACAATTATGTGACTCCCCTCCCCAATCACACACACACTCACACGAATACTGCCCGAAAAGGGCAAGGAATTTTTCGGCCAGGACATCAAATTCATTAGAAACGCTTCGCACCGAGAACGAACGGAATGTGCGGAGTGTCCTGGCTGTAGGACTGCCGATGCTGCCCTGTGTTCCTGCATGCAAAACGATGTTTTAATATGAAATTAGTTGAGTCCTTTGCTTTTTGGCTTCGGTGCGTGCAGCAAGCTGGAGATCTGGCAAACCGGACAGGACTCAGCACTGGACAAAAGTAAAACAAATACAAATTGCTTGCCATGTACTTATTTGGTCAACAAATGACAGGACATTCACTCACACGCAGACGGAGATGGAGCTGGAGATGGCATTGGTGGAGGGGGCCAAAACGTATAGCCAACATTAACACAACATTGCGACTGTTGACTTACGCAACAAGAAACAGTTAGTAGCAACTGGCAAAGTGGAACCAGGAATAGCCACAAAAGTGGGAGTACAGTAGAAGCTGGAACGGATGCCGTGGCCATTTAAGTCCCTGGCTAACGACAGGAGTGGTCCTTTCAAGATGGAAAGCCTGTTGGCCCAAGCAATTAAGAAAAAGTGTAAATGTTTGTTTCATTGACTTTTCAAATGGAAATGCGTTAACTCTGTCTGTGTCTGGGATTTTGGGAGCATTTTCTGTTGGAGTGGTAAAACAATACAAAAAGAGGGATAGCAAAAAATACAACACTTGAGATAAAAGCTAAAATATATTAAACATGATAGCTTTAGAGCAAAACCTTTAAGGTCTTGCTAAATAATTGTTTCCAAAGGTCAGACTGTATTCAAAAATTCTCTCTTTTGTTTAACTTTCAGATATAAAAAGCCTTTAGCAGTATTAATTTATTTTTCCTGTGGCCTTACGAGCTTTACTACGAACGAAAAGTAATAAATAACACCATGTGAACTATTAAACTGAATCAAAATTCATTGAACCCCAGGAACGAACGACCCAGTAATTTTCGCACTCTTTCCCTTGCCAATTTGGAGTAGATTTCGCCAGCGAACACTAATAGACGTGGGGCCCCCAAAACTCCCGGCACTACCATCAACCGGCCCCTTCGATTTGATATGCGGCAGGCTGCCTGAACTTTTTCAACTGTCAATTAAAAGTGAAACTAATTAAACTTTGCAACACTGGCGCAGACGAGACGCGTAATTAATCGACACATATACCAGCCGCAAAAAACGCCCACGAAACGCTCAAAATGAATGAAAGCTTGGCTCGGAAGGCTGGCAAGGCAATGCTAATGCAACAAACGCTTAAACTTTAATTAAACTTTGATATAAACAAAGAGTCACGGCCGCCAATGACGATGACGACAATTATTAATCAATTTGGTGATTTAGTTAAGCAAAAAGGATTTAACCGGCTATAGAACAAAAAACTTCCGCGTGGAAACAAAATTATATCAGCTTTTCCTTTTGTTTAGCCCACTGGATCCCATTCCACAACTCCGCAATCCCCACCCACAGGAAGGCCA
Organism: Drosophila subpulchrella; assembly: GCF_014743375.2. Taxonomy (NCBI): domain Eukaryota; kingdom Metazoa; phylum Arthropoda; class Insecta; order Diptera; family Drosophilidae; genus Drosophila; species Drosophila subpulchrella. The sequence goes on from NC_050609.1 coordinate 11,838,203, forward strand.
AGAAGAAGAAAACACATTGTCATCATGAGGGAACAACAGGCGGTAAATGACAAAAGAGAAAAATATTTCAGATATTAAGGATTTTTGGAATCGAAGCCTCCAATACCCTTACAATTAAATTGCTCAAGACATATTTGAAAATACTAATGCAACTGGGGTGTAACAAAAGTTCCCAGGGTCGTTTCAGGTGTTCAAAAGTATGCAACAATATGTAATAAGCTTATTTTGCACTGCATACTTTTAGACACCTAAGATTAAATTTAAAAAGGATTTCTTATATTATAAAAAAAAACATATTGTTCAAAATATATTGTTTTACTGATTTAATACTGACTTAAATATTTTAACTGTTACTCATATCATATCCATATTGTTAATAAAATTCAAAATACAAAAGCTTTTGTTTTCGGATGTTGTGTGCCCCAAGGCCCTAATATTTTGCACCAAAATTAAAAAGCCTTTGGAAAAAAGGGTATAAAAAAAGTAAGTGACTGAAAACAATATGGCGTCACTTCCGGTCGCGTATTAACAGCAGGCAGCGCCATTGGGCGGAATTGGGGACTTGGGGATAGGGGCCACATTGCATTGTCATGAAGCGTGCCGCAGCTTAGTGGGTGTCACTGTAGTTGCTGTCCCATTGTCTGGGCGTCATCATCATTAACTGGTGGGCCGAACCGAATGTTTTGATCGATATGGTACACCTTGGACCCTAGAAGGTCGGTTGAGAAATCATTTTAAATTTTACCAGCCCCTAGGCGGCTTCAAGCATCAAATTAGATTAATGACCGAGGTGGCACTGCAAAGTGGGGTAACTTGGAACTCAGAACGGGACAAAAGCCCCAAACCAATCCGAAGTGAACTGAACACTCATTATGCGCCGCACGAGTTCGATTTGATGCTCATTTACTTGTTTGTCTGCCCCATGATTTTTCTTTCAGCCGGGATTCCCTTTTTTCTTGTTTTTTTTTTTCTTTGTCTCCGACTCCTTGCCGCTCGCAGCTCACCGCAATAATTGGAAAAGTTTTCATTTGAACGCCATCAACGACAGCGGCAACGGCAGCAACAAGAACAATGGGGCGTGTTACTACAACAAGAAAATTGCGGTTCCAGCAACAACATCTAGAGTAGCAGTAGCATCAACATCAGCAGGAGCAGCAACAACAACCAAAGCAGCAGCAGCAACGCCGGCAAAAAGTCATCAAAAGGCTACTAAAGGTTGACGCAGGCAATGGCCAGCCGATGTACCCACTGCCCCAACTGCCTCCAACTTCTTGCTCCACCACATCAGCATCATTGCCATGCCCCATCGCCAGTAGCCCTTCCTTTTTGCTGTGCCACACTGGCAGAAAATGTGGCGATAACTAAAGTAAATTAATGAAAATTATTCCACATCTATTTGTTCGTTTAGAAATATAGATTTGGAAAATATTTAAAGAATTTTAATCATTTATTTGGAATCTAAAAGTAATATTTTTAAAAAACATTCAGGAATGCTTAATATAAATGTTCTTCATAAATATTTTATACAGCAACTGAATTTCTTCCATTTAAATCACAGTAAAATGAAAGCTAAAATGTTGTTTTGATATATAAATATAGTACAAAAATGGTAGTCATATAATACATATATAAATATATATTCAAATTAAATTTTATCTTTCACATAATATTCAAGGGATGTAAAAAGATTTCTTGTATAAACAAAATTTTAATTTAAAATTATCATTACTTATTAAAACGTTGAGTATTTTCTAGCAGTGTATGCTCATCTTCAGCCAGGCAAACCCATTCTGTCCGGCAACTTTTTGCGGCCATCGCACGCTCTTATAGATTTGGCACGCAACGGACCACGAAAACGAAACGAAATCACTTTACAAGCAGGCAGCGAAAGCGAGAAGGCGACAGTCCAGAAAAGGACAGGAATAAAGTACACAGACGGAGTTCAGGGACCGATCCTTATGTCATTTGCCTGCATTTCCTAATGCACTGCTATATAGTCGTAAAAAAGTCTTACTAGCAAAAACATTTCTGGCATATAAGAAAAATCTTTTAAAACACAACTAAAAACACATATCTTCGGAACAAATATAAGTACTGCGATATATTAATATATCTTTATGGATCCTTTTTCAAGATTTTTAAAAGAATGAGTTCTTATTGCTAGAATTTAAGTTGGAAATGAATAATATAGAATAATATATGATATAGTGACTTACATCATATTGACAACTCTTTTTTACAAATCCCTTGCAAGAACATTGCGCATTCACCTAGTGGCCAGCATTTCGCTGACCGTCCAGGCATTGCAGTTTGCCTACAATGATTCAAGTTTTCATTATCAAGCCTGGCACCTCTCACTCTTCACCGGCCAAGTTTACCAGCTGCCGGACCACCCCCCAAACTTTTCCCCTACCCCATTTTCCATTTCCCCCACCTTTGGAGCCAACGTGAGGGCATGGAAAAGCAGAGAAGCAGCAGCAGTTAAATGTGAAAAGTTCCATTTCGTGTGGATTACGTCGTTTATCCTGGCAAACAGGCACACACACTCACAAACGAAAACAGCCGCACCCACACAGAGGCAGAGACACTTGCACAGGATAATCATCCAGGCAGGGAACCGCTTTCGATCGCTCGCTGGGCAAATGCATTTTCGACGCGCTTCAAATGCGCCGCCAACCAATCCGCTCCTTCTTCCCTCCGAAAGGAAAACCAATGAAAATGTTTGCCCCGCTCACAATGCACTTGGCTTCCAGGACGCAGGACTCCCATCGTGAGCATGGGCGTATGCGTGTCTTCGGGGGAGAGGGGTTAGTTACCAGAATTTGTTATAGCAAATGCTAATGAAAAGTTTCCCGTTACCAGTGGCTGTCTGTGGCTGCGGCTTTGGGATTCGGCATTAGTTTTTCGGCTTCATATTCGGATAGCAACTGAAGAAAAACCTTAGGCTTCCGCTTTGAAGTTGTATCTCATTGCTAATTTTAAGCAGAATGCATAATAGTGTGAGACCACCCAAAAAAAACTTTAAACGAACATTTAAAGTCATATATAGCCACAGAAAAATAAAAAAAAAACGGAAAACAATCATCTCACTAAAATTGTTATACCCTCAGACCCAAGTTTCGACACAAGTTTGCCCCCAAGTCCCAGAGATAGCTAAGCTACTGATCTAAATATTTTTTTTGGAAACACCATACCACTTTTCAGCACTAAAGGGAAAATAAGAGAGTGAAAATATTTTTATTTATTTATTTTTAGCGCATCGTGCTATAGATTATGATAATTATAGAGGATTATGTGACCAAACCATATACTTTTGCAAAAATGCTATTGGGTTCGCATTCTTTTTTGAACAGCTATGGATTAAAATGGTTCCAGCTTTGATCGTGCTACTGGCGTTTCCTGTGACACATTCCAAACTAAGATCTCTATAATTTAATTTGTTCTGTGTTATTGGTTCTATATAGAAAAAATATATTAGTACTTAGTTTTATTGTTTATGCATTACAACCATTTAGAACAACCAATATAACAAGTGGAAGCACACCAGATCGGAGTGGTTCGGGAACCTGACCATAACCTCGCAAAATGAAAGACAATCGTTATTTCCTTAAGCTTTTGTTCGACCTGCCCAGAGAGGCAAAAAACAATTGCCCAAAAGGTTTTAATCAGCTGCAGCAGGGCCATTGTGGCGTTCTCCGCAATATCCTGCCGGCTTCTGCCGAAAATCAAATGGAAGTCGAGACCACACAAGTAACACTGCTCTTTCTTCACAATGCCCCATTCGAATTCCCTTCCGACTCATTTGTTGCCACCCGCTACCGCTGCCAGTTATCTTTCGGCACTCAACATCTACTTATATGTACTGCTGGCACCACCTACACGTCCACGTCCGGCAATGGCACACATTGCTGGAAATGTTGTACCAATAAGCCAGCCCGAATCCTGAATGAGAAGTTCTGAATGGAGGTGATGGTGGTCGGTGGTTGGAGGATGGAGGGGTAGCTGTGGGAGGATGGTGGAGCTCCGCTCCGGTAGATTTGCTTACAGCTGCAATGCCATGCAATTTAGTTGAATTACCAAGTGAAACAATGGCGTCTGTTAATTGGTTTCCTTTGTCCTCGGCCCTCGGTAATGGGGTTGCATCCGCTTTTGGACCCAAATCCTGTCCCCGATCTCTCCCCTGCCTCATCTCCGGCATCTCCGGCTGCCCTTGGGCTCTGGCTGTGGCTGTGGCTCTAGATGTGGGTCTGTAGCTGTGGCTGCTGTTTGCCAATTGCTAGAAGAATTTAAAATTGTCTTTGCCGAGGCAAATTTATTAAACAAACAAAAACCCCAAAGTCAAGAACTTTCGGACGTAGATGGAGATGGCAGCGGGAGACGGGACAGTGGATCTTGAGCCTTGAAGCTAGTGAAGTGCAGCCATGAAAATTTGCATTTCGCACTAACTAACCTAAGGACAGGAGCATCCGGCATGGAGCATGGACCATGGGCGACAGCTGGCAGCTCGACCAGTGCTAATGAATGCCAAGACTCGGCTGCCTTCGAATGCACTTAGAAGATTATCCTCCTTTCAGAGCCAAGATATGATTTTTAATTTTCAAAAAACTAGTTGTCATTAAAAATTTTACTTAATATTTAAAAAAGAGTTTTTAAGCTAGCTGTTTTTACACATTTCTTCTATACATATTCGTACTCCTTCAGGAAAAACTCTAAGAAGGAAACTATAAGAACTGTAAGATGGAAAATTTGCTCTAGTGAGCTTTTTTTCAGTGTGCTCCCTTTGCGGTCCTTACCTTGGTGTCATTTTCCCCAGACTTATCCGAATGTGTTTTGGACCAGCTTGCTTATCTTTATGACGGCGCATAACTAAATGGCCAATCAGTGGGGCTGCAGCTGACAAATGATTGTCTTGGCTGGTCTTCACTGTCTTCCTTGATTTCTGCTCAGACATTTTTGAATGCTGGTTTTTAAGAAATTAAACTCCAAAGTTCAGCGGGAGTAAACTCATTGTTGGGATTGTCCCTCAAGCCGTTCATTTTATTTATAAAGTACTTTTACAAACAACAATGGAAGCTAGGTTTGACAATTTTAAATTTTCATATCATTCGTACCCAATACATTAGTATCCATCTTCGATCAAACCCTATTCCGAGCCGCAGCTAAATTTATTTGGATACAAGCTTAATAAGCTTTAGTACTATAAACATCTTTTAAATTTCTCGCACCAAACTACATCTATCACCAAATCCGACGAGGCCATATCAATATTGCAATTGATTTTAACAGTTGTTAAAAGCACACAACGCTGAAAGACGAAGTGAAAACCCCGCATTTCCATTGTAAAAGTTTTCCCTGGCTGGAAATATTTGCATACACTCGCGCAGCAAAAGGAACGAAGTCGAAAACTTTTGGCTTTTGTGGCAGGCTTCGACTCCTTTTTCTTGTTCCTTTTTTTGGGTCTCGGCTTTTAGCTTGGCTATAAGTCAATAAGCGAGTGTTGAGCTGCAAAGCGGGGCAACTTTTGGCCGTTTTGAAAAATGAACTCAACAGTCAGAACCGAACAGAACAGAACAGAGCAGGCCAGCTGGCCCAACTCGCTGGCTGTCGTCATAATTTGTCTGGCAAGTTCGGTTCGGTTGGCATTGATGACAGGCAGGCAGCCGGGCTCACACACTAAATCAATTATGATTAAAGCTCATTACACTTGCAGCACACGACTTGGGGTCCGCGGCAGCCTCAAACTTGTGCGGAAATTGCATGGAAAGCGTCGGGTTGGGGTCCCCTGGATTTGGGGTTTTCTCGGTCTGGGGTTTGCGTTGGGGTCTCTCAGTTCTCTGGGGTCTGGGGTCTTTGGAGGGGGGTTGTGTGTGTGGTTGCGCCCTGCAATGACAATGATTTGCATTGCCATCGACTGCTTGAGCGCTCACTAATGCATGCGCTATGTCACTAATTTTCAATGCCTCGACCAGCCACACAAAGACTGCGGGGGCAAACGGGGCGGTGCTGCTGGAGATTCGGTTTATAATTGAGAGAATAATTAGATGAGTGTCATGAGTTTTGGGAGTAGTGCCTATAATAGTCCAATCTCCAATCAATTGTGGGACACACTGGCGGAAACGTATATGAAGTCAGGAATGAATACTTCAACACTTAAGTTGAGATACGATTCGTTCAAGCCTAGATTAAAATATTATATTTAGCTTTGATTTATACAATAGTTAATTAAGCTTCAGAAAGGAAAAAAATATAATAAACCCGCTTAAGCATTAAAATAAAAAAAGGGTTCAATCTGTTGTTAAAGCATTTTTTACTTTGTTCTAAAGAATTCGCGTTTAAGGTTTTTTACAGTTTGTAAGAAAGTCTTCGGCATTTTTGTTACATTGTATATTCTGGCTAAATCAATTAACATTCACTACAAAATAATCATCAGTGTATTGCATTATAACCAAATTCTGCAGTAATTTTCAAGAAATTTGCTTAGCCAAGAGGCACAGCACGAAACAAAACAAATTGCGATGCCCAAAGCTGAGGGAAAGATAAAAGTCTATTGAAGTTAATGACGGCGTCAGCTTTCTTTAGACTCAACTTTGCCTGACTGGCAAATGCGTTGTCCATGGAGGGAAACATTCTGTATTATTTAGCTTGCGTTTATTTCTCATTCAATATTTGTTTTGTGTGTTGAAAGACAAACTCCCACACACCGAGAAACACTCATACACACACGCTGACACGGCACACAGATATGGCTTTACATGGGTGTGAGTGTTTCGCTTCATATAGCCACCGTCTTACTCTGTATATAAATGCCTACTTATAACGACATTTAATTTCAAAGCACGCACGCAGGGACGAGCCTGCAATATTGAATATTGGAGCGACTTCCACGGATACTCACTCACGAGACAGGGTCGCAGTTGGCTGGGAAAAAGGGGGGATGGTTTCTGGAAAGTTTCAGTTGAAGAAATCAAAGATAACCTTGAAAAGGGTCCTTAAACAAATCTTTAAATTGGGGCTTCAAATAAATTAATTTAACACAAATTTCATAGTAATTTTAACAAAACAAACCTTTTTATAGGGTTATTGATCTGTATACTATTTCCCTTAGCAAAACCTTTTAAAGTCATCCAGCCTAGAGCAGACCTCGTTCGATACAACATCAACCAACCGACAGAAGCCAAACATCGATAAACTCTTCATCAGCCAATGAATGCGAAATCAATGTAGAGCCTGCCAGAGAGCTGCCCCCCTTGAAGCTGCGCCCCTGGCACGCATACCAAATACCCTCGCACATCCATTTGCACCTACACGATCCTGCTTATTTAGTGGCCATGGCCGATGGACAGGACCTGGTAGTGGGTCGTTGGTTTTGGGCCTGGTCCGCTTTGTTTGCTCATCGCCACAGACAGTCAATTTATTTGCAACACATGCAGTAGCAGCGGCAGTGGCGGCGGCAATGGCGGCGGCTTCCATCCGAAAATGGCGTCTTTGCACCTTCTAATCCTGGGCGGGTGTACGCTTTTTGGCCCCGAACTCTGTGTTTTTCGAGGTCCTCGGGGGGTCTGCGCATAAATCTCGCACGCACAACATAATTATCCAGCCAACAAACGCTGAATGGCCAAGCGAATGAATGGACAGTGGGGCAATGTGTGCCCCCAACCCCCAATCCCCGACCCCCTTTGCGAGTGAGTAAGTTAGTGGCGCCCAGTGGCTGCGACTACTTAGTGGCAGGACCATTCTGCTAAGGCCGCATTTAAGCCCCGAGCGGATGGCAGTCACTGAAGCCAATAAAGGCTTAAAGTTGCAAAAAACTAGGCTCTTCATTCGGTCAATTCAACAAGTATTTATCGCTGATAGGTTAAAGTAATACTTTTTTGCTGACAATTTATCGAATATTTGATTTATTAAAAATCAACATAATAATATTTAGCATACTTGCGGTCGGCAGTTTTCCATTTGCCGCCACACAAACAGCGTTTTTTGATCAATTTTTAAATAGTCTAGTTTTTCCCGATCCTAAATATTTTAAAACTTACTTTAAAGTATTTTTAATGTCACAAAAAGTACGAAAAAACTATGATAAACTATATACATTTTTATATTTTTCGGATTTCCCTAAAATAACAGGGGTATCTCCATAATATTTAGCATTTTTGAAAATCTAGCAAAATGGGCACTTGACATTGGACCTTGCACAAACACAGCCATATCCTTAACCCCCTCCTGACCCTTAGACATTCTGCATTTACATAAAAATTAAAGCAGCAAACAAGGCAACAAAAAGTTCACACGAAAGTGGATGGAAGTGGTTTTTGGGCTGGCTTAATACGGTTTGTCGACAGAGAGTTTAATTCTTTTTTTCCCGCATTATTATTATTATTATTGTAATGTAGTTTTTTATTGTTGGGTAAGCCTTTCACTCTACTTAAAGTTATTAGAGCAGAAAATCACATAAACGCAAATGAAGTAAGTTTCATGCCCGCGCAATGCTTAAGAGCGTGCAAAAAGCAGCCAAACAACTGTGTAAAGTACAGTAGCAACAACTACAACTAGAACTAACAACTGTTAACAACGCAAAAATAAAAACAAAAAATGAGAAAAACCATTGTAACAGAGGGACTCGAACGGGGAATACCCGGCTTATGTTTTGTGTAAAAACTTAGCATACTTTTTGGGGCACCACTTAGCAATACAATTGGGTAGGTGTGCGGAAAGTGGCTATTAGTTTGAGGTTTTATTCAGGGGATACCTTCCAATTAAATTTCTTGTAATGAATATAACATACCCCGTGGGTACTACGATTACTGGGTACTACAAGTGGGGATTCTGCGAGAGGAGGAACAATGGGAAATGCGCGCAAGGTGCAGGAGAGAGGCTTGGAAGAGAGAGTTTTTGCCATTGCCAAAGCAAATATGCAAATTGTTGATTACAAACTTTTGTTGCTGCAGCTTCGCCCCGCTTTCTCTTTGCCACACCCCCCCTCCCCTTTCACCACCCCCCTTGGTCCCTTTGGTTATATAAATATTTAAGTATCTGCGCATTGTTGCTGCCGCCCTTCTTCTTCTTCGTCGCTTTTCCGGACGGCATTGAGAATTGTCTAAATTAGACTTTTGAGTATTTTGCATATTTAATTGAAATTGCATTTCTTAAATAACTCACTGTCATTTGCACACACACACACACACAGAGAAGTACATGTGCCGTTTATTTGTGCATTTAACTACAGTTTGCCTCGCTCCATTCTGTTTGCTTAGTTTTATAAGAGTTTAGTCAAGTGCATGTCTTACCCAATTCTTTGTTTATTTACATTTACCCAGAACAAAAACGGAAACTACAACATCACCCGAAAAAAAATTCGAAACTCATTTGCAATTTGTTTAATCAACACTCGACGCACAAGCAGCTGCTCCCACCCACACACCCACACACCCACACTCGCACCCACACACTCACACAGACCAACATGGCCCAAAACTCACATTACACATACGGCACGTGTGCCCGGAACGAATGCTGAGCCTTTAGTCCCCTAGAAAACTTTCCGCTTGTCAGCAAAGTCAAATAAACATGCTAATTAAAAGGCGTCCAAATAAGGAAAGAACGAGGAGCACTAGAGTGATAGTCGGGGAAATTTTGGTGCTGTTTGACCCAATTTAATTGGATATCCACTGAAAGAGCTTGAATCCTATTCAATCAGACAAAGAAATTATCCTTAAAAAAGGTTACACCCATTTTATTTTATAGCTAGAATATTATTTAAACTAAATATAATAACTATAAAACATCCATATTTGCGCAGCCAATCACTTACATTTTTATAAACCCAATACAAACTTAGTAAGTACCTCATAAACTGCAATCCATTCGTAATTTGATTGAATGTGTATTGGTTTAAAAGAGGTGAGAGGAAATAATATTTTAAAAGATTTTTCTAATTATATTAAATTATTAATGCTCAACTATTGTTTAACATCCCCCATTTAAAGCTGATATTAACCCCATACCAACTTAATAAATACCTCATAAACTGCATTCCAAGAAAAGCTGGAATAATACCATCCAACTGCAGTTTTATTGCGTGTTTCTTAGCTCAGCTTTCGTTTTCAGTTTCAATTTCGTTTTGATGGCTATCTAAATGCGGCTAATGAATGCCATTAATTCGGTGAGGCGACTGCAATGTCCCCCAGCTGGGTGTTTTGGGGATTTCTGTGCCGATTGAAATCGGATTAATAAATGAGCGTTGCGCAGAAAAATTCAATTAGACAGGAGTTGCACCGGGAAAGAGGTGGCTGAGAAGAAGGACGAGGACAAGGGGCAGCAGCAATCGTGTCGTGGCTTAACTACCTGTAATTTTTCTACCTTTAATACAATTACACAGCCCGGACACGACGGCCACCTTAATGGCCAACGGAAGTCGCAGCTGCAGCGGATCATTTTTAAGGCTGACATTTTGTGGTTTCCCCGGCGGCAGCTGCAAATACTGCAGCAGCCTGTAGCCGTCTGATTTATGTCTGCAGTAGTTCAATTGGCAATGACAAAGTTGGCAATCATTGCAGCCAAAATCAATGAAATGGCTAAGGAAAAACAATCACTTGAATACTTCTGCCTAAAAATCACGGCCCAGCTGGGGATTTAATGATATAAGCTGCCCTTTTTAATTTAGTTTTCTTAAGAGACTAAGGATTTCTTATAAATTTTAAAAAGCTTTACGAATAATTAGTACTCTTTTTGTTTATTCATTGTTTTTGTGCATGATTATTTGGGGTAATTTACCAATATAAAAAAATCACGGCCCAGCTGGGGATTTAATGATATAAGCTGTCCATTTTAATTTAGTTTTCGTAAGAGACTAGGGATTTCTTATAAATTTTAAAAAGCTTTACGAATAATTAGTACTCTTTTTGTTTATTCATCGTTTTTGTGCCTGATTATTAAGTGTAATCTACTAACGAGAATTCAAAATAATATACCACACTTCTTAACACTATAACATTAAAGCTGTACAGTTCAATATTAAAAAAAAATATAATATAATATATTAGAATAGAATATAAATAATGTATGGCATTTAAACTAACCCTTGCTAGCCTAAGGAATTTTTAACCCTTACCCTCGGGTAAAGAAAATTGTTTGCTGCTCGATTATTTATTTCAAAATACAGACATCGCTTAATCCCTGACTGTCATAAATCACACATGTGTATAAGAACAAAACCCCGAGCAACCACTTCGTCCAAACTTATCGTTTATTCTGGCTTTTAATTAAAATTTAAAAAACCAATTACAACTGCGACAAGATTTAATAACAGCAGCAGCAGCAGCAGCATGGCAGGGTGCGAAAAAATGGGTTAAAATAACATAAATTTTGCAGAAAATATGAAGAAGAAAAAAAGTGAAAAGAGTGTCAGAGCTGAAGGATCCCAGAGAGAGACAGAGGTAGCGAGAGAGATAGGACATGGTCGTGAACGTGAAAGGGGGAAAGGACAAGTCCAGCTCACACATACTCGGAAATGTATGAAGGATGCAATTTTTGCGGTTACGCACACACAACACATGCACATCAATGTCAGCGAAAGAGCTGAATAGGAAATGGTTCCTGATTCCTCACCATCCTGGACATCCTGGCCATCCTGGGGATCCGGGGATCCTGGGGAAGCCAAGATTGGTTGGCTGCTGGCTTCTAGGGCCGCTTGTCAGATGTTGGCACCAGTTTGAGCTTTTCGTTTTGGCGTTTTCCTGCAGTCACTCGACTGATTTAAAATGTTACCGTTATTTATACACGTAGACCAGGCTATATAAACAGCGGGAACAGGAACAGCAGGACATACCTTTTCCCCCAGGTTCCCCCAGGAGAGAGAGAAAGCGAGAGAAAGCGCTAGAGAATATCGCGTATATTTCTACTTTTACCCATTTTTCATCGTTTACGGTGGCGCGAGTGTGCGTGTGTTGCTGTTTTGTGTGTGAGCATATATTGGTGTATGGCTGCAGGACGAGAGCATCCTGCAAGTGACTGACTTGCGACTCGGGAGCAAAAGCAAAAGCAGCAGGGGCAGCAAATAGAACCGAGGAGCTGTAACAACACCTCCATCCTTGGCATCCTTGCCGTTCGCTACTCGCTGTCAAAAGAGATTTTTTCAAATTAACTTTTCATATATTTATGTACGTTTACATTTTCGAGCTCAACCCCCATTTGGCCAGAAATTACTTACATACAGAACATTTCAGGCAAAGCAGAACTGATCAACATAAATTTTAAATAAAATATTTACTCAGTATAAAAATATGTTTTAAAATATAATATGTGAAAAATGTATTTTTATGAAAACAAAAAAAGAACTTGATTAAGTTATTAAGTAAAGCCATGGGTATTAAATTATACGATATTTAATTTTATGATTTTCTAAAATCTTTATTTCGACCTCCTACTGTACTTATATTTTTCTACAACTTTTCCATAACCAATTTCACTATTTTCCCTCTGACTTCTGACTGAATGTGTCATAATCGCTTGAGTTGCGAAAAAGTAGTAGAAGTAAAAATGTAAAATGAAGCAGCAATGTCAAACAAAATATAATTTTTCATATATCGTAGACACTGTATACAAAGCTTAGGAAAAATAACGTTGAATTTTTGGCGATGCAAATAGTCAACATTTCGGTTCTTGTTTCTGCTGCTGCTTTTGTGTGCCATGAATTTTTCAAAGGGAAAACAACAGTTTCCCTTTAAATATTTAATATTACGCCAAAAGTTATCTTTGGCTGGAAATGTGAAATAATCTTGCACAGAAAAAGGACTCCCTCTATTGTTAGTGATTTAAAATCAAGGAAAATTGTAAAACACTGAATCACAATAAAAAGTTTTCCAAATGCACATTCGAATCAACATCGATCATCAATTACTCAATTATACCTAATTGCTTTGCATTCTTTTGGATTTGAAAGTGACCTCTTCCTGAATTAATTTTAATGTTTGTGATATATTTTCTCAGCCCTATAACCTTGCCCACCACGATTTAAATACCCTTGATGAGGGCATTAAATGCGTCACATTGCGCTACACCTCATTTGCGACAAATGCAAAATTATGAAGAAAATTAAAAAGAGGAAAGCAAAGGACCAACAAAACATTAACAAAGAAGTAGAAAAATAAGCAAGGATATAAATAGGGAAAAGAGCTCACAGCTCATTGGACCCTTGGCCGCTGTCTTTGCGGAATCCATTAACTTTATTAAGGATCTTTAATTAGTTACCCCCAACTGTCCCACTTTTCATTAATTACCGGTGCGGCCTGGACCAGCTTCGAGGGCGGAAAAGTCCTGTCTAAGCCATCAGATGAGCCGAAATGAGTCGAGCCTTGGCTTGGCAACCACTTAAGGACACTTCTTACCTTTTGATGGCCGCCTGCGGCCAAATAAATTACAAACAGCGAACACAATGGATGGAGGCTAACTGACACTCCAGAGTTTTGATTGAACACTCGCATCCCAACTTTTGACGTTAATCTTTGATTGAAGGGGGCGACGGTGACGGCGACGTCTTCGTTTTCGCTGACACTTCATTATGTGATTTTAATATGAATATACATACAACAATGGCCGCCAAAATGGAGGGTAGTATTTGGCCCCGCCACCGGGGCGATGGAATCTCATTTGGACCCCCGAAACGTTTGATCTTAATTAGTGTACTTGAACGTTCTTTGCCCCGCCTCCGCTCCTTCGGTTTCGAGAGTCGGCTTTGCATCAGCGAAAATGACAAAATGTCGCAAATCACTCGGGTTTGCGAATTGGAATGGGAGGTCCTTGATTGGCATCGTTTTCCTCCCGATTTCACTCCTGCCTCGCCTTTTGTTTAAGCGGATTTCATTCGCATATTAATTGAACTTTACACAGCAGCAAAAAGTAGTCACCGACCAAGCACTAATTAAAGACAGTTTTACACTAGGAAATATTAAACGAATTTAATTTCTAACTATTAGCCTTAAAGTTATGCCGATTTTAGTGATCACTTAGGTTTTTATTAATTGAATAATATTTAAAGCATCGTACATCAAAACAAAACCATTGATTCTTATATCTCTTGTTTTTAAATTTATTTACAAATATTTTTCTCAGTGCATTGTCATTGAAATACCTAATAGACGGTGGCGGGGTCATTGAGTTCCGCGTCAAAATGTCAAGCACAGTGGGAAGCTTAGTGTGGGTAAATATTTTTCAATTAAAATCGCTGCCTGGGTATTTGCTCAGCACTTTAGCGACACGCATAAAAATTTAGTGGACTCATAGTCGAAGGTGTTTTGATACCGATAAAGGAGGAGGTCTCACGGCATTTCATTAACGCATTTCGAACGAGAAATGAAAATTTATTCAAGCTCTTAATAAAGGTAATAGAGAAAATAATGAAGAATCTTAATGAAACTGTAGTTAATTAAAATTGTGGTGACGATATAGTGATTAAGCAAATTTGGGGAATAGAAAACAATACATTTAATTTAGTGACAAAAATAAAACGATTTCAAAACCTTCCTTCCATTTCTTTTAGCTAAGAGGATAATACGATTTCATATGAATTAAAATAACAAATTACTCACAACCAGTCTTTTAAAAAACTCACAATAATCATGGCCTTTGCGAACAAAAACATTTAAGCAAACTAAACTTTTCATAACTCATTTTGCAGTTGAGCGAGTTCAAGTGGCCACCTCCCTGCAGACACAACATCAAGCATACGCCATGTTATCAACGTTTAAAGCATATTTTAGCCACACACTTAATTACCCGAAAAGTCAAGTCGGAAAAAGCTGAAGCACTCGTTCCCTATCTTCCGCAAAATGGTGTGGATGAGGACCCCGCCCCCAGAATGCGGTGCTTAACTTTTCAACTGCAGCGGCAAATGGAAACCTCGGTGGCAACAAGAACAACGATCAAGCAGCAAATGCCCTGCAAAGTGTCGATAATTACCTGTAAAAGTTTGAGCCAAACCATTAGCAGCATAATGAGGCCTGTCTAGCATAGATTTCCCAGCCGGACCCAAGCAGCCGTTTCTATCGTGTGGCGCATTTCGAAAATCCCTCTGTCCCTCGCCTCAAATGAAACAAAAACGGAAGGCTAGCGAGTTGAAGAGGGGCAAAAAAAAAACAAAACAAAACCAAAAAGAAAAAAAAAAACAAATACAGAAACACAACTAAAACTTTCACCCATTTGAACTTGGGGCCAAATGCGGGGAAAGTAGCCGAAGGAAAGCAGGAGCCAGAGTAAAAATAATGGCAACAACCACACTTGACTGGCGTTGAGTGGTTCATAATTAAAGGGGAAAACCCCAAAAAAGCCTTGAACTCATTCAGCTGGCTGTGGCTGCATTGCGTGCAGCTTGGCCCCAAAGTTGGCCAAGTTGGCCAGGCCGCACAATTGTTGCACGCACACAGTACGACCACCGTCAAGTGGAATGGAAAAATGCCTATGGGCGTGTCCCCACCCGAGGGCTAACTGCACCTGCAGAATGCAATGCAAAATCGTAGAAAATATTAGAGTTCTCAAAAATACCTTACATTTGAAAAGTATTTAACATACAGATCTGTCAAGAGCCGAGAAAAAATATACTCGAACTCCAAGCTGCATCATCTGCAATATCTTACAAATATCCAACCAGGAAAATGTCTAAAACTAATTTAAAGGATCTAAATCTTATCAAACAATAACTTCATGTTTTTATTCAATTTATCATAGGACTTGAGTAATTAAATTTTAGGAAAAAATGTTTAGTTTTATAATAAAAAACAAGCGATTTAAGAAAAATATAAAAATCAAAATCACTTGGAAACATGTGTTACAATATTTTTTTAGGTGTACAAATCTGTTAGATTGCATATGCATATATAGACATACACCTCAACACATATTCAAATTTTCTTTGAGGCCTGGCCAAGTTTTCCATGGACTCTAATTACCATCTTTGACTTGAAGTTGGCGTGGCCGTTGCAACTTTCTGCATGGGTTAATTTCTTAATACTGCACTTGATTGCTGTTGCCTACTTTAGAGTGAAATTTGAGTGCAGAATGATTTTGTGGCGTTGTTGAACTTGAAAGTGTAAGGTCTTGTGTTCTTTTTTATGGAAAAGTATAATAATAATAATAATAAGTATTTTCAGTATAGCCTTTTTTATGATTTAATACATTTCAATTTTGAAATCACATTTAATAAACATTTCAATTTTCCTTCATAGATCTGCTGTACCTCAGAGTAACATCAATGAATTCGTTATTTTGTTATAAAAAATAAATTCCCGCACGATCATTTCTTGCCCTCATCTTCCTTCTTTTTGCCCTTAGCATCCTTTTTAGGGTCCTTTGCATCTTTCTTGGCATCCTTGGGAGCATCTTTCTTAGCATCCTTCTTCTCGTCCTTTTTCGGAGGGGCCTTTTGGCCCTTCTTCAATGGCTTGCTGAGATCCACCACCTCCTCCTTGGCCTTTTCGCCGACATTCACGGCTAGTAAACCAGCAGCCAGGGCAATTGACAGAGCCACAGCCACATACCCGGTGGCATAGATCTCTGGGATCGTGAGAAATTTGTTCAAGTACCAGATCATATGGCGGGTGCCTGCAACCAAGTGGTAGGCAAATGGCATCACCACCATCACCTTGGTCATCGTCACAAGGCCGTGACAGTCGCATTTCTCGACCTGTTTCACAAATCCCTCCATATCTCCTTGCAGGACGAGTCCTCCGATGCCCAGGACCCAAACGAAAACCGCCAGGACAAAGCCGCTAATACGCAAGAATGCCGACAAGGTCGAAGTCAGTTGGATCTTGTAGATGGACAAGTGGGGCGACAACACGCGTCCCATCAACATATTGCGGTCATCATATGGCAAATCGGGGGGTGGGCGAAAGGGTGTCACTTTAAGGGTGACTGGCGGCACCACTATATTACCACCAGGACCAATTGTCGTGGGTCCACTAGCCTTAACATCCTTCGATCCTTTGCTAGCCAGCAGGCGAGCCGAGTTCAGCGGTTTCTGGATGAGCAGCTGCCTCAGGATCAGACTGCTTCCATTTAGACTTCGTGCAATTAAGCGACTAAGAATACACTTATAAGAAAAGATTTTTAAGTTTATAATTCGCTTACTCACCAAGCGTACATTTTAAATACAAATTTACTGTCACCAGTTCTTATCAAATATTTGGAAAAGTAAATTTCTGACATTGAAATCTGTAATGGGTACATTTATTTAAAGGAAAGAGTTACTGTGGTGTGCAAAAAGAGCAATAAATATCAAGATAAAATCGCCACTGTTTAATTTTTCCTTCTCTTTTCACATATGCAGAGATTAGTAATTTTTTTTCAATTCAGATGGACTGATGGAAATTCGATTGACTCTGTAATTTGATTATTTGGCCAAGGACCTGAGGTCCTCATAAATATCCTGTGCATATGCCATAAATTTATGCGACGATTGGATGAGCTAAAATTCGATTTGACGATGGCCAGGCGGCTTTATTAGATTTCTTTGGATTTACCTTCCTACCGACGTTAATCTACCGCTCGATATTTTCCTTTTACACAGCAGCTTCAATCATTGCCAATTGAAGTTGGGGGCTTCCGCCCTAAAAGCATTCCTTCAACCGCTGAAATTTCATTTGCAGCTCTTTGCAATCATTTGCCTAAAATAAATACGTCGCACACAACAAAGAAACCCAAAGAAACATCTATACACACTCTCAAAATCATTTCAATTTAATAAAATTCATTTGAGTTTTGCGTGGCTGCGGTTTTCCTTTGCTGGCTTGACACATTTCCTCCTTTGTGAGCCGGGAAAGCTCGGAAAACTTCACGCTCAATTAGCATCTGTTATCGCTTGCCGTCGTCGCAGACCGAAATTTATTCTTTGCCACACATCAAAGACATGCACTCAGTCACTCTTTCTCCCATCGATCAATCAATCAATCAATCATTTGCTGTGAAAACATTTCATAAATCAAACGCATACACAAACGAGAGAGCCAACAAAGCATACAAATACACCCGGTCAGGGGGCAGGTTAATAAAATTAAAATTAATCGAATCAGTAGAATTGTAAAATGAATTAAGGCTTAAGAGAAGCCGAACAAAGTTGGCCTTGGCCAATGCCGGGAAAAGTTTCCATGCCCCTTCAAGTGTATGGAAAAGTTGGTATGAATACGTGTGTGGAAAAGCATGCCAAGGAGTCATTAAGCTTATATGGGTATACTCAATGTAATGATAAGGCACAGGCGACTAAAGTTTCCATATAAAGGAACCCTATAGTCCTTTACACAATTGTTGAAAAGAAAATTGTTTTTTTCTTTTAACGGTAATTTAGTCTTATCTGAATTTACCAATAATGTAAACGTAGGAAGTCATCTTCTTTCTTAATTAATGTTTTATTATAATGCTTTCTTTTAATTGTTATCGTGTTATAAGATCTTATAGAGGCAATTTAAAATTAAAAACCTTTGTCGCCTGTCATATTTCCACATATTGTAAATAAGTTGAATATACTTTGTTCATATATGAATGAAAAATTTTTTCAGCTGAAAAGCAAAATCGTAAAAGCAAAGCATGCTCTGTCCTCGTCTCTTTCTCTTTCTCTGAACCTCGGCTGCTTTCTCCTTCTTTCCCGCACTCACACAGACAGAGAAGTCAGGCGATTGCTTTTGCCTTTCAAGGAACTCAATATGCGTATCCGTGTTTAATTAAGATTCGAGTTCGTGTCGGTGTGTGAGTGCCTGTGCCGTTGTGTGCGTCTGCGTCTGAGGCATATGAATAAATGTATGAGCGCATGCATTTAATTTAATTTTCATTTCAATTGATTCGATGACTTTACGTTTCATTTCACGTCTCGATGCGATTTCAATTACAACACTCCTCAACTCACGAACACAAACACGAATGGAAAGCCCTCACCTATGCGCGGATAGAGGCCAATGTGTGCGGCAAGTTGAGACTCAAAACCATCGACGGATTCGAATATTTACTTGCATATCCTGCAATATCAGGCAAGGACATATAAGGGGCTACTTTAATTGCAGGAAATCTTGAATAGTTTCAAAACTTTCCATTTTCAAATGAATATTTTTTTTTTTTTAATGAGTCCTTTTCCCATTCATAGGTAAGAACTTTAAAAATATATGAAATTAAAAAGTTATATAATACTGAATCCAATACTATTATATTTAATGACATTTTAAGTATGATTTAATATGGTTTTATTTTATTTTCACCTGTTTCTGATTTTATAACTGACCTTAAAAATATTCTACAACTTTCTCTCTACTCTCCCTGACTACATTTTGGTCTTATTTTGGCCTCATTGTCCATGGATTCACACATAGTCAGGCTTAAAAGTTTACCATGCACCTTTTCCCAGCTAAGCCGAAAGCTAAAAGTAAAAGTCAGCCGCAAAACTAAGAGCCTGCCTTTTTGGCCACATGATTTCGTTTTGCCCAATAAGGCGGCATACTTTCAGGTGCCATTGTTACGCATTTTTTGTGGCACTTTGCTGCTGTTGCAAGGCTGCGACGTGATTTTCTTTCCACATTTGGCAGCCTAAGCTTTGGTTTTTGGAACTGCTGCAACACAAAGCCATTTTTTGTCCGCCTCCAGTTGGCTTTTCCCTATCTCTCTCGACTTTTTCTAGCTCTCAGTGTGTGTGTGTGTGCTTTCGTTTTTCTGTAACAAATGCAACGGAAAACCTATTTCCTTTGTGGATATGAGTAGGAAAATGCTTGTTAGCGCCGCATTTGCCACAATCTCATATGTGTGTGTGTGGGTGCAGAACCTTGAACTTGTTGCAATGGATACGAAAACTGTTAGTTTTCCTCTATCTTGCCCCTTTTTTGCCCCTTCTAACAATGCTAATTTCATTAGAGCAACTAAAAAGCACACATACACGTAAATGAGCGCAAGGACAGATCGTGGCTAACAACGTTCAACGTTTCCTATAAAATGACAATTACAATTTCGACAGTAAGGCAAAATAAAAGGAAACCAAGGAACATCGAAGTGAAAGCAAACTTTTAATTGCGCATACGACAGGTGTGACACGGCCAACGCAGCAGCTCAAGTTGTGAAAGGGTGTGCGGGTGTGTGTGGGTGAGTGGGTGTGTGGGTGTGCCTGTGTGAGTTTTGGTGAAAGTTTTTCCAACGTTTCCATCCCAATTAGTGGGCCACAGAAAAGAGAGAAAAACATTTGCAACTGACAAGCATTTTGACAAACGTCTCTTGGCTAATTATAAACATTATTTTATAAAACTGGAAAATGCTTCTTAGGGTAGTATTAAATCAATTAAGTACGAGTTCGATGCTGGGGTTTCTAAATATATGTTTTGCTAACTAAGAAGTAATTAGAGGCATATCAGAATACTCATTTTTGATGTCGAATTATTTACAAAAAAAAATTTAAAGCAGGAAATTAAATATTATTATATTAGATTATTATTTATATATTTTATTATCATATTTTTGAAGAAAATGGTATTTTATTAAAACATTGGTAGACATCGAATGATTAGATATGCAGCCAGAATTTAAAGAATTTAATGTTTGAAATTGTTCTTAAAATCAAGTTTTTAATAAAGATCTTAGAACATTTTTCAGTAAAATTTAAAACAATTCCTATGTTTTTAAAACAGGTTATTTTTATAAAGTTCCATACCATCCTAACTAATTTTAGAACCTCAATCGGCACCTTGAATGTCGAGTTTCCTTTGCGGTCGGTGCCTTGTCTTAGTTGTCAGTTTGTAAAATTGAATTCTTGCCCGGTTTGTTTGGCTTTTGAGAGATTTATAACACGACCAAGGGGTGGGGGGTGGTCCGAATGGCAATGGCCGCGTATCGATAAGCACAATGGCCGGCAGAGTGTGTGTCTGTGACAGTTACACACACACACACAGACCGGTACACACACACCATCTCACATGCAGGAGCTCACCAATACCAACGCCCATCGGCGACAAACTTTTTAATCAAATTTTTTAACGCAATTTCTTTGACTACTTTTTGCTCTGCTCTGCTCTGTCCTTCTCTCTACTATCGCTTTCTCCTTCTCTTTCGCTTTCTCCGGCTGCTGTTGCATATGCATGCTCAATTGTGTTTGTATTGGCAAAGGACATGCTTTGTGATTTATACACACATCACACAAACACACACACAACAAAGGGGATGCCGGGTGGTTTGCTGCCTGTGAGCAAACAACAGCTTTTTTTGATTTATGAGCGCTTTGGGTGCCGCCATCGTCAACGACAAACACACAAAAAATATAAAGAACCGACCAAAACAGCAAAGAATCGACAGCTGAATATATTGAAGGCAAAACTTTCGAATAAGTTCAAGTCGGCAAGTTAATAAAACTAAAAAAAGTCAGTAACTTTCATCAAAAGAAAGAATATTGTAGGCGACATCCC
Source organism: Drosophila subpulchrella (assembly GCF_014743375.2). NCBI lineage: Eukaryota > Metazoa > Arthropoda > Insecta > Diptera > Drosophilidae > Drosophila > Drosophila subpulchrella. Next base: position 11,859,616 of record NC_050609.1, read on the forward strand.
AAAAATACTTATAATAGTCACTAAATTACTTAGTAACAAAAATTCTAAAGCTCTGCTTTATGTTCTTGTAACAAATTTAATTAACCATTTAAGATACTGCACAATAAGTCTTAGTTTCATCATTAAATATATATATTTAAATTGTAATTAAAGCACATTACAATATAAAAGCAAATATGAGTATTTACCGTATCCAAAAGAAACCCTAAATTAAAATAGCTGAGGAAAGGTAAATCATTTTTCATTGGTAAATAATACCCATACGACCAGCTGCAGTTGGACAGGAAATTTCATTAAAGTTCATTTTTAAACGAATAACAATTTTAATCTCTACATGTACTCGTACAATTTTCCAGTTTAATATGCGCTTAAATGAAGGCTATTTTTACATTATTAGTTATTTTACGGCCGCATATCTTTGGAATAACCACGATTTTTCAGGATATTACGTTGCCAGGTCAGATTTTTTTTTGCAATATCCTATTCGGTGTCTGGCCCTATCGTCCATCGATTTTTATTAATCCCTACTGACAGCGGCAAAATGTTATTTATAAATACGAAGCGCATGAATTTTAATTAAGCGCAGGCCGCAATTGCTTTGCCCACCCGACTCTGGTTTTGGTTTTCGGATAGTCGGCTGGTTTTTGTGTGCGGCTTGAGCCTGGAATCGAGCAGGTCCATTGTCCATATGAAATTTTGATTGATTATTCCCCGAACTGCAGGGCCTTACCCTCTAACTATCGATTGTCGCTGTCATAAAAAGTGAGGGGCCAAAAGCACATATATGCATAAAAAGGGAATGAGTATGCAATGCCGAAGCTTATGCAAATCAAGACATGCCGCACACATCACTTTGTTTTACCAGCCACTCCCCTTTTCCTGTTTTTTTTACTCCCAACCCCCAACCACCGCCCACCGGCGAGCTCGGGAGCTTGTCAAAACTTGGTTTCCCGTTTTTGTTAAGAATCTGTTATAAAAAACGAGCTGGGAATTCGGGTTGATAAAGGCAAACATTGAATACACTCAATACTGTTTCAAAAAATAATAGAGAATTTATTTTAAGAACTAAAAAATATTTATCCATATGAATTTTGTTCATAGAACTAATTATAAAATCATACATTAAATACAAAAGTTGGAAAAATATTTGGAAATTTTAGTATTTTAATATTAATTAGAACTATTATACAGTGGTCGGCATAAGTATTTTGACAAAACAAAAGTTAAATATACTCATAACTTGAATTTACTTCTTGTAAACTATAGGCATCAATGGAAAGGTAATTTAAATGCCGTTTGAATAATACAATACATTTCATAACCCATTCAGTATTTATTGAAAAGGACGAATTTGTGTAAATCAACTTTTAAATTTTTTTTTTAAACTTTTTTCCTCGACTTGAAAACTTAAATTTTTTGATGCAAAAAGTTTCTTCAAACAAAAATAATAGTAACTGCAAAAAGAATTTTTCAAAAATCATTTTTCTTATATTTTTTATGATTTTTTGAAAATGCTTAAAAACATGCATTTGAGCCATATTTTTCTCTTTTTCATACAAATTTTTTCCGACATTGTCACCTTCAAAAAATCATAAAAAATATAAATAAAATGATTTTTGAAAAATTCTTTTTGCATTTACTATTATTTTTGTTTGAAGAAACTTTTTGCATCAAAAAATTTAAGTTTTCAAGTCGAGGAAAAAAGTTTAAAAAAAAAATTTAAAAGTTGATTTACACAAATTCGTCCTTTTCAATAAATACTGAATGGGTTATGAAATGTATTGTATTATTCAAACGGCATTTAAATTACCTTTCCATTGATGCCTATAGTTTACAAGAAGTAAATTCAAGTTATGAGTATATTTAACTTTTGTTTTGTCAAAATACATATGCCGACCAGTGTAGGTGGTTATGTATTTTACATTTTTGTATATTGATACCATTTACATCATAATATACATCATATTTTTACTTCACATAAACAAGAATGGATCAGTCTAAAGAGTATCGAAAGGGAGCCCGAAAAAAATGTTCTGCCACTGCATATTGTTTCCCGTTGTTTGGGAGCCCAAAAAGCGGGATCCAAGAGCAAAAATCGTGGTGGGACCGACTCGGGGTTCCAGGCGGAGGCAGATTCCGCTGGCGATGGTGCAACACTTGCCCGAGTTGATTTTTGCATATTCCTGATAGCGACGGCATTAGTCTCCAGTGAACTGGCACATAAAAGCACAGTTATGGACTGATTGTCGGGGCCGCTATCTGACGTACGTGTAAATTGCCAGCCATCTTCCCTGCTCCGCCTCGAATTCCACCATCCGCCCCATGATCCCGATCCTGTCTATTGCAGGCAGCAAGTGTTAGTATTTCAAACTTTTGTTCAATAAGATTTATATGACTGACAGTTCGGGGTGGCAACGAGACCCGGCACAGTGCGGCAAAAAACAAGTTTTGATTTTCGATTCAATTTTTGTTTTTTTTTCCCCCTAGTCCTTCTCTGATATGGTAGTTTCCCTCTTTTGATTTTTTGGGTTTTGTTTTTTCTTGTTCACAGCTTAACTGCGCGACGTTTGAAATCCTAGTTGGCCCGCTGCAAAAAGAGCCGGCTGAAATGTTAAATTTTTGACTAACGTTTCTATCCAGTACGGGTAGAATTTAATCCTAGGATTTTAGATTGTTAGGTTAATTATTGTCTAATAAAAAGCGGAAGCAGATAATTTAAATATTGAAAACATAAAGTGTCTAGTCATAAATTATTTATATATAAGTATGTTGAATTTTAGGGAGAATGAAAGGCATAGTAGGATTAACTAGACTGAGAGCAAATAGTTTATTGTCAAGGGCCAACCTAGAATATCTATAGAATCTCGGCTAACAAGCCAGACAAGCGAATGGTAACCATCTCTACAGATATAATCCACTACAGATACTGTAGAGAGATACGCAGATACTTGAGCAATAACGCGCCATTTTCATTGTTGGCTTACGCCGCTGAGATGTTATTTTGCCCGGTGGCATATTAACTGCATCACGAGCCACTCGAAACGCAGCAAAACCATCCATTCAACGACGGCCTCTTCACCGAACCACACGGATATAAACGCACACCGATGATGGTGATGCCAGGACACACAGCCACCATAGTGGCAACAATGCAGGAAGGACGAAGGACGAAGGACATGGGACGTGGGACGAGACAAGAGAGGACAGCCAAGCGAATACATAGAAATTCCTCGACTAGGCGCTGTTATTGAAACCACTCGAGCGCGAACTGTGAGTGCTAAAAGCGGCAGGATCTGTAGTGGGATATAGGGATATATATTGAAGGAGTGGATCGGGATCGAATTGGTGGGGTACGAGGGGAATAGCGAGTGCAAGTGCACACCTTGTCCGCATAGGTCTACAATAATTGCCTGCACTTTAAGTGCGCCATTAGTACTAAATTACAGACAGCCAGCCAACCAAGCGGCAGCTAACGGCGCGGTCTAATTACGCGCTCACCTGCAACTCCCCCATTTTTGCACCCACTTTCACCGCCCAACCACCCCCACACCAACACCCATATACACCCACACCCACCCATCGAAGCAGCAAATGCAGGAAAAAGTAAAGTGCGCTAATGGCAATTAGAAGTTTACCCGAGTGCAGTCAAAAATTTTGTAACGGCTGCGCAGCTGAAACTGGGAAATGGAAAATGGTACCGATGCTGAAGCTTGTGCTGCATTATTGAACATTTGGCTAATTGCCGTATAATTATTGCAGTTAAAAAATTTAGCACATTGGCCAGGCGTCGGCGGGCTTTGGGTGTTCGGTGTTGGCAATCCTTGACCGTAGCAGAAACTCCCATTTGGCCAGGTCATTGTTACACTTGAATATGCTAGATTACGTATACGCAACGTTTGCCCCAGTAAAGTTTGAGCAAAAGCCACAAACATTTGCATTGCATTGGCCAAGACAGACAATCACAGGAGTTTGTACACTGAAGAAGAAGTTGTATAAGTATTTATAACTTATCAAGTGATATTTAAAATAAGAAAACGAAATTTAAAGAGTATTTACCACACATGTTCGTTACTTTAAGACCTGTGTTACATACTTTTTTTTTATTTTTAAATCAAATATTTTCTTTAAGATAAAAAGTCTTTTACAAGTCCTTTACCTATATTTCATAAGACTTTCCCCCAGTGCTAAGATGAGGTACGAGTGGTTGTACTTTAGCAGCTGAGATGCATTGCCGCATTATGCAGTTGCAGTTGCTGTTTAGCAGTTGCATTGGCTCCCATCTAATGCAAATATTATGGCAAAATCTCATAATTAAGATAAGCAACTCGGTTGAGTGGTTTTAATGAAAATCAAACAATTGCCAAATGCAACAATAACAGTGACATAACAAGGGGCAAGTGGATGTAGGATGGATATGGTATGGCGAGGGCAAACCGATGCACCCAACAATGGCCACCGAGGCCTTCATGTCTGCTTTGGTTAATATTTAATTAATGCTTAGAACGTGTTTGCTAATGGCTGGTCACTGCAGCATCCATTGCCGTGGCGACCAGCATAATTATTTTGCCAGTATTTCGGAACGGTCACGGCCCGAATTGTATTCCTCGATCCTGACGACGACCTGCAACAATGTGTGCCACTCCAAGTTCGAAGGGAATTTGTAGGGCCAGAACCTGAAAATGTTTATCATGCTACAGATGGACTAATGAACCCAGTTGTTAGCCAATTAATTGCATTTAATGTTTGAACCCTGTTGCAGGCCTTAAGTTTTAAGGCTACTATTTCTGTATTAATTAGTTGTATAGTCTTGAGAGAATTAAACTAACCCTAATAAACTACCCTAATAGCTTTTCAATGAGTTTTAAATATGACCAAAAAAAGCTAAGCATATAATGATTTAGTAGTATTAAAGATCCCTGATTATTTTTACATAAATTGCTAGCTTTATAAATACATAAATATTTTAACATTTAGAGCCCAAATTAGAAGTACGACAAATAGTAGAAAATTATATGGTTATTAATTAGTTCAAAGTACCGAATACCAAATTTTTCTTAAAATTTAGAATTGGCTCACCTTTTTCTGAATATTTTCTTAAAAGATACGAAAAAATAGTTAGCAATAGCAAAACATTCCGGTATATTTATCCAAGAGTTCAAGGTAACGTATTCCAAAAATTCTTAAGGAGGTAATCTTTGCTCTTAATCTGCCATCATGCGTAATCGAATCGTGAAACTGCGACCCGATAATTGGGGGTAGAAAACTGTGTCGCAGCAGAAAGTAGGCAACTAGGACCTCGACGGGGAGTGCTTATAATTAAGCCTTAATTGAACGCAGCAGTCGACACGTAAGCCAGTTAATGATGCACACGTTACTCGCCTTTGACACGTCATGATTCCACCGCAAACAGCTCGCTAAACTCACCGATTTCGTAACCCTCTCAAGACCGACTTTAGTTTTGCGGTGTGGTAGTACTATTAAGCGGGATTTTCGTCTAACTCGATTACAACATTTGCATTGCGGACTTTTCGAGGGCCAAGCTCTTGTTTGAGGTCCCTTTGTGTCGCCTCGCCCGCAGACATGGCATTGTTTGAGATCTACTTTATTACATACCCGAAAAGTTGAATATGCAATTCGGTGTGCATATTAACCCGCAATTGTTGGACAGAACGGGATGGGTGCAAAAAAGTTGCCATTTTTTGGCCCAAAACTATTTAGCATAACGACGGGCACTCATTATGAGGCAATGTCCCCGCCTCCTCTTAACTTTATTTGCCCAGTGTATTTGACCCCTGGTATTCTGAACTGGGAGGACCGGGAGGACCTGGAACATCAGGAACAGGAACAGGACAAGACGGCAGTTAGCAGAAAGCAGCTACCAAAGCACCGGGCACGTAAAATATGCGCAGTTGTACACCGGGAGTGTATGCCAGAGATCACTTGACTATAAACGAGATTAAAAATTCAATTACGTTGGAGTTGGAAGCTGCATCGAGTAGCAGCAAAGAGCGCAAAAAACACCCAACGAGGGCCAAGCCAGGTAAAAAACATGGACAGCCAAAGTTGGCCCAAGCTGAACTAACGTACAAAAAAAAGACAATCATGACGGAAATTGTATCCCTTCTATGGCGAAGCATAAAACACTCTAAGCAATCTATCGATGTATACTATTTATCACTACTTCCTTGAGATTTGTAAAATAACCAGATATATGTATGTATATATATATAAAAAAATGTTCTGTTCATTTAAGGTTTTTAGTAATTTTGTATTTGAATATAGTTGATATATAGCGTTTATTATATTAAAAACTGTTTCGATAAACTTATAAATACTTTATTATTTTTGTGGAATACGCTACGTTGAACAATGTCGTTACTTTATATTCCTCTACAGCTCTACAAATGTCAAGATAATATTGATGTAGTATTTTTATTTTTCCTAAAAATGTATCTAAGGTTCTACAAATGTGGAGATAGTATTTTAGTAGTATTTTTCTTTTCCAAAGAATTTGATATTTTTAGAATTTATAATATATTTATATCTTTATAGATTGGGTTTATTACTTGAACACTTTATAAGTTATTTTCTAAATATATATGTACTAAGGTATTTTCTCCCATTTTTCTCCCATCGATGGCTCTACAAATATGGAGATAAAATCGCAATGCCCTAATCAAGGACCCTAAAAATGGGAGAAAGACAAACGCCATGGCCCTGGCGTATGCTCTCAAGTCAAAGCTGGCCATACGCTGGCGTAACCAGTTCGGGCAAAGGGGTTCCTGGGGGTCGATGGTCCCCCCGGCGGAGTGGAGCAGGTGAAGCGCTGGACACAGAAGTGGTCAGTGGCGGCGACGTTGTCGCAGCCAACGGAAGTTGACAACAATTTATGTGCCTGAAACGGATACAATTTACAAGCCGAGCAGCGATGGCCCGCTGACTGTGCACGTGTAGCCGAGTATTCGTGTAGAAAAGGGTGAGTGCCGATGGCCGGGTGCCCACTGTACAGGTGCTGCCATGGCCGAGAGCCCAGGAACCCGGGCACCCAGTCACCGGCACCCAAAAACTTCAAACGGAATTTTGTGTGAGTACTTAGTGCAAAGTGGCTGGGGACAGGTTTCCTTTTTGCGTATGTGTGGCTGCACTCGAAGAAATACAAAAGGAATTTTGTTTAGATTTTTTATTTCATATAAATGTTATTTGTGGTCTTGCCACATATTTTAGTTCCACTACTTTATGTGTATAATCATAAAAGTGAATAACCTTATTTTTAATTATAGGGAAAATACTTACGGAAGCATTAATTATATACAATTAGCTTAGAGGCGGACCTTTTGTGAAATACGTATGTGGGTTGGTGGGTTTACTTTTCAATTTCGGAGAGAGGCTTATCGAATTATTTTGGAATTAAGTTTATTCGGTTAAGAAGCTCAAAACATAAACAACAATTCCTAAAACTGCACATTTGTGTACATTATATTGCATAACAGCAAGTAATTACTTGTAGACTGGCAAGAAACTTAAAAATATTTCTTGAATTTGTGAAAACATTTTATTTTCCTGAGTGCGTATGTGAATCGCATTTTTTCACTTCAGTTTTCACCCCACCACCCATTTTCCCAGTTGTTAGGGGCAACAGCCGGAGCCGAATCGCATTTGCAGGCCGAGAAAAACGAGCGAAACATTTGAATTTCGTTTCAAGTTGAAGCTGATAAAAAGCCAGAGATTTAGGGCGTGTCCTGGTGCTAGCAACGGACACAAATTTGGGTTCACTTTTTCCGCCGGACTCCTCTCGTACCGCCCGACAGACCCTCTCCTTCATTCCGACCAGGTTGCTTGCAGTCCAGTCGAAAAAAAGTAACCCGCAATTAAGATAAAGTTTTTTTTTTCCCAGCGATATTTTTAACTCCGTAATTTTTGTGTACTTTGGCCAAAGTTCTTGGAAGTGGGCGTGGCTTGGGAAAAGGGCACTGGGGGCGGTGACGGCGTTTCAAAAATACATTTACTTAAATGCCTTTCATTTAATCAAGCACCGAGAGGGTGTTAATAAAGTGAAAGAGACGCAAGAGGAATGGAAAAAACAATTTTCAATATCCAATTTGATTAATGTCGTGTGGGACGCATTAGTTATATTAATATGGTGTAGTTCCAGACCGCGTTCTACTACAGTTCTATTTTAATTGAATTAGTATAATTTGTATGCAAAACAAAAATAACAACAATTGCTTATATGATCGGAATAAATAAAACAAAGGTATATGTGCCTTGCATAAATACTGAGTTATTTAGTATAGGAGATAAAGTAATATAGAGAAGGTAAGTTAAATTAGGTACGCTTTACTACAAAGAAAAACTGCGCTAGTATATAAAAGTATGACCTACATAAAAATGATAATTAGACTTTTATTTACAGCTGTAATAAATCATTTTGAGAAACAAAAAAAAATCAAAACAACATAATTTATTAGATTAAAACGAACGAGTATCTTATCACATTGATTAGACACTTAAATCGTACAATATTTTCCATTCCCACTTTGTAAATAAAAACCTGTTTTCAGCTGAGTGTTATCAGAAGCAAACTCAAACAAAACCCCATACACAGCTGATGTTGATAACAACAGACCAACAGGGGTGGTGTTCCCCAGCTATTCGTTCATAAAACGTCATACCTTTGAAAAAACCAACAACATTTGAGCAATAAAAAATATAATATTTACAATCGTATTATTAGATAAGGCTGATAAGACAACTAGGTACTTAGGACTGTAAATAACAAACATATAGACAAAGCCTCTACTGTTTCTTAAGCTTATCAGCATGCGGGCACTTTTGTTTCTTTCCGCCCAACAATTTGCAAGATAACTTTAGGAACACCAAGATGACTAGTATAGGTACTCCCAAGAGCACAGCGAATGTGTCCAAGCTGTGCATTTGAATAAAGTTAAGATCTCGGGCGGCTGATCGCAGGTGGGGAGCACCCTTATGCCTGATAACGTATTCCGTCCACCAGACAGCTCGATCGAGAGCCGATTCCGGCTGATCACGATACCGTTCCGAAATGGCATTCGATGCCTGGGCATAACTTGGATCGTTGAGCAGCGTTTGGATGGCTTTTTCCAGTTCCTCATGTTTCAGATTATTCAGATCCAAACCCAAACCGAAACCCATTCGCTGGGCACGCTGCACATTCATATGCTGATCATAGAAGCACGGCAATCCCAGCACGGGTTTTCCAAAGTAGACACTCTCCGTGGTGCTCAGCAGGCCACCATGGGTGATGAACAACTTTACATTCGGATGGGCTAGAATATCTGGCTGGGGATACCATTTCTTAATCAGTACATTTGCTGGCTTTCCCGGCATTTCATCGTCTTCGAATTTCCACAGCACTCGTTGTTTCAATTTGGCAAAGGTTTTCAACAGTATATCCCGTGTTTCCTGGGGCAAGTCTTTGCTCTTCACATTGGAACCCATGGAGAAGTAGATAACACCATTTGGCGAACCCTCAATGAACTGCCTAATGTCCTCGGGCAAGGGTTTTGGCTTGTGCGAGATTTGCATTCCGCCGACTTCGATCATATTGGGCATATAGGGTCGCGGATAGCTCAAAGAAAAGTGCTGACCCAGCAGAATCAACGAGAAACTGTCCATGACCTCCTCCATAGTTTTCTTCGCATTCGGGAAATACTTTTTGAAAACCTTCTGCATATTTGGCAAATGAACCACATGCCGGTGGATATCCTCCACAAGGACTTCATAGTGATTTTCCAAGCGTTCCACGAAAGTCATTCTATCAGTGCGTGGAGAGGTCACCAATGGGTTATACGAAATGGGTGATATATTGCCAGCAGCCTCATCAATCCTTCGGTCTGTTCCAAAGCTAGAGAATCCTATCAGAGTGGCATTGAAATGCTGGGCAAAGGCATACAGCGGTTCCATTTGGATCATCTCGGCTAGGACCAGGTCGAAGGTTTCCCCCGAGTTCAGCAGCTTTTGAACACCCTCGTCATCCAGAGTGACTTCGGTGAACTTTGTTATAATGTATTCCAATGCATTAAGTTGCTGCCACAACAAGGGGACATTCAGAAGACTCATCATTTCTATAGGATAAACAATTTTAAAAGAAATATTATTTGTGTTTTGTAAAAAAAAATATAATAGAACTTGATATTATAATACATAAATATTTCATATAGATGTTATTACATAATATCAAACTGTTTTATATATCTAGTAAATTTGTTTCAGTTTCAAAAATCCATTATGTTTATCAATCAATCATGTTAAAAACATTTTTAAAATTAGTTAGTAGTGTTATATTAATACAAACGCTCTTGTTTGTTTATAATCTATCAATTCTCAAATAAACCATAAACTATAATACACACCATCAGCAAACTCATGCACTTTGGGAATCTCGATAAAGCGCATGTTTGGCGTTGCCTTGTTCTTGAAGGCGTTGATCACGGTCACCTGGTGACCCTTGGCGGCCAGGGCCTTCAGGTAGTTCTCCATAAATATGTACTGAGAGCGACCCGGAAATGGTAGAGTGGCCAAAATCTTGGCACTTTCCGTTTCCAGCGGTTTGGCGCTCAAAGCGCAAAATACGAACGCGATCACAGCCAATAATCTCATGTTTACTGAACGAGTCTCTAGCAACGACTATTTCAGAAGATCGGTCAACTTTCTCTATATATATGCTAAGCTTTTGCTGATAGCGAATAAGCGAGCTTTTGGAGCAACGAATAGCGCTCAATCATGCTGATGAAGTGCATTAACTTTCGCATTTTCATCATCGTTTGCCGGTTGGAGAGGAGAGATTAGAATTACTATGGCGATTCCCCTAGGTTAGGGTAGTCCAAGTTAGACTTTTCATTCCTCTGCCTATCGCCTCGCTCATATTATCTTTATAGGTTCTTCAGGTTTGCTGATGAAATAGCATTTTTCAGCAGGGCCAGCAAACTATTTCACATTTCTTATAAATATTGCCAAATGTGTTTGGGGCTAGATTTTAATAAAACGTTTTTGGTACGTGACAGAACTATTGCTTCGGTAAGAGTTCTTGGTTTGGTCTCATAGATTTCGGTACCACAGCTCTTTGAACATCTTATACTGTTTTATTGGATGTGAATCAAAGTTACTCACACAAAGATAAAAAAATTACAATTTAATAATGCTTTGAATGTAATACTATCTACTGATATTATCTTCTTCAAGCTAAGTTTTATAATAATAAAAGGGCATTTTCATATCAAAAAAAATTATTAAAATATGATTGTCCATCCAAGCATAAAATAAAGCCAACATATCATTCTTAAAACTAAAGTTAACTAATAAAAATAACAAATTTCTATTCACATGATTGCAATGCGATACAAAAAAATCCTTTCTAAGGTATACCATAGGGTCGTACCACTTTAGTTCCTGTTTCGATATTAGTCCCTCCGCAAACTACTTAAAGTTGGCCAACTCCCGAGAGGCTTTTAAAGATCTTCCCGTGGAGCGGAATCCGTTGGACTGAGTGCTAGGCAAATTCCCCGAAGAATGTGCGTGAGAAGTGCAGGCCAAACAAGCGGCGGAGGCAACTAAAAACAAAACGCACAACAGGGAGCAGAGCCAAAGGACGAGAACCGGGCTCAAAACAAGGACCAATGCAGCTGGCCAGCTGGGAATTTTCGCCGGTGGAGGCGAAACTCGGCGGAGCATAAAAGCCAAAGCGCTGCCTAAGAAAAGAAATTATTTGCTTAAGCGACGGCAAAGGACCTTGTCCGGAGCTTCCTTTTTTCCCGGAACAAAGCACACACACACACACACACAGCCAGACAAAGAACAACAAGAATGGAAATAAGCTGAATGAAAACAGCAGGAAAGTACAAAAAAAAATGGAGAAAAAGGAAACTGAGTGGGCAAAAAATATTAAACTTTTATGCAAGAAAATTTTTAAGTGTATGTCCGGCGGGAAAAATTGTTACTGTTAATTTATAAATAAGGTGGAGTTGTTATTGGGGGCCTTTGGAGGTATGTCCGTCGGTCCCTTCCGAAACCTCTCAACCACCTCAATGGGAAAACCTCTTTTTAACCACCACATCCCGGGCTATTTGTTTTCACTTCAATTTATTTGCTTTCTTGCGCACATTTTCACTCCTTAGCCCTTGTTTACTCCTTTCATCCAACCCAAACCATTTTTTCTCCATTTTTTTCTTCAATTTTGTATGGGTCCCGTCTCCAAAACCCCTCTTTTCTGTGGCCTTTTCTTTGGCCGTTTATTATGGGGCTTTTCGTTTGGTTCGCCCCGGATCGCCTTGCAACTTGATTCAATTAAGTTGCCTGATTATTTTAGCTACAAAAAAATGATACCAAAAAGGGCACCAGTTAGGGGAAACGAGAGTCCCACCTTTTTTTTTTTGGCTTTCTTTGGTTAGCAATTTTAATTTTTTAATAAAAGGCATGTGTAAGGCGAGAGCTCCACAAGTGGGCTATCTTGTGGTTTCTGGCACCCTTATTGTATTGGTTCATCATGAACTTGGTGTGGAAGGGGTCGGTTCAAGTTCGTTGTGAGTCAACAACTGATCCGGGGTTAAGAAAAGGTCAACAGGCTGTTCACTTTCCAAAGGATTTCCCTCAGAAGAGGTCCCATCTTAATGGTCAAGTGTAATGCAAACAACTTTGCATACAAAAGTCAAGAGCATTTCCAGTTCAACAGTATGTTAAGTATTTCCTTGTAAGACTTTTATTTTTCCTTAAGATTATTTAATTAAATGCTCCTTTTTACTTATTTTTTTAAACATTGGCTATTTGTACTTACATTTCTAACTAAAATACTTGCTTTTACAACTTTAACCCCTAACCAATTTTGTATATTTTATAACCAATCAACTTTGGTTCAGTGCATTTCATATCATACAAATCACTGAGAAAATTCCTGAAATGCATTCTCCGAAAGCGATAAATTAGTACTTAAGCTGTCACACTAAAAGAACCAAATCTTAACTGCTCGGATGCTGGCTGAAAAAACCTGGCTTTATCTCTTTTGTGCACTAAATGCTCTTGGCCTTTACTCGACTCGTCTCGTCAATGGAACACAGCCTGAACAACATTAATCAGGATTACCTTGTCGTGTATTTTTGCCCACCTACAAACAACCCACACATGTCTGACTACCAAGGATGAAAGGAATTATCCGGAGAGCTGGAGGAGGAGTAGCAACAGCTGCCACATTGACGATGCTTAAAGTGCAAATGCAATTTATTCGCAACAAGCACTTGGTGCACGTGCAACAATGGATGAGTCCAGGCATTGAGATTGCATGAGCTGCGGAACAATTTGCCCATAAGTAAAAATCATTTTTCATTTGTTTTCATTTCCGTTTTATGAAGCATTTTGATTTCTGCATAGTTTCCGACTTCCCCACACTATCCCGGTCTTCTATCCATATCCATTCTCTCTTGCAGACCGGGGACATTAGAGAATTTTAAGTGATGGGCACAAGAACTGGAGTTTGGCATACGGACCTCGGCTATGTTGCTTCGGAATACCTGAAAATCACTCGGCCAGGAACAAGTTCAATCTTTGCAGGATGCAAGGTTGGATACTCGCTACACACTCACTCACTCCAAGAATGCCAGTCAACGTTGACAATCGACTTTTATTGCTGTTGAAAAGAACCAAGAGCAGGGCAAAAAAACAAGAGATCGGAAAAATCTGGAACGAGGCTGAAAAAAAAAACGCATGGATGCGCTGGAAGAAAAGTTCTTAACTTTCCTAGAATTGTATTTGCATCTATATACGTTTGAACAGACAGCATGGTTCTCTTAAAATGTAGTTACATACATTTTACACATAATTTTTCCTCTATTGCAATATAAATGAATATTTTTTTCTCTCTGTGTACCATCGACTTTGTCAACTTCCAGTTATTACGTTTTGTTTAACATTTCAGCAAATTACACTGCATTGTCTAGAGCTCAGCTCCAGAGTGAAGTTGAAGTCCCCGTTTTCTTTGGGGCTCTTCCCCATTCGACAACTTTTTCACATCTTTTTTCCTTCCTTTTCGACGTACTGACCTCGTCCGGATTTCGATGAGAACTTGTGCAATTGCATAAGCACAATTTCCGGTTGGCACTAAGAAAATATCTGCTGCAGAAAAGCAAATGGCGATGTTATGAGGTTTGGATTCGAAGTTTGCTTGCTCTATGCGAAATAAATATGTAATGATTGGTGCATTAAAGTGAAGTTTAAAAAAAAAAGTTTTAAAGGAAAGTTGTAAAGTTCTTTGCAAACTTGATTCTGCAGTATGATCTTTTTGTTATATTGTTGTATGAGATTTTCAGTTTAATGGTCTAATCGAAGTTAAATTACCATTTAATAGGGATCGATACATTTTTTAGCGACGGTACTATAATATGTCCATACCATTTTTCTACCTTTATTATCAACACATCACCTTCCTTCCAAATCTTTTCGCTTTCATATCACACCCGAAATAATATGGTATCTGTTGCTGGCAAGGACATCTAAGAGTATGCCACACTATTTTTGAAGTCAGTGACAGGAAATTGAAAAAGTGTGGGGCGTGAACAGAAAGTTCAGGAAATAAAGAAAAGAAATAGTTTTCCCTTAATTAAGTGCGTGTGTTTGGATGGCCAGAGAACCTGGTGCCCACAAGTAAACAACGAATGCATGAATTCCTCGGTCTCAAGGTAAAAAGAAAACTATGGTCTAAGTAGTCCATAAGACCACCGCGGTGGTTTGCCGACCAGTGGGTCAGATGGTCAGTGGCCAGGCATTGTTTCGTGTCCATTTCGCTGCGCTTGACTGGCCCTGCTCGACGACCTCCGACCTCCATGATCCAAGCTACTATTTCAAACCTCTCGGGGAGTTCAACAACATTACGCCACACAGTTCAACAATTTTTTCCATGTTCCGTTTGCTTTGCGTTTCCAGCTGCTGCTTCTGGCCAAGTTCACTTTGTAATCCATCCGGGGAATAATTATTGTGTACATATTAATATAGAATCCCAGGAAGCCAAGAGGGTTTATCGTTTAGCCGCGATGGACGGCATTATGATGCCCTCTAAATTAAATGGAAAATGGATGGTCTATAAATTCTCACTCTGGTCTTTAAAGTGGCGAAAAAGGTTGTTTAAGTGAGTCGTAAAGAGGTGTACGAATGGGGTTTCTTTATGGATTTGGTTATGGTTGAGTGGGGCTTAAGTAATCGGGTTGATTTTTACTGATTTATGCAGCTAGGAGGGAAACAAAAGAAAGAAGAATGCACTAAAGCTTGAGGTCTTTAGAATATTTTTATAAAAATACTTAGACCATTGTAAAAAGCTTTATGTATCATGAATATGTAATGTCATTTACATTTTCCATCTTACTCTGTAAAGTTAATCCAAATACCCTCAGATCCTTAAGCCAAAGCCAAGGATGATGGCTGTAATCCATTATAAACTACAACTCATTAACCAGAATTTAAAGGTCCAACTTTATGCACACACGCACACTCACCAGCGGATTAAGCTGCCAGGTTTATGCCACTAAATTGCGTCGTTGTTGAGCATAATTTATGCATTAAAATTGCATGCAAAGGAGAAGTTGACTCCAAACTTGGATCGTACCGTGCTGCAAATTAAATCTAATTATGTGCGGCCAGCAAACGCCAGGGGAAAAAAAACGAGGACAGAGGGGCACGGCTATAGGGGGTTTTTGGTTGGGCTCTCGGACATGGCTTTCTTTTTGCCAAACTGACCCGCACAAATGCGTCTATTGACTGAAACAATGCAGACAAAAGCGACGCAGTAACTGAGCCGGGATCAGGACGCGGGTGGCGGGAATGGGAAGCTGTTGCACCTGGAGGTAAACCAGGTGAGCCAGGTGCAGCAGGTTGGCTCCCAATGGAAGCGCCATCATTGAGCGATGAAGGCGGCGGCGGTGCGGCGGGATGAAAGGCAAATAACGTGCAGTAAATGAGAAACAAAAGAGCTAAGCTACACTGCTATCAAAAACATTTCTTAGGCAGTTCTAACAAATTCTATAACTTCTTTATAGGATCGACTATAAACACTTTTTTTTCTGTAATAATTAATAATATTAAAAAATCTAACTAAAATAAAATTTGTAAAAAGCATTTCCCCAAAAACATCAAGTCATATTTATTTCCATATGAATAGTCCTAACATGAAAACAGTCTTATAACTTATTTTAATTTATAAGCACCTAGTAAAACACCAGAGCACCCCAATATACGCCATATTTCTAATATAAATTTAAGCTCTAAAAATCGCCTCACTTATTTCAAGAAACAAATGCAAAAAAGATATAAGTAAAAGGGTTCACGATATTTTAAAACCCCATTTTATTCCCAGTGCAAATATAGGAGCAAAAAATTGCCTGAGCTCGGCTTGCGCCTGAATTGAGCTTATGAATGGATAGCCAAGAGGGCTTATAAAGGGGGCGAGGCGAACGGAAAAGCGGTCAACTTATGGCTTAGACGCACGACAAAAATCCATATTTATATATATGAATGGGACATGGACGGGGGAGCCCATTCATTGAAGTGGTCAGGTGATCCTGGCTCCTGGGTCCTGGGACCCAGGTCCTGGCGACAAGGGAACCAGACCGGATCGGGCTTGGGGAATGGAGAATGGGGACTGGGACTCGCTTACTTATGCCTCAATGGCGCCCTGAAACTCGGTGTACGAGTATGTGCCGCAATTGCGGTAAAATATGTTTGCACAAAAGGAAATCGCCAAAGCCACGTGTGCAGGAAATGCTGAATTTGTCTGCTTGGCGCGCTAAAACAAAGCCAGAGTCCCATGACAGGCTATTCCCGGAAACGTATTCGATTGGATAGGCCGACTTTTTTATTGGTTAAAGACAATAGGCTTTAGTAAACCTCAACGTAATACAATTTTTGCAGTTGTTAAAGTGGATAACTATATCATAAGTACTATTCCATCCAAGAAAATGAAACTATTCATATTGGAAAAAACTTTTTAAACAATATATCTTAAAGAAACGTAAGCTTTTTCATGGCTTTACCTCCAATCTCTAATCAAAACTTTTCCTGGAAAAATAAATTTTGAAACGTTTTTCCAATTTTGTTTTATTTTAATATATAATTTTGGAATTTGTAACAACCATTAAGTAGAAAGAAAAGACAAAAGAAGTAATTATCAGTTAATACACTGAATACACAAGAATGTTAATAAAAATATATATTTTCACAAGGATTAATAGCTCCTTAGAGGTATGTGTATTCAAGGTTTTATTATGGCTAACGATTTTTTTAAAAAGCATTAACTTTTTAACACATTAAATCGGAATAAATAATTGCTGCACTTTGTGAATTGCAACTGTATTAATATACGATTTCGGTCATTTAGGACCATTTGAAAAATGTTAATAAATGTCGAATTGAAGCTAACCAAGTGGAACCAGTTCTGGGAACCGGCTGCCAAAAGTGCCCTGTTTTTTTCGGGTATTATTGCAATATTGCTGCCAGTGCGCCAAAAACTGTGCTATGTGCTATCCCGGGCTAGATGGCGAACTACGGCGGCACTTCCGTTGCCACTGCCACTAGCACTCCGGTGTCTCTCGCCTTCCTGTTCATCGGCGTCTGGACTGGACTTTTGGGAATATTATTGAAAAGTTTTACCGCAAGCTGTGCCGAAGCGGAGCTCACTGCAAAAACAACCAACGTATTGTTCGCCAGTGGATGGTAAAACCCCATACACACCCACACCCAGACCAGGCAAAAAGATTCGAACAAAAAATCTGGAAAAAGTGGGTAATAATAAAAGGAGAAGAAGAAAGCGAGGATTAAAATTTTTGCCAGTCCAAAGTTTCAGTTTTGTTGCAACTTTGGCCACCGACACCACAGTGGCCACACCTACTACTGCACCACTCTTTCCCGATTCCCCAGACCAGCCCTAAATACATACGTACATATGACCATAGTTCCTTCGCCCACATTTTCTCCCTTTCCCTGGGCAGTACATAAATTTAGCCGGCAATTTTCGGGCATTCGCCCAATCAGACATCAAGTCACTAAAGTATAAAAAAGCAGCAGCATCTAAAACTTCGAAGCGTGCCGCTTATGTGGGATATTTTTCATTGCAAAGTGAGTATTGCCCTGAACAATGCATTATTATGAGGTTTAAAGCATTATTTCTAAAATAAAAATTTAAGATTTTTTAAGAGGTTGAGTCACATCTTAAATGTAATTATGACTGCTAAAAAAATGTCCCTCTACACAGAGGTTTTAGATGTACAAACAAGGTCAAAAGATTTTCGGAACTAACAAAAAACGTTTTCAAAAGTATAATTAAAATAAAATTTGTAATATGAGTTTAACTTTTTCAAATGATTTATTGGATTTACCATTTTTCGAATTTGCTATGTGTTAAATAAAGCTAAAGATTTATATTTTATTAAAACAAACTTGATTACCGATCCAAAGAGTAGATAAATCCAATAAATTCTTAGGGTACCTCTCGCTTCTTTTCAAAGAATAGCTTAGGTGCTATTACATCTTTTTCCCAATCGCAGGCAATAAGTTTCCATTATTTATGGCGAAAGTTTAATACTTCAAATGCTATAATTTAAGCGCAAGCGAATGAGAATTGTCGGGGCAAACACTTTGACTGGGACGGTTTCCCGGCCAAGGCCAATGGACAAACTCAAATATATTTAAGCTAATTGCATTTTTCCTTTCTGGGAGAAAAGCCAATGATGACCAGCGGGTAACGGTGGCACGAGATTGCGAATCTAATATGCGATGGCAAATGACAGCGCACAAAACTGAATGACCATGTGTTTGGGATGAAATTTGCACAACCTTGACATTTTCGGCCACCCCAATCAAATTGAACCAACACGCTTCACCAGAGAGAAAGAGAACGCTGAGCTAAATGGATGGACGGATAGTATAGTTTCGAATATGGAATTCGATGTTGCTGAAAGCGGAACAAGCAGCAATCCATCAATTATACAGATTAATAATCAACGTTCGACCGGCTCACAATCTATGGAAAGTGCCTGCACTCTGGGAAAAATGGAAAAGTTTTTGTGGTGAGTGTGGACAAAAGCCTTAGAGCACTCAAATGATATAAAAAATAAAATTTACTTATTTTTGAATTAATACAATAACTGCAAATTTAAGTATAACTTATATTTTATTTTATATTATATACTACCTATATTATATTAAATATTAATTACTATCTGGACATAATGGATCTATTGTGTAAATTTGAGGCTATAAATCTTTTGAGTCCAGCTGAACATAATACTACATAGAAATATTTTATCAAAATATAGGCCAGGAAGGTGCCGTAGATTTAAATCTGCGGGAATTCATAATTTTAGGTCTAAAGTGCAAGTGTCAGTGGAGAAAAAGTTTTGCGGTCGAGAGTGTGTGCCAAGTAGTTGCCAATCAATTTTTGGCATTGTTACGCTGCCTACTTATGTGGGTGCAATGGGAGGAGGATGGGGAGTAGAGGGAGTGCCAGGACATTACCATTACCATCCGGCATGGCCAGGAGCCATCGGTAGCGAGGAATAACCCCGAGCAGCGGCAGGATCGTCAATGGCATTGTGGCCAACAGGCACGTCGATTTCAATTGAATGTGGTGCGGCCAACTACCAATGTCTCCTGTCTCCCGTCTCCCGTCTCCCGTATCCTGTCCCCTGGCCCACATCCACATCCCACATCACCCATTATGACACGCTGCCAGCAAACCAAACACAATCACAGGAGGATGCAGTGCCCACCGTCACACTCACTTGCAGTTGACACTTTTGTAGCCAGCTCGCATCCTGGCATCCCGTCATCCCGGCATCCAGGCATCCTGGGATGTCCGTCTGTTTGTCAGCCATCCAGTTTGCTGGTCTTCGTCGTCTCGTCTCTAGTTGTCTGTCACTTGGCCTATGCCATCGATGGCTCCTCCTGCCGGCCTCCAACCGACAACCTCCTCTTTCCCCATCCCAAGACCCTGATTCACTTGCAACATCAATTCCGTTGACGTGCCCACTCACCTCGCCCTTTGGATGCCACTTTGCATCTGCAACTGTTGGCTCGCATCAAATACGCTCGGCACAATGAGCTAACCCAATAAATAGGAGTATAAAGCTGCCTAAGGTGTGGAGGTCTGTTTAATTAATATCTACGATTAGTCCTGTCGAGGCATGCAGTTAGATGGATTCCATTTTATTGGAATAAGTAATTAAATTGTAAGTGCTTTGATATCACTATGTATGTATATTAAGTTCAAACAGAAATGGGGTTAAGTGTTAATTAAGTTAAGCAATAAGTAAATAAAGGAAGCGAACGTTAATTTTAATCCATTTTATTTAACAAAAATACAAAGTTTTATGGTTACTTTTTCAGTTTTATTTAATTGTTTAAAAAATTGACAACGGTTGCCTTTTGTATTTTTCACAACATTTTCATCAATCCACTTATACATTTTTTATAAATAAGGCTTTCTTCAAATTTGCCAAACATATCGATCAGAGCAGTCTATTTTTAACACTCGACAATAGTACTCCCTTATTCTAACGACACGAACAGTTTTTTAAAACCAACTTAATTAGAAACCAATTACAAAGATACATTAAAATGTCTAAACAAACGCAAAGGTACATATGTTTGGCCGGATCCATGATGCGAAAGTTTCACACGGCGCAGTTTCCACGATATGACAAAGTATCGATGTCGAATTTCGACTGTGGTATTCCATTGCCTTATAAGAAGTTGAAGGAGACTCTAGAGTGCGTCAAAACCAAGCTGAAAGGACCGCTGACTTTGTCGGAAAAGGTATTATATTCACATTTGGATCAACCGGATACACAGGAAATTGTTCGAGGCAAGTCCTATCTGAGATTGCGTCCCGATCGCGTTGCCCTACAGGATGCCACTGCCCAGATGACACTGCTCCAGTTCATCTCCTCGGGCTTGAAAAAGGTGGCAGTTCCATCCACGGTGCACTGTGATCACTTGATTGAGGCCCAAATAGATGGCAAAAAGGATCTGGCCAGAGCAAAGGATCTCAACAAGGAGGTTTTTGAATTCCTATCCTCGGCGTGTGCGAAATATAACTTGGGCTTCTGGAAGCCCGGCAGTGGTATTATCCATCAAATCATTTTGGAGAACTATGCCTTTCCCGGTCTACTGATGATCGGTACCGATTCCCATACCCCAAACGGCGGTGGTTTAGGTTGTCTTTGCATTGGAGTCGGTGGTGCCGATGCCGTCGATGTGATGGCCAATATTCCCTGGGAACTCAAGTGCCCAACAGTGATTGGCTGTCATCTCACGGGAAAGATCAGTGGCTGGACCGCACCCAAGGACATCATTTTAAAGGTGGCGGAGATTCTGACCGTCAAAGGAGGCACTGGTGCCATTGTGGAGTACCATGGACCTGGCGTGGAGTCCATTTCCTGCACTGGCATGGCAACCATTACCAATATGGGCGCTGAGATCGGAGCCACCACATCGATTTTCCCCTTCAACGATCGCATGGTCTCCTATTTGCGTGCCACGGGACGTGAAAAAATCGCCGAAGAGGCCTTGAAGAATAAAGATCTCCTGACACCGGACAAGGGCTGCAAGTACGATAAGGTGATCGAGATCAATTTGGACACATTGGAACCCCTGGTTAATGGCCCATTCACGCCCGATTTGGCCCATCCCATTAGCAAGCTGGGTGAGAACTCCGAGAAGAATGGCTATCCAATGGATATCAAAGTGGCTTTGATTGGTTCCTGCACGAATTCCTCGTACGAGGATATGGGACGATGTGTCAGCATTGCCAATGATGCCCTGAGTCATGGTTTGGGGTCCTGCGTTCCCTTCAATGTTACCCCGGGATCGGAACAAGTTCGAGCCACCATCGCGAGGGATGGATTCATTGATGTCCTGGAAAAGTTTGGTGGAACCGTGCTGGCAAACGCCTGTGGTCCCTGCATTGGACAATGGGATCGCAAGGATGTGAAAAAGGGGGAAAAGAACACCATTGTTACATCGTATAATCGCAACTTCACAGGCCGCAATGATGCCAATCCGGCCACACATTGTTTTGTTACCAGTCCGGAAATGGTTACGGCTTTATCCATCGCCGGACGTTTGGATTTCAATCCGTTGACAGACGAACTTGAGGGTAAGGATGGCAAACTGTTCAAACTCAAGGCCCCGACCGCCGAGGAACTGCCTGCCAAGGGTTTCGATCCCGGCGAGGATACCTACCAGGCTCCCCCCGAGAAAGGTGATGATGTCAAGGTCAATGTGGATCCCAAATCGGACCGTCTGCAGATGCTGGAACCCTTCGAAAAATGGGATGGCAAGGACTACATTGATCTGCTCGTTCTGATCAAAATCAAGGGCAAGTGCACCACGGATCATATAAGTGCAGCTGGCCCTTGGCTGAAGTATCGGGGTCATTTGGATAATATATCCAATAACATGTTCATTGGGGCCACCAATGCCGAGAATAATGAGATGAACAAGGTGAAGAACCAGAAATCCGGACAATTTGATGCCGTTCCAGCTGTAGCTCGGGATTACAAGGCCAACAAGCTGAAGTGGTGCGCTGTGGGTGAGGAAAACTATGGCGAGGGATCCTCCAGGGAGCATGCCGCCCTGGAACCACGTCACTTGGGTGGTGTGGCCATTATTGTGAAGTCATTTGCTCGGATCCACGAGACCAATCTCAAGAAACAGGGAATGCTCGCCCTGACTTTCGCCAATCCCGGGGACTACGACAAAATCCAGCCATCGAGCAAGATCTCGCTACTAAACCTCAAGGACCTGGCACCAGGCAAACCTGTGGATTGTGAGATCAAGAATAATGGTAGCTCCGATAAAATCCAGTTGAACCACACCCTCAACGAGCAGCAGATCAAGTGGTTCCAGGCCGGCAGTGCCTTGAATCTCATGAAGGAGCTGGCTGCCAAAGGTGGCGACAAGAAATAATTTCCACCTGCCTGGAAGACTATATAAGAATATTATTTCAACTAAATTTATACGTTATTTAATCTTATGATACGAGCATGAGCCATTTTTGAACATTAAAGTAGTGATCATATATGGGTTTAAAATATATGTTGTTATTTCTCTATCATCTCTCTTTTTCAAGACCTTTTTTCAACTTGTACGCGTAATTATCCGCTAAAAGTTAGGATATTTTTCTGTGACACACATATTGTTCAAACTAAAATAATTCTTTTTTGATGTCTGCCAAAAAAGTATCCACTTAAACAATTATTCCAAAAATAACTCAACTTTACATAAACCGCAGGATACTATAATGGGGCAAACTCTAAAGCCAAAATGGCACATGAAATGCCGAAAAACTAAACCGAAAGCCGAAATAATTCAAAACTAATTAAAATCCATTTAAAATTGCACCCAGCCTGCAATGCAGAAAAATAATAATAAATTTTCCGACTTAAGCTGGGCAACTTTTTTGTCAACTGGGTTTGGATGACTGGGTGGTTGGATGGGTGCTATGAATGGGTGGTGCAAAGTGGGGCGGTGGGACAATAAGCGACGCTTATCAACGGTGCCAACCGAAACTGTCACATGCATTGTCATTGTCACAGGGGCGGGTGGCTCAAGGGGCTCAAAAGGGGGTTTTCCGAGCAGAGGCCGTGCCATATTTGCATTTTCCCTCTCGTTCCTGCTAGTGCGTGAGCCTGTGTGTGTGTGTGTGTGTGGGCGGGCGTATGTGAGTTGGCATAGAAAATTATTTGCTACTTTTAATTAGTGCCAAAAAGTCATTCACAAAATCCTGATAGAGGGAGACAGAGCAAGCAACCAGGGAAAGAGACATAAGAGGAGTGTTGGCCACGGAGCGAAAGGGACCGATATGGGGAAAGCGAAAGAGACAGGCAGAGATATAGGAGCCACAGTGCACAAGTTCAACGAGCAAATACAAAAATGTCTATATATATCTGTATCCTTCTCCCTCTGCGAACTGCCACTGCTTTTTGCGGCAATATTTGCACAGCCTCCGACTGAATGAGCGGGTCATGAATGTGGTGCATGTGGCAAGACAGTGCGTTCCGGCACTATATGGCAGCAGTCAAGAGGCCACCTTGCATTGCAGTTCACAAAGGTTGCAGGAAGAACTCTTAAAAATCAATATTTACATTACGTTCCCAAGGAACGGAAATCATCGTTTCTAAAATACAGCATTTTATGTAATATTTACAAATTAATAAAGCGAAACATGGTTGTGCAATTTAAACAAAATAAATTAAAATTCCATCCAATTAATGGAGTACTTAAAATCTGCTACCAACGTGTTAACTATTTGCAATAGATTCAGAACCTCGCGTGTTTTTAATCATAGCTATTACATACTTACCAGATCTACTAGTCTGATTACTAACATTGTAGTAATAAACATGAGACCTATTTAAGATTGCATGCATCGATGAAATAATAAATACATGAGAAAATCATTTTTATAAAGCAATGTAACCAAACAAAGATTACATTTTTTTTTCTGATTTGCTATTAATTTACAGAGATTTATTTTATAGAACTGCATGGTTATAATAAAACGCACTGTTCACCTAAAAGAAGCCAAAACGCCAATCAAAAAGGCCAACAAAAAATGATAGCAATTTAGCTCGGCCTAAAACCGAAAATGTTCAATTATTAACCCGTAATGGTAGGATGTGTATGTGGATAGGGGGGAATATGGGATAGGAGGCGGGGTGCGGAGTCCAGAGAGAGGTCCAGTTGGTAAGAAGTCAGCTAAGCTGGCGGCCCGAAATTATAGACTATGATTTTTGTCAAATTGCATTTAATTTTGCCAGAGCTCGGGACAGGACTCCTTTGTATCTCGGCTGCCACAAGCATTTCTATCTCTGTATCGGCTGGATCTCCTTCCGCCCATTCCCTCTGTCTCTTTCACACCCATCGCTACCCGTCTCTTTCCGTATGGGCCAGTGCATGGCAAATGTCACACATGCATTTCAATTTGAATTTACAATATTTCTAGCTTCAAATGCAGGCATGTGGTTGCGTGTGTTCGGCTTGCCAGGCACTTCATATATGTCTTGGTCTGTTCCCGTCTCTCTCTGGTCCCCTATCCCCGTCTCTTTCGCACAGTTTGTCATTTGCATACTTTGCACTTAAGTGAATTTAATCTTTTCTGCATGCTCTCCTCTTCGATATTTGTCAGCTATATGTGTGTGTATGTCCTGCCCTGAGCTAGCTGAAAAATGTGTTTATCTTTTGTATGGATTTTTAATGCCATCTATGGCATCGAGGCACCCCCATACAATACCATATTTCCCACTCCCCACTCTTGGTATTCCGGTTCCTTGCTTAGTTTATTTTATTAAAATTTTAATTGCTTTTTCGAAAATGTTTTGTCAATGCGTAGACACAGCAACAACGAGTTCATTGATATACAGCGACGAAAACGGAAACATTCTAGATATTTTTATGATACACAAACATGTATTTTTCCATTTTCCTTTTGCTTGGCTGGGTAATAATGGATTTTTCAATTGAACCGACATTTTTTGCAAGTTTGTCAGTTTTCCTGATGGAGAAAAATGTAAATGGAAGAAAATTTTTAAGATTTAGAAAATGTATAAGGCAGCTTGCAAAATTTATATTCATAAAAATATTTGCCTTGATTGATTGCTTTTAAGGGGCAAGTGCATTGTATTCTTTAGCTGAGAAACAGAAATCAAAAGTATTTTTATGAATTTATTATTTTCGTGTTTTGTTTTCGATAGTTAGTTTATTTCTAAAGTATTTTTTAAATACATTCTTTGATTGATTTGTTATTTAACCTTAAACGCTTTGAGTTCTTCACAAAATTATATTTTTATTTGTTAGATGTGGTTTTGTGCTTCTCCTTCCCTATAAGTACACAATATTTACAAGCACCCCAAAAGCTCAGATATAAACCTCAGATTTCAACACCTCCCCCCGCAGATTAGGTACCCATTTGCCAGCTGCAATAAGAAAATTACACGCTTGACTCGAACCGATAAACGTAAATCACACACAAATGACAACTGCCAATAACCTCACACGAGCATCCAAAATAAAAGCAAGCCGCAGAAAATAAAGAAAAATTGAAAGCAGAAATACAAACAAGCAAAAATCGAACGAAAATAAAATGAAACTCGCTCTCAACAAATAAATTGCATTTTGGCCGCTGGCGAGGTAAACAGCCACAAATGCCACACGAAAATAGGAAAGAGGACCCCAAGCAATAGAGCGGGCGGGAAAATAAAGCAAAACTTGACAATAATCGAAAAATTATTTCCACACATTGTGTGGAAATGCTGGGCGGCGGTGGGTAGGGGGCGTGTCAAATCAAAGAAACAAATAAAATGAGGAAAAACAAGCGGAAAATCCACAGTGCACATAAAAGCGGGAGAAAAAGAAAAAGAGTAGGAATTAAGTTAAGCACTTTTATTTATTATTAAAAAAGTTTTCATATGTGGGGGGCAAAATAAAACTGGAAAGGGGGGCACGGTGGGTGTGGCAAAGGAAAATCAGCAAAATCTGCACATAATGCAAAGAAAATCCCGAATTTATCGTATCACTTAGATGGAGTGTCATGTGTGTGAGAGTGTTAGACTGTGTTGGAGTTTTCCCCCTTTCAAAGGGGTTAAAATGCGCGTTGAGAACATCACAAATGTGGTCAAAGTTCTTGTACTTGACATATTGTATCTTTAAGATACAAATAAATATTTTAATATATGCATGTATTTTAAGTTAATAAAAGATTCTACCTATAACTTAAAAACAACAATTTAAGAATTATTAAGATGCATGTTATAATAATATTTATAAATTCATTTTAAACATGCCTAGATAACTGGTGTCTTAAATCTCTAGAGGATTAAAGGTACCATCATATGAGTAACTACAGTTTCGTCCTTGACTGTCCTCACCGTGTTTGTGCATTCATAATATAACTGTTGATTATTGCGCCAACACGCACTCGACGTAAGTGAACCAGCAGCAACAGCTTCAGCAGCTTCGACTGTGAAATCTGCGAGCTGGAATCTGGCAACGTGGCGTATGCGCAATATTATTAGATATTGAAAGCAGCCATCGATGATGATGATGGCCAAAACGCAGCCCCGCCCGCTCCGGTTTCCTCTACCCTCACGACGCCGAAAATCGAAAACCAAGAGCCAAAAGCAATTGAAAGCAGCCACAGCAGCAGCAGACATATGCATTTTTTCCTGGCTCCCTTTAGCACTCGGAATCGGAATAAACCTCTTTTAGCCCTCACATCTCCTCCAGAACTCCCCGCATTTATATGGAGCATGTGTGATGGTGGGGGTTATGCGATTTGGTTTCGGATTTGTCTGTGGGCGTGTCTTTAGCGGAGAGCTCTGTGGCTCCATGGCTCCTGCAGATGAAGCTGAAGCTGTATTAAATCGATGGCAATGTGCTAAATTTGTGGCAGATTATTTATTAGTGTAATGGCTTTAAATTTGCCAGCACAGATGCTCAAATCGTGGATGCTTTTCTCTCTCCGAGATTTATGTTTGTGCTTTGGGTATGGCTATTTAAATATTACATATAGATGGATTTTTTATGCGATGCGATGAACACAAAATGATTGAGTCGAGATTTAACGCCTTTTTTATGCGGTTTTGACGGAATTTATAGTGTTTTTTCAGGGGCTTAAGCTGAGGAATTTATAAAAATAAGCTCTGATGTTAGCCTGCAGGAAATAAAAAGAATGGTAGAATTATTTCTTAATTAAGGTTACAAAACATTTTTTAAATCAGCGTAGATGGTTTATTAATATATAACATAGTTCTCCTAGATGTAGTCGGTCCTCACAGTTTAAATACATTTACTCCATAAAATCTTTATAAACAAGATTGATTCAACAACAATTGCAAAACACAACATGTATCCCATTCCTTTATAGGAAAATTTAAGAACCGAAGAAGGTAGGAACGCGATCTTCAATCGAGGAGGTAACATTATAAGTACCAACATGAACTCCATCTTTATAGAATTTTCCAACGTGTCGGCAATGACCGCGTGGCATTATTGTTGGCCAACGTTTCACATTAATGGTAACGTTTTTCAAATAGTACGTTCCCTTTGGAAAGACGCAGGCAGTTGTGTTTATATATAAGTCGGTATTTTTTCCGTGCCTAATACTGTCCCTTATGTAGTCCCCATGTTTCTTAAACATTGTGCAAACACCTTGACTTGGCATCGCTAACGGCATCAGCTTGAAATTGCCGTCACGGGCGGAATTGGTATAGATATCCACAGCAAATTTGTAGTGTTCATCGTCAAAATCCTCAAGTATTTTAAACGTTCCATTCAATATACGCTCTCGGCCAATCAGTCGAAGCTGGGTCATGTCAAATGGTAGTGAGTTTGGTGCTCCTTCGACGGACACAAAGTTTGCCTCGTACGACATTGGTATCTGAAACTGAAATACCGAAATTCTGTAAGCAAGAGTATTTCCATATGTTCCCATATGACTGTACTGTATATATTACCTGGGCTTTGGGTATCACCATGAGAAAAACAAACACTATGAATGTCAACATCACGCGAAGACAACGACTCAACAATTATTACTCAAATTTACTTTTGCTCTCCATATTTATAGCCAGCTTTTTTGTTTTATCCCCTGTTATTTACAGTAATCTCACATGTTTTAATCTTTTTTATAATTATAGATTATTTTTAACACTAACTTTACACGAAATTTATATGTTTAGGTGGACAGTAAACATGTTATAAATTACATAATAATAAAGATCGAAGGTATATGGCTTCCTATTAATACGTACATCACGAAACTATTTATTTTCGTCACTACGAGGACAGTTTTAATTTTAAAGATCTAAAAACAACGAATTCAACCAAATTTTATCAGCAAACTTATCGAAAACTTCAGGATGCCATGCCCATAACCCTTTAGCATCAACTTATCTGTCACACTCCATCTCCAAAGTGGAATTGCTTCCATTTCCCCCAACTCATTCGCCCCTTGCAGCTTCTAATCTTTCTAACCATTTGGCCATTTTCAATTCGTTTTACCCCGTTCGGACGCTTTTTTTATCTGGCCACTTTCAAAATCAAATCTTACAAATTCACAACTGACAAACAAAGTAAAAAAAAAAAGAAAAAACCGAGGAAAATAAGTGCGAAAAACCAGCTGAAGCCGACAGAAGAGGAGTAGAAAAAAGCCAACACGAAAAATCTAATAAAAGAATAGCTCAAAATCGGTGTGTAAAAATCAAATAAACGCTGCAACTGCAACGGCAGCCACTAAAGGGAAAGCTTGCCCCCAGCTGAGTTTTCTCTGGTCGGTAAAAAGTTTGTTTTTCGCCTTGCGCCAAGTTTTGTGCGTTTTTAAATGGCCCGAGCTGTGCTGTGCTGGCCCAAACAAAAACGAACAAGAAAAGCTGGGAAAACCATTGGAAACACATGTCCAGCCAGCGGACAAGGACAAGAGCCATGGATCCATGGATCTAGGGACCCCGGGAGCTGTGCAAATGTTTGTGAGCTTGGATTTCTTTTCGGTCATTACATTAAGTTGGCTATCTGTGGAGATTCGTAGCGCAAGCACAAGCGCAAGCACACAAACTCCCCGATATCCGCATAAGTGGTATTTGTGCTTGTGCTTCTTGCTTTCTGCTTTTGCTTGGCCCCCAGATGGGGAGCAACGGCTGCTCCTAATGGTCAACGATTCGTAATATTTTTAATATTTGCTCAATAAAATGTCAGACAATTTCTGTCTCTGCCACTTAGACTCATTACATTTATTTGTACGGTTGTTGCTTTGTTTGTGCTTAGCAAGTTCTCTATAGCCATTGAAATTTGAGACCAGGTGAATTTAATAATACTCTTTAAAATAGTATCAACCTAGATTTGTTTTCTAAATGGTAAAAAATTAAATTAAGAAATTAAATTAAAAAGGATATATCTTTTTTAAAGTTATAAGCCATATAGCATATGCAGGCTATACCTAATTTTATAAAATAAAGAATTAATCTAAATTAATTTTAAATATTTTACTATATAGTTTTTGGTCAAAAATAAAAAACCAATGTCAGGAGGAATTATAAGAACTATCACAATAATGAATTATTTAAAAACAATCCTGTTTTTTTAGGGTTTCGTTATAAGGGTTCTTAAGCTAAAAATAGTTATATAGTAGAAGCATGCTAGCTCACCGACTGGGATTTTTCAAAACAAAAGTTATCCTATCCATTTTATTTCGTTGGAGTATCCTTTAGAGTATTTATTGATCCCCTTAAGGAAAGCCGAGACATTACTCTTCATATGCGTTGGCCAGGAAAAGCAGAGATTCCCAAGAGGGCGGCATCGTGTAATCCTTTTTGTAGTTGACGCAAATCCTGTTGCTCTTTGCCAAGTCATAAAGTTTAATTTAGTTTTAAGCCTTTCAACTGGAAAATTGCATGGCTGAGGGACCGAAACAGAGATAGAGGGAGACAGAGATCAGCGAGGGCACACCACTTATCCCGCTCCCTCCCAGCAACAAAAGCAAATGGCGTTGACCGCAGCCTGTCATTTCCTGTTGGAGAGAGGGGGACGGATAGCCTGACACACCCAACTGGGCGAGAGACAGAGACAGCTGACGACTTGCTGCACTGCTCTAAAATTAACACACGTTTAATATGCAAGTCGTGCATAAATTGCATTGTTGTTTTTGTTCCTGCTGCCTGCCACTGGAAAGAAGAATTTTCATCTTCTTCTTTGCGCTTTTTAATTTGCCATCTGACGTCAGAGTGCAACAACAATGACCACATGTCAGCGCCCTGCGAGAAAATCCTGTGTGCAGCTTTTATTTTCCCTCTGACACTTTTCGCCAAAGGGAAAATACGTGCCCGTCGTCTCGTTATCATCATTATTATTATTATTATCATCGTCAGGGCGGCCGGACATTAATGTTGATGCGCTTTAATTGCCAATTGAGGCGATGCCCAGGTCCTTGCACTCGATCCAATCAGAAAACAGGCACTTAAAGCACCGCCACTGACGTAATTTCATTATATATTGCCCGCCGTTTACTCGTACACTTGGTCCCGCACTTTTTTGATCTCTTTCACACACGATTTTGTTACTATATCAGTAAATAAACGAAAAATACAATTTTCATTGCAGTAAAAATGCACTTCCAAGCGCAGAGTTGCATTTACACATTTGGCAAGAGGCGTTAGTACGTTTTCCCAAACAGTGTTGCAAAAGTCTTTCCAGACGCCGTGTAAAGTTTAAAAACTTATTTATTTTTTAAATGTTTTTAGCAAAGCGAAATAATACCTTTGAAAACAAATTCTTATCCATTTTCTCCTTTGGCCAATCTATTCACCCTAATTTATGTATTTTCGCCCAATTATGCCTGTTTTTGGAACTGTGACTAGCAGACGCGATTTCCGCATTTTTGAGACAGTGCCAAATTTCTTGGCAGTCGCATTAACGACAAATGTTGCCAAGTAAATTGGCATAAAACAAATCGGCGTCGTCATCGTTATTGTCGCTCCTCTTCTTCCGCAGCCTAATTAGATTGTTCTGGCAGCTCAAAAACAACCGGCGAATAGCAGTCGAAAATTGTTAAATAATTTAAAAAGAAATTAGCGGCCATTTTGGGGGTGTGCGTGTGTGCAGACAAAATAGCATGAAAATAAAAATTGTAACCAATTCCATGCATAACAGTTTAATAAAATTTAATTTAGCAGAAAAACGAAGCAAATGCGAGTTAAAACGGGGAAAAAGCGAAAAAGAAAAAGCAGCTGCACAAATTGCCGAAAGAAATAAAAATCACAACCAGATGAAAAGAGAGGAGCCAACAGTCGCGGCCACAATAAAAGAAAATATTTAAGCACAACAAATTGAATAGCTCTAACTCAATAAATTAAAAAAAATTATTTTTAAACAGTACAATTTAATGTATAAAATAAAAATATAATAATAAAATTAATAAAATATAATATAATCTTGAACGAAAGATAGAAAATAAAACCGAAATTAAGGCCAATATATCATAATTGTTTAATAGTTTTAGAACGCTCTTATATTTTTATCTCAAGATATGTTAAAATTTTCCAGGCAACTAGTATTAATATACTTTTTACTGCAACTGTTAGTGAGAGTAATGGTAGATGTGGGAGAGTTTCAGAAAATAGACAACAAAAAACGCTTCGGCCATAATGAAGACTTCATATTTGTGTAGCAGCACCAACAAATGAATGCCGTCATCATTTATTATTAATTTTAATATTTCAAAGAGCTCCGTCCAGCCGTATAAAAAACAAGAACACTTAAGAAGAGAACGCCACTTTACTTTATGTCCACCAATAGCTGCTGGGCTTAAAGGAAACTGTAAGAAGTTGGCAGCTTGAATGTTTTGGCAAAGAGCCGACACACTAATTTAATGGCTTTTGTTGTTCGCCAATCGAAAATAGTTGCTTTTAAAATGAAAATTCAATTTTTGACACATCATTTTGAAATTTACTCACCACTCTTTACACCTCTGGTTTGCCGCCAGCGACAATAATTACCTTCGAAACCATTGCCAATAGCTGCGCAAATTTAATCAATTTATTTCATGCCCTAAAACAACAGAAATAAATTGCACTTAATGCGCTTGAAAAAGAAAATTTTATCAACTGAAAACATTTGGCTTTGGGCCTGGCCTACAGTTTGAAACTAATATTTGATTGTTTGACAAAATTAAAATTTGTTAATTTATAAATAACAAATAACTTAAAGAGTTTGAACATAAAGTGAGACAGCAAAGAATAACTCCTTTGTCTAAGCTGTGCACTAAACTATCTGTCATCTTGTAAATTGAGCGTGTTAAAAATGCCAAAAAAAAGGCAAGCGCAAAATATAAAAAGACAAAACGAACTTAATTTCGACGACAACCAAAAAACAAATGGGTTCAAAAAAAGGAGCTTTAACAAGGAGAAAGGAGCGCAGCGAAAAAGGACCAAAATGGCATCAACAATGAAAACCACAAAGCGGCGCTTTTGTTTGCCAGTGTCGCATGCAGTCAATCTATATATATATGGTTGAATATATATATGTGTGTGTGTGTGTCGCCTGCCAATCAACTCAACAATCGCAATCAATTTGCCCCGCTGCATAGCCCCTCTGACCATCCCCCCGTCTGATTTTCCCACCCCATTTCCCAGCCCCATTTCCATTTCGGGCGCATTGTCATGGTGCAAGTGCAACTGTCATTTCAAGCGCAATCTCTGCATATGCTGAAGGGGGCTGCTGGAAAACGTGTGATATATCAGGGAAACCAAAAAAGAAAATAATACAAAAAATAATGCCCATGGCGCCGCAGTGCACTTTTTAATTACGATACTGCGACATTAAGGACCGCAGACATTACATGCATGAATCATAGCCCCAAGATGTTTAAAAAACAGCGAAAAGAAAATGTTTTTCCCATAAAGGTTGCCCTTGAGGGGAAAGTGCAATACAGTCGAGAGTTGCCTTCTTGTTAGCCATTTATTTAATTTACAGAAAATAATACAGTACTAAATGCCAGATATCATTTACTATTTATACCCGTTACTCGTAGAGTAAAAGGGTATACTAGATTCGTCGGAAAGTATGTAACAGGCAGAAGGAAGCGTTTCCGACCCCATAAAGTATATATATTCTTGATCAGGATCACTAGCCGAGTCGATCTAGCCATGTCCGTCTGTCCATCTGTCCGTCTGTCCGTCTGTCCGTCTGTCCGTCTGTCCGTCTGTCTGTCCGTCCGGATGAACGCTGAGATCTTGGAAACTATAAGAGCTAGGCTATTGAGATTAGGCGTGCAGATTCCTGAGCTTCTTACGCAGCGCAAGTTTGTTTCAGCAGAATGCCACGCCCACTCTAACGCCCACAAACCGCCCAAAACTGAGGCTCCTACAGTTTTCATGCTAGAATAAAAATTTTAACTGAAATGTATTGTTCTCATCAATACCTATCGATTGACCCAAAAAAAAGTTTGCCACGCCCACTTGAACGCCCACAAACCGCCCACAAACTTCAAAAAATCGTAAATATGAACGCAGATATCTCGGAAAATATCAAAGATGGAGAAATGGGAATTCAGATTTAGATTCCGTAGGCTTGAGCGCAGCGCAGGTTTGTCACGCGAATGTGCCACGCCCACTCTAACGCCCACAAACCGCCCAAGCCTGTGGCGCCCACAATATTCATGCTAGATACAAAATTTTAACTGAAATGTATTGGTCTTGTCAATACCTATCGATTGATCCAAAAAAAACTTTGCCACGCCCACTCTAACGCCCACAACGCTTAAATCTGTCTACCGCCGGTAGGTGGCGCATTTCAACCTCGCTTTGCTGCATATCTCCATTTTCCTTTGGTCCTTTTAGCTGAGTAACGGGTATCTGATAGTCGAGGTACTCGAATATAGCGTTCTTCCTTGTTTTAATTATACTGATTGATTTGTTTTATTTTTTCCTTTAAACACAGAATCACCCCCAAAATAGGCTTTAAAATTGTTAATATGTGTGGCCATTATATCTGAATCATAATCATAATCATAATACGCATACGCAGTGTGGTACACACACAGTCGTAAATTTACCCAGCATTGTTATGCTAAATTTATTTGCCCTCGCAGCCATCTGTTGTTGCTGTTTTCAGTGTTGTTGTTAACTTCATCAGAAGTGCGATTGAAACGCAGCTTCCGTTTCCGCAAAATGGCTGTCAATGTGTGAGAGGTAAGAGAAAAAAAGAAAGAGCGGGAAAATTCCACTTTGCCTGCAAACAAATCAACTTGAACTTCCGTTTCATTTCGCTTTTTCTTGCCATTTCATATTCTTTTGCAAGTTCACCCTGCTGCTCACCGCTTTTCCGCCCTGCAGCCACCCTGCTCTGGAAAACCCACTCAACTCTCAATTTTTATTTTCCCTTTACTGTGCATTTCGGCGACTTTAGCGTAAATTTACTTTTCACTTTCAGCGCGCCATCAAAAAAGTTTTTGTGCATAGCTAACTTTTTGGCTCACATTACGTATATTTTCCATATTTTTCCCTGCTTCACTTGCTTTTCCTCTCGCTCAACGTGTCTTTTCAATGTCATTGCACACACTCTTTTACTGAGAAAAAAATGTTGAATTTGTATTTGTAAATAATATTATGCAAGAGAACAAAAATAAAAAATATTACCTAGTTTAACCTAAAAAAAATATTACAAAAATTGTAACTGGAAAAACTAAACACATTTGGTAGAAAAAATGTATGACACTTGCATAAACTTCCACTAAATATCTATAACCTTTCTTAATAAATCCATTAATCTAGTCGTAATTTAAGCAAGTTTCAAATGGCTATTATACATTTGAAATACACATTAATTAACATAAAAACATATTTTCCAAAAACCAAAACTGTTTTTCAATTTTTAAAATTTTTTTTTAATTAAACATTTTTTTTTTTTTAGTTTTTATATTTATTCCCAGTGTATTAGCGCACTCGAAAAATCTTTCGTGTGTGTTGCGCGAGGGGAAACTCTGTCTTTTTGGCATTTCATTTCCTTCATTTCAGCCGTTTTGCACCTCGGAGCGGTTTCCTTTCTTTTCCTTTTTTTTTTTGTGGGCGTGGAAGTGGGCGGATGGTACAGTGGCACTCCTTGTGTTTTTTCTATACTGACTCACTCTTTTTGACTGATTTTCCGCGACCTAAGTTGTTGCTGCTTAATTTAATGCTCGAGTGCCTATTTAAATTTTCGTCCCCCATCGTCTGCATTTCCAATTTGATTTTGTCATTTACGTTTGGTTTATATTTTCCTCTCGTTTCCCAGCGAAATCAATCAGCGACCGGCACGTGTGTGCATTGATAACGTGGCCAATAATAGAAGAGCAAAATGTATTTTTGGCAGCCCATGAAAATACATCTCAACTTTTCGATGCGAGTTAGCAATTGTTTGTGCGATGGGTGGAAAAGATGAAAACAATTTTGTGCAGCATGCTGTTAGGCAGTAATTTGCTCTTGGCGTCGGAAATGGATGTAGGCCAATGGAAATGGAAACGGGGGTAGAAATTCAAATGTTTGGCAATTACTACTGTTTGTTGGAGATAATTAAATACATTGGGTGAACTCAGTCTGCAGAGATTATATTGTCTTAAAGGTTTTACAATGGTTTAAAACGCAAATAGGGAACAATGTGTAGGCGCAACAATTTATTTTACTTTTTTGATGAAAATAGTCAATAAGGAACATCTTTGAATATTATTAAGAATTTCATCCTTTATAATTTTAAACTGTCATGTCTGAATTATTGTTTACTTAAAGGTAGAGATCTACATTTCTAATTACTTTTAACTTTCCTGCCCTGAGTTTTCTTTCCCCCAGATAATACTTTCTTCAGTAGTTGTAATATAGCAATAGGTAGTCCAATAAGCAGAAAGAACACTCCGCCAAAAATGATCAGCAGGACGTCCACATTGTGATACTGCCACCAATTCAGTCTTTGGGCCGCACTCTGCAAATAGGCAGCTCCCTGATGACGGGTCACATGTTCCACCCAATAAATGGCCTTTTCCAGAGGCGTCTGTTGCTGATCCCGATATCGGAAGGACATGCCCTGAACCACTTTCGTATATGAGGGCTCACTGGTAATCCTCTCGATAGCTTCCCGGAATTCTTTGGCATTCAGAGTCTTGAAATCCAGCATTATGCCATAGCCAGTTTGCTCGGCATGAGCCATATTAAAGAACTGATCGCTAAAAATTGGCAGTCCTATGACGGGTTTGCCATGATAAATGGACTCCGTGGTGCTCAGCATTCCTCCGTGGGTCACAAAGGCTAAGACCTTTGGATGTGCTAATATATCAGTCTGTGGAAACCAGTCGGAGATGTAGACATTCTCTGGTTTATTAGGCAGATCCTCTAGCTCGAATTTCCACAGAACTCGCTGTTTCAGTCCACTAAATGCTCTCAGGATCTCTTGAACCTTGGCTGGCGGTAAATCTTTACTCTTGAGATTCGATCCCATGGAGAAGTAGATTGCTCCATGTTCTGACTCGTTAATGAATCTCTCGATCTTTTCGGGAAGCGGACTTAACTTTCCATCGATATGCATGCCACCCACTTCAATCATGTTGGGCGAATATGGTCGTGGGAAACTCAGTGATACATGCTGATTGATGAGAACCAGGGAGGCATTTCGACGCATTTCGTAAAAACACCTCTTGTTTCCCGGAAAGAATTCTTTATAGAGTTGCTCTTGTCCTGGTAAATAATAATAGTCCAGTAGCAATCTTTCATAGGCCAAGAAAGCCACGTTTAAAAGGCGTTCGTAAAGCGACATGTGATCGTTAAAGGGCAACATTATGTGGGGCACAAACGAAGCTGGAGCGGGAGAACCAACCTGAAGAGGAAAAAGATAAAATTATTAAAATTATAGAACAAATTTAGATTAAAACATTTATAAATTACACCATTTAATGAAATGAAAGAATGTTATTTCACAAAAATATATTAGCTTTCAAAATAAATATATTTTGTATTTGGTTGTGAAATTCATTATTTAATTAGTCAAATATTTGTACTTACCATATCTGTGATGAAGGTCAGACCTCCACCGGTGCTCAATCCAATGAGTGGGGCATTGAAATGTTCTGCCAATCCATAGTGAGCATCATTATAAAAGGTCTCGCATATGACCGCATCGAAACTTTGGTTACTCTTCAAAAGTTCCTGGAAATTAGGGTCCTCAAAAAGTCCTCTTGTGATACGGAATCCCATTTGATAGTGATCAATAAGCTTCTGAGTCAGTGGTTTCTGAATGGATTCCCAGAGGGCAGCAATATCACCTGATGAAAACGCGTATATATTAATTAGATAAAGAATAGAATATATATTTTTACTCACCCCCCATAACTTTGAACACATTTGGCACATTTATGTCGTGATAACGAGGTATAGGTTTCTTTAATGGATAGACGGACACCACAGAGATCTCGTGGCCAGCTTGGACCAATCCCTTGGCCAAGGCATGGCCTACATTAAAGTGCGAACGACCGGCTGAATTGAGAATCATTAGGAAATTGTAACCACTAGAGTAACCGAAGCTAAGTATTAGCGCCAAGATCAAGGTAAAAAATCGCATGGTGATGAAAATCGATCGATGAACTTATAACCGAACCGAACTGAGCACGTTGCTTAAACACACTGAGAATGTTTGGTGAGCGCAGCATTAATTTATATAGATATCAGAGTATATATACACTCGATTATTGTGAAATTCTACTTTTGCGTGAGGCTCAGCATGGAATGGTCGCAAGCCAAATGGCAAACACAAAATTTTGATTGTGGAAAATCAAGTGTGTCAAGTCGACTGTCGAATGAGCTGCAGCATGAAATAGAGTACTTTGGTTATATAAATATAAACAAATTTTTTGCATTTGTTACACTTATACAATTCCAAACCTACATTTTGTTGCTATATACAGGTTTTTATTTTTATTTATTAGAATTTGTATCAGAAATTTTGTAGTGTAGTGTCAAGAGCTAAATATGTGCTGATCAATCAGAATTTAAATTTAAGCACTTAAGTTCTCGAAAGAGTTTACCCAAACAGAACTGGTTTGACACAACTTAAAGCTTTTGAGCTAAGAGAAAGTCTGAATAGGAATAAAGAGCTTATATTTTTAAGAGAACTAGCTTTACGTTATCAAACAAAATTTAAAAGAAAGTAAAACGTTAGTATGTAACAAAAATAAGAGTATTTTATTTAAGGAACACTATCTGTCCAGATGAATTGCCTAGAACATTAATATTGTTAATAAAATTTTGCAATAAATAAATTTAAATATTTTGTTTAATTTTAAAATTAATGTATGTAAAAAACGAAACGTAAAAACGAATGAAGACAATGTTGGGAAATTTTTTAATTAGTACATTGTACATTGTTTAGACAGCCACTTCAAGCGTATCACTAATCCACTCACAACTTTTCTTATCAAATACTATAACTAGCACCGAAAAAAGAAGACTCTCTTCAGTCTACTTAGAACTTTAGAAAGTACTGTCGCAATGCATGGGCTCCTCACGACTTGGCTTTTTCTGTTGGCGGCCTTTTTGGGCCAGACATGGGGTTATTCGTACCTGATGGTGAGCCATACTGCATCGAAATCTCATCATGCAGTTGGTTTTGCGTTGGCCAAAGGTCTGGCTGCTGCCGGTCATGAAGTCACTTTGATATCACCATTTCCCCAGAAGAAGCCTGTTAAGAACCTAATCGATGTGGACACGCCGAATATTATCACCGCAATGGGAGGTGAGTCCAAACCTTTCATTAGACTCGTTTTTCCGATCTGGCACGTATTGCTTATCGTCTGGAACAAGCTTCACGTCATATGATAAGATACACATGTGAGATTAGCTTGATGCCCAGTGGGTTAACAACAAATAGGTTGTATTGTAAGGTTTTAAAATAGTTTTAAATTTTAATTTATTATAAATTATAAATTATAACTTTATATTTTCCAATTCTTTAGTTCATAAGGCGCGGATTCTGGAAAATGCCAAGAAGTCGGTGATTTGGCGGTATCCAATAATACATGCAATGGGATTGGATTTGACCAGTGCACTTTTTAAGGCTCCGGCAGTGCAGGAGTTACTCGCTCAAAATCGAACCTTCGATGGAGTCATCTGCGAGGTCTTCATGAACGATGCCCACTACGGTTTTGCCGAACACTTTGGAGCTCCATTAATCACATTCAGCAGTTTGGGAGCCACTGGAGGGACTTCTGATCTGGTGGGCACTCCATCGCCAGCCTCGTATGTGCCACATAGTTTACTGCGGTTCAGCGATCGCATGAACTTTTGGGAGCGAGCCCAGAACTTGGGATTCCAGGTCTACGAATTTATCTACCAGAATTTGGTTAATCTACCCAGACATGAGGTGCTGTATAAGAAATATTTTCCCAACAACAAACAGGACTTTTATGAAATGCGCAGGAATACTGCCTTGGTGCTTCTAAACAATCATGTTTCACTTAGCAATCCGCGTCCCTATTCTCCAAATATGATCGAAGTTGGCGGTATGCATGTGAATCGAAAGGCCCCAAAGCCCCTGCCCAAGAAAATCCGGGAATTCATCGAGGGTGCCGAGCATGGTGTTATCTATTTCTCATTGGGCTCCAATCTGAACAGTAAGGATTTACCAAAGCAGAAGCGTAAGGCTATTGTGGAGACTTTAAGGAGTCTCAAGTACCGAGTACTTTGGAAATACGAGGAGGAAACTTTCGAGGACAAGCCCGAAAATGTTTTTGTATCCAAGTGGTTCCCCCAGGATGATATCTTGGCTCACGAAAAAGTGATTGCCTTTATAACTCACGGCGGACTTTTGAGCACCATGGAATCGATTTACCATGGCAAACCCGTCGTGGGAATTCCCTTCTTTGGCGATCAATTTATGAATATGGCGAGAGCCGAGCAATCGGGCTATGGAATCACTGTCAAATACGCCCAACTAACTGCTTCTCTATTCCGATCCGCCATCGATCGGGTTACCAGTGATCCCAGCTATCGAGAACGAGCCAAGGTCATGTCCAATCAATTTAGGGATCAAAAGGAGACGCCACTGGAGCGCGCCGTTTACTGGGTGGAGCATGTGACTCGGCAAAAGGGAGCCAAGTACCTGAGAAGTGCCTGTCAGGATCTGAACTTTATTCAGTACTTCAATCTGGATGTCCTGGCCACATTCTTTTCCGTCCTTAGCCTAGTTCTTATTTCTGCATTCCTTACACTTCGATTTGTAGTAAATAAAGTAAGGAGCAGTCTTTCAAGGCCAAAGAGTTTAAAAAAGAAAACTAACTAAGTTAAGATTATAATATAAATTTAGTTTAAAGCTAAACTTAATATTAAAAAAATCATTTACTTTTTTGTATTCTTTTGTTATTAATAAAACGTATAAAACACAAAAAATATCAAAATTTTCTAAATCAAAATATATTAATGTAAAAAGGGTTCATTAATTCAACTAAGAAAATATAGTGCAATTTTATAGTTAAGATAAAAAAATATGTTTTGGGATCAAATTTCTTAAACTTTAAAAATTTTTAAGATGGTACATTTGTACCTAATAAAAAAGGTCCACCCTAAGCGATAATCACTTCACAGAGTCCCCCTTATGCATACAGTTCTTAGTTATCAACATTTTTGTTAAATCATGATTCAACACCAGCAGTCATCAGAAAGAGAAGAGAAATTCAAAAACAAAACAAAACTGTATACCAACCCTATAAAGCCGGTAAACAAAACAAAAAGAACGAGAATACAGAATAACACCATAACCAGAACTGATTATGGAGGCGCTGGAGAGCGAGAGAATTACGTGGAGTTTTGGAGATACTTGATCGTGAGAGGCCTACAAAATATTGACAAGCGTTTTCGGCAGCGTAACGATGATGAGAGATCGTGAGAATTTTATTGCTGGTCACTTGAGATATATTTGACTGAGAGAAAAACATATTGAGTCTCCCTCTCTTTAAACGTTCTGGGAACCTAGCCCAACCGCTTATAATTACCTCATCGCGGACCCATGGCAGCTCAGTTTATTCCGAGGCGCCAAGGCGTCCGCACCCCCATAGCAACTACATAAAACACGATCGTTGGTCGATAAGAACGCATTTCACAACTAGCAACGATTAAGTTGAATTAATTGTTTAGAATTGGTAGTTTAGAAAACTGAAAATGAAACCAACAGCTGGGCAAACGAGTTTTCTGGCCCTGCTGCTGCTCTGCCTGCTGAGCTGCGTGTCTGCCTACAACTACCTGATGGTCCTGCATACCGCCGCCCGATCCCATTACCATGTGGGTTCTGCCCTGGCCAAGGGATTAGCCAGCGCCGGACATCAGGTGACCATTGTCTCCCCCTTCGAGTTGAAGAAACCCATCAAGAACATCAAAGATGTGACGGTCAAGAGCATTTTGGCATCCATGCAAGGTGAGTTCATCTATATAATTGGTTAGTGTATTACACAATCTGATGAGTCCATCTACAAAATGACTGTCATTCTAAGGTAAGGCCATTCTAATGTAATTAAAACCTTTATTAACGTAGTATTTTTATACAATCCATTATAATATCTTATCGTAGTTCAACAAATTGGCTAGACCATTATACAATCTGATGTAAGAATGGGAAAAATACCACTAATTCTAACTTAAAAAACTCCAATTAATTCCAACTTTCATCAAAGAAATTTCTTTACAAGTTCAAATAAAAATTCTTAGCAACAAGAAATTTATTCATACAATTTTTAGTAGGCCTGTCTCACAATGCTTTCTTTAATTATGTAATACTAAACTAAAAGGGTTTTCTTTATTTTGCTTTCGTAGGCTAAACATCTTGTTATTATTAGTAAATACATGGTTGGATATGGCCTATGGTCTAAACCGGTTAGGTTACACTAGAGTGGTTCAGAATATGTAAGTCCAAATTATACAAAAACCATTTGTTGATAAAGCAAGTTCTATTTATGTGTAACTGTGATACATATTTATATATATATTTAACACAAAATTGAGATATTCGCACTACAAAATTACTTTATCTAACAAAAATATAATTATCTCAAGTATTATTTAGTAGATAACTATTTCACCAAAAAAAAGTCAGTTACATAAAATTCTATAAAAAATATTCTGCCACTCCTCCACTTAAGGTTTATACATTAATCTCTTCTTCGTTATCACGCATTTGATAACAATGTAATAACTGTTGATTGCAATAGGTTATCAAATAAATTATTTCGTCAGCCAAAATATATTTGATATATGTCAACGTAATAGAGCATTAAATAAAAACTGTTTGTTATACAATTTGTAGGAAGAATGGCCAACTTGCTCGAATCATCCAAGGAGCCCATAATAAAGCAGATTGTTAATTTCCATGAGATGGGCATTGAAATTACCGAGCTGCTGCTGACGGAACCCTCTGTGCTGGAGCTGATGAAATCGAATCAGACTTTTGATGCTGTGATATCCGAGGTTTTCCTGAACGAAGCCCATTTCGGACTGGCAGAACATTTCAAGGCACCGCTTATAGGTCTGGGTACTTTTGGCGCCATTAGCTGGAACACAGATCTGGTGAGTTAGTCTTTAAAGGGTTTTCATAGGAGATATTTTATTTATTATCATTTTCTTATTTCTTTAAGGTGGGATCTCCGTCCCCTCCATCGTATGTTCCAAGTGCCCTGCTGAAGTTTGGGGACCACATGTCCCTCGTAGAGCGAGTGGGCAATCTGGCCTTCCTGACCTACGAATATATCTTCCTAAACTATTTCTATCTGCCGCGTCAGGAACTCCTGTACCACAAGTACTTCCCCAATAACAAGCAGGACTTTTACGAAATGCGCAAGAACACGGCTTTGGTGTTGCTCAACCAACATGTATCGCTCAGTTTTCCAAGACCCTATTCACCCAATATGATCGAGGTGGGCGGTATGCACATTAACCGAAAGCGCCAACCGCTGCCCAAGGACATTCAGGAGTTTATCGAGGGCGCCAAGCATGGTGTTATATACTTCTCCATGGGTTCCAATCTGAAGAGCAAAACACTTCCGCTGGAGAAACGCCAGGCACTGATCGACACCTTCGCCCAGCTGAAACAACGAGTGTTGTGGAAATTCGAGGACACTGATCTGCCGGGAAAACCTGCTAATGTCTTCATTTCGGACTGGTTCCCCCAGGACGACATTTTGGCCCATGATAATGTAATAGCCTTTATTACCCACGGCGGTCTGCTGAGCACCACGGAATCCATTTACCACCGGAAACCCTTCGTGGGCATTCCAATCTTTGGCGATCAGTTCTTGAACATGGCTCGCGCCGAACAGAATGGTTATGGAGTGACGGTTCATTACGAGGAATTGACAGCTCCCAAACTTTTGGAAGCCATTCAGCGATTAATTCAGGACCCTGAGGCCAGCAAGAAGGTGCGCGACATGTCCGACAGATATCGCGATCAGCAGAATACTC
This sequence comes from Drosophila subpulchrella, assembly GCF_014743375.2. Taxonomy (NCBI): domain Eukaryota; kingdom Metazoa; phylum Arthropoda; class Insecta; order Diptera; family Drosophilidae; genus Drosophila; species Drosophila subpulchrella. The sequence goes on from NC_050609.1 coordinate 11,903,634, forward strand.
CATTGGAGCGTGCTGTTTTCTGGGTGGAGCACGTTTCCCGGCACAAGGGTGCCAAGTACCTGAGAAGCGCCTCTCAGGATCTGAACTTTATTCAATACCACAATTTGGATGCCATGCTAATACTGTATGGCGGCATTATCTTCATTTTATATTGCATTTTTATGCTAATCCGTTTGGTGTTCCGATTATTGCAAGAATTGTTTTTGAAGAAGGAAAGTCCCAAGCAGAACAAGAAAGCCAAGCAGAATTAAACTCAAGTGATATTTAAGTTTAGTATCCATGACCAGTTTAAAATTAGGGTGCTTATATAAAGAGGTTTCTTAACTTATTTAATGGTGGTTTTCCGTAGAAAAATATTATTATTGTGTGCAATTGTCTAATTAATTAGAAAAGTTACATTTACATTTTCCCATTGTAATTGCTCACAATAAAGTACAGCAAATTTATTTGCAAGTATCTATGGTTTTTTCTATAAACTGTCTTCGAATTTGAACCCATTTGGTGTTGTTGGGAAAACTCGTGAAAATTTGATTTGATTTTACAAAGGGGTTGTGCGGTTGGTTTCTGCCTGCGGCTCGAAACTTGTAAACTAAAATGGAAAATATTGTGAACTTGTATCGAAAAAATTCTACGTTGCCTGTCCATTTTCCTCGGTTTCTCTTTTTATTCTCTACTGTACACTCTTTTGGAAAGGAATAAAGGAAAATTCATCAGTTTGAGAATGCAAAACAACGGAAATTAAAAATAGATAGTAAGAAATATTCGTTTATTATGGTTTTATGAAACCATTCAAGTGCAAAAAAATATTTTACCATAAGAACAATAATGTGTTTATTATTTTTACTCAGGGTATTTGTAAATTCGATCCAAGGATGATCATTTTTCTTTGCTAGGTCCTATTTCCAACCACTCTCTTCCTTTCTCCTACTGCAAGTTGCACATAGTTAACGCTTCAGTTGTAAAAATGCCCATCAGCGCGTTCAAATTTTTAACAGCAACCAACTGAGTGCCACGCCCACTCCCATTGCCCGCCCCCTGCCACTCCCACTAACGCCTGTGGCTAAATGCTTTTATTTTCTTTGCCGTGCATCTTCCCTTTCTCCTCCCTTTTTTTGCCAGGCAAAAGGCGTGTAAAACTTTTAGCCCAACTTATTGAAACTGTTTTGGGCCATGGCCGTGCTGCTGGAAAATCAGCGTCCGTCGCGAAAGTGTTGGCGGCTTTAATGCCGATCCGGCTTAAAAGTGCAGCCAAGGATGTATTGTTTTTGTGGTAAAATTTTGGGCTGTAAGGGAAGACTTAAAAATAATTTTGACCGCAATCTATGTAATTTCGTACCCTTGGATAGTCCTTAATAAAATAAACGTCCATAACTATGTATAGTTGAAAGGAAGTTAATATGAAATTACTCTTGATTTATGTATATTTAAATAAACTGCAAAAAAATAGGCTTGCACTTGGTTTTTCTAGAAGCTGGTCGGGGGTTTTTCTCAAATTGTCATAGAAATTAGTTCATTTTGACGAAGCAGTCCAGGCCAGTTAGTTAGAAGCGATAACAAATTTTAATTTATAGAAAATTAAGTAACAAAAGTCTTTACTCACAATTTATCTTATTTAAAAGAAAATTGTATGACATAAGATATGAAACATTATTACTTTGTTTCAATATTTATACCCACTTTTTGATTTTGAAATTAAAATATTTGTTTACCCTTTTTTAGTCGTAAAACAAAAAATCGTTCATGCATCTGTTTTACTTATTCCTTTGTTCTTATCTAAAGCGCCTATTCAGCTGTTCACCATCGTCTTCTATAGGTATAAGTCTGTACATATGGAGACGACCAGGCGATCTTGTTATTATGCCAGCTCAGTTCGCAATCATTACTGGGTAAAGCCCCAAAAGCGATTCCAGCCGCCAAGTTTTGTATAAAAACGGCATCGGAAACTTTTACAACTCAGTTTAAGGCAGGCGGCAAGATGCTGAAGTTCTTTGTAGTGGAACTGCTGGTTCTGCTGGCCAGTTCATCGGTACTCTCCATCGATGTGGACACCGAACTGGGACGAGTGCGCGGTGCTAATCTGACCTCCAGGTTGGGTTCGACCTTTCATGCCTTTCGGGGCATTCGCTATGCCGAACCGCCCCTGGGAGATTTGCGGTTTTTGAATCCCCAGCCCGTGAAGCCCTGGTCCCCGAAAACCTTTGATGCCACTGAAGATGGACCGATGTGCCCACAACCCTGGGATAATATGACCGATGTTTCCGAGGACTGTTTGCGGTTGAATGTGTATACAAAGGACTTGAAGGGCCGTCGACCGGTGATCGTGTTCTTGCATCCCGGAGGCTTCTATGTCTTCTCCGGACAGAGTAAATATTTAGCCGGACCCGAGCATTTCATGGATCGCGATTGTGTGCTGGTTTCGCTAAATTATCGTCTTGGTAGCTTGGGCTTCCTGGCCACTGGAACTAAAGAAGCCCCTGGCAATGCGGGAATGAAGGATCAGGTTCTGGCATTGCGCTGGATCCAGCGACATATCCATCGATTTGGTGGTGACCCCGGAAGTGTAACCCTTTTGGGCTATAGTGCGGGTAGTATCAGCGTAGCTCTGCACATGCTATCGCCCATGTCCCAGGGTCTCTTCCATCGAGGCATCAGCATGAGTGCTGCGCCATATGGACCAGTTCAGTATAAAAGCAATGACCTTCAACTGGCCAAACGACAGGCTGGACTATTAAAGTGTCCCCAGGAACCGGTCAAGGAAATGGTTGACTGTATGAGACAAAAACCCTACCTGGATTATGTGAGCACCTACAACGGTATGTTTGAGTTTGGCTGGAATCCCGTTCTGAACTGGAGAATCGTTGTCGAGGAGGACTTTGGCCAGGAACGCTACCTTATCGAGAGTCCCTTCAAGACAGCTCGACGAGGTGACTTTTACAAGGTTCCCATTATTACCGGCGTTACGGAGTTTGAATTTCTTTCTGGAGCATTTTGTAAGTGAATAGAAAGATTCAAGAAGACTGTTTCAACAATTTCTTTACTCCCTTCAGTTGATCTGCGAAATGAAAGCATTGTGAGCAAATACAACCAGGACTGGGAACACTTTGCTCCCATTTCCCTGATCTTCGAACGTAACTCAACCCAATCGCAAGTTGCCAGTCGAGTTTTAAGGGAAAAGTATATGCCTGAAAGTAGAGACAAGCTGGAGTTCCCCAAATCCCTCAAAGGTATGGGAGAACTATACAGTGATGCCTTGATTGGAGTATCCTTCAATCGCTTTCTTCGCCTAATGGCTCCCCACACACCTATTTACACCTATCTGTTTCGATATAAGGGTAGATACAGTTTCTTGAAAAATCCCGATAACCAGGAAGCCATGGGTAAGCAGTTCTTGTATATACATTCCGGTCGTCTTAAAGTTAATTTCTTAATACTCACAGGCCCCGTTCACCACGATGAGCTCATATATCTATTCCACGTGGGACTTTTGACTCCTCTTTTAAAACGAGAGGACCCCGAAAACTTTATGATTGAGCTAATGACGCGCATGTGGTTTGAGTTTGCTCAAAAAGGGTGAGGATTATACTTTGACTATTTTAAAGATTGAGTGATTAGTTTGTTGTTTTTAGGAATCCCCACAACAAGAGCGATGAATACCTGAAAGATCTTAACTGGCCACTCTACAACTCGCAAGATAAAGCCTATCTGGAAATCGGTACCAATCTAACCGCAAAAACTGGTGGCTTCTTTCAGGATCGATATCACATCTGGGATGAATTATTCCCCCTATCCAGCTTTTGCTGAGAATTTTTCAAGTCTCAGAATGTAACTTTATATTTTTCCGAATTTATAGTACCGTTTTAATCATAATAATAATTAAAAAAATAATATTGTTTCAAATATATAGATATCTGCATTAATTATGAGATTCCTATGCACAAATATGTTGTTCCTCTAATATAGTCAATGTTTCTTCATTTTTATGAGACTTAAACTGAACTAAACTGCTCTTCAATTACCATGTTCAAGAGATAAATCGAAAAAAGCCAGATGACATACTCATCTCTTCGGGACAGAGCTCACGAAAATTAACAAACAAAAATGGCAGAATGGCTGAGCGCATAACTATCGCCAGGTGAACGAGCATTCAGAATATTTTCAGCAATTTCCATCTGCAGTTCGGATTTTCTCGACTTTTTGCCTGCACAAATTGTTGTAAAAACACTAGAGGAAAAGCGAGCGAAAAAGAGAAATGCAGTGAAGCGACCGATTTGCTTGGACAAGTTACCGATTAGATTCAGTCAAGAAGTGAGCTGATATTCCGAAGCATCTCTGAGACTGCAAATTGGAATTGCTGACATTGCGTACATAATAGTTTCAGAATGAACAAAAAACCCGGAAGGGTGTATTTTCCTTTTTTTTTGGGAGTGACAAATCATCTGCCTAGGATATGACAAATAATCATTTTTGCTGTTTCCGTTGACGATAATCAACAGCTCATTAAAAACGCGTCGAACCACAAAACAGGACATCATTAAATAGCCTCTCAGCCACTGACGACCACTCGGGGGACATTTAAAGGGTTAAGAGACGAATCTACGGGGGGTCGCCAGATCCAACCCTAAATCGCATGAAATTATCTACATTTGCATGCCAACACAAAACACACAGAGCTAATGGCAATTCCAGCCACACCACATTTATATAGCTCATGAATTTTTGATTACGCATTTGGCAATGCGGCCAAAAACGGCCAAAAGCACCAGCCGTACCCAAATGAACCAAACCAATCCAACGGAAGTGACTCCGTGCAATTTAATATTACGCATACGCAGCGAATGCAACTGATTGGCAGCGGTTAATAAATGCGCTCAAACTGGCGCACATATACCCAGCCTCGCAAATATTTGTATGCGTATTCCATAATTCACTGGACGCCAATCGAGCAGCTTTGCGTGTGACCAGAAAAGCATCGTTATAATATAAATACGCGCATCATAATATCCCATCATTTTGGGGCGCTATATGTGGTGAAAACAAACTGGGAACCGCGGGGCCTCTCAGAGTTGAATTTGGCACTAGGTACTTATTTGTCTGCCATTATCTGGGATGCTATTACCGGGAATTACCTGGTATGGAATTGAACAGAAATTCAATTAATAATTAAACATTGAGTCTTCCCCTCCCTAAATGCAGATTTACATAACTTCAATGTACCAAAAATTTACTTATATGAATTTTTATTAAACATTCAGTGGCACAAAAATTGTAGGATATATTTAATTGATTTATTATATTAGCGAATTTTCTGTTTTCGATTTCTTAATTTAACAGCACGTTGGAGGATTAACTTTAAAAACATAACCAGGCATAGGGAAATAATAATAAGAATAATTACAAGAGCTATAACTAAAGTGGCCAAGACATCTAGGCTGTGGTAAGTGAAAAAGTCCAGCTCTCTTCCTGCAACTCGCATATGAGGTGCTCCCTTGTGACGAAGGACGTAGTGAGTCCACCAAATTGCTGTTTCCAAAGGATTCATGGGTTGGTCCCGAAATCGAGCCGCTTGTATTTTTGCCGTGACGTCAAAACTCTTTTCGGTCAGCAGCCGGGAAATGGTTTCCTTAAACTCTTCGCTTGTCATATCCTTATAGTTCAGAACCAAGCCAAGTCCCCGTTTCTTGATGAATTCCATATTGGCGAACTGGTCGTAAAAGAAGGGCAACCCAAGCATAGGTTTACCATGGTGAATGCTTTCTATGGTGCTCTGCATTCCCCCGTGAGTTATAAAAAGTTTAACTTTCGGATGGGCCAGAATATCCTGCTGCGGAAACCATTTGCTAATTAAAACATTCGATGGTTTCTCTGGTAACTCTTCATCTTCGAATTTCCAAACGATACGCTGTGGCAGACTGGCGAATGTTTCAATCAATATTTTTTTGCGATCCTCAGCAAGATTTTTGATCCTTACATTGGTGCCGAGTGAAAAGTAAATTACTCCATGCTCACCAGAGCCCTGGATAAAGTCCTCTAAATCCTTGGGTAAATTTTCCGTTTCCTTATTAATATGCATGCCCCCCACTTCGATTACATTTGGAGCAAATAAACGAGGTGGAGCCAACGTAAAGTGTTGATTTACCAAAACCAAAGCAAAGTTTCGGGATATCTGAGACAATGGCTTCTTGTAAGCTATTTTCGGAAAATATTCCCTATAGAGAGCATCATGCTTGTTCTCATAGCGCCAATGCCAGTTTATCCAAGAAATGGAGCGTTCTACAAAGTGTCCTATACGACCCATGTAAGTCTGTAAGTCGTAGAAGTAAGTTGACGGAGATTGGAGGTAAGACATTGGAGATGGATTTCCGACCATTTCATCGATCTTCCAATCAGTTCCGCAAGGTGCCATTCCGATGATTGGCGCATCCAAATAGGCGGCCAAGCCATATAGAGCATCATATTTCCAAATGTCTACAATGACCAAATCAAACTGACTTTTTCCCGGTCTGAGTATCTTTCGTTGAACTTCCTTATTATCGAATACGACCTTAGTAATGTTGTACACGAATCCGTTAGTTACCTCAAAAAATTCCCAAGTACTTTTAGGTGTTGTCATAGCTTTTAATAATTCTGTAATACATCTTATAGAATATATTGTATTTTGTAACACACATCTTCCTTACCATCAAAACTGTGAAATACCTCCGAAACAGAAATCTCGTATAAATTATTCGTTGCTTCTTTCGATGGAAACGGAGTTACAGTGGTTATTTCATGCCCCAAAGAGGCCAACCTTTTCATATATGGTAAGGCATGATAATAATGCGATTGACTTGGTATGGGAAACAAGGCAAGAATACGAGCACCTTCCAAAAAAGCAGGTAGTAGAAAAACGAGTAGGGAGAACAACTGAATTGGCATCATTCTGAGTCTGAAACTAACTACCAAGAACCGACAAAAGCTCAAATAGCAATGCCAATCAAAAAATCGTGTGGTGTGCGAATTGATAAGATTAATCTGATAAGTGTGTTAAGAAACTACACTGAAAAAACTATTAGACAAAAACTATTAAAGAATCATTAAAAGATTAAAGTTAAACCATAAAGTACTTTAAGGAAGCAGAATATTTTTATTGTCTTTAAATCTTATATATTACAGCATATCTCATATTCAATATACACCTCCTTGTGTAATGATATACTCATAATTATAACTTATAGAGGGGTAGCTCCAAACAACTTAATTAGCTTTCTGCTTTTGTACTTTCTTATTCTTTATACCTCGCAGAACAATGTTTAAGAACTTAATCAAGCAAAAGAAGACTATGGAAAAGACAACCAAAAGGCCTAGCAGAAAAGTGCCCAAGACATCCAGGCTGTGATAAGTGAAGAAGTCCAATTCTCTGCCCGCCACCCGCATGTATTTCGCACCCTTATGACGAAGGACGTATTGAGTCCACCAGACTGCTGTTTCCAAAGGACTCATGGGTTGGTCGCGATATCGAGCAGCAGTTGCTCTTGCCGTAGCATCGAAACTCTTTTCTGTCAGTAATCGGACAATTGTGTCCTTGAACTCGTCGCTTGTCATATCCTTGTAGTTCAGAACCAAGCCTTGACCCTGTAGTTTGATATGTTCCATGTTCCTAAACTGATCATAGAAAAATGGCAGTCCCAGCATTGGTTTTCCATGGTGAATACATTCCACGGTGCTCTGCAATCCTCCGTGGGTTATAAATAGCTTAACTTTTGGATGTGCCAGAACATCCTGCTGCGGAAACCATTTGCTAATTAAAACATTCGATGGTTTCTCTGGCACATCCTCATCTTCGAATTTCCACAGGATACGCTGTGGCAGGCTGGCAAATGTTTCGATCAATATTTTCTTGCGATCCTCTGCGAGATTTTTGGTCCTAACATTGCTGCCGAGGGAAAAGTATATTACTCCATCTTCGCCAGCCCCTTGGATGAAGTCCTCTATGTCCTTGGGTAAAGTTTTCGGTTCCTGATTAATATGCATACCTCCCACCTCGATAACATTCGGAGCATAAGGCCGGGGTGGAGCCAATGTAAAGTGCTGATTAACCAAAATCAAGGCGAAATTTTTGGTAATCTCCGACAATGGTCGCTCGTCAGCAATTTTCGGGAAATACTTTCTGTACAGGGCCTGATGCTTCTCCTCATAACACCACCTCCATTGAATCCAAGAAATAGAGCGATCCACAAAGTGTGCCAAACGACCGCCATAGGTCTGAAGATCGTGCCAATAAGCGGACGGAGACTGCAGGTACGAGATCGGTGATACATTACCCACTAATTCGTCAATCTTCCAGTCGGTGCCATAGGAAGCGATTCCAATTATGGGGGCATCAAAATATGCCGCCAAGCAATAGAGAGCATCGAATCGCCAAAGATCAGAAACTATCAGGTCGAACTGAGCTTTTCCTGGCTTCAGAATCTCTCGCCGCACTCCGTCATTGTTCAGCACTTTTTTTACAAGATCAAGGTTGTAGTCGTAGATGTATTCATTGTCTTTCCAAGTTCCTTTACCCGTGCTTAAAGATTGTATAAGTTCTAAAAGTAAATTGAAGATAAGTACTTCAGGCGAATCATAACGATGACAAGAAATTTTTAAAGCCATTATATGGTGCTTTTAAAGATAATGTGGTCGTTTATTCAATAAATCAAGACTAGAATGTTTTTGCTAAACAATAATACTTACCTTCAATATTGTCAAACAATTCCGGAACATAAATGTTGTGAATATTATTCACAGATTCCTTTGGTAGAAACGGACTTACAGAGGTAATTTCATGGCCCAAAGAGGCCAAGCTTTTTAGATAGGGAAGAGCGTGATAGTAATGCGAATGGCTGGGTATGGGTAACAAAGCCAGGATACGGGCTCCTTCCAAGAAACCGGGCAGAAGGGCCACCAACAAGACGAATGATCTCAGACCCAACATTTTTAGACTGGGCATGCTTTACCCTCGAGCTCTACCGAAAGACTGTCTGGTAGAACTAGCCCAAAATTTAATTTCTCATTGATAAGAACAATTAACAATCACCTACAGCCCATAAGTTATCAAGTTCCAATTCTGATTAGCTTACATAATGAAAGGTTGATTGTAAATCTTGCCTTTTTAGTCCATATTATTTCTGACCTATAGAAATAGTTAATAACTAAGCAAGAATTTCAATATATTTTTGATCTCTCTTTGCTTATCTATACCTATATTTAATTTTAAACATGACCAACATAGAATTCCGATTTTCGACCCCATCTTAATGCGTCTTTTGCTTTTTCTTAGAATTTCCAAGTCCAGCTAACTTTGCAATTTTCCAAAGGACATACAAAATAATCAAAAGAACTAGCAGCGCTCCGCCCAAGAGGGTTCCAATGACATCCAAGCTATGGTAGGCGAAGAATCCCAAATCCTGGCCAGCCACTCGCATGTGGTAAGCTCCTTTGTGCCGTAAAACATACTCTGTCCACCAAATTGCAGTGTCCAAAGGTGTCATCGGCTGATCCCGATATCGATCTGACATCTTCCTGGCCGTCTCCGCAAATTGCGGCTCCTTGACCAATCGCTCGATGGTCGTCTTGAATTCTTGCTGGGTCATTGTCTTATGATCCAATCCCAATCCGAATCCTGCCTGAGTGGCCCGCTTTACATTCAAGAACTGATCGTAGAAGATGGGCAGGCCCAAAACGGGTTTACCATGATGAATGCTCTCGATGGTGCTCAGCAAGCCGCCGTGGGTGATGAAGAGCTTGACCTTGGGATGGGCCAGGATATCCGGCTGCGGGAACCATTTGCTGATGAAAACATTGGAGGGCTTGCCAGGCAACTGATCGTCCTCGAATTTCCATAGTACACGCTGCGGAAGACTGGCAAAGGTTTTCAGTATAAGTTCTCTTCTCTCCGCCGGAAGATCCTTGCTTTTAACATTGGATCCCAGGGAAAAGTATATCACACCCTGTTCCCCAGAACCCTGAATAAACTCCTCCAAATCTTTTGGCAAAGGAGCTGGCTTGTGGGATATATGCAGACCTCCAACCTGGATCATATTTGGAACGTAGGGCCGCGGGAAGCTTAGGGAAAAATGTTGATTGAGGAGCACCAGGGAGAAATTCCTGTTCAAATCGGTGAGAGGAACTCGTTTTGAGGCCACAGGAAAGTATTTCGCGTACAATTTCTCCTGCTCTGGCATATGAACCAATCTATAGTTGAGCCAGGCAATTGTAGTATCCACAAAGTTGGTCACACGCTCTCCGAAAGTCATGCGATCCGTAAAACCCGCTGTTACCAGAGGAGTATACGATAGAGGCGAAACATTGCCAACCAGCTCATCAATATTCCAGTCAGTGCCAAAGGTGGAAATGCCTATAATAGGAGCATTAAAATGTGGCGCAAATCCATAGTAGGCATCCGAGCGAATGGCCTCCACAATGATAAGATCATAGTGATCCTTTCCAGGAGGCAAAAGGGTTTCTGTCACTTCCTTGTTGGTGAGAACTGAGCGGGTAACATCCACAAAAAATTTATTTATGAAGTTGTTCTCCTGCCACAAATTCATTGGATCGTTCAGCTCGTTTATGATATCTAAAACATTTTTGACTTTTAGTAAATATATACCTGACAAATATATTTAAACAATTTTACCATTATAGTTCTCAAAAACTTCCGGAATGGGAATGTCTCTAAAATTATTCACCGGTTTCTTCTGCGGAAAGGCATTAATCGAGGTCACCTGGTGACCCCGAGAAGCCAGTTTCTTCAGATAGGGTACCACATTAATGTACTGCGATGGTCCCGGAAAGGGAAATATGGCCAGTATCCTAGCAGCCTGTAGACAAGCAGGCAGAATCAGCAGCAAAACACTTAGTTGTAGAGCCAGCATCCTAAAGAAGATCGTCTGGTTTTCGCAAACTCAAGCTATACACTGAATCAGTAAACGCACAATGCAACATACTATGGGGCTATTAGATAACGCCCTGAGGCACCGACATGCGATAGCAATTCACGACAGCTGCGATTACGGAAATTTCGTAGGCGATCCACATCTTACCGTCGCACCCCATCGCTACTTTGTTTCCTATCTTATTCTGTTCTATCTCACAATCAAAAATCATCATTGCACTGCACTACTGAATTTAAAATGGCCTACAGTCGGAGAAAGATTTGTTCTTTAGTTCTGAATTCAAAAAATACTGTACACATAACTGCAAGTTTCGTTACTTAACATATGTTGTTGGTACAAAACACGGAAAATAATAAAAAATCTTGTCTACGACATATTTTTCTAAGTGTGTTGCTTTTGATGCTTTAGTGATGGCTGTATACAAACTGTTAAATAAAGTCTGGGGTTCATGCGTGCACTTAAATGTTTATAATGATAGCTTTTGACGTTTTGACAGTAGTTTCTTTAGTTATGAATATTAACATTTAGTTAACTTTACAAAGGGCAAAGAATTTAAAAGAAATTAATACAACGCCTAAACCAAAATATAAACCATGCTTGTCTTCATTTTATATATTTCAATTGGAACTACATAGATACTTAATATTAGTACTTATAAGTGCTTATAACAAAACAAATAATTTCAAATGTATATAAAGATCGGTGGCGGCATAAACTCGACTAGTTAATGGAATTTAATTGGTTACTGGGTCTTCAATTTACTAGACCTCTTACGGAGCTTTGAGATGATATAACTGAGACCCCTTTGAAGGTAGTTCAGTGCAGTCACAAAGCTCAGTAGAGACGCAAAAGTGATTGTGATGATCAGACCCCAGGTATCCAGACCGTGAAACTGGATAAAGTCCAGATCCCGGGAGGCACATCTTAAGTGGTTGGCGCCCTTGTGCCTCAAAACATATTCGGTCCACCAGATGGCTCGCTCCAAAGCAGTTTCCTTTTGATCTCGGAACAATTTGGACTTAATCTGAGCTGCTGCGGCATAATTGGGTTTATTCAGCAGTTCCTGGATTAGAGAAATGAGTTCTGTGGCATTGGTACTCCATATATCCGCACTAAGACCATAGCCCGCCTGCTTGGCCCTCTGAACATTCAAGTGCTGATCGTAGAAAACTGGCAGACCCAAGACTGGTTTTCCAAAATAAATACTCTCGATGGTGCTCAATAAACCACCGTGGGTGATGAATAGTTTCACATTCGGATGGGCCAGGATATCCGGTTGAGGAAACCACTTGCTTATAAACACATTTGATGGCTTCTCCGACAGCTGATCATCCTCGAATTTCCACAAAACCCGTTGGGGCAGACCTGCAAACGTATCCATTAGAACTTGACGAGTGGCTGGCGGTAAATCGGCGCTCTTGATATTAGAACCCATGGAGAAATATATTACTCCCTGATCAGATTTCTCTACAAAATCCGCTAATTCTTGCGGTAAGGGCTGAACCTTTCGCTGCTGTTGCAAGTGCAGACCCCCCACCTCGATCATATTGGGCAAATAGGGACGTGGATAGCTTAGCGAAAAGTGCTGACCCAGCAGCATTAGTGAAAAGCTATCCAAAACTTCCTCCAACGATTTGTTGGCAGTTGGAAAGTATTTCGCATACAAATACCGCTGAGTGGGAAGGTGAACAATCCTTTTGTGCAGCCACATTATTGAAGCTTCCACCACATTTCGCAGCCGACCCTGGAAATCCATTCGCTCTGTTCGCGATGATAGCAACATGGGATTATAGGATAATGGGGATATATTGCCCATCAACTCATCGATGTGAGTATCTGTTCCGTATGATGAGATTCCTATGGTCTGGGCACCAAAATGTTGGGCTAACCCGAAGAGAGCTTCGTTTTGAACCGTTTCCATGATAACCAAATCAAAACTCTCCCTACTTTTTAACAAATCCTTTACAGCTGGATCATCCAAAACACTGGTGGTCAAAAGATTCAGGAACTCCGTCGTCATTGTCAAGACTTTCCATTTACTTGCCGATTGGTTGTAGTCCATATTTCCAAATGCTGTAATATTAAGCTTTTATTTAAAGATTTATAAAACTTAAATTAAGTTCAGAACTTATTAAAAGTGTTTTTTAAAAGGTTTCATTTCGTTACCCCTGCTTGCACCATGACTTTTTAAAGCTCTTTCTTACCTGCCATTATTTCGTGAATTTTTTTAGCACCAATTACCCGAAAATTGGGTTCGGTTTTATCACCGCCAAATGTATTGATAACGGTTACATTATGACCTCTTTTAGCCAGTTCTTTTAGATACTGTTCGGCAAATATGTACTGCGATCGGCCGGGAAAGGGAAACACGGCCAAAATGCGGGAACTTTGAACCCTTTCATCGGCAGTGGCGCTGAACAGAAATACCAGGCCAAACAGTAGACGGCTCAAACCAGTTCCAGAACAAATTATTCCCATTTCAGTAGCAACCACAGCGATTCGCTGATGAACGACAACTAATCTAACATAAAAACTTTTCTATATACATATAATTATCGGTGAGCGCCGATCAAAAGCATCGCCAAAAATTTGCTCATTCTACACAAAGAAAGTTCAGTGAAGCGAGGCAGAAGCTAATTTTTTTAAACACAACGAAATTCACTCTATCTGTATTTTTAAATTTTATGCACATGTATTATTTTTGGCGTCCCCGGCTTGACTCAAAAAACTTTGTTGATTGTTTACATACAATACTCAGTTGTTATGCAATCGATGAGAGAATAAATTATATCTCTTTTTCCCCATTTGGTTCTCTTAAGCTCTCGCTTTATCGCTATTTAACTCTCTAATTGACAAACTCTCCAGTTGTTATTGTTTACTCGAACTTTTAATTGAACACGGTTTTTGTGCTCAGAGAGCTGTGAAAAAATGCATACCCTACACTTAATTAAATGTTGGACCAGTTAGTTTTAAGAGTTAGCTTATATGATATTAGAAATGAAAAGGTGAATATTAACACAAATTACTGTAATTCTTTTGTATTTTCTACCTACTTTTTTTAAATTTCCTCAAATCTAATTTAAATATTTAAAATATATCACGTTTTTTTTTATTAAAAACCAATTAAGCTTATATTGAAATAGCAAATATAAAAGTGATATTTAATCAAATGAAATAATTCATGGTATAAGCGGGACAAGACACAATCCCTGCACCATTCCAAAATTAAGTCCATAAACACTTTGAAACAATCATAAATAAAGGGGCAATTAAGATTAGATAAAGCTACCACGATGCTTATCATTCATTGTCCCTGCTGTAATCAACCTAAAAAAACAATAAAATAATTACAATCGAGTCCAAAATATACCATTCAAATGCGCAGCTCGTCAACACCCCTTATATATTCGTTTTTTAAATAAATTGACGCACCACGTAACATATCAAAACTTATAACAAAATGTAATTCTTTTTAAATATTAAAAATATATACATTCAGAAACAGATAAACTATAATACTAATTAATTTAAAAATTATCCTTAAAACAACAGCACTTAAGCATACAAATTCTTTAACTTATCACATCGATATTACGTTGAATGCCAATAACGGGCAAAACTGGCTTGAAAAATTTGATCAAATAATTTAAGCAACATCTTCCTTTAGTAAGAGCCAAAAAAACGATACCCACTACAAGGGATAACCGTACTCCGACCATCAAGAACTTGTCCATGGAATAGTATTCGAACAGCTTCACCTGAGATTGAGATACTTTCATATGATTGGCTCCCTTGTAGCGTATGACGTATTCGGTCCAATATATGGCCGTTTCCAAGGGATGCATGGGCTGATCCCGAAATCTTTGAGAAACAGCCAAGGCATTTTCTCGGTATTTTGGTTGGTTTACCAGGCGATTCACAGTATTTTTCAGTTCCTTTCCTGTCACGCTGTTAATGTTTAACTGCAGGGCTGCACCTTCTTCCTCCAGGACTTCCAAATTCCTGAATTGATCGAAGAACAAAGGCATACCCAGAACAGGTTTCGCATAATAGGCAGCCTCAATTATGCTCAGCATTCCACCATGACTTATGAAAAGCTTTACATTTGGGTGAGCCAAAATGGCTTGCTGTGGTAAAAATTTGGATATATAGATGTTACTAGCTAAGCTCCTTGGGGGTTCACCCTCAAACTTCCAAATAACTCTTTGTGACATCGATTTGAAACTCTCTAGCAAAACGTTTTGTGTTTCCTCCGGCAAGTCCTTACTCTCCTGCTCCATACCCAAAGCAAAGTAGATTGCACCATGTTCTGCCTCATCGATGAATACCTGAAGATCATCAGGAAGTTTTGGATCCACTTTGGGGATATGAAAGCCAGCCACTTCAATCAGGGAGGGAACAGTAGACCTGGCCTTAAACAAGCTAAAGTGTTGATTCAGCAGAATTAGTGAAAAGTTGTGCCGGATCTCCATAAAGCTCTGCTCCAGGTGCCCAAAGAAGTGATCATAAACGAAGCGCAGTTTCGGTAGGAAAACTAAATGTATCAACAGCCACTCTTCGGTGGTGTAAAACCAATTGTAGATGCGATCCCAAAGATTTCGCACAGATTTTAAGCCTAAGGGCATTATTGGCTCCTCCAAGATGGACGTTACATGTCCCACCATGTTATATGTATTCCAATCAGATACACATGTGTAAAGTCCGATCAGTGGGGCATCGAAATAAGCTGCTAACCCGAAAAGCAGGTCGGTAAAGCCCGGTTCCAAGACCACCAAGTCAAATGTGACATTCGATTTCATTAAGGATCGAACTTCGAAATTATTGAGTATATTAAGCGAACAATTTACCATTATTCTGGTCATAGAATTCATTTCTGCCCACTTGCTAGTCGTAGAACCGATTCCCATGAACTCTTCAAAATCTAGAATGGAAAAAAGAAAAAAATATTTTAGGAAGACAATCTGTAAATACTTTAAAATGTACTGTTCCATAAAAATATGTACATATATTTTGAAACCCTACATGGCCACATCGATATAATATAATATCAATCGATTTGTTTTTCGTTAGCATACCATTTAAAAAGCCTTTATCTTTAAACATGATATTGTCAATCGATTTTATCACTTTGCAACGGAATAATATTTGTTATCTCGCGTCTGAAAACGGTATGGGTGCAAATTAGCTAATCTTATAAAGTGTCTGAGTTCGATTGGGTGCGCTAGACTGAAACAATGGGCTTTGTAAGGTTTCCCCGTCGCTTATACCCCACAATCACATACCTGAGTAAACGTTATAATTATCCCTTATACGTATGAAGGTAACATTTTCAATGAGCTTGCAGTGTTTATACGCATGAATCACAGTCAGCTGGTGACCCCGATTGCTTAGGGCCTCTATATAGGGTGTCATTAGCATACACTGCGAATGCGACTCGAAGGGGGCGATGAGGAGAATTCGCGCTCCACGTATCCAGCAGATCGCATTCGAAATCAGCCAGAACATCGGGAGAAGCCATCGCCCCGGTGCAAACATATCGGTGGAGCAACCGCTTTTCAACTGACTAACTGAAGAGTTTTCATTTCGAACTGTTGCGCATTTTCGCTCGCTTTTATCTCGCTGATTAGATTGTCTACCCCATTGAGTTTGTATTTCGACCAAATCAAAATCAAGGCAGTATCACTTCGGGCAGCGGCATGTGCGGTCGATTTATGTGAGATGTTTAGGGGCCCGGGCATTGCTGGTCTCCTGCTCCCGGCTCTGCTCTTTGGCCTACTGTGCCCCAAACTGGCCGAAACGGAAAATATTTTGGCCATATTCTCGTATACCTTTGGCTCGTCCTATTTGCTGATCACGCCGTTCCTGAAGAACCTCGTCCAGCGGGGTCACCAGCTGACTGTGATATCATCCGTTAAGGATATGCCCCACATAGAGGGTGTCCATCACATACGAGTGCCCAAACTGGATATGCTGACGAAATGTAATGATCTTTAAGGAATTGTACAAAATATGTGAAAATCATTAAATTCATTAATTATTTGAATTGCTAAATAATCCATTAAAAACAGTCACTAACCGAGAAAATATATTTAATTAAAATATGTTCTGTAAAGTGTAATGCCACATATAAATATATAGCATGGAATCGGAATCGTAAATAATAATTTACTTTAAATTTTAAATTATTAATAAATTGTAAATACCACGGGAATATTTTCTAAAAGTGTCTAATATTTTGCAGTACTCTTGGACTACGATTACGACTTTGACATAAGCAAATGGATGGAGGCTCTGTTCGTGTCAGAATACTTTTATAACTGTTCGAAATTTGTCCTGGAGGATCCCGGGGTGCAGGAGCTGCTCCGCAACTCCAGTGCCCAGTACTCGATGGTTATTCTGGAGGCCTCCCACACCGATGCCCTCTACGGATTCTCACAGCACTTCAATGCACCACTGGTGGGGATTGCCGCCTTTGGATCGGCATGGAACATTGACTTTCTGGTTGGTAACTCAGCACCCAGTGTCTACGAACCGATGTCCGCCTTGGGTTATTCACCCGGACTCAGTCTGATAGAGAAGTGGCACAACCTGATCTTCATCACCGAGGAGCGTCTGGTGGAGCGATTCATCTACCTGCCGGGCCAAATCGATCTCTTTAAGCAGCACTTTTCCCGAGTTTCGGCTAGTATTCATGAACTGCGCCGGAAATTTTCGTTGATCCTGATCAATCAGCACTTCAGCATGGGTCGGGTGCGCAGTAATGTTCCCAATATCGTAGAAGTGGCGGGCATGCACTTGGCCGAGCCCCCAGATCCCTTGGATGATGAACTTAAGAAGTTATTGGACGAAGCCGAACATGGTGTAGTGTATTTCTCGATGGGCCTGCAAGTCCTGGATAAGTGGTTGCCTCCGGGAATGATAAATACCATGCTGGCCGCCCTTCAGCAAGTAAAACAGCAAGTGATTTGGAAAATGAACAATCCAGAGATGGCTAACAATTCACGGAATGTCTATGCAAGATCTTGGCTTCCACAGCGAGAGATTCTTAATCATCCCAACGTTAAGCTCTTTATAACACATGGTGGTCTTCTAAGTTCCATTGAGGCGGTTCACTATGCGGTTCCCCAGCTGTGTGCGCCCTTATTTTATGACCAGTTTCAGAACACCAAGCGTATGGAACAGATGGGAGTGGCCAGGAGTTTGGATATTATGAACCTCTCCCCAGACGGAGTTGTCAAGGTCATTGAGGATCTCGTGTATAACGCTAGTTATAAACAAAATGCCAGGTATTTATCCAGACGGTTTCATGATCAACCAATGTCAGCCATGGAGACGGCGATTTGGTGGACGGAATATATCCTGCGGCACAAGGGAGCCGATCATATGCGAATTGCCGAGCAAGAGATGTCCCTGATGCAATACTATAACGTGGATGTTGTGTCGGTGCTCTTTGGACGAATCGGTTTGAGTGTTATCATTGTGCTCTTCCTTGGCTGGAAACTGATCTCATTGGCAACGAGAAACCTTGAGTACCGTTTTAATGTGCCCATGGTAGGGTAAACCTGGGCTATTTTAGCGTGAATCTACCCATTCAGTTCTCCCGAAATGAACAAATTATTATGCGTTTGGGAACCTTTTGTTTTAAAAAGTGTATAACACAAATGTTTTAATGTTTTTTTATAATTAGTCTTAAATGGTGCTAAGTAATGGAATATTTGAACATCCAAATTAAAGAAAACAATAAACTTGTTAAGGATGTATATTGACATGAGTTGTCTTAAATCGCCAGTAGCGTAAAAAAAAAGTGTATTAGTTGTAAATGGCTCTATCGCATTGATAGTTAATTATCTTATCAGTCTGCTTAACGACCGTGAAGACGCCAAATAAAATATTTCAATTCGTTATCATTCGTTATCAGTTAACAGACTTAAAAGGGTAAAGATTTGTTTATTCTTTCATTCCACAGATTATAATTACATTTAATATTTCGAATAATTGAAATTAATAAATGTTGAATAGCATTTAAAAGCGAGAGTGTTTTCCCCTCCCAGCTGCCACCCATATTATAATTAGAAAACTTTACCTCCTTCAGTTGTTGTCTATTCAAACCTTTTTACCTCCGGTCCTTCCTTTTTTCGCCCATAAACATAACCGCGCTCATTACGCATTTTACATCAATCAGGACGTGCACAGCATGCTTTCAACTCTTTTTGCCAAAATAAAAAAGGAAATAAAAGGGGAATTGAAAAAAGGGAATACTGTAAGAAAAAAGGACATTAAAATGCACAGGACAGGCCGATGAAAAAAGTGCGCACAATTGCTCCCTCAATTGCTGGGTGAAAAACCCCAGGAACGTGAACCAGAAGAAGTCGATGCCGAATAGTCCACCGAACTTGAAGGTTCACCCGAAAGTGTATAACTTCCCCTTCATAACCATTGGGGCGTAATGTCTGTGACGGTCCATCGATAGCCAAGGTAACGAACGCACTGCGCATAAAAACAGACCCAGCCACAGTAATCGTTCCGTAAAATGGACAAATAAATACAGGCATTCAGATACTGCTTTGTGCATTTATTTGCTTGGTTTATTGATTAGATAACTTGATTGCAGTTTGTTCGTATCAATGTTTTGGTAGATTTTTTCTGATAAAAGAGCTTTTTAAAACTGAATGCACTAAGTAGGTAAATCAATTTCTAAAGCTTAATAAAAATAATACTTAAATGTAAATTAAAAAAGAATAAAAAATCTTAATTAGTCAATGCACACCGTGTTTCCAGCTCATCAAATTTATTTGAAAGCTGCTACTAGTAATTGAAAACAAAAATCTATAAAAAGCGGTTTTTCACCCACAAGAATGTCAATTTATTTATACCCAAAAATAAACCTAAAAACAGGGAAAATAAAATGTGTGCCAAACGTTGGCATGTTAATAAGTTAGGCGGCAAGGACCGAACCAAAATTGCACTCAACGTGTTGTCAATTTGATGTTTATTGCAGATTTTTATTTGATTTTATGTTTGCAACATTTGAATTTATGTGCCGGCCATAAACTGCCGTCGAGTCTAATCCGAAAATTCTTGTAAAATTGCCAAAGCCTTGAGAGTCACTGGGCGTTTGGGGTGGAGTTGACCCGAAGTCGAGCCATTTTTATTGGCCATTTGGCAGAGGCGCCATGGCGAACTTTGCCCCTTATTGCTGGCCATGGCGTTGGCGCTGCCGCTAATCTTGGCCAATACTCAAGTGGGCGGCTTTCATTGGCGCTTAACTAACTGAAATTAAGTAAACTTTTCTTTTGACTTTCATAAGCCTTTTAATAAGCCATAATCCCCGCTGGCATTATCTGGCCCCCGTCACAAGCGCACAAAGGACAAAAACACATAGACACCCACACAGAGACATGGGCATAATAAAATCTAATTAACATCCAGGATAGAGCTCGGTAAAACCTCGCGCAATAAAAATCATCAATAGTAGGAAAGAAGTTTATTAAAAGTGATTTTCATCACTGCGGCCCATCCTCTGGGGGTTGAAACTGCTGGTGCAGGGTAAACAGGAATTAATGTAGGGGCAACAACTAACATTTCCCGGGCGGATTGACTTTCTAGCACATATCCTGACTGGGAAGGGTCGCCCAATCGGGGATATGACCAGCAGCTTATTGAGCCTGGGAATAGGCTTAAGTATAAGGAATATAATTACCTTTTCAAAAAAAAGAATTTCAAGAATTCAAAAACTAGTGTACTTTTTTGTATTGAACCACTTTTCTTAAAAGTAAGAAAATGTAAAAAAATATGTGGTACATTTGTTGTTTAAGTAAGATTAGTGATTTTCTCTTTCCAAATAGGAGTAAATTGTGTAAATATATGTAGTGGTCTAATTAAACCAAAAATGGTATACCAATTATTATATTTAAATATTTTGCTTAGAACCCAGTTCCTTCTTGTTTATATAGTGTTTAAAAATCAAGCTTGAATATCAAAATATCATCCAGATTTTCCAGACCAGACTTATTGAAATTCCTTTAATTCTATATCATACCACAACATTTATAACAGAGCATTTCCGATGCGCCACATC
Source organism: Drosophila subpulchrella (assembly GCF_014743375.2). NCBI lineage: Eukaryota > Metazoa > Arthropoda > Insecta > Diptera > Drosophilidae > Drosophila > Drosophila subpulchrella. The sequence continues at coordinate 11,924,625 of NC_050609.1, forward strand.
GATAATACTGTTAATTTTCATTTTCCTACGAGTCTTATACTCTCTTTTTTTGGTTAGAAAAGTTATGCGGCAGGCTTTTAATTAGCGCCTGCCAACCAGTCAGCCAGCCGTCGTGGAAAAGTCCCAGAGCGCATTACGCATACGCAGCGTTGACGCCGAGGTTGCCGCTGAGGCTGGCACATTGGCTTTGGGATTGCCGCTGGCTGGTCGGGCACGATTTTAATTAATTAGACTTTTATGAGGCGTACATGCAGCTCCGGCATTGTTGGGTTAAGGCCCAGTTATTGTTTTTTCTTCTGCTGAACTCCCTTGTGTTGCTTTTTCCAGCTTGTTGGCCTGGCCTAATAAGCGTTTCAGAGAGCTTAACACCGCCAACGAAATGTGTATCAAAATTTAGCATTTATTTTTGGCGGACGGGTGTCGGAGGGGTTCGTTCGCCCGCCCACACACACACATGTCCATGTCCGTTGGCCATGTCGTGTGCGGTAATGAAAATTGCGGTGGCATTATGCTCAACATTTGGCATAATTGCAGTCCAGGATATGCGTTTATGCTCAGAGATTACTTTTTGTGGCTGCTGGCCATTGACCAAGCCCCACCACCACCACATCACCACCTCCACCACCTCCACCAGCAACAACAGCGAATGGCCAAGCGTAATAAAAGCCAGACGATGTCGCCTTTGTATAAAGAAATAAAAATAATACCCAAAACCCCACCCTCCTCTGTTGGTTTTGTGTTCCAGCCCTTGTTATTGGTATCTCGCTTTGCTACTCCCCGGCTTCTTGTTCTTGTTCCCCTTTTTTCGTTGGGTTTTCCAGGCAAATTAATTTCCACTTGCTTTATTATTTTCTTTTTTTCATGGCGCGACACATTATTTGTCGTTGTCAGACCCTTAAAAAGGGGATCCTTAAGAGTGAAATAGGGGTAGAGAAATTGTAAAGCATTGTTCTCGTTAAATATTCAAGGGATAAAAAATCAAAAGCATTTCTATGACATGTACTAAATCAAAGTATATTTACATATATTTTTCAGAATTTTAATATGTAACATAACATTATTAATTCCCGGTTCTTGCTTAAGAATCTTTTGTTGAAATATCGTTTTTGGTTGGTTTTGAAACCTCTATTGAAAGTTTAATATCGTTTAGAGTTACATTATGGTTGGCACATAGCACCTCAAATATTTTTCTTTCTCTCGTACACTCCTTTAAAATGTGTAATTACTTATCGCCATTAAAGGTTTCCTATAATTCCGTGGAAGACATAAATTTCTGCGAATATGTGGTTGCAAAAAAGACTCCCAAAAATGTAAATGCCTTTCATCGTGCAAATCAAACAAGACCAGCAAAAAGTAACCAATAAACATAAAAAAGGCAGTTGCAAAACAATAATTAAAATACACACGCAACAATTTTCTGGCTAGGCAAATGTATACATAAAAAAGTGAATAAAAAATAAAGAATAAACCAAATTATGTTTATTATTATGCACGATGAATGAGGAAGTGGAAGTGGGAGCAAACAAAGCGCCGAAAGAAATGCGAGCTGGGATAAAAAAAAGTGAAGAGAAAACTTGGGGGTGGCGCCAAGTAATCCGCTTGTTAAAAATAAACGAAAAGGAAGAGACCGGCGAGGCAAAGGAAGCGCACACAAAACATAATCATCATAAACCGGAAATATCCCGACGGCAAAACATCCGCACATAAATTTTTTAAATAGTCTACAATATTTCGTTTTGCCGTTCGGCATTTGCCATTTGGCATCTCTGTTTCTGTTGGCTTTTTATTGTTGTGGTGGCGCTACTTCCACTTGTTGTTGCTGCTGCGTGTAAATACGTTTAAGTGTCGGTGCGGTGCTGGTGCCCACTCCCCAAAGATGGTCCGAATCCGAATTCCCGAGTCCCAACCCAACAGCGCCGAGCCGAACTTGGCCAACTGCAATAAACACACAAATTAACCCGTAATACCCAAGGCCAAGCCAAGGACCAAAAGGACAACGTGCCGCAATTCCAATTCGGTTTGCTTTTGCCTTTGCTGCTGTGGTCATATTCCAGCGCCAGCAACAACGCACATAAATAAAATATTACAATTTTAATTTGTCTCTAATCCCGTTGGACATTGAATGGCTTGTGGCTGCCAACCAGCCGAGTGGGTCTGAAATTTCGCCCCGGGATGGGATTTCATAAATTGCTTGAATACACCCAGACCACGTTTATCTATACGGGATTTGTAGCCACGAAACAATGAATACATAAATCAAATGGATCGCTCCTGCTGACAGAGCTTATAAGGTATATGGTAAGGCATCTCAGGTTTTTTTCTATCTCCTTCACAGATTTTCGTGGATTTTCCTATAGTTCTCTCCTGTTAAAGCTGGGCAGCTTAGCGTCCAATACTTGATTGAAAGTTCTGTCGATTGACTGGCCAATGATTAGAATTGGCCCTGAATGGCTAGCTTAACTCTGAAAGCTGGCAATGAAATGCGTTAAATATTATGAGTAGCGATTCTCATAGTTAAAGTTTAGTTTAAATATGATAAAACCGATATATGATAAGATATTCCTCAAGGAAAAACCTTAAGTAAAAGGGTTACTACCCGTAAGTACCATGTATTTAATACTCAATATTCCTTAACAACCATTCATTCCAGTTGAACTTAATGCTCTCTAAAAGTTTCAGTACGCTCCCTCATCAACGTCATGTGTTGATCTACTTATTTATGATAGTTTCCGTAGTATCCATCTCTTTACGCTTCGTTCCGGGCACATGCTGCGTATACGCAATCTCGCTTTCACTTAATTCAGTGGGGTAAGATAGCAAGCGCTTCGATTGTGGCCCACTAAAAATCGCGATTTGAGCCCGGTTCTCGACAATAGCCGGCGGCGCGACACTAACGGTAACCGTTACGGCAACAGCAATAACTACAGCACCAGCAAAACTCAAAAAGCTTTGGGCCATGTACTGCCCTCCACTGCTGTTGCCTTTGCTATTGCCATTGCGATTGCGATTCTGATTGCTACTCGTTGCCATCGGTGCTGGGAACTTGGCTATAGCATATCCAATCTGAATACACAGGATATTGAAAACTAGGCAATACTATTTTCAAAGCAGGTAAGCCATATAGTGTTTGAAAGAAGAAGCAATATCTTTGAGTTATCATTTGGAAATAAAACGTATTTGTAAGTGGAGTAAGATTTTGAGTAGAGGTACGGGCCTTTTTTATAATAAGTGATAGAAATAGTTTTGGGGGTACTAAGTATAAGGAATGGTGGATCCACAACCAATATAAAGCAGTTTTTGTAAAATTAAAAACATACTTACAATATTTAAGTAAAATATTTTTAAGAGCTCTATGATGTATTTGTTATCTTAGTTACCCTGATATTACATTGTATAAAATTTGTGCGCCTATGATTTTTTCTACATGTTAGAAAGAGATTTTTAGAATCTCTTTTGTTGTTCTTTTGTGCCTGTCTAAAAACAATCTATTATTGTTAGTTGTTGGCAAAGTCCAACCGTTTTATACGCTTGATTTGGCCGCAATAGTTGTCAGCACTGGTTTTCAAGACTGTTGCCAGGGTCTGCTATTGCTTTCACGTCTCTTTTATTATTTCACGCCATTTCAACAGCCGTGAGCAACAAGATTATTTATGCGTTTTTCTCGCCCAGTCCCAGGCACGCTTTAAAATCGTCCCGGGTCCGTGTCCATGTTGGTGTCCGGGTCTGTGGCCCGTAGTCTATATACTGTATTTCGTATTCCGGGAGTCTGAGTTCAGGGAGTTCGCGGTCCGAGGACAAACGCATTTTGTAGACGCGCGTGCTTGGACACAAGTTAGGGAGTCTGTCCATTGCCTACTTCGCGGCGTTGTTACATTGTGGGGGAGTGGAAATGTGGTATAAGTTGAGCAGGATGCGAGTTCCGCGAAATGGGAACGGAGAGGTGTGAGCACTTCGAGTGCTATAAAATGCCGACGGAGGGACTGTTATTGTGATTTTTGGCAATGAATACGAAATGCCCAGCGTCTCCGTTCTCGTTTTCGTTTCACCACCACTTCCCCACTTGTTCATCATCGCTACGCTGTGTTGTCTTTTGACAAATGGCTTCGATGATGTTTTTTATTGCCCAGACCTATCTGACTCAACTGTGTGTCTCCATGGCTGCTGACATTGTTATATAGGAGGCACACATATATATGTATATGCTTACATATGTATATTCACGTATTGCACACACTGAGGCATATTTCGTTCATTATATACGGCACAGACTTCCACCTGACCCTAACTCTACTTTCTTGGTCAAATCAAATATTTATTTTTCCTTTTCTCATTCTTCATCGGTCTGTATTGGGTTGTTTTCCCCATCAGCTGTAGTGTTCTCTATGTTTTTATGGTTTTGGAATTGCAGATTATATAATGCAAATATTTAATTTATTTAATATAGATATTATAGTTTAAAATCTAGGACTAACATGTCAAAAAATAATAAAATGTTATTTCCTTATCTAACCAAAATTCAGAAATTTTCCAACTTGGTTTATATGGTAAAACAAAAAATTGTTAGAATTTCTAAAGATTATAAGCCTTTTCCAGAGTATTAACTATTCGGTGTCTTTTAGTTTATTCCAATTCGGTTTCTTTTTGTATTTGTTTTACTTTTTTGGGTGCTTTTATTGTTGTCATGTTGCTTTGGCCGTAATGGCAGCTCGTAAAAATGTTTCATTTATGCTAAATTCATTTTTGTGCCTTCGAAATCTGTTGCCGCGCCAAAGTAATAAAAGGATTCTTTCCATTTGCCACCATTCATTCGCCGGCCGTTCATTCATCCATTCATTCGTTTCCTTGTCTAGTGGGTGGTTTTCTTCTCGTTTCTTTGTTGTTCGACGGCTTCCGCATCCTCATCTCCAACAGCCTTTTTTTGACCCACCCAATGGGGGGCTTCAGAAGTTTATTGGTCTACAAATTATATTTGCTTTGTTCGGCAGTTAATGAGTCTGTTAACGTTGTGTGTTAGCGCTTTTGAGTGTTCATAAAATAAGCGAGTGCATATTGAGTGGAGTTTTGAGTCGCGGCATCTCTTCAGCTATTCATGGACATTCGGGCACTCACCCTTTGATGCCGCATAATTACTCGATAATGTGCATTCAAATCGTAAAATCGCCAAATTCCCGCGAACCGCCAAAAAAGGCTGTTAACGCCAAGGAGCTATAAGGCATGACCACCTGGCCAGCTTTATGATGGCCATGAAGTTGATGAAATAAAGTGCGAAAATTTCGGGGCGAAATAGTTTTCAATGGATTTCGGTGTGAAACACACCGTACACGTTTGCATTTGCAGCTAATTGCTGAATCCACTTAGCATTCAAATCAAACTTTTTATTGCATACTTTCGGGTCGAATCGTTCTACGAAATTCATTCCAATCGACAGACAAATCAGAAATCCAACAAGCTGTGCAGCAATTCACACACCCCAAACCTCAGGACTCCCGACCAAGGACTTTGGGCTCCGAAATCTGGTATCTGGAATCCTTGGCCATCGCCAGCGAAGCGTTGCGCAAGTGACAAGCATTAAAACCCGAGCGAGATGGAGGAAGGAGAAAACTGCGAGGCACCCAACCGCCATGTCATTAAATGCGAGAATCCATTAAAAGCCGAAAATCAAACCAACTTTATTGAATATCAAATTAACATGTTCATAAAAATGCGCACATTAAATTAAAAGCGGAATGGAGAATGGAGGAGCTTTCCTCGGCAACCAAGGACAGAATCCCAAGTCCAATACCAATTTCAGTGGCTGTGGTGTGAAGAGGAAATAATAAAAATTAACCAGCAGCCAGAGAAAAAAGATATAAAAGAGATTCTCAAGACGGGCGAACTACGTTTATGGGCTCGGTGTTTTTTAATTCGTATAATGACCATCAATGAAAAATGCCATTGAGTCACTATTTAACCGTAGTAAAATTAAATTTTATGCTGTGGTTTAATAAACTATATGTAAAAAAAACATTTTACCATAATAAGAACATTGTGATGTTTTAATACCCAATAATATATGCATTCACTTTTGTGTTGTTATTAAATTAAGCGTTTAATTAACTAAATAATTGCTTAAAGAATTTAAGCCACTTTACAATTGAATTTTTGACTATATTAATTCCAATTAGCTTCTGAAAAATATAATTCATTTAATTATATAAAGAGACTAACTTTTAAGAACACATATTATATTTATTAATTTTTTATACTTGGTTATTTCTGCAATATATCAACGTATAAACCTTTCGGTTCGGGAACACTTGTTAGCCAGGACAAAGAAGTCCTTTGGTTGCCTAAGAAAATAGCACGAACATTTTATTTATTTATTACGCTTAGGTGACAAGGACATTGGAGGAGATTTTCCCAGCTCCTTTTCCGATGTCCCACCTCCTTATCCCTGCTCGTCCCCCTCTCTGCCGCTTTGTGTGTGTAATTAAGTGAGGCATAAATAAAATGCCTTTTTAGTATTCATCACAATTTATGCTAAGCTCTCAAAGCATCAAGTTGCCTATGACAAGGCGGCAGAATCTTTTTCGCATTCCTTGCCAGCGAGCTGGGGAGAAAGCAGCGGAGAAAGTGGGTCTGGGTTCTGTATCTTGCTACTCTGTTGCATAACTAAGGGCGTCGTGGGTTGGGATTGGGCGGATTATACGGGGGTATCCACTAGTTTGGGGCTCCGGATCCTCCTACTCGCACATTCCAACATTACCATTTGCGACGCCGCCCGGTTCGCAGCTCATCAAATATGCAATTAAATCAGTTTCCGTTTAATTAAACCGGAAGTGCGTCGACTGCCATCTCGCTCGGTTATGTATTGGCATCCCAGTCTCACACTCTGCGGTTTGATTTTTAAGTGCTACGCCAAGCTGGGGATTTTTACATTTTTATGAGGTTTTTCCCTGCATTCCATTTAATTTTCTCGCTGTTTTCCTCTCCGGCCCATTGGTTATTTTGCATTTTATTGACTTGAATAAAAAGAATCAGATCGGATTGGGAAATGGGCGGCCAAGCCACAAATGAATCAGGCGCTAAGCATGCAGGAAGGCTTAGCTTGGCAATTAGTTAGCCATTGGCATTGCCATTAAGTTGCAACTTGCAATCGCAATCGGCGTTGCCTTGACTGCGCTTTAAGCCCTCAAAACTGGCTAATTAAACCACGCGAATTGTGCGCCCTAAGTTATGCCACACTCGAAAACAACAATATTGCCCAACAACAATGGAAATTGCTGGCATTGCCTCCTCCTTTTCTGCTTTTCCGTTTCGCTTCTTGTGCTTATTTCTTAATTATTAATTAAGAATGAAAACAAGGCAAAAAGTAAGTTGCATGCGCGTACTTTCGCTGGAATTGCCACAATTTCACTGAGACGCCCGTGAGCATGCAAAAGCTTCGCCACGCTAACTTTGATGGACGGGCATCATACAATTTACCACTCCAATAAGAAAACCTGGTGTTATAAATTATTTATAGTGTTTTATTGCTGAAATTGTATCTAAAATTGGTAGCTTATTAACTTATAGTACGTTTCTGAAAAGTGTTTTTAATTTTTTATATAAGTTTAAAATCAGTAAGAGACAAAATATTTTGATTTTCATAACTACTCATTTACCACAAGAATTCCTAGTTCATAGACATCGTTAAAAAAAATAGATATATTCTCAAAACGGAAAATCGTAATAAACCTTTTTTTATATAGGTACCTTTTATGATCATTTCTTAAAAGAACTGATGGAGTTATTTAAACTGGTCACAATATTTTTATTATAAAAATAATGTTTGATATTTTTACCATTATCTTTAATATTTAGCTGAAATAACCCATATTTTTGAAAGAGCATTCATTACTTTACTTTGAATATTTTTAGCATTTTGCAATTTACCCACTTTGGCAGCCTCGTCAAGACATTTGGATACAACAATTGTGTCACTTCAGCCATTCACCTTACCAGAACACCCAGCCACCCAGCCAAAAAGCCCACCGCCCATGCCCAAAGCCCCGGCACTTGTATACCTAAGGTATTATCCAGCGTTGTCAACGGCAACCAACGACAACAATGGCGATGATGACGATGATGATGATGATGACGACGACGATAATGACGAGGAAAACGAAGACGATGTTGCCATAAGTTAATTTGCGTCTCATATATGCATGCCTGCATTTGCATGTGTGTCAGTCAGCCCGGGTTTTGCATTAAAACTTGAAAATTTAAATGCCCTAAGTGATGCAACAACTTCAACTGTCTTACAAGTGGCCATATAAGTATGTCTCTCCTTGTGCCAGTATATATCTCAGCAGCGATTTCAGTTGTCTGTGGCTTTCGTAATTAGCATGAAAATAACTTTCTTAACCACCTGCGGGCAGGGCTTTAAAGAATTTTCGCCGAAACAAGAATGCAAGCATGGTACTTGGCACTTGTACGTAATTGAAACAAATGCATATTTAATGAATTGCGCATAACTGCTAATATGTGTCATATGTCAATAGAGATGGTTAGCTTTTGGCCAGTAATTGATTTTGCGCATTTATCACGCAAATTAATGTTAATTGTGAGCTAATATCGAATTTTATCACCCCGCCCACAGTGCGTATGATTGATGTGTTCAAGTGCCAGCACTTCAAATTGAAATTCGATGTGTTTAAGTCGGATTATTTAAGATTGTAGTTCAAATTCGGTTTTTTTTTTTTTTAGTATAACAAATTTATTTATTTAACGTTGATCAGCCAACTTAATGGCTATAAAATTCAAATTCGGTACTGTAGAATAATAAAATAGGATCCTTTAGTACAAAAAAATATTTAATGATTTATTAAGCTTAATATCAGAAGGTAAGGATTACTTAAAATTGGATAGAGTGATTTTCCCAAACCCAACTTACAACTCATGTGACCCCACACACATTTGTGGGCAAAGATAAAGTATTGTGGAAACATTCTTCACTCTTTCTTCCGCATCGACTTTGTTTCCGCTTCCTTTTTTTCAATTTTAATTACAAAACTTTTCAGGGAAACGAACATGGGTCCGTGGGGGTCCCTGCTCGGGCGCCACGCTTGATTACAGGGCGTGCTTATGCGCTGATTGCTTGGCTATGAGTCCCATTCACTCGCTCCTGCCCATTAGCCCCCTTCTACCCATCTCACTGATTGTTTCATGCAGCTTGACTTCGCCATCATTATTGGCCATTGGTTGTTCTTTTATCTCTGCGTCTATTTTTGTGCTCTTTGTATTTGATTTTGGTTCTTTTTTGTCGGTTGAAATGCCACATAGTTGTCCTTTTTATTATTTATTTTCTTTTTGACTGCAAGCTGAAGCAACGAAACTCTTTATCAAACATTGTTCTGATGTTTTTATTACTTTCTAAATACTTTTGTGGGGCATTGGTGATTATTTGCACAATGCCAAAGGGGATACTTTTAAGGCAATCATAATCACTGGGGAGGAGGATATACATTTTAAGGGGTGAAGATGAAAATACCCTTTGTATTGCTGAAATCTAAAAAATTATCCATAAAATCTAACATTTATTTAGAGAATTTGCACTCCTTCAAGTGTGATTTTAATGGCTTCCTTTTATTTAGATCTAAGAACAAAGCGTGTATGTACATTTTCAAAGGATGTTTTAAATATGACTTTTAAAACAAATCGTGTATTTATATTTTTAATAGAAATTGGAGATAATATATTTTAACTGAGGAAGTACTTAAGGAAGCCGTACAATTTTAATTATTTAATATTATTACATTTTTTATTATACCAAACCTTTTACTTTTCCTTTGGTTAAGCCTTATACCTTTGAGAGAGTACATTGACGCCTTTTCCGGTTGATTGCTCGCAGAAGTATTACCGATACTTTTACCTTTTCGGGCTTCACTTTCCTTTTAACCTTTTTCCACTTGAACTTTCGTCTGAGGCCAAATGCCAAGAATTTTTTCACAAGAATTAAGGCCAAGTTTCATTTAACCAAATTAATTTTCCAAATTAATGGATGGCATGTCTGCTTACCTCGTTTTCCTAGCCCCAAAAGCAGCCCTCACCTACCTTCGCCGCTTTTAACCATAAAAATTTCTTTAAAATCTTGGCAAACGTGTATGTTTTGTTTCTGGGGCGGGGTGAAATATGTTGGAAATGTTGCCACAGTGCTGGCAGGCAAAAGAGTTGACAGCCATCTCCTGCTGAGTGCGGGGCAGCTTCATGTGGAGGGGCGGTGAGGGAAAAGGGGGCGGGGCAGACTACGACGAATTACAATTATGATGACACAAATTGGTTATGTTTCTGTGTGCGTATATGTTGCTTTTTGTTCTGCCTTGAAGTTGGTTTTATTTTATTTGATTTTTTTGTTTGTATTTTTGGTTTTTCTAACAACCCAAAATGTCAGGATACTCAGACAGGATACATGGCATGTGGGGCTTGTCATCGTTTCGTTGGCATTCGGTTGGCTCTCTATCCATTTGAACATTTTTCCGGCTCACCCCAAAGCGAATAAAAACAAAATCGTAAAAAATCATAAAGTATAATGCTGAAAAATGTGTGTATGCAAAAAAAAAAAATGGCTTGCTAGCCTTCTGGCCGGGCCAGCATATATCCTAACATAAAATATGAAATTACATATAATAAAAAATCAAGCCATAAAGTTGTTTGCCACTGCGTAAGCTCCACTCTTTGATGCTGGAGTCATATTCTTCGGGGTTTCTCGGGGAAAGGTGGGATGGGAAATACTCCTGCCAGGGTCTCCTTAAAAAGTAACTAGAACAAATTGCGTTTGATTAGGTCGATTATGGAGTGGATGCCAGAAGGAAATATGAATACTGAAGAATAGCTAAAAAAAACAAGCTTAAATTCAAAGAATTTGCATATTAAAATATTTTAAATTTTGCAATGTGGTTCAAACATTAAGGAACATATTACAAAACATAAGGCTTTATTGGAAAAGTTTAAATTTTTTAACTGCATAAAATGATAAGCAGCAGCAATTAAAGTTTTCTAAAGGGGAATCCTGAAAATTCATTTATTAAAATCCAACAGGTACAACTTTTGTGGGAAAGTCAATTGGATGCTCAATAGCTAATAACCGCTGGCTATGTGTGCGTGTCCTGGTTTTCCGGGGGGTTGCGAGGGGGGTGGAAAACAATTTGGAGTAACAGACCTCCCGCATACAAACGACTATTTCAACCCTCTGGCTAGGAAGAGCCACCCCCAACCACCACCCGCTGAAATAACTTTCCCACCTGCTGACCAAGGAAAACAACAACAGCAACAAGGGCATATAAATAACAATGTTGCCACTGAATATGAGGAGGGGTCTAAAAATGGGGAAAATGAAAATTGTTTACGCTGCCCACGGAGTTCTTTTGCCAACAGCATAAGACCCTAAATTATTAAATTATTGTTCTGGCCATAATTTCAGCGACACTAAAATTAAAAAACCATTACCAAAAGCCGGAAAAAGCATTATTTGCTAAAAAATGTGGTTGAGAATCACCCCCGGGCCCACGGCAGGAAAATATATTTCCGCTTAATTTATTAACGATTTTTGTAAGCCATAAACTGTTCATGAGTGTGTGTGCATGTTTGAGCCCTCCACTAAGTGATTTTTATCTTAGACGGACCAAACGCCCCCGTTTTGTTTCGTTTTTTTTACGATTTGCACATAATTATAATTGAAATTGCCACGAGAAGCCGTGAACGCCAACGACTTTCATTCGAGTGCCAATAAATAATAGAATCAAGTCATAAACTGATAAATGATGTGCCACCATCAGCTCTCTCTTTTATTTTTTTGCTGTAATAAACAAAGTTAATCATTTAGGATAATTGAAATTTTTACGAGACACTCAAAGTTATGTTTGCCTCTTTCTTTTTCGCTTTTCACCAATTTGGCAGGTAGCTTAGACCCGGGGCCCTCATTAGTCTGCAGTCCTTATAAAGGGGGGTTCGATGGCCAAGTGTTATGTACTTATCGATGCAAGCTGTGTATTGGAATTATGCCCACACGCCCAGGAGAACAAAGGCCGATGAGGACGAGATGGCAAAATACATAAAGAAGAGCCAACACGTGGACCATCAAAACGCCTGGATTTTGTGGTAAATAGGAAGATTTCCGAAAAGGTTCCGATTCAAATGATTCAAGCGAGTAATTCAGATTTCACAAATTATAATCACGAGAATAGATTCATTATTTTCACATCCAAACAATTGGAAATGGAAGCCTTTATCGATGTAAAAAATTATTTAATAACATTTATTTAACATTATAATGGTATTATTATTTATTGATACAGTTTCATTAATTTAATGACTATTTCTACCCATATATAGTATTATTACATCAAATTAAATTTTGACTTAATGAATGAAGTTTATTAAAATAAAATTAAAACATATATAATTTTCACTAACCAATAATTAAATTTCACATCCACATCTGCCCTCAGCAGGAGTTCGTTAACCTATTCCCTGCCACTCTGGCCACATTTGCTGTGTACAAGCCAAACCCATGTTCACCCCCAAAAACAAAAAACTTGCTGGCAAAATACATTAAAATTAAATATTAAATTTAAGTGCATCATAAACGAAAAACAATGAACCCATCAGACAGTCGAGAAAGACAGCTATCGAGTGTGGGGCTGAGATGGGTTGGGAATTTACCTGGGCACAAAATGTCGACGCCTCAATTTTCATCACACCGAAATAAGAGCAGAGGTGGAAGAAATCCGAATCCAACCCCACAAAAAGAATGAGACCCGGACGTAAGCCAACTGACAATATGTTAAACCGAAATGGTGGCATGGAGTGACGAGGCGGGATGACTTGGATTAAGCTGCACCAAAGAAAAAATTCGGAAAGTGGCGAGAGCAGTGCACTGAGGAATGCAAATGATTGGGTTCTTCTAAAATTAGATTCTTAACAATCGTATCCGGAAATTGAATTTTTTTTATTTTTCATCTGTTTAAATAACATGATTTAAAAGCTTAAAAATCCCTATAATGCTTAACAATTTATAGAGGTGCCTAAAAGAATGCAACACTTTATTTTCAGTCCACAAGTCCAATGGTTAAATGATTTTAATTTTCTACAGCATACTTTTGGGCATCATTTAAAGTGATTTCAAAATTAAAGTAGGATTTGACAGTATTGCCTTTAAATATAGTGTTCAATGAGTTTTATTTTCCGAAAAATTCCTTTAGTTGGATTCGATTCTTTCAGTGTAGTCCCACTCTTACTGCCACTACTGCACTTGTCGATATCGACGTCAAAGTCTCGTAATGCCGGCACTCGCACTTGTCAGCCTAAAAGATGACAGTGATGGCAATGTGTTATTCTTGCCACGGTGTGGTTGCGGGAGCGAGATGGCGAGCGAAAGGACGCGAGGTCCTGGCGGGTTAACACATATTACGGCCCTTGCGTATTGATGTCGATCAAACCGATATATGTATAGTACCTACATACGTATGTGAATGTGCAATATGTGCCCGTATGTGTGCGCGGCTGTATCCAACGCAATTGAGGTCATGTCCATGCGGCATCGGCGATGGCGATGGCGACGTATATGCCAAAGCATTAACTCGGCATTTGTTTCAAGCTGCTCTGAGGCAAGTCCGAGCAGGGCGACACGGGCTAAGGGGCATGGCTATGGGGGTGTTGGCGGGCGGACAGATAGCGCAAGTTCGGGCCGAGAGTTGCGACATATTGAAAATCATTGCACACATACCCGTACACTCAACAAGCCAGGGGGAATGCCAAAAAAAAAAAAATAAATGGAAGCAGGAACAATGTATTGAAAGACAAACGGCATTGGCATCAATTTTTATTTGCCTGAACTGGCATGTTTGTGTATGTGTATATGGCCGGAGGAGAAAAAATTTTTATTACATTGAAAATTTGCATAAAATATTTAAGCCAAATGGTCGGTCGATTGTACGGGTTGGAAATGTGGCAAAAAAAAAAAACTTTCCTGATGCGATGGCAAAATATCAGCCCAGCCCCCCACACTTTTAGGCCTGCGAAAGCTGATGGGATTTGTTGTCTGAAGATTTGACAGGCCTTAAGGGCTACAGAATGGTAACCGACAGTTGCTGTTTCGATATGCGGAATATCCCTAAATGGAGTACCTTCTTGAAGTGGAACCACAGATCGATACTAAGGCTGTGCTGTGCCATAAATATTCTCACAATCGATCCATCACAGCTTTGGATATCGATATAAATAGTCTACAAAAATTATTGTACGTGGAAAAGTTTAAAATTTGGATTAAAAAATAGAACATCTAAAAAAATTATTTGTAAAAATGGATCAAGTCCGAAAAAATATTGAGCATCCCCCGATATTAACATCATTTCATTTTTCTGGGACTTTTTAAAATTTAAAAAACTTTAAATTACTTAAAGACAACAAGATAGCACTACATCGCTATAAAGACGAATAGATGGTAAGGGAGAGTAGAACCCCGAGCTGCGGCCTTATAGAGAAAACTTCAAGGATTCGCTGCACGTTCGCATCTTTAACGCCATATGTTGACTTTTGCTACAATTTTCATGCTAACCCACGAGAAGTGGGGCAAGGGGCTCGGGTCGGTTGGCCATATCCTTTATCTTATATACGCTATTTTATGCCTGCACCACACCACGCCAACTCCCCATCTTATATGGCTGTTGTTGTTTCTCGCCTCTTGCGCCAATAGATTGTGCCACCACACTTTGGCATTTTATAACATAAACTTTCATTTGTTTTCTTTCGTTTTTCTTGATGTTATTATTTTTTTTCTACTTTTTTTTCGCCACATTTTCTTTTTTTGGTTCCCATTGTTGTTGTTAGTGCTTGTAATGCGCTCATGTAGTTGGGCCCCTCTTCTTCGCCTCTTGTCTTTATATTCGGTTTGGGTCGCATATGTTAAGCCCCGAATACATAGAAACGAGTCTGATGTCTTGACATCTGTCTACCGGGCCCACATCCCCCAAACCACCCGGTTTTTCGGCTTTGACAATCGTCCAAAATGTAGATTTGCATGCACATCAGCATTGGGCATACATTTATCTCGCCCACTGTCGACGATGGCCCCTTAATGCGATGGCACGCGAAAAAAAGGACAGTCAGATAATACTTAGGGGATGGGGATACATAGGACTTTGTAGAATAATAGTAAAAGTTCAATATCATTAGTTTTATAATAATAATTTACTTTATTCTGACTATTGGTACTTTATATTTTCTACTTATTCTTAGATTTCTAAGTTTCAATATTTTGACCCCAAAACAACAATTTAAAGCTAAATAAATTTAAACTTTCACTGCTATGCAATTAATCTTCTGGCTTTTAATACCACAAACGAGTCACCGCTTCGATTGGATAAAATGGATGTCTAGGCAGACCTGAATTCGCATTGATTGGTCTGGATGTGCTCGGTTCCGTGATTGATTGATTCGAGTAAGTGCAACAGTTTATTTGCATATTTTGCAGAATTTTATTGCACAACGGTAAACAGAACTGAATTACTGCAGAAATATGCAAAATATTTAAATTGCCAAAATATCCCTTAGCCGAGCACATAAATAAGAGTTCGCAGATGTCAAGGGAGGCCAACGGGATGGACAGATGAACAGTTCCAGAAGCCAAACAAATGTAAACTCGCTTTGTAGTTTATTGAAAATTTAATAAAGTGCAGCCCACAAACACAGGGAACATGATGGATAAAATAGGGAAATGCCGAAATGCCAATGAATGCGGAGACTGCATGGAATAAGAAATACCCAAATAAATATGCTATTTGCCTTTATTGCAATTCAATTTACTATCAAAGCATCAGCCCTGGAATCAGCAGCCAATGGACATATTCGGGGTTATATTTATTCCATAAAGGATTTGCAGCTCCCTCAGTATCTCGGTATCTTTGGAATTTAAATGGAATTTAAAATGCATTTCTGTTCGGAATGGTTGTCAACTACTCAGCACAGGTATGATGACACAAATCCGCCCGCAGGTGGGGCAAAAGCCAAGACTGGGACAGCCTTTCGACCTGCAGCTGCCTTCTGTCAACCGATTTCTTTGCACTTTTGCAATCAATAAATGTGGCTGCAGGAAAAAATACCTCTAAAACGAATGACTGATTGTTTGAATGCGATATCCATTTTTAATTTGATTTTTTTGGAGTTTTGTTGAACAACGAACGAAAAATAACTACCCATGAGCTAAGAAATTCAGGTGTTAATTGATAAATAATTATTTTTGATAATAGTTTGCCATAATGTTTTGATTTAATTTTAAAAATAACATTACACCATCTGATTTGTAATTGTAAAACATAATTCACCTATATACAGTCCAAATACATAAGCCGAATCTCAAACTAAAAATTTACAAAATAAAGTGGAAAGTTTAAAGAACTTTTCTTTGCAAGGAACGCAATGTTCTATATAATTCCCATCCAACATAAACCTAGAAACAAACAAAAAGGATCAAAATTTGTGAACATGGCGAGTATCAGCTTGAATTTAGCAAGGGATTGTTTTCATTGTTGTTTCGAAGACAAAATCAAAATCCAACAATATGGCAATAAAGGAATTTTGGTTATAACAATGCAGTTGACCTCCGCTGGGATGTTTCTAAAAAGAAACCATTCCACACAAACTGCGTTCAACCGCATGCAATTTTGTTGGCATGCTCATATATCCAGGGTCTGGTTATGGGGACAATAGTCGTAATAGAACTGGACCAGAGGGTCCATATTGGGGTAGGGAGCCACCTAATGGGGGACAGGGGTCAATCCCAAAATGTCCCTAGGTGTTGGCCACATGGGAGCCGAATGAACGCATCTATTTGTATTTTGTTACAGGACATGCTCTCAATGGGCATATCCTTTTCTGGCCCGAAGAGCCAGGAAGGCTTGTGGATGTCACAGGGACGTCAGACAGAGACTTTTATTGAAAATGTTCAATGGCAGAAATTCATAACTGCAACAGAAAAGTACACAGAAAAAAACAAGGAAGAACGCTATATTCGAGTACCTCGACTATCAGATACCCGTTACTCAGCTAAAAGGACCAAAGGAAAATGGAGATATGCAGCAAAGCGAGGTTGAAATGCGCCACCTACCGGCGGTAGACAGATTTAAGCGTTGTGGGCGTTAGAGTGGGCGTGGCAAAGTTTTTTTTGGATCAATCGATAGGTATTGACAAGACCAATACATTTCAGTTAAAATTTTGTATCTAGCATGAATATTGTGGGCGCCACAGGCTTGGGCGGTTTGTGGGCGTTAGAGTGGGCGTGGCACATTCGCGTGACAAACCTGCGCTGCGCTCAAGCCTACGGAATCTAAATCTGAATTCCCATTTCTCTATCTTTGATATTTTCCGAGATATCTGCGTTCATATTTACGATTTTTTGAAGTTTGTGGGCGGTTTGTGGGCGTTCAAGTGGGCGTGGCAAACTTTTTTTTGGGTCAATCGATAGGTATTGATGAGAACAATACATTTCAGTTAAAATTTTTATTCTAGCATGAAAACTGTAGGAGCCTCAGTTTTGGGCGGTTTGTGGGCGTTAGAGTGGGCGTGGCATTCTGCTGAAACAAACTTGCGCTGCGTAAGAAGCTCAGGAATCTGCACGCCTAATCTCAATAGCCTAGCTCTTATAGTTTCCAAGATCTCAGCGTTCATCCGGACGGACAGACAGACGGACAGACGGACAGACGGACAGACGGACAGACGGACATGGCTAGATCGACTCGGCTAGTGATCCTGATCAAGAATATATATACTTTATGGGGTCGGAAACGCTTCCTTCTGCCTGTTACATACTTTCCGACGAATCTAGTATACCCTTTTACTCTACGAGTAACGGGTATAATGAATACATTTTCTATATTTTCGTTTAGACGATAACCTTTGAATCCAAAACCTGATTATATAAGATAATACCACATAAATAACAAAATAAGATTTATAAATTTAAAATATAATCAAAGACATACATATCTGATATAAGAAATAGATTCATTTGATTTACTTACACCTACTTTGCGTACCCCTTTTTGAGCAGTGCACTGCATTTAGGTTTTCATTTTGAAATCAAACATGGAGAGTTCTGTCCCCCGGGCAGGACATTCGACTTCGTCTGCTTTTATGGCATAGAGAATTATTGCGTTTTTGCGAAACGTTGAGTAATACGATTGCGGTGCTAATTTAGCTGCAATCCTGCAATGCTTCAGTTTTAGTCTCTTTTTTGTCTCCCATATCCGGCACTTGGTTATTAACTATTGCAAATCATTGATACGCTTCGATTGCCCGTGGGGAATCTTATCAATGGACGGCCAAGTGGCCGTTGGCTCTTTGTAAAGGGGCTCTGCAAAGTCAGTCGGTGTCAACATGTCGTCGTGGGTTGTCTCCACCACCGAGCTGTACGATTGCGGTGCCAATGGGCCAACATCATCCTCGGCCACATCCTCGCGGCACACGCGACTTATCCTGCTGGTTTGGCATAATCTCACCGAAAAGTGCCAGAAATTCGGTAGTTTTCTCAGACGCGAGACGAATAAACCACTGCCCAAAGAACTGAGGCGATCGTTACGACTTAACAAATCGGCCAGGCGAAAAGGCTATCGGAGCTGCGAAAGCGAGGCAGATAAACGGTACGCATTATAGACTTATGTATTATATTTGAATGGGCTAGATAAGCCCATTGTTGTTGTTTACCTCAAGGTTCGACTATGTGCCGACACCTGCTAAGTAGAGTGAACCTCTATAAGGTAACTTTGAGTGGTTAAATATATTTACTTTCTATTTGGACAGAAAACAAATGAAACATACATAGTTTCTACAATTTTTTCATATATTCTTCAAAAATTAACCCTTAAAAGGTAGAACATTGTAATCTTAAAAGTAAAAATTACCGCAGACGTTGAGTGATTCGATTTATATACAACCTAGCAGTTAATATATATAACCTTATCTTAATATAATTACTAAAACTTTTCCATTCCAGGCTGATGAAAGAGCGTTTAAACGAGCCAGTCAACATATCCATTCGCATGGGGCCCTCCTACGACTATAGACCATCGAATTTCTAACCGATCTGCAAAAGGATACCAGGAAATCGTTCTTCGAATTGTTAGCTCTACTATTCTAATTTAATTTCAATAATTTTTTTTTTATTTAAAAGACTTTTTAACTGTGTCATTCTATCCATGTCTGATTTTGAAGTGAAGTGGGGGAATGGAAGAAGGGCAAGGAGCTAGAACTAGATGAACTAGATGAAGAACTTAATTGCGTATCGATTAATTAGGTGTCCACTATATCAAATTGCCTATGATTGGGTCCTGTTTTGCGGATTCAAATTTACCATTTATTTTTTTAAGAATGTTGCGACCTTCTGCCCCTTTTTTCTCCTATTTTTTATATTATCCATTCTCGTTCTTCTCTGTTCCTACACTTTTATCAAGCTCAAAAATGCAATATTTTTGAATCAAGGCGCCAAGTGTTCTTCCTCTTCATGAACATGAGTCATAATTTTCCTGAGCTGGTAACACCAACATCGTCTTTCTCTTTGACCCCCATTCTGCATGTTATTGTTAACTGGCTGTTGTAAACTGTTAATAAAAGTTAAATTTTTTACTTATTTTTACATGAATGTCGTAAGCTCTGCAACAGCTGTTGGAATCTAAAAGCTTTACCCAGTAATTAAAGCTCTATATTTCTCTTACGTTCTCCCTTGATTCGATGAGCTCTTCACCCTTAGTTGGCCTCTACTCTTGAGAACGCCCACACAAAAGTTTATTGCCCCGCTCACAACAAGTGGACGTGACTTAGTGCACTTCTTATAAGGTATATCACTTACTTAATAAGAATTAAAAATTACATATATTACTATTATATCTAATTATACATTATTACTTGTATATAATGATTATAGATTGTAGATTGCTATAATTAGTTCAGGAATTAATACGAAAAACAAACTTTTCAACTTTAATTACCAATTATAAAATATAAACAAGTTATTATTTTATTAGTTATTACTATTATATCTAATTATACATTATTACTTGTAAATTATATCTAACTATACATTATTACTTGTAAGTGTTGATTGTAGATTGTATATTGTTATAATTAGTTCAGGAATTAATACGAAAAACAAACTTTTCAACTTTAATACCAATTATAAAATATAAACAAGTTACATTTTTAAAGTTTTCAAAGATAAGATGGCCGTTTTGGTTATGTCTGTTTACATAGCAAATGCAAACATTTAGAAATCATCACCATACTTATTACCTTTTTTGTTTGATATGTAATTTGTCTAGATTTTTCAATGTGAAGCACTGCATAATATAATTCCCAAGTATTTTTTCCGTTTTTTCTGTTTTTTTCAAGTTCAAGAAATTGTTTTGAAATGGAAAAGAGCATTTAGCAGTCGGTGAGGTCTTGCAAATAACTCGAATTTCAGTTGGCTTTTCCTTTCCTTTGCACTAATTCGCGCCGTCTGGCACTCTCACTCTCCGCGAAGCACTCTCTTAATTCCCCAACTGGTCTCTTCCTATACGTCACAGAAAGCGTTATCTCCCAAGTTTTTTGTTGGCGCCCGCTTATTGTGAAAAACGTGTTCGACGCGGAAATGACATTGATAGTGAAATTTTAACCAAAATAATACCACAATTTTCGACAAACAAACCAAAAAATACAAAAAGTCTCGGAATTTTAAAAGTGAACTTTATTCGACGCCACTGAAAAATAGTTTTTACCATTTAAATATTTGAAATTATCATAAACAAAGGGTTCAGTGCAAAATGAACTTGATTTCCACATTTGTTTATTTCCTGGTGGCATTCTACAAATTCTTCAAGAAGTTCTTGTAAGTGGCCGCAATTATCTAATATTATTAAGAGACCTTGTGTTTTTGGGTGTGCCAGGCCTTGTCCTTTTAGGGCCCTTTTTTCCTCCCTTAAAACAACAACAAACCTTGGAGCTTATTGATAAAACAACAAACACCCTACTCAAAAAACATTTCGTTGTTTGCTGCTGCTTTTCATAAATTAAGTTTTCTTTGTGAGGCTTTTCCGTCTCGGTCTTTGTTTGCCGTTTTTCTTTTGGTTTTTTTCCTTGGATTTTGTTTATGCGGTTTGTTTTTGTACCTGTAGTTTTTATACAAAAATACAAATTTTGCTCCAATCTGTTGACTTGTGCGAGCGAGAAAGGGAGCGAGATAGAGTCCAGCCCGCTCTTTGTGTGCTCTTCCCTCTTCCCGCACTCTCCCTGTCCCGCTCTCGCTCCCCACCAAAGTAGCGCCACGTTTTTGTTTGGGTTTGAGGTCGGTAGGAAATTGGCTGTGGTTTTGTACCATGTGGAGATTGTAATAAACCCGAGTGCCTCTGTCTTTGGGTGTGTTTCGCGAGCGGGGGGTTTACAACAGAAATGGGTTTTTAATTACTATAACTGTCCTTTATGTGGGCCTGTTTTCGGTGGGCTCTCCAGCTCTGAGGGCGTTGCACACATAATTTCCAACAAGCAGATAAGATCTGTTCTGATTAAAGTGAATATCTCTTGTTGGAGGAACCCGTAATTTCATCACAATTGACCGGAATTTCCCGGCTTCGAAGTATTCCACTTGTTGAGGGCAAACATGGGTGACAAAAAGCAATTCGGTGAAAGCAAAATATCCGCCCTTATTAATTGCCTAGAGAAAATGTGTAAATTAGTAACAATTACATCTAGATTTGTATACAATGATTGTAGATCCTTACATGTATGTATGAATGTATTTCAATTCACAAGTTGTGAAAAATCGAATGGCAACTGATTTTTACCATCTCTCAGCTCATATGTACATAGATTTAAAGCTTTTTCTTTTGAATGTGTATATAGCAATGATATAATAATAATAATATTATAAATGTAAATATTAATAATATTATTATTACCCAGCCTACTACAAGCTTATTAAAATCCTTCGCCTGATACCCGACTTAACCGGAATGACTCAGTTCTTAGTTTGATTACATATTTACAGTTGTGCAAGTACAGCTTATTTTACACAGAAAAAAACAATTTGGCTTCTTAGTAATACTAAAAACTAAATACATTTTTTTTAGAAATAGTACATAAAAATCAAATAAATATTTTTAATAATATTTCATTAGTCAAATTAACAATTTAACAGCTGGGGGACTTAAAGTATTTTTTTTAACTAGACTGTTGGATGTTTTGTGTGAAAACGTTTTGGTAAGACTTTGTATATTTACTATATAATACATAAAACAGTCCAAATTCCAAAATAATAAAAAAAAATGCTGTTTATGCTGTGCTCTCGTAAATAAGTGGGATACATATACATATGTTTCTATAATATAAACATATTTATCAGTTCCATGACTCAACTTATAAGGTGCAAGAATTGGCTTGGCAGCAAACTAGAACTTATGTAGATGATAAACTAAAGAGCGAACTTTACCCCGAAGCACTAAAACAAGGCCGCTGTTGCTGTACTCAAAGTCCTTATCTTATCTCGGCGGCTAGACCACTGGCTGCGAGGAATAAAAATACTAAATGCTCTGCTATATTAGTTAAATTAATAGTTGTATTCCCCGCCTAATCGGCACTCACCACTGACCTTGACAGGCCCACTGGGAGTGGGATTTGCGAGAACAACGCAAATCAAACCGCCCCAAACTAATTGAAACCAATTAGACCCAGGGTACATCACTTATTTGTTGCACTCCCCGTTCTTATCAACAAGTAGTAAATCAAATCCCATTTGAAAATTTTACAACTGTCCGGTTCGAAGGAATTATGTTGAGAGAAACTTTTTCAAATGGCTAACACCTCTCCGGTATAAAGGTAGAAAATATACCCCGAAGCCCGAGATAAGACCAGACACGGTTCTCAAAAAGTAGTAAATCAAATTTGATTTTAAAGATTTACAAAAGAGCGGTGAATTATACTATGAGAAACATTTTCAAGTGGCTAATACCTCCGATATAAAGGTAGAAAACATACCCCGAAGCCAAAAATAAGACCAGGCACGATCTTCATGTCATTAGCATAGGCACCTCCGCGAGTTTACAAATCGTTCTTACCACTGAGAATTTTTGGAGTTCTTAAATGACTAAGGAATTTAAATAATCGCAGGACATACAATATCTTTTTATTTTTGTTTTCAAAATTCTGAAAGTAAAAGGGTTGTGTTAGATATTTAAGGTGAGTCAAACAATCGTTTTAAAATAAGTTTGAAACAAAAATCTGTGCTACATAAAGATGATATTTTTAAGCGAAATCCTTAAGGTACTTCCTCAAAAGTGGATCATATTATGTTGTCCGACTTAACTTAACTTAAAGATAGGGAGAACCGCAAGACCTACTTTAAAATAATGTTATGTCAAAGAGTAATAAAAATGATTTGAATTTTTTTATGGTACCATAATTGTGTTAGCTTTTAAAGATGCGATAATAATTTAGAAACATATGGTGCGTGTGCTGTATATTTTCCCAATCACTTGTATCACTGATACCCGAGGTACACCCAATAGAATCCAAATAAAGAGCCCCTCGCGAGTGTTTACCCTAGTGTTACAGACCCTGAGAGCGCGAGCCATTGAACTTAGTACGATAATGAGGTAGAGAGTCTGTGAATATACCAGAGAGGGGTCTTCTCGCCGGGCGATTGTGCAATGGTGGGTGCTCAGTCGGCCAGGCCCCAGACAAACAGAGAAGTCTCTTAGCATTATCCTTATCAGCCGATGGGCACTGAGAGCGTTGGTATAAATGTCGAAAAGCACGTACCATCGAGCTTAGTTCTTTGCAGCTCGCCGGAATATTTAAACCGCCTAAAATTCGCGCTCTGTCAGTCCGCGTTAGACGAATTTCCCGGATCGCGAAAAGGCTCTTCGGGCACTTTGGATACTCTTTGTGATCGGCAACTAACCATGTGTGGTTGGTGCTCTCTAGTGTAGACTGCAAAATGGTGAGTCTCAGAGCCCGGTGCGATTTATTGAATTTGCCCCACTGAACCACTTGCAATGTGCGCCACAAAACCTTTCGGGAAAAGCGATCCAAGTTTCATTTTGCGTCCAGATGAAATCAGCTTTTGCCGGAGTAGAACCAGTTTTTTCCAAGCCAAAGCCGATGCGATACTCTCCATATGTAATACGCGTATGTGTCCCAATCTGTCGCTATGCTGTTGTATAACAAAAATTAATCGCAGGCAGTCACTAAAAGCTCAGGGCGCACTCTATTTGTCTATACCCTGTAAAAAGGCAGACAGACACCCAATGAAAATGGTGGTGCAAGTAGATTATTTAAAAATATACAGCGATCAAAAGAAAATGAGTCTCTTAAAAAATATATGTACTAAAGGGCAAATATGTTTAGTGCCAGTCAGGGAAATCAAACAATATCTACTTCGAAAAGTCTACAAAATATGCAATTTGTCGGAATTTGACGGTAATTCACTAAGAAATTTTTACATAATATTTTAAAAATTTTGTTATGGTAAACAAAAATGTAG
The DNA here is from genome assembly GCF_014743375.2 of Drosophila subpulchrella. Taxonomy (NCBI): domain Eukaryota; kingdom Metazoa; phylum Arthropoda; class Insecta; order Diptera; family Drosophilidae; genus Drosophila; species Drosophila subpulchrella. The sequence goes on from NC_050609.1 coordinate 11,949,148, forward strand.
TAAACAAGTCTGGAATATACATATACCAATCAGTTGAATAAGAAGTGAAAGATCGAGACGCTTACGTGTTTGCAATCTGTGTAGCAGTGTTAATATGCATATTTTGTATTACCATCTGGGGCAGATGCAGGTCATCTGATAGTCGAGCATCCCAGATGGTTTCGTGTGAAATCCCCTGATAAGCTTATCAAATCGCTGCCGTTCTTCCCTTTTCATTCGATTTTGGTTTGCTTTGGAATAATCCATATCAGACGAGTGATCGATGACCCGATCGGCCAGTGGAAGCAGGTGGCCAGCCACTACTTAGTCAGCAATTAACAAAAAGTGTTACATAGTTCCAATTTCACAATTTTCTATTATTTGTCCCACGTGGAGCGGGCCTGTCATAAATTGAGCGAACCTGTTGCCAAGTTCATGTGGCATTCTCGCCGTTTGGACGACAGGTCCCCACAGGCCCGTACACTCACGTACATATAGCCATATAAATAAAACTCAATGTCGGCCGCTGCTCTTGTTGATTCCGCTAGACTTTCCGCAGTGCATTGCCAAAAAAAAATCAAGATCCGTAAAATCACTTCTAGAGCAGTCGCACCTGCGGAAGGGGAAGAGACTATTATAATCAATTAGTGATATATCGAAAATTGACTCAAGTTATATAGGTATGTACGGCTAAAAATATAGAAAATGTACATACAAGTAGATCAAGTTCAATAACAGCTGAGTAAACTTTCTAAAGCAAACTGAGGGGATGTGGGGTATATTTGTTAATTGAAAACTAAAAGTTTGTGGATCAATACAATAGTTCTCAATATAAAAATTGTTTATTAATGTTTGTTTGACTTTTAATATTAATTTAATTATTTTTAGCTAACAAAGGCTTCTAACATTTATTAAATCAAATAAAAACACCTCTTTAGTTAAGGGGTCGTGACGATCGCACCTTCAACTTACAAAAGATCTAATATTAAATTTTGTGACGAGAAATGCTTGCTATATTTATCCAATTTTCAACTTGTGTTTTACATGTAAGTTAAGAAAAGTCGTGCCTACTTTTAGGCAGTTTTTTGAGAAAAATAAAAAGTAGAAGGAAATAAAACTCAATACAATTACACCATGAGCATCTAAAAGATCCGCCATAAAGATCTAAAATTTTAAATTTTCATAAATAAGTAGTAATCAATTATTACCTAAACGCATTTAAGAAATTTTCATAAAGAAAGATTCCTAGATAGACACCATAAATTACCGTATTGCGGAAATGAATGGAAGTCGTTCTGTTCATTCAATTCGTTATTTGTTTATTTGCCGAATGAAATGCAATCAATTTGCTCTTGAATTAATGCAAATCTTGAAAGTGCATAATAATTTATTAGCTACAAATTAGCATTGGAGGTTTTCGTCTTTCCTATCATTCCGTTTCGATTGCGTTTTTGGGGAGGAACAAACTGAGGCGTAAAATTAATTATGTCTGTGTGGATGTCGAGTGACAGGCAGCTGACATAGAGCGTAATTAATCAATCCCCGCTGATTGAAAATTGTTCTTTATTTATCTCTAATTGAATGTTTGCGGAACACAGAGTACCACGATTGGACTTCAAAATTAAGTTCAACATTTACAATTGATTAGAAATTAATGTTTGCTTGTTACAGAAATTACTTCCTTTGATTATCATTTTTGAATTATATTTACACTTTATTAGAAATTAATGTCTGGTTGTTACAGAAATTACTTCCTTTAATTGTCATTTTTGTTGTAAACACAATTTTTGAAATATTTGCAATTATTTCACACTCGTTGCAACCTTAAGTTCAAGTAAAGTCTTGTTTGTTATGCTTTCGAAACAATAATAACAACGCTTGTTGGTCTGATTCATCGGGTCAAGTTTAAAGTCAAGTCGATGAAAGTATTATTTTGTATTGAGCTGATGTCTGGAACCCAGTCTCTATTTGGCTAATAAAATAAATTTGACATTTTGGAAAGTAATCAAACAAAATGTGGTTTGCCTTTAAGCGAACCAAATGAGAGCGGCAATTTCAATTTCAATTTTGATTTTGATTTCATGCCATATATTATATGTACCTATGACTACTGAACACAGCGGCAATCTGTCTGCGTCTGCTCTTTTAATGAGAAACCAGAGAGAGATCGGATCAGGGAACTGAACTGAACTGAGAAACTGGCACTTGATTGCCTCGATCTCGCCTAGAGTCGGCCAGAAGATATAAATAAGGAAAGGCAACGCACGCGCGTATTAATTGTTGGCTGTTCTAAACGGCCAGAAGTGCGCAACGCCAATATAACGCATACGCAGCGTGGTTAATGATAAAAATAAAGACTCCAGTGAAATGGATCAAAAAAGTGGAGTGAGGGAAAACTATGGCCATCGGCGTCAGCCAGCCTTGGGCAAAGCCATGCCAGTGACAGCTCTGTTGTTAAATTTGGAAGTGAATCCTTTGGATTACCGAAGAAGTGATGGTGGCTCAAAACAGATGGCCGAAGAAGATGATAAACCACCGCAGTTGTTTAGCATAACCGATGAGCCCCCATCGCCACCCAGTGACGAAGAGGACTTTAAGCCCCCGAATCACTATACGGAGGATCAAAAGCTGGCTGGTCATTCGCATAGGGATACACCCTGTTCGAATTGCCTTCAATCCGCACCCGATCACCTAATCGATCGCAGTTCGGCCATTAACGAGATGTGCCAACGCCTGTGTGGTCCCGAATGCCGAAGACCTCAAGGCCTCACGCTCGACGGTTTTCGCCAGGATTTCCTCAGGCAGTACGAGATCGCGGAAGCTGTGGCCAAGACCTCGGCCATGACCTCCACCGTTCAGATGAAACAGCGCCTGGCGGCACGTAAACTGGAAATTGGCAAGGAAATGGATGACCAGCTGGGCGTGGCCAGCCCCCATATCGATATCAATCTTGGCCAGAGTGGTTCCGCTGCACCTTCGGCTGCTGGAAATGGAGAGTTTGAGTTTGAGCCGCCCCGCGATCTGCTCTTGTATCTGGTGAGGTGAGAGACTCGTTTCAGACATGGTGCCATGGATATGGATATGGATATATGTGCCTACCTGTCTGTCGTGCTTATAAATCAAGTTCATGGCTGGCAGCGTGTCAAGTGTTCTTAGGCATTGGCCAGGCCTCAAAGCCACTTAGCGGCAATCAACAACAGCAACAACAACGACAACAACAGATCACCGAGATCACCAACAAAAACTAACCTTGCACAATTTGCGCGAAAGTGATCATGACAAAAACTGACAGTATATATAAATACATATAGCTGTGTCCCAGGGAAAGGGGAAATACGAAAGATTTTATTCAATTTATTAAGTGGGAAAAGCACATTAAAGCTCTTTTATTAACTTTATATGAACTTTATTAGTTTACTATAATTTTTTATGATCGAAATCATTTATAATTCATTGACAATTGTATTTAAATACAGACCATCAAAGTATTCTAAACAAATTTTCTCAGAATTTAATTTAATTACGGATGCTTAAATGCCTTTTTAATGATTTTATTAAATCCCGTTTTCTTTCCACCTTCACTCATATCCGAATCGAACTAAGTTTTAATAAACTTCAGTGTCGATTTTGTTAGCTTATCAAACAGTTGAGAACTTAATTGCTTTCCATTAAGTGATAACTCATAAGTGACAATTAAATTGCCCCCATATCAACGCTAAATGAAGTAAAAAGATCCTATCAATGAATGAAATAAAATAATTACATTTAGGTCACGAAAGTGTTTCGACACGTGCCAAGTTCAAAATTCCGCTCCCGAGATTAGATTAGTGGGCATCTTGCAAGTGACGTTCAGCGAATGATCAACGTATAAACCCCCCTATAAATCTCATCTAACCCTGTAATAATTTTGCCTTTCTAGGAAACACAGATGGGGCCGCGTCTCTTTGACATTGCCATACTGACACTTAATATAAAACATTTCAAGTTATCCTAATATCTAAACAAGAAACGAAGAATCCCAGAATCCCAGTTAACAAAAGATCAGAAACCGAATAAACTGAAAGTGATATTTTACTTGGACGTTGAGTAAAGATTGCAGAAATAGTTCAAAATGGAGTTTCTAATGAAAACATCGCGTTTGATCGTCACATCGAAGACGTTCGCGAGACGTGTGGCCGTTCCGATTCCCAGGTAACAAAAATGAAAACGAAATCCCCCTACTCCCAGTCAAAATCGGATATACATGGTATACATATATCTTCAGGCGGACAGCTCATTACGCATGTAACTGCGTTGCTGTATAAATTGTGCAGACACAATTGTATCTCCTTTGTCTGAGCAATTAGCATTTGAGAACATTTGGGCTTCTGCTTAGGAATACAACACCGCCAGGCATTAGCTAAGGATGCTGGATTTTGCATACCTATACCACCCAGTACATTACCCATACCCACATATAACGCAAAGAGCACTTTTGTTTTCATTAACTGATAGCCATACCCCGCCGCCTTGGCCGCATAAATATTTAACGAGTCATATAGAATCGTTCTTTTGTTTAGCATTTTGGCGGGGCGCTCTCACACGTGAGCCGAACGTATTGATCTCGTTCTGGGTGCGCGGGGGTATCTGTATCTTGCAGATACATCTCGTATGCGAAATACCCGTTTGTGCGTGCTCTCCTCGCGATCTTTTCGCTGCCTCGAGCGCGAATGATCTCTCTAATAAAACCCCGCACTTCAGTTGGCATTCAGTTTCGCCAAAGTCGCTTGCAAGCGCACCTCGTTCCGGCGCCCCCAGATCACAGATCTAAGATCCCAAAAAAAATTCGAAAAACAACCAAAAAACCCTACCGAAAAATCCCAATCCAACTCCTTTGATCCTGCCGCCGACATGGAGCCAGCACTGCCAATAAAGCGAGCCAACAAGGCGCCCTGCAAAAACGATCGAAAGGCCTATCTGCAAAAAGTGATGCTGACCAGGTGAGAGGCATCTTCTTCTCGGGGTGGGGGGCCAACTGATCCACCGGCGGGCGATCGTGATTGATTGCGGTGACAGGCCGAAACCCGTAAGCCCCAAATCCAGTCGCCATTCGCCATCCAATCCCCGGCGGGAACTGGTTTCGATTCTCTCGCGGAGCGTACCAAACCAGCCCAACAGCTGCGAAGCTATTGACCGAGCGACATTTTTCTCCTTTGTTTTTGTTTTGCGGGATTATCGTAGCGTGGGCGACTTAGCATCTCCTCCCCTCAAGTCGCACAAATCCCCTTCAATCCCCCATCCCCTAATTCCCGGTAATCTCCTTAGAATCAGAGCATATGTGCTAAGTGCCGCGAGCTTCGATGTTCGAAAACCAGAAACGTTCTTTCTATCAAGAAATAGACTTCAGTAACTCGGCTTAAGCTTTGTGCTGCCCATTATAATGTAACCGATTCCATTATCAGGAAATACCAGAGATCATAAAGTAATCAAGTCGGAAGTGTTCTACTTTACAATTAATCAATCAAAACTTTAGAATTTAATAGTGTTCATATCATCAGTGACGAGAGATAGTTTAGCTATCACAATATAAATTTAATATACCGAAGGATCAAAGGAGAATCAAGATTCAGAACATTGAAGATCCCAAAAAGAACATATTTAAAAGATGTGTTCCTTATTTGCTAACCAATCACCGACTGTTACTTACTTTCATTTTTAATTCTGCTTATACATTTCGATGTTTCTGTGTATTTGTGTTGTTTAAAAAGTGATTAGAAAAATCCTAACAGTTTCAAATATTTTTCTCCCCCAAACACAACATTTAACACGACTCAAAAACTAAATTCAGCAAAGGGAAAATGGAAAAGTTTTATATGACTCAGCGTCATAGTCATAGTCTTTTCATATTCAGCATAATACTGAGAAAAATTCTGTATAGAAAACCAGATGCTTTGTGAGTACCAGAAAATGTGAAACTATATTTACTTTATCGATGTTGTTTATTTGGTGTTGTTCGCTGAAAGTTGTTTGTTTGTTGCGAGAAGCTTTTATAAGTTTTTTTCGATTGAAATGCTTTAAAGAAAACATAATTAAAGAGTTGACAACGAAAGACTAATATAATTTTTGTGTTTTGCAAGCAATATAATCGAATAGTGAGCGTTAAAACACGTTTGCTAAGCCAAGTTAAAACTCTTTGGTTCTAATACATTGCTAATTTTCAATGATTTAATCGTTTTCCAGAATGGGCTCATTCAACACGGCTCCAAAGATCAACAACGTGGATTCCCAGGACGATGGACTGGAATTGCCCGCGGGTCTGGACACCTCGGCTCTTCTCCAGCACGTCCAGCAATTGAGGGGCGGTGGAATCGAGCAGCCTTCGCTGCTTACCCGCGGCTTCCTGAAACCTTTCCCGGTGGACGAAGACGTCGCCGACGGACTACGATGCCTCCAGCTGAACTCCGTATCGAGGGGTAGGATTGCATCCTTGTCTTGTCTGGGGGATATATATTCTAATGTCTTTATGCAGTTTGCAGTGCGCCAGTTGAGGGCGACGCCTCGCAGAACATTCGTTTGCTGCAATGGAACATTCTATCGCAAAGTAAGTATTGACTACAAATAAAACTTTATAAAATTAGTGAGATAAATAAAAACATTATAAAATTTTTAAAACATTTCCTTAAATATAAAACATTTTACAAAGTTTATAGAATTTTTAAAATAGATAACAATTTTCTAAAGTATCTATAAGACAAAGCTGACAAAGTTGTCTAAAAAATGCAAAAATTAAGATACTCCGTATTCTTTATATATGAAGCTTTCTAAAATTGACCTTTTCAAAAATGATAAAATTTTCAAAAACTGAGAAATTTTATAGTTTTTAAATTTAAATAATTTATCAAAACTAACGACATTTTCTGAAATATAAAAAATGTAGAAAGACATAACTTTCTAAAAATCTAACTCTATTAATTTCCCTACAATATAGCTCTCGGCCAACACAACGATGGATTTGTGCGCTGTCCCGAGGAGGCACTCACCTGGGAGCACCGCAAGTACCTGATTGTCCAGGAGATCCTGCAGAACCAGCCCGATGTGATTTGTCTGCAGGTATGCTCACACCATTTCCGATCCTCAAGAGCTAGCGCTTTAACATCTCCTTTGATATAACCAACCAGGAAGTAGACCATTTCAAGTTCCTGCAGACGGTGTTGGGTAGCCAGAATTATGAGGGCATCTTCTTCCCGAAGCCGGACTCCCCATGTCTATATATCGAGCAGAACAATGGACCCGATGGATGTGCCATTTTCTATAAGCGCGATAAGTTACAGCTCCAGGGATACGATACCAGGATCCTGGAAGTGTGGCGTGTGCAGAGCAACCAGGTGGCCATCGCCGCCCGGCTGCGAATGCGATCCAGTGGTCGAGAGTTCTGCGTGGCCACCACCCACTTGAAGGCCCGCCATGGCGCCCTTTTGGCCAAGTTGCGTAACGAACAGGGCCGGGATCTCATCCGGTTTGTGAAGCAATTTGCCGGTGAGACGCCTCTGCTTCTGTGCGGCGATTTCAACGCCGAGCCGGTGGAGCCCATCTACGCCACGATCCTGGGCTGTGATCTTCTCCGCTTGGGCAGTGCCTATGCCGATGTGAAGCTAGACCACGAGGAGATCCTGCAGCCCAGCGAGGATGTGGGCGAGTTCGTGTCGGAGTCGATGAAACGAGAGCCACCCTACACCACCTGGAAGATTCGTGAGGAGGGCGAGGAGTGCCACACCATCGACTACGTTTTCTACACACCCGATCGTCTCAAGGTAGGTTCTCTTAGAGTAGGGTATTATAAATCTGAAAGCGGAAATCCTTTTGTCCTGAAACTAACTCCCAAACGTCTCTCTACTTTCAGATCAAAAATTGCCTAAACTTTCCAGAGGGCGAACAAATCGGCAAGAACCGCACACCCAGCTACCAATATCCATCGGATCACTTTTCCCTCGTGTGCGATTTCGAGCTGCTACCTTCGGTGGAAAACGGAAAGGAAAGCGCCAGCGATGGGAAAAATGAAACGGAATCGGAGGGCAGCAAACACGGATCCATTCAGTAGAAGACACCAGTTTCAGAATTCACCAGAGAAGAAGTTTCAATTACATTACATCGATTGTGATATTAGTTGTTAGATACATATTAGCCTCATACACAACCGTTGCACTACAGCTTGCAGCTTTAACAAATGATAATCCAAAATCACAATAAATAAATGACATAATATGGAAGAAAGTTAACTAAAATCATAGTTTTTCTGCAGAAATGTGGTTATCTAATTCTAGGTGTATAAAATAAAAATAACGAGAGCACGTTGCAGCTGTCTTTTTAGAAAGCCAGTTCACTTGAGCGGAAGTACATTATCAGTCAATTAATGGTAATAAAGTTTTCGAGGGAGGATTTCTTACTAAATATTCCTCGCCTGTAACGTTAACATCGAAACGAAGGCCTCTGACTTTCAAGTGAATGTCTAGTGTTACTTTTCCTAAGTATTTTTCTAAAAGAATTCATTATTTGAAACCTACATCCTGATCCGAGTACTGTAATGGTAATAATAATAGTGTTGCCGACTTTCCGGCGCATATGTTAAACATTCTGTTAACGAGAGTCGGGGGCTCGGGGCGTATGCTTGATCCCCCTGGCGTCAATGGACCGCAAATTGCCTCTCAAATGGGCCTACACATTGAGATATTCATATAAACATACAAGAATGATTAGAAAACACGCAGGTCCGGAAAATTGCAGTGAAAAACAATCGAATGCAGCGCATTCAAAGCCATCAAATGGGTTGCGTAACTCAACAAACAGCAATATAACTATACACACTACATGTATTTAGTATATAACAATTTTCACATAATGCTCGCACTAGAATTTAATAAGTATAGCCAATAACTGGGACTTAAATCAGGGCCAAGATAGCGGTCAGCACGAAAGAGGTGGCGACCATTGCGTAACCGGTCGAGTAGACCTCCTTGATCTTCAGGAATCGCCCTGTGTCCCAGAAGAGGTGACGGATTCCATTGGCGGTGTGATAGCCCGCGGGATAGGCGATGATGAACTTGAGGGCGGTCAGAGTGGCGCCGCTCAGCTGGAGGCCCTCCACCATGGTCACATAGTGGCTGATGTCGTGCGACGAGATCAGGGCGCCCAGACCCAGGCCCCAAACGCCCACTCCCAGGGCCAAGCCAGTGCCGCGATGACAGATCGACAGCATGGAGGTCAGCTGCGGCTGGTAGATGGTCAGGTGGGGCGACAGCTTCCTGCCCAGCCGCTCGTTCTTCTCGAAGAACGACTCGTCCTTCTGGGTGGCGGCCACGGACACCACCTTCAGCGACACCTGGCGGCTGGCAGCGGCCATCTGGAGGCCCTGGCGCAGCGCCGGCGAGCGGATCAGCGAGCTGGAGAGTGCATACCTGCAAAGAGCAGTCTCAGTTCACGGTTTTCGCAGTGCCATTTCGCAGAAATTACGTACATTTCTCTGTTTTTCACTCGAACTTGTATTGGTGGGACCGTGCACTGCCTGGGGGAATTTGGCGCAGCAGGTGCTGCCACCAAGTTTTACGATGGCAAGGGGGTATCGGTTCGATAGTATCGATAAGAGAATCCCTTTTTGTTTAAACAGTTTTACACAATGCTTAGCTTAACAGAACACACACTTCTTAAATATGATTTGAAATAATTATACTAATATATATATATAAATAATTTTTAGAGCTTCTCTTGACGAAGTTGATATTTATGCCCAAGGTTTTTCTGTGGTGTCCTGAAACGTCCGATACATTATTGATTGCTACTTTGTACTATAAATTACCAAAAGGTACCAAAACGCTGCATCTAAAAATGTTTTTCTTCTAAATTGTTTATAATTCAACAACAAATTACAACAATAGAAGATATGAAACTGCTGTGAACAGTTGAACAAATCTTCGAAGCTACGAACACGTATTATTTTAATTTTCATTGTTAGTGTCTAAAATTATTTAAAGGCGAAAAATATTAATAAAAATTTCCAGTAAGCGAATTTCAGTGTATGTATATATTATAAATAAATAATCAGGAGTTCCCCTCACAGTACTATCGATATCTAGTAGGCGCTGCCAGACGGACGGACTTCGATCGAGTTGGCAGTTCGGTCGCCATTTTATCTTGCTCATTCTTTTTGCTGCAAAATTTCGAGTTTTGTTGACATCTTGCATCTCCCTTTTTCACTGACACTTACGCACTTACGCTGAGGCTATCTCCCTTTTTCACTGACACCTGACACTTACGTGGCGCTTACGTTTGCTCACACTTACGTTACCGACACTACGCTCACGCCAAAAAACATCGATTTTTGTATCGATGTTTCTCCTCTAACCTAAAACTGATTCTCTTGGCATTTTTGGATTCGCGTGGCAAGTTCGTTCCGCAGTGTTCCCGGTCCGGTGCAGTTGTAGTTGCATATTCGCCAGCGATTCAGACGCCATCTTCCGACCCCCAACAAACCAATCACCATGAAGATCTACAAGGATATCATCACCGGCGACGAGATGTTCGCCGACACCTACAAAATGAAGCTGGTGGACGACGTGATCTACGAGGTTTACGGCAAGCTCATCACCCGCCAGGGCGATGATATCGTATTGGCCGGGGCCAACGCGTCCGCCGAGGAAGCCGACGAGGGCACCGAAATCAACTCGGAGTCGGGCGTCGATGTGGTGTTGAACCATCGTCTGGTGGAGTGCTTTGCCTTCGGCGACAAGAAGTCCTACACCCTTTACCTGAAGGACTACATGAAGAAGGTGCTGGCCAAGCTGGAGGAGAAGTCCCCCGACCAGGTCGACGTCTTCAAGACCAACATGAACAAGGCCATGAAGGACATCCTCGGCCGCTTCAAGGAGCTTCAGTTCTTCACCGGCGAGTCGATGGACTGCGACGGCATGGTGGCCCTGGTGGAATACCGCGAGATCGGTACCGAGAGCGTTCCCGTGCTCATGTTCTTCAAGCACGGACTCGAGGAGGAGAAGTGCTAGATGATCCGCCACCTTCCCCACGGAACTATACTCATGCATACCTTCTACACATATTTATCAGATGCTTAGTTACAATTTTGAAAGTCTTAAATTTATGTTAAACGCTGACAAAATGCCTGTCCTCGATCTGTGCGATTTTATTTCTGATTTCTTTCGGCCGGAGCACTCATAAATTCGACTCAATGTATGTTTATTGTTTAAAATCACACCGAGCTAAACAACTGAATTGCGCCAACTATTGTAATTAAAATAATATTTTGATAGAACAACACCTCTTAAAAGTTTGTATGCATTTGCGCTACCATCCATTGCAGAAAAAAAAAAAAGAAATTATCGAAAATGGGAACACCAGTACTGAAATTAAACGGAAACAATATACAACTGTAAATCCGCATGCCTGTACTTCTTTCCATTTAACAGTTATTCGTAGGTAGACGCCGCCATATGGTGGCGCGAGTGCGAGCGAGAGGGCCTACCCGCCGTCTGAGTCACACAGCTTGGGCCACTTTTTGTTGTTGTTTTTTGGGCAGTCGCGAAGTTATTGACCTTTGACAGTGACGTACACGTGCCCCCCACACACAAGTACATACATGTGCGTAAGTATTTGGAGGTCATGCGCACTGGTCTACTATTTTCTGCACGCTGCAGTTCCACATGCCCCAGTTTCTCACGTTGGACTCGCCCTAACCTCAACCAAGTTGGCACAATGCGCCAGTCTCGCCAGAAATTGGAATTCTATAATCTAATTCTAGGCCGAGGAATACGTTCGTCTTTATCTGCTGGCGGGGCGGGGCTCACCAGCACAGGTGCTATTTCCATTTCAGCGAAACGTGTCGACCTGTTGCCGTCGTCGCGTGAGAGATGCCCACAGTGGGCTCTCGCTTGGACCAACTGTGCAGAAATGCGTATCTGTTGATGCTAACATTCCGTATATTTTTAAATAGTTAAAATTCTTTAAAAAAAATTTAATAATTGTAAGGCAATGAAATTTAATATTTTTATAAATCTATAAATATTAATTTAAAGAAATTTAAAAAAAAATTATATGGATTACCCACTTTTTAAAAAAAGAAGTTCTTTGAAAAACGACAGTCATAATCACTTTATAAGGCATTTTTCATAGATCCTGTGAAAGGGTCCATTATCTACAAGGAAAATGTTTAGGGAAGGTGAAATTTCTTCAAGACAATCATTTAATTAGTAATTCTGAGATTTCCATTTTCAAATAAACAATGCCGAGTTACATCTTATCATAAATTTTCTTTAAAAATTTTATAAAGGTCGGGATACCTTCCTGAAAAAAGGACAGTCCTCTAAAAATGCTGTCAGTTAAAAAATTACTTTAAAGAAATATATTCTGAAAGTTAAACTATATACAAATAAGACTCATTGTGGTAAACATACCCCAATAAAGCGCACCTTTGTAAACAATCTTATCAATTGAGCTACTAAGTTAATAGAGCAGAAGGTGGTATTCCATTTAGACCCCATGAATAACCAACTGAAAAACCCACCCAACCGGAATTAAAAACCTTTCATTTCGGTTTACGTATAAAAATGCTAATAACAAATTAAATTTTATTTCGTTCATAATTTTGATGCTTCAACTGTGGCAAAAACGGTTCACTTAATGCACTTCCACCGCACAGCGGAATGTCCGTGGAAATGTCAGTCAGATTAGATGCTATTTGTAGGTATGCACGATTCTGGTTTTGTTCATTCTGAATTTAAAAAAGACTTTAAAAGTATATATTTACTTATGCACAAATTCTTTCGCTTAGCTTACAATTACACTAATGCATCTCGGTCTCGACTATCGCATATGTTATGCGCTTAGTTTGTATAGAATGGAATGAATGCCGAAAGCATTTTAACAAATACAAACGTTAAATAAGTTAACAAAATTCGGAAAATTACTAGTACAACTGAAGATTGAACATTTTGTTTTACTTAGCTCTTGGAGGGGACTTTTGGAAGTGATGGGGCTTTGTGTGGCCGCAATGAACTAAAATTTCAAAATAATATTTGATAACATCGACGCCCGTTCGCACTGCACACACATGCAACACACGTTGTTAAATATACACATCATTGTACAAGGACACCGGTGGGTCGATCCCATCTTGATCAAACGTAATCCAGCTGTATGTAGATCTGCTTCACGCCCACCGCCTCGAATATTATTCGCGTGTGCGTGACCACGTACTTGGGATCGACGTTCTTGGACACCTCCAGCTTGAGGGCTCCCACGTAGACATCGGAGCAGAGGGTCCAGAAGTGCGGCTCCTGCACCGCATAGACGCCGGCCAGTCCGGTGACTTTCTGGTAGCACTGCGGCAGGGATCGGTCCAGGTCTGAGGGCTGTCGCTGCATCAGGATCATTATCGACTCCTTGATCAGACTCAGCACACTGAGCGCTATCAGCAGGGCAATGAAGATGGAACAGATGGGGTCCGCAATCATCCAGCCGAACATGTGCATCAGCACTGCCGAGATTATCACACCCACCGAACCCAGGGTGTCGGCCAGGATGTGCAGGAAAACGCCGCGCATGATCTGCGAGTTGCTGCCCGACATATCGCCATGCGAGTGGCCATGGCTGTCGTGATCGTGAGAGTGTCCATGACCTAGAATTAAAGGGGAAGTTGGTAGAATATTATCAGAAACTACAATATCTCACATGTCCTAATCGATAAACTCAATCAACTATACTGCAGAAAATAAAGATTGCTTACTATCTTATTAACTTTGTTCAATATCCACTAAAAACACATTTCTAACCGAAACACTTTTAACTATGTATACTAAACCACGCCCTAATAATCAGCTAATAACTCCTACTCCTTCATTAACTCTTACAGATATAATCATATATCATCTTAACGTTACCATTGTCCAATGTGATGGCCTGGTGATTGTGGTTACCGGCGTCGTTGTGGCTGTGCGAGTGTCCATGGCCTCCACCGTGCGAGTGGCCGTGTCCACCGCCGCCGTGCGAGTGTCCATGTCCTCCATGATTGAAGGCATAGATGCCCACCAGGTTGACCAGCAAACCGAGGACGGAGACAACAAACAGTCGCTCGTGCTTGACCTCCGGCGGCTCAATGAGTCTCTCCACGCCCTCCGACAGGATAAAGAAGGCTATGAACAACAGGAACAGGCTGTTGACAAAGCCGGCCAACACCTCGGCTCGCACATAGCCGTAGGAGAACTTGTCGTTGGCCTTCCACTTGGTGATAACCGAGGCGGCCAATCCCGCCAAGAGGCCCGTGCAGTCGAAGAACATGTGAAACGAGTCGGAGATCAGGCCTGGGGATTAAACATAAAGAGGGGTTATAAACTACAGATAAGATAAAATGCAATTAGTGGCTAGGCACCCACCCAAACTATTCGTCGCGATGCCGTAGAAGAGCTCCACGAAGGCGAAGCTCAGGTTGAGCAGCAGGAAGAGGAACAGGTTGCGCGAGTTGCGGTCGGAGAAGATGAGTCGCTTCCAGCTGTTGAGCTTCTCCCGCACCCGGTAGCCGAAGCTGCTCCTATCCTTGTGCGAAAGCGGTATCATCTTGCCGGATATGGATCTGCAAAGCAACCCGAGAAGAAAATGAGAGTGGAGGGCCTCCAGATAACGTAGTTTGTTTGCATACGTGGTATTATCGGGGGGCTATGGCCGCGCGCTCCAGCTGAATCCGTGATTCCCACTCCGATTCTGGCCGGGTACGCGAGAATCTTTATCGGCGTGTGGCGGCGGCAGGTCTTTTTTTTGACTCGGGAATTACCTCACAACCCAAATCGCTTCCTGCTCGACGTCGTCGTCGTCTTGTGTGCACAGTTGTGCGGAGCGGGCTGGTCGATCTGCGAGTTTGCTACAGCTTAATTCATTTTACTGGCTGCCAGATACCAGAACCGAACTCCCGTCTTTGCCAGCTCCAAACCAATCTGCCGTGTTGTCATCAAAATAAAGGTAACCACGTAAACATTTCGCTCGAGCCCTGGCGACGCTTCGCTGTGAATGGCAACCGGGGACAGTGACTATCCGCCGGGATGTTCGCTGGGTGAACATTAACTGCTGGCGTGACAACCCTTTTGTGTTAGGATTAAAAGCTGACAGATTTTATATTATCTATTTTTAAAGATTTTTTTATAAATGCTATATGAACGGTCGAGTGAAATAATCATTATATATTTCCTTCTAAGTAAGCCGTTTTTATTTTGTCAAAGCTATATTCATTTCTCGCTTTAATTGCATATTTAATCATTTTTTAAGATTTGATTGGTACTCATAATATTATTTTAGTCTAAAGCCTTATTTGATTAAGGTTTTACCATAGCATTCCTTTTGAACATTCAACCTGCTCCTTGTTTGCATACTTTAGTGTTCACTGTCACGTGATAACGTTTACGGTGAATGTCATTATAAATCCTTATTGGAAACGGAAAATCAAAAATTTTTTCAAAATCATATGTTGATATACTAATCCAAGTAAAATAAACATCATTATTTATTCAATCGAATAAATATGACTTCGTAGAATTAAAGGTGTTAACACATCTTATAAATCCATTTATGCATTTAGTTAATTGTGGAACTACATAGTTTTAAATCATCACCTCCTTTTCGAGGGTGAAAATAAATTATCTCTTTTTATGGGAGTATAACTAGCATTCAAGAAAATATTTGTATAATAGATATATTAATTCTTAACAATTCATCAAACTTTTGTTAAATGGCTTTCACAAAGAACATCGTACTTCTACTTTCCATAGGAAAAGGCAGGGCTAGAAATTGTCTTAGCTTACTAGAAAACCGATGTTACTTGAATTCATCCTCTCAGCTGATAAATTAATAAAGATAGTGCATAAAGAAACATCAAAAGATTGAGTTAATAGAACTGACCTAGTTCGAAGTACGAAATAATTTTGACGGGGATTGCTAGCACGGTACTGGGCTCTTGGAATAATAGATATTTTTCCAGCCGGCAGAATCATTGAACTTCTGGAAACCACTGCTCCATGATAAACCCTTCGATTAGGGAGTATTATATCAATAAAACATCACGCAAATGTCCCTTACATCAATAAGAAAGCAAGTTTATTCAACATTTCACACACAGCGGCATCGTAGTGCTCTCGAATACAATCAGAGTCCTTTTGTAAAGCGAATGCAGCCACGGACTTGCGAGATGGGCAAAAGGTAAATCATTTACGCCTCATCACCCTTGGTGGCACGTGTGTAGATGACCTGGGAATGATGCTGCACAACCTGCTTGATCAGACCTGAAAGTGGAGAGGATGTGGGATTAGTTCTAGAACATAAGGGATTCCATCCAGATAAACATACCCTTCTCGCGCAGCTCGATCAGAGCACGCTTGGCCAGGGAGCCGCGGATCTTCAGACGCTCAGAGACCACCGAAGGGGTGATCAGCTTGTAGGCGGGCACTTCCTTGTACAGCTTCTCGTAGGTAGCCTTGTCGAACAGCACCTGGTTGTTCAGCTTGTCCCTGACTTTTCCCTTGGACCACTTCTTCTTCTTGGCCTTGCCGCCGCCGGATCCCTCCTTCTTCTTCTGTGTCTTTTGCGGCTGCTTGGCCGAAGACTTCGCGTCCTTCTTAGGCGGCTAAAAGAGGGGATAAACAAATGTCTGGTGTTAGTTACCGGCACTCAAAATAATATAAATAATCTCCCCCATTGACCACCGGACCAGCACCTGGAGGAGCTGGCCGCTTTCGAGGTTAAGGCATGCTTTTGTTTTTCGTCCGGATTTTCACATTTTTCCCCCCTCGGTGGGTGGTGTTTTCATGGCCCAGCCCTTGGGCAGCACTTCAGTCATGTTTTGCATACGTTTGCAGGCCACTTTCACAGTAAAAAACTATTATTTTCGCAGAATTCAGTAGCAGCGAACTCACCATCGTGAAAAGTCAATGCAGAAAGATGGAGGGCGGAAACGGCCAGAGTTACCAACCATCGTATAGGGTAGCACACCTGTCTATCGATAGTTCGAGACGGAGTGGGAAAAATACTAAAATATACATTCAGTTATTTTCGTGAAAATTAAAACTTTGATGACAAAAAACCATGACGAATTTAGTTATTGCGCTTAAAATATATTACAAGATAATTAGATAAACTAAGGATAAGACGTAAACGTAAGTTTACAGATGTGCATTGGTAAAATATGAAACTCTTTCACAAATGATTTTAAACGTTCTGTTCACATGAATGCATTCGTTTTGTTTTTACATATATTTAGTTAATTAAAAATTTTAATTTTAAATATTTGACAATACATTTAAAAAGACAAGTTCATCTCTACATTCAACCGATATTTATAGAGTGACCAATAGATTTAATATAGGTATGGTATTTCGGCCAACGGCCACACCTTTTGTGCATGTCAAACAAATAAATTTAAATAATTGGCAAATCAATTGGGCGAAATGAAAGAGTTCTGCCGCACCTGCGGCAAGACCATCGTGGCCGACCAGTGCCTCCAGATCTTCTCGCCGGAGGGTCGAAAGCTGCTGCAGTGCGTCCGCTCCATAACCAACTGCTGGGTGAGCACGAAATCCAAATTCCAGTGGGTTTCCGTTTCCACTAAAGATTGTTTACCACCTCGCAGCTGCGGGATGTCCAGGATTTGCCCAACCACATGTGCCCGGATTGCCAGGCGCTGCTCAAGCAGGTCCAGAAATTCCGCCGGCGATGTGCCAAAATCGAGAAATACTTCGCCAGGCGACGGAGCTGGATGAATCTCGGCGAGGCCCCTGCGGCCGTGCCTCTGCAGCTTCCCGTCCAGCAAACAGCTGCTCCTGATCCGCTGGGCATCGACGAGCTGATGGCGGCCAGCGAAATCAAGGTGGAACCCAGCCAGGTGCAAGAGGAGCAGGAAACGGAATCGTCGTATTTAGAAAATAAGCTCGACGAAGGAATCAGCTATGAGGATGCTCCGGGAGAGGACTTCATGCCCCTGCCGGAGGACTATGGAGAAGAAAAGACTGAAATGGTGGCCAGCAGCACCAGCAAGGCGGAACAGAGAAGAATCAAGACCAAAATCAAGTCCAGCAAGCACACAATGCGCATGGGCAGGAAGCTAATCCACGTGAAGGTCATCAACGACAAGCAACCGAAGCGCATTGTTGACCGAAATGGACCGAATGCCAAGCCCTGCATCTGCGAGCACTGCGGCCGGCAATTCAAAGACACCAGCAATCTCAATGTCCACCTCCTGCGGCACACGGGCACCAAACCCTTCGAGTGCGAGCAATGCCACCAGAAATGCTATACGCTCCATCTGTTGCGACGCCACCAGCTAAAGCACACGGAAGGTCCCTACGCCTGCACTTTCTGCGGCCTGGAGTACAGCACAAATAGCTCTCGAGTGAGGCATGAAAGGTTAGCCGTCTTAGGTTTTCTATTGCTCCATTTACATGGCAATCCATTTTACAGGGAGGCGTGCAAAAAAGGACGAGCTCCGCAGTCCAAGTGGGAGATCATAAAAAAAGGCGAACGCACATTCCAGTAAGTTTTCACACACATTTACCCATTGTGTTAGCTAATTTCCTGACCTCCTTCAGCTGTGAAGTTTGCGATCTCTGGTTCCTGCGCGCTGGAAACTTCACACAGCACATCAACTCCTCCAGTCACATTGAAAACGAGCGCAGAAAAATACGCAAATCGAAATCAGTGCAACCTACCGCCATAAATACATGAAACAACTGCGGTTAAAAAACAAGCTCTCGTTTCATTCGTCTTCAAAAATTGGTTCTTGACCCGATTTTCGAACATTTTCCTGATGTGTTTTGCTGTTTGCATGAGTCTTCATATTGTACTTGTAGCGGAAATGGACATTGCAGACCTCGCACCTGCAAATATCATAAGGATATTATATGTATATCATATTCGAACAGATGCAATTGCTAACCCACCAGTAGGGACGTTCTCCGGTGTGGATGAGCTCGTGCTCCCGCAATCGCGTGCGCTGATAGAATCCTTTTAAGCAGATGTCGCACTGCAGCGGTCGCTTCTCGTGTGTCATCTCATGACGCTTCAGCTTGTTGGGATCCGAGTAGCTCTTGCTGCACTGCTGGCACTTGAAGGCGTTGGCATCGGTGTGTGATTTGATGTGCCAGCCAAGCGCATACTTGGAGGCATAGTGTTTGTGACACAGCTTGCACTGATAGCGTACATCCTCTCGAGGCTTGGGCATAGGCTTAGGATTGATTCGCTTCACAATCAAACGTGGCGCAGCATTGTGCACTTCACTGAAAGAGTGAATAGGAACTGCATTAGTAGGGAGATATAAAATACTTAATAATTAACTTATTTACCACCAACCTTTCATGCTTTTGACGAGCTCCCGCATAGGCAAACGTTTCGCTGCAGAAGCGGCATGCAAAGGGCGATTCGCCACGGTGACGGATGCGAATGTGCATGTTGCGCATGTAGGCGTCGTAGAAGGTCTTCGGGCACTCGCTGCACTGGTAATTCTTGATCCGACTGTGCCGGAGCATGTGCATCTGCAGGTTGTGGGACATGCGGAAGGCCTGGCCGCACTGGTCGCACACAAAATTCGGCGGTTTGGCCCGCAGCTGGGCACGTCGTATGAGGTTCCTCTCTTCTTTCGTCTTGGGATTGGCTCTGCGCCTTGGCTTCTGTTCACAAACTGCAGTTTTTCTGATCCTGGGCTTCTTTGCAAACGGTGCCTCTTTTTTGGGTCTCTCGTGACCCGTGTATTGGTCTATCAGTTCCTTGAAAATCTTGGCGCCCAGAGCCACACTAAGTGGATCTTGTGTGGCGGGCTCAGTGGATTCTGTGGCTGGCTCTTCACTTAATTGATCATCCGATGGGGCTTCCTCTTCCGCAGGCTCTTCCTCTAGATCTTCAATCTCTTCTACATTAGTGTACTCTGAATCCGATGCCAAATCGGGCTCTGAAGTAGCTTGCTCCTCATGCAGAGCCTCTATCTGCGTTTTATCTGGTTCCATTTCAGCTAAGGACTTGGCCTGGCTGATCCTGAGCTCCGTGTTGATGCACATCTCCCGAAAATCGATGGCCCGGTCTAGGGCTAAGACACAAGCGGGGCACATGAGCTGAGGTTCGTCTGGTTTGGGGCTGATCTGTAGGATAAGTAGGATTATAAGTGTTTGTTTCTTAAATGTAGTGAATTAATGACCAACCCACACTCCGCTGATGACTTCTATGTGGAAGAGCAGGACACTGTTGGCCTGGTCAAAGAGATCCTTGGCACTGGAGTCCACGGCGAAGTCCTGGTAGCAGATGCGGCACTTTTCCAGCTCTTTCAGCTTATCCTCGCCGATAAGCGGATCGAAATCCATTGCCATAGCCTCTGATAAATCCACTTTATCACTTTGTGGACTAACAAATGTTGGCGCCGCTGGAGCACTGGACTCGGCCTCATCCTCCGCCAGAAGTTGGGCCACCAGTTTCTGGTTCCTGCGCCGCTGCGTCCTCTCCTGACGTGCTCTTTCCGAGGGACTTTCTTGGTTCTGGTTTAGGCAGGGAACGGCACCCGGTCGCAGAGTTCGCTTTTTGGCCAGGCCTGTTTAAAGGAGATGAACTTGGTTAATCATTTCCAATAGCTTGCTGTTGGGGCTAACTCACCCATCTCGAACTTAAGGGCTCCCTCGATGTCTTCGTCCTTGAAATGTGCTATACAAATGCACGGATTCTTCAGCTTCATGGAGTCCTCCGTAAATCCACAGAAGGCGAGCCAAAGTTTGAATGTTTCCGGGCATTTGGGAAACCGGAAGAAGCCGACCTGTTGCTGCTGATCCGGATCCCTTTTGGATTTGCTCACAAAGGCATTCCGGCAATTGGGCACGGCACATCTCATAATTTTAGAGCTAAGTGCGCAATGTTTATAAAAATTTATATTTTTAGCATTGAATTAGTGTGACCTTTTGTCGCACGGGCATGATTACCAAGGTTCGAGGTGGCTATCGTGGTGACGTCACAAGTTAGAGATCATTTTAAAATGAACGATAAAAAAAATTAGAGATTCTTCTTTCTCTTCGTTCAAAAATTGAAACAAATTAATATTTCAGAAAGATTTTTATTTAATTACACATATCATCCCGCCAATCCTCCAAAATAATTCTAAAAGTATTCACACTTCTGAAAAAATTAGAAAACAATACATTTGCGCAGTAGTAACATTAGAATCATTTATTTGATTTACATGAGAACCAAAGGACTGTAAACATAATATTTTCAGTAATTTCCTGAACCTATTGGGCACTTTTCAAATCAAGAAATAAACACTTCAGTGTCGTTTTGTACCGTTCAAAAATGAAATTTTGTAATCCCAATTCAGTATGAATTTTACGAAAGTGTGAAGTATATGTACGTACACGGATAATATGTATGAGTAACTAAGACTAAGCTAGGGCGTAAGATTAGGATATTATATTTAAGAGAGTACGATGAGAGATGGAAACTGACCCTAGTTCTTGGTCTTCTCCACCCTGCCAGTCTTGACTCCATTAAGCTTCTGTTTGGTCTCCTGCTTGGCGGGCTTCTTGGACTTCTTTTTCTTCTTCTCGAAGGCGCTGAAGTCGACGGTATCGGAGTCGTCCTCGGTGCCGTACTTTTCCATGAGGCGGTCCATCAGGGAACCAAAGTTGGACTCCCGCTGGTTGCGACGCGCCAGGATCATTTGCTGCAGATCGCCGCCATTGTCGGCCAGATCCTGGTCGTCCTTCTCCTGCTGGCGCCGCTTGAGGCGCTCCTTGATGACCTTGGCCTCCTTGAATTCGCGTGCGTACTTCTGATGGCGCTTCTTGCGCTTGGCGGCCGGCTCCTCGGTGAAGATCTTGAACTCGGGCACCTCTTCGCTGGCAATCATGTCCTGGACGATCTTCTGGATGCGCGGCTCGTCCTCCACCTTCATGAAGGGCACATGGTTCATCAGGTAGTTAATGCACCCCTTCCCGCCCAGATACGCCTTCTTCACGTCCGTGCGCTCCAGCTCCGAGTCCACGTACTCCTTCTCATAGTTGTTGATGTCCTCCTCGGTGATGGGCTTGAAGATCTTGCTCCAGAGGTCCAGCCAGGACGACAGCTTGGACTCCGCCTCGTCGTCGTCGTCGATCACGCCCTGCTCGTCGTACAGGGCTCGCTTCTGGGTGTCGGTGAGCACCTGGTAGAGCTTCGACAGCACCTTGAACTTCTCCGTGGACTCCGCCTTCTGCTCCTCCGGCACTCGATCGGGATGGACGAGCAGCGAGAGCTTGTGGTAGGCCTTCTTCACCTCCTTCTCGACGGCGCCCTTGGCCAGGCCCATCAGCTGGTACACATCCCGCGTCCCAAAGTACTTTTCGCACAGTTCCAGCGTCGACATTGCGAATTTTATTTTATTTTCCGACACAAACACTACCACAAAATGCGCCAAAACGCCGCGCCAGTGTGCCCGCGCGAGGGGTGGTCAAAATTTCTGGCTTGAAATGGTGCGAAACTTGGCTATATCGGCTTACCTAGGGCCTCTCTACACCTCCTAATTTTCCAAATTAATTTTTGACGTAAGTGAAAAGTTATATTCTGTGGCACTGATAACAAAGGATATTTAAATAGAAAAAATAATTAGGTTTGTACCTACGTATAGCATAAATAAATACGTATCTATCAGGAAAGACACAGATATATCTATAGCGCTAAGTCGTATACAATTTATATTGATCCACATGAGAAACTTACGCTTAATGAGCGCTAGATAAGGTAAAAACACAATTTTGCTATATTTCAATAATTTAAAAAACATTTAACAATACAAAAAGTCTTGAAATTACATTTAAAAACATATCAGGTTAAAACTCAGTATACACAACCACAATATTTTAATTCATAAGTATGCACATCTTTTTTATTCAAAGCTATCTTAGCATATATAAACTTATAAGTGTTTGCTTATATTTTTTTATTCTAAATTATCTTAGCAATTATAATCCCATGGGATTGCTGTTAGAAAATCGATATAAATATTTATTATTATTTAAAAATATCGATATATTCATATTTTGATATATTTTTACAAATATTTGTATTCGTTCTTTTTTAGCCCTTTTTTAAAATGGCCTTTAGCAACACTAGCAGCCCATCGCAACCAACTTCGCTTTGCCGGGCTTGACTTCCTTCTTTTCGTTTTCGTCGGCTGATCTTGCATCTCGCTTTTTTACTGACACTTACGCTGAGGCTGTCTCCCTTTTTTACTGACACTTACGTTGGCTTACGTTTTGCTGACACTCCAGACGCATCTTGCGTCTCCCTTTTTCACTGACACTTACGCTGAGGCTATCTCGCTTTTTTACTGACACTTACGTTGCCGACCACTTACGTTACTTGCGTACGTAACTTACGTAGTCCAAATCAGTCCGAGTCCAAATCATTCGAGAAAAGCCTAGGTCTTTTCGATTCATCGGCCGAGGAGAACAGTCCATTCTTTTCGAAAAATCGGCTGAAGAGAACAGTCATGGTAAGATTTCCTCTCCTAACTAACTAACTCCTAACTATGTGAACAGAGAAGTTGGCAGAGCTAACTAAAGTAAAGTAAATTGTTTGAAATACCAAGAAATACAAGTGACTTCGCACAAACCATGCAAGCAATATAAGATCCAAGTCGATTCCATTACATTAACTTGCTTTGCAACATCCACGTGTTCACCTAACCTCAAAGTGAAAAGGCCAAGATTGCTGATGGATTTTCTAAATTTATCTTCCAGTCGCATCGTAAGTTCTCGGCGCCCCGCCATGGTTCCATGGCCTTCTACCCCAAGAAGCGCTCAGCGCGCCACCGCGGCAAGGTCAAGGCCTTCCCCAAGGATGACCCCAGCAAGCCAGTCCATCTGACCTGCTTCATCGGCTACAAGGCCGGTATGACGCACATCGTCCGCGAGGCCGATCGTCCTGGCTCCAGTAAGTACTTATTTTCCATATATAAAACACACCTACCCTTCCATGATGAGTAAACTAGAAGATTTATGGTTAGAACACAACTGATTAACCGTGATTATCTCAACTAGGGCGGACTGATTGATCCACTCAAAAGATGGACTTTAGGCAATCGCTTAGCATGATTTTAATGGCTTTATTTCCTTCCTTCCTTACAGAGATCAACAAGAAGGAGGTGGTTGAGGCCGTCACCGTCCTGGAGACCCCGCCCATGATTGTGGTCGGTGCCGTCGGCTACATCGAGACTCCCTTCGGTCTGCGTGCCCTGGTCAACGTGTGGGCCCAGCATCTGTCCGAGGAGTGCCGTCGTCGCTTCTACAAGAACTGGTATGTATCGAGGACCACGTGGTTTACCCCTCCCTTCCTTTTCCCTCCGACGCCATTTTGTTTGCGCCGGATGCAGTGCACACACAGAAACGACCTCGTGTTTTCTACTAGTCTGGATGATGATACGATGGTATCTGAATGAGCAAAATATTGTTGAGAAACCTTTTACCATCTGCTGCCTTCCTTCTGATCGGCCTACTAGAAAACACGTGGTTTTTTATACGATTTATTTTGGTTTTGAAAACCAATCTGTGCGTGTACTCCCCTGTAAAACCTTAAAGCAATCAATGTAGAGACCCCCCTATTAAATGTAAATTGCAATCATAAAGTTCTTCGATCAGCTTGCTGAGAGAGCTTTTTAAATCGCTGAAGGTTGTGTGAGCTGTCAGGTTTTTGGTCTTGGGGGCTCTGAGCCCCTGGTTAACTGAAACTACTTGACGAGTGAGCACGGCATGGAAGACCGCATCTCCGCTCGCCATTTGTTTGCGATGAGGTGCACTTCCTGTTCTATCTCGCCCTTACATAAACAGCAGCGCCGCTAAGAAGTTGGAGTTGTTGAGGCACCCAATGGATTGCGTCATGTCGCTCGTTTCTGACCAACTTGACCATCGTCTATCAGGTACAAGAGCAAGAAGAAGGCTTTCACCAAGGCCAGCAAGAAGTGGACCGATGATCTCGGCAAGAAGAGCATCGAGAATGACTTCCGCAAGATGCTGCGTTACTGCAAGGTGATCCGTGTGATTGCCCACTCGCAGGTAAATATCAATTGTTTATAAAATACCCTAGAATTCACGACGTCCTTGGCCTTGTTGCGCCACTGGTGCTGGGTCCTCGGGCTCGGTGCCTTTGGTGCGCCTGGCCTAAAAAGCATTCGCGCTGTGGATTCAATGCACAGTTTAGGGATGCAACGTCGCAGAGCAAACTGCCCCTCGGGTGGCGGAGCTTGATATATTCCAGTAACGGTGCGGAGCCGTTCAGGCGATGAGAGCGCGGTTAAACCATATCACGCACAGCCCAAAAACCTTATATGCAAGTGGATGAAACTAACTGAAAAATTCTATCTACTCTATCTTCCCTTAGATCCGCTTGATCAAGCAGCGCCAAAAGAAGGCCCATGTCATGGAGATCCAGCTGAACGGCGGCTCCATCGAGGACAAGGTCAAGTGGGCTCGCGAGCATCTGGAGAAACCCATCCAGGTCAGCAACGTTTTCGGACAGGACGAGATGATCGACTGCGTCGCCGTGACCAAGGGTAAGGGTTTCAAGGGTGTCACCTCGCGTTGGCACACCAAGAAGCTGCCCCGCAAGACGCACAAGGGTCTGCGCAAGGTGGCCTGTATTGGAGCCTGGCATCCGTCGCGTGTGTCCACCACCGTGGCCCGTGCTGGTCAGAAGGGTTACCACCACCGTACCGAGATCAACAAGAAGATCTACCGCATCGGTGCTGGCATCCACACCAAGGACGGCAAGGTAAGCGTTCGAACGCCATCATTTAAGAGACTTAAATCTAGAGGGGCTGTAGAAATCTGTTGCACTGATGATAAAAACCCTAAAAACATTAACGACATCGAAACAATAAAAAGCTTGATGAACCGTGATATTTATAATGATAGGACTGATTACAGATCTCAGCCAAAAAAGATTGAATTCTCGGTGTTTTCCCAAGACTTCAGAGGACTAACGCATTTATTTATCTTTTACAGGTCATCAAGAACAACGCCTCCACCGAGTACGATCTGACCGACAAGAGCATCACCCCCATGGGTGGCTTCCCCCACTACGGTGAGGTCAACAACGACTTCGTCATGATCAAGGGCTGCTGCATCGGCTCCAAGAAGCGCATCGTCACCCTGCGCAAGTCCCTGCTGAAGCACACCAAGCGCTCTGCGCTGGAGCAGATCAAGCTCAAGTTCATCGACACCTCGTCGAAGATGGGTCATGGTCGCTTCCAGACCCCTGCCGACAAGCTGGCCTTCATGGGTCCGCTCAAGAAGGATCGTCTCAAGGAGGAGGCCGCCGCTACCACCAGCGCTGCTGCCGCCGCCGCCACCACCACCGCTTAAGCAAAATTACGTGTCAACGTTTAATTGTCTGCTCGCTTCTACCGCCCACAGCTGCGGTAGGGCGGCGATCAATAAAAAGATTTTGGCTAAGCTAATGTAATCAATGTTTTAAATTTAAACCCCTGGGGAAAGACTGCTTGCCTATGCAAATATTGATATTGATTTGGAGATGATCTTTAATATAGTGTCTAATTTTCTTAGTCATGGTTTATGTATTTGAGAAATTCCACTACAATATCTTAGTGATACACGTTAAATTTTAATTATTATTAGGACGCTAGTCGATAGTTTACTACCAATAAATAAAAACCAACTGAATACACAAAAACCCTCTTATCGCTTAGATTCCCATACTTAAGACAATGTTTGTAGATTTTAGCAATTTATTTTGCGCAAGCTTTGTATAACAAGAAGTTCAAGATCATTGGTCGTCATCATCACTCCGAGTCTATGAAAGTTTTTTAAAAAACGTGGGTGCCCTCAACGACCTTCTCGTTGTCGTAAATCTCCTTGGCGTAGCACAGGTTAGGATAGTCGAAGGCGGCTCCATAGCGGTTCTTGCATCCCGTGGTGGACTTCTCTCCGGGAGTGTAAACGGGCTGGCCCACGATGTTGGAGGTGGCGAAGTTGCAGGTCAGCACGAAGTGGTTGTAGAAGTCGCGGGAGAAGCGCACGGCGGCACATCCCACATGGGTGTTCTTCTCGGCCACGGAAATGGTGAACTTGGCCACATCCTTGCTGGGCAGCTCCTCCGGAAAGCTGGCGAGGATCTCTGGAGAGGCGTTTGAGCGCTGGGCAAACCAGTTCTCGATCTGCTCCTTGATTAGCTCGGCATCGGTGTACTCTGTCTCCGCCCCACTGTAGCTGAAGATGGCGTTGTTTTGTCCAGCGTAGGCGAATCTCTCCGTGCTGCGACACTTGTCAGGAAGGGATTCACAAGTCTGCACGTTAAGCAGGGCCAGGTGGGAGAGCTCCTCGCACCAGGACATCTTGGCCATGCGAATCGCCTTGGGTAAGCCTTCTATTTTGCCTCCAGCCACGTTGTTTCGCAGTTCGTTGAAGAGGGTCAGGATCAGTTTGTGATGCGGCTCGATCTTCACCTCACGCACATCCTTTGGACAGTTTTCGCTGAAGTTCTGGAGGGGAATAAGGATTAGTATCGAAAAGAGTTTGGTAACATTACTTACTCCCTTATTATTGCAGGCTATGTGCTTATCCAGGCAAGTAGGCAGAGCACAGTAGTCCACTGCAATGGTGGCTCCGATCAGGAAGGCTAGTACGATGATTGTCTTCATGGTGATCTCCAATGTTGGCTTCTCACTGAACCGCCACTAGTCCAAGTGGCTCTTTTTATAGGAAGACTTCCACACGTATTCCTCGAATTTCAACAATCACCGGCGCAATGGGCAGCTGTTTTCGAAGGAATCTCTGGTTTCAGCTCAAAATTTCTAATAATTATGCTAGTAACTTAACCAGGCAGTGCTCCTATCCACTATAAAAGCTGGAAATAAGAGCCAGTTGAATCAGTCGCAATTCAGCAGCACTCCAAGCAATGGCTTTTACCATTTTACCTGGTTTCCTGCTCCTGGCAGTTGGTCTCTTTGGTTCCTCCTTAGCTGTGGACTATTGTGCCCTTCCCACATGTCTGGATAAGCATATAGCCTGCAATAATAAAGGAGTAAGTAATGATACCTTATTTTTTTTTAACTCATCCTACTTCTCCTCCAGAATTTTAGCGAAAACTGTCCCAAGGATGTGCGTGAGGTTAAGATCGAGCCCCATCACAAACTGATCCTGACCCTCTTCAACGAACTGCGAAACAATGTGGCTGGAGGCAAAATAGAAGGCTTACCCAAGGCGATTCGAATGGCCAAGATGTCCTGGTGCGAGGAGCTCTCCCACCTGGCCCTGCTCAACGTTCAGACCTGTGAATCCCTTCCTGACAAGTGTCGCAGCACGGAGAGGTTCGCCTACGCTGGCCAGAACAACGCCATCTTCAGCTACAGTGGGGCGGAGACAGAGTACACCGATGCAGAGCTGATCAAGGAGCAGATCGAGAACTGGTTCGCCCAGCGCTCGAACGCCTCTCCAGAGATACTTGCCAACTTCCCGGAGGAGCTGCCCAGCAAGGATGTGGCCAAGTTCACCATTTCCGTGGCCGAGAAGAACACCCATGTGGGATGTGCCGCCGTGCGCTTCTCCCGCGACTTCTACAACCACTTCGTGCTGACCTGCAACTTCGCCACCTCCAACATCGTGGGCCAGCCCGTTTACACTCCCGGAGAGAAGTCCACCACGGGATGCAAGAACCGCTATGGAGCCGCCTTCGACTATCCTAACCTGTGCTACGCCAAGGAGATCTACGACAACGAGAAGGTCATTGAAAACGCCAAGGTGTTCTAGGAAAAGATTGGATACGGATTAATGGGATTACGAGATTGAATTGTCAAAACTGCTTAATTAAAGTGTGCTAACATAATAAATTTAAAATATGAACGTAACGGCTTTTTACTTTTCAATCAGCTGTTTTGCCAGCAAGTTGGCAGTCTCCTTTGGGGAAAGTGGAATACCCTGTAATTGTGTTAAAAGGCAATTATTATACACCTGTTTTCTGAGTAAAAATTAATTACAAAAGAGGAAGGGAAAACATTTGATCCATAAACATAATTTTGTTATGTAACTAAGGGTGTAATTTAATAGTAGAAATGGTTATATAACAAGTTAAAAATTAATTATAATTAAAATAAATTACAGGGTATCCCGCAATCGATTATATTCTCTTCATAGGTCTGATTTATTTTCGTAGAAATTTTGTAGCCGGCTCGAGATGTTACGCGAAGCTTTAAGGATCGGCAGCCGGCGATGGTATAGCTACAAGTCCGTCCGTCGTCCGAATCTGGCTGCCACAGGTGCTCCGAAGGTGGAGCCGGCGAAGGAGCAATCAGGAGCATCCTCAACAGTGGAAAACGGCCATGGCAGCCTGGCCAAGCAGTTGCGAGCCAAGATTCTGGCCACCGGACCCATTCCCGTGGCGGAATACATGCGCGAAGTGCTGACCAATCCTCAAGGTGGCTACTACATGAACAAGGATGTGTTCGGCCGGGAGGGTGACTTCATCACCTCACCGGAAATATCACAGATTTTCGGAGAGGTAAGACATCCGCATTAGAAATGCTCCCTCTGAACCTTTCCCTCCCCACAGCTCGTCGGGATTTGGTTGGTAAGCGAATGGCGTAAGATGGGCAGTCCCTCGCCCTTCCATTTGGTGGAATTGGGTCCTGGTCGCGGCACCCTGGCCAGGGATGTGCTGAAGGTGATCACCAAGTTCAAACAGGACGCCGAGTTCTCCATGCACATGGTGGAGGTTAGTCCATTTCTGAGCAAATCGCAGGCACAGCGCTTCTGCTACACCCACGACACCCTGCCGGAGGACTCGCAGCTGCCCTATTACCAAGTGGGAACTACTGCTACCGGGACGAAAGCCTTCTGGCACCGCCGGCTGGAAGATGTCCCTCAGGGATTCTCCCTGGTGCTGGCCCACGAGTTCTTCGACGCCCTGCCGGTGCACAAGATGCAGCTGGTCGACGGCAAGTGGCAGGAAGTGCTCATCGATGTGGCTTCTGGTGGTGCCAAGGATGCGGAGCAGGCTGACTTCCGGTATGTCCTCTCACGCAGCCAAACTCCCGTGTCGAGCGTTTTCCGTCCCATGCCTGGCGAGACGCGGTCCTGTCTGGAGTACTCCCTGGAGACGGAACGCCAGGTGGGACTCCTGGCCGAGCGCATTGAACGGGATGGCGGCATCGCCCTAATCATGGACTATGGACATTTTGGCGAGAAAATCGACACCTTCCGGGCCTTTAAGCAACACCAGCTACACGATCCCCTGATCGATCCGGGTTCCGCCGATCTCACGGCCGATGTGGACTTTAAGCTGGTGAGGCACACCGCCGAGACGCGGGGAAATGTCCATTGCTGCGGACCCGTGGAGCAGGGACTGTTTCTGCAGCGTATGCAGGGAGAGGCTCGACTGGATCAACTGTTGGCTCACGCATTGCCCGAAAACCAGCAGATAATCCGCTCTGGTTACGAGATGCTCACGGACTCCGCGCAAATGGGCAGTCGTTTTAAGTTCCTCGCCATGTTCCCCGGCGTGCTGGCTTCCCATCTAGACAAATATCCCGTCGTCGGATTCAGTTAGTAATTGCAGGTTAAATATGTGTTTTTTAAGGATTTAAATATGTTGCACATGATTGTTAAACAAAATACGAATGTTATTTCTTCTGGAATGATGCATTGATGGCCTGCATCTCTGTGGCGGTGAACTGGAGCACCGCCGAGATGGCGTTCAGCATGTGACGCTTGCCATCCGCGTCCCGGGTAACAATGTAGCTGATGATCACGTTCTTCAGGTACTCCAGGTTGGCGCCCTCGCGCGTCTTGCAGCGTTCGAGTCTGGAATGGAAAGGGGAGCGCATTTAATACTACTCCTTGTTTGAGACTATCAGAAAACCCCACCTGTCCACCTGCTCCTCCAGGCATTCAATCTTCTCGTGCATTTCCTGTTGAGATGTGACCTTATCCTGGATGGCCTTTCTCAGCGTGGACTCGGCGGCGTACTTGGCCTTGCGCAGGTTTGTAATTTCGATGTCCTTTCGAGCCAACTCATTGGCGTAATGCAGCATGTGGCAGTTTTCGCCCAGCGACATTTTCTTGGAGCGCACCTTTAGCTTCCGTTCCCGCTGCTCGCCCTCCACCTCGACACTGTCGGCATCGGAGGAATAGTTAAATGATTCTGCAGCGGCTTCCAGTGTGGGAGTGGCCAGTGTGCTGCCCACACCGCTGGCCGAGTGAAAGACCTCAAAGGAGGTCTGTAGCGTCTTGATCTCCTGCTCCTTCTCATCGAGAAGCTGCAGGGATCTCTGGCGCTGCTTCTGCAAAAGCTGCTCGAGTTCGTTGAGCTTGCAGCGCGTCTCGTTCTCCAGCTCCGCCTTGGCCTCCTGCCACTTGGATCGCTCGCTCTTTAAGGCCAGGCGCAGCTTCTCGCCCTGCTGCTTCAGGTCGATCTCCGCCTCGTCGATGTTGCGATTAAGCACCTGCACCTTCTCCTGCAGCGTCTGGATGTGCGAGTGCTGCAGTTGGACCTTCTGTTCGAGTAGTTGTCGTTGCTGTTTGGCTGCCTCTAGCATTTGCTGGACTCCCTGGAGCTGTTGCTCGCAATGGGCGTGGCTTTCGGCACGCGTTGTTGTTTGGCCGCTTAGAGAAAGGATCTCGCCGAGATCCATGGGGTTGGCAGATCGGGCATTGGCAATGGTAAGCAGTTTCTTCAGACGCACCATCTCGTCCACCAGCGTGGCCACGTCTACATCTTCACTAAGAGCTTTTAAATTGGATGTGGGTCGGACGTGAGCCTGCTCCAAGTCCTGCAGCTGCTGCTTAAGATCGTGTATGCTCTCCTGATCTTGCTGACGCAGGCGATCGTAGCTGCCCACCGTGGTGCTGAGCTCAGCGAGGCGTGCCTCCAAACTGGCCACGCGATCCTCATGCAACGCCGCCTGCCTGCGACTCTGATCCTCTGCCCGCAGCACACGCCTCTGTTCCTGGCGAATGGCCACCGCATGCTGATCCTTAAGCTGCTGCATTTCCAGGCGCACTTGCTGGAGCAGAGCAGCGCTATCCGCACTGGCGGCCGCCGCTGCAGACTGCTCCGCCTTGGTCTGGTATTGTTTCAGCTGCGAGCGGGCCTCCTTCAGCTGGGACTGCAGTTCCCGCAGTCGACTGTTCTCGGCCTCGTTGCTGGCGAACTGGGTCTTGAAATTGTTCAGCTGCATCTCGATGTTGTCCTTCAGATGGCGCTCGTCGGCATAGAGCTTCTGCAGCTCGCGGATCATGAGCATCTGGTTGTTTGTCTCCTTCTCCCGCTCCTGCCGCTCCACAATCCACTTGGCCTTGACCTCGTCCACGTCGCTTTTGGCGCGCGCCGCCTGCTCCTTGGCGCGTACATGGAGCTCCTGAATGGTCTGCTCCTTCTGGGCGATTTGGCTGCGCAGTTGCTTCTTGTCCGCCTGGAAGGAGGCCTCCATGCGGGATTTCTCGGCGGAGAGAGTTGCCAGCGAGTTCATCAGGGTGATAATTTGGGTTTGCAATTGACCTTCGACGGGAGGAAGAGCAGGAGGACCCGAAGCTCCCTCTGCTGCTCCGTCCGCTGAATCTGTGCTGGTGTTTTGGGACTCTACCTTCCTGGTCGGGGACCCGGAGTCGCCCACCGCCGTGGCCTCCGCATGTGCCGCCAGACTCGTCTCCAGCGCCTCCTTCTCCTTTAGCAGTCCCTTGTAGGCAGTGACCACGTCTGCAAATTGGATTAATCACCCGGAATGCACTGGGATATCGCCAAGAGCTCACCTTTCAGTCGCTTCTCGTAGCGCCCCAGCTGCTCCTTCTGCGTGGACACCAGCGCCTCCAGTTCCCTCTGCCTCTTCTCCATCTCGCTTTGAGTGGGAATAAGTCGCTTAACTTTTAGTTGACTTGGCTTTTCAATTTATTTCTCTCCCGTGGCATTTTTGCCAATGCAAATGCAATTAATAAATTTTAACAGCTGGCAGGCGGGGCTGCCAACTTGGCTCTTTACGGAGCTACTAAAAATAGTCCAGAACTGAAATAAATCAAAATTTCTCTACCGTTTTATAAAAATGTATAACTTTAAAAGTTATAAATATTTTTTTGCTGATAAGATAAGATATAATACCCAACATCTTATTTTTCTCTATTTTATTCCTTAAAAGTGTTTTTACCTAAATGTCCACTTAAAAATGAATTTTACAAATAAATTGCGGGTTGAATCTTATTCTTTATAATTTTAATGATTTACAAATTCGATATTATCATTGTAACTAAACCAATTTTTTTTTACCAATATTCTTTTGAAAAGGATTCAAATTAGTTTCTTTCTCCTTTGTTTTATTTGAATTTCTAAAAAATCGTTTTGCTATCTTGAACAATATTCTAATATAAGTCTATTATTAATTTAATAATTTTTTTACAAACTCTGCATTATTATTGTAACTAAACCAATTTGCTAAAGAAAGCATATAAATTAATTTATTTGCTCAACATTTATAGATCTCGCGATTTACATGTGTATTACATATAATCTGGCCCAATTTCTTTCTTTACGGTAAGCAAAAATAAGCATTTTCTTGTATTATCTAACTCAATATAAACTTAAATTAAATTCAATTGTTAATACAATGAAACGATTGTTGCTTTCTTAGTTGTGCTTATCGTTACCTTATTACAAATATTTAAATAACAGTATCTTAAATAATTATAGTCTATTCGCCCTCCTCGTCCTTCATCATCTGCTCGATTAGCCGCTTCCGCTCCTCGGCCTGCCGCATCTTCCGCATGACCAGGTCCTCGTAGTCGGTGGTGGAGCCAGTGCTCCCTGTGGCGGATGAATTGAATGGCTGCTTCTCTTCCGCCGGCGGCGTTACCCATTCGAAGTGCAGTGGTTTGGCGGGATCGCCCTTTTCGTAGGCCAACACCATGTCGCAGGCTTCGCGGGTGGCTAGCTCCACCATGGCGCGTCCGCGCCGCTTGCTGTTGACCACCAGAGCCACCACGTCGCCATACTTTTTGAGGTACTTGAGCAGCTGCTCCTGCGTGTAATCCTGGCCGGGATCGGCCTTCCACTTCATTTTAATGCGATGCTGGGCCGAATCGAACTTGGCCGGCTGTTGCAGGAGCTTCTGTTTCTCGGCGTGATTGCGCCGGAACTGCTCCTGCATGGCCCGCTGCTCCTCCTCCAGCAGCCGGGATCCCTCTCGCCTCAGTCGCTCGATCTGCTCCTGCAGCAGCTCCTCATCGCTCTTGGCCACCGTGCTGTAGGGCTGGGCCTTGGCCAGCTTGTGCAGGGCAGCCCGTTCCCGTTCCTCCAGCTCCTGCTTGAGCTTCTGCCGCTTCCCGTCCAGCTGGCGACTCCTCAGCTCCGCCGCCTTCTTGGCCCTCAGCACTTTGTCGTAGGCCGCCCGGGCGGATTCGTCCGTGAGAATCTCCAGGGCCTTGGACAGCTCGTGAAAGCGCTCCACCGCCTTGGGGTTATCCGGATTCTTGTCGGGATGGCAATCGAGCGCCCTTTTGCGGTATGCCTTGCGTATCTCATTTTGATCGGCCTCCAGGGAAATGCCCAAAAGATCGTACAGATTGATGTCGCTGAACTTTTTGCTAGCCATTTCGATTTGCTGGTATAAAATATACTTTATCCTAATATATTTTAG
Source organism: Drosophila subpulchrella (assembly GCF_014743375.2). Taxonomy (NCBI): domain Eukaryota; kingdom Metazoa; phylum Arthropoda; class Insecta; order Diptera; family Drosophilidae; genus Drosophila; species Drosophila subpulchrella. The sequence goes on from NC_050609.1 coordinate 11,983,781, forward strand.
TAGTATTTACTAATTGCACAATTCCAATAAATCACAAACCAAACATTTGCTGGGCAAATTGTTTACCAAACGATACTGAATCAGCAGCTCTGGGAATACCTTGTTTTTGAGTACACCAACTAGTTATAAATAAATATAAATATTTAATTAAATATGCTTTTTTTTATGGTATTATAGCCGCGGATTAATTTCCCAACTGCAGCCGGCTTTTAATAAAATGAAAATAAAACATTTCCCAGCCAAACTGTTTACTGGATCAGCTGATTTGTGCGCCGAGTTGGCAGCACTGCAATACAACGTGCGCAATTGTTTGGCGTGGATATATTTCTGTAATCGCCTTAAACCCTGTATATAATGATTTCAAACCCCTGAGATAAGCAGAAAGTACGTCATGAGCATCTATCACGACGAGGTGGAAATCGAGGACTTTGAGTACGACGAGGAAGAGGAGATGTACTACTATCCCTGTCCCTGCGGCGATCGATTTCAGATCTCCAAGGTAACGCGGCGTATACGCAACCCCTTCTGGCCTTTTGTAAATTGGTAATTTTCCGTCTCAGGAGGAGCTGATCGAGGGCGAGGAGGTGGCCACCTGTCCCAGCTGCTCGCTAGTCATCAAGGTCATTTACGATCCGGTAAGTGACCCACCTAGATGTACCCGGGTTACCCACTCTAAATCTATAAAATATTCAAAATTTCAGGATATGTTCAAAGCTGAGGAAGATGAGGAATCCGCTCTGAACGAAAAACTTAGCGACTTGAAGCTGGAGAAGAACTAACACAAGCCATATGGTGTAATTAAATAGTTTTTATTTATATACTTTTATATATAGATTTCATTTTAGTGTAAATAATACGTTGACTAGTAAAACAATGAATTCAAATTATGCAAGCTCGCGGGAAACATTTCGATTTGTTATGGATTTTCGTTTGGGTGAATTACAAATGATTTATACACGCATTGTACAATATCTAGAACTAAGACAAAGGGTTAACACATACATTGCACTGAGCACTTTTTGGTCTAAGTTTCACAAGCAGAGCGCAATGTGATACCCAAACACAAAGTGGCAATTTGGAAACACAAATCAAAGGAACTGTGGCGTACCAAGTGTGGAAATGTGAGTAGTACAGAGAGTTACATACAGTGGAAAGCGGTTGGAAAAATATATATATATATATAACATACAGTTACCACTTTCTGCTTACGGCTTAGGAATTCGACTTAAACTTAGCACGTAAATATTGTTACGGTTCGTCATGCAGCATCCAGTGGATTGGATATTGGATTTACTCTGCTCCTGATTTTGTTTTTAGAGAGCGTGCTCGTTCAGCAAGTGAGTGAAGGAGTACGAGGACGAAAGGGATCCAGGTCTCCCCATTATATGCGCTTAAATGCCGTCTGCAATGCTTTTCGAGAGTGGGAGGGATCTACTGATTCTACTGTTCCAGCCAGGATCCAGTGACGGCATTGGGCGACTTAAGCTGAAAGGCAAAGAGTTTAATATTTAAATACTACATAAATCTATTTCTCACCTTTATATTGAACTGCTTTAGGGTGCTTTCCAGTGCCATTGCATTGCCCGAGAAGTAAGCTGCGATAGCATTGTGCAGCAGAATCAGTTGCTTGTGCATCACTTTAATCTGCCGACGGAACACACATACATTATATGTATTTATCTCTTGTTTTATTAAGGCTTAACTTACGCGATTCTCGTCGAGGAATTGCATTTTAATCGCCACGTCAGAGCGCAGCTTCTCGTATTGCTCCTTGTGCTGCGCGTAGCTGCGCTGGGTCTCCTCCAAAGCTGCAGCCGAGGGCGTCAGCTCCGGCTTGGTGTTCTCCAAGTCCATGCGATAGGCATCAAATTCGATTCTAATGGGAGAACGAGATTTATAATAAGTTTCATAGGAAATGATCTCATTTTAACATGAATTGCTTTGTTTTTTAGTGTTAGATAAGTCCGCTTCAAAAAATGAGACATTAATCATGCTTTTATAGAGCTACAATTGAAATTTTTCAAGATATGAAAACGAGATAAGCAAATTTGCATGCAAAGCAACGCAAAAAATGTGAATTACATTTATATCCATAAAAAATATGTTAAAACCAAACAAGTAAATAATATAACAAGTATTTTTTCAAGGAATTATAAGAAAGCATTAACACTAAATACGCAAAGGGGCGGAAATATTGCATCACACCGAAAGAGCTCTATTACCTGGCTGTTTCGTAGTGTCGTATCGTCAGCAGGGTGTCGTCGATCGTCTTGTTGCACAGCGTGTTCACCGAGGAAATGAAGAAATTGAGCGCGTTGAGCAGCAGCTCGCCGTTCTTGGTGAGATTGCGCTGCGTCTCCGAGTTGCAGGTGAACTCCTTCTGCAGCTCGGGGTTCTTCTGGGCCAGATCGGCAAACGAGTCGGCCAGTGCGTGTTGGGTGACGATCACATGCTGGAAGTGCGAGCTGAACGCCCGCGTCAGCCTTAAGATGGACAGATACTTGCGCTGCGTCTCGCGCAGCTGCTCAATCTGGGCCTCCAGCTCCGAGTCCACAGTGCGCTGCGACTTGCCCAGCTTCTCCAGCATAATTTGCCTAGTGCACTTGTACGTGGATATGCTCCAGTTCTTGAGGCTGTCGATCTTGGAGGCGCTAGTGCGTATAAGGCTGCCGCTCCCGCTGTCCGTGGGGCTCAGGATGCCGTTTCCCGATGGTGGACTACTGGGCGACATGGGTGTGGTGGGTGCTGAATGGATATATCAATAGGTTTGATGAGTCAGTTGGCAGGTGGGCCAAAAACAGTGCGATAACGATTTACCTGAATGGTTGCGCAGTGGCAGACTGTTGGGGGCGCCAAATGGACCGCCCGGGGCTCCATGGCCTCCTCCTCCGGCGATGCTGTGGCTGCTGGCGCTTCCGAGTACCAGGCTGCCGCCCTCGGTGCCCGTGTGTACTGCTCCGCAGCTGTCGTTCAGCGAGGGCGCGTCCTTTAGCATCTCGTGAATGCTGCGCTCGCGATCCGCCATGGAGATTGCTTTCTTTCAGCCCCCGAAAACCCTCTAATTGCCTGCGGAAAATGGCTTTTCCCGTCTGTGGGGGTGTGTGCTGTGTGTGTGTGTAAGCTTGGTAGACGGCGGAGGCGGCCCTTGTACTGCGATTTCCACGCTGAAACCAATTTCGCGCTCTGTGCGAGGCGTGACTTTAGCAACCTATGCCTGAACTCTCTGTAGTCTTGCAATTTTCAAAGATCCGCATAAAGTTCATCAAACTTTTTTAACTGAAAAAGTGTGACCGCGGAATCATCGATCAATAATACCGTCCGGCTCCGTGAAATATAGTTTTAGTACCAGTTTAGTTTACACAAATATACCAAAAAAAAAGTCTTCCTGATTCTGGTCTAGTGGGAAAATAGCTAAATATCCACTGGGTATTTTGTTACTGACATCCTGCGGTCATACCAAAGTGGACGTTCTTTTGATTTTTGGGGGATTTTGCAGAAACCGATTGGCCTGCCTAATCTCAGTTCTCAGTGGTTATTTAATTGCTTTCTTTTGCGTTTTTCATTTAAAACACAAGTGGCTGGAAAATGGGCTACGTACTATTTGGCGTCGCACTGGCTTTGGTGGTAGTTCTAGTCATCTACTTCAACCCGCCCGCTCCGCCGCAGAGGGTAGTTCGTCACAGGAGGAACGAGGACGAGGACGAGGATGAATTTGAAGGAACTAGGGAAACAATTTTGCGCCGGAACTTCACAGAACAGCGAACGCGGCGCAGGTTGGTGATGCCAAGTGGCGATGGGGATTCTAGGTTCCTAAACCTCATTGTCTTGTTTCAGCCTGCCGGGGGACAAGTGCGCCGTCTGCTTGGAAGAAATGGAACATGGCGACATGAAGTACACGAAGTGCGGTCATGCCATGGACGGGGCCTGCTTCGAGGTGTATCGCTACATTCGCAGGAACTGCCCACTATGCGACAAACCTATTAATCTCAGTCTACCTGGCGACAACTGTGCCATTTGCCTGGAGTCGCTATCAATGGCTAACATGGCTCACTTGCGTTGCCAACATGCTCTGCACTTTGAGTGCCACCAGCAGTTTATCGAGAGTGGAGCCAAATGCTGCCCACTCTGCCGGGAGAAAGTGTAGGATCACAACATATCTTTCAGAGATCTGTTATCACATTAATAGATCTCTCAACTTAAGACCGCTCCACAGGAAGATATTAAGGGAATCACATGTTATTAACTTAAGCAAGTGCTAAGCCCTTGGTGCACAAACAATTTGTACTAATTAACTTAGGAAAAGCGATAAGCAATCGAAACAAGTCTGTCCTAGCGTCTAATTATCTTGCGTTTTGTTAAATAAACCACACAAATTGCCTTACACAAACGCCTCCATCTTGAGATAAATGCAGTATACTGGTTTGTGATCTTGAAACAAATAAAACTATTGGGTAGATAATAATATTAACAATTTCTTTTTGTTGTTTGGACCGGCCGGCCTTTTTATTTATGTTTTCTTTGGATACAAAAACTGAAATCTATTTTAACCAGTGTGTACACACTAATAAGTAGCCAAGTACCAGCTGATTTGCTTCTTCTTCTACCGCCATTCACTAGGAAATGCAGTACAATAATCTTTAATTTTAAAAAACATCTTGATTTCCTTTGCCTTGTATTTAAAATATATACTCAAAATGCCTGGGCTGTGCTCAGTTTGCCGCACTTGCGGTAAGAATGTGAATAATTCGCGGGCCAGAGCTATTAAACTCTTCGACAAGCACAATTATCACTTGATAAGTTTAATTGAAAACATCACCGATATGTATGTAAGTACATGAGCCTCTAAGAGTTATATTCCAGAGTTTAACCAATTGATTTAAATAATTGTCCAGCTGGAGTTCGATACTACTATGCCAGATCTCATTTGCCATTGGTGCAAACTGCAGCTGGACAGGATTTTGGCATTCCGCATCAAGTGCCTGGATGTCCATCAGTCGTTTTTGGCCTCCAACAAGAAACGTTTGCAAGGAACGGCTGTAATTGATGAAGAACTCGATGAGCAGGAACTGGAGCAGGAGGAGCCTCACCAGGAGGATATGGTCGAGGAGGCGGACCAGGAGGTGGACCACCAGTCTCCCAGGACTAGGCCTAAACGGGCGACGCCAAGCTCCAAGACCTGGTTCTGTGACCAGTGCGGCGGAGTATACAAGGGCAAGTCTATCCTGGACTTTAAGCTCCACCTGCAGCGCCACACTGGGCACAAGCCCTTCGAGTGCGACATCTGTCAGTCCAAGTTCTACACGAAGAACGAGATGCGCCGCCACAGGATCCTGCATTCGGATGCCCGGCCCTACGCATGTCGCTTCTGCACCAAGACCTTCCGCTCCTGCAGCAGCAAGGCGATCCACGAGCGCAACCACACTAACGAGCGACCCTTTCAGTGCCATCACTGCGAGAAGACCTTCACCTCCAGCTCATCGCGCCAAAGGCATGAGATGCTGCACACCGACCAGCGGAAGTACCAGTGAGTAGGAGTCCTGACCCCCTCATGTACCCCATCGTAGGGTGTAATTCTTATATAGCCCTATAAAACATCCCTTCTGTCTGAAGCAGTAGATATAAAACTATAATACATACATATTTCTAGAACTATAATATATATATTTGTTTTTATTTTGCAGCTGCGATACCTGTAACCAGTGGTTTCAACGATCTAGCCACTTAACCTTACACAAAACCACTAAACTACACCAGCAGAGATTGGAAAGTGCCCCGACTGCCCAAAAGAAGATAATAAACCGGCTTAATATTGAGCCAACAAAGTGGATAAACCCAATTTTCAGTTCCTCGACTGCCTAAAATGAAAATAACATGGTTTTTGATGGCTAAAAAGAAGATACAAATAATTTTAAGTTACATTGACTGAAACATTTGCCCGAAAAGAGTGATTCTCCTAATTATAAGTTTCGTTACTTCTGTCTAAAAAATATCTTATGATGAAACTGGAATGAAATTAAGGATGATAAGTTCTTAAAAGAAGATAAGAAAATTTTAAGTTGTATTGAGTGTACAATTAAAAAATAATTTAATATTTTGTTGAACATTATAAATAAATGAAAAAGGTAATAGGTCAGTTTTTAAAATTTGCGTGGGATGTTTGCGCTGCGGGGCGAAAGTCAACTTTGGGGGTTGCAAATTGCGAATGCCGATACTCTTGTTCTTCCCTGCAAACAAACTATCACATACTTCCAATCGATCTGGGTGTCTGGTTATTTTATTTTTTTTTAATCATGCGGTTCATTTGCAGGACCTGCTCGCGAATGGCCGATCCTGCGGCAGCCAAGGATCTATTCGAGCCATCGAGTTCCTCCGTTTTGCAGCAAATTGAGACCCTGACCAATTTGCAGGTGAGTGTGCAAGTCGTGTGGGCGTGTTCCCAAGGCGACAGAGCGTAGGTGGCCAGCTAAGCTCTATAATTACCCTGCAGCTGAAGGAGGACGAGAAGCTGCCCAGGTTAATGTGCCAGGAGTGCCAGCACGACCTGCAGATTGCCATCGACTTTCGCCGGGTTTGCATCGAGGCCCAGGAGCTCCTCGAACTTCAGCTGCGACAGGTGGCCAAGGAGGAGGAGGCCTTCGAGCACCTGGCGGAGCAGTGGTTGGACGACTGTCCCGAGGAATACTCCAACTTGTCGCCGCTGCGACAGAACGATGATGGTGCAGTTGAGTCCCTCCACCGTCTGGAGCCACAGGTTGGGGATATTGTGGACACAATGTCGATGGGTTGCAAGGAGGAATTTCCGCCAGAAGATAGTCCAAATGTTGCTTCGGGATTTCCTACGTATAGCCAGTTGTCGGATGAGAAGTTCGACCTGCGACTCTCGCCGGAACCGGAACCTTCGAGTCCCCAAGAAAGTGAAGGCAACGATAATCCAGACTCCTCCAATCACACCTGCAGCAAATGCGGCCTCGAATTCGACACCGTGGACGAACTGACGTTGCACAAGTACCATCTGCACGATGTACCTCCAAATACCAAGTAATACCAATGTACTATACATATCCAAACTCATTTAGCCTGCGTTTCCTTTCACTAGTTATAAAATGATCAAAATTATAAATAGAATAGATTCATGAATAGTTTTATTGTGAGTACATAGATGTATTGTTTTTATGTTTCTGATTCCAAATTGATTTTAACTCTGTTTTCGTTTATATTTTAGAAAGAATTTTTATATGATTTTATTCCGGCTGTTTTTATGGAAATCAAAGACAGATCTTTAAGAGTTGTTTAAACCCTTATCCAAAGACTGACTATAACTGTCCCGCAGCCTATCCACAGTACGAGAAAGCAAACCATTAGGGAGTAGCAACTAAAACAATGTTCCTTTCAGATTCGTTTGTGACCACTGCAGCGAGGGCTTCCGATCGGCAGCCGCCCTCACGAGGCACTGCAAAATGCTAGATCTTCCATTGACGCACCCGTGCACCAAGTGCCGGCACAAATCCTACAACAAGATCCTGCTGGAGGTCCACGAGGAGCGGTGTCAAAAGCCTACGGTCGCCCAACATGTGTGCCATATATGCGGCAAGCGGCTGACCACGTCCTTTAACCTAAAGAACCATCTGGTTCGCCATACGGGAACTCGACCCCACAAGTGTGACCAGTGCGACTCCTCCTTCGCCGTCGCCGCGGAACTCAGTTCGCACCGGAAAACCCACACAACCGAGCGTCCCTACGCCTGTCGTTATGACTGCGGGAAAACCTTCCGATTCTGCAGCGCCCGCAGCATGCACGAGAGGTAGATTCTAGCTCACCTTAGTTAACCTGAAACTCACCTGAACTGTTGTCTCCCCAAGAGTTCACATGGACGCCAGCAAACGGATCTACCAATGCGAGTATTGCCCCAAGTCGTATGTAACTCCAGGTGACTGCAGGGCCCACCAAAAGTATCACAACTTGTCTCGTGATCACAGGTATGCACTAAACTTCAGGAATCAATTTTCTACCTAAAACGTGGCCGTTAGAACTCATTGCGGAGTTAATAACCTAATTGAAAAAGTGCTAAGTTTGAATTATCATAACTATCTTGAAAAAGTACTCTTAAAGTTTATTATTTAGTTTGAGATACAACCCGATTGGAATATAGATGCATATATCCCATCCTCAGTCGATATCTACTTTATATGCTAAAATTCATTTTATTTGCAAATTATATTTTAATATAAATCACTTGCATTTTAAATGACTTCGTTTCCACCCCCAATCTCTTTCAGCTGCGACATATGCCGCATCAGTTTCAAGACACTCAAACACTATAAATCTCATGCGAAGTCAAACGCACACAAGACCCTGGAAGCCCGTGCTAAGGCTGCCAAATCCTGAATTCCTTCGTTACCGTCATGAAAAATATTCCTCGAATTGAAATTAATATAGTCTGCTGCATTTTAATTATACATATATGTGTACCTAAATTATATAAATAAAGCTTCCGTTCCATAATCAAGTGTCGTTTCCTTGTATTTGTCCAACCTAGAACACCTTGGCGCTTTCAATGACCTTCTCGTTGTCGTAGATCTCCTTGGCGTAGCACAGGTTAGGATAGTCGAAGGCGGCTCCATAGCGGTTCTTGCATCCCGTGGTGGACTTCTCTCCGGGAGTGTAAACGGGCTGGCCCACGATGTTGGAGGTGGCGAAGTTGCAGGTCAGCACGAAGTGGTTGTAGAAGTCGCGGGAGAAGCGCACGGCGGCACATCCCACATGGGTGTTCTTCTCGGCCACGGAAATGGTGAACTTGGCCACGTCCTTGCTGGGCAGCTCCTCCGGGAAGCTGGCAAGGATCTCTGGAGAGGCGTTGGAGCGCTGGGCGAACCAGTTCTCGATCTGCTCCTTGATCAGCTCTGCATCGGTATACTCTGTCTCCGCCCCACTGTAGCTGAAGATGGCGTTGTTCTGGCCAGCGTAGGCGAACCTCTCCGTGCTGCGACACTTGTCAGGAAGGGATTCACAGGTCTGCACGTTGAGCAGGGCCAGGTGGGAGAGCTCCTCACACCAGGACATCTTGGCCATGCGAATCGCCTTGGGTAAACCCTCTATTTTGCCTCCAGCCACATTGTTTCGCAATTCGTTGAACAGGGTAAGGATCAGTTTGTGGTGGGGCTCGATCTTCACCTCACGCACATCCTTGGGACAGTTTTCGCTGAAGTTCTGAAGGGGAATTAGGATGAGTATCGAAAATAGCTAGGTATCATTACTCACTCCCTTGTTATTGCAGGCTATGTGCTTATCCAGGCAAGTGGGCAGAGCACAGTAGTCCACTGCAATCGTTGCTCCGATCAGGAAGGCTAGTACAATGATTGTCTTCATGGTGATCTCCAATGTTGGCTTCTCACTGAAGTGCCACTAGTCTGGGGGTCTCTTTTTATAGGAAGACTGCCACACATATTCCTCGAATTGCAACAATCACCTGCGAAATGGGCAGCTGTTTTCGAAGGAATCTCTGGTTTCAGCTTAAAGTTCCTAATAATCATTCTAGTAACTTAACCAGACAGTGCTCGTATCCTCTATAAAAGCTGGAAATAAGAGCCAGTTGAATCAGTCGCAGTTTAGCAGCAATCCAAGCAATGGCTTTTACCATTTTACCTGGTTTCCTGCTCCTGGCAGTTGGTCTCTTTGGTTCATCCTTAGCTGTGGACTATTGTGCCCTTCCCACATGTCTGGATAAGCATATAGCCTGCAATAACAAAGGAGTAAGTAATGATACCTAGCTCTTTTCGATACTCACCCTAATTCCCCTCCAGAACTTCAGCGAAAACTGTCCCAAGGATGTGCGTGAGGTGAAGATCGAGCCCCATCACAAACTGATCCTGACCCTCTTCAACGAACTGCGAAACAATGTGGCTGGAGGCAAAATAGAGGGTTTACCCAAGGCGATTCGCATGGCCAAGATGTCCTGGTGCGAGGAGCTCTCCCACCTGGCCCTGCTCAACGTCCAGACCTGTGAATCCCTTCCTGACAAGTGTCGCAGCACGGAAAGATTCGCTTACGCTGGCCAGAACAACGCCATCTTCAGCTACAGTGGAGCCGAGACAGAGTATACCGATGCCGAGCTAATCAAGGAGCAGATCGAGAACTGGTTCGCCCAGCGCTCCAACGCCTCTCCAGAGATCCTCGCCAGCTTCCCGGAGGAGCTGCCCAGCAAGGATGTGGCCAAGTTCACCATTTCCGTGGCCGAGAAGAACACCCATGTGGGATGTGCCGCCGTGCGCTTCTCCCGCGACTTCTACAACCACTTCGTGCTGACCTGCAACTTCGCCACCTCCAACATCGTGGGCCAGCCCGTTTACACTCCCGGAGAGAAGTCCACCACGGGATGCAAGAACCGCTATGGAGCCGCCTTCGACTATCCTAACCTGTGCTACGCCAAGGAGATCTACGACAACGAGAAGGTCATCGAAAACGCTAGGGTATTCTAAATCCGACTAAAACATCAGAAAAATCATCTTAATCGGCGGTTTGTATCCGTAAAAATTTATGAGCATGCAAATAAAAAGCCAAAGAGCTTAAGAAATAAATATGTTACCAATGATTTTAAGTTTTGGGATCCTTTAGAGAAATCAAACAATGCACGGTTTCTTGTTTTAGACTAAATTGATTTATTTAATTATATCATATCATGCGAGAGGTATTCATTATCTTGTCGTCTGCCTTCAACAGCTTTCGTTTGGATGTCCAACTTGTACAATTAAAACACACAATATCACAATCATACGCAGGTATGCAAAAAATTGTCTAATTATCGGCCTGGACAGTCGAAAGTTCTTGCAAGAGTCCAGCCCTCCAATGATCCTAACCCTCTTGACCGGTATGAATCTCTGACGATGCAATAGAGTTACTGACTGCTTGGGTGTAATATCATCCCGATTAGTGTTGGTGGGTGATTTTTAGAGAAGAGGGCCATACAATCAGATGATCTTTAGTTACTCAGTGACTTTGTACTAAAATATAGAATAAATCAAAAGGGGGAATAAGTGAAAGAAACCAATGGGGGATTACAGGATAAATAAATATACAAAAGAGGGAGGGTTAATTTCGAAATAGGCCAAAACTTGGGATTACAATGATTTTGGGATTGGGCCTCGAGCTTCGTGTACGAGTGACAACTAAAACTAAAGCTAGTATTAACTAAGTAGGAACTGGCCATTACTTCTCCTTGGGCGCCTTGTCGAACAGGTACTCCTTGGCCATGCTGTAGGCCAGTCCGACGGTGAGGCATCCGACCACGGTTCCCTGGGCGGCCACTCGCAGCTGCATCAGGAACACACTCGTGCTCATCGTTCCGCGGTTTCGGTACTTGTATGCTCCAATCGCTCCGGCGGCCACAAAACCGGCAATACCTGCAAGTAAAGGTAGAAATCAATGATTAGTTTCACTCGGTCATTGTATGGGTGCTTTGTTGTTGCTAGCTGGCTGTCAGGAACAGCTGATAAAAGCCAGACGTCGGGCAAATATCAACATACAAAAGGTGAACAAATTATGAAAGTAGTGATGCATAAAATAAAGCTAAATATATAGCTATGTATTTGGATGTTATATTTTTTATATTTTAAGTCATTTTCCTAAATGTATTTACTGTACTAAATATATTTGTAAAATTTATTGGAAATTATTTCATTACCACTTTTAAATTTTCATAGCTCGTAATATTTATTTTGACAAAACTAAGTACAAATGTAATTTATAAAAAAAAATTTGTTTAGTAACAGAGGGTGTTTTGATATATGAAATTTGATTATACATTTTATGTATGTATTTTAGAAACGGTTTAGTCAAGTTTGGGAAAACTTAAATTGGTAGTGGGATTTAAAAATCTGTATTACTTTAAATGTGAGGTATGTATATATGCTGAATGCCTCTTAAAATTGGGAAATGTTTGTTCATCTAAAATCAAACATATAAAAAAATATAATAGCTAGATGGGGAAAATCGGTCAGATTAGCAACACTTGTTAGCGTCAGCTGTTAATTGTCACATACGCTGAAAAGTGAGATACAAGTTGAGTATTCGAACACGCGCCAAGATCAGATGGCAGCGTGACGTCACGGATGTGATAATCCCACTTCCCGTTGCAATTCACACCAACACCTGGGAATTGCGAAATGTTCCTGTTACATCATCCGGTTTCCAGGAAAATGACAGATCACGCAGAATTAACCGTTATGTCACCCAGACTCAGAGGAGTCCCCAAATTGCCGTTAACCTCAGCGGACGATTTACATGGCCAAGGTCAAGATTAGCCGATTTTCACGCACACGCATCGTGTATGCTTGTATATGTAAGTATCTAATAGCTGCAGCCAAAAGTTTCCATGTGACGTCACGACGGCAAAACTTCCGCTGTGCGGAAGTCCGCATCGACTCACCCACTAGCATGAAGGGCGATTCCTTGGCTTTCCTGGCCAATTTGTTTGCCTGGGCGGCATCTTCCTCGCTGTCGAAAAGGGACTTCGAACTCATTTTGAAGGCGGGCGGACTTGGATTTGGTTTCCCGTTTTGCAACGTTCGCGAAACTTATTAGCAATGCCTGCTATCGATAGACGATACACATTGATAGACGATAAGCATTGATAGACGATAAAATCGCCGCGGCTATGTTAGCGAGGACACAATCCCATACGTTTTAAAGGGACCATATTCTGTTGGTATATTATGAAAATACCGCCATCAGCTGATTTCGCGCTTTCGGCGCTTTTCCGCCAGGCGCCGCTTTCGCCGCTTCTGTCATGACATAAGAAATTGGTATTTTTTAAAGGGAAAGGGGCGGACTGCAAAATCGACGTAGCTTTGCCTTGGCCGCTAACTCTGTTTGAAATTCGAGTGCTTTTCCGATAAATTGACGAGTGACAAATCCGCCGACCCGTAATTCGCGAAACAGAGTCGCAGCATGACGGGAATAATTTCGATTGTAACGAGGCGGCTGCCCCAAACTATGGGAATGCGAGCCCTGCGGAGTAATGAGGTAAATTTTCGTCGGCGACTGCGGGGGATTCCCTGGTCGAATGTGAAGGGGGGGGTTGGCCAGGTGTGCTATATATGCTCCACCAATGTATAACCATTAATATCCCAAGTTTTCTGCCCGCCTGGCACTCGGCGATTATGTAATTGTATGGGTGTGTGTGCGTGCGCGGCTGAAAAATGGGAAAAAACTTTTGTTTGGGTCGACCCCGCCGCACGTGATGCGCCAGCCGCCGTCGTCTCCTGGTTGTGCAATCACTAATTTTCACCTCTGTCCAACAGCTGAAGCGCTGCATCCGTCAGTATTCCCGGCTAGTCGTCTGCGCCGCCCAGCAGCAGCAACTGCTCCGCCAAGATGCCCAGAATCGCTGCCAGAATGCACCCAGGTGAGTTCGGGCACGGTCCATCTATGATCCTCCACTCAGACTCCTCCATTTCTAGGCTCATCACCTGGCAGGGCATCCACACCACGTCGAGCCTGTGGTCGGAGCAGACCGTGAATGTGCCTCCCTTTGCGGACTCCATCGCCGAGGGTGACATCAAGTGAGAGCTGGTTTTCAGCAACAGGTTCCCTGTTAAGTGACTAATGGCCGTTCCCCGCCAACAGGTTCACCTGCAAGGTGGGTGACTCATTCGCTGCCGACGAGGCTGTCATGGAGATTGAGACCGACAAGACCACGGTGGCTGTGCCAGCTCCCTTCGCCGGCTCCCTGACCGACATCCTGGTCAAGGACGGTGACACCGTCAAGCCCGGCCAGGCCCTGTTCAAGATCAAGCCAGGTGCGGCGCCCGCCAAGGCAGCTGCTCCGGCAGCGGCTGCTCCTGCTCCCGCTCCTGCCGCTCCCAAGGCGGCCCCAGCTCCCGCTGCCGCCGCTCCCAAGGCGGCACCCGCTCCAGCTGCCGCCGCTGCCAAGCCTCCACCACCGCCACCGAAGGCGGCGCCTCGTCCTCCGCCAGCTGCGCCCGTGGCTGCCCTCAAGCCGGCCGTCGCCCAGGTGAAGGTGCCACCAGCCGATGGATCGCGCCAGATCTTGGGCACGCGGTCCGAGCAGCGCGTCAAGATGAACCGCATGCGTCAGAAGATTGCCGCCCGCTTGAAGGATGCCCAGAACACATGTGCTATGCTTACCACCTTTAACGAGATCGATATGAGGTGAGTTACCAACTTGAATCCCATCTTGGAAATAAGTTAAAGTTTCCCTCCTTTCTCAGCTACGCCATGAACTTCCGCAAGCAGAATCTGGAGGCATTCGTCAAGAAGTACGGCATCAAGTTTGGCTTCATGTCCATCTTCTCGAAGGCCAGTGCCTATGCGCTGCAGGATCAGCCCGTGGTGAACGCTGTCATCGACGGCACGGTAAACAGGCCTCCGCCCCGCCCTCCGCTTATCAATCTCTTATCGCCCGTGACGTAGCCTGATGGGCCATGCTGTTTAAAGTGCCCTTATCAGGCGACAATTTTGCCTTTTATGTCGGTTTTGTTTATGCAATTTCCCGTGGCGATATGACGATGAATGTGGAATATTCGGTGTTGCCAAGCGCTCATAATTCCCTTTGTTTTACAGGACATTGTGTACCGCGATTACGTTGACATCTCGGTGGCCGTGGCCACGCCCCGTGGCCTGGTGGTGCCCGTCATCCGGAACGTGGAGGGCATGAACTATGCTGACATCGAGATCGCCCTGGCCGGTCTGGCCGACAAGGCGAAGCGGGACGCCATCACCGTGGAGGACATGGACGGCGGCACCTTCACCATCAGCAATGGAGGAGTGTTCGGATCCCTGATGGGCACGCCCATCATCAATCCGCCACAGAGTGCCATTCTTGGCATGCACGGCATCTTTGAGCGGCCAATCGCTGTCAAGGGAGAGGTTGGTTAACCCGTCAACAATCATAACTACCTGTATTAATCGTGTTATTTCGAAACCAGGTCAAGATTCGTCCCATGATGTATGTGGCCCTGACCTACGATCACCGGATCATCGATGGCCGTGAGGCGGTACTGTTCCTGCGCAAAGTCAAGGCTGCCGTGGAGAACCCAGCGATCATTGTAGCCGGCTTGTAGAGTGAATTGTCCCAAAACGCGTCCACGGCCTTCAGTTGATATTAGCCACCATAATTTGAAACTAATCTTTGGTTATTTATTATTTTATTTCGCGAGCGTCACAAAAAAATAGAGAAGCAACAAAATTCGAACTCTACTCGTAGTATCGGAAGTAGTCAAAATAAATCAAACGTGGATCTTTTCTTAAAAACAAATTGTGCACTGAATGTTACTGTTAACCTAAGACGCTGCGAAGCAATGTCGTAATAAAGCGATGACGATTATTGACCAACCTCAATGCAGGCTACTTGGAGCGTTACACTATAACAGCGGTCGGCAGCGTACCACTAAGCGGGCCTAGGGGAAAGATCTGCTCAGCCTCTGCCGGCACACATACAGCGTATAACTGCAGTAAGCTGCCCCGTGTATTTCTTGCCGACCGCTGCACTATAATCAACCTGCACCGTATAATAAATTGGTTGTATTATTTGTATTATCTAATAATTTTCCATGGCGCCTATACAAGAAGTGGCAATTACCTTATCTACAACTATTTGAAAATCATAATTCAAATTGTAAACAGTCTTATCATTTTTTCTGTCATGTGAGGATGGCTTTTAATTTGTATTTTAAGTACTTTGCGGTAGTAGGGGGAGATTATTTCGGTGGTAATCGCTGTACTAATTAGTAATTGATAAGTCCTCTTTAATATTTTGGTTGTATATTTTGATTGATATTTAAAAAATTCAAGTCGCATTGTATTTCTTTATTAGGAAACATTTTTTGAGATTACAAACGGTTAAGATGTAATAAACATGCATATTGTGATTCTTCCGCTTTTCACTTTCAGTATACATATCAATAAATATATAGATTCCAGTATATTTTGTTTTCCCATTCCTCGGAAGGTTTCCTCTTTGTTTAAGAACTAAAAGAGATGGATTCAGATCTATAAAGATTTTCTCAGCGGTCATGTAAAGATGAATTTTTATTAGTATGAGGAAGGCTCTTGAAAAAAACCTTAAAAATGTTTTTAGTTTGGTTTATAAAATATAAGCTTAAGTTTTTTTATTACACATTTTGGAATATTACGTGTTTTACGTTCTAAGCAGCTTTACCTGTTCATTTTAAATTGGATATCTGCAATAAATTAATTGATGGTATGGAATCCTTTTTAAATCCCAGAAGTAGTTCCACCTGAAACACCTTTTCTTGAAAGAACTAATGTTAAGTAAAACTCGGGTTTTATTGTTTTGTTATTAGAGCAAATTGGCTTGTACAATTTTATTGATTTTTGTTTGATAATAGTAATTCTACTATTTCTAATGTTTACAATATTTATGTGTTTTCGAGGTTTTGCGGTTGAATTAACAATTTAAAATATATGTGGGTACAAAAGATTATATGTGATTTTGAGGCGTGATGCTAAATGATACTTTTGGTTACATGAATTTTTAAATATACTTATGGAAAATTAATTTTTTTTTAGATCTATCAAAGATTGATTAACACAGTTTTGATTTCGTTTTGTTTCTTGGTTGAATTTGAGTGTTTTTCTGATGCTTTTCATTACATTTTTGCTTATCACATGTGTCGAAAAAAAATATTAATTGAATCTGACGACGATAATGATAGTAGGGAGAACATCGAAATAAAATGTATAAAAACATACTTGAGAGTGTAAATGATTGTAAATATAAAATCACATAAAAAATGCGGCAATCGTTTCGTCTAAAATATTTCGCAATTCGATTGCGAAATTTCCAATAGTTGAAATTTTAGACAAAAGGATTGGCATTATCTACATTAGTTTTCGTTTGTCTTTTGCTTTTTGTGAGTTTTTGTGCAATTTCTCGTACTTCTCGTATAATTTTAGCTTAACTAAGGGGATACAGAGTGTAGTTACGTGGTACAATTCGCGCTTAATCGTAGTTCCTGATGATGGTGCTTTTCTTTTTGGGTCTAAAGAGGCCTAAGGTGAAGCTAACACGTCTGTCTTTTTGATCTGCCCGATGGGGAATTTCCATTTTCTAGGGGTTGAGTTGGGGGTCAGGGACCGGGGCGTTTGTGGGCGGGGTCAGTCGGCACTGCACTTGGCTAAGTGCAACACTCTTAATTCTAAGCAATTACACTAGGTATCCCCAACCTTGTGTCCGAAATGTTTTCTTTTCGCGATTTTCCTTTTCTTCCTGTTCTGGCTATATAGAATGTATATATATTCCTTATCCTTTCTTTTGGCTTATCTCTCTCTCTATCTATCTCTATCTGTCTCTCTCTTTGCGTAGATCTGGGTCGGGAGTATATCTTTTCTTTTTTTCTTACTTTTTGAATGTCTTTCAATAGAACTATTGTACAAGATTCCATTTGCTACTCTTCGTGGGTGCTTCTCGCGTCTGTCTCAATGATTTTGCAAATTTCCAAATTGCCCGAAACTTCCTTGGTACTTTTGATTTCTTTCCTACTAGCCAAAGGTGGAAGATGCTGCTCTCAGATGAATGGGGTTGTGTGTAAATAAAATTCATAACTAAATTTCTGGGCCGGATTCGGGGGTATTGGAGCTTCTTCGTTGTAAATTTGGTTGCTTGAATTTGCTTTTTTTGGGCTTCGGCTTGGGTGTTTTTACGTTGGTCCTGCTAGTACAAGTCGGAAATGTGTAATTTCATAAGACGGTTTTTGCATTTTCTTGTTTGCCAAGTCTCTGGGTGGTGATTGTATAAGTGGTTGTGTGTGTCGTCATATAGTCATCGTGGAGTCGGCTGCCACTTGGCCGGGCAACTTTAGCCATGAATTTATAAATCAAAAACGTTCTGCTGTCTAGTGGCCATTGACTGGGTGGTGGGTGGTTCTGCGGAGTGTGGGTATCTCTTTTGGATTGGGTGTCCTATCGTATCGTATCGTATCGAGTCGTGTCTCTTCTTGGCAGAGGGTCTGTTATGGTCCTTGGAAGTGGTAGTGGTAGTGGTAGCGGTAGTACCCCTCATGCCAGCCATATTTTATTTATTGATGGCAATTATGCCTCGACCTCGGCTATTGCCAGTAGTTTATATAAATTTGGAGTTTTGTTTGATGTGCTTTCAGCTGCATGATGATGGTTCGAACTTTTGCCAAAGAAACCAAGTCTGACCACATTTCTGAAAGGGATTCTGATTCTGGTACTGGGAGTCTGGAGCTGGCTCTGAGTTTATAGTTTGAGTTTGAGTTTGGGAGGTGAAGTTTTTCAGCTGTGCTCGTGACACTCGTCTCGAATATTACTTAAAGTTGCGGTTCTGCTGGTGTGCCTTCATTTTGTTTGAGATTTTGATTTTGATTATAATTTTGATTTCGATTTGGATTTGGGTTAAGTTGTATAGTTGTGTGTCTTCGAATTTGGCTTTTTTTTTGTGCGGCGGCCTTCGGGCGAAAGTAATGGGCTTGAGGCCTCTCCTGGGGCGGATCAAAGTGGTCATCGTCATCGAGAATCTTTTGAGGATGGATGGATGCTGTTGATTTTGCCGGGTCAACTGGTTTTTCAACCCCCTTCTATGGAGAGTCTTCTTTGAAATCGCGTGCCTTTGTTTTTGTTTCGGTTTCAGTTTCAGTTTCAGCTTGTGTTTCTGTTTCAGTCTTTTAGTTTTCAGCTACAGTTTTTGTTCTTGTGGATTTGGAATTTTCACGAGAGCTGGGAATTGTTTTGTTTCGCTGTGATTTATCTGCCGTCTGCCGCTCGCCTCGCCCTTTGGCCGCCATTTGTAAGATTTTGGCCAGAAAGTTGCCAGGAGTTTCCCTAACCATGTTCCTGTTCCTGTCGCGTCTTCTTCGCCAGCTCCAGCTCGGAATTTTGCTGCTTTTCGGCGGCCTCCGTTTTTGCTCCTGACATTTTGTCGCATTAAAACTTCCGCAGTTTCTTGTAATTTATAATACTGCCTTTTTGAAATTTAGCTAGAGTTTTTTTTTCTCTCTTGTTTTTGAATTTTTGGCTTTGTTTTGCTTTCTGAATTTAATGGGTGGGCTGCGAATACTTAATCATCTTAATGTGGTAATAATTATGCACCGAATGTTCCTCGAATGCTGCGACTTCTGAACAGGATTTGTTGTCAACTTATTAAATTTGGCAGTGCTTTGGTCTGTTTTTTTGAATTTGGGATTGTTCTTATTGTCATTTTAATTGTTGTTTTTAATTACTATGCATTTTCTTATTTGTGTTTTTGACTGAGTGTGGGTTTTGGTTGGAGTTTTGTTTTACCTGGTCTGTTAAAATGCTTTAAATTAAATTTTAGAGTGAATTTTGAATTTTGTGGCCGGTGAGTGGTGGAATTTTGATTTTAATTTTGGTGTTAGTTTTCAATTTTGATGATTGCCAGAGGAGCCGAAAGTTGAAATTGGATTTTTGGATATGTTTGGCTGGTTCTAAAATAAAATAATTTAGATATGTTAATATTATTTTTGGTTTTGAAAAGGGCAGACCTTTAGTCATAAATTATAAATAATTAAAATGTTTTTTGATTTCATTCAATTGAGTTTTTTGAAAAATATGAATTTTTTAAATTGATGTTGAAGTCATTTAAATTTCATTTGAAATACAAATCAGTATATTTTTGAGGTCTCAGACCTAAAGGTAATGGTTTAAGTATGTTCAAAAATGTTTTAAATTGGTTGCACAAATTTAATGAATTTAGCAAAAAACTTTAATCGATTAACCAAATTTGAAAAAATGTGAACTAGTCAAAATATATGATCATTTTGAAATGCTTAAAGTTTTCAATGTAAATGTGTTAAACTTATTTTTATGTTGTAAGTATTCTCGAGGTGAAACTAATTATGAGTTTCAAGTGAAGTGAATATAAATAGTTTTTGTTGAAATCTAAATTTGGTTCAGAAAGTGATATAATTTTAGTTATAATAAATGAAGGATTTTGATTTTTGGTATTGCTTTTTGATAAATAATTTAAGGGAAAATATATTTTTGAAATATCAGTCTTAACAGCTTTCTAAATGTATGTATGCAAAGTACTCCAAAAAATTGCTAAAGTCTTTAAACATAATTTTGATTAAATAATTAGAAAGTTTTCATGAATGTTTTAAAATTATTTTCAAAACTGGCTTTGTAGCTTTTAAAATTTTGTCGTATTGCTGTTTATGTTTTTTCAGTTTGTATATTTTGTATTTTCATAAATCTAGTTTGTTAATTTAAGAATGGCGGAAAAAATGTTTTTTAAACTTTTGTTCAGGACTAGTTTGGTTGATTTTTAATTTTTTGAGATTGCAACTTTGTTTTTTCGTTCTATTCGTTTTTGAATTTTCTTTTGGTTGTTGTATTGAGTAATAATGTGATTTTTGGACTTGGTTTTGGCGATTGTGTTTTGAGTTTGGCTTGCTTTTAATATTCAGAAGTAAATTCAGATTAAATATTTCTTTGGAATGTGGACTTTCATTTCTCTTTTGTCTTGCGTTTCATACAATTTTTTACCAGTAATGTTTTTAAGTTATTTTTTTTTTTTGGTTTCTTTGTTGCATTAGTTTTTGGCATTTGAAAATCTTGTACTTTTAAGAAATTTGTTTGTTCACTTTTATTTGGTGATGTGTGATTTTGAATTTTACATTTATATAAAGAATTTTTCAGATGATAAACCGTGTAGTGATTTCAATTTAAAGTAAATTAAACTATTGTCAAATATACTTTCAAAAATAAATTTTTAATTTTGTTATTAATACTTTAAAAAAATGGAAAATGAAATTAGAATTCAGATTGATTTAAAATTGGTTGAAGCTATCTTATAAGAAATGTTTTTGTGATTATATGTTTTTCAAGATATGCATGCCTTTGAATTTGCTTTTTATTAGCTTCAGATTAGTTTGAATTGAAGATTTAATATGTTTTTTTCGAGAGGAGTTAAGAAATTGTCTTTTGGTTTGCGTTTTATAATATATTAGTAACCAAAAAAGTTAATAAAATTAATATTCAACAAAGCAGTGCTTTTCTTTTTTGCTTGGGAATTTAGAAATTGTGGAATATTTCGGACGATTTGATTTTGAATTTGAGCATTGAATTTAGTTGATTTTGATATAATTTTTTTCTTCATTTGGAATTTTAATACAGATATTTACACTTGAGATTTGAATTTTGGTAAAACTGTTCTTCTTGATTTGGAATTTGAATGCAGATATTTACATTTCTGATTTTGAATTGTGTCATAATTTCCTTACTTTGATTTTCGATATTGATATTTAAAGTTGTGGTGGTTTGAATTGGAACAGATATTGAGTTTGTTGGCCATTTTGTTATCTCTGTTTTTGGATTTTGATTTTTATCAAGTGTTTTAATATTTTTTTTGAATTTAAGGTTTTAAATTTCTATATTGATATTTAATGTTTCGCCAATACTATGTTATAAAATTATACGCATTTATGATTTGGAATTGCATTACTGGAAATTTTCCTGAAATTCTTTTTGATACTGGTAATCTCTTTTTTTTTTGAATTTTATAGCTAGTGCATATATTGGTTTTAAAATATATAATGTTTCGTTTTGTTTTGGATTCGGATGATTTTTGTAATTTTTGAATTGTTTAAACAATGGTAAAAGGGAAGTTATATTTTTTGAATTTCTTTTACGATTTATCAAGACTGATTTCTGACTTGAGATATAATTAAATATTTTTTATCTGATGAATTTTAATGTGTTTAAACTTGATTTAGATGCTGACTTGAAACATACTGAAATTTTACTTTAAAAGTTTTTAATTTGTATTGTAAAATATTGTTTTTTAACGATTTGAGCAATAAGAGTAATTGTTTAATTAGTGGTAGTAATTTTCGTGTAACAACCTTTAGAATTTGGATTTGCTTTTTCTTGATTTGTTCTTTTTAATTTTGAGGGTGACTATCCGGTTTTTTTTGGATTTGATATTGAATTTAGATAGTAAAGTTCTTTCTTTAAACGTTTGTAATATAAAAAGCATTCAAGTTGTAATTTTAATCTCTTCAATTTGGATGTGCTTTCTTTAACTTTTTCTTTTGAATTTAGAGGATTATTTTTTTGTTTTACTTGATATTTCGTTTAAATGGAAATTTTTGTAGTTAAAAAATGTAGTACCTACAGAAAACGTAAATCTTTTGTATTTAGATGGTTATTTTTTGTTTTTTCTTGATATTTCGTTTGAATAGAAATTTTTGTACATTTTTTTTCCTGAACTCGTGTTTTGGATTTTATGTTAAATTTGATAGGTAAATTTCTTGCTTTAAACGTTTGTGAAATAAATGACATTAAAGCTGTAATTTTAATTTTAAAATTTTGGTGGCTTTCTGTTAGTTTTTTCTTTTAATTTAGATGGTTATTTTTTACTTTATATTTAATTTTAATGGGAAATTTCGTAATTTGAATTTTCTGAACTGATTGTGAATACGATTTGGTTTGGATTTGGATGGCATTTTCGTATTTAGAATTATGAATTTCGGATTATAGGGATTTTGTTGTCTGAATTGTATTTTTTTGTAATAAGATGTTTATTTATTTTGAATGGAAAATTTGGTAATTTTAATTTCCTGAACTGAATGTGAATACGATTTTGTTTGAATTTGGATGGCATTTTCGTATTTAGAATTTTGAATTCCTGAATAAGATGTTTATTTATTTTGAATGGAAAATTTCGTAATTTTAATTTCCTGAACCGAATATGAATACGATTTTGTTTGGATTTGGATGGCATTTTCGTATTTAGAAATTTGAATTCCTGATTATAGGGATTTTGCTGTCTGAATTGTATTTTTTTGTAATAAGATGTTTACTTATTTTAAATGGAAAATTTAGTAATTTTAATTTCCTGAACTGAATGAGAATACGATTTTGTTTAAATTTGGATGGCATTTTCGTATTTAGAATTTTTAATTCCTGATTACAGGAATTTTGCTGTCTGAACTGTATTTTTTTGTAATAAGATGTTTATTTATTTTGAATGGAAAATTTAGTAATTTTAATTTCCTAAACTGAATGTAAATACGATTTTGTTTGAATTTGGATGGCATTTTCGTGTTTAGAAATTTGAATTC
This sequence comes from Drosophila subpulchrella, assembly GCF_014743375.2. Taxonomy (NCBI): domain Eukaryota; kingdom Metazoa; phylum Arthropoda; class Insecta; order Diptera; family Drosophilidae; genus Drosophila; species Drosophila subpulchrella. The sequence continues at coordinate 12,006,862 of NC_050609.1, forward strand.
CTGAATAAGATGTTTATTTATTTTGAATGGAAAATCTCGTTATTTTAATTTCTTGAACAGAATATGAATACGATTTTGTTTGGATTTGGATGGCATTTTCGTATTTAGAAACTTCAATTCCTGATTATAGGGATTTTGCTCTCTGAATTGTATTTTTTTTTATAAGATGTTTATTTATTTTGAATGGAAAATTTCGAAATGTTAATTTCCTGAACAGAATATGAATACGATTTTGTTTGGATTTGGATGGCATTTTCATATTTAGAATTTAGAATTCCTGATTATAGGGATTTTGCTGTCTGAATTGAATTTTTTTTGGTTGTAAGATGTGAATGAATTTGAAATTTTAGAGAACTGAATTTAAGTTTAAGAATATTGAAATTGAAATGGCTTTTAATTTAATGAATTTAGCTGGCCTCTATATTATATTTTTTTTAACCTAAATAGGCTTAAAATGTTGTTTTTGGTCTTTTTAACTTGGATGTGTTTTTTTTCGATCTCAGTTTAGATGACCTAATAGTAATGTATGTATTTTCTGTTTAAACCGTAATTTTGTCGGTCAAATTTGTTTCTGAGTCAATGACCAGGAGACATTTTTGTGTGCCTAAGGGTTGAGGGTGGGATTGATGACATCCCGTGGTTTTGTACTAATTTCTTTGCTGTACAAATTTGCAATAACATTTCTTGCGCATTAAATATTTCTTTGAAATTTTCAAAAACGTGTGTTTAAAAAATGCCGCAACGCCTTTGCTTTCCTTGATGAAAATGTCAACGAAATATTGAAAGCGCTGAGAAATGCTTGAGTTTTAAATTGAGTTCTGAGTTGGCTATCGTTTTTTGTTTTTGTTTTGCTAACCTATAACTCGTTTTCGTTGTATTTTTCTATCGAACTTTTGGGGTCAGGCTATTTCTTTTCTTCTTGGGAATCGTAGAAGCAGCTTCCTTTGCAGCCATTTTATTGCCAAAGGGGTGTGAGTGTGTTTGGGTGGGTGAGTGTCTTGGTGAGCATACCCCTGCGCGTGTGTGTGTGTTGCCTAATGTGTGTGTGTGTGTGTGTGTGTGGTGTGTGTGTGAGTGAGTGTGGCTGGGTGGTTGATTTGCGCCTAAAGCTCTGGGCCATGCGAAACGGTCTTTTGGTATTTTGCTTTCTTTTTGCATTAAGATTGTGGTTTAAACTAAAAAATTCGTAATAACGAAACTGGAATTTAGAATTTCAATTCTTTCGATTTGCGTTTTGGGACACAAAATGATAAACTATTGCATTGTGTGTGTGGAATTTGGCGGGGCAGGGGCGAACTCTTTTATGATGAATAAGAAAAAAAAAATTCAGTGATTCCTGGTTTGCCTTCTGGAAATGAAGCCTTCTGCGATGCCGTAGAAGAAGAGTTCGTTTTTGGATTTTGGATTGTATCGGTGGGATTTTGAAATTTTGCTTCTGGGCTGCTTGAATAGAGTTTGGGAAGGAGGTCTACCTTTGGCTCGAATTTTGATATTTTTAGAGTCTAATTTAAGTTTTTTTTAAAAATATTTTTTGGAATTTCTCTAGTAAGGCTTCAAAGTGGGTTTCTCAAATCTGTTTTTGAAATTAGTTTCTAAACAGTAGTCAAAACATACTTGCGAAATTTGGAGAGCAAAAGGTGGACACTCTCTCGCTCTCTCTTTCTCTCTCTGCTGCTGCTTCGGCTCTCTCTCTCTCTCTCTGTCTATCTCTCTCGGATTGTGCTTGTGTGTGAATTCGCCGCAGGATGTGGGCTGTATGTGTGTGAGTGTTGGGTCTTCCTGTCGAGGGGTGGCTTTTTTGCTTTTGCTGCTTGGGGTAAATCACTGCCCCTGCTTAGATATTCAGCAGGATATCTACGGCGGGGCAGCTTTCTCCTTTTTCTCTGGTTATCTGCTGCTTCTGCCTGCGTCGGCGTCGCTGCTCCCTTTCGTCCTTCTGCTCCTTTCGCCGTCAAATGCTCGATCCTCCTCCTCGCAATCGAGTTCATCGTCATCAGCTTTCTTGGGGCTCGGGCCCACAGCAAAAGTGTACTTGGATTTTTGGATTGTGCCTGGACTTGAATTTCGGTTTCCTTCCTTGCAGTTTCTGTCGGATTTCTGTTGGATTTGCTGGCCGGATTTTTTGCTTGGGCCACAGGACTCTTCGGTGGGCGGCGGCGGCGGCGGTGGGGCGTGGCAGTTGCTGAAGACACTGGCAGTTTGGCTGGTTGTGAATTTTGATTCGATTTTGGTAGCAGTTCGGATTTTGAATTTCGTTCTTGGCGAGATTGTCATTGCAGTAGAGAATTATGAGCAGTAAACACTTAAGAATTTTGTTGAGTTTCATAACAATTTCGTTGATGGGGATGTGAGTGTGATCCGGATGCAAGATGTGTGGTTACTGCTCGATCCATAATAGCTTTCCTTTCTTCAGCTTCTTGGGGTTCCTGTGGAAGATGTATTTAAAATATTAAATTTTTGTGAGGATAAATGGGTATAATATTTATTGTAATAATTTTTAAAATATAAAATAAAATATATTTTTACCTGTAAGATATAAAAACGATATTATTATCTCTCTTCACTTAAGACTTTTCATCTTTTGGCCAGATGTGTTGAGAACTTTCCAATTGGTTCCAGGTATTTAAAGATTTTGTTGGTTTTCAGCTTTCCTTGATTTTAGTTGTTAGTTTTGAATTTTGTTTGGAATTATTTGAATTCAAGAATTTTATAGTTCAAGTATATATCCCAGAAATGTACTTTAGTTATGTTTGGTTTTCGCTGATTTTGGATTTCGATTTTTTGAATTTGGTTTAACTTTTGCTTAAACTTAGGCTTTTTGTTTGTTGTGTTTTTTGTGTGTTATACTTTAACCATCTCACGAAAATGTGTAAAAAGTGAATTTCACATTAACTATTTTCGCAAATTGTTCGTTTGGAGTTTGGCTTGAGTTGGTACTTGGGTTTTATACAAATTAATCTGACATTCGGCGGTTGAATTTTAGCAACTTTTCGTGTGAATTTTGTTGGTCTTGCTGCGGTGGATTTGGTTGATTTTTGTCTTTTTTTATTTTCTGGTCGGTTTTGGAGATGCTGCAACAGCCTCCTTAGCGCCGCCTGGTCATGGCGCTCCGGGGGAGTCCTCGATCCTGGTGCTTCTGTTGCTCCTGTGCGGCTCCTGCTGCTGCTGCTCCTATGCTGTTGATCCTCAGCGTTTGAAGATTGAAATGAAACTGATTGATTCTCCGCAGCAGCCGCAGTTTATATACCCGCAAGATCGGGCGAAGCGACGCCAAACGGATCCGATCGCAATCAGGATGCTAGAGCTTTGTCCATTGTCTGCCAGGATGTGGACAAAGGACGCCGTTGGCAACAATGAAAACCCGTTGGGCAAGTTTATTGTAGAAAAAGCAATGCTCAAAAGATCGGAAAACGCTCGCGTTTCCCTTTGGTGGTGGGTCTGGGTCTGGGATCGCGGGGTGGTTATACCTCTAGCCATAGGTATAGGGATCGAAATCTACAGCATCATCAGTTGGCACACCTGGCGGGTAAAAAAAAGCTGCAGCAGCCGCTGGACCAAACTGGTTTCGAGGGTCCAGGGTCTGAGGGTTTTTAGGAAACATTCTCGCGTATCCTTGACCATTTGAACTGCAATTGTCTGGCCCTGATGATGGGAAAAATTCCCCATTTGAACTTGTTTTTCCACACTCAGTTCCTTGCCGCTTTCGAGGACCGCAAAAACAAGTTTCTTGAGCCAGCGAAATTTGTCAGCTTTAAATTTATGGCCTGCACAGGTCTATAGCGGGCTCAAGCGAAGGGCTCTTCTAACCCAGATTTCCCCATGTAATCCATTTGAGTGGGCCGCTGCCCCCCATGTGAAGTCCGTAATCCATCACAGCTTTCCGCTTGTGGGTCAACCTTTTCCTTTGGCCGCCAGCCGGCGGTGAATCCTTGCTCCTTTTCGTCCGTTATTTTTTTATTCGCATCTTTGCTAGTTTCATTTTGGATGCCATCTTTCGGGCATAGCAACAAGTTAAGGGTTGTGCTGATTTTTTTTTTTTATACTTTTTCCGTTTCCCCGAATCCCAGAGCCGAGCACTTTTATTATTTAAATTGCTGTTAACCCTTGTTTGGCCCGGGTTGGTCCCGGTCATTGGGTTAGAGGTGGGGTCACGACATCCATGCAAGTCTGCGAGTGTGAGCGAGCATTCCGAAATGGGACATTAGTGCTCGTCCATTGTGAATGAGCCGTTTGGCAGTCGTTAATGATACGCCCTGTGTGCAAATTGAATGCAGGAAATACATACAGTCCAACTTCCTTAACATAAATTACACCTTCCTGAGCAGGAAATTCGTGAAAAATAGGTATGTCTAAATATTTAATCAAATTAGTTATATATCTATAAAAATGGATTTTAAATATTTATTAACAATTATATTTGGTATACATAAAAGCTATATAGTATGGTAAGATGTGGCAGCAAGAACAGAATGCAATAATGTTCTTATATGGTAAATAAATCATTAAGATTATTAAATTATAAGTTAAACTTCTTCTGTGTTATCAAAGTACTTATCTGTATTAAAATACTATACGTGTAGATAAACAAGAAACATAAGACCTAAAGGTGGTTAGAAAACCTAGCCATTTTTGTTCTAAATTTAAATCTAGTTTACTTTAGATGTCCATGATAAATCAATAATATTTTGAAGCCTCAAGAGTTTAATACCGCACAATTTCTTCCCCAAAACTTGGCAGTACAGTTGTGTACAAAATGCCCAAAACTTTAGATGGTGCCGTTAGGCTCGGGTCCTTTTGGCAACCGAAAATGTGGAAAAGAGGAGGCCTGGACGTAAAGAAAATTTACATATTTCTGTTAATTTTGCATTGAAGTTGGGTTCATAACGAAGAGGAAACACTTGAAATTTGCATACATTTTCCTCACTCACACAAACACTAACACAAACTCATACACACACACACACACACTAACACACAGCGACGAGGGGTCTTCTATATATGCAAATTTGTGTGTTGTAAAGTTTTCATATAAAATACAAGTAAAAACCGAAAGAGAGAAAATGGATTTGGGGATGCGGCCAAGGATGGGGCTGCCTGCCGCCTGCTAAGGACAACGGGCACAAGAAGGACAACAACAACAGCACCACCGCACACACAGACAAAGACAGGGCCTACACAAAGGAGGTCCTGGCCAAGGAGGATTGTGCGTGCCAGTTTATCCTGTGAAAGTGTCCTGACCGTGTGTATCCAGGCCGAGTGTCTGAGTGCCTGAAAAGTCAGCAAAAGATACACACAAACGCCGCACACACACACACACACACACACTCCGCTACTCCAAAATAACCCACACGTACAGATATGGGAAAAATAAATTCAGCAAAAGGCTTTTCCAGAGAAAATGCTGGCCTTTAAGAAGAAGGGGGGTATCAAAATGTGGAGGGGGGTGCTGTCGAGTCGAGTCGGCTGGCATTGTTTGGATCAAAAAGGCGCCTAAAAATACTCGCACAAGTTCCTATCTCCGACGACCCTCATTTTTGGTTGGCCAACCATTTTTTTTCTGTTCATCCTTATCCTTCTCCATGTTGTTGTCCTGCCTGCCGCCCACATTTATGTTACCATAATTTGACTTCAAGAAAAAAATACAGAATGAAACCAGTTGAACTGTGGACAAGGAAAGATGGGATACCCTTTTGGGTAGCTGAATCGAAATACTTTGGCAATAGGCTTAATTAATCACTAAATAACCTATTAGTCAATATTTAGGCATAGCTATAGAAAATGTTAATTAAATGTTTTCTTTTTTCTAAAGCATTGTTTGAATTTTAAAATAATTTTAGACACTTAACTTTAAAGTTTTTTCTTTTTTCTAAAGCATTGTTTGAATTTTAAAATAATTTTAGACACTTAACTTTACTTTTTTCATTTTTTTAACAACTCCAATGTAAATATCCTAAAAATATAGTCACTATATTTATCTTTTAATTAACTGAATTTATTCAGTTTTTAGGGTCATCCTTTTATAATTTCTTTGAATTGTTTAAGCATTTAAAAAAATATTTTAACGACCTGTCTTATAAACGAGTTTATTTTTCTGTTAATAAAATATTTAATTTTTCCCTTTTTGATTTCCAAACCCGATGAATACTGAAGATTCTATTAATATCAATGGGGGAATTGAAGGACCAAATTTTCGAAACTTTAGTTTTAGGCATGAATGAGACTGCATCCTTTGTATGTGCATTGAACCCCCATAAAAATGCATTGGAAGGTGTTGATCGCAGCGCAATCTTCTATCAGAAGGGTATGAGAACAAGGACACTCATTAAACACACACACACACAGGACACCCACACTGGAAACAGGGAGCCAACACTTGCTAACCGAATTTCCGGCTGTAGTTTTTCGGCCATGATGGGTTCATTTTTCAGCACCCACACACACACACAGACACAGACACTCTAGCAGGGACATGTGAGGCAACCACTTATGAAGCGAAAGTTGGCATGCGCACACACACACTCACACACAGAGAGACTCTTAGGAGGGGGCATTTATGTGGGTGTGTGCGTGTGGCGTTCTTTTGCGGATTTTGCAGTCAACTTGAAAGCCAACAGGCAAAACTATATGGCTAATGTGTGGATGTGAGTGCGAGGGTGTGCATAATGTGTGATTGTGTGGAAATTTTTGGGCAGTTTCATTTCGTTCATATTTATTAGTTGGCCGAGACACACATACATATATAGTTTTACTCATACACCCACAGGCAGACAGAGAGAGAGTCATCAAAACAGGACAACAAGAAACGGAAACATTTTTTTACTTTGTATTTCGTATTTTGTATTCACCCTCATCAGTGCAAGTTTAAATGATGTTGCCTGTTCTATGGCAACTATCTCCAGAGTGGTTCTACAGACAAAGAAACTAAAGATTTATAAAGGATTTATTTTAGGAAATTCATAGAAAAATTTATTTTTATAAAGAATGTAATGAATGAATCGAAAGATATACACTAGTTAAATATATTGTATATTAAATATAAATCTAGTTTTAATATCTAATTTACATTTGTTGTTCTTTAATAAAGAATTTGATAAATGAAACCGAATCCTAAATACTTCTAAAACAATACTATATTGAAGAATAGAATATTGATATAATACATCTCTTAACTAGGGATTTTTATAAAATAAAAACAGAGTATATGTTTTTTTGAGTGCTTGTGTGTGAGACCCATTTTCATCCACAGATACACAAATACTTGGACATGCTTGGGCCTCAAGGATATTTCCTCCCCCCTTAATAGTTGGTGTTAGTGCAAGAAAACTGAGGGAGGAAAGCTTGGGACCAGTGGGCTGGAATGGGTTAAGCCGGAGCTTCTTCTAGCCCATTTCCTGACCAGCCAACAGTTTTGCATCTCAACTATAACTACTGGGCTTCTGGATGCTGTCCCCAGCAAATGTAATCAATTTTTATGCCATTATTGATGCTTCGCAAGGCAATTTCATCTGGAAAAGGGTTTGAGGCGTTGCCAGTTTCTATTTACGCCTGAAAATTGATGTGCAAATTAATTGGGAATTTTTGGCTGATTTAGCCTGGGCGAAGGAAATGGCTTCCGGTTGTGTCTGGCCTGGAGATCGAGTCTGCCTTTAACTGGGGGCGTGGCTGGGTTGTGGTTGGGATACCAGGATCCTTTTAGGAAACCAAATGTTGGCAAGAATATTCTGGAGGAAAGGAGCATTAAAGTTGTGTTATAAAAATGTATATCTATGATTTATATGATAAATATATTATTGAAAATACTTAAAAAAGGAGAAAGCAAGTCTATTTTTTGCAACATTTTAATTTTTTAGTGAATTTATCTTAATGCATATAAGTATAATCACTAGCTAATATACCAAACGCAGGTTATTTTCCTACTTGAAATCCCTCCTTGTAACTTTGCTTATATTTGTCCCTTGTGTATGCCTGTGTTCGTGTCCTTTTTCGTCCTCTGGCCAAGCTGAATGTGAAAGAGTTTTGGTATGGTTGCCACATTTGGCATTAAACATGTGTGTTACCCATTTTTGTATTTTTATCATTAACGATTTTGTATGCCAAAGAAGAATCCTTTTGTTTCAGCCTGGACCCTTCAGATATGTGTCTCTGCTTTTGGTCCTGTTTCTGTTGCTGTTGCTGTATCTGTGGGTCCTGCGAGAGTCCCTCGGCAAGTGTATGTGGTTTTTTCCTGCGAGTGTGTGTCCGTGTGTGACACATTTGTTTCCTTTTATAATTATGTCAGCTGCAAGTATTCCTTCTACAAAAGAGTTTATCAGCGCCATAAAGACACAAGTGCCTAATGGCTCTGTCCCTCCCACGCTGTTGAATTGGGATTTGTTTTGCTTAGAGAGCTGAAATTTGCCCTTTCAACGAATGAAAATATTAATGAAGGAATGGGGGGAAAGGGCAAGACTTTAAAGCTTAACAAATTTTAAGGAATAATAAAAGGACTGCCCTTTCAAATATTCAAAGACAAGAAAGGCATTTGGGCATTATTAATAATCTTTATCGTATAAGTACTAGAATGAAATATTCATTTTATAAAAGAGTTTTGGCTTTATTTATAATCTTTAACATGTAAGTACTATAATGAAATATTCATTGAAGTTTATTAAAAAAACTTAAAGCATTTTTTTTCAAGGTAATTACACCTTTCCCCAAGGCAATTTCTACCTATAGATGGAAAACTAATGTATAATTCATATAATTATTTTCTTGATTGTATTTCCCTACTGCTCCATATTCCTTAATGGATCTTTTAATACCCGCCATAAAATGTCCGTTATTTTGCCGCCATCTGCAACAATCACCACTCACACACACATTCGACCGAACGAGTATATTAAGGATTCGCCGTATTTTCTTATCAGAGGCCTTAATCCCTGCGGGTCTGTCACATACACAAACACAGGCACACAGACGAGAATGAATTCCATTAGCATAAAAATGTCATAAATAAGAAGCACGCTTACTCGGCCCGTACTTGCGTTACTTATTCGGTTATTCTCCTCCTACAGAACCGGGGGTTGTTCTCAAATTCAAAATGGCGCCGCTTTCTTATTAGAATCGTCAAGGGGCGGAGGGTTTCAGCCGCCAGCATCTTTCTACATTTCGGGGGTGAGTTTTCGCAACAGAAAATTGAACCCAGAAAACCAGTTCTCTCACACCCTCACACCCCTCGACCATGCCACGCCTTTTCTTCGGTGTGTTTTTTAGCATGGGTGTGTACTGTACTGTAGCCTCATTGTTGGTCCAAAATTTCGGAGGCGGCCAAGATGACGTGCTCTAAATGATGTCGCCACAAAGGGTACCGGAAAAGGGAAGGATTCCGCATCCAGGCATTTGAATATTGATTTTTGCACCACCCTCCAGCCCCAAAAATTTGTCGGCTGGGAGGCCGTTCATTAATTAAGCTGACTTTGACGAGGGGAAAGTTTCCGCACAAGGCGGACGAGATGCCGAAATAGTTGCTCCGTCCAAGGCAGATCCGTAATGCGTGCGGTCGAACATCAAAAGTGGAACATGAAAAGCACTCGGCCGTGGAGTATGTGCGCCCAAAACCACCCACCAGTTCCCCCCATAAGCAGCATGCAAATTGCGTGTATCCCACCTAATCGCCCCACTAAACACTGCGGGAAATACTTGTGAACTTGATAGGAAAACTAAAACAACAATAAACGGCCAACAGATTCCAATATATGCTTAGTTTTGTTGAGAGAAAACCATAACTTGTAGGTTAAAAATGAACGCTGTAGCTAAGATATCATATGTTTCGCTGGAAAAGTTTTTATCTAACTCTGGAATCCCCTCTAGACACTTGAAAAATACTTGTGGAAGTATTAGCTGAAGAGAACCACTTTAAATGAATTGATAAATATTAAAAAAAGGAATCAGATTCTTTTACATTTTTTTCTTAATAAACGGACGCGAGATCCCTTGAAACTAAATCACTTTTCAATGTTTTTCTTGTAATCAATATAGACCATACCTCAATGCTATTGCTTGATATCTATAATCAATATCCTGTCTATATTAATATTTTCGAAATATATTTTATACTTATGGTTATGGTTATTATTTCTACAGAACGTGTTTATAACTAGGACTGACTTAAAAATAACAAAATCATTATTTTATACGCATTTTAGTTTTAAAGCGTCTTTTCTAGCAGCTATTTAAAAGATTTTTTCCCCAGTATCCTCCCATTTTGGCCTTCCACTTAGGCAAAATCGAAGCTGGGGGCATCTTCTTGCTGGTTGCGATAAATCATAAGCAAAGAGTCACAAAAAAGCAGTCGGCAAAATGTTATGTACATGCATGTATTTAGAAGCCATGCTAGATGCGACTTCCATCCTTTGCCTTCTTCCCGGCCCATTTCTCCCCTTTCTCCCATTTCCCCCCACTTCTGCCGCCGAAGCTTGGCTAAAACTTCTTGGAATTTGCTGCTGCAAATAGTTGGAGTCTCGTCCTGCTGTCTCTCCCCGTTTTCTCCGCCCCTGGAATATTTATAAATGAAAATTCCAACAAGAACATTTTCTATTAAATTTTGCCTCCCTCTGCACGAGAAAGTTTTCTTGCCAAGGCCCTCCGTTTGAGTTTTTGGTTTTGGTATGGGTTGAGTTGAGTTTTGGAGATGCGGGATGGGTGGATGGGTGGATGGGTGCCTAGGCCAAAAGTGTTTTCGTTTTATTGCATTACATTATATACGATTCGCATGTACACATAGATATACGTAGGTTCTTTTTGCTGAGTAAACTTTTTGCTTTGGCAAAAGTTTCTTGCGAATGGAGCGAGATGGCGAGGACCCATTCAGGATCTCCCATTACTTTTCAGCTGCAAAGTAAAAGTTCTTAGCAGCACCAACAGCCCGATTCCGCTTTTCGCCCATCCCATCCGTATCCCCATCCCCATGGCCATTTACCAAATGTTCCAACTACTTTTTCTCAAGTACCACTGCGGGACATTAAATCCTGCTACGTGCCTCGCCCTGGCCACTGCCGGATTGTTGGATTGTTCAACTGTTGGAGGTATTATGCCATGACCGAAAGTTTGAATAGTTCTTGTGCAACACAAAGTGTGGGTGGATGTGCAATGCCTCCCCCATTTGGGCCATCCTTTTTGGGTCCCAACTATTAGATAAGGTTTGACCCTGCCATTACTCACAGCTTGTCTTGGATCTCTGCACTGAACTACTATACTGGGAGTGCTCTCCTCGAAGATGCTCTTTCCCACACGAAGGTGATTCCACAACTGGACAGCATCCGTTCCCACAGAAGGAAGGATGCTGCTCGATAGGGTCCTAAAACCAGCCTGTCCGGTTGTCGGTGAAAAGAGTTGAAAAGCTGCCCAAAACAGTGTGAGAAAATCTTGGCCAGATTGACCTCTGACCGGCTAGCAGAGAAGATCGCAGAAGGGGTTGAAAGCAAATTTTAAGATGCTGCTTAGCCCAAGATATCATATGGGTGTCTGGACGTTTCTGGATCTGAGCAATTGTAAATTCATTTTGGAAACAGATTTAATTTAAAAGAAATATATTAAAATTAAATGTTATATATTTTAGGTTTAATAAACTTATGGCCCAGTGATATAAGTGTCTACGTTTAATTAGTATGCTTACTATTTAATTGAATTTTAATGTATTGCTAGAAAAAGCACATGGTTTTACAGCATTTTTAGTGAAAGAAATGATATTGTATTCTATACATTTTAATATTCTTATAATGAGATATCGCAACCCTTAAGTCATTCTGACGTCTGCCAAGATATTTGAGGGTTCTATGCCTCATTCCTTGAACCCAGAATAAGTAATGTTATTCGGTTACCATATCCAATATTCAAGGGACAACCACAATGCCCGGCTCCAAGAGCTTTTCGTTTCGTAAATTTATCAAATTGGGGGTTGGATTCTACGCAAACTCGAGTTGGGTGTGGGCGAAAAAAGGCTTAAGGGTTGGGTAGGCTGGCAGGCGATAAGTTTTTATGTCTTGAGCTGATGGTGTTGAAAAGTTTTTGTGAAACTAAACACAGAAACCCACCCACCTCCCACTCGTCCCCGAAAAGGATATAGTTCGGGGGTTGTTGGCCAGGAATATGGCCGCAGCAACTTTTGTGCGGGCGTGTGCTAGTGGGTTTTAATGAAAGAGTATACACATATACAGGACCCAAACCCCTGGAACGTTTTCTTGAAGGAACCCGGTCCGATAAAAGGGTTGGAAGGGCACATCCTTGCCGGACATTGTCAGGAGGATATGCTGTTGTGCATAAAAGATAATGATGTTGCCTTAAACTTTTGGGAATAAATAATAGTTGTAGTTCCCACTCTTTCCCCTAACTTTCTCTCCATTTCTCTCTCACTCACCCCGCAGGCACAATGTCCTTGTTTCAGTCTGGCTGTAAGCTAAGGTTATTATCTTTCAAGTTTTCAAGCCCCATGTGGAAGTGCCACAACAGGAGCAACAACAGCAAGCGAGCCGTAAAGGGACGGGACCCAAGGCCTTAAGCTTATAATTAATTGCATGTTTGGTCGAGACGAAATAATCCTTTGTACAGAAATACACCCGACCCTCGAATATATACACATCCTCGCCCCCTCACATCTTATGTTTGCCCATGCGTGTTTTTAAGCCCAAACCTCCCTCTTTGAGGATAGTTTGAGCAGTGCCCCAAAGTTTGTTACATGCCTTTTGGGAAATTTACAGGCAATGAATGTTATCATAGCTGCTCCCACTGCTCTGGAGACCACCGAACCCTACCCCAAAGGCCTATCCACCTACCTACCAGTGACCAGCTTGTTCAACTGTAAAGAACTATGCTATACAACCCGTTCGTATATGGAATCTTTTTTGGCCCCCATTTTGCTCGCCTGATGCGGTTGTGACCGGTTGGTTATATGAAATTTTATTAAAATTGATGAATGAGCCGCTAATTAACGAAATGCCAACCCGTCAAACGAGGCTAATGCAGCCTTTGTCCCTCTGATTTAACGCTATCCATCTGGGGCGAAGTCGTCCCGGCATTTATGGATATTAATGACGCGCTTTTGTGCGTGGGATTCGCTGACTAATCAGCCGAGTTAGACAGATCCTGTTAGTCAGATGTATGTTACACAGAAAAAGGGGTTTTATTCCCTGAAACGAGGTTTAAATGTTCTGTTTAGTCTAAAAACTACATGTTCAATGAACCTTGTTCATATATAACTGATTGTTTTTCACAAATTCAAAGTTATTGTAGTGATGTTAGTACAAAAAAGGACCCATTGTAAATTCTGCTTATTTCTCTCCCCGATCTATAGATATTATTCTACAAACACTATTGTTTCTAAAAAAATACTGTTTTTTTATAGCTACTAAGCACAAAAAAAAATAAGTTTAACATGTAGCACTGAAACCAAATAAAATCAAATAAATTATTACAATCGGCTTTAATAATAATTTTTATGTAATTATTAAAGATTCGGGTAATGTTTACAAAACTGATTCTAATATATGGGATTGTAGTGCTTGAAATAAATATAAAATATCATGGATGGATGTGGTTTTTCCTTCTTAAAATGAAAAAAAGGCATTTCCTTAGGCGATTTTTGTGCAGTGAAGTGTCAGTAATCAAATCATATTTCGGAAGTTTTGAACTTATTCTTGATTGCCCTCGCAGGCTCGGAGATACAATACATAGATGGTCAGTCCTCTGGCTCAACTCACTCCCCATTTGGCATTTTTGGGCTTTATCTCTATCCTATGACAACAAGAAGCTGGGAAGATTGAGGAGGGCTGGCAACCAAATGACAACAATGGCCAAATTTTAATTGAAAACTTTAATTTGGCAACACAACGAAGTTTGCCTGGAAAAGCCAGGGCTCCTCGGGGGGAGGAAGTCTGCAGTCTGTAGTCTCCAGTCTGCATCTTGGTTGAGGTTTAGGTATAGGTATAGGTTTATTTTGTCGTTGTCATTGCCCTTGGCTACGTCTTGTGCAAAGGAGCAAAGGATCTGGGGCTGGGCAGGAATTTGCCGACAATAAAATGCCGAAATAAAACAAGAAATTCAGCTCGGTGTGCGAGAGTGTATTTACTTATGGCCAGACAGCATCACTCCTCCTGGCTGTGTGTGTGTCTGCTGGATGATGTCCTTCGCACGCCTCGGTCCTTGTGCATCCTTATTTCTTGCTCTTGATTTCTTGTTTCTTTCCTTTCATCCTCTGCTGCTGCATTGTTCAAATATATGCACATGTCCTTCTGCCTGTCAGCCAGATCCTTTTGCATTTATTTCCAACGCTTTTATTTATTTATAAAGCCAACGGCTCGAAGCTGCTCTGGGTTTCTGAATCTAACTGCTTCTTGTTGGGCTGCCATGTAGCTGCCATGTTCTGTTCAATTGTTTGCCATTCTTGGCCATTGTCTGGACATCTCCAGTTCCATTTGTAGTCCCATCTCCATCTCCAACTCCATCTTATCCTTACTCTATTGTCCGCCGATGCCAATGATTCTTGTTCATCGCTTTTGTCTGACGGGGCGGCCCATTTGAAATTGATTTCTGAATTATTCACAAATTTGTGCCAGTCCTTCCTCCGTTTCGCCTCAATTGGCAGCCTCGCATTAGCCAATAACTTTGGCCCCACATCCTGCACATCCTGGCATGTCCTGGCCATAAGTCATCGGAAGCTGCCTCCTTCTTTCCGTTGGCAGCAGCCTGCCGTTGATTGCTCCATCGCCTCCACAGCTCCTCCTCTGCAGCTTCACCACACTCTCCTCGGCCAGTTCATCAACTCAAATTTTATGCATTTTAGATGAGTTTTCCTCACAGTTTGTTTGCAACAACAACAAAAAAAAAACCAGCAAGATGGAACATTTTGTTTTTCGTTGTTATTTTTATGCAACTTGATGAAAATTTTCAACATCAACATCAAGTTTGGCCAAAATGTCAATGGGGTGCCTCGCCTTGGCCAGCTTCTCCACAGTTTCAGAACTCAAACCCAACACCCATTCCATCCATGCCCGGCAGCATTTTGTGGCCAGTTTGGAGCAGGAGTGAATTCTCGGAATATTCTGCAGATCTACAAGACAAAATATAAAAATAAAATAATATTTTAATATGTATATTTTTAGTGGCTCATAACTTGTTAATTAAATAAAAATAAAAGATTCGTACACTTACTCCAAATGGGTGATGAATGTTTAAAATATGATATGATATAATAGTCAGTATTAATATAAACTACCAATTTTTAAAAGATCTTATTATTCAAAATCCTGTCGCCCAACAAATCCGCTCCATGTCCCCCAGAAAATTCATCAACTTTTCTGCATTTTTACTAATTTCAACAGTTAACTTCCTTTGGTTTTCATAGTTAACTTTTACCAGCATGGAAAAATGTTCTGCCTTGGCAAAAATTGAGGATGGTGGAGGGGGGCATTAGGAGGACTTGCAGGAGCAGCTCGAATTTTCAACTCACAAGTTCAATAAAAGTTTCGACGCTCTCGTCCTTGTTGCAATTTTATTTGCTGGCTGGCGAAAATGCAATTTTCAGGACATGGCTTTTCCCGTTTTCAGCCTCCTTGGTGTTGGCTGCACCTAAGGCAAGAATTTTGGCCCCCCTCTGGCAAATTGCATAAAAGTAGAGCATGCCGCTTGCCTCTTGTGCACCAAAGCAAAACAGAGTCCTGGCCAAAACTCTGATGCAGAACTTTGCTTTTCTTAATTTATTTTGCTCACGAGTTGGACGAATTATAATTACCAGCCAAGCCACCAAGCAACAACGGCTAGTGGTCCATTTTGGGATAGTGAACTGGGAAAAAATAGACCAAACATTTAAGGAACCTTTACAAGGACCTAAAAAAATCAATTGTTAAAATAATAATTTATTATTGTCATACATTTTTGAATAAATACTGTTTTGAATGAAAATAAAATATGAATATATGTTTTGGGGTTGGTAAGTTATACAATTGCTTGTTTATTTTCTAATTATTTTTCTATCCATCTTATAACCTGAAACATTTTTCCAGTGTGAAGTTAGTTCAGGTTGGAGGATCGTTTCGGGTTTGCCAGCTCGATTTATTGGCTTGGCTGGCGCCGAGTTCGATATTAGTGGTCAGGGCTCTCAACAAATTTTGCAGTTAGGCAAACGCCTTCCTGCCAAAGGACGAGCAGGACGAGGGGGTCGCGGGACGGTTGGACAGCCATAAATATTAAATATGATACTTTATGCACTGGACCTGCTGCTGCAACTTATCAAATATTCCTGGCTGGCAATTGGCCATCATCTCCAGCGCTGCCTTGGCCACATCCTTGCAGGATGTTCAAAGAGTGGCTGAATGAGCTTCATTTGCTTGCCCAGATACGCGCCGTATTTTGCATAACAAACTTTGACTGGGACTGCGATGGTATGGGATTGGGAATGGGATGGTATGGGATGGTAAGGGGCTATCCGGAGCGGAGCCCCAAAACTAATTAGTCGCGTCGCCTGGTGTCCTGTAATGGCCAAAGGAACGAGGTCCTCGAGCAAAGACACGTGAGCTGCTGATGTTGTTTTAGTTCTGGCTCGAGTCGTGCAACTTATTTTAATATTAATGGCTAATAGCGGCCAACTTGTCTTTGCCTGCTGCGGAAATTGGAGTCCAGATATCGACCACTTTTAAGCAATAAAAAAAAAATTAATAGAAGGTATAAAAAATAAAATGTTGTCTTTTGAATGTAAACAAAAATAATCGTATAATTTGATTGAAGACGGTAATATCTTACACCTTAGCTTGCAAATATATAGATCATTATGTTATACCTTTCCTCAACTATGATATATGTGGAATACTTACATAACAACTATGCTTATTGTTTCATTTCTGAGATGTAAAGTTTTTGATTTCTAAAATGGTATATTAGGCCTGCAAAATTCTATGCCATGTATGATGTATCAAATCAAATTCAACCATAAATTGGTTAATTTTCCAAAATTCTACGTTTCAGCCTGAATACCAAATTCCACTTGAAATTTTATTTGATTTTCCAGCGGAAGCAGTCTCAGTCCCGTCAGGAAGCTTGGCCATGTCTCTGTCGACCCACAGATTTATTTGGGAGGTGGAACTTTGTAGCTCATTAGAATATTTTCTGCAGAAGTTGGGCCTGCTGGCTGGCCAAAAACTTTCCTCCAGCTGGAGAGACAGCATCGAAAAGGACAAAAGAGATGGAAAGCAATTGAATGGGGCTAGTGAGGAGGCAATGCATGCATTTATTTATAGCGCCAAAGTAAAACGAGTGAGTCGAGAAAAAAACCATTCTTTGTTGGCATTCCATTTAATTGGTCTACGAGTTGTTCCTGTCGAGACTTTGGACCAGCACATCCCGGTCCTCATCCGGGAAGTTTCCCAGGCTCAGCCTCTTGCAACTGCCGGGGAAACAGGTCCTGCCACCGCTGGACCGACCAGGACTGGTCCTGATGGTCACTAACCTTTGGCCCAACTGCAAGTTCAGCATCGAAAAAAAGGGTAAAAACCCCCGAAGATGCTGCGCAGATTTCTCAGGTTTTCTCATGATTTTCTTCGCCTGAAACTGGTCAGCGGCAGGCATCGGATGGGTCAAAGGATTGTCGGCGCTGGGTATCTAAGGGTGGTTTTAACTGGCGGTTGGTCGGAGGTATCTTTACTTTCGTGTCACGAGACTGCTTATGGATACAGAAAGAAATTTGTTGGTAAACAATTCTAATTTTTCAATTCCCAATTTGATCAAAGTTCATATTATATCAACATTGATTGGGAAAGTTATATGTAGATAGCTATAGTGGTAAGTAATATACAAAATGGAAGAGCTTTGTATCCTAGTTTCATTTTGAAATACCCTAGTGTCAAGTGTTCCTTAATTTTTATTTTCCTTATCCCCACCATTAAATTGATAAGTAAGGATCAGAAACTTGTTATGGGACTTATAATTTATTTTTAATAATAATATTATTTCCCTCCAACTTGAAGATTTTTATGTTCTCCGTCTCTTTGGTTTTCATAGTGCCGCCCTCTGTTGTTTGGATTCCCAAGCAACTGCAACCCCTTTGTACTTCGGATAAATCTGAAAAGGTTTGGCCTTTAACCACCATGCGGCGCTCTTTCCGGATAAGTAAATTATCCGTAAATAGGAGAATTTGACTCTCTCTCTCTTAAGGAAATACAAATACAATAGGTAATTACTTTCTTTAATAAATTGTTTTTATTTTTCATGATAATAATTTAAGAACAAATTAATAAGCTTAGAAATAATTAATAATATGTTAAATCGTAGGTATTCTCTTAGAACGTTTTAACGATTATTAATAATAAATTATCATAAGATAAGCTAAAATATTTAGTCATTAGGCTTAAATTAATTTTTTTTAAATTTAAAGAAAACAGATGAAGTAAGTTTTAAGATTTATCAAACTCAAGGAGTAATTAAAAATCATAAAAAAATAAAAACAAAGTTGAATACTAAGTAATAAAAAAATGATTCATAAAATATTATATTCCTTATAGATTTTGTTTCTTATAAAACATATACACATAAAAGAAATCCAATATGTGTAACCATTTTGCTGTAGATAAAATTGCTTAGCAACAATTAATTAAAACTACCCAGCGACTGTCTGACCTATCCGTTTCCGCTCATATAACCCAACCATTCCCCTATATCCTTTTTTAGCTGTTACCTAGCGGAAATCTTATTGGTGAAGGAGATTCAAGGCGACCTCAAGCCAAGTCCTTCCTTTCCACCTTTTTTTCAATCGCATTCGGTTTGGACCTCGCATTCGCCGTGGCGCAGGAAAAGGAGGCAGCGATATAAAATAAATTAAAAGAAAGAGCCAGCAGCAGGACGAAGCCAGGACGAAGAGGAGAAAAGGACCTTTGCAAGGAAAACAAGTAGAAGCAAAGCAGAGGAAAGCCAAGCAAATGCTTTGCATTTTTTAAATAGAAAAGGGGCGGAGCACATTTAAATGTGGCTTGGTTTTTTTTTTGTTTTGGCCCTACCCTTCTTCTTCGTCCTTGTCGTCCTTTTCACTTGGCTGCTGCCACTTACTCTCTGCAGTCCAATAAGACGAGGCGAAGGCAAGGAGGCGAGCGACAGAGACGCAGATAGAAACTAACTGGGAAAATCGGTGAACGGGTTTCAGGGGGTAAAAGTAAGGGTCCTGGAAATGGCAGGATGTGCACTTAAAAGTATAAAAGGCAGCAAAAGAAAATTATCAAACGAAAACAAATATTAATGCCAGGCAGAAGGGGTGGGGATGAGGGGGAAACAGGCAAATGCAAGTGACAGCTGGTGGAATGGGAGTACGAGAAGTAGCAGAAAAAGGACCCAGTGACAAAATGGCACTTTGAGGGCACGTAACGATGGTTGAAAAGGATATGAAAGAATTTTCGCAAACGTAGTTAGTTCGGTTGGGCGGTTGGGTAGTTGGGGTGGTTCAACAGCCGCTTGTCTGATTCTCGAAAGGACCAAGCCCTCGAGGACCAAGCAGCAAGCACCAAGGACCAAGGACCAAGGACCTGGACGCCCGGCACCGGACTGCATTCATTTGTAAATGTTGTAGCCTGCAGGATACGTATGCAAATAACATTAAGAGCATCGCATAGAAAAATGTAATTTCACTTGATTTGCTCAAAAATGCAAACAGAGACGAGGAAGCACACATACACTAACCAAAACACAGACACGAAGGACACGTTCACGTACACAGGCAGACAGATAACGGGCCATAACATGGTAGAAAGTTAAACGAAGATAAGAGCCAGAAGAAAGGAAGGAAGGAAGGAAGCAGCGGCAACAGGAAAAAGTCAGCTCCTGACAGGATATGAAGGACGAAGGACGAGGGGCCGCTGTGGCCCGCTGGAAGGCATTCGAGGACATCGAGGAAGTAGGCAGTTACTTCGATACGACTGGAGCGGGAAAGAAACAATCTGGAAGTGATAGGGTGGTTCAAAAGGTTTAGCCAATAGGAAGTAATCATATAAGAAAAGGGAACTTTAAAAACTTTTAAAAAGATAAGGGTTCGGTATCTATACTCAGATGGTTTTTGCTAAAATTAGTTAAATAATTTTAAGTGCTTGCAGAGTTTCAACCTTACAAAGATGGTATTATTTTGTGTAAAACGTTTCTTGGTATAATATTTATAAGCCTAATATGGATGTACCAAAAAATTGGTGTCTTATATTAACATTTAATATTTAAATATTTGTTGTTTATTTGGAATAAGAAACCCATGTTTCTGGTCCAATAAGACAGCATTTCATACATAGTTTTTATAGTTTTATCAAGCAGCATTGTTTAAAATAGAAAACTTCGTTTGTTCTTGAGACACCCTGATGCAAAACAGCCTACTTTTGAGTTCCCCGAGCCAGTGTCTTTTTTCCTCCTCATCCCATTTGAAGTCTGGTCTGGTGTCTGGCAAGCCTAGCAACTCAATCGTGGCTGCTGCTATACGGGTATCCTGCTCCTCCTGCTCCTTCGTCCTGTCTATGGAAATATCTTATGGCTGACAGCTACGAACTCCGTGGGACAACAATCACATAGCCACTGGAAAAATACAAAATAAATAAAAAAAATTATAAGAAATTTGTCTTTATTTTAAGTAACGCCTTCAAAAATGTTAATATTGAAAATCAAAATCTATTTACGAGATAAAATGATGTAAAATAAAGTGTTACTATGAATACTATAGGTATTTTACTATGATATTCGTTGTTTATTTTATCTAAATTAATTATTTTAATATAAAGATATAAAGAAAAGTGACATAAGTGTATTGCAATTATTGGTATTATCTTAGGATTTTTCTCGGTGTAGACACACAGACTCCACACACCGCCACAGATGCAGACGGTCGGCCTTTGGCTTACATTTTAAGTGTCTGAGGCCTCAATTGCTTTACTGGCTTTTCGACTGTCCAGAGAAACGATGGCGATGATGATGACGACGATGATGGCCGAAAGTCTGGGGGAAAGAGGTTGGCTGATGGCCGATGGGCGATGGGCGAAGGGCGAGGGGCGATGGCTGGGTTATGCAACCAAGGCGGTGAGTCAATGGACTCCAACTCGTTCACGTTACTCGCCTTGGCCCATCGTCCTTTGGTCCTTTTGTTGCACATTTTATCAGCGCTTTAACGTTCAATTCAATATAATGACTCCCCTATGCATAAAATGCCCGATGCATGAGGATTGGAAGGTCCTGGCAAGTGGAACGTCTGTGTGAACGAGCACATACTTTTTATGGCGCCATCGAGTGCAGACAAGGAGGCGCAGGAAGGGTAAGGGTCGAGGATTGGGCATCCTGGAGCAGTCGACTTAAGGGGAAGATTTTAATTTGCATTCGTTTGCTTTCGTTTGCAGGATGTGGTTGTTGTTGTTGTTGTTGTTGCTCCTGCCTGGCCTGCCTATATTTAATCGTTTTTGCGATTTCTCGTGATTTTCCCCTGCAGTTTGTGTGGCCCGGTTTGGGGTCTTCGTCCTCGTCCGGCAAATTGTTAAGTCGCCCATAAATTTGACTTGTTCTTGCAGTTTGGGGCTTTATGGGGCACCCACTGAGGCTATTTGCATAATGGTTTATAGAAAAGACAAAGCCCGGGCTTGGGTTTGGCCTCTCGGGTTTTGGGGCACAAAGGACAACACACACGGCACAATGGCATCCCAGCTTGGGTTGATTTTTCCTCGGTTTTGTTGTGGTCCACATATATGGCGCCCACTCCACTTGGTTCGCCTCCTAAAACCGGAAAACGAGTGGCTTTAAGGGCTCTGCTCCTTTGTCCAGCATCCTTGGTCCTTGGCTCGAAGTTAAAACCATCAACCACTTAAAATAAATTAAGGCGACGCCATTTTCCTTTCGCCCCGAGAGCATTCAGCAAACAACCCCGAGCTGAGGACCAACCGAGCAAGGGCCAGGACTTGCAGGATACACAGGATACACACATCCCTGCTCTCCCCCCAAGACGATGGTCTCCATGCGCCGTGTTGGCCATTACTTTTTCCAGCTTTTTCATTTATTTTTATATTTCTCCGTTCGTATATGTATATGTATATATAGAAACCCAAGGGGATCCTTTTTGCTATTAGTTTAGCAAGAGCTGCAGGGTTGGTCCTGTTGGCCCTGTCAAGTACAGTTTCGTATTCTTCTGCTTAAGCATAACGAATGTCCTGGCCAGGGACCACACCCCCACTACCATTTTTGCTGCCACTTTTGGCCAACATAGTTGGTCGTTGGGCAATTCCCTGGGAGAGAAACGTCCTGGGCAAAAGTAATTTTTTACTGTTAGTTAAATAAATGCGAATGCGAAGCAGCTGCAGCAGCTGGGCACCGCAGGACCCAGGATCCAGCATCCAGGACTCGGCATCCAGGGCCCAGGACGAGGGCGTTAAAAGTTTCCACCATTTACTTGTGCCGCATCCTGTTCGTCCTGGCAGCTGCTTTTTTTTTGCCTGCTTTTCTTTGGGGACCAGAACCAGGACGTAGAGCATTGCCTTGTCTCGTTGGCTGAAAGACGTGCCAGGACCTCACTGGCAGGAGTTACCCACCCACTGGCTCCTGCCAGACTGCCTGGCTGGCAAGATAAAAAATTAGTTTCGCGAACAAGATGAATGCCTTTTGCTGATTAAAATTGCGCAGCAACCAAAGGGCGGAAAAGGCGAAGGAAAACAAGGACCGCTTTTAATGAAATAATATGCGAAGGAAGTGAAAATAATAATCAAGCAAATGCTGCTATTTATTCAGGCTTAAAGCCATTCTTGGGTAGCATAATATTAGTGGTAAGCAACATTTGTTAGCTTCATAAATTAAATAAAATATAATTATGCTCTTGGTACTACGAAATATTATTTTTAGGGACCAAAACAGTTAGAACTTATACTTTAAAAATTATTTTTAAAACGGTAATCAACCATTTACTTATAAGTTATTTATTACTAATAAATAACACATATTTATACAGTTTTAAATAACAAATTATTAAAGCTTTGGACGAGCTAAGTATGAAAATCTTAAGAGATTATAAACCCACTGGCCTTTTTCTTATTTTAATATCAGGACAGTCAAAGATTAACTTGATTTGACAAATCTTCGGATTAAAATAACATGGTTTTTATTAGGTGGTAAGTTCAGTTTAATTCATGACAAAATGAACATTATGATAATTAATAAATATTCAGAGCAATATTGGTTTTTTAAAAAATAATCAAATCTTTCACTTCCATGTTCTTTAATGTAAGGTAGGAGGTAAAGATATTCCTGGAATTTCCGTGTCCTTGTATTGGCATGTACCACTTGCCATTCCCCAGGTAATTCCTCCAAATATAACTGACCTGAAACGAAATAGAACCGAAAATACATTAGAGAGAGATGACAGCCAACAATTTCCATTCGACAATGGAGCAACAATTAGTGTAATATTCAAATCGTAAATCATAAATAAGGCGGCGCGGAGTGGCAGCAAAGGGCTGACCCTGTCTGGTCAATTATTTGGCCAATTGCGAACAATAATTTCCACGCAGGACACCTGATGGCAGTGGGTCACTCGCCCCTGCAACAGTAAAATGGGTGGTGTGAATTAGTCGCGTGGCGAGGGCAACAGTTGAACGGTCAATTTTGATTTGCCATAAATAAAGCTTAATTGAATTATTGAACGGAACACACAAGCGAGCGAGCGGCACGCAACTGTTGCTTCTGACCCCCGTGATTCAGCATCGGTCGGTCGGTCCATTTAAATATGAATTAAACCAATTTCGAGTCGATTAATGTCGACGGCTCTCCGTATTCGATTTCGCCTTTCTCTTTACCTCTCTCGACTGCATTCCTTTTTTTATTTTTTTGTTTTTTTTTTGGCCTGCAATTATATTTATTTTTCGGCTGCCCCAGCCTTTCCCTCATTTCGGCTTGTTTCCATTTTTTTTTTTGGCTGCCCGGCACTTTCCATTTCAATGCGGCATCGGCACCCGGCGCCCAGATCCGGGACAGGATTCAGGATCCAGGACAGTCCGGCTTATTAATGCGTGCATTGATGGAATACGCACACACCCGATTCAGCTGACCCACACACACGGACACATGCGTAATGCAGGCGGTGCCACTCCTTTTTTTTTTTTACTTTTCCGTTTCCGTTTTTTGGGTTTTTTTTTTTGGGGGAAACCCAAATAAAAATTGCATATTATGTAAAGAGCGGCGGCTGGCGTTGCTCATGTTGTGGCATTGCTGCTGTTGTTATTATTGTTGCCGGTGGGGCAGCAGCAGCAGCAGCAAAATAAAAAAAGGAGTGCAAAAATAATTCTGGGTGAAGGACGAGGACACTGGCCAGCCGGCGGGTGCATCCTTCTGCTCCTCCTCCTCGGCATACGGGGCGTATGTGCGATGCTCGCTCATTTTTCTCGCTTTTCCTCATTCCCATTGTATGGTAAGCGATGGGTGGGTCACTTTTGGGTGGTGGTGCAGCCGGGGTAACCGGAGTCTGGCGTTTCCGCATGCATCATCACAGCTGGCAGACGAGCGGCAGACACCACGCCCCCCCCTCGGTGACCAACCACCGCCCCCACCCACACTCATTAAGTGCAATAAACTGTGCTGGGGAAAACAGAAATTAACTCCCACGCCCAAGGACCCAATTGGCACTGCAATTGTTTGGCGAAAACCACTTAATAATTTGTTGGGGATATCGAGGTATCCGGATTTATTCAATCAGTAGTGGGGATTTCAGCCAGTTACTTCGTTTCTGCTTCAAGTGGAAACGACTTAATAAAATAGTTACGATTTTCAGACTACAAGTGATCAGTAAGTTAATGTTGATACTTAACTGTGTCTTTGGAAAGCAAAGTGTTACAAATTTAATTGATTGAAAGCGTTGGTTAAAAAAAACAATTAGCGTTTTTAATTAATATCATTCAGTCATTTATTGATTTCATTTGAAATATATAATTTAATTAAATGAATTAATCAAAATTAAAGCTTAAATCAGTATTTAATTTGTTAATTTGATATATTTGATTAAAATTAATTACCACACTATCTTGTAAAAGTCAAAAATTCAAAAATCAAACCTTAAAGTCGAAATAGATTGTATATAAATTTAATGAAGAACATAAGTGAAAACCATCTATTATTAATATGTATAATAAACTAATACCGTTTTAAATGATTGTTTAATTTAATTTTAAATTAAATATTAAATTGTACACGCTTAACCAATAAACTGAAACGTAAGTGGAAAAACGATCAAGGACTATCCATTTCCGAGTCCTTATTGCCATCATTTCTCTTTTCGAATTTTCCGTTGCATACTTTTCAGCTGGCGACGAATTTTTTGGTTATTTTTTTTGTTTTCGGCCAATTTGCCCCGGCGAAAGTATCTGTGTGAGTGAGCTGCAGCAGTGTGCGTCTCGGTGTGTGTGTGTGTGTTAATGCGGCTCATACACGTAATTGGCATTAAATTAAACGCCAGCCCCCAAACCGCCCCCTCAACCCGCCCCCTTTGCCGTCTGGTGTGAAAAAAATGAATGACCAGCCGCAGTCTGGCATTCGTCTCTCCTCTCCAGGATATTTTTAGTTTATTCTTTTTTCGGCTGGCACTCACACCGATGTGCAAATATATATGCAAGTGTGTGTGTGTGTATCTGTGTGTGTGTGTATGGAAGGCTGTTGCATCTGCTGCTTATGATAATTGCCGGTTGCACTGCGTTTTCAGGCTCTCCGGCACGTGTCTCGCTGGAACCACCCATCCCACCCCCTGCGATTCTCTTTTTTCGGCTGTTTGTTTTTCCCATATGTGCTGGATTTTTTCTCCTTTTTTTTTGGCCGTTCATTGACATTGTCAATGTCATTGTTGCCATTTGAGTTGTCGTCGTTTTTTTTCTCCTCATTTGCCTTTTTTACCCCCATTTTTCGTTTGTTTTTTAATTTTATTTTTGCTCTCTTTTGCAGCGCATTTATATTTTCATTTTTATTTTATTTAATTGCAATTTGTTTTTTGTTGGCGCGTGCCACTTTTGCAGCCGCGAAATTTAAGTTCTTTTTTACTTGTTTTTTTGACACTTTTATGATGTTTACATTATGACGTCACGGAGTGTGTGGTGTGTCCTTTTTGGCTGGAATCTGATGGCAGGCCGAAAATCAGCTGTTTGTCTGCAGTTTAATTGACGTTTAATCGATGATTACTGCATACATTTCAGCAGCTGATTTTTGGGGGAGTGTCATTTAATTTTGGGCCAATATTTGGGAAAGATGTGGTAATATAAATAAACTTTAAATGAATGTGAAATATATGCAAAGTAGTTTAATATTTTGTCATTTTTAGTAAAAGTTAGCTAAATATTTTAGCTTATCTTGATACTAAGAGGATTAAAAATTCAATTAATGAATAGGTTTTTTATGGTTTTGTAAGTACTGATGATATTATTGCATGTAGGGAAATCGGTTTTAAATGAATTTAAATTAAAAGCATTTCTAAAATAAAGATAATAACCTTTGCATGGAATTTATTGTAAATATAGATAGACTTCCGCGAATTTTACGTGCAACATTTTATGGCTCTTGATGAAATTAAAATTCTGTGAATCGATAGGCGTTGTTATTGTGATCCAAAAATTAACTAAAACGTCAGGCGCATACACATTTTTTACGTCTGAGTGAAAATGAGAAAAATTTAAGCTGCTGGAGGGGCAAAGTTCCCCGGGGTTGTGTGGCCCCTCGAACAAAAACAACAAATTTCCATCACACTTCAAAAATGTTGAATTTCATTTTTCATTTTAATGAATTTGTGTTGTTGCCGCACTGATGTTGTTGACGTTGTTGGCCGTAGTTGTTGTTGCTGTTTCAGGTTGCCGCTGGGCGGCCTCACACGCAAATTACCTTATTTAGTGCACACATCGCCGCATATAATATAATTTACTGTACATAGACCTTTTTTCCACATACATATGTATGTGCATAAGGTGGCATGTGTGCGTGGCGGGCTTACATTACCGCCTTTCCTGTTGTTGTTGGCGTACATAATTTACTCAACTGGTTTTTGGGTTGGCGCTTTTTTCCACTGCGGCTATCTGTCCCAGTCCCAGTGCCATTCCCAGGATCAGGATCGGGACCAGGCCCACACTCTGGCTGAAGTGCCTTCCCTCTAACCTTTATCGTCCTGGCTGTTAGCCAGTGTGTGTATGTGTATGTGCATGTGTGCGTGCTTTGTGCGTTTGGGGGCATTTTTCAGGATATCTATTGGAACCGGGCGTACCCTACATACAGAAGATGAAGTCTTTTTGTTGACATGGGAAACAATCATCTGAAAAATTTCATTAATGCATGAATAATACCTTGTATTGTTTAATACAGGAACGAAACCATTATAAAGATTGAATACTTAACATTTAAAGAACAACTTAAACTAAAAGGTTTTTAGTCTTTTAACATGATCATACTTTTAAAGTTGGTTTTACTTTGAAATCTTTTTTGCTGAAAACCTTTTTTGCCGGGTATTTTACATCGATCCATTTTTTTGGCTTATTTTAATGTTGTAGTTCCTTTTTCTTCCCTGCTTTAATTAGTAAAAATAAATAAGCAATAAATTTGTGATTTAAATGAGGAATATATGGATTGGTGATACCCTTACAGATATGAATAATATTGCCTGCCTGAGTCAGTTTAAATAAATCTTCTTTAAGTAGTTCTTTGGAGAAGGACTATTCTGAATAAAGGCGATTTAATTGGAGCAACCCCAATGCTATATTCATTTAAGCCTACGAAATGGGCTGTAAGCCAATCCGCTCCCTGTAGGACTTTCTCGATTCGGTTTGGCTGTCAGTTTGAAGTTTCCCCCAACTTTTTGCCTGTCGGCTTAAACTAAAAATGGTAAAATTTTAAATTAACGACGCACGCACACAGCTGCAGATGCGGAGAACGACACTGACAGGACTCGGAGATCTGATGTGTGTGTGTGTGTGTGTGCGTGCGTGTGTGTGTGAGGGGTTTTGCGGGCATTTTATGTAATGTCGTCTGTAATTTGACGTTGGCGTACGCAGGCTGCATTTTAAATGAAAATATATATTGCCACACACTCTGATAAATGTGCAAAGAGAGATGGGTAATCCGTGCGTGTGCCAAAGCCCCAACTTTTGTGTTTAAGTATCTGATGGATACGATAGGAAGGCCTCCACAGAAACTGCTATTAATCAAACGGTTCGAAAATGGTTAGGGCTGCCTATTGTTTAGCCCTAAATCCCCACCAATGTTAGGCAGCTGCCTTTGAGGATCCGCGGTTTACATTATTCAAGGCAAAATAATTGCAGCTCGCAGCTGCTTATACGTCAAATAAACCCAACCCTCGAAAAGCCGAAAAAAAGGGGTGGAATGGGCTGGCAAGGGCTAAACAAACCCTTAAGCCACCAAAAAAGAGGGTAAGTTCTCCGGTCGGCCATTTTGGATTCCCAGTCCACACAGCACAAAGTTGCAAAAAGGTGAAACCTCAGTTTTTACTTTAAATTCAATTCAATTTCGTTTGGCATAAAAAGCGTTTCAGGCACTGTGTGTGCAGATGCAACCGATTAAGTTGGCAAAAAAGGAAGCACATTTGCCGCGCTTCTCGCAGCTGCGGAGTATCCGTTAGATACAGATACAAATTTAGCCAATGTGCGCCATCTTTGCCCTCTCTTTATCTTGATATGGATTTAATTTTAATGTCATCATGATATAGAAAATCTTTATTGATTTTAAAAGCTATAAATATATTCTTTAGTTTAACAGGAAGTCAAACATTGTCTTAATTTTATTGGGTACCCCATCTTAATACTCTTAATGAGTTTTCCATTTCCCGATTCCCCAACTATTATTCTCTCACTCTTATCTCTCAAGGTGGAGCCGATTATCTGATGAAGCAGCCGCGATAATGATGACAATGTGAGCCGGCACAAACAAGGAAAACTTATTAATGTAATTAATTAAAACAAACAGCTTCAATTGAAACGCGACAGTCCGGATGGCGGCTGGGTCGTGGGGGCGTGGCCGGGCCAGTGGGCGTTGGGCGCTCGGCAATTAAAGGAGTATGTGGCTGCCCTTGTCCCACGTCTGCAGGCGACACACATCAAAAGCAGCGGCGACACACACAGACATTCTTCCATGCAAGGGATGAGGGCAGTGTTGCCAGGTTTAAAAAAAAAAAAGAAAAAATTTCTTAGAAAATAAAAAAAAATCTGAAAAAAAGGTCTTCTTATTTCCGTGGTTTTTAGGCAAAAAAAAAACGGTCCTACGAACACAGAAAATTTTAAAATATGTTCGATTTATTTTCATCAATTCACAACAAAACTTAAGCTTTTTTAAATTTATTATCTAATCTAACAAAATTCACTTCAAAATTGACCATTTTTTAAACATGTTATTTATAAATTAAAGAAAAAACCCTTAATTTAAACCTCAGTACTGATTTTAAAATACTGAAAGGGTTTTAAAAAACAATTTTTAAGTCCTAAATGAAACCCGTACAACTTTTGTTTGAAATGTAGTTCAAAATAAATGCCAAAAAATGTTTTCAAAATGATCGTTGTATTTTTTCTATGATTTTAACCCAAGGTTTGCAAAGCTTTGTAGAAAATTGTGTGAAAATCAACTCAAGCGAAAAGCAGATAGGTTGAATATTTTGCTCCATTGAAAGTAGCAAAAAAGCTGGATTTGACGTGAAAAGTGCTGAAATGGCAGCACGGGATGTGGGTGAGTGGCTGGCTTGGATGCTTGGACTTCACACCACACGCGTTCGAAATTTAAATCATAAATCATGAGCTTTTCCTCCACGGCATTTTTCATGCTTTTGTTTTCCACCGCCCACTTGCCTCTTACCCTCACCCTCATTCGATTTTCTCTCAGTGTTTTTTTGCTGTTGCTCACTCGCTCTTTCGAACGCTGCATTTTGTTTTTCGCATTTTTCTTCTTTCGCCAACGGACTCTGGGGCGCTTTTTAGTACGCATAAAAAGAGAAAAAAGAGCCGCCATTTTGTTTTTTCCACTTATTTTCTCATTTTCGCCCGATTCACTCGCATATAGAAAATAAAATGCCGCAACATACAAAGGCAGAAATTGCTGCATACAGAAAATGCGATGCCCCCCCTTGGCTCATTTATTTTGCAAACACCCCCATCCCACCACCACCCACCACCCACTGACACCACCCCCTGTCCGACCTTAAGCTCTATTTGGGCATTAAGGGTTTTCGCTTGGGTCCTTTGCGAAAGGGTTTTAGCTGCCTGCTCCTTGTTTATCTGTTTTTGTGTATGGTTTTTTATTTTCTTTTTTTGGGGTATCGCTCAAAGACCCTAAATTATTCACGCTCCCCAGCCTCCCAATTTTCCCTTTTCCTGTTTTTCGGAGGGGGGTAAAGGGGCAACCTGACAGGGAAAAATTTTGTAATTCAAAATTAACATTTAAGGACGACTTGGAGTTGGCCGCCATTCTCCTCGCCATTTCCCTTGACGCTTTCGCCTGTCGTACGGCGAAAAGGATGCGAAATGTGTACACAAAATTAAACGAAAAAAGAGAAAAAGCAGCAGCGTGCACAACAAAAAAGGATAAAAACAGTACAGTTGCGACAAAATGCAATTTTTACTTTGCGTTCGCTGCGAATTTACGCATTTTGAGGTTGTTTGCTGAGACTTCTCGGTCACATTGTAATTGGGTTGGAGAAAATGAGGGATAAAGCTGGAATTCATGTACAGAGGTACGCCAAGGTTAAATTGTTTGACTACTTAAGCCTACTAAAGGCTGCTTGGGGAACCTTTTTTTATCCGGGATAAGTCTTGAATAAGATATTAAATGGAGGTCAAACATTTTAAAAAAACTTTTAAAATTATTTTATTATTATTAATATTGGTTTTGCATAATACAATCCATTTTAAAGGTAACAGATTACAGAGACACCTTATAAAAGTCTTTGCTTTTTTATACTTTTGGGATATAAAATGAATACTATTAATATATTTAAACATTTTTGTAGTTGTAATTAACTTTTCATCGCTAACTATTTAATTTATTCTAATATAAATAATTGTAAATTAAAAATTGGCCAGACATTAACAGACATCTTGCGGATTTTAAAAAAGTATTGCGCTTTCCTAAGTAAATATTAAATAGAGTAAGTAAAGTAAATAATAAGGAGATCTGAAGGATCAATTTACAATACATATGCCACAGTTGATGTTTTATTTTCCAGACATAAGTTCTCTAAGCTTTGTTCACTTCCAGCCTTCTTTATGCCTTTAAAATCTTAAAGATATATTTTAATTAATAAATGAATTAGGTGATTTACTAAAAAGATTTCTTTATTGCTTTCTTATCCTGGCTAAACAACAGTTTTCTTTGCTTTTCTTCCCATTATTTTGGTTTCTTTTTTGATTTCTCTTCTCTTGTTCGGATGTCTTTGCATCTTTGTCTTCCTTGTGGCCAGGATGCAAACAATTTACGCAATCTGCCATTGCACTTTCTCCGCCCAGCCACCCACTAAACGGAAACCGAACGAAAAAGCGAGAGAGCGAGTGTCCTGTGAGTGACAGAAAGAGCGAGAAAGAGAGAGTGGGAGAGCTGGCCGAAGGACTTCTCTCTCGCAGAGTGACTGAAGGAGCAGAAGAGTTTGAATAAAATAAAATCAAATAATATGCATGGAGCAAGAAAAGCAAGGCTGCCTTGCCATTCCAGCCCCACAACCGCCCACCTTGCAACACCCCCTTGCCAAAGAAACACCCACCCTCACCCACCGGAAGCTTCTCCCCACACACACACACACACACACACACATGCACACACACACACACACAAACGACTCGGCTTCGTATAGAAAAACGTGGCAAAAAGTCCTAGCCACCCACCTGACGCCCCCAATTTTTGCTTTTTTCGCTGGGGAAATTTTTTGTCTTTTTTTAAGCTCCACCTACTTGCTGCTCTGCCATTGGCTGCTGCTCCCGTCGACTGCGAAAAGCAGAAAAAGCAGAAAAAGCCAGGCAGCAGCCACAGCTGCAGCAGCAAAAGCAGCAACAAAAACTGGCTAAAAGGGGGAAAAAAGGCTAACTCGGCACACACAAAAACCCCAAGCACACACACTCACACATACATATATATATATATATAGTATCCTGCCGCCTTTGATTCTGTGTTGTTTGCTTTTTCACATTTTATTTTTAACATTTATATTTTGCGTGCGTGTTTTATGAACAGACTTCAAAGGAGAAAAGCGTGGGAGGGGACGGGGTGGTAAGCACCCACACACAGAGGGATATGATATATACTATAGTTAACAGCATTATGAAAAATGAAAACGATTTCCCTTTGCAGCGCTTTTCCTTCACCCGACTAGACGCGTCTGTGGTGCGTCTCCTCAATTTTGCCACAACCCTAAATGACACCGAAGAAAAATATTATCATTAGGTATACGATATCATAAGATCTATAGAGATGTTTTTTGGTATCTCAAACTTTTTATACTATGCGTTTTTCAAAGGAAAACCTAATAAAAACTTGTACTTTCCTTTCAGAAATGACAAAAAAAAACAAAAGTCAAAGATTCTTCTATATGATATTCTATGTATTAAATATACTATCGTAAAGCTTATCGAACGTACTAAACTATTGCCAAAAGGACTTAAGACCTGAAAAAGATATAAGATTATATAAAGTCGAATAAAATCCAGAAGTACTCTAAATTTCTGGAAAGTTTTTAAGTTTTTAATATATAAATATTTGATTTTTGTGTGTTCCAAAGCAGAAATTGGTTTATGAATAATGTCTATTCTATCAACTATATAATCAAGAAAATTATATTATTATAACATCTTACAAAAATCAACATGTTAAATTCAGGTGAATAAAATCCTGAGGTGGTTAGCA
The DNA here is from genome assembly GCF_014743375.2 of Drosophila subpulchrella. Classification (NCBI taxonomy): domain Eukaryota; kingdom Metazoa; phylum Arthropoda; class Insecta; order Diptera; family Drosophilidae; genus Drosophila; species Drosophila subpulchrella. The sequence continues at coordinate 12,039,730 of NC_050609.1, forward strand.
TTTGTGATAATAAAAGCAGTCTAAGATTTTTTTAAGGTTCTCAAGCTAGTTTAATCAAATTGGCCTATAAAAATGCATGCAAATCATTTCTCTGAGTGTGTTTTTGGGATCCTATTCCTTTTGCCGTAGCCCAACTTTAGCCGCTTGGTCACGTTGTACTCGCATCCTGGCAGCAACAATGCGACCCTGGCTCTGCTGGCTCTTCTGCTCTTCTGGCCGGCAGTGGTTGAGTGTTTAGTAAGTGGTTTAGTAAACACATTTAGTTATTTGCCAAGCGGCGACCCGGCAAACAGAAAGGCCGTAAAAGGACGTGGGGGCAAACTAAAGCAAGGCCTCCCGCACGCACCGAAGGACATCGAGTGGAGCACTTAATGACACTTAGTGATACTCAATTATCACTGCGGCTCCTTGCTCAATTACTTGACGAGGCCTTTATCCTTGTTCCTGATTTCCGGCCCAGATTTCCCCACTATTCTAATCTATATATGTGTATATCCCCCTTCCGAATGTAATCTGAAAGTTTAGCGAAACTTCCGCCCCGATTCTCTGGCTGCTGATGCAGTTTTCGGCCAACTTTTATTAGCTTTCCCGCTAATTGCTTCTAATTTAATTAAATTTAAAAACTTTTGCGCGCTTTTAGTTGGAAAATATTGTTCATGCGGGTTTTTTTTGGGGGCACCTGGGGTATCCTTTGGGGTTTGGGGCCGCTCTACGCTGAGCTGGCAAATGAGTTTGGGCATGTGTGTCGCATAATAGTTTAGCTATAAATTTTATGCGTCTGCTTGCATTTTGCAGTAAAATATTTTATAATTAAATATTTGTTTAATTAGTGCGAGTGGCCGGCGTCGCAGAGCAGTTCGTTTTGGGGTTTTATTTGGAAGGGGCTGGGGGATTATGGCTGCGGTTCCCGAAAACTGTTCATTTAATAAGTGGCCAGCATTACATTATTTTCCCCTTTGTCCAGCAGGGTTAGTTGGATAAATTTAATTTCGGTTGAGAGCTGAAACCCCCTGTCATGCAATGGATTTTAAATTGTATTTTTGCTAACTTGTTGGGAAACTAAAGGAGCTGAACTAATTGAATATAGAAGTCTTGACAAGACAATTACTCCTTGGGGCACTATCAATTTAGCCAAGAAACTTTTTGTTGAGAATAAATTGGAAATAGTCTTAACAGATCAACATGATTGAAGAGACAGGTGTAAATAAATAGATTGTTTTGTTCTTACCATCAAGGAGTATTTAACAATTTATCCCCAGACAACTGAAATATTAAACATTTCTGTTGGTCAACTTTGTTGTGGTTTTGTGGTAAGCTTTATGGGTGCTGTAATGTAGTAGATTTTTTACACAAGAAGTACAAGCATTTAATAAGTTAAAGTAACTTGGCAGCGATAACATAATAATATTGACCACCCTTCTACAACAATTATTGTGATTGACGTGCGGATATCATTAAACCAACCTCGCTGGCTGCTTACATTATTTTGGACTATTTGTAACTGTCGATAATTTAACTGAAATCGCCTTCTTAGCCCCGGCAGCCAGGAGATGAGCCTGGTCTGGGGTAATTAATAAGCGTAAACCCCGCCCGACATCGCTTCAGCTTTCAGCCATTTGTCAGCTATTGTCTGACCCCGGTAATATATCAGCCGGAGATGTGGAAAATACGCTAGAAACCATTTTGGAGGCGAAACAAATTGGGGAAAAACAAAATAGCGCTACAATAAGTAAAATTAATGAGCCAAAATGTAATTTTATAAATTGTAAAAAGCTTCCGGCGTATCCTGTCTAAAATGGGAAATGAAAAAGAGCATTTTGGCTGGCCAGCGAAAGTGAGGAATTATGGAAGCCATTTCGGATGGATGGATGGGTGGAAGAAAGGAACTGGGAGAACTGGGGAAAGCAAGGGTGAAAGTGGATTTACTTTCGTCTACGTGACACGAGTCCTTGCCCCCTTTTTGCGGTTGTTGCCGGCGACGGCAATGATGATGATGATGAGTCCTGTCCAGCCAGGACTCCATCTCCCCATATCCTTTCCATCCTTCCTCAAGCAGGAGACACGCATCGCGTGGAACGTCTGCGAGCAGATTAACGTTCACGTACCGAAAAGGGGGGCTCTATGATGGTTGCTCACCACCCCAACAGGATTCCCCTGGGTCCTGGCCACGTCCTTGCTGTCAGTGGCAGCAGGAGCAGCTCGAACATGGCGGCCATGATTTTCGAAATTAATTCAACTTGATTTTGCTTTCTTCCTTTTTGTTTTGCTCCCTCACTTCGTTGGTCCTTCTGTTTGCATGTGGGGTTTTCTCTTTTTTGGGGGTATGGGTGAATGGTTGTGAATGGTTGGGTGCTCGCAGTCGGGCACCGCAGACAAGAAATTAAAATTCATTTCAAAGGCCAAGCGGGGAGAAAGGTTTTCACGAATATTCAAGGCGCAAGCCTAAAAGTATGCAAGGACCATGGAGATAACCAACCCTCATAAGGCAAACAACAACCCTTCTTCGGGGCGGTTTTCCTTTTTTGGGTTTTTTTTTTGCCTTTTTCACAATGGCTGCCATGTTTCCTTTTCCTTTTGTTGCAAGCCAAAAAGTTTTCTATTGTTTTTCAACTGTCATGATGAACTTTTGCCTTTGTTGTCGCATACTTTTGGCAACAAATTTCCGTAACCCCATAACCCTCTTCACCCCAACCCACATCGACTGCACACACATATTTTATTCTGCTCGACTTAATGCGGGGCTACGACTGTCATTTTGCTTTGTTCTTGTTGCGTGTCTGCCAGCTGTCGTCTTTATGGCACAGATCCATTAATATTCCCTCCCAAATATGTGTGCCTCAGGTGCAGGCTGTCTTTGTTTCCCGATTTTTTGTCTGTTTTTCAGCCATTCCCCATTGTTTGAGACGCTGCCATAGGGACTTGGCCTGACAGCTCGGCTGCCTGCGAGAAGTGAGCCGTAAGCTGTTCAATTGCCGAGTCCAGTCGAGAGAGGAAATCTGTAACAAATCATGGTCTCTGCCTTGGCCTGAAGGTATGCCAAGCACAGCGTCTCATACTCTGATTTTTACACAGAAAAAAATGGTTCGAAATCCCTTCTAATCAGCCATAAATATTCAAGGCATTTATATTGGAATACCAACTGAAAGTGTTCCTATGATAAATTGTCTTTTCAAAATTGTATTTAAAAGATTGTCGAAAAAATACGATCAATACTACTATTTATTTTTTGTACAACCTTCAACCCCTTTAAATTTAAAAAAAAATATTTTTGAATACTTAGTTTTCGCACAGAAAAATCAGAATGTTGGCTGCCATAATGCACAGAAAGGTCAGAAATAGGAATGTCATACCTCGTTAAGCTCGTAGTTTAATTTCCAATCCATTGGCTTTCAAGCCGAAAATTTTTTATTTTTTGCCATTTTTATCAAAAAAAATGATGTAACCCCTTAAAAAAATGCTAAATTTGGCCAAAAAATAAAGTTTCCTTAATGTGATAAAAATAGTTAGCTTAGGTGCACAAAACAGTCGGTCTTTTAGCTGTACGCCTTAATTTAGCTAAAGTGCGATTGAAAAAGCCCTTCAAAAATGACTATTTTTGACCGAATTCTGAATCCTTATTTTCCGGCCTAAGAAACCAGTGTTTTGGCTGCCATATTGCAAAGAAACGTCAGAATGAAGAATGTCATACCTCGTTGAGCTCGTAGTTTAATTTCCAATCCATTGGCATTCAAACCAGGAAATTATTTTTTTTGCCATTTTTATCATGATGTAACCCCTTAAAAAATGCGAAAAATGGTCAAAAAATAAAGTTTTCTAAAAGTGATGAAAATAGTTTGCCTAGGTTGGTAGCTCTTCAAAACAGTGGGTCTTTCAGCTGTACGCCTTAAATTGGCTAAACTGCGATTGAAAAAGCGCTACAAAAAGGAGTATTTTTGACTAAAATCTGAATCCCTATTTGCTGCCCTAAAAAATCAGTGTTTTGGTTGCCATAATGCAACAAAAGGTCAGAATAAGGAATGTTATGCCTCGATGAGCTCGTTGTTTAATTTCCTATCCATTAGCTTTCAAACCTGGAAAATTTTTATTTTTGCAATTTTTATCAAGAAAACATGATGTAAAAAAAATGCGAAAATTGGTCAAAAAATAAAGTTTCCTAAAAGTGATGAAAATAGTTTGCATACCTTGTTATCTGTTCAAAACAGTCGGTATTTTAGTTGTACGCCTTAAATTGGCTAAACTGCGATAGAAAAAGCTGTACAAAAAGGAGTATTTTTGACCAAAATCTGAATCCCTATTTTCTGCCCTAAGAAATCAGTTTTTTGGCTGCCATAACGCAAACAAAGGTCAGAATAAGGAATGTAATACCTCGTTGAGCTCGTTATTAAAATTCCAATCTTTTGGCATTCAAACCTAGAAAATTTTTATTTTTGTCATTTTTATCAAAAAAACATGATTAAAAAAATAACAAAATCGGTCAAAAAATTAAGTTTCCTAAAAGTGATGAAAATAAGTAGCATAGGTTGTTAGCTGCTCAAAACAGTCGTTTTTTTATCTGTACGCCTTAAGATGGCTAAACTACGATGGAAAAAGCGCTAGGAAAGGAGTATTTTTGAGCAAAATCTGCATCCTTTTTTTTCGCACTACAAAATCCATGTTTGGTTGCCAAAATGTATAGAAAGAAGAGCATTTCCAATCTATTCCCTGAAACTTTTTAATGTTTGCCATTTCTTACAAGAAACTTGTTGAAATAGTGATAAAACTTATAAAATCATTTATTTTTGGTTAAGAGCAAATTTCTTTTTGTGTAGACTGCTTGGAGTTTGCGAAAATTGTTGTGCCGTTTCATTTTATTTGCATGTCTCCCCATTTTATGTGCACAAGTTTTTAACCCTGGCGAGTCATAAAATTAAAACCAACGTCGACTCTTAGGGTGCGACTGGTGGTCCTGGTTCCGTTCCTGATTCTGTGCCTGCCAGATTGCCATTGCCTTTGAAAGCAGACCCACCTTGCCCCGGCCGCAGGGCTTCTTGGGCTTCACCTGTCCAGTTATCCAGTTCCAACCACTGGGATGCCACCTTCCACGGCCGCGTCTGCAGCAGATTCTGAATGCAAGCCTAACGACCTGGCATTGTCGTTGATAAGGTCCAAAAATGCTTGTCTACCGATTTTTTTAAGCCAGCTCTTTGGTGAGTATGGTTGGAAATGGTTAATGTTTATGCAAAGGGTGCCAAGATGGCTTTGGAAGGGGAGGACATGCTCACTTGAATTCACTCAGGCGAAAGTGCTTGGAATCCTATTTAGACCAACGTGGAGAAATTTGGGGCCTAACAGATTTTTAAGTAAATATTCGACTAAGCTTTAAGATTATCCTCATAAATTAGTCTACTGCTTCTACCTTTTTTTGACCATCAGTGATGGTCAGAAGATTCCTTAGCATATTTGTATTTTCGTTGAGTGTCCATCCTAACGGGTTTGATGTTTTTCGATTTTTCAAATTTTCATATATATTTACTTTGGATAATAATAAATATTATATATTCCAAATTATATATATTTCCTTCGACTATCCAAATGAAAACGTTAATAGGTTTAAAATAGTTATGGAAAAAATATTGTTACAAAAATTTCCCTATTAAAAGAAGAAATCCTTAGTTAATTAAAATTATTTTGGTTCGAGCAGTTTCCGGGCGAAATTGAAGCCTGGAACAGTCCGCTCACATTGCTTAAAGAGCTGCCCTCCCTCAAGTCATATTCTAATTTGCATATTCACAGGATGGCACAGGACGAAAGCTCCGCGCAAAGCTTTCTGATTTGAAATTTTAGAAAGCGTTCCACTCCCATCCCCTTTTAATGAGAGATACAAACACCCGCCTATAGATGGCGCGTTTAGTAGCCTGGCATGTTGTGTGTGTGTGAACTTATGATGATTAGTCCTTGAAGTGCTGACAAAAGCCAACTTATAAAATAATGAATAAACAAGACAAAAGTGACTTAAAAATGTTTATAAAGAATTGCAAGATAAATTTATATCTTTAAAGATTTCAATTAAAGTTTAGTTTCTTGTATTGATTGATATTAATATAATTTTAAATCAATTTTGTAATAAACTTCTGGACATGAATTAGAATCTTCTTTTTGAAGTAACTTTGTCAATATTCATATTATTATTAATTAAACCATAACTACCTAAGTAATTAGTAATTTTTAATGGTCCTATTTTGAACAGCACTTTAAATTTATAAAACAGGTTTATCCATCTATAAAACTATAGATTTGAAACAAATTTGCGAGTAAGGTCAAATTTACTGTCAGAATAAAACTATTTTCGTCTTATGCCTTCCGAAAATAGACGAAACATGATCATGACAATTGTTCTGATATATAGTATAACCAACCTGCTATTTAAAAGTTCCATGAGTCGATCCAGGTATCTGCTTCTGCTGCTGCTCCATCTCATGATTTTTGAATTAGCTCAATTATAAAAAGCGCAAATCAAAATTGGCAATAAACTCAAAGCATTTTTATTCATATTACGATCACAATAGTTATAATAAGCACAAGCATAATTGGTTAACTAAAAGCCAAACTACATAAAATCATATTACAAAGGTACAGCTAGGATTACTAAAGCGTTTCTTATCAACTAGTTCGGTTAGTGGGCCTCTAGTTAAGCTCGAGCTAAATGCAATTTTCTGGCCGGGTCCTTGGGGCAATCTGCAAAGATAGATAGAGAGAGGGAAACGGTGAACAAGTTGAACATTTTGTTTCTGGAGACAAAAAAGCCACAGGAGACGACCCGGAATGGACATCTCCGCTTTCCTTTCACTGTGTGCCCCAACGCAAGAGTTTACAACAAATTAAACTTGCTTGTGGGCAGTAAAGCAACGGCAACAACATTGGCAACATGGCAAAGTTTTCACTTCAGCGAAAAGTTTTAATAGAAAATTTTAGTTAATAGTTTTTAACTTTGCCGCTGCGGTGGATTTGATAAGGGACCTCCACCCAGCACACAACACATGTAGAACTTTTTAGGAAACGACCGCAGCAACAAAGGAGGTGGCCCCAAAGCGTGGGATGGTTAAGGGGTTGGGTTTGGATAATGGGCTACATAGTATAGCCAACCCTCAGCTCCTGTTCTACTCGGATCTGCTGGCCAGCGTCTGTCTAATTAATTAAATTCGCTTTTGTGAGGACATCGCCTCGTCCAGCGAATTCTGTCTAAGCAGCAAGATAAGCAAAAAGTGTCGGGTTCTTTGGGTTGACTGAAGTTGGTTGAGTTTTTGGGGTTACTCAGGGACCCTAGAGATCTCTAGATCAGAAGGAAGGTACCTTAGCTTAGTCACTTAAACATATTTTATTTGTATTTAAATTTAAAACCACTCCCCAAATTAACTTTCTTCATAAGTAGCATATCCTCTAAGGGGTATCTTAAAGGCGATCCCCTTTCGCTTGGCTGCCCGCTTGCTAATTTCCTGTTTGCTGATAAATAATGCGCCACACACATATAAGGCAGGACATAGAAAGGAGTTAGACCAGCGCTGTCCATCCCCCGCGTTATGTAACTTTAGAGCACCTAAAATATTAAAACGCCCCCTGAAATCCCAATCCCAATCCCCGTTGGGAGGGCTTTCCTGAGTGACTGGAGGAGCGGCGGTACTGCAGATAAGGCGTAGCTGGAGCCCGTTGGCTTAGGACGGCCAGGATGCGCAGGACACGTTGGCAAAGAGCTTAAAATGTGGCCCTAAAATAACTTTGACTGACCTCCCACCCACTCACACACACACCCAAAAACCCTCACGTCCACTCGCTGCTAGGATTTAGTATGCCACGCCCACTCCCCCTCCAAAAGCCATCCCTCCCACATTTTAACTGCTTGGGGCATACATCAAAACTTTGGCTTACGCTTAGGATTTATTTATTTTCATATTTACTGAGGGCCAACACGGACGCACACGCGCCGCAAATGAGAGGGGAATGGTGGTTTAGGTGGGGGAGGGGAGGGAATTTTTGGAGGGGCAGACAAGGATCTCAAGGATTTGCACCTTCTGCAGGGCATTTTATGGCAGGCAACACAGTAAGAAAATATAAAAAGCAGTTTGATTCTTATTCTTGACAAAAAAAAACCACAATATAATAACAAACACTAAAAAGGTTTTCTTAAGACCTAAACGCATTAGAATGTCTATGTCTTCTAAAGTTGGGAAAAGTTCGAATTTAACATTAAACAGATAATAACAAAGTCATGTAATAACTATTATAAGAATAATAATATGAATTACACAATGAAGTCTGCTGAAGGCAAAAGTATGTCGATTTTTAGGTTTTTTCTTACTGTAGCTTTCTTTTGTAACTCTAGGCTTACTGTTTTGTAAATAAATAAATAAATAAATAATAACAACATTTTAATAAATCCTTTGTATACTAAAGTGAGTGCTTTTGTCACCATTTTCATTTTTAGACAGCTACAAAATGTTTTGAAGTCTAAATTGTTCATATTTTTCTCTGCTCCCCTTTTTTAAGATCTACTGGTATGTTATACTTTTTTTCTCTGTGCACCTACATCTAATTCGGTTTTGGCCACTGGCCGTAAAAAGGAAGCTGAGCCAAGGGGGCGTGGCAGGTGGCCTTTTTGTGTGTGTTTTAATGGCTACGTGACCAGTTCCCAGGCGGCGTGTCCAGCGCTGCTTGGAGCGGCTTACGTGGCGTATGCGCGTTATCAGCGGGAGGACATCTTCTCGGGAAGGACTCCCTCAGATTTAACGTATTCGAAGCTATTAAGAAATGACATTAAAAAGCGAGCACTGCCCCCGGGCAGACCCAAATCTCTTCACCGCCCCCACTCGATCCCTTGGCTCGTTGCGTATTTAAATGCGCCATTTGCATATTTATTAGAAGGACTCGACACGGGTTATATTCGACTGAGGATTTTTTTTTCCGTGGGCGGAATCTCTTGGACAGTGCGTGGTTGGAAATTATTAAAATAAGACAGCGCTACATAATTATTTTGCACCCCACTCACGGGCGGCAACTTGGCATTTATGGAAGGCAAACAAAAGTTAATTTAGACGCTGCTTACATTTTACAAGCAATTTACCCGGCATTCCCCCTTTTTTCACCCATTCCTGTCAGCCATTGATGTCGCCTTTTGCCTCAACTCTCATCCCCAAAATTTTGGCTGGCTTTGTGCCGCCGACTACGAGTACTTTTCATCCTTTTCACAAACAAATTTGCACTTCCACGCATTCATTAATTTGCTTATTAAGAGCCGAGAGGCAGGAGTGAGTGCCGGTATGTACAGTGTTTCTTTTTCTACATGGACGTACCTCCATCCTTCAGAATTGCCATACCCATACCGATTTAACGGACAGATCTCTTGCCCAAATTTAAGCAAAGTGGAGCCAAGCCAACTGCAAACTAAGAACTTATGCCAAGAGCCATAATAAATGCATATGACAGCCTTTCCTTTTGCTGACAAGAAGAACTTTCCCCCCGGTTCCCTTTTCAGCGCCGGACAAGTCGCACTATATATAATTTTGTAGTCAGAACTGGTGTACTTGCGGTAGCTGCAGTAGCTCATGTCCGGTTCAAAAGTAGAAGTTCTCTAAAACAGTTTCTCCAAAAACACAGAAAACATAAAAGAAAACTGATCTTGCGATTAAAAAGAGTTATTTTCGGAATATTTCCATTTTTCATACAGGATTAAAAGGATTTTGTTTTGAATACCTATAGGTACTTCGATTTTGAAATCTATTGAAAAGGCAGAAAGACCGAAAAGTAGAATCAACAGTTTAAATATAAGAACCAACTCATGTTTTTTAAGACTTCCTTATATAAATAGAATCATTTTAGGTAAAATTTTTTTTGATATCTTAAAGAAAGAGAGGTTTTCTGGTTTCATTTATAGTTTTTCATTAGAAATGGAAACCTAGAATGTGTTCTACTTATATGCATGTATCACTAAGTAAATGGATGCCACCGCTGGGGCAGTTAAAACTAAAGCGGCAGGGAAACTTACGCAGAGTTAGGGGGCTGATGGAGATGGGTTTCTATGGGGGAGAAAGCTGTATAGCTGGAGAAAGGAGAAAGGGGGCGGAGAAGGGGCAGGACAAGGCCAGTCGCAGGCATGCAGCAATTACAAAGCCAAGGGTTGTGTCTGGAAAATGGAATGGGAATACCGACTATTCAGGGGGTGGACACGTAGAAACTTGCAAATATAAAATTGCACAATTTAAAACGCAGACAAAAGACGGAGTGGGCGGGACGGGGCACGTAGGAAGCGGTGCTACGTGCAAGGAACAAGCAGCAGAATGTCCTTGTGTGCATGGGTGTAATGGTGTCCTGTGCGCCATTTACATTTCACATTTCTAGTTTTCAGTTCAGTTGAGTCATTATTTTATTGCCAAGATACGAGCGGGGACTCTGCGTTTGCGACTTCGGTCCACTGAAACCACCCACTTTCCTCATTTCCCAACCCCATCTCCCATCTCCCAACCCTTTCATGTGTCACTGCAGGACGAGAAGGATTCGAAGGACAAAAGGACTGAGAAGGCAGGAGCAACGTCTAGTACCAACAACACTTTTGCTTTTGCATCATTTCAAGGGTTGGGGCAATTGGGAGTTGCAACCACGGACGTTGTCTCGTCTCTCCTGTGGGTGGCTCCTTTCGTTTTCGTCCTTTTTTGGACATTGCTACTTGCGCGTATGTGTGTGTGTGTGTGTGTGTTATTAGATTGTTTCAGCTGAAATGTTATTAGAAAATTTTGAATTCAAATTCAAATGACTTCATACTTCCTGACCATTTCCAATGGCATTTCGTCCTTTCTGCAAAGGACGTGCACTTCCTTTGTGCACTTGCATTGGTGTGTGCGTGTGCGTCCCAGGGTGCAAGTGTGCGTGTGTGTCTGTGGCTCGGTCTCTTGCATAATAACATGGACGCTGTGGATGCCTTCTCGTCCATTAAACGTAATATGTTTGGAGTGCAATTTGCGTTCGTTGCGGCACGTTGGCGCACTTTTTCGAATAAGCTTAGAGAAGGGGCGGATCATCCATAAGGGATGATTTTCCAACCATATAAGGCACTTTGCTTCTTTAAAGCCCGAAAGAAAAAGCAGGAGATGTCAAGTTGTATGAAAAGTCTAGGAAAAAGGCACTCAGATAGTTATCAAATAATCCATAGAAACATACATCCGATTTTTTTTCTGATGGTCTTTCCTTTGTGTAAAACCTATAAGGCATTGTAAGAGTTGGTAATAAAGAAGTCCAAACTTTTATACGTGCTTTTAATATTTTACTGATTTTTGTTTTACAATTAGTAAAAATATTTGAACAGATTTAAACACACTTTTTTTTTGGTATTTAAGACACGTTAATTCTTACGAATACATTTCTCTTGCAGTTCAAGGAAAAACGCTTCTCATGTCTCATGGTAATTTTAAACCCATCATAAAACTGAATAATCATTGCCATTATATGCATTTATAAGTATAATTTCTGAAAACGCAGATAAAGTGATTACGGCAATATAATTACAAGAATAAAACGATTTTCTGTGGTATAATGCCGACAAAAAGAAAATTCTTACATGCCCCATGGAAACTCGTTTTCAATCTTGAAGCAATCAATTATTTAATTTCAGCAGCTCACATACTTATACAAAAGTCTGCATATACTCGTAGGTATGTGAATTTTCTCCCCACTCTGACCTCGATGCATTATGCCAGTTGGCAAAGAGAAAACCTTGAGTTGGGAAGGGAAAAGCTGGGGGATCTGGGGGAAATTTCAAATATTCCTTGCTACGTTTGCGGCAAAGAAAAGTTTCAATAAAATCCAAGCACACACAGGCGGGCTTAGGCGAATGGCCAACCCCTGGGTTCTGGGTTCTGAGTTCTGGCCATGGCCAATACACAACACCCACAGTAACCGCAGTCGTAACATGGTTGGAGTAAGGGTTAAGAGTATGGAGATGAAGAGAAGTGGGCGGAATGGTAGGATGGTCAACCTGCAGCGTTTGCAAACTATCTGAACTGAGTTTGGGTTCGGTTCTGTTGAGGAACTGCGGTAAAGTTGCTAACGTAATCATACAAACCTTGCTCTGGTTAGATGACCATTGTGGCACATAGCCTTCTTCTCCTTCTCCATCTCTTTCTCTTTGTCCTGCCCCGTCTCTTTCTGGCCCGTGGACAAAAGACGACTTTGTCCAGTCGACGGCATAAGATGGAGAACATGGCCAGTGGTCAGTGCAGCAGGAGGGTGCTTTTATATTCAAATAAAATGAAATTACATTGTTTTCAGCTGGCAAACAATTTGAATAGAATTTTAACTTTTTACTATTATTTTATTTCAATGCACACACAAAGGCAGGAGGCCAGTAAGGACATCCAAGGACCACAAGATGTGGCCTGCCCTGCCAGCTGCCTCACTCTGTGTTCTCGGGATCAGACTTTTGGCAAATGGCTGCTAAGGCTGGGATATTTCTTAATTAGAAAGATTTTGCCAAAAGGGTTGTTCGGCAGTTCTGCACATCTCATTCCCCAAATGTTTTTCCTTAAACGTCATTAATTTTACTTGAAAATTTACGTTGCCCCTGGGCAGTCTGGTTGCCGCCCCGCCCAAAACCTTCCATAACTTCTAATTCAACGACCCTTTCTGACGTTTTTTAAGGGGTTTTGGCTTGGGTTCCAGCTGGATACGTGACATCTCTCTGTCCTTTTTGGAGTAATTTATCGTTTTGGGAATTTGCGAATTTTTAGTTTTATGAAATTGTTTCGGTCAATTAATTGTGGAAATTACGGGTGGCCTTTTAAAGCTTTAAATTGCGAGTTAGAACCAGCCAGAAACAGCCATCGGGCCAGCCTCCTTTGTAATCCATGCCAATCCATCTGCCAGGAAAATGGGCGGTCTGCAGGCTGGCCAACGGTCCCGAATGCATTTTCCCCAAACGAAATTTTCAGGCTTTGAAATTGCAAAATGCAGAAATTTTTGCCATCCTATTTTCAGATGGCGTTGGCTAAAAAATTTGCATTTTTGCCCAAGCGAGCTGGCCCAAATGAATGCACATGCACGCACATAGATGCACTCGGAAAAAACCCACACACACACACACTGAAGGAGTTGTGGGGTTTGGATGGCAATGGGGGGCAAAGGGGAGCAAATGTGAATATGCGCGCCCAGCTCTTTGCCTTTGTTGCATTTTTGCCTAGATTGCAATTTTTTGCAGCCCAATTGAAACTGCAAAAAGCCCGAAACCCCGATCCCGAAACCAGACGCAGCACTACAAATATTGTACATCAAACGTGCGAGTCCTGCATCCATGGTTGTTTTTTAGGGTGGACCAGAAAAGGATCAAATTAGGAAGCGAAAATTGTTCATATTAGATGGGTTTGTTTTTCAATTTAAGATCAGAAAACTGTTTATGAAATGGTGAAAACAGGGGATGTAATAGATTCGAAAAGCTTGATTAATAACCCAACAAAATTTCGGCCTGAGTCTTAAAAATTACGAGTTATAACAACATTTTTTCAAATTTGGAAAAAAAATGTCCTTATTTTTTAAATTATTGGAAGAACCATCAATTTGTTTTCTTTTTTTTTAATATTATCATTAACATAGAAAAATGACAGCATTGAAACTATTATTTTTTTTCCAAAGTTCAATTTTTTTCAAAATGTAAATTTTGGAACATTACTAAGGTCCACCCCATATTGCCTGTGTGGGTTTTTGTGTTAGCCCTGAGTCCTGGGCTCCATCAGCAGGACGAGCCAATGCATTTGTCGAGACCGAGTCCGAGCAGACAGATCCGGAGTCACAGAGCCCGGAGTCGGAGCCACAGCCGGAGCCTAAAATGCAGTTTTTGGCATGCAACGGGTGGGGCCAGCAGGAGGGGCCAAATGCGATGGGAACTGCAGAAGGAGTTGTTGAAAAAATTTTGAAATTGCATTTCAGATGAATAGACGGGTGACAAGGTGGGTTCGGGGGCAAGGCTGGGGTAAGGTGCACAGAGGGGCTGCTGCTGTTCCATTCTGGTAGGTTCGCTTTGGTCGAGGCCCCCGAAAAAGGACTATTGAACAACGGATGCTGTGACGATAGATGGGTCCAACTGCCCCTGGTTCTGGGAGTGTGTGAGTGACACGCATGGCTGCCGGAGCATGGCGGTGAAATCCCTCCTCTGACTGAATCCCCAGCTTTTTGTCCAGGCGGCCATTTTGATGCAAATGCATCTCAGAGTCATGTTTGTTGCTTTTGCATCTGGTAGCCAAGGGAGTAGGAACATACTATCCTCCCAAAAAAAAACAGGGAATATATGGCATAGGGGTGGAACCTCCCGAGACAAAATGGCATGCAAATGACTTTGCTCAGATTTCTCCTAAAGGAATTGTTAGTGGTTTGCGGGTGGCATCCAATTGAGCAGTGGTCTTAAGTCGACGTATTGAATCCTGCCCCAAAAATATGCTAGTATTTCTGCAGTATCGTCGGAATTTGGAAAAACAAAATCTGGTCTGCGTAGAAACAGTTGTCAAAGAATGTTGGTTTGGGCCAAAATAAATCCAAACGATGCTCCTTTTGATTTAAGATTTTGTCAGAATTCCGATGCAGAATTTTTGTCTTGAAAATCCTCACCGTTCACAGGTTAATTTTTAATTTAATGGTATCCAAGGGCAACCTTTAAGTAATTAAATGAATCAATTTTCGTGGTAGGGATTTAATTTATTCTTAACGATAAAACCGCTGCAATTGCTGCATTTTTGAATTGTTTTTCTTTTTTTTTTTGTGTGTTGTTCTCCGGGCTGGTTTATTTTGATTGGGTTTTTCAATTGTTTTATCATTGCAGAGTTTCCCCATTTCCGCGATTCGCTCTATGTTTTCCCTTTCTGTTTTCACTTCCTTTTCGCTGGCTATTTGTTTTGAGTGAAAAGTGGCCAGGGAACTGGGTCCCGTATCCGCACATCCATCCATTTCTATTAGTTATTTGTTTTCCGAACGTTTTTGTAATTATTTGCCCGCCTGCCGCATGCTAAATTGCCTGGGTAAATATTTGACAATTTTGCATTTGGCCAAAGCGAATCGCCAGACCAAATGCACTGCCTAATGACACTGAATTTCGAATGGAAAGGGGTGATTTCGGAATGTTTACCTTGGCGTTAGTTCGATTAACCACACCCAGGAGCATTTCAGTTTCAGAGGAGCGTTTAAGGCAGTTCAATCAATGACAATCGATATTGATCGGGGTATCCTCCTTCCATTTCAGCATCCCAAGTACCCCAAACTTTTTCAATTTGCATTCCAATTAAAACCCCAAAACTTACCCAGCAACGAAGGCTCCGTAATATCTGCAAACAGAGTGGAGAAATATTCCATTAAAATAATTGAATAAGTTGCAGCTGCCACATGAGAAGAGTGATAAAATATGGCTTAAGTAAATCCCCATAGAGTGGGGCAGAAGGAAAAGTTTTGCCATAGCTAAAATCCTATTCATAACTTTTGTTTTGTTGCAGTTTTGATTGAGTGAGCATAATGGAAAATTTGCCATGCGAGTTCCTGCCATTTTTCCAGCCCCTTCCCCTTACATTTTCCACCCATCCAGCTGTCTCCGCGGAGAGTGCATTCAGTCAGATTAGGTAGCCTTTCTCCCCCCCTAGCAAAAGGATACTCCATGGATCTGCCCCCCATCGAGCAATTGCCTCCATCTGAATCAGAATCAGAATCCATGGGGTTGCCAAAAAGCATGTGGCGATTTTTTCAAATTTCTTTTCTTCTTCTGCCCGCCGCCGAGTACATCAAAATGCATTTTGGTCAAAAACGGTTCCGCGACGAGACTTCCCTTTCCTTTTTGCCAAAACCAATCCCAAAACAAAGCATCGAGCAGCACTCGGCAAAAATTGCAAATTTACAATGGACCCGGGCAAGGGAAATGGTCCCGTGGATCGGGAGTCCATGGATTCGTACATTTCATCTGCTGCCCCCTCCTGGCACTCCCTTTCCGCATAATTTGTATGCGCGAGCCGCATAACTGTCTCCCATTCCGGAAACCTTTTCCCCCTTGGAACCTAAACACGGAGAAAAAGTTCCAACAGAAAGAGTTACAATGGGCACGACAGAATTCTCATGATGAAATCCATAGAAATTTTAAGACACTGAAATCCCTTGATAAGTTGCAAAGGCCTGGTCATTAGGCTTATTTGCTAGTTAAATTTGTCGATCCTGTCAATTGTAAAATGTAAAAGGAACAACACATTGAGAAAAAGAAGTCGTCTTTCCGAACAATTTAACTTCCTGTTAGGTTTGCCTGACAGATAAAAAACTAGAACTTTAACATGACATTGAGATATCTGCTTAGCCTTTAATAGGACTTATATTCTGATTCAATCACTTAAAATGAAGTATATATGACCTTAGAATTTTAGATATTTTGTTACGAGATGCATAATAAATTTATTTATATGTTTTAATACATCAAAATCAAGAATATCTCAGAAAATAGTAAACTTAAAATATTCAATAGTGTTGTTAAATACGTTTACCCATGAATTAAAATCGTATGATGGTTGTTTCTTGTATTAAACTTATTAAAACAATTGGAAAAACAATATCACAATTAAATTATCCATTTAATATTTCGAATTTTTCTTCAGTGCCTTCCTCAAATATTCTCCTTCTTCGCGAATGTAACACTTTGGGAATCAGTGCAATAGCCAGGCGGCAGTGGCAACTTTGCTGGCCAAAGTCCCGGCCAAATTACAATGAAGAAAAATTGCATTGCCTGGTGGCGGAGATAGACAGAAAAAAGGTGGTAAGAGAGAGCTAAGGGAGAGGGTCAAGTCTCAAATCCCTCAAGGCAGACGTCTGAGTGGGCACTTTTTGCATATTACGCACTAGACATCGTCACGTTAGCTGCCCCACCGAAATGTTCATCAAATCAACGTTGCAGCAGCTGCGTCTCGCAGTCCCCACCCCTTGTATTTTCCCACCCCCCTTGCACCTGCCACTGCCACTGTGCCTCTTTTGCCCCCCCGAAAACCCCTTTGGACTCACTTTTGTTGCAACGTTTTATGCATTTTTTCAGCGTCTGCATTGGCAACGTCTGTTGTTTCAGCTCCAAGACAAATGCCACAGTATTAAGGCCTGTGCCACGCCCCCCATTCCGCCCACTTCCCCGCCAGACGCTGGAAAAAATGGCCAAGCTTAACAATCCGCGTTTCTGGATTTTCCATTTTTCCACATTTACCCCAAACTGCCAACGTCGCGTACGTGCCGAAGTCGCCTTGTCCCAATGTCCTGAACTAGCCCACAGCCGGCAAATGCAGCTTTCCTTTTGCATACAGTCCAAGCCCAACCAGAAATCCTCAGCCCCAACACCCAATCCCCAATACCCCAGTGCAATAAATACAAAATGCAGAAATGCCCTGGTCGGGCACATCTTCAAGGCGCCCACTCACCCATTTACCCCCACGCATTTTTTGCACTATATGAATTGCATTGCCAACCCTTGCAACGAGTACCGAATAGCACACTGAACCGAGAAACTGGTATAATAAATATGGTTTGGAAGTACAATTTATAAGTTAAGCCTATCATAACGTCATTATCAACTGGACAGAAATTAATTGGCCAGGTTGTCTCTGTACCTTTATATATTTGCTATAGCATTGAGTGAGAAACTGGTTATCCTTAAAAATGTTTTCTGAAATTTTAAAAAGCCACTATTCAAAATATGTATTAATATGTTCAAAATAAATTGAAAAACATATAATGATAAGATATAATATAAACACTTTAGATCATATAAATAACCTAGTAGTTTTAGAAGCGAAAATCTTGCCTTCCTTATGAAAAACAATTGAATTAGAATCCATTATTTATATATTATTATTTATATTTTCACTCGAACTGGTATTATTAGTTATTTAAAATGTAGGATATAATAATTATTTAATTTAAAAGATATTATGATTATAACGCCTTCTTAATGAAAAAACATCAATTTAAAACAATCTGCAATATGCAAGATTAAGATTTTCCATTAGACTGGTATTAGTAATGCTTGTAGATCTAGGATTTCAACAGAGGACCTAGAAAACTATCCATTTTGGTAGGAAAACTGCAGTACCCTTAACTTTTGCTCTCTGTGCACCCGATGGCTCCCCAAACCCCCTCATCTGGGGCAGCTGAGGCGTCTCGACGACGAGTCCGTTGATTTGGCATCGCTGCAGCACCGTGGCCATATCCCGTGTCCAATCCAATTCCACTGGCTGGGCCTAACAATGTGCATCCGCCTGGGAGGGGAACTGGGTCCTTGGACTCGTCCTGCCACCACTGATTCGTCGTTGTCCTCCTCATTCGGTTTGCTTTGTTTGGGTTTGGGTTTGGGTTTTGGGAGTGAGTCGCAGCGCGTTTGCTTGTTTTGTGCCATTTTTACTGCAGCCTTTGGCTTGCATTTTTTCTTGCTGCCTTCACTTGAACTGAACTGAAGTAGAGATACCCATTCCCATTCCCATCCATATCCCCATCCCCATCCACATCCCTATCCACCCATTGTCCCTTCATCCGGCAGTGCTGCAGTTTTTGATTTCACTTTTTGGCCACCCAACCCCGCCCCTTCATATTTTCCTTGGGCCTGAGCTGCACTGAGCTTCGATTCGGCAGTGGGGGGGCGTGGCACTCGTCCCGCCCCTTTGGCGTCATGCAACACTTTCGTGGACGTTGCATACTTTTTTCGATGCCGTTCTGCAGCAGTAGGCAAATAGCAACATTTTTTGCTCGCGTCTTTCTATTTTTCAGCTGCAGAGTTTTTCGCATTATTGTGTACCGGGGGGAATATACACTGAGTGGCAAAAGGTTGCGGATCTTGAAATTCTTAAGGATTGCCAAATAATAATGGAGGAAACATTTTGGTAATTAAACCTTTTTCATAGGAAAATAATGAAGCCCTTGGATAGGCAACCATTTGAATATTAATTTAAAGAGATCGAATATTTGTAGTTTTTATGATATAAGGCTTTAAACATTTTTTGAGGGTAATTAAATAAATAATGTAAGTATTTTGCACTACTCTTAGCATCCACAAATATAATCATGATTTCATTTATTTTAAAATTATAAAAAATTAGGTTCTTTAATTAATTTTGTATCAAGACTTGAAACTGTCTAATTATCTAGAAGAAGGATCTTGAAAAATATGTAATTTTAGTAAATGGTATGGAATTTTTTTCAAAGTTATCAAAGTAAGTTTTGTTAAAAACTCTTTTCTATGAAAAGCATAAAATAATTTTCGTATTTCCCTTGCACATATTTCCTTAATGCTGCGTCAATAGAATTTAGTGGTAAAAGTTATAAAGGTTCCGGAACCTGTTTGCTGCTGTGGGGAATCCCCTTCTGAAGGGCAGAATTCCTAGTGCACTTGCAGGCTTAGTCCAGTCGAACAGGTCCTGATTTTGGCCCCAGTACGGGGGCTCAGAGGCAGCAAAAGCAAAACACATTGCTGATTGCATTTGCTTTGTCTGCCCCATGCCGCTGCAACCCCCTCCCCTGCAGATTTCCACCCTGCGGCTCTGTGTCCCCCAATGTGTGTGTGTGTGGAAACTTTGGTGCCCAACTGCAGTGCCAAAAAGCAAACTTGTTGTTTACGTTTTGTCCCTTACCCGAACTCCACAGCCCCATCTCCATACTCAACCCCTTGATTTTGCCTCCTGCTAGGCTCATGTGCAGTCTTATGATGCTGACAGTTGTCGCCATTGCTGCTGGTCCACAGGATCCTGCCCAGCTCTCCTGCATCCACGTTGCCATTTTGAAATGCAGTCCGGGCGGGGGTGGGCGATCCCAGAAAGGGGGGGCAGTGGCAGCGGGTGGCAGGCCCAGGACATTTCATTTCTGAAGAATTGCTTTGTCGGCCCAGCAACGTCGTCGTCATCGTCGTCGTCGTCCTCGACGGTCTCATCCAAAACAACAGCAACAGCCATGGGAAAAAGAAGGATGAGCAGCTGGAGTGGGTGGAACCAGGACCCAGGATCCAGTATCCAGCATCCAGCATCCAGCATCCAGTGCATTTGCCTCTGGCCAGGGGCGTATGCGAATGCGGATCCATGGTAAAAAGGAGTGCCGCACGTTGCACAAATGAAATTTTGCATTTTCAATTTTTTGAAATAGGCTTTTCCTATGCCCCAGACAGAGAGAGCAGGATATCCCAATCCCCATACCCATACCCCCCCCCCCCCGTACCCCAGTTCTTTTCTGTTCACAGGACTGCGGCAAGGAAAAAACCACCCATGATTCGGCAAAAACCTTCGACTTGTCTCGTTTCGCTTTTGTTGTGCACGGAATTTTATTTCTCGGCATTTGATTTTGTCGCTTTTCGCTGGCCTGCACATCCTGCACATCTTTCCCTTGCCATCCTGAAAACTGCATTTTTTTGTTCCTTGCCAACAACTGCACTCGTCCAATGCATTTCTCCGTGTGCGACTTTCTTTTCTTTATTTTCCAGAAGGGGGTTGTGACTGGGGGGGGTTGGGGCCACCCCTGCGCACTTGTTATTCAAAATGGTGGCCACCATGCATTTTGAGTTTTTTCTTTGCATTGCTTATGTTTCAGTTTTGTTGCCATGGCTGCTGCCATCGCTGTTTGCTCTTTGGGTTTTGCTCTGTTTTTGTCCTGTTTTGCTTTCAACTGCCGGTGCAACGCGGGGAGGAATGCAGTTGTACATAGGGTGGGGGCGGGGGTGGTGCATCTGCATCTGCAGTTAGCTGTGCGAATTCTTTTCCTGCTCTTATTTTTTCCAAAGGGGGGTCCACGCTCTAGGGAAGCCGCCTGCAATCGATAAATTGAAGAAGACTGCTCCCAGCTGAGCGCACCACCTACAACCAAAGCCCACCCCCTCATCCATCAGGGGCAACCCACCCGACCCCCAACCCCAAAACTCCAACCCCCAACCCCCAACCCCACAGGCATGGCATTCGCCTTTATTAGTTTCTGGCTGGAGGACAAAAACTGCATCCGCGGCGAGCTTTGTGAAAAAATGTGAACCTGCATATGATCCCGATCCCGCTCGCAGTTCGTTAGCAGCACATCCTGTTGCCAGGATTTGTGCCTGCTCAAAGGACCCATCTGCATTTGGTATGCGATTCGGTCTTTTTGAATTCTGATTTCCTTGGGCTAACCATATTGCTTAAATCCTTTTCGGCCATTTACAAACTATGAATTTTATTTAAAGAATTTTGGTTTTAAAAAATGCAAATGTTTCGGTTTATATTTCTGTATTTTGGACTGCCATTTATTTATTTCGTTGTTATTAGTCCTTACTTCGTTATTTATAGTCCTTACAAACTTTTTAGCATATTGAAATTGATCGCTTTATCTAAATGCCTTTTCGGTTTGGATAAACTGTATTGCTTTAATTCATTTAATTTAATAAACAAGTTTAATCTTTTTTAATTCAATTTTTCGAGAAAAGATTATTAATAATCCTCGCAAACGTTTTGATTCTAATGAAATTTCTTCTCAAACTGAAATGTTTCAATATATTTCTACAACTTTTGATATTGAGAAAAATATCATTATCCCCAAGCTTTAGAAACCTGTGGAAATTAATTGAATTGGGTTAAGTACCTTATCGGCTGTAGAAATATTTTAAAATTAAATATTGAACTAAATTGTTTACAAGAATATTGGTAGGATCATTGTTTAGATAATTTAATTATTTCCTAATTGTTTTGTTTTACCTTCTTGCTTAAGAAACCCTATAGCTTTACATTGTTTATTGCTTTTATCTGAACATTTTTTATGAAAAATGTACGTTGGAAAAGCGACTTTTGAGCACGAACTAGGATTAGTCCTGAATTACGTATCCGATTGGCGAGTGAACCTGATATTGTTGTGATGCTTCTGCGGCCACCTCCTGCCCGGCACAATGGCAATCAATCAGCCGTCGGACAACGCTTAGATTAATTACGAAACTGGACGTTTTGCAGCAGGACTCTGGCAATTACACGGCCGGCATTATGAGTGTGTTTTGGGTGGGTGATTGGTCCGGAAAATGCATCAATTAAAATTAAAGCTGCCGCATCAGCAACGTGCCATTGGAAATGTGCAGCGTGCAACCCAATCCTGCAGTGTTTCCCAAACTTTGATTAGATGCGAGTGCATTGCTCCGGGTATATAGAGAATAGATGGATGGTTGAGAGGGTGGGAGTTGGGGAGGTAATTTCTATGTATGTGCAGGACCTGGACCCGCATGCAGGCCGTACATGGAATGGAGCCGGGCTTACGTGGCGTATGAAAATGCATTTTGGCAAAAACATGATTTCTGGCCCGGCAGTGGGGGAGGACGACTATACTGTACGCTACTGTAAAACCAAAGGGCAAACATTGCAGCCTTTCCCATCGCCCATTGCCTGGTCGACAATGCAAATAGGAAAGCCGGAAAAACGCAATGCACACACATGCACACACACACACATCCAGCTCCAAAAATAACATTGCACTGGGTGGAGGCCTATAAATTGGCAGGAAAAAAGGATTTGGGTGCGTGGGTGTTGTGCTTAGGTGACTACTTGCCCCATGCCCCGCCGCTTTTTGCAAAAATCCCGAGGACAATGGACGCAGACGCAGCGCAGATGACATGCATAAATTGCATATCAAAGGTGCATCAGGAGCAGCAGAATCAGGAGCAGGATCAGGAATACAGTAGGCGGGTGCATACATAGACCATACCACATACCTCCTGCAATCCATAGATTTATGTAGCCTAGTCCAGCAGCAGCCAGTCGAGAACCCCTGCCAAACATATAGTTATGATGCATAACCCAGAGCTACTGCCATTGCAGCTGCAGCCGATGTTGGCTGGCCCCTGGCCATGGTCGAAATGGTTTTCGTTTGTTTGCCCATTTCGTCCCCGAAAAGTTTTTGATGAAAAATGATGCACTTGCATCCCACCCATTCACCAATCTCCTACTCCTGCCATACACCAGGCTGCTTTGTTTTGTTTTGTTTTTGGAAAATTTTCAATTTGCCGGCGTCCAGCGGAGCCCAAATTGGAAAAATGCCACGGCCAGGACTAGAGCAGCGATATAGAGGATACTGAGCCCCAGCAAAAACAACAGCGAAACAGCAGCCGAATATTTTTAATGAAAATCAATACATAAATTCTCGCCATATTTAGATTGTTTCGGTTATGTGTTTATTTTGTATTATAGTTACGTTTATTATGGAGCCGCGGTTGAGTTGCCAAGGCAAAAACAATGCCGGTCATTTTGGCCCGGCTGTGTTTGGGTTTTGTGCGAACGGGTTCGCTTTTAATCTGGCCATCTGAATAGTCTTTAATTTATTTGAAATTAAATTGCACGCTCTTGTGCCACGCATTCAGCGAGGTCTATAGATCATGATGGGATGAAAAAGCTTCGGGCGTTGCTGACTTAAAGTCATTATAATTTAACTTCATTGTAACTAAAGTCTATTCAGTAAGTACATTAAAATACCAAAAAAAAGTAAACAAAATTGGGTGGCTTAAGAAAAAGGGTTCCTATCTTAAAACTTTAAGTGTGAACTACAACTTGTGTTATCTCAAAAATCCCAAAACATTGCAATGATAAAATAAGTCTTATTAATTTTCTCACGATTAATAGTCATAGTCATAGCATTACATAAAGGCCAACCTGTTTCCTGGAGGTCTATAACTTATATAGATTTCTTAAACTGAACATTTTCTTAACAGGTATTCTATCTATCTGAAAAATGTTTGTCGGCACTTCAGAAACATTGGCTTATAGAAAAAAAATGTATATATTTTGCTCAAAGAAATATATAAGTTTCTCCTTTCGATAATATATTTGGTACGATTTTTATAAGTTCATAATAGATCTGCAGTTTACTTTTGCATCAGACACCCAGGAATTCTCAGATGATTCGGATTTCCCTTCTTCCCTTCTTCCCTTTTCCTTGATCTTATCGTGTTAAACTCCCAACTCAATCACGCATACGCACCATTAACTTCTAAGGATGCCCAACATAAAACCAAGACCAAACACACGCATCCTGGCCAGTGAAGAAGGGGAGAAAAGCCGTTTAAATTATATCCCTGCGTTTGTGTGCTTGTATGCATATGCTAATACAACCACACACGCACACACACTAAAACACACAGTGGACGTGGAAAAATGCGAGTGAAAAAGGAGAGCTTTTCCGGCATTTCTCTGTGTGTGTGTGTGTGTGGCTAATGTCGAGGACTCGAGTCCGTTTCAGATTGCAGCTTCGGGTATATAGAAAAAAGAGGATGCAGCCGAGTAAGAAGAAGAAAAGTCGTTAGAAGGATATAACGGAGAATCTTGACTTTCTGGCTCAAGGATATAAGAGAAGAAGAAGGATATCCTTGATTTTAAAACTGCGATCCATTGAAAATCCATTTTTCAGATCGATATGAAGGCGCAAAGGCCACCCACTATCTCTAAAAAGTCAGCTGCCACCCACTTGGTCCTTCGTCCTGTTGCTGCCGCTCTCTCTCGTTGGCTCGCTCTCTCCCTCTCCCTCTCCCTCTCCCTCTCTCTTTCGCTCTTTCTCTCGCTGCGCAACGATGGCAGTTCGGCTCGCTCACCAACACCAATGCGCAGCGTTTTTCTAATGTCTGTTTCTCTTTCTCGCGCATTAGTTTTAGTGTTTTGCCTCTCGCTTTTTTGCTCCTTTTTCCACAGCTCACCCATACAGTTGCACATGGCGAGGCTGCGCATGTAAAGGGCTCTCTGCCCCCCTTCAAGCCCCCTTCGACCCCCCTTTGCCTTGTACATAAAACATGGGCGTGTTTGTGCGGCCGACGTCGCTGTCGACTGCGCTGTCGGCGCTCCAAAATTTTGTGTACTTTTTTAGGATACCAAATAGGGATACGCACCCATACAGACGCAGGACCTTTATATACACCAGTGCAAAAAGGGAGTAAAAATGCATTCCGCCTGCACCAACTAAAAATGCGCAAGGCAAAAAAAAGGGGGGGGGGGCGGTAGCTGAGTGTGGGTGGGATTATAAAACTGCATGCTGCCATTTTAGGCAGCCATCATGGAGCTGCAGCTCCAAAAACTCCTCCGCTCTAATGCACCTCTGCCTGCGTCGGCGTCGCTGCTATTTTTCCATTTTGCCACACCCAGAAAAAGTGCATTTTTCTACGACAGTTTTTGGGCATTTTTGCACTGTTTTTATTTGGCATTTTATTTTTCGTCCCTGTTTCTGTTTTTGATTTCCCTTCGCTTCGGCTGGCCCATGTACAACAAAAATATTCCACTTGCCACTCTTTTTTCTCTATGTATATACATACAGGCATGCATACATGCAGGCGAACGTATGCGTGTGTGTGTGTGTGTGTGGAACTGCATTCGGTTGGTGCTAAAAGTTGCACTCTATATGCACATTTTGTGTGCGTGGCCAAAGCCAATCGGGTGCCCGCTGCAGTTTTGTGCTGCTTACTTTTTCTCAACCCCCCCCCCCCCCCCCCCCCCCCACCTTGGGTATCCCAACCCAAGCCGACTCCAACTCAAGCCCCTTTTTGGGGTCCTCGAGCTCAGGAAATAGACTCCCCCGCCCACTTAGACTTTGGCCTTTCCTGCCGCAGTGCCGCCCAAGCTGAAATATTTGAAAGCCATAATTTTCAATCAGCAAACGATGATGTGAAAACATTTCTGAGTAATTGAATGTGTCGTTAAGACATTTTATCCGATATACTTTCAATAGACGATTTATTCCGATAGAGTTGGCAATTAGGCAGTGTAAGCTTTCAGGTAGTTTCGTGGAGATTGTTATTTAATTTAGATTTAGAATAGTAAGAAACATTTGAAAAAGTTTAATACTAGTTCTAGGTTAAGTTTCGAGAATTATCTTAGGTACTCAATAGATGTTTTAGTAGTAGATCATATAACAATACAATTGTTGATCAAATCCTTTGGGTAGTTTCGGTTAAGAAAATATTATTATTAATGATTATTAAAAAATTTTCCATTCTTAAACAGCAGAATTCATTTAACCTTAAGACCTGCGAACTTAGAGTTATTGCCAACAGATCAAAGTACAATGTCTACTGATCCAAAAGAAAGAATCCAAGCTTAAATCTTCGCATTGGCTATTTCTTAAGAACAAAAAAGTCTTTAAAAATCAAATTATTATGAGAACCACACCGTTCAAACATGAAATAGAAGTAAAGTGTAATGAGGTTTCCTCATCAAATACACATCAAACAAATTCCTAATCCTTTCAGATCACTGGACTTGTTATCCCCAATCTCCTTCCATTTTGCAGACCCTTCTTTATCCGCCGACTAGAATGCCAAAACAATCGAGGGCAAATGGAGTCAACCGCATTGGAAACAAATCGGATCGGCGTCAATTAATAACGAATTAAAACTCCTGCCGGTAATCGACCTCTGGATTCTAATCAAACAAATATAAAGCGACCGGCGCAAAGTCAGACCCACAATGAGGTCTAAAAAAAGAATGTTACACAAAAAAAAAGGGGCAAAGTCATCGCTGCGCCCACAGAGTACTCGCTCAGCTTATTCATTTATAATATATTTTTTTCTATATCCTTTCGCCCATAGTAAAACACACACACACACACACACAGCTATAAACACACATGTCCTGGCGGGTTTTGCTGATTTTTTCGCGCGACTTTTGTGCGGGAGTCGGGATTTGTATTTTTTGCATGCTGCCATTTGTTTGTTTGGGTTGTTAGAAAATATATTTTTTGCGAAATTTACGACAGTGGAGAGTGGAGAGCGGTGAAAGGAGAGAAAGCGGGTGCCGAAAAGGAGAAGCGGCAAAAAATATGCGATATGTGGACGCGCCAGGAAGGAAAAGGAAAGCGGCAACAATTTTTTCTATGCTGCTGCGTTTCGTGTTTTGTTTTGGTCTGTTCTGGTCTGGTCTGGTCTAGCTTGGGTTTTTTTTAGGCGAAGGCGAAGGACGTTTGAGTAACCTTGTAACCCTTTTCTCGCTCTCTTCATTCTCCTTTCTCCTGCGGTCTGTCGAAAGTGTGTCCTTTAAGCGACTTCCGCTGGCAGTCCCCCATTAAATTGGATAGTTTTTGATTTTTTATGATAGAAGGGGAAGCCCCAAGTTCCGGGAGAAACTAACTCACCAGGATCAGAACGGCAATTTTTAAGGAAATCCTACGCCAAGTTCCGCTTCGATCACATCGCGTTCGCTGCTAAATTCCAACTGATCTGCGCGAAGGTTGGCCAAAAAGCTTGGACCCAAAAACCGATCCTCTTTTCAGAACCAGTTTCATTCTGCGGATTTGGGTGAAAATATTCATTTTTCAGCCCAGAGTTTTTCTTTTGTTCGACCAACAATTGATGACGGAAGATCTTCGAGTTGTCTTAAAACTGGTTTGCTTACGATGACCATCGAGCAGCGCCTCACCTTTTTCACCCGGTTCACCCTTTCAGCCTTTTCCCAAAACAATTTCAGTTAATAACCTTGACAAGGGTGCCTGGAAAAGGGAAGGGGGATGCTTTTTGCCTGGGAACTAAAAAGCCTGTCAAACTAGTTCTATCGCTTATGAGAAGTAAAAGTTCAGACACCAAGGACAACGGATAGTATTCATAGATCCTCAGAGCTGTGCTAAGCATACAACACTTGAAGATTATTTGGCAATCCCGCTAATTGGGGTGGCCCATTCCGATACGGGATATGGCCGCAAGCGTCGGAAGTCAGGAGTCAAGGGTTAATTGATCTCCACCCCGAAATGGGATGGGTTATCTGCGTCCGGGACAGACATCATCCCTTAAGTGTGGCCAGCACGCGTGCGCCCTTCGATCTGGACATTCCAAAATGGGACCCGAACTCGGAGTAGGGTTAAGTACAATAGTGTTAAAGATTCAATTGTCATTTAGGTATCATCCATCTTATTTTTTCAAAATGGAAAACTAATGTAGAATACCAGCCGTACAACTAGAAAAGTCTCCTTCAGTCTTTTAAAACGAATACGGTCTATATTAAAGCTATAGATATCTTTTATGAGACCAACAATAATTAAATCAAATCTTATAATTCAACAAAATTAACAGTCATGTATACTGACAAACGAGTAAAGGGATCTTAGAACTATTAATTTGATATTTGATTTTTATTTCAGTATCTCAGTTTATTTTTTCTTTACAAATGACTTATAAATTTTCTTTGGGATAATTATAAAGTAGAAAAGTATTTTCTCTAACCTATTCCATTTATCTTACTTAAAGAAGTTTGTCTTTAAAATTCTTTCCTGAGTAACGTAACATCAGTAAATTCCTTCTTTATTTCTGTTTCCCCTAGAATTTGTTAGATTGCATTCAAATATTTAGCTTACATACCAGCAAATGCATTCCCTAATGAAATATTTTCTCGAAATTGCTTTGCTCCAGCTCCAAAGACAAACTTTATCCGCATCCGTAGGATGGGTGGCTCATGAGGAGCTCAACTCACCGCAAGAGAAAAGTTTCAGTTTACGCTTTCAAAAATAATAATTATGAATATGATTCTCTGAGCTAATATGAGCATCGTCCCATCCTGCCAACTTTTCTCCCCGAGTCCCTACCATGTGCAGAAGATTGAGTTTCCCGACCGACTCCATTTCCATCTGCCCTCGAGCTTGGCTCCATACCGTGTTATTAAAATTCTAAAAATATATATTTTGCGGACCGGATCCACATCCTTTTCGGCTCCCTGGCTGCAGTTTAGCAAAAGGTAATTTACTAGAAAATTTGTTTGCAATTAGTGCAATTTAAAACGTTGTATGCACAGGGATTTTCACTGCGCATGCAGAGGCACTCCATGAAACTCATGGCCATCTAGTCATGCTTTAAAATTTAAATAATTCGAGGAAATTTCCGTTCGACATCGATCAGGGCGTTGTCAAGGGGTTAACACAAGCCAAGTTAAACAAAGAACATTAATAAGAAAGGCGCTTCGCCCTCGACCCTTTAGTTGGTTTAGCAATTTGATCCGGCAATGAAATGGCAGCCCAGCTCAGGCGAGGCCATTTCAGACCCCCAAGGACCCAACTTCTTAATGTCATTAATTTTTTAAGCTTACTTGGAATGCAAATGCCCTGACCCCTGGCCACATAAAAATGGCAGGCCATCAAGGAGTCGCCACCAAATGAAGCGGGACAAGGGGGAAAAGGAGGAGGGGGCTTGGCAAAGGAAAACGGAACGGAAAAGGGTTTAATTGTTTTGGGCGCCAATGAGGTTGGCCCGGGTGGCAGATTTAGTTTCAAAACACACTTGAGCCTACGCAGGGCATATAATTAAAGGTCTCCATCCGCCGGGGGTCTGAGCTCGAGGTCCTGATGATTTATTGTTTGAGAGACAGAAGTTCCAGGACTGTTTTGTGTTTTAGGCAAATTATAAAGGGTTCTTAGCTGTCTCCAGCAGCTGGGGAGTCTCCTTTTCAAAGCACCCGCATTACCAGCTGTTGAGAATGGAAATCCCCTTCGAGTCCTGAGACCCCAGCACTTTTACCTCCTTTCGGTCTGTTTGCTGTCACGCTGTCTAGCTATTTATTTATATTTAGTGTTATGTTTAATTTAGTAATGGATTAGAGTCGGCGAAAGGAAGCTGTTCATTACGGCCAGTCACGTAGTGCTTCTAAGGTCAGGGTGGGGCTGAAGTCTCTCCAGGATCTGACCGAACCCATCACTCTTTCCCTCGGGGGACTGAAGATTTATGGAGATTGTTTCTTAAAATAATGATATGCAAATGTAGCATTTATTCGGAAAATAGGGTATAATGGGCAGGTCTGTAAGCTACAAAACCAAGCAAAAAAGACTTTCAGGAACTTGATATTCTAAAAGTCATTATGATACATTTTATTTTGTGTTTTTAAATTTAATAAGCCATCTATGAAAACCTTTGATATATTTTAATAGTTATTTTAACAAAAGGTACCTTCAAGAAATCTCAAAATGTTTTAGTTCTAAGATTACACTTTCTTTAATATAAATATATTTCTTACTGAAATATTCATTTATTATAATACATTATATAGTTTAATTACCAATCTTCCCTTCACCATATTATTCTGTTAATATATTTCTAAGAGTACAACAAATTTCCGTGGCATCCCAAATTAATTTTGATTGAAATTCTTTCCCGGAACACTAGTGTGCATTCATTCTACTCCAAAGCTAGAATAGACAGCCAAAATGCCGGGTGGGGTTCAAGGAAATGAGGTCCTTTTTTGGCAGCGAAACCGCTCGAAATACAAACAGAAGTTTAATGAAGCAGCACGGCACACAGACCATGGATTGGTTATTATCTTTTAGTTCAGTGCATAACTTTTTCACTCTGCATGTAAATTTTATGCCACAAACCAGAGTTTTGCCAACGTTGGAGGATCCCCTTACTGCCCACCTCCCATTTCCCCCCTCTTTTTTGCCAACTGCCCGATTTCACGTATTTTTGGCAAAATTATTTTATAATGAATGTTCGTATTTAGCTAAAGTTTTATGAATGGCTTTCATTATGGACGTTGTAGGGGCCGCCAGTGCGGGCCAGCTCCCACTGAAGTGAACCACAAAAATATGAAAACCACATTTATATTGTACATCGGGCAGCTGTTCCAAAACTTTGTCTGTCTCCCTATGCTGGCTGTTCAGGTTGGTGTTGGCTTTGGATTTGGCTTTGGCTTTGGCTCCACTCAGATAGTGGATAGTGGTTCTCATGGTAGTTCGCGGTGGCTGTGGGCTGGTGTTGTTGTTGTCGAAAATGCTGGGTTGTGTCCGCCAGCGGCGCTTTTTGGGCCAAAAACATCGAGTTGCTACTAGCTACCAGAAGTGGGAGAGTGCACTGATTTTGGTTGGCGAACTTTCGCAGAGTGGTTTTTCGAAAATGAAATGAAATGGCATGGAATGCGCCACAAAGGATGCCCAAATTGATGAAGAAATTAAAGTTTCTAATGATACGCCCTCCAGTACTTTTAAAGTACTTATTCCCATGCTTCCTGTTGAACTCCCTCACTATTCAAAAAATCCTGCAAAGAGCAGTGAAGCAAAAGCGTAACGAAAATTTAAACTTAAGTAAGGTTCATTGGGGGGGACCTCAAGGGTGGCAAGTGTGCTGACAACCCTTTCAGAATTCCGACTTGACAATTAAGTAAAATAAATGAGGAGTCTACGGCATCGGAAGCCCGGCTACGTGACGCAGTCAGCAGAAGATGCCCGCAACTTTGACACCCCACAAAAGGGCGTTGGGAAATGGGAAATGGGTGGAGGGGAAAGCCCGGGTGGTTTTCCAGCTAGTATTTGTGGCAGATTGTACCCCAAGGTACAAGGCAAGTGCTGACCCCACATCCTTAGTTCATTCTGCTGCTGCTGCTGCCGTTGGCAGCCATTATGGGTAAACTTATATTTGCACTAGGAGAGCACAACAAAGCACAAGTCCCAGTCCCAGTCACAGTCCTGTGCCCTTTCCACCTGCCCAGGACCACCACCCACTCCCAGTTCTCCTCCTGATTATCCTTCCGCATGTTTGTGCGCAGTTGCCGAGGTCACTAATGTCGTAAGATGAATCCTTTCGGCAAATGCCTTCAGGGTGCAAAAATAAAACATGCTAACCGTAAGCCCTTCGCCCACTCCACTTCCAATTGTGACACTGAAAGAAAAGGAGAAAACATGTAACAATATTTTAACTCTCTTGAAACACAAACCATAATGTGGCTTTGGTTTTGATGGTATTCAAAGAAAACGATTTATTAAGGACCTTTTTCGAAAACCTTGATAATAGGAAAGAATTTCGTTATAAGCAAATATATTTGGTTGGCTTCTGTTTTTAAAATCCAACGAGGTCCTAAAAAATGTTACAGAAAATTTGTTGCATAACTAGAAACATAGAGAGTTTTAATGGTTCGATTAACGTTTTTGCCATTGATTGTCTGTGTGGAGTCAGAGACCGTTTTATTGATAAAAAGCAATGGAAGCGCCAAATTACGTTGATTTTAGTCATATAAAATATTAAAATATTTGATAAAATATAACTTACAATATTATTTAACAGAGATTTTAACTTTTCCTTTCTGTGCAATCCCCAACCTCCCCTTTATCAGCCAACAGCCGCGTTTTAAATGTAGATTAGTTGTTGTTGTGGTGGGTGCTGGCCTCCTGACATCCTCGCATCCTGGGCATCCCCTCCACCACGCCGAGGAAAATAATGAAAACAGCAACTTTCATAATGAAGGTTGCCGTCCTACGTCCTCGTCCACAGTTACTCTCCAAAAACCCTTCCCCCTAAGCGAATGGGGAGCTCAACTCAACCGTTTCTGTCCTGTCCGCTCGTCTCTTTTGAAATTATAATCTGCGCCACGGCGCCATCCTGGTCCAGAGCTCCTCCGCCTCCATCTCCGCCTCCCTGCTCCTTGGCCACGTTGCGTTTATTTAAGGACATGCGCTCGTTTTACACGCTTTGCTTGGAGGACTCGAGGATGATTCGAGGACTCGAGGGCGCCACCGGTCCACCTCTTTACCCCAGGGTACTTTGTTTTCCCCCGTTTTGTAAATAGCTTTCAGTTTTTCGGCTTCTTCCTAGCAAAGCCCATTCCCTGCCTTAAATTTATTCAGCAAATGTCCTTAGTCGACTAATTTGCATGCAGAAATCAAATAAGCTGCATGTTCACATAATGAACACACACACACAGAGAGAGAGAAGTTGTGGAGTTCGCAAATGGGCAAGTACTCCTGATTCCGGACCGTTTTTCCTAATTACTTTGACGGACAAAAGCAGCTCGAAGTTTGAGCCATGCAAACAATGGCCCATGGACAAATCAACATAAGCGAGAAAATTGAAAAGTTGACTGCGAATTATTTGCCAACTGGCATCTGAAACTATTCAATTTCCTGGGGCCCCAAACGAATTCAATTTGGCCAAGGAGCCGGGGAAGTAAGTTTTATTGCCACCCCTTCTTTTCTGTATGGTAGAAGCCAAGCCCACATTGGTCCTTTCTGGGATGCCTGCGCAGACGGAAGTCACAACTATCCCAAGTCGGCATGCGGGACCGCCTCCTCCCATCCTTCGTCCTTCGTCCTGTGCTCAATCCTCCATCCAATCCCAATCCCTTCCCATCCCCGAGAAAGTTGCGACTTTTTGGCCACACCAAAGACGCCATATTAGATTGGAGTTGCCATCGGAGCAGGAGGACAAAGAACGGGCGGCCGAATTCAATTTGCATTTTACTGCTAGTTACAAATATTTGTCTGGATCTCGTTGGGTTGGGGAATGAGTTATTGAATTAGTCAAGGGTTTCGTGTGTCTTGGCCAAACCTCCGCCCTGAAAGTGAGTTATTAAATTCGGTGGAGAGGGGCACCCTGTCTGGTGATTCTGTGAAAGAGTCAAGTGTGCCTTAAAGTTAATTTAATGTTTCCTGTTACCTATTAATTATAGATAAGGAGTCGGTAACTGCACTCCTTTATCTGCGTTCTAAATATTATGATTTATTTTTTTATTAATTAATTTGGCAATATTTTTAAACGTATTTATGGTTTAATACAAAATATAATAGATAATCATGTCGAATTAGACGTTACTCCAAACAGAAAAAATTCTTTGACAGCTTTTTCGGATTTTTGAAAATAGATAATATTATGTACTACTGAAAATACAGTTCAACATATTGTTTAATTAGGAGTATCCGCCGTATCTGCTTAAGAACAACGGCTTCAAACTTAGTTGGCATTAAAAATTTCTAACTTTTAAAAATATAATATAAATAAAGATTATATTATTGATACCGCAAAACAATTTATTTTAAATCATTTCGGCTATCTCCAAAATGCATTGCTTAACATCCTGTTTATAAAGACCTCCTTTATACTGGATCTCAATCAAAATATTCTCAGTTAAGATACCTACAACTCCTCTGCCTGAAGATCTTGTGCAAACTGAGACTTTAACTTCGAGTTTTGGGAAAATTCTTCTACTTCATCTTCAACCCGTTCTGGTCTGCGTGGATTAACCCTTTTGCCGGTCTAATGTGTGCATCGCAAATATTGCCTCAGACGGTCGAATGAACTCAAGAAAGGAAAAGAAAAGCAGGGAAAGGATGCTAGAGGCAGGGGAGAAAGGGGCAAGGCCAGCCAAACCAGACAAACAGTGAGGAGATGGATCAAAAACAGGCTAGTCAACAAAAAAAATAGTGGAAAGTAGAAGCCAAGAAGATGAAGGGTTGCGTCTGGCCTTAGTCTAGTCTGTTTTTTTGTGCCCTTGCTTAGACATTTTCCTGCTTACTTTTCCGCTTTTCTGAGGTTTTCATTTTCCTCGACACGCTTCGAACTCGGGACTCTATTAGGTCCCATTCAAGGACCCTAGGCGTGTGGCTAGATTCAGATTATTTAAGGGTTCTTGAACTGTCTGTTCTAAATATGCTGAAATTGTAATTAGCGCAAGCCGGGTAAATCCATAAATAATCCATAAAAATGATTAATTACTGATCGATTCCGTCTGTGGGTGCAGCTTTTGTCTGCTGTCCATCCAGTGCATCCTGCTGCCCATTAGCCAAATTTAGCAATTTATGATTATGATGGGCGAGAAGTTGGTCTGCCGTCGGCAGCTGCAGCCTCAATTTGCTGCTGATTTTAAGGCCTGGACATGCGCAGTTCGCCGCCGTGTATCTATGTATCTATGTATCTAACAAAGCTACGGCCATCCTGGGCCATGGTTTCCATTTAACCCGCGTCGGCCATGGCGTTCAGTCGCATCGCAGCTGCAACCCACGCCCGCCCGAAATCCGCCCCGATATACTATATGGTATCTCTCACCCACCCGAACCCATCTTTTCGGTCTGAGTTGGCAGCCCCTTTCGGGTGGTGTCCTTCTCACCCCCTAGACAGCTCTTAAATCCATTGGCATGCTTAGTTTCTCTTCAGTTATCCGCCACCCATTTCTCTTAGCTTCAAGTCCTAGCTTCTAGCCACCCAGCAATAGGGGGCGCCTTTCTAAGGACTCAGGGCAAATTATCCTTAGATGAGGTCTGTGAAACAGAATAGGGTTGGTTTTTCAATTGCTCAGCGAAGGGGAAGTTATAGTTTTCTGGGAAATTATCTTCGGGGGAAATAAATGGTTGTAAATACCTTTTGTGAATTTTAAATGATTACATATGTGAGGTATTTTTATATCCATACCAGCACAAATTGTGAGTTAAGTATGATAAATAAGAAAACATGTAAAACAATTATTTTGGCTAAGAATATAAATTAAAGTATTTCGTTTGAAGATAAATATTTTGATGAAAAATTACTAATTATTTGGTTTCGTTTGTAGTTACATTGTTTAAAAGCAGTTAAAGCCTTATTACAATTAAAATGAAATGAAATACTTTTATTCAAAATATTTATATTCGGTCACAAAACCAAAATTTTCCATTTTAAGAATAAATAAAAATTTCTTGTATTCAAAACACATTTTAACATTTTACATTCACATTTTATTTGCACTGTAAAGAGGCCCCAAATAAGTAGATCATGTTTGCTAATATGTTTAATAATATTTATTTTATGAAAAATTGATTTAAAAGCCTTTTGGAAACAGAAAATATTTTTAAATCTTTCAACAAACTTGCAGGCATACATATATCATAATTCCATTTTATTGATCAATGCATTCAGACCAGTTGCCCTTTCTCTTTGCCAGCTCAATTGATTTTCATTGGCAATTTTTTGCAATTCTCTCCATTCTTTTTGTGCAGTTTTTTATCCTGCTTTGCTATTTACCTTGTCATTGTGTTTGTGTTTGACTTTCGACATTTTTTCGATTAGACCCTCAACCCCCCGGCAATATGTTTGCTTTTTGTTATAATTCGCATCCCAGTTGTCTGCCTGGTATAATGTCGAGCCGGAGTTTTGGACAATCGCAGTTCACCTGCCGATGGACTTTTGTGTCCCTTTGGTTTTGCTAGTCAATTTGCTGTTGTTTTATGCGATTAATCCACGACTATGGAGGCCACTTTGGCGCACATAATTGAGGTTACGTTCGGCTGCGCAAATTGCCAGCATTAATTGATTCTGGTTGGGCCCGGAGAGGCCAAAAAAAAGAAATGTAATAATCGGATTTTTCATGGCTGCATTTTGGCACATTTAATGTTTTGAGTGGCCACATTTTGGCTGTTGCTCCTGACCTGCTCAACGAGTCCCAAGGATCGACCCCGGTTCCATTGTCCTGCAGCGAAAAACAACCACCAAACCAAAAAAAAAGAAAAAAAGTTTGCGGCATGTGCTTGGGTCGTTTTTATCCCCACCTCCTGGGCACACTTATATTTTTTTAACAACTCAGATTTATGGCTCATCCGCGAACCCAGTTAATTGCCTCTTTTTGATGGTCGATTTGCTCATCTTTCGATCTTACAAGCCGGAATCTTAAATCTCGCGGTTTCGGCCAACAGTTGACACTTACATAAATTTTGCGCAGTGGGCAATGACAATTTTCGGCTGTCCATTTTTTATGACAAAGATGATGGTAAATTGGCCAATTAAACTTTTTCATATTTGTTTCACATTTTGTTTTCTTCCAAGTTTCCATTTAATGACTAATGTGTTTCTGTGTTTTATTGGTCTGGCGTGACCGCCATTTAACTGTAGGCCAAGAATCAAAAAGAGAATTGTCGCTGAGCCAGCGACTTTGATTTTATTTTTCAACAGATGCAAGGCGTTGGGAAATGTAGGTTGATGGTTAGCCGTAAATTCTGTGATTGGGAAGGAAATGGTGGAGGGTTGTAGATAAACACCTCATTTTACAAAGTATCGGTTTAATGATCTCTACATTTTCTACCCCTAACACGAAATATGCTATCTATGTTTTCTGCATTTGGGAAGAAAATAAAATTTACCTTTAAAAGACTTTACCTAAAAATGGATAAAAAAAAGTTAAAGTTTATATACAAAAATATAAAAATATAGAAAAATCTGTCTGTATTTGTTGTTACTTGGACAAAAAGAATTCCCACGCCCGAAAGACAACCTGTTTTTTATAGTTAACAGTTTAAACATTCGACCCACACTGTTTTCCAAAAGAGTACTAATAAAAAATATAATCTGCAAAATTTTATTTTTTGATAGGGGGTAGCTCAACTATTGTTGCAAAAATGGTCAAAAAAAAAATATTTTTAGGTTTGAACGCCTAAGAGTTGTAAATTTTATTACGATTACATCAAGGTATTCCTTTTTTATTCGAACTATTATTTCACTAGTTTTGCCCGAAATACTGATTTTTTTGAGTGAAAAAACGCGTTTGCCTTTAATGACGGCCGACTTCAAGTTAATTAACTTTCCATATTTTACTCAATTTGTTGTATGCCTTTTGATAATAATAATTGTTATTTTAGTAATGTATAGAAATGACTAGTCTTTAAAAACTGGGAATAAACATTCCTGGGAATAAACATTTCATAATTTAATCATATTTTCGTATGGTTTTTGATAATAACAATTTACAAGTAGTGAGTTATAAATTAGACGTATTCCCTAAAAACCATGCAAAAACAGAGGAAGTTGGCAGCACTGGTCGTGGGTAAAAATCCGTGCATCACTCATACTTTAATGGCAGTCGACTAACGTTATTAAACATTTCATATTTTACTCATATTTTCGAATACTTTTTGATAATAACATTGATTATTTTAGTAATTTATAGATATGATTAGGCTTCAGAAACAGAGAAAGTTAGACGTATTCCTCAAAAACCATTCAAAAACAGGGAAAATGGGCAGCACTGGTCGTGGGTAATAATCCGTGCATCACTCATACGATACGTTGTCGGTGGGCCAGGGAATGCGGTGGCAGCAACAACGAAACGCACAAATTGCAAGTTGATTTAGCTGCTTTTTTTATTTGCCTCAAGTGCAGTCGTCTAAAAAGTGCAGAGTCCGTGTGCCAGTCGCATTTGCAGTGGCGGTGGCAACGCATCCTTTTCAAAAAACAGTCCGAGCCCGATGTCCTGATGGCTCCTGATGGCGTTGGTGTGAGCCCGTTTTCAATCAAAATCGCTCAGGCTCTTGACGGCAACAACAACTGGGGAGCTGCAAACTTCAGGGGATTGCACTCGGCAGCATTTTGGCAAACTCGCCAAACTCTCGCGGCTCACATGAGCGCACAAAACAAACAGTGTGCGGCTGTGTGAGTGCGTATGGCACTTGGCTCTTTATCTTTTTGCCTATAAACGTCGCTGCCACGCCCCCCGCCTTCCCTCTACTACCCCTTTTGGAAACTCAACCCCCAACCAGCCCCTTGAAAAATTTCCCGCCTTGGGGTGCTGAATGCATTTTTGGTCAGCTGCAGCTCGCGACTGGCATTTTTTCTCGCTGCACTTTAAGTGCAGTTTACCTCTTTGGCAGTTGTGTGTTTGCTTTGCCCCCCAATGCCACGCCCCTCGCCGCCCCGCCAGACTGTCCATTGCCCACCAGCCCAACCGCCCACTCCACCCCCTCTTGGCGACTTTGAGTGTGTGGCGTTAGAAATTGGGAGAAAAAAGTTTCGCTGTGCAAATGAATTCTTACAAAGGACATGGCCCCAAACTCCAAAAACCCCACATGCACATGCCTACATGCCTACTCTCACTCGACTGCATTGCCATGGGCGGGGGTCAGCTGGGCGAGGAGGGGTCAGGGGGCTAACTGGCATTGCATTTTTGTGCGTCCCTTGGTTCGCTGACGACCAAGTGGCATGTGGGATTAAACCACTGCGCTTAAGTGCTACTGCATCCCCACTTTTCCCACATTTCCCGCCTTTTCCGGCCTTTCCTCGCCGCATTTCTTTTTCATTTAATTAAAATTATTTGCCTTTGGCCGCGACGGCCACTCGGAACTTAGCTCTTGGCCCGCGATTTTGGCAGAGAGTCTTTGCCGCGTTAAGTGCGTGCGGCGGTGGCCAATTGTCAATTAGCCAGGACGCAGGATACAGACAGGATGCCAAATGCAGCGATGCATTCAGGCGGCACTAACCAAAGCCGAACCACGCACAAAAGTATCCGCTGCACAGGAAAAAGTTAGGAACTGATAGGGAAAATCTATTGGTTTTGGGATTACTTGATATTAAAAAAAAATAAATTAAGATACTAAAAAAGATAGTTCAGCAAACTAGAGCTAGCTAATAATATGAGACCCGTGCAATATTTAAACAATCCCTTAATAGAAAACATTGTATCATCAATTGAATTTTTAAAAGAGCCATACTTACATCAGAACATTTAGATAACCATTAAAAAATGTAATAATGTTGGAAACTATTACTATAAGTTCCTTTAAAAACTGTTCTAAAATAAAATAAGTACATTAATCATTTCTGAGTCCAACATAAGTATAACACTACAAATTTAAATTCTAAGATTCCCCGAATTAGAATATTATATTTCTTTCTGTGCACGGCAATGTGTTTGAATGCAATTATTTTGCAGCGCACCGCTCAAAAAGAGAGGAGCACAAAAGATGCCAAATGGAAAAAATCAAAAGGCTCAAAACAGAAACAATTGCGCGAAATGCTTTTTATGTTGCCAATTACAGACAACGCACAGGACCAAATGAAAGCGGACACTCGTGAGCGGAATATCCTTTTTACCTTTGACCATACCCGGGTGCCATTGGAAAGGGCCAGAAAAACAGACCCTCCTTGCCGGCAATTGCCTGGCATTACACACACATTGGACGAGTACTATGTCTAGCATAATGTCGGGCTGCCTGGCCTCCTATTAATAATTCCAAGATGCGTAATTATTGATTTTCCATTAACACTTCGAGGCAGGCAAAGCGCAGGAAACAAAAAAGGAAAAAAATAGGAACGGAGGAAAAAAGCGGGGAAAAAGGTTAAGAGTAGCGAAGCGAGGCCCACGCATGTGGACGGCCCTCACTTTGAACTTAGGCCGCAGGACCTCGGTCCTCACAGGATCCCCAGATCCTGTCTGCCGTCTCGCAGCGGGAAAAACTCCATCTCGCCTGTCACCTTTGTGACAATTAGTCGGCGTGTGTGCTTATTTATTAATAAATATTTTACACTTCGACGCGTGGGGTTAATTGCAGAGATGATGATGATGCTGATGAGATGCGTTTACGTGTAGGAGGCTATTCAGTGGGGTGAGAGATCCCGTAAGCTGCCCGCCGAGATCCCTGGCTTTGGCATCCGCAAGATACTCACTCGTTGCGTAATTAAAAAACGGTCCCTGCTTCGGGCTTTGTTATTAAACTTGGCTGCAAATTGAAAGTCAAACTGTTTAAGACAATGTACAAACACACTTTCAGCCGGAGATTGACAAGGGTAGGCTCACGCTGCGCTGGCTACGAATATAGCATCGCAACCCTTGCCCGTTGTCCATCCAGCAATTCATCCATCCATCCATCCATCCATCCATCCATCTAGCTGGCCATCTAAACATCCACCAACGTGACGCTAATTTCTTTGATTACATGTGCGCTCTGGAGAAGAGTCGATTCCAGGAGCTTGAGACTCTGGATATCCCTTCATCCGGGCATCCTTTGTGCCCTGTCTTACGGCGGAAATAAAACCGCCTGCAATGACCAACTGAACTTCAAAACTTCGACTTGACCAGCGGCCACCCCTGCGATTACGCTTCCTTTCGCTTGATTATCGAGCCAACTCATCCCGTTTTCCGTTCGTATTCCCTTATTCATCCACTGAGGGACTTTAAAATGTGTTAATTTCAAATTATTGCTGGATTGTAAGAACGAGGAGTACCAGGCCATGCCAGCCAAGTGGCGGCAAATGAAAATCTTAATTAGGGCTAGCTGACCGGCTGGCTGGCTGGCTGACCAGCCCATTCAACCTTTGACCCGGGGGCAGTTCCAAAGATGTGAGCTGCATTGGCGAGTGGCGGTCCCAACTTCTGTCACACCGAAACAAATATTATTTAATGACAGTTAAGACTGTGAATTTAATTATATTTTAAGACCTTTAATAACCTTTCAGTTGAACAAGTCTTAGGGTTACCATAGCGTTATAGTGTTTAAGAACCTTTTTTAAATATAATACTTTTATTTTAAGTTCCTAAGCACCTATAAAATTTATACATAATACCATTCTTGAAAAATTGGGTGAGTACACCTCGGAATATATTCAAAACAAGAAACTTTATTTTAAAAATTTCTTTAAACTTATTAAATAAAAATGTTAGAACAAATTTACGATCTTTAAGCTCAGAATCTATCTATTATACGATTTTGACTTTAATACGAAGGTCTGTGGTAAGTGAAGAAAGATTGAACTTATCCTTTAAACTTATTGTTTCACTCAAAGGATTCATATATTTTTCTTTTCAGAATCATAAAATCAAGTAGATCCTCTCGTCGCGATGAAGGGTAAATCGAATCTTGACAGCCTCGTCCTGTTAGACTCTCTTCAAGCTCGTTCAAAAGTTCTGGTGCATCCGAGTTGCAGGATGAGGCTAATGATTGATGGCTGCCTAAGCAGGATGAATTCATATTTATATCCACACACCCATTTGCATTTGCATGCGAAGTCAGTGTAAATAGCTGAGCCGAACAAAACGACCTCTCGCCAGAAAGGAACTTTTGCCCACATGCACTTGCGGACTCTGGCCGAGCATAATGCCCTATGAATGCCATGGGATATGGGATATGTGGTGGGGTTTTTGGGTGGTGGAGGTCAAAGGGTGTCCGGTGGGTGGAGCGGGATGGCTTCAGCTACTTTGCCCTCTTTGTGCGAATAACTCTCGTGCGCCCGTGGAAATGGGAATTCTTTGGTTTGATTTTTTGTTCGGCTGTTTGCGCCGGGTCCGTCCGTCATCACTAAAAAGTTAATTGCACGAAAAATAAGTTAATACTCGACGCCTGCTCCGTGCCAGTCCACTTCGATGGCCGCTCCAGTCGCTGTTTAATTTAATTAGTCGGCCTCCTTCTGCCCCCAAGCCCCCAATCCCCCACATACATATGTGTGTACCAGTCCCAATTCGAGTTCCATTGCCCATCCTCCTGTCCACGCGACGCGGCTCCTTGTCGTCCTGCAAATGTGTGCGAGTCCTTTCGACTGTTTGTCAATGCGATTCCGTGGGCTGGGCGGCCTGCAAGTCAATTAGCAAGTGTTTTAATTGCCTTAAATTTGCATAATTTCTGTCAACAAGGCGGCCCTACTAAACCTCTCTCCTGGACCGAAAGTTTTTTGACCTTCTTGATATGGGGCTTTTTAAGTTTACAGGAGATT
This sequence comes from Drosophila subpulchrella, assembly GCF_014743375.2. Taxonomy (NCBI): domain Eukaryota; kingdom Metazoa; phylum Arthropoda; class Insecta; order Diptera; family Drosophilidae; genus Drosophila; species Drosophila subpulchrella. The sequence goes on from NC_050609.1 coordinate 12,081,878, forward strand.
AAATGCACACTAAGCCCTGTTTATGCAAGTCAATCGTTTTATTTTATCATAATACTATGCTCTGTTACCTTGTAGTCTTGACTATAAAATATCATTAGATAATATTAATAATAACTACTTATATTCGTAGTAAAATAGTTTATCCTTATTTTTTTAACTCAATAAGAATTTATTTCTGTTTCAAGAGATTTTTTCATTTTAAAATAGTTTTATTAGAATGAACTTCATTTTATTAAGAACCTAATGCTGCTTTCATAAGCCCTTTTCTGTGAAAATTCGTTATGATGCTTGGTCAGCAACTTGATGAGTTTAAATAAGATTTTGCATATTAGTTTCAATTAGTTGACTCTGACATTGGGTCAGCCAAGGGAGCCGAAGCCCTGGCCACGCCCGGATTAATCCCTCATTGAGACCCTGCTACGGGCATTTCAATTAACCCGGAACGCACCTTAAGCACAAGACAATTTCAATTCCATGAAATGTCCTTCCCATACGATCTGACCTCGTTTCGACGAGCGGAAGACGCACAACTAATTAGACACATGCCAGGACATTAGACACACATGTGCGGTTATGAAACTACACTGGTATCCGTAACTGTATCCTATATCCCATATATATCCGTATCCGTATCTGTATCTGTATCTGTGACTGTGGCTGACTGACTCCAACCGCTTGGCTGCTTGACCGTACGCAAATTACTTGTGTCATAAATTCAGCCCGCAAAAGCGACAAGAAAAGTCGGGCGGCGGCGGTAACCCGAAATAAAACCCGAGGCTTTATAACTACATATCTCGCAAGTGGGTCGAAGAACTGGGGCTTGGCCAACTCGGGGTCTCACGTATTCATACGTTTGTGCTACGTTGTCCTTTTGCCGCCGCAGTTTATGGCCACAAAGTTTCGATAACTCAAAGGGGAAACCCGGCGACCTTCATAAAGATCTCAATCTTAACGATGACAATGCGAAAGTTTTCGGGCACTGGTCCCCTCAAGATCCCCCAGAAACTATCGTCGCCATTCATATTCCCCATTCCATCCCGCCATTGTCTTCGCGTTAAGTAAGACAAAAGTTGACTTAAAATCCCAAAAACCGATGGGAATAACTACATGCACACCTTTCCAAAACCGGTTGCTTATCGAAGCCCTTTGAATGCCTTTCGGGGGTTGCGAGATGCAGGAGTTGCGATAAGCCTAATATGCGTTTTCCTCGGCTGCTCATTAAGTTTACACAACCCAAGGGACAAGCAAGTACAGTGGGGACTCAATAGATCGCACTTAAATTTATTAAAGTTTTTCTGCACTGAAAGTTCAAATTATTGAGGATCAGTTAATATAATGGGACTCTTTTAAGTGTTTTTGAAAAAGTTGTAAATGATTTTATAACATTTATTTATTAGTTTATTATAAATTCACTTTTGTGCAACGTGAACTAAAGACACCTCCATAAACATCTTGTTCTTAAAAAATAGTTGTCAAAATAAAAACAAATTAATTATAAATATTTGGTAGCCGGTTAAAATATTATTATATTACAATTACTTTTATTTGATACCTTAACTTTCAAGATCCAAATCAAAGGAAGCTCAAATAGTTGTTTCACTTTTCGGTATTTCACTGTATTACGGCACTAAATTCATAAGCACTTTGGATAGTTGTAATGACCCACCCCGAGTCGTGAGGTCCAGGAAACAAAAGGACGCAGGCCGTTCAACCTTCTCGGCCGTTTCTTAATTTGCGCTACGCGATAGAGGGAAAATAGAGGAAAAGGGGTATACCATTTTGGGGTCTTTTGTATACGATCCTTATGTGTCTTCAAGATAAACATCGCACTGATTTCTTGCTGAGTTATGGGCCAAAGTTGCACCAGTTATTCTGCACTTCGGCCAGTCAATGAACTGACCTTACAACGATTTTCCGTTAATGGCGAAATCATGAATGAAATTGCGTAAACCGGGTTGCCGAAAAAAAAGGAATAAAAAGAGCGAGCCCCCATTGAAAGTGAAAACGTGTGGAAAAATAATAACAATAACGAAAAAAGGCGAAAAAAAGCGCTGTTGAAAAATGAATTATTTTCGCATATTGGGTAATCAATTAAAATTAACCGAAAACAAAATAAAATAAAATACGCAAACTACTCGTATGTGTATATATGTATATGTATGTGTGTGTGTGTGTGGCAGGACATTGTTGACGAGGAGAGGGAGGGAGGGGTGGTTCGTATGGGCGGTGGGCGGTGGTTGGCCGGCAGACAACCTCTGCCCGTGACCCCATTCCAATGGGGTGCGTGTTCATTAACCGGCATTCGCATACTCACACACGTGCGTTTACGCATATAAGTATATCCTTTGGCCCACAAAAACCCCACACCAACCACCACCCACCACCCACCGCCCATCACCACCCCCTGCAGGTCATCGGACGGCGACAAGGACCTGTGCCGGCATTTTTATTTCGCTTTTCCGCTCTCTCACACCATTACAATTTACCACTGCATGTCATAATAACAACAAGCGGCCACGGCAGCACCAACACCAACAAACAGCTGTAACCCAAGGCCGCTCAAGGTCAAACCATAATCGTTGATAATGAAAATTATTTGTTTCGTATTTCGTTTTTTCCACGATTTCGGTTTCGCTCCTCTTTTTTCGGTTTTTTACTCCTCTTTTTATTTTGGCCAACCGCGTCCTTGCCTCGCATTCGTTTTTGTCACTCGTTTTCTTTAATTTCCATTTAATGCAATTCACCCCCTTTCCATTACCCAACCCCCCCCCCCTTTTCACATGGCAGGCGGGCGCCCATTCATTGTGTAAATTATTGCCAAAAAAAATAAAAAGCCAAAAACAAGGAGCGAAAAAAAATCGCGCACCCGAAAGTATGCAACATAATTAAAAATCAATGGCATACAAACAGATAAAGGCCAGCGCCTCTTTTTGTGGGCGGCATGGGCGTGGGCGTGGCAAACAGCCTGATTTCCACATTAACAGAGGCCACCCTTTCCCCCCCTTCTGTCCCGGCTGGCTGCAATTTATTTTTGATCGTTTTTTAATTTATTTTTTATTCTCATAAAAAGCGCAACAAAAAAATTATGAAAAAAAGCGCGCGCGAACGTGCAGCACAGAGCAGAAATCAACGTGGCCGAAATGGGTGGCGGAAAAAAAAGAAAGCACAGCCGAAAAAAGAAAGCAAAATAACAAAAAAGCAGGCCAAACAACGCCGGTCAGCGGCAGCAGCAGGACGAGCCCACATGGACGAGGATGTGGATGTGGATGGGGATGTGGCTGGATATGTGGATGTCCTGGCTCCCTGTGCACAAATTTTTGGCGGTGTGGCGGCCAATGAACAGTAAAACTGTTGCTGCGGTGTTGCAACGTCAGCAGAAAGCGGCCCAAATGGTCAAAAATGGTACAAAAAAAGATGAACCTAAGTGTCGAAAATATAAAAAGGACATTTGTGGGAATGGGAAATCAGAGTTGGAGTTTCCCAGATAGAAGTGACTAGAACTGACACTAAAGCACTATAGAAATACCTTCAATTTGCAGAGAAAAAGTGCTGGAAATCCAAGAGAATATGGAGGAGTGATTTAAATATGGCCCATTCATATATATGATAGGTTATATTTTGGGTACACCCTTCTTTGCTCTTATATGAAAATTCCCGTTGAGCTCCTGTTGTCCTTCCCACCTGTTTCCTGCCCTGAGTTCGGGTGTAAGGCGACTTTTCTCGGGAAATCAGCTTAAACACCTCCAACCATGTGTTGCATGTTCGGTTCGAAAGGATGCTGCCTTTATCTTTCGTCCTTCATCTGTACATCTCATTCACTTGCATTTATTTCAGGTCCTTTTTTTTTGGGGCGGGGGGCTAGTGTTGTGAGTGAGCGAGTATCCTTTCACCTCCCGATTGTTTTATTCTGCATTTATTGTGGTTGTTTTTCTTGGCTTGTAAAAATCACGTGAAAATTTTAAAATTGCAAAATAATGCCGGTCAAACTCATTATTCATATATATAAATTCGTGCCGGCCATCGATGAATTTTTTTTAGCACTATCACGTGCTTTTTTTTCGGTTAATCGAATTCGGAAATCGAATCCAACAGCTGCCGAACCCAATACAATGATAAAATTGGAAAGTTAAAATGTTACCCAAATATAAAACACATTGGAAGTAAAGGTGATTTAAATTTGTAAGTAATTCAAAAATTTAAAATAAATTCACTTTGGTTTTTAATATTTTTATTGAATAGGATATACTAAAAAAACTGGTCATAAATTGTTTTAAGTTTTGATCAAACCCTTGAAAATTTAAATATTTTAAGGAGATCAGACTCTTTGATAACTTGTCTTGGATATTTTATCCCTAACTCATTTGAAATTGCAGTCTGCTGCACGTGGCTGTAACCTTATAAGGCAAATTGCAGTAGTGAAATTGTTATGGGGTAGTTAGCCCCCATCAGATACTCCCCCACTACGTTTAAATCAGGAAAATTACGACCAAGAATCACCGGGCTTTGTTTGTTTGCCATCAATGGAAGTTTTTAATTTGCAGCACAACCCTTGCCAACGACTTCGCCTTTGCTTCAGTTGTTAACTTCTATTGAGCTCCGTTTTGGGCGGCAAACTGCAGTTTCGGCCTGCATAATATGCACTTTGCACCGTTTTTGGGTCTGCAATCCAAGGGGTTGTTAGCCGACCTGCAACTTGTCTATTATCCTGCCCCTTTTGGGACGCACAGGCAACGCAATTACCCAAACAAAACTCCATCATGCAGCCGATTTCTTCTGCCGACATGTGTGCAATTTCATGCAACTTTGTTTTCGGGCTGCGTTATTTTGGCAAAACTTTTGTGTAAATTGCATTCCGAAATTGCCTTTAAGATTAAAGTAATGCGAAAGAGTTGGGAATTAGTTTGTAATCGGGAGGGGGAATGGGCGCCAGGTGGGCGAGTCATGACGCCACTTCTTGACCCCGAAAGTAAGTCATTTTCGACGAGGGGTGCGCCGGATGACTTAGGAGTTACGAGCTGTGTATACACACAGATACTCTTGAGCTGGTGACACTTGTATACAAATTGACACTAAAGCCGGTGCTCACCACCCACTTCCGCCCACCCCCTTTTAAGCACCGGTCCCAAAGGCTTCGAAGACGGCGACGACAACTTTGGCCGCACCTTTGCTTACCCACATGTGGCCAGTCGGGTAAACAGTGCTCCCTCTGTGTGCCCCAGTGTGTCCATGCAAAGTAAATATTTTCAGTCGAAAGGATTTCATTATCCTTATCACATGACAAGCGGAATTTTTTCGCACCACACAAAAGCGCAATAGCGGCAAAAGATGTTACGGCCACGTTGGCGACCCGAAGGCGATGGATAAACGCTTGCATTCATGTATGTGTGTCGGTTGGAACGCCAGGACGTCGCCTTGCTGTCGTGTAATGTCCTTTAAGTCCTGCCCGGTTCAACTTTAATTATACATCGCCGCCTTCAGTGCGGGGTATTCAATGGGTGTGCTCAAATTATGCTGAGTAGCATGGCTTGCAGTATTCTTACGTGTTTCGGGGCTCGGTTAATTCACCTTTCAAATTATAAATGTCTAAAAGTTACTTAAGCTTGTTGAAAAGAAAGGTTTGTATTCCGTTTCGATTGGTTAAATTTAAGTCCAAAATCATACGGGGTGCCAAAGAAATATCTTATAATAGATTGCCAGCAGATTATATGGGTACTTTTGTCTGGAACTTGGTTAATAGATATTTTTGTAAATGATATTTCAAACATCCATATAATATTAGAAACAGGAACAGTCAAATTAGTCATGTAGCTATTGATGTCGTTTAAATATAGTAAATTTCTAGTTGCGGTGGTAAAAAGTTCTTTGTGCACTTTGAATTTGCATTTGAACAAGTTTTGTTTGCCTATAAAATCTATACACCCCAAAATTCCAATACATTTTCGAAGTATAGATTAAATTTCGATTTAAGTTATAAAAGTGATGTACCTACTCCCAAAGAAAATGTGTACAAATAAAGTAAATTTACTAATGAAAGCAATTTTTTTAGTTATTAAAAATGGGCATTAATTAAGAATTTTTGTAATGAAGGGCAAATATTTAATTGGGACATACTCCCAATAAATTGTACAAGTTGTGCAGATGTTTTTAAGATTTAATATTGAAATATTTTTTCTTTTACAGGATATGGGGTCTTCTGGGCCTGGCCATGTTCCCACTGCTATTTATGTTGCTGCTGTTGTTGCCTCGGTGGTTTCATTGTCTCTTGAGATATTCCCTTATGCGTGTGTATTTGTGCGCCTGTGTGCTCGTGTGAGTGGCACTCCTGTGTGCTTATCCTTAACGGCGGTTGAGCAACTTAACTATTTGCATGTTTGTCCTTCGCTGTCGTCGCTGTGGTCTGTGCCTAGTTTAGAGCCCTCGAAAATGACGTCGTCGGGCTTGTCCTTGCCAGGACATTCTTGTTAATTACGCCGGTACAAAGGAGCCTCGCGAACTTAACTGAAATTAAGTTTTGCTCCACTAATGTCTTTATTTAGCTGTTCTTGCCAAGAATGGGAAAAAAAGCAACAGAGTTGCCTGAAACCAGTTAAGTAGAGCAGAGTCAATGCCAATTATTTGTCAATCAGCGAGTGGAAGTGGGTGGTGGGTGGTGCAACGGAAACGAAGTTCGCTTGCAAATTGCGGCTAAAAGCAACTGCCTGTGCCACATAGACAACAACAACAACAACGAAACGACAACAACAATGGCATGGGACAACAAATTGATATATATGGACAAGTCCGCGGATTGACAAAGCAGCTGCAGCGTAAAAACCCAGCCATGTTGCCTGTCCGTTAAAACGCCCTGCCCCCCATTTTTCCCCACCCCCTTTCCTGCGAAATGTAGCATTTGAGGCTGATGCTTTTGCTGCTGCTGTCGCGAAAAGTGCATTTTGTTGAACGTTGAACGGGGCGTATGAGCAACGCATCGGGGGAAAAATAGAGGGGGTTTTAAAAAGGAGGGGGCGTAGAAGGGTTGCAAATGAGGAAAAAGGGGGTCGGTCGTAAAGGAAACAGAGTCGCTTCGGCGACTGTCGCAGTTGCATTGAATTTTTGCCATTGCAACGATGGCTGACAGACGCCAGCCGTCAGGCAGTATGGCCAAAAACCCCCTCCAACACCCTCCCTAAACTGGTATAAGCCCCCCCCCCCCCCCACGCACACACACACACATACGCCGCCCTTTTAGTAGGCGGGGCATTTTTGTATTTTTTGCCTTTTGTTTTTCAAACGCAAGCGCGCATTTTTAATGCAACAACAGCAACAGCCAGGCACAAATTGCAGGCCAGAGTGAGAGGGCAAGAGGAAGCTAGAGCAGGACAGCAATAGAAAAAGCGAGTGAATCAGTTTTATCCTGGCTTAGTATTTTGTTTTTGCCCCCCCCCCCTGAACCCCACAACCCCCAATGATGCACATTTCTGCCAGTGGAATCGCTGTTAAAAATATTACACATCGAAAGTTCAAAGTTCGGTTGTAGGGCATCCGTTTGCATGTCCTTTGAGCTGGCCCTCGGATCCGCTTGATTAATTAAAAGCAAAATATGTTTATGGCCAGCAACAGTTCCTTGGGGGATAACCGGATGCTGGCCGGGTTAAAAAAGTGTGTGTGTGTGTGTGTGTGGCATGAATTATGTAGATGCTTCTGCTGGTCACCCGATTCCCAGATTCCCAGATTCACACACTCCACACACTCCGCGGACATGAGGCAACTGTACCGCTTGACACTTGGCAGGACCTTCGTCGCACAAAGGACTAAATGGCAGCCCCTTCTGCTGGCTGCTCCTTCCTTCCTTTCACCGACATCGCTGATTGCATTTGCTGCAACATTTTTCGTTTGGTTTTGTTTGCCTTGCTAGCCGTGGGGAAGGGATCAGGAAGGGGTTCCGCTGCAACTGCTGCACCGCCACTGCTGCAATGTCCTGGCATTCGAATGGACTTTTGTTGTCGTCGTCCAAAATGCAGCTGTCGCGATGCATGACCTCCCTGTTTTCCCCGCCTTCCCGCCGCTTGTTTAGTTTTTCGCGCAATTTTCCGCGCTGCTTTTGTCATTTTTCGGGGGTCTTTTTTTATCCATCCCGCTGTTCTGGTGCTTTTCTGCCTGCCAGGCAATATTTTCGTTATATAAAGCCCTGGACATGGGACCCATGCTTTTAGGCAACGGCCAGCGCATGCAAATGCAACTGCAACTGCAGCAGCGCTTTGGGGAATATGCAAATCAGCCATCAGCAGCGCAACTGCAGCTGCAGCAACAAAAGGCTCAAACTAGAAAGGCTTTATGTGTGGCCAGCCCAGTGGGTGAGTGTGGCCCCCAAAAACCCCCCTACAAACCCCCTTCTAACCCCACTTTTCGACGAAAGGCTAGCGCATAATTGATGCTTTTCGGGCCGCGACCAGCTTTGCACGGCCATTAATTTGCTATCGAATTGCTCTCAACTAATTGAACAGCAGCATAATGCGAGTTTAATGAAGATCGCCGTTGGCTTAGAAGAGTGGAGGGGGTGGCTGATTAGAAACCAGATAATAACCGATTTCATACAATTGTTTTGTTATTAAGCTCATCCAAGCCAAACCAATAAACCATTTTGGGCTTATCATTATTGTTAAACAGTGATTTTCTGAAAAACTTTTGAACGTACTTTATTTGAACTAGAATAAAAGAGGTCCTATTGATTTTCTTGGATGAATCCCAATGAAGATTAACGAAAATAGTTCGAATTTATTTATATAAACTTGCAGAGGTCATTATATATTTTATAATATTTCATTATTGAACTTGCATGCTTTTCTCATTTTCATAAAATTAAGATTATTTTGATCATAACTTGACGTCAGAATTGCGAAAATAATTTCATTTAACATTCGGCTACCATTGATACCTACACATTTTTTCATAAAATATTAATTCGTTGGAACCTTAGTACAAAATTGTACAATCAAGAATCTTTATAAATCATAACCATGTATTGTATCTTGAAGTACGAACCTAGAGTGCACCTTTGATTTTAAAGAAGACAAACAAAATAGAACAATCAGTAGTTAAGGGTTTTGGTATTTTTCACCTTGCAAACATATATTATTTTTTGAGTTGTCCCCTGAAGAAAGGCACATAATTTGATACGGCTTTCATATGCAGATCAGTATTTCAATGGGCTGAAATTGCAATGCCCTAGGACTTGCATTCTCTGTTCCATTCGATTTTTAATGCGATTTCCGAGTATAGTCATCGCACGGATGAGCCGCTGCCTGTTGCGGACCGCGAGCTCATTAATTAATGATGACCGGTCGGCACAGGACAGGCCAGGAAGGGACGATATAGGACTGTCGGGAGGAGGGGAAGCTGTAACCAGACCGCAGCAGGTGGCACAGCACCCACTCCCTGCACGACCTTTGCATTTGTGCATAACAACTTATGAATCCATAAGCTATCTGGCAATCTCTTTATGAGCAGCATACCGAATTCCTCTCCGCTATCGGGACAAGCCAAACCGAACCGTACCAAACCAAACCAAACCAAACCAAAACCATACCAAGCCCGAAGCAAAAGCAGAACGGGCACAGCGGCAAAGTCAATAGCCAATGCCATCGATAAAGCCATAAACTTCATGTACTGGGTGGGGATTGTGGGTGCTGTGCCTATCCGGCCTAAACTGCGCCACCATTTCCGGGAATACGCGGCGTATGAGTAACGAGCGCGATGCGTAGGATTAAATGCTGGCTCTGCCTAGTTCCGATCTGTCCCTCCCCGTCTATATATCCCTATATATATATATATATATATATATGTATACCCCCCCACATATATCTTTGAGCACATACATAGAGAATTGCAGTGGCTGTCGCTGCAATCGCCCACCAATTTTTCTCCGCTTTTTTGATGCGCTTTTCCCCCGCGACCACCCGCCCCTTCGTTTTTGCACCCGGAATGTGCATGAGTTAGTGGGAATTTATGCTGGCTCTATTGTTGTTGCTCTTTGGCGGGGTTTGAGTGCCGATGACGCTCTATATTTTTTCCAGCTGCAATTTTCTTTGCTGGATATTTTAATGCCAACTCCGAGGATACACCGATACCAGTGCCAATAACCAACATCCATAAATGGCGGCGAAATAAAATATATATAAAAAAAGTGTTGCATACGCGCAGGGGCAACATAGAAAACTTTTACGTTTCGCTTAGGTTTTTGTTTTATTTGTAGCTTTCAGTTTTCCCTCTTATTTTTTGCGATTTTTATTTTGTAGCTTTGCCATTGCAAATGAAAACGAAAAAATTGCATTTTCCCCGCAAAATGTATGGATGTGTGTGAGAAGCACGAAATCAAAACAAAACATGGCCACATGGCGGATCCTGTGGTGGGTGGGGGGGGGTGGTGTCCTGTGGGTGGTAGGTGGTTAAGGGGGGTAAGGGGTTGGCACACCAACAATGCACAGCCAGGAGCAACAGCTCCCACAGCTGCCACACACTCCCACCCAGCAGATGTAGATGTATCTGTATCTGTATCTGCGGAATGGTATGGTCAATCTGGCAGGGGGGAGGGGTTTTCAGTGGAGGCTGGGTTTTAGGTACACTTAGGCTCGATAGCTGCAGTTTTGCGCCACCCACCCAAAAGAGCCACCCATTACCAGTCCGAAAACCACCTCATCAGCCGCTTGGGGGCTTGGGTGTTGCATACTTTTTGGCGTTGTTTGATTTTTAGGCGCAGCAAAATGCGTTTTGCTCTTGATTGGAAGTGTGGAGAGTGTGGGGCGGTGTGTGTGTGTGTGTGAGTGAGTGTGTGGTATGTGCATTGTCCATGTCCTTCTCTCGCTGTGTGTGTGTTGGTAAGGACGCCACTGCTGCTGCTGTCGTCGCGCTTTGTTTTGATTTTTCGCGACTGAGCGCGCGTTGCTGTCTGTTTCTCTCTGTGTTTTTGGATTTGTCCAGCATTGCATATGTGCGCCCACTGTTCTAGTGTGTGTGTGTGTGTGTGTGAGTGTGTGTGTTGGTGTTGCATGTGTATGTACATTAGCAGGAGCAGCGCTGACGTCGCAGTCGCAGCAATTTTTTGCGCCAAAGCCAAACCAAAAAGGACGAGGACAATTCGGTTGGCGCTGCTGCCGCTGCCTGCGACGTAGCCGCGGAATTTTTTTTGCGCGTTTCGCGCCCGGCCAGCGGCCACTTTCATCCGTATATCCACGTAGCCCCGCATCCCCGCATCCTTGCATCCTGGGCATCCACACATCCGACATCATCCTACTCCAGCCGGGGCGTCCCTCATAATCAACGCGCTGCAGCGACGACGCCATCGACAGCGACTCTGGCCGCTGCTGTGACTCTGGGGCCCGTCATCGTTAGCAATTTTTGCCAGGACATTGCAACAGAAAACTGCTAAACGCGAAACAAGTTGCGGCGCTTTTTTCTGCTCCTCGGGTTCTCGTCTCCCTGTCCTGGCCTGTCCTGAATCGAACTAAACTGAATTGGACTGAACTGAACTGAACTGAGCCGTGCTGCCAGGATCAGGCAGCTGGCAGCAGGCAGCGGGCAAGGCACATCAGTAGGCAGTGCAAGGCAGGCAGGCAGGCAGTCGGCAGGCAGGTCGCCACTTCTCGCAGACTTCTTCGCATCTGCATAAATCAAAAAACCCAGAGGCAGTACACAGAAGCAAAGGCAGCTTGCAGTTTTTGCCACCCCAAGAAAAAAAAAACAAACTCCAAACGAAAAGCAAAGAAATCGAAGAGACAGAGACATAGAAACAGAGAGCGAAGATTGGGGCAAAAAAGAGTGCCAAGTGAAATGTGAAAGTGAAAGTGTGTGCAAAATGACTTGAAGTGCAAGACCAGACACCTACACCTAGCAATCTACCACCCATCCCATCCCAACCACCCAGCCCGGCCCCCACTACGTATACGCAATGCTGCGGCCCAGGCACTCATACGCCCCGTTGGCCCGCCAGCCATTCGAACTAAGACTCGGGCTGGGGCTCGAGCACACCTCGCTGGCCAACATGCCGTCTTGAGTGCACCGCCAACCGCCAGAAAACAAAAAACAATCGCATAGGGCTTGCGCCAAAAGACAATGTAAACGCCGGCATTAGAATGTAGCGCAGTTTTTTCCTCATTTCCCAAAACTAAACTAACAAAACCAGCCAGCCAACAACAAATAACAAAATAGACAAAGTTACATTTTTACCAATATCGATAATATTAATCACTTGATAATCAGCGCCAGTCAAACGCAGCATTTCGTTCGTAAACAACAACAACAAGCAAGCAACTAACAACAACAACTAGCAGCAACAACAAGCCAAAAGTCAAAAGTCAAAAGCCAAGAAGTAACCAAATAAGCAGGCAATACCAGTCAATAAAGTCAGCAGAAAAGCAGAAAAACCCAGAAGAAGGAAGTAATAAAGATTGAGTAACTCCAGTTTCAGTTCCGCACCGATTCCGATTTGAGCCAAAATTAAAGCGTCTGAATTTGATTTCGATATCGTCTGGCCCGTTCCGTCTTCAAGTCTCGGCCACAGGTTCGTCATCGTCCCGACACACTCTCAGTTTCTACAAATTCAGACGTAGATCCTTAGTTAGTTCACCTTTTGTATTGTGCATTTCGGCCACAACAACTATTTGGAAAAGATCCAAGGGAAGTCAAAAACGCAGAAGAAGAAGCAGAAGAGCAGAAGTCAACACTCGAAATCGAAAACTACGAAATTACCTGAAAATTTTTAAAACAACCAAAAAGTCTATGAATGCAACAAAAATTACATGCTAAATTTTACAAGTGCAAAATTTTCTTATAATAATTTATCAAAAAAGAATAAATAAATTAAAAAAAAAATTATATAAAAGAAGATACAAAAAAAAACGGAACTATAGTGAAGAAATTAATCAAAGTTTAGAGAGAACATTAAACGCAAACGGAATATCAAAAATTGTTGTGATGTGATATTTTTTCGATGTACTTTTATTTGAGGGTAAGTAAGGCTTCACAAAAGCCGTAGATTTAAATTATTAAATATATTACTATATCTGTTTCTGACACATTATCTCACTAAGACTGAAATCTTTAACTTATCATTTACCTATTGCCTTTAAGCGATCTTTATAAAGCGATCCTATAATGTGATAATAACAAATAATAATCTTTAGTTGCCAGGAAATATAAATGAAATGCTTTTATAATATCTTACGTTACAAAGCTTTTATAGTATGTCTTGAGATCGCAGATCAATATCTAAAATGGATCTAAGATCTATGCACTATAAAAAATCCGTTTTTGAGATGGTGATATTATAGTTGAGCATGTAAAAGAGACCTACGATGGGTTCCGATGCTATTTGTTTTTAACGGTCTAATTGACGATAACTAATACACAACTTGAAGCCGAATAACTATTCGAACCTCCAAAAATTATATAAAATATTCTACCATAGATACATTTAAGTTTATATGGGATCATTTTAATTGGGAACTTCCTTTGTAAGAAAAGAATTAAAAGAATGAACAAAAGTTATATGTATAATCCTATCGCTCTAGAGAACTAGGGGTTATTGGCCTTGAATCGGTTAGAAGTAATTGGTAAATAATATCGACGAAAGTTCCTCCTTATAATTCTAAAATAATTGTTAAAAATAATACAGTTCTTAATAATCATATCATCTTCTTGAAATGTCTTGAAAATGCTTTTCTAAAAATAATCTTTTAAATTTGTTGGAATATTATTTTATAAACCTTAATTTAAAACCTCCACAATTTCAAGACCCCAACTATTTCAACCTTTTCAAGTTTAACAAAACCAATAATGGAAAAATATCTTTTGGTGCGTGTCAAATGGTTTCCCTATAATAACACCACAAAAGACATGAATATTGAATCCATTCAGAGTCTTTGTTATTTATTTAAAGCAATTACTTCTTTAGAAAAAATTGCTTCCTTGGGTTCCTTAGTTCAGTGGGTCTGAAGATCGCAGAAGGCTGGCCTTCTACCCGCTTGAGCTCGGCTCCTTTTTCGAAGGACTTCGTGTCCTGTCGTCGGTAGATGGAGCTCAGCTGCAGCAGCAGCATGCAACAGCAACAGCATCGTGTTGCTGGTGTGCGTGTGCCCCTCTCCCCAGCAGCAGCAGCAGCAGCAGGTTTAGTTGTAGTTGTAGACTTTTTGCTTTTCTACATCCTCACACACACACACACATGCGAGTGCAGGAGGCGAAGTTTTGGAGCCTTGCACATAATGTAAACAAGGACATGCGCAGTGCATCCCTTCCCCAACAGGAGAAGTGCAATGCAGGCAATGCAATTGCCAACTAGAAGATAGCAGCAGCAGCGGCTGAAGGGGCAGTGGGTGGTGGGGTGGCTGGGTGGCTGGGTGGCATTTTGGGGTGGCTTGGGGGCAGCTTCATTTACCAGCGGCTGCACTAGTAAATAGCAGTTGGCAGAGCAGCCGGCGTGGGCAGCGCAGTCGGCGCCAACTTGCCACAGTTTAGATGGGAAAAAAGGAAAACTCCAGAGAGAAAGACAGAGTGAAAGAGAGGGGGAAAGAAAGTGAGAGAGAGAGAGAGAGAGAGAGCGCGAAGGCTGCGCAACGAGAGCTGCGAGTGCAGCCGAAAGGATGCAACGCTGCAAGGCAATTGCACTCCAGGACTCTAACACACACACACACACACACACATATGCAGACAAGCAGCTAGACTGAGGCGGTTGCTTCTTTTTTGGTTGTGTTGTCTCTTTTCGGCTTATTTTTAGAAGTCCTTTCCCCCTGGCCACCCTTTCTTCACCACCCTACCCCCTCTTGGCTGCAGTTTATTTACTTGACCAGGCCTGGGAAATTTACATGGCAGCCGAGGCTGGCGGTGGGGGGAGGGGGGGGATTTGCTGCATCCACAGTAGCAGCTGTTCCTGGAGCCCCAGCACGTGCAGCAAGCAACTGCCCTTCAGCCACCCAGCCACCACCCACCTGGCTGCGTGATTTGTGCGTTGCCAGCAGGATGACGATAACGATGACGATGATGATGATGATGATGATGATGATGGTGATGGCCGGGGCAGTCGTAATGATCTGGGGTCCAAAAAAGGAGGCTGCATAGAGGGGGTGGTGCAGCTGCATTTCTTTGCCAGCATCGCCGTGCGTGGTTGGTCGGCTCGAAAAAGGGTCGAAAGGGCTAGGGATGGGTTTCTGCTTTCAAGTGTGGGCGCGTAGACATTGCGTAGAGTTGGAGCCAAGTTTTTTCTATTTCTTGATGGGCAGCCTGGATGCTGACCCAACCCCCCAAACACCCACCACCCCATTTGGGCCGCGCTTCATTCGCACATCGAGTGGTCAAAGTACATAGAGTTACCCCGGCTTATATATGTGTGTGTGTGCGCTTTTTGCGCGCGCGAACTTTTGCCAAAGGAAAAAAACTTAAACAGAGATGCTTTTACATACGGAGGCGGGGGGTGTCGCTGCATTTTGCGCGTCTGTAGCTTTTTTTGGCGGCTGTCGATGGGGGGGGTGGCTGGAGGATATGGTATGGTGCCCAGGGTGGAGGCCATGTACGCGTCGTCGTTTGCCAAAGTCCGTGTCCGTGTCCGTGTCGCGATGACGGAACGCCGAACGAACTGAACGCAAACGCAACGCAACGCAACGCATCTATCGGCATCGGAAGGCATCGGCCGGGCACTGGGCACCGCAGTTGGCATACGGCTTTTGGACGTCTTTTGAGTAGAACATTGCTTTTTTATATTCTCGGCTCGACGCACCGCACCGAGCAAAAGAAGTAACGCCAACGCCAGCGATACGCCGCCACGTAACGATAGCTGAAGCTCCAGCGAGGAGCCGCAGAGTTGGTCCAAGTCGTCGACGGTTCGGTTCAGTTTCGGACTTGCTTATTTTCTAAAAAATCAAAAGCAAACCATCCCAGCACACACACACGCGGTGCGGTGGAGTGGAGTGAGGCCGCATTATTATATATAAAATATATATATTCCATATATATATATATATATATATACGGTATAGAATATAGATATATATATATATGCACATATAAATGGGTGCAAAGTGCGCGCGCGTTTGCCGCCCCCAAAGTCAAACGCCCACGCCCCCCGTACCGCTGAGGGGCTGAGGCTTCAGTTGCAGTTCGAGTGCCGTCAAATACTATTTATATACAATAAATGAAATAAAATATATACAAATATCTATATATATATATATATCTAAATATATGCATCCGGCCGCGAGTGTCCTTTCGTGTGCGTTCGTGTGTGTGTGCCTGCGTGTGTGTGCGTCAGCGGGTGTGTGTTACAATAACAGCTTCGATTGAAAGCAAACAACGAAATTCTAATGCAATCAACTGATTTTTTTGACACATCCAATTGATTTTTAAACAATCCGCCGCTGTCCCCGTGAAGACCAAAATTTAAAACGCTCGATTGAATCAAAACGAATTGCTGACATCTTGAACCCAAAGATCCCATCCTCGATCCAAAGAAACAGTCCAGTCAACGGCGTCCACTCGTCTGCGTCGTCGTCTGCTGTCATCTGTCTTTTAAAATTAATTCCCCCAAAATGCTTAAGATGCTAGCCTCAAGAAATGGCAACCCTTAGATAAGCAAGATGCTATTATACTATTAAAAGCTACTATTAAACGGGAAACCCGACAAAGTCCAGTGACTGACCTCTCATGTTTGCACACACTCTGATCCTGGTGCAATCCGACAGATACTGCGAGGCACTGCAACCGATCGAAAAGCCGCCAGAGCCTCATCGCGATCCTCTGGAGCGGCTGGCTCAGCTCATCCAGCTGGACCGCTCGCACCGCTCCGCGTTCCCGGCGACGGCGACGCAGACAACGATGCCAGAGTGGCCGGCGAACTGCCTCACAGGACTCACCAGGATCCTTGGGATCAACCAGGCCGTTGCCGTGGACACGAGAGAGAAACTGAACACCGCCATGGATAAATAACATCAGTAAATTGTCCTGTACGTGATCGAATATCGAAAATCGCATATGCCCCATGTTAAAACCCCACAAATGCACTTGTCCATCATCAATCGAAGTCTTTCAAAAATTATATTTAATAAATTATTAAACTAGAAGCTGGGACAGTTAGAAAATTTGGGATTCATTCATTAACATATCTTTCTAATATCGTATAAAATATATTAAACCATGTAAAGACTTCTCACAAAAATATTAGAAGGTACAAAGGCGACCATGTAAAAAAATAGAATCTTTATTAGTATCAGTAATTATTTTTTTAGAGAACAAATACTTTTTTTATTTTTTCCTTCGGAATACAAGTTTATCTTTCAACAAAAATTATCTTAGCATTTACAAAAATATTTCTTTAAATTATTTGAAATAATATTTTCCTTTTTAGTTTTCTTCAGATGTATTTATTCAATTTTTCAAAGTTTTTAATGAGGAAAATATTTTTTAATAATTTTTGTTTCCTTTTTCTTTTCCCTTTAACGTAGTTCCTTATTTTCCAGTCTTTGCTATGATTTACACTGAGGTGTAGGCCCTATTTTTCGGTCAATTATTTTCCATTGTTCTTACTTAAACTACTTGTTAGCTTCATTTGAGTACCTCTCAAACGTTGGCACGTGTGAGCTGGTTACGAAAAGACAAATCTGTTGGAAAATGGGGCGAAACTCTAGGAAGTCGCTGTACTAAGAGACACAAGACCAAAGTCCTTTCCCCAACGCAAGTACCGACGGCAACTCTGAGTGGTTTCTTGTCAGCAATCTCAAAGTAGGGTTCAGATTTTGGAGTATCTTGTGGAATGCAATTCGAACATGGGGGAAATCTTGAGTAGAGGAGAATGTCCTGAGAAAGTCTTTGTCCACCCCTTTGGGGGATGCTCTTTCTGCTGCTGAACACCACCACACTAACACTGCCTAACCGGAAGCACACTCACACACTCACACACACTTGCCCATTCTCCATTTTGTTTCAGCTGCCCCAACTGGCAGCGACGTCGACGTCGGCAGCGCTGCCTGCCCCTCCATATACACGGGCATTTGAAATGCGCACTAGCTCTAGCTCAAAGAGCTTATGTGTCTGTGTGAGCTCCCCTCCAATTTAGCACTGTGTGTGAGTGTGTGTGTGTGTGTGGGTGGGTGGGAGAGTATCCTGTTTCGGGTGGGTGGTTCGGGGTGTCCTGGCAGCGCTGCCGCTGATTTTATTTGCAAAGCCCCACTGTGTGCTTTTGCTGTTGCCTTTGGCTTTTCAATACCTCCCTGGGAAATATAGCCTCCTCATCCCCCGGACATTCGCGTATTTTTTCGCGGCTGCGGCGGGCAAACATTTTTTGCTGCCAATACACACACATACCAGCGCACTCACACCCATGCACACGCACACACACACACAGTCACGTATTGGCTGGGGCAGAGAGTCGCGGCAACGACAACGACAACGCAACGACAACGACACCGTCAGCGGTCGTCCTCGGCCTATTCGCGGCGAAATAATTTTTCGCATTTTTAGTACAAAGCTTCACATCAACGTCGTCGTACAAACAAATTTTTATTTTCGGATTTTTCAATTACGTTTTCATTTATTTTTAAGTATTAAGTTTGCGTGCACTCAAAAACAAACAAAAAAAGCAACAAAATCAGCAACTAAAACTCGAACAAATTCATAAGGAAATTCGTACCCAGAAAACAGTTGATAGATCGTGTGTCCAAACATCGAAAATATAACAAAAAAAAAAGAAAAAAAAACCAAAAAAGAAACTCATTCAGAACAAAAAGAATCGAACCACATTTACCGGCTTCCAAAGAACGATTCTCAAGTGTTTTTTCGCCGTCTCTCCAAAAACGTCTCGATTAAACTCTCAACCGGCAGGAACTCTCGACGATTCTCAGTTTGTTATTTGTTTGAACTTGTTTGCCCTCCCACAACACAATATCATCATCAGTCCGTTTTAGTTCTTAACGAAAAAGTAACAAACTATATTTAACAAAAACTTTAAAAAAAAAATATAAAACATTACGAACAAAATCGCGAAGAAATTGAACAAAAAAGACACTAGATGAACAAAGACACAAGTTACAAAATTCAAATGTAAAATCAAAAGTACAAAGCAAAAAGATTGTTGGCAACATTTTTATAAGTATATATACGTATTATTATGATTTGTATATATTTTTTATACGAACTCGAAACTACAGAGTCCAAAACTCAATTTTGATACGCAGAATTGCTCATGTGATGCTCCGAATCCTCCGACGGGTAAGCAAATAGTGTGTTCTCTTGAGAAGAAGACGCTGGCGGAGACAGAGAAGGAGAAAAGAGGGGGAGAGAGATATAAAGAGAGAGACTGCTCCTTTCGAAAGTCTCCGAACTGAGCCGGCAATACGAAGAATGCCAGCCGCAGGCTTCGGGTCTTCGTGACTTCGTGCCTGATTTTCGGCTGCTTCGTGTCCTGCTGCTTTCTAATTGCGTCCTCTCTCTGCCGGCGTCTGAGTGTGCATGTGCGTGTCTGAGTGTGTGTGTGTGTGTGCGAGTGCATTACATTATCCTGAGGCAGCGGCTACACCTACACCTACGCAGCAGCTTCGGCATCCCGACTTCCGATTCCGAATCCGCTCCGATGGCCACTCGGCAAGGACCTCAACTTGCTGCGGCCGCTGCCTGCCTGCTTCTTCTCTTCTAGTCCTTCTTAAGCTACGCGCGCGTACGGTCGTCGTACCGCCCGCCCGCCCGCTCGCCCGCTCGTCCGCTCGTAGCTCCTTCCGCTCGTTCTCGTCCCGCTCGTGGCCGCTTCGTTCCGTTTCGGCAGTCGGCTCCTCCTTGGAGTTTCCTTCTTCGTGCAGGTATGCGTGCGGCCATGTGTGTGTGTGAGAGCAGGCGCACACTTACTTGCACTTACTGCGTGTAGGAAATTATCTGCTGCCTTTGCCGCTGCCGGCGTCGCCTAATACATATATAAATAATATATATTATTATATGGGATATACATATATTTAAAAGCGACGACGCTCGTGTATATAGAAAAGGCAGCTCGTTATCGCAGATGCCAGGATAAGGGATGCCAAGGGGGTGGTATAGGTAGTGGGCAGTAGAAGGGGTAGAAGGACTCCGCCTGCTTGCAAGAAAGTGTAGCACACTTATGTGGGCAGGCGTTGACTGAAGCAGCAGCAGCAAAAGCATCAGCATCAGCATCAGTAGCAGTAGCAGCAGCGGCAGCTGAGACGGAAACGGAAACGGAGACCGAATCCTCGACTTCGACTTCGACTGAGGCAGCGCCTTGGTCTTCTGGCACTTTACTTTCGCAGGCTAGAATACAAAATTCAGTACGTTTCCAGTCACGCGCGCTGGCAGAAGTTTTGCTTGCGTATGTCTTCTATCGACGACGCCGACGAACGCCGCCTCGACTTGTGTAAAAATTCAAATCACTCCAAAAATAAATTATTAAAATAAAATAATAATAAAATATTAAAACAAAATTTAACAAAAAAAAACAACTAAATTGTTTAGCGTGCTTAAGCTGTGTGTCTGAGTTGAAGAATCAATTCAAATCAGTTTCAAATCAATTAAAATAAAATAAAATAAATATTAAATTATAAATTAAAATAAAATAAATAAATAAATTTTATTATCAAATAAATTAGAAATAACCATTTAAAGCCTAGTTCAGCCAGCTCAATCGTCTCGCCCATCGAACCCAGTCACAGATCCTCCTCAATTAGTTCAAGTGTCGCTGACTTGTGGTACGTGCAACTTGCGGCGCCTCTTTATTCGCTGCCTTCTTTCGCGATTAGCCAACCAAAGGGCCACACACACACTCCAACAAAACGAAAAAAAAAAAATACTAATACTAAAAGACCATCGAACACAACCAACACACACACTCAAGCAATCGGGCGCCACTTGCTGCTGTTGCTGCGGCATTGGTGGCCACATTGCGCATACGACATGTTAGCCCGCAATTATCCTGCCTGCGCATTGGCAGGCGCCGCGTCTTGGCTTTGATGGGGTAAAAAACTTGGCAGGAAATTATCTAAAGCGCCCAAGGCAACAGCCAGAGCCTCAGATTCGCCGCAGCCCCGCTCAACTTTGTCAGCAACTTTTCACAGACACTGAGGCAGCATTTAGAAACTCAGACACTCACAGACACCGCCAGCAGACCGTACTTATACTTATATAGTTGAGATACAGCGGGTCGTGTCTAATTTTATATAAATACTCTCACACAGACACTGGCCCATTCGGAGCCGAATATAAAAGCATTGGGGCTTCGTTTCTTGGGAGACATTTGATCGTCTTGGCTTGCAGCGACAGCAGCGCAGCAGCAGCGGCCAGTTAGAAGGCTCATCCTTAGTCAGTTGGTCACCCAGCTAGGGAACAACAACAGCGCAACAGAACAGCCAGGCAATAGCAGCCAG
This sequence comes from Drosophila subpulchrella, assembly GCF_014743375.2. Lineage (NCBI taxonomy): Eukaryota > Metazoa > Arthropoda > Insecta > Diptera > Drosophilidae > Drosophila > Drosophila subpulchrella. The sequence goes on from NC_050609.1 coordinate 12,103,258, forward strand.
TAATCAGTTACCCGTTAGCCCCATAAGTCCACACTTCGACGATGGTACGTGCCAGGTTGGGGGATGGAATGATGAGAGCATCTCAATCGAAAAATGTTCAATGCAATGCTAATGCTAATGAATGATATAAAATATACCCAAACTGTGACAAAGTGAGCCCAAATTACGACTGTGAAAAAACCACAAGAATTTATCAACTTAGAAAAGAAATGTTGTGAAACAAATCAGTGATACAAAAAATAACAATAAATAACCTAATAAAAAATAATTCGAATAAAAACCTCTTATACCTTTAAATATTTTTCTTATATTTTTTATATAAAATACATTTCCTTTTTATCTGTTTTATATATATTGAGAACTAAGTTTACTTATATTTTTCAACTAATTTTATAGACTTTTGTGTGAAATGTGTTTAATATAGAATTTAGAATTTGTAAAATTTCGGTGCCAATTTTTTCATACATTATAAGTATATAGTTTTTTATAGTTCATCATTATATATTTTTATATTTTGTATTTTACATTATTTTTGAAAATCTTCAAATTAAAATAATAACGAAAACATATTTTTTTTTAAGAAATCCCAAATCTAGCTTGAATAAAAATAAACGAATAACCCCCAAGACGAAAAGTCTGACAAAATAAATAACATAGCAAAAATGCTCGAAATTCTAAATTAAACTTGTAAAACCGAAAGCGCTGCGGCAACAAATCTTTGGAAAACCTTTCCGAAAGAAACCGTAAGAAATAACTAAACAAAAGTAACTAAGTAATACAACTAAATAACCGGAAATGATCTGAAACAGTTAAAAGTGTGGCATAATTTTCGGTGTGCCTCGCCATAAAGTGACAAGAAATGTAGCAAGCCGTGCGGCGGTTCCTTAAAAATATAAATAATTTTGTTTAGAAATATTGAAAAGAAAATGTGCCATTTGTGACCCCTAATGACCCCGGTCCCGACCCCCGTTGACCGCAGCGCTAGAGTGAATTGTGTTCGCCTCCCCAAGTCCCAAATGAAAAAGCCCCCCAAAAATAAATCTGTGCACAACAAAACGTCCAGAGAAATGAGCCGCCCTCATCCGAATTTCGATCCGCACCACCAGCGACCGGAGCGGTCCGCGGACTTTTCCCGCCCGCTCCTGCTCCTGGCAGCGGTACAGTCACCCTCCTCGGGAGCGACTGTCGCTGCCGCCGCTCCTGCCGCCAGCTGCCAACGCTGAACACTCGGCCCCAATGAAGCGGGGCGATCCTCTGAAGCGGCTCGATTCGCACTCGCCACTGGCATTGTAACTTAAATTAAGGGTAAAATATCGCAAATGGTATTGGTGCAAAAAAAAAAAAAAAACAAAACCAAGAAAACAAACCAAAAACTAGAACATTTCCCCCCAAATCAAACTGAACATTCGAGAAAATCATATTTTGATTAGAGTAATATTAAACTTAAGTATAGGCAATTAAGGAGCTCAGATATAAAATAGAAAAGCTGCAAGCTTTTTTGTTGTGAATTAAAAAACTGCACAAAATTAAACGTTGCATTAATTTATATTGATTTTATAATATTTACTTTGTCCATAAACTGATATTACAAATTATAAACACGCCAATCAAACACAAAAATTGCTAATCAAATAAAATTTTAAAATGAAATGCGTTAACATTTTTTCAACTGCTTTGAGAAACATGAAATATCAGCAGCAATAAAACTTATAATTTTTTCTGGGTTACTTTCTTTGTAAATACATATTATCACAAACCAGTTGAAAACTTTAAAGCTTTTTTAAGAATATAAAATTTCATACATATTTCCTAATTTCAGAACAGTTTCAATTTATTCTGTATTGATTTTATTTTGTATCCAACCCAGTAATAACATATAATCCACCTCTTCCCAAAATTGTAATTACTTAATTTTCGCTTGCAGCTTGTGACTTGCAAACCCATCCAATCACTTATAAATATTAACCCTATAAAACCGCCAAATAGCTCGCACTTAAGACAAAGCAGTTGAGTTAGACAAAGAAACTTTGAGAAATAGGGCTAGTGAACTTTTCCCCCATTGAATTCTCCACAACTATTTCAGCTTACCATCTGAACAAATTGACCAGATTACTAATCTTACATTTACGTTGCGCCCTGTGCAATCGTCTGCTTTTTACTTGCAGGTTACACCATATCGAGAAGTTATCCAATGAGAAAGCCGCTTAAATTTTGGTAAGTCCACTTCAGTATATACCCCTCTAACTTTAAGTCTGCGTCCAGTCTTGGACTAATGAAACGCCTTTGTGCTCGAGTGGACTTCATTTTTTAATTAGAAAGTCAACACACACACACACACAGAGACAGAGGGTATCCTTAATCGAAAAGTGCTGCCATATGGAGAGGCGCCTTTGTGAGATGCAGGACTCGGCAATCCTCGCTTGTTTGCCTTTGTTTATTTGTGTGCTACTTAAGATGAAATGGCAAAGAAAACTGACAGAGATGGTTGTGTTGGGGGGGGGCGAGGCATCTACACACATCTGCCCTGTGTCCGTTTCAATTTCTCCTACCAAGTCAGCCCTTCACGCAGACATTTTCTTTGACTTTCCACCCGCCAGACCTGCTGGGAGAAAATAAAAAAGGAAAACAAACAGAGGCGTCTGGGCTAGAAGAAGTGTAGGCAACAGTGCAGTGCAACAGCGGAAACGGAAATTGCTGAAGTTGCATGTGTGTGTTCTATGTATATGTGTACACTGCACATGTGTGTGTGTGTGTGTGTGTAATGAGGCGCCGTGTTATCCTTTTGCTGACAGCAGACGCCGCTAGTTGCTGCGTTGTTGGATTTACAAGCAGGCTGCAATTATTTTCAGCTTAAGCGACAAAATAGAAGGAAGCAAGTCTTAAGCATTTCCCATTTCCCAGCCTCGTTATTATCCAGCTCGATGCCGTGTAAATGAGTTTTCTGCTGTTTTTACTTGTTATTGCCAACTTCAGTTCTGTTTTCTTTTCCCACCCCCGTCGCTCCTCCCCTCGTTTAAATCCACTTGGAGGCGGAACTTTAACCCTTCGGCTTGAGTTGCTCATGTGCAGCCATCGCAGCAGCCCCCCTTACTCGCCTGTTTTCTTTTCAGTGCATAAGTAAGTGCACCTAAGGCTACTTATGAAAAATTCTAAATTAAAGTTGACTTTTAGGCGCACAATGCCTGGCCATAACCCCCACCCCATCCCCCATTTTTATTAGCCATCCAAGACCCAGGCAAGTTGCCTGTTTTGTTTTGTACATTCGTTACCAAGAAAGTTTCACAATGTTTAGCACATTGTACGGAACGAAGAGAACTTTGGCCCAGCATCCAGGTGGAAATGTCATGTAGAAAGTTTTGGGCCTTCGAAACTTCGAAACATCGGACCTTTCGCCATGCACGGCCAACTCCTCTGATGGTCGGCCGGAAATCGTTTTAAGAACGGAAGTGAAAATTTCTACCATGCAGCTGAGCGCAACCATCTAAATATACATCTATACATAGCCCTCGAATAATCTCTTATTGAGACCGAACAATATGAAAAAAAGTGGGGGGATGGGGGAGGTAATAGAAGGGGGCTGGCTAGTACAGAGGCAGACCGAAACGCAAATTCATTCAATTGCGAAAAGAAAATTACCCTAAAACGCGGCACAGAAACAGAAACAGAAAGAGACAGAGACATAGAGCCAGCAACAAGTCGCGATGATTATCTGGAATTAAATAAAGCACACACTCGGGGCATATAGTATAGCTCGATTCCGATTCCGATCCCGAGTCCGAGCAAAATATCTGACTTGCGCCGGCCAATGGCAGAGCTCACTTGAGCGGCGGCCAAAGTTGCACGCCTCGCTGAGCAAATGTCGCGGCTCTTGTGGAAATTACCTCCCCCCAACCACCCACTGACCACCCCCACAGCCCACCCCGCCCATTGAAAACTACAGCAGTCTGCTCGGTTCCGTTCTATTCCGTTTCAAGCGCTGGAAATTAAGTCAGCAAATGACTTGTAGAATATCCACACATGTCCAGTGTCTGTCTGTCTGTCCGGCCTTCTGTTAGTCTGCGATACTCTATTTTATAAAGGGGTAGTTATAATTCCTTAAAAGGTATAAACTAAATTCTAGAATGTTCTTAGCTCCTAATAAATACCACAAAACATACACCACAAGATCATAAATAACTACACATATATTTAATTGAACAGAACTAAACAATTGATAAGATACACAGTTGATAAAAGCAATTAGTTTATTCTTTATCAGAGCTCGATAGTTGAAGTTGCTCCAGAAAAAAAGTAAATATATAATAGTAAGATAATACAATAGGTGATAGAATTAAGTGCGTACTTATGATAACTTAACCAATCTTGGCTATAATAATATCACAATAAAATGTAATTCCTCTAAATTATATTCTACATTATGTTCTTCACATAAAATCAAATACTGATCTTGAAACTTGAATGCTATTAAAAACTAAGGGTATCCAAACATCGTAGAGCTAGCCACCCCCGATCTTTCTTGTTTTTTGTTCGCCTATTTTGGACATGGACAAACTATTGCAACAGATCAGCGGTCGAGCAGCAGCCAGGCGAGCAACAAGATAATCAAGTGTAATTTATTTCGTATTTGGTGCGCGCCATGCATGAGTACGAGCACGACGACAAGTGCGAGTACGAGAGCATCTGTGCGATGCCATCTAGTTCGAGTATCTGGTATTTAGTATCTAGAGAGGAGCACACAATACAGACACCCATTCGCCATAGACTTACATAAACTAGCAGGCGAATCAAGCCTCGGCCCAACCCCCAAAAACCAGACCGGATGCACGAGCACTTGGCGTGAGGCGATCTGAGTCGATTTGGGCTGGTGTCGCGTCTCATATGGCGGGAATCATTCAAGCATCCCATCCCATCCAAATGCACTGGGCTCCAGTCGGATCTAGCTCTATTCGGCGCTATCTGGATCGCTCGACTGCACTGCACTGGTCATGCCAAGGCTCTAAGCTACACTGGAAATACTGGGTTCTTAAAAGTTCACTTAAATATTGATATTTTATTGATTTCAGTAAATTTCAAGCTGATCCATTTTTAATTTCATTTCATCTTAATTTCATTTCACCTGATTTTATAACCTTTTTCGATTTAGTTACCTACATGTAGTAGGTATTCAAAAATATCAAATCGTTTCTCAAATATTCAAGAACAAGTTCTTCTTAACCATTTTAATGCATGATTGTACTTCGAGGACTTTTAACTCTTTGTGTATCAAGTATAATTTTTATATTTTTTTATTTTTAAACTTATTTGTATCTTTGTTTTCCAATTAATTGCAAGTACTGTTGCTTACAATTAATAACCAAAGTGTCAAGTGTACTTAAGACCAGGCGGAAGCTCAATGGTCCCATTCGCATCGATGGCCGCTTTCCACTTTCCCACGTGCTCCGGTCCACAACAAGTGGTCGAGGCACACCCTCTGTCCCCGTCCATCATCCCCTTCCACTTCCATTACCATTACCATTTCCCCCGCCAGGCAGCACGCACCAAAGTGGCAGAAAGCAGGGGCGAGCCAGCACAAATACGTATTAAAACGTTAATAATATGCGAGGGCCAGCAACTCATGACAGCCTCAGTCCGCGAAAGTTGCCGGGAACCGATGAAAAGCCGCAGACAGAGCGGCCAGGTAGCCAGGTAGCCAGGTGAAGGTGCCCGCCTGTCCAACGCAAATCTTTCAAGAGTAGTTCCGCTTTTTTGTTGTGCCCACAGTCAGGGCGACACTTCCGCAGTTGGGTTTTATTCTGCTTTTTTTTTTGAAGGTACAGTGGGTGACTCGTGGAGTTGGAGGTGGGCATGTGTCACCAAGAACCGGGCACCTGAGCTGCAGTTTCTCCCCTGCCACGCACTGATTTCGGGCCTCTGATTATCTTCATATTGTTTACAATTAAAACAATGACCGCTTTTCAAGGGGGGCGGAGGCGTGAAATGTGCGGCACAGACCAAGTTGGAGCTACCGACTACCAACTACCGACTGCCGACTACCGACTTTTGGTAATTACTTTCGGGCCGGGCGGAAGTGCTCACCATTTTGTTTGTTGTTTCCTCGACTTTATTTCTTACTGCGTATTGGCCAGTAATAATAATGCCCAAAGTTTCTGTGGGCTGGGTCCAAAGTTTCGTTCTGCCAGTTGAGCAGACTGAATGCAAGTTTGGCTTGGCATGGTACGGTATGGTATAGTACTTGTTTGAGAAGGGGCAGGGGTAGTAGTGGGTGTATTTCTTTGCGCTTCCGTAAGCAGCGAATCGGTATTTTTCTATATTCTCCAGCCAGAGTGAGATGGAGAATTGATTTCGCCGCGCTTGGCATTTGTTGAACTTACTTGATTTCGTAAAAGTAAAGAGGTTTCCCCTACACCGGCTCAATTATCTCTTATAAAAAAACCATAGAAAGACTCTCATTGGTTGTCTTCGGTGTAGAGATAAATAGAAGAACCTCCTCCAGCTAAAGGAAAGTCGGAAAGTTGAGGGGCTCCATCCTCGTCTGCGACCACAGAAAGTTTGACCAGGCCGAGTTCTAATCAATAAATCACTTCAAGGTTTTCTTAATTAAAAGTTTTCCCTTGCACCCGACCACAGAAAAGTCTTGTGGCCCCCCTCGTTTTGGGAACATACTTGTAGACTAAACTTTTTACACAATCCATACGAAAAAAAGGACAAAAAATTGATTAACTACCGGGCGACCACAAAAAACAAGGACTCGCTTACACAGGCAAAGTTCCGAACCCTTTCCAATAAGAAAAAGTTTCGACTTGAGCAAGAAAAGTGCAAGCCAAAGAAGACACACCAATAAGGATCGCAGGAGCAGGGATACGAAACTATGGCACATAAAAACTGAAAACTATTAAGCGCTTAAGTCAGCCGGAAAATGAGACAAAATAGTTGGCGAACTGAGCTCAGGACGAAGACTGAAGTTGAGAAATAAGCGAGCCATTAATTAAGGGTTGGCTGGATAAGAATCCTTGGACTGGGACAACCGAAAAGGACATTCAAAATCGCATAGGACTAATTGGCAAGCGCGAAGGGAACAAAGCCAAAGAAAAAGCCGAGCAAAAAAAGATGCAAAAGCCTGGAAAATGTTTCTTAAGCGACCGCAAAAGGCAGGCGAAAGGAAAAATGTGAAAAATCAAAAGAAGCGACGGCCCCACTTGACATTTCAGCAGGTTAAGCCCCTTTTCCAGGACTCGGTTACAGTTTCTTGTGGCACTTCTTGGGCCGTAAAATATTTAACCAGGGTAAACAATACAAGCCGCTATGACGGGGGGGAATGGTAGAGGGCGAACCTTTTGTCACTACCAAATCTCGGCTGGTCCTGGAAACTTGGCTATTGACATAATTGTGGGTGGCAGAGGGCCAGAACTCAAGACCCCGGACCCAAGTCACACTCAAGGCGTTACCGGCAGACACTTGAAGGCGGTCCAAGGTCCCCCCAAGAAAGGAAGACGACGTATCCAAATCCACCCTCAATTAGATGTCAAGAGCCTTGGCTTACACTTGGCCAATTTACCACCCATGCCCCCCCATTTACCCGGTATAAATGGGTTTTAACTTGCAGTTACAGTTAAACTTTCATTTACATGCTCGTTACGAGTTGTTGCCGCAAATTAGCCAGGATCTTTGTTCTGCGAGACGTTGCTGATGAGTCCTGGATGGCTTTCTTATTGGCACTTCCGGGCGAAACTTTTGCTGCATACTTTGAGGGCATTTCAAATGGGAGTTAAAGGATGGTATGTGGAGTGGCTATCTTATCGAATACAGTCCTTGATAAACCTCAACTGCCGCCCCGTCTATATCTAATCGATGGCTCGCGCGCTTTTAGTTAAATTATTTACTCGACCCGTTTGCATAGGCACTTTTATTTGCTTCAAGTACTATTTCGATTTATCAGCACCATCTATATGCATATATCTCTAACCATATCTATAAATGGAAATGCGGTTTACCCTTAAAGCAAACAATCGAAGCTCTGCTCCGTTCTAGTCCCATGCAAATAGAACGCGAGTATTTTTGTTTGCATTTCGGTTTGGGTTCGGGTTTGGGCCCAATCTTATCAGTTGGCCAGAGTGGAAAGGGGCTAATTGCCGGGGTGGTATGGGTGTTGTGGGAGACAAATTTCCAGGAGTGGGCACATGCACATTAATGCACTAGCCGGGAGTCTAATTTATGTGCGACCTGTTACTTGTTTTCCAGTCACCTTCTTCCGCCAGTTAACGAATTAAACGCTCTGCTTCCGCTCCCAATGGGTCCAATCAGTCCTAAACCACCCTTACTCGATCCTTTTTCCCAACTCGGTTCCCACCAAAATACATCTAGTCGGCGGCCCTTCGGCGGAATTTCCCGTTTATTGGTTTCTTTCCGGATATTGTTATGTTCGGCTGTGAACGCCTTTTCCTTCCGCCGCTCGACGCCTTCGAACTACCACCCCCAACCCCTTGAACTAACCTGTTTAGTTTGGTTGTTGCCTCGAAAAGTGCAAAATGATTGCGGTTTCGTGTTGCTCACGGGGACCTCCACCCCCTAGTATTTTCATTTCCAAACCCCTTCCAAGTCTCTCGTTCCATTTAATGTGGAAACGACACGCAAACTAAAATTGTTGCTGTTGCTGTTTTTTGTGTGAACCCTTTTAAAGTTTCCAGGCAATTGGTTAGTGTTCCTTTCTTTCAGGGTGATCATTCCATTATTCATTTTATAGCACATAGATATTATTTTACGCCAAATATAACAACAATTCTCTTTTTACATTTACACTAATTAAGATTTATTGGATTAACTAATTCTAATATATAAAATGTAAATATTAAATTGATAAAGCGATCGTCTAAATTAATTTTAATTGGTTCGACAGTCAAGTTTCAAGATCAGTTCAGAACGATCACCTCAGCTCGTAACACATATTTGCATATCCATTAAATCAACATTTATTTGTAATACTAAATTTTAGTCGTTTTCATTAAAAATACCAACTAGACACAAGGTCGATCGTCCGTTTTGGGCAGGGTCTGCTGTATCACTTGCGGTTATAAAGATGCTTGCGCTGCTCGGCGATGTCCTTCTCGTCCTCGTGGATCGTCCTTCGACCGAAGCGGGCAGACAACTTCGAGAAGAAGCCCACTCGCGAGGTGCGTTTGATGATATCGGGGGCGATGGAGGTTGGGGTCTTGAGATTGGTGGGTGTCTTGAGTACTTTGAGAGGCGGGGCTGCCGGCTCTGACGTCCCGACAGGAGATGTAGTTGGCCTAGTGAGTCCCTGGGCACCGGGATGCTGAAAGCTGGCTGAGGTGCTGGCCATCTTTTGGGCTTGGACCAACTTTCGCTGGGCACTGAGTAGAGTTGGCTTGACATCCACAAAGGCACTTGCTGGTTTCTTGGGCAATGGAGTTTGTAAGTAGCTCGTGAACTCGGGTCGCCTGGGAATGTCACCCAAGGGATTGGGGGCCCTGCGGGCTGTGCGGCGAATAAATTTAGGAGGAACCGAAGGCGGCGTCAAAGTGGGCCTATTCAGAGCATTGGCCAAACGAGGAGCCATTGGACGACTGGAAGCGGTGGCAGATTGGCCGAGATGAGTATTTTCCAACGCGAGGGTTACTTGGGCAATGGTGACATTGGGGGTCGTAGTGGGAATAGGAATCCGACTGCTTGCTGGGTAAGTCATAGGTACGTCCCCCAAAGAAGTCACCGATTTCACGTTGCGTTCCGGTGAACGCGGTTTAGCATCATCCAATAGCATATAGGTGCAATAGATGTCATCGAACTGCTGCCCCTTCAGTGACTTCTCCAACTCATTAGGCTTGTGACCCATGCCCATCAGCACCTCCAATCGATAGAAGTCCTCCAGATCCATGGGTTTCTCCTGAAAGGGCCTCAATCTGTCGCCCTCGTGACCCTGATTAATCCACTTGTCCGACATGGCTGCCAATAGGGTAGTACGCTTGGCGGGATTCAGAACCATGAACTTCCTTATCAGACGCTCGCAATCTATGGAGATGTAGTAGGGCACATGGTATTTGCCTCGGATCACTCTCTCCCGCAACTCACTTAGGCTTCCCCCATCAAAGGGTAGGGCACCACTAACCAAAGAATAGAGCACCACTCCCAGTGACCAGGTGTCAGCCTCCGGTCCAGAGTATTTCTTACCCATAAAGAGTTCAGGGGCGGCATAGGGTGGACTCCCGCAGAAGGACTCCAGCGGCGTATTGGAGTCGAAGGTGTTGCTGAAGCCAAAGTCAGCGATCTTAATGTTCATGTGCTGGTCCAATAATAAATTCTCCCCCTTAAGATCGCGATGCACCACGGACTTGCTATGGCAGTACTGGATGGCGGACACCAACTGGCGAAAGAGCACCCGGGCATCCGGCTCCTTCATCCTTCCGTTCTTTACCAGATGATCGAAGAGCTCGCCCCCACTGGCGTACTCCATGACCAGGTAGAGCGATCTTTCCGATTCGATCACCTGGAAGAGGCGTACGATATTCGGGTGGTTCAGCAGCTTCATGGATTTCACCTCGCGGTACAGCTTCTCACGGGCACTGGCATTCAGGACCGTCTTGTCAATAACCTTGATGGCCACTTCCCGACCAGTGGGCACATGGATCGCCAGCTTAACCTTGGCGAAGTTGCCCTTGCCCAGTGTCTTGATGATCTTGTACACCCCATTGCCATTGCCATTCACGTACGACTGGAACTTGAGCGGCGAGTCGCCCACATCCTGGCCAGCTGCGTGGGTGGGCGGGGCCGTGGTGATCTTGGCTAAAGTTACCGGGTCGTTTTCCTTGTCGGACGTTTTGTCTGTGTTAGCTGCTGTCATTTCTGGTAAGTCCCAGCAAATCGTTCGCCGCATACTTGAAAGACAAACCGATTACAAGTTTTCTAGTTCAATTGAATTTTCGGGCAGGTCCTGCTGTATCCCTTGCTGTATCACTCAACCTTTCTCTAACTCCATAGTAATGCCCCAAACCGCCGGACACCTGGCTATTTGGTGAGATTCTTGCGCTGCTCGGTCGCGTCCTTCTCGTTCAGGTGGATTACCCTTCGGCCAAAGCGAGCGGTCAGCTTGGAGAAGAAACCCACTCGGGAGGCGGGCTTGGTGTCATCAGCGGATAGGGGTGGCGTCTGGTAGCTGTCCTCCTCCCCGCCAGCACCTGATCCTGAAACTCCTCCCCGTTTTCCACTGCGTGCCTGGCCAAAATGGAAGGTGGCCCGTGCCACATTGTGTCGGCTGAAGGGTTTGTCCGAGGCCTTCTCCGCTGCTTCTACTCCAACTCCCACTCCCGCTCCCGGAATCCTTTCCAGAAGTCGTCCTCCGATGGCTGGTGACTTGGGCGCCAAAAGGGGCTTAACTGCCGGTTCTGCCTTCTCGTAGAGCGTCGTGGGTCTTCTAACGGATCCCTGAGCTTGACTTGGAGTCTGGGAAACCGGGTACTGGAAGCGGGGCGGTGTGTTGGCCATCTTCTGGTTCTGGGCCAACTGTCGCTGGGCACTCAGTAGCGTCGGTTTCACATCCATGTTGGCACTGGCCCTCTTGGACTGAGGGGTGTGCGGGAGACTGGAGGGTTGGCTGCCCGAATGGTTGGTGGCCTTGCGGGCTGGTGTCCTGGCAGGAGTGCGTCTTGTGGGTTTGGCAGGTGGTCCCGAAGGCGGCGTGGAAGTAGGCGTGTTGGGAACATTCGCCAAACGGGAAGCAATTTGTCGACCTGAACCTGCGGAGGATTGGATGGGCGGATTCTTGTCCATTGCCAGCGTTACGTGAGCTATGGTAACCGTGGGCGTAGTGATGCTGGACAGTGGACTACTGACCGAAGGAGCAGTGAGATCTATTGTTGGCACAGCCTCCGATTTCGCGCTGCGGTTGGAGGATCGCGGCTTGGCCACGCCCAGGAGCATATAGGTGCAGTATATGTCGTCGAACTGCTGACCCTTCACCGACTGCTCCACATCCCGACGCTTGTGGCCCATGCTTATTAATAGATCAAAGCGAGCAGCATCCTGCAGCTCCATGGGCTTTTCCCGAAAGGGTCTCAATCGATCTGCCTCCTCATGACCCAGATTTATCCACTTATCCGACATGACAGCCGAAAGCGAAGTGCGCTTGGCGGGATTTAGAACCAGGAACTTCCTCATCAGGTTCTCGCAGTCCATAGAGATGTAGTAGGGCACTCGGTATTTGCCACGAAGCACTCGTTCCCGCAACTCCTTTAGGGTGCCGCCATCAAAGGGTAGGGATCCACTGACCAGGGTATAGAGCACCACTCCCAAGGACCAGGCATCCACTTCAGGTCCGGCGTACTTTCTGCCCATGAAGAGTTCAGGCGCCGCATAGGGTGGACTTCCACAGAAGGTCTCCAGTTGGGCATTGGGATCAAAGGTGTTGCCGAAACCAAAGTCCGCGATTTTGATGTTCATGTGTTGATCGAGCAACAGGTTCTCCGCCTTCAAATCCCGATGAACCACAAACTTGCTATGACAATACTGAATGGCGGATACCAGTTGCCGGAAGAGCACCCGGGCATCCCGCTCTCGCATCCTTCCATTCTTCACCAGATGATCAAATAGCTCTCCTCTACTGGCGTACTCCATTACCAAGTAGAGTGTCCTTTCCGACTCGATCACCTGGAAGAGGCGTACGATGTTCGGGTGGTTCAGCAGTTTCATGATCTTCACCTCCCGGTACAACTTCTGTCGTGCACTCGTATTTAGTTGGGTCTTGTCGATCACCTTGATGGCCACCTCCCGACCAGTGGGCACATGGATCGCCAGCTTGACCTTGGCAAAGTTGCCCTTGCCCAGGGTCTTAATGATCTTGTACACTCCATTGCCATTTCCATTCACATACGACTGGAACTTGAGTTCCGTACTACCACTAGCACCATCGCCCACATCCTGGCCAGCTGATAGAGTAGGCGTGGCCGGTTGGACGGCAGTAGGCGTGGCTGGCTGAGCAGTGGCGCCGGTAGTGACAATAGTCCCCGTTAAATGGGGATCAGGGTCGTTCTCCTTGTCTGACGTTTTGTATATGTTTGCTGCTGTCATTGCAGTCTTTTCACTCTCCTTAGCCAATGTGAAGTCCAGGATTCCCAGGCTGTTATCCACGGACATTATAATACTGTTAATTTTGTGGCTCCCAATCTGAATCCGAGTCTGAGTGCCCAGGCGAGAGTTGCTCCTGTTGAGGATCTGGGCTGGATCTCCAAGTGTGCCGAGCACGCGTCGTTGGATTGGAAAGTATCGCCGCCCCTCAAGTTGTAATGCCCGGAATTTCGTCAGTCATCAGTCATCGGTGTTGTTGTTTGCACATCTGCTCTATTTCGTCACCCTCCCGACAGCCCGAGCTTTAAGATAAGACCGTGTGTTTGCAACCCTCAGCCACCCCGATTTCCATGCATGGCTGATAAGCGGCTCGTCCTGCTCCTTGCGGCAGGATCACTTTGTCTCGACGCACGACCGCCTGGGCATGAGTCGGTACTTCTTTCAGGAGGCGCTATCACCAACCCCCTGGTGCATATTCCTGTGGCACGAGTCCTTTGTGATCCTCCGCTGCGATCGTGTGCCCCTGTTGTTCTTGTTTGCGACTAGTGAGGATATACCCCAGCTGGTGGTGTTCGGTTTCCTTCGTCAGCGAGGAGTAGCAGCTGCCTTCTGTTGGATATAGGGAAGAATGATTCGATTAGAGGTTGCAATCGGAATAGGACTCAATTTGATTAGGTAGTAATAAAAGTAATAGGAACACATACGTATTTTAATTATTATTACTGTATCAATAATAAGATCATTTATCAATTTGATAATATTATCTTTAAGTTCAAGTCATTTTGTTTTAAAAAACAACATATTTCAAAAAAAAATTTTTTATTAAGATATAATTTGTTTGTATTTATGTAAACAAATTAAATTTCCCTGACATACAATTAAATGCCATATAGCTAAACCCTAAACAAACAATGAAAAATGAGCAAATTACTATGAGTAAACGTTTTTAAAGAAATATTTCTCTTATCACACGTTTTTTCCGAAAGTTCGCATGCTGTATAAACCTTATCAAATAAAAAACAGAAACAGCCGTCATAAGTAACCAAGTATTTTTCTTTTCATTCCGAAAACACTGCCACTGATTTGATAGATCTTACACCACTGTGCATCAAGTAATTTACTCTCTCCCCTAACAATGGATTTTCAATCGACCTGAAAAACTAATCTTTCCCTTTGTCAAAAAGTATTTTCTTCGCTTCTCTGTTCTTCCTATTTTTTGCATGTCCTGCCGATCTGTACCTACATTACCTAGGAGGGAACTACCCTAATGGGTTTTACCTACCCATGGATGTATTGGAAAAAAAATGTATTACAAAGGAACGGGTCCTTAATCTGCCTTTTCTTTTGGCTCGCTCGTTCGCTTGCATTTCTCTCTTTCGAGTAACGATTTCAGGTTTTCTCTGCCTGCTCCTTTGTGGGTATGTGTGTGTGTGTGTGTGTCCTTGATCCTGCTGACTTGTTTTGCCTGCAACCTCTCCTCGTCATCCCTGCTTTGCCTTTTGTCTGGTCTCCTTTTCCTCCGGCTCTTCGCTTCCTTTTTCAGCTCCTTTGCCTGCCCAAGTGTGTGTATCCCTCTCTCTCACTTTGCACATGTGTGTGTTTTTGAGTTTTTGTGAAATTTTTAAATTGCAGCTGCCACTATTGGGTCTTTGTATTTATTATTTTTGCCTGCTCTTCTTGTTTTCTTTCCCCTCTATCTACTTCTTTCCTCTTTTTTGCAATAACAACACCACAGATCTGTGGAAATTCGCCATAACAACAAGTACTTGGCTTGGCTTGGCTTGGTTTTAATTCTGGGAACTTGTGATCTGTGATCTCTTGGTGGGTTTTTAATCGCTCCCCTTTCGCCACCAAGTTCAATGCACCCCACCTAGGGTTACCCCCCAACTCTCTCTATTTTCCCAAGATACCAACACATGACAACATGTGCGGGTCGTCTCCCATCTCGTTTTCCCCCTTTTTCGCCTTTGTTTTTTTCCCTGCCCATGGGATCTTTAGCTTGTTTTCTCCGATCGCCTCTCCTTCTGGTTCTTCTATTTTGATTCTGGTTCTCTGGCTGTTCTTTTTGTTCTTTCTTCACCCGAAGATGTTTATCCGCACCAGCACTGAGTCATCATCGGAGACTTTGGGGATCTTCAGGCGCCCCATGTTCTGGGGGCACTGGTTCGTTAACACACTTACTGCACAAAGCGATGATATACATACAGTTGATCCATTAGCTGACCTTAATAAAACGCCTCTTTTATTGAGAACCAAAGAACGCCCCCCTTAAAGACACGCCACACGATGCAAGATAAGGCTTCTCGTGCCACCCAAGGGATCAGATCTGGCCTATCTATGGGTCTATGGGGCTACGAAACACTGGAACTGAAGTCCCAAAACAGCGTGCTTGGTTAATTACACACTTTACTTACGCATCGGTCCATTGGCGATCCCCCCTGGCGGCAATCAAAAACGAATTAGCGTTAATCCCAGAGCCAGTCCACAGATGTATCTGTATCTCGTATTTCGTATCCGTAGAGAGAGAGCGAACTTTCAGATACAAGGCGCGTCGTATAACTGAAACGCATTGAGCGCAATATCTGAAGACAGGTCTTGAACGTCTGAGACGGGCTGCTGAGAGTATGCTAGAGAGTAAGAGCGCAGAGAAGAGCCTCTTCTTGCGCTCTTCTTACGCTCTTCCTTCGCTCACTGCTCTTCCTCCATTACCTGCTCTTCCTTCGCTCACACTTCGCCTCTTTCGCCACTTTCCACCTCCTCTCATTACCCACTCATTCGCTGTTGGCTGCTCTGAAGGTCGTTTCCTTGAGCGTTTCTTGAGGTGTGACGTCATGGCTGCGAAGGGGAGGCACTTTGTCTTCGGCTTTTGTACTTCGTGCCCATCGTCTCGTCTTTGCGGCGAATTTGGCCTTTGTAGTGGTCTTCGTCTTCGTCGGAGTTTATTTTATTGGTGTGGGTTTTCTTATGGTGGTGGTTGGGCTGTCGTGCTCTCGAGACTTCCCCATTCGTCGTCATCAGCTGTGTCGTCATCGTCGTCGTTGGTGTGGGAGTAGCCGATGGCCATATCTGTCTGAGCTGTCCGAGTGGTATTGGTGCACCAATAAGAATCGGCCAGTGGTTCCACTTCTTGAACAACAACCCCCCACCCCCATTGCCATCTCAAACACCCTCTTCCCCTCGTTCGACCGCTTTGTTTTTGGTAGGGAATGATTAAAAAGTCACCACAACAAATAATAATAATAAAATGCATTTCTTTTGGCCCGCAAAATATTTCTTTCATTTGGCATCGCTTTGGCCGGCTGAAAGGAAAAATTATAATGACAAAGTAGGCGACAAGAAGGGGTGGTTGGGATGGTTGGGATGGTTGCGATGGTTGCGATGGTCCGATTGCAGACGTAGACGATGATTATAATAACAGTTTTCTGTGATTTCTCCTCGATTCCCGATTCGTGGTCCAGTCCCCTCCTTGAAGGCAGGGCTTAATTAAAAAGCTTTTGGCCATCCACTTGGAAAAAAATTAACCCCATCTTCCAGAAGTATACCATTCAAATTGCATCTCTTTTGAAGATAAGAATGAATGTATATTCAAGAAACATGGAAGAGATGAAATATTTACTTATAATGAACCTTTCATTTAAGATTGTAAGCAAAAACACTGCTTTCAACTATCATAAAAATATTGTAGTTCTTAAAAAGAAACCACTTTTGTCTCAGTGCCCTCTTAGCTTGGCAGTTGTAGATTAACATTATTCTTTTGACTTTGAGATTCTGAATTGAAAGTGTTGGGGAACTCTGGTAGGGGAATTTGCATTTAGGCGAGCCCGAGAAGCCAAGACAAGTAGGCCAAAGTGACATGTTAATGAGGAAGCGGGTAATTCAGCATACAGTCGATAAGGCAGCCGCCTTCAGGCAAAAGTATCTGCCAGATACACGTGGCACGCACACCAGCTGACGCCCCACAAATAGATGAACATAATGCGATTCCGACCGACAAATCACAGTTGGCCACCAGCGGACACGCGCCACCTGATCAGAATGCTATATCTATAGATAGGGAGCTCTTTCTTCGGCAATATTTGATCGTGCTGAATGCGGAAAAAACAGATTGCAACTGCAGCTGACTTCGACGGCGTGGACAAAAGGATCTCCGGCAGACAAAGCAGCCACAGGATATGCGATACAGCCACTTTTGCACATTGCCCCGATGAGTTATGGACTCCAGATCTCGGGGTCCCGAAAAGGGCAGCATCTTGACAGACAAATGCGGGTGCATATCGATTTCGACTTCGGTTGCAGGATCATTGACTCCTTGGGCCGTGATCTGCATTTTTGCGTCCTTCTTGCCGCATCGCGAAAGGTGCAAAATGAAGGACGAACGTGCCGCAAAATGTGTGCGGCGACTTAGGGCTTTAATTGGGTTTACGTTTCCCTGTCGATATTCAATAACAGCTGGCTCTCGGCTAAGTACACAAATTAACCCGTTCAAACAATGGCTTCTTGGAAAGTGTCAAATTTAACCTCCGATCAAGGACCAAACAATGGCCATCCAAATGAGGGAAATGGAATGCATATGTATATAGCCCAGACAATAAAAGAAGAATCAAAATTTTCAGCTGTCAAAGGAGGGGGTAAAATCTCCGATTTTCATCAAGAAAACGGCTGATTTTCTCACAGTTTTCACCGGGTATGATTTTCCTCAATCATTCGTCGGCGACCACTTCAGCCCTTTGGTCGTGGACAAATCCTTTGCACTTACTTTGCATCGCAGTTATATCGTTCATTCATCCATCTATCCATTCATTTAGCCCCGACCCTCAGTGACTTGGCTACCTGCCATTGTCAAAGAGTTTTTCTTTCGATTTGGTCTAGCGTTTCCACGGTTTTTGTTATATTTTTGCATAGTTTTCGGCTTTGTTCCTTCCCGGGAACGGGAAGAGGACTGCTTAGGGATAAACAATATTAGCTGACTGAAGGATTTGCATTCCACGTCCACATATCCATTGTTCAGTCGTCTGCCCGAAGAATTCTCAATAATATTTTGCCCATGCGGCAGTTTGCCCCCATCTCCTTCGAACACTGCGACACTTCTGCCCACATACGGAATAGATAATGACGGAACTAATCCTTTGCCTCTAACCAGAATCGCGATGGCTTGGCTTGGCTTGGATTGGCCTAATTGAAAAGCGGCGGCAACAACAGGGACAGGCTCAGAAAAAGAGGCAGGCACTGAATGCATTTCGGCGTCGCAATTCAGAAAGCTGAAATCTGCATAATGCAAGTGCATCATCTCATCTGTGCTCTATGGTGAGGCACTCAGAGAAATGTATTTTTTTTTGGAAAATTAGAAAGACAAAGAGAAATTTCTTCTGGGTTTCATATGTATGATGGGATATGCCAATGCTTTACAAACTGAATAATTTAGAAACAATTTCCAAAAGAGAGAGATATTTAGAAACCATAGCTAAAGGTACTATTTTAGTATTTGTTTTAAAATTAATAACTAGAAAAATATTAGAACATCACAAAATTTTCTTATAGTGATATCTATATATCTATATCTATACCTATAGGTATAGATATTATATATATTTCTTTAGTATCCCTTTTTCCACTATTCTTAGTCTCTAGGCATTGTGATTTTCGAGAAATCAAATCTTTACTAAGGAAGTTCTTTATTTCGGCTTACTCTTTTAGCTAGTTGTTAGGTTGTTTTCAGATAGTTCACCCCCCGTTTTTTCACAGTGTAGATGTAGCCTACGTAGGAGGCGCCTGGGGGGCAGCTTTTTAGCGAAGATTGTCAGTCAGCCGCCAAACAACAACGGCAGCAACAACAGAAATTGATTACCAAATGTGCACGGCTTTCGAGTGGTTTTAGGCTCGGAATTCAAGGGGGTTCAAGGGGCGAGGGGGCTGAAGGCCGGATAGGCAGGCTAATAAGCACAAAAATCCACATAGAGCAGCAATTCCTTTTAATTGAAAATCTCTCTCTCGCGCTCTTCCCATTTCCCAATTTTCCTCCACCTTTTTTTGTTGTTTTCATTTTCGCAATTTCTTTGCGGCTGCAGTGCGTTTAGTTGATAGCGGGGGAGGCGGGTCGTGGGGCGTGGCTGCAGCTCCAAATGCATTCGATATTGCATTTTTTTCTCCGGCAACATGCAAGGATAATAAGGACTTTAGCCGGCTTGGGACTTTTTTTTGTTGTTTTCCAGTTGTTTTTTTTTTTTTGTGGTATGTGTTTTATTTTTGTGGAGTGATTGACTTGCGAAGCGTCCGCTTAACCAACGCTGCTGCTCCATATATCTCACACCATTTGAGGGATCCTGGCTTGCCGTTATCCTGGCAAAGTTGATTGCAGCAAGGACTTGCGTCTATATTGCGGCCCGAAAAATTGCATTGGATGCATTTGCTGGGCAAACAAACTGCCGAAACAAGAGTCATGAAAAAAGTTTAAGGCCCCCAAACTCCGGATTCTCCTGCTCCGCGTAAGACTCGCTGCATGTGCAATGCATATTAGCCGAGTTGTGTCCTGCGTCCTGCCTTCTGAGTCCTGGATCCTGAATCCTGGATCCTGTGCCATCCTCGGCCTGTGCATTGTCCTTTTGGTCGAGCGCCTTTTGCCCCATCCCCACGGCGCTGTGTGTTTTTTTCTGCGGCTGCCTTTTGTTTGATTTGCGAAATTGCAATATGCTGGCTGTCTGGCTCAGCTCGTCGTCTCGTCCTGGTCCTTCTGAGACCCCACTCCTTGCACCTCCCCCCACCCCCCTCCAAACACACGCAGGATAACTGCAGTTAGACTGCAGTGCAAATGCAACCGGTTCCTGCCAGGACATTCCTATTTCGGGGTTAATCTCCATAAGCTTTGCTTGGGCCAGCTCCTTTCTTTTATTCTTATTCATTTATTGGAATTGTATGGGGCATTTCGGTAAATTGCTAATAAATGCTTTTTGAACTTCACATTAATTTTTTTATATATAATTCAATTGAGTTTTTTCTTTATTTTAGGAAATTTAATAACTCAATCTTATTAAATGCTTGGTATTTCAGTTTTTTAAAGTTTTTTCTAATAGTTTTAAATTTTTATTTTCTGGGTTTTTCAGGCATTTTAGTTGCTTATTTAATCTTATTAATTTAATTCAATTTAATACTATTATTTAATTATTTTCCTTTGATTTCTTTATATTTTATAGATATTTTTCTTAAAGTAAAAGCCATAGCTGCAATTGATTTCTCTGAATGAAATATATTTTCTCCTTTTCCCCACTTCCCCTTACTGGTTTTGGCAAAATATTCACTTGTTCAAATGACAGATTATCCCCATAAATATTTTAATTTGATTCATTTGCAACCACTCGTGGTTCAACCCCCCAAAGCGCTGCAGCTCCTGCCCCGATCAGGTTGATGTCCGGTCCCCGTTTCCAGCAAAACCTTTTAATTCGAGTGCGTTTTTCATCATCAACCAGGCTCTTCTCTCCTCTCCACTCCACTCCAGTCCCAGCCCAGTTTTCCCAGCCCAGTTTGCCCAGCCCCCTTGGCCAGATTTCCGTTTAGGTCGTGGCGCACTGAAAGTCTTGAGGCTACGCCGGAGACCCTTCAACCGACTGCGCCAAAATGCACTGGACGTTGGTCACGACGCGGAGCAGAAATCAAACAATCAAACAAAATGAAATCGCCGGTCTGCCCCTTTTCGCTCCTGGTCTCTTGTATTTTTCTCCCTTCTTTTTTTTTTTTGCTACTGCTGCTCGCGAGTTTTTTGTTGGCTTTGTTCTGCTGCTGCTTTTGTGCACACGCCCCCTCAAAGTCCAGTTTTGCAGTCATCAAGTTTTGGCCTCCCCCTCCCTGGAGAGAGAGAGGGGTGAAAAAAAGGCACCCCCCCTGCTGGCGGGCTTCCGGCTGCCCATGCTTCTTTGGCATGTCTTCGCATCCGTTGCATCCGTCCATCTTGCCCGTTTCCTCCCCTTGGCCCCAACTCGCCACTTCGCTGCAGTGGCTGCCAGACGAAGGAGCCACCCTTCGAGGACTTTTCCAACCCCCCCCCCCCCCCCCCCCCCCCAGAACCGAAAACAACTCCAGCTCCAACTTCAACCCCCCCCCACAGCCCTCTCTATATATTTTATTTTTAATTAATTAATGCGAATGCAAAGTACAATTTCTACAAGGAAAACTTGTTTTGCAACTCGCTGGCAACCCTTTTGGGCTCGGCTCCACCCTTAGCCACCATGGGCCACCCTTTGCCACCCTTTGCCACCCCCTATCATCCCTTGCCACCTGACTGCTGTGTGGCGCCTCCAAATATGCGGCGAAACAGCCGTGTGGCTGGCTGTGAAGAAATGCAGTTAATTTACTCAGAAGTAGCAGGGAATTGCAGTGGGAAAAGCGGCTTCAAGTGGGCGGCTGGTGGGTTGAAGAAAATTGCTGCAGAAAGTTGCTGCTGCAGTTTCTTTTGTTTTTGTGTGCACGCCGTAATGTATGCAACATAATTTTTGCGCTCTTAGCTGCCGCTGGATGAATTTTTGTTAGTACTCAGAATGAGGGGGGAAAATTTCTGGGAAATGGAAGGAAAAGCGTGGAGTTGCCTGGCTGGATATGCAGTCACCTCCTTTCAGGCATAACTGCAATGTGTGTGCGTGTGCATGTGTATCTGTGTGTGTGTGTGTGGGGGTATTTCTGAGGTAGTTGGCGCAGTTGAAAAACTTTGGTCTCGGCAAGGTGAGTGGGGTTGGAAAAACCCTTACAGCTTTCGTTCCGTAGGCCTCCTCAGTTTTTCCAGGTTTTCATCATATGTAGTAGTATATATTTTCCGGTTTTTTTCGGGGGCGCTGGAAAATGTTGCAAAAGTTATTTCTTCACGGGTTTGCCAGGGCTCTTAATGAAATATCTGCATGGATGCGAGTGGATGCAGTTGGCAGCAAAGTGGTCTCCACGGGTTACTTAATAGGCAACTGCCAGCTCACATGGCCGGGCAATAGACTTCATTCGTAATTGCACGGAGAAAAAATTGAAATGAATTCATACAAAAGGTGACTCAGAGATATCTTCAGGGTTTTTTTTCGTATACATTGTGACTTGTTTAAACAAAACGCGAATTCTTTAGCAACACGTGGTTTTTTTAACCGTTAAAATGTTTCATAGATCTCTTTAAATACATCTTTGTAAAAAACGCGAATTCTTGAGGATCGTTAGTTTCAGCTCTTAACAATCCATCCCTATAAGCAATTAAAACCACATCGATTGCATTGGATTTTTTCCCGTGTGGACTTTAAGGCCGAATCAACTGGGGGAATCGGGCTGAAAGAATCTGGCTGTTTGGGCGACAGTTCAGCGACACGCTCAAAAGCCTCAAAAGGAGTGCGGGCGCGTCTTTCAATCTGTGACTTTTGCACCCCCTCCACCGCCACCACCTCCACCCTATGCAAATAGACAGCCCTAGCCCTTCTCCACCTTAAGCAAAGTAGGATAAAAAGAAAATGCAGCAAAAATGCAGCTGCAGGGCCAAAAGGGGGGCGAAATAGAAGAGGACCGTTGCCGCTGCAGACACATTTTAATGATGCATGCAACAGTAAACTGCAATCAGATATGCGCACATCGTTAGTCTTCAGCATCAGCCGCCGTTTGTTGATTATCTTAGAATGGAGAGCACGGCAAGAAAGATAACCATAACCCATACGCCCCGTTGGCCACCCGGAACCTCACCCGTGCACTTTCCGCATTGCATGGAAATTTATTTGCCGTGCAAATAAACTGCAACCTCCTGTTTGCAAGAAGTCGGTCCCCGTATTCGGATTCTTGGCCCCACTTCATCCCTAAGGAGAAAGAAAAAAAAAGAGGGCGGGAGCCGCAGAGGAAACCCCTAACGGAGGCACTTTTTTATGCAACTTCTTCAGCTCGAGTGGTTTCCCAAGTTGACGTTTCAAATGTCAATTGTGTGCTTAACTGCATTCTTTTGACATCTCCGTCGTCGTCGTCGTCGTTGGCTTTCCTTATTTGCCCTCGTGTGTGTGAGTGCTCCTCGGAGTAGGGCAACCCGTCTCGAATCCAGACTCCTTTCCATCCTCAAGCCCATTCCCCTTCCCCAGTCTTTGTCTAATTTTGGTTTCTTTTTGTTGCAAATTGCGGCCTAAGCGGGAATATAGGGTGGGCTGCGGGGTGGAAAGGTGAGTGGAGGGCAGGAGGCCGTTCCTGGAGATCGCTTTCGCTGCTAGTTGGCAGACGGCAGCTGGTAGGCACTTGCAGGGAAGCCAAGACATCACTTAAAGGATCGACTATTTTGTACCGTGTTTTTTAAGATTTTAACTTTTAGAATTTTAACTAATTATTTTAAAACGTAACTGTTTATTGACAAAATTAGATATAATTAAAACTGTTTCTCTTCATCATAAATAATGTGTTGTTTTATATTTTTCAGTACCATACCACTAATATATGGTACTATTTTTTAAAAAACTTTAAATTTATTCTTAGCCATAAGTTATTTTTTATTGAAAAAATAATATGCATGACTTAATATTTTTTTAAGTTTTAATAATTTCTATTTTTTTATGTCTTCTGTTTTTCTAATAAAAATAATCATATATTAAATTTATTTTAAGGTTAAAGGTATTATTCATAAAAACCATAATATTTATGCCTTTTATTATTCCCATTGTTAGTCTTTTTTTTTTTTCTATATTGTCATTCTAATATCTTCATTTTAGTTAGGCAAAGTTATCCGAACTGGGACAGTTTTCAGGGAGTGCTTATATACCCCACTTGCAGCACCTTCAACAGGGCACACGTAATTTCTTTTCTTTGGCTTTCACTTTGTTTGAGCAACGTTGCAGCGACTTTTGCCAAGTCGCTGGGAAAATATGCCGCATTCACACACACAGGGCCACTCGCACACACTCGCAGGGGAACAGTGGGCCAGAGTCAGCGAGTCAGACTGCAATCTTGCCTTCAATTAAGCTTTGACAAGTGCATTGCACACAGGAGCAGCGGGGGCATGGGGGATGCGAGGGCAGGGAAAAGGACTTCGACAAGGAGAAGAAGTCGCAGGAGCAGGAGCAGTCTTCCACAAAGCGCATAAATATGAATGAGAAGGCAGGACGATGGACTCCTTGCCGTGAACTGTTGGCCAAAATAAGAAATATAAAAAAAAATAGAAGGACGACCAGGGAGCCCGGAGTGAAGAACTGGAGAAGGAAACGCAAATAAATGAATTGCACTTTTCCTTTGCTCGAATTTTCTTCTGGCGCCCCGTTTCAATGGGCCGCGCCTCAATGGCAGTGGAAAAACTTTGCATATTGTGTTTATTCTATGCCCGCGGAGATAAAGAGAGCTCCAAGCCAGGTGGAAGTCGGAGGCAGCCTTTAATTAAGCGGGTCCAAGTCGCAGTCCGCTGGCATTATGCCTAGATAATGGCAAGGCCGAGCTGAAAAGGGGGCCACTGGGCGGGGGAAGACAGATATGAAATGCAAATTATGCGGCGAATTGTGTGCTCATTAATTAAAATTGAACTCGGACTGAAACTGAAACTGAGGCAAGAACAGGGCCTGAGAAAGTTCATCAGCCATCAAAGCGCCAGCAGCATCATTAGCGCCCCGGCCAGCCTAACCAGCCAAATCTCAAATCCTTCATCCTGAATCCTGAAATCCTCACTGTCCACGCCGCTGCACTTTGAGGTGAACACTCAAAAGTTTTTGCGCCATGGCTGGGGGATATTTTTTTTTGTTGCGACGGGGTTTGGGATTTCTGGCAAAAATATTATACATATATTACATCTGGTCTGAGGGGTCTGAGTCAAAATGCAAATCTTGCAGATTTTTAATTTCTTTTCAACGAAAATTTTATTTTCTGTTTGCACTTCTTGTTGTTCGCCCAGGACGTTGGCAGGACCAACCCTTTTTTATTTGCCAGTCTGCCAAGGATGCTGATGGCTCGCCCCTCTCTTCTCGAGATGCCTTGCTGCTTTTAAGCTTTATTATTATGTATTATAGATTCATATTATGCACTTTTTAATTTTTTTTGTCTGCCATCTCAGGGCTTGAGACTCTCCAGACCGACAGCCCAAAATGAAATGCGTTTTGCCTTGCCGGAAAATAGGAGGGGAATGCTTAGCCTTTGAGGAGCCAAGAATACCCTTTTCCAATTCATTTTTAATCATTTTTAAGACTAATAAGATTACTTTTAATGTTATTGTTTTTTAATATATGTGTCTAAATTTCAATTAAATAATGAGCTTGACACAAGTTACCTTTACATAATTGAGTTTAGGTATCAAAACATTCAAAGTACTTCCTTATTAGTTATATAATTTTAAAGTTGCCCATTCGAACTTTTTAAAATATTTATATTAAATGCAATCTTAATTTTAATTTAATTACAATTTTATAATGAGTTTCAAAAAATCATAAAACGTTTCAACAGAAGTAATCAGCAGCTGCTTGTGGTACCCATTACCATGATAGGGTATTTCATAAAGGATTTTTGGACTGGGTAATGCTGCTGCAGTCATTCCTCAAATGTCCTTGGCAGAACCACCCTTCTGGCTTCTTTGGGCGGCAGTGTGGGTTGTCTTCTGGTTGCATTGCCACAAGTTGCTGCTCGAGATTCGAGACCCCACCCATCCAACCACGGCTCCTTTCGATTCCGCCTCCTTGTTCTTGTGCAGTGCCCTTCAAGACTTTTTCGCCCGCCCTCCTTGCTTACATTTGGGGCGGCTTTTGGGGTTGCATCTGTGAGATACATTCGCGTAATGAATTCGGCCCGAGGGTGGCGACAATGAACTTGCCTGCATTCGCCCCCATCCCACCCCCCCAAAAATACTAGGGCGTTGACATGTCAAGGCGAAGTATTCCGAAAATTACTTGCAAGGCCCAAGCCGAAAAAAAAGGAAAAGGACTTCACGCTTTGCTTGCCAGGAAGTCGGGAGGAAGTGAGGTCCTCGCGAGGGGGAGGAAAAGCCAGAATTGTTTCAGCCAGCTGGGAACCGAACCTGCCGAATCATGTAAAGCTATGCCGGAAAGCGCCTTGAAGCAGAACCAATGCTGCTAAAGGAAACAATTTCCATTTCCATTTGCATGGCGATCTGCGATCGCAGATCACGGAACCCGGAGAAAAAGGCGAGGGTGCGCTTTTCACACGGTTTCTGAGTATAAAAAAAGAAACAAAAAGACCCAAGGGTCGGTCATAATTTTTAATAATTTCCTTTTGCTTAAATAGTTTTTCCTTTGCCATAACAAATTCCCACCGCAGTGGACAATTGAAGTGTTAGATGCAAAGATCCAATTGCCAGCAAGTGGCTGTAGAACAGTACAGATACGCACAAGATAAGTTGATTGCACTAATTTGACTGCAGCACCCAAAGAGCTCAGATATATGTACATATATGGTTCCCATGGCGGACTAGTTTCATAGTTCCGCATTGGACAATTGCCGGTTCCTTCTTCGAAAGGCCGTCCAAGTTGAGAACTCAACTGGTCTGCTGGGGGTTGCTTCAATCAACTTCTGACAAGAAGTGTTAAATCTGCACTCGCTGCAATTGCAGCTGGAGGCCGCTTTATTAGAATATCCGGCAGCTTAGGCTATGGACTGCCAGACAGCCTGTCTGCCCTGGTCCACATAGTCATAATTCATAAATCAACTAATTCTGGAGTCGTTGGGCCAGCACATCAGCAGAAACAAATAGCACCCTGCTCCCTTTCCCAAAAATAAAAAAAAAACAAAATCTGTGACCAAGACAGAAAAGTTCTCAGGCTCGGCGACATCAGGAAGACACAACAATTAAAGGGTTTCGAGTTGCCTTAATGAACCGCAGCCAGACAAAAGGTCAAAGACAAGACCATCATCATCGTCAGCGAAAACAAAGGCCTAGAAGGCCCAAACCAAAGGCAAACAAAGGTGGGCCCCACACACAAAAATGAAAGGGAGAAGACGTCACGGCGGTTGCCTGCACTTCCTGGTAAGAAACAGACGGCGAAAGAGCCCAGAAGACGCCGCTGGGTTTCAATTACAAGGTCCCAAGATTTCGCCCTGCTCCAAGATGAGTGACCTCCCTTAATTGAGCGTGAAGCGCTGCAATACTTTGACACCTTTATGACAGGGACATGGACATTCGACAGGGCCATCGGCATTGCATTGACATCGAAATGGATATATGGATTGTGGGCTATAGACAGTGGACAGCAAACAGGGACTACCCCCTAAGACAGCCGACGGAACTGGAACTGGACCCGGTGGACGACACTAATGAACATTAATGTTCGTATTGTGTAATGTCGCGACTTTAATGTAAAGTGCAATGAAGCAATGCAAGGCCAGGGGGTAGTGCATCCACCGGATGCACTCATTAAGTGCTGCAGCCTTTGACTTGCAGACCCGAAAGAACTGGACGCAAATGCGAGCTGAGTTATGATGCCAGCTGACGAGCTGTCAGAAGAGTCATCGTCATCCACCGAGGAGGAGGTGGATCGGATTGGATGGGTTACGATGGGCTGGCTGGCTGTTGGAATGGAATGGGGTAGCTGCCGACTGGACGGCAAGTGGTTGTTAAGTCTGATTCACGGCTCGGTTCGGAAATCAGCGGGCAGCACGTGTTCCCCTGCCAGCCCGTAACCCTTTGATCTGACCAGGGGCCACTCAAATGGGTAGGGGCTGTACCCTACCCTCCACCTACCATCACCCCCCTCCCCCTTGATTTTCCTTCGCCCTCGCGAAAAACCATTTTCCACAAATTTAATTCCATTAATGTCGCAGCCATCTCCTTTCACTCGCTGGCGCTCCTCCAGCGACCCTTCAGAAGTTCTTCAAATGTCAAGCGGAGGCAGGACTCGCAGGATTCTCCAGCAACTAAATTATCATAATGAATCTCGCAACTACTTGAGTTTTGTTTGCCCGACTGGCAAACTCAACTCGGTCCGAGGAGGGTTAAGCGATGGCTCGGCTCCTAACGGATTTTTAATTGAAACTGTCACTTGTCGAGGAGCCAAGGATGATGGCCAGGACGATGGCTCAAAGCCCAGCCAGGATGGCTCCTCTCCTCTCCTCTCCATTCCTTTCCTGAGCTGAAGTAGTTTTCATTGCAATTACGAAGGAATTAAATGCTGCATGGAAGATGAGATGAGAACCACAAAAGTTTTCCAAGAATTTCATCTCCGATGCATAAATCAACAATTGTCTGTCGCCCTCAGACATTCCCATTGTTTGATCAAGAAAATCTTTTCCATTTAATCCAAACACAAGGGTGAAGGAGGAGCCAACATGAACAATGGGAATTGAATTTTATGCTTTACAAGATTTTATTGCGACTTTTTGACTCGACGCCTCCGACAGCTCGAATCCCCCAGATCCCCAATCCTCCGCCCAATCCAATTTCGTTATGAAAACGAATCGCAGTACGCCTTTATTAGCAGCAAATTTCATTATTCAAGTCAATTTGCCTCGGAGATGCCTCGAAAACTTGCTCGATAGTGACCCCCCACTTGGCTGGGCTCTTTGCATGGGTTCAATTGAATTAAATACAATCAATTTGTTGATACGCAGATGAATTTAAACAAATTTAGCCCGAGTGTGCGGCGAACGAGGCGACTGAGGATGACTCAGCTGCTATGTATATTGTCCGGAGCCCAAGGGTCCCGAGTCTCGGGTCCCAGGTTAGTCACTCCGGCGGGTCAAACGACACCCAAGTGCCGTCCAAGGCTCTGAACATGCAATCAAAGCCACCATCCTCTGGCAAAAAAAGTTATTAAAAAAATACAGTACTACAAGATAGACTAAAAGGTAGTCCCGTGCACAACCTCTAATTATCTCAAGCCATGACATGAAGTCATTTCTCCAGTCCAGTCCAGTCGTACATGTATTCTTTTTAATGCCAGCGCTCACGCTGAAATTGAAACTTCAAATATTTGTATGCGGCTCAAGGACTCGCCATGTGTGGGTAATTTCCTTAATAACAGCCAGCCTATCGCATTAACATATCTCGCATTTGTCATAAAAATAAGTCAACCACCAGCGCCACCCACCTACAAACCTACAAAATAGCCCAGCTGGTCTCCGCGGAGAAGGTGTTTTGTCAAGGAAATAGGAACTATAACCCCCTTCTAGTAGGTGGGTGGAATGCGAAGGAAGGAAGTGTTTATGCCTGCCCATGTGCGTCTCGTAATGACCACCGGCTAAATGGACACATTACGCGCCGGACACACGAAAAATTGAATTATTCAAGCGACTTTGGAGGCGTCGCTTTTGGAGCCAAACGACATTGCGTGTCAAAGTTTTTCCCTTACGCCAACTTCTAAACTCTGGCACTCCCACTCCTTGAAACTTATGCCGAAAAATAGGGCTAAGAAATACGTTACAAAAGGCAGCCGGCCCACAGAAAGGTGGAAAACCCAACGAGTGCCTTAAAGTTCCACTGGGTGACTTCGAGACTCCGTTTACGCTCTATGCTCAAACAGCACACGCCAGAACCAGGACAACCCATACCCCCCACTATACCATACACCACTATAGCATTCTAGACCCCGAACCCTTAGGAAATGTAACGGCCGACGATCGACGACAGTTGGTTTCCCAGAGCGTCTTCAAGACGTTCGAGGGGGTGACTTATTTATAAGGAAAAGACTTTCGACATCTGCCAGCTGCACGGGTCTACCTCTGATTGCAACGTTAATAATGCAAGCGAAGAGGAGGGTTACTGCCACGCACCAAAGCGGATGTTTTTTCGGGAGGGGATATGAAATCACTGGGACTGGCAAAGGGAACTCTAAGTACTATATAGAACTTCCATTGCTTGACGGGACTGTACTCATTATTAGTTGGAAGCGAGTGCAAAAAGCACTTACGATTAAGAGCCGGGAGTTTGGGGAGGGGGCAAGTATCATTTGGCTAACGCTTGAAATTGGCTTCGTGACGCTTATCGCGATCAATAAATAATATACGAGCAGTTCTAGACAGAGACGGGTAGCGGCAGAGATATAGATACACGAACGGAACGACATCGAGGCGGAAAACAAAAAGTATCTGCCAGATACATTTGAGTAATTTGCGTCGTTAGTGCCGGAAAGAGAGGCAAAATAATAATAATAAAAGAAAGTACGCTTGATTACAATGAAAATGTTTTTAATGCCCGAGCTCCTCTTTCCCTCCCGCCACTCCCCTCCCCCCTCCCCCTCCTTTATACACCCACACAGAGACAGAGAAAGATATCTGCATAGATAGGCGAAGCAAAAGGACACACGTTAGGCATGCATTTTCCCCCTGTTTCTTTCTTTTTTTTTTGTTCGATATCAAAAGCGCGATAAGCACTAGACACGAATGTGGGGTAGTGGGTGGGAGTGGGTGGCAGGTGCAGGTGCAGGCTTGCAGGTTGGACAAAAGCCCGATGGAGGGCAGAAGGAAAAGGATGGTGGAAAAGCCTCAAAGTCGAAACAGTCGCGACCAGCGACCACTGTCCAAACAAAAGTCTGGAAAAATGAGCAGTGGGAGCCGACTTGGCCACATATGGCCATTTTCTGGCTGCCATTGCGTGCCTGGCCCGAATACTAGTACATATCCGTATCTGTATCTCGGCAAGCTCGTGTCTATATCCGTAGTATGTAGTATCCCAGGCTGCGAATGTACGAGTGTGTGCTATCTAATCAAGCGCTGAAAGACAATAAAAGCCAACAACGCAGCCACGACAAACAGCGACCACAAAAAGTGCTTATGTCTGAAAACAACAGCAGGACAAGACCGATAAGTTACGTGGAGACCAACAGGATACCCAGTAATTTGGATAGATCCAGATATCTGGAGTTATAAATAAGTCTACAGTTGCATAACTCTGGTTAGCCTAAGATGTATAGAACAGAATATAAGCAGATACAATCTTTAAGAACTTTAATTTTATATTTTTTAAACAGTTTTCTTATGTGTGGGTATACAAGATGTTTCATACTTGTTAAAAATGAATTGTTAACAATCGTTCCTTTTTAGGTATGTTGGTATACAAAATATTTGTTTAGAATGGTATGATGATCCTTAGCCACATCCTTTCCCCTAATTACAAATACCCCTTTATAAAAAATCACAGAGAATTCCAGGCAACCTACTTCTCTCCCTGGCTAAGAGCAGCGGGAAAACCTTTCCCTGGCTCCACTCGAAAGTATCGCACGGATGTCGTATCTATGGCCCGCCATATGGCGACCAAACGCCGATATCTGTGAGAGTGTTTCCATGTACGAGTATCTGTATCTTATCTGGCAGTCGGGGTATTAGCCAAGGAGCGTGCACCTCATCCTCCTCCTCCTCCTCCTCCACCTCAGGGCTCCCGAAAAAGCAGCAATGGCCATAACAATAACTGAGACTGGGCTGACATCATAATAATTTGAGTTTACTGCATTGCTATACCGCTAGAGAGAGACCTTTTGGCAAGTTCTCGGAAAAGTTTTCGCATAAAATCCCTGTTTGAGACAGCCACTGGAGAAGGCAGAGAAGGACATTTTCTTTTAGCACAATTCGCTTCACAAAGTTGCTGCCAATTCTGGTGGAAACGACTGCCAGCCAACTTTGCGGCAACATAATTTTAATGTGTTTGTGGCAGGATTAGAGCTGTGGAGAGCTGGAAAGCTGCAACTGCATTGGCAGTGAATGCCAACACACAAGTTGAAAGGTGTTTCTGAACTTTATTGATGTCGTCGACTTCGGGCGACTTCCGCACCACCCGTTAGGCAAACAGCATTGGGATCAGGTAAAAATCGGTTCCCGACTGGATGGATGTCAAATGCCACCACCGAGCACGCCCCTTGGTTCCGTCTGCCTGGCTTCTTCCTTCTGCCCCTGCTCCTCATACTCATCCTTATCCTCCACCTCCTAACTCCACCTCCACCTCCTTCCTCCAGCGATCGCCAGCTTGTGCGCACGCGCATTGAGGCATAGACTGTGAGTCCAGGTGTGCTCCGATCATCGCTCGCCGCTCGTGGCAGCCAAGTACGTGCCATAACCACACTTGGAAAAAATACTACTGACTTCTAAACTGTCACCCAAATAAAATAACTGCTAAAAATACCTATAATCATCTCTAAAATTCGATTTTAAAATGGTACAAAACCGATTTGATTTATAATTTTACATGTATTGATAAGTTTGAGTTTTATTTTTATATATTTGTTTTATTTTTATAAGCACAAAAATATCAATTGCCTTTCAATATTATTAATGTTTATAATTCTAAAATTAATAATTCGTTATTAAATTGACAAGATAATTAAATATTTTTTCAATATATTATGAATATTATTCTTATTAAAGTCCGCTTTAATATTTTTAAGATATAAAATATCTTAAGTAAATTTTCTATCATTCTACAAGTGGATGCTTTTAAACATCAAAGTAACTAAAGCAACCCCCATTATCCTCAGTGTATTGAAACTCCCTTGCTTCCAAGCAGTCGTTTGCGATCATCAGCTGTTGGCTGTGGCGATCGTTTCCTTCCGCATCCGTATAAGCATAGGGGCTGCAGAATCCCTACCAGTTTCGCATTGCTCTTCGTGATTTCCCCCACCATTTGCTCATTTTTCCATTTCCAGCGAATCTCAGCTCGCCAGATTGCTATTTAATCTGGCAAAATGATTCTTTGAAGCGGAATCACAATGCCTAATTGCCACTAGTTCAGTTTTGGGACAGTTTTTTTTTTAGTTTTAACGGATTTTAGAGTCACTTGACCGTAACACAATTCCACCTCGCCCCCTCGTAGGCACTTTTTATGAGCCAAAGCATATTTTAATGATGACACCCGACCACGAGAAGGAGAGGAATATAGACAGAACACATGGCCGTGCCACACTTCGGTCGTTTGTGCGATGAGTACATTACCGTGTGCCGCGATCTGTGAAGGCACATTCCAAAGCACACTTTGAGATACATGCATGTATGTACATATATGTCCCTAGCACTGCCCCTCCATAAAAACCCGTCGCCTCCCTCATTTCCAGCGCATGCAAAGTATCCGCCGAAGCCAGCGTTTTCCATCGGAACATGAACGGAAAATGTGTTAAGGTCGTAATTATCTGCGCTGTCGTTTGTAGGTGGAAGTTCGCCTCAGCTGGCAACTTTCTTCGCTCCTTGCTCTCCTTTCTTCTCCTGGGCTAGTGCCATATGTTGGTTTCTATGCCCTCCTTGCGGGGTTGAAGTTAGAAAGGCCCATTGATAACGCTCCTAGACCAAGTCCCGAAGTGCATTGAACTTGGAAATGCCAACTGTCTATCGTAGGAGCAGTTGAAAAGTATCTAAAGAAAGCATTCCTCAAGAAAAGGTTGTCGACATAAAGAGGCAATTAGGTAGTTTTCTTCGACTTAAGAATACGGGCACGTGGGCGCAATTTACCTATCAGATGGTTTATAAGATAATGAAACCGAAGACTTACACTCTGGTATTTGTAAGGAACAAAGAAATAGATTTTATTGTATAGAACTGAAACTATAACTTTTTTCTAAAACAGATTGGACCAATTACAATCTTGAAAGTAAAATAAAATATCTTTTACTTTAACATTGACAGGATGGTATACAACATTTTTTGGCTTAAGAATTTAACATTTCTATAACATCGATTACAAATTTATAGAAAATACAGTACAAGAAATATGCCAGTTAAACTATAAGTAACTATACTAAAATCTGTAAAATTTTATAAGTATTGGATTGTAATACAAATTGACTTTGCCATTCTTACTTTAATTGGTTTTTGCCTTTCCACTAACGTTCCTAATTTCTTTTTCTATTGCAGGAGGATCTATGATGGACGACAGAGAAAAATAATGCTTTGTTTGTGGTAATTTTGACAATTCCAATATCCCGATCTGCTGTGCATAGGAATGCCCTTACCCTGCTCTAGACCAAGCCCGACCAACTTACTAAGTCCTGCATAGGGGTGGCTGTTCCTGCTCCTGCTCCTCACCCTCTTTGCCTTCGTTCTTGTCCCTCCGGGTTGTCCTTGCAAGCTGCAGGCTTGCTAGGAGGTACAGTTGCCGAAAAAGGGATCGAAGAACGGAGGGGTGGCTTCCGTTGACATTGACTTGGGCCTACGGGCTGCAGTCTGCATTCCATTGCACTCGCAATTGAAATCGAAGGGTCCGAAAGTCGAAAACCCAGCCTGCCAAAGGGGAGGATTCTGTTTCGTGGTTCTATATTCTTGGGAAATGCACATGGCCCCTAGACACTAACGATACGAAAAACGAGCATTTAAGATACACACACCAAGTGTGATCGATAGTCGATGCTTTGACGCATTTGGCGAGTTCCAAAGTCCCCATATTGATTATTTCGAGTGCTTACGCATTCGACCCATGGCCATATGCAAAGTATCTACTTGTCTATGTATCTGTATCTGTATCTGTGGCAGAGAAAAGTAAGTCAAACTTGTTTATCAGCGAAAACGAAGTGACTTATCTTTATTTTGTACAAAAACAGAAAGGGGCGGGTACACACACGCTGACTCACACCCCCAATCACACACACACACAAACAGACTGGCAAGTGGAGAAATTAGATAAAAACCTGTCTCGGGTGGGAGGAGGGTCCGAAGGGTGGTTGGCCTGTGCTGAATTAAGGACACCACCCCGAGAAACCCACCCACAGCCTCACAGGACCTGAGCAGCCATCCCCTGGACAGCCCCAAACCGAGCACCAATCAAGTGGCCACCCAAACCAGAAGCTTTTGGCCAGCCACTTTTACTTTCCATTTAAACACTCGCCCCACTCTCAGTACACCCATTTTTCCCACACAGCAGATGTACCCAAACTTATGCCTTCCATTAATTTTACAGAAAGATTTTTTGAGCGCAAGCAAGGATTATTAAAACGAAAACCAAGCCAAACCAAACTAAAAAAAAACCCAAAAACGACAAAAATTGACAAAATACGAATAAAACGAATAAAAATCTCAAAATTCGGGCAAAGCATCGAAAACACACTTTTGAGAATCAAAAATCAAAGCGAAAATATAAAACACAACAAACTGGAAAGGAGCAGAAAAGACCTAGAGAACGAGTACGAGAAGGGGAGTTAAACGAAGGGAAATACAAATCAAATCTAAATAAAATTAAATGCAAAGGACATTCGCATGTGTGTGGTGGTGGAAAGAAAATTCAAAACAAAATTCACAATTAGAAAACGCAGGAAAAAACGTAGAAAACGCAGACACAAATCGAGCGGCAACCAACTGTCAACAGCGGCAAGAATTTTGAACTGGAACATTTCGACCAAAAAGTTGGGCGACAGCAAAATTTCAACGTTTGGCGCACTACAACAGCAACAACAACAACAACACAGCAGCAGCAAGGACATCGCGGCCAGGCAGCCAGGATTGCAGGATTGCAGGAGCGAGCGGTTTTGAAAGCGCAGCACACATCGATAGGCCCCTCTTCATCTTCTTCTTCATCTCCCTTACACGGACTTAGACTCGGGCAAGGATACGCTTAGAAAGCTAGAAAGCCTCAGC
Source organism: Drosophila subpulchrella (assembly GCF_014743375.2). Taxonomy (NCBI): domain Eukaryota; kingdom Metazoa; phylum Arthropoda; class Insecta; order Diptera; family Drosophilidae; genus Drosophila; species Drosophila subpulchrella. The sequence continues at coordinate 12,138,778 of NC_050609.1, forward strand.
CAGGACTTAAACTTGAAATCACGCATACGCCGCGGCGAATTCTCTCGCTCGCACTCCCTCCCTCTCTCTCGCACTCTCTCTCTCTCGTTGCCCAAAACGAAGGGGAAAAGCCCGGAGAAAATTCAGCCAATCCGAAGAAGCGGAGAGGGTGACGACTTAGGGTTGCTGAGGGGAAAGCAAGGCAAGCAGGGAAGGCAGCGAAAGCGGCGAAAGCAGGGAGAGAGCTGCTGCTGCTGGTGGGCATCATCTTATGATGTCATCGGAGGAGTACGAGGCGGACTGTTTTGGTTTGTACAGCGATGAGAACAACGTGCTGCTGAAGGCAACCGAGCCGGAGACAATTGTCAAGCAACAGCAACATCAGCAACACCAGCAACATCTGCAACAGCAACAGCAACAGCAACCACCGCCGAGCAACCACAGCAACGGTCACACGTCACCAATACCCATACAACAAGTCAACGGCGACGGCAGCGCGGCGAATTGCGGCGAGAGCGCCAAGACCACCAATACCAATACAACCAGCAGCACCCATACAGAGGCAGACAAGGAGCAAGAGAAAGAGAAGGCAAAGGAGAAGGCCAACGAAGAGGAGGCCGCCGAGTCCGACGATTCCGACGACGACGTCGTGGTTGTGCTCGAAGGCTGCGAAGGCAACGCCAGCAGCAGCAGCAACAGCAACAGCAACAGCAGCAGCAACAACAGCAGCAACGCCAGCAGCAACAACCACAAGGCAGCAACCACGACGACGACGACAGCAGCAACAACGACGACGACGACGACGACGGCGGCGAACGCGAATCGCAGTGGCAGTCGCAGTCATCGCAGCGCCCGCAATAGTCGGCAAATCAGTCAGTCAACGGCCGTCGGCAAGACAACAACGTGCGCGGCTAAAAAACCAACAGCAACACAGGCACTAGCGCCCACGCCAACCACAGTTAAGAACACGAACGTAAATAACGGTGGCTCAAACGGAAACGGAAACGCGAACAGTAAAGTGAATAGTCGTCGTTCGCGTCAAAGATCCTTGAGCAAAGACATTGCCATTAACATAAACCTAAACAATCAGCAACAAAACAGTAATAGTAATAGCAACAGCAATTGTAGCAACAACGGCGGAGCAACGGCAACCGCTGCTGGCTTCATGAGTAGCGCTGCCGCGGCTGCTGCGGGTGCCGCTGGTGGAGGAGCCCTGTTCCAACCACAATCGGTCAACAGCTCGGTCAATATTAATAATAATAATAATAGTAACAACAACACCTTGGGCACTCCGGCTGCCACAGCCACCCACTCGCACACCCACTCGCCCAGCAGCAACTCACCCGTTTCGGGCGCCAGTTCGGCATCGTCCTTGTTGACGGCCGCCTTTGGCAACCTGTTTGGTGGCTCCTCGGCCAAGATGCTCAACGAGCTGTTTGGCCGCCAAATGAAGCAGGCCCAGGACGCAACGAGTGGCCTGCCCCAGAGTCTGGACAACGCCATGCTCGCCGCCGCCATGGAGACGGCCACCAGTGCCGAGTTGCTCATCGGAAGCCTGAATTCCACGTCCAAGTTGCTGCAGCAGCAGCACAACAACAACAGCATTGCTCCCGCGAACAGTACGCCGTTGAGTAATGGCACAAATGCCTCGATCTCGCCGGGATCGGCCCACAGTTCCAGTCACTCGCATCAGGGTGTCTCTCCGAAAGGAAGTCGCCGTGTCTCCGCCTGCAGTGATCGCTCCTTGGAGGCGGCAGCAGCCGATGTTGCTGGTGGTTCACCACCTCGGGCAGCATCAGTGAGTTCCCTGAACGGAGGAGCCAGCAGTGGGGAGCAACACCAATCGCAACTGCAACACGATCTGGTGGCTCATCACATGCTGCGGAATATCCTGCAGGGCAAGAAGGAGCTGATGCAACTCGATCAGGAGCTGCGCACGGCCATGCAACAGCAGCAGCAGCAGCAACAGCAGCAGCAGCAACTCCAGGAGAAGGAGCAACTGCACACGAAGCTCAACAATAATAATAACAACAATATTGCTGCCACCGCCAACAACAATAACAACACCATGGAGAGCATCAATCTGATCGACGATTCGGAAATGGCGGACATCAAGATCAAGAGTGAGCCGCAGACAGCTCCTCCACCGCAGCAATCCCCGCATGGCAGCAGCCACAGCAGCCGGAGTGGGAGTGGCACTGGTAGCCACAGCAGCCTGGCCAGCGATGGCAGCCTGCGACGCAAGTCCTCCGACTCCCTGGATAGCCATGGGGCACAGGATGAGGCGCAGGACGAGGAGGATGCGGCGGCCAATCGCTCGGAGAGCCGGGCTCCCGAGGAACCCACCCAGCTGCCCACCAAAAAAGAGTCCGTGGACGACATGCTCGACGAGGTGGAACTCCTGGGCCTGCACTCGCGCGGCTCCGATCTGGAGAGCCTGGCCTCGCCCAGTCACTCGGACATGATGCTGCTGGACAACAGCAAGGACGATGTCCTGGACGAGGACGACGACGATGATTGCGTGGAACAGAAGCGCGACTCCGGCAGCGGTAGTCTCAAGAAACCGGGCATGGATCTGAAACGAGCCCGTGTGGAGAACATTGTCTCCGGAATGCGATGCAGTCCGTCCTCTGGCTTGGTCCAGGCTGGACAGCTCCAGGTGAATGGCTGCAAGAAGCGCAAGCTCTACCAGCCACAGCAACACGCAATGGAGCGATATGTGGCCGCCGCAGCTGGCCTGAACTTCGGCCTCAATCTGCAGAGCATGATGCTCGACCAGGACGACAGTGAGTCCAACGAGCTGGAGTCTCCGCAAATCCAGCAAAAACGCGTGGAGAAGAATGCCCTCAAGTCGCAGCTGCGATCCATGCAGGAGCAGCTGGCGGAGATGCAGCAGAAGTATGTGCAGCTGTGCTCGCGCATGGAGCAGGAATCCGAGTGCCAGGAGCTCGATCAGGATCAGGATGTCGAGCAGGAGCAGGAGCAGGAACAGGAGCCGGACAACGGCAGCAGCGATCACATCGAGCTTTCGCCCTCGCCCACTCTGACCGGAGATGGAGACGTGAGTCCCGCCCACAAGGAGGAGGTCGGTCAGGAGCGACCTGGTTCCAGTTCGCCATCACCTTCTCCTCTGAAACCCAAGACCTCGCTGGGCGAGAGCGGCGACTCCGGTGCCAATATGCTGTCCCAGATGATGAGCAAGATGATGTCCGGCAAGCTGCACAATCCTCTGGTAGGCGTGGGCCATCCCGCCCTGCCGCAAGGATTCCCACCGCTGCTGCAGCACATGGGCGATATGTCGCATGCGGCGGCCATGTACCAACAGTTCTTCTTCGAGCAGGAGGCGCGCATGGCCAAGGAGGCCGCCGAGCAGCAGCAGCAGCAACAGCAGCAGCAGCAACAACAACAGCAGCAGCAGCAACAGCAACAGGAGCAGCAGCGACGATTCGAGCAAGAGCAACAGGAGCAGCAGCGACGCAAGGAGGAGCAACAACAGCAGATCCAGCGCCACCAGCAGCAGCTGCAACAATTGCAACAGCAGCAAATGGAGCAGCAACATGTGGCGGTCACAGCGGCACCAAGGCCGCAGATGCACCACCCGGCACCCGCCCGCCTGCCCACGCGAATGGGCGGGGCAGCGGCTCACACCGCCCTCAAGTCGGAGCTGTCCGAGAAATTCCAGATGCTGCGCGCCAACAACAATAGCTCGATGATGCGCATGTCGGGAACGGACTTGGAAGGACTCGCCGATGTGCTCAAGTCAGAGATCACCACCTCGCTGTCCGCATTGGTGGACACCATTGTGACCCGGTTCGTCCATCAACGGCGACTGTTCAGCAAGCAGGCGGATTCCGTGACCGCGGCGGCCGAGCAACTGAACAAGGACCTGCTGCTCGCCTCCCAGATCCTAGACCGGAAGTCGCCGCGCACCAAGGTGGCGGACAGGCCCCAGAACGGACCCACGCCCGCAACACAATCAGGTAATAATGGTTCACTACTCCTAGCTAATAGTCAAATGCCCTCCCAAGCGCCTGTGTCGAGTGGTGGGTCGAATGGGCAGCAGCAACAGCAGCAGCAGCAACAGAATGCCCAGCAGCAACATGCGAGTGCGCAGCAGCAGCAGCAACAACAGACACCACAGCAGCAACAACACCTGCAACAGCAGCAGCAGCAACAACAGCAATCGCATCCCCTGCTGCCGCCCAACTGCCAACAGCTGATCTCCGCCCCCCGCCTAAATGGCAGCCAGTTATCCTTCGCCTCGCCCGCCGCTGCTGCAGCCGCTGCAATGGGTCTGCAGATGCACCATGCCGCCGCAGCAGCAGCAATGTCCGCCCAGCAGCAGCAGCAGCAGCAGCAGCAACAGTCGGTTGATCCCAATGCGAATACTAACCCAAACAACGGGCCAGCTGGGCCGAACCCCACTAACAATAGCTTAAGTACCCTTAATATACCGCCTCCTCACATTCGTCCTTCGCCCACAGCGGCTGCCATGTTCCAGGCGCCAAAGACGCCGCAGGGCATGAATCCGGTGGCCGCCGCCGCTTTGTACAACTCGATGACCGGACCCTTCTGCCTGCCGCCCGATCAGCAGCAGCAGCAGCAGACCGCCCAACAGCAGCAACAGTCCGCCCAGCAGCAGCAGCAGCAAAGTGTGCAACAGCAGACGCAACAGCAGCTGGAGCAGAACGAGGCGCTCAGCTTGGTGGTGACCCCGAAGAAGAAGCGCCACAAGGTGACCGACACCCGCATCACGCCGCGCACCGTCAGCCGTATTCTGGCCCAGGATGGTGTGGTGCCGCCCACCGGAGGACCTCCAACCACGCCCCAGCAGCAGCAGCAACAACAGCAGCAGCAACAACAGCAACAGCAGCAACAACAGCAGCAACAGCAGGCAGCGAATGGCGGCAATAGCAATGCCACGCCCGCCCAGAGTCCGACGAGGAGCAGTGGGGGAGGAGCCGCATACCACCCACAACCGCCGCCACCACCACCACCCATGATGCCCGTGTCCTTGCCCACCTCCGTGGCCATTCCCAATCCCTCGCTGCACGAGTCCAAGGTCTTCTCGCCGTACTCGCCGTTCTTCAATCCCCATGCAGCCGCTGGCCAGCCCACGGCCGCTCAACTGCATCAGCACCACCAGCAGCACCACCCGCACCACCAGCCCATGCAGCTGTCCTCCAGTCCGCCGGGCAGTCTGGGCGCCCTCATGGACTCCCGCGACTCGCCGCCGCTGCCCCACCCGCCGTCGATGCTCCATCCCGCCCTCCTGGCAGCCGCCCACCACGGTGGATCGCCTGACTACAAGACCTGCCTGCGGGCCGTCATGGACGCCCAGGATCGCCAGTCCGAGTGCAACTCGGCCGACATGCAGTTCGATGGCATGGCTCCTACTATATCCTTTTACAAGCAAATGCAACTAAACACAGAACAGCACCAGGAGTCGCTGATGGCCAAGTGAGTTTCCACCTAGTCCAGCACCGTGTGCAGCAGAGAAAGATGGGTTGGGATATACGAGTATATGTAGCATAGTAGCATGGTAGTAAGGTAGTTTAGAGACCAGGTACTTAACCCCACCCGGTCCGGACCTCGCTTACAAAACGAAACCAATCAAGTGTCTTCTTCAGTTTATTTATTTCCCCAACTAAATTCTTTTATAAAATGTAATCAAAACCTTATTTATTGCCCCGCCGCACACTTAAGCCCCCAAAGGCCCCCGAAAGACCCTCAAGTCATCATCATCATCGACTTGGCCTGGCTTGAGTTGCATTTCGCAACAGCCACAGAAATGGAAAAAAATCAATGACGAGCAGCCAATCGAAAGAGCTGCACTCGTTGGCCTCTTACTAGCCCCCATTTCCGTGCCCATTCTACTTTTGATTCCGATTCCGATTCGGATTCCGATTCCCAGCTCAGCTTTTTCAATCAGTGGGTTGAAGGAGGCGAAAGCGGGGGCTGTGGCACCCTTAGACATTCATTATTGGCACTCGAAAGTGCAGCCACGTTAGACATTGCCAATCCAATCGTACATATATATAACCCCCCCCCCTGCACCCAACACCTCTCTTTCTCTGCTATACACGAACATGGAAATTTGGAAAGACAATCGACCATCCATCCGACACAAATATCTCATACATATACCATATATATCTATAACGCCACCAGACATTGCGAATCCTTGACTCCTTTGCACTCTTCTACATTGACACCGATGCACCTGCGCAAGGCCAAGCTGATGTTCTTCTGGGTGCGCTATCCCAGCTCCGCGGTGCTCAAGATGTACTTCCCGGACATCAAGTTCAACAAGAACAACACAGCACAATTGGTGAAATGGTTCTCGAACTTCCGGTAAGTTGTGCAATTAACAATCTATAGAACCTAAGATCTAATTACTAAGTAATAACCATTCAGCAGCATTCATTTTTATGATTTCGTTTCGTCATCTAAGTTTTGGCTTTAATGTTTTAGTTGGGATGGGGGGGGTTTTCCTAACAAATTGATTGGCCAAAAAATGAGACTGCCACCTGTCGAAACCCTCGACTTGCACTCAAGAAGTAGACCCAGGGACATGCAACACCATTCGGCTGTCATTCCGCGACTCTAACTGTCAGTCCATGAAATTGCGCAAGAAGTTGCCAAAAAGAGCAGAAAAATGACTAAAGACTACGGAAAAACGACAGCTGCCAGATAGTCCGGTTCTGGGTTATTCCGGGGAAGAAGTTCCGAGGGGTGTTCTCAATGGAACAGCAGAAATACAGAGCCAAAGAGCCAAAGTGATGTGAGGTAGGCCCGCATGCAGTCGCCGTGATTTGCGCGCCAAATCCGAGGCCGCATCTGTCCGCCCCGAAATATCAGGGAAAACAGAAATTCCGAAAGAAAACAGAGCGTGGCACAAGGTCTCACCTGGATTTACCTTCCAACCCTCTTTCATCGTCTTTCATCGGCTTAGCAGCTGTCCGTCGTCTCCGATTTGTCTAAGACATGCGCAACGTCTTAAGGAATTGTTCGCGAGACACCCTAAGAAATTCTACCTACCCTACCTGCAAACAAAAGACAACAAATCAAGACCCGGCACGCTCGGGGTTTCTTCGTTAGTTCCTTTGGGGTTGCAATCCCTTTTCGATATGAACCCTACTTTGCATGGGAATCGGCAATCGGGGAGTTGGCATCTTGTCTTTGCTTACGACTTCGACTTCTTTGGCGAGAGGTTAAAATGGGTGGGAATATTTTTTGATTTCCTAACTGGTTCTCGATTGTTTGTTTCCGTTTTTTTTCTAAGGGTTTAGGTTTAGCAGGGTTGTAAGATGTAACGGTTTTTTAATATTTCTTTCTCATCTTAAGTTCCCTGAGTTTGATTTCGGTTTCCTTTGTTCGCTCGAGGGAAAGCATTTTCCCTTAATCGTTTTCCCCCTAAATTAACCTATGAAATTAATACTTGTAACCGCTTTTTGCTCTCTCTTAACGACTAGTTAATATTATGAGTTTCCCACACTCACACAGTACAGACACACAACCAGCGAACACAGAACCGTACACAGAGATAAACTGGGGCTGAGTGCTCTAATAACATGTTGCTAAAAGTGGCCACTTAAGAAAAATGCAAGGGGTTAGGAGCCCCGGTTGAAGATGAGTTGGAGAGTCCGGAGGATGAGCGTTACGATGATGAGCTGCCTGGCCACTTGAGCTGGCGAGTCAAGTGTGAAAATAGCGGAGAGCGAGGCCAAGAAACTTGTGGCGCTGGCATATTAAAAAGTGTTGCCTACTTAAGTGGGCCCCACCCACACACACACACACACACACACGCCACACCCCCTCCCCGCACACCACTCTCAGGGCATACGTATGTGTACGTTTGTTGGCTAATTAACAAAAGTGCCTTTTGTTCGAGGTCCTCAAGCAGGCCACTTATATAATTGCATTAGCTGCAGTAACTTCTTTTTGTGCTCGCCAAAATGCAAATAATGAAAAGAAAGCGGCAAAGGACATGCATTCAGAGACACACATACACATATGCAGATATACATAGACACTCAGACTCCTGGCGGGCTAATTAGTTTGTTTGCCAGGATACATTCAGTGGGTTTCTTTGGCCGCTTTTCATGGCGGCAGCTACTTGAGAGTTTCGAGCACAATGGCCAGGGCCCTACTGGCAAAAGGCGCTCAAGGATACGCCCACACACAAGCTAGCCCACTCACTTACACCCACAAATGCGACACACAAACATATACACTCTCACATCTCCCGCTGTTCTTTTTCCGTGTTTTGTTTCTCATCGAGCCGCTTTCCTTTTTTTGAGGTTAAGTGTCCTTTTGGCGCTTAGAGCAGCTCCCCCTCCCCCCACCGCTCCCTTAGCTTTTCCCCTCCTTCGTCGCGTGAAAAGATCTTGCTGACAAGAACAACAACAACAACAACAACAACAGTAAATGCAGTTACATTTATATAATACACACCCACAGCCACACACATGCCACACACTCAGACACTCAGATACGATACACGCTCCATTCTGTATATGTATATAGACGTATATGACTTGTACAGATGCTTATATATAGATACAATGCAAAAGTGTTGCCAATTACTTCATTAATGTATGAGGTAGAGATGTCTGCATATGTGTGGGTGAGTATGTGTGAGCTTATTAATAACATTCTACTCGTTCGTATTCGTAACCGTAATCCGTGATACGTAATTTATTGCGGAGGAAGTGAAGAAGAAGAAGAAGGTGCAGCGAAGAAGGAGACACATGCAAACACACGCACGCACACACGAACAAAAAACGCACACACAAAAGCACACTGGCACACGCACACATTCAAGCGGTGAGAGTGGGTGAGAGGAAGAGAGAGAGGTGTGTGGGTGTAGGTGTGAGATGATGAATGCACTTGACAAAGAAACGCCTGCCTGCCTTTCAACAAGTGTTTTAGTGGCTCTCCCTCTCTCACTCTCCTCCTCCTCTCTCTGTTTCAGTGTGTGTGTGGGTGAGGCCCGGCCCAAATAAATAGGCTACGAAATATTATATGCAAACTAATTAGCACTTCCGTCAAGCCCCAACGCCATTGCATCTGCACATCTGCAGTTCCACTTGCACGGCTTATTATCTAAATTAAGTGGCGCATTTGAAACCGCCAAGCCAGGCTTCCTTTTCCTGCCACATGTGCTTCCCTCTGCTTGCATAAGGCTCGCCTCAAGCTCCTTTTCACGCCATCCACAAAGCTAATTGCAATTCAAACCCAACCGAACGGAGAGGGGGCTGAGATCCCGGCAATCCCTAATAACTATGGACACCCGGCACAATGAACTGTCACACAAAACTGTCACACAGCGATTCCTTTCTTTTGGCCAGGCCAAGCCATCAGCCTCATTATGAAGCCATCCAAAACCACCCATCCGATCCACCGCCGCCTCCGGGGAGCCGCAAATGGGGGGGGGGGGGCGTGGCGCGCCTATGGGCTGGGGGCAGAAGGAAAAGATTTTCTATTTGCGCATTCTGCGCTTATTGTTTGGAAAATCAACACGAGCGCTGTGTGGCACAACATGAGAAATGCATTTGGCGTACTGCTACTGGGAAATCTTGAAATTAGCGCGATTATCGGAGCGTTGTGAAGGGGGGGATGGGGGCGAAGTGGAGGGATGGGAGGTTCTCCAAAGGATTCCCGGCAAAAAAAAGACAACAATTAAAACGCGCGGCAGACAATGCTGGAGAAGGAGGCGGAGGAGGCGGAGGAGAGGCAGTCAGGCCGGAAGACAAGCAATCACTTACAGTTGCCAAGTAAAGCACACACCCCCAGTCGTATCCCCCTGCGAATGGCAGCCCCCACACACAAATCACTTGACTAAACAAGGCGACGCAGCAGCAGCAGCCCGCTGCACTTGCTAATTAAATCCCCAACCCCCAAGGCAGTCCTTCCCAGGATACAAAGTACAACAGAGAGAAATAAAAAACCGCAGCTAGAAGATGCCGCCTCGACTTGCAATTGTTATTGCACCACCACGAGCTGCTGCTGCACATTTGAGATTTATTAAAAATTCTTTACACACTCGCACTCACACACCGATACAGATTCACACACACACACACACACACACACACGACGCGCCTAAGAGTATGCAGCGAATTATTAATAATGTCATACTCAAACAGCTATCCAATATAATGCATTAAGGGACCCCCTAGGAACAGAGTGAGCGAGATAGCGCGACTGTATGGTTGTATGAGAGCGAGAGAGAAAGAGAGAGCGAGCAAGCATTAGCGATTTCCTTTGAATTTGGTTTACCCACTTTACGGCTTTCCTTCTTTGATTTCCCACCCCTCGCCTTGGTTCGAACCTTGATTTTTCTTTCATTTACGTTGCGATTTTGTAAATTTGAATGCTGAACCTGAACCTGAACAACAACAAAAATATAAATAGAATAGAATAAAACAGAATACTGACCAAACCAAACATTCCTCATCTACGCATCTGCAGAGAATTCTACTACATACAAATGGAGAAATATGCACGACAAGCTGTCACCGAAGGCATCAAGACACCCGATGATCTGTTGATTGCTGGAGATAGTGAATTGTATCGCGTGCTCAATTTGCACTACAATCGCAATAACCACATTGAGGTATGCCAATAACCACGCCCACACCCACACCCACACACCCACTAACACTAACACACTAACCATTCCCCCCGTAAACCGACTCTACATGCACACACACTACAAATTTATTAAGAAAAAAAAATCAAATCAAATAATGTATAAAAAGTGTGTGTGGATGCGAGCGAAGAACCACTAACCAGATGATCCAGAGAAACCCCCCTTTGGGAGCCAGTCGCTAATCGAGAAAATCGGTCCACAGGTACCCCAGAATTTCCGCTTCGTGGTCGAATCGACTCTGCGGGAGTTCTTCCGTGCAATACAGGGTGGCAAAGACACCGAGCAGTCGTGGAAGAAGTCCATATACAAGATCATCTCGCGCATGGACGATCCCGTGCCCGAGTACTTCAAGTCGCCCAATTTTTTAGAGCAGCTGGAATAAGTGGAGGAGTTGGCGCTGCCGACGCTGCCGCTGCCGTTGCCGTTGCCGCATCCGCTGGGAATGCCACCGCCCATCAGTCCGGCCTCCACCACCATCTGCAGCAGCAGCAGCACCACCACCACTACGGGCACCAACTCCAGGGCCGGCAGCAGCCATCCGAAGGCGAGGCGCAGGCCAAAGCTAAAAGGCTAAACCTGCGCAGGAAACACGACTGGATATGACCAACTCCCCAGCCAAAGAACAAAAATCAGAAGAAAAAACGAACAAATAGTATCCACACACAGAGAATAATGAAGGGAACTTAGACATAGCTGAGTGAGAAACACACACGAGTCGATAACGCGTTTAGAAAACACACTGAGCAAAATATTTTTTCAAAAATTTCCAAAAACCACACAAACTACACACCCAAAACATCACACAACCTCAGCGAAAGAAGAGCGACAAGATTATGAAGAAAGTGGGCCAGGGAGATCCTAATCTCCCCGGCAAACATTTAAACAAAACCAAAACTATACATAGAGCAGCAAGTCTTAATCTAATAATGTGAAATAGTGCAAATTGAAAGAGAACCTGAGCCACACACCTGAGAACACCCCGTACACACCGAGCGTAATTTACAGGCAGTGTAAACTGTACTCGCCGTTGGTTTGTTAGTTGAAATTTTTTTGAAAATATTTACAGCAGATTACGTATACGTATGAATATTTAACAAATAGTTGAGCCGTCTAATGATCTACCGAAAGTTGACACACATTCCACAGAAAAAAACAAAAAAAAACAAGATACACCAATACATTCCACGCACACACACACACACACACGCTCGCAACGGTACAAAGTGTGTGTTCATTTGAGAGAGAGCGAAAGTCGCTCAGCCAAACAGGAAGTGGACATCACCGCACTGCTTGGCCGACCGACTTTCCGGTAAGCAGTTTTCCCCACTCGGTTGCACACTGCTTTACAAAAGCAGGCGCAGCTCAGACGGCCGAAAATCGGTAATTAATCTTAAAAGTTTAAAAGTCACCCGAAAGCTAAAGTTGCTATATCCCCTATAGCCCCCCTTTTAAGCGCTAAGCATATATTCGATGTCTATTAAGCGAAAGTAAAAGCAAAAAATCACAAAAAAAAGTTAAGAAAATGCGAAAACTATTTAGATTTTTAATCAAAGAGAGAGCCAGAGTTATGTATTTGTACGAACAGCGGGCGTTAGGGTAGTTAAATTTACCAATTTATCATTTACAATACGTTATGCGAACCTTCGACCAAAGTTAATTGTTAACATGAATCCCTTGAGTGCGGTTTATTTTTAATCAATTCTTATACTTTAGTGCCCCACCTTTGAGCACGCATCTTAATTTTATAGTATAATCAACATATACACTGAAACACCCCACCAACACAACCACACACACACACACTAGTCTGTTATTTATGTAAATAATTTATACGTTTAGTTAAGTTAATGTTTAGTTTAATTAATTTACTTTACTTGGCCTTGAGTTGCAACAAAACAAAATATACACGAAACACCAAAAATATCAATTAAAAATATGGTTTTTTCTTTCCCCTAATTTTTAAAACATATATATTATATATTACATCCAATTTCTGGCTGGCTGAGAACGATCATGCACTTCTCACTCATCAGCACAGCAGACACAGCATGGAAAGTGGGCGGGTTTAGAGGGATATGTTTGCCTGCTCTCCGTCCGGCGACTATTTTTGGGCCAGGGGCGGGCAAACCCTGTTGTTCCTGCAGCTGCAATATCTCATCCTCGATTGCAACTGCACCGCGACAACAGCAACAACATCATCAACTGCATGCAAAACATTTGAATTTTTGGCACAGACAAAATCATATTCCTCGAACGAAAAGAACGAAGCGAAATCGACCATTTCGGCCCAACAATTGCTCCGAGGAGCTCCATCAGCCAGCCAGTTAGTCAGTCAGTCAGTTACTAAGTTTAGCCAGCCCCATACCCTAGCGCCCTCTGGTGGGAGTTTGGATTAGATTAGATTAGATGAGATGGGAACACCGCTATAAGGAGATGAGATGAGATGAGATGAGATCGCACACCCCAGCAAACCTTTCGGCCACACCAATGATCACGAAATTATTGAACAATAGTTGAATTTTAGCTAAAACTAAATTGAAACGAACTAAGCGAGTTTTTTAGGCTTAACCAGAGGAATCTGAGCAAAATTTGATTGCACTTTGGCGTAACTATGACAAAATTAGTCGCGTATAAGACGGTGAGTTTCCTAATCCAAAAGATCAAGATCGAGTGGAAGAAACTGGTGTTCTTCGCATCGAAATTGAAAGAGAAATTCATGTTTGGATAATTGAAAATGAGAAAAATTAGTATTTAGGGAATCGTACAAAGCAGACGAGGCATTCGCTAATCGAACTGAAGTTTACGTTTATCGCATTACCCAGTTGAGTTATCTTAACCCTAAGTTTCACCCACCTTCACAGCAGACAGAAGTCGAAATTCAAGTCCGATTATAGGGCCTCAGGAGTGACGCGTTGATTGTTAATGCCTTTACAAAATTTACGAAGGAAGCGGCTTTTGGCAATGGAGTTAAAAATTTTAAAATGAGAAATTTGAAAAGAAAATTTGGAAATGAAATTGATCTAAATACAATTGTAACTGATTTTGTGATAGAAAAAGTAACTAACAACAAACTAAAAATCGAACTAACTTCATTATTGTTTCGGATAAAACCAATATGGAGGCCTCCCATTGGGGTCTCCATACGAAATTATTGATTGATGTAAAAATAGTTAATTGACAATTGCGAGACGAGCGAAATTATGAGACGAAACCATTTAGGCAATTTAAGGCGTATTAACAATAAACGTTTGGCTAACAAAACTTTAGGCGAAATTTTATCTTTAAGCAAAATTTGAAAATAGCGTGAAGCAACCGTATCTAGACCGTCGAAATTCAGGAAGTTAACAGCAATACAAAAAGAGAAATACGAAAAATTGAGCACTCAAACCTTTCTGTTCTATTCAGTTTCCATCAGTTTTAGTCAGCGCTTTCTTTCTTTACCTTAAGGAAGGCGAATGAACCGATATACTTGCGTACCAACAAATGACACAGGAGCACACTTACACTTGCGTATATTTAATGCAACATACATATTTCATACATTTATACTAAACATAAACATACATACTTAAACTTAAGTCAACAAGTCAAGGGGGCGGGCCACAAAAGGGTCCGTCCCCCATCGATAATTGGTTAATAAAAGCGAAATTAATTGAGAAAACAGAAAACACAAATGACGGCGCTTGGATTTTTCTTTACCAAAATTTAACCCCCACCTTTTGGCCGCTTATAAACCACCCATTTTTTGGTTCAACTCTCCCCCAAATCAAACCAACCGACCTCCGTCAGAAGCACTTTTGGCATTTATCACCGCAAAATTGGAACTGATTGGCAACCACAACACCACCACCATTATCACACAACTCCACTTCACTAACCCCAAAAAAAAAAAACAACCTCAACTAATCGGTGGAGCGCAGAGACGAGAAGGGTAAGCTAAATTCTACATAATTCATCTTATTCGAGCGACGCAAACCAAGCGAAAGCGACACCTGGTGGCCGCGGTTAGCAGCTGGGCCAGCCTTCAGCCACGCCCACCAATCTTTGGCCCGCCCTTTCGAGAAGCCCCCGGAAAGCGAGTTTAGTTCCTCCACAGTAACCTTTCGGTGTTGGAAAATTCCAAAAAGAATTACAGATCAGCCATAGGCCAAGAAGAAAGTTCCTTCCTCGGTTTTTTGGCCAAGCTGTTCGCCGCGGTTCGCCAGGTACAGTTTACACCAAGGAAATAAGTTAGCCTAAGCATTTAGATTAAGTACAGCAGCATCAGCAGGAAACCAGACAGAGAACGAGCGCCGGAAACGGATATGGAAATAAGCATCCGGCCAAAAGCAACCAATCAGCGACCCGTTTGACCAGTGTTGGTCAGCAGCAAGAATTGAATTCACAGCACAGAAGGACTAAAAACTTAAAAACCATTAATGAACACTGCACGCAAACCGATAACGAAAACCAATCGATCAAATCGATGATCGATGATCAAAGCAGACGATGGAAGCGAGAGCGAGATGGAAGGCGAGATAAGTATATACCTACTACACGTAAAACAATTACCAAATATAAAAGCAGACGCAGCCATATGCAATTTTAACTAGATTTTAAAAGCATTAATACCGCAGAATACCAAGCAAACCAAAAGAAAAATACCCAAACTTACCGATTACTGATTACTGAATGAAAAACAAAACAAAACCGATAACAGAAATTGATCAGATTTGTACATAGCGACATTTAAATACAACTACATACACGTAATTAAAATATTACTACAGTCTAAGCATAAGCGACCCCTTTGACCCCCACTCAGAGCCCCTGAAAAAGGACATTCTGGCCAGGGCCAGGAAAGTATTCACTCACAGCCTTACTGCATTGAAAATGCGCGCATTACGATTTCCGTTAAGAAGAAGAGGATGAGGGGACTCAGATAGAACATGTGCCAAACCCAAATCGGTATATATATCAAGCAGATCCCCTTTGGCAAGCCCACACACGCACAAAACACTGAAGCAAATCAGTCAAACTTACACGTAGGGTACACATACTCCATGGTAAATCAAAGCAAATCTATTCGTAACTTCAACTTCAACGTAACCATAAGTTAGTTAAACATCCTTGGTTTGGAAAACATCTGATCACAAGACAGAAAAGACGAAGTAAAATAAAATACACATAAATTTGCAGTTTTGGTATACATGAAAATGAAAAAAATGAAACGAAAAACATCTATTTAAACGATGAAATATTTCCAAAAAACAATTGCGTTTTTTTAGTAGCAAGCGCGATTCTCAAAATTCCCAAAAACTTTTGGCCCAAAATCGAAACATCGAACCAGAAAAAAGAAAACAAACCGTTTGGAAGTAAAATTTTTATCACTTATTTGGCGTAGGAAGAATCAGACAGGAGAGAGGAGAAGAGGAGAGTACGAAGATTAAGCCGTGGTGCACACACACATGTGCGCCACAACTTTCTTTTGAACAAACTGCAATAGAGCAGCGCACAGTGCGTATACTTTCGGCATGCACTGTGCGCCTGCACCAAAGGACTTAGTTAAACAATCAAAATTCAATTGCAATTTCTGCAACAGCAACCAGTATTACTAACATTCTTCAGTTGATCAATCAGGAATCAATCTTACGCATCCTTATTTGTGAAGTTTATGAAGAAGAGGTTAAAACTTTTGGCTTATGACGTAACCCCAACATTTCGGCCGCAATGAACGTTGCCCATGGAAATTCCAAATTCAAATTGATATATATACAACAACATCAAAAAAAGCACATGAGAAAGTATAAAAATATAAAGAGAAAGTTGCATAAACCCCACAAAAAACCGATAACCAAATAAAAACAACGATAACGATAAACAATTACCTAAGTAACCGATAACAGTGAAGAATAGAAAGAGGAGAATTTGCAATTTAGTTTTAACAGCCAACAATAGCCAGGGAAACATACACAACTCGTATGTGATATTTTTGAGTTAATCTCTCACAGTTTTCCACAACCACAATAAATATTTTTACTCAAATATACAAAGCGAAAAAGCTAAAAAAAAATCGAAATATTGAAAAACAACAACAAGCCCAATTAGAAGCGACAATACGAAAACAAAAAGAGATCGGTAATAACAACAGCACAAAGCACTTCCAGCAGCAACTTTTTTTGGGTTGTCTACACATATCAAAGATAAATACGCTATATATATATTATATAGGGAGCGATAGGAGAGAGATATTTCTTTGTGTTGAGTCTTTAAGCCATCCTGAGTTCAAATTTTACACTGAATATAACTGAATATTTACCCATGATCGAATACAAATATAAATATATATACATATAAACCAATACCAAAACTAATCCATAAGTGTTTATAGTTGAATTTTGAAAGGAGACAGAGGGAGAATCAGATTTTATGCCACAGTTTCATTTGCAATAGACGAGCGTGCCACGCACGAACCGGGATAATTTATAGTACAATACAATGCAACAAGCAGCCAACAAACAAACCAACAAACAAACAAATAAACAAATAAGCAACAGCAACCAATAACTTTTTATAAAACGATTTATATTTTTATACTCAAACGAAATCAATCAACAACAACCGCAGCAATAGCCAATTAGCCAAATAAGCCAAAACTTTTAGTTCGTTCACCGAGATTTTCAGTTAGCAATTAACGACAACAGCAACAATTATGTTTTCATTTAAGAATCAGCAATTGAGAAGATCTGAGTGCCCCACATTAGACCCGATACCCGATGGGATATATCCTAAATATCTGAGAGAGCAGAGCACGCCACAAAAGAAATTGCCAATAGAGGGGCAGTCAAGAAACTGCCCATACAAATATATATATAAAAGACGAAGCCCCGAAGAAGATGCCTGCCTGCTGAACCCGAGGGAACCGAGAGACCAGAGAAGTAGCCACAATCAAAACTTTAAGCAAACCGTGCTTGGCCTGCCCAGAACTGGGATATATCTCGGCTGGCATCGGGTCGATCAGCCAAACGGGGACCCACACTCAGATCGACTCACATAGACAACAAGAATAAGTGATAAAAACCCTTTGTTTCACAATTCTCTTACGAGCCAACTCAATCAATCGAGAGCAGGCCCAAATGAGCCACAAAACTTTGCGTGCGTTTAACTGGTGCCATTCCTGGTATGAAATCGAATATATATATACTACCCATATATATATATATAAAATATAAATCTGAGGGGCGTGCAACGCGCTGCGAAACGAACTGCAAAACTCCTTTGGTTTACTCTCACACAATAAAGCAAACAGTTACAGATACAGATGCACTTGCAGATGCAGCAGCAATAAACAGGTGAAAATTGACAAAACGCAAATCGAGACGGGGGTCCTTCATGGCCCCCAGACAATAGCCCAGCAATATTATTATTATTTCCCACTCGGCGCCCTTTGTAATCCCTCGAGGATTAAAGGTGCGCCACCAGCCGTCGTCAAACTGAAGTACAACCAAAACGAAATCGCACCCATTGGCACCACCAAGAAGCAAGCAGCCGCTGCATTAGTCCTTCAGAATTAGACACAAAATAACCCATAAATGTTACCAGGAACGGGGCCAGACGTTTGTCAAAATTCTACACGAAATTTTATGTAAAACAACTGTAGGAGCAAACGAAAAACGCAATTCCAACGAGCCACACAAAAAGCTAAATAATCGATTTTCAGTTTCAAGTTTTTCCTTCTCGGCCATCGATCCAGGTTTCGATCGATCGCCCATCCTATAATTTATCTGAGATAAAGGCGTGCCAACCGCCCTCCGCAAAGGGGGCGTGGCATGTGTACAATATGTAAAGTAATTTAAACGTAAACCATGTAAACGAAGGCGTTAAGCGAACAAATGAAACAACAATATTTATACAGAGACTGCAAACAAATGTGATCAGATATTTTATAATGTATAAGTTTACAGAGCAATCGACGGGCTATATATCGACTAGCTATAGCCGATGCTACCGATCAAATCAAAATGCGAACAACAGCGAGAGCTACAGCTACAAAACACAGCAACAGCAACCACAGTAGGCGTTAAGGTAACCGTTAGCTAACCGTAACCCTTACCGTAACCGTAACGTAACGAGAGCCGTAAACGTAAGCGTAAACCGATAAACAAAAGTATTTATAATGATATTTTTTACAATAGCATATACAACTAAATATAGCAAAACGACAAACAAACCGAGCGGGAGCCGCAGCCTCAAAAATAAATTAACCTATCCCATAACCTTTAACCCCAATAAACCCGAATGATTCCCAAATATCCTGGATATCCTGCGGCCTCCACGCGCAACAGTTGCCTTTCACAGAAACAATTTACCGTTTAAGTTACCAATAGTGAAATAGACAAGCCAGAACGGCGACCACGCCCCCTCGATAAACCCAGAAAAGGGGGCGTGGCGCCGCTGTTTTTCCAGCCAGTTTTCAGTTGAGCATCTCCTCAGTTCGTTCGAGTACAACAACAACAAGGAAGAGGGCAGAGCGAAGTTCTTAAGTTCACAGTTCATACAAAGATTATACTTAGTTTTCGGGAGGAGGAGAGAGAGAGGAGGAGAAAGTAGAGGAGCCGTAAAGGAAACGGAGAAAGTGAAGCAGCATCGAAAAAAGTCTTAAGATGGAGTAACCAGTAAATACACACGCACACATGTATAAAGCAATCTTATATATGTGAACAGTTTAATTTACATTTAGTGAGTCGAGTTCTTTAGTTGGATCAACAAAGTTTGGCAGCATTCTCAGACTGAGTTTAAAGCACTCAAGCATTATGGAAAATTGAACAACTCCTGAGTTCTGAACAATAGTGCCGGTAACATTTATACGATAAGTGAAACTATATAAATAGACATATATATAAAATACATACTCTAGACGTCGTAATCCGTATTTCAGCATAGCTAACAAATGTTCTAAATGTACACTGAGTAAAGAAAATCCGGAACCCAAGCAACACAAAAAAAAAAAATAAAGAGAAATCGAGTGAGTAAAAAAGAGGGAGATCGTTTGCGCAGCGTTTTCCGAGCGGGAAATGCACATCGAATATTACCTGGTACTGGCCGAGTGACCCCCAAATGACCCCCGCCCCCCAAAAGCACACGAACCACACACTCAACCACATTACGATCCACAACCTTATAAATATATATAACTTATTACTTATATAAGGAAATAAACTCAAAGCAAGCAAAACAAAATAATAATAAAATACAAATACAAGATAATGGTAGTTGCTATTTTAAATATGTATTACAAAACCAACAAAAATACCAAAAAAAAATAAAAACAAAACAAAGAAAGAAAACTAAACAAACCGAAAATCAGTCGAAATAAAATGATCTTCAGCGCATGCAGCAAAAGTCTCTAATAAATGTTAAGCAGGAACCAAAAGCCAAACCTAAGCAACAACAGCAGCAGCAGAAACCGATTCAAAAGCAGAAAAGCAGTAAGCAGAAGCAAAGCAAAAGCAGAAGCAAAAGCAACAGCAAATCAGTCAGACACACCTATATATTACCTTAATATATATACGCAGTTTGTTCCAAGCCAAAATCAGTACGAGAAACTATATGATATTTGTATGCTTTTTTACTCACACAGTATAAGCCAAGTGAAAATTGGGTCAGATCGGCTGGAGGAGGTGATCCTCCGCCGCCTTTAGGTTTAATTTACGCACTCAGACACGCAGACACAGACACACCCAAAAAAAAAACCAAACAGAGATACTACGAAATTGAATGTCAGCATAGGTATAATCGTAACGAGAATCAACTAAAATTTATACTCATAGTTTAGCAGTCGCCGTAATTGATTTATATTTTGTCAGCCACACGAAGCAGAATCAAACAGCATACTTATGAACATACAACCGACAGATGAGATACAAGATACAGAAGCAAAGAATATCCAAAAGATACATTAAATAGAACTCATCATCAGCCACCCAAGACAGAAGAACAACAACTACAGTAACTATAACAACTTAATGCCGTTCAGCCAACAACAACAACCGAAGAAGCTCAGTTCACAGATGCATCAGCTTACTTATAGTTTTTCAGGATAATAAAAAGATAACGATACATACACACCTCTAAGCATACTTATAGCCAAGCCCAACCCAACCAAACAAAAATAAAGAACTCCAGACCATAATCAAAAGCAGCACAGGAACAGATTTCAGAGCAGGATCAGAGGAGGAGCTAAGGAAACATTTCAATCAAGTGGTAGCATTTCGAAGAACGTTTTAATATTTCGGCTTAGATATACGTAGAGAAAAAAAATTACAACTTTCGGCTCAAAAGCAAAGCGCTGCATTTTGCAAAATAAAACTAAGAAGAAAAAGATATCTTGCAAATGTGCAAGATCAAAAAGAAAAACTAAATGAAGTAACCAACTCTCGGCTAAGACTTTGGCGTGAATTTCGGAAAAAAAGAATTAAAAAACTCAGACAGACGAAAATTCAAATTGAGACATCAAAAATAAAAACCAAATGTGACCAAAGACGCGAAGCAAGCGGCCCAGTATGCTTCCAGTTTCCTGAAGAATTCGCGGACCCCCAAAAAAATCATGTTTAGGTGTAAGTGTAAAATTAAATATAAACGTATTTCGGTAATGTTCCTAATAAACATATGACACACATTGCGCATATATGCATATGGAAAAGGGATATATGTGCGTAGAAATTTAAAGTTTCGGTCACACTCGGTAAAAATTCAGCATTTAGCAGTTTGGCAAATAAAATTAGAGGGGATTACAAAAAGTAGGAAACAAAAATTGGTCTGCGAATTTGATGCAACTGGGATTTATCACGACTGGGCTGCTTGCTAAAAATTAAACTAAAAAAATATGTAAAACTAAATTAGCTTAATAATTTACAGGCAGCATTCTATGAGAACAATTGCAGTTTACTTTCGATTCGATTCAATTAGATTATCTTATTTCCCTTTGAGAAGACGACAACATCTGTACTTTTCACTGAATCACAACGCGTTTAAAAGCTCAAAAAGGATAAAGACATCAAGAAATCAAGAAAGTACGATAAAAATCACGAAATGGAATAAATGAAATGAACAAAATTGAAAACCTCTCGGCCATGTTTGGATAATTCTCTCTCGGTGTAAACATTCAGGACAAATTTACAAAAACCAAAAAAAAAACAAAAACCAAAAAGAAAAGAAAACTTTAGGATTAACAAAAAAAGGGAAAATACGAATTCAAAATCCAAAAATTATATGCAAAATTACTGAATTTTGGAACACAAAATTTCGTAACAAAAAACTTAAATTGTAAGCGAAAGCAGCAGGCAGTTGCATTTCGGAAAGCAGTAGACGATGCAGGGAAGTAAACAGTAGAGAAAGCAGCCTAAAACCAGAACGGGGAAATGGAAAACTTTGAAAGAAATTTTGAAAACGTGTTGGAAAAATATCAGAAAAAGTACAAGCTTATTTTAAGCACCTTCGCGCCTTATCTTTAAGAACGTAAATAAATCGATGCATAATGAGAAAAAAAGTAACCAAAACAAAGCGATAACAAAAACACAAACTTAAATTAAAATAAATTTAATACGAAAACATTGTACATTTAGAAAATACGGGCAAAATTGAGCAAAGTTTCGATACATCTCCAGGTAGTTAACCTTATCTAAGCTTAAGTTTGATTCGATCCGATCGGATTCGGACTCGGATACTGCAGAAAGCACCTTTAGTTTTCCCCTCAGTTCGGGTTTTGTGAAAAAAAATCAGTCTTAAATTGTAGACACGAACAAAGAAAGGATATTATGAAAAAACCGTAGAGGAAAAAGCTAAAAACATGACTAGTCGACAACTAAGGCAGTGCCAGGAACTGGCCCTAAAAACCAGTTCCGGTCCTCGCTGACAATTGAAACCGAATAAGCAACCAACAAAATTCAAAAATATTGCAGCAGCACAATTCAAAATTAAGAAGAAACCAAGAGAAAGCAAACAAAATTAACAAAATTCATAACTGCGGTTCGGAGCATATTGAAAAAGAAGTGTATGAAAGGTATGTTAAAAATAAAAATCCAAAAAGCTAAAGCGAAGATTGAAAGAAAACGTAAACTTTATGTTCCCCAAAACTCTGTAAATGTTTAGATGTATGAAAGAAAAAACAGTCGAGGACACTACTTAAGTTAGGTTTTGGTGGGGCTGAGACCGACTTCAAATTAAGATGTGTATGTAAAAAAAAACCAAAAAACCAAAATGAATACTATAAAGGTAACGCTATGAATCCTAACCCAATGTTTAGTTTTAAAATTTGATATGTATCTATACCTTGTCCACTATCCACCAGCTATACATATGTGTATGTAGACCCTATTTCATTATTTTTGAGATTTGCTAACGATAGACCGACTATTTGGGGGTGATTTCTTTGGCATTTCCAAGTTCCATGGCGATTTGTGAGCCGGGCCGAAGGATGGGCAGTTCTCAAGCCTCGAAAATAAAACCAAACTGCCCGGATCGGCGGCCAGGACATCGGCATCCGGCTGGCCGGGCAACTCCAGGACATCCAGATCCGTTTCGCACCATAGCACTCAAGGCAATACAAGCAACCAGCGGCGAGAGAGAAGCAAAAAGAAAGCAGAAGTTAAGGCAAAGGACAAGTTTCGAACCAAGGATTTCGGTAACATTTCGAACGCAACTTTCGGCAGAGTTTCGAACAACTTTGGATTAGGCTTTTGTTGTTAATTTGTTTTTTTTGCGACCACGTCTCCATAGCACTCGAGCAACATGCAATATGCAACATGCAACAGCAACATGCAACACACAACACAAGCAGCAGACAGCAAGCAGCAAGCGGCAACGTGATACACGAGTTGAGCAAGTGAAAAGCAATTTTTGAAATGGGGCCACAACGTCCGATCTAAAGTGCCTTCAAGTAACAATGAAAACAAAAGAAAACAAAAAGAAAATACCAAAAAATAAAAGCTGTTAATTTTTTATGTAACTAAAGCAAAACGAGGTGGAAGAAATTATAAATAAAAATTGTATAAAGAAATTTAACGTGTAAAAAGTATAAAAAATTTAAAACAAAAACTAAGCGATAACGATGGTGAACGCGAAAGCGGAAACGCAAACGTAAACGAAGAGAAAGGGCTCCAAATAGACCGGAAAGCAAGCAAAAACCAAAACTGCCTTACACTTTGGCCTGGTCACACTGTCCCTCCGAAGGAATTACCCGATTCGGGCTAACCAAGCAACGGCAAATCGATGGCAAATCTCAAAAACCCCTGACCCCACTTTCGAATCCCCTTTCCCTAGCAAAAAGTTTTAATTGACTACCTAAGTAAGCGAAAAAAATATGTATGTATTTAGTTCTAGTATGTAAACGAATGGGAATTCACATAAAACTCGATTTAGACAAACATTATGTGTGGGAAAATTAATGATTTAGACTAGCGAAGACAGCAACAAAGGTTTGGATATAGACACCACGAGTATACCCCCCACACACCCCGTACATACATACGCCTATAGCGCTGAGTTGCTCATCTATCAATGTACTTTAAAAAGAACACGAAAACACCGCCACACTGACAACTGACACTTGCATGTACTATGCTACATATAATTTAGATTTAGAAGCGAATAACTAAGTATTCAACTCAAAGTTAAGCGGAAACCGATGATATGAGATGAACTAGGAACGGCATACTGATGAGGTGGCAATTAGGTATAGAGCGAACTATATTTAAGGACTCGGAACTAGCGACACTAAAAGAGCGCGACGCAGGATCGCAGATAAACTATAAGACTTTCCAGAAACGAAGGGGGAAACCTGCCGTTTCCCACTTTTGTGCTTCTTCCTACCCCTAACACACACTGCAGACAGAAAACACACACAAGAGATCTTGAGTTGGCAGCATCGTAATCGTTTCTTTAGTCGACGATGGGAAAGAACTAGCAAAAATTAGCAAAATTTAAAATTGATTATGTATCACACACAGAAGCACACCTCTCACCTATACACAAACATCCAGACACCATGTATATAAGTATGTATATTCCTTTGAGCTGAACATTGTATAACCGAACGATTACGATACCATACACACACGAAAAAAACCCAAAAAACTAAAACCGAAAAAAACAAGGACACACCGAGGTGTGTAAAGGGTTCTTTGCTTACAACTTTTCAAACGTATTAAACCGTTTCGGCCAACCTTTAGGATTGACAAAAGATCGACTTGAGGAACACAGCCCCGCCCACTGGGCTCCAAAAAAAGAGTGAGCAGTGGGCGAAGGGGAAACTGCATCGTTTCGGTTGATGGATGCAAACGATCGAAATTTATTGGGCCTTCTTGGCCCAAAATGAAACCAAATCAAGCCATGAAATTGATTTATGTTCAATTAAGCAAACTAAAAACAAAAGGCGAAAATTGTGAAAAATATAGAAAAATGAATACTTTCAGTTACAATACAACAATAGACCGGAATGATTTCCAAGCAATAGTACAAACAACTTTAGAGATAACTTTTATAATGTAATTGTAAACTAAGTGGTAGAGGGAGAGCTCCGGGAAATGCGAAAGGCGGGGATAGAAGCCAAAAAAAAATCCTAGAAATCCCGGAGCTAGGTGAGAATCAAATGAGAGGAAACCCCGCGAATGCATATACGATTTACCCTAATTTATCCTCAGTTAAAATTTTAACACACATTGATTTCCAATTTGATTAGTGCGAAGTAAGCGAAATTGAAGGCCAGCAGAAGCCGAAGACATTTTCGAAATTCCAACTTGACATATGACCGCAGGACCTTCCCTTCCTAAGATGCTGGAGGCCAAAAACAAACGATTGAATCAAGTCACTTCACACACAGTTTAAATTTATAAGAATATGTACTATCAATAGGAAACGTCACCCAAGTTCCCGATTTACCCATACCCCAGTGTCCCCAAAACTCACACATTACTATTTACCACAATATGAAACGAAAGCAAAGAAAAGAAAAGAAAACCAAAAGTAATGCAAAAGTAAAATCAAGCAAAACAAACATATATGAATGTAATACGCGGTGGAAACATACAAAGTTGGGAAACGAGAAAATTTCACAATCGACTATGTCGCGTATCCACTTACGATAGTACGATATACTAACTTTATATGATTAACTAACTCATTTCGAATGAACCATAGCGATATATGTATAAGCCACGTTTTGGTTTCGGTTTCGATTTCGGTTCCGTTTTATACTTTTGGTTTGGTGTACACTTTTGGAAACTTCGGAAACGCATTTCAGGCCAACAAATTACATGAAAAATAAATACCCCTTTTGGACCAGTTTTGTTCCCGCAAAATCGGAAAAAATCGCACAAAATTGTACATTTAGCGCAAACCAAAAATGAAAATTGCAATTAAAAGCCCCGACAACGGAAAATCGAAATTTGGATTTACATTTAGAGAATGCATTTAGCGCAAAGCAAAAGCAAACGACACCACACCACACAACACCATCACACCACAAAAAATGAATGAAAATATGTATGAGGTAAATTCAGTATTTGGGATATAAGCGAATATAATTACATACAAATTTATATTTATGCAAGCGACAAAATCGAAAGACATCATACTAAAAACGTGTAATGGAAAGGAAATTGTAAAACAAGAGGAAAACACTAAACTACAATATGACATTTTTAATCGAAAAAAAACAAACAACTTATTTTATTGAAAAATTATGTAAAATTTACTAAGGAAAAAATACAAAAAACACACAATAAAACTATATTGTTTATTTTCATCTTTAAAAATAAAGTTTTAAAATCGTATAAAAATAGTAAACGAGTTGTCGGTGTTGTTTCTTCTGGGAAAAATAAGAGGTAAGTAATTGAGCTTTGATCGTGGGTTCATACACAGAGGGGATAGAGCCATGTCAGGCGTCTTCTTAAACATTTACTTGTTCTTGCGCCTAAAACTTTTGATAGATCTATCTGTGTATATAGATCAATTCGGTACGCAGTTAAAAGGGAAATTGAGGTCTCTAAATATTATGGATGCATGCTCTTCCTTGAACCATTCTATAAGCGAAGTTAAAAATTTCTCTTTAAACAACGTCAATTGAAATGGAAAATTAATTAAATTTAATTTAATTAATTTCCACAAAATGCTAACTGGCATACGTGTCGTATGAGTAATTTTTTCAATGGTAGTGATATCGGCGACATCAACCTTTTTGTCTAATACACAAACCATGCGTAGCGAATGCACATACCATATTTGATTAACCGGTTTCGGTAATCGAAAATGTGCCATCGCTAAAGCATCTTAAAGCAACAACAAAAACAGCTGTTCGTACATTACGCAAAGGTTTTTTCCACATTTGTTTATTAAAAATGTCGCTGTTGGGCGCCTTTGCCAGGTGAGTGGATGCAGCTGCTCCCTGGGAACACCACTGTTAACTCCTGGCTGAAATATTCCGTCACAGATTGGGCTTACAGAGGAGTGGAGGGTTCACCGGCGTAGCCGTTGCACGTTGCATCCAAACGACTCCTGTGCTCTGCGCGGAGCCCCTCAAGAAAAAGAAGAAACTGGACCCCCAGATCGTCAAACAGCGCGAGGATCGCAAGAAGAAGAAGATCGAGAAGCAGATCCGCCGGCTGGAGAAGAATGCGCGGCAGCTGAAGCCCGTGGAGGAACTAGAGGTTCCCCTGGAGCTCATCGATGAAAAGGAGTAGGTTTTTCATTGGGTTTTCCTCCAATACAGAGATGTAATGCCTTCCCATCCCTTAGCAAACGCCAGAGGAAGCTTACCCCACTGGGCAGCGCCGAGTTGGAGGAACGTGCTCTCCTTAAAAAACAGTGGGCGCACTATAAACATGAGGAGCGTGTGGCTGACTTCCAAATCATCGACCGACTGGTCCAGGCACAAAACAAGGCTCTGGCGGAGCTCCGCCGGGAATCCGAGGAGCTGTACCAGGCGGCCATCGAAATCGATCCCCAGTTGCTGCCCGTCGCTGTCAAAGGACCCGTGGCCACGCCCCCCATCAAGAACTATGTCAGTCCCGATGGAGATTACCTGCACCAGTCCATGAAGTGGGAGGTCAAGTGAGGTGGTGTGCATGAGGTCAAAGATTTAAAATAAACGCAATCCTTAATCCCAAATTGGCGAGTTTTGAATCATTGATTTATATATTCCACTGGTTATGCCTCAAGGAATAATCTCCGCCAGAATTTCACCCTCTGGAATAAGCACCTCTTTTGGACTCAACTTGATGCGTTGTGTGGCGGTTTTATTGTTATCAGTGGAGAACGAGAATAGGGCAGGCGAGGATGCCTGCCGAGCCCTTTCGGTGAACTGTCGAAATAAATAATACGCGATAGACATAGCAGTAGCTGCTACTGATGTTGATCTTGGGATGGGACTGCGGAGCGACTTCTTACGAGGGGGTGGTAGCGTTGGTCTTGGCAGCGGCCTGCCGCTTTTTCACGCCCCAGTTGTACACCCGCGCCATGTTCACCTCAGTGGTTGTGATTTGATCCCTAAAACAAAGGATTACTGTAAGAAAAAGTTCTTTCTGGAGGGTAGAAGGCATCCTAACTGACCTCAGAAAGTCCTGGTCGTGCTCCACGGTCTTCAGGTTGCCCACGGCCGATGTGACATTCTGCTTGAGCAGCGCCTCAGCCTCGTCCAGTGGGTATTCCAGCATCACGCTGGCCCCCAGCCAGAGGTAAACTGTTTTCGTGGGCGGCACCAACGTTTTGATGAACACCTGGTCGCTGAGCAGGAACTGCGTCTCGCGCTCCTCGTCCTCCTTGCGCAGCACATTCACCATCTCCAGGGAGCGCTCCAGGTCGGGGATTTGGGACTTCAGCTTTCGCCGACGCGCCTCCAGGTTGTAGGCCATGAATCGGTACTTGCCGTGCTGTTCGTCCAGCCGCTGGAGCACCTTCTCGCAGTTCTCGTTCTCCGGCTGCGCCATGAACGAGTCGATCTCCTCCTGCAATCGCCGAAGGAACGTGGATTAGCCTCCAGTCGCCAGCTGCAGGTGCACGCTTGTAGGTTAGGACCACTCACCAGGAACACTGCCTCCGGGATGCCGGCGAAGGTCTTCTGGTTTTCCGGTAATTTGGGCATTTCCACCGAGTCCATAATGCCAGTCATCCTGATGCCTTTATGCGTGCCGTCTCTAAATGCAATTTAATTTCCAGGAGGTCAGCCTGCCGCTGTAAAAGTCGATGGAGATGAGTCAAAATTGCGACGGAACTATTGATTGGGTGCTGCAGGCTCAGACTATCGATAGGCATAAGTCGCACAATCTATTAATACATATAGTATTTATTTGTTATATATTCAAAGTTTTAAACTTTAAACATACAAAATCAGCTGTTTATTTAAAAAAAAATTTGATAATAAACTAAAAACATTTTGAAAACTTTTCGATACTGTCATCTCCAACACACATCGATAGATCAAAAAATCGATTGACCTGCTGCGTCGATTAACGCGGTCGCTTGTGAAATTGGCGAAGAAATTATTGCGACCCGGAATAAAATACCAAAAGGATGAGCACCTGGAATCCGGAGAACGATGTGGACATCTTGTCCGGCTCCGAGGATGAGGAGGAAGTGGCCATGAAGCGGGACTACCATGGGCGAGAGGCCCTTCTCTTCGTGGTGGACGCAAATCTGCAGACAGCCGGCGTGGATCGCCTGATGGATGCACTGAACATCATTCGCACAGCCTTTATATCCGGAATCCTTGTCAACGACAAGGACCTCATCGGACTAATCTTTGCCAACACAAAGCACAGTCCACATCCGCTGGAGGCCACCGCCTTGGACAACATCGTGATGCCCGAGGATTGCGCTGTGTTCCTACCTCTAAGACAGCTAACCAAACCCATTGTGGAGCACTATCTGGAGTTCATGGGCGGGGTGGAGACACAGTTCGCCAATGTGTACGGCCTAGTAGAGCCCGATGGCCACGGAAGGTTTGACCTTATGATCCGGCTTTGCATCGAAATGCTGGAGAAGTGCGGCAAGAAGCTGAACAATGCCAAGATCGTTTACTTGACAGATGTGAGCACGCCGCATCCGTCGTCCAGCAACCACTTTCAGGCAGCCCTGCAAAAGGCCAGCGACTTGGAGGGGAAGGAATTCGAGTTTCATGTTATTCCCATGGTAGATGACTTTGACTACGAGCCCTTCTACAAGGAGTTCATCACTCTCTCAAGGGGTAAGACACATAAATGGTATTTAAGATCCATTTCTTTAAGACCAACATATGCGAAGTCTGTTCCCCTCCTTGGCGTTGAGTTTTCGCCTGGAAGGTTTTAAGACTTCGCAGATCAAACATGAGCAATCATTCACCCGCGTCCAAGTGAAGCCCAATTGGTTCGTGGTTTTGGATTGGCTTACATGCTAACAAATTCTATTAAATTCTATCCCTGGCAATAATATTTTATATACTCGTAAGTAATAAATATCATCTCTCTACAGCAATTGAAATGGACTCTTTCCAAATACCAGATGCCCAAATGCTGCGAGAGATCCTGGCAGACCGCAAGCTCAAGCAGGACTTCCTGCGCCGCTGCCTGGGCCACTTCAGCTTCTACCTGGGACCCAACCTCTCCATGTCCGTACAGTACTATAACTACTTTCAGAGACGCGCCTATCCGCGCAAAGTGCAAATCCTGCGTAGGGACAACAGCTTGGTGAGCACCAAGCGGGTGATCATGGTGCAAAAAAAGGACGAGGAGTCGGAGGAAGTCCTTCACGAGTACCAGATAAAGTCGACGGGCGGTTGGTACAGTTGCAACGTGGGTGGGAAGAACTTGCGCATAAGCACAGATCAGATAAACCGGGTGCGCAACCTGCACAAGCCTCAAATGATGCTGCTGGGCTTCAAGCACCGGTCCTCTCTGCCGGAGGTGACTTACAGCAAGCCCTCAAATTTCATGTATCCCGACGACCAGAGTATCATCGGATCAAAGCGTCTGTTCCGGGCTCTGTGGGAGCGCTGCTTAGCGCGGGAAAAGATAGCCATCTGCCTGTTTATGAGCAGGCGCAAGTCCATCCCTCGCTATGTGGCACTCGTGCCAGTGGAGGCACCGGATAAAGGGGAGGAGAAGAACTACCGCTCGCTGCTCTGCGGCGATGGATTTAAGATTGTTTACTTGCCGGAGGCTAAGCACATTCGGAACATAGATATGTATGATTGGAACGATACTGGGAATTCGGCTTCCGACGAGGGCGTCGAGTTTTTCCAAAAGATCATCAAGAAGCTGCGTGTTGACTACCAGCCCAATCTGATCAACGACCCAAGTCTGGACGCCCTGCAGTCGAATCTTTTGGCGCTTTCCTTGGACTTCACGACGGACAACAGTAGCATTGATAATCTGCTGGACACAACGCAACAAGACAAGCGCATCGAAAAGATCGTGCCCGACTACGAGAAGATCTTCGATCCGGAGGAGGAGCCAGCAAAGAAAAGAGCGGCTAAATCCGCCGCAGACGGTGCAAGCGCCCCGAAAATGCCAAAGGTCGACGAGGAGCAGCTTAAGAACATGGACTTTGTAAAGGGTCTAATCAAGGACAAGAGCCTGGCAAACTGCACAGCAGCCCAACTTCAGTTTATTTTGCGATACCATTTCGATATCTCGATGCCCAAGTCGGCAACTAAGGCAAAATTGGTGGAGCGAATCGAAGCATCAAGTGAGTCCGCCGCATAATGTTATATTTGTTGGTAAATACTGTATATAATCCTAAAATTCTTTTTTTCTAAGATTGTTTTGTATAGTCGTTTAAGTTTGCGACACTATAAAATCTGTATTAAGTTATATTCAAGTTGCCGATTTTCGGTCATTCTAAAATATAAGGAGAAAAGTGAAAATGTAATTGTTAACCCATATTCAAAATAAATGGGAGTTAAAGAGTATAGTTATAACAATATAATTGTAATTATAATTATATATTTACTAATGTTGCAGGCATATACGAAAAGTATGAATAAACATTTTTTGGAATTAGTACAAATAGTAGGCTTATCACTTTAAAAAATAGCTAAGAATCCTGTTTGAAAATCGATAATTGCCCAAATTTCCATCGATAGAAATAACTGAGCGCGGCCAGTGTTGGACAACGCCTGTTTGCTACATGTGATAGCGCCGCGCCGGTTTCTTTTTGCGAATTTTGGACATTGCGAATTAATTTATTGTAAACTGCCGCCCCAGAATGTCGCTGCAATTCCAGAATGACTGCGGAGACTCCGTGAAGCAGGCGATCATCGAGGAGCTGCAGAACCTCCTCAGCTCGGACACAAGAGCCCTGCAGCTGGCGGAGAAGCGGACAAAGCAGCTGGAGTACACGGAAGGTGATTTGGCGGGCAGCCAGCTTGGCGTGGCTTGGGTGGGGTCCACATGTAGCTCCAGCTAACCCTTGTCATCCCTCACAGGCTATGGCGTCTACCTGTCCGAGATCATCATGAACCAGGCTCATGAGCTGCCACTCCGACAGATTGCGATCGTGATGCTCACTCGCTATGTGGAGAACCACTGGACGGATGACCAGGACTCGGGCGGAAAGGCCAATGGCTGCATGGCCAGCGAGCAGGCGAAGCGCACTATTCGGAACATCCTGCCCAATGGACTGTACGATCCCAACTCCAAGATCCGCTCCTCTGTCGCCCACACCATATCCACCATTGCAGCCACGGATTACCCACAGGGTTGGGCGGAGCTCTTTGACATCATTGTCAAGTGCCTGGGCGGCAACGAGGACTCCATTCACGGAGCCATGCAGGTCTTGCAGGACTTCACCTACGATGTAGAGCAGATCAAGGAACTGGGTCCGGTGGTCATACCCGAGGTCTATCGCATTTTCGACTCGGAACAGAATTACTCCATTAAAACCCGTGTATCGGCTATTCGCATTCTAAAGCCTCTGTTCGCTTCCATTGCCACACTGATATCCAACAAGGATGAGCAGAGCACCATGATGAGCTCCATTCTGACGAACTTCATGGACAAGCTTATGCATTACCTTAGCATGAACAGCGGCGCCGGATCGAGTTTCCTCCTCCGCTCGGAAATCATCAAGGGTGGGTTGAATTTCCGCTTCCTCGAAAAGTAAACTTATCTTTTATTCCTGACTTTAGTGTTTACCCATTTGGTCAACGAGATGCCCAAGTACATAAACCCCTTCATGGACCGCGTTTTGCCCATCGTTTGGCAGTTGCTCACCCAGATTGCCGAGACGTACGTAAAGGTGTCGGTGAACCAGACTGAGACGAATCCCCTGGCCAGCGGCGACAGCGAGGAGGATGACGAGCAGACCAATTTCCAAACACTGATCATCCAGATCCTAGAGTTTATCAACTGCATCCTGACATGCAACAAACTGCGCGGCAGCATCAAGAATGTGCTGGCGGATCTTATCTACATCACAATCGTATACATTCAGCTGAGCGAGGAGCAGTTAGAGGACTGGCAGGATGATCCGGAAAAGTTCGTGGACGATGAGGATGACGGTGGCGTGGAGCTGACGGTGCGCATGTGCGGCCGCGATGTTCTGCTGGTAAGTGGGAGGGCTTCTTCTATATATTTTCCAACTGATTAACCCACTTCCCCAGGCCATTAACGACGAGTTTGGAGCAAATGCCATTCAGCCACTGCAGGAGGCTTTGGGCAGGCATTTCAGCGTGGCCGAGGCGGAAAAGGCCGCCAATAACCCAAACTGGTGGAAGATCCAGGAGGCCTGCATGGACGCCGTTCATGCGTTCCGCGACATCATTCTCGAGGGCGACTCTACGTTTGACCTTCTCAACTATTTGAACATAGTTCGCAATCTGCTCGTTCACCAGGAATCGCCACCTCTAGTTGGTCGCGCTCTGTGGACTCTGAGCACCTACTCCAAGTCGGACCTCTACAATCCCCAGATGTTGGCCGAGATCCTTGATGTCACGCTGTGCAGCTTGTCGCCGGAGAAGTCGCACATCCTGAGAATCAGTGCAGTACGAACCCTCAACGGTTTCTTGCAAGCGAACGAAACTATCGAGGGGGAGAAGCGCACTTTGCTGGTTTCCAAGCTGCCTGGTTTCTTGGAAGGAATTATGGCATTGGTGCCGGGCTGCAAGGCCACAGTTTTGGCCTTGCTAATGGAGGCATTGACCATCATGGTTAAGGTTAGTGATCGTCAAGCTTTCATTGTCTATTTATGTAATCGAAGTATTATTTGTTGTTTCCAGTTTGATGCTGAATTCGCCTTTGCCAGCCAGGCCAAGATTACGCCCTTGGCCATTGCTGTATTCCTTAAGTACACCGAGGATCCGTTTGTGTTGGAAACGGTCCAGGATCTTATTAAAGCATTGTGCCAGCGCAAGGAGTGCCTGGGACCGCTACAGGAGAAGTTTATTCCAACAATCGTGAGCATCCTGGGGCTGACAGGAGCAGCCTCCACTGAGAAGCAGGACATTGCTCTGGATGTCCTGAACACAATCGTCCGATACACGGAGCCTCCCCTAAGCAACTCTCTTCTGGAGACTGCCTTTCCCGCCATAATCAACTGCGTCATGCACACGGATGACCATGCCGTCATGGTAGCCGGCGGCGAGTGTCTGCGCAGTTTCATTAATGTCTCGCCAGAGCAGATTTGCAGCTACAAGAACGGCGAGGGAGTCAACTGCATCATGCAGGTGGTGGCCACCGTCCTGTTAAATCCGATGAACAGCGAAATGACGGCGGCCGGCCAAGTTGGACGCCTTGTTATTACCATTATCACAAAGATGGGTAGCATGCTGGGTCAAAACGTGGACATGCTCCTGAAGGCTGTGATTAGCAAAATGCAGAACCTTGAGTGCCTAAAAGTGATCATGAATCTGGTTTTAATCTTCGCCCATTTGTTCCTTACCCAAATGGATGCCGTGCTCAATTTCCTGTCCACCGTTCCCGGACCAAATGGAGAGCCAGCGATGCAGTTTGTGCTCACCAATTGGCTTTCGCGCCAAAACTCCTTCTTTGGCAACTATGAGCGAAAGGTATATATTACATATATTCCATATTTACTGGTATAAACTTTTTTCCTAACCAATCCCTTTGTTTTTCCACAGGTCACCACCATGGCCCTCTGCAAGCTGTTTGAGTATGGAGTGGCCACACAGGACAACCGCTTAACCACAATAACTTTCAAGGAGCTGGTGGACGACCCCACAGATACCCGTAGACGTACTCGCTCCGTAGCGGCTACAACCCAGAAGTGGGTTACCATTCCGGCGCTCGTGAAGATCTTCAAGGTTTTGATTTCCGAGTACCAGCACTTCCAAGAGAGCAAGACCGATGAGCCGCTCACGGACAGCGAGGAGGACGGCGAACCTGATGATTCACCAGGAAATCCGGCCAAGCCGCGATACATCTCCGATCTGTTCGAAACTGACGAGGATAATGCCGATGATGAGCATCTGCTGCAGGAGCTGCTCAAGGAAACCAACTACCAGGGCGACATTGCCGACAATCTGCAGAAGTTCCTTACCACCTTTACGCAGAACGAGCACTTCCCCACCTTCTACGAACACCTCACCGAGGGCGAACGCCTCGTCCTGCTCAACAAGGTGCAGCAGAAGTAGAAGGATGCAGCGGAGGAACCCCTCTTTTTTACGTGTTGTACGTCGATTTGTGTTAATTGTATTTATATATTGTTGCTAACCCTTGGATTGAATAAACATTTATATATTTTCTAATAAGCCAGTTATGAGTTGAAATGGATTTGATTTGATTTTTGAAGTAGAAAAAAATAACGCAAATATAAAAAGCCACTTATAAAATGTAGATATTTAATTCTTTTAATATTACAAGGGATCGAAATCGTTTAGGTTAAAATGGAAACATTTACCCAGCATTAGATTTCAGCATATCCAAATGGGATCGCATTCGCATGATCATAAGGCCACCTCGTCGTGACGGAGCTTGTGCTGTAGTGGAATGTCGGCCTTGTAGGCATCCTGTAGGAAAACAGAAAAATAAGGCAGGACTACAAATTTGAAGATCCATTAAACTCACCATGGGCTTTTCAGAGCCGAAAGCAAAGAACTTTCGTATGCAGGGAGTGAGCAGCACTGGATCCACTTTGTTGGGATTATTCTTTCCAAATACCAAGGTTCCTAGCAGAGCTACGATTATAGTGATGGAGGCACCAAAAGTGGTGTACCACATATAAGAGATCCGGTAGAGCGGAAAGATGTCCCTATTAATTCAAAGATTATTAAAAATGATCTAGTAAGTGAAGATCTTGGACTTACTCAGCAGATGCCACCAGGTGCGTTGAGTTGGCCAGACTGGTGGTCATATTGTAGCTGTAGTCGCACTGCTCCACATTCAACGGTTTCGTATGGTAGCTAATGGCTCCAGAGGCGATGGCCCATTGGGCATTTAGACTCACCCAGGACATGGCTATTACACCCATAATCCCGCCCAGCAAAGCGCTCTGAAATAAAGTATTATACAATTTAAAGTGTATTGAAATTTTAACGATAAATAAAATCTTTAAGTAGATTTGAAATATTTTAAAATGTTTAATTTATTTAAACTTACATTTCCATTGATCCAGGGTAGAAACAGACCTATAGTAAAGATACCAAACAAAGGACCGTTCGTAATCGCCTCCAGACTCATGGTCAGCTGAAGGACAGTGCCCATGTGCTCCACCACGTAGACCAGGCACACACAGAGGGCTCCCACTCCGACGACCACCAGGCGCATGATCCAGTTGATGGCCGAGCTGGTAAGCGGTTTCTTCACGTAAGGCTTGACGAAATCCTCCAGAACCACGGCAGACATGGAGTTGAGGCAGGTGGAAAGGGAACTTAAGGCGGCACTGAAGACGCCGGCAATGAAGAGTCCAGTCATGCCGGGCAGTTCGCCCAGGGTCTTCATCACAAAGAGCGGGAGGAGTTGATCTCGGGCTTTTGCCAGCTGGAATTGGATTGATATATATGATCCTGAAAATAAACTAAATTACCAAGGACCAAACCCACCTTGGTGGTCAGGGGATCACAGTTCTGGTAGGTGGCGTAGATCAGCAGCCCATTGTATCCACAGAGCGCCATCAGGATGAGCACGCCGACGCAGAAGATGCAGAGCGCTTTCCGGGCATCGCCGAGGGACGGAAGGGACAAGTACCTCTGGATCATGTTCTGGGAAACAGCATTGGTCTGCGTCCAGTAGACAATCCCTCCGAAGAACAGGCACCAGAAGGTGTGGCGCACAGTGGGATCGATGCGAAGACTGCAAGACATGGTACACATATTCCATTTATATATTTAAATATTATATACTTACTCTGGTGCTTCCAGCCGATCGCTGTTCCAAGCTCGCTCCAGTACCACTCCAGCTCCTCCAATGTCGTGCGTACCCTTTATCGCCACCAAGGAGAGCGCTCCAACCATGGACACTGCCTGCACCACGTCCGTCCAGACCACTGCCTTTAATCCTCCCAAGCTGGTGTAGAAAACGCAGATGATGCTCACGATCGGCGTGATCGTATGGACTCCAATTCCCGTCACCTGGTTGAAGGCCAACGCAGGTACATAGATTACTATGGGCAGATAGGCCACCTAGGATGGGATTGAGGGTATACATTTTTTATTACCTCTATCAGAAAACCTTATAAATTATAATTAAACTAATCCCATCTTAAATTCTATTAGGAATAAAAACCCCTTATATCTTTTCGTTTTTATAATCTTAAAGACTCATTAAGTTCAAGGATAAAGAAATAATTTAAGTTAGTAATTATTTTATCCCTGATGTCTCTGATTATAGAACAATACAGCAGATAAGTGAATAATTGGCCTTTGAGGTCTCCCATATACTCACATTCATAATGGCAAACATAACTGATCCGTAAAGGCGTAGCCTGCGATCAAAGCGAATCTCCAGATACTGTTAGGAAATCAAATATATTTCTGATAGTTCCAAACATGTATATCCAATACTCACCTCGTAGGTGGATGTGATATTCAGGTCGTGGAAAACGGGTAGGTAAAAAACACCCATTACCACACCCATGCCGATGACGCCGCAGGCCACATAGAGATACTGGATCCCATAGGAGTAGACCTCCGTGGGAAGACCGAGCAGCGTGATTCCGGATACAAAGCTGGCCACCAAGGAGAAGGCGATGGGGATTACCAGCATCTTTCTGCCGCCTAGCATATAGTCATCCTCGGAAACGGACTTGTTCATGAACCCGAAGTATATCCCAATCCCGATGCAGAGCAGGAACATCGAAACAAAGGCCACATAGTCCGGCCAGGCGAACTGCTGCAGCTCGCCCAGAATCTCCTCGATGTTCGCCATGGCGACTAACTACGTTGGATTTGGATGGTATATATGTCCGACTCTCGCGTTCGTCGGTGGCTCACTGAGCCCATGAGCTGCCCAGATTTGGGTGCCTCTGCCCAGGCTGCTGTGATTTAATTCAATTCCGCTCAATTATCAATTGTGGGGTAATTTAGTATCGGGGGCACGGGGTAGCGTCTATCTTTAGTTAAGCCGGCGGGCGGGGGAATTACGACACCTCCGTCTCCAGTTCCGGGAACGTCCCATTGATCATCGCTCCTCAGCGCAAGCACTGGCCCAATTCCCACTGGGGTCGTCACAGATCCCCCTTGTAAGCAATTATGTCACCCAGTACGCAAACTGATCTTTCGAAAATTCGCCAAGAGCCGGGCGCCGCAACTTAATCTCGGCACCAATCACAACCGAATCCCGGAGGTTGCACTACGGATCGGCATTTCCCGAAAAGTAACGCCCAATTGACGCTGTCGGAATTTTTACTGATGCCGATTGTAGTTGCACAAGAACTGAGTGGGAGCCATGCGCCACCCGAGGCTTAATACGTATATAGTCATTCACAGAACCACCTGGCAGAGAGCCAGGAGAACTGCAGCGGGATAGGAGTGGGATCAAGTGCAAGATCACCGGCGAATCGGCGGGAGCAATCAACAGAGCACTCGGAAAAAATGTATAAAATATTCAAACGATTTTCAAAAACTTCTTTTCGAAAATTATAAATTTTGAATAAAAAATGTTAATAAAATTGTAAATTAGACTGTTACATAATTATAATGTACAATCCGAAACCCATTAAAGGTTTTTATATTAAGTTAGATCTTAAATATGGTTCTTTTTTAAAAACAATTTGTAAAAGTTTTAAAATTTAAATACATAATGAAAAGGTTTTATTTTATTTTAGAAAATGTTTAAAAAATAAAAAAGAATTAAAGAAACGTTTACAAATAGGTACACCTCATTACAAAACTTAATTTTTTTCAGTGAGGTTGTCCCTCAACTTGAAATCATTAGCAACAATCTCACAGAGAATTTCATTCATTTCAAATCACCGGCCTGCAGTTCGCTCTTCAGTATCCAAGAGGCCGCTCTCATCGCAATGGCCGCGACCACCGAGTTGGGATTCCCCGAGATGGGGCGGGGCAGGACTATGAAAAAATAGTCATAATTATTAATGGGTTCACAAAATATTTCAAATTTTTGCAGATATTTTGATGATGCAATTATGGTTAAAAATAGATTTGAATTAAAAAGAGTGCCTACCGCTGGCATCCACCACCCGCACATTGGACACTCCCTGCAATCTGAAAACAAATATTTTTGAAAAAACCATTTGATATCGGCCACATTTCTACCTCAATTGTGTGTCCACGACGCTGCCCAGAGCACATGTACCTCCTGGATGATGTGATCCCAAGCCAATGTGCCGCATCAGACACTCCAGATAATGATCCGAAGGCTTGTTGTCCAAGAAATCCCGCTCGAAGGGTCCGAAGTTAGAGCACTCCTGCAGACGAGGCCAATGGATGCGGGGATGCAGTGAAGCAAAGGCAGCCGAAGTGACCAGCTGAAATGTAAGATACCATTATACCATTAGATCGAACTAATGGAAGTCGTAATATATGACTTACCTCCACTGCACTTCGAATTGCCGCAATGGTGCAGGACACATCCTCTTCGCTACTGAGATAGTTAGGATCTATCAGGGGATTTCTTCTCATGTGTCGGTTAAGAAGTCCCACGGACCCTCGTGACCTTGGCTGCAGGCAGTTGGAAATAACCACGAAACCCTCCTGGGAGGCGTTATAATAGCGTGGAAAGAGAGCCCGGAATGCTGGTCCCTTAAAATTTGATATTGACATCAGAGAAGATTCATCGATGGCACCGGCTCCAAAGAAGGTGATGCCGAAGGGTGATCCTCCATAACTAGCCACATTTCCCAGCACTCCGAAGTTTCCCAAAGGTCCGGTTCCAGAGCTTAGGAAGTTGATCAAGGTCATGGGATTGAGGAGCGTGTTCTGGTTTAGGGTAGGACCAGTAACTCCCATGGAAACGAAAAGTGGTACATTGAAGTGATCGTGCAGGTTGTGACCCACCAAAGGTAGGCTATGCTGAAGGGGAATCCCCATTTTGTTCAATACGGATGTGTCTCCGATTCCAGAGGCCAACAGAAGCTGAGGAGTTTGGTAAGCTCCAGCGCAGAGGATTAACTCTCTCCTCACCTCGATGCTAAATTCTTGCTCCCTGTTCTCCTCATCCTTAATCCCCACCAGAATGGAGGTGGCATGGAGCAATGGACTGGAAGCTAGTTGAATCCGCTTTACCAAAGCATCGGGCAGCAGACGGAGATTGGAATGATGGAGCATTGGATTGAGGAACTGCTGCAACACTGAATAACGCAGTCCATTCCTTATATTATACGTAGACCGCCGAAAGATCCAATCCTTGTGGGAGAACTGAGCCTGTGCCTCGTTCAAGGCTTCAGTTAACTTGGAGTAACGTATAGGGATTTCAAGCATATCCGGGGGCTTCGGCTTGGCAGCCGCCATAAAGGATCTCATTTGGGCCCAGCCCCAATCGCTAAGATTGTGCAGATCCCGCCAGGAATCAAAGTCAGGTCCGTGACCATCAAAGTGCAGCATATAGTTAAGATTGGCGGAGCCACCCAGTCCCTTGCCTCTCGGGAGGCACTGCCTCCGTTCGATGAGACCTTTGGAAGAGTGTTTCTGGGGAACGGATAGGAAGGACCAGTCGTTAATGCCCTTCTGCTGGAAAGTGGTCAGCAGGGGAATACGACTAAGTAGTCCAAACTGACCTCCAGCCTCTACGAGCAGGACACTTCCATTGCTATGCTTGGCCAGCAGCGAAGTGAGTGTGCTTCCTCCGGTTCCCGCTCCGACTAAAAAAGGTAAGTAAAGATTTTTATCATGGTATATTTAATTGGATAGAATAATGTTATCACGATAGTAACAAATAAAAGGTAACTTATTCAAAAATTTTCTAAACCACTCACCAATCACATAGTCGAAAGCAAAATGTCGCTCCTCCGGTGATAAAACATTGGGTATGGAATTCTTCAGCAAAGTTCCTGCCAGGATCACAATGACAGACAGGAATCCTATGATAATCCCACCAAAA
Organism: Drosophila subpulchrella; assembly: GCF_014743375.2. Lineage (NCBI taxonomy): Eukaryota > Metazoa > Arthropoda > Insecta > Diptera > Drosophilidae > Drosophila > Drosophila subpulchrella. The sequence continues at coordinate 12,179,875 of NC_050609.1, forward strand.
ACCAGGATCTCTGCAACGACATAGACTTAAAAACTATTTGTTTATGTTTGGTTCTTGAGCTTACTTTGAAATTTCAGGCCCATGCTGTTCTGTGCGATGACGAAATCTAACTAGTTGGAATACGAGAACTACTGACTGCCGTGGACTTGGTCTAATCCAATTAAAGCCTTCGAGGGGTGGGATTGGGCGCTAAATTTGAATTCAAGTGCACCGCATATCGGCCGAAGATGAGCTTTTGGCGAACGATATTTTGCTAGTGATGCATAAAGCTAAGAATGTTTTTTACTATTTTGTGTACTAAAAATAAATTAAAAAAAAAAACATTTAAAATAAAAAGTTTAATTTTAGAAGCTATTCCTTTATTAAAAAATCAACCTCAAATAAGTCACAAATGTTATTTCAACCCAATTTAAGGCTCTTGAATTTTATGTTTAATACATTTTCAGAAGTAATTAATCAATCCTATATTTTAAAAATTAAATTAATCCCTTATTACTAGAAAAGTTTTAGTTAGGGGTTGCTTTTACCCCACTGCCTTCGTTCAAATCTTCCTCCCAGCTTTATTTTTAGCTTTTTCCCGCCAAATCCAGCTGGCTGCATTTCGATTCCTATTTCGATATCGACGCGCACTCATCACTGGCAGCCGTAAGCCACCTAAATTCTTTGTTATTGCATTCGGCTATTCGGCTCGAAGATCATTATTTGATCGACTCCCAGGCTCGCCGCGATAATATGCGGGCCCCTGTTATCACTCGCCAGTGGAAGTGCGAGGCCAGAACAGCTGCTAGTCGGACAGCAGCGAAAACAAAAGGCGAGCTGTAACAATAGCCCAGATCCAGATAATCAGCAGTGGAAGATCACTCGGCGGAGAGCCCCCATTCAGAAGTCAGAAGACCGAACAATGAACTAGCACTAGCCGATATAGGAAACAGCAGAGCTCAGAAGAACATTGGGCTGCCGAGGTGTCAACAGGTGTCACACAATGGGCGACCAGCAGGAGGAGGAGACTATCCAGCAGCTCTTGGATTTGCTGCCCAAGGATCAGCGGCATGTCTTTGAGGTTGGTTTTGGCATCCAGTAAAGTCCCAATTACCTTCACATTCACCTTCTTGACAGACCTTCATCCAGTGGCTCCATGGTAAATCCTCAGGACCCATTCAGTCCCACCAGAACGCCCTGCAATCCGTGCTCCAGGCGTCGCCCTATCCCGCCCTGCAACTTCTGCAGTTGCTCCACGAGCGCTCCAAGTTGCACATTGGCCAGATAATCGCCACCCTACTCCGTCAGCTGCTAGACGGCGATGTCTCATCACCGCGTTCCCTTTGTGTGCTGGCCAACTTTCCGGCGAGCATTATAGAGGCGCCCACACTTCGGCAAAAGCTAATGACTCGTCTAGTGGGTGAATCAGTCACCAGCGAGCACTTAATGCTGGCCATGTTGGCGCGCAGCGAGGGGCAGCTCCTGGAAGATCTGCTGCAGGAGCAGCAAGTGGCCTTGCGAACGCAATGCGGCGAGTCGGCGCCCACCAGACTTCTGGTTTTGTGGTTGGCCCTCAGCCAAAGAGAGCACTTCGTGGCCAGTGTGTGCCAACAACTGAAGAACTTTCAATGCTTCAAGGACCCCACGCTGAGGAACACCTTGCTTATCTTGCGACTGGCCAACGAGTTTGCCTTGGGCGCGCAGACTTTGGACGAGCTCGGCTGTCTGGACAAATTCTTAGAGGAGTTCGATGTTAGCGCTGTGCCGGAGGATTTGCAGGAAGTTTATCGTTTTTTCTACGCCGACTTTCAACGCCTGTCCACGCTGCTCAACTTCCTGCGTCCGCGGGAGGTAAGCAAAACCCTTAAGGTGGATGCCCTGCTGCGGGCGCCGGGTGTACTCTCCGTGATACACGAAAATGGAATTCGATGTGAACACCAGGAGCTGCTGCGCCTTCTTGAGGACACCTACAAGTGGCAAAAGCAGACTCCTGCGCTGAAGTGTCACCACCAGCAGGAGGTAGAGATTCTGAGCTACTACACTGCCCTCTGCCATGTGTACAATGTAATCCTGGATCAGGGCGAGACGACGACCAAGGCCAAGCTGGTGCAACTTTCCGGACAATTAAGGCAACTGCACCAGTTGGGAACCTTGTGCTCTCTGCTGGAAGACATATTCCTCTTGGTTTTCCTTCGATGGGAGCAGCTAGAGCAGAATCCTCAGAAAAGAAGGGAAGATGAGGAGGACGACGAGGAAGATGATGATGAGCAGTACGTCGATGATGACGTCGCCTCGGCCCCACGTCCGACCACTGTCCACAGTCAGCGCACTCGCTACGGGTTCATCTGCCGCTCGACCTCGCTGCAGGCACTTTTCACGTTCCTCAAGGCGTTCGTCACCAAGAAGTTGCATTCCCAAGACTACAAGTGCGCCACGGAGCACCAACAAAGATTCCAGCGCTTGGTGGACGCCATTAGCGAAGCTTTGTGGAAGCTGGGAGTTTTGCAGAAGATTGAACAGTCGCTCATCAAGTCAGCGCCATCGATCAGCTGCCTTCTAGAGCCGGAACAGCTACTACAATTGGTCCAACTCCACAGCACCGCCAAGGAGAAGGCCTCTAGCGACGACGAAAGTCGGGAGCGCAGCAACCACGCCTCCAGCCTCAATCGGAGAAAGACCCGTAGGCAACGACGAGCAGCCAGCTTCAGTGGAGCAGTAACTACAAAATCACCCATAGATGGAGGACTCACCATGGAGCAGCTTCGGGCACGGGCGCAATTGCTCAGTGGTAGTGGCAGCAGGAAAAATTCTTGCGTCACCTCTCCGTGTGAGAGGTCCATCATCCCCAAAATGCTCAGTACGCCAGAGCAGCTGGCTATCATGGCGCTGGCCCTAAAGAATTTTAACGATGTCAAGCAGATCATTGAGGTGAGTGGCTACAAATCTTCCGATAACAGTCTCCTTTGTTTTTTATATAGTAAAGATTAGTGATTATATATTATAGATTCATCATTAATGCAAAATGTAATAACAATTGAATAAGTGGTTGTTGAAAATGATAATAGTGCCAGGAAAAACTATAATCTATTTTGCTTACAAAGACTTAAAATAAAATGAATACCTTAAAGTTTAAGATAGAATACTTTGTTACTAATAAAATACTATTTTTCACTTTCGCGGTTCACAGACCTTCCATCTGGAGCAGAGCCAATTAAACCGGGAGCTGCACTTCATGGAGCAGCAGCAACTGGTGAAGCAGAAACTGGCCACCATCTACGCCAATTATCAGGCATTAGAAGCGCAGCAGGCCAACTGTGGAGAGACCACCGTGGAGCAGATCAAGGGTGTGGCGGCCAAGGGATTCGAGCTGTCCAAGATCATCAGCGTTGTGGACAACTTTGCGCAGGCGCAGCGTCTGCAACAAAGCCCCGAGTTAAAAGCCCTCATCTTGCGACTCAGTTCCAATGGACAACAGGGATTTCTTCAGCAGTTCGAGGAGCGCAATCTGAATGCTTTGATCATATGTGATCTTATTGTGAACCTGGGATTCAACCGGGAGATAACCAGCAACTTGTTATTGGTCATTCGGCGCCAGCAGCAGCAGAAGATGACCAACGATGAGGCGTCGTCCTCCCCCGGTTCCAGTGAGTTCGGGGCCATGAATCTCCTGCAGAATCTGTGCGAGTGTATGCGTCTGTTGGAACGATCTGGTCAACAGCCTGCGCTGAATGAGCTGCTCTCTCTGAAGAGTTATCCACTCAGGCCGTCAGTTTTGGCTTTACAGCTCCAACGGGAGGCTGCATTTCAGACGCTCTATCAAAAGGAACCATCCGACTACTCGCATGGTCAGGAACTGCGCTCCAACGCAGGGCAGTTCCAGCAGCTCCGCTCGCGGCACAACTACTATGCCCGCTTCTGCACCTATGTCCAACAACTGGCCCGACTGCTGCAGCTCAGAGATCCCAACCTGGAGTATCACACTACTCAGCTCCTCCGCAACGATCCCTACGAAGTTATTGGAGAACTGATCTACGAGTGCGGCATAACGCCCTTGGAAATCGAGGCTAGTGTAGCGGCTCTCCATCTCAATCTCGTTCACGTGATTTCTCTAAACATCTGCCCCCAGTTGGGCGAGGAACCCACGAAAAAATTGCCACGAATTGTGGCTCCGCAAAAACAGGAATCCATACACAACTATATTTCGCAGCACAACCAGCTGTTGGCTCAATTATTGCTGGCCATACAGCTGGGTAGCCTTCCGGATGGCGAGACAGGTTTAAACTTCTCTTGTCTGGGACAGTTGGTTAATCTGCCTGAGGTGGAGATCCTGACCTCTATGCATGATGGAAATCGTGTGCTGGCCGCCTTGAATGCCTACAAGTTGGATAGTGTCAGCCTGGACCTTTTGGTGCCGGATCGGGAACTGTTACTGCAGATTCTTCTCCTTGGAATTGGTGGACAATCAGGTAAGTGAATAACTTTTTATATCGACCTTTTGGCTCACAAAACAATAATTCCACTTAGATTCTCCAAAGCGGCTAGAATCCCGCATCGACAAGCTGATTGGTGATCTCATTGAGAAGGATCCTCGTAACATACAGCTCGTGGTGCACATGAGCGACCTCGGACTGCGTGCACGCCTGCTGAAGGAGCACTTCACCCGCATTCCCAGCAGTCAGCAGGCCAAGGAGCTGATAGAACGAACACTACAGCACCGCCGAGCGGCCAAGGCTATTCCACCTTTCTTGCGCTCTGAATTGGAACACACGCTGTCGGACATTACGATATACGCCAGAGTGTCGGCTCTGCTTCAGTTCGAGAGCTGGCCGCAAGCCTATGACTTTGGACGCCAGACACCGAATGTGATCTTCGAGCAGTTGTTGCAACGTCGGAGGTTTGGCTTGTGCTTGGAGTGGAGCCGTGTGGTATTCCTGGCTGGATCAGCAGGTCAGCAGCGGGTGTGCTTGCTTACCCTATTGGATGCCCTTCTGGAACTGCGCGATGGTGAGGAGCTGGATGAATCCCTTTTGGGCATTGTGGAAATGTTTCCACCCATTTCGTTGGTCAATTTCCTGGATACACACAAGGATAAGTTCAGGTCATTGCCACTGCTGCAGTGGGTGATTGATTACCTTGAAGGCCACGCTCGCGAACCTCGTCTATATAAGAACTATCAGCTCTCCCTGGAGCTCCTACGGCAAATGGATACCAATGAGCGTTCTCAGTTTTGGAAATTACTCCGACATCCTCTGCTCATCGTAGAGCAATTGGTGATGAATGCCCGCTTCGAACTACTGGGAAAGCTACTAGATGCGGCTCGCTCCAAGTTGCAGAAAGAGAAACCACTGGGCCCGTGTCCTTACTGCTTCGAGAAAACGGGGCATGTATACGATGCCGGGAGTTCAGTTGCGGTTAGTGGAGCAGGAGGCACGCCAGCCAAAATTCGGTTTCAGCTGGGACAAACCACGTCAGAGGCCTTTATTCTACTGAACTTCAACTCCTACCAACAGGATCACTATGTGGGCCAGGAGTGCTTGGACTTGCTCCTGCGAATTTATGCCAGCAAAGCTTTAGACTACCATGTGGCAAATGTACGGTCTGCCTCCGAGCCGGGTTCCCTGGGTACCGATGTCCAAAACTCACTGGACTCCCTTTGTGGTGCCTTCGTGATGCCAAAACAGGCGCCAAACCGACAGCAGTGGACGCGAGACGAGGAGGCTAGCCACTGCATGTGCTGTCGGCGGGCAGCTTTCACCATGTTGATGCGACGCCACCATTGCCGTCGATGTGGTCGAGTGGTGTGCTACGCCTGCTCCACCCATCGGATAAGAATTCCGGAACTCTACGACGAGTTAGAGGTGCGCATCTGCAACGATTGTGCCAGCAGTACGGCTGCCAGGGATCAACGAGATGGTGCCTCTAGTGAGCGTAGTGCTACCTCGGGATCAGGATCAAGGTCTTCCGGACAGAGTGATTACTGTAAATGGCGGTTGAGTGGGATCATAACCCACGACAAGCTACTGCGCGAGGAGTTCTCCTATGAACACGCCCCGAGTGTGGCCCTCAGTTTGTCCATTCTTCGCAATCATGTCGAGCAGCGCAGCTGCGTTGATTTGCTACTCTTCCATTGCCGCAAGCTGGAAAAGCTGATCGTGCCCAATCCAGAAGTAGACTACGGTCTGGTGGCTAAGATGATTAATTGCCTAGCTTTCGCTGCAAAGGTTAGTTATCTTTTTAAAACTAAAAACTAGCAGTTATATTATATCCCATCTATTTATAGGTTCGCGGTGCTCCAGGAGAGATGGAAAACATTCGTGAGCACTCCGAGATCATTATGGCTGTGGTGCAGCAGGGCTGTGAGTCGCTGATCCCAACTGGACCTCTTAACAACCACAATCTCCGCAGACTGGCGGACGCCTTGGTGGAGGCGGAGCATTGGTCCTTAGCTCTGGAAGTGCATCTAAAGTGCGGTTTCGCCACAACGGGTGTGATGGCGGCCCACGGACTAGCATGTCTCCGAGCCGGCTGCTACGATGCAGGCAAGCTGCTGTCTTTATAGTCCCAGGACTTTTTCATAATCAACTCGAATTAATTTCAGCCCGTGAGAAATTCGGCCATTGCATGACCCGCCTTTCCAGTGAGCAGCTAAATAGCAGCATATGCAAGAACATGTTTGGAGTGGCTACCGCAGAGGCGGTTCTGTTGCCAAGAAAGCGGCCACAACGCGGTCCGGCCCTGCTTCAAGAAATCCTGCAGTTGATAGCCGCAATGCCTCAGTCGCAACCCCAGCCGGAGACCCTTCACCGGGCGTCACTCATCCGTAGTTCCAATTCCTCGCTGGCATCGCTTTTCACGCGACGTCGGGAGCCCTACGTCCAGCAGCGTCCTCTTCAGGAACCGGCTCTTAATGTTATGAATGCATTGGCAGGACTTAAGAACATAGCAAAGGGACAGTATGGCGGCCAAATTCTGGCTAGCGAGGAGAGTCGCCGGCAGGAACGCGGCTTCGAGGAATCTCTGCACTATGTGCTTACCTACGGCAGCCACAGTGACATTCTGAACTTCCTGATGTGGCGTGAAGAGCTGCGGGCAGCACTCCGTTACTGGCAGCACCAGCAGTTGGACGCGGATCTTTTCATCCAACACATCTTCCAGCCGCAACTGGCCAACGGTGGTTTAAACGTTTTGATGGATGAACTGCAACAACTGGATGACGCTCAACTCAGCGCCTGGCGCCTGCCGCTGCTGCAGACCTGCCGTCACCTGGAGCAAAATCAGCAACTTAGTTCGCTGTACCAATTGCAGCTGCTGCTCAAGGATCCCATTCGGGCCAGCATGACGTGTGTGAAGTTCTACGCCCTGCAGTGTGAGAACTTCCAGAAGCTGCATGCCAACGCCCAGCACTTGATGTCGGCCCACATGCACCTCCAGGGGGAACTGGATCTTTCCGAGTGGGAGCACCTGCAGCGGCAACAGGGGAGAAGGAGCAGCGTTGCCAGTGGAGCCAGCGTTCGAGGTGCCTGCTTCGCCATGCAAATGGATGCCAGGGCTCTCAATGGGCACATCAATACCATCCGGCGACAGTTGGAAGTGGCAAAGTTTTTGGCGAAATGCGAGAGAGAACAGGCACCAGAGGAGCCGCTCAATACTATGCAGATTCTGAAGCAGGTAGAGAAATGATTCTCATTTATTTGAACTTACTTTATATTACAAATTGCTTTTCTGGAAGATACGACTCGAGTCTAGTCGAGGAACTCTGCCCACTCTGTTTGAAGGCGCCGCAGATCGCATCCAGATCTGCATCCTGATCCTAATGTGCGGCAAAAACATAGACGAAGGTTTCGGACTGGCTTATGGGTAATTAAATTATTATTTAAATTTAAGTGTTATTTCTTATTAATATTTTATTTATTACCAGAATTATGCAGGAATACAAGCTGGCGGCCATCAAGGTGTTTGGAGCCACAGCCAAATACCTGGCCAGGAATCAGCGCCTGGCCGAGGTGGAACGTCTGCTGGACTGCATAGCGAGCAACAACGGCGGGGGCATTTCCGCGGAGTCCGACGAGATCCTGTCGATCGCCATCAATGCCGCCGTGCACAGCAGTGCTCCGGAAACTAGGCAGATGCTAGATCGGTTGATCAAACGCATCGGCAGCGTGGAGCTGCGGGTCTCCTCCTACATCTACATCGGGCAGCTAAAGTCCGCCTATCTGCTGGCCAACAAGCACGAGCGATTGGGTGACATCCGGCGTATCCTGCGGCAGGCGGAGCTCACCGGCCAGGTTCATATCAAGAGGCTGTGCGAGATGAAGCTCCAGCTCAGCGCCCCGCCCCCGCCTGTGTGATAGCGTTACTCCTCGGGCAATAACTCTTTGTTAATATTTTATATAGGGGATTTCAATAGCTTGATAAATACTAAAATGATGATTTTTAAGGTTTGTACCTTGTTGAATTCTTTAAGAATCTTCACATATCCAAATAAGCTCAATCTCAATTAAATTGTGTATCAGGTATCTATTTAACAACATTTTAAAATCATCATTTGAGCATTTACCTAGTGAGAACCCTAACTTTTTGTATCTGGGCTAGAATAGGAATTTGTTTTTAGAATTTAACATTTACTTAGATCAATTTTAACCTTTCCAAAGGGCCAGCAAGTATTCCACCCTCGAGCTCAAAAAGACTCTCCCAACAAGTAACCAAATTATATTATTATTGATTGTACTGTATTATCTCAATGTTATTTTTATATTAATTATACTGTTATATGTTTATTCCCAAGGCGCGTATGTTTGAATTTTTTGTAGGATTGCTAACACTGATAAAGATGAACTTAACAGCACTACAGAATGATATTTTGATAGTATAAATATATAGAAATTTCAAGCAATGCGGGCGGTTATACAGAGGGTTAAGGCCGCCAAAGTGACGGGTATGCTACGACTCAAAAGCTTCTATCCCTGATATAGCTTTAGCCTGTTTTCATAGTGCTGGATGAGCTGGTGTCCTCCATTGGACCGGGCCTGTGCGTGCTGGTGGGAATCAAGGCCAGCGATACGACGAAAGATGTTGAGTACCTGTAGGTAATTTCCAGTCAGGTAAAAACCAGCCTAGCGAAGGATCACTGAGCATATTGATTACCTTTTCAGGGTCCGAAAAATCCTGGCCCTCCGCTTGTTCGAGGAGGACGGCAAGCGGTGGCAAAAGTCCGCCAAGGATCTCAACCTAGAGCTGCTCTGCGTCTCACAGTTCACTTTATACCACCGGCTCAAGGGCAACAAGCCGGATTTCTCGGCTGCCATGAAGGGCGAGGAGGCGCAACAGCTGTACAATCACTTCCTGGAGCGCCTAGGTCAATCCTACGATAGCAGCAAGATTAAAGGTGGGTCTAAGAAGTGCACCTGTGGGCCATAAATAAAACCCTCTTCCATCAGATGGCAAATTCGGAGCCTACATGCAGGTTCACATAGAAAACGATGGACCCGTGACCATCAACCTGGAGAGTCCCGAGGAGAAGCAAGCCAACGAGGAAGTGGACAAGTGAAGACCAAATATACAAAGATCACATTTATGTACCACGGGGTTTTTATTAAGTGTTATTTTTTTTAGCAGCAACTTAAACCTACAAAAATCAGCGTACTAGTCCTTAGGCTTCTAACATCTCCAGATCCTCGATTCCCATGCCCTCCTCGAGCTTCTTCTCGAGCTCGCGCGCATCCACGTAGGTGATCTTCTCCTCGGGCAGGTCCTCCTCCATGAGGGCGGCCTCCTCCGCCGCCTCCTTGGCACGGCGCTCCCTGAGCCCAGCGGCTGGAGAGCGGATCAGGGACATGTTGCGCTGCACATCCTTGACGTCCATCTGGATCTCGATCTGGCGACCCTTGCGCAGGCGCTCCATCACGAACTGGCTGGTGCGCTTCTCCTTGATCTCCGTCACCCGCTTGATGGCCTCCAGAGCCTTCTGCCAGGTCTCGCGGCTGTATTTGATGGGCACGTTGCGGCGCTTCTCGAACTCGAAGCTGGGATCGATGGCCAGCTCCTTGCCGGCGGCCTTGCGGTGCGCCTTCGTCCAGCCGACCTTGCGGGGGTTCTTCTTCCGCTTGAAGGCCTTGTGGCACTTGCCGCGACAGAATTTGAAGATCTGCAAGGGAATGGAGTGAACCAAAATAAACATCGCAGCACACGTAAACAGGACAGCCAATCGATCCTACCTTGCAGTCATTTCGCACAAAGTTCACCCCGTGGCCTGGGTATATCTTGCTGGAGCAAAAATAACACGTTTCAATGCGCATTTTCGCAAATTACGGCGTATAATTTGCGAAAAAAAAACAAAGCGCAACAGCTAGCACGTGTGCTGCTGAAGAAGAAGAGAGATGAAAGTATATCGGTATCGGTGTTGGGCAGCGTGACAAGAGCTGCCAATTTAGCTATTTTGCAGAGGTTGAAAAGTGACGCTATCTTAGCTTATAAAATCATCTGGTAGCTTCATGTACTTTTGCGCCCTACGATTCCAAACTCAAGTATGTCCAACTTATTACATTTTCAAATATAATGTTTACCAAAGGTTTTTGAGGCGAAGTGTGCAAGTGTGGATGCTACAGGAAATAATCGTTCTTCGGCCCTGGCTTCATTTGTTATAGTTAGTTAGTTAAATCGCAGCATCAGGTGGTTGCGATTTGATTCAAAAACAAAACTGATTGATAAACTTGCCGATTAATTAATTTTTAAAAATATTGAGTTCATAAAATGTTCACACCTTTCTTTTCAGTTTTTGATAAATTGTTAAAAAAAATTGAGTTCATAAAATTTTCACACCTTTCTTTTCAGTTTTGTACATCTGATTTGTGTAAGGCTCATGAAAAATACGAATGTTGCTATAAAAGGTAGAAAGGTTTAGGACTTAGACAGGATAGATACGTTTTAAGAGTTTTGAAGAAGCTCGAAATAACACAAACCATTAATTTATAATTTAGTTTTTATATGCTCATAGGTTCTGGAGTATTTTACAAAACTGTATTTTGTTTAATCGAAACATTTCATCACAGGCAATAATAAATGTAATTATTCATTCAACAAATAAATAACTTAAAATTTCTTAAAAACATTATTAATCTTTTAATAATATAAGCATAGCCCTAAGAACGCGGCAGTCTCTGAAAAGATACAAGAGTGATAACATAAATAAATATTTCTTTAATTCGATTAAATAAATAAATAACAAGTTAAAGTCAAAACATTTTTTTTGGATTAGTTTCAATCTATCAGCTGCTTCAATTCCCTTATCCGACTCAAGATGCGCGGGCTTAAGAACTCGGCTACGTTGCAACTTGTCTCCTGCTCCACGATATCCGGCTCCTCCTTGGCAACTTCGCTGCAGGTACCCCATTCCCTGGATTCATTATCGAACTGTACGCGAAATTGCCCAAAATTTGGGCTCAGATTTACGAACACGGTGAGAACTCGTGTGCGAATATCAACGGTGCTATCTTTGTGCCTTGGCCAGTTCCACTTGTACCAAAACTCTCCCAAGTCCCGGAGCACATACTCCAAATCAGATCGCAGTTCGGATGAGAGATGGGGGAATAGGCAGCTCAGCAGAGGACCACGCACGTTGCACAACCTTTCGTCGATCTTGACCAATGCGTCCTGATAAGTCGCACCGGGTAGGTGTCGTTCGATGCGATACTTCATGATTTGCTGAACAGTTAGTCGGTTTACAAAACAGAAGCGATCCAGGTCACGGAATACAACGGTGCGCTGAAGAGGAGAAGCACCAAGGGGCTCTGGAGCACGAGGCTCGACCAAAACAGTATCAGTAGGTTCTTCATTTACCTGGCGAGTGTTGACGTTCGTGGAATCTAGCAGGTGCTGCAGCTGGGTGCATTCCAGAAGTGTGTTTCCAGCGGCGAACTCCTGCGAGGGAGTGATGGTGACCTCTGCCGGTTGCGGCGATGGTGCATTTTGAAGATTAGGAGGTTTCTCCAATATGTTCTTCTCTTCTGGCTGATGCGTCGCCGTTGCTTGACAATCTTTTCGATTATTCCCTCCAGACTCAACACGCACCATTATACCAATCGGCAGCGGCTGGAACTCATGTCGCAACTGTGGCACCTTTTCGTTAACCACTTTAATTCGCTTACTAGGCAATTCTACGGATGGTGACCGTCTCTTTCCCAGAACCACAGGAATCTGAACCTGCGCGAGCTTGGACTGATCGCGCGTTGGAGCCACATTAGCCGACAATTCTTTAGAGGTTGGGGCTTCCAACATATTAAAGTTCTCGTCAGTTTCGCTGTCATTCTCACACAGGATCAAATTTAGCTTCTGGCCGGCTGCCATCTCTTTTGGTTTTGTGATGGCAAAGCAGGACAAACTCGATCCTTCATTTTGGCTGGCATCCAAGTCTATTATTTGCTCCTGGGGCGTGATTTCTTCCCATTGGCAATTTTCGGAGCTGGAAAGGGTGGCACGTTGGTTGTTGGGCAAACTTATAGGCTCCTTCTTGACCGTCACCAACACCGACGACGTTGGCAGATGATCATTAGGAGGAGTTTCTGGAACTGTTTCCTCTGGTGTTAGTGGATCGTCTGCCAGTTGTGGCACTTGGGAAGCTGGGTCCACACACTCTATGTCTACAAAGTTTGAACTGTTGAGCTGAGTGGGCGGACAAGTTGTTTCCTCTGGAAGGTAAGTTATGATTAGAATACAAGTTTTTTCAAATTCGCGTCGATTACATACCACACACTGTATCAGAACTTGAGGCAATTGAAACAACTTCGGTTGGACTATTTTCATATTCGCTTTTCACACCACAAATTGGCCCTAGAAATAAAATCATTACATAAATAACCAACCGTACAGAAATTATTCCGCAAAATAGGGCTCACTTAATGAAATCCCATCGAGAGACGACTCCACTTCCCCAATTTCGGCATTCAGTACCTCTTCAGCGATCTGAGGTACCCGTGAAATCCACATGTTACGTGTCCAACAAGCCGCATATAGTTTCTCTCTCTCTTGGCACAACTGGACTACATCATCAATTATATCGCCGGTGTGATAGGTGTACTCCTCTTCGACGATCTTGTCGAAATCCGAGTAGGAACCTAACTCCCAAGGGCTCAGTATTTTTGGCGATATACTTGACAGTTCCAGCTTATCCAGCTGCACTCCCTTACTATGGAGAAGCTGTTTTAAGAATCCCAAACGGACATATAGATTTATTGGCCAGTTGCCAAGACCCACGACGTGGCGAAAGCAACACTGTAAATCTTCATCGCGTTTGTACAAGGCCTCCGCGTCATGGATACTCGTGTATTGACAGAATTCCTGAAGAGTTAGTTGGTATAGTATACGCCAAATGGTCCTCATGAGGCCTTGGCTTGTGCAGATCATGTACCTCATATTGTGATCCTATTATGGGTGGAATAAAAATGATTTTCTTAAATATTTTTTTAAAATATTATTTTTACCTTGTCATTTTCAGCGAAAAATATATCTTTAGCTTGGCCGAGAAGTGTTTCATCATCTGTATTTCGGGGTGAACTCGGTGCAACTGAAGGATTTTCATCTGTTTTCGTCGATACCCCTTCATCTCTGGAAATATTTTCTGATGCGCATTTTGGACTGCTCGGACTAGTTCCTCGATTGTTGGACGTTTCAACCTGGATCTCCATTCTATTCGCCTGTTCTAGTTCATCTACTGGTTGCTTTGAACTTTCCTCCAACTCATTCTCTTTAGAGGCAGTGATAAGCTTGATGGGATCATGATCTTCGCTGATTTTATCGACCTCGATGGGATTTGAAGTTGGTACCGGCTGATTTTCTTTTGATGCAGTTGTTGCAGTTTCATCAGGATTGGTATCTGAATGTAAAGGTTCCTTTTGAGCCAGTCGGTAGTGATTGAATTGGATTTTAAGAGAATCTTGCATTTCCGGGCAGGTGCTACCATCAAACAAGTAGGTAAACATATTGTGGGCCTCGAGTTCAACCGCATCGATCTCTGGTTTGCTAAACAAAAAATGAGCAATTTACAGAAAATTTTGGAATTGGCTCACTTACCAATTTAATTCTAACATCCTGGCTGCATTACAATCTTCCGAAATGTGCAAAGGTTTTACAACTGTTTGTTCATTATGCGATTCCATTATCTCAACTGGAAAAAAGTGGTTTATTTCGGGATGAGTAACAACATCAGAGGCGACCAAAGTAGTTTTGCATTGATTTTCTAACAGCGGTTGGTTAGCTATAGGCGTCGCTTTCTTTTCGTTTTTTGTTATTTGCCTGCTACAATTATTAACATTTTATTATGAGATATGAAAAAATAAACACGGTATATACCTTTCTTTTCTTTTTGGTATAACATTTCTAGGTACCGCAAAAACCGCTTGGCTGTTTGGCTTATCTTCAATTTCCTCGCTGGGTTTCTCTGCGGTACAAACATCCTGGCAATCTGGTTCCTTTGGAAATACCTCTCTATTACTCGGCGGAAAACATAATAACTTTTCTAGCATTTTGCTGGGACACGGCTTAAACCGGCAAACGAATCTCTCCCGCATTTCCTGCCCGGAATAGAAGCCTTGGTAATATTCCCGAATAACATCCTCCTTGGATTTTTCTTTGTACTCGGGACACAAGAGCATTTCAGTAGCAATTTCATTTAGATTGCTTACATGGTGTTTGAACGTTTTCAAAGATACTGGAGGAGGTATTTGGCCGCTGCAATATAAAAAATGTTAAAAGGAAATGCGGAAAATAAACACACGTTTTAAGTACCTGTTCTCGGTAACATCTTCGTTTTTCTCTATCACATTGTTGGGACTGGCGCGTCTTCCCTCGCAGGGGTTCTTTGTGGTGCAAACATCCTGGCAATCTGGTTCATTTGGACAAACCTCCATAACACTCGGTGGTCGGTGCTCTACCGGTTTCTCGGGAGGACAAGTCACTTGGATTTCAATTGCCTTCGGAACATCCTTCTTATCTTCTGAGGCAAAGAGACACATAGTTTTTGTGGCTGCCTCATCCAATGGTTTTGCGCTTTCTAGAAACTTGTTCAGCATGTTGGAATCCGTGCAGTTAAATTTATATGGAATTTTTTTGCGAAATTTCTCGTTGTGAACATAGAATCTATTATAAGACTGGCGAAAGATTTTTCCGCACTGTGGATTCGACGTATCAGCAATTAATTCTTTTAGTACACCCTCATTTCGAGCGTAATGTTTCTTTAGAATAATAGGAATAATCTCGTCGTAATTAATGTAGTTTCGAAATGTATTATAAGAAACAGGAAACCTAAAGCGACCCCACCTAGGAATATTAAGAAACAGTTAATCGAAAATCAAGAAAATTACATTCATGTTTCCTTACTTTCCAATGCTCACTTCAACATCAGTCTCAAAGGGAAGACTCCTAAAATGGTAGATTATAGGTTTTCTTTTTGAAAGACGAATTTAGGGATACATACTTTGCAATTTGATTCACATTATTAGCTTTTGCAGGGGACCTCTCAGGCGTCTTCGACCTGGGCTGTTCGAGTCCTGCCGAAGGAATAGCTAACTGCGGCAGTTTTACCATGCTAATTATCCTTGGAAAGAATATATATTTTATTTATTTCCAATTTTTTGGAAAACATAATTTAGAAAAACTTACTCTACAACTTGATTCACATTTTTGGCTTTTGCTGGGGACCTCTCGGGACTCTTGGACCTGAGCTGTTCGAGTCCTGCCGAAGGAATATCTAATTGAGGCAGTTCGACCACAGCCTTCTTGCTAATGGTGCTTGGAAAGAAAATATAATTTGTTTATTTATAGTATTTTGGAAAATATATAATTTATTGATACATACTCTACAAATTGATCCTCATTATTAGCTTTGGCAGGGGAACTCTCAGGAGTCTTAGACCTGGACAGTTCGAGTCCTGCTAAAGGAATAGCTAACTGCGGCAATTCGACGGCAACTTCCATACTTATAATCCTTGGAGAGAAAATATAATTTATTTATTTAAAGTTTTTGGAAAAAATATAATTTATTGATACTTACTCCGGGACTTGAGCGGACTTTTTGGCATCTTCAGATCTTGCTACATTTTCTTTTCCAGCTTTAGCTTTTTCAGTGGACTTCTCGGGACTCTTGTACACGGGCAGTTGAAGAGCTGGTGAGGGATTGGCTAGTTGCGGCAAGCTTTGTCTTAGTTCCTCGGCAACCTTCTTGCTGAGAACGGCTAGCATGCGAGCCTGCATGGTCGACGTTCCTGGCCGCAGCTCATACTCATACTTCTCCCGGATCTCTGGAGTTATGTAAAATGCCAGGTAGAAGTCGAAAGCACACTCTTGGAAGTCCTTGCTCTCATAATAATTGTCCTTTTGCTTCATTTGCTCCACAATGTCAGATAAGTTCGACAAATTCTCCTTGAACAACACAAAAGTGACGATGGATCTTTGGAATATTAAAAGACACAATTAGGGATATACATGTAGTGAGACATTTTCGATGCTCACTTGTTTTCAAGCGTCTTTCTGGCAGCATACTCTGCCATACTCTTTACGGCCATTGCGTCATGCGGTCTTCCAGATTTGAGCAACCTAGCCAAAAGGATATCCGGAACTTCCTTGAATAAATTCGTAGAGGATCGCCTTTCCGGATGCATATAGAAGCGGTTATAGAACTTTCTAAGCAGCTGCATTCGGTAATGGTCATCGGCCGCAAGCTTTAGATAATCCTGGCTCTTGGCGATCCTTTTAAATACCTCCATCTTGTTGAGGTTCTTTTCGAATATTTTAAAGGATACCGGAAAGACAAAGGTGCCAGCTCTGAAGAGAGATTCGAAAGTTGGTAACGCGTTTAGTTTAGAAAGGTTGCTACTCACTTGTCCACTCTAACCGTAACACCGTCGCAGTCTGGTGATGAATCGCTCTCTGATTTGACTATAACGTTGGGCGTGGGTTGCAACTGGCTTTCTACAACCATCGCCTCGGATTCTGGTTGCGGGAGCGGTGAAGCTTCTGGGCGGGAATGTGATGCATTGATGATGTTATCAGGCGTCTTTGCAGGCTCGGGCATCTTGAGCAATTTCGAGCGAATCCGCCCGGGACATGGTCCGACCTTAAACGGATACTGCTCCCGAATACTGGGATTCCGGTAGAACTCTTCGTAGTACCACCGAGTCCAGTGGTCTAGCGTTTTACTGCCATCATTGGCAGCCTTCAACTGGAGTGCTATTTCTTGCAAGTTTACAATCAACCGCTGAAATTCCTTGAAGGAAACGGGAAAGCTGCTATCTCTAAAAGTACATATATTCGCTTTTTAAGCTGCAGTTTAGTGGAGAGAGAATTTTCCATGAACTTACCGCTTCCCTATTGAGGTCTTCTCATTTGTCACAGACATCACAATAATTAACAAAAACCATTAAAAATCAAAGACGCAACTTAAACCGCGTAAAATTTGCAAAAGTTAGGATTTGTGTGACCGTGCAAATGATCCTTAAAAATACCACCGGATGGGCCAATAGCAATAGTTATCGAGTATTTGATAACAATATATAACTAAGCGAAAGCACTGGCAAAGCAAACAAGGATTGAGTTCTGATTCTTGATTAAATCGATTTTAAAAATAATTAAATAAATTAATAACAAATAACGAAATAAACATGTACCTTAGGAAAAAATTTAGCGTTCAAAAATATAATGTCTACACCCCAAACCCAAGTCCAATAAGAATTCTGAGTTATAACTTTCAGAAAGTACCTCATTTCAATTTCAATTCCCATTAATATGTGTTAAATTCGTATGTTTCTAATGTTCCAACTAGTTAAAATGGTTTCACCTGTTCTCCGATAACACCGACAACATCAGCTGTTGCGCCAGCTGCTCTTCAGCGCCAGCTCTGGTCACACCGCCAGCATCCAAACAACAATTCCGCAGGGCAGAGCAGCCCCCAAAAAGTGGACACATCACCGAGATCGCGAACGAGATCTTGCTGACGTGCGACCAGATGCAGAGCCCCGCCTTCGCGTACCGGGAAAACGCAGATCACTCGCCGCGCGCCATGTACATGCGCGACTGGCGGTCGGCCCTGCGGACGCCCACGTACCGGATTGGGAATCGGACGGTGCGCTTTAACTACCACTTCGCCCTGCTCATCGCCTGCGCCCTCATTCTGGCCCTGCTCTTCTACTTTTCGCGCCAGGGCTCGCACTCTTCCTCCTCTTCGGACGGCTACTGGCTGCGCCGGAGCTTCACGGATGCCCGGAGTCTGGACAATGGTGCGGTGGTCCATGTCTACAATGCCACATATCCGCTGACACCGCCCATGGTGCTGCGTGGCGGGGTGATCAACTACCGGATAGCCATGATCGCCGACCTGGACACCAACTCCAAGGTGACCAAGAGCGACGGCAGCATCACGTGGCGAAGCTACCTGAAGAAGGGCTACCTCACCTACACGGTGGCCAGGGCCGAGATCCAGATCAGTTGGGATGATGGAGCGCCCACGGCGCTGGAATCTGCATTTGCGCTGAAGGGTCGAGGTATGGAGCTCTCCGAGCTGGTCACATTTAACGGGCGCCTCCTCAGCTTCGACGATCGCACGGGGCTGATATACGAGATTGTGAACGACAAGCCCATTCCCTGGGTGATCCTGCTCGATGGCGACGGGCACAGTGCCAAGGGCTTCAAGTCCGAGTGGGCCACAGTGAAGCAGCAAACACTATATGTCGGCTCCATGGGCAAGGAGTGGACGACGAGTGCGGGCGACTTTGAGAACAACAACCCCATGTACGTAAAGGCAATCTCGCCATCCGGTGAGGTGCGGTCCCTCAACTGGGTGGACAACTTCAAGCAGCTGCGCCTGCAGTCCCAACAGATAGCCTGGCCAGGCTACATGATCCACGAAAGTGGAACCTGGTCGGACGAAAAGCATCGGTGGTTCTTCCTGCCCAGGCGCTGCTCTAAAGAAAAGTAAGGATGCTTATCAGGCTGCTAAATTTATACTAACCCACCTATTTCCCGCAGATACAACGAAACCAAGGACGAGTACATGGGTTGCAATGTCCTGGTGTCCGCCGACGAAAGCTTCACGAATATCGAAACCGTACGCCTTGATCCTGAGAATACAACGCCCACGCACGGCTTCTCAAGCTTCAAGTTCCTTCCCGGCACCGATGACTCCATTATAGTGGCCCTCAAGTCGGAGGAGCTGAACGGCAAGACGGCCACCTTCATCACAGCCTTTGACATTACGGGCAAGACACTGCTGCCCGAGGTGCGGATCGAAACGGATTACAAGTACGAGGGATTCGAGTTCATTTAGCTCGACATCCCACGCCATACCACCACACTCCACTCGACTTCGATCCAGGTGCTCCAGTTTTAAGTGTGTACATAATGTATTAATGTCCCATACGGTAAGCTTTATATTTAAAGTCAGCTAAGTTAGTCCAGAGATGCTCATCTGCCTCGTGACCCGTGACTCCATATCCCGTCTTGTACCATAGCACAAATCCAATTTAGTTTATTTTTATTGAAATTGAAATATAAAACGTACAAAGCCGGTGGCAAACTCAGAAATCCCCTGGATCACATGACTTTAACCTTGGCATCCAATCCGGCCACCAGAAGATCGGCTTCATCCACGCGTCCCTCGCTGGCGCGCACCTCTAGTCGATCGGCGTTGTGGTTGACGTTCCAGAGTTCGGGAAGGAAGCGGGGTTGCATGGTGTGCAGGAAGTGCTCTCGCCACAGCCGCTCCAGCTCCACTAGGCCGCCGAAATTATCGCGATACTGCTGAACCACCCGTTCGCCGTGCTGGCAGTAGTCAGCGTTCTCCAATCGGTATTCCACGCTGGCCGCCTGGCGCAGCAGGTCTTCCGTGACCTCCGTTTGATCGGTATAGTATTCGAGGAGTGTTCGCTGCATTTCCGCCACCTTGGCAGCGGGAATTTTGGCGCCATGATGGAGTAGGGCCTTGCCAGCGGATTGAACACGTCTGGAAAGTACAAAAATGATTACGTATTTTATCATAACTAGTTTAAAAATAATGTTTCGGAAGTAATGTGGAACAAGTATGATAGCATACATACGTCTCGAAAGATAAGACTTCGCGGAATGTATATACACTCCCCTAAATGTAGCTCAAAATCATACTTGCTCAAATGTTCCTTACATTCAAAAATTTATAAATACTAACTTAAGCTCCGGATCATCGCGGTACTTGACGGATCCGTCTTCGTGCTTGAAAGGAGCTTCGCACTGGGCAGCCAGTTTGTTGCGCACCCTCAGATCGGAGATGTTGCTCAGCTGGTGGCAGGTGGGACAAAGGAGGAGCACGTCGTGGGAGGTGTGCGACTTCATGACCATCGGAAAATGCTTTCTGTACTCCCGTGGCACCACATTCTTCCGGATGTAGGCATCCCGGTCGCCGCACACCACGCACTGGTTTTCCTTGGGCGTTTGGTAGTAGCGACCTACATCGCCCACAGCTCGTCCCGCTGGTTCGAAGTTAAGGCGCACGGTGAAGGGCTCCTCGCTAATTTGGGTGCCCAGATTTTGGTTTAGATACCAGGATGCCTTTCGTCGGTCAATGGTGCAAAGGAGTTCGCCATCGGGCGCCTGCAGCAGGCAGTTGTCGTAGAAGTCCTTGGACCGGGTGGTCATTTGGCGGTATGGTTGCTTCCTGTGCAGCCCATTCTTTCCTTTGCCTTGTGCCAAACCCTTTGAACGCGTAACTCCGCTGAGTGAGAAGCCCTTGGTAAAGTCGACGTCCAGAAAGGGTTCGAATGAGGTGCGCAGGTTTTTGTCGTCCTCTGGACACCGCTGCCAGAAGTGTCTGGGCTGCAGATCCCTGCACAACTTCTGGTAAATGGCCACGGCCACCAGGGCGTCGTTGGCAGCATAATCCAGTTGCTTTGATTCCAGTTGCTTGGCCTCCCAGTTGGAGCACGCCAAGCGCCAGTGCTTGTCCAGTTTGTAGTTCAGATGTGTCTGGGAGAGCTTGCCTAGACCCTCGGGCTTGTGGTTCGCCATGACGCACAGGAAGCGCAGATCCAGAGTGCTCGCCACGCCCACTCCGTAGTCGTGGGAGAGCTTCTTGGCATCTTCTTGCGGTGCCACGCCCACTTTGATCACGGCATCGTCCTCGAGCAGCTCTCGCAGGTCCTTGGGTATCTGCTTCATGTGACAGAGCCGGAAAAGGGCACACAATCCTCGGTGGGAGCTCAGCTGGAGGAGGGCCACTGGTCGCCGGCTGCCGCCCACTGTGATCCATTCGCAGTCGAATCCTAGGACTTTAAAAGTCTCGCAGTGGCTGAGGGGTAGGGGTTAATTAAATCCCTGGTTGGATAAGGATTAAGTGCAATACCCACATCTTTAGTTCATTCAAAACCCATCGCGTGGCAGGATCCTGGACGGAGTTGATCACTTCTATGTGACGCTGGGGCACCAGGCAGTTTGAGGACCACACGCGACGCAGGGGACCTAGAAGCTTCTGCCTGTGCCGCACCAGAACGTAGACCAGGCCCAGGCCGGCAGCCACAATCGCCCATTTCCTGGTGCTAGCGACTCCTGATTCCTGGCTCATTGTTTTCCTTTCGGAGAGAAACAGCTGATTGAAGGACTGCCAACTTGGGTTTTCTACAGAACAAACTAGCTAGAAAGGCGTAACGGAAATTTGAAAATGTTGCTGTAAAGAAATTTAAAAAGTTAAAATTACGTTAAATAAATACTTATTATTATATATTATATATTATATTATATATATTATTATTATTATTTGATATACGTTATACATTTTAGACAGCATTTGAGAGCTAGTTAAGAACTTTATGAGTTTTAGCATTATTTTTGTTATAGCCAAAATAAGACCGTTAAAAAAGGTGGCAGCATTGGCGGGGCTGTGAGTTAGCGGGGTGGCAGCTCTGGTCCGCAGGCTTTTCCGAAATCGCCGTTTAACCGAAAAGTTTTAAAATGTTTAATTAAACGCGAGTAAAACGAACAAACAATGAATAAAACCCTGTGAAACGGGCGGCGGGGAAACGATGTGCGAGTGAAAACTGCGGCAAAGACGGCAGCAGAAAGAGACACAGAGCGTAAATAAAGGAAGACAGTTGAGAAAATCGATTTTTCAGTGCAGGTGAGACACCGTTAGACACCCCACTCACATGTACACACACTTATGCAAAATCCCTTTACAGGATGCTGAAATTCTGAATAGACTTTGAAATTGTAGAGAAGAAACCCCCAAAATGCCGGAGAACCTGGAGCTGCAGCAGTTCCAGGAGGGCGCCCCGCCCCCAGATCCCGCCCCCCGTTGGCTGGAGCGCCTGCAGCGGAGATTGGGCGCCGATTGTCCCTATTTGGGCATCCTACTGGCCACGCTCTCTTCGCTTTTCTTCTCCCTGTGCTCGGTGATTGTCAAGGGACTGGTGGACGTGAATCCCATGGAGCTGGCCTCGTTCCGCTTCGTGGGAGTCCTGCTGCCGGCACTTCCCATCCTGATTTACACCCGACAGCCGGTGTTTCCGGAGGGCAAAAGGGTGATCCTCCTGCTGCGATGCTTCATGGGCACCACGGGTCTGATGCTCAGCTTCTACGCCTTCCGGCACATGCCACTGGCCGATGCGAGTGTCATCATCTTTTCCACGCCCGTTTTTGTGGCCATCTTCGCACGGGCCTTCCTCAAGGAACCGTGCACGCTCTTCAATGTCCTGACCATCAACATGACTCTAATTGGAGTGGTCCTGATCACACGGCCACCCTTTGTGTTCGGTGACTCCGGAGAGAGGGAGGATCTCGCTGGAAAGACGTATGACATCTGGGGACCCGTGGCAGCCATCTCATCCACGCTGTTCGGAGCCAATGTGTACATCCTGCTGCGTGCCCTTAAGAACCTGCACTTCTCCGTTATCATGACGAACTTTGGAACCGTCGCTCTGGTCTACACCCTGATCGTTTGTGGATCCATTGGAGCGGTATGCTGGCCCAGCTGCGGACGGGATCGTTGGCTGGTTGTAGTGCTCGGTGTGTTTAGCTTCCTGGGACAGATCCTGCTCACGCTATCCCTGCAGATCGAGCAGGCCGGACCGGTGGCCATTGCACGCTGCGCGGATATCGTCTTCGCCTTCGTCTGGCAGATGCTCTTCTTCGGCGAGGCACCCACTGCCTACTCCCTGGTGGGTGCCGTCATGGTGATGGGATCCGTGGTCCTGACGGCTCTCAAGAAGTGGGCAGGCACCCTGCCACGCGAGTCCTCGCTGAGGAAGCGATTCAGGCTCATCCTGCTGGAATAGAAAGATTGCAATCTAATCAAAGAAGTTCGCGGTTTCTCCCCCGTCTTGCCATCGTTCTCACCCAATCCCTGCCAGCATCAGAGGCAGGCATCAAACCAGTTCACTCATCGTAGACTTAACTTATATCAAGGCTCAGATCGTAGTTTAATCAAAGGAAATCAGAATGGACGCGTGATAACCACTCCACTCATAAGTAAATACTCGTAGTGCGTGTTTAGTTTAGCCAATTTCGCCGATTTGTTGTTTTGTACATTGTTATACATGCTTAAAATACGATAATAAATACAACTTATGAGTAAATAGAGCAACATGTTAATAAATTCATTTTGAATTTCGCGCGGGTCGTGTGTCGTGCGTCCACTGTGACATGCTTCTACATTTTACATTGTTTCTACCCATGGACTTGAAGTGTCAGTTAATTCAATATATAAATAACTTTATTCTTTGTTTTTCATTTAAAACTTTTTAAAAAATTTAATTTAATTTCAGATATTCAGTGGAAACACAGAAATATGTGGCAGTGGAAGCCGCTTGTAAAAAAAATTCTGAAAGGTACAATCGATATATCGATTGCAGTATGCAGTTAACTTCCACCTCTAGATTTTCGTTTGTTTATTATTGTTTTGCAAATCAGATTGTATTATTAAATTTATAATATAGGTAATAAATTATATTCTCGAAGCACATACACTCGAAAAACAGAGCAAGGAACGGAAACAGAAACAGAAGGCAGGCTAGAACTAGGACTAGAAGCCCAGGTCGGCGATAACCGCGTCTAGTTCGTCCTGCAGATTGGTGGCGCGCGACCGCACCTGCACAATTTGATCCTGCAAATTGTCGACGTTTGCCTGGAGCAGCACGTTGCACTTCTTCATCGCCGCAAACCGGCTCTCGTGCTTCTTCACCCGCGGCTCCACATTCGCCTTCTTCACGGAGTTCGGCGAGTCCTGAGGGATATTATTGGGAAAGTCCAGGTGAGTCGATAAAAAAATCAAGGATAATCATAACTCACCTCCGGCTCGGACTCGCTGCCCGTCTCCGCCTCACTTTCCTCCGAATCCGACTCCTCGGACTCGTCGTCGGATTCCTCCTCCTCCTCGCTGGCATGCTCCTCCTCGGCCTCCTCTTCGTCCTCGTCTTTCTCCTCGCCATCTACGTCGTCCTCGTCCAACTTCATCGAGGCGGCCATCTTCTGCACCTCCTTTTCCAGCTTCTTGAACTTCTTGTTCTCCTCCCTGCAATAGAAAACCCAGTTAATACCAATCCATATTGTAATATTCAACCGTCCCAATCCCGTACTCACTTCAAGATCACATGGTTCTTCTTCATGGCCTGCTTGAGGGCGTCCTTCTCTTTCTTGGCCGCCTCCTCCTTGACCTTTAGCTTGGTGAGCTTGCTGCGCAGGATCTTCAGCTCCTTGCCAGAGCGCCGCTCCCTGCGCTCCACCTTCTTCTCCTCCGGCTCGTCGGGATCGCTTTCACTGACCTCGGGCTCCAGTTCTGGCGAGCTGTCCCTTCCGAAGTTGGCATCGCTTGGTCGTCGTGATCCGTCCAGGGAACCACCGCCCTGATCCGGAATGGAGAATGTGAAAGAAGGGACACAGAGTAGGGATTAGAAAAGGCATCCTCTGGCAGAACCTGGCTTTACCTGGTGCCGTGCTGCATGGTAGTGGTCGTAGTGGAAGCAATCGTCGTAGTCGTCGTCGTCGTAAGCAAAGCAATTACTAATGTGCGGTCTGTTAGTGCTTGGTGTCGCCTTTTGCAAGAGAGCGTCAATGGGTTAATCGGTTAGTTGCTGCGATGTGCAAGAGCAAAGCGTCCCGGGGCGGGGTATGGAGGATTGAGGATGGGAGACTGGACGTCTCCTCAACGGGTCATATCTCCGCTTGGGTCTGGGTGGAATCGGGAAGGTCAAGTCTTTCATGCAGCATGCAAGAAGCAGTTGTAGTCTAACGCCTTCTGCACACGAGACCTTTGGGTCATTCTCAAGACTTTTACTACAGATCCCTACATTTTGTTGAAAGAACGTATTTTTACTAACATCGTACAATATCGAAAACATTAAAACCGAATTTACCACAACTAAAATATTCATTATGAAAAAGTCGCATTATGGAAAATTTGTTGAATACCTGTCAAAATTCCATGGCTAAGCTGTTGATAAACTATGACAGCCCATGGAAATTTGATAACATAAACATTTACCTTGCATTCAGCCATGTGTCCAGTATTTGTTTTAACTAAAATGCTCAACTAAATACGCAAAACAACTGGGGTCCCTAACTTTTTCGGTTTATTTTCTACAAAGTTTATTTTGTTGGTCAAAAATGTTGTTAAAGCGAACAGAAAACAGAGGTGGTGGTTGAAGAAAGTGAAACCGGACTCCTAAACGTACAGTTTCTCTAATTTTGTTATATACGGCTTCCGAAATGTTTTATAAATTAAGCTTCCAAGTAAAGAGGAAAATTGTTTCTGGTCAGTTTCGAATTTCCATTTGTTTTGCATTTCATTTTATTTTTCTGCTTGTCTGTTTTTTCTTCACATATAGAGTATATACTTCTTGGTCCATGAGTCTCGCGTGCAGAAGTTAAATTTATAAGCAGGTGCTTTATACCTTTAAAAGGAAGTTTCGGGAAAATGAAGCGGTGTCCCTGGGCAATCCATTCCCAGACCCATTTAATATTTGTGTCAAGTGTTGTCAGCTGATCTGTTTCTCTGGCTACAGTGGCTACTAGGGACGACTAACGAGGGTCTAAGAAGGAGTCTACTAATTGCGTTGGCTTCGTTAGCTGCTCCCGTTTACTTGCCGCCCTTAGCGGACGCAGCGAGGCGACGCCGGTGAGACTAAAAACAAGAAAGAAGGACTAGCTTGGGGGTCTAATGCTTGGTAAACCCTTGGAGATAACAATTTATACAGTGTGTAACCATAAAAGGGTAAAATAGAGGAATTAAGCTGTGATCTTACTAAAATAGCTTAACAACTTAATCCTTGTTATATAGTTTTACTTATATTGAGAAGAATAAATATAGTTAATACGGAAATAGTATTTACATTATAAAGATAATTGAAATCATTGTAATCCCAGTCTCAACTGACAACACTTTGAGCAACATCCCCTAACCATAATACCGAACCCGATCCCCAATCTGCTATCCTCACTTACCTGTAGAGCCGCTGCCAGCTTGCGCTCGAGCAACTGAATCTGGCGGCGCTGCTCCTCGATCTCCGTCTTGGCCTCCACCAGCTGCTCGCTGGTGCTCTGGTAGTTCTGCTCCACCTCCTTGGACACCTTGCGTGCATCCTCCACTTCGCGCTTTAGCGAGTTGACGTAGGTCTGTTCGGCGGTGGGCGTGGGATCCATGGTGGCCACAATCACATTGGATCCGTACTCGAGATTCTTTTCCCTCGACTTTTCGCGCTCCAGTTCGGTCTCTAGGGTGCGGATCTTGGCCAGCAGCTTCTTGTTCTCGCGCTCCTGCGCCTCCCGGTTGCGCAGCTCCAGTGCCAACATCTGCTTGGTGCTCTGCAGATCGTCGCGGATCTTGTCGATGTCGTCCAGCTCATCGGGACTCTCCTCGTCAATGGACATGGCCGAAACGATGCTGGGCCGAGATCCGCCGGCTCCCAAGGCAGTGGCACTGCCCGGTCCAAGGGCATGGCTGCTGGGCGCCTCGCTGAGCATGTTGACCTTTGACTGGGACTTCTGCAGCTGCTCCTCAATGGTCATCTGGCGGCGGAACTTGCGCAATCCGTCTAGTACCGGCTTGCTGCGATCGTTGGTCTTGGTGGGCTTCAACTTTATGCCGCCCTGGATCTGCTGGAGCAGCTTGTTGTGCGAGTTGCCCTTCTCCGTCTCGTAGATGAACTTGTCGTCCACTTTGGTCATCGACTTGCACGTCAGGATGGGCTGAGATCTGCAAAGGGTGTGGAGAATTGTTATAATAATTATACAACTTATAGGTTTTTTATGGAGCAGTTTGTGGTCACTCGTTTCAACTCTGTTGGGATTCTTAAAATGATTACAATACCTTTATATATAGAGAAGATTTTTAATCAAGTTTAAATGAAGTGAATTAACAACCGACTGTTAAAAGTGGCGCAGTCACAGTAAGATTTCCCAGCTGTTGTCTTAAATTGCTTTCGTTTTAATCTCTTTTTTTAATTATTGGTAGTGTTGCAGTCGGTAATTACTGCCCAGCATGCGGACATTACTTACCTATCGTTGCAGGCCACATGGCGCAGCTTCTTGCCGCTCTCCACCTCCTTCATCATCTCGGACCAGTCCGGGCGCCTTCGGGGTCGTGTCCTGCGAATCGAAGCGAGTCGAAATTATGGACATCCTGCGCCTCAAAAGCGAAAGCTATCCGTATGCTGGATATTTTGGTTTGCGCATGAAGGTGGTCAGGGGCGAGGGGCCAGGGGCCAGAGGTCAGGGGTCACTTGCACTCACCTGAGCTTGTCGAGGGTCTCCTTCTGGTTGCTGGAGAGCACTCTTTTCTCACCGGGGGCGAGGGGCGGGGGCGGCGGTGGCGGAGCCTTGGGCACCAACGAGGGCAACGGCGGTGGGGCGGGAACTGTAACAATAAAATACGGAATGCACCCAAGTGGGTGGCGGTTATTCTCTGCCGGATGGTGGGGGAGCATTCAGTGCTGCAAGTGGTGCAAGTGGGGCCGAGGTTTTGGTCGTTGGGCATTAGAGCAAATCGCCGGGCGCTGCGTGCACTCGCGGTTATTAAATATAATTTTAATTTAATGAGTTTGCAATTTGTGTCAGTTGTTTGTTGTTCTTTCGGCTCCCGCGGGGTTCCTTACTCCACCCTCTAGAGGACCAGGCCACCCCAGTATTTAGCTGTGCTTTGCGGGCAAAGTTGCTCCATACATATCAATACAGGGCGAACGGAATAGATGGGTGGTACACTCAAAATGTGAATGGTTATTTATGTTTTTTAGAATTCCTTAAATACTTTCAGTACTTTAAAAGCGCACAATTTAATTCATTCAATTTTGAAAATTGTATCTACATTTATTTATAAGACCTGTGGTCTTGTGTTAACAATTCGACTGCAATCTTTTTATTTGCCAACTAAAAGATCATAAACATAAACTTATTCCCAAAACAAGGTTATAAAGTTTATTATGAAGAATGTCAAGATTTTTTTTTTTTAATTTTAGTTTGTTATTTCCCATTTAGGGGAATACAAGTCGAATAGAACAGGCTTATAGTGCGTTTATCTAAAGTTTGGCTGAGCGTAGAGGTTCCTAAGGGGGCCTGGGAGGCCAGACACATGGCTGTCTCTGTCGGAAGTTGCAGCAGAGATTGAAAAGTTAGTGCCTGCCTCCGCTGCGGCCTCGTTCTCGTCCTCGTCCTGAAACGTGGACCTGGCTTTGATGGTGTTTTATTGCCTTAACACCATTCAATTCGGCTGACTGCGGGGGCGGGCAGTGGTGGCACAAAACTTTGATTGCATTTTTTACTTTGTACGGGTTTCGCCCGACTGGCTGCCTCACTCGCAATGGCAGGGGTTTTAAGTTAGTTTAAACTCTTCTGGCCGGTTCCCTTTTCCGGCTCCACTTTATTTCTTATTCGTGTTCGTCTTGGTGTTCTGTTAACGAGGCCAATTAGGATTGGCAGTGTGTTCCGTTCGGTTCGGTTCGGTTCGTGGCCCCCTGCAGCCAGCTGTTTCTAATAAATTTCCGCTTAAATTGTTCGCCTAACAATCTTCAGTCCTGCTCCCCAGCAATTCGAGGTCGTCTTTCCTTCTTGGCCTCGTAATTAACAATTGTAAAAGTCGGCCAGTTTCAATTCTTGCCAGACTCACAGACACAGGCGTATATCAAAATTTTCTTTTCTTTTATAATTTCTTATCGAATACTTTGCATTTCCTATGCCTTTTCTCTGCTTTCTGCTTGTTGTTAAAAAGTGTAAAAGTCAAACAAGAAGAGAAAAAAAGAGGAGAACAACAATGAAGGCACCACCAAGTGATGAAAAGCTGACAAATCTGTTAATTAGCTTTGTTTGGGGGAACCCTCGCTGCTGACAGGAGAGGGAGAAGAATTGGGGTGCTTTCTTATAAGTGGGTGTGTAACCAAGGCCACCCCAGGCTTTATCCTTTGTCTGAGCTCCAGTTCAGTCTACCTTCTCCTTTTTCGCATTTCGGTTTTTCGGTTTCTCGGTTGCGCCTGGCTGGATCTGCACTTAATCTTTAAGTAGTTGGCTGCCTTTTGCGGTGCATTAGTATCCGAAACACCTCCCCCCAAAAGCCCCTCAACTTGATCCTGAAAAAGGAGCTGAGCTGGATGGCCAAGGCGAGTGGGATAGAGGTAATGAAACTAATCTGAACTCGTGTTACTTTGTTGAATAAAATCAGAGCGAACGAGCAACTTGATTATTGTCTAGAGGTGCTCCACCTCTACTACTCTATTGCTACTGATCCACCGGTTCTGCTCATGAATTTTATCCACCCCAATACAATCCCCCCATGTCTGCATGTTAATGAACTGCTTTCGGGGAACTCTGATTAAAATACGTGGTCAACTTTTGGACAGCCAATTGAGGACGCATTTAGTGAGTTGCGCTTAATTCGGTTTAGTAATTTATGGACAAAAGCTCTCCCTTTAACCACTAAAACCTTCCCCTTTTCGGGCCCCAACCCCCTGGCAGTTATCCTAAATCAGTGGCAAACAAAAGTGGAAGCGAGCGAAAAACAAAGGAAAGCAAAACAACATCAGGCGATGAGGAAAGATGGAAAGATGGCAAGAAGGGAGGGGGCCGGGCAGATAAAAGTCTTCATTCATTCATGTCGACAAAATTATTTCTTATTTAAATAAAAAGCAAGCACTGCCAGGACTGAAGAATCGCAGTAGCAGGGGGTTTTAGGAGCTCCGAGATGATGCTACCCACTTAATATACCGCAAAGCCCGCACTTACGACGTCGCAGAATGAATAGCGGGGTATGTAAACATAAATTTGGCGAGCTCACTCTCGGTGGTGTGATGGCAGCACCCTCTCTATAAAGAGGATAGGGGGAGGACCCTCCTGGCACATTGTGTTATCATCAGCAGAATATTCTATGCATGCACAAATGTTGCCGTTGTCATTGAATCAACCGGGAGTATGAAGTGCCGGGTCTTCAAAAACTGGGAAACCCGGGTAGAACTGGAGTGGGAAAAGGGGAACTGGTACTGGTTACTGGTTACTGGGAGTCCTGGTCATGGACTGCTGCCTGCCGCCCGATGAGTGACTTCCCAGCTTCCAGGGGCTCCGCTCATTCATTGTCTGCCGGGGCATGATGAAGCACCGCTCAGCCAGCCCATATATTTCACCGTGGCGAGTGGGGAATGGGTGGTGGGGTTCCCCCGTTGCTCCTTCGTATGATTAGCGTTACTGACTTGGCCAGGATTCGGTGCTAAGGGGCTAACAGGGATTACATGGAGCTTTTTGTAACTATTTGGAACCCTATTAGCTCGGAAATGATGTTGTTCTTTCACCCTAAAACTGTAAGCGTTTCTCTACGACCTTACTGTCGGAAGGGTATTTTAATTTCCTTTATGGTAGCTACTATTTCAAGTGGATTTTTGTCTATTGCATATTTAATACTGTTGGGTTTCAGAATCCGCTTAAGGGTTTTGGTTCATTTTTACTTGGCCTCTTCAAAATATCAGCTTTAAAACATACTTATTTTCGGCACCATGTGGATAAAATATGTTGGAAATGCTTTCTAACTTAGTTTTCTTCAAGTTCTCTTTGTTTATCAAATATTTTTGCTTTTTCCGCTCGACGGTAGACCTCATTTAATTCCCTTTGTGCCTCAGGTGACGGGCCTTAAGTCCAATTAGAAAATTCAATTTCAATTTGGATTTGTTCTGCCATCGTTCGGGAGACACTAATCCAATTATGCAGTCAACCATTTCATTGTCGCCCAGTATAATTATGGCCAACAGCTATTGGCCAATATTAGCAAGGGTGTATATGTGTGTAAGTGAGCTTTGAACCATTTCCTTTTACGTCATTTTGACCACGCTATTTCTAAATTTGAAAGAGCCTAATCATCTTTTATGCTCCGCTGGGTGGGACACACACAGAGAAAACCAAGAAAGAAAATCACCCTCACCTATTGAAAGTCGACATTTATAATGACGGGCAGACCTACCCAATATACCACCCATCGCTTGACCCTGGAAAACAGGGCAAAAAAGGAAAGCAAAGAATTTCTCAAATAAAAAATTGGGGCGCAGCCGTTACATGTCTCGCATCTACACACGCATACATAGAGATGAGGCTCATTTAAATAAAAGAAAATATTTTTTTTTCCGTCCTGCCGCTTTTTGTCCTTTGAAGACATTCGAGCCTCTTGAGACGGGGAACTTGCGGCCAGCGCCGTCTTTTATTTCGTTTTGTTTTTTAGTGGCGGATATTTGAATATAAATGGCGCATTTAGTTAGACTCTATCAAGCTCATTCCCATATATCTTTGGCAGCTTTCGGTTCGTTTTAACTCCTCCACCCGAAGATTCAATTCCAATTCGAGTCCGAGTTGGCCTTTTATCATTCGATAGTTGTGAGTTTTTTGCGGGGGAAAATAAAGTTAAGAGACCAGGCCACGCTGGCCGGCCCATTCCTCATCTGGCTTTAAAACATTCCATTTTATGTTGTAGTTTTGACAGAATGAGCAATAATCATGAATTTTGTCTTGGGCCATAAAAGAAAACTCCACTCCACTGAGGACCCTTTCTCTCAAGAATTCACCCGAACACATTAAATAAATGTTTCGCCCTGCTTTCCTGGTGTCCTTCTCGGCTGCTCCCTTTTTTGTTTTGTTTTGTTTTCTATTTTTTTTGTTTGATAGGGTGACAGCTTTAAAAGGGACAAACGTTGCTCTGTTTTATTTTTAGCGGACATCGTTTTTTGGTCATTTTATTTAGTGACCTCTTGGCCAGTCTCCGCCTCTTCGATCCCTTTGTTTGTCGGTCAAGATTAGGAGGCATTTGCGGTCACGTTATTGCCCACTGATTAGGACGGGGACAAAGGGAAGTTAACTGCCTCACACGTAGCCTTATCCCCAGCCCACTTTTTGGCCGGGAGGTCCTAACGAGCTTTTCACTTCATTTTAGTTGCCTGCCCTGCCCCCAGGGGGAAAGTATCTCGAGGCCTGGCCCACGGACGGCATTCTGCAATTCAATTTTGAGGCCAGGTGACAGCGTACTTATGCAACTCGAGGTTTCTTTGTTTTTTGAGCCCAGCCTCGCGGCAGAAAAGTCCATTACAAAATTACAAGCTCCTCGAGTCGAGTGTGTGTGGCAATAAATACGGAATTAGAGAACATTTGCTGCGGCATATACCTTTGTGCTGCTACGTTGTTTGCCCTTTCGAGCAGGCAGATGGATCCTACCCGGAAACGGAAAATGGAAGCCCAAATAAAACCCACTCGCAACTGCAGGCAGGCAGGCAGGAAAACACTTTGCGCCTCTTTCGGCTCAATGCACAACACTCACTAAAATTTAATAAATAAAAAATGATATTTATATTGCTTTATAGCCTTGTTTTTCCCACTGTTCCATCGTTGTTCTCGTATCCCATGTCTGTGTGCGCTTTGTGGTTTTTGTTTGGGCGAAACATTTTGATGAAATATTTTTTACACACTCATTTCAAGTATATAAATTCCCATATTTCTATATGAATATGTGCCCACTGCATACAGGCACTTGCATTTCGCACATCACCCTGCGTTTTTATAAATGAGCAGACAGCGATGGCTGTGAGCGACAGGTAACAGACATTGATGGCAGCGTGAAGATATATATTTTGCAGTGGAAATTAAGGGAGGCGAGTTAAGCAATCCAGAAATCCTATATCGGACATGGATAGCTTGCACACATCACTCATAAAGTAGTAGGAGTTCTGAAGTCTGTCTGAAATGGTATCCTAATTAAGAAATATTACACTTTCAGCAAATTATTAGTTGCATAAACTCAACCAAAACCGAATGAGTGAGGTAGTAGGGAAATAATAAATCTAAGTAAAATTGCCTGCTACTTTCAAGGTAAATGTATGATATATTACTCATACGCGCCGTTAAACGTTTACCCTCGATACTTGTACAAACATTAGGCTTATGAACAAATTGTTCACCAAAAATAAATTGACTGTGACACATCTGAACTCTTTAAAACCATCCTCACGTTCCCATCCCCAATGAGAGATTTTTTGCCCATATCACTCATACGCCATGGTGACGCATTATTTGTTTGGTTTGCTGCGCTCCCAATGGCCTTGCCTTTTGGCCAGGGCCAATGAAAATCGCAGAGGCAGAAGAGGCGAAAAATATAAAAT
Source organism: Drosophila subpulchrella (assembly GCF_014743375.2). Lineage (NCBI taxonomy): Eukaryota > Metazoa > Arthropoda > Insecta > Diptera > Drosophilidae > Drosophila > Drosophila subpulchrella. The sequence goes on from NC_050609.1 coordinate 12,213,465, forward strand.
ATAAAATATATGTATATCCCCACAGCCATCTCCGAACGTAAATCAAACATTTCTGGTTAGACATTAGACATTAAAGAAGCAGGGGCGAAAAATTACAGCGCTTGTTGAGTCGATCCATTCGCAGAGGTTAATCGGGTTAATCCAGTCGGGCATCGGGTTAGGTTCCATCACAGGAGCTGGCTCCGGATCGGATCGAATCGGATCGGATGACTTACCGCACTTGATGCTCGGCTCGCGCTTTATGGACGCTTTGCGCAGGGTCTTGGTCGTGAACTCGGGCTTGGGCTCCTCTTTCGGCTCCTTGAGGAGCTCATCGATTTTGGGTACCTTCTTGAGCACGGGCCGGATTTTGGCCAGATCGTCGGTGCTCTTGCTGGGCAGGGGCTTCTCCTCGCGCTTCACGTGCCGCAACTTGGGCTTCTCCATTTTAAAGCGGCGCCGCTTGTCGCGCTCCTCCTCCGTTTCGCCCTCCTCGGCCTCGTCGTCGTCCTCGGTGGCCATCTTTTTCAAGGACTTGTCCCGCTTGACCACCACGCTGCGTAACTTGGGTTTCTCCATGGTAAAACGTTGGCTCAACTCACTTTCCGGTTCCGGCTTCTTGTTGACGGTGGTGGGGCGCAGTTGGGCCGCCTTCTTCACATGCTCGGGCACCTTCTCGTCCACGGTGGTGTCCTCTTCCTCCTCGCTCTCCTCCTCCTCGGACTCGCTCTCCTCCTCGCTTTCCTCCTCGGACTCGGATTCCTCTTCAGTCTCCTCCTCCTCCTCCTCGCTCTCTTCCTCCTCGGATGAGGATTCAGGTGGTGGTGTCGGCTCCTTCTTCTTTTTTAGTGCCGAGGTGGTGGCCACAGGCTTTTTGAGCCCCACGGTGGGCGCCACTTTTTTGACAGGCTCTGGCGCTTTCTTGGTGCTCACGGGTTCCGGTGTCTTCTTGGCCGCCGTTGTGGCCAGGGAAGATTTCTTCACAGGCTCCGTCACCTTTTTGGCTGGCTCGGCAACCTTTTTAGTCGGCTCAGGGGTTTTCTTCGCGGCTGCAGTGGTGGTTGCTGCTGCCTTTGGCTTGGTCGCAGTGGATTTTTCCCCGTTTTCCTTGGTCGCCGGAGTTGCGGCCGTTGCCGTGGCTGTTTTCTTTGCCCATGGCGTAGTGCTGGGCTTTGTGGTGCTGGTGGTGGCAGTGGTTCCGCCGTCGTCCTTCACCCATGGTGGGCGGAATGTGGTGCGTCCGCCGGGCGCACTGCTTGCACTGCTTGTTCCCGCACGGGGCGTCACAAACGGCATTTCGTCGTCGCTGTTGGCACTGCTTGCGGTCCTCTTGACTTTTCTCGACTATTTCCTCTGGTGGTTTATTTTTTTCCCGGTGTTATTGCTGTTAAATTCTCCAGGGGCCGATGTCGTCGCCCGTCTATTCGCACACTCTTTTTAAATAATTTGCCGTGAATTCTTTGCTTGTTTTTCCCGTTTCTCTTGGCGTTTCTGCTGATGAAAACACAAAACTTTGCACATTAGCACCGTCGAGGGAAGTTGTCCGAAAAAGTTCTTTCATTCAGATTTTCCGTGTTTTTTTTTCGTTTATTTTTCTATTTGTTTTTTTTTTGTTTTTTATGTTGCCTCGCCTTGATAATTCTTTTTATACGCGTATTTTTTTCTAATAGATTTTTATGTATTTTTTCTGCGCGAATTTGTTGCTAGGATTTTTATTCTTGGTCCGCTGCCGACGATGAGCAACAGCTGTTTGAGATATTTTCAATCCGATTCAATTCATTTCAATTCGTGTATATTTGGGTATGTTTCATTTTCAATGTTATTTTTAACTGAATGCGCTCATTAGCTTTGCTAGCTGCTGTTGTTGTTTCTGTTTGTGTCGCCGTTTCTACTGAGCGACAGAATGTAGGCCTTTGTGTCATAGTCATGGACAGGGACATCCATGGATACCGAATAGGATAGATATAGGAATATAGGGGGTATACGGGGAGGTTCGAAATGGAAGCCGGGACAAATGCATCAACAAATCCCAACTGAGTGGAATGCTTTTGCAGGCGTTCGCAAAAACAGCCACAGTTGCAGTCAAATGTGTAGGACGGTTTAGATTACCCCAAATTACATAGCAATCTTCGAGATTAATCGATGTTCTATACCTAAAGCTGCCTATATCTATCAGATGATTTTCATTCGCTGAGATGTTTATGTATTTAAGAAACTTTAATGACTAAATATTTACATTACTGAAAATAAATATCCTACACAATATCGAAAACTGTTCAACAAACATATTGTACCATTTGCTAGCCTATTTGCAATTTTTGAGCATTTATTTCTGGTGAAAACACACTTATAATTTTTGTAAATCAGATATTTAATAACATTAATGGATTTTTTATAAGGAAAAACTAAATTGGCGTGCTCCAAAAAGATGAAAAATTCAAGTTCGTGGATGCTAACATTTAAATTTGAATAGAACACAAATTTAAATTCATTTAGTCGTAGCCTGCAACACTAAGATTTTAATTTTGAATGCAAATAGAGTAAAGGAAAATGCAATTATTTGCTTTTTCTCGGTTTTTTGCTACGTATTTATAAAGACCTCATTTCTAGGAAAATGTAAACAATTTGCAACTTTTCCTTTCCTAATTGGGGAAAAGGAAGCCGGAAAATGCCCTTTGCACACCACTGCGACTCTCGACGATGGCCACTACTATCTTGACCGCAACTGTGCTGCGTGAATGTCCAGCTAAACGCCTGCGTATGTGTGTGTCCGTCCGTACATATGCACTCCAATAAACAGCACAAACAACAACAATGCCCCAGTGTACGGGAATAGAGCAACAAAAACAATAACAGAAACGATTTGCTCTGCCACTGGCTGCGCGATATGTAAAAGGCGAAAATATTTAATTTTAGGTTCTTTGTGCCGCCGAGAGTGGAAAAAAGTGGGAAAAAAGTGGGGGAAAAAGTGAGGAAAAAAGTGAAAGAGACAGGCGGCGAGAGAACTGCCCAAGTGGGAGAGACAAAACGGAACCAAATCGAAAGAATGAAAGGAAACACATCTCTGGTGCTTTCGTCTTTCGCCTTTTTTTGTTGTTGTATTCCATCCATCCATTTTGTTTTGTTTTTATTGTTGCATTTGTTTTTATTCAACTGGCTCGTTTCACAAAGTAGACAGCAAAACGTACACAAAATTGGGTGTATGGTGGAAAAAAAAAGGCCTAAAAAATAGGGGGTGCTGGAGTGTAGGATCTCTCGAGGGGGCAGAATGATATCCAAATTCGTTTCATTCCATTGCCATTCCATGGCCGGTCCCAAAAACCATCCACCCCACCGGCCGAACCCCCCATATTCATTTCAATTCCTCTCGTTCGGGGCGATTGCAAATTTTTTGGCCGGAGCGACGAACACTTTCTCGGTCTTTCCTGCACGGAGGCGTTAATTAAACATGACATGCAAATAAAAATTATACTTAGAAGTACAGTCAGACTTTGGTAGCAAAAACCGCCGTCAAAGGAATTTTCCGAAATATAAGACAATGTATTGTCAGAACTCAATTCAAATTGAATTCCTTAATTTTGCTTTTAATGCATTCTAAGCTGTTTCCACTTATAAGTTTGTAGAGATATGTATCGAATTAAAAATCGATAAAATTGAAATACAAATACATGGTTTCCAATTTTTCAAATGGTTGTCTAACTTAGGGAATTTATATCAAACCTATTTTCATTTTGTTAAATTAAGTATTAATTAACTTGTTAAACTTTAAAAGACCCTAAGCAAATGACTAGTGTGTAATATTGGTTATCTCCCTAAACAAAGATGGTATAGGTATGTAAGACTGTATTCCAAAAATTGCAAAGGACATCAGAAGAGAGTAAAGCAGAGGCAAGGAAAAAAGAATGAAATTTCAATTAAAATTGTTAACGAGACTGGCTAATTTGACTCGAAAGTTGAGAGGAATCGTGTTCGGAATGGCAACTAACAGCTAATGCCCGGCCATATTTCATCCTAAGATGGCCTGTCAACAAAAGTGTTTAAAAATATCGCCCGGTATATTTTGGGAACAGCATAGCCCATTTATAACGCCCCTCCAGAGAGATTTATTAGATCGATTGGCCAGTGACAAGAGCGCTTTCGCAAGTTCTGCGCATTTCGCCGACCAAATGTACACGAATATGTGGCGGTGCTGTATTTTTGGATATTTCACGGATTTTTCAGAATTTTATTATGTGTATTAATTGGTTCATTCGCTCGCTGCAGTTTGCGTTGCACGTTCGCGTAGTTGTACTATATATTGGATATATATATATATTTTATATATATTTGAACTATATATATGTGTGGTGGTTGGGTCAGACACCCGAACACCCGCACACCACCACAACCGCAAACACCACACACAAACACGCGGACACAGAGATAGAATTTTCAGCAGCGGAGGCAGCAGCGCCTATGACGGCGTTTCAAAAACTAAATTCATACATTTTCCAACGGCACGGCAATGCCTGAAAATTTTTAAAATTTTCCCACTCGCTCTCGGAACATATACCTCTCTCTTGGGATTCCTCTCATTATCTCGGGGAGAACGAAATCAAGTGAAATGAAAATTTTGTTGACCGACAGAGGAATATTTTTAGCATCTTTTTTTCGATTTTGCGGCTCGGGGGATGGGGTTGGGTGATATAGCGGATACGATTGACCTTACGACAGGTGCAGTTCAATGGAATTATTAATAACCCGCCTCAAGGATACAGCTCCCCTTTGGTTTCCCCTCTGTTCAGAGCCCCCTCGTTATCCGCTCATTAGGCGCCTCTTATCAGACTCCTCACATTTAATGGGGCACAATTACGCAAGTTTCCCCAGCGGCGTGGGCGTCGCAGCTAATTTCAGGGGGAGTGGGTGGATGGGACGTCTTACCCTGTGATAAAAACCACTCGTCTAGAAAGTCCAAACCCATTAGTGCTTCTGTTCGACGGTCTGTCCGGTCCCAATGCGTAACTTCTCTCCGATTCGCTTTCAATATTTACATTGTCTACTAAGTGGTTGCTCCCGCGTTTCACTCAATTGTGGTTGACATTTCGGGGGAGCGGTGCAATCGATCGATCAATCGGTCGCACAGTGCGTGGTCTGCATTGGTCTCAATGATCGCATATCGATTGGACTAGGGCTAGACTGATTAAGTTGTCATGTCAGTTTCATAATGATTGGTTAATCAACAGATGAGATATGAGTACCTAATATGATGTGTTTTGTCATAATACACTGATTAAACAAGTTTCATATTAATTTATAGGTGAATATATGATTAAATTTCCAGTGGTCGCATAACTTAATTAAGTTTGTACCCTTTGGGAGTCTCTATCAATCAAAGAGTTACATACTGATAAAAAGTAACTCATATCTCGCTAAATTCAATCAATGAACTCCAGCTGAGCGAAAACAAATGGTTAAAGCGAATGTCACTGCCACAAATATTTGTTTAACTTGCAATGTTCGTTATCAATAGTATGTTTTTTAAATGTTTTTAAAAAGCTTCGCCTGAAAGCACGCCACTAATTTTTTTGCCTTGTCAGCATCAGCTGAAAAGCATGCCAAATTAAACAGCAAATATTCCCACGCCCCCACGACAGTGGAAATTTTCGCCATCCAACAACGTCAAATGTTTTTTGCTAGCAACCGACCCATCTAACAGATTTTCCCAAATATTAATTACGTATTTATTTATTTCATAAAATACACCGCATATGTTTGGTGGAATTTAAAAATCGGCTTAAAGGCGATTGCGTTCTGGTTTGGAATTTCAATATGCGACATCCCCTGAGGCTTTATTAATTCATCAGTGGGACCTAGAAACGTTTTTTCCGCATGTTTGGATTGGGGTTTATGGAACCCCCTCCCCCAACGACCCCCATGGCGAGCCAATGTCAAATGGTTGGCTAAAACCTTTCGAATTGCGGGGTCGCCGACATTTTCAGCGTCGCGTGTCGACCAAAAACTTGTGCCATCGAAATCGAATTTGACACAAATTAATTGCTATTTGATTTGACAAGTGCGAATGTGGGGCGGGGAATACGAGTCGACTATGTGGCTGGATACAAAGTGCCACAGTGTGGGGTTTATGTTTAAGTGTTATCATCTAGAAATTGCTTTATTTGTGAAATGTTCGAAGAGACATCTAATGAATACTGAATGAACTCCTTGGCGTTGTGCGGGGAGCCGAGCTCGTTGTGGCTTCTCTTAAACTGCTTTTGCGAGGGATGAGGGTCTGGGTGTCCAGACCTTAACTAGACCTTGGGCGCAGCTGGCGGGGATTTTGGTGCCGCCGGAGGATGGGCTGGCATGTGAACGTGGGGTTCAACTGGGGCAGGAGTGCTGGCCTCGGTGGCGTTTAGTTGGGTGAAGTGCGACCAAGTATTGATCTCGGCGAACAGCCTGTCCCCGGGACACTCGGTATCCCGCACCTGTCTGTGACCCAGCAGCTTGTAGGCGGGGTCAATGTAACCCTTGAAGACCCCGAAGGCAATCAGGTTCTTGGCCGCATCCAGCATCTGCTTGGGTGGCAGTTCAGCTAGAAGAAAAAGGGGAAGAGGTCATTAGTAAAGAGCTTTTTCTTGTTTAAGGAAGAATGGTATTTCATCTTTAAGAAAACTACATCCTTCTGTAAACTATAAAATCATATTCTTTGTACTCACTTCTCCAATCTCCGATCAGCACGATGCCCACACTCTTGTCATTGTATTTGGGGGCATGAGCTCCGATAACATTGAATCCCCTTCCGGTATAGATCAGTCCATCGCCGCCGATCCCGAAGCTATAGCCGATATCGTTCCAGCCGCGCTCCAGTTGGTGAAAGTCCTGCATGTCGCGCATGCTCTTCATGCAATCCGGAGTGGTGTAGCACACCGCTGGCATATAGGAGTGGTGGATGATCACGTAGGGGGCGGGACCCTCGAAGCGCTCCACGGATTTGGGAAAGCGGGCGCCCCAGTCGGAACGGGACACAAGTCGAGCGGTGGCCACTCCATCTCCGATATTCGCCGGCTGCATGTTTTGGCTATAGCCTGCAAAAAAAAGATGTAGGGAACTTGGATTAGTGGGATTTAGGATGGTACTAGATGAGAAATTGTTGGAATAAGCTATTATCAAATTATTATGCATCATCATAAGCTTTATAAAACCACTTTATAATTATAAAATATTACATTGTTAAAGCATTCTAGCTTAAAAGAAATCTATTATATATTCCAAAATCGTATGTATTTCGATGACTGTTAAGGTACATCCCCACATGGAAAGTTTGGTTTTCAAATTTTGTTTTCGGTGTGAACTGTTTGTTTACATTTATTCTCGTGTATTATTTAAGGTGGCGTAAACAAGTTCAAATTTAACTTTTGCCATGAGTTATATCTGGCGCGAGAGACTCTGGCACTTTCAAGGCAGTCAAAATATGTCGGCCTTAATTGCAAAAGGGGGCGTGTGGTCTGCGGTAGTGCTACCGTGCATCGCTCACATTCCATTGATAAATGATAGCCGGGTTCCCCACGCGGCGCTGCTGTCTGCGGATTTCAGCGGCGGTGGCTGCGGTTCCGACGACCCACGATTTTCAACTGACACTTGACTACTCCGCGTCTCCCTGGTTCCGCTGAAAATCCCCGTTACGAACCGAAAGAAACAAGTTGCCGATCGGCAACGATTGGCAACAGCGATCGTCATCAGCGGCTGCCAGCTGAGCGGGAATCAAATATGTTAAACTGCCAATGAGATGGGTGATTTTTATTTGATTTCGCGACTACAGATATGTATATATTCGATATTCCAGGGTAAAAGAGAGGGTTATTGGTTGCATATTTAGGAAGAGATAAAATACTTTTATTTATCACGGAGCTTGTATACTCTTTTTACCAATTAGTCAGACTTTTCTCCATTAAAGCAAGTATTTTTACTTTTCAAAAATAAATATTGGCCAATTTCGGGCTAGCATTGTATATTGTTTTTATATCTTTTGCGCAGTATTTAACAAAGCCTCTATAGTGGAAGTAAATATTTACGTTGGCTAACAGAAAACACTGTTTTTCGTGTTTTTGGGATGAAAATCGATGATATGCCACTGGTAGATTATCTCTAGATAGATGTATCAATTTCGCTGATTCAGTAGGGCATTCTCGAATCGCTTCGGCTTGGACCACATCACCGTGAGTCAGCTTAAAGTGCTCAATGCGAAATGCCTGAAAGCCAAGCCAAGTGGCAGAGGAAGCCGATTCGCAACAGGTGCTACGGGTCGGGTATTATCTATCAATGGCGTGAGCGTTTGGCCGTTGACTCTGCGGGCCGGAGAAAAGGCCGGGGCCCGGTTTCAGTTCCGTTTGGCCCTGGTTCCTTCCCCTGTGAGTCATAAATGCAAATGCAAACTCACATTCAAATTCAGACTCCAATCCGAAAACTATTTCATTCAAATTTTGTGTATTTATGTATGCTGCCGGAGTTGGCAAACATGAAAGTGAGGTTTTGGGGAGTTTGAGCTCATCGCCTTGGCATGTTTGCCGGCGTCTGCCAAAAACTTCAGGACAGGCCACTCCCACTGCGGGCATACGCCCCCGGCATTTATATGCATACGGAAAACTTGGTGCGGGTGCCGATGGAAAAGCCGGAAAAGCGAAAACGGGCGACGGAAACAGGAGACGCAGCACTTGACTAAGTTAATAGCGGCAGTTTCTAATTAAAATTTGCGAAGAGCGAAAGTTGCGTGGGCACACAGTCGAGGTCAACATAATAGCAGTGTTGACATCCGGCTGAGTTGCACAAATGGCATGATATTAAAGTAATAGTTTTTTATATTTGTTTATGGAAAAAAAAACAGAAGGTCATTGCCAATAAAATTAATTGAGCTCTGGAAAAACTGTGCTAAAAACCCAATTGTCGTATTGTTTGTATTTTTATTTGGTTACCTATTAAAAATGCTTTTATATGCTTTGTGAGCTTTTAACACCCAAATATAACCAGCTATTTTATCTGAGGTGCTATGGTGTCTATTAAAAAAATGTTTCAATAGTAGGTTAAACAGAAAATAGGGCATTCTTTTGAATACTGAAACTCGGATGTTATGAAACTGCTTTGAAGAATATCGAGTGCTGTCACTTTCTCCCCATCTGTTCGCGAGTGTCGCGCCCGCAGTTTGGCACCTATCCTGAATTCAGGATCCTGGATCCTGGATCCTGGATCCTGGACTTCATGGACGGCACGTGCTTGAATAATAAACAGAGCAGGAAAAAGCGGGAGTACTACAGGGATATGCGATATGAAAGGATGTGGGGGAATGGCAAATCGTTGGCTGTTTAATTTATGCCGCTTAGTTTCTCTAGTGTGTGTGTTACATGTTAATTACATTTATATTTACAGCCAAGCACGAAGGGCTCAAAATCAACCCGCTCCCCTAATTGTTACCCTAATTGCGCGGCCTAATAAAGTAAACATTAAAACCCCTCGGCCTAATCAATGTTGCAAACTTTGTGTGAGCGACTATTGGCGCACATAAACCCCCCCCCCCCCCCCCCCCCCAAATTCACACCCTCGAATGCCAAACTATCGCCTCACCTGAGCTTTTACACCTTTTGCACCTGCACTCCGCACACACTTTGTTACAAAAAGTAATTTCACAGGCAGAGGCGCAAAGTTCTTTGATAATTTTCGATTAATCCCAGGGACGGTTTATCGAGCCGGAGCTGCCGTGCTGATTAAATTCTCGCATAATTGAAGTATTTAAATTACCAGCGAATAATTAGAGTGGCAGAAGTATACACACACATACCGAGAGTATAGTGGAGTGGTCCCTTAGGTAATTGTTTGTTTTTAATCAGGCAAAGCACATAATAGAGACATTTCAATGTTATTATGTATGTTGACGATGCCGAAGAGCCCCGTCAGTCTGCCATTAAACAAATATCCGTGCAGCCGTACATTGTTTCGGTGGGAATGTGCGAAATTAAGTCACGCTCGATTACAACAAAAATTAAAAGGCAACAGGCAAAAAACAACCGATACCCGTACAACGGGAAAACAAAAAAGTACCCGGAGCAAACAAACGGAAAAAAGAACACAATAAAATCAGCAAAAAAAGAGGGATAAAGCTAAAAAACCAGAAAAGAAAGGTCGTAAAACCGAAGATTTAATTCCCTATGCTCTATATATTTTAATACCGTTGGGTAATTTAAATTCATGTTCTATTCACATTTTGCATCTGACCTTCAAATTTAAGATTTCCTGAATCTGAACCGGAAAGATAACATATTTAGGCTTGAAAACCGAAAATCATCTTTTAAATAATTTTCTTTAAGAGATTGTCTGTCATGTTTGAATTTATCTCGTCGCTATTATATTATTCAATTCCACAAATATTAATTTTTCTGTCTATATTATTCTATTCCACGAATATTGTTATTACTCTATTATTCAGTTCATCAAACATTGTTATGACTAAATTATTATATTCCACAAAACGCACTAAGTTATTTGCATTCGCCCTCAAAAAATTAGCATGTTACGTGCTTATTTTTCTTTTTCGAAGAAGAACGCTTCGAATATTTTAAATTTGTTTATTTTAATATGTTAAAAAGCATTTGAATTGTAATTTTTATTGTGGTTACTTTTGATTCAATACAAAAACGTATACTGATATCAAGTTTCATTGATATTTTTATTGGCGAGCGAGAAAGCTGATTTCCTCTCTGAAATGCGCCTTTAAGCCGGAGAACTTGATAAGCGACTCTGAGCTTCAGTTAGGGTGCGAGTATAATTATGAATATTAAAATCAAAAAGCATTTCACTCGCCCGCTGGCTGTCAAGCAGTAAATGACAATTTTGTTAAATGTCAGTAATTAATTGAAACAAAAAATCACATATCTGACAGCGTGCAAATTGTGCATATATTATATATAGAACACCTATCAGAGTGCGGTGCATATATAATCATGGTGCTATCAGTGCTCAGCTGACGCTGATTGCAGTTGATGGGCGCGCAGAATTGAAAAAATAAAGAAAAACCCAATCATTACTGCGATAAGGCGGCTGGTATCTATTTAATTTTTGTGTTCTCAGGGGCATGTCGATAAGGAGGAATCCCCTAACACCCAGCACTTACCCATCATGGATAGCAAAACTAATCCCAGTGCTGTCATGTTGCTGCTGTTTGCTGGTGTTGCTGGTGTTGCTGCTGTTTGCTAATGTTGCTGCTGTCTTCTGATGTTGCTGTTGCAATTGTTTTGCTGGCTTTTCAGCTTTTCAGCTACTTAGGAACTTGTGTGCGCGCACAAAATGTGACTTTGATTTAGGAACTTTTGTGTCGATTGTTGCTCGCTTTTAGTTGTTTGTTTCGTTGCTTGTTTGTTTGGTTGTTTGTTTCGTTGTTTGTTGGTTGTTTGCCGTGTGTTTGGTATTGGATGACTGTGGCGGTGGCAAGAGTTGTGCAAAATTTCGAAGGTCAGACTTTGGTTTGGCAGCTTTCTGCTCGCATGGCGGCCTTATGCTCCGTATCACAATCGCGAATGTTGGCCAGCATAAGGGCGGACCCGAGTTTATAGAAAAATTCACACCGATTTCGTACCGCCGCTGCTGGCGTCGCTGTTGGCGTCGCTGCTTCCGCTCCCGCTGGTAGTTGTTATTGCCGCCGCCACTGCCGTAGGAGCAATGCCAAACAAATGGTTAATCGCATGAAACTTATGGCCCCAACACTCTCGCCGCTCGCTCTTCGATTTTGATTTCAAAATTTGCGACCGCTACCGCTCTCGGAAAGAGCTTTCCGCAGTCGCTGCCGGCGCCTCTGCCTCGGTTACCGCCGCTGCCTGCACTACCGCCGCTGCCTCAGTCGACGTCGAAGCTGAATTTGATAAAGTTGTTATCAGCCAGCAAGTTTCGCTAAGGTCACTCTGTGGTCTTTAGGGAAATTTAATACGTCGCTCTAGCGATCGGTTGTTGCGGTGAATTACCCAGGCCATAGCGAATTCATTGGCCCCATTTAACCGCATTTCACCTCTTCCGATCGGCGGTACTTTTTCCCATCCGAAGGGTTCTTTTTTTAACACTACTATTACGAGATCCGCCACACGTGTCAGCGTGAATCGGCATTCCACCTTATAGATATGGGTACATAGAGAGAAAAGGGCAGTACTATGTTTGGAGCTACAATAATATTTGTTACTTCATTTACAAAAGTTTTTCTTAAAATGAGATTTACATTTAACTGGTTTTTATAATTAAAATATAATAAAAATGTATTAATACAAAAGTTTAATGATTTATTTGATCAAGGAAAAGGTTTGGTATATTAAGAAACCTTTTTGTTTAGTTTGTATTGTAGATTGGAATCCGTAATTACTATTTGTTATTCATATACTAATATATTTGAAATTCAGCAATTTTCTTTGCGTGCACGAAATGAGTATACTTTGCCCTATCACTTTGATATGCAATTAGAGTTAATCATTGAAATTGAAAACGTTGCCTAGGCTATAGGGCAAAATTCACGCCTCGTAATCACAACTTCCGACAGGGGCGAGTGATTAACAATTATAACTGCTTTGGTTTGTGACGATTCATGCGGATGGATGATCATTTCGATTGGAGAGGCACTCCACACATTCAAGTAGTTCAATATCGGTCAGTCTTGAAGGTTGCCGCTGATAAGGGCTCCCTATCGAGCCCATAAATCAGCCGGGGGGAACTTTGTTGACAATCTCTTCAAACAATAGATGTATGAACCATTGTTAGTGGGACAGTTCGCGATCAGCCGGTTGCAGAATGCTTTTGGCACTAGACAATAACAAAGATTTAAATTTGTAATGCTAATTTATTATTGACACTGTCACGTGTGCCAAAGATTTTCGGAATCAAAAAAGCACTCCTATCCCATGACTCATCTATTGTCTTGACCATCCCTTTCAAAAATATTTGTATTCAATTTTTGAAGACACAGATGGGGTTTTATTCTTATGTATGGATTTGATAAATGAATGAGCCCATTTCTATAGCTTGAGGTGATTTTTGGTTATTGAAAATATCGCGTGTCATCGATGTATTTAAAAAATATTTAGTCAACGTTATTGGATACTAAATTGGCTGCTGCAATAATTTGGTTTGATAAATGACTAAGCCATTTCTACAGTTTCAGCTGACACGTATTTTATGATTTTCTAATATTGTTGTCTTTGAATTTTCCTTCCGTTTTATTATGCTTTTGCATTTTTTTAGATGTTTCATCATGTTTAGTATTAGCTGTTAAATTTAAATTTCTATTGAAATTGTATATGTAATAGAATTCATCACCACTTTCTTTACTTATACTATAATAATTTGAAAAACTACTTCTTATGATTTAATTTTGCATGAGTAAGTAATCAGAAATGGTTCTAAGTTCAAAAATAGAGAACTAAAGGTCAAAATTTGCAAAAGGAATTATTACAAGTGGTTTGGTCCATATTATCACAATTCTAAATAATTTCTTTCTTAAATTTTGGTTTTTCGTCTTATGCTTTATTATAATTTAGATATTTTGAGATCTTATCGCTTGATAAAAGTTATTATCTTATTCTAATTAGGTGTGATCTTATAAAATCATCATATTCTTGAGATATGATCTTAATTCGGTTCTTATACTGAAAGCCGTGATTTTTCGCAGTGACTTTAGTGGCAGCATCTCTGCCTCTGGTCGTTCTCTGTGTCATTTGCTTTCTTTGACCACCGGACATACTCTTTTTTTTAATTTGTATTCGTGTGATTTAATTTTATTATTTGTTTTATGGATCGGGGATGCCCCTCGGTGGGATCGATTTGGTTTTTGGGGGAAGTCCGCTGCAAATGCGGTGGGTAGTAAATTGCTTTAGTCGGAGTGCCGAGATCGGATGGATAGACAAATTAACAGCATTTTATTTTCCGTCGTCGATTTATGGCGAACGAGCACATTCCATCCTCATCTTCATCTCGAGCTTAATCTGAATTTGTTTTTTTTATTTGTTTTTATTCCGTGGCTGCGAGATAGTGTGCACACACAGGTTTTTCGGGTCGAATATTTTAGGGGGAGCACCGTGGCCAGATGCGTTCTGGCGCCTCGGCCAAAGGAAGTCCAAATCACCGGACTCATTTTCTCTACCTCTGCTGCTTTATTTTATTTGCTGTTTATACTTGCGGCAAGGTAAACACGCAGACCACACCTCCTCCCTTGCCCAGCCCCCCTCAAAACCCAATATTTATTACACTTCAAAAAGGGGAAATTTCTCGAAATTGTTGAATTGTTTTAGCAGCAAAATAGTTGTGGCGGTACTTACCGCAACTTGTGGCCAGCTGTTGTTGCTCGAAAAGCTCCGAATCCGTGAGGATTGCTGGGGGATTGGGATTGGAGACGGGGAATGTGGAGTCCGATCCAGACGCCTTGTCGCCCATGTTTCGTGCCAATGTCTTTGACGATAACTGAACCGAAGTCCAAAACCATCGAACAGAACTCAACTATTTCGAATCGCTGCTGCCAACAGGTGCCATTGATTAGGTCTTCTAATCTCGATTTGGTCTTCCTTTTTTTTTTGGGGGGTACTCCCCCTGAAACTTCTAATGGACACATAATCCAATCGTTTGCAATAAAAGAACAAGTACTCATGTCTCTGTCTTTTCGAGAACATTTGTTTTACCCCATTGTTCGGGGGTAAACGTATTTTCCTTGCCCCACACCTGGATATAACACAAATAATTAAAGATATTTTATGACCACAGGTGTGCGATTCAGATAAACACGCAGAAAAAGTGTTTGCAATTTCTTTTTCTTCTTTTTAGAATTTTGATAGAGTAGAATGAAAATGCTTAGTTGTATTTTTAAAATTTTCCATTAAGCTTTAAAAATACATTTGCAAACAAATCGGGGGTATAACAATGCAATTAAAATGCGATAAAAATCAGGAAAGGCGAGTTCATCAGGGGGTTATAATTATCTTGGTGGATCCCCCAAGCATTTCTGGTGTCAAATCCCCCAGTTAGAGCATTGCCCGTTCGACTTTCGGCGGCAAATAATGCTGACCATTGTTCATAATTTACCATTCGACTGGCTACCCGATAATCGTACATCTTATCAGGGTATTAAGTGCCGCTCACTAACTACGCCTTGGCACGCTCTCGCGATCAAAAATGCCGAGTGTGGGGCAAAAATCACACGCAAAATCACAGGCCTTCTTTTATTCACCCCCCTTCCTCCGACGCCCCTGAATGTGAATACCCCACGAAGGTAAACATTATCGGGCCAGAAGCTCTACACTCTCGCACATTAGAGAAATAAACGGGTGTCTCTGCGGCTGTGTGTATTACAATTAACAAAAGTAATTGCACTCGCCGGGGATTCCCCGGGGCCTCAATGAAAACTCTTTGATGGGTAAGCCATGCAAGAGTCTATCTACACGGCGAGGAAAACGGAATAATTTCAGTTGGATACTCTACAGGCCATATCAGATTTCACTATTTCATTTTAATGTTAATGTTGGTTAATCTCAATCGTTATAAATTGTTCCCGGGCCAAATGAATATCAGCCAATAATGTGAAGTAGTAATTTATTGATATGAAGTCAAGGGGCGGGTTTTTCAATGTCCGATGAAAGACAAGCGCCACTCTAGATAGTGGGGGGTTTTTTAATTTCAAGTGATTAACCGAGCATGCAGAAAACTGACCTTATATAATTTTTGGTTTTTTTATATAGCTCAATGGAGCAATAAATTTCTTGGACCATTTATACACAATAAGATAATAACTTCTATTTTATATATCATTTTTATGTTTGTACATTTTATATTCCATTGAGAATCTAAGAATCATTTTTATACCTTACTACTATTTGAGTTTGTTATTATTTCGGTCTATTTAATCTAAAGCTAGCATTACAATGCCAAATGCTCTTAATAAGTAATGGAAAACCCACCAATTTGACCCCCACTTATGAATAATTAAATATCATTTAATTTAATAATTTAAATGATAGTTTTGGATGCCTTTCATTTACGGTTATTAGTATCAATAATTTAGCTTTTTACATTATCGACATTTGATTTTTCTGCGTGTTTCACTCATTTAGAAATATGCCAGCACCACCAATTGAAATCTTTGGCAGGGCGAACAATTCATCAGATGTCGCCATATTATTGTCTGTGCTGATTAGTTACGCCCTGCTGGTTGACAGGGAGAGTCCCCAATATCGGAGGGGGAAGTACCAGCAGGCGGGGGGTACCGATTCCTGGGAACTGGTATCCTTGTAGCGGCACGCACATGCCATATATTAGGACGCATAAAATGACAAACGACTCGCGAGGCGCGTAAATTGAAAACTCGCTGAGCCTGTGCGAGATTGCCTGTGGAAAGGATGGTGATTGCCAGAGGGGGAAAATGGGTGCCGGAGTATAGTATATATATGGATTTCGGCGACTTTTTGGCTGTTTGCTATTGCTGCCTGAACTGCCAGAGACTCACTCTCTCTCTCGCTTGGCTGTCGGCCAAAACTTTGCCAAAGTATTCAAATTAAAATTTCAATTAAGGAAGTGAATTTGTGTGTGCCGAAAGTGTATTAAGTCTATATAGCGGTGGCATCTTGGCATTCCACTGCTTCTGTATTCCACGTGTGCGTCGACTGCCACGCCCCCACTGCCGCTGCCGCCCACTTGGATATCCTGGCCGAGAGGAGAGGGGGCTTAAACCGAACGGCACCAAACCGAACAGATCCTGGTGGCATCCCTCCTACAAACGGCATCGTCGCCTGTTGTTTGATTTATTGCCAAAGTTTGTCGTCTGTCATATGACATAAGGAGTACTTTGCTGGAATATTTTACATTTTACGCGCCCCCCAGTCCCTGAAACACTCACACAAACACCTTGCCGGCTAACATTTTCCATTGAATTCGCAATGAGGGCGAAAGAGGCTTTGGTCGCTCCTCTGTGGGCATTATTAATAATGCAATCAATTTGTAAACAATTTGGCATATATCAATGCGCTTCGTGCTGCCCATAAATCTTTGGGAAATTAGCTCAGTCAGCCCGCCCCTCTTGCCGCCAACTTTTGCACTTAAAAATATTAAAAGATAGTGTTTCGCACAAATAAAGTTTAATGGTTTTGTGGGTAATATATTTAAAAAAGGGGCAATAAATTCAAAGACACGCTTTAAAGATTCATTGTAATTTATAAAGACGTAGTTATATAATTGATACCAATTTCTATTTCACCTGCCGTACAAAATGCCTGACCAAATACAATTGCTTAAAGCTAAGCGTTTATGAAGGATCTAATACTTGTCTTATAACAATTCAACGAGAATACCATGATAATAGGGCTTATGAGGCTGTCTGAAATTTCAGCTTTGTGAAATTATCTTTTGGCAGACCTTTAATTTGGTACCAATGTAGGCCGAGAGGCAGCCAGTTATTTCTTTAGCTATATATTTTAAAGCACCGCAAATCCTTTGGGATTTGATAGTATATAGTAATTTTTTGGCGAGTGTGGTCATTTGCATGCCTGCCCCCCTGACAGATTGCTGGGCTGTCCTCGTGATGGATTGGCGGCTGGTTCTGGCCGGGAATTGTTTCTGGGGAGCAGGGTCAGCAGCGACTGCTAGTTGGGAGTGTGGACAGGGGGCGTTGCCAACAGATTTTGCCATATTTCTGCGTTTTGGCTGCTCCAGTGGCTGCTGGTGCTTTTGCTGCTGCTGCTGCTGCTGCTTTGGCAGTTAGTGACAGCTGCGGTGATGGCTGCAGTTTGGGGGTAAAAAACCCAAGCCCAAAACCAAAAATGGAGAGCCGGGGAAACCATAACGCTTGTCCGGTTGGCAGCCATGCATTCCCTAACTGCGGATGAGAATTGCGTTCGGACCGAAAGCCTTTGACTGGCCAAAAAGAATGGAATTCGTTTGGTGCTGTTTGCCCAAATGTCAAATTTCTGTTTTCCCAAATTTTCAATGGAGGGTCCGAGTAGGCAGTAGTAGCACACAAAAGACAGTCAACAGCAAAGGGAAATGCCACTCGTATTGTAAACTTTCATCTCACAGTTCCCTGCATATATCTGCTTTACTGAGGTAAGTTCAGAGTTGAACATCCTTAAGCTAATTGAATGAAGTTGCCCCATGAAGTCTGTGTGTCCAGCTGAGATTCTTCCCTTGCGGAAGGGCAACTGCAAATGGAAGTTCCCACCGAACACCCATCCATTCTCATTCTCCTTGGCTTGCCTTGGCCCCAATTTAAAAGTTTATGAACTTGTCAGCCAACTGGCGCCTCCACTCAGACTCTCACCATCATTCTCGTTTTTTGTGTGTTTTGACAGGAGGAAGGAGGAGCAGGACCATCGACCAAGGACCAAGGATGCCGGGGCGCCTCAACCAGCAACACGCGGCGTATGCGCAACGCGTGGAGCAGGAGAACAACCGGGTGCAGGCCACACAGGCGGTGAACAGCTACTACAGCCACTGGGGCAAGGTCACATCGCGCTTCGAGAACTGGACCAACAAGGAGTACTACGAGAAGGCGGACCAGCAGCTCCAATCTCGCCGAGATCACCAGGAGAAGCAGGCGGCCCTCAGTGAACGACAGAATAGACTTCGCCAGCTTTTGGCCTCGGAGAACGAGGCTTACGACAAGGAGATGGAGCGACGTCGCCGGCCACGGGAACCCGGTGGTGGTGACCTCCAGATGCTGGGCCGAGTAAACCAATCTCTCAAGGAGCAGGAGCAGCTGCGTCGCAAACTGGAAATGGAGGCCAAGCTCTACGGTCGCTGGCGGCATGGCGTCGATGATGAAAAGCTGCTCTACCAATCCAAGTCGGACAACGAAGTGCTGGCCAAGCTCAATTGGTTGGATCGCCAGATCGAGAATCAGCAGCAGCGCGAGGAACAGCAGGCTCTGGCCGCGGAAAGGCAGCTCCTGTTGCAGCAGGAGATCAGCCGCACGGAGCAGGCCCAAAAGGAGCGCCAGCAGATACGCGAGCAGCAGTTGCGAGAACTGCGTGCCCTCCAGGAATCCCACATGTCAGAGCTTCGACTGCGCCAGCAAGAAGCGGACAAGTTGAAGGAGGAGGAGCAGCACTTCCAGCTCTTTCTGGGAGAGCTGGACAAGGAACGTGAGCTGCTGGAGGAGAGCAGTGCTCTGGTGCTTAAGAACGTGGACTCCGGACACGCTTTCAACCTCAAGAAAATCAAAGTGTTCATCCGCCAACGTAGCGAAGCCAGTCGCAAGCAGATCTCCCTGTGCGTCAACATGTTGCAGCGCATGTCCAAGTATGTGGTCAAGACAGAGGAGCTGAAGAACCTCCTCGAGAAGTACCGCTCCCAGCTGGAGAACGAGGAATTGGCCTGCGCCCAAATAGAAACCATGTACGAGTCGGAGGCCAAGTACAATCTTCAGCGCTGCGAGGAGAACTGGCGGGAACAGCACTTACAGCGCTACGGAGAGTTGAGCAAGTTAATCGACCAGGAGAAGGACTGCCTGGGCAGCTTACTCCGTGAGAATGTGAGCCAGCAGCAGGCGTTGGTGGAGTTGAGGACCCAGCATCTGAATGGCATCGAGCAGGCCAACAAGCAGCTGGAGCAACTAAGCCAGGAGCAGGCGGAGATGGGTGTGCCATCGGTCACCAGTCTCAAGGAAGTGGAATCTCAAGCTGCCATTTCAGAGGATTCGAGGTCGGAGGAGAACCTCAAGCCCAAGGTGAGCGACTCCTTCTCCAATCTCAACTTGGATGTGTGGCAGGATCTTCCGCCGGCTCATGGCGAAGGCGACCTGCAGCGCCTGAACAAATCTCGCTCCCTCAATGTGGTCACATCGCAGACAGCCGCTCCTCCAAAGTTCGCCCGAAAGCGAGTGGCCTGGACCTAACAATTACATTACAATCTTATATCGTCGTCGTTCCAGCTTAAATTTGAATGGTATTATTAGTGCTTAGGCTAGTTTAATCCCTGTTTAGCCATAGTTTAACTTTTTGAGTGACCCTTAACACGCTCTACACACACACATATGTAAAATCCCCTCCCCCCACACTTCAATGCACTCCACTCCAATGAATTCCACTTCACCTTAACGAACACCACTCTGTGCACTTGTAGTTGATAAGGCTGATAGATAGGCGCTCCCCGCAAAAGGGGGTCAATAAATCACTCCATTTGTGGGCCAGCAGGAAGTAAGGCTTTAATTATTGTCAAGTGCAGTGTGGCGCCAGGAGCGGATCTTTTAGCCAGCGGGTGATATAAACTACTTACAAGCCTTTACAGCTTGTATGTTATCAAATAATAAATGTATCTGGTGAGTACAAATATTGTGGCTTTAAAAGTATAGGCCTTGGACACCACAAGTCAAACTTGCAACCAGCTTAGGTAAATACATAACTTATATGCGAGGGGCTGTCAAGTATTTGGATTTGATATTGTTCAATTATGGCCGACACAATTCTCTGACATCAGATGCGATTAGTATTCAATCGAAATTAATATTTGTAGTCTTGGCAAATCTTTGGACAGTTTCCGGTGATGAGGCTCATGAGCAAGTGAAGCCAGAGTGATATAAAGTTACACATACAACACACTGGCAGGCATATTATTTAATGCATGTTATTCATCATCTATTTGAATAGGATGTCGGACAGCCCGCCTCCTCCAACGCCCATTTCATTCCATCAGCCGTAAGCTGCTCCTAATGGCCAAAATGCTCACAAATGATGATGAATACGTTTCAATTACTCCACTCGAACTCTCCATCATCGGAATCAGAGTCAGAAACGAGGACTCTGAAGCAGGAATGATATCCAGGTAGACTGCTCCATTCAGTGAACATTTATGAAATATTGGAAATTATTATCTGCAATTATACGGACGAAAGTCGAACCATTGAAAAACGTTGCAGTCGATTTAGTGGTAATAAAAGCATGCAGACACCAGATAGGCATTCGCTCGATAAAGCCACATGTATAAAGAGGTATGCAAGCGCATGATATGCAAGGTAGAGCATACATATCGCTACATATAGCGAAATATGCCAAGCGCATCGCAGCGCCTTTGATTAAATTTCTTTGAGTGTTTGGGGCACACAAAATGCAATTTCATTTGCACTAATGGCTGGCGTCGCTGCCGCAGTCGCTGCCTCTGCCGGCTGCATTTCCACTTCCGCTGCCAGCAACAATGCAGCGGCACAGCAGAGGAAAACTGGGCAAAAAACTGCAAAGGAGAGCGAAAAAACAACAAAACGAGCGAAAAAAAGATTGTTAAATTGAATTAAAACCAACAGCGCAGCGAGTGGGTGGTAAAGAGGGCCTTGGCTGCCAGCGGCGGCCAAGCGGAAGGTATATCATGATGCGAAGAATTGCATGCCGCTCCGGAGAACCCAGCAGCACCTCACCCCCACCCACCCCATCTGCTGGCATCCGTCTTTAATGGTGTTACTGCCACGGTGGCCATTACCAACTCTTTGGGCCATCTGCACAAGGTTTGTTCAAGCAATAAACGGAATTTGAAGGCTTGTTCAGCTGCACCACCATCCCTTCGAGAGCAGCCCACAAAAGATTACAATGTTTGTCGGGAACTATTATTTTTTGCAGAGCCCTTTAAAAATCATAATGGCAAAGTTCAGAACTAAATTGTTGTGAATGGCTACGAATAACCTTTAGCTTTAAAAATTCAAAACATTCTTTATTAGTAAAAAGCACAAGACTCCATTAGGATCCAATATTTATTCTGAAAGCCACTGGAAATACGAATAAATTGAACATGAAAATTAGCTATAAATGGACCCTCGTTTAAAAGAATTATTTTATTGTAGAATACAAGAGAATTCATCCACAAACTCATAGAGGTATCATACGTTAAAATCGGACTACAATATCTTAAGTTATGGGTTAAGTTTGGGTTTCCATTCTAAAACCCATTGGAATTTTAAAAAAATTCAACATGAAAATGGATTAGTAATGTGACCCTCGGTTAATAGAAAAATTTGAATGTAGATTACTAGAGAATTCAACCACAAATTCACAGATGTATCCCACGTCTAAATCAGGATCCTACAACTCAAGTTATGGAATCTAGAAGTCCAGTTTTGGGGTCCAATTCTAAAGTCCTGTGAAATTAAGGAAAAATCCAACATGAAAATGGCTTAAAAATGTGACCCTCAACTAAAACCTAAATTTAAATGTAGATTATTAGAGAATTTAAACACGAATTCAATGAGGTATCCCATGTCTAAGTCGGGATCCTACAACTCAAGTTATGAAATATAGAAGTCCAGTTTTGGGGTCCAATTCTGAGGGTCTTTGGAATTAAGGAAAAATCCAACATGAAAATGGGTTAAAAATGTGACCCTCATCTAAAAGCTAAATTTAAATGTAGATTATTAGAGAATTTAAACACGAATTCATAGAGGTATCCCACGTCTAAATCGGGATCCTACAACTCAAGTTATGGAATATAGAAGTCCAGTTTTGGGGTCCAATTCTGAAGGTCTTTGGAATTAAGGAAAAATCCAACATGAAAATGGGTTAAAAATGTGACCCTCATCTAAAAGCTAAATGTAAATGTAGATTATTAGAGAATTTAAACACGAATTCATAGAGGTATCCCACGTCTAAATCGGGATCCTACAACTCAAGTTATGGAATATAGAAGTCCAGTTTTGGGGTCCAATTCTGAAGGTCTTTGGAATTAAGGAAAAATCCAACATGAAAATGGGTTAAAAATGTGACCCTCATCTAAAAGCTAAATTTAAATGTAGATTATTAGAGAATTTAAACACGAATTCATAGAAGTATTCCACGTCTAAATCGGGATCCTACAACTCAAGTTATGGAATATAGAAGTCCAGTTTTGGGGTCCGATTCTGAAGTTCTTTGGAATTACGGAAAAATCCAACATGAAAATGGGTTAAAAATGTGACCCTCATCTAAAAGCTAAATTTAAATGTAGATTATTAGAGAATTTAAACACGAATTCATAGAGGTATCCCACGTCTAAATCGGGATCCTACAACTCAAGTTATGGAATATAGAAGTCCAGTTTTGGGGTCCGATTCTGAAGTTCTTTGGAATTACGGAAAAATCCAACATGAAAATGGGTTAAAAATGTGACCCTCATCTAAAAGCTAAATTTAAATGTAGATTATTAGAGAATTTAAACACGAATTCATAGAGGTATCCCACTTCTAAATCGGGATCCTACAACTCAAGTTATGGAATATAGAAGTCCAGTTTTGGGGTCCAATTCTGAAGGTCTTTGGAATTAAGGAAAAATCCAACATGAAAATGGGTTAAAAATGTGACCCTCATCTAAAAGCTAAATGTAAATGTAGATTATTAGAGAATTAAACCCGAATTCATAGAGGTATCCCACGTCTAAATCGGGATCCTACAACTCAAGTTATGGAATATAGAAGTCCAGTTTTGGGGTCCAATTCTGAAGGTCTTTGGAATTAAGGAAAAATCCAACATGAAAATGGGTTAAAAATGTGACCCTCATCTAAAAGCTAAATTTAAATGTAGATTATTAGAGAATTTAAACACGAATTCATAGAAGTATTCCACGTCTAAATCGGGATCCTACAACTCAAGTTATGGAATCAAGAAGTCCAGTTTTGGAGTCCAATTCTGAAGTCCTGTGGAATTACGGAAAAATCCAACATGAAAATGGGTTAAAAATGTGACTCTCATCTAAAAGATTAATTTAAATGTAGATTATTGGAGAATTTAAACACGAATTCATAGAGGTATCCCACGTCTAAATCGGGATCCTACAACTCAAGTTATGGAATATTGAAGTCCAGTTTTGGGGTCCAATTCTTGAGTCCTTTTTAAGCGAAAAAATCGAAAATGAAAATGGGTTAAAACTGTGACCCTCGTTTAATAGAAAAAGTTAAATGCAGATTATTAGAGAATTCTACCACAAACTCATAGAGGTATTCCTCGTCTTAATCGGGATCCAAGAACTTAAGTTATGAAGTTTGGAAGTGCAGTTTTGGGCTCCAATTCTGTAGTCCTTTGGAATTAGGAAAATACCGAAAAAGGGTTAAAAATTTGAACGTCTTTCAAAATAAATATTTGAATGTACTTAGAGAGGTAGTCCACGTCTATATCGGGATACAATAACTCAAGTAATGCAAAAATGCTAATTAAAAGAAACGAATTTAAATCAGATTTAATGCAAAGCAACTATTTTCCATTGAAGTTCTTTATGGCCTTCAAACAATTAAAGCCTCATTAAAGTTAAGGAATGTCAGAAAAGCACTGAAAATAAACAATAATATTTGCAATCAAGCAAAAACTCAAAATGCTTACTTAAAAAAAAAGATGCTAATTGAGGATTAATAATTAAATTGCGAACTTTTTAATATGTTCCATGTTAATTTAATGGGTTTCGATTATAATGCGGCCTATTTCATTGCTGCAATTATCATAGCATAATAATAATCGCAGTATGGGTCGGCATAAATAAATAAGCCCGAAATCCGACATTTATTAATTTCATCAGTCGCGATGTCAAACCGCCTGTCGGTCGCTGTTCATTTGCGCTGTCAGCCGGCCTGTCATCTCCACTACATCTGAATCGCAATTCGTGCAATCAAGTTATTTGCTTTGGCAGCCGAGTGTATTTGAACTAGGCAACTAGGGAACTGGGTGGCTTTCAGGCTCCACGCCCCATCCATTTCCCCGCCCTGCTGAAATGTGCGTGGAAATTCGAGGCAAATTTCCGCATCAAAGAGTTTGCGTGCGCTGGATTTGTGGCAACGTGTTGCCGTCAACGGATTACGGAATGATTACAACAGGTGAGGATTGGCTGGCTACCGCTTCCTCCCACTCCAACTGCTTCTCCTCCAACTTCTCTCTTTGGGTGGCATAATCTGTCAGCCGACTGTCCTTTAAACAAGATTAACGGAGGCTGGGGAAAAGGATCTGGGCGATGTCAGGGAACCAAGCAATAATGCGATGAAGGCGAGGCGTGCTCACGTCTGCCACATCCACACAACCGGAGACTCAGAAGCTCAGAAACTCAGACCCAGACGTATGGGGCCTTTTCATCCGGGCGACATTTACGTCAACAATTCAGCAAACAATTGGCAAATGTGGCCATAAAAGCATGACAGTTGTCACTGCCGCAGTCGCTGTCCTTAACACCCAAAGGCCCCTGACGCCGCCGTCGCCCACTCTTAACCCCTGCTGCCTTTGCTACTATGAAATGCACAAAGCGGAAACGGAAGCGGATGCGGAAATACATGTATGCGTGATGTTGCTGTTGCCTCTGTTGCTGCTGCTGCCGTTGCTGCTGCAACTTGTTGTAGTTGCTGCCTGTCATTCCGTCTGTCTGCCCGTCTATTCGACCCACTGTGCGAGTGATGGCTGAGCCAAAAGCCAACATGTCGCCAACAGACTAAGCCCAGCCAGGCCACACATAATGTTGGCTAAGCCTTCAGTCAATTGCATTCAAATAA
Organism: Drosophila subpulchrella; assembly: GCF_014743375.2. Taxonomy (NCBI): domain Eukaryota; kingdom Metazoa; phylum Arthropoda; class Insecta; order Diptera; family Drosophilidae; genus Drosophila; species Drosophila subpulchrella. Next base: position 12,238,897 of record NC_050609.1, read on the forward strand.
GCGACCAAAGAGACCTCGCAGTGGGCAGTATTGGGTGGGGTAGGGGCGGGGGAAAAGCCTGGGAAGCTGGCAAAATGGTTGGAAAATGCGCTTTCCTGGCCCCCGTTTACATATGCAGGGCTTTCTGCCTTTAGCTGCCAGCTCAGGAACTCAGAACTCAGGAATGTTCAATTTCACCCATGGCCAAGCTCCGGCATCGTTTCATGTATCACTTTATGGCCGTGGTGGGGGATTGCGTTTAAAGTTTAAACAACGTTTGTATTATCTGTGCGAGGAGTCGGTTGTACATACATATATGGTATATGGTCGGTTGCCATGGCTGGCACACTTCAATGCCACTCCCGATCCCAACCGCCAACAGTTTGCTTCATTACTCTCCGGCCCCCGAAACCTCCCCATTCGCCCCCTTTTACAGTTTCCCTGTTTTTAAGCATGCAAAAAATGCTGCGTAAATATGCCAACAAAAAAATAAAAAATAAAAAAATAAAAAAAAGGGGAAAAAAGAAAAACAACAGCAGCAGCCACAACAATAGCAGCAGCAGCAGCCGCGGTGGCGTGTGAACCACAGCGGCAACAACTTCGACGCTCAAATCGCTGGTTGTTGTAACATGCTTGCCATTACACACATATACATGTGTAATTCAGTTTCAGTTTCATAACTAAAAAACCATAAAACAAAATTGTGTACACACCGCCCCCGAACCGCCCAAACTACCAGTCCCACAGCTGAGTGAGCCACTGAGTGAGCGATCCCAAAACCAAAGCAATCCTCGCGTCAACCACCCAACCACCCATGGATCCAGGCACCCACCCATAAAACCACCCACTCAAACACACGGTACAAAAAACATTTATGGATGGAGCTATAAATGTTAAATATCCAATTTGCAACTCTCTAGATGGGCAAACTTTCATATATACATGGGGTTATCGTATGGTTTCGGTTAAATGAATTTCCAGTGTTAATCATTTAATCAAATACAACTTTGTGTGGTTTAACGAAACCACTGATCCAGATAGTATTTACTTAAATAATTAAGTATGAAATATTGAATCAAATCAATTGGTTATAAAGTTGAAAAGTAAATTTAGTCAAGGTTTAAAGTCACATTTAAAATTTTAAATTATGTTGAAGTGCAGTAAAAATATACACATTTTTTGTACATGTAGGCAAAATTAAACAAACTATTGGCCATATTATTATTACTTTCGAAATATTGTTGAATTTTGCAATTTTCCCTGTGTACTCAACCGCCCACAGCAAAACAAACAGAGGATGAAGAGCCCTGTGGCAGTGTGGGGATAATCAGAAGCGCCGACTGAGCGACTACAGTGGAGATTAGCTAAATGAAAAGCCCTCGAAAGGCAGCTCATGCGCGTGCGAAGAGGTCGCAAGTTTGTTCGCCGGCCAAACTTCCACGCGGCCACAAAAGGCCAACGAGAATGCAACAGTAACAATGTCAAAGTTCAGGTTCGGCCATGGCGATTCGTGTATTACCTACAGTTGGAAACGGTAAAGTATGTCTTGAATCAAGATTTATGATTTATTCATCATATTATTGATTTGTATTTATGTAATTTTTCTCAGTGAAATATGAATGAGTTACCCTCTGACGAAGAAGTCACCCGCAGTCGTATTAGTCACACATGATTAGGCTCGAAGGGCGATTAAATCATTATGGTAAAGTCCCTGGAAACCAAGCGAAATGAAAGCACAAATGTCGTTATCTCTATGGAATTGTACTTAAATATTTGACAACAAAGCTATTATCTAAAATGTATTTGTTTTCAAATGAAACAATTTTAAGTACCCCAAATCTTTTTTACATAACTATGGAAGGTTAGATAAAACAATTATCTGGGCCATTCGTTAAGTACTAGGCAAACAAAATATGTTGAGCAAATGTGCAAATTGCCTAATTAAACAGCAATTATTATGCACGATTTGCTTTGTGTGGTCTGTATATAATGACAATAAACATTTAAATACATTTACTATTTCAAACTTAAATTCCCAACCGAATGGGCAAGATGCAGCTACTAAATGTAGTCATCCCGATTAAATCCCTGCCCACTGACTGTGGCTTGTAAGTTGAGCTCGCCACTCTGCGCTAATCTGCGCGCTCATGGCTGAGTTTGCATTTAGGCTGTTTCCACTGTTGCCACACTACGGCTTTAAAGTTTGTGCAAAAATTAGAATTCATTTGCAGGGACACAGCACTCGAAATGGCCGGGAAAGTGGCGAGCAAACACACACACACACACAGCCAAACAGAGACCATAAAGTACATAAAACTGGCCAGCAACAAATGCGACTGCAAACATGGCAACACACCCACATATATAAAACCTCTCATTCGGTTATTTCGCATTCAGAAAATGGCACTAATTATACAGTTATACAGTTATATGCGGCTTGAAGCGACGCTGGCTTGCCACATTTTTGGCCACGCTTCCTGCTTGCCATTATCTGCCACCCGGCATCCTGCAGGTCGCCATCTATATAGTGTCGCCTCCCATTGCAACTTGGCCCAAAGGGGAACCCCTGTAACCACCTCACCTGCAACGGTAATTAACGTTCTCGAACGGAACCGACGACTTGAAGCGTTGCCCTGACACAGGTGCCACGCCTCCGTCACTTCATGGACAACGCCCCCGCCCCCCCCCTTATGGCCAAGTCGGAGTCGCAGTCCATTGGCAGGAGCAGTCGCAGCTGCAACACCTGCAGACAAACGACAGCGCCGAAGGACGCGGTGCACAGGACGTATACGTAACTTTTGTAATTAAAAGCATCGCACTGCAGCGGCTGAGCTGCGGCAGCGCAGCGGCGACAACAATGCACTCATGCAAAAAGCTGCAGCTGCAGTGGCGGCGGTAGAAGGGGTTTTTTGGGGCCAGCAGCTGCCTCTTAGTTACTCTCCAACAAAAGGACACAGCGGTGGACAGGGACGGCGAGGCGAAAGGGGGTGCAGCTGGCCCGAAGGGACTCCAGAAGGGGCCAAAGCCGAGCACACTCAAACAAAGCTTGGAGGAGAGCACAATGGTTTTTTTGGTCCTGGGTTCGCCGTTTGCCAAGTGGGTTGCGGCAGGTCGCACTCGGCACACTCAGAACTAAAACGTTCTTCAAGTGTTGGAAATCCAGCAGAGCAGCCAAAATTCCCCAGAGTCTGTCAAAATCAGTGTCGATTTTATACGAAATCCTTTACCATTTTATCTACTTTTACTTGTCCAACACAAGCTGTTACTTGTTTTTGTTAATCGATTATCTGTGTTCATTTCATTCCAATTCATAAGAATTTCTTTGTGTTAAAGTCTTGTTTACAAAAATCTGAATCGTAGATAGTATATTAAGGGGTTTTACACACAAACAAATTTTAAAGTGTGACATTTGCCTATAAGGATAGCTAAAAAACTATTCATAACAGAAATTTGTATTTTGTGGTTGCTTTGGATAGTAAAACTACCATATAATAGTAAGCTGTGACTATTCAGTTCAGTTTGATCCAACAGCATTTTTGCGTGTAGTTGCCTTATATCTATAGGTATACTTATTTATATATATTTTATTTCTAGATATTGTAGATATTTCCTTTTTTGTACCCCACAATAACTTTTTAGAAAGGAAAGTTTGTTTTAATTATAAAATTTATAAGGAAATATTATAATAATAACTTTCATTTCAGGACTATTTCATATATTTATTATTCTTATTATTTTTTTAATGCAAGTTTTCTTCGAGTGCATTACATTTTGTAATAGGCGCTGGGCAAGGAGAAAGTGGGAGAGAAAGCTGGGTACTAAATGCGGTTGCGGTTGCCAGTGACTCTGGGTTCTTGGAGGCATCTTAGCGGGTTCGGGTTCGCCGGGCCGCCGTAGATGCAGCTGCAAAAAGGCGAGCCGGGAGTCAAACTCAAAAACAGCGACAACAAAACGGGGCAACTGGCCTGGTATCTCGCATTTGCTAAATCAGAACCATGGTCTCGGTGGCCCAATTTCACAGAGTGCCGCCAGGGGAGGAGCACACCTGGCACCGGCGAGATGATCTGCTCCCCAGTTCTTGCCACTCCATTGCGAGATTCATATCCGAGGCGAAAGCCAGATCCCCATCTCCATGTGAGACATCCGGCTCAGTTCGCACAAGTTATGGCAGCAGTTAGCCTGAGGTTAACCCTGTGGCCGGATGGGTGGCTCTATCATTTAGCCGCATCTCTCGTCATTGTTTTTCATGAGCCAGGATAGTTGTCACTGGGCCAGGGCTTTGGGCTTTTTGCTTGGCAAGGCCTGTGGGTGCGTGGCCCTGCATAAAAAATGGCCAAGTTTAATTGATAAAGTTTCCCTGGCGGTGGTGCCATGACGCCGCATTAAGCCACGCTGTCCCGTCGGCGGGTTAAGGGGAAGCACCTCGAACTCACAGCTGCGTTGGGAAAAAATCTGTTTGTTCAGCTTCAACTTAAAGCGTTTACGTGTGTATCCTGTCGTTTGTCCTTTGGCCTTGCTGCGTACTGATTCCCCCGGCGCTCGTTTGCTCAATCGCAGCCAACTACTTGCCGGGCCCATGTTGGTGTTTGTACAGATAGAAAAAACCACTTACCATTTCCTGTGAGTCTATAAAGGGCCTATCATTGCCACAATAAACTGACTGAACAATCCTAATATTGCATTTAAACTCTATTTTTAACTGTAAAATATTTTAAAGTTGTTTTTAGTGTACCTCTAAGGATCATTTTAAATTAAAGAGATGGTTTTCTTTAAATAATAATAATAAATAATAATAATAATTATATCATTAAGCAACAGATATTTGAGACATATATTTTGAATCGGCCAATATATGATATCTGATATTTATGTAAAAGTCTGAAAACAATATTTATTTATATTTTTAAAGAAATTAAATAAATACATTTCAAGTATAGAGATGTGCTATCTTTCTGGTTTATAATGATGCTAATATCTGGTAATCTAGTAATCTGGTAATATAACCGTTTCCCCTTTTTTTGCGTGTCCTTGTGCGTGGTTCGTGTTCCGGTGTCCCAGCTCGTGTGATTCCCTCCCCAACCGGACGAGGCAATCAATGCAAAACAAAAAATTTTATTCCATCACTTCATCGGCGACATAAAAATGTATAAGTTTGTCCTGGCTGCCCTGCGGCTCGCACACGTGGTGTCCTCGTCATCAGGTTGCTCCGCGGAGCTCCCTTGAGCCTGATATGTGAATGCCTCAGCTGGTCACGTCCTGTTTTCGCCCGGCCTTTTATTAAAAACGCTATGCAGAGCACATTACAAGTTAATAATTCCCGGGCCGATCTGTCGAGATGTTCGCATCGCACACGCATTCATGGCGGTGGAGGTGGAGGTGTGGATGGATTGTGAGGGGGGGCCACCAGCCTGGTGGCATATGCCACACATCCACCGTGGTGCTGAAATATTTTGCCCCTTGGCCAAGCGCCACATGAAACGAATAATTTTTATTATTCCCACTCCCACGGATGGCCAGTTTCCTCGTCCGTCAGGCGGGGCTTCAACCATCCGGGTCCAGCAGCCCGCATCCAACATTCAGTATCCAAAATCCAGCGGGCAGAAACCCGCATCCGCATGGAATCCCCGCTCGGAACGAACGAATAATGGTGTTTGTGTTCGAAAATACATTTATTTGGGGGCGTTGCCAGGGATTACGAGGGGAGTGGGGGTGTGAATACGGGCGTGGATGTGGGCATTCGTATGCCCTTTGCTCTGCGGCTGCGGCAGTTGACACAAATTGTCAGTTCATCAACGCCTACCGGGCGTATGCGTGATGTGGCCGTGGAAGACTGAGGAAGTGGCAGCAGCCGTTGGCCAACGCAACGAGCTTCGTTAGCCAACTGTGCCAGCGTATGTGAATGGCGATGTGAATGGGGACGTATAAATCCTGCACGTTTAACCATAACCGAATCGAAGCTAAACGAGCAGCCTTTCCCCCTCTTTTATTTGGTACCGCCCCGAGTACAGTTACAGTCCATTGTTGTCCATATCAGTTTGGTCGTTGCTTTTGTTGTCAATGTCATTGTTATTAACTTTTTATGGCTTATTACATAAGCAGCGCAAATCCGACTGACAACGCATACGTGACAAATCCCACCAAAGGGCCCACGGCCAGTCACTAATTAAATATATAAAGCAAATGCTGGCCATAAATAAGACAATAAAACTACGCCTGATTGCCGTGATAAAAACTAACCCCAAAACTGAAGACGAAACGAATCTCAAGCTTCTTTTTTTGGAACCCTTGACCTGGCCCAAAAACCCTGGCTAAAAATCCCTTTCAATCGGTGGGCTTCGAATCCAATTCCCCGAACAATTAGTTCCGTCAGTCCCAGAAAAGCATCCCGGAAAAAAGGGGATTTTCGCACGCCGAATCAATTGACAAAAGGTATTAAAAGTTTCCCCAGCTGAGCCGAAAAAGTTTATCCCTGGGCTGGAATCACAGCAAATGCTAAACAGCAATTCCCCGACTTTGTGCCCCATTAAATGGCAAACCAATATGGATGGGATGGTATGGGGGGCGACCAGACGAGAGTCTATATCGTAAATTGTGCGAGAAGCAAAATGAGATACGTAGTTCGCATACCAAAGGATTTGTAAGTAAAACATTTCTGATTAGCTGAATGGTAGGGGGCGGTAGGTGGTGTCCTTGTGTGTGTTTGTATTTGATTCAGTGCCCACTGGCTATTTCTATTTGATGTCCTGTGCTGACCTCGCTGCGGTTGCTCCAAGGCTCTGGTCTCCGTTTCTGGTTTGGTTTCAGCTGGAGCTAGAAGTGCGCAAGCATAATAAAATCAAGATACAGATAGGATTTTCGAGGGGGGGGCGGAATAGAGTTCCAGAGACCCAGAAGCCCACAGACCCAGAGTTCCAAAGACCCAAACAAACAGGATGGGGGATGGTAGGTTCTCGCTTCTGTCTCTGCCACTAATTGAACTTGTGTGAACGTATTAGGGCTTATGTGCGAATGTTTGTCTGGTTCGAGCTGGAATCCTTCTCAGAGCAGAGAAACTCGAAACGCCTGCCAGTGCTAAGGATGAATAAAAATATTGTGTTAACTTTGGAACAACTCTCGGTTGATATAACAGCCCCAGGGTGGGCGTGGAAAGTGCCGAGTGTCGCCCCCTCTCTAAGTGTATTTGTTTCATTTGCCCTGAATGCTAATGATGGGAAAATTTGCGAATTTGCGCCAGGCAAAATGGGTGGTGGCTGGAATGGCTATGGAATCGAAGTCAGCTTCTTCTAAGGACGAGGATGTCACTGACTCAGAGAGACTGAAATGCTAATGATGTAAAAAGCTTTGCCAAAGCTGAAACAAACGACAGCCGTTTTGGGGGCAACGCTGTCTCGAAATGAGGAAACTGACTTAACTTAATTGAAGTTGCTGATGGCTTGGCCCCCAACTCCTCCCCCATTACTTCCCCATTTAAGCGCCAGGCCAACTCCGATCGGAAGCTCGCTCCAAGTGATTTCGTAATTAATGAATTAGTGGGGTTCTGCGTTAGCGGTTACCCTTGGCCATGGATAGAACACTTAGCCAGCCTGGGTTCTCAGAGTTCCCAGAGTTCCCAGGGTTCTTGGGGTTGAACAAGTTTGCTGAGCTGATTACACACGAAACTTGGCTGGCTGGTTGGCTGGCTGGCTATTCCATTATCCCGGTAAGAGCTCATTGATGAGCTACCCCTCTCCAGATGCTCGTTGAAAACACTTGCCGTCTCTGAATTATGATTTCATTAGAATCTATCTTATATCTTTCAGCCCCAAGCCCGCGGCACCTTGCATAATAACTCATCATGGCAGCTGCATTTAGCCGGCTTTAATCGCTTTTATCATCAGCTGCTTGGCTGCATTCCACTCGGCATTCGGTATTCTCTTGGGTCTGAGAATGTGCTGCATTTCCGGCTCGTTAGCTTCACTGTACTGCACAGTGTTATACTGTACTGTAGGTTCACGTGCCATGCGGGCCTGTGTCCGCCTGTAGTCCTGTTCCACATCCTGTTCCTGGTCCTGTTCCGGGTCCTTATGGCTCTTGCTGCTGGCTGCCGCAGACAATGCTCCATTAGCATGCAGCATATTTTAATTAGCCAAATAAATTTACCATCCCTCCCGGCCGAGTTGACTAAAGTTAAAGCTCTCATTTTGGGCCAGCCTCTCCCTTTTCAAGGATTTATTGGAGCGAAGGAGCAGCATAAAACGTGGATAAAGTAGGAAGTGCGGTTTTCGACTTGGATTTACCCTTTAGGTAGGTATACATTTTAAGGATTAAAAGAGTGGTTCTTATATCTTAGAAATTATTTTAAAATGTCTGTATAACTTTTTTTATTTCTTGTATTTAATTTGTATAACCTATTTTATGATTGTTATGTTTTTAGAAAATACGCCTTCTTAATTTTAAACATTTGGCATTGATTAAAACTCAATTTAGAAAAGTTTTTTAAATAAACGTAGGACATAAAATTAAAAAGGAATAACCAACTTCCAAAATTCATAGCATACATTTTTGTTGTTTTATAAGAATTATAATAATTATTACAGATGAAGGTATAGTTGTTCTTTAATTTCCCCTTACTTGAAGCGAAAACTTTTTAAAATCTTTTGAAGCTCATTTATTTTCATCAGACCCATGACCATTCACAATTTGAACGTCTGCAATTCGGTATTCATAAGAGCATGTACAACACTATCGTTTAATTCATACCGGTGATATATTGCGTTATGTCGCTGCCAGTTACATGAGTCAATGTAAATATGGCATAAGCCCAATGACCCCTGTCCTACCGGGTATGAAAGTATACAAAACACGTCGGACTCCCTGGCGCCTGTTTAATTTCACTTAACTTTTAACCTGCTGCCATTAATCGAGCGCAATTAACGCGCCTTTAATGGCAACTTTGGTCAGCTCGGCAATCAGTTGGCCCACACACACACACACTGGCACACACTGCAAACACACCCTCATACATACATGCATATTTAATTAGCAAAGTCAACGTTCAGTACTCAAAGAAGGTTAACTGGAAAAAGTGGGGGCTTGGGATGGTCAGAAGGCAGCAATGCGCCGCTTGATAAATAGCCAATAATTCTTACGCAGCCAGGCAAGGTCCAACAGACCTTACTCAACCACCCACTTATGCCACCCACTGAGCCAGTGAACCACTGAACCACCCAACCACCCAAAAGCTGGAGGCTCGTTGAGAACGAAATAAATTGCCGGCATCTAACCTTGAGCGTGTGTTGTGGCTATTATCATTTGTAATTTGCAGCAATTAGTTGGGGCTCAAAAATTCTAAAGCAAACTTTGCCGGGGAACAACAACAATAGCCGCGGGAAAGGCGGACGGCGGGTGGTGGGGGCGTGGCCGGGTCAGTAACTAGAATATAGGATAGGAGCCAGCGGGCACGTGGTCCTGGCCTGGCCCAGACCCAAGTCCTGGCAGAAGGCAGAAAAACAAACAGCGGCAAAAAAGAATTTATTGAGCCGGGACCAGCTTACATATTTATAAGGCACATTAAATTAATTTACGCATGTTTGTGCCTCTTAATGGGGCAGGGGGCGGGGCAATTGACCAGGTGGTCGGGGGTCCTTTCATTGTTTACAATGACCACCCCCCGCGGGAAAAGTTCAGTGGCATTGATGAGGCTTAGGGGCTCCCGGGACATCCGAGGCGCCTCATTGGATGCTTTCAAACCCACGACCACGAAAGTGCAATTAAATGAATAATTACGCTGTTGCTTGGGGAGGAAAATCAGTTATCGAATTACAGTACCTATTAAATGCATTGAAACTATTATTTTCCACATTCAGGGAACGCCTCTAGGAAATTTAGCAGTCTTTCAATTAAATTGGCATTTCCTTTTCTGTTACCATTGCAACAGAAGGCTTAATAAAACAGGTTTATGTGCTTAGCTAGTAATAACAGATCTCAAAATGGTTAAGGTCTCATGACACTTACTTGATTTTTGTCTAAATGAATGGGTTTATAAAGTCTGGGTAACCTTAGGATATAGGCACCTCAATGTCAGAAGTTCATTTTGAATTTGAAAACATGGGAACAAGACAAACATTTTGCATAGGCTGTAATAAAAATACGAAAGTTCGCAATAAGAAAGTTAGAAGTGCATTTGGAATTGGAAAATACGGAAAAATCATTTGGCACAGGAGGTAATAAAGAACCTGAAAATGCTCAATAAGAAAGGTAAAAGTTCATTTCCAATTGGAAAACATATTTTTTTCAAAGGCCATTCACTCGCCTTAGTTCCATTTAATAACGTCGAGGCAATCAGCTTCCTATGTGCAACTTGGGGAACTGCAACTCTCTCGCTCGAGTGTCGCCAACATATCGATTTACCCAATCAGTAGCAGCCATCTTGTTTCCCACTCAAGAGGACGTCAAGGAGATTTCCCCAGCATATAGTCCGTTTCACTGGGAGCTTTAATCTCCTCGCAGTGTCTTTGGTTCGGAAAATGCACTATGTACACATGCATATAATCAATATGCGATGAAAGCCTCATTCATGCATTCATGGCATTTTGTTATATTTTCATCCGGTGTCCTTCTTTTCAAGGGTATGGCTATTCGTTAGGAAAGGTCCCTTGGCCCCTTGGGTAAACAAACACACACACAATTTATAACAAACAGCCAGGCCAACAACAATTAGTTCTATTGATGGAAGCGATGCCATAACACATATGTCCCAGCATAAATAATAGATTCGAAGCCGCCACCGCACCGCACCACATCTAGAATCTAGAACCGCACCACCCAAATGCACAGATGTGAGGCACATGCAAAGTTTTTCCTGCCCTCCGAATCCATTCCACCATCGCACACAACTCAAGCCGAAGGCAAATGGTGTGCGACTTATGCTGATCCGTATGCCACTTCCACTGCCACTTTTCGGAATTCTCGGGAACGGAGTGCGGGCGGTTCTTGGCCCGGTCCCCTTGTGTTAGATAAATTGCAGTTTAAACCTACTTACATGCATGTGCCGGCTCGGCCCCACCCCTTCGACTGCAGAATGGAACTGGAACTGGAAACTGAGACCGGGTCCACGATTGCCATAAACATTTTTGGGCACAGTCAGCAAAAGAAATGGGTTCGGGCTGCCACGGGGAACTCCCTGCACTCTGCAAAAATACCACAAAATCGATTTTTAATTGGAACATCTACCACAAACGAATTTAGTTCGATCGTGTATGAAAATTTTCCGAAACGGGCTACCATTTTAGTTGGTGATACTTTTATTCAATTAGCTATTGAAACGTATAATTTTATTATTATACAGGAAACGTGCTTATTAAATTGAATTGCTTAAATTATTTGGTTAGTTATAAGAGAACATTTTAACCAGTTATTTGAATATTATAAGAAGAATCAAATTATGTTTTTTGTTTAACACACAAATTGTATTATATAGAACGTGGAATAAGTATTTTTTTTTTTAATTATTTGGAATAGGTTTCAATTACTTTATAAGTACAATGATTTAATTATGAAAATTGATATGCTTTTTTTCACATAGAAATGTATATTTTAATAAAGAGCATAGAATAAATAGTTCTTAATTATTTATTGGTATATTTTATAAAGTATCATGTTTTAAGCTCTTGTAAATCCCTACAAAGCCGTCAAGCCCAATATTTTTCTAAGCGTAATGCTGGTTAAATGAAATGGGGTGCAAGCGCTGCCAATGTTGCATGCCACATGTGAATGCATTTCCCCACCTCTGTGCCATTTTTTTGACTGCCTGCCAAGCTGAAATTGGAATAGACTCCGGCTTAGTGCTGGCATTGTACGAGCATAAGCGGCTCAATATATTTTTAATATACTTAGTTGGATGGCGACATTGTGCTGTGCGGAGCGTGGGAAAAGGGGGTAAAAAAAGGGGAAACAGGGGGCAAGTGGGGCAGGCAGACAGACAGTCAATTGGAGCTTTGGCGGTAAAAGTTAATACGATTTAACCGGCTCAAAGGCCGCAGACAACGAGCAGCAGAAAATATGTAAAATATGCCCGAACTACGCCACTTTGAGTGGGCCCCAAAAATATGTATTAGGCCACTTGGCTGCGGCAGGGGCGGCCACTCGAGGGCGGGGCCCAGATTTGTTGAGCTCATTCGCTTCATGAATAATTTGCGCCACAGCGTCGGCATCCCGAGGGTTTTTACCCAGTACCCTTGAACCCTTAACCCCCCAACCGCCCCCCCCCAGCGGGGTAAACAATAAACAAATGGGCAAAAACATATGCAAAGAGTTTCGCCGAGGAGCGTATATTCAAATAGAGTTGACAGACGAGTGACAAGTGCCGCGTGGGTGGCTGGGGCATCGATGGCGTCATCGCGGATGGGGGGGATGTGAGTCCTTGGCTCTTCTCGAGGTCCTTGGGGCCCTCGCAGTTAGCAAGTCATCTAGTCATCTAGCCATCAGGCGCCTCCGAACAGCAAACAAATGGTCTCAGGTCGCCGTGCGATAAAAACGTGTGAAAAGGCATTTGGCAAAGGCCGTACTTTCCTCCTCCTTCTTATCCCTGAACCAAACTGACATCCTGGGCTGTCCCGGTCCATCTCACTTCACCTTTTGGCAAATGATAGTTTTTATCGCTCTGGCCCCGGTACTCGACTCATCTCGACTCGAGTGTTTTTCGGCCCGATGAGTTATGGTAGCTGCATCAAAAGGCTTTGCAAAAACAACAGGATGGGGTGGCAAGGAGCTGCCGAGAAGGTGGCACCTACATATATGTGTGGCATCCACACATGACCATCACCATCGCCATCAACATCCGTCTTGGGCTGCTCCGCACAGCTTTTGCCGCTCTTTCGAGGGACAAACGTGCGCTCAATCCATCACTTGCCTGTCATTGCCGTCTTGGCCAGGATTCCGGTAACCCAGGATCAGAGCATCCTTTCATTCCACACACCCCCCGGAATACCCCCAACCAATTCCACCATCCATCCTTTCTGCAGATAATGTTTATTGGCCTGCTAGCTGGTTAATTTTAATACCGCACACAGCCTGATTTATGGCCCTTCGCCGGACAATTGAAGGTCTCTCATCTCTGCCCACCGACGATGGCGATACAATAAACTGCACTCCCGCCGCCTCATTAAGCGGACTCCTGCGAAGGCAACATAAAAAACTCGTTTACCTGCATTAAGCGAAACACTCGGCAGACGGTTCGAGCATAAAGGCAATGTGACAGAGTCTCGAGAGCAGGAATGGGTGGTTCTGAAGGAGGTTTTGGCGGGTGGTGGTCCTTCAGAGGAATCCCAGGCGGATGCCACAAGTGCCCCACTGCTCGCACGTGAAGAGGAAAAGCTGGCAAAGCTGAAGCCAAGCTTCTGTTCGCCTCCTTTGTGTTCTCCCCCCCAAGCCTTCCAGTCCCCCTTGCAGCGCAGCCAAAAATGCAAATCAGCTGTAAAGGGGGGCACTAAGGGGAGGAAATCCCCCCAATCCCCAACCCCAATCCCAACCCATCCCCCACAGCCTCCATGTAATTGCGCGCACTTGGCGGTTAATGGGGGCGACAGGAGCAATCTCAAAAGAAATGTATGAAATTTGTATGGGCCAAGGCAGGCAAAAGTGCAGTAGTCCCCCATACAATAAAAAGAACATCCTGCTCAGGAATGGAGGTGTTTTTATGATGGGGTCTTCTTAATGTTTCAACAGTAAGAGCAATCCCAGGGGCAGCTTAATTTTAATTAAATGAATTGTTTAATAAATATAAAATTAGAAGGGTTTTTGTAAGTGTTCTATGAATAAATCATCATCTTTTTGATAGCAAGTAATATTTCCAGTCATGATTAGATAGGATTTTATTAGCATCGTTATAAAGTCTTTAAAGTTAGCCAGCCTATTGTTAGTGCTTTAAAATGTATCTTTACTCTTAACTCAATATGTAAGTATTAGTAAATAAATACGTATAAGTCCCGTATTTAATAAACAGATAACAATTTCTAACGTTACTGGCCTTTTCAATATTTAAGCATTAAGCCGGATGAATAGAGCCAGCCCAATCTTCTTATATGGCTGAATGCGTCGGGGAACGCCTTGCAGTCGAAACCGATCGATTATCAGTTTCGGTCATTCCTAGCCAAAGAAAGGCATCCATTCCCCAATCCCAATCCTCTCCCCCTTTCGTACAGACTTTTCAGGGGTTAAGGAACCCCATGATGCTTTGTTTGCCAGAAAACCCCAGCCCTGGCTTTGTTCTCCGACCAACCAGTCGACTTAACTCATCTCGAGTCAACTCATCTCATCTCGTCACCTGCTACGCTCCTTCGTTCGCCACGGATGTGCTTGGGAATTATGCGTCAAATGCTCTACTTGAGCTCAGAAATCCCCCCTATCACCCCACCCCTGGCAAGCCCCACTCACATTGTTTTTGTTGCCATTCTGTGCAGGTTAAACGTTGCGTATGCGTGATTTACATGCGCTTTGTTTGGTCTTCCCTCTGGCTGCGGCTCTTGTTATTGTTATCGTTTTCGCTCGGCCAAAGCCAAAGCCAAAGCCAAAGCCGTATCCTTAGCCAAAGTCAGAGGAACGGAGCCTGTCAACTGTGAACTGTAACAAAAATTAGCAGTAGACAAACACGGTCCTCGTCATGGAAACGTTGCACACAGCGAAAATGAGTAAGTACTAATGCTACTAATTTGGAATAACTATCTTTCTCTTTTCAGTCGAAATCTCTTTGGTATTCGAAACTAAGCAGGTGACTTTGAAGGAAGGAAAACCACTGGCATTCAACTTGCTGCTTATCATTAAAGGTAAAGGTGAAAGGAAAGCAAAAGCAAAAGCTGAAAAGAAAATTTCTTACTAGGATCTAATTCGATTTGAATTCTCTTTGACACCAATGCAGCTTTTCACCTTTATATGTGAACTTAAAAAAGTTATGGTATTTCTGTAATTTAAAGTTTATTAAATCATTTTCTCATTACTGGTCATATGTATGGTTTTTTAACAAAGCCAACACTCAACATATCGAATTCATTTTGTTCTAATTAAATCAGTTGTCGACGAAATTAGAAAATGGCATAAACATTCCTGGTTGACCAATGCTATGCATGTATTAATGGCTTTTCAGCGGTGATTCCTACACACACACATGTTGTGCTGTGGTGCAGCTGCGGCGGGTATACAATTACGCTTATCTACTTATTTCTGTAATTAATTAAAAACAGGAACTTTTCTTGCTGTGCAGGGGGGGGGGGGGGGTGTGTGGCATGGGTGGCATGTGTGTGCCTCACATTAGCCAATTATGCAGACGACGCATTTAACGTGGCCAAAAGGCAGCAGCAGTCAAGGCAACAGGGGCAGTCAGCCAGGAGACTCGGCTGAGCTGAACTGAGTTGAACTGAGCCGCTTTATGCCCTTTGTTGCCGTGTATCAACTCGGCAATTTGTAAGCAATTTACGTGGCTCGGGCTAATTAACTCGCCATATTTTCTATGCCCACAAAGTTTCAATGGGGAAAGCTCAGCCACCATCGAAAGGCAGACAGCCAACATCTTTGCCTGTTTTTGGGTGACCCACTGACTCGGTGACTCGGTGACAGAGTTCCGTGTTAGCCCAGTGACTTGACTTGGCCAAGAGAGCGAGAGAGAGAGTTGCGTTAAGAGAGAGTTGCGTTAAGAGAAAGTCCAGACCTTTCTCCATTTGAGAGAGAAAGTGCCTGCAACATTTAACCAACTTAGCAACATGTTGCCGGCACTTTCAATTATCTATGCGATAGAAAATTAAAATAATGAACAGTGGCTCACACAGACACACACCTCAGTGCACAAGTGTGTGTGTGTGTGTGCGGCTCCATTCAAATAGGTTAGGAAAATATGTAAATGTATATGGAAAATATATGGAATATGCGAGCATATCTATAGATGGTTAGATGGATGCGAGTGGCAAGTGGGCGAGGAAATTGCGGCATTTACGTGGCGGGCCAAGGACTCATCGCTGCCACAGCAGTGTCAGCCAGTGTCTCTGCTTTTCCGCTTTTCTTCTTGCCTCTCAACGTTTTTTGAAGTTTTCGCCTCATGGCTCATCGAGCACTTCCCCCCACCCCCTTTCTCCACCACTCATTTCAAGTCACACCCCGTGGCAAGGACACCCAAAATAAACATAATCTGAGCCTGGGTGTGTGTGTGCATGGAAATGCTAAAAGCGTCTGCCGGCAACAAAACCAAGAACAACATGGCACATTATTTAATCAAGCGAAGAAATTGAATAGGCCCTTAAAAACTTTTGCCCGGGGCACTTAACCCTCAGTGAAAATGGGAATTGACGACATCGCCAGTCAGCCAACTTGAAGAATTCCATGATGAAAAAATGAAAAAAAAAAGGGGCCATCCAAGTCCAAAAGTAGCCGAAAATCCCGAATACCGATCCCAAATCCTCAGCCAGACGAGCAGAAAAATGAGCTGATAAGGGAATTTCATGCAAAATTGGTAAGCCAACAACCTGATTACTTAATTGCCAGTTTGCGGCCCAACTTCTATTACTGCCACACTCTGTCTGGGAGTCATAAATTTTACAGCTCAGAGATGTCTCTGCAAATGGAGCATAAAGTGTTTGGGTGATTGGTGACCTGATAGTGGGGAACGGAGATTTGTGGGCCAAGATGATGGCTCTTCAAAGGGGGATAAGACATTTGACAAGGGTCTTTCCGAGGCAGACATCAAGAAACCAAACAAGTAAGTAGTGTTAAGCAGAATGGAAATCTCTCAAGCGTTGCTTGTAATTACATTAAATTACCAAACCACTTAATAATCATTTTATTTCCACTGCTCCTTAAATCCCTGCTTCAAACCCATTTGCAATTAAGGGGTTTCGGGGCACTTTAATTGATCTGCAACATCGACATTGGCCCAACCCATTTGGGCAATTGAATTGGCATCTCGTTTTTCGGTCTTGCCATTGCCCCGAGTAAGGTTCCCTGAGTACTGAGTTCTGGAGCACTGGTTATGGATAGGTTGTTGGTTCTGGCCAGGCTGCAAACTTAATTTTAATTCTCACGCTTTCGCTCAGCTGCCATTACATCGATGGCCCCTTGTCAAAGGGCGGACGGACCCCAGGGGAATGAAATTGGGAATGGAATGGGAAAGGGAAAGGGGTTTTCCATCCTATAGAGGACATGGGGGTTATAGGGGAACTGGAGTCCTGGAGTCCTGGCCCTTAGCTGACCATTTCCACGGCTTCCGTTCGACTCGCTGGCTCTCACTCGAACTGCTATTTGATTTCAGCATTGATTTATGAGCGTGTCCGGTTCACGTAGACCTCGTACATAGCCAGTGATTCCATATTCCCTGCCCAAGTCCGCATTCCCATCCGCATCCACATCCGCATCCGCAGCCATGTTCGTGTTGCGCTGCCTTTGGCAGATTTGCTTTCGCAGTACGCTCAGTTGAGCCGGCGACTGGCAGCTGATTGCCCAAAGTCAGTAAATTAAAGTTCATTCAGCAGCTCAAAAAGGTTCGATTTTAGCCGGGTTCGGTTTGCCTGCTTCTGACGCTGGCGCACATTTGTAATTTATTCGCTGGCAAAAACCACAAAAGCAAAATAGATATTTATTAACATATAAATTATGCATGTGATTGGCCACAACGGGCTGCTTGATAGGCAGTGCTGGCCGATGGAATGGGGGGGGTTTGGCCAGGAGGTTCGATGATTAATCGACTGTTGGGCTGCGGCCTTTTAAAGCCAACTGCTAATTTCCGATTTTAAACTTTCCATCGAACGGACGACCCCGCCCCGCCATCTACTTAAATTCCCCCACTCCGAAATTCCCCTTTTATACGCCCTTAAACTGAACCATCGCCGCGCAGATAAAGTAAAAGGCGAGGATAGTTCTGCCTGTCACATAAATCGGATCAATAAATGATGATATTATGCTACCGCAGGGACACATTCAGCTGCCACACTGCCACAGAGACATTTACACGGAGAGAAAAGCAGTGTGTTTGGGATTAAGAATGTGGAATTATCAATGTCTTAATATTAGGAAATCAATCTAATAGTTCAGTATCCTACATGGCACAGTTTGATAAAAGTTATAGTTAAGTACTTTATAAGCATTCATTTAACCGATATTATTATAATGAATAGAGCGATTTTTGAGTTATTCAGAGATGAAAAACCTTTTTAAAAAGATGATCCTAAAGCTTCAGGAATGTATTGCAATATTATAAAATACCTTAAATAAATAAATATAACCATGGCAAACCTTGAACAGGCCTTTGAAAATATAAATTATAAAAATTGCTAACAAATACTTCTTTGCCACCTTGAATGGGTTTTGTTATAAATTCCAATGGCAGAACTCCAATCAACTGACTTTTAAAAGGCTTTGAATGTGCATTGTTCTGTGCTATGAATTTTGATTGAATTTTTAGTTCTGTGAACTTCTGAATTTTCGCCCTTAAAATGTTAAAGTCCCTCCTCGTTTTTCGCCTGTGCAGGGGGATCCAGAGACTGCTGCCAAGTCGTAGGTGGCAACACATTAAGATAAAGTGACAACGCCTCCATGGAGCACAGTGGACGTCGAGGATGCGCGCCCCAATGGATGCAGAAAAGGGGTAGCTGAAAGCGAGTTTCTACAGGGGGGATAAAGGATCTGGAGGTGGAGGCGTAGGGGTGGATCTGCCTGATGGGGGTGTCCTGGCTGGCTGTTCTGAAGGACAAACAGAAATCAGGCGGCAAACATCAAGAGAGAGCGGCAGTGGGTACACAAATGAATTGTATACATGTCCCGCTTCGCGATGTGCCAGTGCGTGTGTAAGTGCGTGTGTGTGAGGCGGATAAGCTTTTATTTTCGCTTGGCATTTTATGCGCATCACGCATACGCACTGTTACACACAGGCGAACGAACTGCGATGGCAGTAGATAGTAGATACCAGATAGCATAGATGTGTGCTCCGCACACACACACACACACACACACAATTACACGCGGACATGCACAAACGCAAACAAGGGCTCGTTTTGCATCAAAGGAGGAGGAGGGGTCTTGGCCGTATTCCGGGGCCGGGGGCAAGGGTTCTGGCTATAATGACATTTAGCTTTTGAAACAATGTAAACAGCAGCGGCAGCGGCAGCAGCAGCGGCGAAGACAACGTCGAAGTTCAAAGTTGGCTCTGTCTGTAGGCCGCCAAAAGTTGCCCTAAGTACCAAGGCACACACACTTGGTCGAAAGGCAGGGAAGGTGGGGGCGAAGGAGGCTCCTAAGGACTCAGCCATGACAAAGGACCTCGAGTTGTGTGCCCGGGAATTTTGCATGAGCTCTAGATACCGCAAATAGTGAAGGGATCCGCACCCGGCCCAGGTAAACTGTCAAGTTAAGCCCAGTGAGAAGCCATAAATTGTCCAAGGAGGTGGAGTTGGGAACTCCCAACTAGCGAAACCGACAAGACGCCGACATTAACTAGGCCAGATATTGAGACTGCTACGAAACGGATATGAGCTTCCCCACCTCTCTATCCCTTCACCGAAAACTGGACCATTCCTCAAGCAATCGGACAACCACCTGGCAAAAGAGGCCTCTCCTCCCAAAACGGGTCAAGTTCCATTGCGTTTGCTGCCTTTGATTAAGTGCGGCGATAACCAGGAGAAATCGTTATCCAAGGACGGGGGGTTGCGGAGTGGTGAGCCAGAGTTATTGTTGGCCAAATTGATGCTTTCACGTGCAGATGGATGGCTGTCGAGGCCTTTATGTATACATCCAGTGGTCCTTTGTTGACGGGCAACCGAGTATCCGAGTACCCGAGTATTCAAATGACATATTATATAACATTGTGAAAACATTTACGCTCGCTTGTAAATATTTCAATTTATTTAATGCCAACCCCGGAACGAGTGGGGTATCTTTTATGTGCATCTAGCTGGCCTGCACTCCCCACTAAAAGGGGGGATAGAAATAAAGAATAAAGAAGGCATAAAGAATGGGCTGCCATAATCATATGCCAATAAAAAGTCGGTTAGCAGGGGACTCCGCTTCGGTCTTAGCCCGGTTTTAGGGGGCTTTTAGGTCCAGGTTGGGGATTGGGACACGTTATCATTATGCGCTACATCGCTTACACATGTGGCCACGCAGGGGATTGGGTTGGGGCTTTATAATACATTCAATTCATGGCCAGAACAAATGATGTGGAAATGTAAAATAGATGCCCGTCCACGCAAGATGCCGCACCAACACACTCACGGCCAGACAAACTGGCACAGCATGTGGCAAGCACTGTACAGAGGAAAAAAAACGTAAGTCCTTTAATACAGAATGATATAATAGGTATATAAATGTTGCGAAACCAAAAAAAAAAAAAAATTCCCGACCCTATTAATTTGTACTTTTATTATATTTTTAACATTTATGAACAAGAATACTTCTTTTAATAAGAGATCTCAGTATTGTGATAAACAGAAATTTTATTGTTGTATGGGTATATATCTAAATGAAACCTAACTGAAAATTCTATACAATTGGTAATATTTTAAATAATTATCTATCGATTGGTAACTATTCTTTAATTTTTAAAAAATATGCACTCCATTAGTTTATAGTTTGTTTAAATAATTACGTCTGTTGCAAAAATCTATTTATCCAAATCATAGCCTAGTAAAAGTTCTGGGAAAATAAATCACTTTGCACCACACCTTCTTGTAGTGAATAGCGAACCAGTGCACTGCAGTGGACAGAAAGTATCTTTAAACGTTTTGTTTCCCAAATCCTTATTGCAATCATTTTTTTCGTGTGTGGCATGGGGCAAGAACAAGAGCCATCCAACATAATGGTGGGATAATCGCCGCCGACACATGCACACTTGAAATGTCAGTGGATTGCCAATTGCCCAAACCCTGTCACGTTCTGAATGTCCGTTCTGATGTCAATGTTGATGTCCAGTCGGATTGGATTGTATGGGTTAGGATAGAATCGAATCGGATCGGATCGGATCAATTCGAATGGCGTTGGGTGGTCGAGTGGAGGAAACTTCATTAGCTGCAACGGCAGCGTTTAATTTTTATGGTCATGTGCCTAAATGCAATCCAAAGCCAGGAGTCAGAAGTTGGCCCAGAACTCGCTTTTATGGCTTCGAAGCCTTAACGAGCTCTAATTGAACTGAGGACGATGGCAGTAGCCAGTATCCAGTATCGCAAGGGGGCGCCTTACAAAAGCCAGGAGCTGTTGGCTTTGTAATTGGCTAACTGTTATTGTTAAATGGAAAAACGGGGAGAAAGACCGAAATCTGCTGGAAAATCGACTGAGGACGAACCAATTTCAAGGCAATGACAAGAGCAAGGTGACTGGCAAAGCCGGCGAGCAATGGGTAATCAAAATGAAGTCAAAATAACCGAACATGACAGGCTGGAAAGATGTTCAACCGGCCGAGGAGAGTTTGTGCCCTGTGTGTGTGTGGGCTGCAGGGGAAAATGGAACTTTCACGCATGTGTGGGCGTGGCAACTGTCATTAACTGCCTCCTGCTAATGAAACGAAATATCCTTTACGACATAATCTCATTATACTTATATATGTCCTCGCATATAAATAAATTCGCTCCGATATGATGTGTTTGGCAATCGAAAAGTGGAGCGGGTGGAGCCACATGCTCCCTGCATTGTTATGACTCCACGGGCTATTAATTGTGCTTAGTTCGGTGGTGCGCACTTAGTGTCCCGGCACTTTGTTAATCGCATGATGGAGAGCTGGCCAGATGGGAGCCAGAAGGAGTCCTGATAAGGCCGCCAGGATGTGCCCGATGTGCGTATTTGCCCGGTGTCTTCATAATTCACATATTTCAGGCATTTATGCCCTGGTATTTGCCTGGTGCTAAACGCTTCCTGCCCCGCAAATGCCCCCTTTTTCCCCATTCAACTGACCTTTGAACTAGTTTTCAATTAAGGCTGCAGACACCGGAGGATGCAGGGGCCAGAAGGCCTTTTGTGGCATTTACTTAGCATTTACTTTTGTTTTAAACTATAACATGCAAGCAAGTTTCATAAATCACGGCTCTAAGCCGGCCAGAAGAGAAAAATCGTAGCCCCAATTTTAATTAAAAGCGTGCAAAACACGATACCCTGCCCCGTGCCCCGTGCCCCGTGCCACACACACTTTGCCACACAAGTCGTATACAATGTTTTCCAAGGAAAGCCTGGCAAAGCCTCGCCTGAATAATGATTGAAAAACAAGGCAAGACTGAGGCTTCCTCCCCAACCCCGCTTTTCCACACCTCTGCTGGCCAACGAGTTGTATAAACTCAAGAATGAAGTTTGTTTAAAATAATTTGCAGGCTGTCCAGGCTTAGACCCCGTCTTCTGCCTCCGAGCAGCCCCGCCCCGCCCCGGAAAACCCACCGCCGAATCCTCCCCAGCTCAGGGCCAACGCCTCCGCTTTGTTTACTTATTTGCAGAGCCCATTTGTTGCCGGGTACGTGAGAGCTTCCCCTACCCACTTGCAGGTTACCCCTACCCCAACGGGCGGCGACAAAAGTCTTTAATTTCTGGCCAATACCAACGGCAACAGCTACGGCAATGCCAACGATGCCAAAAGCTTTTCAAAGCCACCGAAACGGGGGCGATAACAAGCGCCAGAGACAAAACTTGCCGTTTATTTCCAACTACAACACAGCTAGATAAAGAGACACAGCCAGATGCACTGGGAAAAATAGTATATATACCACATATATGTAGCCTTAATAAATTATTTGTATTGATATACTATAGAATTATTCTAGATTCATTAAATTTTAGCGGATCTGGTGATGAGTTAAAAAATGCATTCTTAAAACATTTTAATGCATTCATCAAATGATTTTTACTCTGTAAATTTATATTTGGATAAGAACAAGGGGGCGTGGATCATGGTGGGCGGTGGTGGTGGGAAAAACGCTTTGAATCCTCTGCAGCCGCAGGGTATCAAGGGATTAGTTCTTGCACTTGAGCAAATATGCAAGGAACCCAAGTTTGTATTCTCTTAATGAGTCGTCTCCAGTTGGACAATGGGATGGATGGATTGGAGAAGCGAAATGGAAGGTGTTATGTATACTGTATACTGAATGGTAACTCCGCTGTGGCGCCCTTATTCGTAGAGCATTCAACCTGAAAGTAAGTGGTAATGTGAGCTGGGTATCCACAGTGAAATACACTTCTTAAAGGATCAGGTTGGATTTCCCAAACTAACATTTTCAAGGATTTAGGAAACTACATTAATATAAGCCTTGGAAAAACTACGAATAGAGATATTAACTTCCTGCCACCTGTAAATAATCCAAGCATTAACCATATGCGATTTATATTATATAGTGTTTGTGATATAAAGAGGTTCTTCACATGTTCTATAGGGTACTCCCCGATTCGGTTCTTTCCAGGGCGGTTGGCAGCCTCTACCACTGAGATAAGTATGCATAAGCACAAGTTGATATCGAGGTATGCGTGCCGTCATAGTCAAGGCCTAATAGGGTTTTGATACCCGCACATAAACAACAATGGCGCAACAACAACAGCCATGAAGCTGCGGCAATGAGAGAGCAACGACAATAAAATGCAAAAGAGGCAGCCCACAAACGCACCTCCTCCTTAGCAGCCCCCCTTGCCGAATCCCCCCCGGCGCCACTGGAGAGGTAATCCCAACCTGATGCTGTCTGTTTTGTAGTGTCTGCGCCCGTGGCCTTCATCAGTGCGAGCGGAGCGGGTTAATAGCGAACAATGAGCGGGGGGCGTGCCAGGGGCTGCCGCAGCGGGGGGTTCCCGGGGCTCAATCCACCCACCAGAAATATACTTTCGTTTTGCCGATTACTAGGGGATTACTTTTAATTCAAGGCCCCATTATCACAGTTTTATTTGTTTTCTATTCTTTTTCAGAGTACTTATAAAGTTTAAGGTCTGGTTAAAAAAAAAGAATTTTAAATATTCTGGTAAACATAAACACAAGCATTCTAGCAACAAACAATGGGGTATGTCCCAAAGAACAATGCGAACATTTCATGAAAATAGATTGCATTGAAATCTCTGACCCATAATCAAGTATCATTTGTCAGTAATATTTTTCATTTCTGACTACATTTTATGACCATTTTTCCCCAAAAAATGTGTTGCAAATATTTTCTTGGGTTTTACTATTCAATTCTAATTGCTTGGCAACATGCTCATCTGCAATAGAATAATATTTGTGGATTTATTTGGCTTTGGCCAGGCCTTTAGCTCTAAAATGCAACGAGCCCTAAACCTAGGATAATAATTACTTCGTTTTTAGGATGAAAATGCAAAACCCCCTTGAATTGAATCGACCTTTGCCCCTGAGGTGGCGAGTGGGTGGTTTTCTGCTGGGTGGAAGCCAAGCATTTTGGATTACGTAAAAGTAGGCACTTATTATGCTGGCAAGCACAGCGAGTTGCGATTTATTGTTTGACATTAGCAGCCGCGTGTTGCCCGAGCTTTGAGGTCACGGCCCGTGCCCCGATCCCCACCAGCTGCCCGGTTCTAACTCCGGTCTTAGCGCAAATGTTGATCTAATCCAGAGACACGGGCTAGAATGGAGATGGAGTCGGAGTCGGAGAGACAGACAAACAACACATGACGTGACCGTGCCGGATACGGACGCGGATGCGGATACGGGTGCGGATGTCGGGGCGGAGTCATGACTACGCCAAATGGCAAAACAAACTCGAATTGCGGCTCCGTTTCCGCTTCGAGGTTGAGTTGCGACCCTGTCCTGACGAATTGCAACGCCTGCAGATGGATAAGTCGGGGGAAAGCCAAGGGAAAGTCAGGGAAAAGTCGGGGAATAGTCTAGGAAAATCCGGAAAATGGGGTAGTGGCGGTACACGCCCGTTAAGTGGTGCAGTCAGGCGTAGAAGTTTCCAAGCCAATCTGCGGAGCTCCGTTAACGCATTTGCACATCCATTCAGACCCCCACTCCATCCAAAAATCCATTTGAGGCGAATAAACCCCATCACCCCGCCCCCAAAACAGATTGTGAGATATTACCCGAATGACCTTTCATCTGGTCCCTGAAATGGCATTTCAATCAATTCATAGGCCCCAGAAAATGGCTGAAAAACAACACGAACATGGAGGGAACATGGGGCCCTGGTGCCGACCACTTAATGTCACAATAAAAATGTAACTAACCATGAAAATTACATGTTTCCCAGCAATTTGGCATTTTGACATCCTTCGTCTGACGTCTGCATATGACCCACTGCCCCCGCATTTTTCCATTTCCCCCCCCCAAAAATGGGCGACCCAAAAACCCAGCTTGAAAACCCAGCCAACTCCTTCCCAGTGATGTTTGTCCTTTGAGTTGAGTCAAGTCGAGTTGTCCAGCGGATGGGGTCAAATATGAAATCGGTTTGGGTGGCAAAAATTGAGGAGGATGTTGTGGGGCACAGCCAATATTTATCAACAACGTTATGTTCGTGTTCGGCTCACGGACAAACTTCTTAAAAACTGTTGTTGCTGCCACTGTGTTTTTCCGTCGATTGCCGCTGCAGAATTATAGAAAAATCAAATAAAATACAAATAAAGCAGAAAAATTGCAAAAAAGTAAGATGGGAAAAATAAAATGAAAATTGTGCTGGCAAAATCAACCGAAATTCCTAGCAATAAAATTGACTTTTTTATTTTGTTTGTTGGCAGCCAAATTGAAAGTACAGCCGGCCATTCATACATGTCTGTATATATCCTATATATATATATATATTGAGTACGATATGACCAATACCTAAAACATACACATTATATAATGTATAAATGCGAAAGTTGTCAACGTTTACATTCTTCGGTTGGTTTCTGGGCGGTCTCCGATTCTGGTTCTGGGTCTGCTCTCTCTTTGTGTGTGCTTTCTATTTTTATTTTCCCAGTTTTCCCAGCTACGTTTTTCACTCCAGCTTTGCATCGCAATTCGAGTGGAAAATTGACATATGTTTACTTTGTTGCTGCTGCTGTCGCTGGTCCTGTTTTCCCCTGTGCGGCTTGTTGTTGGCAAAGTTTTTCCCAGGTCCTCCAATCGGCCAGTTGCTGAAAGTCGAGCGTCATTAGATTGGTACGCTGTTGGCATTCGAGACTCTGCACCAAGAGGTACTTAAAATTGAATGTGGAGAGGTCCCCGGCTACAACTGATCAGCCCTGGAATGCTCTACAGAACAGTTTAATATTTTAAGTATAAAAAAAATGATCTCGAGATTAAGTACAACAGATCAAAAGTAACTTTATTGATCAAAGTCAGCCATTATAACTAGAATCCTGAATTTATTTGAAATCGTTTTCTTAAAATACGATTTATTAGATAAATCTAATTTTGGATCTCAAATAATTTTTGACAAACCAGGGTCGCTAAAAATCAGTTTTAAATAAACAATGTCACTTAAAATTCGACTTCTAACCATAAAATTTAAACTGAAGATCAAAATAAAAATAACTTTAAAACGATTATTATTAAATTTTTGTTTAATTAACATTAATGATTTATTGTCCTACAATGCATTTTAAGACTTAAAAACTCAACCAAGGGTATTCCATCTTTGACTTTACACTATTTATTTAAGTACTGGGTAAGCAGCTTGCAAACATCAAAATTTGCTAGCCTTTTCTCAGCTTAAAACGTGTGTTGTCCAATGATTTTTAAAAGCATATTGACATTGATTGGGCTAAAAAAAAAGTATGTTACCTAATTTTAGTTATATTACTCCATGTGGTCTTTACTCTGCGTTCCAGGGCTATCCATTTAATATAAGCTTGAGATCCTGCGCTCAACACCAGCTTAACTTTTGACTTCTTGAGGCTGTGCTTAACAGCTTTTTCCACGGCTCAAAGGGAATCCTTGAATCGACAGCCTCAACTTCAGATCCTGTCGAAGCTTCGGCTCCGCTTCATCTGCTGCAGATGGCTCCGAGGTCAGGGCTAATGTTAATCCCTTTCCGCCTGGATTACGGTGCATTCTGCATTCCCTTTCAGTGCGTGCCCATCGACGTCTTCATCCGCATCCGCATCTGCATCCGGAGCCGCATCCGCATCCGCATCCTCGGCGTTGTAGTCTCGCACTTTGAGCGGCTATAAAAAATTAAATTAAATTATTGAAGCATTTTATTACATGTTTGTGCTTTCTTCTGCCATCTTTCCCCGCCCCCGGCCATCTGCTTTTATGTAGCCATTCATTCGCTTTCACTGCCATATTTATTAAGCAGGAAAATATTGAGAGAAGCCCATCATGATAGTTGCTATACAACGGAGGAAAAGGGGGAAAAGTCGTGGGGACTGAGGGTTAGCTTCAACAATTGGATATCTGTGTTTGTCGGGCTGGGTTAAATTGCCCATTGAAAGGCCGCCGGGGGCAAACAATTCTAGATGTTGCTGCCGTAGTTGCAGTTGAGACTACCAAGGCCACCGAGTGCTGCAGTGTCAGCTCATCGATTACACTGGGTAACAAAGAAAATAGTTTTTACTCCCTAGTAAACCTAATAAACCATCATAAAAATATATTTAATAAACACAAATCCAAATAAGCTGAGATCATTGTGCTTTTCAATTTACGAAGTACTAAAAAAAACGCTAGACCCAATTTAATATTTATTAATATTTTATTTTCATTAATATGTATAAATTACAAACAATAATCATGCGCTGTGGGACAATCCTTTAAATTGTTTCCATAATCGAATTAAGATACAAATGACACTTTCACCTCAAAAAACAACCTTTTAAAATAACAGATTTTATAATTTCCCGCAAATCTACAAGCATACATATATGCAAATGAAAAAATGGTTTGACTGTACAAAAAATTCTTGAAAACATTTCATTCAAGAATTAAATATTCAAGTCTTTTTTCAGGTGGCATGCTGTTGGAATACGCAGATGCATATAAATAAAATACAAATATGATAAGTCGTAAAAAAGGATTTGTCTGTTAGCTAGTGCCCCCGTTATGCAGTGGCTCTGTGTCAGGGGGTTAAAGGGGGGGCGCTGAACTGCATGGCAGAAAGTTGCAAAGTTGCAGGGGCTGAAAAACGAACGCCCATAAATGATTAATGGCCAAAGTTGCATTCCCATTTTGATGGGCCAAACACTTTTCATAATTTCAAGCGCTCGAAATTAGTCAGCTCTTTTTGGTCGGGATGCATCCGTCCTTCCGTCCTTCCTTCCTTCCCCTTTTTCAAATGCACATTAATGGCCATTTATAACAATTTTTGGCTGCCAACTCTCCAAGCATTCCAACCAACCAAATGCCATTGCAAATGAAGTGTAAAGGAGATAGTCGTCTGGGAAAAACGAGGGGTTCTTCGGAATCGGTGGCTTTGGTTTTCGGACAAAATTAGAATCGGAATGAATGCAATGCTCGGCGCTCCTCAAGTTGCCAGGCAAGACCGACCGACATGAGCCAATTTACATAACCCAGAACAACAAATAGTTACAAATTGAAAACTTTTGTCTGCCAAGATTGTAAGCGATTGTCTAGCTTCCCCCCACTGACATTCCCCATTCCAATGGCCATTCTCCAGTTGCCATTGTTATAATCAAAGTGGTAGCTGAATAACAAGAAAAACAGCAACTGCGGCTGACAGCGTACGAATGAAAGAGATACATTGGGAGAGATACATTCGCCGAGATACGAAGGAGCAATGTGTACGAGATTGGATGATGGCAGCCAGAACGAAAAAGTATCGACAAGTTTGACGCTTTATGGCATTGTTTAGTGCCGCACATTTCGCCAAAAAACGTTTTTCAACTTTCACACAATTGCGCCATTTGTGCCGCGTCTTCAGGGTAGCGGGGACATCCCAGTACTATATGTATTCCACACTATTCTATACGAATAGCTATAGATTTATCCAATGGAAATGGATAAGGGGAAAAGGGGAAAAGGGAAAGGGGGGGAGTCGACACAAATCTGCTGACGGAAGCCCCGGTTGGCCCACAGTGCTTTTTATACGGAAAACGTGCAGAAAGTTTGAGTGCCAGCTTAGGAGCTGCTTCTGCTGTTGGCAAAAAGTTATAAAACAGTAGATAATAAAATAATAAAATATATGTATTTGAATTGTAAGCGACGCGTCCATCCACACTCGCACACTCACTCACACACGCACATAAAGTTTTTCTTTCAGGCGATAAAATTACATGTCAAATTGAATGTAACCTGCTATTTGTGCGCATTATGGTGGCTATAATTAAACCCCCCGATGGCTGGAGGCAAATCGCCACACGATGGCTGGTCAATCATGGGTTTATGGGTGATGGCTTAAACTTTCTGCACTGAATCGGTATGGGAATCGGATTTGAAATCGAAATTGCCATCGGATCTGCTGGGGAAATGAGTTCCGGCGCCCGGCGGATGACCTCAGTTTTGAGTATGGGTTAGAAAGCATTTGGCATACATAATAGCTTGTATATATGGTGTTACCATCGAGAGGTCTGGGTTCGCTATCATGAGTTATGTCTGCACTGTTCTACCACCCCGCGAAAATATTATTTAAATATTACTTTTCACCAATGCGCTGCCTCCCGAAAATCCTATAAATCAACCGAAAGTCTCCGACTGAAAGAGATCCCAGATAGAAAAGTTTCGAGGCGCAACTTTCGAGCGAGGAACAACAAGGGTGAGGCGTATATAAATTCGCAAGAATTGGACAAACTTTAGGGGATTGCGATTTGTTTTTCCCTGAAAATAGAAAATGGGAAATGGAAAATTGAAAATGAGAACCTGTCTTAGGGGTAAAGTCACCTCGTTATATCCGCCTCCGCCGCTTTATCTTCCAATCCAAATTCCGAATCCCTGAGTGCTTGGCTAAGCCGAATCAATGCGAGTTTTATGCTAATACAATCAATCGGTCTAATCGAATCAAACATTTTGACAACCCAACGGCCTCAAATGGAGCGTTTTGGGTGTCCCAGCTTTTGTCTCTCGTCTCGAGTTTAACCGAATAAACTATCGTTGGGGACAACAAGTACGCAATATGCATAAAACTTTATATGGCATTTAAATCGCTCCCCCGTTCGGTTTGTCACCCCCTTCGACGCCCATTTTATGGCATCTGCCATTGGGTTAAATCCCCAACCCTATCGGCATATCCCATCCCATTTGGCTGCTTACTTCGCCTGTTAACTCAAGCGTCACAAATGCCGGAAATCGAATACAATTTGTAATTCTGATGAACAGTTGAGCAAAACTTAAGCGCCGTCTGTCCCGCCCTCTGTTGCTTTTGTTGCCCGGTACTCCTCCTATGACCATGGCCATTGTTGATTCTGCTGGTGATTCTGGTTCTTATTGTCCTGGCTTTCCTCTTCCTGCAACTACTTTTGCCATATTTAGCCTGGCTTTCACCTAGCTTTTGCCCGACTTTCTTTATCCTCCTGTCGTATCGTCCTGTTTCTGTTTCTGTTATTGTAGCTATATCTGTGCCTCTCCATTCGGCTTGGTTTCCATTTCGTTATCGAGTCCTCAGCAATCGCCATGTAATGCCAAATTGGGCGACATCGTTTTATGTATTGTTTTTGCTTTCGCCCCATGGAATCGAGGATTCAGGCGAGGATGTGGGGATGTGTCTACAGGTTCACTCATCAGTTGGCGCTCTGTTAAATTTCGCACACGTAGCAGCATAAAAATTGACACCGATAATTCGAGTCCCCCAGTCTCTGTGTGTGCATGTGTGTGTAGTCAGCGGTACGTATACGCGATATAAACACGCACACGCCCCGAAAACATACATCATGTCGGAAAATTTGTCGGTCGCCGGCGGGGCAAGGTGAGGGGCACAGGATGCGGGACGGAGAGGAAGGAAGCTACTGCGGGGGGATGGCGATATGTCGCGTCGCTGTTTACACAAACAAAGTTATCAATTTTACACACGACAGTCGCTACAAACCCCTTCCCTCCCCACATCCACTTCCCGTTCCCATTCCCCCCAGTACATTATTCCCAGCGGAAGGGCTTCCCAAAGTGGTTGGGATAAGGAAAAGGGAAGGTAGGAACAGCGACTGCCAGCATTTCCATCAATTCAGTATGCAATCAATGTCCAAATCGAAGACGCAAAACGGCGTAACCCCTCAGTCATCATAAATACAGGCGAGCTTCTATGGGACAAAACTTTCTTGAAGATGAATACTGAAGCAAAAATAATATTTATTACATTTTGTAAAGGAACATCGTTTCTTTTCATTTCAGGATACATATAGATTTTAATGTATGTTTGTTTATATTTGTGTGACTTGTTTTTTTCCACCTTTAACAAATATTGATATTTACAAATTTAAACCTTAGAATAAATCTAAAATCGGTTTATAAGCATCTTAAATCGTATTTTGATTCTTTATTCTAATAAATATTTTTTTTACCATTTCTATTTCCCCAGAAAAGACAGTAAATGCTAGGAGGAGTCTCACTGTTCGCAAGACAAAAAATACTTTTACAGAAGGGGACTTTGCTTTTCACTCAAGAGGCTCCATCGAAAGTGATCCCTTGCAAAGGAGTTTCGAAGAAATATTGAATTTAACATATTTAAAGCGCACTTTTCGGGGCACCCTGCCTCAGATCAAACGCCACACTTTAGGCGACCCCAACATTCTTGCAACAATTTCTGGCGAGTATCCCCACCCCAACGCCACATACTATATATAGTAAACATTTTTCATAATTCTGCACTCTTCCCTCAGAAAACAGACGGCGATGAAAACAGAATTCACTTAGGGCTAAGAGAGATGGATGAGGGGCTGGAAAAAATGTCGCCGCTTGTTAAATCTAAGGAATGTTTGGCTTGTTAGTGTAAAATATTATGAGGGAGGCGGTAGGGTCTCTGTTGTCTATTTGATTTGCCAGGACATGCTAAGACCGGAATAGGCCAAGTCGAATAAGCCGAAGAAAAAGTCGAAAGCACACGCAGGAGTAAGAATTCCACTCAAATTGCATTTATTGGAGAAATATTTATAATAACTTTGAAATTCAATTTCCAAAGAAAATATGCTAAACGGATTTGAGGGGGGCGAAGGGGGTTGTGCAGTCATTGGTAGGATAGGAGGGGGTGTTCGAGGACTTTCCGAGGTGAGGATGTCAGACTGCGTGAGTGTTTCTGCGTGTGTGTGGGTATTCCAGTGGCTTGTGTCGTGTCAATGGCTCAGTGTGTCGCCTGTCTGTGTGCGTGGAGACATATAGAGAGATATGTTAGAAAATTAAAATCGACCATATGTTGCCTCATCGATTTTGATAAGTCGCCTGGCAGCACAGAAACATCGGGAGCGGCAACAGCAACAGCACCATGGCCGCTTCATATCCGTTTCCGGTTTGACACAATGGGCGCACAAAGCGCGTTATTGTGTGTGTTGTTCTGCACGAGTGTGTGTGTGTGTGTGTGCGCGGGTGTCGGTCCCTGCCACTTTCAATTGCAAAATAAAAAGCTGGCTGCAAAAAGGCGCCTTGTCATGCATGAGTTTTCTGCCTTTTATTATTGATGTTGTTTTGTGTGTGTGTGTGTTATTATTTGCTGGTGTTCCCTTTGTGGCTCCTTCATTTCTTTTTTTTTTTTAGTCGATTTGTGACACAAATCAAACGCACCCTGCTAAATATTTAATAACCACATTCAGCCACGCACCTCCAATGAACTTTAAGGATCTGCCGGGGCAGGCCTTAACCCACCGATGGGCCATTACTTGGGCCCAACCATTCAATTGGGCTCCAATAAATGTTGCTGCAACATGTTGCCGCTGCGCCGGCGCCTGGCTGCCCTGTTGCTCCCGCTGCTCCTGGAGATTTGCATATTGTTGGAGGACTCGCAGGAGCAGCTCCGTTCAGTTGTTTACCGCGCCTCAAGCCACACACACGCAACGAGCGCTCTGAAGAACCGGAAACGTGGGCTCGCGTTACCCGTGAACCGTGACTCGTGAACTGTGACCCGTGACCAGTGACTCGTCGTGTGGTTGGCCTGCTCGGCTGGCTTTCGTATCTGGCATCTCAATCGGAATTGGAATTGGAATCGCGTCATTGGAGTGACTGATTTCGAGTTGCGTGCTGGTGTGAAGGCTCGCGGGATGAGTGCTCCTTACGTAGCGTAAGGGGAAGTTACGTAAGCCAAAAAAAAAAGGACCTCAGTGCCCCGCGGAAAGGGACTTAAACGCAACGCGCTCGAATGCGTTACGTTGCGCATGAGATGGCGGCACGCAGTTCGCGCTACATTTACTTCGACCACGGCCATCGAATCTAGTCAGCTCCTAGGCAAAAGGTAGCAGAAGGACCCCCTCTACAAAATCCCCCTTTTGCGCCCTCCTCCCACGCCCCTGTCGAATATAATTAAGTGTATTATCGGAACGTGACCAGAGCGAAATTGCTGCCTGCGGGCAAGGCAAATGCTCCTGCTTTTCCTCTTCCGTTGGCCAGAAGCAATTGAATGGACAGCTTAGTGTGTAATGAAGAAATTACCAAAAGCTGGAATCCCTCCTCCCCGAATCCCTCTAACGACCATGGCCACCCCCCCTACAAGGACATCTTCATTTCGTTGTTGTCCTGTGGGCGTCATGGTGATTGAAAACTCGACCGCATTGCGGTCTTGTCATCAGTTTAAATGAATGTGCTGCGGTTTCCGGAGCTCCGATAAGACAGGGAGCCCTGAGCCTAATCCCTTTTCAGTTATTGTTTCTGCACATTTGTGGGTCGGAAGTGGAGGAGGAGTGTCCTTCATCTTGGTCTTCATCTTCATCTCCCTTTTGTTTGTTGCCCTTCGAGTCGAAACGAGTCGAGTTGAGTTGAATTGAGTCGAGTTGAGGTCCGCGATTGCCATCATTTATTTTAATTACTTTTCTGTTCTCGCCCTCCATACCTCCATCGTTTGGTCCTTCGTCCTGGCTGCAGT
Source organism: Drosophila subpulchrella (assembly GCF_014743375.2). Classification (NCBI taxonomy): domain Eukaryota; kingdom Metazoa; phylum Arthropoda; class Insecta; order Diptera; family Drosophilidae; genus Drosophila; species Drosophila subpulchrella. Next base: position 12,272,721 of record NC_050609.1, read on the forward strand.
TATAAGTAATTCGAGAGCCCCACAAATTGCGCATGAAATGTTGGTGGAATACTTTATGGCGCTGCTCGTGATCATGGGATTAACCGCTCCAGTCGACAAGCAGAGCCGGCGCAGCAGCCAATACTTCGGTGAGTACGGATTTAAATCTAATCAGACGGCAGAACAACAGACGACACTCAAAGGGTTAAGCCCATTGGGGACGGGGGCTGGGCAATCGCATCAGAAATGGCATAACAAATGAGAATTGGAATGAGATATTGGAAATCGGAAATGAGGAGCGCGAAGCAATTCCAATTAGAATTAGGGATATGGCGGGGATTACACAGGGCCACTGATCATTAAGTGTGGGCCAGAGAGCCTTGCCTTTAACATTTATTTTTACCCTCCTATCTTGGGTTCCCACACAATTCATTAAAGCGCAATCACTGCAAATGTAAAACCCGAAAAGGCTTATCCCTCAAAATCATATCAGTTTGTTTGAGACCAAACTAATAAATCCACACAAAGTATTTTTGATTATACCTTGAACATATTGAAGCTAAATTAAAATAAATCGATACAAATTTTCCCAATTTAAAAATTATTATAATGATAACATTTATACTTTTTATTTTGTAACTTTATAATAAAATTTTTCACTGTACAGCTTTATTAATTCCCAATTTTTTATTTAGGTATTCCTTGCTAACCATCAATAAATATCAATATATTTTTTGCCAAAACCACCCCCTATAAAAAGTTATTTTCAGAGTTTTTCCCACAGACATTTTTTATTAAAAAGTTGCCATATGTATGTATTCAATTAAACACCCGAAAACTTTTAGAAAAAAGTTAAATTCCAATTTGTTCCCCCAGTTGAACTGAGCGCACCCTCCCTAATGGATAACTGATCTCCAAAGGGGATCTGAGTTTGGTAATCTCCACTCCCAGCTGTCCGGAATTGTTTATGCCCCCATCTATTTCGCATCTCCCGACCGCGAGTGTGGGTCTTCAAACGGGGGACCAGGAGCAGCTGCAATTGCTCATTTGTAATTTATGGCACCTGACCCGCTTGGGGGACTGCAGTTCGGTTTTGGTGGGGTATGGTTGGGGAGCAGGGGGCTTTCCTAAGGTCCTGGGCAGGCGTTAGCCATGGCCACTGAAGCTACGGCAGCGGTTCGACCCGGCAATTTTCCAACTTACCTCCCCGCACTTTGTATGTAAATACGCAACTTTTATTAAAAATTTTTATGTTGTTACATATTCCCTCATGCCATGGGGGAATGTGTGTCTGTGGGTGGCTGTGTGTGGGCGGGAGTTTTTTATTTTGTGGCCAGCATAAAAAGCAATTTCGGGCTAAAGTGTTTGGCCTGGCCAAAAGCAAATGCGAAAGCATAAGCATCGCCATTGCCAGCGGCTGTGGAGCAACAGTTTCAATTAAGTGTTTAACATCATTTTATTGCTTGATATTTGATAGCTAAATTTGCCCAAACACACTGGAACACACACACACAATGGATCCGGGCCTATAAATCAATATGTGTTTATCCACTTCATATCCACAAATCCACAACCAATCGCAGCACTAGACCCTCTCTCCAAGCCCAGCTGTATTTGTGTTTGTATTTGTTTAGGCACTCATGGATTATTAGCGCATTAGTTGGCTAATACATCGCAATGCTGCCAACCAGCAAAAGCACCACCGGAACCACCCACATAAATCACTTGTTAGCCCAGCGATGGATCATAAACGTGGGAATGGCTCCGATAGGAATAGGAATAGGAATGGTAATAGGGATAGGAATGGTGCCTGCTTAAGCTCGGGCATAAATTACGCACAAATACTCGTTAATCAAATGAATGCTGATGCCCCGCCAGATGAGGCAATCCCCACCAGCGGATTGAGCCACCCAATCGACCATCCATCTGTCCGTCCATCTGTCTGCATATCTATCTATCCATCTATCCGACTGTCTGGCTGTCCGACTGTCTGTCTGCCCGACGCTTCCTGTGTCCATCTATCTGTCTGCCCCAAGCTCAGGCCCTGGAATGCACTTGAATACGTTCAGATTGACGTTCAGATACAGCTGTTTGAATTAACTACCCGGGGATATTTAATGGGCGGGTCGGGTTTCCAGACTCGTGAATTGGGAACCCTTTATGTACAATGAAGATATCTGTGTAAATGCGCAATGGTATGTGGTTTCAGTAAATAATTTATAAACGTTTGTGTGTTTAAGGGGGGAAATTGGATCTTAGATTGTACAAGATTTGGGGAGTGGGTAGTTTATCATTTATTTATATAAAGCCCCTTAAAAATATCATATTTACCATAATCATATTATATCAAAAACTTTATTATTAAATTAAATTAAAATTTATATTTTTTCTATAAACCTTAGGTCACCTGGCCGCCGCCGAGGAACTGTCCAACCTGATACCAGATAATTACGATGCCCTCGATCCCGTATTCGACAACTCCACGGATCGGGATATCATCGCCGCTTTGGGCACCACCGCCCGTCTCCACTGCCGCGTCCGTCACCTGGGCGATCGGGCGGTGTCCTGGATCAGGCAGAGGGACCTCCACATCCTGACCATCGGCATCATGACCTACACAAACGATCAGCGCTTTCTGGCACGGCACATCGACAACTCCGACGAGTGGGTGCTCAAGATCGTTTCGGTGCAGCCGAGGGATGCGGGCATCTACGAGTGCCAGGTGTCCACGGAGCCCAAGATCAGCTTAGCCTACAAGCTGGTCGTTGTGAGTGAGTATCATCTATCAAAACAGGGGCTCCTACAATTATAAAGATACATATATACATTAGAACCATAAAAAGTGATCTGCAGCACTTATTAAACATTTTAAGGACATCAAATGACCAAAAGAAATATCACTACAATCACATCTACTCATAATAAATTTTGTAAAAATTCTGCCTTCAAAAATTAAATGGTGTATAAACTTTCCGCTAAACTATTAAAATCCATTAGAACCCAATTAAAATGCAAAGTTCTTGCATAAGCCCCCTTATCGAACCATGAGGCAAAACAGTTATTGAATCAAAATTCCTACCAAGTACCAGCTCCATTACCCCCATTGAATCTCAATCGATTGGCGGTCTTGTAAGACCATGTAGACGTTGTTTACATCTCCGTTTAGACAGCAGCCCAAGGGTGCAAAGAGCTGGGATTACTTTGACAAATTAGTTTATCAAACACCCCAGAACATCATACGATAGAGGAGGTTGGGTTCTAAGCGGTGGGGAATGGGAATGGGGAAGGGGAAGAGGACCCCCATGGGCAACTTGTTGACATACCCATTAATCGAAATCGGCCCTGCTCTTTGACAGCCTCCAAGGCCCAGATCCTGGCCAACCGCGAGCTGTTCATCCAGAAAGGCAGCGACATCAATCTGACGTGCATCGCTCCGCAGGCTCCAGGACCCTACACGCACATGATGTGGCACAAGGACACGGAGCTGGTGAGCGACTCCGCAAGGGGCGGCATCCGGGTGGTGTCCGAGCAGCAGATGAAGACCAGCAACCTGGTGATATCGCGGGTCCTGAACACGGACTCTGGAAACTACACCTGCTCTGCGGAGAACTCTAGTGAGTCCCTAAAAGTTCAGCCCTAATTGCATTTAAACTAGGCAGGCTCTCATTAAAGTTAATACCGAAAATGCAATTTTGAATCCAATTAACCCTTGATGAATCTGTCAGTTTTACATTGCAAATTTAATTTCATTAAATACTTAATTACTTTTTAAACATGCCACTAACTGCAGCCTGTTAAATATTTATGTATGCCCATGACTAACGCAAAGTAGTTGCATACATAAACAACATAAATTAACCATCAGATATTGAACATTTAAGTAATTCAATTGTATATTATGTTGTTTATTATTAAACTCTGTTTGGCTGCAATGAGGCCTTGAACCAACAATTGTCTATTACATTAATAATTTAATTTAAAAATTGAAATGTAATTTAAAGAAAATGTTTATTGAAAAACATACAATATTTCTTTAACAACTGTCCAATTTTCATTTGTGTGAAACGTGTCTTGCCATCAAAAAGTAATGTTAGCTAGGGGATTCTGTGATTAAAATATTACAGCTTATAATTACCATGATTTTAGTTTAACATTAAACTAACAGGGCATCTTTAGATTTTAAGGGATTTTTTTGGTTGTATATAAAACTTTTTTATATACCTTAAAGATTCTTTCATTTTTTCCTCAATCAGATATAATATAACAAGTTATATGTAAAATAGTAAGATTGAATTTATTTATTCAATGAATTTATTTAAAAATCATATTTGTTGTAAAGTAAGCTAGGTCTAATATTTAAATTCCTGCCTTATAGCAGTAATGATTTTATAATATTATTTTACAACCTCCCAAACCCCTTTACCACCCCCCTTTATTTCCCAACAGATTCTGACAGCGTCTTTGTGCATATCATTAAGAGTGAGCAGCACGCGGCCATGCAGCACGAACTGGGCTCGAGGCTGGAACTGCCCCCCCTGCCCCTGCTGCTCCTGGCGGTCCTTCTGGTCGTCCTGCTGGCCCCCGCCCCCCTCGCACCCCGCCCTCCCCTCTAAGCCGAGCCAAAGTCGAGCGGCAACTTATGTTCGATGTCTGGAGCCCTGGAGTCCGGGAGCCGGGTAAGTCGGTGATTTTTAATGCCGCCATCAGCTCAGGAGTCGTAGTCATCATCTCGTTACAGGCCACGCCCCCCGTTCCAACCACCGCCCATGTCCATGCCCATGCCCATGATAACGCCCCCTTGGAGAAATTGCTGGATGGAGGTTAACGACGTCGATGTCGCGTTGTCTTGTAAATATGTAAATCGAGTTTTTGTTTATGTTTGTGTTTTGTGGCTCAGTCTCTAAGTATTTTTATACGTAATTAAGTAAATAGGTCGAGAGTGCATATGTGGCGATATAAAGCCGTCTAGCATATATGTCAGATATTATGTGCACACGATCGCATATACCTAGAGATACCAGAAAGCGAGCAATCGAATCTGAAACCGAAACCGAATCGAATCGAATCCGTAACGAATGTAAATAAATGTTTAATCTTAATAATAGATAGGCGAGATCTAGATTAATTATGATGAATCGTGGGCAATTTAATTTGGCCCGCCCAATGATTGATGGTGTTATGAATGTGGGCGCCTATCTCAACCTCAGGCGAATTCGATTCCGCCTTTGACATCCTGGGCTCGGGATTATGGCGGTTAATTGCCAGGGGCGGGGGCCAGGGTTCGAGCGGTAATTGAAAAACGATAAGGTCAGGTGGGGTCATCGGTATATATGGTGTGTTGGGCCTCCTGACCCCAGGCATTGACACAAGGGAACTTCAAAGGCAAGGCACTTTCGATTTTCGAGGAGTCCTCTCCCAGGGATTTGGTTCGTCGACAGGTTGGCCTGGAGCAGGGTAATTGAAACATTTGAAGCGTGCATAATTCACACACCTCGACGGCAATTACAACTGAAGTTCTTGGACAAAGTTTGGCACACAATGGGATAACTCTGGAATAAGTACCTGAATGCAGGGGACTCGGTGACAATTGCGGCATCTTCAAAGGCGCCGCAAAGCGGGCAAAGTAACACACAATGAGTAATGGCCGGGTAAGGAGACGAGAAGGACGAAGCAGAAATAAGGACTCGCAAGGAAGGAACAAGCCGCATAACGCATCTCCTTATTGCCAAGTGTTCGCTGAATTTTGCATAAGGTGGTGGTAATTGAAATAAAAGACGTTCCCAGCCGCTAATGGGTCTGCACGCAAGGACTGCCAGCTCCTCGGTGTCCCAATCTCCATGTAACCGCAGAGCAGAGTCCCCTCGAGTCCTTCGAAAGGGGCAGGGAAAGGCAGCACCAAAGTAGGCGAGCATCCATCACAATCCGGCGAAAGGAGAGGGTTTAAAACCGGGCAGAAATGCTGGGTACATGGGCGTGCAAGCATGTCATGGAGCCCGCTCCTTCTCCTTTTCCCCCCGGCATTTCTCAAATCTTTGGGGAATCTTACGCATCTGAAACACGCGCTGCCTGACAGTCGCAGTCCCTCCATTCCCTCCTCGGATTCCGGAACACAACCCCTTGGAAAGACGCTTCTCGGGTTCAGCTCAATGAGTTGCCAAGGTCCGGCTGGGTGAGGGATCCTTGGGTCCTGGGCTGCTTGGACCGGTTGTGGTGTTGCTGCCGCTTCACCTTCACTCATAAATTGTACAACGAGAAATAAATCAAACCCAGCCTCGTCGACTCTGGGCGATGCTGCTGCTGCCTTTGCTGCTGCCTGAGACGCTGTCAGTAACAAATCATGCTCAGGGCTGCAGCCCAGTTGGAGCCACAGCCACTGCCAGACCCGTAGTCCATATTCCGTATTCGTATTCGTATTCGAAGCCGTATCCGTAGCCTTTGCCGCTGCCTTAACCGGAGCCATTGCTTGTAGACTTGTTTACGGGCTTAATACGCTGCGCTGAACAACAACAGCAAAGATAGGCCCCAGGGTTATATTGCGACTATCAAATACCCACCTCCTGGGCCTCGACATATTGAAAAGATAAAAAACTACATAAATCACAGAAGTTAGAAGTTTTTTTTATGGAAATAGTTGAACTGAAAAGTAAGTACAAATATATAGCAAACCTTAAGAAGCAGGCACTTAAAAAAATGCTCTTAGGGATTTTTTAGCAATTTCAAAAGAGCATTAATAGTGGTCAAAAAACAGGAATTGGAAAACACACCAACAAAAATATTCGTCTATATTTAAAATGTAAAAAAAAAGTCTCGTGTTTGGTATTATAAGTTATAACAAATCTGGTGAACAGCTTACCAAAAGTCCTGATCATGATTTTCAAGTAACAGTCGATATTTTTGTCAAATCAAACCAATTAAAAACAGATCAGCTTGTTAAGCCCTTACTAAAAATCCCCAATGAATTTTCATATTGGTTTTATTTTGGTTCGCTTGGCTGCTTGGAATTAATATGTTATTTAGAAAACAGGTCGTCATTCGTCTGCAACAAAAACGCCATTTAGTCAAGTCGAAAAACAAACATTTTTAAAGTTTTTACTGTAAAGATAGCATTCCAGTTTTAAATTTTATTATCCTTCACTCAACTCACCCAATCCAACAATAGCTCCTTGGCACTGAATCAATCACTACCTGAGTCTTTTGTCAACTGATTCATCGACTTGTCATAATAAAGCCAAAGGAGAACTGCATTCATGGCTGGCACGTAGACACCTTTATATTCAATTCAGCTCTGCAGGACACCAGTTCCCATTTCTCTAGCCACTCCTAATTAAGTTAGGAATCTGCATAAAGAAAATTCAATTATGAATTCGAATGAATTAAAGTACCTCAGGTGATCAAAACATTTATCGGCACATATAAATTATGACCTTAATATGCAGGATCTCATTTGGGTAAAAGTATTTTTAGAGTTATCTTGCTGAAAAATCAATTGATCAATTATGATTAATTGCAGTTTCCCAGGCCATAAATAAAACATTTCCATCTTTCAAAACTTTTTCCCAAAGTGAAAAACAACATGCCGCCTCATGTTGCAAAGTAGCAGGTAGAAAAAGTGCGTATACGTCCTGTTGGCTGCTTGTCTGGAAAAGTGCGGCTGTGTGTGTGAGTGTGTGTGCGTCATCAGCAGCAGAGACAGTTAAAGGGCGTAGGGAAGGGGGGTCGGGCCAGGGAGGAGCCTAGAATCAACAGCAGGAGCAGATTCGGAACCAGAACCATCGGCGGGCGGAAGTGCGGAAGTGCTGGCTGTGCGAACACGACGACTACAACGACATCAGGGACAGGCATCCAGGACAAAGGAGCAAGCGGGACAGCCTCTGGAGCGACAAGGACAGAGTGTTGAGAAACTACGGGGCGTAGACGCGCCGGAAAACATTTAATTACTAATGAGTTTTTCATGCTGCAGCTTGTGAGGAAAAACGCTTTAAAAACGTGGCGAAAAGTGGCCCGGAACTAGGGATTTTTAATTTACTAATTAGCTAAATAACAGCAGAGCCCTAAATTTGATTGATTGGTTTGCGGAGCGGAGGGACAACAATCAATTATTTAGCCAGCATTTAGCAATTGATTATCAGGTATTAGGATTTGACAAGGGACCCTAGCAAGGGCCCCGTACCTTGAGCTCGTCATCCAGCTGGCATGCATAACTTATGACCCAGAGTCGAGAGACAAAGACCAACTGGGAAGTTTGGCCAAGACAATGACATCTTTCGACAGCATTTAAAAGGCCTTAGTCATCGTTAGTCCGGAATAAACAAGGGGGAAAAAGTTTTTCTTCGATATTATTATTGGGGCATAACTCTGTCGGTCATAAATCAAATTAGAAGCCCGTTGACACTTGGAAACACATAAGAAATGCAAAAGATTCTATTAAATATACAACGAGGGAAGCAGGAAACTAGAGCAAATGGCAATGAAATTGAACTATCAAATACCCAGCACCAATGCAGAGCAACCAAAGGCCAAACCAATCGATATACCCCTTTCTTATAGAAAACTAGGGTATCTCCCGGGGCCTAGGAAAACATTTATCATGCGATTTAAGTTGGCCACGACTTTTGCACAAGAGAGATTTAAGTGATTTGCTGACTGGCTTTAAAATCAAAGTGCGGATAATGAATGGCCCGGTTCGGTTGGGTTTTGGTCTCTTTGGTCCTTTTGGTCTAGTTGCCCGGCACTATTTGATTTAGCCAGCCAGAATGTTTGTTTTCGGCTCAATTTAAGTTTTGTGGCAGTGCACAAAAGTGCAAAGTGCAAAGTGGCAGGCATTTTGCGGCAATTGCCACAGAATGGCATAGAATCACAGGGCCTCTGGCTGTCATTCCTCGCATGCGACACGCGATTGTTCTCGCTAACTGCTTTTCTGGGCCCCAGTTTTGAGTTGGAGTTGGAGGAGTTGGAGTTCCGGAGGAGCTGGTGTCGGACCATGTAGTTTAATCTGCAAACAAAATCGTTTGATCCATATCATCAAAGCGAATGGAGGAGGGTCAGATGAGGTGGAAACGAGTGTGGCTGACAAATCGGGCCAAGGAGCAACTGCACGGAGCACTCGCTACCCACAATTGCCCCCCGGCAAGAGGTTAATTTCCCCCAGGAAGCGCCCCGGCTCAATGGCCTTAAAGCAGCCATAGCGTCGGCTAAGTAAACTCTCACATTAACACAAAGCCAATCCCGAACCCGAACCAAAAACCAAAAACCAGTTAGGACCTCGTCTACGCGCGGCGGTCCAACGGACCATCAGATACCCGGTACTCAGAGGGTTTTCCATTTCCTCTTTCTTTTTTAAAAGAGCTAATTAAAAATCAGATGGAAGAACCAAAGCAGCAACGGCGGAAACATAAATTTTAGACTTTATATGTACCTATTCCTAGTAAAGAAAATTATTATTATTGGACAACAATAGTAAAAGCTTTTTAAGAACATAATTTATAAAAATAAATTGATTTTAAAGAAGATTGTAAATTATTATTTATATTGATTTCAAGTTCCTTACTTTTGTAACAACTTATTCCCAATTTTCGAAGAACCTATTTGGTTTACTCTTAAGTTATCATTTTCTACTTTAAGAATTTATTTATTTACTCATTTTTATATTTTTTGATCTCAACACTATTAAAGCCACTTTTTATAATAAGTCCTTTATTTATTTATACATTTTTAGTTAGGTTTTTTAATCCTAGCACTATAATGACTATTATTTATTTAAAGTCATCTTTATTTATTTATTTATCAATTTTTTGTTATATTTTTTATCTCAACACTATTGAGACCATTAGTTATTTTAAGTCATCTATTTCCCAGTCAATTTCCTGCGTCAACTCACAACTTAAAAGGCTTTTCGGCCCAGCCATTAGTAATCTTATTTACGATGGCGAGTCTACCCCTAAGATTTACGCATACTGGGTACAAAAGGGCGAAATTTGTGCGGGCCCACCTGCTTGGCAGGCCTCCAGTTGCAGCTCCTGCTTTCTGCTCCTTGCGGCTGGCAAGGCGAACAATGTGAAATTACCGCCCTGAAATATGGACACCCGCTGAGATTTTATAGCAGTCAACTTTGAATTATTAAATATGTATTTCCAGCCACGCCAAAACCAGAGACTCAATCTCCAGCAGAAACGGAAGTGAAAGAGGGAGCAGGAGAGGCATAAAAAAAGGAGCAACGAAGGAAAAAAAGAGGTGCTAACGTGCGTTAAGTTCAAGTTTGAAAGGATATTTAGGGATATTTTATTGGGCATATTTGGGAATTTTTAATCAGGGATATTTGAGCTAGGGGAAATAGAAAAGGACCATTTTATGGCTGAGCCATAAAAAGTTACCATAACCAGGCAGAGCTTTTCACAGCTTAAAGCTCGCAGGCAAAAGCTCCAAAGCTAAGGATAACGAAAAGTTTCGATTTAAATTATTTAGGCCTTGACGGCTAATCAAAGCTCGTCGGGATGCCGCCGCATAATGAGTTCCAGTTAGGCCCTGCAATGACATCCATGCCTTGATGGAGGGTTTATACCACCCAAAACTCTCCCCCCCATTCGCTGAGAGACAAATGACAGACCATTAGGCAGTTATTGCCCCACCGCCTGGCAGTCAAAAGCGGCAAGCACATTAGCAGCTTCCTGGGCACAGCCTGCTAATAAATATACACCTCAACGTCACTTTTCTTCTGCTCCTTCGCCGCCTCTTCCTCTTCCCAGCCACTTCCGCATCCTGTTTCCATTCACCACCATTCACATGCATATTCATAAGCTGTGTGCGGGCAGGGGCAGCGGCCTGATGGGGGGGGTAAAAATATTTTCATAAACATAAATTCTCATTTCTGTTGCATTTCCTCGATCGCCTTTTGCCTTGTTTTGCACACTTTCGGCCCTTTTATCTCTTTCGCCTCTGCGTAATTTCTTTCGCTTGGCCTGGCCCAAAGCTGCACTGCGAGAAAGGGGTGGCCAGTGTCCATTGTGCTGCCTTTTGAGACCCTTTGGTATCAACTGGATTTCCCTTAATTATCGGAATTACACATTGAATACGAGCTGGTTTATGCAAATATCCCAGCCAACCCTGCACATTGCTGTTGCTTTCGGCTAATCTTTTTCCATTAGGTGCAGCTTGTCCATGTTTCTGTGTGTGTGTGTGGTCTTACGTTCTTACATTCGTGTTGGCTTGGTTGTGTGTATTTGTTCCGCATTTAAATTAAAATTGAATTTCCAGTATGCAAGTATGTATACGAGCACACACACTTCAGTCATATTTTCGAGTACAGCTTGGTTCAGGCTTGTAAAATCCACTCTTTAATCAAAATTTAAATTGAAATTGGACTCTTTGGAATAACAGTTCTAATGTTTTGAATCAATATTTTTATCTCTTTGATCTAAATATAGAAAACTTTATTCAATGGCTGTGAGTGCTGGCTTCAATGTACAATATTTGTGTGTTTTACATTTAATAACAAAGTATCCGCCTGTATTACGCATACGCCCCGTAAGCCATTGAATGTTAACTTTAATAATTCTAAAATCCAATTATGAATGATACGCTTTTGGCAATGTATAGGACAAATTGAATTATTGTATAAGCAATAAATTACTTTTACCACACATTGAATGACAATTATAAACTTTATTATGGACAGTTCTTAAAAAGGTAATATACCATATTAAGTATACGACGCGTAAGCCCAAACTGTCAGTGGTATGAATTATCCTTTAAAACCTATTTGTTTCTGCGAAATAATAAAAGAGTTCCTCATAGCCTGTATTTTTCAGGCTGATAGAAAACATGAAGTGATAATGGTCTCTGTTATTCTTAACTGCCATTGAGCTTTCGGGACCTCTTGTACTAATATTTTGACCGCACTTGTTCAAATACGAGTGTGTACACCTCGCAGCCACCTTTTCTCTCCACTTTTGTCCAGTGCATGTAAGCTTTAGCTTGGAAGTTGTTCCAGCTCCCGATGATGTTGCTGTTGCTGCTGTTGGTGTTGCTGTTGCTGCTGCTGCTGGTGTTGCTGTTGCTGTTGCTGCTGCTGGTGTTGCTGCTGCGCTCGCTGCTAGGACTCGCCAGCGCTTTTTCATTTGCAGCTCGGGCTTCTCCGGCTTTCTGCTAGTGCTCCTGCCGCTTTTCCTCCATTCTTCGTCCTGGCTTCCACTTTTTTTTAAGTTTGTACAGTTTGCACGCATCGGTCCGTAAATTTATGCATTTGGCTATGCGAGCGTAATAAACAAGACCTTCAACCGACAACGTCGACATCGTCCTTTCTGCTTTCTCCGCCGGCTCAACTGTCCTTTTCTACCGCTGCCCCCTGGCCGTTGTCCGTTACTTTGCCTTAATGTTGCTGTTGCCGGCGTGCTGATGTTGCTGCTGTGCTGCTGCTGCTGCTGCTGTGGTGTTGCTGCCACTGCCGCTGTCGTGGCTTCGTTTGGTCACTTCCATTGCCGGCTGCCAGACTTTTATTTTTATGCGTAGATATTAAATGTGTTTCCTGGCACTTTATTTCGCCTTTGCTGTTGTTGTTGCCTCCGTATTGTGCCATTTTACACCAACGCAATGCTGGCACATTGGCGCAAATGTGCGGATATCACTAGGAAAAAAAAGTAAAGGGAATTCTGAATACTGAATGGCAAACACAAGCCAGCTAAACGAGAGCTAGAGCCACAAAAAGTGAGGCAAATCGCTTTATTCCAAGCTCGGCGCGCATAAATAGGAAAAAGGCAAAGCCAAAGCCAACGACTTGGGAACATTTTTCGGCAGCAAGTCATGGCCACATTTCTATGTAAAAAGTGCGCACATAAAACTTTGCCAATTTCAATAACAACATTTCATTTTCAGTTCGCAGTTCGCAGTTTTCAGTTTTCCCCCTATGGCAAGGCAATCCCCCTGACTTTCCTTGGGCTACAGAAAATAAAAAAGCGAGAAACACTCACTGGGGAGCTGGGCTTTGAGAGAAGGCCTCGAGAACTGAGAACTGGAACTGAGAATCGAGAACTTGGCGCCAGTGTGCGTGCTGCTGCTCCTGGCTCTTCCTCTTCCTGCTGCAGTGCCACGCCCCCCTGAACATTGCGCCCACTCCGGCGAACTGCGTTTCGCTGCCTGGTTATTTCCCTCTTATTTCATTTTTTTTTTTTTTCACCCAACACCACAATGCGCGACTGGTGAAAGGAAATTCATAAAAATGTTAATTTTTCCGGCGGAAATATAATTTATGTAAAGCGCAGTGGGCAACCAAGGGGGAATCCCCCAGCAGCAGCAGCAGATTCCGATTCCGATGCTGGGTCAGCAGCGGTGGTGATTGCGGTGTCGTGGATTGGATTGGTTTGAATTGGATGGGATGGCGATTGGGAATGCAGTTTAACATGCCTGAAAACACATATATCCGGTGCGAATTACAAAAAATTCCAGGTCAGAATGGCATTTACCCACACAAAAAATTGGAAATCAGCTAAAAGACAAACAAGTGCGAAGTGAAAAAGCCAGCTGTGTTGGTCTTTTTCCCGCCAATTGGCAGAGGAGCCCCGGTAATTTGCATAATTCGACTCTTTTTACAGCGGGGCGCAACACACACGCGTCGGCCGCGCCCACTGTGCATCTAATTAATGCCGTGCCGCCCTCATTTATCCCATGGCCATGCCTCAAAAAAAAAAAAAGAAAAGGAAAAAAGCCAGGGAAAATGTAGGTAAAATCCTCGACTTAGCCGAACCGGGAACCGAATCCTCAACCGAATCCTTGTCCGAATCCCAGCCCGGCTGTCATGTGTAGGGGTCATTGTTAGCATTGCGGCAGCATTTCCAAGTTTCTCCATGACCATTAATCTTGGCAAGAAGGTAATTGCTTAGCAATTACCCTTTGCAGCCAGGCTACCTAGCCTCCGTCTCCATCTGGCTGTCATCAAAATACAGAGCGACAAAATCCTCATTCCAATTAAAGCGAACTCTCTTTCGAGAGTGGCATTCTAGTGGCCAAATTCTAGTTATAAAGTCCGTCATGTTTAATTATTATATTGGTTGTGCACTTTCTGCTTTCCAGAATCGTTGTGGCTTCAGCGTTTCCCACACTCAAAATGTGTTCACTGCGGTTAATGGCAAAATGGCACTGCACGTCGAAGATGAATGGATTAATTGGTTGTTTTTATTGATTTGAGAGATTAATATATTAATTGGAACTCGATTCGGAAATCTTAATGAAATCGTGTTGCGATACATGAAACCATTTTATAATTGCTATATGCGGCTGTAAGCATTTATTAAATAAAAGAATAATTTTTGGTTAAGCAAAGATGAATCACTTTAATTTAAATTATGATTGCGTAATATAACCATAGTTCAGAAATTTGATGAACTAATTGTTACGTAGCATAAGATCTTTTCATAAACATTTATTTAATAAATATATTTATCAAACAGTAATTACTTGAATGGTTTTTATATGTTTTAGAAATCATACTAGGTTTGATAGCGAAACAATTATATCTAATAATTTCAGGCTTTATTTCTCAGAAGCAAACATATAGGTTTAAGGGTTCTTCTTCTATAATACTAAAACATTTTTTATGTATGTATATTATACTTTCCATAAAAAAATCCTGTAGTCTTAAGTGTCATCGGGTGGTCTTCAACTTTGCACTTTTCTTTTCGGTGCACTTGCAAATTTATCTGAGTCCGTCCGCTGGGACTGCTTATATCTCCGGCGTTTTCATCCGCCCGCTCACCCCTTTCCCCCCTCCTGCCCCCCTGCCCCCGGGCTCTTGTTCTGTGGTTACATTTCAGCGGAAGTCCCACGCAACGCCACCGGCAACAGCTGCACTCTCACTTCACCCCTGCCGCCCACCTCCATTACATTAATACCTGGTACTCGTGTGCTGCTGGGGTATATGTATGTCGTGTTTATTGAGGCGTGCATAGCAATGAAAAATACGGAATATACATAGATGTTCTTGGTTCACAGCTGTATAAATTCCTGGACTTCAAAGTCTGTAAGGCCAATAAAATGTTGAACCGAAAAACATTGCTTT
This sequence comes from Drosophila subpulchrella, assembly GCF_014743375.2. Classification (NCBI taxonomy): domain Eukaryota; kingdom Metazoa; phylum Arthropoda; class Insecta; order Diptera; family Drosophilidae; genus Drosophila; species Drosophila subpulchrella. The sequence goes on from NC_050609.1 coordinate 12,287,746, forward strand.
TTAACTTTTTGGCAATCCATCGCTCTGCTGAAAGTTGCTAAAAGCTTTTATAGATAAAGGCTGGGCTCTTGAAGAAATATGTGTGGAAGCAGAAAAATATATATTATAGATCAGTATTTGGTTGTGGGGGATATATAAAAAGTTTGTTGAATAGAAATAAAAAATTTGGAATATTATACTTATGTTACTTGTAATAGTAATACCCTATTAATATTTACTTTCTGTTTACTTTTGAGCCCGAATGGGGGGATCTATTCCCCCCGAGCATGTTATAATAATTAAAAAGCCCTCCTAAGTAGGCAACAAGTTTTGAAATTGGAAACACCTTTAACTAAGTATTAAAAAGTCGGGAAATAGGACTGCATTCCTACGGTTTTGTTCTCTGCCAGTGTCATATTCTCTATGTACGACAATATCGGTACATAACACGACCCGCGAGGAGGATCCAACCGCTCCTCCGCTAGCTCCTTTTGCTATTCCTGCCCACTGGCTCCTGATTTCACTCGCAACTGCAACTCTGGCTGCAAGTATGGATGTGGATGTGGATGTGGACGCGAATGTGGATGTGGATGTGGATGTGGATGTGAACGTGGATGTGGATGTGGATGAGGATGTGGACGTGAATGTGGATGTGGATGTGGCCCCGAAACGTGGCCCCGTCATGCTGCGCCTGCATTGTGTTAATGCTTTTTGTTAAGCAACAAGGAGCGGCGGCAACAATGTGGGCCGGCGGGTAGGGGGGTTTTCCAGGGGGGTTCAACGGGAGGAACCTTCATTGTGCAGTTTTGCAGCGTGTGTCGCTTTTTGCAAATGTTTGCCGCACACAAACACACACACACATGGCACACACGCGGCATAGAGCAAAAACAGCAACATCAGCAACAACAACGGCATTAGCGACAGGCGGCGGATAAGGGGGTGGGCAAAGGGGGCGTGGCTGTAGGGCCAGCACTTGAAGGATACTTTAAAATTAGAAGCAGCGTAAACGAAAATGCTGCAGCCTATGCATGCATTTGTCCTCTTTCCTTTTTGTGTCCTGCAACACGAAGGTGAAGCGAGTGAATGAACCCTGCGAACGGAACCGCAAATGGACCACTTCCACTGGGGGCACCACCGAAAATTGCACCACTTTGCCTGATCGTTTAGCCTTAACCAGTGCGGGCCATAAAAGCACTACGGCAAAGGAGGCTTTAAAAAATTAAATATCCAATAACGAAACTCAATCATTTTTAGACAGCAAATAGGTCAGCAATTCAATGACATATTTGTATGCATATGAATGAAAAATAAACATTTTTCTTTCCTTTTTTTTACCGCTTTATGATTATTGTTTAAATGAGTGGCTTGTTAAAGTTTGTTTTTTTGGATTTTGCGTTATTAGATTAAATTATGTCATCGGAAATTTAAATTTCAATCGACAAGTGCTGTTGCAGAAAAAAAAGATAGTACCTATCCTCTCTCCAAAAAAAGGAAAGGAAATGTGGGAAAATTAGTCATTTAAAGGATAACAAACTGACAACAATTAACTTTTTTTGTGATAAAATGTGCAAAAAAAGAGTAAAAAACACCTTATATAAATGTAATTGTCGAGCAAACTAAATTGCAACTTTAAAACCAATCGATCATCGGATTAATGGTTGCAGCTCGCATGATTAAATCGCTGACATATGCAACACCTTCCACACAGGTGAAAAACTTTAGAGTCAAATGCTATGTCAAAGATTATTTTAATTTCATTATTAAGCTACTTAGAAAAATACACTGTAAATACAATCTGTTTAGGCATCCAATTAGCCAGAAGAATGGCAGCAAACCAAATTAGTTCCATGAAAGAAGAGCCTTTAAGTATTTTAATTTATTAAGCTACTAAAGCACTTCATTTGCCAGCAATAAGCAATAATAATCGTATAAACCCATAAATGAGGAAGCTTCTTTGTAGAAAGGAAATGTATTTTAATGCCCAACAAAATTAAGCCAATTAGTGAGTAAGTTTTGAATAACTTTGCTGGCAATTTTAGGCTAGAACTTTGACAAAAAATAGCCGCAGCTGGTGTGGCGATTAAAGTTTGCAATTAATGCGAGCGAAATAAAAAGCAAGTGCCTTGCCGATGGCCGCATAGATAAACCCAACAATTGTGCGCTTTTTGTTAGCCCAGCGAAATGGCCGACATTTTGGCTTTCTTTGTTGGCAGATAGTTGCGACGATAAAGGGCTGTCCTCAGACACTCTTTATTTTTTTTGGGAGAATCTAGAACCCTTGGAACCCTCTAACGCTGGACTCATAGAACACCCTGCCGCACACAAACAGTTTGTTCAAACTTGGAACACAACTCAAACGGGGCAACTCAAATAAGAATCTGCAAGGTATTTACCTAAACTCGAACTCAAACTCGAACTGGAACTAAAACTGGGGACCCAAACTCCCCGGGAAACTTTCCCTTCGTTTCCTGCCACCCATATATATATATATATATATATATATATATTGGATGGTCCATTGTTGGTTTTTCTGTTGCTGCCGCCCAACGACAACTTGCAATTTTCCAATAAGAGCAGAGGCGAAGGTAACGCCGAAAAATTGTTCAAGCACAAACAACGCACGTTATAATATTATAAAGCGGAAGGCAGCGGCAACTTACTCAAGCGATAAAGTCAGTGGGATGGCCATGGGTGGGGGGGATTTCCGAGAGGTTCTGGGGGGGGTGGATTCTGCGGACCCATCAAGAAGTAAAACAGCTGCTCTTTGGACACAATTCTGGTTCTGCTTCAGATTCTGCTGGAGATTCTGCTGCTCCTGGGCTGGCAACAAATCGTTGAAATAAATGAAGCGCACTGGGCGAAATCAGCAAAAGTTTTCCACAATTTTTCTTCACTTTTGCAGTCAGAATCCCCCTTGCCCTCCTCCCCCGTTCTCCTCCCCTAATTTTCCTCTTTTTGGGTCTGCTTTCCACAAGTTTTTCACTGCGACATTTTCGGATTTCGGGGCTAACGCTTAGGCCACTCTTACCCCTGATTGCTTCTCTCGCCCCATTGTTGACTTACAAATTTAGGTTGCTGTGCGCAAAAAGTTTGTTTTGAATTGTAAGTAATTTCTGATACCTCACCTCGAGATGTCCACGTGTGTGTGTGTGTGTGTTTGAAGTGGAAATGTGAAAATGGGGGGGGGGGGATTTTCTTGAAAAGCAGGTTAAGTGTGTGCGAGTGGGCCACACTTAGATTCACTCAATTAAAGTTTAGGCAGCGGCATATGTCAGCCAAAGCCCCACCGAAAGAATCACGCTCGAGTGAAACCCCCTTTTTGGATTCGGGGGTTCCCCAACCCCCCATCCACGACCCCCTTTCCCCTTCCACCATCCACCACCCGCCATTCTCAGCACTTTGTCTCATAAATTTGTGCATAACTGTCAAAAGCAATTGCCCTTAGCCTTTGCGGCAGTTTAAACTTGGATGATATATTTGTATATGGAGTAAATACTACTACCGCACACACGCACACATCCACACCATTACGCCCACACACACACACAGGGACCGCCGAGGGGCGATCGTGAATTTGCAATTGTGGAAAGGGTCCCATGAATACTTGATGCGTGGCCGGATGACCGCAAACTAAATTTTCCCAATTTCCACGTGGCTTTTTTTGGTTTGGCCATCGACTGCTTTGTTTGTCCGTTTTCCGGTTTTGGAAAAAGTTTCCACCACTATTTTGCAAAATAGCGAATTTAATTTGCATCAATTTTTAAACGGTTTAGTCGTGCGCACACGCTGAAATTGGCATAAAATGATGGAAGTTCACTTCGCTGGGCGAGAGTTGGCAAATAAATATATTATTACTCTGCTGGCGAGGAGGCTGCTACAGGATTACGCTGAATACATTCCATAGTAGAGAAATTTTTAACTAAACTGGAATACAAAATTGGAAGGGTAACATCCCCGGGATTTGGGAGTTTACTTATCTAGAACAAAACGAACATTTTTAGAGGACATTTTTGTTTATCAAAATATTTGAGAACCTTACGTTTGAACGTCATCAACTGCATCTGTCAAATGTCTTGTTTTTATTTATTTGACCCAAAAACTGCACTTTCAGACTTTATAACTCGAGTTCTTGTATTCCGATGTAGACGTGGTATACCTCTATGTGTTTGTGGTGAAATTCTCTAATAATCTACACTACAATTTTTCTTTTTAACAAGGGTCACATTTTTAACCCATTTTCATGTTGGATTTTTCCGTAATTCCACAGGACTTCAGAATTGTACCCCAAAACATTCCATAACTTGAGTTGTAGGATCCCGATTTATACGTGGGATACCTCTAGGAATTCGTGCTTAAATTCTCTAATATTGTACATTTAAAATAATCTTTTAGATAAGGGTCACATTTTTAACCCATTTTCATGTTGGATTTTTCCGTAATTCCGCAGGACTTCAGAATTGGATCCCAAAACTGGACTTCTAGAATCCATAACTTGAGTTTTAGGATCCCAATTTAGACGTGGGATACCTCTATGAATTTGTGAATGAATATTCTAATGATCTACATTTAAATTTATCTTTTAGATGAGGGTCACATTTTTAAGCCATTCTCATGTTGGATTTTTCCGTAATTCCAAAGGACTTCAGAATTGGACCCCAAAACTGGACTTTTGGATTCCATAACTTGAATTGTAGGATCCCGATTTAGACGTGGGATACCTTTATGAAATCGTGGTTGAATTCTCTAAAAATCTACATTTAAATTTATCTTTTAGATGAGGGTCACATTTTTACCCAATTTTATATTGGATTTTTAAGTAATTCCACAGGACTTCAGAAGTGGACCCCAAAACTGGACTTCTAGAATCCATAACTTGAGTTGTAGGATCCCGACTTAGACGTGGGATACCTCTATGAATTCGTGGTTGAATTATCCAATAATCTACATTTATATTTATCTTTTAGATGAGAGTCACATTTTTAACCCATTTTCATGTTGGATTTTTCCGTAATTCCAAAGGACTTCAGAATTGGACACCAAAACTGGACTTCTAGATTCCATAACTTAAGTTGTAGGATCTCAATTTGAACGTGAGATACCTCTATGAATTTGTGGATGAATTCTCTAATAATCTAATAATCATTTGAATTTATCTTTTAGATGGGGGTCACATTTTTAGCCCATTTTCATGTCGGATTTTTCCGAAATTCCGCAGGACTTCAGAATTGGACCCCAAAACTGGATTTCCAGATTCCATAACTTGAGTTGTAAATTCCCCATTTTGATGTGGGATACCTCTATGAATTCGTGTTTAAATTTTCTAATAATCTACATTTAAATATAGCTTTTAGTTGAGGGTCACATTTGTAACCCACTTTCATGTTGGATTTTTCCGTAATTCCTCAGAACTTCAGAAGTGGACCCCAAAACTGGACTTCTAGAATCCATAACTTTAATTGTAGGATCTCGATTTGAACGTGAGATACCTCTATGAGTTAGTGGTTGAATTATCTAATAATCTGCATTTAAAATAATCTTTTAGATGAGGGTCACATTTTTAACCCATTTTCATGTTGGATTTTTCCGTAATTCCACAGGACTTCAGAATTGGACTCCAAAACTGGACTTCTAGATTCCATAACTTGAGTTGTAGGATCCCGATTTATACGTGGGATACATCTATGAATTTGTGGATGAATTCCCTAATAATCTACATTTAAGGTTATCTTTTATATGAGGATCACCTTTTTAACCCATTTTCATGTTGGATTTTTCCGTAATTCCACAGGACTTCAGAATTGGACCCCAAAACTGGACTTCTAGATTCCATAACTTGGGTTGTAGGAGCTCGATTTGAACGTGAGATACCTCTATGAGTTCGTAGTTGAATTCTCTAATAGTATACATTAAAATCCCTTTTTTTAACGAGGGTCAAAATTTTAACCCGTTTCCATGTTACAGAATTGGATCCCGACTTAGAAGTTTGATAACGCTATGTGTGTTTGTGGATGCAGTTTCTAATAAAATTCCATTTTATCGTTTGAAAGTTAAGCATTTCTTCCAACTTTCAAACCAATCCCTGCAGATTGGATCAGTTAATCACCCTGGAAGCCCTATAACTCCTCTATCTCCCCTCGCAGCTAGTAATGCAAATCGGCGTATTGTGCCCTGACAATAGCAGATGCCGTGACATTGTTGTCGCTCTCCGCTCGCTCTATTGTGCGGTTCGCCAGCAGGAATACTCATAGAATGACAATGGCAATGGGATATGCAGGGGGTGTCAGGGGGTGGTGGGTGTGGGTGGGTGGTGGCGCCTCCACAGAGGTGTGTGTGTGTGCGTGTGTCAGGGTGTCATTGTTGGCGTGAGCTCGTGTGTGTGTAAGGCCACTCAACACGCCAGTCAATTTATACTAATTGTAAGTGTCACATACATTTGTCAAATTTTAAGTTATGGTCTCCACTTCGGCCTCTGCTGCGGTCCTGTGGTTGTCCTGCGGCTCCTGTTGGCTTTTTGTTGTTCGTGTTGCTGCTGTCGATGTTGCTGCTGCTGCTGCTGTTGCTGTTGCTGCTGTCATTGTAGGTGTTGCTGCTGATGCTGTTGCTGTTGGTGTTGCTACTGCTGTTTTTGCCATGAAAAATTGTTTATTGTAATCTGTTGTCCAAGAATGTTTGACACCAAAGCTGGGGCGAAAATAGGAGTGGCAAAGCTGAAGTGGCATAAAAAGAAATTTCCTTAAATGCCTCGCAGCTGTTCCAGTCCGCCCAACTTCAGCCATTCTCGCCGAGGAAAGTGGCAAAAATTACAGTGGAAAACAAGTTCTGTAAGCTGCTTAGCTGCAAGTTGTGATTAGCACAGAGAATTTCCCCCATTTTTCCCCATTTCCATTTCCATTTCCCCAACCCAAAGCTTGCGGCTTTCAAAGTGCGTCCTTCATTAGGGGAAAAAAACAACACCCAGTTTTTCGGTGAATCTGGAAAAAATCACTCACTCCCGACAGGAAAAAAGCTAAGAAAATGAAATGAATTTGCGGAAAACCGAACAACACATGCACTGAGAGAGTCGGTGGAGGGGAAACGAAAAAGATAGGGACTGACAGGGAGACAGGCAAAACAAATCGTCGGGATTCCTTATTGAACAAGAATTTCCTAAGCCGTGCGGCATGTGTGAGAGTGCGGCCGAGAACAAAAGGCCAAATGAAATCAGAAAATATATATTAACAAATCAATAAAATATTTCGAATTCTTGTCTCAGTCCGCTGTACAAGATTTGTCTTCTGCCTGCCAGCGCATTTGGCAGGGATTAAAAGCATTTCCATATTAAATATTTCACAGATATTCGGCATTCAATCCGTTTTAATTGAGTTCGTTTTCCGCCCGACTGCGCCGTCAAATAGTTGGTAAAAGTTGGCAAATCAAATATTCGTCAGGTATCCGTTGCCGCAAAATCGATTTCATTTTGGAACAAAATTCGGTAACAGCAAACAGAGGAGTGTTAAAAGTGGTTGAAATCTGATCCAATTCCATATTGAAATATCAGAAAATTGACATATGCTCTCAATATCAATCCACTCGAGAGTTTATTTTGTTTTATCTCGTTTTTTGGAAGCCTTTGAACAAAATTGGGTAGATTTAATTATGGCTTTTAGAATGGAAAAATGTTTGATCCATTTGTGGGTTTCCACCCCACGAAATCTTTTCATAAAACTTATAATAAAATCTTTTGTTTCTGCGTAAAGCCGAAACATAAAATTTATGTAAACCTTCAAAGGCTTTATGAAAGCAAAAAAAAATCAATTATATCCTACATACAATTAAATCCAACCCTTTCCCTTATATTTAATTTCTCCGCCTAACATTGTACACTGCGTTTGATTAATTAATTTTTCAACAAACTGATTATGCAAACAAGCTTAATCGCCAGATGTGAGGGAATGCTTTCATTAAAAAGCCTTTTCCAAATGCTCTAGATTGGAGTTTTCCGAGTAGCAGTATCTTAAAATAGCAATTTCTGTAAGAAAGTTCTTATAAGCCATACTATATCACAACTCAGTTTTTCTATTGAGGTTTAAAAACCCAGAAAGTGTTATTTCTCTGAGCGTAAAATCCGAACTCTTTTAAATCGAACTCGCAACGCAACTACAAGAGGATCAGCTGTTCATTAATCTACTTTTCATCTTCGTCCAGCTCCAGCTCCAGCCACTTTTCCCTGCTGCAGAGTATAAGCTTTATATATTTTTTTCTATTTATTTTCCATTTTTTCGGTTGCTGACTGGATGAGTGGGTGGTTGGTTGGTTGGTTGGTTGGAAGTGGGTGTTTTTGGGCGGCTTGGCTTGCCCCTGCCGCCGCCCGGGCAAATTTAAATGTTTTTAGTTAAAGCGGATTAAAAGTTCTCTGCATGCCGCACATACATAACCCATGCCCCGTCGCTGGTTGCCACCCTCAAAACACCTCCCCCTAGCTTTTCCGCCCATCGCAGCATTCAGAGCCCCTCGTAACCATGTGGCCTACTTTGGCCCGAGCACTGGCAGCTAACCCCATGCATAATTAACGTGGCGTGGCCCTGGTTGGCCTGCCACATCTCTTACAGCTCCTCATCCTCCTCCTTCTTCTCCTCCGGCTGTGAATCCTCTCCAGCCTCCAGCCTCATAGCCCATGGCCCAGGACCCACACCATAGTTTACCATACCATACTATAGCATCCCATACCTCATGCCGCATGAAAAGCCGGCAAAGGATCTACGCACATCGAATTGAAATTTTTGGGGGCTAGAGCTGAGAAATTGATGGCCACTGCCGAGGCGTCTATTTTATTGGCATGGCATAAATTATGACACAAGAAACTTGTAAGCCACTGGCACAATTTTTGATTGTCTCCACTTCGCAGGGAGTGCAAGGAGTACGAGGAGTACGAGAGAACTTTCCAAGAAGAACCATAAATTGCCGGCCTTTCAATTGAAAATTAAATAGTGCCAGGGATTATGCATCCGGCCGACAAGGACACTGGACGGACGATCGGATGGGAAAGGCCGGGGAAAGGCCGGGGAAAGGCCGGGGAAAGGCTGGGGAAAGGCGAAAGCGACAGCGACAGGACAGCTGCCTGATTTAAAGGATATGCGCGTATAACTTGCATTTACAATTGATTTTAAAATCTCCAACAAAAGCCACTGTCAACAGTCGGCGCCGCAAGTGCACTGCTCAAAAATGTGGGCTAAACGAAGAAACTTCAGAAAATGCTAATATTAAATGGGTTTTAAAGTATTAAAATATTATCAAGCATATAAATTAGTTCCAAAACAGTCCACTAACAAGCTTTGCTTTTAAATACATCTTTAGTCAAAATTTAACTTATTGATCAAATAAAGTACATTATGGTAATCACCCATCACAAATCAAAAACCCTGTTCGGGTAATCTTCTGCATATGCCTCATATTTTAATAATCAATTTAAAATGGTTTAAGGGGATATTCGAGGACTGATAAGGATTAAAACAGACAGGATGACAGCATATGCTATCTCTAAAATATATACAATTATAATGTTTATTTTTTACTAAGAAGCTTTATAATAAATGGTTATGGGCGGAATGTGCCTGTTGATTATATTCAATTTTCTACTCATTAAATAAATCAATGGGAATTAAGTTAAATCTACTAGTATAGATAATAAATAACACTGTTCACATGCAAATGCATGCCATAAAAGTGTTAGACCTTCGCAAATGACTTGATCTTTTGTTTTGTTGTTAAAAAGAACAAGTCATGTTCAAAATTTGTTATAAATACTTTTTAACAAACTCTTATTTACCAAAATAAAGGAAGATGAGCAAGCAATTTTTTTGGAAGATGTGTAATATTTTTAGCTAAAAGAGAATCCACTTTAAAGTAAGGGGTTTTATGGGTGCTCTCGATTTGCCGAGAATAATGTTGATTTATTTATGGCATTTTTCGTAGTGTGGCTTCGCTGGCGGGCAGCATTGTCGCATTGTCATTTGGCAACGTATCTCCATCAGCTCCCCAGAACACCGCCCCTCAGCCCCTCAGCGCCTGCCACGCCCCTCGCAATGAATGCACTCACACACAGGCACTTCAGGGTGTGCATCTGTGTGTGTGTGTGTGTGAGCCAACGTCAGCGATAAGCAACGAATACAGTGAAACCCATTCGAACACAAAGTGTGAAAGGCATCGCGGGCGGGCGATGAAAGGGTGATAGTGGGTGGTGGGTGGTGGGTGGCCACTGGGGGGTGGCGTGCCCAGGTTGGCTGCTAACGGTAACAGTTTTCAATAAATACTTTTGCCTACGTGTCCGTCCACTCTTCCTGTCTCCCTGACTATCCATGTGTGCTGGATTGCCGGTGTGAGTGTGAGCAATGCAAAAAAGTTTTTGCTCACTTTGCCTGTTGTTATGCACCGCTTATACCCTGCCACTGATATGGGGGATAGCGATCAGATCGAAAGGCTATACATTGTAGATTATTTAGATCCATAGCTGCAGATATGGGGAACTTCTATTCAAAACTGAACACTCAAAAAAGTATTAGCGATGAAGATGAAACCCAAACTATGAGTTAACTATAAAATGTGTATAGCACTTTGATTCGTTTAGAAAGTTTAGTTTTTTTGAAAGCCAATTTTCATTAGAAGTTGATAATATTTTAATATAAGCAACCTTTCCCTTTGCAATATTTTTTTTACATTTTTAAAATTCAGGGAGATAAGTTTTTTAAGTGTAGCATTTAACAATTACATTTATGGGGCATTTTACTTTAAGAATATAGTTTTTGTGTATCCTCAAATTGTATTGCAGTTTTAAATATAACATTTAAATGCTTCAATAGACTATTAAGGGCAATGTTAGTATGCCAAATCATTAGACTGTTATCTATTAACTTAAAGTTTTATAAAAAAATAATTCATAGAGCTTAAGTTATATATTGTTCAAAGTTATAAAAGTTATAAGAAAGTACATAAGGCTAAATAGGCTTTAATATAATTAGGTTCCCTTTCGAATACATAAAACCCAAACAAAACATCAGTCTGTTATCCCCTTCTGCTTTAAATAATTTAGTGTAAAATCTCCTTAGGACCGCCTTGTTGCCCAAAACATCCTGGGGTTATTGGTACCAAAGTACTTACTTTCAGTGATTTATGCCTTGAGTACAGACGACCCAATCTTCGAGAAAGGTTAACTAATTGCAGGACAAACGATTAATCTCTGCCCACGGACTTTCAGGGCATTAAGGCTTCGATTTAGCATCGAAATAAATCCGCCATCCGCTTCCTGCTGTTTTTTAGTTTTCCGCTTTCCTTATACTCTTTTTTTTTATTTTTTGTTTTTTTGACTGCTCATTTCCATGACGCGCAGTTGGCATTGTGTAGGGGCGTGGCCGGGGGCGGTTGGGGCAGGGGTAGGAGCCGCGGGGGGCGTGGCGTGTGCTGAAAACTTTGCGCTTTGTAATTGTGTAATTATGGGAAATTAAAACTGTTGGCAAAACTTTCTGCACACGTGGGGCGGCTGAACGAGTGCGAGTTCCGGCAAAGTGGGTGGTGCTGGGAGGTGAAAATGGAAAAGTGTTGCAAGAGGGGGGGGGCAGCAAGTGGCATAGGGGCTTTGGGGGAAAAACTGTGCATAGATAGTTTCGCAATGGTGGCAATCGATAAATGTTTTGCATTGCAGTTGCAACTTCAGCTGATTCGGTTACTGATTCGGTTTCAGTTTCTGTTTCTGGTTTTCTTCTGGGGTTTTCCAACACCCCCCCTGCCACAGCGCCCGCCTCTCAACCCTTTTACCCCCTTTTGGCTCGGTATTTATGCAACTGTTTTCAATGAGTGAGCGATTTATGTTAAGTACACATGTTCTCATTGGATTTTCCGGGCCACAGGGAAAGGGGGCAAAATGAAAGGGGGGTGGGGGGATGGTGATGTGTGGGGTTTGCTAGCAGCACGCATACAGAGCCGCACATAAAAGACATCTGCAGAAAATGAGTGTCGCAAACACGCAAACAGATACAAGGACATTCGAGACGTACAAGTGTGTGTGTGTGTGTGTGTGTAAGCCCCATAACAATAAAAATTTATTTTCAACTTTTTATCTTGCCCCGCAACCCTTGTTCCTCATTTCTGCTCCTGTCCTGTCCTGTCCTTTACCTCCTCCTCCTCCTCTTCCTCCTTCCACCTTGCCCACCCCCTTCTTCATTTCCGTTTCCTTCTGCTACTGCTCTTGCTTCTGTTTCTCTTTTGGTTCCTCCTCTGGCCATCGTTATGTGCATACGTATGCGTATTATTATAACGCATTCGCCTAGGTGTACCACCTAGCAAGCAGTGGAGATTCGTCGGTGGTGCGCAATTTGTGTGGACCGCCCTGCCATTCCGCTTATCCCCTCCCCTCCCCCCTTCCACCGCCTCCGGTTACCGCCTTGGTTAACTGTTTTCTGCTTGCTGCCATGAACACGTACACTGTGTGTGTGTGTGTGTGGGTGCTGGCAGCACAGGAAGAAAAAAGGCGGCAGACAATTGAATTCGATAGCAATTTATAGCCTGCGATTTGTTAAATAAAGTACTTTACGAAAACCCAAAATCAATGCCTTTACCTGATGCCAATGAACATATTTTAAAGAAAGAGCGTAGACCTAGATAAGGGATGAAGAATACAAAGTCGCCCATTTTGGGGGTTTGTTTTTATAATCTGATTATCCTGTCGCACATATTTCATCATATCTTAAGTACTTCCCATCAAAATTTAGCATAATGCTGGAGGGAGTTTTTTATTTTTTGGGTGAAATATACATTTAGAGCTAGAGTTCCCATACAGTAATAAAAACCTTTAATACTATCACTACTTTATAAGCTCTCAACCAATCCCCAACTGGAATATCTAATAAGTAGTACATGTAAAACACATTGCCACGTAAATGGGTAATTTGTTATAATTATAGCCAATTATACGCAATTAAAATAAACGACTTTTTAAGTATGGTTATTATATGCATTACTTGGAAAAAGGTATAATAATGATGGCCAAGAATGAGGAAATTTAATTTCCTGACAAAGTGTTAAAGTGTGCTAGTGTCACAGTTCTGATAAAACGAACATAATCGCTTATAAATTGATAGGTTCATCAAGGTGGCAGTCCCAAGAAGTCTTAAATCGAACTTTCAATTGCTTCCACCTCTTTGAACCGAGCAATTTCATTGATGGTTGATTTTCAAGCTGCAGGAAGTACAGGTACAAAAATTCTTGGAATTTTTTCTGTGTGCTTGTGTATCTTTCGCCTGCAGCCAAAAAGGACTAGGAAAGCAGGGCAGGACCTGGCCTAGAAGAGGAAGAGGCCCAAAGAGCAGCAACAGAAGCAGCAGCAGCAGCAGGACTATCAAATTGTATTTGTAGCCAATACAAATGAGCATACGGCAGGCAATTTACCAAAAGGCAGCCGCACCCTAAAGCACCCACCCATTAGGAACTAACCAGTATACCCAGTATACCCACTGTCCCATTGCCAGATTCCAGTTTTCGTAACCCCCATTCCACCCTTGGCATTCTGATGCACTGGGGGGCAGAAACTGCCTTATGTGTCGAATGAAATGAAGCGATTCGGGCTGCCAGTTAACCCATTAACGACGACACCTCCCAGCTCTTAACACCCATCCGCCCACTGGGCTTAGTTAAGCTCGGTCCGCCCACCCAGGAACACTCTCTAATGGAATAACTGTGATAATGCCCCGGCCACAGGCACACACGCACCCACAAAGAGAAGCCCCCAGGTAATATTCGGCTTTTTACACGCTCATCAGGAAATGAACTATGTGGGTGCCAAATGAACCGAAGTTGGTGAAGCCAGGGAACTACTTTGCGTAGAAAATTTGGCTCAAATATAGAGCCTTTTGATTTCTTCGTTTATTGAAATGGAACGTGGAAATGGTCTTCGGTTATGACTGGCACAACTGCCAGATGGCCTCGTTAAAAGAGCATCAAAACCGAGTTGATGGCTGCCGAAAAATATTATCGTTGCCTTTTTTGTTGGCCAGTCAACACACATTGAATCATCTCAAAAGAAGCTGACACTTCAATCAATGTCTAAGCCACTTCAATGGCAATTACTTAGTTTTTGAAGCATGGCTTTCTTCGGTTTAAAGTTTCTTAATTAACCCTTAACAACGCTGAATAAATGTACAAATTAAGTGATGTAAATAAATTGTAAATACAGCAAATTCAAATATTTATATGCAATTTATATGGCAAATATCGATTGTACCTCGAATAAATACATGAATACAAATATTGGCAACGATTTTTCACAATGTGTGCAAATTTGATTGGTTACAGTACATCTTGTGTATATGCAAAATTTTGCTGATATCATGGCTATGGCATAACTAGATATCTGGCTTCTGGTTCGTTCATTTTTTCGGTTTTTCATTTTTATATATTGTTTTTCATTTCGGGGATTTGAATGTCTATTCTGTGTGTACTCGGGCATTTGCTTAAATGTGTGTGCTTTTGGTGCCAACATTTGTATTTTCGACATATCTACAAAGGGCAGCTGGAGGGTAAGGATAATTAAATGGGCAAGCTCTGAAAAGGGTACTCATAAAAGTATCCAGTTTTATTATTTTTTGGGTGGAGTCAGAGGCCAGAAGAGTATTTACAAAACGCGCTATTAAATATATAAATACTTAGATATGTATACAAAATTTTGATATACAAATATCTACGCATGGAATTCAGACAAACTTCTCATATTTGCTTTGCAAATTCAGTAAGAATTCAGACTTAAGAGGTGGTAAACACATTTTTGCCAAGGGCTTAGGCGTTCCTGGGGAAGAAACTATTTCCCAGGACCGTTGAGGAATGCCGGGCCAAAAAGTGTGCCGAATTAATCGACTGAGGCAGTCTGGTATTGTCTTGCCTTGATTGCGCCACGTGCTTCTGCATATTCAGCCGGAATTCGGCAATGCATGCATTGGGCATTCGGCATTTGGCAACTAGCAACTTGCAAGTTGCTATTTGCAACTTGCATACTCTTGAATAATTAACCGAATCCTGATGGTCCTCGAATGGGCAATCAGCCGGCTTGGCATCTAATCCTGTTTGCGTCGACATTACGGGGCCTTAGCCCCCACTGGCTACAAAAATTCAATTGCTCAAGAGACGCAAAGCAATAGCAGCTGTCAAAGCTTTAAGCGGCAACCTTCGTTATTTCCAGCATTCCACTCAATCTCTTGTTGAGTTTTCCCAGTCGCAATCCCCCATTGCCCCCCATTTTCCCCATGGGTTTTCCGCTCTTTCGCTCCCATTCGTCATCAGAGTCGTCATCTCGGCGCAGTGGCAGTAGTTCCTGAAAATTGCAGCAATGTTGCATGTCAGCTTACAAGCGCACTTTTTATTGTAATGTCGCATTATAACTACGCTGATGCTGTGTGCTCCAGCACACTCTGGAAGACAATTTGACATAGCTCGCTAATTGGCAGCTGCAGGATGGCAAAAATGAATAAGGGAAAATGGGCGCAGGATGCTGAAGGAGCAGAAGCACCATCAACACAGGCAAAAGCACCCTTCAAATCAGCATCAAATCCCGGATCTCACGAAATGGGTTGAATTTTAAAGACCCTCACAGTTTGGGATCATAAATTTCTTGATGGCTTTTTAGCCGCTGCCATTGCCGGTGGCCTATTATTATTATTATTATTATCGGCCCGGGCACCTGGCCATAGTCATAGCTGGGGCTTTATGTTCTTGGCCACTTTTCTGGCCACACGGATTTCCCGAACACACCGGAAAATCGGGGTGGCCGCTGGGTGTTTTTGGGTGGCCAATACACGTAGACCGGCTTACGCATGCCGCAATAATCCATGGCATAAACATTGGCAAATCCGTTTGCGTTTTGTACAAACATGGCTAAAACGTATTGGCAACAAAATTGGGCTAAAACCGAGGCACAATGAGCCGAGTCAACAGAAAGAGTCGGACGATTATTTTTGGCACGTGGATGCGTTTGTTAGCATTAAGTCATAAAAACGTGCTATCCCAAAAGAGGGCGGCTGGCGATGGAGTCTCTGGCAAAAGGGGTTCAGTGGGTTAAGAGGATGGCGAAATGGGGGGTTCTGGGGGGTCCAGGAGAGCTAGAGGGGTCTAGATTTGGGGCCAGAGAATAAACGACGATTTTTCGGTATGGAGCATCGAGTATTTTCTATGGGATTCCGTAAGCTGAAGGAGCTTCTCCAACTGCCATTGTCAGTCTGTTTATCGTTTCAAGCTGAAAAGTCCCTGGCTCTCGCTTTCTGTATTTATGCACCGAAAAGAAAACAGGGCTTAGGTAACAGTAACAGAAAATACTATTACTAAATCTCTCTAGAAATAAATTAAACAAAATCAAAAGCTTAATGAAGAACAAAACTAGTTCAATATATGTACTAAATTCTTTGGGTTCTACAAAATTAACCTGTCATATAGTTTTTATCAACTATATCTCCATAGTAAAACACCCTGCTAGCTTATAGTATTGGGTATACGTAGCATGAGATAATAATTAAAAACATAAAACTTTCAGATCTAATTAGATCTTAGCAAGACTTCATTTTATTATTTTTACATATGATACATTTTTAAAATACTTCGGAAAAGCTTTTTTCTGTTTTAATGTACCTTTGAGATACGGAAAACAGTTGGTTCTGATTAAAGCATAACTAATTCATACTGACTTTCTTTATTTGTAGTTAGAAATTGTGATATTTACTCTATGTGTAGAGAGAGACAAGGGGGTTTGGGGGCCTCTAAGGGTAACATGAGCAGGCCAAAGCAGAGAAAGGAGCAGCTCGAGGGGTGCTGGGGAAATGGGGAAAAGGGGGACGGCATCTACACAATAGAACGCTTTGGGCCAATTGTAGGGACAAACTGACATTGCTTGCCATTCCACCTGCATTTCCCCCTCAGTGCGACCACCCCCCCTTTCCACAAGTGTCTGCTTTGCTATGCTGGTCGAAAGTCCCCCCAAATCCCCCTCTTGTGTTGCCGCTGGTGCCTTTGTTTTGCATTGAAAACTCTCAGCAATTTTGTGGTTCCTTTGTCTTGACTTTGGTCCATTCATTGACAGCTCCTAATGCAATCTCACCTTGTGCTCCAGCACTTTATAAAGTTATCCTGGGATCTCGATGGGCGAAACGGGGCTTACGACAGCAGAGGGGATCCCGCTACACCTGCTTGTGGGCCAATTATCGGCTAAATATAATGGAGATATCCGATAAACCGATTGCCCCGCAGCGTCAGCCTAAGCATTTTCCACTCGATTGATCTGCTGTCAGAAACAATATGGAAAGCTAACGGGATTATGCCGATGCCGATGCCGATACCGTTGCCATTAACATTACCGTTAAGGCCCCCCATCAAGACTCACCCTCTTCAAGCTAAGCAAATATTTGGATGGTTCCTGAGATGGGGGCCCTGGGCCCCCATCATTCAGCATCTTTTGTTTACCTGCGAGTATCGATAAATGTATCTATGCAAATGTGGATTTGGATTTGGATCATAAATCATCCAAGTTGAAAATGGAATGGAAGGGGTTCTGAGAAGGGGCCTTGAAATTGAGAAATTATCCCAAAAGTTTTATGCTTAATTCATTTGTAATTTCTCTGGGGCAGGGATTGGAATTGGAATTGGAATTTGGGATTGGTATTATCTGATTGTGCTTGATTCGCTTAATCCGTTGCTAACTACTGTGGGAACTTTCGGAACTTTCGGTTGCATCCTGTGCGTAGTTTCCATGCAATTGGCCACAGTAATTTCACTTGGCTTTTATCCCCCACACCCCTAATTTCCCTCTAGCACCCCTAGACGTCATTTCCGACACTTCGGTCCCTTTCCCAGCCAGCTTTTACCTCCCTCTTGGCACGCACACACACATCCGATTAGCAATTTCCATGCACTTCAGAGATTTCATTAGCCACTGTCGTTGTTGTTGGCGTTTTCCATTTGCCATGGCGTGCCTGGCTGGTTTTCCTTCTTTGATTTCTCCAACTTAAACAGCACAGGGAAAAATGCGATTTTTTCACCGATTCAATGGGGCTTTATTTGGGAAATTAGGTGATGGCGATGATAGAAAAGTCTTTAAATTGTTTAAACTCAGCATTTTAAAATAAAATAAATTTAAATTGGCCATTCCTTAGTCAAATTCTATTCTGATTTCAATTACTTGTGCCTCCCTTGAAATATTTCCTTTCATATTTCGCAACATTGTAGATAAATCCAATTAGCATTTGAATCGAGAAGGCCTGTCTGTCTGTCAAATTCAAAAAAAAAAAACCCTCTGTTTTTCCCTGTGTTCCTGAGGTTTTTCTCTACGCACTCCAGCTTCCTATCGCACTTGAGCACTTTCCATGCATTTAAACAATTTCCCTGCTATATTCCATTTTACAAATGTTTTTTCTTCACCCCACACCAACCCACCCGCTGTGTCTTGAATTCGTTTGTTGTTGTCAAAAATGTTGATGAAAATTTCATAAATTTATTTGCTGTTTTTCTCCTAGTTCCTGTTGCTGTTCTTGGCCCACTTGCTGTAGTTGTTGCACTTCATTCGTTCGTACGCTTCTGAGCCATTAACTACGCCACTCGTTCGCTTTTGAGCCAAGTGAAAGCCAGAGAAGGGGGTTTGAAATGGGAAAAAGGGTTCCGAAGTGGATGTGGGGTGGGTGAAGGGGTGCAGGGGGTGTAAGTAAGTCGAGTGGGCTAGTCAAGTTGCACCATATCGTAAAATATTTAACGCTTTTAAGAGTCCTGCAGTTCGGGGCAGGTAAGTTGCTACGGTTTCGATGCGTAAGTCATTTTCATCCGCTTACGAGACGGGTGGCCATTTGTCTATGTCTTTCCACTTGGTGCCAGCATTTCATATTGCATTTTTCACTAAACATACTCTTGCACAAGGAAAAAATAAGGTAAAGAGTTTATATTGAATTAAAAAAATATTTATACTCAAATGTTAAATGTGTTATTTTCTGTTTAACTCTTGTTTTGTGATATTAAAATTAAAAACCTTTCAATAATATTTATATTTTATTGATAAATAAACATCTCAAAATAACTGTCAGTGATCTAATACCTTAAACCAGTGTTATTTGTGGCTTTAAAAATAAAAGTATACTTTAGAAAATGCTTTCATCTTCATATATCATTCTTCAACGATCGCAAAGGTTGTAAGCCTTGGTCTTCTTTCACTTAAAATGAAATTGTAGCTTCCCAGCTTTCAAGCTAAGCAAGTGACTCGCATTTTGAATTTGTTGATGCTAATTAAGAAAATGTATATTTAATTGAGTAAGAAATGAGTTTACAAACATTCATTTATATGGGTTTTAAGTTTAAAGTATAAAATTATAGAGATTACTTGATGTTTGGACGGTTCTGGTAGGGCTAGCACCTATTAGTGATGGTGAGGTTTTTGATGGTACTTCTCGGTTTTCTTCTCGTGCCCCAGCTTTTCACGATGATGATGCTCTTTCTCGGATGCTTTCTCGTGCCCCCGGTTCTTATGATGCTCGTGCCCCAGCTTTTCACGATGATGATGCTCTTTCTCGGATGCTTTCTCGTGCCCCCGGTTCTTATGATGCTCAACCTTTACCTCGTGTTTCTTCTCGTGGTCCTTCTTCTCGGCCCTCTCGCCTTGTTTCTCCTGAAGTTCCTTCAATAGACGCAGGAGTTTGCATGCTTCTACCTTCTTCGAGGTGGAGGCCTCTGTGGCAGTGGAGGCGGTCTTACTGGTGGCGGTATCAGAAGTGGCAGAAGAGGCAGTGGTGGTGGAGGTGGTGGTCTCGGTGGTTGAGGTCGTCGTCGACGTGTCGGTGCCCGATGCAATTCCGCCCAGGAGCAGGACACTGCCGAGAACGCCCAGGATCAATACCAATGAGAATCGCATTTTGATGTGCCTTAACTGGGAAATTGCCTTCGCTTTTATACCTCACTAATCTTCAAAAGGCACAATTCAGCCATGTTTGCACAGCTTTTGAAAAGTTAATTCGGTTTTTGCACTTTTTCTTTGGCCAGAAAGCAGCCAAAGTTTTTTTCTGAAAAGCATTGTTTTTACCTATGCAAACAAAGACTAGCAATTAGTTGTTGTTGGCACAGCTGAAAGATTATAGTGTGCAAAATTTAAAGCCCCATTTCTTCTGAAACGCGTGACTTTAAAAAAAGCTGCTGGGCTATCCCCTGCTTGCAGTTTTTATTAGTCGCTAAGCAAAAAAGTTGACCTCAAAATGAGATCTTAAAAAACGAATACTTTAAAAAAACCGTTTAAGTGTATTTTAATTTTTGTTGTATGTCATATAAAATACAAAATAGTTATAAATTGTAACAGGCAAGCTCAAAGTAATGGTTTAGTTTTTACATTTTTTTGTATATGGCCTGCATAAATGGCTTTTAACTAAATTGATGCAACCACAGTGTTGTTCCCCGTAAATCAGTTCTTGAATTTATAACATGTTTTTTCCCGATGTAGCCACGCTTTTGCACACCCACATCAGGTGGGTGTCTGAAAATATCGATGTATGAATTTTCCGACCTTTCCCCAATAAATTCTCGTGGCAACGCATCGAATGGGACGTGATTTTGGCTTCACGCACGCACGCCGCACCTAAACAGGGGAGTTAGTTTCATTTAGAGGGGTGGCTCAAAAGGGGGCGTGGCTCAGGGATTGGTTACGTTGTCCCAAAAGTCCCCTCATCACCCCCTCACCACACCATTTTCCCCCCCGTTTTGGCATTGCTGTTTTCTATGTCATGGCACGTATTTTGGATTTCTGCTACATTTGAACTTAATATTTTCCCCCGTCTCTGTTGCCATGTAAGTGTGTGTATATGTATGTGTTAGCTGGAAATTTGCTCGCTTTTTTGGCAACATCTCTGTTTTAGCCAGGGGAATTTCTTTGGCGTGTTAATGCCTTTTGGCTATCAATTGGCCATTATGTGCCGGGGGTTTGGGGCCGAAAAGTCCCGGCCCCGTACCTATTTCTTCCTCTTCTTCTTCCGCCACATAACCATTACCAGTTTGTAATTCCGTTGTGATTTGGGGATTAGGTCTTCTTCTTTTCCTGGCCATGGTCGGTGTCCAGGCACATGGACACACCATAAAAATATCCTGGCAAAAGGCAATTGAATAAATTGTGACCTTTACATTGATTCCACTGCCGCATCATCCTTGACTGAACTCCCCCCCCTCCCATTTGTTCCCATTCCGGGACAGTCTCTCAAGTAAATAAAAGCTGCAAAACCATTTATTTTCCTTTGACTTTTGCACCCTTTTTTGTATTATTTTTTGTTGCTGCCCCTGAAGTCCCTGATCCCCGTCACGTAAGCTGCCGTACAGTGTTATAAGTCCATTTTGGTTGTACGTACACAGCCAGTGCATGTTGGTATAGCTGGTTGTGTCCTTGTTTGCGTGGGATGGTTTTTTTTTTTGCTATTTTAAAATCGAAATATAAATACATGTTGGTTTAGCCACTAGTCGGGTGCCATTGGCAGTGGCACCTCGGTTTTTGTTGAACCAAACACACATGCCGTATATGGCACATAACACATGCTGAGCCTGACCACAAGTTGGTCTATTAATACGCGCAAATAAGCCGCTTAATTAGTCTTTCATTTTCGGGGGCACATAGGCTGCGGCGGCCGTTGTGGCTGCCACCGAATGTGGCCAGTAGCTGTCGGATTTGCGGGCCAACGTTGCGTATGCATAATGAAGATGATCGAAGCGTAGCGATTCCTGCTACGCGTACGGGCCACCAAATCGGACGTTAATTAAATGCTGCCATAATAGGATAAAAACTTTTACTCTTACATACATACTTACTTGTATATGCGTACTTTTACCCACCTCCCATTAGGCGGCTCGTTAAGCCCCCGCCTGACCTCTTAATGAAATGAGAAAACCGCTTAGTGCATACACGCTCTGCTTTTCTTTTTTTTGTTTTTTCTTTAACCATTACCATATTTTCATTTATTATGGAGAAACATTTTTCGTTTATTTTTGCATTGTTTAAACAGAAAAACATACTCGACTCTGCTTAGGTTAGCTTCAATTACCATTTATCATTAATAATTTACCATTTTTCGTTAGTTTAATAATTTCTGTAATTTCATTTACTATCTTTTTGGTTGAACCGAGTTCGGATCGTTGATCCGTTCGCTCTTACTGCTTAAAAGTCTTATCAAGACCGCTTAAAACCGACCTCTAAATGTACAATTATCAAGTATGAATATTTTACACAGTAACTAGATGATGGACTACGTAGAACAATTTCGCGGCTGACAACCAGATAAAAACTTATCCATATACACTGAATAACCATCTATATATAGCCGGGGCTTTCTTCCCCAAATCTCCTTTCTTCACTTCTCCTCGTGCAGGGTGTATGATTATTGTATAAATAAATAAACAATCGAGGGCCTAAAATATTGATGTTTGTGTATTGTATATATACAATCGGACATTTCTACTTCAGTGAACCCAAAATGATACTGTAAACCGAAAGGTTTTCAATAATTGCTGACTTTTGGCCAGTCTGTGGTGATTATAAACCTGGGTTAAGCCAAATGAATTTCAAATGAAATACAATGACAACACTGATTTTTTTTTTGTGGGATGAATGAAAAACAGCTGCTATTATTTTAGGCATTGTTAATTTCTCTGGGTATGGATAGTGCTGCTTTTTTGCCTGGACTCGTACTGTTGACTGTGGTTGATTAAAACTTCTCTCTCGTAATACTGCCTGCCTGCTCGGGGATGTCTTATAGATAATACTCGTTAAAGGACACACTGTATATGTACACTAGTTCGTAAGACGCTCCTCCGCCCTCATTAAATGCACCTGGGGAGGAGCGGTTCTTCAGTCCCAACTTGGCCGGGACTGTTGCTCAGCGATTTGGATTGGCGATTGCTTAGGCCGCATCAGCTCCAGCTCCAGATGCCCAACAGACTGTTGGCCATGTTGCTCCAGTTCCAATGCAAATTCCAGTGCCAGCTCAAGTCGGGTCTCCAGTTCCAGTTCCAGTTGCCGTTGAAGTTGCAGTTCCAGGCGACAGCCGCCACCGTCATCGAGATCCTGGTGGCAAGGACGAAAGGCACGGACGTGGCCGGAAGGGGGCGCAGCCAGCTGGCGCTGCTGTTGCCGTGCTGCATGGCGGCCGGATGCTCCCCGTTGATGACGTGCACCACCACCGAGGCGGAATCTGCAACGAGTTGAGTGGAAGAGGGCGGGAAATGAGTGTGGCTGTGCAAATGCCGCAGGTCACAAAGCCCTATTAATTGCCCTGGGCATACTCGCAAAATTCGTTGCCCTACACCCACAGAACTGAGGAATTTATATTGGAAAACGAAAAAATGACACAGGTGACGTGCACATATCGTATCGATTCATGTTCTGCAGGCCAAATAATTTTTAATTAAACTACACAAATTATGGTCTTATGAAACTTGCCTAGGTAGCTACTAACTTAGTGGAGTTCTTAAAAAAATCATGGCAACAAGGCAGCTCAATACTTTTTAATTATGTGAAATTTTAATTCTTCTTTTTTATCTTCTCAACAAAACAGATTTCTAAAATAATTCTGGTATGCTGCTCACAAGTTAATAATTTTCAAGTTGTCTTATTATAGGAAATTCAGTACCCTAAACATGCTTAATATACATTTAAGTACCAGGTACTTGCTATTACCACAATGCCTATAAAAGGCGATAAATTCCCTAAGGTTTAAATCCTAAATATACCTATTATAAACATTCCTTTGACATGGTATACATTTTTATATAAATTACAACTTGTCTAAATATTCAAGTATACCAATAACTCATTAATATTCAAGTATCCCAACCAACCATAACAGCGAACTGCCTTAAATTCATCAAGTTCCTTTACTGTAGTAAGTATAAATAATACTTATAACTATATATAGTACTTAGGTATATATAGTACTTAAGTTTATCTAGTACTTATAAGTACCTATAATTATCACACTGTCTAAAAAGGGGCGAGACAGTTTGCATAAAAATAAGTTCCCTAAAGGTTATTAGCTATGTGTGAAGGGAACCCCAGGGAATTGCTGCCAACGCCCATTAGAATATCTGACGCACATAGACAGCGAGTTATTTATAAAAGGTATCAATAACTTTCTACGCCCACCCGGAAAACTCTGTCTAATGAACAATCAGTCATGTTCTTAATTTCACTTCCTAAGGGGCGCAAAAGTTCACAAGACTTGTGCCTAGATTGTTAATGCTATTTTAAGACGGCTTGTGTTTAGATTACCATTTTAAGGAGTACTTAAAAGTTTCAAAAGTTTTCCCAAATTAAAGATTAATCTCCAGTGAAGTATGGCTTACGGCAAACTATTTCCATACCAAAACTCTTTTCATTTACCTGTCTGCTTTGCACCATTTTTTGGCAATCAAATTTTGTGGGGGCAGGTGGAGTTGGCAAGTGGGAGGGGGCTATAGAACTCACCTGAGCTGCTCGGGGAGCAGGTGTAGTTGCCCGAATCCGCCGGCGTGGCCTTGGCGATGAGCAGCTTGCTGGTCCGCGTGGAACGCTCCGTGATGACGTTGATGCCACCGCGCTGCGAGTAATTCATGACCCGCTTGCCCTTGTACCAGTAGATGAACGATGGCGGCACCGGCGACTGCATCGCCAGGCAGGTGAGATTGATGTCGCTGCCGCTCTTGATGAAGAGCTCTGCGTTGCCCAGGATCTTGGCCCGCGACACTGCCGTTGAAAGGTAATAAAAAGCCACACGGGGCAGGCCATTAATTAGCACTCCGCCCACTTAATGGCCGGGTAACAACTCCCCCTTTCGGGGGGGCAAAGCCATTATGGCTCGATACTCACCCACCACGTTGAGGCGGAATCCCTGGCTGATCTTCGGCTCGGTGGACACCTGGCACTCGTAGGTGCCCGAATCCCTCGGCTGTGGCGATGAGATGCGCAACGTCCACTCGTCGGAACCCTCGGAATGCAGCGACTGGAAGCGCTGGTCGTTGGTGTAGGTGAGTATGCCCACTGTGAGGATGTGGAGGTCGCGCTTCCTTATCCAGGACACCTGGCGGAGAAGGAAATGGCCATTAACAATGCATAATAACATTATTAGCAGTTTTCCGAGTAAAATTCCTAGACACCATTTCCTGACATTCAAAGGCCATTAAACAAAAAAAATATCAGAAAATCATAGCAATCCTTATTGCATAATTGGCTTAACATTATACAACTGTGAAAAAGCTTGGTTTTTTATAAGGAAACAAATTTAGAACCGCTTGGCACAATGAAATATGTAACTATTTTTAAGAACTTTAAATACCGGTTATTTAATAAAAATAACAATTATCAGAAAATCAAAACAAGCCATCTTGCTTTACTTACAAATTGGCTCAGCACATTTCAACTGTGAAATTGCATTGGTTTTTTCGAATATAGAAAAACATGAATTCAATCTAACTTTCGTAAGCGCTTGGCACAAAGAAAAAGTTGACCTACATACTCTTGAAAACGTGTATACAATTTTAATAAAATCTTTTTTTTTCGGCTGCTTTTCTAGCATGAGAGCGAAAAAAATGCATGCAGCTGTCAAAGTTGCAGATGAAAAATTATTTCGTGTTTCAAAGGGGAGTTGCTTGCTTTTATAAACATTATGGAAATGTTTCTATATTCGTGCTGTGATATTTTATATGATGCACGAAAAGGGGCGTTTAATAGCATGGTGTTGATAGCAATTAAATATTGACACATTCCAGATTATCTATCCCAATCTGTACTTAGTTATTATGAAATTTTAAATTGAAACAAATATGCTCGCTAACTATATTTGCTTTTCTAATAATATCGTTCAAAAATTGGTTTAAAGATACAACTTTTTGGCAGCGCTAATTTGGATATGATATTGTGGCAAAAGTTTAAGTGAGGAAATAAAAACTTTTCACTCAATATGCAGTGGAGCAAATCCCAAATCGTTCTGCATGGCTAATCCCCAAAATAATAGCAGAATTGCTCTTTTATATGTTCTTATAATTAGCTGGATTTTTCTCGAGAAGCAAAAGTGTGTGGCGGCTTAAAAGGATTCCTGCCACTCGCTCCAGAATTGTGGCACCTGAAGGATACTTTTGCTGCTGAGCAAATTAAGCAACTTTAAATGGTTGCCCAAAGTTTTGCCATTTGTGGGCGTCGAAACTAGAAATTCATTAATTGCATGTTTCGGCTTTGTCTGGACTCTAATTTATGGCTGCAATTGGGTTACTTAGTGTGGCTCAGTTGGGAATAGTTTCGTATACGGTCTGGATTTCGGGCTTATTGGGTTGCCTGCTCTGCCAAGAGAAAATGAAGCACTCGTTTGTGCACTGCTTAATTTGCTCGTTTGTTTGGGTTCAATTAATTATGGATTAGTGCCTGGCCAGCCGTGCTCATAAAGAACCCGCTTGATTTATATTCAAATTAAAATACATTCATTAACCGTTCGCTCGCTAATTTTCCAATATTCAATTAAAATTAATTGCATTTCCCCAGTGCAAATAAGTTCAAGGCGAGACTTTGGTTAACACCGCTTTTATTCGAATGGTTTGATAAAAAAAAGCCACAAAAAAGTGAAACCAAACAATTAACACATTCGTAATGAAATTTCCTAGTTGAAATAGCGTTTTTATATTGCTTACAAAACGCAATGAATGATTGATTATTGCACAAAAAGTAGGTAAATGTAATAAATTGGAAGGCGTGTGCGGTAAATAAATGCATTTAGGTTTAACTTTACAGAAAAAATGTAAACAAAACGGATTTGCTTTTAAAACATTGACCAATTAAGCCGATTACTTAAGGGGATAAAAAAAATATTTTTGTAACTTAATTGTAGATAGATTTTGTAAAAAATTGCCAGAGGCAAAAAAAAAATATATATTTTGTATTTAACTTACACAACAAGAAGTTGCAAAAATAATAAAGACTATGGAAACATATGCTTAAGAAAATGGTATTTCCCTATAAATGGGTTTTCCTTTAAGCCCACTGTGAACTAGTTCGTTTCACTTGAACTACATTTTCCAGAAGCGATTAAGCTTCGTTTACTTTTCCTTCGGCTTTTCCTTTGAGCACGTCTCCCCTTGAAGTATGCAACGAAATGCGAAAAATTCCATTTAGAGGCAAATTCTCGTGTCGTGCATATATTGCGACAATCAATTAGCACGGAACTTGGGGCGAGGTCCTTTGAGTGACTGAAAAATGAATCCCGAGAATCGGGAGTCGTGCAGCATGCATATAAGGCAGAGAACGGAGAACAGAGAACGAAGAACTGAGAATGTAGAATGCAACATGCTGGAGACACCGCCAATTAGCCGCATATAACGGGAGACAATGCCTGTGCTGGAGGATTAGGGACACAGTCTCGAAAACCTAGGACTCCTCGTATCCCTCGAATCCCTCGTACTCCCCGCATCCCTTCGAATCCACGACTCCAGCCCAGCGTTAATTACTCAATTCAACTGACTTGCTGAAAGTTGGGCGGGCGAACGAGCGTGGCTGACATCGTTGTCGCTTCCTGAGGGGTCTTGGGGGTCCTCGGGGTCCTCGGGGTCTTTGGGGTCTCCAAGGGGGCAAGACACGGACAACGTAAAATTTATTACACCGCATAATTGCACAGCCACAGAGCGCTTGCCTGGGACAAAAGGTTGAAAGGGGCGGGGGTGGGGCTGTTTCACGGGTCTGGGGTCAGGGGTCAGGAGGCTTGTGTTGTTGCATTGCTAACAAATCGCCCGGAGCGGAAGCGAAGCCGTGTTACAAATGTGCAAACCAGAGCAAGCCAAACACAAAGTGCTATTGGGTGTTGGAGCGCATTCAACCCACAGACATTTAGGGATGGGCACCATATAGGGGGGGGTTATAGGGGGTATATGGGGGGGTTCCAACCACCAACTTTATGGCGTAATCTTTTAAAAGTAATCTACAAATCTGCCACACGACCGCCGCAGGTCGTTTGTTTTGCCTTATGCCTTATGCGAATATAATGTTGGGATCCCTGGGGGCAATGGCAGGGAGCACAGTTACATGGGCATATTAATTGCTGGGGACCCAGACCCCACCACTTACCGCTCGATCGCCCAGATTCCGCACGCGGCAGTGCAGCAGGGCCGCCTGACCCACGGTTGCGGTGACCTCGCGCCTCGAGGAGTTGTCGAAGTAGGGCTGCGAGTATGGGGTTTCCCAGTAGTGCGGTGGCACCTCGCCGCTGACCAGGCCGCAATCTGTAAACAAAACGAAGGATACCGATAAAAGTCCCATTAATACATGCACAGGGGCGGAATATCACTTAAATTGGCCATCAATTATGTACTTTTACAACTGTATATCTGACTGAAGGTCATTTTTCATTTTTGCACAAATAAATACAATTTCTACCAAAGGCATTTTTGCTCGGTCTTAAATCACTTGTGAAAATCTCTCTCACAGACTCGATTGAGAATCTGTTGAAAAGCGCTTCAAATTGAGCTTATTATATCTGCTCTTGTCATCGGTGTCAATGAGTTGAATTCAAATCTATTCAAAATGGGCAGTGACAATTTAAACAAATTGGAAATCTAGCCAAGGTATTCAACTGCTATTTATTCTAAAACTTTTACTTACTTTTGCTGGCCTAAGGTTGTTTTTAATACTTTTTAAATATTTTTTTAAGAATTATAACATGGTCAAATACTCAGAAAATGTAAATGTAAAAGTAAAATGTTAAAAAATAACTAATGATCTAATTTATAATTATTGTTTATTTATATTTACAAGCTTTTATTTTTGGATTTATAAACCTTATTTGTAAATTGTTTTTATAATTCTTATGTTTTCAAGTTTTTTAAGGTATATAAAACTTTTATTATTTTAAATGACTTGTTTACCATTAAGAATTAAATATTTTCCTAAGATTTGACAGATTTAATAATTTATATATTTTAGGAACCTACTTTAAAAATGTCTTATGTCAAAATGTATTAGGTTTGGAATTTAAAGTCTAAGTAAATCCAACAATCTAACCTTAAGCTGTTTTTTAGTTTTTTTATTATTAAATTTACAGAATCTTATTAGATCATTATTATTACTGTAAGCTTTATAGACCAATTTTTTACGGTGCAAAAAATGTGATTATAAGAGTGTGCGAATAAACTCACCGAGGAGCAGGAGCAGCCACAGCGGCACCAGGCAAATCGCTTTCAGGGCTCCCGGGCTGTCCGATGTCCACATGGTTTATGCTCTCCACTCGGACTGCTGCTGCTACTCTGATCAGGACGAAGGAGTCCTCTGCTCCTCCGGGGTGTTGTATTTGCTCCGTTTACGGTTTAAGGTTTAATAATCTGCAAAGGAGGAAATATTATTACCAGGGCTTTTTCTTTTTTATGGGGCAAAGGGCGATGGACGAAGGACGAAGGAC
The DNA here is from genome assembly GCF_014743375.2 of Drosophila subpulchrella. Taxonomy (NCBI): domain Eukaryota; kingdom Metazoa; phylum Arthropoda; class Insecta; order Diptera; family Drosophilidae; genus Drosophila; species Drosophila subpulchrella. The sequence continues at coordinate 12,317,142 of NC_050609.1, forward strand.
CACGGGCGCGCCTCGAAATGAGCTGGGGGAATGGCAAAGTAATTTGCCGGGCAAATGATGAAAGCCAGATATATATCCGGAATATGGGGAAAGTCGTACGGGTACTGGGCCAAGCCAATATGCTTCCCTCCTCAGCCGGAAAATTGCCTACCCATCTCGGCAATTGTTTAATACAGTACGTTTCATGGCTCTTAGATGGACAAAAGATTGAATAATAACGATAAAGCTTTATAAATGGCACAATGAAACCATAAATATAGCTTTTTTAATATGAATAATCAAATTAAATTCATTTCATGACATTTATTAAGTAATTAACAAAACGTATAAAATGTGGGTCACTGATTAATTCAGTTAGTGTATTAAACTCATTAGCAAATATCAAATTTTTCAAATCTGTGCATGGCAATTATTTCACGTTATTTTCAATTGAGGCCGAAACAAAATTGCGTGGTTTATTCAAAAAATTAGAATATAATATGGCTCTCTAATTGAATTAATATTGAAACGAGTTGGCTGAATTATCGGATAAAAACGAAATTAGCTTTTAAACTAGGTCAGCAGTTGGCCAAATTGCCAGCCAGCTGTTTTCCAACTACCAAAAATATATGTTGTGAATAAAATATACCCAATATATTCAATTCAACCAATTGCACACATTATTATTTTGCGGATCTCCTCCAGAATCCGACGATTAAACATAATTTATTGAGTTACGGCGACTTATGTGGGCATATTTATGGACCTCACTGCACCGCAATTCCAATTAACAGAACAAGAGAGCCATCGCCAGTCGGGGAATACTGAATGCTGAGTACTGAACACTGAACACTGAACACTGAATGCCGTCTGAATGACGGGTTAATGAGGTTAATGCCGGATGTAGCCTCAACTTTCGGTTTCGACTTGGTTGCCAGGCAACAAAATGCGTTTCAGATTCGCCACAGGAACTGCATTCATGGTCGGCGGGTGGTAAATGTGGGAGTTAAAAAGGGGGGTTCGAGCCAGTTCAAGCATATTCCGTTGCAATGTGGCTAAAGCAATTACGGGGGTAAAGGAAAAAGGACCCCCTGCCGAATGGCAAACTATGGCAAAAGTCGAGAACTTCGTGAAGGATGAAATTAAAAAGTTTCTCCGAGCTGAACTCCTGGCTAAACGACCTTGTCAACTATATAGTTTTATCTGGATAAACTCGATATTGCTTTCGGTCTTCCCTTCTCAGTCTTCAATCCCATCCTTCCTTCCTTTCTGCAAATTTGTCAGTCTGCTGCCATGGTTCCCTCGAGTCGACTCGTCGTGGGTGTCCCACTCATTATTTATGACTCCAACTCGGTAATCAGTCAGTTGGCGGTGGAAATCGGGGGGTTAGGGAGTTCCTAGAGCGGTCTTTCATAATCCCGCTCATTACTCAAAAATATACATTTGTTGTCAGTCCAATTAGCTGCGTGACTCCAAAGGGTCAGCACTCCGGTTCGGTCGCCGCCATTTGTTTTGGTCACTTTTGGCCTTTCGGCCGTCGGCTTTTTGGTTGCTTGGTTCCTGGTTTGCTGAGTTTTCCTGGGAAAATATGAAGAAAAAAAGGCTGGCTTCGTTGGGCTTCATTTTTTCGCAGCTATTACAGCGGAATTATCGCCTCGGCCCAAGTCCCCTATGCCTCCATGGAAATTAAACAAAAGTTTTTTCCTCCTCTTTTTTTTTATCCGGCCAGCGAACAACATTATTCTGTTGTTCTTTTCCTAACTTTTCAGACCTGTCAAACGGAAAAGGCGGACAAAGGGCGACCGCAGTCCGGAGACCCTATTTATTGTTTGTTTTTCCCCACCCGCGTGTCCTTGTGGGGCATTAAATTAAATTCCCTCACTTACGGGTCTCCGCTATGACTTCCAAATGACACCAGCGTCATCCTCTCCTCCGGAATCCGGAAACCTAATGCCTGAATCCTGGCTCGTGATCCTTGCTATCCTTGAGCTTGATTTTACTGCGTTATATCTTGATTGCGCAATGCGCAATAATTAGGCGGCTCCTTAAGCATTACTCATTCAACAGTTGCACAATAACCAGCACTCAACAATGCCGCACACAATTCACCAATCAGAATCGGAAAAGTTCACCAATCAATCCGTTCTCAACAATGCCACAAAAAATAAGGTCTATTTTTGGTCTGGCTTACTTGGCTTACTTGGGTGTGCGTGGCTTAATAGCGCGGATTTCGAAAATATATCCGTTCAGCGGAAGCGGACACATGGACACGGCTGCGGATGCGGATGCGAACGCGGATGCGGATGCGGATGTGGATGCGGACACGCACACGACGATGATGACAGCGATGGCGAGCGACAAGGACGACGAGGGCTTTGTATTATTAAACTCGGCAATGTGTGTGTGTGTATGTTGGCCACATTAGGTGCCAGCCAGAGCCCTATAGGTATGCACACTCACACACTGAGGCACTCACACACACTGGGGCACACACACACAGACACCACAACGACAACAACATCATCACGAAGGATACGCGGAGAGAGGAGAGGCATTTTGTGTATCCGTCTCGAAACGTGACCAACGATGGCTCCGTGGGATTTAGTTATTAAACGGCTTTTGGCTTGGGCCTTCACTTCATTCGTTTCCTTCCACCGTCTGCTGTTTTCATTTTTAAATGTGGCACAATGCGATGTGGCGATGGCACTTTCCCTTTCCCCGGCTGTTCCCCTTCGCTTTCCCCTTGACTGGATTTTCCGACGGTGGCGGTGGAGCAGCGTTCACGGGCATCCTTGCGGCAGGATTCGCGTGCTGGAACTGATTCCGTGTATATCTCGGCTGGCTTAAGGGACTTGCAACACGACTCCGAAAACGAGGGGACTCCGAAAAACGCTCTCCGACGCAGGCGCCTGCGATAAGGTCTATTTATAGGGATGAGAGGATTTCCCCGAAAGTCAGAGCATATCAAATATTAATTTGCCATCCATTTGTTGCCGCTTTTTTTGCATGCCTAATGAGCAGTTTTATTTTAAGGCAAGGTTTTTTCCTATTCATATTGGTTTCTTTTTCTTTTTTTAGTAATTCATGCATGCTTATCCCTTGGTTTTTCCAGCCAACCGCCAAGTCGGATCGTTTCGCTCTCCGTCACATCACTCGGTCGCTCTTCATCTCTCCGTACTATCTGGGTTATTAGCACAACCTGCCTCAACGCGAGGCAGACACACGAAACAATCCGAGTCCAAATCGTGGCCAGACGAACCTAATATGCTCCATAGTCACGTACAAATGAATATTCGTAGTAGCGACGCCTTCGTTTTGGCATATTAATATAGTCTACATTTCGGGGCACAGGCAACGAGGGAAGCCTGACTGAAACCCACTCCCCCTTTTTTTGCTGTGTGTCTTTCTCGCACATGAATGATTTACGCCGGGCCATGGAAATGTGATTTTTACCGCAATATATAGGTATAGGTATATTGGTATAGGCATAGTAGGTATAGCTATGGGAATCCTTTTTCCCATCGAATCCCCCCCACCGCGCGGAAACAATTGAACAGACAGTTATAGGCCAATTTCAGTTTATGTCCATGCGTCGCACTCGAGAGAGATTTGTGGGGCCATTGAAAGAGGGGGGAGGGGGGTGGATTTGTTGAGGGTTCCATGGGTGTTAAGGGTACTACCAACACCTGTACCTCGTTGTTGCGCCGACCATGTCAAATGTTGCGTGTTATGGGCCGCAAATGTGGCTGCCGAAAGCATATCCCTGCCCCCCAAAAAACCAAGTACGCCCACTAGCAACCCATAACCAACCCCACCCACTCTGTACAAACTCCCCCACCTGATTCAGAAAACTCGGAACGGGCATTTCAACGCATGCCTTACGAGCTCATAAATAAAATGCCCACCCGGTCCGAGGCCGATAAAGTCGAGTGTGCTTGACTGGGGAATGCCCTGTAGGCCTCAGGACATCGCAATGCAAATGAGCTTTGGCGCCGGAAAAGCGACAGAGACAGAGGCAGACGCACTCAGACAGACAGGGACAGGTAGCGCCGGTCGAAAGAGACGGGAACAGCGACAGAGACAGAGACAGAGACAAAGCGAGCCATTGCAACAGAAAATTGACAGACAATGGCCCTGTAATTGACACGCCACCTAGCGGCCATTACGAATGATTAAAGTTGTTTCGGTCCTCCCAATAGCGCGTATGTGTGTGCGGGTTGACATTTGATTATAGAATTCCATTACCAAACAATTGAAATGGGAATACAACGAGTTGGTCAAAACGAAGGAGGAACCCCACTGAGCAGTTTACAAATTCCATAATTAAGTAAGCACGCAATCAGGTCAAACGGAACACAGGGAAAATAGATCGCCAAGGAGATTTTAAATTTAGATTATAATAGAATATATAATAAGTCTCTTCCTACAAATATAAAATATGTAAGCATTTTCTAGGATTGAAAAACAGTGTTGTTTTTTATAATGCAATGATAACTAGGAATATAGATTCTTACATTACATTTTTTAAAGTTTATAAAAGTATGAAAGTTTTATTATTATTTATATAAAAATCCAGCAAACGTATACATAAAACATATATAACCACTAAATCACCACAAATCCAAGATATATAAAAAATTTCCAGTATTACATCCACTTCATCAGATAAAACGAGCAAACAGTTCATTATAACCCCAACCTACGGGGTATCTGGGATATATCGACTCCACGGCGATACTTAACGCTTGCTAGCCCATTCAAGAAATCAAATTAGTGGAGCAATCTATCCACCCCCTTGTTGCCCCACCCGCTGAGATCCTATCTGTTCACCTTTTCGCCAGCGAATTTATTGTTGCCAATTAATTTGTTAAAATTAGTGGAGCAGGCCTTGTCGTTGCCCGTGCATTGTGGTAGTTTCAATTGCCGGCTCCGCGGGGTAGGGGATTTTACCGAGCGGTAGGGGGCTAGGGGGCTAGAGCTCCCCATCGAGGAGCCTCTGTCTTCAACTGCTTATCGATAAGCGAAAGTGGAAAGTGGGCATGGCCCCCAGACGTCGTCGCCTGTGAAATGTATGCCACGTACACGTATTTATCCATTGCTTAGCTCGCCGACGCCATTTATTGCCTCACTGCGAATGGCGCTGTCCCAGGGGCGGGGCTAATGGGGCTCGATCAGGGGTGCAGGGGTGCCGGGGCGCCATCAGGGGCTGCGGACTGAGCCCGCTTCCGTTGCCTTGAATGAATGCTAAATTAATTTCAAATGAATACAAATGGCTTTTCGCTTTTAAGACCAGACCAAGGCAGCGCTAAGAAGCGCAGAGCGCAGCAATAAACTCCCCCATCACACAGCCAAAAAATCAAGGGCTCCCTTTCGAAAGAACCCCTTGAATTTTAAAGTTTATTTCCCTTGCTCAGTCACGAGTTTTTAATTCAAAGCATTTTTATAAATAAATAAACCCCTGATTTTCAATTAGCCCGGAAGGAAAAAACTAATTTAAATGCTAAAATGTATGTTCCAAAAATAGTTGATTTATTAGGGCAATCTAAGTGAAAATTAAACATAAGCAAGTTCGATTGGAAGTTAGTTAATAAAAAGAGACTTTTGCAAATAAATCAAATTCTGATTTTGGAAATGAAATAAAATGTGGGAAATATGAACATCTATCAATGCTGAGTGTCATACTCATCATGACTTTTATTATCAAATATTTGAAGTTCCGATTTTCAATTAGTCAGCAGATGAAATATAATTTTGCGTAAGACTGAATGTTTCAAAAATTGTTAATTTAGTATTGCAGTTATTGCTAGGACTTTTATGACTGCCAAAGTGAAATAAAATGTCTGGACAGGTGATTTGTACTTTAAACGTGAAATGAAATGTGTGAAGCATAACCAAAAGCCCAGAGCTGTTTTCACAGTAAATATCAAATTTACATATTTTAAATGCACTGTATGATTGTTTTATTTGGTTTATTTTTCAAATTGCATGGAAATATTTAAAGCTATGCTAATATTAGGTAAATGAAAATGTAAGAGAATATTTAAACAAGTAAGCAAGTTAAAGTTACATTATGCTGCTAAATGTACTTCATATATGAGGATTTTTATTCCTTACTAAACTTTAAGCAATTTTTAAACCTCCAGATAAATAAAATGCAACAAAAATCCTACTATTTTAATTAACAGTATGCTTTTGAAGTATTTCTTCTGTTTAGATTTTTATATCTTACTAATTTTGTTAAAAGTACAGAAGGTGTTTCTTATATGATCATATCTTACTAAACTTAAAGCTTTGCGAAAACCTTAAGATTTACCAGATTTAATGATGACCTAACCATTTTCTCTCCGTGCCCAACTGAGTCGTTTTGTCTGTCCCTGTCTGTTTTACATTTCTTGTTTCGTTGAAATAACTCTACGTCTGGGCCTGGTCCTGGGCGTCCTGCCACCTCGCCTCGCCTCCTCACCGGGATCCTTCCTCCGATGCCGATTCCGATTCGTCTACCGGCTGAGCGTTGTGGGGCCTCCATGTCGAGTTTATCAGATGCACTGCTGGAAATTTACAACGCCACAGTCCGGCCGAGACAACGTGGCCGTTAATTCAATTCAGTGTAAGCCTCTTCGGCCCCTTGGATCCCCAGGATCCCTCGAAGTCCGCACCCCTGGTTTTTGGGGGCTATTATCCAATAACTAGAGAACGCGGCTAATCGCGTGAATAGTTTGGGCGGCGTAATTGATGTTTACGACAAAGCCCACCTCCATCACCCACCTACGGGTAACCAATTGCAAATATTCTGGCGGAAAATTTCCATTTCGTTGACTAGTTTTTGGTGGGGGGCGGGCCCGAACACCTGCTGGGTCCTTTCAACGATGCCTTGATTTAATGCATTTCATTGAGCAGCAACCGCCACGCCCACCTAACAAGTGCCCCTCCTCCTTTCCGTAACCCTCGTCCTACACAACAGCCATTCATTTAACCCCCCGCCGGCTAACTGGCCTCTCAAATACTTCCAGGCCGGCCACTTTGCATTCATTATTCAATTTGAGCCGCATTTAGATGCTAGCCTGATTAAGATCCCCATTGTGTCCGGGCTGGAGAAAGGTTGCCCGGAGAGAGAGGTGTCCAAGGAGAAGTCGATCGGACCGACCATAGAGAATAGGTCAGAGTGATGCCTCTGGCCGAGCGCATAAATAAACGATGAGATTCCCTTTGAGACGCCACCACAAACTGTCATCGCAACTGGCGGTTGATGGGTTGTTGGGTTGTTGGGCCGTGGACATGGGTATCGGTTGGAGATGGGCACTAGATACCAAATCCGACAGCGAATTGGACTCCGAATCCCGGGGAATCCGTATTGATTGACTCGCTCTGGTTCAGATTCGCATTTTAGGTGGATGTTTTTGGATGCACATGCACGAATGGAGCTGCGGACAGGCCCTGAATGATATTGATTAATGCAGTTAATGGCGAACCAAATGCAGTTGAGCGTCTATTAACCAAAGCCAAATCCAAACCCGTTTGGCTGCTTTAAATAAAAAAAACTCGTAAAAATAAACGCTGAGAGCTCCGATTTCTCGGTTGATTTGGTCTTTAGAACTCAGCAATTCCGTTTGCAGCCATTCTACTTCTCATTTATTTCCAGCAAAAGAGACTCAATGAATTTCCTATTCAAACTTGAAGCTGATTTATTTCCAGCTATTTTACTTTACTATTTAAGTCGATGCAGCAAAATCGAGAAATAGAGGAAAAATTATTAGCCAGTCCGTGAAGAACAAATAAATTAAGTTTCAAGCATTGGAGCAAATGTTGAGGAATGACAAAAATTCTGTTTATAAACTTAAAGCAGAAATAATAAATTTAAATCAAAGAATTGTGGTTGAAAATGTGGCATTTCATTAAAGTATTAAAGCAAACAAACTAAACATTATTTAAATTACGCATACGACCGGTTGGACAGTGACTTCAAAGAGAGTTTTTATAAGTGTTTACTTAGAGCTCTGTTAAATAATTTAAGGCTTATTTTATTACGTTATTTAATTACATTTCCTAAAAAAAACTTATTCAGGGGGTTGGGCAGTATTTTAGCAATGTTAAGATAAGTACTTATTACAGGACTATTTCAGATTTACGATTTTAACTAAGTAGAGGCCTACATAAAAATGAAATTCTAAATATAAAAGCCCTGCAAAACTGTTAGAAATTTCAGGAATGGCTAGTGCCTGATCAAAATGTTCCTCTGGTCTGGAAAAACACGATTGAATTTCACTCAAAGCTATTTAGTTATCGTGCCAAAATATTGAGAAATCCCGCACATTTCAATGGCGATTTCCACACGATCCGAGAGTTGAGTTGGTTCCCCGAAGTGCTTTCACTCGGACTTTCTCCACTGGTCGGCGATAGCATTTCATCTGCCCCCCGGAGGACGGGCTCCATTGGTCCCCGGATCCCCAACTTCCCCAACTTCCCCACTTACCACCCCGCTCCCACATATTTATGTGTCACATGGTCAGTTAAACTTGTGCATTGCCTCTTCCGCTCGGCTGTGTGTGTGTGTGTGTGGATGTGGATGTGGGTGTGTGGGATCTATTGATTTATGGCCGACACACACACAGCATACAAAGCACACCCAACACACCCACTAACTGCCAACTGATGAAGGAGCGAGATAGACTGAGTGGAAAAACAAAGAAAACTGCATGCGATAGTCTACAACAATATTTATTTATACTCGACACAATAATTAATTACTTTTCTTCATCCGTTTGTGCAAATAACCAAACTAACTAGGCGAGCAGTGCGTTTCGCAGCTGTAAGGCGACTAAGTGACTGCAACGGGTGATAATTGCTTGATAAATAATTCAATTTTCCTTGCCTCGTGGATTAGTTCAATTTCCCAAGCCAACTTCAGAGTGTGACGATTGCTAATGGACTTGGCATTGGCATAAAATAATATTAAATACGCTTGGCTATCAAAGAGCTATAGTGTGTTTAATGTATAATCAATAATCTGTGAAATGGACAATTTACCCTCAATTAATTATTAATTAGTTTGGCTAACCAAATTTGTCAGAGCTGTACGTTTAATAAACAATTATGTTCATAGGTTCATAGGCTTTTTCTGGGAACTGTATTATAATAATATTTATTGTAGTTTATATTTAAGCCAATCTTTTTTCGTTTCTTACTCGCTTTGATTGTTCTGGAAAATCCTTGAAAAGCATAAGTTAGTTTAATGTAAAATCAATCATTTTTGAAAATGTGATTTTATACTATATGTTTTGCTAGCCATAGCAATCGTTTAAAAATAGACTACTTAAGTCACAAACAAAATTGATTTAACATAGAAAAATCCATGGAAATCATATACCATATATCATTATTTACATTTATATTACATTTTATTGACACTGGTATCCAAAAGTAAGCAAACAAAAATGTAGTTCAAATTTTCTGCCAACCTAAATTTCCTTCTAAAACGCTTTGATTTTTCTGGAAAATCCTTGATGGAGAAAATTCATTGTGTTGATTCTTTAAACTCTAGTCGACAACAACACATGATTTGATGCGTAGCACTGTGATTTATAGTTTTCGCACGCACTGTATATGCAAATATAGTGGCCACTGCGAGTGCACTCGATAATCCCCTGCTTAGCCCCGCCCCGCCCCGGCCCCTTTTCCGCTTTTCCGGCTTTTCCGCCTCTCGAACTCAACACCCCGGAGGGCATTTACATAGATGGTTGAGCTGGGAGTTTTTGGCGGAGGGTCTGAACTGGACGACAACATTCAGCATTCAGCCGAGCATAAGCATCTGATATGCATCAAATCTAACTCAATTGCTGGACCGAAGAATAACCAGGAAATACTTGCGACTGGAGCCGAGGGAAAACTTTGGTTTTCTTTGTATGAGGAATCCTTTCGCCTTTTTCCTGGACCGTCCCTCCTGCCACTCCTCCTGGGGGCTGCGCCTAATGCCTGTTGTTCGGCTGGCTGATGTCCATCTCGAGTCGACATTTTCCTTTCATTTTCACAAGTGGCTCAGCTTGGCTTTTTATATTGGCATCCTGATTCAGCTGCTGGGTCCTGGGTCCTGGAACACCCAGTGAAAGGTGGTGGAATGCGAGATCCTGGCCCAAACTCCGCTTTGGCTTTCTATGCTAACAAAAACTCGTCATTCGTGTATTTACATAAGCCTAGACATACATATGTGAAGGTACATATGTATATATTTAAGGGAGAACAAACACACACAAGAGCAAATACATAGATGGCCATATAAAAATATGCACATGGCTGTCTCTGCTCAGTCAGTTGATTTCATGCCCTTGCCGAGTGTATTTAAATTCTATTCTGACGTTTGCTAGGAAGTGAACCATTCAATAAAGTTGGATAAATTTTCACACGGTAGAAGGGGCGAACATTTCTCATCGTATTCACACTGGCACTTTATATTTTAAAGATGCATGACGATCTTTACTTATACATTCCATGTAACTGTTGCTTTCCATAAAAAGATATTTTAGATATATGTTTAAAGTTAAAAGCTTTACTACTTTATATTTTTTAAAAAGAAAATTAATATATAGATAACTGGTTGAAATTCAAAAAAATCTTAATTTACCCATTTGATATTTTATAACTACCTGCTGGTTAGAGAAATGCCTTATCTATGGTAGCATAAATCCCCCCTAAGATATAGTAAAGTGCCTTGCTTTCAAAGACAAATGTTCTTCGCATGTCTTCTAGCATTCTCTCTAAATTCTATTAACAAAGCGCTTTCGAAAGGGTATTTAGGGATTCTCTAGGCGAATCCTTTTCACACATTCATCTGCTGTTGTTGTGGTTGTCGCTCCTGCGGCTGCTGCCTGTGTCTCTTCAAGATATTTGGCTAAAGGCTTTTAGGACAGCTCAGGACTCTTTCGGCTGTTAGTTGCCGCTTCCAGCGAACATAAAAATGCCCTTAAAAGCAACGGAGACAAACGAAGGACTCGGGAATTGAGGACCGGGGGGCGAATGTAGGGGAATAAAACGAAAACAGGCAAATATAAAACTTATACCGAAAAGGGATTGACGGATATAAATGGTGATATGACCTAAGGTCATTTGTATAAAATTAAGTTGAACATCATAAAAAAAACACAACAAATGACAAAACTTGCCCGCAGCCAAAAAGGAGGCGTGGCCGGCCCTTTAGGGGCCATAACGCCCCCCAGTTATTTCGGGGCTTAATCAAAAACTTCAATTCGATTTACAATAAGCCGGTCCGAGTGGCGTGGCCAAAAAACCGGAAGAGGAAAACTAAATTGCGATTCTTACTTTTCATTTTTTTCATTTTTTTCCGCTTTTCCGTTCGGTCTGCCCCCTTATTTTCCCTGCCATCTTTAATAAACATTTTTATGCCGTATGCTAATAAAGATTCTGCCTCTCGACAGTGTCTCTCTGTCTCTCTTCTGCTTTTTGGGCCCAGAGCTATTTGCCTTGGTTTCGAGCTCGGAACCAACCTACCATTCCACTTTTAATATCCAGCCACGTATGTCATGGCAAGGAACCATTAAACACAAAACACAACGGAAAAAGTTAAGTCTGGGGCGGTTAGGGGAAATTGTGGAAAGCGGGAAATGGGCAAAGGGAAAGGGAAAGGGGCGAAGGAAAAGCAAAGCAGCGAAAAAAATTATGCCCCAGACGCCGCTGAATTTTAAATGAGCCTTTATGGGCTTCATTTCAGCGTGTAAATTATCTCATTTGTCAGCAATTGCGCTGTGTGCGTGTGCCCCTCTGCCTGTGTGTGTGTATGGTCCTAGGACTATACAGGACTATACAGGACTATATATGGCTATATAGTTCCGCCCCGCACTGTACTGCCCCCCTGTACTCAGCCATTTGTAAAATGATTCAATGACGTCTCCTGGCATTTAATGAGATAAGCACTCGCTTGCCCCGATAAGATTGCGTGGCCTGGAATGCCGACGAAAGACAAAACGGGTCCCATATCGTATTTAAATATAGATGTCGTTCATCATACGAGGGGGTTGATTCATTAAATCCGAGCCTCTGCTTAAATTACAGCCCAACCGAGGCAGCCACTTTTCTTAGGGGGATTAACCTTGCCGGTTTCTTTTTATTCGCAGGGAAGTTTCACAATTACCAAACGGCTCATTTCAGAAAAAAGTTCCCTTATAAACCACTTAGGTGTGACAGACAGCCATCTTAACATCTTTCCCGTAAACCAAAAGTACCTTGTAAACTGACAAGTGCAGACGGCTTTTGTGCAGCTTACAAGCTACTTTTGACTTAAATCGCTCAATGTGTTACTGCTCATTTGGATTTCTGGTTTTTCCAAACTATAGGTACTCATATTTGGTGTGGGTGTTTCTTAAAAAAGCGGGTTCTTATGGTTTTACATTTTATATAATTATTCTATTATCCGTAAAGAGGTACTTACAAAAACATTTTTAAAGTCCAGTAAAAAGTAAAAAGTTTTCTTTTAAGTTAGACCTGAAAATTGCTTAAAAGTGTCAATTGTTATTTAAAATCGCTATTACCATATAATAATAATAATTATGAATTTAAAAGCTCCATTTCCTTAGTATTTCTGAAGTCCGAAAGTTTATAATAAATTTAGTTTATTAAATTCTTAACTTAATTAAGAAATAACTGGGTTCCATCTGTACATTTGTATATTTTAATTGATGCTTATTGAAAACCGCTTTTATCGTATTATGGTGGTTTTTATAGTGGATTTCAAAGTGGTTATTTCCATAAGTTCGGGATTACAACATATTAACGAAAAACCGCAACAAAATACTCTCGCCGGCCTTGATAATCTTGTTATGATAATTGAAACAATCAAATGCAAATGAATTCTTGTTTGACTTTTGGCCGAGAGTGCAGACTGTCCGGATCTGATTACCGACTATCTAAAAGTCAAAACTTTCGGTTGGCAAGTGGACGAGTGGGACCGAAACAGCCGACCCGCTGATTGCATGTCGCCTTGGGAAAGCTGAAAATCGTGTTTCCGTTTTCCCTCGGCCAAAAGCGACTTTAATGGCAGCTCAAGTGGCGAGCGAGAGGAACTTTTTTGTTGGTTATAGTTTGTTTTTTGTATTTTTTCTGTTTTTTTTTGGAGGTAAAAAATTGGAGAGCTTTGGCAGAAAGAAAAGAGGTGTTCAAAAGGATGAGGACACTGCCTTTCTGCATTGATGATGCTGCAGGTTTTCCTCGTATTCGCAATCGATGATGTGAGTTCCCGAATTTTATGGGACAGCCTTCGCACACTCACACACCACCATATATCCATATATGGTAAAAATATATATTCGCTTGAACCGAGATGGAGAAAGAGGAGGGGTGGGAGAAAGGCCCAGAGAACCAGAGAGCCAGAGTTACGGACATGTCGGGCCGGAGACCCAGACCCACCTTTTGACAAGGGCATAATTAAAGCATAACAGCAACAAAAACCAGAGTGGGCGGGGGCATAGGATCCGGATCCGCCCCATCCCCCGCCCCCCCTCTTGGTCCGCGGCGAAAACCCACGAACTACGGGGTGAAAACAGGTTGTTACTTCCTTGCAAACAAGGTTCCGTTACCGTTATGTATACGGCCACATCTACATCTGCATATATATGCATGTCGGCGAGTGTACGTGTGTTGGAGCACAGTTTCGGAAAAAATAATAGCGCTGCAAATGAACATTTTATTATCACACCACCGGTGCGCGCACTTAAGGGTTTTCGGGCAGGGTAATATAGACATAAATAATTAATTATGTTTCCTTATGAACGATAATATTACAAGGCCTACACTGCATAGAAGCAGGGCAACTACATTTTAGGGACAGCTGTATATCTATTTAATATCTTTTGTTCGAAAACATGACAAATCAATTAGGAAAGCTACGGAGTTATTAGAAAAAATATTATTATCAATAATATAAATATTTTCACGTTTTTAAGGATAGATATTAAGTTATTATTGGTTAACAAAGCACAATTATAAAAAAGGTAACGAATTTAAAAAATAATATAATAATAATGTAATATAATATATTATATAATAATATAACACTAGTCTAACGTAATAATAAATAAATAGAATAAGCTTTTTAACTTAAAGTAGAGTACAACTTTAAGATATAAAAAGTTCATATTATAAGCTAATAAAGAACAGTACATACCCATATCAAACTTGGGCTATAACCATTTCTCAGAAGAAGAGACTTAAGGCAAACTTTCAGTTATAGAATCGCTTATATGAGTATCTCTTGGCTTGATAGCCACTTCAACTGGTTTCGACTTACACAGACTTTGAATTAGAAAAGTTTCCGCCATGGAAGTTCGACTGTATTTAAGTGCAATTTCTCGATTGCTATTTGGCTGACCGCACCTGTGGTCGCAGATGTACATCCGTATGTTTGTTGCTGTGAGCTTGGCTTGGCGTATAAAAGAAAGCACGTTATTGCCAATTTAACTTACATTGTGCATGTGTCTTTAAACAAAGATTTATGTACCCACTTGCATGCGAGACTCGAGGAGCACCAGACCCGCGATTCTTGTGTAGCATACATTTGAGGGCGAGTTTTGGGTAGGTTGGTCTGGGTTGTGTCGGGTTCTGTTGGGTTCGTAGTGCTGGGGTCAGGTGTGCGGGCAATAACTCGCTATAGATGGGTACGTGTGGGGTGCCCACTTAAATCAGCATAATGATATGCACTTATTGTTGTGGCAAATTTGCTGCGGAAGTACTGCGAAAACCGCACAGGATGGGCCCAAGAAAGGGAGGAAACGCCAGGACCGGAGGTTTCTAATCCTGGGAATTCTGGCGGTCCTGACAATCCCGAGGGGTGAGCTCACCTTGCCCCTCAACCGCATGTCGATGTCGATTTCTTCATTTGCCTAATACGAGTCGACGCCATCATTAATCTAAAATATGGCTCACACACACGCACCCACGCATGGCGTGCATGTAATTATGCTGGAAACAGTGGCGTGGAAAAGGGGGCCCTAGGAATGCTGGGCTGAAGGAGGGGGATGGCGTTTCCCACCACAGAGACACACATTTGCGTAAGCCTTGTTAATCGTGACAAAAGCTTATTGCGGGTTATTTGGACTACTTGTTTCGCATCCGGCGTTGGCACAACGAAAATCAACATTGCCACATGTAAATACATATTCGCCTATACGTATATATATTCCCAGTGCATATGTCTGCGCACAGAGAAACAAAAAGCGAGTATTTCGTACGAAAAGCGGTTACACGCAGTCAGGATTTGATTTCATGTTCGCATGATTAAGGATTTTATGTCAGGCCGGCAGAATGTTTCAAATAAAGGGCTTATGAATTTGTAAAGCGGTCTGAAGCATAATGCTCATTACGGATATTTGGCTTTATGTCAGGATCTGGCAAGGACAAAATATGGCTGACAGCCAGATAATATTGCATAAGTATATTACTTCCGCTTCCTATTACAAAGTATGTGGTATGTATGATGAGTATGCCTAATTGTAAAGGTATTAAACAGAAATTGATTGAGTGCAGGAAAATTATATTTTTATTTATATATGTAGAAAGTAGGTACCATACTATACAATTTTTATCATTACATGTTTTCTAAAAACCAAGTTTTATACATTCCAAACTTAAAGACTATTTTATAAGAAAAGGAAGGTTACTGTAGGATTAATGCACATGATATTCCTTAACATAAAAACTTGAGTTATAATTTAAGGTAATTTAAAATTTAGTGAGATAAATATTTATGTGTTCCTAACATCCAAAAAAAAATTTTAAAATTGTTTTAACTTTAACAACCTTTTTCTGGCAGTGCAGAGTTATGTGTGCGTATTGGCCTGTCGGTTGGGCCTGTCATCTAAGAGGGGAGCCTGCCAAGGAGCGGGAAAGCAGCTCGCGTCACTTGCACACATAATAAACATTTTAAACATTATTCTCGTGTTAAGCAGCTTCTTGGATTGGCGCTGCCGTTGTTGCCATGGCGCTGCTGCTGTTTCTGCTCCTGTTTCTGCTGCTTTCTGCTGCCGTTCGTTTTCGGTGAAATTTACGGGTTTCAACGAATAATGGTGCATGTGGGAAATGAACGTTTTGTGTTCGCTTTCGCCTGTCATCATACGGCCACGCAGCAGAATCCGCTCGCACAAACACTGGCACATTCCGAAACACTCGCCACTTTATCAGCATTTTACTTTAGCCGTTATTACCAGAGATCCACTCACAGTACATTAGCACACCCACCCACACAAAACGCAAACGAACCCATCCCACACCCAGAAATTCTAACAAGCAAACGCCATCACTACATCCGAGTCCTCACGCATGTATGTAAGTCTCTGCGAGGTTGCGACTCTCCAAGGAAATTAAAAAACAACTAAAACAAATTAACAATATAATGACAAAAGTCTTATGTGAACTGTGGCCAAGGAGGGGATGGGAATGTGGAGGAGAAAGCAGCTGAAGTAGGCCTAAGTGGAAGCGAAGTAATGGAAAAGCACGGCGAGAAATATTGTTATCATATTTTCATTATCCTCGCTTCATCAAATAACCATATTATACAGAAATATGACATTATATAATAATATTGCAGAGAATCGAAATCTTTATCTTTTTATTTTTAGTAACTTTAAATAAAAATACTTTTAGTTTAAAGCTTGTTTATGGGTGTGGCACACAAATCAAAAGAGTTTTTAAATCAATTTTAATTGTCATTTAAGGTGTCTAAATGTATGCAGTCAGTAAAGGAAAGTCTTTCTGAATGAATAAAGGAGTATAAATAAATTGTTGTTTGCTTAGACACCCAAATGAAACTTTAAAGCTTGTTTATGGGTGTGCCACACAAATCAAAAGAGGTTTTTTTAAATCAAGTTTAATTGTCATTTAAGGTGTCTAAATTTAAGCAGTCAGTAAAGTAATGTCTTTCTGAATGAATGAAGGAATATAAATAAATTGTTGTTTGTTTAGACACCCAAATGAAATTTTAAAGTGATTTCAAAACCCCAGAGATTTGTGTATCACCACCGAATACATATATATACGATGTTTTGTATTACAATTCCGTATTTCTGTAGTTCTTGAAATTTCAACTAATTGATTTAAACACTTTGAGTTGGCGCTGCTCCCGAGCCCAAGTCATTCATAAATTATTACATTTTCGTTTGAATATTTTTGCGGTGTAGGCAAAACTCAAGACCCTGGATTCGGTCTCGCAGCTAAATGGCAAATCAAGCATTTGCACAAAATTGAATTACCTACGCAGGCAGCCGCGTTTGCAGGCCCATTACCAGTAGTCGAAACACCACATCCCCCCGGAATCGAAACCACCACCCAATGGGTGGTACGCCCACGTTAAGTATACGCCATGGATTCGGGGCAATTGGCACTTTTGCAATGGCAACCGGGAATGGCAACAGCAATGCTTTTAATGATGATCGATTTGGGTAAACAATGAAATTTCCGCATTCAAATTTTATTGCTGGCAATCAGCGAGGCTTCCTGCTCACAAACGCAACGCACACAGGCGTCTGTCCATATGCCGGATGGGATATGGGATTTGGGATATTTATAAACGATACGCTTTAATATTAATCTACGGCGCAACGCCTGTTTGCTGTTTGTCGGCTAAATTCGCAGTGAAATTGAATGATGCATGTCGTCATTGAAATTAGCATATAACATGTACATTATCGCATTGTTGGCGCAACAACAGGCTGAGCAAACAAGTCAAGTGTTTGTGGTTAATGAAATGTTTATAACAGTTCGGGTTGAATGATATTTAAATTTAGCCAGTGGGACCAGGCTGGCTGTTTAATACCAGACGGGAAAAGGCGTTATCAGGTATTTCCCACCCATGGTCATACTAACGAAGGTAAACAAATCGCAGAGTTGCCAGATCGGCCAGTGACCACACTCCTTCGTATTTACTAACAAAATTTCCTGTTCTCGGCCGTTCTTGCAAATCAATTAAATTAGGCCTTAAATGACAGTGCAATAAACAAGTGTGCAATAGCAATAATCACCGATCGATAAACGGAGCTCGCTTGCCAAGAAGAACGGCGAACAGCTGGCGCAGACGGAGACACATTCCAATGCACTTTCTCCCGAAGAAAACCCGTCGAGCGGCTTATTTGACATCCATTTCGATATCAATACAGAGAAATAGAGAGAAATAGCGAGAAATAGAGGCCACAGCACCTGTGTTGCTCTGTAGCGACAGCAAGAACAACAAAAAACAAGTCGATTGCCATCGTCTTGGCCATTTTATTGGGCTTTATAGCCCGCAGTCAGTCACATACCGCCCGTTCTCGAGTTCGCCACGATTCTTAAAGCGTTTTTCAGTTTGCAGAGCACTCCCAAGAATTCGTAATTTGCATATATAGAACCGGAGATATATGCAGAGATTCCGACTGGGCGTAGCATGTTCAACGAACTGAGTCAGCCGCCTTGAAATTCTGCGCTAAAAGTGAGTATTACCAGTTGTGTACCGAATTTCTAATCATCATCATTTAGCAAAACAGGCTAGGATGGCTTCGATTGTGGAGAAAGTCCGTCGCGTCTTGGACGCCAAAGATCTGGGCGACATCACAACGGAGCTGTGTGACTTTTCGTTAAAAGAACAGAATGCCACCGCCGAGGCCCAAGGAGTACAGCCCTCATCAGCCTCCGATTTTGTGCCCATTCTTGGCCAGACAGTCACCTACATTGTGGCCTGTGTGCTGATCAACGAGCACGACGAGCTGCTCATGATCGAGGAGGCCAAACAGAGCTGTGCAGGTGAGGAGGGTATTCCGAGACCCAAATACCACATACCCAAAACCACACCTCTAGAACCCGCTAACGTTGCACTCTATTGACCAGGCAAGTGGTACTTACCCGCCGGCCGCATGGAGCGGGGCGAGTCCATCACGGAGGCAGCCGCCCGGGAAGTCTTCGAGGAGACCGGTCTGAATGCCGAGCTGACCACTTTACTTGCCGTAGAGGCGGCTGGTGGCTCTTGGTTCCGCTTCGTGCTCACTGGACGCATCACGGGCGGGCGACTCAAAACGCCAGCGGACGCAGATGCCGAGTCCATCCAGGCGAGATGGGTGCGTAACCCCAAGGAGGTACCTCTCCGGGCCAACGATATACTCAACATCATTGACATCGGTCGAGCCTACCACCAGGGGCACAAAGTTGCGGCTAGCCCTTCTCCCTGGCACGGCAACATACTGCCCACACGATATTCCCACAAGCGGAACTATCTGCGAGTTCTGGCCGTGGCTAGGAAGCGGGCTCACAACTCTCTGAACATCCTGGTAAGCGAGAAGAATGCTCACCACTTCCCCACTGTAGAACTGCATCCGAATCGGAGCTTGCACTCTACGCTGCGCAAGTTTATGATTGAAATTTTTGGCGCGGAACTGCCACAGCATAGACCACATGGGTTACTTAGTGTTGAACACTCGCCTTCGGAGCAGGAGAACAAAGATGGTATATGCCTGAACCTGCTGGTGGCTTTCCGACCGCCACTGGAGGAAATCTCCCTAATCGGCAAGTGCATTTGGCAGGAGCTAGGCGCACCACTCGATGAGATGTTAGGACGCATTGTCAGCAGCAAGAACGCCTCCATTCCGCTTAACGTTGTGCGTTAAACGCCTTATAGTTTAAAACTAGAGTAATCTGTCCTAATCTATGGTGCAAGCAATCTATCCGTTATTAG
Source organism: Drosophila subpulchrella (assembly GCF_014743375.2). NCBI lineage: Eukaryota > Metazoa > Arthropoda > Insecta > Diptera > Drosophilidae > Drosophila > Drosophila subpulchrella. The sequence goes on from NC_050609.1 coordinate 12,336,814, forward strand.
TTGCAATTAAAGATAACCCTAACAGATGTCTGCCAGATATCCGACTGTTATGCAATCATGTTTCCATTCTACGGTGCTAAAATTTGATTGCGTAGGTTAGTCTCGAGCTAACGTACGCTAATCGTCATTAAATGTCTAGAAGATATGCCTACTACCAAACAAACCCGCTTCCGTTTCTTGGTGAAAGATCTAATCTAAAGAATTACTTGTTTGTCCTAGCCTAATATATCTTTAGCGAGTTACAAAGAAAACTTTACTATTATATAGTACCAATTAAAATATTCATTTTTTGATACGAGAATTTGTTGTTCTTAGTCCATTAACTGAGTGGATTTATTGCGAGTTTAATAAACATGTCGGAGACCAATAAATTTGATCTAAAATGATAATCCTGTTTGCTCTAAAAAACAAACACATTCTTCGTTGGAAACCAACATCTTAACGTAGCCTTGTACTTAAAAAACACATATTTAAACAGATATTTCAGATTTAATGCAATATTTAAAACAAGCTGTATAATTTCTATAGCTATATACCCACAATGGGTATACATGTGTATAAAATGCTTTCTTGGAATATGTCACGGAACTAGAAACTATTGCAACAGCCGACTAGGTCAATGGATATAGAGAAAGAAATGCACATTTGGGCTTTGGGGAGAGGGGGAACTAAGTAACTAAGTCGCAAGACCGCCCGCTGCGGTTACACCCACACCTTGTTGAACAGATCCATGAAGGAGTCGTAGATCATGAAGGTGATGGCCACATCCAGGCACACGCGTCCCAATCGAGGCACAGTTCCCTTGTAGAAGGCGGCGGGTCCCTCGTTCTTCAGGATCTGCAGCGCACAATGGGCCGTGTTCTTGTATTTAGAGGCCTCCAGGCCCTGCATCCTCGTCTTTACCACATCCAGAGGTGTGTTACCGAACACAGAGGCTGCTCCGGCAATGGCTCCGAAAGCTCCCACCACCAACTTGGGCACAGGCTTGGTGTGATCGTCGCCCTTGTACAAGTCCTTCAGTGACTCCAGTACGAAGAAGCGGATCGCCTGGTTGGATCCCTGCTTCAGGATGGTGGCCGTAAGGCCCTTGTAAACACCAGAGACGCCCTCCGCCTTGATGATCTGGCCCACTCCGTGAGCGAAACCCTTGAACTTGGGATTGGCGCTACGCTGGTCATTGATGAACTTCACCTTGATGGTCTCCATTGGGGTAACTGCAAGGATGGCCTCGCAGACGCCGGCGCCCAAACCGCAGAGCAACTTTCCGGAGCTGCTCAGCTGTCCTCGGGAGTCCACAGCGTTCGACTTCAGGAATTCGAAGGAACCGAACCTGGAAATATAAAGCATTAGAGATGAAGGTAAAGTATGTTTTTTATATAATTAAGAATAGGTACTGAAATTTTTTCAAACTTTTTTTGAGTAAACAAGTTTATTCTTAGCATGGGATTTTAAGAAATGTATTTCCCAAATAGTGCCGTGATTTTGAGAGCCTCTTCATAATAATATATATTGCAGAATGTAAAAAAAATTGGTGTTTACTAGTTATACTTGATTTTGTAGAATACAAAGAAATTTTAATGGGAATTTACCTTGCCGCTGACTTGGGAATGCTGCCATAGAGAAGGACACTGAGACCGCGGTAAAGACCCAGGAATCCTCGCTGCTGTACCGTCTTCTTGACGCAGTCGAAGATGCCGTTGTACTTCTTGCCGGCTCCCTTCTCGTCCAGCTGCAGCTGTGTCTTCACATACTCGGTGGGATAGGTGATGCAGATCTCGATGCCGCCCGTAATGCCACCGGCGACAATGCCCTTGAGACCCACCTGTCCACCGGCTGGAGCCGCAGCACCGGTCTCCGACATCCAAGGACGTCGGCGGTACGGACTGACCAGAGCCGAGATGCCCGAACGATCCATGCTGACTGGGCTGGTGGGAAGTTAGCTGGGGAAAGAAATAAAATCATTGTACTAGGTGGAAAAGTAGTTTTCGCTTTCCCCTGGACTCCTGCTGATTTCTGTTCAATTGAGAGTTATTTATATACCATTGTTGCTGGCGGATCAACAAAAATAGACTACTTTTGCGTGGGTGCGGGGGTTTCAAAATATACACTGAGATTTAAGTTAGTACGGAATAGTAGAAGATACATTCCATGGTCATATAGCTTTTGTTTTGATGTTTGTGTCTAATATAAGTTCTATTTATGGATTTGAAAATAGTTTTTGTTTATGTAAAATACGCAATTACGTCCTCATAGTATCGAATTGAATCGGCGAAGAAAAGTTGATGTCTAAATTGCAATTGCAATCGTGAATGGCGCCTCTGTACCAATATTGACCTTAATTTCCGTATCAAATGTTTGTCCAAGTGCAATTCTGCCTTAGTTATGCAATTCTCTAAGGGGAATGGGATACATAATAAAAGGGCAGATGTTCCATAAATTCCACTTCAGCGGTAATAATCAGTGGTATCATCATTGGTAGTTTCCATTAGTGTAATCAATAGCTCTCTCTCTTCCCTCTACACGTAATCATTTATCGCCCGAAAATTTAACCTTGAGGACAGGGTTCAAAACAAACTGGGAACGAAGAGTCGACAAACCAACACAAACACTAGCCAAATGTTAGCAAATCTCAATAGTGATTGCTTAAGATCTGGTGATATGGTCAATGTCTGGTGGTTTGAGTGGGAACGGTACTATATCAGCAGGCTCGTTGGATTCGCTCTTTGCACTTGACAAATTGTACTGTTTCAGAGCGATTACATAAGTTTCGCATGACCATAAATAGTAATCGCAAATTTAAGTTCATAATTATTCATATCCGTATCGGTCTGGAAATCTGGATAAACATAAACAATGCCTACTGATAAGTCGGCACTGGAAAGTGCCTAACGACTTCCACGCACACACAAGCGTGTTGATTAAACCCACTTCCACACACACTGACTCACAAAACCCACTTTTCTTGCAAACGTTGCACTTAATTTTTACTTGTGGAGCATGCTTTTGAATTTTATTCTCTTACTACTCACATTAGAATGCAAAAAACCGAAATAATTAAATTTTTGGAATGCCCAGCAGCGGAAAAGAGAAGGCGACAGAGAGCTCGGCGATCGTGGACAGCGGTTGAATCTCAACTGATCGGCGCTACGAAAAAATTCCATTTTCCAATCGACGAGCTAAAGCTTATACTACAGTGCTCCCCATAAATCGAGTACAGTGATCCCTCTGATAAGTAAACTACGGGTAATGTGGGACACTCTTGGGGAAAGTCAACCAATTTTAAAATCTGATAACCTTTCAATATTTTCGATTTAGACCATTTGCTGATACAGGGAAAAAATTCGCTAGAGCGGAGCACTCAGCTTTTATCAGTTTAGTTTTACATGAGAGCACTGTAGTTCCAATGGTCGGCGTTTTGTAAACAACGGTCTCTCCATGGAGCGGGATCCACTCTCCCCTCGCTCAATAATTAACACGGAAAAAAATTTTATATTTTCTAGAACCGATGGTGTATTGAAAACTATTCTAGATATTGCCTATATTCAATTCGGCAAATAGGAACTGGTGTATGATTTTCTAAGGTAAAATAATCTTTAAATTTTGATTATTTCATGAAGATCACTCAAAAATCTTTCAGATTCAAGTAAATACGTTTTTTTTTCTGTGCAGAGAGTGGGGTAGAGCATGCCCCAAAGTAACGGCTATGGCGTGATACTGCCTTTTTTATTGGAACCGCACGGAAGATCTCTCTCTAATCGGAAACCCGTTTGGCCAGCAACAACAAACTGGACAAAGCTTTCGGACTGGAAAGCTCCACCAAGAACAATAACAAGAACCTTTGACTTTGTATTTTTGAATCCGAGAACGCCACAAAGTAGACCAACTTTTTTTCCACAGCGATTACACAATGAGTTCACACACACAACGCGCTTAGTTTACGCACACCCACGCGACGGTTATATCCAGGTTATCAGTCCATTTTAGTGCTACAATATCATATCGATAATGGTGCTTTCGTTTTTAATTTATAACGCCTAATTGGCCAACTCCAAAATGTTTACTATTTACCGAATGACGCAACTAAGAATCATGTGGATAGGATACACGTATTTCTAACGCTGCCGGCAAACCGTGAGTGTTAACCAAAAACCCGGCGGAAAGTGTGGCCGTGCTGCTAACTCTCCGTTGATAAGAACTGCGCCTGCGCCAGCCCCCCAATTCCCAAAGATGCCACCCACACTTGTGGGACGCACTCAACAGACCCACTCACAACACAAAAGCCTCAACAGTGCAGTATTTCATTCTCAATTAGCCAGAAAGACTGAGTTCGCGAATGAGACGCAGCGGAAACGCGTGGGAGGAACTTCCTAAAAGTAAGGTTTAAACATCCATTCAAACTTATATCATTCCATACGCACAGTAGAACTTCTATAAATGATACGTAAGGTAAAGAACACACTGGCTTTAAACTAATGTTATTATACTTGTACTAAGTTAATGTTTATCGATGTAGTTTATGTATTATAACCCTACATCCATATGTTAGCTAAATTTATTTAAACTAGCAAACAAAAATATTACTATGATCACTCCGAACTGTATTGCTATTTCACTAGCTACCTTACTACCTTACTTTTCATGAAGATAATAAGAACACTCGATTTGTATACTCACAAGTGGACAATCAGGGGGATGGTTGGGAATACGAAGAATTTACAAGTATAAAAATAAACATTAACATAATTTTGATTGGTGCGGCTAAGCACCTCGTACGTGTAAAACCTTTAAAACCCCCTTATATCAAACTCAAAGTGCTGAGTAAAACAAAGACCAGAAATTTTAAAGCACTTCAGTGTTGTAGTTTATTCAAATGCGTTTGGAAATTGGTCCCCCTAGAGAGAGGGGTAATCTCTATCTCACCTACACCGAATGCGGGTGTACGGGTGCGATTATAAATTAACATAATGCTGAGCGTGCAGTTCCTTTTGGTTTAGTTTAGTTCACTGTTAGTCAATAACAATAGTGGCTATCTGAGTTAGTTGCAATGCATGTAGTCGTTTGGTTATAGTTATAGATCAGTCGTGGACAGCTGCCGATCTCTTAGACGGCCTTGTAGACGCGCACGCACTTCACGGCTCCGATGGTGAGGGTCTGTGGCGGAGGGAGTGGATAAGTTAGGTGAGGGTGGTGATGATATAGGCAATAGAATGTTCTTACGGTGATCAGCTCATCGTCGTTGAACTCGCGGACGATGGTGGTGGGCTTGTCGCCCTTCTGTTCCTGCGTCAGCTTGTTGCCATCCAGGGTGATGATGCTCTTGACTTTGCGTCCGTCCAGGGTCTCCTCGTCGAACTCATCGCCCAGCTTGAAGCTGATGGCCGACGTCTTGAAGGTGGAGGTGGTGGTCAGGGTGTAGGTATCACCCTCCAAGGTCACCTCCACAGTGGGGCTCAGGCTGTTGCCCATCTTGCGCGTCACCAGACCAACGCCTGCAAGTGGAAGAATGAAAAAAAATGTTCAGAAATCAGTAAAACTAATGGGATGGGAAAGTAAAGAAATCAAAAATCGGAATGAAAGATGAATTATGAGCAGACTGCACATAATTGAATTAGCCCAACAAAGTTGGGGACCCCAAAGCGGTCACAATGCAAATCATATCATATTTAATTAAAAATAATAAAGCCGAGTCATGAAGTTCCCTGCAGACTCAGTCGGAACGTCAAAAGTCGTGCTCAAGGTTAACGAACAATGCGGGTCGTCGTCTCCTCCGCAGCCTCCGGGCTTATCAATTGGCAAGCCCCTCTATATATAGATCGAGCGGGACAACACCTTATCTCAGCGCTGCATCCCATATATGTATGTATATAGATGTGAACATGTCATTTACAAAGTATATGCTATATTCGCGGTCAATACCTAAGTACTTTATCTTTGAACATTGTGCCTTGTTACTAATTTATGTTCTATAAAGTAATTCAAGTGGGTAATGACCAGTCACTCCAATTTTAAAATCGTAAAATGTTCAAGTGCTGATAGTTACAAAGAATAACAAGGGTAATAACGTAATCGAAAGATTAGGTGAATCTATTATTAAAAGATTACCATTTAAAATAATCATTCAATCGTGTTAAAATAATTACTAGCATTTGATTCTCTATTTTATAGTATTCATAATTTCTGATAATTATATATACTTATATACTTTGCATATGAAATCATTTCTATTCAGACTCAGCTCCGCCCTTTTTTTCTCAAATAACACTTGCATTTTATTTTTATTGGACTTGAATTGTGTGATACATTATGGCAATGAAAACAGAAACAAAACATGAATCACTACTTGTGTTCTAAATACAGAAACACATTTCAGAGAAAAAGCACGTAGGACTTTCTTATGCGATCTGACCTTTATTACATCGAATCTGGAACAATGTTCAGCCATCAAGGGGGGCCCAATCAATTATGTTCAATTATGTATGGACCAGATATACTCCACCACAAGCTTGTACTTTTGTCAAGTCACATCGAGTCAAGTGTCAACTGACGTCGCGCGATAAGTTTCCAAGTTCCCACTCATGGGAACCCAGCAACTGTACCAGAGATCGATTTATATGCATCGTATATGACAGGAGAACCTTGAATAGATTAGACCGGGCTGCAATTGCGAACTGTGGTCTATGATAGGGCTGCCTGCCCAAAGTGCAAAGTCCGTAATCGCGCCTAATTATCGTGCTCATTGGCACATATGTAAGGCATATAGTTTATCGCATTTATATACGACAGCTGATAACTGCTGCGAGGCCCCAACGACAGGTTCAATTGGATTTGTTTGGGTTTGAAAATTGAGAAGTACGTGGCTCTGGGACCAAGTCTAGCATTAAAATTGAAACCGCAAAGTATAGGGTAAAAGTTCTGGTGAACTGGGGGGTCTTGTAAATGAATCCGGGCCTCAAAGCGGCGCGCCATCTCCGATTTCTAAATGTATCCCATCGCCATGACGCGTCCTTCAAGAGGCGTCTAGACAGGAACAGAAACTATTGTTCGATCTTATGGTATAACACCCATTTTATAAGAAATATTTTAAGCAGTAAAATAATCTTTCTTTGTTTTTAGTATAGTCTACTAGCTAGGCCAAAAGATCGCAGCTATAAAGCTTGTAGTCCAGTACAAAGTTCAGTGAGAAACTTTCCCCCAAAATCTAGTACACAAATATTATACGACACCTGTCGCAAAAGCTAATTACATAAAGATGATGGCCGGGTCCCATGGAAAACAGACAGAAGTGACTCAAAAAGGGGAGCAAAGTTCAGACCCCACACTTAATTAGTTTTTGGGTTTATGGCTCTAGCAGATAAGCTTTAACGGAGTTTATGCCTTTTGCACTCGGATTCGCAACTGTAAAATTGAAAAAGGAGGTGAGGATGTCCACGTTTTTTTTGCAGCTTGTGCATCTCTTTTTATTTGCTCCTGCTCTTTACATATTGATTTTCATCTCACACACATAAGGAGATTTAAACAAGGGCGGATTTGCAGTAGAATTTAGGGGGTACTTTTCAAGTGCAGCGAATCTGAACAATGGAATTCGTTCATAATATGTTGTTTCCTATTCTGCACTTTTTCATTCGAAGCGAGGAAACTACCATCCCCCTGACGACCCCCGAGTTTTTTGCACACTATTGCGAAAAATGCCGGCCGGTCGATTTCGGTGGCGTGTTTTCGGCTTTTTCTCTCCCTCCTCTCTTTTAGGCACTTTTTTTTGGAATTCTAATCTATTTTTACCGCATTGCGGATTGGTGTTTTGGTTCTGGACACTTACCCAACTCCTTCATGTACTCATCGAAGTTCTCGGACTTGTCCAGCTTGTACTTCTTGCCAACGAAAGACATTTTTGGGGATTGGATTTAATCTGGTGATTTAAACAAGATGTTCACTACTTGAAAGTTTTCGGAGCGAATAAAAAGCTTCGCCTCGCGCCGGCTCTTTTATACGCTCGCTTCGCGGTGCGGCATTGCCAGATGCGAAGTAAATTTCTCTCTCTCTCTTTATCTCGCTCGGTGTTGCGCGGCTTTTGAATTTCTTTTGGTTTGTTTGATTGATTCTTTGGATGCTTGTCTTGCGAGAATAAGCGGAAACATTTAATGATGGCTTCGGCTGAGCATCGGATTACCAGATGCAAAACCAAGTACAGCCGCCAAGGTATCGAAATGTCGGCGCCAAACACACACTAAGCGAACTTACATAAAACAGCTTTTTTAGGCGCTCTCTAAAAATTATTAATATTGACATGTACGGATCGTATAAATATATGTAGCTATAGATCCGCACATTGACCGCGCCTTATAAATGGGTAATGGGTCCGACGTGTTGCTACTAGCCGAAGTATCATTCTAATTCTGAGTAGGACCAGCCCCTCTTGCACCTTGGCGTGATCAATTGGCTGCAGCTTTAATTGCTTCAAAGGTACCGGCTTAATAATGGGAGGTTTATTGTCTGGTGACAATGAAATTGATGTAGGTCTCCAAAATACTGAAAAACTTTGCTTCTTGTCGAGTACTTAAGACTTCTCTAAAGTAGAGATAAATCGGTCTCCAGCTGGAAAATCCAAATTAATCAATTCATAGAGGAAACTTAATTAGCCCTAGATATTTAATATTATGTAGACTTGGAACCCCAAATTCTTACATTTTTAAATGTACTTACTACTCAAAATAATAAATAACTTTTCTAGATCTTAAAATACTGAAATTCCATTTATTTTTTTAATTATTTCATCCCAAATTTGTCGGTGGGTCAGTGGCACCATTAATAATCTCACTATCATTTCTATGGATCATGTGCATATGAGTATAAATAACTTTCGACACAATTTGTTCATAGTATTCTTATGAATATCTTTTTATAAGTCGGCGGTGAATTGTAATCTAATCGAGAACTTCCTTTCACTCAGGGCCATCCAATGCAATATTGTGATTACCCACGATCTCCACAAGCTACCCATCCCGTCGGAGACCCACCTACATGCATACCGATTTTGTTTGTTGCTATGCGTTATCTTATTAATTCAATTAGCCATCGCGGATACCGTACCCCGTCGTCAATCACCCCTCTGAATGCATTGACCATCATTAAAGATAACTCGAGATTTATGAGAGTTTGAAAAAATGTTCAAATTAAATGAAAGCGATTTAGTGAAATCAATCAAATTGTGTCCTTTTGTCAATTTTTTGGAAATATACAAAGTTCAAGTCTTTTTAAAAGTAACGTTTGATTTGATATTTTTTCAAACTATGTTTTTAATTTGTATAGCATACTTTTAGTCCCTTAGTTATTTGTGAAGGCCTGAAAGTATGCAATATAATAACGTTTGATATGCAGATCAGCCAAGAATCCCACACTTCCTGGCATCGCAAAGATTGGGATACTGTGGTTCCGGACACTTTATTTGCAAATTATACTACCTTCATTTAAACATACAAAGTATAACGAGCATTTAGTTATCAACAGAGCTAGACAGCTAGTTTTTGAGCCAACAATTTAATATCATGTTTGCTTGTCTGATAAAAAAGCGTATCATTATTACACATTGGTTATAACTGATTACTAGAGCAAAGTGTCATGCAAAACGAGGAAAACACCCGTTGGCCTGCTTATCATACGATGGATGAAATCACAGAGCCCCCACAAAAAAGAGCTAGAGAGTGCCGGCATCGAAGAGCTATACCGAAAGAGTGATAGTACATCACATTAGAAGCCCCATAGAGCAAGCAGTTTAACGCTATGGAGTCCACAGAGCGGAGCTACAAAGAGCCCCGGAGATCTTTCCAAAGAGCGCCGTACCGATCTTAACCTGACACAATAAGCGCAAAGAGAGCTCAGTGGGGCAAGTATTAAAGGTGGAGCTCGGGAGAGACCTCCATTAGAACGAGGCGGACCGTCGGAGCGAGCACATAACCGTGGGTAGAATAGCGCGTATTGCCATGTGTACTTCTATAAGTTCCCGATAATTCCGATGTGCGACGGATGAAAACACATACAAAACGCAACGCAACCAATGACGAAATTCTGTTTCGGCTGTAACAGATAAAAATACTAAGTATCTGAGAGTGAAGTGATCTTTTTGAACCGGTACCCCAGCATTACCAATAGAGCGCTACCAAATCAAATGCCACGCCATTTTACCTGCACTGTGCTAGTGGAAAAGTTTACTCCCTTCAAACGCGAATAGAAATCGAATTCGGATTTATCTTTTAATTTCGCTAGCAATTTCCATCTGGTTTCTATCTGGCTAATACAAAACTAATTATATTAGTGTTGAGCGCGTGTCCGCCCTCGGATCGAGAAGTGCTAATAAACCGCGGCAGTCCAAAGACAATACCGGTGACCAAACAAGTCTCTTGTAATGCTACATTCTATATAGTGCAATTTAACTCCAATCAGTGCAATCAGCATGCAGTCGATGAAAGCCGATGAACTGCCGGAGAATCCGCGGGAACGCTCCAATCCCCTCTCCTCACTCATGTTCTGGTGAGTATACTGGGTAAAAATTGTAGCTTTCTAGGGTATTCCCGATAGAAATTTTTATGGTTTGTTAATTAAATGTCAGTCCAGCGTATTCATGGCGACAAACATTTTAATAATAATAACAAAATTGAAACCCCCTCTCGTCTATAATACATATATCATAACTTTAAATAGAAACCAGTTTAGAATTTATTTTAATACACGTTTTGTTCAAAAATAGAGCGTATTGTAGTACAAGAGGAGGTTTCTTTTATTTGATTAAAGCTCTGATGATAAGAAAATTTACCCCATTGGTGACTAATTTAGGTGTTATTTTTTCGTTGTGCCTTGAATGGGGGTTCAAGGGGTTGGGAAACAGACAGCGTGACAAAATAGACAACATGTTGATTATTTCATTCAATGGTTCGCTTAATTTGCATGGTCGAGGCGAGGAAATCTTTTTGCATTTGACTGGATATTTAATCAATTGGTTTCCAATTGAAGGCGACACTTAGCTATAGCTTAAACTGTTGGAAATCATTTGAGGGGGAATCCACCAACGTTAAATGCAAAAGTACCAATGATATCCAAAGGTGATATCTAGCTAGGTGGAATAAGTACTGCCAAAGTGATAAAAATCAAAACTGTGAAAAATGCGAAAAAAACAAGCTTTTTAGAAGAGGTGTGGATACACCCAGCAAGGTTTAACTTTCACATACGTCACGCCTATCTGACAACATACATCGTTTAATTTATAGAGGCTTCTGATTACTGATTAGATTTCATTTTTAAATAGAACAATTAGTTGAAGTTCAGCAAATTTGCCGAATAGTTATTTAATCTTTATAGATTTTTCTTTGTCATTCCAAACTGAAACAATATTATTAATAAAAATCACTGGGAACTTGCCACTTGCTCATTTGTGTCGGCTTATCGTAAAATATAGATGCATTTGTCGGTTGCTATAAAAACATGTGTATACTAGGGTGTAATTATGGGCTATTTATTTGTTAAATCAAAAAAGGGCAAGTAATCTGAAAAAACTAACCTCATATGCACATTACGTTCGAGCTATTGATTTGATGATGATGAAATTCGAGTTGGAAAAACTCAACTCTAATTTGCGTTAGAGAATTTCGACCGTGACAAACTCTTTTTATAAAGCCACATTGGCGGGCAACTGTTTTTTTTCCTGATAAGCCCCAAGGAATGTCGGTTGTCTGTTCATTTTTTGAGAAGAAAGAAATTATCAGTATCAGTCTCTGATAACAGAGAATCTTCGCTAATTATGTTTTAATTGTACCCCCAATAAAATCTACCTACGTGATGCTTTTCCAATGTGAAGTTTTGCCATGCCCGTACTATTTAAAGGGCGGAAGAAGAATTTGGAACAAAAGGATCTCTATCGAGCCCTCAAAGAGCACAAATCGGGTAAGTTTCTTGAATTAAATATTACATATTTACGTACATATTTTAACGAGTGTTATCTTTAATCTTCAGACTCCCTGGGAGATCGTTTGTGCACAGCCTGGGATGAACAGGTGGCCAAAAATGAGACTCCACGTTTGGGCCGTGCCCTAATGAAAGTATTTGGCTTTCGGTTGTTCCTCACGGGACTGTCTCTGTTTGTCCAGGAATTCTTAACCAAGTAAGTAGTATCCGTCAAGCACCATCAGATTTAATACTAACCCATCTGTTGATTTTACTATAGAGTCACCCAGCCCATATGCTTGTTTGGAGTGATGGCTTACTTTGCCGGTAATGATCCGGATCTGACCAAGGCCCAGTTATATGCAGCGGGTCTCATAGCAGGTTCCGTATTTAGTGTGCTTATAGGCCATCCCTACATGTTGGGCCTTCTTCATCTGGGTATGAAGATGCGCGTGGGTAAGGTTTTTCTATTTATTATAGATGATAACATCAATAACCGTCTCCTAATTGCAGCACTAAGCAGTCTCATCTATCGCAAGGCTCTCCGGTTGAGTAGAACTGCACTGGGCGACACGACAGTGGGTCAGGTGGTCAATCTTTTGTCCAACGATGTGGGACGCTTTGATTTGGTTCTGATCAACGTGCACTACCTGTGGATAGCACCGTTGGAACTGATCGTAGTCACTTACCTGATGTACCTTGAGGTAAGTGGATTTTTCGGAAATCTGAGAATGTTTCTAATCGAAACCTGAAACCGTTTCCCAAACCATCCTCTTTCGAACAGGTCGATGAGTTTTTTGAGTTTTTTAAACGTGACCCATCCTTTTAAAAAGCTTATAATGTCACATACGTAAGTGCTGCACAACAATGGGGATAATTTTTGTATATTTATGGATAGATTGAATACCAGTTAGCCAAAAAAGGGTCAGCTTTTAGCAAAATAAGATATATTTGCAACCGAATCCCAATTTTTTTTACCAATAAAACTGTTATACCTTCCGCCGGCTCACAAATATAGATAGCTATCAGGCTATCAACAAACGATTGTGTGTTGTTATTATTAATTACTTTTTGTGTGCACACTATTTTGGAAGACTAGATTAGGGAAGTACTTTTTTTTTTGAGCGAGAAATGCTAATAAAAACAGATACGCATATTTATGAATTAAATTAAATTTTATGATCCGCAGTTGTAACTGTTTAATGTATTTCTCTTATTATTATTTTATAGATTGGCATATCTTCCATTTTTGGGGTTGCGATAATGCTTCTCTTCCTGCCCTTTCAATCCTACCTCGGCAAGCGGACCAGCGTGCTGCGCCTGCGCACCGCCTTGCGAACGGACGAACGTGTCCGGATGATGAACGAGATCATCTCGGGCATCCAGGTGATCAAGATGTACGCCTGGGAGAAGCCGTTCGGAAAGGTGGTGGAGCTGACCCGCTTCAATGAGATGCTGTGCATCAAGCAAGTCAACTACATCCGCGGCATCCTCATCTCGTTCTCCATGTTCCTGTCGCGCATTTTCACCTCCACCAGTTTGATTGCCTTTGTCCTGCTGGGAAATGTCCTGAATGCCGAGAGGGCCTTCTTTGTCACTGCCTACTACAACATACTGCGTCGCTCGGTGACCATGTTTTTCCCGCAGGGCATCTCCCAGTTTGCCGAGCTTCTGGTTTCCGTTCGTCGCTTGGAGACTTTTATGCATCGTCCAGAGACACTAGTCAGGGATAAGTCGAAGATTAGTCCCACCCCAAAGGCAGAGTCCCTGAATGGAGATAGTCCCAAGAGCAATGGCCTTTCGGAGAATCTGATCGAGTTCAGCCAGTTCCAGGCCCGCTGGGAGAGCCATTCCATTCCATTCCATTCGTTGGATCCCACTTTGGAGGACATAAATCTCCAGTTGGGACGTCGAAAGTTGGTTGCCGTAATTGGACCCGTAGGAGCGGGCAAGTCCAGCTTAATCCAAGCTGTGCTCGGCGAGCTGCCGGCGGAAAGTGGTACCCTTAATGTCAATGGCAGTTATTCCTATGCCGCCCAAGAACCTTGGCTTTTTACGGGCACTGTGCGCCAGAATATCCTCTTCGGCTTGGAGTGGGACAAGCATCGCTATCGAACGGTGGTGAAAAAGTGCGCCTTGGAAAGGGATTTTGAACTGTTGCCCTTCGGTGACAAGACGATTGTGGGTGAGCGTGGAGCATCTCTCTCCGGCGGACAGAAGGCCAGAATCAGTTTGGCTCGAGCGGTGTACCGACGAGCTGATATCTATCTTTTAGATGATCCCCTCAGCGCTGTGGACACCCACGTTGGGCGCCACTTATTTGATCAGTGCATGCGTGGCTATTTAAGGAGTGAGCTCGTCATTCTGGTCACGCACCAGCTGCAGTTCCTGGAGCAGGCAGACCTGATAGTTATCATGGATAAGGGTCGGATTAGTGCCAAGGGCACATATTCATCGATGAAGCGCAGTGGATTGGACTTTGCCCAACTGCTGACGGCGCCAAATAAGGATAATGAAGATTTTGACGAAGACGTTGGGGCAGGTGGTGAGGGTCTGGCCCTTTTGAATGTGCCCTCGCTGAGCAGGAGGGGCAGCAAGAACAGTAAGCCGAGCACCCGGAACAACAGCTTCACCTCATTGAGCTCCATGGCGGAGTCAATGGCCCAGGAGGCTTCCCTGCAGCTGCAGGAGACGCGAGTGGAGGGCAAGATCGGTCTGGGCCTGTACAAGGAGTACTTGACTGCCGGTAGCAGCTGGTTTATGCTACTCTTCATGGTCTTTCTCTGCCTGACCACTCAGATCCTGTGCTCAGCAGCGGATTATTTCTTGTCGTACTGGTAAGCAAGAGGATGGATCTCTTCTTTCTAAGATACAGAATATTAATCCCTTTTTTGACTTTGTAGGGTGGACAAAAACGTTTATGATCAGAAGAACATTACTGAGGATCCCCAAGACATGTACTACTTTGCCGCCCTTAATGTAGCCGTAGTGGTCTTCACCATCATGCGCACCATGCTCTTCTACAAGATGGCTATGAAGAGTTCCACTCAACTGCATAACTCCATGTACCAAGGGATTACAAGGGCTGCCATGTACTTCTTCAACACGAATCCCTCGGGACGGATCCTTAATCGGTTTTCCAAGGATCTGGGCCAGCTGGATGAGGTCCTGCCAACAGTTATGCTGGATGTGGTGCAAATATTCCTCACTCTAATTGGCATTATCATCGTGATTTGCATCACTAACCCGTACTATCTCATTTTAACATTAGCCTTGGCCATTATTTTCTACTACATCAGGGAGTTTTACCTGAAGACATCGAGGGATGTAAAAAGATTGGAGGCAGTGGCCAGATCACCCATATACTCTCACCTGAGTGCCACGATTACGGGGTTGCCAACCATTCGAGCCTTGGGAGCTCAAAAGGAACTTATTGCGGAATTCGACAATCTGCAGGATTTGCACAGCTCTGGTTACTACACCTTTTTGGCCACGAACCGCGCCTTTGGTTATTACCTGGACTGCTTCTGCACTTTGTACATTGTGATAATCATCCTCAACTACTTTATAAACCCACCGGAAAGCTCTGGCGAAGTGGGCTTGGCCATCACCCAGGCGATGGGCATGACGGGAATGGTGCAGTGGGGAATGCGCCAGTCGGCGGAGCTGGAGAACACGATGACCGCCGTGGAGCGAGTGGTGGAGTACGATGAGATCGAGCCGGAAGGAGAGTTTGAGTCCCGCCCCGGTAAGAAACCCTCACCGAGTTGGCCCGAAAGGGGTGAGATTATAGCCGAAGATCTGTGCCTGCGCTACTTCCCGGATCCGCAGGCCAAGTACGTTCTCAAGGCGCTCAATTTCCGTATCTTGCCACGTGAAAAAGTGGGCATCGTGGGTCGAACTGGAGCTGGCAAATCATCGCTGATCAACGCCCTTTTCCGGTTATCCTACAACGAGGGCATTATCACCATCGACGAAAGAGACACGGCTGATATGGGACTCTTTGACCTGCGCAGCAAGATATCGATTATACCTCAGGAGCCAGTGCTTTTCTCGGGTACCATGCGTTACAACTTGGATCCCTTCGAGGAGTACCAGGACGCCAAGCTGTGGGAGGCGTTGGAGGAGGTGAAGCTGAAACCCCTGATTGCCGAGCTTCCCAGTGGACTGCAGAGCAAGATATCCGAGGGAGGCAGTAACTTTAGCGTGGGCCAGCGCCAGTTGGTGTGCCTGGCCAGGGCAATTCTCCGGGAGAATCGCGTCCTCGTGATGGACGAGGCGACGGCCAATGTGGATCCACAAACCGATGCCCTCATTCAGGCTACGATTAGGAGCAAGTTCCGGGATTGTACAGTGCTGACCATAGCCCATCGTCTGAACACGATTATGGATTCGGATCGCGTTCTAGTCATGGATGCCGGTCATCTTGTAGAGTTCGGTTCACCCTACGAACTTCTAACCTCCTGCGAAACGAAAATTTTCCACGGAATGGTCATGGAAACTGGACAGAACACTTTCGACAGTCTGCTCAAGGTAGCCGAAAAGGTGAGTTCTAAATTGATCACTTACTATCCATCCTTTTAGTTACTTAAATTATATGTATCTTACAGGCCCATTTGGAATCAAAGAAGTCTAAATCAGAGTAGATTAAAGATCTGGTAGTTGCTTACCAAAAAGGTCTCATTTCCTGGCTGTAAGCGCCTGCAATGTTGTACCTAATCCAGCCAGCTGCATTTAAGTTAGTTTTCTACCCTAAGTATTATGCCTTCCAACCTTACTTACTTATAGGAAGCAATTCTAATAGAAATACTGTAAAAAAAAAGAATCAGCCCAACGAATGGTAAAATATACAGAGTCTCAGAAAAACTGGGTTGTTTTTCTATAAACATTGTTGAAATAAAAATACTTAAATACAGAAAAAGCTTTAAGTGTATAGAATTTACTAGTTAGATGCCTATAGATAGGAATATTATACGCCAAATTACCCCATCGCGAAACTAAATAGATAAAAACAAGGAAGGAAAACAATGAAAACTCATCTAAAGGGACAAAAGGGAAATGGAGATAAGCAAGCAACAAATCGCGACTGAAATGCGCCACCTACCCCTGATCTCAATATATGGTTATGTGGGCGGTAGAGAGATTTGAGCGTTATGGGCGTTAGAGTGGGCGTGGCAAACGTTTTTTGGATCAATCGATAGGTATTGACAAGACTAATACTAAAACAACACAGTTATCTAGCATAAAAATTGTGGGTGCCACAGGTTTGTGCAGTTTGTGGGCGTTAGAGTGGGCGTGGCGTGTTCGCGTAACAAACTTGCGCTGCGCTCAAGGCTACGGAATCTTAATCTGAAATCTAAATTCTCTATCTTTGATAGTTTCCGAGATATCCGCGTTCATACCTACGATTTTTTGAAGTTTGTGGGCGGTTTGTCGGCGTTAAAGTGGGCGTGGCACGATGCTAAAACAAACTTGCGCTGCGTAAGAAGCTCAGGAATCTGCATGCCAAATCTCAATAGCCTAGCTTTTATAGTTTTCGAGATCTCAGCGTTCATCCGGACGGACAGATGGACATGGCTAGATAGACTCGGCAAGTGAACCTGATCAAGAATATATATACTTTATGGGGTCGGAAACGCTTCCTTCTGCCTGTTAAATACTTTCCGAAGAATCTAGTATACCCTTTTACTCTACGACTATCGGGTATAAAAATAACAATTTCAAAGAACCTCGGTTTATTATAAGTTTACCACTTACGAGTTTACAATACATACAGATTTTTGATTTCAAAAATCAAAAATTCGTAAGACTTTTATAGTAGAAGTTCAGTGAAAACTTTACAAAATTTTGAACATGTGGACCACAAATTTGTTGAAGTTTTGATAATTTATCGGATCAGACCTCACTTGTGGCAAACATGGGGTTGTCACCCGTTTGTCCCTTGAGTTGGGTTTCTTCGAAGTTTCGTCTCCGGATCGGAGGTCTGATATTCTTAGTACCTCGGAAGAAAAAGGCGACAGTGGTGTCGCAGATCAAAAGCAGGACTACGGTCAGTTGGGCCAAAAGTGCAGTGATTACGGATGGGTGGACTGTGGGCCAATTAACGTGATGTGGAACAAACACAACGAAGAACAAAACGACGACATTGCATATGAGCATTATACTGTAGAAAATGGAGCGCATCTCTTGTCGTCCAAAAGCGCTCAGTGCCTTTAAGCTGGAGAGGATTATCACCAATGGTATTAGCAAATGAATGAGCACTAGGTATGGCATTGGTCCGCTGCAGGAATCCGGAAGGAAAAGCCGCGCGGTGTTGGCCAAATAGGTAAAGCTGCTCAACCAATGTCCAGTTCCGAACAGTGAGACATATAAGTACAGTAGAATCGATACTGCAAAACGATAGGACATCTCGAGATGCCTTGGGGGAGTGAGTGGTCCATCCAGCCTTATATCCACATTATCTTCCTCATCGGCTATAATGCTCTCCTCGTGCACCTCTATACCCATTTGGTACTCAATGATTAATCCTTGGGCGAAAAGGGATGTGTATGAATCACTTAGAAGTGCATGAACTGTTAGTAAGTTAAAGCGAATCATCTGTAGGCGAGATAGGGGACAGAAACTTCCGGAGTATGGGATCGAGGCACAGGCATAGATCAGGTACGTCCAGTGGGCAGCCATGATGTATAAAGGAACCGGCTTGCCCATCTCCCTTAAGTAGATTCCAATTCCTCCAACGATCAGTATTCCTCCATTGCTCAACCACACCTTCCACTTGTGATTCTCGCCAAGGAAAAGGGGACGCAGAATCACCACCAGCATGCTGATTGTCTGTAGAATAACCCGGTATTTGGTAGTCATCAGGATCTGCATTCCCCTCTGGGACCATAGGAATCCGCTCAGCAGGCATACGAGCGCCAGCCAGGCCAGGAACTTTGCCGTAGGATGGAACCAGGCACGTTGGTTGTAGATGCTGACACATATAATGTAGGCCAGACTGAAGGGACAGCTGCAGTGGAGGGCCACAATGATTCCTGCTGCGGGGGCTATTATCCATCTTAGATGCTTGAGCGGTTCGAAGATCCAGCCACCCTTCAGGGGCAACTCGGCAATGGTCAAAGTCCAGATGACAAAGGGCACCACCAAGCAGATGACCGTCCAAAATGAAGCCCACCGTAGGAAGACCACCTCGCCCAGCAGAAGTCCAAGGGAGCCCTGTACAATGGTGAACCATGTGAGGAAGCCCCTGCGTTTCTCCTTGGAATCCCAAGATTTCCTTGACAGCTTCAACAAAAGGAAGAATTGCCAGCCCAGAAGAGCCAGCACCGTCGTGACCACCGAAGGAATGTGGTAATATCCATAGTAATACTTTAAGGATTTCTGAGCCACTTTGATAGCCAGCATGCTCGTCTGCACCGCCTTGCTTCTCCATCCCATATCCATAAGTCGATCCATCTGGTTCTGATAGTAGGCAATCCTTTGAAGATCCAGATCCTTGGTTGTCGGAAGCCAACTGTTTAAAAATGCCTGTTCGTGACGTCTTATAACAGCCTTGGCTTGAGCCAGAAGTTGCAGAGCATTTAGGTGAATTGCTTTTCTCTTGTATTCCCGGGATACCTTCAAATAGCCCAATGGCAACGTGGCCAGATTATTAACCGGTGGTGGCAAACCAATCAAGGCAGACATCAGAGGAGCCAACTGAATCTGCTCCAAATTGTGGAGCTGCATGGTAACGTTATTGCCAACCACAAAATTTAAGGTGGCATTATTGGTTGTGTGATTGATACCTGCTCCCCAAAGAAAGAAGGGAGTATCCCTCTCTTTATCCGAACCGCCACCATGAGAACCTAAACCCCAAGATGATACCATTTTCGGAATATATGCATATAATACCCGATTTAATACTCACCCAAAATGCTAAGGCCGTGGGCCGAGGTTAAAAGGTAAGAAGTTCTATAGTCGTTAAAGGAGTTCTCGATCAGTTCATAGGCATCTCGGATGTTTCGCTGGGCATTGTGGACCTTTTTCAAATAAGCCTTGTCAACAGGACTAGCTCCACCGACGTCTTCCAGATGTACGAACACCACCAGCCTAGTTGAGTTCTGCAACTTTTTCAAGCAAGCAGCATTCAGCAGGCGGACGCGAAGATCTGCTAGGTCCGAGATCTTAAGAACAGTTCCCTCTTTGGAGGACAGGGTGCGATTGAAGATTGAGTCGTGTTTCTCAGCTAACAGTAGCGATGGCATCTCATTGAATCCGGCGAACAGGGCCACTTCTGCAGATCGGGTCAGAGTGGGAACACTAGTTTTGGATATGCCTACGAGACCCTCGCGCTGGATTATATCCCGCAAGTAGGAAGACCGACTGAAGTTGGGCGAGAATAACGTATCCGCATTCAGGCCTTCGAGAAGGAACACCACCAGCCGATCGGCGGCTGCGGGAACCCCCATCTCTGGCAAAGTCTTCTGCGGCTCCAGCTGATCCTGCGGTCCGGGCTGATAGTATATGCCCAATAGGCACGCCATCAGCAGAAGGTGCACCAGCACCACCTGCGCTTTCCACATCTCCATCAGATTTTTTATTTTTCTTACCAAGCGATTTGTGAGGCGACGATACAACAGGAACGACACATTGACGACAACTAAATAGAAGCACCAGAGAAACGTTTGAAAGAGCGCCAACTTCATCTTTGAAATATTCAGAAGTGAGATCTTAATCGAAAAAAAAACGTTCCTGAGTTCCTGAAAGTGGAAGTATATTTGCTAAAACTAAACTTTGCTAAAACTAAAACTTACCATAAAATATCTTAAAAATTTAAAAAAACTAAAAACCCCAATAAAATATTTTTTTAGTTTAACAAATTTTAATTTGATAAGAGAAACTTGTTCGATTTCTATAAGTAGTATATTTAAAACAATAATATATAAGGTGAAAATTTAAAAAGAAATTGTAGCATTGCTTTCCGGTTGTATGTCATAGCAACCTTTGTAAATGTGAAAAGAAGTTTATAGAGAATTGAAGAAAATACTATATTTGAAATAATGTTGGAATCATATCATAGTTTTGCGCTGTTCCAGCTGCTTCTGCTGCTCTCAGTGGTGATCATTTACCTTCGATCGACATCTTCGGGCAGCTTGGAACCGCAAAAAATGGAGCCGTCGAAGGAGCCTCCGCCGGCCGATCGCCTCGTCGTTTTTGTGAGGGACGGCCTCTCTGCTCAGACCTTCTTGGGTAACCGGTGTAGAAATATACCCCGACTGCGGGAAATCTTTCTTCATCAGGGTCTAGTGGGGATAAGTCGGCCGGAGACAACCACATATCACTCGATATCCCCCTACATTTCCTTGTTTTGCGGCTTTAATGAGGATGCGGCTAGGGTGGCCCGTGGCTGGATGCGAGGTCCAGCGCCTATTGACTCAATATTCGATCGGTCTAAACTCAGCTTTGCATGGACCACGGCGGAACTACTCTTACGCTTTCCCAAAATCGACAGACCCATGCCAATGAGGCTCCAAACCTATGATGCAGACGTTACAAGATCCTGCTCCGAACTGGAAGATGCCGTCTGTCGGTCAGTTAAAAGTTTTCTATTCGGTGAGTCCCGTCAGTTTCTGAACTCCACTGGAGTCGTATTCTTTATACATATGACCGGAGTGGAACCATCGTGCGAAAGCCTTCAGCGGATTCAAGAAAATGTGTGGAAGCTCTACGAGCGTTTTGAGAAATCTTTTCCCGGCCAAAGAACGGCCTACTTGTTTACATCCAATCTTGGGGATCCAAAAACGCAAAGTAAGCATTCGATTGAAGGTAATTCACAGGTAATAAACTAGTAATACCCATTCATATAATTTTTGAATATTTGCTTTCAGGCTACTGCAGTCTGGCAGTTGAATCTCCTTTCCTTCTTTGGGGCTCTGGAGTTGCTCATATAAAATCCATGCCAGGACGTAGCTTTTCGGCCAATGATACGGGTTATAGGCTGCCCCTGCATGTCCTTAATCCTCCTCACATCACAGCTCTTATGAGTGCCCTGCTGGGAATCCCACCTCCAGTCAACAGTCGTGGAATGCTGCCCAAGGGAATGCTGAATGCCAGTCTGCGCTATGAGGCTAATGCCATGTTGACCAACGCCAAGCAGCTCCTGGCTCAGGCTCGTCGGCTAAGGGAACATCATCCCAAGCGAATTCCGGCCTTCTGGCTTAACTTCCAGATGATGGATAGCTTCCTAAAGGACTCTTTGGGTCTTAAGGAGCAGCATCGCTTCAAGGCTCTTTTGGAATATAGCTGCAACTTTATGCCCGTGCTGGTCAAGGGAATGGACTATTTCAAAAATTACTATAGAAAAGTTTTAGTTATAGCAGTGAGCTTTGCTGAAATCGGTTGGATATATTGCCTGCGTTGTCATCTGTCGGTTGGAAGAAAGAGCAAGAACCAAATGGATATTCAAGAGGTAAACTTTTCAAAAAAATTAGTTTTCGTCAGAGGATTTCACCGATTGTTTACTGGTCTGTTGGTGATTTTTATGATGCTCGAAAGGATTCCCTTGATGGTGCAGGCAGTCCTGCTAACACCTTCTCTCTACTGGAAGGTGACCCTTAAGATTGTGAGCGAGAGACCCAAAATGGTGTGCCGGAAGAGTTTGATTTCCTCCGCTTTGTTAATAGTTATTTGCTTGGGTGCCTTTTACAGACGTTACATTCTGGCAGTGGGATACTTGGGATTCGCAGGCTATAACAACAGAAAAGCCTTCCGGAAACGGGGACTGCAGTTCTACCTGTGGCTACTGCTGCTCCTTGGACTCACCGGTGTATCTGCACTACCAGAATCGCTGGGTTGCTCGCAACCCCAAGCTCTCATGTTTAGCATCCTGCTAACAGTTCTACGTCCCTTGGCCTGTGGTGTGTACCTAAATCTCCTTACCTGGCTGAGCAATATCTTCGTTCTCCTTGTTGCCTGCGAATACATCCTGGTCGGCTGGCATTCCTGGATCACTTATTTGGTGTCCTGGGTATATTTGGTCTATCTGGCCATTTGGAATCGCCGAAGTCTACAGGCCAGCGAGCTGGTCTTTTTCAACCTGAGCACCCTTTACACCCTCACCTGCACCTCCTACGAATCGGTGGTCATCCAAATGCTGGCCATGGAACTGCAACTGGCTTTGCGTATGAAGCTGGAGAGGAACGAAAGCATTGGACCGAAGAGAGCTGCCCATTATATATTGGTGTACAGCTGGTACTCGCTCTTCGTCATTGGTAGCTTCCCTGCTTTCGATGACTTCTTGGATATCCTGCACGAAACCTGCTTTGGATATTCATCACTGACCTATGCCCTGGTTATGGTAATGAAGTTGCTCCTTCCCTGGTTGCTTGTACTCTGCATCCTGGCGGGAAACTACAGAAATCTGGCCTCGCACGAGCGCCAAATCTTTGTGAGGCTGCTGCTCATGAGCAGTGCCATGTCACTGGTGCTTTTGCATAGGGTCATCAGCGTGGGTCCCTGGAGGGAAATCCTCACCAGATTCGCTGAGTTTGCGGTGGTCCACGTGTTTCCACTCCTCTGGCTGCTTTTGTGGCGATTGGCGCAGTTCAAAGTGGGATCCAAGTGGATGTCCCAGCTTCCAGGATGAGTTACTGTTCGTTATGAATACAAGTTCTAGTTTTAAATAAGAGCCTTACAAATTAAAAATATTTAATTACTGAATAAAAATTACAATATTTTGAATGTTTCAAAATAAGATAAACTTTTTGTAACGAACTTTTAAAAAAAAAAAACCCAGAGTAGAAAAATAAAGTTTATTGATTTCATCATGTCTTTTGCAGGTAATTTGAGGTAGTTTTGATCCTATTATGCATCAATTGCCATCCCAATAGTTTTATTATCTGATCCTATGTTGTCAAATTTTAGATGTGTATCTCATGGCAACATATAGAATGCGAATAAACAAGAAAATTCTCTTCGAAATCGAATTTATTAGTTTATAGTTATTAGCTCATATTATAATGCGGGGTCATACACTGATGGTGCGGAAAATGTTAAGGCCACTGTGGGCTGTAGAGATTAGTACTCCTGGCATTTGAGCGTGCCAGTGTAGCTCTTTAATCTCCTTCTGGCCCTGGTGAATAAAAAGCAGCTGGGGTGGTAGCTTGCTAAGCTCATTTTCGTTCTTGGCCGGGTCCTGCACCTGATCAGTGTCTTTCTCAACAGCCAAGTCCCACAAGGCAATTTGGTCGTCGTCGCCGCCAGAGGCCAAGACGGTAGCCTCGCTGGGACTCCATTCTACAGTGGTAATGTGGTCCGTGTGGTGTTTAAAAGTGGCAATGGGCTTTTCGGTTTGAAACTGGCGAAGGTCCCAAATATGCAGGCAGCCGTCATCACCGCCACTGGCGATAAAAGGCTCAGTGCGGTTCCACGAAATTACGTTCACATCGCTCTCATGGGCGTCCCGGCAAGTAAGCATGCAGGCCTTCTGCGGCGCCGCTCGGCAGTCCCAAATGCGGATAGTCCTGTCCACCGAGCAAGACGCGAGCACGCTGCGCTCGTTCGGGCTCCATTGCAGATCTTCAACCGACTGCGAGTGACCCGCCAGCGGGCGTTGGTCCACCTTCCAGGTGCCGTCCTCCAGGGGACTCCACACGTGGATGTCCCGCCGACAGTCGCCTGTGGCCAGCACACCGTCCGCACTGGGACTCCAGTCCACCGCGAAACCCTCCTGCTGGTGGCCACCGAATGTAAACACCGGGCGTTCCTCATTCTGTTGGTACTGCTTGAGCAGCTGACCATCCTCCACGGCCTGCAGAGGTTGGGTCAGGTTCCAGATGTTCACGCGGCCTAGCTCGCTCCAAGAGGCGGCGTACACAGTGTTGCCTATGCGTCGGGCACGAACGCGATTGACGCATCCTTGGTGCTTGATCAGGGCACAGGTCATCTGCGGTTTTTTAAGGTCTTCGCGGTCGGACACATCGTCCTGATCGTCCTCCAACTCCTCGTCGTCGTCGTCGTCGTCATCGTTTTGCGTCTTGTGCATGTTGCTCATCTTCATTACAATAATGTTGTTTACGTGGGTACGAGAAGCTTGAGTGCCAGCCACCATATAAGCTGTTAACGGGAAGGACTGCCGCCCTGTGCCCAACTCGTCGGGGATGACATCGAAACTTAGACACGGAGCTCCCGTGGAAGCCTGATGCAGCATCAAGTATGCACTCTCGTCGCAGACGAGTTCCTCGTCCTCGGCCAGTACATTACCGGGTAAATATACCTCTTTTGGCATCTGAGGTTCGGCGGTTTCGGTATCCGAATCCATTTCACTTTCCTCGTCCGCAGTTTCAACCAGCTCCATACTTAACTCGTCTTGTTGGTCCATATCGTTTATCGTTTATTGAGCTCTTTGTCGCAGTACTGGTGAATTGAATTGCCTTTAATTATTAAAGTTTAATATGCTCTTAATACCACACGTGCAAATTTACATTTTAGAGAGACCGTACTACGGTTTAAATAAATGAGAATTGCCTTAAGTGACCGTCGATGACTTAGGCCCCGCTTCCGTTATGAAAAGTAGGAAAAATGGAATAAGGTAATTTATTGCACTTTATTTATTAACCAATATTTTATTGAATGGTGTTCATCGCACAGTCTATAACTCCCCA
Organism: Drosophila subpulchrella; assembly: GCF_014743375.2. Lineage (NCBI taxonomy): Eukaryota > Metazoa > Arthropoda > Insecta > Diptera > Drosophilidae > Drosophila > Drosophila subpulchrella. The sequence goes on from NC_050609.1 coordinate 12,362,388, forward strand.
TATTTTACAAAATACCGTTTTTGCCAATTAAAAAACGATAGATATAGCGGGAAATAGCTAAATGGCCACACTCCCAGCGTTGCCACCTTGTCAGTGGCCCCCCCAAATATCGATAACAGCAAGTGCCATCCCCAAGCTCGCTCTCCCTTATTTTGCATAGAAAATAAACAAAAAGCTCTGCGGAAATTATGTTTTCACAATAAAATCCAACACATTTGTGCTGGCGCAAGTGTGTGCTGGAAAGTCCCATCAAAAATAAACCCGAAAACGTCGTGAAATATAAGTTATTTCTATTGCGCATTCCACGGAAGCAACAATACCACCAGAGGCAGCAGCAGCAGCAACAACAACAGCGAGAACAGCATAGCAAAGGTGAGGCAAAAAGTTTACATGTGAATGTGGGGGCGGGCGGTGTACGAACGGTTCACTGTTAATAACAACAATTGCCCTGTATTGTGCACACACACACAAACGTCTTGCTTTACTCATTTTGGAGCGCGTAGGCAAAATGGCAGCCCAATTGTCAGTTAAGAAATGAATGGGCTAAAATAGTTTAGTCTCCAACTCGCCTCACACCAGCCCCCACCACCCACCGCCAACCGCCCACCCACTGAGGTGACGCGCCGCCGCCGAGGTTTGCGATCTTGTTTTTATATCTTTCAGTGGAGCGGGGGTAGATAAGGGTTCTCCTTCTCGTTCCTTTCCTCGATCGGTAGGCCTCGAAGGTCGCAATTTGTCGGATATATCGCTGTCTTTGCCAAATTGCATTCGTGTACGTGCACTGCAATTGCATCGCTGATTTTGCACCCTATTTTACAGGGGATATGATAATTTTCAACGAATTATAATACCTCATTCTTTGAAAATTTTAGATTTTCTTATGGTATTTGGGCAGATCCTAAACACTGATCCTATCAGCATGGTATTCTTTTCTAATCTTAAATAACTAGTTTAATAAATGTTATAATAAATTACCTAAATTCATTTGAAATTTAATTTTACTTGACAATTATGAGAGTAACATTTTTTTTTGGCAACCAATCTTATTTGTATTGAAATGTTGACCCTAAGACGAGGACAAGATTCGTCTTAGGTTTAAAGACAGTCCAAGACGCAACTTATAAATATAATCATTTTTAGGCTTTGTTATAAGCTGGGATATACCGAAAAAAATGTCACCATATAAGGGTATTCCAAAACTCGGTTCCCCAAATATGTAGCCCCGATTTCTGGCTTCTTTTGTTTTGATATTGCAATTATTCAGCCACTTGTTCTGGCGCAGACACAGTTGCCTCAATTAGTTGTTGTTTTTGTGGCGGCTGCCGCTGAAGTGAAGTGAGTTGCTCATTAAGCCAACTCGACCATCCGGCGATGCAAGTGGAAATAGAAGTGCCACCGGCGTCGGCCCGTGTCCCATTGTCCTTAGACATGGGAGAATCGAGTGGATAGCAGAACTTTCACTGTCCCATTCCGAGTGCCTCCGTCGACTGATGAGTAATTACCGCGTTCCAGCGATTATGTCCGATTAGGGACCAATCAACATCTGTTTACGCTCTGGGCTTTAATATTGCCAAGTGAACGAATTAGATTTCCGTTCAGTTGGTGGACAATGCCTTTTCTGTATCTTTCGCAGCTGAGCTGTAGCCTCAGCCGACTGGAACTGCTCCATGAAGATGAGGTGCGACCCTGAGCCCATCATATTTCATGGCCAATTAGTAGTTATCACCCCGAAATAGGCTAAATTTACGTTAACCAACTTTTCATACTGATAACGATAACGGTTTGAGATTGCCGAAAAAAAGAATGTGGGGCATCAAAAAAATTAATTTCCCCAGCGAGGCAGAGAAGTAGTGCACTTAATTGCGCACTTGTTGTTATCCAAGTACAGAGAGGCTCTCCCCCGGCTATTTATCTACATATATCTCGGTTCTGTACCAGCGAATTTGCATACACAATTAGTGGGTGCTGTTAGTGGGCGTACATACAAACTGATCGTGTAACGATTTGTGTTTTCAGTTCACTGTTGCTTGCCCCGGAGAGCTGGCTTTGGCGATGGCCACGGCACCGCGATCCCTGGACACCATCTCCCTCTGCTCGACCGTCTCCAGCTGCCCGGACCGAAATGGCTTCTATGGCGGATTCCAGCGTACCGACAAGCCCAAGGAACCGCTGTCCAAGGCACAGATCATCGCGCGGGAGAAGAAGTGGCTCTACATGATCGAAAACTGGTCCATTTACATGTCAAAAAACTACAAAAAGGTGAGCACAGAGAACAAAAATAATCTCCGCGTAATTCTATGAAAATCTCAATCATTCATTTAAAGCATAGTGAGCTTTACTCATGTGAATTGTATCTGTATATACGGAACATAGTATTCAATGAAGGGCTCTTCAACCCAATTGTCCGAAATATTCATCTAGGAAATCATTTAAGTATTATATTATATATCCACCTATTAACTTATTCCTATTCTTATCATGCAGATCCGAGATCGCTGTCGCAAGGGTATTCCCAAGTCGGTGCGGCCCAAGGCCTGGTTCTATTTATCGGGGGCGTATCTGCTGAAGAAAAAGAACCCAAATGTATACCATGAGCTGCTGGAAAAGCCTGGAAACCCGTCGACCATTGAAGAAATCAAGAAAGACAAACATCGCCAGTTTCCGTTCCACGAAATGTTTCTCGACGAGGAGAAGGTCGGACAGATCGAACTCTTTAATGTGCTAAAGGCTTACTCGATATACAATCCCAAAGTGGGATTCTGCCAGGCGCAGGCACCGATAGCCGCTTTCCTATTGATGCACCTGCCCGCGGAAGACGCCTTCTGGGTTTTCGTCAGCGTGTGCGATGTGTAAGTTCAGTTAAGTCATATTTGTTAAAGGTATTAAGGTATTTTTATGGTTTATTTTTGCAGTTATCTGCAGGACTATTTCATACCCGGCTTGGAGGTCATCCAGAACGATGCAGGCATCATGGAGGGCCTGCTGAAGAAGACGTGCCCACCCGTTTACCGGCACTTGCAAAAGCACAAAGTGGAACCGCTGCTCTACATGACCGACTGGTTCCTGTGTGCCATGACGCGCACTCTGCCCTGGGAGACGCTGTTGCGCGTGTGGGACTGTTTCCTAGCCGAAGGAATCCGAGTTATCTTCAAGGTGGCTCTGGTCATTATCGGAGCTTCGCTCAGCCGGCACAAGGTGCGAAAAACGTGCACTGGCCTCTGCGAGACGTTAGCCGTACTGCGGTCTCCCGAAGAGCACATCGTTGAGGAGGAGTTCATCATTAACAATATGATGCGACTGAACCTGCGCGTCGAGGACTTCCAGATCGAGCACACACGCCAAAAAGCTCGACGGGCCAAACAGAAGGCGCAGCAGGAGGCTGAGTCCAGTGGTTCCAACAACGGTCATCGACGCAACATGCCAACGCTGTGAGGGATCCCAACTACTACTACTTCAACAAATTGTTACTAAACACACAAACAACACACACCATGCATGGTTGCATAAGATTTGTACGTTTAAAGTCGAATAGGAGGCAGGTCGAGCACAAAGTGGACGGGAGAGGAGTGACCGCGAGCTGGTTCAGTCAGTTGGTCAGTCAATTACGGAGACATCATTCCATGCAATCAGTTTGCCTAATTTTAAGACAACTCTTTTGTTGAGCACATTCGGGCTGGACTTGTATCGGTATTTGTTTTCGTATTATTCATTTAGTGGCAATTATTACGAGCGTGCAATTTGTTTATGCTTTTCAAAAGTATTTATTACATATTTATTATTATCGTGTAACATTAAAAACTTTAGCGTTAGCGTTGAGTTGAGGACCCCGAACATATCGTATGATTATCATCACCACCCCAAGGCAGCTGACACAAGGACTGGAGGATTTTATAGTTTGAAATTTGTACTACTTTATCCGTATTCACTCTGAGACGAAAATGTTGATATTTACCTACGATAATGCGTTACGAACGACTTCTGTTGTGCCCCCGAGCCTAAAAAGTTTGGAGACCCGTTTTGTGACTGGTTTTTAGGCAGAAAATAATAGTAAACTTTAATACTAATAAAACAAAATATACCGAAATATTAACAAAAAACAGTTGTTTTTATTTTTCATAAAAAATATCACCCATCCCAAGAAAACAATTTGCAGTTGTTGTAGAATTAAATGTCTTATTTATTAACATGAATTAAACAGAGGCGTAGCTGCTCATGTGCAGAGACCAACTTCGTGACTAAATCCTGATTAGCCAAAAAAGCCGGTTCAATGTATAAAAAACCAACTCTCTAACTGAAATCGTACAAATATATTTATAATTTCTTTGTTATAATTTTGATAATATCAGTTAAATTTAATTGAGATTAGGCTGGGAAATAAATAGCTTGAGTACTTACAGCTAATAATTAAAAGGATATCCTACAGATAAACTATAGTTAAAAGGGCAAATCATGAGATAGGCTGCCTATGGGTAAATTTTAAGAATACTTCTCTTAATCTCATGAAAGGGAAGCCCTTGAGGGCGACTATCAGTATAGGGCTACCATTGGAAGTACAGGTGTTGTGAAAATGGATTAGGTTGGTATTTGTATGATACAAAAATTGTGTAATCTAAGGGCAATCCGTAATCTATGTTAAAATCGCTAAATTTTCGTCTTTTAATTCAATATATATTTCAGACTAGACTATAGAAGATTTAAAACATTTTAAATTAAAGATGAAACTAATCACGAATTGGCAAGAAGTGCAATAAGGCAAGAATTTTCTACAGTCACTTTACAATTTTTAAATGAATTCGATTTGAGTTTTGGCACTTTTTCCTGCAAATCGGTAGACAATTTGATTATTTTGTATTTTTAGCGATTTATATGACGTAACTTTTTAATGTCAAACTTTGAATATTTCAACAAATCGAATTCGGGAAACCTATTTAAAATTTACAAACATGTGTTAACTGCTGAGCTAATTGTTTTCTTTAGAATTTTGATTCTACATCACAAAATATTATAATATTCAGAAATATTAAACGTTAAAATATAATGACGCTTAAGATACTCTCATCAAGCAACAGAAAGGTTAAAAAAAAGGACAGGATTGCTACTAGTTTTGCAAATCATTTTTCTCATGGCCTTTTATAATCTGAATCTCAATTTGTAAGACGAAATTGCTTGCTACAATCGGAAGATTACATTCTGCCCTTAGTATCTTTTGTCGAATGAATCGAAAAATTATTATGAGGTGATCCTAGCCCAGCAGATACTGGTCCTCGAATTCCACGTCGTCTCCATCGTCCAATAAATGCGGCGGCAACGGCATATACGGCCCTGAATCTTGAGTAGCCTGGATTTTCCCGTCTTCGGCCAGTTCCGTGGCCTCCTCCTGTTCTTTCTCCTCAATGGCGATTTGCTCACGGAGTAATATCATCTCATTTTCGCCCACCACAGTATGGTGCTTACGAAGGTGCTGCTGCAGCTCACGAAGACTGTGCAACTCTCCCGCTGTTGCCGTGCCCGCCTCGCCGCTCTGCTTGCACAGTTTGCAACGGATGTAGGCCGGGTGGGGCAGGTGCTGGAATCGATGGAACTGTAGCACCCACTGTCGATTTGTCTGCAGCTCCTCGTCACAGTCCTGGCATCGATAAAGGTTCTCGCCAACTTTGTTCATGTGCAAAAGGTCCAGCTTGGCAAGACCGTGGTAATCGTTGATGTGCTCGCGCCACTCCTTCTTGTTGCTGGTTGTGAAGTTGTCACCGCACTGCGGACACGCCAGGTGGTAGATGGACCGCAGCTGCGTCTCCTGTTCTGCCTCATCGTCATCCAATTCGCGGTGCGGGCGATTGTCACATCGATTGGTGTCACGATTCAGGTGCTTGAAGAACATTTGCTTGCGCACAAACTCGCCGTCGCAAGTCAAGCACTTGAACGATCGATGCGGCAAATGGCGGAACTTGTGCGACTGCAGCTGCCCAATGGCGCCCTTGGTGTGGGTCACGGTCACCCGCTTGTAGCACTCCAGGCACAGGTAGTGATGGTTATCGATCTGCCGGAAGTTAAGTCCCTCACGGCTGTTAAAGTTGTGCTGCTCCACGATGTGTTTGCGCCAGAAGGCATGGGAGTCAAAGTTCTGATTACATTTGGGGCAGAAGTACGTGATGAAGTCCAAGTCCACGGCATTGTGGTACGAGATGCTGTCCTCCAGCGTGTTGAGACCAGCGGGTCGGGTTGGTAAGCCGCCAGGCTGGGGTTTCAGGGAACGACTCATCGCCGAGGAAGCAGCCGAGGACGAGCATCCCGGTGGAGAGGGCGCTGCCGGAGGAGGAGTGGGCAGTCTGGGCTTCTCCCTACTGTTATCCTTGTAGCGGCCGTATACGTGCTTCGGTTTGGTGATCATCGCCGGGGTCTCCCTATCGTAGATGGCGTGGCGGGCCCTCAAATGCGCAGCTATGTTCGGCTTGTGATTGTAGCAGGTGCCGCAGATCAGGCACTTGAGATACAGTCGGTAGGGCAGATGGCGGAAGTGATGGTCCTGCAAGCCCTTCAGCTTCGAATTGGCCACAATATCCTTGCACTGGGTGCACTGGTAGCGAAATTTATCCAACTGCCGCATGTTTAGGTATTGGCGCTTGTCAAAGTTGTGCACTTCGTTGATGTGACGGCGCCACTCGTACTGGGTCTTGTACTCCATGCCGCAAGAGGGGCACAGGAAGATGTAGTTTTGTTCCACGGTGGGAACGGATGGGTCCATTACTCGAGAGTTCATCATTGACTGTCGACGCCTTTTGAGAACCGTCTTCCGGCAACGGGTCTCGATGAGGTGAGCCCGGACAGCCGCCGTTGTGGGGAAGAGTGAGGCGCAGTGGACGCACTTGTAACGATGATTATTACTTTGCGAGGTCGGCGGTGGCGGTGGTGGAGGCGGCGCAATTGGGAAATCCTCCTCATCCGCCTGCATCTGTTCGCCAAAGTCGTTCTCCTCCTCCATGCTGCCTTGCTCAACGTCGTCCAGGTAGATTATCTCGTACGTTTCATTGGCTACCGTTACGATCTGCTTCCGCGGCTGCTTAGAGGGCGTAAGAACCGGAGCTGGTGGGCCAGGTCCTCCCGGCTTTTGGGGCCAGCCAACGCGATGATAGGTAGCCAGATGCTTAACGAGACCCTTCCTGTCCGTGTAGGACTTGTGGCACTTACGACACCTAGCGTACGCCTTAAATGGAAGATGCGTGATCCTGTGCTGCTGTGCATTCTGGATCCCATAAGCATTGGTGATGATCTTGTCGCACTCAGTGCACTTCAGCTGCCGTTCGTTGATCATCTCGAAATTAAGCTTGTTCAGATCATTCATGTTGTGGGCCATGACCACGTGGGCGCGCCAGTGCTTCTTCTCGATGAACTCTTTGCCGCACTGCGGACAAAGATAGTCGATGTGAGGCTCGAAAATGTCGTCGCTGCTGATGCGACCACCGCGTCTGGGTGCGTCCTCAAAGTAGGGTGAGTCTTCGTCTAAGGGGGCCCCATTTCCCTCGCCGTTTCCACTATCCTCGACGACTTCATCTTCCGCCATTATGGTCATTGGAGCTTCAGCATCTTCCTCGGCTTCCTCGGGCATCAGCGTGTTCATATGGTGGTGCTGCAGCAGATGTCTGACCACTTCCTGATGATCCGTGTAGCCCTTGTAGCACAGTTTACAGCGCAGCCACTCGGGCTGCGACAAATGGCTAAATTTGTGGGCGCGCAGCGATTTAATGGTGTTGGGGGTCACAATCTATAAAACGAGAGAGGGGATAAGTAAAAAGAATACAGTCAATCACTAATATAAGCTTAGTTTTAACAATAGGGTGAGCTAGGGCAAAGATTTCTCACTTTTTTGCACTCGAGGCACTGCATCTGCATGTCCACGCTCCGGAAATTAAGTCCCCGCCGACTGACATAGTCGTGGACGAACTCGATGTGCTGGCTCCACTGGGCATGGGTGTCGCACTCGGTGCCACAGTCAGGGCACATGTAGTGTATGTAGTCCTCGCACAGTTCGGCTGCTCCTCGATTGCTAGTCGATTTTTTCTTGGAAACCTCCTCCGGTAAAGGTCGTTCGAGGGGAACGACCTCATCGCCATCCGGCTCGAGCAGCTCATTTCGCACCTCAATGCGATCTAGGTCCTCCTCGAAGTCATTATTCTCTCGGAAACTCTTCTCCCGCTGCAACTGCTCGGTGCGCGATTCACGAACCCGTGTCTTGCGTCCCGCAGCATTGTAACCCTCCCGCATCATGGCCACCACTTCGTCGCAGTGGACCATGCGCAGGTGCACCATTAGGTCTTGCCTTCAATGGAGAATCACATTTAAAAGGAGTTCCCGAATTGTACATTCTGAGCATTACCTGTATTTGTACTCCCGCTTGCAGATGTAGCACTTGGTGCACCGGAATGGCAGGTGCGTGAACTTGTGCTTCAGCAGGTTCTCCCGGCTGTGCATGGCGATCCGCTTGTTGCACTCCCTGCAGCGCTGATAGAGCTTGTCCAGCGGCGTGAAGTTCAGTCCGCGCAGGGTGTTGTACTTGTGGATGTGGTTCATATGCCGCTTCCAGTGGTCCTGTTGCCGGAACTCTCCTCCGCAGGCGGGGCATATGTAGACCACGCCCAGTTCGTAGTTGATAAGCACACCGTTCTCATCCGTGGCATTGATCTGCGAGGTGGTGGGGCGTACGGAGAGTCCAGGACCCAATCTGGGACGACCCACAGTGCCGGGAAACGAGTGGCGCTGCATTGGGGGACGCAATTGCTGTCCCATTGGACCAGCAGGAGCCAAAACCGGATGCTGTGGCTCTGCCATGCTCACAATGGGTTCCATTTCGAAGTCAAAGAGGGCATCGTCGTCGGGATCGGGTTGCTTTGGTCCCCTAGAGGCAGCATTCCCATAGTCCTCCTCCTCCTCCTCCTCCCTTTCGTCATCTTCGCCATCCAGTAGGTCATCAATGGCATCGCCTGCTAGGATTTCCGAATCGCCAAGGAAATCATCATTGCCATTGTATTGCTCGCTGTCCTCCAGTTCCGCCTCCGGCTCACCCTCCTCGAAATCCGAGGAGAACATCGACGTCCACAGATCCATGCCCTCCATTTTTGGCCAGCGAAGAGGTTTTTGTGCGACAGCTTGCTTCTTCAACGGGCTCTTCGGTGTGTGAGTGCGTGTGCGTGAGAACTAGTTTTCGTATCCTATGCCACAATTGGCCAAAAAGACAACTGCCTGGTTTTTCACTGTGGGGGGCTCTTTTCGTGAATTCCGGACACCAGCTTCCATCTTTACCGTTCCTGCATTCGCGCACTCGTCACTTTGTTTGTTTGCATCCGCTTTTGGCCCACTGGGTCATTGGGAATATAGCAAAACCTACAACTTTTACTAGTCTGCAAAAATCAGAGCCATTTTGTTTGCGGCGTCGTGGGGTCACGGGCCGCGAATAAACTGTGACGGCGCGACGCAGCGTTGCCAGATCTCGGGAGTAAATATCGATATGCAATAATCGATACGAATAGGTAATAATCGGTTGCCCAACGGTTTTTTAATTAAAAGACCGCGAACAAATTATTTTCTTTCTAATTTTAATCAACATCAATCAACTTCGATTTAGAAGAAAGGCATAATATTCTAATTTAATTTTCTTGTCAGCTATTGGGGACTACATTTTCAGAAACAAAAAAAAAACAAAGAGGTTTCTAATGTTCTGAGCATAAGCAACCTAACCTAAAGTCTTTCGAAGTCTCTATTAAACTGGCTTTAATAAGATTACTTATAATTTTCTATGCCAAGTAGCTCAAGTGCACTTCATTTAAAAATCTGGCATATCGGTCGTGTTATTAACGAGCAATTCCTGAGTATTCGGTTGAATTATGATCACATATTTCCATGGCCTTTTTGTATTTGTATTGCAAAATACGTCAGATTTATAAACAATCTTCCAAATTAATGGCTTCCCCAAATCCATTTTTAGATCAACGATCTTTCCGCCAACTTTTCAGCAATAAATCAAAAACTAAGAGTTATGTACGAAAGGTTTTTATTGAACAAAGATTCGCGCTTGAATTTTGTATTTTTACACTTAATTAGTACGTGCACATTAGTACGTGCAAGGCGTACCGTTTAAATTACACATTTAATGTAATGTAATACAATGTTTATTATGTATGTGTTTACGTGAGTGTTCGTGTGAATGCGGTTGGTATAAATATAAATATAGATGTGGCGTGTAGTATGCAACTAGAGTTAAATCGAAAGTCCAAGTGTGATTGAAGGACCCCATCCGGCCGCCTCCGCTGGCATCCTGCTTCCCGCTTCCTCACACACGTACCCACGGATGATAATGTAGGTGTGTCCTAGGTTCCCAACCGGAATATCATGATATATAATAATACGAAGGTGCCGCGGGGTGGGGATCGGATGCTTCAACGTGGTCATATTTTGTGGGGCCAACATGCTACAGGCTACACGCGTTTCATGGAAATATTACACGAAACAAAGGAATTTAAATTACAGATTTGCAATGGGGTGGTGGTGGTGGTGGTTGTATGGTGGTTGGTAGTGATAGGTAGAGTGCGCCGCCGCCTAAATGTGGTTCGATTAATTCTCGTCTGGGTGTACAGCAGCAATGCTTCAGATCGTTGAGCAATTGTAAATCTCTCGCTTAAATATTTCGTTGGCCATCCTCCTCTGATCTGCCATTTGATTTTCCGAGCTGTTCTCCGTGGATACGGGTAGGGTTATGCGTAATATAATATGGGTAGTATGATTTCTTTTTTTTGCTTCTTTTGTTGGTTTTTTTCTTATGGTGTCTCTTCCCGCCAACGGGCCCCTCCTCCATTGCTTGTGCTGGGATCTGAGCAACTGCCGTTGTCATTACCAGAGTCCCGACGAGTAGCCGCCTGGGGGAATACGATTCTTGTTGATCACCGGAGTGCCGCCATTGGAAGACTCCTGGCGCTGGTGGAAGTCGTTGGCTCCTGCCTTGTAGCCCTCGCCGGTGACAGGATTGCCCTCTGTGGAAATAATAGAAATTAAGATAAGTAAATGGTAAAAATAAATGTTAAGCTTAATAATAAAACATCTAAAATTTCTTTAATTTAAAAAGAAAACATTTTTAAATGACAGTATGTGGGTTTTAGAGCAGGGATCGTACGATGATCGTACGTTAATAAGCGAGATAAATTATACTTAGGGGGGCAGACTAAACTGGTTTGATTTTTGGATTGGGAGTTTGTTGTAGGCTTAGGAAGCTGCAACCAGAACCAAACGCCCACCTCGGATCTTGAGCTTCTTGGGCTTGAGACCGCCTACACCATCTCCATTCAGACCAAGACCTGTGATCGGATTGCGAGAATCGATCTTGGAGCACTCCTGATGATCTTCCTTAATCTCATTGGGAGAGAGTCCAAGGGGCTCCTTTAAATCCGGCACGGCTGCCATCTTGTTCAGTGAGTAAGCCTGTTCGGGACTATTTCCGAAATCAAGGCGAGTTTGACTGGATTCGTCGACTTGATCAGACTTTGTGAAGATGTTGTTATCAGCTGGCACGTCGCCAATTTCGCTATCTCGGCAAGAATTGTCTATGGACAGGGCGTCAGCCGGTGGGATGGGTTGGGATATTGACACCGGGATTGGAGGACACAAGTCAAATGGGATTGATTCTTTGGTATCTGGTACTGCTGCTGCTGGACGAATTTTCGGAGGAGGAACGAGGGCAGTCGAATCGGGGATGATGAGGATGAGGTCCTACTGGACACTGGACACTACAAGTACTCACTGCTCATATTGCGGAAGACTGACGCGGAACGATACAACACCGGGGTAGTTGTTAGCCAAGATCGATGGACGAGAAGTTTTCGGTTTTTTTTTTAGTTTTTAGTGCGTGCGTGTGCAGTAAAAAATATATATACAAATTTATAAATGCAGAAGAGCGTAAATTCACAACTTGTTTCGATGGATAAAATTTTGTTTAAAGCGCTTTAGTAATATAATCGGTGTAGCTACTTCGTGCTTTGGGCTCGTACTGAATGGAATCCCAGATCTTGACTGGATCTCCATTCTGACAGCTCTGTACTTGGATCGAGTTCGAATCCAGCGACTACTACTTTTTAACTCTGGGCTAAGAGAGTGATTCTTACCTGATCTTGAGCCACTGTTCATCTTGAGGTTCTCGGTCGAGGACGAGACCGAAGAAGAGGCCGAAGACACCGATCCGCTCTTGCCGTTGTAGTGGCCATTGGTGGTCAGCAGCTTCTGGGCGGCGACTGCCTCGGAGTTCTGCCCGCCGAAGGGGATGCTGCTCTTCATGTGGTTCTTGCCGGGGGTGATCGGGCGGGAGGGTTCCCCAAACAGCCGAGAGTGCGAGTCGACGGTCTTCTGGCCGCGACGTGGGGCATCACCTAAGCATCATCATCATCGTCATCATTGGATGGTCATCACGGTTGCGGGGGTAACAAATCCAAAGGAATAAAACAAATTGGGGAAACCAAAGAAAACAAAACATTCAAATTAGTGGAGTTGTGTTGGAGTAAAATGTTAAAAATTAGTTTCTTAACTGTGTTTTACAAACAGGTACATAATTGGGACAGTGGATGGGTGAGTACACTGAGAGAAATCATAAGAAGCCAAGTATTATCAAGTGTTTTTTATGTCTTACGGGATACAACATTATTTACATTTAATTCGACATTAAATCTGTAACAATTTAAAATGCTTTGAAATCGTTGTTCAACATTTAAGATCTTTTTAAAATCGTTTTGAAAATAAATACATTTTTTTCGGGCGTTCGAGTAGAAAATATGATTTAAAATATTTCAATATTGCTTGATGGGGTTTCATAACTTACTGCATGAACTTATTGAAGTAAGTCAAAAAAATTAGTTTAATATGTTAATTCCTATACTTAACAACCTTTTATTTTATATGCTAAATAAGAGATATTTCCTCATTGTGTGTTATATGGCAAAGGTTAGCAAAAATTGAAAGAGAAGAGCCTTGAGTTCTTTTGGACTTTATCGGTTTGAACTCGAAATGTCATCGGCAGCAGGTGGAAAAAGGAAGCAAACCGGTTGGAATTGCAACTTCTCGAGTGGGAGTGGGTCAGTATTTCTGTGGGAAGTGGGCTGTGAGCTGTGTTCTGAGTTTCGTATTCCGTGTTCTGGGATTTAGTTTTACTTGGGTGTCAGTGCGAGCTGAGACTTTGCGTTGAAACATAAATTAGCACAAAACTGACGACAACGAAAACAAAGTGAACACAATTTTGGGTTAACGCTGGGGTGTCAGGACTTTCTGTGCAATTGTTGTTGACATGAATTAGGAAAGGGGAGACATAGTTCAAGTACCAATGAAATAGAATCTGTGAGCTCCTTGTCGTACTGCAAAGATACGTAGAAAAGAAAAGATATAGAGCGGGGGGAAGGGAAAAAAAGAAGAACGAGAACGGGAAGAAAACGATAGACATTTAATAAGCATTTAATAGACCAGAATCCACTGCATCATCTATAGACATCTCATTTTCCAATCAAATAATAGAACAAGCAACTAAAGTTCATGTTTTTTTTTCATTTTGCTAGGGGAATCACATTTAGGGTGGACATAATCTTAACCTACAACTTACCGTTGTTTTTCAATCCATTATCTTTCTCGGCAGCGAATATGTTGGAAACCATGCGATTCTTCACGTTCCTGGGGGTCTGCGGCATCTCCGATCCAAAGATGTCGCTCGATCCGCCGCCTGGGGGCCTCAGCACCCTGCAAAAATAAAGAAAAAAAGGCAAAGACCCATTAATTACAAGCTCATTCTTTTACGCTCGGTAATTGATATGGCACAGTGCATAATTCACAAATTTCCACACGCTTGCCGATGAGGAAAACTGCGATCCTCGGTGCGGGGAAATGCATTTAATGTCTGTGTCTAATCATCATCACTGCGGATGCAAGTGGAAATGGCGATGGAGATGGAGTTGGAGAAGGAGTAGACCAGCACTCATCGAGTTTAAGACGGAGCTAGCTGGCTGGGTGAGCACTCAATGGGCATTAGAAGTCACGCCAAGATGCATCTCACATCTACCATTCCAGCTGCATCGCAATTAAGTGGAAACCCTGGCATAAAGAATTGCAGCCGAGACAAAAGGCTGGCCAAAAATGTTATGCTTTGTGGCATTCACCAGCCACTCAGTGCTCAGAGCTCAGTATTCCACTACTCAGTACTCATCCAAGTCAGTCAGTCAGTCGCCATCCACGCAACGTTGCCCAAAACCAAAACCAAAACCACCAGGCTACAGTGCACGTCGAATTTGTAAGGCCAAAATGGTCTCAGATCTCTGCGGGTAGTCGTGGTTTATTAAAATTGGCCAGGGTAACGCAGCAGGACTCGATGAAAATAATTTTTAAAACCACAGTTCATAAACTTTAGCGGAGGAAATCGCTATTATAGGGTTATATCCGTTCTCGTGGATATTAAAAAAGTAATTTGCACTTTAATGACTGCATTCTAATGATTTGGAATATAATTTTAAATTAATAATTACTTTGTAGATCCTAAAATATTTTATTCCTGTGGTTTCTTAGCTTTAGCCGAGGTTCTCTGTGATATAAGGCAAATATATTTAGGGATCTCTCACAAAGTTTAAAAAGAAACGTTCTTATTAGTTCAATATATATCTTTTGCCTCCTTACAGTACAAGAAACCCATTCCTCGCTGGTAATTATACCTAATGTAATAAAATATGTTGCATGTTTAGCGATTTTCTTTGATGTTACATATAATATATATTCCCCCATCTCTCTGCCCCGCTGAACCTCAGACATTTGATCTTTTAATTTGGCCAAACTTGCAGCTGTCTTGCATTTGTGAGCCGCACTGTCAGCCATCGAAGACTGCGGCTATCCGAGTGTATCTGAGGTTTCTGTGAATGCATTTTACTGCCGCCAGCATGAGACGTCAATTAAACTCTGCAACAGTTAGCTGAACTGTGGATGCTACCAACTTCTCCAGGTTTAGCTAAAACTCCACTTCCACTGAATCTCCTGGTAGATGGTGGTTGGTGGTTGGTGGCTGGTGGTTGCATTTGCCCCCAGGCTCGGAAAGCCAAAGACCAAAGACCATTCACTTGTCAACATTTGCTTTTGGTCGCTCTCTTGGCCATTTGCTATTGCTAGTTTACTACTGCAAGACGCCTTCCTCGGGGCGTCAATCAAATCAGCGGGCTTTCAGTGGGCTAAAAGATTGCGTTTTTATGCACCATCTGCAAATGAAAGACACGCGGCACGCACTGCTCTTCCAACGAAAGTGAGAGTCGCTCGACTCAAGCGATTCCCGCTACTTTTGTTACACTTTTTAGATAATTAACAAAATTACATTGTAATTACCGCCGATTACTGTTGGTTTAAACAAAGCTAAATGCTGAGAGCTAAAAGCTAAAAGCTAAAGTGTGGCGCCACAAAAACAATGAGCATAAATAATAGGGGCAATTCCCAGTTTAGCATTCATTTCGGGTATTAAAACTTTCTACCAGTAGAATTGAATTGAGTGCAGCGGAAAAGGGGAAAAGTGGGTGGTGGTGGTGTTGGTAAAGGTGCGTCGTCGTCTTCCTGCTAGAAAGTGCAACCCAAATTGCGTGCCCCGGCGGAAGAGGAAGGCCTCTGCAACTGCGGCTGGGCCTAATTAATTATACTACACTGTACACAGCGGCTTCTTCTGCTTTTCCAAGCTTTTCTTGGCCCTCGAAAACATGACAAGGCGTCAAATGCGCAGCCGCAAAGGCAAAACAACCGTTAAACGGCCGCCGCAAGTGTGTGAACTGCTTGAAGAGGGATCGGAGGGGAAAGAGGGGGCCATGTAGCTACACTGAGGGAAAATCTGCAGCTCGAACTATAAAGGCACAATCGTACACTCATGCTTTAAACAAAACTAATAATGTTTCGTCTTTCTTTAACACAGAAAGCTCCCAATTTCAGTTGAAACACAACCCTAAACTTAAGATCATATAATAAAGATATCTTAAATACGAAAACCGAAGAGTTACAATGATTATAAGTATTTCGTGAATTAATAATAAAATTATTTTTATACATAAGATCTGCAAAGGTTTTGACATATAATAAAGAACCCCATGGATACTTAAACGTTATAAAGTTGATAAGTAATTCAAAACTATCTGGTCTTACCATTAATCATCATTTGTAAAATTAATGCAAATTAAGATCTTTTATCTATCCTAAGAAAACTGGAAAAGGAGATCTGGCAATAGTGATATCAGTGATATCATTAATCACCCAATGATATCTCATTTTCCAGTGTAGTGGCGTTTTGCGAGTGGCGTCGCGTGGGGAAATCGCTGAAATAACTCGCACTCGCAGTTCGGGTTGGGTTGGTGTGTGGGGTAATTGCGATCATAACTGTCGCACACTCTATAAGACCGGGGCCTGTGTGTGCAAAGTGTTCTTATTAAAATGTCTTGAGGCTTGTTAGCACAACCAGCGGAGCGTAAAACTCTTCTTTTTTTTTGTTGTACTCTTTCTTTTTTGACAAAGACTTGTTTCTCCTGCTGTGATTTCATTATTTTCTTTGGGTTTTATTTTTTGGACCGGCAGGATTGAGAGGAAAAACTAACAAAGCAACGGTAAATGGGCAATTTTTGCGCAAGTGACGAACAAGTAATAATTATTTAAACAGTTAAGCCGCCGCCAGAAAAGCCAAGTGGTCTCTCATTCATTCATGCATGTGAACCTACCGACTTACCGAATGCGGCCCGATCAAATGGAAAGCGAAAGTTGCGTTTGACTTTGGCCCATGTTTCGGATTCGGGCACAATATCCAATATCCATGCACTTATTGGTTGGCCAATGCGGCGAAGATATGCCGACCATCTTAATGGCCAACCATCCTAGTTGGCCCGGCTATAGACTAATTACCATCCACACGCCGACTGTGCGAGGTCACTACTTACTATACATAGGTAGCTCTTCCACATTTGGAAGCTTTGCTCTTTTAATGGCCACAGGTTATACACATATTTCTATCCCCGCCAACCAAAACCATTATTGTCCCCGGAAAATGTGGCAGTTTATTTTGGCATGGCTTCCGTTTGAGCTCGTTTTGGCCATTTACTTTCCACACGCACTGTGACGCGCAGTCTGGCTTCCCTGGAATCCTCCAGTCAATGGGCTAATTCGCAATTAACCTATTTGCACTGCCATATAGCGTCGCTATTTCTGCTCTTTTATGCCTTGTGTCATAACATTTGCTTAAATATGGTTAGGTAAAACAAGTGAGCTGGCTTTAGGCTGGTTCTGACTTTAAGGTATTTAATTTAAAGTACACTTTAATATTTTATTGACTCTAAAGAGGTTTTAAAAAAGAAATAAAGGGTGTAGCTTTAAGGGAATACTTGGGACGGTTCTCGTGCTTATGTTAAGCTAAGAGTAGGTTTTAAATTAAGAAAAACGTATGAATTATACATTTTAAAACCTATTAAATTTAAAGCCTACTTTAAATATTTCATTTATTCTAAAGATGTTTTAGAAAGGAAATAAGGAATGTACGAATTTCAGTATTTTTATTTTTTGAAGTACTTAGGGTAGTTTTCGTCCTTATGTTACACTAACAGAAGGTTTTTATTTTAGAAACCGTATAAAGATTACAGTTTAAAGCCTACTTTTAAATGGAACTACATATCTATGCAGATATATGGTTATTTTCTAAGTTCCACTGTACTTGGCTTGCATTTTTCCTGGGAACCTAATAGCCTGACTCAATTTGAAATATGAGCCAAATCGAATGGAGCAATCTTGCTGCACCCCGTACCGCCTTCGAGCACTGGATCATTGGAAAACCTTTCACACACACCAGGCGCCCCGGCAAAAGTTGACCAAGTCAGGAGATCTGCGACAAAACAAGACCGCCAGGTGGAGCTGGGAGTGCGCAGGTGGCTCCCAGTTGGAGGAGTCCAAGGAGAGCCTTGTCCTGGGCGATGACAAAAATTAATATATATCGGGGGGAGCGAGGGGGAGCCGCAGGAAGAGGCCGCTCCGAGCGAAAGGTAATGTGGCATTGGAGCTCCAGCAACAACAACAGCGAAATTTGAAAACAACCTTTTCGGGTAAAAGTTGTTCGGGTTGTGCATATAGAAAATACTTGGCTCAAAGTGATAGTTGTCGCTCTGATTTAGTTTGGGTTTAGTTTTTTGATTTTCCTCTCCATGGCCTTTCTTCTTCGACACAGCTCTAGGGTATTTTCCTATTATTTTCCCGCGTCTCTCTCCTTTCCCTCAAAATGCTGCTGCGATAATTGTTTTATGTTTGCACACATATCAGGGGGGCTTTCCCAGATTTCCCTTTTACCCGACGTCAATTAATTACAACACCAAGAAGGAGTGGCCAGCCCAAAGTCCGAGCCAAATCATCGTCGATATCCCAAGCAGGCAGCACTTTGTTGTAAGCCTCTCGATTTTGAATTATGAAATTAAATTTAACTTTCTATTGCGCTTGACCTCATAAAAGTTGTACGGTTTTTGTGTCAAATTTTTCTTAGCTGAGAAGGGTAAGGTAATATGAGTTGGCATAGAGTAAATATGATATATTTCTCTAGATATAATACTGCAGAATCAATTATATTAATATTGCAGTCAAATATGATACATTTCTATAGATATGATCCGAAAGTTAAATAACTAAAGAATCAAAGACAATATTTCTTTAAGGGATTTTAGAAAAACATTATACGTTTCTATAGATATGATCCGAAAGTTAAATCAAATATCATATTTCTTTAAGGGATTTCAGAAAAATATACGTTTCTATAGATATAATATGTATGTTAAATAACTTAGGAATCAAAGACAATAATACTTTAAGGGATTGCAGATACACATTGAATATTTCTGTAGATATGATCCGAAATTTAATAAAGATTTCTTTAAAGGATTGCTGGTTATTCCTCTTTCGAGAGTATTTCCATTTCGAAGAGTCTCTTGAACTAACGTTGAGCCTCATAAACTTCAACGCCAAATTCATTACGACAGTTTTCTAATTAACCAACTGTCAAAATTCGTTTTTACTCAGCGCACAAGTAAAAGTTGAAATCGGAGATCTGCTTCCTCTTCTTCCGCGAAAAGCTGTTGGAAAACTTTTTGTGTATTGACAGCGTGTGGGAAAGCAAGTCGCCCGAAGACAACAAGAAAAAATTAGAAAATAAAAACCTATGTATTTAGAGCATAAGAAGCTTATTATTGTCTCGTTTCTAAAAACGCCTTCATTCCCTATGACTAATACTTGAAAATTTCGTAATGAAAATGGCTGTTGGTGGTGTGAAAATCTCCGTCTTTCTCGAACTGTCCGGCTGTCTGGCTGTCAGGCTGCTGCTTCTGGCCAAGACAGGGGGAAAAAGGCAGGAAAAAAGGCAGAAAAAGCCAAGTAAAAATCCAAGAGACAAGAGAAGACAAGGCTGAAATGGTTGTCCGTTGTCCGTTGCCAAGCCAAAGTTAATTTGTTTCTTTTTTTTTGGCTAATGCCTGGAGTTTTCGAGGAAAGAAGGGGAGTCTGGGCGGATGCCTCATGTCGTTTTATAATAAAGTTGCTGCTATTTGGATAGAGCTGCGGGGGGAAAAGCGGGGTGTGTGTGTGTGTGTGGAACATGCAACTTGATTAATTGCAATTGATTTTTATGACTTTGTTTAAACTTGGCAAACGTTCGGCTTAATTCGCTCTGTGTATATAGTATGCAAGGGACATGGCTTTCCCGGGAAAAAATGAAAAAAAAAAGGGTCGGGTCAAAGCGATTTTCACTCAGTCTGCGAAATGGAATGTCGAGGAGTCGTCTTCTGGACTCTCCCTACTCATTTGTTAGTTTTTGTTTGCCTGCTGAGAGCAATCATGCAATAAAAATGCACAATTTACTGCCAGTCAGTCAGTCGGGAGGCCTCAGCTTTATGGTTTAGTCCATAAAGCATCAGCAGTAGAGTCCAGCCAGCCGATCGTTATGCTGCACTGCACCTGTACATCATGGTCATCATAGAGATGGTCTCCACCATGATGGAAATGAAAATGGAGCTGGCACTCTGGAGTTAGCAGTTTGGAGTTTGGAGTTTGGAGTTCGGAGTAGGTTCCACTTGATTCGGCTTGATTCGAATGTCCGGGTAATTGTTTATCGGACGAGTTCACTTGATGTGTTACTGTTTCTCTTTTTTTTTGTATGTATCTTTTTTAATGCTTTTTTTCTACTGCTGCCCATCTATTATTGAGTTTTGGGTTTGTTCGGCTCATTATGCTTGCTGCATCACTGCATCGCATTGCACTGGCTGCGTTGCTGCTTCCTTTTGTTTCATTTAAAACGTGTCCCGTTCGCTTCGTGCAACCGCAAAAAACGAACCAAAAAAAAAAAACAGGCTGAAAAACCTAATGAAAATCCAACTGAAGCACGAAAATTGTGTGCGGTTTTCTTCTATTGTTGCTGCCACTTTTGTTATGATTGTCTCTCCCTCCCATTTTTGATTTACCTAAAAACGTTGATTAGTCGAATCCCATTATAATTGCCCCATCAGACAAAGCCAAATCAAATAGAAAAATACAATGGATCAGTAACGCCGTAGAAATACCAATGTAAGCTGAAGAATCTACTTTCCCCGCGCTCCAAAAAGGAAGGGGGAGGAGCTGCACTTTTCAGGGGGAGGGAGGCGTGGTGTTTTCAGTGGCGGTGCAGATCACTCAAGCGCGGTATATTTACCGTTGCTTTCCACTCAAAAGCTTTTCGAATCCAATCAGCTGTGGCCGGCAAAAAAAAAAAACGATATATATCTCTATCAATCGGATCGAAGTTGTCTCAGGCATTCGAATTCCACACAGGTGATGGCAGGAATGTTAATCAATGGAATGCATTCAAACCTTATAAGGAACCCCTTTTTAAATTACATTAATCTATAAAATGAAACCAGATAACCAACCATATATCTTTAAATTTCTTAGCTGTTCAATGGCTAATCATTAATTACAATCGGTAGAAAGAGAGATATTCCAAGTACCCTTAGTAATATACCTCCTGCTGCGACGCCCAATTAAAACCGACTTCCTCTGCCCATGATGCAACCACACTTTGAGTGTCAGGTCCACGCACTTTTTCCCATTTCCCTCTCTCAATCAATGCAATAGCATTTAAATTGATATGTTTTCCTGGTCAGTCACGGTCGTGAAAAGTGTCGGATGTCAGCGGGTGGGCAGTATTTTAGCCCCTCCATCCAAAAATGATGCGCAGGAAGACACAAGAGGGCACCAAATCAAACCGCAGCGGGTGGTTTCTTTTGGGTGGTGTTTGATTAATGGACGGAGCGGGATTTGATGAAAAATTCATAATTGGACACGAGAGAGGAAGGAGTTGTTGGAGCTGCAAAGCCATAGATTGTCAATTATCGATAGTGTTGGCCTGAGCCCGATGAATAATTATCGATTAGCCGTGTGCAACCGCACAGTTTCAAAGGAAAGTGCTGTGTGCTCGAGAGGAAAAGCTAGCTGGCTGTCTTGGCTTTGGAAAAGCCGCATGCATGTATATGTAGATGCCGATAGTGATGCTGGCATTTTTATTATTATTATGTATATGCGTACGTAAGCTGGGATTGGCTTCGTAAATTGTGCATTTCAGTGCCAGAGTGCCAGAGAGCAAACCATACCAGAATTGCTGACACACTCTCATACCCATCGCAGCGAAAGTTGCAACTCTGTGGCGCTTTTAAATATGTAATTAATAAATTTGTATTGATTAATTTGCGGCTTTGTGGAAAGCGAAAGGACTTTCTAATATATTCAGACAGAGCAGCTCCTCCCGACGAGAGGACCAACGCTCCGCTCCTCCACCTTCAATTTCAACCCGATCGATGGGAATTGAATACTGAACAGCCTCATTCATCGTGTCAGGCACTCTAAGGTACAGTATCCATCAAAACAGAAAAAAAAAATCCATATATAGTATATATTTTTGAGGTTGCCAGGGGAACATTCACTAAAGGGCCCCAAAAGTTTTTCCCCACTTTTCCTGCCCGATTTCCGTGTCAACAGGAATTACATTGACGCAGGCATTACACAAATGTGTTTGATTTCCTTTTCGGTTCTGTTCAGTTCTGTTCCATTCAGTTCTGTCAATAGGTCATGATTGTGGGGAGGTGGTGGCAGTGCAGATTTCTGCTGATTATATTCCTCATAACGACTTTTGCTCGTTTTCCGCATGTTCTGAAATCATTTACATAAATGTTGACTTGGCAACGCCAAAAAAAACATTCCCATCCAAGTATATATATATTATATACGGCTATTAATATATGGAAATTCTTGATTTGTTTGCCGACTTTCCTTGCAGAATGAGGTTAACTTCAGGTTGTAAACAGTAGATATGCGGGCATTGTGCAAAGGAATTCAAGCGTATAATGATCGTCAGATGGATAGACAATGCCATAAACAAAATGAATTGTCATGATTTCCGCCGCTTATACAACGCAACAAAGAGCGACAATTCAATCCGATATCTTGGCGCGTCGCACCTTTGAGATTTAATTTGATTGTTTACAATAATAAGTCACGGCTGCGCAGAAGAAAGGGGGACACACAAAACGTTGCATCGAAATGCAGAGAAAAAGTATATTAATCATTTTCCTTCGGCCTCTGGCGGGAAAGTCCAAGGCGATATATGGTATATGGTATATGGTATATGGTATGTTACACAATCGCAATCAATGACAATGATTAACACATTTTCCACACTTGGCCCCAACAGCGGCAGCGGCAGCCACCCATCGATGGACCATAAAATCCAGCAAATTGTTTATAATGCACATGGCACACATAAGGAAAATTGTTTCTATTTGGTTTCTGCTGCGACCAAAACTAATCTCCGATCCCAAATGCCCGCGGAGAGAAGCAGGGGTTCAATGTCCGCCACGGACCAGCGGACAACGGACAGCGAACGGACGGACAGACGAACGGACAGTCGAGCGGACAGGGAAGCGGACTTGGACTTGGAATGGGACTCCAACTACAACTACAACTACAACTCCAAGTCGAAGTCGGGACAGGTACGAGAGCGTAAGAGTGGTAAACGGAACAGACATAAGCAAAAAGCATTTCGGTAACGATTTTTATTTCCCCACTCGAAAGGCGAAAAATGGGTGGTGCTGGGCAGCAGGGGCTTGGTCAAAGAATTGCATGCAAAAACAAAAGCCCAAACTTACCTACTGGAAACAAAAAAAGAAAGGCGGCAAAAGTTGTGAAAAGTCGATGGGGGAAATACCCTGGGACTAGCGGTGATAAACGGTAATAAGATAATGATTTTTGTTTTAGCGGTAATAGGTCGTGATTGTTCAATAATAAACATTTTATTATATTTCGTATCATTTGGTTTATGGGTGTATCTAATCAGTTTTAACGTTGAACAGCATAAATGATTGCTAAAAAAAAATATTTCGCAAGCTAGCCCAAGTTGAATTTTCATTGGTCTGTAGTTAAGTTTAGAATGTCTTCAAAACCCATGAGTCTAAATAAAGGTAAATTCAAAAATATAGAGTATTTATTATTCAGAAAGTAAAGCATCAAAAACGCCTTGACATTAATTGATACATCATAAATAAAACCATAAAATGTGCAGCTTTTTTAAGAAGTAAAATCATTGTTTATGGCTCATCAATTAGATATGTCCCACATTTTATGTCACATCAAAACTAATATTTCGTAAACACCTCCTCATAAATGCAAATTGGCCATTGTTTTTATGGCTTTAAAAGAGATTGTCATACCCTCGGAGTTAGAAAGGGTATGCACCTCCATGTTCCCAAAGAACGCCGGTCCCTTTGAGTTTTGTGTGCGGTGGCATCGAGTGGACTGCGATGGTGTTCGGGAGTGTTGGGGGTGGTGCTTTGAGCGGTGGTTTGGCTTGGGGCAGTTGGCCGTTGGCAAAGGAAAATCAATGAGACATCCAAAGACATGCCACCACCACCACCACCTTGGGTGGTTCACTTGCTGGGTGGTTAGGTGGCTGGGTGGCTAGGTGGCGGAGGTGCCTCGACGGTTTCGGTTCGCTTTTGTGGGAAGTAGGCGCTTGCAAAAGTGCTGCTCCCCAGATTACACATACGCCCCGTGCACACGCGACTGTATGGGTAGTATTAGTTAGTCAGTCAGTCAGGCGGCGAGGTGAATGAACGCTAAATTAAACTACACACATAACCAAATGAATATGCAGTGCTTGTTGTTTGCGGGGCCTGGCAGCTCAGCCGCTCAGACAATGGGATAAAGATGAAGATGAAGCTGAAGATGTTGATGCAGATCACGATGAGATGAGGCTGCCTTCCGAAATGTTTGCCAATCAAAGTTCACTCGAGCGGTGGCAAACAATAACAAAGTATGCAATGAGCACGTAACAGTTGATAAACTTCAGGGAAAATGAGTCGGCCGTCGGATAACCTCGATATAAATCATTCAAGTTGAGTAATATTTTCAGCGAGAACGTATGATATTTCAAAAATGACACATAATTATCCTAATAATAAGATGGAATGCTAAAACAAAACAAAATACTTTTAATATGGCTAACACAATTTCTTCAACTGATAAGGATGTAATGTGTTATTATTTGTTAATGACAAATCGACAAATATTTTTAATGAGCCTAACTAAAATTCTTAAATTGATAAAGAAATAATGTGTTATTATTATTTGTTAATGACAAATCATTGCTTGTCATTGTCAAATAAAAATTTTCTTACAGCTTGTCATAATATGAAAGTCATTTTAGACAAACATTGATAACGATAGAATTATTTGTAAAATTAAGCAACAACATGGTTCTCTTTGTTCCATTTTATTTGTGAGTCATGGTAATACAAGCCCTTTTTAAATCTCAGGAGATACTTTATTAACAAAGGATTGCGTTAACAAAGCCCATTTTTTGTATGATTAAATGCCTCCTCTTTCAGATTTTAACCTTTGTTGACATAAACGGATTGGAATACTTTGTTTGGGTATCCTTTTTTACGCTTTTAAGATATATTAATATCTTCGTAAGAAAAATTTGTTGACACCGTTTTTCGATATGCAAATGATTTGTTTTTTATTTCTGGTTAAAGTTCCTTATTATCCTGATTTTCTTACCTCTTCTTGGCTTTGCCAACATTGTAAAGCTCAACGTGTTTGAAAGCAGCGTAGGCGGCCATTTCTGTTTGTTTGTTTGTTGGCGAAAGGATAATCTCTCTGTTGGATGGATGCAATTGCTTTACTTTTCGCACTGGAAAAATCTAAGCGCCCGCGGAAAAGGGGGGAAAAGTGGAGATTAGGCACGTGGGGGAAAATGTTGCAGGATGTTGGATGATGATGACTCATAGCTGGGGATGCTGCTGCATGTGCGTAAAATCAATAGACCCTCGACTTTGAGAGAATGCAAGGAGCATCGCATTCTCTCTCTCTCTCGGGAGATAGAGAGATGGGGATGCAGGAAGAGCGGACGGAAAACGGAGAAAATTCCTTTAGTTAGGTAAGTCAGGATATCATCATCTCAATCCCCCATTTCTTATCAAGCAACATTTTCCCCACGCCAACAATCCCGAAATTCCCAAACACTTCACTCACAAAGAAAGCTAGAAAACTTTTGATTTGCACTCGCGATTATTTTTCGGTTCGAAGGATATATTGGGTGTATGGGCAATATATGTGTATAGGATGGGTTTTGTTTTAAAGTGTGCGACCGCTGGTGATGTGCACGTTTCGATAAATGTCTGGCGACTAAAGTGCAGTGGGAAAAGTGAAAAGCATTTTATACCACGGCAGCGCGAGAAGTTTTATCGATCCAAAAACAACGACCGAAACCCAACTCACTCAGAGCGCAAGAGCTGGGCGAGAAGAGAGCGGGAGAGCGAGCGCCAGGCCATGTGGCGCATCAAAACAAAAACAAACTACAGCTGATGCTGATTGGAGTTGGAGCCCTCTCTCTTTTGGGGCTCCCATCTCTCTCTTTGGCAGAACCCAACTCGTGGTGAGTTGTGCACACTCTGCTTGTAGGTCAGAAAAAAGTTTAAAATACGCAAAGAACTCAAGCGAAAATAAAACATATATCTCTAAGCCGCTCTTAAACACACTTGCGGGATTAACATTTTGCATTTATTTTTTATTTTTATGCGAGCCAGCGAGAAGTGTGCGCAGATATGCTTCAGTTATGCCGTGCCATTGCAAAAAGCTCTAAAAAAGCGAAAAAATAGTTCAGGTCTAGTGCACTTCAGGGTTCCTATGCAATTGTTTCTTTCTTCAGCTTCTTCTTTTCGTTTCTTTAGATGCTTCTTCTGCTTCTTCTTCTTGGGTTTATGCATCTGGTTGCTTTTAAGAAAAAAAAATCAAGTGCATTTGTATTTTTCAGCCCAGTGGTACCCTATCTAAACTTCACTTGACTTTAAGATTTTCAGTAGGGGACTAGAAAAACTATTTTATGATCCTAGCAAATCCAATTTATAGCTGATACCCTAACTAAAAAACTAATTTTTGATACTAACGCACGAAACAATTCTCGGGTAAGTCAAAGATTAATTTTTTTTTTCATCCTAGCAAATCCACTTTATAGCTGATACCCTAACTAAAAAAAACTAATTTTCCAAACTAACGAACACTACAATTCTCGGGTTGATAAAAGATTAATATCTATTTTATCATCCTATCTAATCCTTACTCAAAAAACTAAATTTCGAAACTAATAATAACAGATTAATAAATATTTCCATGGCATCCTAAAATGATTGTATCAGTAAGCTCTTCTTAAGGTGCTAGATTCAAAGATTAAAAAAAAGCTATGGTATTAATACTATTTAAGACTTGATTAGAACTATTTTGAGCTTGGACCTTCCTCCTAGCCTCTCCTTAATTTCAATTACAGGGTGTGAACACCAAAAGCAGTAGCAGACCCACAAACATGTTTCCCAACCAAGATGAAGCTGCTGCCAGCCCAGACATCGGGTCTCGTGTCTTTCGAGGAGCTGAGGAACATTGCCTCTGCCGGACATAAATCACTTTCATCATCACCGAACGAACGGAACGCTCGGTTCAGTTCAGTTGGGGCCAAAACAGCAAACTCTAATTTCAAGTGTCTTGCCACTAATGAGGCCGCCCCTTTTGCCGCTTTTCCTGTATTTTCAGCACTTGCTGCTACTGCTGCTGCTGTGCTGCTGCTGCTGCGGCAGCAAGAATTTAAATGCAAAACGTATTTGCATACTTCGTTTTCTTGGAAAACATTTGGCACAGATTTGCACACAGAACAGGAAGCGCAAACCAGCGACTAAGAGGATCGGGCCACGGAGCCATGGAGCCAAAGAGTCGAGTCGTCGGAGGGGAAGTTGGGTCAAAACAGTGGTTATTTTTAGCTCTGCGAAGACACTTTTGTTTAGCCGAGCCAAAAGTTGACTGGCCGTCGTCGTCGTCGTAGTCGTCGCCGCAGCTTTTGCTATTTTACTATCGGTGGTGGGTCGTGGGACTGGCGACCCACTGAGCGGTGCACGGGATGGCAGAGTGGTGCATGCGGCAACCTGACACCACCATGCCACTTGCCCCCTTTTTCCCTGTCGGCACAGTGTGTGCAAGTAAAAGCCTAGGCGTAATGCACTTGCACCAGAGTTGACAGTTCAGATTGTTTCCCATGAAGGGATTTATTTCGAAACGAACATGTTTTAACCTTACGCTTCATAAAAATAAACTAAGGAGTCGCAAGCACGTACCTTTGCTATTTTTAGTAGAATCCCGTACTAATTTATTACTTTTAGATATTAATAAACAAATACGTAATTTTATTGCGCTTTTCTTGAACGCCCATCAAAAATCCAAGTGATATATGGTTATACCTGAAGATATTATTAGACCCATTAAGACCCATTTAACATTTTTCAGTATAATTGTATGTGATATATTCAAAATCTTTAAGTCAGAACTTCTTAAAAACTCCATTACAAGAGGGTCTTTATAAAATAGTAAAATATTCTGTATAATAGATATTTAAGATCTTAATTGTACAGATGGTAGAGATTGAATGTTTGTTTGATATAATTATCTTCCTGTTCCAACACACTTTTATATCCTTTCAAAAACTGCCAACACTGGTTTGCCCAGGGATGCAGTACAAAGGAGTGGGGGGATGCCCGGAATGGGAACTGTGGGGCACATGCCCACTCCATGCGGTTAAAAATAGGAGATCTCCGTCTTCTCGTGCCACTCCGCCCATCTCTTGTTTAATAGCTAAGTGTCGCCTGATATTTCCCCAGGAGAAGTGCAATGGAACTCACTCGAACACACAGATACACAGTCGCCACTCGGCACACACACAACTCACATTATTTTGAGTACAGTGGTCGCTGGCAAAATATGAGCCCCTGGGTATTTTATGGTAATAAATTTTCGCTTTTTTAGAAATATGGCTTTTACCTTTCTGGCGCTTTTGGACACTAAATACATTTAATCACATTTGAATGGGCTTTCTCTATGGCACATTAAAATATATGAGCTTTTAGTTGAGTTCAGAAATGGGTTTGTTTTACCTTAAGGAATAAACCTTTTTTCTCAAGGAGTATAAAAGTATTACGTTTTATGAAGTGGAATTTAACAAAATGGGTTTGTTTTGATAGAACATATAAATGTCATTATTATACCCGTTACTCGTAGAGTAAAAGGGTATATTAGATTCGTCGGAAAGTATGTAACAGGCAGAAGGAAGCGTTTCCGACCCCATAAAGTATATATATTCTTGATCAGGATCACTAGCCGAGTCGATCTAGCCATGTCCGTCTGTCCGTCTGTCCGTCTGTCCGTCTGTCCGTCTGTCCGTCTGTCTGTCCGTCCGGATGAACGCTGAGATCTTGGAAACTATAAGAGCTAGGCTATTGAGATTAGGCGTGCAGATTCCTGAGCTTCTTACGCAGCGCAAGTTTGTTTCAGCAGAGTGCCACGCCCACTCTAACGCCCACAAACCGCCCAAAACTGAGGCTCCTACAGTTTTCATGCTAGAATAAAAATTTTAACTGAAATGTATTGTTCTCATCAATACCTATCGATTGACCCAAAAAAAAGTTTGCCACGCCCACTTGAACGCCCACAAACCGCCCACAAACTTCAAAAAATCGTAAATATGAACGCAGGTATCTCGGAAAATATCAAAGATAGAGAAATGGGATTTCAGATTTAGATTCCGTAGGCTTGAGCGCAGCGCAAGTGTGTCACGCGAATATGCCACGCCCACTCTAACGCCCACAAACCGCCCAAGCCTGTGGCGCCCACAATATTCATGCTAAATAAAAAATTTTAACTGAAATGTATTGGTCTTGTCAATACCTATCGATTGATCCAAAAAAAACTTTGCCACGCCCACTCTAACGCCCACAACGCTTAAATCTGTCTACCGCCGGTAGGTGGCGCATTTCAACCTCGCTTTGCTGCATATCTCCATTTTCCTTTGGTCCTTTTAGCTGAGTAACGGGTATCTGATAGTCGAGGTACTCGACTATAGCGTTCTTCCTTGTTTTCCTATTGTAATGTTTGCAATATTTAGAGTTATCTAAGGATCCATCCCATGAATGACCACTGTGATTGCGTGTGTGTGTCTAATCTCATCGAAGTCGTCTGCTCCACTTCCCTTACCCCCAACCCAAGCTCCACCCACGCCCCTTTCTTTCGACTCTATATGTGGTGCCCCGTCATGTGGACATGGAGGTAGTTAAAACATCATAAGGCACAAAAGTAGGGATGGATTGCAAGTACAAGTACGTATAAGTATCTGAAACGTGGGCAGTGGCGGCGGTAACTGACAATTCAAGTGACACGGCGGCAAGCCCTAATGATTATAAACCAGGCATCGACACTTCGCCTTTGCCAACCAGACAAGACATTTCTTCGGCACATACTGCGAATATTTAAGCCAATAAATAATTTCACTGCACAAAGTGAAATTTCCGGCTGCCAAGAGGGCCTGCATAATTACCATGATGGATAATACTCGCGTACGTGTCCAATATATGGAAATTTTACTCGCTACCTATAGTATTTGTGACATTCGGAAATGCATTTTCCAAGCCATATTTATGGCCAACTTTCGTTAATTAAAAACTTTACACTCACTTTTATTACTCACGCTCTTTTATTTTATATTTTTTTTGGAGCCCCAAGCGAAGCTACCGCGTTACAGGTGGAGTAATCGAGATCTTTTAACGATTGTGAAGGAAAGCCCATTTTCAGGATATCTTAAGTGCTCTAGGGAGAAAAGGCTTATTAGCTGTCAATAAAATTAACATTTTTATATTTTCTCTTCCCATTTGTAGTAAAACTTTTTATCTCTAATAACAACTAAAAGGGTTTCTAAATGCATGTTCAACGACCTTTGAAATCTCTGCATCCATATGCATACAGATTTCTTTCATCTTTCATCTTTCACTTACACTTAACCTGAACTTATCTTTGGCCAAATTGCGGACTGAAACAAAGGAAACAAACTGCCCCTGTGTACATTTTTCACATATGAATAGTATTTAGTTTTCTCTGCGGGCCATTGACTGACCACCGAAAAGTCTTAAAAGCGGAGATTAAGTGGAGCAATTAGGAAAACGTGCACTGCAAACAACCGAAACCAGCACAAACAAAAAAAAAATCAACTAAAAAAAAGAGGAGACGGGGAAACAGTGAGCTTGAAAGCCATCAAAAAGCGACTTTCGGTCAGAAAGGTGAGCGGTTACCGGTGGGCTATCCATCCGTGGCTCTCTGCTCTGGAAACCTGACCACTATGCCTTGCCCCATCCAGCGCTTAAGATTCAACGTTCAACATTCAAAATTCCCCTTGCCACATGCCACGTTTAGTTCGGGCTAACAACTCACTTGCTGCCGCTTGCTGCTGGGAAATGTCTTGGAAATTAATCTCTTTTTTGGCTGGGCCAGTTCATCATATTATTAAGGCATTAGCGGGCCGGCAGCCTCAGGGGCCAGCTGCAAAACGCTGAATCGGGAAAATTATCAAGGGAAATGCATCATCGTCTGCCGAGGCAAATCTTTTAATCAATCTCCATTTCCCCTGGCGCCCTGGGAAACCGTTAGACCCCCGTAAACCCCGCATATTCCCCGAATCCCAGTAGAACGAATGCAATGGATATGGCCAACAAACACTTTCGCTTTCGCTTTTAAATGCCTTTCGTAGATCCAAAGACCCACATATATAGGGAGTTTTAAATTGGAGTTTGGCCCCAAAGCCCGATCCCAAATTGTCTTTTAATGATGGCCAACAATAGCGCAACTTCCTCGAATGCATTGTGGGTATACCCTCTACGCACTCGCAAACACTCACCTATTAAAGGTACTAAGGTAACAATTACCAGAGCAGCACAAAAAAGCCAAGCAAAGCTGGCGTTAAATTAATGCTTTAATTTCTTTTGACTTTTAACTTTTCAACTCTTTTCGGCTTCGTTTCTTATAGAGAAACTTTTTTAATACACTTCGAGAAATATAGAAGGTATAAGAGTCTTATCTTAAGACTTCTTTATTTCTGAAATAACTTCTGTTCCCTAATCATTACTTAATATTTTGTATGATCTCTCTTCTAATTGGCAATAGAATGTATACATACTTATAAAACATATTCTTTTTCTTGAAGTCTCCATATCTGGAACATTTTTGATGAAAGATGGTGTTTTAAAATACGAAAGTTTGACTGTATATGAAAAAAACATGAACAGGGATAGGAAATTAATACCTCATCATGAATAAATTAAAAACCAGCTATTGAAACACTAAGTTAATCGATTTATGATACGGAAATATGCGAAAAGGAAATCTAAAAACCAATACTAGAGATATTTATGTGGCTGTATACCAAATGCCAACTGAAAACTCCCCATTTTAAAAACGCGTGAGGTCCAATTGAAAACTTTTGTTTGTACACAGTAAAAAGTAAAACTGACGTCTTGAAATTGAGCACATCGAGCAGGAAATGTTGCTAAATTTGTTGGACAGCGCCAATATGCAACTTCTCCAGATCTCCAGATGAGACTGTCTGCAACGCTATATACCGCCTATATATACGCCCGCTCATGCTGCGCGTCTGGGCAATAAAATGTCTGGCACTTGATCTGGCCAGACTTCCCTAGCCATAAGGAAGTCAAAGAGCCGCTCCCGAGGCGTTTTTAATGGGTTCGAGATGAGCAGCAGACCAGCAGACCACTTGGAATGGTCTAGTAGTCTGCTACCCTATAGCATTAGCCCTACCCTTCCCCTATATCATGTGCTAAAACTTTTATACTTGCATTTGCAGGGCAGGAAATGCTTTGTTTATCGATTGCCTGCAAAACTTTTTGAGAATTATCGTAATCGGTTAAGGTAAGGTAAGTTTTCTTTACCGCCACGCCCATTCACCTGCAATACTGCATTTGCCTTGACATTTTCCCCGCCCCTTACTCAAAGCCCAAGAATTCTTCACAAAACTTTTCGCAGCAATGGCAACTTACATATGGGAATGGGAATAAAAAAAAAATTTGGAGTAGGAGGCCAGAAAAGCCGAGGCAAGGTCTGTAGACAGGTCCCCAAAGCGTTTTCAATTAGATGGCATAAACTTTAAATTGGGCATTCTCGGCGATAAATTAAAGTGAAATTAAAACAATTGCCCGCTGCTGATGACTTTGCGGGGCTACATTTCTATAAGCGAACTAATTCCGTAGCTTGGCGTGGGTGGAAGACCTCAAAACAATTTTATCAAATTGCGATTACAATGCCGACTACAGTTGAACTTTTCTCACTTTAAATTCCCCAAGTTGGATTTTTTACAACTCAATAAACTTGGGAACTGTTTGGTATATAAATTAAACTATGAACATTTATAGAAAACAATTTCTTTCCAAATCCTGACATAAGGCTATTGGAAATGAGTAGTTAAGAGTCTGCAAATGGTTAACAGGCAATATAAAAATGGGTTATAAATCCTGAATAATTTTTAGAGCCACATAAAACCATATTTCTCTAACTTGAAAACTACACATGTTACAGCATTTTTTTTTTTAGTAGCTGAAAGTCAATTAAAGCCTAGATGGTTAATGGGACTTTATGGGGAGGTGGGTTAGACTTGCAAGATGAGTAATTGCTGTTGTTACAAAACTCTCCATCTGCGATGCTATTCAAATGCAACAATGCCTGCGATGGCAATGGACTCGCAGCAATTCCGAACCCCATCAGATGATCGCATGTCTCGGGTGCATTCAAGGCAAGGTATTCCCCCGAATCACCCGCCGCTGGGAAACGGATAATGGTCAAGTGCAGTGCGTGATTCGGCGCACTCCAAACTTCAGCTCGGAACGTATCGCATCGGATTGGATGGTATTGTATGGGATGAGAAACGGTTGGTTGCTGGGGTGTTTGCTTAGCCATTAGCCCAAAGTCGAGAGGCTAGCGTCGAAATTGGGGATCAATTTGGGCTCTCGATCGGCTTTAGTTTCGGTTTCCGAGCTACAATTTCTCCCCGCACCAGATGTCGAGTGAAAAGTTTGCACATAAAGCCAGCCAGCGAAACGGGGGGTAAGTCACCGAGGAGCGGCCGCTGAATTATTATTTGTTTATTGAGCGAGTGAAAGGCACAAGCCGAGCTTGAATTTGTTCCACTGTCTGCTTAATTAAAAAAAAACTAAGAACGCATTCGTCGAGTTTGGCGACTAAATGATGCCCTCTATTTAATACGGTTTCGCTATTTAATGAGGAAGAAAGCTGAAAAGAAATGGGTGGGAGAAGAATCACATCTATTCTGACATTGTTAAGATAAAAGAACGTGATCGTTCTTATTGAATTGCGAGATAAAAAAAATTTCAAGCTTAATTTGAATTTAAAAATGTGCTAATTAAGCAAATTTGGTTTATGGTCTAAGAGCACAAGAAAACATTATTATTTTTAAAAATTGTATTCTAAAAAACTCCTTAAATTTTCATTTAACAATTCTAGCTTATTATTTTATGGCCAGTTCTAATGATGAGTTCTTATAAATATTCATGACCTCTTTGGTTTGACCACCCAAGAAGCTCTTCACAGGAGTCGCCTTATAGGAACGGATGTCTGGAAGTCGTTGTTAATTGCCTAGTCACGTTTTACCAGACCTCTGGTGACCTACAAAGGAGTTGAAGGTAAGGAAGTCAAGGCTAGGAACTGTATTTTAATACCATTGCTAAAATCCGTATAAAATCATTTTGACGAGGAAAAAAATCAAGGAATACATCTAGAATGGTTTGTTATTTTAACCAACCAACAAATCTTCGAGTACCGGGTACAATTAACTTCAAGCAGAGTCGCAGACCCCAAGCAATGTCAACGAATTTATGGCTGATTCTGGGAAACTCACGTTTGCCGGCGGCTCCGCTGACTAATATTTCCGACCAGAGCGTTAACGCAGTTTAAAAGCCACTAAAAACGGGTTGGGGGAGATGGAGATGGCCATAGTGATGATGATGATGGCACGGGGAAATGGAAATGGGCGGCGTGTGTGTGTGTGTCAGCACTTTTCACATTCGTGGTACGTGTGGTGCGAGCAGCCAAGAGGAAAATGCAGCTGTCGTCGGAGTTGCGCTGGAAATTCTTTTCCAGCTTAGAGCAGATCTTAGATAATCCGCAAGCC
The DNA here is from genome assembly GCF_014743375.2 of Drosophila subpulchrella. NCBI lineage: Eukaryota > Metazoa > Arthropoda > Insecta > Diptera > Drosophilidae > Drosophila > Drosophila subpulchrella. The sequence continues at coordinate 12,397,015 of NC_050609.1, forward strand.
AAAGTCCGCCTGAATGCATTGCCCATTTCCCAGCTAATTGAAATTCCTGGAAACTAAATCAAATGTTGGATGAAATGCTCCACGCAACTGGTTCTCACTCTCTACGCAACGCGCTGCTCTGTTTTGCTCCACTCCCGGATCAGTTAGGATCGTTTGATGATGTGTGTGGCATGCAGCTGAGCCCCAGTCCCAGTCACAGTCTTAGCCCGAATCCCAATCCGAATCACAATCCCAATTCCAATCTCATCTCGCGCCTCATCTTTGGCATGCCAACGGAACATTAACGCGAGATGATATATATATATAAACACTGGGGAGCCAATGATCTGATCTCTGCTCCATTCTCTCTAAAAGATGGCCCAGAATCTACGACTGGGAGCTCTGTGCTGCCGCCTCAAATGCATTCCATTCATTATGATTACTATTAAATTAGGAATTCCCGTTCTTTCTCTACTCCTTTATTTTCCACTCCATCTTTCGTTCTGCAGCTCTCCGTGGAGTCAGACGCGAATCATTTTCGCTAGCAGACTGCGCTCAAACGATGGTAATTATTTACGCCGATTTCAGTGTGCAGATAATGCCGCAGCCGCAGCAACAACAATTGTGGCACGAACTGTGCTCCAAGTTCCCCCGATCTGCCCCAACCACCCCAAAAAAAATATTAGACAAATGACTTAAGTTAGCGGGGAAATGGTAGATCGTAGAAAATGTATTGCAACAATTGCAGCTAATGCAGCACGTAATAATTCGACACTCTATGGCGGATTCGTAATAAATTTTGTGGAGATATAAAAACGATCGTATACCGATACTCGGTCTATAAACCAAGTTCAACTTAGATGCATTAGAAAGTCTTTTTAATTTTGCTAAGGAACTCTTTAAATCATAAAAAAAAATAACACGACTGGAGAAATATGTTCCGTTTTCTAGAGTTGTTTTACCTTTATACTAGCAATTTAATATTCTCTCTAAAAAAAAAAAACTAAGCCCAATATACTTACATAACGAATTAAATTTCCAAACTGATCTTTTCTCGCGGTGCATGAACTGCATATCAGGCTCAATCGATCATCTCCGGTGGCTTCCCCATCTTGCAACTGGGACAGACATTCCTTTTTGGCTAACGAAATGTGCAAAATGCAAATTTACCTCGCCGAACAGTCAATCATTTCCACTCATCAATCAATCAATCAAATTCGCACCACGCCAACAGCTGCGGACGCACTTATCGATAGATCACGGCTCCAAACTCTGACATCGATATTCCCCAATTGCACATAAATTGCAACTGTCATTTCCACATCTTAGAAAAATAAAAATAAATAGGAACTCCAACTTGGCTATTCTTTGGTTGGTCATTCGACTTTGATGGGTCTTGAACTTAAAGTATTAAGGCTATTGATTCTACCTCCACTTATAAAGAGTAAATTCCTTTAAAAAAAAATCTTCTCTTTTCTCTCTATAGTAAATCTAAAAAATGTTCCATAAATTTAAAAATTTTCAAGGCGCCATTTATTTTTCCTCTTCAATGAATATAAGTTATAATTTTTTCGGTCTGGTAGCAAATTTTAATCTCTAATTTTACATGTATTTTACACAGGCGACATCTAGCGTATTTTCTCTACACTAGGAGTAGAGTTGCCAGACTCAGCAGCGGTGGCGCCACCTACTCGAGGCTAGCAAATTGCCCGTTCAGATGGCGCCACTTATATTGGTGCCCAGGCTCAACAGAAATTCAAACATAAATTTTAAAAAATGAAAAGTGGTATATAAAAAAAGTAAATAGTAAGCCTATACATTCTTAAAAAAATATTTTTAAAGTTTCCCTTATATTTTGAAAATGACACACTTGCTCGTCCATTTCTTATCTCAATTTATGGCCCCTGATTTGACCTTAACCCCTGGCTGCCTGCTGCTCCGTCAATAAATTCAGATTAGTGTGTATTTAGGCAGCCTCTCATATGCATCTGTTATCTTGACCGGCTGCTATCGACTCGCTTTGTTTACATCCGCTTGGGTTTGTGGGCGAGGCGACAATAATAATCACGGAAACTCAAGCTGAGTTTCCAAATCACATAGGGGTTCCCAAACAAACAATTGGGATATTGGTCTTAGGCCCTGATAAACCCATCACACATATCGCAGTGTTTTTACCCCTTGAAGAATTTGTCCCACAAATGCCCGCATTTCGATTGTTTATGTTTTTCAATCAGCGCTGGATTGGAAAATAATTCCAGGAATTGAGTTCCGATAAGAGGGGCGCGCAGAAGCAGAAGTGGGGCACCTGCCACAGCCGGTTCTCATCGCGTGCGATTCTTCCAAATAGCGACAAAAGAATTTAGCGGAACGGAAGAAAGCGTCGATGGGCTGGCTGGCTGGCTGGCTGACTGGCTGGAGAATCGGATCGGGAACCTGTTTTCGGATTGTTTCTGGAATCGACAGACGACCTAGCAGCGCGAACTGCTGATCGCTGATCCCTTGGCAGCGATTTGAGGAAGCCAACGCATCTCTCCTTCGAGAGATGTGGTGCTCCATCATCTCGAAGGGGACCACTTGGCACAAATGACGCGGCACAAACGGAGGCTCCTCCCCATTTTCCTCCCAAGAGGATGACGATGAGGATGAGCTGTCAGAGGCCATCGGATGTTGTGTATATATATATTCTGTCCTCCACTCACTGCTGTTTGCATGCGAATGCGAATCCCGGCTTCTCCATTTCAGTCAGAGTGTCAAGAGTGAACGAACTTTGGGGGCAAGACGACGCACAAATACAAAACTTCTCTCTTGTCATCCTCACAATTATCATCATCATCATCATCATCTACAGTCAATGGACTTGGCTTAAACTTGGATCGCTACGCGCTGCAAGTCTCGCTATCTAAACAGCAGCTGTGCCAATGATCTGGCACAAAAGCGGGGCCCCAGAAACGAATGCGCACGCTATATCTCAGCTTTTAAATAATATGGAACAAACATTTATACACCATGTATGCAAACATACATATAAATGCACTCCAAAGACAGTGGGTGATCGCTAAATGAGAATTAATTGGCTGCTGAGACACAGTTTTAATTAATTGAATGTCAAAATAACTCATGTTCAGACTTAAGAGAATGGAACCCACTTCTTTTGAGATTTTTCTTGAAAATTCTGGAATTTTCTTTTTCCTATATACAATTTTTAAAAAAACCCTTCAAAGGAAGTCTCACTGTATGCAATATACAAATTTATGAATTGTGATCTGGTTAAAGAAGTCAACTTGAACTTATCGCCAGTCGAAGATCGTTCCGCGAGGGGCGTTGTCGGAACAAAAAACAATTTGCATGGAATAACCCAGATTGTGGCCATTGACTCGATGGATCGCATTTCGCATTTCCAGTTTGTTCTTGGCGAAAGATCTTTAAAATGATCTCTATGCAACTGGGCCTGAGTTATGGGAATTATGGCCTGACCAATTAAGCGTAAATTAATTCACTGCCACAAGATCTGCAGAAATCAGCGAATAAATAATTTGACTCAGGGTGTGTCAGACCCTCGAGAAGTTTTCAGAGAGACAAAAGAATCTTTTGAATATATAAATGTGCCTCATAAAAATAAAAAACAAATAAAACTACAAAGTGGGTGTAATTTTAACATTCCTCACCCCTGCAAGAGAAAGTTGTATAACATGGAGGAGGATTCTTGTCTGAAGGGTTTGTTCTACCCTACCTCATTAATCAAGGAACATGCTTAAACCGAAATTGATTTAATTTGTGCAAAATCCCGGGGAATTGCAATGCAAAACCAACCCTCAAAAAGATGGTGGTTGCAGTGGCAGGCTGGAAAACCCCTGCAGGCCAAAAGTGGAGTAGCAAATTCACTTTCACAAATCCCAGACGGCTGGCTCCTGCTCCAGATCCGCCAGAGGCCTTCAGCCAGTGCACTTCCAAATGCAGCGTCATACAAGCAACCCTTGCGAATCCTTGCCTCAATTGCCTTGCTTTTAATCCTTGGGGGATTTCCTTTTATTTTTTTTTTGTCGCAATGGGGGTGGCGCGTCTGTTTGATTTCAAGGTCCAAAAGTCAGCCGACAAGGGCAGTTTTGCGTTTTTAGAGGCAACAGCAACAGCAACGGCCAACGGCATCGGCATGCAGGTGGTAGCGGGTTAATCGCATAATTGAGCAGCCCAGGAGCAGGCGACACACACTCATCAGTGATTCACAGCCAGGCGGGCGATTCGTCTGGGTTGCAACAAAGGAATAACACACCCTGTTCGGGCCTCACAAAGAAATCGCCATGGAACGTGTGAAGCCTGCCGATTATTGTGGATACCGAGGAGGCACGGTGTAGCACGGCCCACAATGCAAATATGCACAACTTATAAATACATCGGATCCGAGAGATTCGAGGCTTCTACTCTGTGTGGGAGCAATTCATTTAACCCGAGGAGTCGGGCCAGCAGCAGCTGGCGAAACTGCAAATTGCAACAAAGAGCGAGGCTAGAGAGAAAATTGGCTGAAAGGTTTTCCATCAGCGGCGCTGCTGAGTCAGGGATCCGCGTCTCTGGATCCAAGCCAATAAATTCATAACCAAGAGGAGTTGGGGCAGCTGATGCATATACACTTGCGGTCGGAAAAATAGCGTAGCTAATTGAACTTGCCCATCCATCCATTCAGGTTCTTAATTTCACACCCGGTAGATTTCATTGCATTTAAATGATAAGTAAGATGGCTTCTTCGGATTACACTTGCGTGGCTAAATTGAAAACAGGGAAGTTAATACGTTTTTTTATTAAATTCCCTTGCTTTAAGAGCTTTTAGATTGTAAGGCTAGTACTTACTTACTTTTGTATTGTATACAGTTTTGTAATCTCTTTAAAACTTGATTATTATTGCCCAACATGTGTCGTTAAAGAGCTCTCATTAATCACACTGGTAGGTGCTTATTAATAAACCACTTTGACCACGGAATAGTTGTGCCTGCTCTGCTATTTTTGTGGCCGCCCCTGTATCCACAAACAGAGGGCGTTGAGAAAACCCATAATGGTAATCGCCCATGTACAACAACAGCCAGAAGGCAGTTGTCTCGACGCAAACAGATCGTTCTGCAAATGGCAAGCTGATGCAGATAGCTATGCAAAACGGGTAATCCAAACGGCCGGCCTTATAAGGCGGCCAATGGTCCAAGCCAACAAACAACAAAGATACATACGCGTTATTACTTAACAACAATTACCGAAAGTGAGCTCGAGTGTCTTGTGTGCCCAATTATAGAGGAAATGTTGCCGAAATTGTCACTCGATGATGACTCGACTTCCTTGGCGCAGATAGAAGATACAAAGATACAAAGAAACCCAGCTGTCTGCTCAGTGGAGCGTTTAGCATTGGCCCCGCAGACAGCCTTGAGATCCGCTTGTGAGGCAGTCAATCCAATGGGGTTTATGTACTGGAACTATGGCCAAATAAGGACACCACAGTGACGTAAACATGGACTTACCTGCAAAGAAATAGAGAGGAGAGCAAACAAAAAGTCAGTTAGATAGGGCTAGAGTTCCTGTTTTCCATTAATCATCTATCAATTGGGTTGCGCCTTTAGGGCATGACTCACGGCTGAAAAATGAAGATCTCTCCCGTTTACAGGAAACGTGACTCGCTAGGGCTTCCCTAATTTACACAAAAAACCATTTATCTGTTATCCAGGCCCACCCTGACCAACATCAAGAGCCAAATGCATTTGGAAAGCGGCCGGGAAATGGAACTGCGGCAGATACCGAGGACATGACAGATATGTCCTACTATGGCCTCTGCTGTCGGGGTTGCTTATCGTGGGTTGCATGCGTCAGTGACAGACTAAACTCTAAAACTCCTCCTCAAAAGTACACTCGAAGAATTGCTATGCCAGAGACAATCATTAATATATCCAAAAGGATAAGGTAAGGATAGGTAAAACAATATGGATATTCTAAAAGCTATAGTTCTTTTATAACCTTAAAAATTCCACAAGTATAGGATCTTTTCTGACAATTTATCAATCTATATTTAAGATTGTTTTTAGAAAAAGCAAACATTATTTTATCAAACATAATAGAACTGAAATTAAATGAATTGAATATTGTAAGGTCGAATTCTAAGCCGTTCTTATGTCGGATTATGTGTGGGCACGTGTTTAATTTTCAAAAAATCTAAGGGCCAAAAACAACTGTTTAATAATCATATTTATAAGAATTAAACTACTTATGGTGTGCTTCTGTTCTTGTATTTCTTAGTTAATTCTTTAATTTAGAGGCCTCTTCCACCTTTTATTCAATTATTACTTTAACATTTTTCTAAACATCAGAAATTCTTAGAGCAAGAACTTTGCCAAGTGTAGATCTAGCACTTTTCCTATGTCGGATTAATGTGGGCCCGTCTGTCTGCATTTTGGGTGCGGCTAGGCTGGCTAGGTTGGCTGGTTGGATAGGCTGACTAGGCTGGCTGCCTGGCTGCATTCTCCGGCTGTGCGGCTTTCTCTGGAGGTTCTGCCGGGAATTAGACCCATTGACTCATTCTAGGGCTGCGCCCAATCCCAATCCCGAACACAAAACCAAACCCAAACCCACTGCTGGCCAAACTAGTCGCGGCTAGGCAATCAAAATCGACATTTAGTTTTATGGCGAGTCAAACAACAACATGCAATGTGTCCCGGGTTCAATGCACTTGCCACTCAGCCTCAAACTCCGCTGCAGTGGCTCTTGGCCAGATACACAGGGGGCATGGCAGAGAGCATACTAGCAGATCGCGTGACTATAGTTAAATATAGTTAAGCACCGGGAGTATGGCACGTGACGATATTGGGGCCGAAAGTATCCCCCACATATTGTGCAAATGGGATATACCGGGAAAACTACTGTGCCCTTAATCACTGGCCACCACTGTGGCGGCTAGCGAAGAAGAAACGAGAACGCCATCGATTTCAATTGCAATTACTCATCATCTAACGCGGCAATTACCCCTATTATGATGATAAGTGAGAACCGAAACAGCTGCAAGCAGATTTTCGAATGACTCAAGGAGCCGATTTGGAGCAGTGTTCGCATACTTGGCCACTTGTCTCGTGGAATCCGGAAATCTGGCAAAGGTCAAGAACGGGAAAGCATTTGTACAGAAATAGCCAGGGAATCCAACGTTTAAAATTAGTTTATTGCTTGGGTTTATAAACCACTGCCATAAAAAGATAATTTTTGGACTCTTTATCAAAAGGCGTTATAGAAACTGAACATTATATATTTAACATTATTTATTTAAGCTATAAAATATCTATGGCACTTTTCACTTTAATTGGTTGTAGGTACATACATAGAATTATAGGATTATAACTGGAAAATAGTGCTTGCTTACAAGAAAAGTCTGGCACAAAGTGTACGCTTTATTGATTGTAACTTGATACTACTATTTTAAGTAATTATGGTGCCTGGTGGAAATAATTGCTTAGAAAAACCCGTATTTCTTTTCATAATAGAACAAAAAATGGTTTATTTTAAAAAACCTCAGAACAAAAAGGGGTATGGTAATTGGTACCATTTCTGTAGGGACTATGATTATCATACTAATTTGGTAGTTAAAAAAGCTTTAAAAAAAACTTTGCGAGGACTATTTTAACTGTTATATTACATTTTTAGGAAATGATATGTTACCAAAGTAACATGAATGACCCATTTCTAAGCTTCAGTTTTCAGTAGACCACATTTTCGACTGTTCTCTGTACAGTTTTCCATCTGTTTTTCGCCTACTGCAGCTATTTTGTTGGTCGGCAGCTCTATAATGGAGTGATGACCAATTTGAAAACTGGCACAGAGAACGAAAACACAAAAACAAGCGCCACCTCGATTGCAGTCATAAAAGCGATAGAGAACCGGGGTGCGGTGTGCGGGGTGGGTCAGGGTTCGAGATGTCCATCGGGTGATATGCCATGCTACATGTACTACATAATATTGGGGGCGGGGGAGGCGAACTGGCACACTTGCTGACATTGCAGCGTGCACTTAACTAGAACCACCACTGTGCAGCGCACTCACACAACCGCATATGCTTGTACCATCTACTCAAAATGGTCAATTTCCCCGTTGCAGCTGAAATAAAAGAGTCCTATTGTGAGCGGGAGCGGGGTTACCTACCATATATCAAATATTGGTTGTTAAGGGCGTTTTTTGACGAGTCCATAACAATCAGGAAGTGGAGTTTCCGAATCGAGTGGGCATAATAATCCCCGTCGATCCAAAAGAACAGTTAACTGTTAACCCATTAAAAGATCAATACACGCATAGTGCGAAATGGCAGGCGAAAGCGGAGATGGAGAAGGAATTCAGATCGGAAACGGGGAATAGAATTGGTGGAAGTAGGAGAAGCACACAAAAAAGGTAATGGAATGATAAAAAATAAGGAGGAAGCGAAGAACGGCAATGTTGTTTTTGCAAATCCCCACCAACACCATTGCACTCGCCCACACACACACACACGCGGGAATTATTCAAAAAAATGCCGGCAACCGCTGGAAATTCACTTACTTGCTGCTGGCCTGATTATCGGTGCAATCGAAGTTGGAGATCATCTTGCTGTTTTAGCCGCTAATTAACGCTGGGTAACAATCAAGTGGAAAACTGGCACACACGCAATGAAACACACAAAATGCAGTGGATGGAAATGCACGGAATAAGAGCAGATGCCGCGGCACGTTCGTACAGTTCGAAAAGCGAGTTAAATTTAAATGTGGTAGCTCGGTATTGTGGGTAAAATTCATAAAAGCCGGGGTGGTGGACCTTTTCGAAAACGACACGACTTCTCGGTAACAGCAGGGGTGTTTTCCTTAACCCTCGATGGTAACACTGGTTCTGTCAACTAACAGAGGAAACCCCGCTGGGCCCGCTGTAAACGTAAGTAAACGTAAGTGTCAGTAGAAGAAAGAGACAAAATGGGAGAGAGCGGAGAGCGGTTAAGTCGTTGTCTTTTAACAGAAATGTTAAGTTCATTGGTTAAGTTAACATTACGTGAAAAGCGAGTTAATAAAATTTGGGTGGAAACATCATGTTTGTGGGCCCATTACACCCTATTCACATAGAGGGGGTTTTCGCCCTCAGCGACACAATTCCGAAACAAATCGCTTCAAATCGATTTTCAATTTTAAGCGGCTGTGTGCACATGTATAAGCCGGGTCTTAAACCAACGGTATAGATTGCTTAATGGTTTAAAGGTGGGTGTCCCCGCTATAAACAAAGTGTAATCGAAGAATATCAATAAATAATCGTTTTTCTCACATCACTATCCTAATTTTTGTTTACATTCCACCCAGGTGGCTGAATTTTTGAATGAATTTTTAAAGAAATTATCAGGATCGTCTGATCCTGTCCTGAATGTGCTGAATTTTATTAGGAAAACCTTGATTTCCACCTCCTCGTTGTCCATTGCTGGCCAGGATGAACGCGTCCAGCTTGCCAGTGGTGCTGATGAAGTGCAGGATCTGTCTGGCAGATTCCGAGGAAGACACAATGAGTTACCTGTTCGAACATCCTGCCGAAGGTGAGGATTCCCTGAACGAGAAAGTTGAGTTTTGCTGCGGTATCAAGGTGAGTTTCGAGGAGGAGTTGTATCAGTACCACTTATTAGTGCCCTTTATCCCCCAGGTCCGCCAATCCTCCATGATGCCCGAAAAGGCCTGTGGCACCTGTAGCGAGTTCGTGCAAATGTGGTTTAACTTTCGCCAGATGTGCCTGAATTCGCAGGTCTACTGGGAAACGAATTGTCCGGACTTGGAGAGACCGGAGGCTCTGGCCCACGCCAGCGATGGCGAATACATGGAGTACCTTTACGAAAAACTGCAACTGAATTTGCGCTCTGAAACACACAACACAGAGGAGATCGTCCAAACGGTGGAGCAGGAAGAGCAGCTGGAGGATGAGCCCCAGGATCTCCTCGACGGGATTATCATCAACGAACCGATCGAGGAGGAAAATGAGCCCGTAAAGGAGACCTCGGAACAAATGTTGATTTCCCACCTCGACGCCTATGTTAATGATCCGGAAATGGAGGAAATCGCTGAAGATAACGGTGAGCTCGTCGATGACTCGAGCCTTCTGAATGACGAGTTCTATGAGATCGACTACGAGCAGGAGGAACTACACCAAGGAGACTATCTTTCGCTCACTCCCTCGCCTGATCCAAGCTCCGAGTCGACCCAACGCAAGCGAGGAAGGCCTCCCAAGCTGGTCAATCGCAGGTTAGGAAGGCCCCGAAAGCCGGACCACGAACTGAAAAGCAAGCGCAGGGAGGTCAAACCCAAGCAAAAGGCGAAAATGTCTGGGAGCAAGGAAGAGGACCAGTTTATGTGCAATTTGTGCGGCAATGTGTATAACAAGAAATCAGCTTTTACGGCCCACATGGTGACACATTCGGAGTATAAACCACACCAGTGCGAGTGAGTAAATGGTGGAGTGCTTTAATCTTTAAAAGTGAAAATATTCAATTGCATTGCAGAATCTGCGCCAAATCCTTTCGACAAATGGGCGAGCTGCGGGCCCACATTCGTCGCCACACAGGCGAGCGTCCTTACAAGTGTATGTACTGCGAGCGCCACTTCTACGATCGGAGCGAACGGGTCCGCCACGAGCGGGTGCACACCAATACGCGTCCTTACGCCTGCCAGGAGTGCGGCAAGACCTTCACGCACACTGCCATCCTCAAAAACCACATACTAGTGCACTCCGGCGAGAGGAATTACAAGTAGGTCATACAACTATCAAGAGATTTTAAATTCTAATATTCTCCGCGTTTCAGCTGCGACGTATGCTCCAAGTCATTTACCCTGCTGCACCAGCTGAAGGCCCACCTGCAGACGCTCACACATCGCACCAAAATGGAGCAAGCCGTCTCCAGAGCCGCGAACTACATGCAAAGCTAATGAGCCACAATAGATTTCCCAGTAGGTTAGAGAAAATCACAAAGAAAACACACGTTTGTCATAAACTATTATCTGTATTTATAAGCTATTCCATCAGTTCGCTATATTCCATAGCCAACGTCACGCCCATGAGGTGCGCATGCGTCTTCTCGTGCGCCGAGAGCTGGTGCTTCAGGCGGAAGTCCTTGTCGCAGATGAGGCACTTGTGGGGCTTATCTGAAGAGTGGAGGAGGTAGTGGGCCTTACGGGAGGTGGACAGCGAAAAGGTCTTTCCGCAAATGTTGCAAGCGTAGGGTTTCTCATTCGTGTGCATACTGCAAGAAAGATATTGAAAATTATAACATATTGAAAGCGAAAAAGAATAGTAGCACAATCAAATTTTAAATAAATCGTATTAAAAGGGTCTACAATTGAGGAATATCATACCGTTCGTGCTTGCGATGAGTGCTGGAGTCAGCGAATCGCCGCGGGCAGTGGTTACATTTGTAGGGTTTCTCGCCCGTGTGGGTTCGCATGTGTGTTTTTAGATTGCAGGCGGCTCTGAAGGACTTTTGGCAAACCCTATATAAAAAGTATTGTTGGATGATCCTTAGTTGTTATTGATCAAATATACTTATACTCACTCGCACTCGTGTTCTTTTTCTCTGCGATGCAATTGCATGTGTACATTAAGTTGAGATATTCGAGCATATGTGTTGCTACAGATCCTGCATCTGTACTTGTCCGGCACGCAGGCCACGCCCAGATCTACCTCGTATTCGAGGGCTGCCTCCGACTTTTGGGACTCCTCACTGGTTTCCTGTAGGCTGTCTACAACCAAGGTGCCTTCCTGCGATGATGTTTCCAAATCATTGTTGTCGTTTTCCTCTTTGTCAAAATCGCCCATGGTGTAGTTGCCCTGGACAGGGTTTCCTTCGTTTTCCGCATTGACATTTAGAACATACACAAAATCACCTGGCTCCTCTTGGGATAAAGATTTCTTAATGGGTACAAAATCCACAGGTTCGTCTTTGGTTTTCTTTTCCTGGGATTTTTCCGGGCTCCCTTCAGTCTTTAGGATTATTGGCTTCTCTTCTATCATTCTCCCGGAAATGTTCTGTTTCCGGGAACGCTTTTTCTGGTCGGCTGACGTATCCTTGTCCTCCAGGGTCTGAAAAGACGCTGCTGAGGACATTGTTTGGCGGACGAGGGTCCTCAGGTGCTCGTCGGATCGTTTGCACTCGCGGAGGAAGCGATCCACCTCCTCCAGCCTGTCCAAGCAATCCCAGCATATCTGATCCGGCAATCCATCCTTGGGTTCCACCTGGGAGAGGAGTATAAAATGATTAAATGGTCTAGAACGATAACTAAAATAGTGCACTCACTTCTAAGCCAGCATACGAGGACAACAGTTTCTGGGCATCAGATTCGAAGATGGACTGCAGCTCGGTTCCTTTCTTGCGGCAAGTGCGGCACATGCTCCACTTTATGCTGATTTCCATAGTTATTTCAGAAATTCCCCATTTGCGTCAAATACCGATTCAAATGGCAGATTCCAGAGCTGTGCAGGGTTGTCACTTGACACGCGATAGTGGTGGTCTGTGCGATAGGTGTCAACTATCGGTCATAAATAAATATATCGATTTTTAAAACTTTTAGTTTATTTGAAAAAAATGTTAAACTTTAAAAATAAAGATCATATTTTTTCTTATTTTTTAATTTACTTATTTATTTTTCAAATATTTGTATACCCACATGACATAAAAAATTAAAAAAACAATAAGTGTTAATAAATTTATTCCCACCAATCGATGTGCCGATAGGAAGGCCGATAGTCACTCATCGTTTTTGCGCATCTGACAACCCTGGTAAAAGTTCCAAGACAAGACGCTGTCCTGTTATTTTCTGAATTGCAACCATACGGACGGCGAGGACGAGCAAAATCATGCCCGAGTACATGCTGTGCAGGATCTGCTTGACGGAGGACATCAACTCGGAGGCGATGGCGCCCCTGTTCGACGACGAGGACGCCCAGTGCCGAGAGTTGGTGCGCAAGATCGAGGAAGTGGGTAGCATTAAGGTACATGTGGATGTGGAGGCACCTGCCACCCGAACTCCGCGGCTAATCCCGCTCTGATTTTTCCAGTTGGTGCCGCTGCAGAACATCCCGAGCATGCTGTGCTACAACTGCGTGGAGCGGCTGACCAGTGCCCACAAGTTCCGGGAGCTGTGCCAGGAGAGCGAGCGAACGTTTGCCACCAATGTGGTCAAGGTATGTGAACAAGCCATACACCCCTATCCAATTAAAGGTGTTTATGTTTATTCCCCTCGCCAGGCCGAGATGAAGTCAGAGCCCACCGACGAGGTGGCACACATAGTGGCGGACCACATCGAGTACATTTACGAGTCGGCCAACGACTTCATCGACGGTGTGGAGGAGGACATCGAGATGGAGAACATGATGGAGGAGCGCCTGGAGGACGCCGCTGCAGATACGTCCGAGTCCTTCGAGATTAACACCGTGGTGGACGACCTGGAGGACAACGATCTGCTGGTGCCCAATAGCACCGATAGCGACTACCAGCCCAGCGAGCGCTGCCGCAAGCCCAAGGTGCGCAAGACGCGTTTGGGCAAACGCGGACGTGGACGACCCCGCGGCTCTGGCTCGGGACATCGACGTAGCCTTAGTGGAGATCGTCCTGCTATGCAATCCAGCTGCAAGTCCTCGCCCGAGGAGTCCTCGACGAACATCATGTGCGAGATTTGCGGCAATATCTACTCCAAGCGGGCGGCCCTTAACATCCATATGCGCCGTCACTTGGCCGACAAGCCATTCGAATGCGAGTGAGTATCCAGAAAAGGTTACTGAATGTAATATAAGAACTAAGCAAATGTTAATCCCCTACAGAATCTGCGGCAAAACCTTTGCGGGTCCATCCGAGCTGAATCGTCATATCAGAGTGCACACGGGCGAGAAACCCTTCACGTGTAAATTCTGCAACCGCTCGTTCGCGGACCGCAGCTCCAACATTCGTCATGAAAGGTGAGGGCTTCTATTCCTCGAAAGGTGTCTATTAACAACAATGGTTCCTCTTTCAGAACCCACACGAACGAGCGACCCTTCACTTGTTCCACCTGCGGCAAGGCATTTTCCTACTCCAATGTGCTAAAGAACCACATGCTCACCCACACGGGCGAGAAACCTTTCCTGTACGATTTATCGTGATCATTCCACTAGCCTAGATTATATTAATTTGTATTTAATCCAATTTTTCAGTTGCCGCCCCTGCAACAAGACCTTCTCCCGCAAGCATCAGCTGGAGCAGCACATCGGCACGATGACCCACCAACAGACCGTTAGGAACCACCAGAATAACGAACCGATGCGGCACTCAGAGATCTACTAGTCTTAAAATTTGCAATTAATGCTTGCATAGATAAATGTATTTTTAAATATAAATAGAGATTCTATAATAAAGAGAGTACAAATGGTCCGAGCCGGATGTGAAAAAATATAATTCTTTGGCACTTCGATCGAGAAAAAAAACACTTTACAAGCACATTTATATTTTTATTAAAATTTGTAATTACACACATCAATAGTTAATACTTGTGTTATCTTTAAAAGATTATCTTGTATTCCAAATGCGTAGTCTGTAAATTATAATGAGACTGTCAAAGCTGGAGCTTGGCCAAAAGTAGTCTTTTACGACGTTCAATAGTAACATCAATAAATTCCATTCAAAGATGAATTAAGGACGACACTGGATTACGTATATAGTTAAATGTTTCTGTGTTTTAATTGATGACTCAATTCTGACATTGTGTGCAAGGCGGGCTGGATTCGGTTGTAGTATATTCTTATGGAAGCTAGAATTTGACAAAAAATCGACTGTTTTCAACATCAATAAATGCCATTTAACAATGGATTAGGAATGGCACTGGATTAAGTATACTTGTGATTAACACGAATATAGTTGTCTTGGAAGGACACAGAATAGTGTTATAATGTTAGGTTTTAGAACTCAAATAACTTCTTACCAATAGATAGTATATTGAAAGGACCCATAATAATGTTATAATGTTAACTTTTAGAACTCAAATAGTTTCTTACCAATAGATAATATCAAAAAAGAACTATAATGTAATGACTAGGTAGGTGACTAAATTTTAAAGAGGCCAGCTTCCTGAGCTGCTTCCGCCTCCTCGGCTTTTTCCTTATGAATACTGGTAGACAGGTGGGTCCTCAGATGTGAGATCCGCTGGAAGTGCTTCTGGCAAACGTAGCAGCTGGAAAATCGAAAGGTGTGGAAATACAATGTAAAATGTGCGTAGACTTGGCTCAAATCGAAATGCCCACTAGTGCTTCCGTACGGCGATGTGGGTCATCTTGTGCTGGCTGAGACATCCGGCACTCACGAAGCTCTTCTCGCAGATGTCGCACTTGAAGCGGCGCTCGTTCCGGTGGCGGCGATGGTGCTCCTGACGGGAGCTGGTGTCGGAGAACCGACGTGGACAGTAGATGCACACGTAGGGCTGCTCGCCAGTGTGGATACGGCTATGGCGCGTTAGTTCCTTCCGAGTGGCAAAGCTTTTTCCACACTCCCTATAGAAAGAATAATAACTTAACTGGCTGGTATACATATATAAAGGATCCACTATTGTACTCTACCCAAAATCGCAATGGAAATCCTTGATGCCCGTGTGCCTGAGCTTGTGCTCCAGAAAGTTCGTCCTGTTGTTGATGGATTTGCCGCAATCATCGCAGACAAATGGACCAGTATTACCAATTGGTTTCTTGGAGCTTATTTCAGCTTTGACTGGTACTGCACGAGGCTTTGGAAGATTTGTAACTTCCGGAGTCAAAATGGCTTCGTCCAGTTCAAGCTCAATCAGCTCATCATCAATATCTTCATGGGAAATCGCTTCCTTTGGGAAATCCTTGCCGGTAGACTCAGCCCTCTCCTGGTTCTGTTTCTCGGAAATGATGCAGCGCTGGCGGAACTTAATGGCTGCCTGCAGATCGCCCAAGCAAACCATGCACATGTTGTTGGATAGTTCTTTCTTGCAACTTAGCTGGAAATTATAAATAGCAAAATATGCAAGGGCGTTGATTAATAAATATATTTTAGCCATTACCTCGACTCCAGTAATGGAGAAAATTTGACGGATCAGATGACCATTTCCCGGGTCAAAAAGATTTATTGGAGCATCAACTCCAGAGCAAATGCGGCAACTTAAAATACGCATATCTTGGTTTTTCGCGAATTTCAAAAAATTGTCTTTTGTTTACTTCGTTGCCAATCCTTACAGGGTGCCCAGTGCGAATCACTGTATTGCCGGAAACACGAGCGTTGGCTAAAGCTTTTGTGAGGGGATCAAACTCTTGTTATACATTTTTTTTTAAACATTTATTAAATTTATTTATAATCATAAAAGCAAAATTATTTCTATCTATATTTAAATCCTTTTTGAGTTTTGCTCTTGCACTTTTTAAACCCCCTTACTACAGCCATGTGCCCGCCACAGTTATCGCTATCGGCGATAACGAAACAGCTGCTCTGCATATATATGTAGCTGACGCGTTTGTGTTTGCAATTTGTTTATATTTGGATTAACTCGAACAAAACTTAAATTTTCTGGATTTTCAATAAAGATAATGACGCGCCAGTGCCGGACCTGCGGAAGCGTCATCTATAACGCAAAGGCCAAGAATCTCTTTCATATCGAAAACGCCGAGATGCTGCAAAATCTTTGTCTTATATCTGGCGCCATGGTAAAAACCATGTTCAAACTTGTTTTCTTTTCAAGGTCTGTCAAATATCACTTAATTACAGCTCCACAATGATCCGAAACTGCCCAGCTGCATATGCGCCTGCTGTATGCTCGACCTGAACCAGGCGATTGTGTTCCGAGAACGCTGCATCCAAACACAGGAGAATCTCCTTCAGCAATTGGCAAATCGGGAACAGGAAGTCCAAGATCCCGCTGCAGACTGTGAGGATGAGAAGGATGAAGACGCTAAGAATGAAGTTGATGTGGGCAAGTTGGTATTGCCTTTGCCGCCCGATGAGTTGGACGATCCGTTCGAGGAAGTCGAGGAATATGAATACTTTGAAGAATTTCCAGATCTTGATGGGCTTGAGGAGGTGAACGACGTCGAGGTGGGCGAAGAGGTGGCCCATGATGCCGAATCGCTGGTCTCAAGCGTGCAGAAGGAGTTCGAGAGCATTTACAATGACGAAAGTACGGAAGACAACAAGGAGTTCCCCGAGGATGCAAGCAACTACGATGAGATTGAGGATGAAAGTGACGGATTCTCGCAAGATTCATCACATACCGAGTCAAAGCGCGGGCGAGGTCGCCCCAGAGCAAGTACTGTCACCACGGAGACGACGTCCGCGAAACCCAAGCGGAAGAAACAGTACGTGACATGGAAGAACTTGACCGCGGACCAGATGATCGAGCGGAAGCGACAGCAGCGAAAACGCGACTGCGTTTGCGAACAGTGCGGCCGCCACTTCACCGACCAGAGCAACTTCAAGCTGCACATGCTTCGGCACACAGGCATGAAGAACTTCGCCTGCCGGGAGTGTGGGAAGCGGTTCTACACCGATCACCTCATGTCACTGCACCAGAGGATTGTCCACCAGGGCGAACGGCCCTACGCCTGCCGGCTCTGCAATAAGACCTTTCACAACAGCACCACTCGCGTCATCCACGAAAGGTTAGTGAAATTATCCTGCCTGTAATAGTACCTGCCAAAGCTGTTATAATAAAATATACCTTTCCAGAGTTCACACCAATGCCAAACCATACAACTGTCATCATTGTGACAAGAGCTTTAGCTCGGCCTCCGGACGCAAGCGACACGAACTGATTCACACAGGTGTGCGGGCCTTTTCGTAGGTATTCTACGCATGTTTTGGCGCTCTGGAAGTTAACACATTTCGATTTGCAGCTGTACTATCTGCGAACAAACTTTCCAGCGTAACACTCACCTAAAGGCCCATCTGCAGTCCAAGTTCCACATTGTAAAGGCGAGAGGCAATGGCGAGGAAGAGGCACTAGAATGAACGACTGTTCCGCCTGAAAAGTGTAGTAAATATAAGTTCTTGCAAAAAATTTCGAAATTCTTTTATTTTGGGAATTGAATTACGATAACTACCGCGCTCTCCTATCAAAATATCGATAGACGTTCCGATAAGTTTATGAAGTGGCAACGCTAACCGGTTTATATATCCTTGGACGAAAAGGTTATTGATGAATTGTTTGTGACTTTCTAGATGATTTAATAATTATTTAAAAGAAGGTAAGTGAAAAGCCGAAAGGGATTCAAATATATAGATCTTTTTAAAATAAATAATCTTGTAACGGATGTGTGCATTTCACTTTCCAGTTGCCAGACTGTGGTATCTTTTGGCGCTTCAGCGACGGTCACACCGCTGAAATTTCGTTTTTTTGTCGACAATTTGACATTTAATTTCTCTTAAGACCTCATTAAACGAAATAACGTGGGTGTCGGCCAAAATTAAAGGATTCCAGACGACAGTTGAAGGAAGCTAATTCCGCCCCCAAAGAAAGTTCCCCTTCGCCCGATTGCACTGTGCGAAAAACCGGTTGTTGACCTTCGGCAGCATGGAGCGTCGTCGCTTTAACTTGAGCAGCATGTCTCCCATGGCGGATTCCACGCGGATCGAC
Organism: Drosophila subpulchrella; assembly: GCF_014743375.2. Lineage (NCBI taxonomy): Eukaryota > Metazoa > Arthropoda > Insecta > Diptera > Drosophilidae > Drosophila > Drosophila subpulchrella. The sequence continues at coordinate 12,415,605 of NC_050609.1, forward strand.
GCGTCGCTGATGTGAGTAACCACCTGTCTGGTTGAAATTCCATTCGTATGCTAATCATATGTGCTTTCCTTTGTCCAGAAGCAATCGCCCGTCCGCCGCCAGTTTCTTGAGGGGTCTGAGCCCCAAGGGCGGAAACCCCACGCTCAATGGCACCCGCACACCGGAAAGGTCCTTGATGAACCACACGGCCACCTCGCCCAGCAGCATATCGCGACAGAAACTGAACCTCAGCCAGATAGATCCCAGGTAAGAGAATTACACCATGTGGTGAAAGTTCAACATTTCGGGTAAGGGGGTTTGAGGATGCATAATAGCTTATCAAGTTTATCCGACTAATAAGATCTCTCCCATCTTACAGAACCTTCGCCGATGTCCATAGTAGCGGACTGGCCTCCCGCATTGTTTCCTACCACGAGAGCAGCCTTGGAGGACGTAGTGGTCTGCAGCGCAGCATGTCCGCCAGCAATCTGTACAACCCATTGACGCAGCCGCGCAGAGCGCCATCCTCCCCGATACCCTACAAGACCAGGGTGCCACCACTTTCGATGACCCAGATTGCACCACCGGAACGCAGCTTCTACTCTGGTAACACGCTGCCCAGCCTGCTGCGCTCCAATTCCCTGGCGGGAGTAGTGCAGAAGACTAGCGAGCAGGAGCAGTTGTCGCGGGAAAACCGACCCATCCTGCACCCACCGCATCCACAGCACGAGAGCGAACCCACTAGGAGCGTGCTGGAGGAGCTCAAGGAGATCTCCCGGAAGCGCATCAACACTGGTGTAAGTCAGCATCAATCCTCTCAAAGAGACAGCTGCTTAGGCTTCGCTTGTTTTCAGGATGCCCAGCCGCCGCATGACTTTACGAAAAGAAGTTGCCAGCGGGGTGTGGACTTTGTGGACCATCACCGCCACCAACAGCAGCTGCATCAGTTGCAGCAGCAGCAAAGTCAGTCCTTCAAAAGGCAGCGTGAGCTGACCGTATCGGTTCCGCTCAGGCATCATTCAACATCTCTGGCGGCAGCTCCGCCATCTGCATTGCAGCATTTGCACTCCAATGGCAGCATCTCGCCAACACAGTCACCGGAGCAGCTGGCCAAACGGCCCAACTGCAGCTACAACAACGACATTGCCTCCTCGCTGAGCTCCAGTCGGCGTCATAGCAACAAGCGGAAGCTGTTCGACATGCGCGAGAGCTTCCAACGGAGTAAAAATGGGACACTAGGCAGTGGAAGCTCACCCGAGACCTCGCCTGGAGAAAATGTGGCCAAAATACAGCGAAAAGTGGATGCAGAATCTGTCAGCAAGGCGATGAGTATGCCCGTCCCAACTGTTTCGGCAGTTCCTGCCTCGCGGGCCATTTCGGCACCTCCTATCCAAAGAACAGAGCAGCGATCTGTGGAGGTTCCGCCTGCGACGGAAAAGCCCAAGCTTACCCTCTTCAACGCGCGACAGTCACATACGAAGGAGGAACCGCCACGGCAGGATCTAAACAGCCCGGATGTGGATGCCGGGGAATATGCCGGCATTCAGTTCGTGAAGCCGAAGCAGCAGAATTCCATGCTGGGTGTTAAGAATCCCAGCGTAGAGCGCACGCACAAGACCAAGCTGGCTATAATGCTGAGTGGTTTGAAGGGCGAACTGTACCATGGTGAGCCGGACGAGTTAGATACCCCAGTGCCAGCCCCAGCGCCAGCGCCTGCTACCCTTCCGACGCCCATCAAACCTATCATAGCGCCGCCTGTAACTACAACCACATCGACCGCGACTTCCACTGCCACCGTGTCAACTACAGCTCCCAGCAAGCCGGTTATATTAAGTAACCAGATTATCAAACCAGCGGAAACAACAACCACAAGTACCTCAAATGCAGTGCCCAAACTAGTGTTTGGTCAGCCTGCGGCACCCGCTTCGGCAGCAGGAGAGGCACCAAAAACCACCGACAAAGTCCCGGCGGCACCAGCAGAAATCCCAGCGAAGTTCGAACTTATAGCCAAACCCGTAACACCAGCAACATCAGCTCAACCATTAATCACCTTCGGCACACCGATATCCTCAGCTCCAGCCACACTGTCATTTGGAAATCCCTCCACTACCACAATAACTACGACTACTACCACCATTAGCACTAGTATGACTACCTCAAAGCCCATATTCTCATTCGGACAAGCGCCTGCCAATGGACCAACAGTAGGCGCTTCTACTGGGTTCAAACTGGACACCCCTGCGACAACAGCAGCAACCACAACTAACTCGGGAGCGCCAGTCACATCAACAACAACTTTTGGAATGACTATACCAAAAACGACCGCAACGGTCGCTCCCACAACAACTCCATCCACCAGTTTCGGCAAGCCAGTTCCAGCTATAGGAGGATCAGGACCCGCCACCAGCAATAGTCCTGCAACAGCAACAATATCACCATTTGGAGCAGGAGCACCCGCAGCCAAGCCAATATTTGCCTTTGGACAGTCGGGCAATGCAAGCTCAGGAACTCCGACTAGCAGCGACAATGGATCCGCTGCACCCAAACCAGCTGTATTTAGTTTTGACGGCAACCCCGCTCAAACATCTCGAATGGCGCCAACATCGCTGTTTGGCAGCCAACCGCAAGCCACAGAAAACTCCTTTGGAGGCGTTTTCAATCAGCCCGTGGCTACCAAACCGGAGCCAGCTAAGACGGGCATCTTTGGAAATCCGGAGAACAGCTTTGGAAACGCATTTAAGCCACCAGCAGATGTCGCAGCATCAACCGCCGCTGAGCTCCCCAAGCCGTTCGGATTTTCAGCCACTACAACCGTGGCTAGTGGAGCCCCAGCAGCCACGAATCTCTTTACCTTTGGAGGGTCAGCAGCAGCCACTTCAAAGCCCGCGGAACCAGCTCCAACTAGCACCCAGAACAATCTCTTTGGACAAAGTGCAGCCACAACCACCCCCTTTGGATTTGGAGGAGCAGCCGCTCCAGCCGCAGGAGCCATTGGAAATAAGGATAACAAATCAGTGTTTGCATTTGGAGGAGGAGGAGACAACAACTCAGCAGCCAAGCCCAGCGCGGTATTCAGCTTTGGAGGCACGGACAAGAGTGCTCCACCTGCCTTTGGCAGCGTAGCAACGTCGGTATCATCTGCAACAGCAACGCCTACAAACAACGCTTTTGGATTTGGCACAGCACCGAAGACTTCAACACCCATGTTTGGCAGTGGAGCAGCCCAACAAAACCCGGCTCCCGCTGTGGCGGCCACCAAGCCATTTGCCTTTGGTGGTGCCCAGCAACCACCAGCATCGTCAGCTTCAGGAGGATTTTCATTTGCCGCCGTTGCGGCCAAAAATACCACGGAAACCGCTGGAACAAATGTATTTGGCAGCCCCGCAAACGCCAGCAAACCAAGCTTTAACTTTGGAGGAAGCACTGTCAACCAAGCAGGAACAGCATCACCAGCTGGTGGCTTCTCTTTTGCCACACCCACCAAGAAGGAGGAGCCTGCGGGCAACAGCATGTTTGGAAGCCCCAACACGGGAATAGTGAAACCTAATTTCAGTTTTTCAAGCAACAATCCAACCACACAATCAGCGGCTCCTAGTCCAGCGCCCAGCTTTGGAGGATTCGGAGCTCAAGCAGCAGCAGCACCAGCTGCAACAAACAATCAGAACAAACCCTTCGCATTTGGAGGCAACAACACCTCAGCTGCTCCCAGCCCAGCGCAGCCCATGGGAGGTAACCTCTTTGCCAATGCAGTGGCAGCTACTCATAACCAACCGAAGCCGGGTGCATTCTCTTTCGGTGGAGCCAAGAGCAACGCCAGCACAACAGCCGGAAACGCACCCTTCTCGTTTGGAGGAGCAGCTGCCGGGGGCATCGCCTCACCGCCCAGCAATCAAAGCATGAATACCGCAAAGCCGTTCAGCTTTGGTGGTGGTGGCGGCAATCCGGCTCCCAATGTCTTTGCCAGTCCAGCCCCTTCGCCGGCGGCCAGCAATCCTGCCGGAGCCTTCGCCTTCGGTGGCGCTAGTCCGGCCCAGCAGGCGAACGCCGGCAACGTGTTCATCCCAGCGCCCAGCACGCCGGAGGGTCGACCCATCCGTAAAGCCACCCGGCGGCTGCAAAAATAGGTCCGCGTTAATGTCCCAATTTAATGTTCATAGATCATTATTGTTTTGCTAGTTAAATTATTGTTTTTTATACCAGTCAGTGAATGGATTTAATAAAGTCGTTGGCAATCCGGTTTGTAATATATATATGTACCCATCGATTCTGGTTCGGTTCTTGACAGACTTTTGATCGGATTGTCACTGAAGAATGTAGAGTTAAAAACGTATCATCTAAAAATATATAAGAAATATAAAAAATAAAGTATGAACTCTGAAGTGTTCGATTTAAATTTGAAATGTGTCTTTAATTTGGGTCATTCCTTTATTGTCTGATAAACTAAAAAGAAACGCTTATTCCTTTTCATGCTCATATTCTGTACTTTTATTAAAAGTTGTAGAACTCTCCGCATTCGTTTAATCACCTCGTTTAAGTTTTGTGTATTGGTGCAAATTTGTGTTGCTTTCTCCGGGGTTTCTCGCTAGCATAGAACTTTCTTTTACAATATTGATTGATGTGTTTTAAAAAAATAATAACTTTAAAATTAATTAAATGTATGCCATGTGGACGTGTGTGTGTGTTTGTGAGGGGGTGTTGTGTATTAGGTGTGTGTGTTTTACATAAAATATACTAAAATTAAGTGTTAAAGCAAGGTAGCTGCCGCTTGATCGGAAATTAAAAAGCATAAATGTACAAGTTTCTTAGGGGAACACTAAAATATTAATTAGGCATTAAGTAAATTACGGTGTACGTTTTAAAAAATAAATTACAGTTTTCCTTTGCCTTTCCGCTAGCTGCATCGGTTCGATTAGAGTACAGAGAAGGAGATTCCTTTTTTTTTTTTAGAAGAATGGACCGAATAATGAACAAATCCACGAACTTTGCGCGTAATAATTTATATTTATGTAATATTATTAATCGATTCATATGCTAAATACGTAGTTAATGTGTATTGTATTATATGTAGAAGTTTTAATGTAATGCATATTTTCACAAGTGTTTTTCTCATTACTTTTCTTTACTTTCTTTTGAGTTTAAGGACACGTGGCCGCAGCCGCCTTCGTTAATTTTTGCTTAGGTTTCGCTTGCTCATTTTGCATAATGTTTAGTTTTTTATTTTGATTTTTAATACAAATAAATGTAACTAAATTTAACTAATTCTCGGCGTGATCTCTTTGCCAACGACTTGTTGGACAAGTTCTTTGTGGTCATCTCTCAGTTTTGTGCTACAAACAGAAACGGTTAACAGAAGGAGTGCGGAACTCGAATAAAACCTGGCGTTTCTACGATCTCAAAATGGAAAACATTCTATAAACAATTGCGTTAGACAGGCTGCCCCGCTGGGGAGGCTCCCGCGCTCATATGTATGCGTATTCTATAACATAAAGATACAGACGTGGGTGGTGGTCGCGAGTCCAGAAGATAAATGTTACAATGGAGTCCGAACTAAGGAGTTAACTAATAAATAGCTACAGTTACAAGTTACAGTGTACACATAACACATAATATTGTGGTAGTTGGTAGTTAAAGGTAGTAGTAGGTAGGCTACGCAGCTGCTCTTCCTCCTCTTCCTTCGATTTTCCGTAGTCCGTTCGGTTGGTTAATAATTAATGTTGTATGTCGGAAGCTGGCGCAACTCACTAACATTGCTTGATTGTGTTGGGTTCCTTCTTCGCTTAGGCTTACAAAACTTACTCCATAAATTATATATGTAAATAAATTGTTGTAAAGTAGTTATATATATATATATTCATGTATGTATATAATCGTACGAAAAATTGTTGCGTTCAGTGTCGTCGGTGTCGTCATATGTCAGTTTCAGCTTTGGATCTGGCGCATGGCGCATTTCTGGCAGGGATTGGCTCTGCCCCTGGCTTCGTTGATGACAACAGCTGGTCACAATGAACAATCCACTTTAGTTCTTCCCTATCGCTCTGGCGTCCATACCGCGGTGTCTCCTCACGCCGTGGCATTGTTCAGCAGCTGCAGCTTAACCTTGAGCTCTGCGAATGTGGGTCGCTTGGCGGGATTGAGGTCCCAGGCCTGACGCATCATCTCGTAGATCTCCGGTGGACAGCCCTCCGGCGCTTCCATTTTGTAGCCCACCTCCACGTGTTTCACCACATCGGCTAATGGCTGGAATGGACAAGGAATAGTTAGTTATTTCTCTGGTATAAACTCAGATTGGCACTCACAATTCTGGGATAAGGCACGCGTCCAAAGGAGTAGATTTCCCATAGCAGTATGCCAAAGCTCCACATGTCGGATTTGTTGGAAAAGCGCTAAAGTGGAGAGAAGATAATTGACATTAGTTGACATGCAACAGTTGGGTGCTCAGTCACTTGAACTCACCCCATTTTTAAGAGCCTCGGGAGCCGTCCATTTGATGGGCAGCTTGCCAACGTCTAGATTGTAGCATTCCTCGCGTGCCAAACCGAAATCCGATACCTTGGCCACACAGTCCTCCGAGATGAGAACATTGCGGGCAGCCAGATCGCGATGCACAACCTTTTTGGCTTCCAGATACTCCATTCCAGAGGCAGTGTCGCTAATTGGGAACAATGGTTAATATTGATTCACAAGAGGATCTCTCTATGGACTACTTACTAGGCAAAAATGATTTGATCCTTTTTGGTTATGTGCTGTCGTCCGCGCGATCGCAGGTAATCAACCAGTGATCCCTTGCTCATGTACTCCGTAACCAGATACAAATGCTTGCTGGTGAAGACCAGGCCGATGAACTTGACCAAGTTGTCATGTTCCAGAGTGCTGAAAAGTGAGATTCAGGTTAAGAGAGATGGAACTGATAGATCTGGATAATAACTCACGTCATGACCGAGGCCTCGGCCAGAAACTTTTGCACGGCACCCTCATCCTTCAGCATCTTGACGGCCACCTTCTCGTTGCGTAATATGCCCAGCATCACGTCCCCGAACTCGCCCTTGCCAATGCTCTCGCGCAGCTGCAGCTCCGCCTCCGGGATCACCCAGCCCTTGTCCACGAAATCTTTGGAGTTAATGCAGAACTCTTGTTTGCCCAGCTTGGGCAAGCACTTGATCAGCTGAGTGCACAGCCCGTCCGCATCCGCCTCGTAGTGCTAAAGGAATTATAAAGATTTAGATAGGATATCTTTATGATTTTCTGGGTGACCTACCGCCACCAGCTGCCCCAAATTCTCAAAGTACTCCTCATCATCGATGGTCAGCTTGTTCTCCAGGTACTTGACCCGGTAGTGCTCCACCTTGGACTGGAAGCAAACGCAGAGTGTGTAGTCGCCGGGGAAGTTGGTGGACTCGCGCACCAGGAACAATCCATCCTCGCGGGGCTGCAGCAAGTGCTCCGCCTCGTCACGCGTTATGCTGCCATGGAACCAGCTAGGGAAGAGAATAACATTAAGGATTAGAAGGATATATAGGGCAAACAATTCCCAAACTTACGGCATGGCATTTAGCTTGACCTCGCACCTTGAGCGACCCTGCTGCGGTGCCATCGCTGTGGGTGAGAGGGAGGCATGGTTCATGGCCGAGGTGGAGCCACTGGACCACGCGCCGCTGCTCGCATTTACCCCGCTGGCCGCGGAGCAGCCCCCATTGATGTCGAAGCTGTGCAGCGAGGTGGACATACCGGCCGATCCACTGCCACTTATGCCGCCGCCGACGCCACCGACCACCACCGCCGGGTTCGGTTGGGAGGACACCTGTGCCGGTTGGGTGGCCGTGTGCAGCAGCATATTGCTGCCGTGCTGGCTTCCACTCAGCGCCAGACTCTTTGGCGGCAGGGCTCGCTCGTTGGCGCCGTGCAAGGCCATTTGGGCCGCATTCAGCGAGGAGGACATCAGACCCGCTCCGCCGGACGCACAATTGGCCAGCAGCTGGAGATGCTGCTGCTGTTGCTGCTGGGCAACGGCGGCCACTGCGGCGGCAGTGCCACCGGCAACCGACTGGGATCCTGTCGCCTGCTGAACGGATTGAATTGGATTGGGGGCGGGCGCAAACGTGGACAGTATGCTGTGGGAGGCCTGTTGCTGCTGCTGCTGTTGCAGTTGGCTCGTCGTCTGTTGTTGCTGTTGCTGCTGCGTCTGGCTGGGGGATTTGGGCGAATGATTGCTGGCGCTGCTGATTAAATTATGACTATTAAGCGCATGCGATGACAAATGCAATGCGCCGGCCGCGCCCGCCTGGCTGGGATGCTGCAAAAAAAGAAATAAAAGGAGGGCAATGTCAGTAGAGCAATTTAATAAATGGGAATACTGGGTACACATACCACATTGTTGTCGCGATGGTGGTGATGGTGCGGCGGTATGCTGGGCGGCACAATGTGCGGCTGCGACTGGCTGAGCTGCTGCTGGTGGAGCAGCACCGCCCCAACCGCACTGGGGCCACTGGCTCCCGCTCCCGATACTGATCCCGCTCCCAAAACCGCATTCGGCTGGGGGGCAGGACGCTTGTTGTGCCTCAGTGGGGCGGTGGGCGGCATCTGGTGGCCGGTGGTCTGCAGGAACCATGGATCGCCGGCTGTGCTGCCCGTCGCCGCTGCTGATGCCACCGTCACCGAGGGCTGCGAGAATCCGCGATGGTGTCCAACGACCGTGGTTTGTCCGTTCTGCGTGGCGGTCGCGTGGCTGTTCATAACCGTGCCGGTGGTGGTTGCCGTCTGCTTCCTCAGCGGTCCCTGCTTGATCTCAACGGTGATCAGATCACCCTCGCCGGACGCCTTCCTCGAGAGTGGTTCCTTTTCCTTGTCCTTATCGTTCTCGTTCTCCTCCTGCTTGGGTTTCTGGTTCTTCTCCCTGTCTAGGGCTTCTTCGTCTGCAAAAAAACCAAAATGAATTCAAACATTACTCTGTTTCTTATCACGATGATGTTATTTGCTGATATAATGAGGCCAAAAGCATCTAATCTTATCACACCTGCGCTCAACACATATTGACAATGTTATCTTCGTTAATTATATTATTTATTACCATGGCAATAAGCTGGTCAAATATGTAACTTATTTAATGGAACCTTACAAAATTATACAATAGATCGGATAGAGTGATGATAATTACATCTTTCACACAATTTAGTATTATAATTCCAAAATACGATCGAAAATTTTCATACTTTCAACAAATCCTAAAGATAATATATTGTCAGTCATTGAAGTTATCAAGTTCTAATGTCTGACAATTATATGAGTAGAATTTGTAATTTAGTGCTATCAAGTTATAAAATCTGACGATATATCTATAGAATTTTATTTCATGTTTCCATTGGAATAATGATCTAATGAATGATCTCACAATATTATCTTATCCATTGAAATAGCATAGAATATTCCACACGCATTGCCCATTAATCTTGGATAGATTGCAATATACACCCTCCCACTTATATGAGGTTATATGATTCCCCGATATAGATATATGAATTCATAGATCGAGCTTTACTTTCCGCATAGCCCAACCAGCTATCGTGATCGGTTGGAGGCCAAACGCACGTTTATTTAATCAGTCAGTCAAGTCAGTTAAGTCTGTTTGCAAATAGCTGCGATTGCATAAGCGAGTCTTTGGATGCGCCATGATAATTGTTGGTCAACACACTCGACACTCAAAACCCGACTCAGTGACTCAAATGGACACAAATGGCATGTTAATCGGATCGGGTGAACCGAGCGAATCCACTCGCCAAATGTAAAACATTTGCATGTGACGGGCATAATTAAATCGGGTTTATTGCGCACTTTTAGGGTTCGGGCTACTGTTTTCCTGGACATGATTTTGGATTCGGGATGAGTCAGTTTTATATCGCTTTATAACTTCCCATAAATCTTTACACAAAAAAAAATAGAACATTTATTTTGTGGAGTTAAAGAATTGATTAAAAAAAGGAATTTATTTTGGGAAAATTGAAAAATGTTTGAGAAAAGGCTATATGACACTGGCTATATTTTGAATTACTAAATTAATTTTAAAAAGATTATGAACTCTCTGGCAGATAATATACAAATTTATATTTATAATATATTTGTAAGCTGTACCTCTTTTTTTTAAGTTGCTATAATTTTTTAAAAGACCTCCAATCAGTTAGTCGAATTTTAAGCAGGTGTTATACGGCCATAATAATGTTAATTGACTTATTCACGATTAAAAAAAAAAGGTTTTAATAAATTCTCCCAATACATATAGTAACATATATTTTTTCTAGCTCTCTAAAATTTGTTTAAAGTGTTTTGGCCAATCCCCAAAATGCTACATGTTCTGCCAACCTTTTACCCCAACCTTTTTCCCTGCTGAATTTACTTTACTTGTAATTGCGCTGTTTTAGGCAGTGAAGACTCTTCCAGCGGCTTAATTTCTTAATTTTATGCAAATTTCATTAGCGAATCTCGCTCGCTTGGCGGAAACGCGTTTTGCATATTAAATTCTCATTCTGGGACGTGAATATATCGTGGGAGTGAGTGAAGTCGAGGCGTGGGCATTGTTTAAATAGCGACAGAATGGCAGGTGGGGATTGGGAGGAGGAAGATGAGGCACGCGCAGGTCAGTTTACCGCTCTCGCAAACCCAAGACCTTGCCCGTAAATTATTTGAAGTCACATCCGCCATTCGCAACGACCTGAAGTTTTGGTTATCGCACTAAATTGGTTTAGCATGACTGTTCGAATGCGCGAATCCGTTCGGGAATTGCAGTCGGTCATACAGTCACTGTCATTGCTATTCGTCAGCGGTTTCCTGTTCACCGGAGTCGGGGCTTTGAAGTCACACCCGCAGACAATAGTCTTTATATTTGTGTACTCGCCGCTTATTGTTTCAATTGTTCGACCACAATGTGAAATTTAGTGCTGATCCGTGGAAGATAAATCGAACCCAAACTTTGCTGAAGCTTGCACAAAAAAAATATCGTTTTCCAACCCACCAAAAGTAGAATATTCTAATAACAATGCTGTACACTTGACAAATACCCATTTAATTTGTGCTTTTAAAAATATATGCTTTTATTTGTAGACCATAAACAATTTTAGGACACTTAAAGTATAAATTCAGCTAAACAAATTACTTTTTAATGGCTTTTCAAAAGCAAAGATTTTAAATCATAAAATTTAAATCGCCAATCTTTTGCGTAAGTATTTAAAAATAGTTTTTATTTATTTGTTTTGTTCGCAGTTGTGCGATAATTGTGTTTTTCTTTTTCTTTTTGAGCACGATTAAAGTACGAGGACTTCCGTTGCTCCAGTCTTGACCTTGACTTCAAAAGAATCATATATTATTGGAACTGAGCCATTCTTATCCCACACAACTCAACTCCCAAGATAGTGAGTCAGAGGAAAAAGGAAATAATTGTAAGAGATCGGTAAACCGAAGATTCTATACACTTTTTTTCGGAATACTCTCTTTTAAAATGATTTTTCGTTTTGTTTTTAAACTAGGTGTGTGCTCTGAGAACATTGGGAAAACGGTTTTATGAATATTACACATATAAGGCTTTTCAAAACTGTTGATATAGACTTTGAAAAATCGGTAGTCTCTACTTCCCTGCTTTACCAAATCCACAATACCCCCACTTTCAGAGTGTAAGCACAAAGTACTGATTGTAAAGTGCCGCTTATAATCTTATGTAAAGCCAAAGCCCACTCGAGCTGTCATCGCTGGGAGTGACTCGACTCCGAAGAGCCTTTGATTAGTCAATGCCGGTGACAGGCCAATTACCAGATATATGTAAGTATTCCCCCGCACCTGTCGATGCTTACCTCCACAACTTTGCATGTGCGTGCTAGGTAAAATCTTCTAGGTATCGACAGGTGTTGCCACACACACACACCTGTGGCTTTGGCAAGATAAATACCAAGTGTAAATAATGAACAAAAAACATTGCCGTACTTGCAAAACCCCAAACAAAATCACCACAAATAATTAATAAGTTGGCGAAGAACTGTAGAAGCGAAACGAACATAAACTACCTTTGGAATTCGTAAACAAAAAGGTAAATAAAAGAAGGGAGGTGAAACACGCTCACCAAATATAAATCAACAAAACACACAAATGAACAAAAAACAATGCCTGACGGATGAACATGAAAATGGAGATTTGTGTATATGGTGAAATATTCCAAATATAATAATCATAAAAAATGCACAAAGTTAAATTTAACGACAGCGATCTGCCGGACATGAGTGCAAAAAGCGCTTCCAAAGGTTTGAAAGGCAAACAATAAAATTGAATGATTCATTGGCAATTGGCAGCAGTTCAACGCACACATATCGTGCGGGTACGTATACTTTTGCAATGCACTGTGCACTGGTTGTGGGTGTTGAGCAAAAGTCAAATGAAATGCGCAGTAATCCGACTGACTCGATGAGGTAATACTAATTAGCCAAAGCAACGCTAATGCACTGGGGAAAATTTGACAAAAAATGGGATATAGATTTCATAAATATTTTCAATATCTTTTAATATCTAACCTAAACATATAGAACTATTCCCTACGTATTAAGAAACGCTTAGCCAAAACCATAAAAGCTACAGTTCTTAAAATTTTTGATGCCTATTTTTAATATGGTAAATTGATTCTTAAAAATGTATCTATTTTATTTTCTAATTTCTTTTTAAATTCAAAATCTATCTAGTAAATTTTAAAAGGACTTAGGGGTAAACCTAAGGTTCATAAAATTTTCCCACATGATCCACAGATCCATTAGCTCCACTCAATTCTCTAGCACTCTAATGGAATTATTCTCTTTACACTAATTCCGCTTTTACAAGCTTAATTCTCTCGTTTGGGACTAGTAGTTAATGCCCAACTATTTCATTTAATCCCCCCGAACAACCGAGTTAGCTAATGAAAGCTCTGTCTGCCACCAGTTCAAGTTCTGGCTGGGCTGACAGCCCGACGATTCCACCCTTGGGCTTTACAATTAAGAAGAACTCGTATGTTAGAGGGAGCTTGGGGAAAAGAAAACAGTTCAACACCTATAGAGCTAACAAGCACATATGTGAGAATCTTTTGTAGAGCTTCCTTATTGTTTGAGTTAGTGCAGAACACACACACTCCTCAAAAATAACAAGGGAAAATAAAACTTGGAAGCCGGAGATGTAAGTACACTGTATGAAAATCAGTAATAAATAACATCTTGGAAATAACCATATATTATGATGAATTCCTCAAATTTCATTTTATTATTTATTGTATTATATTGTAGCAGGTCAAATTTAACTAAAACAGTTTTCACTTTTCTTTTTACTTAGTTCACCTTTCCAAATAAAAATACCTCATAAAGAAAATATAGTACATGAATTCCAAGGTGCGATGTTTCTCCACCTGTGCCTTGCCAATTTCTGTGAATAATGGCACTACCCCATGGCACGGTCTTATAATAAACAAATACCTATATATATAGAGCAACCATGGCGGAGGAAGGGGACCAAGTTTCCGACATTCTCACACTATTTTTTGCATTTTTGGTTAGGGGAAAACGGGGGGCACTGAAACGACAGGTAAATACACACTGCCAGACAATCATTCCTGCACAAAGTCAGTCAACAGTTGCCGGTGGTTCCTGGGCCATTGTGTTTTTCGCCTACAGTTGGAAAGTGCAGGCCGAAAGAAAGGTAACCTTAGTCAGTCAGTCAGTCAGTCGCTGGGATTCGTGGGCCCAAAAGGTAGGGGAAAATATGGGTGGAAAAAGCCATGAATGGAACGCGAGGCGCTCATGAATGGCGTGCGATGGTTGCTTTTCGCCGGTGCTCGGAAATTTGCATATCGCATGCGAGGCGATGAGCAGCAGGAAAACCGCAAGCAGGAAGAAGGAAGACTACACCTGTGAAGAAAAAACACAGAAACACAGGTACATGGATCTGCTAATTACACGGTTAGCTGCCTCATGTGGTTGACCCTGAGCGGGGAGTTGGAGGTGGTGCTCCGTTCGGTTGGGTGGCCCATTCTGCGGCTATATGGCCCTTCTCCTTCTCCAAAACTTGGAGCAGCCGCAACTGGACACCAGTTATTGCCCAACGGTTAGACCATAATAATCCAATACCCCAGCCCAATGTCAGCGAGCGGAAAGAGTATTTGGACGCTTGGAGTGGCTTGAAACTCAATCTGCGTAATGCTTGCAACACCATAGGCAACAATTGGGAGCATGGCTAAGTTGGTGATATGAATTTGTAGGGTTTACAAAGAACTTGTTTCTTACAGTTATCTAAGTTCTTTAAACTGAAACAAAGTTCTTGACTGCCGTAAAATAATAATGATAACTTGAAATGCCCGGCAGTTTATTTTGCAACTTAATTGTTAGGAAATTTTATTTTATTTTAAACATTCGAGAAATATGGATTCAATGATTTATTTAAACTTAGAAAAAATTGTTTAGTAAATTTTACTTTATTTGAAAATAAGTAATCTACTCTTCTAGTTTTTTGAACAAATCGCTGTTGAGGCGAACCCTTTTTTTTATTTTTTAGACAATTCAAGGAATTTTCCAGATGTTTTAGATTGTATTATATATATTTCTTTGTAAGGTAAACTTACTTAAACTTTTTGTAAACCATTTTATTTTAAAGATCTAGTTGTGTACTAACCGAACCACTCCTCTGAGTTGGCGATGGGCGGCAGAGAGCGGGATGTCTGCTGACCGTTTTTCTTAGTCCGCTCCCGGGAATTTCCCGAGGATCTTTGGTCCTTGGTCTGTTGGAGCTCGGATTTGGTTTTGGCCGCCTGGAACTTGCGATGGGCGCACCGCAGGAAGTTCAGCAAACGGGCGTCGATGGGCGGGGAGGATTCGTTTTTGGCAGATGAAGGAGCGGGTGTAGTGGTGGGCGTACTCCTTCCAGGACTTGGTGCATACTTGTCGCAGAAGTAGAACTCCCGCCGGCGAGGTGGAGCATAGGCGGCACTCAGGCTGCTGCACAGGAGGATGGGCTTGCGACGAGCTCGGGAGATCACCTGACCACCAGTGTGGGTGGCGTGGGTGTTTGCCTCCTTGTGGGTCACACTGCTGGCGCTGCGCGATAGTCCCGATCCCAATCCCAATCCGGATGCCGAGATCGTTCCCGCTGCAGATGGCTCCCTGCTCTGCTTGCACCAGTAGATGTCCTTGCTGCCAAAGTAGTAGCGTCGCCTCGTGTCCTGGCCGTGTCCCAATCCCGATCCCGATCCTCGATGACTCCGACCCACCAACCGATTTGACCGCTTGCTGGCACTGGAGGCCGTTTGACTTCCACTACTCGTCTGCGAATTATCACTTTCGTTGTTCGAATTGGCTGGAGAGGAAGATGCGGATGCCGATTTCAGTGCCCGATCCGAGGAGGACGATCCTGCTGCACCTGCTCCGCTGGCAGGAGACGAGGGCATGAGGTACGAGTTGGACTGGATGAAGACGCCATCGCAGGTTATCTTAATTGTTGTCACCATGTTCCCGCATTGCGTTCACTTTGGGTGGCAGTACACCTTTTTAATGTTTCTTCTTTATTGAACTAACCTATGATATGATCTTGGTGGCGCAATAACCTAGGTTTTAATTTCCCCTTCAAAAAAAAGCATAGAATTTATTTTCTAGGTTTTAATCTGATCTTGATTTTTCAATATACCTGGCTTAACTTCTATAAAAGTTTCCAGACTTCAAGAGCGAGATCTTTAAATTGTTCTCAATTTTTTTTAAGTCGCAGAATTTTTTTTATTAAAAAAAATGATATTGAATATATATGTTTATTAAATATTAATTAAACTTACTCGGACATCTAAGATATCCCATACATTTTTGAATCTTTTGCCCACGTAATTTCCAGTTACCATCTTTATCATTTCCAATTTCAATATATATTTTTTTCTGAGTGAAAATAGCAGGTAGTTCTAATGGCATTGTTGGTGCACAGTAGCAAACCAAGTTCAAACAGAATAAAAAATCCCCATCGTAGAACTCAAATCGAGGCTAATGCCCAGTCTGTCCTGGACAAAGGCCGGCAAATTGTTTTCGTTGGTAATAATACTAATTAAGGTTCTGTAAGCGCTTCGATTTGGTATCGGACAGCATCGAGATGGCCACAATGGACATGGACAACTGGGCGGAATCAATAGTGAAGCGACCGGGGCAAATAATGGCTAGCAAAAAAGCGCAAATGGAAAATTTCTAAAGAGAAAATTCAAACTAAAAAAAAAGAAGTGAAATGGGTTAAAAGCCAGGCCTGGATAGATATAGAAAAACAATGAAAAAACAGAGGTAGCTTTACAGAAATTGACTTCATTGCGAGGAAATCATGGTACTCCACTAAATAATAACAACTCTTTGGCATCTATAGTTATGTTATTTTAACTCATACTTTTTTCTTCTTTTTTTTGGCATTCCTTGGCAAGTCAATTCGCCACATTAACGGTTTGTCAGCGGCTTACTGAAATAGTCGACAATGGCTTTGAGTGCTCCACAAACTGCTAAAAACGCTGGTTGGGCCAAAATCAGTTGCCATTCCATGTTGCCTTATTTCACTGGGTTGGGAAAACACGAACCAGTCGACTGACTGACTGCCTGAAGTGAATTGGAATTTACTGGAGCTCTGGCTACATATTGTGCAAATAATTTGGGCGTGGGAACCTTGCAGTCGACGTCGGCTGAGGGGCGAGCAGAGAGAGCTATTGTCTATCCCTAGACAGGTGGCCAAATGTTGGGAAAGTCAGTGGAGGAAAGAAGATATACGGGCCCCGATAATGGGATATAGTTGTAAGCAAGATGGGGCTGCTAATTACTCGGAAAATTTATGGGTTTAGGTGTAAAAGAGAAGGAGATCGTTTATAAAAAGGGTTTTTTGAACTTTGATGTGTATTTTAGTTATTAAAAAATATATATTAAACAAATTAGTACATTTCTTAGTGTGGAATATGTATGGGAGAAAAGAATATCGTTTATAAGAAGGGTTTTATTTTACAGTTTCTTTAGTTAGGAGTTATTAAAAAAAGCATTTCATTTCATCTCTTATTTGCAATTCCCCTTTTATATTTTTTATTTTAAAGTTTTAATTTAATATTTTCAGGTGGGGAAAGGAAGTCTTTCATAAGATGCGTCTCATTTTTTAGTTTGATAAGTAAAGATCTTCTTAATTTTAAACGGGTGTTTTAACAATAAAGACGCATTTAACATTTTTTTAAACTTACTTTAGTAAGATTCTTTATATATATTTTTTGCGGTTCCTACAACTCTTGCTGGATCTTCACTTTCTTCTGCGCTCTGAGAACTTTCCTGGGCAAATGTCAACCCACAATTAACTATGCAAATGAGCCCAGAATTGGGCACGTGGAAAGTGATTGCTTATCATGACCCACAAAGGAACCGGGGCCAAATGAAATTCTCCGCACGAAAAGTGTTGGGAAAAGCGTTCGGTTGGCTAATGAAGAAGCGCACCCAAAAAGACACAAAAAAACACAAAAACTAATTAAATAAAACAATAACAGAATTATGTATGACACAACGAGTTTCTGTCGCTGCTGCTGTTGACGAAATGCAAAATGAAAAGCAAGAGCCCAAAGCCACAAACAGTCAAATCAAAATAAAGGCCAAAAATCTAAGCTGTCGACTGAAACAAAGTGGGCAATAAGCAAAGTGAAAAGCTTAAAACAATGGGAATTGTTTTTGTGGAGCTGTTCGAAATGCGTAAGTTAGCTGGTCCGGATATCCTCGGAACAGTCGGGTTTCTCAGCTCCGTTTTTATATAGGATCGTATTGAAACGGTTTTATATAGCCGACGGCTGCAGTACCTGTTGCATATATCATTTTGGCAAGCAGTTAGTGAAAGTTTCTCAATATACTAACTAAAAAAAAAACCCGAATGGCAAGCAATTTACGTTAAGACCGACCAAGAGCATTTAGCATTCGCTATTGTTTCTGACCATTCCGGGGGCCTTAATTAATAACTTAAGTTTTACAATTATTTTGACGTGCCAGGCACGCATTAAAAGAAAATGAAGAGAGTCAGTCCAAGAGTTGCGGAATGAAAAATTAAATGCGCCATTTGCCATTGGAGTGTTAAGAGCAGGGGGTCTGCTTAGAGGGTTAAGCTCGTCTTCACTTGTGTGCAGTGAATGGCAAATTGAATAAGTGGATGGAAAACACATAAAAGCCGTGTACAGAGCCAAGAAAAATACATAAAAAATTGTTTCACGCGTCTGCAATTGAAGTTTTTAGTTTTTTTTTTAGTTTTTTTTTTTTGATTGTTTTGTCCACTTTCACTCGGTCCAGCCAGCTTGGAGAGCCAAGAGATTTCGACTCGAATTCGCTCAGGATGACGTTTTGGCGGATTAGTTTCCCATTCAGAGAGCATTGGCGAAAACTAGTTACAGTTTAAGGCCCCGGTTTTTGTAGTTTTTTTTTTTTTTTTGGCCGATTAGAGCGGTGCGATGACTAATGCGCTGGAAAATTGAAAATGCCTCGACACGCCATCTCAGCCTACAATGTACTTTTTTGTATCTATATTTTTTTCCGGTTTTTATTTTGTCAAAGTCGAAATGTCTGCACGTCGCCAAAATTAGCGTGCAAATCGATTGCGCAGAGGGTTTAGGCCGAGTGATTCATGCAATTTTGGTATCAGCTGCGGTCCATGGTAGTTGCATCTGGGATCTGGGATCTGGGATCTCGGGGATTAAAATGTGCAGTTAGAGAGCGAGAAGAATGGAAGAATAGCGAAGAAATTGCAGTAATGGAGCTGGGGGAATTCAATTCGCGGCGACCTGAGAAAACAATTAGCACTCTGTGATTGAAGTTGGCCCGGGGAAAACTATCCATCGAGGGGAGGGGAGGATTGAAGGGGAGTTAACATGCTGCCAAGGCACTTTCATTCGAGACTTTCAAACAATCAAATATGCAGCGAGGTGATCGTCTTCATCAGTTGCACACGAAAAAAAAAATACACGAATTGGCGAAAAAGCTAAGTTTAAATTGAATTGCTAAATACTAGGTTTTTAGAAAGGTAGTTAATGAAATTCCAACTAATGAACAACTTTAAATCTTTCAGATATTTTATTTCGCTTAATTCTTAATTGGTATTTATGAAATACATAACGCGCATATATATTGTATTTATTATTACTAGCTAATTAATCTTCGATTTAATCCCATTTTAACCAACTTAAACAATCTTTGAATTTCGTCTGTGCCTGCCTTGAGCAACATTGAATTAACCACGGACACATTCAAACACTGATTGCTACTAATGTTCGATACATCTGACCAAAACCCATAATTAAGCGCACATTCCCAGCATGGCAAACAAATCAAAGCCAAGCACACAAAGGTCATTGCGCCACCAGATTCCAAATCTCAAAATAACATATATTTAAGAGATATTACACGATCAAATCGAATCCATCAAAAAAGAGTCAAAAGGGAGCTCATCTCTTTCCTCATTTTTTGTTTTTCACTTTCTTCGCACTTTGTTAATAATTTTTGCATAAATCACTTCCTTGAGGCGCTCCCCTCCGACTGCCGAAAATATACAAACAAAAATTCGCGCTTGTATAATTAATTATTACAATGCGGCGATATCAGCAATCCGAATTCGCGCCGTTACATCACTATCATCACGGTCTGCCTTTTGTGTTGCACTCAACGGATTGGATTATCAAAAGGCCACTTTGCATACCCTCATAATTTATTGTTATTATATATTGCAAAAAGCCAATTGCAATCGATTGAATTTGTTGGCTAATTCGCACACACGCGATGATGAGCTGCGCATGCGTGGCGAGCGGTTTTATGATATATAAATATTTTCAAATTTAAACGCGACCGCGCGCTTTGCCTGCAAGTTTTCAACTGAAAACCGCTGCACGAAGTTGCCGCCGAGACTGAGTCACGATATATATAAAAAAAAAACGCCTGAGAGAGAAAGAGCTCTTGCCAAGCTTTGATTTTCTTCGTGTTTGTGAGCCGGCTTCTTCTCTTTATCGGCCAACTGAAATAGCATGCGATAAAAACCAGTCGCTCGCATGCGATCGCCCACCTGCTGCACTTTTGGCCACCATTGCAATAATTTTGCCTTTTCAAAGCCCCTGCTCCAGTGTAAATAAAATCAAAACATGTGTTGCCCAACTCATTAAGCCAATTTTGGCGCTTCAAGTCTGTGCTGCGGTCTCGCTTTTGGCCAAAAGTAAGTCACACTGCGGTCGCCAATTTTTACACCGAAAATTTAATTACAATTAATACTATTTCAACAAAATATTAACAGCGATAATAAGCAATTATAATAATTAATCGGTATTTCATTTAATAGATTTAATGGGGGCTTATACTCAAAACATTGTTTTAAAATCCGAAAAGTTAGTATTAAAAAGGAAAAAAGTAATAATTGTATTTTTATTATTAAGAAAATATTTTTTTAGTTATTAATATATTATTATCAATTTAAATTTAAGTTTTACAAAACATGTATTAGTTTTTGGATAGCTTATTCAGTTTATTTGATAAACGGATTATGAAATATCTTTGTAAAAGGGGATTTCTAATAAATTCGTTTAAAAAGGATCGTTTGGTTCAAGTGATATATTTATTATGAATACAAATATTATACAAATATTGGATCAAACTTATTTATAGGACATTTAGAAATACCAATTTTTTTTATAAATATCACTTTAATTCAATGTTTTACATTTTTCATAAGGCGACATGGAAATAAAATCCCTTAATCCAATTTCGTATTTTCCAATTGGACAGTATTATTTATAAATTTATAAAAATCCCATAAGCACCTGTCAGTTTTCCAACTAATTTCAAATATTATCTGCAGTGCAGTCTGTGACATCGGAGATCCGAATCCAATGCGATCGCAGTTTGAAAGACACACATCCAGTAACATTGGAGCTATAGCTTTGTGGCTTGGATCGATTTCCTTTCTGTTTCGTTTATTTGGTCTAATTGCCGCCGCTGGCCATGTTAATTAATTCCCCCATTATTGGTTCCCCAGATACCCCTCCCCCTACTCTCTCTATTTTTTCCACGACTTGTATGGCAAATAGTTTTCCTTTTGCATGTTTACTTTTCGTCTCCGTTTCCAGGCAATTTGTTGCCGCTGTCGAATCAGTTGTTTGCAAAAATGTAGACATCAAAATGTTTATTGTTTCTTTCGCATCCAGGCGTTTGCAGTTGCAGTTGCACAGTTCGTGATTTTCTTCGATTTTTCTCTTTTGCATTTTGCATTTTTTGCATATTTGCAGAGCAATTAGCATCAAAGTGAAGTCGGAACTGTGCCTAGAGAAAACCAGCAGGAGCTCCTCTGACGTCACCGGTTCTCCCGGCGAATTTGCAAGTAGATCAAAGTGAGGGATATGTGCTAAAAATACTTACAAAAGCAGCATAAGCAAACAAAAACCGGGAGAAAGAAACTCAGATATGCAAAGAAACTGTGCGGCGGTGCAAATAAAAAAACGAGAGCAGTAATAAGTTAAGGAATGTCAAACATATAAATGTACATATATCAACGTTCCAGATAAAGTAAATATTTCTCCTGATAAAACTTGCTCCTTATTTCCTCTGTTTTTTAATAAGGTTTAATGGCCACAGAATTTTTAAAGTACGATAAGCTCAGGGAAAAACAATTCGATGATAAAATAATAAAATCAAAATGGTCTTATTTTTTATTTTAAAGCATTTTAAATTTTTCTCACATTATTCCCAAGACTTAGAAGAAACATCTTATCGTTTTGGCAGTTGTTCAATAAGTCAAAAATATATATAGTGCGATCCATAAACCACTTTCTCATAGAGGCTATATGCAACTTTTTATACCTATACATACATATGTATGTATGTAAAAATGTATTGTAGTTGTGGAGCCATTGGTAATCCCTCTATTTCACCTGCCCACCCCTAGAAATAATATTTTATTGCCAATCGGACTAATTAAAATTGCAAATTCCAATTAGCATTCCAATCGGTCCGAAGTACAGTGGTCATGCAAAGGCGCAATTAGCGCAAGTGAAAATGGGAGATACAGATACAGATACAGATACAGTACGTAGTAAGGGCAATAAAGGGAATATTTGACAGTGGGCGCCAAAAGTTAGTCGCTCATTCCGAATGCGAAAAGTTCACGCAACACTGACCTCACACGCACATACTAGCGTACTCACTCACACACACAGCTACAGCTGGAGTATAACGCCCACGCATGTTGCAATATACAAACAAACATGCCTAAAAACAGGGATACAGAGAGGGGGTGGTTGGGAGGTTGGGGAGCTTTGTGGCGCCTACGTGTGACGTCAGCGAACGAACATTTTTGCCGACGACGCAGAAACTGACCGAAAGACAACAACAAAAACAACAACAACACAGGGAGCACTACTATACGAACGGAAATCCATAACAAAAACTACGATGCGCCACGCTTCGGTTATTGCCTTTAATTACTACTGTGGTTGTTGTCGTTTTTGTTGTACGCATCGGTCATTCATGGCCCGATTGCTGGCTATATACGTATGTATCTTTATAGATATGTGTATATGTTATTCAAAAAACCTCCACAACAATAACGAATTTCGCGCCGCAAAGTTGTAAAACGTGTTTCTGTTTTCGCTTTGATTCGAACCAAAATGCGTAGTATTTTGTGATTTTTTTATTATGATTTTTTTGTTTGTGATTTTGCTTTCGTTTTGGAGCCCAACTAGTTGACCTCAGACAACAGTGTTAAGATACAAATATAAAGAAGCTGCAGATAGTTGACCCAAAAATAGGCAGTGCGGACTGGGGTATGGGGAACTTTTGTTTTTTTTTTTTATATAAATGTCATACTAAAGCTTAAAATTTAATTTATATTATCTTAAATTTTTTTATTGTTTGTATTTGGTATTTAAATATTTTTTATATTTTCTAGGTTCACTGTATCTAGTGAGCACTGTACGCCTTTAAGTGTGTTTATTTTTGTTTTTGCCAATTTCATCTGCATTTATAATTATCATCATCATAATGAAGGGGCAAAGTTTTATGCAATATTTGTTTGTCATTGTTGGCTTGGAATTGTGCAAAAGTTACATATTTGCAGAGTGTTTCGGTACTTTTTTGTTTGTCGAGTTGCGTTATCCTTTTCTCGCAAGCTTTCGTCACTTTTACATCCACACAACAACCCGCTACCACACACACACACACACACAGACAAGGACAAGTGTATTAAGGAAGCAGACAGCGCGACGCTGCAAAAAAAGGGCGTTGGGCGGAGTCCTTAAAACGGGCTCAAAAACAAGTAGCCCCCCAAAAAAAAAGGGGAATACTAAAAACCATATGGCTTACCCGATTTTTGATGGTGTTTATTTTTCTCCTTCTGGATTGGATTTCAGCTATAGTTGTTGTTGTTAGTTGGTCTGTTTTGCTTTGTTTTTATTGTTGTTGTTGTGGCTCCGCCTCGTTAACATTCCAATCCGACGCTGCTGCGCTGCCGACGTCGCGTCGCGTCGCTGCTTACTGCGCTGCCCCTGGTGGCGCTTCAAGCCATCAGCCAGATGCACATTTCATTTAAAATTATCACGCATATATAATAAGGTGTTTCTGCATATGTATATATATTTATAAACATTTGCACCACCTTTACAAACCGATCCGTTCCGATTTGTGGAATATAAATACACACAGACACTTGCACGGGCACTCTCACGCACACACGCACACACACCTGGCTGCTGCTGCTGGTTTTGTGAAATTTTCGATTCTATTCTCCTTGTTTTCGGCCCTCCTCCGTTGATGCTGATGCATATCCGCACTTGCATCCGCCTCAGTTTATCCCACGCATATCACTCGAATGTGATTCGATTGCTCAAACAGTTCGCAGCACGGGCGATTTTAATTTAAACAAAAAATTCACACGAGAGCAGAGCGGCCATCTTGCGTCAGTGTTGTTCAACCTTTTTTTGGATGGTCTGCAGTGTGGCCAGTCGGGGGTAGTGCAGGAATGGCCCAAATGAAATTCTAGCTATTTTCTAGCTATATTCAAATTAGGAACACAGGGATTATTCCGAGAAATTACACTTTGGATTTAACCTCTGCTGTAATAATTTTATTCCTATATTGCTAATACTTATTTGCTGTGCAATACACAAATATTTATAGGCTGCAGTCACCATCAAATAAGTAGGTTCATAATTATAAGTTAGTCCGCCTGTATCCGTTCTACACATATTGTCGAAAATATTTCTTTTTTTTATTGAACAGCTGATAAGCAGCTGATTGAAATGATGCCAGGGCTAATTTAGTTCAAGGAATAACCCTAATATTTACCGGAATCCACAGTGGTCACCCTGTTCCACACGTGCAATATTTACGAAATATGCGCAATCTGAAGCTGCAATATTGCAAGGAGCTGGATGCAGTGGCTCATCCCCGCCAGCTGCTCCTGCAGCCGGAACTGAACGGCGACACCGCGGACACAGCCTTCGTGGTGGCCGATGACAAGATATTCGCCGTTCAGGAGTCTGGAAATGTGCGACCAAAAGTCATTGCCGATTTGCCGGACATTGTGACTGTGGAGTTCCTACAGCTGGACAATGCGATCTGCGTGGCCAGTGGGGCAGGCGAAGTGCTCCTGGTTGATCCCCAGACGGGTGCCACCAAGGGCGAGGGAACCTACTGCGACGTGGGCATCGAGTGCATGTTGTGGTCGCCCAATCAGGAGGTGGTGGCCTTTGTGACCCGCACCCACAATGTGGTGCTGATGACCAGCACCTTTGACGTGATCGCCGAGGAGCCACTGGACGCAGAGCTGGCGCCGGATCAGCAGTTCGTCAACGTGGGCTGGGGAAAGAAGGAGACGCAGTTCCACGGAACTGAAGGAAAGCAGGCTGCTAGGCAGACTGGAGGTGAATCTACCGACAGCCAGGACAGCGAGGAGCTTAATCAGGTTAGTTTAATCTCTGAAATTGTTCTAGAACAATAAGTAAACTTTCCTGATCCCCCACAGGATGTCAACATTTCCTGGCGCGGCGATGGAGCCTTTTTTGTTGTTTCTTATGTGGCTGCCCAGCTGGGTCGCACTTTTAAGGTATACGACTGCGAGGGAAAACTCCATCACACGGCCGAAAAGAGTGTCAATCTTAAGGAGGTTGTGGCCTGGCGACCAGCAGGCAATTGGATTGCGGTGCCCCAGCGTTTTCCCAACAAGTCCACCATTGCTCTCTTCGAGAAGAATGGCTTGAGGCATCGCGAGCTAGTGCTTCCCTTCGATCTTAAGGAGGAACCGGTGGTGCAGCTCCGTTGGAGTGAGGATTCCGACATACTGGCCATTAGGACAGCGACCAAAGAGGAGCAGCGGGTATATCTGTATACGATAGGCAACTATCACTGGTACCTCAAGCAGGTGTTGATTTTTGACCAAGTGGATCCGATGGCACTGCTCCACTGGGACACGCGTATAGGAGCCGAACACACTCTGCACATTCTCAAGGAAAGCGGAAAAAGGTTGATCTACAGCTGGGCCTTTGCCGTGGATCGTTACGAGCGTAGTGGTGTCGTGGGCGTCATCGATGGCAAGCGGCTGCTGCTCACAGATTTCGCCAGGGCCGTAGTGCCACCTCCCATGTGCCAGAAGGTTCTTCAACTGGACAACTACATCAACGCCTTCACCTGGTTCGAGACCAGCTTGTGTGTGTACACCTGCGATCGTCGGATGTACTCCTACGAACCAATGCAACAGTTGGGCGGACACGAACCACAGTCCAGCCTTCTTATGCCGGATGCAGAGCTTTCCCGTTTGACACTGGCCAATCTCACCTACTTTTCGTGTGATTACCTGCTGGCCACGCACAGCTCAGGAGGATCCACACGCCTTCTACTGCTGAACAAAGAGGCCGACGAGGATGAGGTCAACGAGCAGGGCGAGCCTTGCTACCGAGTGCAGAGTTCCCTGCGGATCAACGGGTTGGTCAACGCCGTAACCATTGGAGCCAACGCCATGGATCAGTTTTACGTGCAAACAGTGAATAATGGTCACACCTACGAGGTGTCTCTTAAGTCTGACAACACACTCAAGGTGGAGCGAACTCATGTGCAGTTGTCCCAGCCGGCTGATCAGATCGAGTGGTTCACCATCATTAGTGACTCCACAGGTACTTAAAACTCCTAACTAGTCCTATCATCAATTCCTAATATATAACAATTCCCTTCCTTAGGCGGTCTCATCACCCTTCGCAATCAGCAACTCCTCCATATGGACGGCTATCGCATTGCCGAGGACGTCACTTCATTCTGCGTGGTGGGCAACTATCTGGCCTACACCCAGCTGAATGCGCTGCACTTCGTTCGTCTCAAGGATCGTCGCCAGGTGGCAAGCAGGAACATCGAACGCGGTGGCAAGCTGGTGACAGCAGTGGCCAGTGAGGCCCGTGTCGTGCTGCAGCTTCCGCGCGGCAACCTGGAGGCCATTTGCCCACGTGTACTCGTTCTGGAGTTGGTGGGCGCTCTGCTTGGAAGAAAGCAATACCAGGCGGCCATGCAGATGTTGCGCAAGCAACGCATCAACCTTAACATCATCTGCGACCACAATGTTGAGCAGTTCGTGGCCAATGTCGACGTCTTCTTGCGCGAGATCAAGCAAAGTCAGTGGCTCTGCCTGTTCCTAAGTGAGTTGCAGAACGAAGATTTCGCCAAGGGCATGTACTCGAGCAACTATGAGGCGGGCAAGCAGACCTATCCCTCGGACTATAGAGTAGAGCAAAAGGTGGAGTACGTGTGCCGACTGCTGGTACAGCGCATGGATCAGGCCACTCGTCCGGAGGATGTGGAGCGCTTCCGGCTGCCTGTCATCACTGCCTATGTGAAGTTGGGCCGCTTGGAACAGGCCCTCCAGTTGATTTGGCGGGAGAAGCAGGCAGATGCGACTCTGGCAGATCAGCTGCTGAAATATCTCCTATATTTGGTGGACGTAAACGATCTGTATAACGTGGCCCTAGGCACCTACGACTTTGGACTCGTACTGTTCGTGGCTCAAAAGTCGCAAAAGGATCCCAAGGAGTTCCTACCCTATCTTAACGAACTGAAGGCTTTGCCCACGGAATACCGCAAGTTCCGGATCGATGATCATCTTAAAAAGTACGCCTCGGCCTTGTCACATCTGGCTGCTTGTGGAGAGGAGCATTATGAGGAAGCACTGGAGTTCATCAAGAAGCATGGCCTGTACACAGCTGGCTTGGCATGCTATCGGGATCACCTTGAGTTCCACAAGAGCATCTGTGTGGCCTATGCAGATCATCTTAGAGCCAATGCCAAGCTGGATAACGCCAGTCTCATGTATGAGCGTGGCGGTCAGTTGCAACAGGCACTACGCAGCGCCAAGCACACTCTCGACTGGCAACGTGTACTGGTACTGGCCAAAAAACTGGGTGAACCTCTGGATCAGGTGGCCCAGTCGTTGGTTGGACCGCTGCAACAGCAGGGCCGCCACATGGAAGCTTATGAGCTGGTAAAGGAGCACGGCGGGGATCGTGAGCGGCAGTTGGAAGTGCTGCTGGATGGTCATCTCTACAGTAGAGCCATTTACGAGGCGGGCCTGGAGGAGGGAGATGACCTGGGTAAGTCTTTCAAATGATGAGATTAAATCAAATATTAACTACTTTTTTTTAGCGGAGAAAATCGCTCCCGCCTTGCTAGCCTATGGTGCTCAATTGCAAAACTCCCTGCATGCCGACCTGCAGCTCTTCCTGGAGTACAAGCAGCGCTTGTTGGACATCCGCCAGAGGCAGGCCAAATACGGCGAGGGGGATAACGATGCGGATGTGGATCTGGAGGAGGTGGACCTGCTGTCGGACACCACCAGCCTGCACTCCTCGCGATACAGCGGCACCTCACGAGGCACCGGGTAATCCAAGGGATGCTTCACTGCACCCGGCCAGAGTTTCACTTTTCCACTGTGTTCCTCCTTTCCAGCAAGACATTCCGCTCAAGCAAAAACCGACGCAAGCACGAACGCAAGCTGCTCAGCCTGAAGCCGGGCAACCCCTTCGAAGACATCGCGCTCATCGATGCGCTGCACAACCACGTCACGAAGATAGCCCAGCAGCAGCTGTCTGTGCGTGATACATGCAAAGCGTTGCTACAGCTCGCCAGCGCGGCGGATGCGGATCCCCTGGCGGCGGCACTGCAGCGTGAATTCAAGACTCTGCTGCAGGCGGTGGAGGCGGCGCTGGACGAGATCTGGACGCCTGAGCTGGTGGGCAGTGGATCGATGGCGCAGCACCTCACGGGACCCAACGTTGACTATCTAGCGCTGCAGAAGGAGCAGCGATACGCTTTGATAAGTGGGTGTTACATGCTAATTTGATTCAATTTTCTTGGAATCGGTTCCACTTTTACTTTAAATTTGGCTTGGTTTACTTTTTTATTGAGTTTTGAGATCCAAAATTGTGATATCATTTTATTATTTCAATATTATCCTGCATAGTTTTACAAATTGGTTTAATCCGCTTTATAGAAACGTATGTGTATATAGCTCTAACATTTTTTTAATTTATTTTTTATTTACTATACATTTACCAAATTTATGTAGACCTTGAAATCTCTCTTTTTCGTAATTGATTTACTTTAATGTGAATATTTTATTTTTCAGGTCCTATGAAGCGCTTCAAGCCGCAACTGAATCTGATGGACTGGCAGCACGAGATCCTCCAGTGAGTCATCATCGGATGGATCATTGGATTTGCGTGCAGCTCTCATCCTCCTCCGATCTGTAATCGCCTCACCCATCCATCTGTTTACTTTCACTGCTATGGAAATAAATGTAGCATTGAAATGCTAATTGAATGTATTGAGATTAAACAAAACGCAGCGCAGTGGGTAGATTAAGTGCCAGTCCAGTGTCAGCCAGCTGGCAAAAGTGGGCGGCTCATCTTGCCAATTCATGTTTGATTTAAAGCTATCACTTTTATTGGGGGGCGTCGGCTCTTACTTATCATTTACACTAAGCTACGCCCTTTATATTCGTATTTCATGAAAGAAAACATATTTCCTGATAACTTCCTGTTGCCGTTGCAGTCAAGAGGTTTGTTTGCCAAAGAAAAACCGTAGACGGTTGAAACCGGTTTCACCTGTCCGGGATTTGTTGTGGGCGCCCATTGTTGCCAGGTAAATGTGATGAGAACATTGGGGCAAAATCGTTCTTGCTGTTTAAATTGGAATAAAAATTACTCTAATCTTAAACGTTAATCATGACTAATTCATATATTTTAGGAAGTTGTAATCATTAATTGTAACTCGATTTATTAAAAAATCGGTGCCCATTGAAAACATTTTTCAGTTTTACCGATTTACGATATTTTAGAATGTCAATTTGTAAGGGATGTGATTATATTTATATCTATATATGTATATATTATATCAGGGGTCGGCAGCGGCCTATCTAGTGAGCATAGGGAAGTGTTCTGCCCATCCTCTGCTCGCTCACGTGTAACGTAGATGTTCGTATGACTTCGGCATGGGTCTTCGGGTCTGTTTTTCTCAGCTTCGGCGCGCTTTTTTGCTGCTGCGGCAGAGAATTTCAGTGCAAAACAGAGAAACGTCAGGCGTCAGAGCGCTGCGCGCCAACTTCGTGTTTTTTACACTTAAACTTGTGATAGTATGTGTGTGCCGACCACTGTATTATATATATTAGAAGAAGGTGGTGTAATAATTTCACGAATTTGGTGATAATTACAATTTAGAGGCGCCTCCTAACTCGCCAGTCTAAATTGTTTTTAATTTTTTGTTAAAAGTTGTAATCTTCCTTATTTTTTTTTAGTACGAAACACCGAGGACCTAAAGGCAAACGGCGAGGTCTCATGGTTCCTCGAAGCCAAGACCTGGAATCTGATCACGAGAAGTCGGACGACCACGTCCAAGAAAAGAAGAAAGTTGAAAATTTTTTGAATTCGAAAGTAAAAGCGATGTGTCCAATCTGTGGAATTGGAGCTGGAAACAAAACCAAGCTGAGGAACCACGTGCTAAGCCACTTCCTGTGGACCTGTGGAAAATCTGTACTGGACATGCGCAGCATGGCTGGAACTGAGTATGGTGAGTTTCAGTTTATTCACCATTCGGTTCGCCGCGACTTCTATTTGAATTCGTCGCGGTTCGGTTCGCCAGTAGCTGCGAGCGGCGAGCGGCGCGCCACCACAGTGGGGAGAACAGCTCGAAATTATTAAACAAAAGACCGCCAAACGAGTCGGACGTGTGTGCTGCTGGATGCTGGCGCTCTTTTCGCGTACCGTTTTTTCGAGTAAACAAAAACACACACGAAAAAAAGTATTGTTAACACAATTTTGTCTGTTCTATTGTGCGGAAATCGAGTGAGTGAGAAGGGGAGACAAACAGAAACCGCAAGCAGGCAAAATCAACAAAAAGCGTGTGGGCAGAGGAAAACGAAAGGGGAAACTGTCAGTGTGTGTGTGTGTGAGTGAAATATGGAAATTGAAAATGCAATTAATCGCGCTTTAATGGCAAGCCATAGAAATCGCTCAACGGTTTAGAGTGCAAGAGAAAAGTGCGGTCTTTGTTATTGTTGTCAACACGGAAGGCCTAAAGCCAAAAGTCTGGAAAAAAATATATCTACGTGTTTTTGTTTTTGCGTTTTTGCAACAACAATGAGCCATTAAGCGAAGTGCTGAAATAGTCAATTTACAATTGGAGCCGCCGAGAAGTCTCTATATAAAATATAAACATTTTGGTAAGTCTAGCTTAGTCTCTTTCTCTCTCTCCCCGCTCTTTACACAGAAAGAAAAGTAGGGATCGATTTGAAAATTATAATAATAATATATATATATAATTTTGACCCTGATACAAGAATTTAGATTTGATGGGGCTTAAATTTTAAAAATATAAATAATAAATAAAATAAATTTTTAAAATATTTTTTTAGACAGTGGTAGGACTTGAACCTGGTCTGTTCTTGTCAAAGGCAGATGCTCTACACTTTGTATATAATTGGACATTGATTTATATGTGAAATAACTTTATTAACATTCGTTTATAAATTACACTTACACTTGGCAAACAATGTTGTTCATTAAATCTCATTATCACATTATGGTTTTGTATTACAATTTAAGAACTAGTCACGGATCTCTATAGAACGTATAGTCCATTGTCTAGTCATCATATTGAAAAACAATATTCTTTTTTTTTAATATATGTATGTCAAATGTCAATATCTATTTTTTCTGTGCACTTTCCGCTGAGAGTGGAGAGCTCAACTCAGTGGTCAAACCCGCAAAACGACTTTCAACATCATTCGCTCCTTGTGGTTGTTGCTATTTCGGTAGTTGTTGTTGTTGTTGTTCTTTTTGCTGTGGCAGCTTTGTTGTATTTTGTTTTTCTACTTCTGAGTTGCTGGCTGTTTTTTATTTAATTACGCTATTGTTATAATCATATTTGGTTTTTGTGCGCACTTACTTAATTTCGCACATGTGGAAATGCTGGCAATTATTGTATTAAATATGCCATAATATTTGTCCACTGTGAAACGTGGAACATTTCGCGAACAATTGTTTCCCAATCGTTAAACAGGAAAAATTAAAAATTAATTTTGAGGGTTTCACTTGACGCATTGTAAAACAATAACCATTTTAAATTTTACGGTGAAGTCGACGAAATCTGTTTCTGAAGTACAAACCTAATTTATTATGGAATTTTTAAATTTATTTCTGTTCCACAGTTTTGTAGAGCCATATTATTGTGTTTTAATTTATATTTGTAATGTATTTTGAACTAAAGCGATTATAGAAATGAACTAAGTATAGGACTGAGCAATAAATTTAACGTTTTTCAGTCACAAGCTGCTACACTGAATGTAGATAGATTTTTTAAAGGTTACTAAATCTTCTGAGATTATTTTGCCTTCCATCAATCAAAGCCTTTCAATTATTTTATATTTAAGTCAGAACTAAATGGTAATTTTTATTATAACAACCAGTCATTAGGTAAATGGAAAAACAAAAAACGTTTTTTGTTACTTAACATTTTGGAGAGCTGAAAAAAATAAATTTAGCACGTTCGCCCCTGCAGTTTGGCCGTAAAAACAGCGCTTTTAAACGACCCGTTTCAATGCCAATGGCATAGCTGCCAAGAAACTCGGGTTTCAATCTTCTCGCCACCTGCAAATCTGCAGCAAACTCCAGCGATGCGTTAACAAGGGACCTCAAAACTAAGCGATCCATTCAAGCCGCTTTAGAACAATCCCAGTCCCATCTCATTCACCATCGAAAGCTGCCGATGAAGGCCGCAGACAGCAATTTAATTAGAGGTTACTTAGCCAACAATAGTTGCGACTACAGATTGCAGATGGCAGCTTGCAAGTTGCAACTGGCAAGTTGCAACCGCAGAACAAATGCGATGGCAAAGACGTTTTGAATGCATTATGCATGTGCGAACATGCAGCATAAATCGCAGGGTAATGGGCCTGGGCTAATAAAGAAGCGTTTTGAATGCCAAATGAGTCGACTCGACGAGGATGACGAAACATAAGTGATTTTGAACCGAAGGAGGGGCAGTGCACAAAGAGCACAGAAACAAATATTACTATAGTTAATAATAAACTCAGAAACATTACGAACTTATTCAGTTACCAGATGAAAATAATATAAGATTAATAAACATATGAGTGATATGATATGGGGGATAGATAGATAATATTATGAATATTAGCATAGGCAACAAATTCATTAAGATAGTAATATAATAATATATATAAATATAATATAGTTTTGTTTTCTGTGTAACTTCCATGGAATGTGGTTGGCAAGAATGGAAGAAACCGGTCTCCTGCCGGTGCCCTATTGGATTGGATTGGCCTGGCCCGAGCTGATAGCGAAGGTCTCGAGGTCTTCGGCAGAGACGGAAAGAAAGAGAGCCATAACCAGAGCCAGTGGAGATCGGTCTATGAGTCACGTTCGGAGCCAGCTTCGAGACGTGCCTGCTTGTCTTTGGCGGGATAGCAGTTGAGAATAGAGAATAGAGTTACTTGGCACCCAGTGCATAGTTATGCCGATATTGCGATAAAGAAAATCTTGGAAAACGAAGCGAATTCCGATTGACGGGGGAAATCCTCTTGTAGTGCATTTGTGGCACGTACCTCTGGGAACTGATCCCGCTCTTATCACCCTATAAATATGCTAAGATGCTTCGATCATCAGTACTTTATTGATGAAAATATATACTGCACAAATGGTGAAAGGAAAAAAATTAAAGTTCATAATCCGAAAAACTCATGTTCAGGGAATTTACTACATAAATAAACTTATTGAATCAGACGGCCTATTTATAGAACCTTTCCTTTTATGATCGTGCCAGTTGTGAAATTCTTGAAATTAATTGTAGATTTAGGCGAGAAAAAAGTATTTGATCTGTATGCGAATAATGTTTATAAAAACTTTGTTGATTAAGAAAAAAACAGAAGTATTGAGGAGTTTAAGTCCACAAAAGACATCTCAGATCTGACCATCCACTGAGGTTCTCGCTCCACTTTCTCGCTCTTGTCCCCAATGCAGCTCACTTCTTGTCCAGTGGTAATTACACACATTGATGACTCAAAATCTGTCATTAAGGCAAAACTGCAGTTCAGTGGGTAACATACATATGGATCCCAACCCCTCAACCGCCCATGAACCATCTCCTCTTCCGTCTTCCGCAATTTCATCGAGAAAAACCTAGAGAATAAGACAAACAACTTGCCCTGTAAACTCAGAGACCTGACCTATGAGCTTTGTCTTTAGCATTCGCATTTAGTACTGTCGGGTTCTCCATTCTGCTTTGTTTTTTTGTCGGTTTTCTTCCATTGTTTCAACGTTTATCTCGCTTTTGGGGCCAACAGTTTTGTTTCGATTTGTGCGGTTTTATTTTGGGACCCACCTTGGAAACTCGTTCTGGCAATCGGAGAATGGAAAATACTCACAGTTTCCACAACAAACATAATAAATTACATTACTTAGGTCCAATATACGGTTATAGACTCGATTCCCTGCTGTGGGCGTCGAAATAAGTTACTCAACTGAAAAGTCTTTGACTCTTGGCATTATTCTTCACTTTTCACCCACTCTTCCGACTTGAGCCGGCTTAATTTAATTAAAACTTTAATTGTTTTGTTGACAGGTAGACTTCATGTCAATGAACCAGGTCTCAACTTTTGTGGCATCTCTAGAATAGGTTTGGGTTTTTTTATCAGGACGTTTTCTCTCTAGACCAATTGCTATATATAGTTTTTAGTGCTGCTCTCTCTTTTAGTATTGCTATTGTAATATTAATTCAATTCTAGACACTTGCCTGGTGAACAATCGCCAAACACTTGGGCACTGATTGAACTTAATTGAATTAAGAGCAGTTCGCCAGTTACATCTTCACTTGGGTCAGGCGAGCAGGAAGTCAACCTTGTGATAGGTATTACAGTGGTCACTAAATAAAGAGGGTCTGTTGAAATTCCATTAACTAAGGGAACTATTATTATTTATTTGGTAACATTACAAAAGTATCTCTGTAATAAACTATCTGTTGTTCAATAAACACACCTTATAAAGAGCATGATAAATAACCAACTATATTTCTTCTGATCAGCCCCTGTCACTCGTAAAAGTTGGCAATTTATAGAGTAGCTCAAGGCAGCCTGTGAACTAGTTTCGCCTGCTTTTCATACAACTTGAAAGCCATTTAGTTGACTTCGGGCTTCTTTTGGCATTTCCTCCACATAACATAACCACAGATGTTGCCTCAAATGGGAGCATATGTGTGTTATTTATGTGGTTATTTGACTGTGTGTGCCCTACCACCTTATGCATTCTTAATACCGCCCCTTGCCTTTTGTTTTTGTTTACTATTCGGGCCTGAAGAAATGTTTGCAGGTGCAATGCATTCGCCGTTTGTTTACGCTACTTACGTATCCAAAAGATACACAAAGCTAGTGCCATATTTCATCATTTGGATGCCTCAGGCATCTTTCGGATGCATTTGGTATGCAAAGAGTGTTTCAATCATTCAACTGCTTTGCATACCAAATACTACAAATGTTTAACCTTTTTTGCTGCAATTTAGCAAATGATTTCTGGGGTTTTTCTGGGCATTACTTGTTTTGTGGTCCGCTACACAAGTTCTCGCTAAAGAAAACCTGTTTCTCCGATTCTTTGGGCTTGGGTCCGGTTAGCAGCGCAATCGTATTTGACGTACTTTGTTTTATGAAATGCTAATGAATTTATATGGATTCAATTATAAGCGACTTCAACATCGAATTAGCACTTAGCAAACGACGCAACAAATAATATTGCGCACTTATGGATGCGAATTTAGGGAAATGTTAACGCCCTTCCATCTGGAGCGGTACCATAATCTCCTGTCTGCCCTTCGAATCCCTGTCTGAATTTCTGGTTAACAATGCTGTGTTAATAAATTATCCCCACAGACCTTGAACCCGGGGTGTTTGCAATAAATATTGCACACTGTCTTCAATTAGCACGCAGCTTGGCAATGGGAGATTCGCGTGTTCAGTCGAGGAAACCCCAAAAAAACGTTGACCCACAAAGAAGAAGGTAAAATCCCCCATATGTAATACATTATTACCTTATTATAGACAAATATCACCTAATGTGTAATCAAAATATCATTAAATAAACCTAGCTTTGACACGAAAAATCACAATTTGATTTTAATGAATACATAGCCAATCAACCTTTGTTTGGGATATTTTCTTTCTGTGCAGTGACAAAGAGTTGGGGAAAGTGTTCGGCTAATTTGTGAAAAGTAATAACATTAAGCCAAAAGAAAAAGTGCCAAAAAAAAAAACGTGTAATTGTATCGGGGAGCGTGGGAGAAATCTCTGTCTCTCTCTTGGGTTCAGTAGCTTCCAAACGAAAGTCTCTGAATTGGTGATTATATAACCCATCTGAAACTACCAGGTAACGCCCACCAGATTATTCTCCGGCGACATCAGCTGGCGATCTCTCTCTGTTATTAACACTCTTTAGCGAAACGTACGAAACTCGTTTAGCACCCGGGGGAAAACTTGTCTCTGGCTGATGGCGGAAAATTGGAAATGTATCTCTATCTAGGAGATACGCGATGGAGCGAAAAGTAAAAGTGCTTTAACGGCTTCCACAGCGCCCACTTTTGCTTTCTTCTGCCGCTTCTTCTGCCGTTTAGCTTCCATTGAGCCGTAAAATGGCGGAGGGGAAAAAAATAGCTGCTTACCTTGCGCAAAATCAGCTAGCTCTGCTGCAACAACAACTGCATTGTTTGGGCCATATTTAACCACCCCCTCTTCTTGGCCCTCTGCAAGTGACAGCACCTACGTAACAATGAATGAACCCACATGAGTCACGTCTAGTGCATTCCCAGGCCCACAACCCACAACCCAAGAGTCAAACACAAACCCCAAACTCCAAAAACCCGGGGCATGCGTGAAACGTTAGCTCATCTGTCGGTGGGGTAACCTCAATTCGGTTCACTTTGCGGCTGCGCTGTAACTTCAACTGTCTGCCCCTCCGACAGCCCTTCTCCCTAGCCACAATTAACCCATTGAGCACCCGGGAGCTCAAAAGTACACTCATATAATCAAAGCCGATGAACAAAATTGTAGGGTTAAATGAAGTTGGTATACTACAATGCATTAGCATTTCAATTTGTATTTTAAATGTATAGCTCAAGGTTGTTTAAGTTAAATTACTGTTCCGGTAAAATCAGTTTCTCAATATTATGTTAGGATTTATCCGACTGAAAACTTTTATATGGAGGCAATATTCTGAATAATGTTACAACAGACTGTGTTAAAATTTGTCGCTCCTAAAATTAACATCAGATTGAGAAACGAATTCGTCTTTAAAAACAATTTAACTGTATGTCAAATTTATCTAACGGTTAGCCAACTAGAACACTAACAGGACATTGAGAAATCGGCTCATAAAATGGATGTATATCTTTTTATACTTAGAAAATCGGATGGAACATTAAAAAAAAGTTATCAACTTAATATCTTAATTACAATATTAATATTAGATCATTAAAAATCAAAAGCGTTGTATCTAGAGGTATTAAGCATTTAAGATCAATAAAACTTTTGATTCAGTTTAGTAAGCATGTTATTGAGAATTCAAAAAAATATATTTTAAACAGTAAACCAACTTTGGTTATTGTTGGGGTTAAGAAAGAGCGAAAAGCGAGCCCCAAATCTAGTACACGTTACAGCCACGTTCGTGGATCGGGGCAGCATGAAAAGCAACAATGCTGCAGAGTAGTTACCTTGTTTTTGGCTCCGGCCAGTCACCAGCTTGGACAGAAGCCCTCGTGCCAGTTACAATTTGTCGAGCGCTTTTTGGTTCGGTTTTGGTTTTGGTTTCGGTTGTAGACTGGATTGTTTTCGTGACATTCAAATCGGTTCGTTCCAGGCCGTGCAAAAGGGCAGTTACCGATCAGGGGGCATTTCAGAAATGGAATTTCCACAAATGAGTTATTGCAGCATTACCACTGATATGACGAAATCCTGCTCCAGATGGCCTCCCCCTTCCCCTGAATTTTTATGAAGGCAATGGAGACATTAATAAACCGCTTACCCACTATCACTCCAATCGCAATTGCCTTAACAAAGGAGAGCAAATTAAAAGCGAACCCAGCAAATTTGTCAGTTTCGAGGTAAATGCGACTTGGGGCGATTTAGTGTCGCGCACTAAGTTGACAAATGTCTGGCTAACAATGGCGGGGGATTTACGGGTGGTGGGTGGCGAATAATGTAGAATGCTTTTTATATAGAGAGCTCGGTGACCCAAAATTCATGGCAGGGAGGCAGCCGAATGGGAACGTGAAATATGGACACATTTGATGGCTATCTATCCATGCATAAAACACTAACAGAAAATGTAGCTCGGATTTCAGTAAATTATAAATAGTTATAGGTTTCAGTAAGAGATTATAACAATAAATAACAGAAATTCGTTTTAATTAAGCGATCATATGTAAGAGAGTTAAGAACCCTATTACATGCATTTTCTGAAAGAAGTTTATATCTTTAAAATACTTAAAATGCCTTGTAAAACTACTAACGATATAGAAAAATTTGGTGTTTCTTACAATATTGTAAAAAACTATGGGCTAAAGATATAAACCCACATAAATATATGACAAATTCTTATCTTTTAATACTTAAAATTTGATTTCTTTTCTATTAAATTGCATTGCCTTAAACGCATTTCTTTTAGTGCAAACATTTGTGGGTCTATTTTGCATTTGTTGTGTGGCTTGCGCTTGAGCTGCAGCGCTTGCCTAATTGTTCAATTGCATTAGGGGCAATTATGCGGCTGACATAGATGTGTGTATCTGAGCCCAAGTACGAGCACATGCGCCCGTCATTAGAGTAATTGCACAGATACAGATAAGCAAAGACAACCCAGAATGACTGGACAAATGCCTGTCCATATACGACGGGGACTTAACTTGCATATTGCGTGGCCAATACCCTTATCGCGCCCATCAAAATGGCTCCAATCACTTCTCCAGATTTCGGGGTGCCTTTGATTGATAGGTAATTTCTTATAGGTATACATACATTCTCACTCCATAATATTTGAGCTTTTATGCTTACCAAATAGAAAGCATCTGTTTTGATTTTGGCAACATTTGGCAGTCTAAAATTTGGGCAATGGCTATCATGTGTTGCGGAAAAGTATTATTAAAATGGAATTAATACACGTTCAAGTATCCGGCGAGCTCTATTTTTCCCAAATATATATACGCAGCATTAATGACTGAACTCATTGGCCATTTCGACGGACCATGTTGCTGTTGCCCCCAGCTGGCTGGTTCAATAAACGCCAATAGCACGGCCAGCAAGGTCAAAATTGATGAAGGCGATCGTTTAGTGCACGTAGAAAAAACAATGATAATATTAAAAAAGTAAAATCAGTTAAAGATAATATTAATACATAATACATAATACATTTTTGAGCTTATCCCCAATCGTTCTCATTATATTAAGTTGATGATAGATAAAGAGAGGTTGATTTAAAAGCAGAAATGACGTTGATCACGATCTCTTATCTTGTATAAGTAAAATATCAGTTCAACATGAACACGATTTTACGTAACGATAATGTACTTCAGATTCTTTCTTTATCAAAACATTTAATTTTATTGTAAATACAATTGATAAAAACTCATAAAGTATTAATTTTTTGCTGTGTACCGAAAGCTTATGCACATCCGTGGTAGCCAATAAGGCAGTTGACCGCTTTGGATCTTCGAGATTGAGTTCGATTTCATTGCGGGTTTCGATTTCTTTTATAAACATAATTGCGTTGAAAGTTCAGCCCGAGGCAAAGAGTGTGGCTCATTTTGTCTCTGATTTTTGCCAAAAACAAAAAAAATTTGTCTTCGAATGCGTATGCGAATGAGAATGGGGCATGATATAAGCAAATGTCATGCAAATGAGTCATCGTCAAACCGCATCAATGGAAAGAAATACAAATATTTAGAGTTCGTATTTGAGTGGAATGAGTGAATGAGGTCTGCTAACCATAATGATGCTATGATACGCATGGGGAGTTCGTAAATAGAGAATAATGAGGATTGACTCGTTCGAATGAGATACTTCCGTGGATACTTCTCTCAACAGTTACGTATATAACATAGCGGTACATCAGAAAATCAAAACAAAAGAAGTCCCAAATACAAACCATACATAGGTATAGATATATGGCATTAATGCCACAGTTATCGTTTGAGCGTGCGACGCCTCGCATTCTCCATCACACATGGCTGATTTTGGAGCAGCATAAGCCCCGCTCGCAATTCATTATTGATAACATCTCCATCTTCATCGCCATCCTCAGTGAAATTCGCAGAAATGTCAAGAACGCAGCTTATATAAACGTATATTTATCTGCCTCTGGAATAATCCAAGCTAACTGTTGGCATTCTTTGGAATTCTATTTCGAGCCGGGAGTCTGCGTAGTCTGTCATTTGGGTTAAGCGAGATGTAGCTTTGGATTAAGAGAGTAATTCAAGTTAAGTTGGGCTACTTCCACGAAGCAAATTATATTTAAGTGACTCATCACGAATCTGATGATCTATTATACACTTACATATGTTAAAGAACATTTCTTCTTGATTTCAGCAATAAGATTTCCAATTTCTAATAATCTAGAACATTAGATCTGCACTTTATATCATGTTCGTAAGAGTTCATAAAATTTTATGATCCCTTTCCGCTTACTTAATCTTTCTTAGCTTAAACATCATTTGGATTAAGCGAATTTTGAGATGATGATTGGGATAATAACAACTGCAGCTCACTTGGAAAAATTCCCAACAATCTCTCAGCTTTAAGCTAACGATCCTATCCCCAGTAGTATAATCGCTCAAAGCTTCTGGCCATCAATCACCGGCGCAGATTCAAGTCATGACTACCCAGATGGCTGTCATTATCACTGGCCACAATAACAACTACTACTCCCGAGATCATTAAGATACCAGGCGATCGTCAGCCATTCTCCACATCCATCGTGATCGCAATGCAAGTGAAATCATAATTGCAAATCGAAATCGAAGCGGGCTTTATTGGGCCGCAAAAACTGGTTTAGTATTCTCTCGCGATCATCCTCAAAGCGATCGTTATCGCTGGATTTTCCGTTTTTGGAGTCGGAGTTGTATAGTATTCTGAGCCATTCGTTCATCCTGAGTGCTCCCCAAGCTCGTTTCTCTAATACTCTCGTATTCTGTTTACATCTCGTACATGCACCTGCTCCTCAGTTCCCTGTGTCCCCCCTTTAGTTCAGAGCCTATAGGCATACATATATGCCATGATGCACTCGATTCCCCTATCGAGTCACGTTTTCCTACACTTTGGTTTCATTTGGGTTAAGTGGAGGGTTCAGGTTGCGGACGGGGGTCTTGCTGACACTCCCTTGCCCTCGGCTGTGGCTCACTGTATCAATAGATAGGTGGTTCTATCTATCCTCTGTTCTTGGCAATCATCAGTATCCAAAGTATTATAATTTTTAAACCT
This sequence comes from Drosophila subpulchrella, assembly GCF_014743375.2. NCBI lineage: Eukaryota > Metazoa > Arthropoda > Insecta > Diptera > Drosophilidae > Drosophila > Drosophila subpulchrella. Next base: position 12,456,624 of record NC_050609.1, read on the forward strand.
GATCTTAAGCAATGGCGCCATTATGCAGTCTGTGCGGGGTTTTGGTACTAGAATATACATAAACAACAAGCATTGCATACTCTTGGGCTTTTGAAAATTGTAAAGCTAAAGTAGATCGGTCTTTAATTTTAATGTAAATATTTTTAAACGCTCCTAGTACTGTCCGTTAATAATCACTATAATATTTTACCATTTGCCTTTTCAAGGTCTACACCCAGAATTAATTGTCTTAAGGATTATAATGAACTTATAGCTTGATCTATAAGTACTTTAACTAAGAAGATTTGAATCGAATTTAATGTATTATAAAATATAAAAATGGTATTTTCAAGATGTTGATAATTTGAAATGTTATTTTTATACTTTGCCACATTACATTATTTATTTTTATGTCAATATTGCATTGCCCCCACCAGTGGCTATCGTTTTGCCCTTTTACAACCCACCGCTGGCCTCCAGTGACAACAACAATATCACCGATAACTATTTACCTTTGCCGCTGGTTTTCTTTATCAGCACCAGCGTTGACATTCAAAAATATAAAAAAAAAATTACAAAATACCTTGCTGTGATTTTGTCCCCGTCTGGCTCAAGCAAATCTTATCTGTAAGGCACACATGTGCATAAATATATATATATTTAGCGATATTAGTCAGCTGAATGAGATTGCAAAGCTGTAGGCCCATAATAAAGCAAGGAATTTTAAGTATTTCAACAAGAAAGTAGCACTTTTTAAGGGGGTAACACTCTGGGCTAAATAAATTTCAATGGGGATACGAGAGGGTGGCGGCACGCCTGAATATCGCACCACCATAAGGGTAACGTCATTAATGACGGACAACCACCGAACTGGGGCTTTTAGTGTTAATTGCTGACATGGGGGTAGGCTTATGAATGTCCCAGGTGGTTAAAAATAAGAACAGGGGAACAGGGGGTTTTCCAGGGAGGGCCTTTAGGTGGTTGCATGCACCATTGACATGACATCGCTTGGATCGGCAGATAACAACCCAGCGATAACCATGGTGAATAAAGTCGGTAAACTCGCGCCCTCTCTGGATATTATTGTATATCCGCACCATAGTTATTATTGGGTGGCTCTGTTTGCAGTTCAGCTCGAATACTTCAACTCCCAGAGCAACTTTTGATGGGTTCGCCGTGGAGGCCGTGGTTGAATGAACCCCGTGCACTTCGTTCCATGACATCGATTGGGCTTATATGAATGGTTCGCAACTCAAAGTTGTAGCTATAGCTGTGGGTGGAGATGGAGATGGTAAACACTTTGATGTGAACTATTTTTGGCCACTAGGTACAATGAACTTTTAAGACCTCCTTGACATTATTTATTGTGGGAAAATGACAAACTGAACTTGAGAAACAAAGTTAAAGTTTCTTTGCATACCTTTTATAGAAAATCATTTGGTATTATTTAAAGGTATTTAATAATAAAACTTATATGTACTATACGAAGTATATACGGAAATAAAGATCATTTATATTATAACTTCTTATATGATATCAATGTATACCAGTATAATTTCTGGACTACGTAGTCATTAAATATATCATAAATCATAGGTTATTTTAGTTTAAGAACTTAGACTATTTATTACCATTATCTCAGTTAAATTTAGTTCCCCCAAACGAGCCACTTGGCCTTGAACTTGAGGGTACTATTCATTGTAATTAGGGGAATGCGGAACGTGTCTTAATGACATTAATTACCTATATGGAGAGCTCCACTTATAGAAAGGGAAATTGTTAGTCACTTTCCACGGAATACTTCAACGTACTGCGATCCAAAAATGTCAGGTTATTTATTTTTACCCATAGAAAACAAATTATATTTATCAAGAAATTCAACCGCCTTACTAATTTGTATTCCCTTCTCTTGCAGGTATATTTCCCTGGTAAAAATGGAGGCAAAAATCTCAGAAATGGAATAAATCGTTGGAAATTGCTAAAAATAAATAAAATAAAAGAAAACAAACAATAACTCAAGCTTAAAGGTGGAAACCAAAACAAAAACGATTTTGTGGCCCAGTCGAACGTGGAATTAACTTGACCCACAGAGGTGCCCCACACGAAAGAGAAAGATATAAAGCTTTAGAACGAGAGGGAGCGACATACGATGCGTGTGGTTGGGTGGCTCAGTGGTGGCTTAATGCTCGCCCTGGCCGTAATGTTAACGCAGGCACGTTTCATTGCGAAAAGAGAAACCACCGGTTTGGAGCAGGCGGTGGCTTCCACATCCACTGACCCTGACATTCTTCCAGCGGCCAGGCAAAGTGGGAGTGGTGGGGAACTGGTTGAAATAAAGGGAGAATCAGATATGATTGACTCACAAAACATACTCGAAGAAAAGGGAGTAATTAAGGCTGAAAGTCAAAATGAAACTGAGATCCTAACGGAAAGTCTGAAAGAGAATCTCAACCTTAAGAAAACTACAGAGGGTTTGGTTCAAAATGAGTCTAACAGCACCACCGAGGGAATTTTAAGTGAAGGCCAACATAAACTGAAAGAGGGGGAAGTTCAATCAGAGAAAAAAACTCAACCGGTTCCCATAAAAGAACTGACAGACAAGGATACCCCAGCAGAAGCGGCTAAAGAAGATTCCAACAATATAGCTGCGACTCAGGTGCATAAAAACTCAACTTATCCCGAAGATCATGTATCTACAGAAGCTCCTGTAAGAGAAGTAACTACTGAGAAACAGATCTTAAGCCCAACCACTGAAAATAGTCCGCTAAGTGAAAAAACCGAGCAAAAGGATATGGCAATAAATAACCCCCTTCCAAAAGAAGAACCACAAGTTCAATCTGAAGTAAAGAAGAACCCATCTGAATCTGTGACAGCAGAAAATGCCAACAGCGCCGTGGAAGAACTCCCTATAAAACCCGTAACCCTAGGTGTTTCAAGCACCACGGAGAGATTGGTTAATATCACATCCACCACTCGTTCCTCTGATCATGGTCGATCCATGCAGTATTTATCAACGACTGAAGGGTCTAACCGATTCCCCGCTGCAGTTACGCCCATGAAACTGAGGGCCATACCCATTCACCTTAGCACAACTGCACCTGCTAGCACCTCTTTAACCACAACTACTCCCAAGACAACCACAGCCATATCCTTTGCTTCCCATGAGAATGCCATTGAGGAGTCTACTTCGCAGTCGGAGATCCATCAACTGCCCGAGAAGCGAGCCAAGTTCATCAGCGAAAACTCCACGAATGCCCAGCAATTAACACTACCCAACACTGCTGAAGTTTGGAGTCTGGCGGGTATGAAGGCGATTCCCAAAGCCCCTCTAACGACCACAACCATCTTGCCACTGCTTAACCACACTGATCTGGCAAACGATATAGACGTACCGCTGAATAAAACCGAGCAGCACAAGGAGAAGAATCTCCTGGATTGGATGCATATTGCTATGATGCCATCGGCACCAGAGAATCGCACTGAATTTGTGGTCAGAACCACTCTGGATGCCACTGAGGGTGCTACACAGGCCACTACCGAAGCTTTGGATGAAAAAGGTCCTTTAAAAATTTCAATAACCGCAGGATTGGAACAAAATGAAGTCACAACTGCCAGGCCAATGCCAGTAACTACTGAGAAAAGTTCTATGGATCATAATATAACAACCACAACTGTTGGCTCGGAACTTTTGGAGGTTCCTTTGGTGAAAAAGTTGGATAATTCAGCCAATGCCAAGTTAACAGAGGCTATTACAGAGGCTCAAAGTGAGAAAGAAGCAGCAACAGAGGCTGCAACATTTGTGGCATTAACAGAGAAACCTGCAACATCACCTGTTACAGCGAGGGTGGATTTAACAAAAGTGGAACTGTTGAATATAACAGCAGTATCACAATCAGCTGAAGTATCTCAGCAAAATTCAACAGAAACCTTATTAACAACAACCAGTACAACCACCACAACAGTAGGTCCATTATCTGTAGAATATGTATCGCCTGAAATAATCTTACAAGAAGCAACAACAGAAGAAACGACAGCAGCAATACCAAAGGCAAGCACAGAGGCAGCAGCAACATCATCAACCACAGAGGCAGCAACATCATCAGCATCAGCAGCAGCAACTACGATTGCAGAAACATCAGCAACATCTGAAGGTACAACAGCAACACCAGCTGCAATACCATCAGCAACATCTAGTGTTGCAACCACCCCCAGTCACAGTACAACTGAAATGGCAATGAAAGCCTCTGAAATCAGCAACATCAACAGCGGCAACAGCAGCAGCAACAACATCGACGACGATAACAGTAACGACGTCATCGTTGCCACAACCAAAATTCCAGAGAGCGAGCCGCCAGCAACAGCAACCGCTGAGCCAACAGCAACATCGGTTAGTGTGCGACTGACTGGCGAGGTGAGCACTTCGATACGGCCTGAAATAATCTTTAAAAGCACTCAAAACACTACCATCGCAAGTACAACAAGTACATCGACAACAACTATAGCAACACCCACGCAAACGGAAATTGCGCAAATTAGCAATGAAGTGAATTTGGAGGCAGTGACAGTGAAGACGACAGTCGACAGTCTAAGTGCAAATGTGAATGTGATTGCGAATGAGCCAAGAACAGCTGAGAAAACCGATAACGCGGTCAATAACAGTGTGGCCATAACAGAGAGCGAGCTGGAGGCTTTGAAAACCACCCCAGCGACAGGGGAACCCAATCCACTCAGTGACCTGAGTAAACTGAGCAAAGAACACGAATCCTCGCTGGAAACCAACAATATAGGCGAGGCACCAGCAACCGAAACAACAACGACAACATCAGCGACAGCAGGTGTTGCTGTTGCAACGGATGAGAGCACAGCGGCAACAGGTGGCCAGGAAATCGAAAGGGAGAAGGAGCACCACCATGAAGGGCAACAGGTGGTCGAAGAGCAGGACACCGAAGAGCAGTTAGCCAAGACAACGATGGCGGTGACAACAACGACAACACCTAGTACCACAACACCCATAACAACATCAACAACAACCAGTAGCAGTACAACAACCACCACAACCGAAAGACTCTTGACCACTACAACAATGCAACCGGTGGTGATAAGTCTGCTGGATGATAGCACCACATCCAGCACCACAACAACCACCACAGCTGCACCACCCCCACCCACAACCACAGAGGAATATGTGGAATCCTCCACGGTGGTCAAAGCCACAAGCAGCAACATTATGCTGCCAGAGACCACCACCCAGCAACCCACCTTTATGGCTCCCTATCCCAACGAACTGGACCACATGCAGACCAATGCCCAAGGAAATGGCACGGATGTGAACGTAATCATAGCCATCACAGTGAGCGTGATTGGTGTGGTGGCCCTCATTCTTTTGGTGGCTTTCCTCTACCTGATGCGTAAGCGCCAGAAGCAAATGTCCTATGGTCAGAGGTGTCGTCCGGTGAGCCTGGATGCCTACTCCTTGGATAATGTCTCCGTGCTGGGCAGTGTGCGGCGGAAGGGTCGCGATGTGAGGGCCTCCAAGAGGACCTACGGTAATGCCGCCTTCGATGATCCCTCGCTAAGGCACAACCTGCTGACCGCTGGAGAGCTGGCCCGCTTTGTAGAGCGGCGATCTGATGTTTTCGAGGAGTTCCGGGACGTCCCACAGATCATCGCCAGAGCGGATGAGGTTCCTCCAGGTTGTGAAGATAAAAACCGGTGAGTAAAAATGGAAATCTCTTTTTTTCAAGAAACTAAAAGCAGTAGATTCCTGATAAACAATAGTCAACTAGGGATTGTATAAGTAGATCGTTATTATATATAATAATAGAATGAAATTCAAAACAATCTATAGGAACTCTTTAGATGGAGGAAGGGACCAGCTTCTGGAATTATATTCAACATGTTTTTTTTTAAAAATTAGTATTTTTTGAGGGTTTGTATAATTAGATTTGATTTAAATGTCAATATTCTATAACGACGAAGATTTGGTAAACTTAAGATAACCATTTAATGGGCGCTTGAAATATTTTTTGATGATTTTCAAAGATGTCATTTTATTTCAATTTAAATTTTCTAGAACGACGAAGAAAAAGCGTTTAATAACCATATAATGAGCGTTCCGAGTACGCCTAACAATCTGATATACATTGGTGTGTTCCAATCATTAAAGGGCTGGGTCACAATTATGAAATCTAAATGATTAGATAACAATAACGAGAATTGATTAGATTACACCTAGTTCAATGGTAAATTATTCAACGTTTTCTTTATGTAAAGTGATTATTGGTTACTCAGCTAATTTATCTCTTATGGGCTTATTGTTTCCTCGAAGCCAGTACCTACTATAATTAAGGGTTCACTTTCTCGGCACGAGTTCACATCAAATTGTCGAATCAATTACAATACTGATCTCTCTGGAACATCTCTTCCTGCTTTTTTGTTTTCCAACCGAACCAATAACAACACCGCTGCCGACGATGACTCAACTCCTCGACCTCGAACCGCAGCTACGCCAACGTGATTCCGCTTCCTGAGACGCGGGTGGTGCTCCAGCGGCAAGGCGACGATGACAAAACGGAATACATTAATGCCAATTATGTGCGGGTAAGTAACCGAGGCAGTGTCTCCCAAGTGGGCGGCGGATCAGCTCATCATCCAAAAAGCTAGACAAACAAACTTTCTCACACAAATGTTGGTGGTGGGTGGCTTGGGCTGAGGCATCTCGGTGAGTGTGGTTAGCATATGTGGCGAGCCTTGCATGACGCCCTGCCCTCCAAGTGGAATCTTTGGTTACCCTCTCGAGGGCCATTAAACATGGCGCCCGAATAATTACACGCCCGATGAGACTCACCTGCTGCTCCTCCGTTGGCCATGACTGTGAAATATGCCCATCGCCTTTGTTTTCTCTGCGAAAAGCAGCAAATAATAATAATTGCGCCAAAGGAAAGTGTCTGCCAAGATCATCGAAGTGTGAATGCCCTTACATCACGATCCACCGCCACGCTCTAAGCCTCCCAAAATCATTTAGAAAACAATCAGGTGTTTTGCATACACAAGGTGGAATAAGATATGGATAATTAAACCCCTAGTCAAAATTGTTTTCTTATGTATAACATGCTGCCATATCTGGAACTTTCAAGATCAAGCCATAAAATTGTTTCAGTACGCTGATAAAAATATAATTTCAAAGCTAGAAAAAAGTATCTTTAAGATAAAGTAAAAAGATTGTGCTATCTGCATTTAAGCAGCATCGTAAATGACAAAACTTATATGTTTTGTGGTAATAATTCTAGAAAACAAAATTGTCGAAGCCTAAAATGAGATAATGACTTAATTTCGGGGTCTTTGAACTAATTTTTATTATAATAAACGTTTTGCTTAAGTAAAACGTATATTATCTTAAAGATGTAAGCTTTTTATAGTAAATTAAAAGGTAAATAACTGATTGTTTTCTGTGCACAGGACAAGTGTCCATCAAGTGGGATGTTTTCAGTTGTTTACTAAAACTTACTTTAAACAACTGCATTGAAGCGTGACGTGGATGTAGATGTAGATGCATTGCGACGCATTGAAGCGAAACATTTCCAGCGTTCATCGGCATTGCACCTGGCGATAAGCAAACTGAGCATGTCGAGATTTAGCCAGCAGAAGTCTGTTGTGCGATTTTATGGTCATTTATCTGAGAGGCGCGAGCAGCTCATCGCCAGTCACTTTGTGTGGGCAGAGACAGAGTTAAGCCGCAATAAGTTTTAATTAATGGTTATGTCATTACTCACGCTACACTTTTTTTTATACCGAAAAAGAGCACGGCCTTAGATTAATTCGGCAGTGGTCAACATAAGCAGAGGAGGCGGCCCACGGGATAGGAAAATCCTCTGCCACTGCTCTGCTGACGTTCTGCCACCGCTCTGTGTACTCAACACTCACTATTTTAATTTCAAATATTAATTGCTGGCCAGCTTTCTTAAATCTAATTTAAAAAGATAAGATACTAAGATATTTTTTACGTTTTTAGGGCCCCCGAGATGCCCCCAATTACTACATAGCCTGCCAGGCGCCACTGGAGAGCACGACCAGTGATTTCTGGCGCATGATCTGGGAGCAGCAGTCCCGCGTCATCATCCAGGCGACGGATCTCAACGAGAACGGTATCGAGAAGTGCGCCGAGTATCTGCCTCCATCGGCGACTCTGGACAATCACAGCAGCTATGGCGATTATCAGGTGACCCTGAAGCATCGCGAGGTTAAGGACCGATATGCCATCTCCACACTGGTTCTCAAGCGAGTGGATGGCGAGGAGAGCCGCGAGCTCACCCACTACTGGTACAAATGGCCAGAGGCGGGTGTTCCCGCCGAGGAGGCACCCATCATTGCCATGCTGCTGGAGGCGCGCTCATCCCTCAAGTCCTACTGCCTGGAGCAGGCCAACGAGCTGCGAGAGAAGTCTGCCACTCTGGAGACCTCCATGGATGCGAATGGCACCAAGGCCGAGGCGGGCAGTACGTCCAGCCAGGAGATAAATGGAAACATTTCAAGTAGGAGCGGTATTCGAAACCAGCAGGGGTAAGTTTATATACGAATATTTGTGTTGTTTAAATATCTGTTAACTGAATCGAATTTGGAATAGCTTTTCTTTTTCTTTTTGATTTTGTTTTTACTATAAAAAACGCCCTAAAAGCGGGAAAACCAACAGGCAGCTAAAATGGTTTGACATATATTTATAAAAAACAAATACCGAAATTCAGAAATAATTGTTTAGTAAAGTAAGAAAAAGTTAACTAAGATGAGGTAGTAAATTAAATATCTGTCTAATATAAATACATACTTAGTTCTAAATCCAAAAATATTCCTTCTCTCATCATCATAGGTTTTCTTTTAAAAATAAAGTTAGTACTTCATAGCTACCCATAATCGATTCTGTATCTTATTTATTATAAACCATATACCAAAGCAGTTGTGTCTTGCATGGCTTTTTAATGTTCTGTGTCTTCCCTTCTCCGTCTCTCCCCCAGACCGCTAACCGTTCACTGTTCTCCAGGCACGGGACGCACCGGTACCATTATCGCCTCGGACATGGCCATCCGCAGTCTGGAGACGCCCAAGCGATCCGTGGACATCCCCCAGCTGGTCTACTATGTACGGCGTGGTCGGGCCAGCGCGGTTCAGACCAAGGAGCAGTATGAATTTATCTACAAGGTGGCCAGCATGTATGCGGCCAAGATCACAAATCTGTCCAACGACAACTAAAAAAAAAAGCCCCCATCGAGTGGAAACCGAATTTTCGATTGATTGATTGAGATCACCTTTCCAGCACTGATCCGTGGGACCCTCAGTAACAATAATAGCTATGTTTTATACGAAATATTAGTGTAAATTAGTATTATGCTTGAATGTTGGCACCTGATTAAGCGTCGTTATATGTCGGGCTTTAAATATCATTTAAAATGTATGTATTCCTTTATTATTGTGATATAATCGTACATTCGTATATCTCCTGATATTCTGTTGCATATTTATAATGTCAATTTTTGTTTTTTGCACTGTCGCGTTTGAGTTCCGGGGCCATACAATCCGGAACAAATGAGAAATATTTGGAGCTCTCCGTATTGTATTTTAAGAAAGTCAAACATGTAATCAAACTATGAATGTATCTATTTTAAACGAGCTTTAATGTACGTAAGTTATTTGTAAGCAAACACCAAGCTGTACTGTACTCATATTATTGTGAATTACAAGAAAAAATATGTTCAGTAGTGGTATCTGAAGTTTTAAACTTGTGGGGGCCTTCGTCAATCATGCCGGAAATGGTGTTTTATAAGTGAGTTATCTGCCTGAATTTTTTTAGAAGGAAATAAAACAAATTTAAAGTTTTAAAGTTAAATACCAAAAAAGTATTTAATGCGTTAAAATAGATTAGGTGACTCGGCAATTGGCATGCAACAAAAAATCTTAAAATGCAAAAATATTTAGAATAGATAGATCTTATTTTAGATATTCGCAAAAGGCTTCTTATACGTTTGGAAATCTCTCCACCCCGAGAGCGGTTTCCAAAATGAGCGCTTTAAGGAAATTTCTCCAAGGATATATCAGGAAAATTTCATTGAGGTTAGGTATATAATAGGCAATGTTTTTGGAAAATTTCATAATAAACAAGGAAGAACGCTATAGTCGAGTACCTCGACTATCAGATACCCGTTACTCAGCTAAAGGGACCTAAGGGAAATGGAGATATGCAAGCAGCAAAGCGAGATTTAAGTGCGCCACCTACCGGCGGAAGACAGATTTAAGCATTGTGGGCGTTAGGGTAGGCGTGGCAAATTTTTTTTTGGATCAATCGATAGGTATTGACGAGACCAATACATTTCAGTTAAAATTTGTTATCTAGCATAAAAATTGTGGGCGCCACAGGCTTGGGCGGTTTGTGGGCGTTAGAGTGGGCGTGGCATATTCGCATAACAAACCTGCGCTGCGTACAAGGCTACGGAATCTAAATCTGAAATCCCAATACTCTATCTTTGATAGTTTCCGAGATATCCGCGTTCATATTTACGGTTTTTTGAAGTTTGTGGGCGGTTTGCGGGCGTTAAAGTGGGCGTGGCAAACTTTTTTTTGGGTCAATCGATAGGTATTGATGAGAACAATTCATTTCAGTTTAAATTTTTACTCTAGCATCAAAACTGTAGAAGCCACAGTTTTGGGCGGTTTGTGGGCGTTAGAGTGGGCGTGGCACTCTACTGAAACAAACTTGCGCTGCGTAAGAAGCTCAGGAATCTGCTCGCCAAATCTCAATAGCCTAGCTCTCATAGTTTCCAAGATCTCAGCGTTCATCCGGACAGACAGACGGACAGACGGACAGACGGACAGACGGACAGACGGACAGACGGACAGACGGACAGACGGACATGGCTAGATCGACTCGGCTAGTGATCCTGATCAAGAATATATATACTTTATGGGGTCGGAAACGCTTCCTTCTGCCTGTTACATACTTTTCGACGAATCTAGTATACCCTTTTACTCTACGAGTAACGGGTATAAACATTCACAGTTGGAGCGGAGTTTAAATAAGTATTCTGGCGCCAAATCCAATTCTTAATCCAAAGTATTAGCCGTGTCACGAACCAATATATCGACAGCCAAACCCCAATAGAAACATCGATAGTCGCCATCGAACATCGCTAGAATTCCATCTATCGATTGCTATTATTCGATTGTTGTACAAGATTCGATAGCAGCACTTTAGTTCCAATAAGAAATTTTTATCAATACTAATACGCGGAACCATTTCAATTCCAATAAGAAATTACCAGCAATGCAACGGAAAATGCTGGACACTGTGAAAAACTATTGAAACTATTCGAAGTCGTCGAAAAACAAAGGAAATACCAATTGGAAAACCAATCAATTTAAAACGCTGTGCAAACAGGGTGCGTGTAACTGTGTGCGTGCGTGTGTGTATAAGCACATACATATGTCGAGCGAGTGTGTGTGTTGAACACTTTTTTCTCTAATATATACCCATCTGCGCGCGCAGAAAAAATATAATTTCTTTTCCTCTGATTAGATTATTTGAAAAGAGTTTTTCAATTTGTTAAACAAATAAATCAATTTTATATATACATACAATTTACCAGAAAGTTAAAAACCACAAAAACAAGATTCTTAAGTTTTCTCAAACACTTGAGCCTGGTTCTCAACAAAAAGGACAAAAAAACAGTGGCAGTGAGTTAAACGTGTAAATAATATACAACAGAACTGCTCGATAAACAATAACCCCAACCACAAAAGAACGTTTAATGTTTATAATTTTTAAACAATCGTTGGGCGCCATCTCGTCTGTTTACCAACACTGCTTACTTTTGCCCCACTCACTAGTGTCAAACTGACAGTCGAACGGTACGGCAACTCTGCCAGCTGGAAGACCTTCGTTTTCACCAATTAGAAAATTACAAATTTTCCAATTGGACGAATTTAGTTAATTGAACGCACTTATTGGCTTTTCGTTTCGTCAGGTGTATCCAACTGGAGTGGGCGTGATTCGCGCGTGTATTTGTGGGTGGTTGAGGTGCGAGCGAGAGGCAGCATTAGAATTGCTTGTTATTCTTTCTTTGTTGTTTTATCTGTGGAAAAAAGCTGACTGCGCGTGTATATGTGTGTGAAAGTGTGTATGTGCTATACATGCACACAAAGAATTTGCATAAAAAAGTGAGCAAGCAAAGGCATTACATATATGTAATCAAAGCAAAACGACACTGAAAGTACTTAAGAACGTGTGGAAAAAGAGAAAAAAAAAGGGGGGGGGGGCACAAGAACAACTTGTTCCCACCAAATTTGCCAATTAGAAAAAGGCTTTGTATCCCAATTGGGGGCCAATTGAGTTGTGTACAACGATCTGTGGAATTGAGAAATTTACTAAGTTCCACTCTTACACTCCTTGGAATGATTTATTTGCCAGAAATATTACCAAAGCAGATGATGGTCGCGTACTATTTTCGATTTTTTGTTTCACGGACTGTTGTCTTTTGAGCGATTGCCTAATGTACACACACAAGTGTACACAACACAGTGGCGGACAAAAAAGTAGTGTACATAAAATGAAACTGAGCATCTAAAAGTGTCCAAAGCTAAACAAAATCAAAAATAAACAATTCCTTATCTGAAGAGAAGAATTTTTGAGCTTAACCCTTCATTAGTCAACCACAATATTGTTAATACACTAGAAAACATGTATGTATGAATCATGTTGGTAATATTTTCAATGATTGTTGGACTGTTGGACAATATTGTTAACACACTAGAAAACATGTATGTATGAATCATGCTGGTAATATTTTCAATGTTTGTTGGATTTCCTTATTTGGATATTATTAAAAATGTGTAGTACAGTTGAAGATATAAAAATATAATTGAAAGATTATTATGAAAGATTTCCGATAGGTTCTGCTCACAGTCCGCAACTACTATTCTGACCACTGGTGTGGTTGTATCTATGTGCATAAATTCCATCGATGCGGGGCGCAGGCGACCTTGAGAGTGAATCGAGTGTACCGCATACGCCATTCATGAGTGTCAATGACCTACGCTAACATTGGCCCACAGCGAAAGTTGCGAGTGCCACTCGGGCATTCCATTAACCGATCTTAAATTCACAAATTCCATTCCCCATTGCAGATCAGGATCACCAGCCAGTCGCACACCACCGAAAGCACAGCCGAGTGATCCACCGCTGCTCCCCACACAGACACGCAAGGACATCGCACGAAGGACCGAGGAGCGGCAGGATTGGGATCAGGAACAGCATTAGGAACTGGATTAAGATCTAGAGCAACAGCAGCAGGAGTAGGCTTACGGAGGACGGAATCGATTCTACCACCATGTTCACGGGCAAGCTGCAGATCAAGGTGTGCGAGGCGAGCGGCCTGCGGCCCACAGACTTCCAGAAGCGCCACAATCTCACCTTCGGCAAACTGGCCGACGAGCAGCTCATCGATCCCTATGTCTCCATAGATGTGGACGAGAGTCACTTTGGTGAGAGTTCTACTTATGATACAACAACTTATTGGGACTACCTTACTAAATCCTTTGTTTAAGAAAATGTTGCATACTCAAAAGGGTGTTTAAAGGGGTTTTAAGTTTAATAGATCAAAACTTAATAGATTTTTACAAATCCAATATCTTAATATATAAACATTGATAGAAAACTCCCAATAACGAAAGCAGAACGTTTCAAGATATACTTAAATACAGTTTTTATAGATCATAATAATAATAAATAACTTAAATCTCCAGATCGAGCCACCACACGGCCAAAGACATTTGATCCCGTTTGGAACGAGCAGTTCGTCCACGATGTGTCCAATGTTAGCAACATCAACTTGACCGTCTTTCATGATGCCGCTCTGCCGCCAGATGACTTTGTGGCCAACTGCATCATCTCCTTCGAGGACCTCATGCAGAGCGAGACGGCTGTTCAAGATCTATGGGTAGGTTTTACATTGTACCTTTTATATACCTACTAAAATTCCTATAATAATCACCATTTCAGGTTAACTTGGAGCCCCAGGGAAAGATTCACGTCATTATTGAGCTGAAGAATCGCACTGGTACGTATAGATTTACTGATTATAAGGCAATGGTTACTGATTTAATTATTATTTATGATGATATTAGATAAAGCCAAAGCCGAGGCTGTTGTGGAGCACACCGTGGCCGTCAACAAGGAGTTCAAAGAGCGTGCTGGATTCAACCGCCGTCGCGGTGCCATGCGTCGTCGTGTCCATCAGGTCAGTTTTCATTTATCCATCCCAAGGATTCCACCTTATGAAGTCAAGAAAAGTCCTTAAGTACTAGTAGAAAGATCATTACAACTTGATCGTTTCAATTGCTTAGATGAAAATACGTTTTTTACCAGGCTTTAGCAACTATTTTCTTGACCTCAAGAGGTTTTTCTTCCAAGATAACCTCTTATTTTTCTAACATTTTCCCTTTTTTGTACACCAGGTGAATGGTCACAAGTTCATGGCAACGTTTTTGCGTCAACCCACCTTCTGTTCGCATTGCCGCGAGTTTATCTGGTAAGTGGAGCCCAGCACACATAATCGTACAACTCTCGTAACGTACTCACAGCAGGGCTGAAACATCTCCGTACATCCCTAAGTTGTATCTGCAGTGATTAATCTGAACATGCATTTAGTTTCGGGACTTGATTTACACACACCTCTCACCATCTGAACTACTTTTGATTTGATTCGATTCGACTTGGGTTGATCTACTCTCTTTATCTCTATGTTCTTAATGTATCCATCACTCTATCACTCATCACATCCTCATCATCTCGCTCTACTGGCTCATATCTCTGGCTATTTTTTGGGGTGGCTCACTATATTATGCAGTTTTAATTTCCTTGGTTCTCTACACATCCATTGGCATTAATCTGGTTTCTCTAATGGGCAATAGCCCAGCTTGGGTCGCTGCTGAGAGTATCATCTTGGGTTCACTATCAGATCATGCTTGATTTTTCTTATATGGGGCCTACCATCGGCGATTCTCATCCATTCAAAAAAAAAATAAACACACACTCGCACGCACACCACAAATTAAACACAAAAACACAACACTACCAATCATTCAGTTACCAAAAAAATATAAATACATACAATAGCCATGGAATTTCTTGCCTTTTTGCAGGGGAATTGGTAAACAAGGCTATCAATGTCAAGGTATGTGTTTTGCTTCAGACTAAACGGAATTAAAAACCAGAGCAGCTCAGCTCTGGCGCTTCGGAGCTCCAGGAAGAGCCCCCTACAAGCTATATCCAATCCATATCACTTTGCATTTGCTTGTTACGTTCGTTGTACGTTGTTCGTTGTTCGTTGTTCGTTATTCGTTGTTTGCTGTTGTCGTTGTTGATGTTGTTGCCATTGGGTTTCTTTGGCTGCATTTTGAGATCAAAGATATGTTTGTAATTTTTTTTTTTGTACCAAACTCTGAAATATTATTGTCCAGCCTTCAGCATTGTCCAATGCATCGATCACCTTGCCTGAGTCACGATTGCCTAGGAACAGCCCCGGTATCCTGGCACAGGTCCTTTCCCACTGCACCATTAATCGATCTGGATGAGTGTCCCGTCCTCGTTCCCATCACATTGCATTCAAAATTCACGTATGAAGGGGAATGCAACACATCTTGTGTTACTAATATAATTCAAATTCGAAACCCGATTACCAGAAATTCTTTATAGGCTTAGTCTATTCTATATCTTTTATTGTAACAGAATAAGTTCACTACATCCACATTTTAGTTTGTCCGTCTGTCCATTTATAGATACTTTTTCTCAACCCTATATTGTCATGCATGCTTTAGATAGGATCTTTTAGGATCTTGAGTCGAGATACGCCTATTTTAATAATATGAAAACTATAACAATGTCACTAAAGTTAAAAATCAGGTTACTTTAGAATTGGGATCATCATTGGTTCATATAAAAGCAATATCATCTTTAAAATTGATAAGACATGCATGAGAATCTTTTAAAATTCAAGGGATCAAAAACACAAATTTCGGTTGTTGGGGAAGTGTTCCTAACAAGATATTATGATAAGAAATACTATAGGATTTCGTTTCCTTTACTTTTATTCATTGTTGTCATAAAAAAAAAATCTGCTTATATGGCTCCTTTCGTCATTTCTCTCTTTTCTAAGTAGTTTTGGTTCCAATATCTGGCACGAATCATTTAAATGTTGTGATTAAAACCGAAACACTAATTAGAGCACAGACACAGACCAAGCACAACTTAACTCCACTGACCAACATGTGAATAATCACACTGCACAACAAGAAACAGTCGACGGTTTATCAACTAATTATCTGTGCCCTCAATCGTGATATTCGAAAAAGTATTCAATAGCCATTTGTTTGAAATCTCAATTGAATGCCACGATTGGGGACTTTGTGTCTAACCCTGAATGTTTCAACGAGCTTAATTCAAACGAAATCCTGTATATATACACATTCGAATGTCTAGAGCCTAAGATTAAAGGAAGATCGCCTTTGAGAAAATTATTTACATCATTACAAAATTCCATCTGATAAGAGAGCATTTAACAAAAAATCTTTTGTTATATCTTTATTGGATTGGACTTTATATTTAAAGATTACTAAATGCCCAATAAGTTTCAAAAATTAATGTCTTATGGTCAGTTTTGAATTTTCTTAAAGATTGTTTTTGGTGTTTCTAAACCAGTATTGCCTTCATAAAAATATAATAATGGCATAGTTTGGAATAAATATACAATTGTAATATAATATAACATTAAAGAGAAAAGAAAAAAATGAATTAGTTGATATCAGGGCGATCTTCTTTATATAGTTTTCATAGAGTTTTGGATAATTTGCCCTGCACTCTGCCATCGAAGAATTCTCGAAGCGTCAAATGCCAAGATTGGATATTAATTATTTCGCCTCTGGTTTCTCTCCCCCCAAAAAAAAAATCACTTCTAGTCTGCACGTTAGTTGTACATAAAAAATGTCACCAGTCCGTGGTGTCCAAGTGTCCGGGCATGCGAGATGAGGTAAGAGCTACTGGAATATCCCCACCAGATCTTAGAGGACTTAATTCTTTAATTTATCTCCCTTAGCAAACCAAAGTGGAGGTGGTGCCGGCGGGCCAGAGATTCAATGTGAATGTACCCCATCGGTTTGTGGTGCACAGCTACAAGCGCTTCACCTTTTGCGATCACTGCGGCTCCCTGCTATATGGATTGATCAAGCAGGGATTGCAATGCGAGACCTGCGGGATGAATGTGCACAAGCGGTGCCAGAAGAACGTGGCCAATACGTGTGGCATCAACACGAAGCAGATGGCCGAGATCCTAAGTTCGCTGGGCATTTCGCCGGACAAGCAGCAACCGCGTCGCTCCAAATACTTGAATCAGCAGGGCGGCGAGGATAACTATGGGGCATCCCTGGGCGGCGATGGTGATGGGGCTCCGGGCCAGTCATTCCGCAGTGGCGCCCTATCGGCGGACAGTTTGGCCAACTCGACGACGACGCTGACCAGTGGCTATAATAGCAGCAGCTGTATGAGCCTGGCGGTTGGAGGTTCTGGTGGTGGTTCTGGGGCCACCGGAGAGACTCGTCCCGGCAAGTGCTCCTTGCTGGACTTCAATTTCATCAAGGTGCTGGGCAAAGGGTCCTTTGGCAAGGTGATGCTGGCCGAGAAGAAGGGCACCGACGAGATCTATGCCATCAAGGTGCTCAAGAAGGACGCTATCATACAGGACGACGACGTCGATTGCACCATGACCGAGAAGCGCATCCTGGCGCTGGCCGCCAACCATCCCTTCCTGACTGCGTTACATTCCTGTTTCCAGACCCCGGACCGCCTGTTCTTTGTGATGGAGTATGTGAATGGCGGCGATCTAATGTTCCAGATACAGAAGGCGCGTCGCTTTGAGGCCTCTCGAGCCGCCTTCTATGCGGCGGAGGTGACTTTGGCGCTGCAGTTCCTCCACACCCACGGCGTCATCTACCGCGACCTGAAGCTGGACAACATTCTGCTCGACCAGGAGGGCCACTGCAAGCTGGCCGATTTTGGTATGTGCAAGGAGGGCATCATGAACGGCATGCTGACCACCACCTTCTGCGGCACCCCCGACTACATTGCCCCAGAGATCCTCAAGGAGCAGGAGTATGGAGCCTCCGTCGACTGGTGGGCGCTGGGCGTCCTCATGTACGAGATGATGGCCGGCCAGCCGCCATTCGAGGCGGACAACGAGGACGAGCTCTTCGACTCCATCATGCACGACGATGTCCTCTATCCGGTTTGGCTGTCCCGCGAGGCCGTCTCCATACTAAAGGGTGAGATGATCTAGCTTTATAAATAATTAATAGATTTATAACCCTTTTTTTGTTACTTTTTCCCAGGTTTTCTCACCAAGAATCCGGAGCAGCGACTGGGTTGCACTGGCGATGAGAACGAGATACGCAAGCATCCATTTTTCAACAAGCTGGACTGGAAGGAGCTGGAGAAGCGCAACATAAAGCCACCATTCCGACCAAAAATGGTGAGCTAATAAATAATATTTTTAATTAAAAACCCTTTTTTAATTGTAAAAAATCCCATAGAAAAATCCACGCGATGCCAACAACTTCGATGCGGAGTTCACCAAGGAGGATCCTGTACTCACACCGATTGGAAACGACGTGGTGCGCTGCATCAATCAGGACGAGTTCGCCGGCTTCTCGTTTGTGAATCCCAAATTTGGGCCGGAACGCAAAGTCTACTAAGGACCAACGATCCTAGTTCATGTACACCTACCAGTTTTGATTGGTCGCGATGCGATCTGGAGTCCCGCAGAGATTGGGGCAAACCCCGGTCGGCGGTGGGACTGGTCAACCGGATCGCCATCGAGCCGAGCTGTCATCCAGCGTGTAGCGCATCCCCTAGCACAAGCAGTCTAATATTTTCATTTATAGTAACGCCCCCTTCCCCGTATCTCCCCATTGTTGTCTGTTTCCCGCCCGTAGTCGTGGTCCTAGTTTCGTTACCGGTCCTGTGTGTGTTGATCACTCATCCAGAACATCCAAACTACCAGTGCCAATTGTCGAAACTGCTAAGCTTCAACTTGAATTAAAAGCGCACAAGGACGCGAATTCTTCAGATCTTGTCATCCCCCTACCCGAACGCCCCGAAAAACCTTAACCGCTTCAAGCTCCACACCTGTTGGAATTTTAATTATGTTGTTTGCCAAGCCCCGAAAAACAAAAAAAAAAAGAAACCAACACAAAAAAAAAAAGAAAAGAGGAAAATGGAACCCCCACCCCATCTAGTCAATGCCCAGTGGCTGAGTGCATTTTGTTATTAGTTATTTATTGATTGTTTGACGTGCCGAATCTCAAGTTTCGCACTCACAGACCGACAGCATCCAAGCAGAGCTCTATTTATGGGAGGCGAGGCACTTGCTCCAAGCGAATCTCAAGGGAATTTCTAACACAATAGCCGCAATGTGCCGTCTGTACTACACACAAAAAAAAAAAAACAACCACACACAATACATAAAAACGACCACATAAATCTAATTTCAATTTGTTTTATGTATTCGAAATCTTGCACAACTTCCTTCTCAAGTATTAAAGCGATATTATTTTAAAATTACCTTATTGTTATACATAAATATTTATAAAAGTGAAAAGAAAAGAAAAAACAAAAAACAAAATGAAGCCAAAAAACCCCTAATACAAACGCATACAATTTACCAACAAAGAGAAAGTAAAGCTAACTAATCATAGGAGATAAAGCTAAAAACCCACAAAGAGAATGTCTATAAAATTCATATTAATTTATGCTAAACAAATTATGAATACAAGAAACCAAACGTGTTTAGTCTGTAAGCAAATGAAGAGGAGAACAAACAAATTATATATATATGAAAAAGGGATATATATGATTTTAAAGCCAAAGACTCAAAAGCTAAGTTCTATTCGCAACTAACTGCATTCAAATTGTAGCATAAATTTGATTAACACTATTATTGTTTACTCCATAGCAAAATCCTATTTCTGTTTCGTTTTCAGTCTACCACAGCAAGCGGAACTATGCTAAAATAAATCTTGAATGAATATATAATAATAATAATAATTATAATGTGAAAGAATAGCAAAGGATGGATAACAGAAGATCTATTAACTATAAGCAGCGTTGTTAACTAAAAATCGTAAGGCAAAGGCAGGCATAAACACACATTTGTATGTAATAATAAACGCCCAGTGTCTAATAATATTTGTGAAATAGAGAGCCCAGCTAGTTACCCATTTACAATTTAAATGTTAACCCAAAGTATTTTCAAGAACGCATTTTACCAAAAAAGAAAGAAACAAATAACAAGCAAGAGTAACAAAAAAATACGATGATTTCGAGGAGGAGTATAGGCAAAATGTTAAAAGCTATGAATAATTTTTTAAGCAATGCGCTCAAAGGCCTTTGCAAGGATAGAGGCGCGTATTCAATTAAAACTAAATAAAAACAAGTATAAGAACAAGCAAAATAAAGTAAAAACTCCAGCCAACAAGATGAACTCATATGAACATAGTTATAGATCCTTGATCAGGATCGGGAATAGGTCGAGCAAATGGCTAAATACGCCAATGGTTGAACAGAAACAAGGGTAAATATAATAGGAGAGAAACAGAAAAGGGATTGTAGAACAAATCGCGTGACCGTAACCTGAGAACAAACTTACAAGTTATAGGAAAATGTGCAACCAAAAATGTTAGCTCTAAGCTCTCACCAAAAATACGCAAAGCTGAACGCTATCCCGCGCCCGCTGTTGTCTCCATCTACTACTTACTAAAACCCCGAAAAACTTATAGTAAATATATATCATGGCTTGCCAAAAACCAAAACCAAAAAAAGGGTTCTTGAACTAAACTCTGAATGTACTCACTCGATCAGCTTAGCAAACTTTTTCTGGAGCCGCGCAGCTCAAGCAAAACAAACACACACCCACTTACATATGTGCAACTTTTTCATGTACCTTTCGCATCTTAGATACTTAAATGGATTATTAACGGAAGCCCCCGAAAAAATTGTTAACTGATCTAAGGCAAAAACTACACACAAACTACTAAGAAAATATACTGAATTATTTATGGAACGGCGTACAAAACTAAAGCGCAACAAAAAGAGATATGTGGAGGTTAGAATATGACCAGAATCATTGCAAAAGTAATAATATTCATAAACACAGAAAGTATTCAGAAAAAAACACTCACACAAAACACAATGAGCACACACACACACACAAAGCAGATGAAAAACCAACTAAAACTGAGAAAAAACGGCAAAAATAAAGTTTAAGTTATGTTTAAACAAGAGATAAATAACTGTAACGGTAAAGTCGAAAGTCAACAGTTGATATGTTGTAAAAAAGCTATTAAATAAAATGAAAAAAAAATTCAAAAAAAGAAAAGATTACCAAGGCAGGCAAGTGAGCGTAATTGAATGTTAAAGAAGCTACTAAATAAATGGTATGAGCAGAAGATGTGTGCAAAGATAACCAAAGAAAGCAAAATTGAAAACAAGAAAAATTGATTTATAACATTAAGTGAAAACTAATTAATAAATAAAGAGGTAACACCTATGAAAAATGTAACTGATGTGTTTGAATTTGAAAATTACGGCATTGCCAGTTGCGAAACGGGAATGTTAGCGGTTATGAGGTTGAAATGTAAGGGGCAGACAGGAAATCTGATTATTTGCTGTATAGATATTAGCCATTTGTTAAACTAAATGGAAATATTTGATTAATTAAGAGTAGATCTTGGCATTATAATTATTTTATTCCTGAATTAAACTTAGCAGATTTAAATTAACGGTTGGACAGGTCATTAGCGGTTAACATTTCTGTTATTGAAAAGTTATCGCTGAGTTATCGGCTGTCAACTAACAGCGCACATGTTGACACCTGAAGAAGAAGAAGCGGAGCCAAAACAAATAAATATTTGTTGAATTTAATTTATTAATTAAAAGGCGATAAAGAAGTGCTAGCCAAGATGCCGAAGGTCAAAACGGAAAAGAAGAGCCGCGTTCACAACGAGGTTCAAAAGCAGGGTTAGTAATAATCCATAAATGTCATAATTCGCTAAAATGTTAGGTGTTCCTTGCAAAACTGAAAACTGATTACATATGTACATATATCAATCCCTTGCAGGAATCGTCTTCAACAAGGACTTTGGCCAGCACATTCTGAAGAATCCCCTGGTGATCACCACCATGCTGGAGAAGGCTGCCCTCAGGGCCACCGATGTGGTGCTGGAAATTGGTCCCGGTACGGGAAACATGACCGTTCGGATGCTGGAGCGTGCGAAAAAGGTGATTGCCTGCGAAATTGACACCCGTTTGGCTGCCGAATTGCAAAAGCGTGTCCAGGCCACTCCGCTGCAGCCCAAGCTGCAGGTGCTCATCGGCGACTTCCTCAAGGCGGAGCTGCCCTTCTTCGATCTGTGCATCGCAAACGTGCCTTACCAGATCAGTTCGCCCCTGATCTTTAAGCTGCTGCTGCACCGGCCACTCTTCCGGTGCGCCGTTCTCATGTTCCAACGCGAATTCGCCCAGCGTTTGGTTGCCAAGCCGGGCGAGAAGCTCTACTGCCGCCTGAGCATCAATACCCAGCTCCTGGCCCGCGTGGACATGCTCATGAAGGTGGGCAAGAACAACTTCAGGCCGCCACCAAAGGTGGAAAGCAGTGTGGTCCGGCTGGAGCCGAAGAACCCGCCGCCACCGGTCAACTTCACCGAGTGGGACGGCCTCACAAGAATCGCCTTCCTGCGCAAGAACAAGACGTTGGCGGCCACCTTTAAGGTCACCTCCGTGATGGAGATGCTGGAGAAGAACTACAGGGTGTATCGCTCACTCAGAAATGAGGTAAGGACTAGCTTATTCCATCTATATTAAATTTTTCCCTCAAACAAAACGATTTACCGTCCATTAGCCCATCGAAGAGAACTTCAACATGCAGGATAAAGTCATTGGCATCTTGGAGGCCCAGGATATGGCCACCAAGCGCGCGAGAACCATGGATATAGACGACTTCATGAAGCTCCTGCTGGCTTTTAATTCAGCGGGCATTCACTTCAATTAGATATATTTACTCTCTAGATCGTTAAACTTTGTACAATTTTACAAACATTAATATAAATGTTAAACCCACGAAGTCTGGTTGTCTCTCAGTTTGTTTATAACCAAACTGGTTCCTTTCTGGTACAGTAAATAAATGTATAAACAATCCCAGCCAAGATCTAAATATGTTAATATTAAATTTATAGTTTAAATCCGTCTTAAAAACATTTATTTGATCGTTATGAAATATTTAATTACTATTTACTTGAACATTATTATAAAAATTAACTTTCAATAAAAGTGTTTACGGCTAAATAATCTCAGATTTTCCACACTGTTATCTACTGTATATGGAATAGAACCAGCTGATCGGTATTTAAGTCCGGAGAGCGGCTTCTCTAAAGTGCGCACTTGAAAACTAGCTGATTAACTTCGATTTAATCAGTCGGCTGCCGTTAGTGTGCCACTGCAGTTCGAGATCGAATCAATAAGATGGCAATGCAATCACTTGGAACGATTGTGCTGCTGATGTTTTCCCTGAGCTGCAGCCTTGTTTATACACAAAAGCCAGATGCAGCTGTCCAGCTTGGTAAGAGTTGTTACTGAGAGCCCTTAGAAGTACTAATTTCAATATGTATTTTCTTTAGCGTGCAACAAATTTAAGCAGATTGTCTTCGAGAAACGCGTGGCCATTAGCTACTTCTTGGAGGATGCCCCGATTACCTACTCGACAGTTGACAGTTGCCACGGCTCAAGACCCCTTATTGTAGATGGCACACCGGCGGAGCCCATGGAATTCCCCCATGCAGCTCGCCTGGGGAATAGGGATGCTAACAACGAAACAAAATGGTTCTGTGGCGGAACCTTGATAAGCAATCGTCTAGTGCTTACAGCAGCTCACTGCTTTTTTTCTACAAAGTATGTTGGTTTTATATTCATATCATATTATTGGTAACTAATTGATTTCTGCATGTCCCCAGTGGTGAAGTCAACGTTGTGCGTTTGGGCGAGCTGGAGTTCGATAATGACCAGGATGATGCGCAGCCGGAGGACTTTGGCGTGCTGGCTCTTAGGCCACATCCTGATTTCGAGAACCCTAAACTCTACAATGATATTGCCGTTATTAAACTGGATCGGGAAGTCAAGTTCAATCGGTACAAACATCCTGCCTGCTTGCCCTTTGACGACGGCGAGCAACTTGAGAGCTTCATCGCCATAGGCTGGGGTCAGAGGAAATTTGCCCAGAAGCAGTCCAAGAAGCTGCTGAAGGTTCAGCTCCAGGGCTATGGCGATAAGTGCGTTACCAGTGTGGAGCCAAATGATGAACTGCCCCATGGCTACGAGGCCAGGACTCAGCTGTGCATCGGATCGAAGGACAACAAGGACACCTGCAATGGCGACTCCGGAGGTCCTGTGCTGGCCTACCACGCGACTCTACCCTGCATGTATCACGTGATGGGCATCACCTCGTTCAGCATTGCCTGTTCCACGCCCGATATTCCCAGTGCCTACACAAGGGTGCACTACTTCCTCGACTGGATTAAGCGCGAACTGGCCAACCAGACATAATGCGACAGTATATTAATTTGAATGCCTAAAATGGAGTCTTAATCTGAGTTCTCTGAGAAGCCACAAATATACTTTAAAATTGTAAGTCCACCGGACTATACAAAATTTGCATGCATTGCGGTTTGTTCACCGAACCGGTTGGGTATAAAAATTTAAATAAGCTTTTCAGGTTTTCATTTCCACAGAATTTTTCACTTGCCTCAAAGTCGTGACAATGGCTCAACTTTACTATGATTTCATTCAATATTTTTGTAACCCCCAAGCCAAGAATTGATTTGGTATTATTCGCTATCGAATGGGCTTTGTTGTGTATTGAATTCCTGTTTGCGTAAGCCGTGAGCAAGTATCAGTATATAATTTCTTATCAACAAAAACGCGGCTTTTCCCTGTATTTATTGACTCTCCTGAGGAGATTGCACCGCGATTAACTAAGAGAAGCTGTATGGTTATTAATGATGATCTTAGTTACTCGCTTACCGTAGAAGCAGCAGCACGATGAGAAGTGCGTTCTCTGGCAAGATTGTCCAGCTGGTGGCAGCTTTGCTGGTTCTACTAGTCAACTTTGTGACTTCTCAAGATCCGGATATAGTAAAAAGTGAGTGCATTATTATTTTAAAGATCTGTATTAAATTTCCGTACTCTACAGCCTGCACTTCCTACAAGAAAAGCGTTTGGGAGGAGACGTCAGAGTTTAGCTTCTTGATTGAGAATGCTCCGATTATCTACAAGACCTTGGACAAATGCACCAGCTATGCACCCCTCATAATCGGAGGAGGACCCGCCTTGCCCAAGGAGTTCCCGCACGCAGCCCGCCTGGGACATCGCGAAGATGACGGCGAGATTGAGTGGTTTTGTGGGGGAACACTTATCAGCAACCTGCATGTGCTCACCGCAGCGCATTGCCTCTACTCGCCGCAGTACGTATTTTCTTAATCACTAAAAGAGATCAGAAAGAAAATGATTTTCTTACTATAGAATAACAAAATAAATTAGAACTTTGAATATTACAAGAGAATTCCCCCATAAAATTAGTTTTAGGAATGGATACTACATATAATACCTAAATTTAACTTAAAATTTGTGAATATCATAATTAAAATAATTTCGAACCCTTTTCAGAGGTTCAGTGAACATAGTTCGCCTTGGGGATCTGGAATTCGACACCAGCACTGACGATGCCGATCCGGAGGACTTTACAGTAAAGGACTTCACCATACATCCCGGCTATAACCATCCTGCGATTTACAACGACATAGCTGTGGTGCGATTGAGCAAGACCGTAACCTTCAACGAGTACAAACATCCTGCCTGCCTTCCCTTCACCGACGGAAGATCGGTCTCCTCCTTCATCGCCATCGGTTGGGGTCAATTGGAGATCGTTCCAAGGACCGAAAACAAGAAGCTCCAGAAGGTGAAACTCTACAATTACAACACGCGGTGCAGAATCACGGCGGACAAGAATGATGAGTTGCCAGAAGGATACAATGCCACCACTCAACTCTGCATCGGATCCAACGAACACAAGGACACCTGCAACGGCGACTCCGGCGGACCGGTGCTCATCTATCACAAGGATTACCCATGCATGTATCATGTGATGGGCATTACATCCGTGGGAGTGGCCTGCGACACACCCGATCTTCCCGCCATGTACACAAGAGTCCACTTTTACCTCGACTGGATTAAGCAGCAGCTCGCCAAGAACTAATAAATCATATTCTGAAAAGATTTTTAATTTTCATAACATTTATCATAAGTAAATAGTTTTCATTGAAAACTTTTCAAAAAAGTAAGTGAACTATAATTCTATAGAAAGAGCCTTATAATAAATCGCGCTATCTGATAAAACATAAATCTTTTACTTTTGTTTCATTATAATTTTTGAAAAACACCTTAAAAATCTCTTTACAAAGAGATTTCAAAATATAAACAATAATATTACCGATCAGGATTTATAAAAATTCAAAATTCTTTTAAATATAATAGTTACTCAAGATTTATTATTAACTTAATTTGCATGTCCACTCATAAGAGCATGTAAACAAATCTGTTTTATAGTGGGCTAATCGTTTGAAGAGCGGGGATTTCTATTAGCTTTTACCCGCTGAGACCCGCCTCCAATGGGGGGTCCACAGCTGACCGATTGGGGTCTAATTGGGAGACAAACCCGTTCGTATCCACAGTCGAGCACCGATCGTCACCTTAAGCTGAAGATGTGGTCGCCGCCTCCACTGTTCTCCCTACTGATCATTCCGATGGCATGTGTTTTTGGTCAGAATGCGGATGTAGATATAATAAGGAGTAAGTAAAGTTTGATAATAAAAGTGAAGATTTCTTAGAATAGTACAAAAGAGTTTTATTTTTCATACTAATATCTGATAATACAACCCTTTAGATTGCACGAGATATAAGAAAAGCGTTTTCGAGGAGACAATCTACTTCGGATATCTGTTTCCAGGGGCTGAGGTTGAGAGCCAGGTTTTCGATAACTGCAGGAGTTACACGCCCTTGATTGTGGGCGGTCAACCCGCTCAGCCACGGGAATTCCCGCACATGGCTCGGTTGGGGCGTCGTCAAGTTCAGGGTAGCCGTGTTGACTGGTTTTGCGGTGCTGCCCTGATCAGCGAGCGGTTCGTCTTAACCGCAGCCCACTGTTTAGAATCTGAACGGTAAGTTGGGGTTTACCCAAAGATAGTTTACATTTTTCCAATAATTATAACTATAATTAAATATTTATGATGAGTACCCCATTGAAGCAAAGGATCGCTGTTTTTAAAACTACACATTACAATTTTTTTTTTATTTTTCAGACCACCTTTAAAATATTTTAGTGTTTTTAAATATTACTACACTAATCTCTCCCTTTCAGAGGAGAAGTAAATATTGTGCGATTGGGCGAACTGGATTTTGATACAAGCGAAGACGATGCGGCTCCCAAGGATTATGGTGTTTCTGGGTACTTAGCCCATCCGGGATACGAAGAGCCGGAGCTTTACCATGATATTGGAATAATAAAACTGATGGAGGATGTGATTTTTGATCGTTATAAGCATCCTGCCTGTTTGCCGTTTCAAGATGAACGCTTTTCCAACTCCTTTATAGCCATTGGCTGGGGAAGCACAGGGGTGGCAGATAAGCCTTCGTCCGAGCTGCTAAAAGTAAAGCTGGACCGCTATGGAGATCAGGTATGTATCATAAATTAGGTTGAACAAAGGGGATTAAAAAATTACTATATAAAGTTTTAAATTCCCATAGGTGTGCATAAAACTTCTTACTCGCCAAAGGGAGGAATTCCCGCAAGGATTCGATGTCAACAACCAACTATGTGTGGGTTCCGAGATGGCCCGGGACACTTGTTACGGCGACTCGGGCGGTCCTTTGTTAATGAATCATCAAGAATATCCTTGCATGTATCATGTTGTAGCAATTACATCGTCCGGATTATTTTGCGGATCACCAGGTGTTCCAGGAATATATACCCGCGTGTATCCTTATTTAAGCTGGGTAACCCAAGCAATGGCAACATTTTAAAAAATTTTATAAAGTATATATTTATGCAATTTCTTAATTAATTCGTCTAAATATAAGCATTATTTTCAATTAACAATGTTTTAAAAAAAAGTCACAATTAATGTAACCGTAGTTACGTATTTTAATGTACCTGAAAAATCTATAGAACTATTATAATTCTAAGCTTAATATTTAAAATGCATATATTTTTTAAAAGTTTTTTAACGGTACGATGATTTTAGAAAATCTGAATCCTGCATCCCTGGCACATCGATAACCCAAAGCTATCGGTTCGTTCATCGATAGTTGTTTACCTTTTTTTCCCTAAAAAAAGAAACATTTATAAAACAAAACTCGCTGGATTCCGGAGTCTGATTGCAAATTGTCAATTATCAATGGCCAGGGGTCCGCGACTAAATGGCGAATAAAATGTAAGCGGATGTCCTGCGCAGGATACCACATCGCACTTTCCCAGTTTCCTGGCCGCGGCGCACTTTGATTTGCCAATTGCAATTGTGCCGGATCATGGAGCAGGATCAGGACAAGGAGGAGGAGCAGGAGCAGCACATGGAGATGGAGCCCAAGCAGGAGGCGGACGTGGCGCAGTCTTATATAACGCGGGCCAAGATGAATCCTGCCAAGAAGGATAACGAGAAGCGGCGACGCAAGGATGCCATGCGAAGGGTAATTAGTGCGCCTGTGTGTGTGTGCGTGTGCTTATACCCTTGGAAAGAAAGTTTCAATTTTGACCACTATCCACGGGATCCAATGAATGGTTATCAATTAGTGGCTTAGAGTTACTCACCTAAAAAATATTAAATACCTTTAATAACATAAAATAACGACTAGTCACTATCACGATGTTATAACATAGTTCAAAGGTACAAAATGTACATCTTTCTCAAGATATTCTTCAAATTAGTTTTAAATCTAGTTCCAGAATTCCGATATCATTTTAAAGCCAAAATAAACTCTTCAAATCCTTATTGCAAGCCATTCCACCTTTATCTGCTTATGCTAATCAACCAAGATACCATTTTAGGTCTCGATGATATTGCGGAAGTGCGACTCGCTGCGCTCCACGGAGGACAGACAGTTCCTGGACAAGCACCCGGACATTGTGAAGGCCACCAAGAAGCGCAAGGAGCGCGTGGAGATCTACAAGGAGCGGGTGGTGGAACGCGAGGATGCACCGCACGTGATCGAGGCGAAGGTGGAGCAGTTGGCCAACATTATTTCGCAGGCAAAGCACCTGGTTTGCTATACTGGAGCGGGGATAAGCACGGCGGCTTTGATTCCGGACTACCGCGGCAGCCAGGGCATCTGGACTTTGCTACAAAAGGGCCAGGAGATAGGGGAGCATGATCTGTCCAGTGCGAATCCAACCTACACGCATATGGCCCTGTACGAAATGCATCGGAGGAGACTGCTGCATCATGTGGTGTCCCAGAACTGCGATGGCCTGCACCTGCGATCCGGATTACCGAGGCATTCGCTGTCCGAAATCCATGGAAACATGTATGTGGAGGTGTGCAAGAACTGCCGACCGAACAGCGTCTATTGGCGCCAGTTTGATACCACGGAGATGACCGCCCGCTACTGCCACAAAACCCACCGTCTATGCCATCGCTGCTCGGAGCCTCTGTACGACACTATTGTGCACTTCGGGGAGCGAGGGAACGTCAAGTGGCCGCTGAATTGGGCGGGAGCCACAGCGCATGCGGAGCGCGCGGATGTGATCCTCTGCCTGGGCTCCAGTCTCAAGGTCCTCAAGAAATACACTTGGCTGTGGCAGATGGACCGGCCTGCCCGCCAGCGGGCCAAGATATGTGTGGTCAACCTGCAGTGGACGCCCAAGGATGGGATAGCTAGCATTAAGATCAACGGGAAATGCGATCGGGTGATGGCCCAATTGATGCACCTACTCCACATTCCAGTTCCCGTGTACACGAAAGAAAAGGATCCCATATTCGCACATGCTTCGCTCCTAATGCCCGAGGAACTGCACACGCTCACCCAACCTTTGCTTAAGAATGCCGACGAGGAGGAGGCCTTCACCACCACCACCGAGGAAACGCAGGACTCAACCATCTCTAGCGAGAGCTGTAGCTATAACTACAGCGACCTGCCAATCGGAAAGGGTCCACGGATCCGCACACCCATCAAAAATGGACGAAGAGTTAAGACAAACCTGGAACTACGCCAGAAATTCAAGCTCTTAAATGGCCAGGATGAGGAGATTAAGGTAGAACAGCTGGATACCAATGGAGAGGTTAAAACGGAGATTGACTCCAGCCCAAAGCTAAAGGAGTCGTTCATTAAAATAGAGACTGAAGTGAAACTGGAGGAAATTGAAAGCCAGGACACCATATTAAAGCAAGAGCTGAATCTTCTGGAGCTGCTGCCCAAGCTCGAGCCCCTTTCCCTCAAAGAAGAGACGGAGGAAACAGCGAACAATGGTTTTCTGGAGCTGCCCAAACTAGTCGCCATACAAAAAACTCATGTGGAAAATGTGACCGCGCAACCAATTGAGGTGAGATTAGAGCCACTTCAGCTGCCGCCGCTGGTGCCCATTGGAGCGCCATTGTCCACTCCCTTTGTCGAGCCCAAGTTGGTGCTGCCACCTGCCTATCAGTCGCTCAACATCCAGATAAAGAGCGATGTTGATGGCGATGGCGACTCCACCACAGAGAATGAGAACGAAGAGGAGGAGGAGGAGGAGGAAAGCGAGCTGGCCCAGGTGGATTTGTTGAGGCAGAACAACGACGAGGAGTTGCTGCGCCAGCTGCCCTCGTGGTACGATGCCAAGTATGCTTACTCTGGCCTGCACAGCATCCTGATACCGCCGCCGGCGGACCT
Organism: Drosophila subpulchrella; assembly: GCF_014743375.2. NCBI lineage: Eukaryota > Metazoa > Arthropoda > Insecta > Diptera > Drosophilidae > Drosophila > Drosophila subpulchrella. The sequence continues at coordinate 12,487,654 of NC_050609.1, forward strand.
CAATATCTGGAACTCCCAGGTGGTGCCGAACTTTGCTATGAACCGATCCGCCGCCAGTTGTGACTTCTGCTTCGATCGGTATGCCGAACTGGAATGCCAGTTCTATCGACGTTGGAACCTCAGCCAGCGCAAACACAAGAAACGGGCCAGGAGCGGTCGGTTCGTAGTCTGCGAGTGCTGTCCCACGTCCGACGACGAAGATGACTACGATGAGAATATATCCCTGGCACATATTGCGGCGGCGGAGACGGCCAAGCGACGACAGCAGCTGAGTACGAGTTTCCCCCGCAAACTGGCGCGCACCCAGGCAGGATGGTATGGCAAGGGCTACAAGAAAGGACGCAAGCGGCGGTAGATCGCCGGATACAGATCCCAATCCCAATCCTACGTCCGTGATTTTTACCCCCAGAAACAAGGGTGGGTCGATTTACAGAAAAATTTTCGAGACGTTGGTCTATGAACATTTTAAATCATATATTTGGTTTGAGCAAGTATGATATCGACCTGCTCTAACCGAGACACATGCTCGCTTCAATAGTATTTTAGATATAGGATCATAAGTCATAGCATAGATGGTAGTGCCAGCTAGCATAGGTTTAGGGTTCTTTTTATTTATACGTGATTTTTAAAATGTCCTCTCCGTGTGTTCTTGTTTCTTGTCTGTCAATTTCTGTCCATTTATGTATTAAATAAGTAATTTACTGACATTTTATTGTGTTATTTCTGTGTCTCAATCGTCGAACTCTTGTCTTGGTATTTTGTCTTTTCGTACATGTTTGCAAATTTTAATTAGTTTAATTTTTTCAACAATTTTTTTAGAGTTTTATTTAAGCACGCTTAAAACCTAACTTCCGCCCTTACAAGTATAAGTTAAATAAAGAAGAAAACCACTATAAGTATAATGAAGAGCAGCCGCGTTTTATTGAACTATTTAAATAATAATTTAGAAAGAATGAAAACCAATAATCTGTCGAAAAGGATTATTTTCATTCAGATACCCCAAACCCCTGATTAAAATTAAAATTTCAATCATTTCGCCTTCATTATGTGTAGAACCAAGTTTATTCATTAACTTAAACTTAATGTATTGCTATTTTAGTTGTAGTTTTGCGATCGCGTGTGTGTGAGTGTTTGTGTGTGATTAGGCATTCCATGCTGGGAGTGACCGGAGGCGAGGATTTGGCCTCCGCTCGAGGTTACAATCCCTGTGGGGGTGTGTGAGTCTCACGTGGAACATTGCAAAATACCCAAGAATCAACAGAAGACCAGGCAACGGAAACAAACAAGGGAGAACTACACACATAGAAAACAGCAGGTTGATTAGATTAACGCTATCGATCGATATTACTCGGGGGCAGAGCGTGGGCGTGGAATTTCAGGGTGCAATTACCGCACAAAACATAATACCTAGAGCTACACACCTGTGCAGCCAGGGGGGCCAATATAAAAATACAAAGTTTCACAAATACGAATACATATATGAATACAGGATGTGGACACGAGAAGCGGCTTTAGATTGAAATGTGGGTCTTTTAAATGCTCTGAGGACGCAATGTCAGTAGCGAATCACGTTTCCATATAATACAATTATCCAATTCCATATAAACAGAAACAGGGCGCGTGCTTTGAGCACGTCGGCGTTGAGATTAAAATCGCTGCGGCGATATTTTTTGAGTAGCGTGTGAGGGAATGGAAATGGGAATGATTGCTTAGACGGGACTGAGACTAGAGCCGGGATCAGGAGCAGGTGCTTAGGCCACGTAGATGAACATGTTAATGTCGTCGTCGTCTCGTCTCATGTACTTGTTCTCGATAAGCCACTCCAACTGCTCCTTGATCATCTTCTTGGACGGCAGGAACATGTTCTTCAGTATGTCGATGAGTTCACCCTGTGGTAGGAAAGTTTTCTTAGATCGTGTTGAGTGGCGTTATAACTTCAGTTACTCACCTGCAGCGCTGCGTTGTTCATCCGCTTGCGCACCTTCATTATCTTAATGATGGCCTCTTGGGTGCGCAGGATGCGCAGCTGCACAATGGACTGATTGTCCTCCTGCTGCGAGCGTTCCGTGCTCAACTGCAGTCGCCCAATGAGATTGAGCTGGTAGGAGAAAAGTCAGGTTACTTATTACCCATAATCTAACCATTATCTGTACTCACCTTTCCACGTCGCTGGGACTTGCCATTCTTGACAATGGCAAACTCTTGATTGATATAGAACACTGTGTTCTCGGCAAAGTCCTTGGGCGAACTGATGGCCGCCGGTTCCATTAACAAGATCTGTTTCTTGATTTTGGGGAACGCCACAAGAGACCACAGAGTCCGTCTCAGTTCGGGATCTTTAAGGGTTCCAAAGTATTAAAATATATGCCGTAAGAAAATATATTAATTATCCTAACCTGGCAGCTCCGTGGCCAGGCGGAGATTCTCGTAGGAGATCTTGTCGTGCTGACGCTGATTCCAGGCAAACAGGACGGCCATCTGGAAGGTGGTCACATCCAGATCGTAACGGCCAAAGTTATTCACAAAGGTGATGGTGCCGTTGCTCATGTGATGATACCACTGCAGCTTACGGCCGGAATGCTTCTTCTTGTAGAACTCCTCCACATCGGGGATGTAGTCCTCCAGCTCGATGGGCAGTGAGACCGACACACGCTCCGAGCAGCGGGCCCAGGCCCCTGCGTTGAGTATTTTAATGTTGATAGCATCGTGCCGCCTAATTGACGTGCGGAATTGAGTATTAAGATCTTCGCTGACCTGGGGATTTAAAAGAAGTGTAAATAAAATAACTTAGAAGGCAAGTCGCTTTGAGAAACCCACCTTTATGTCCTGGAACATGCGTGCCAGCCGATTCACGTAGTCCGCCGGCATGCCGACCTCTCGCAGCCACTCGACAATGTCCTCCTCCTTTTCGCTATCCGCACTGGTTCCCAGAATCAAGCTGAAATGGAATGCAAATTGTTAGGTAAAGAGGTAACAAGAAAATGGGTTCATTGGCATTGGCATCATCTCATTATGAATACAATAAAGCAATTCATTATACAAAATGTTGACATAAACTTGAGTAACCTTCTAGGTGCAATCTCAATTTACTTATTTAGGTAAATGAAAGATATCTCCTAAGTACTAGAATTCAACCTACCGCCTCGTCAAATGAACCTTGTGGTAGCGCATAAAGACGTCCTTATTGTTGACATATTTCAGGACCAATAGAACATCGCGCAGGCGAGCGTCGATCTGCTCGCTAGTGAGGCGCTTGCTGAGCGGCGTTCGGCGCAGCAGCATGTCGCAGTAGTTGGCCAGCAGCTCCGGGCATTTGCTCTCCGGCGCCGTGTATTTCACGCCTCGATTGGCGATACTCGTGGGCAGCTCCATCTTGAACACGCTGGTGTCGTTGACCACCGTCTTGAAGGCGATGTCGCGGGCAGTGAGGAAGCGGGGATCGTCGTTGAAGGCGTTGCGCACCAGGTCGCTGAACTTGTTAAACAACTCGAGCAGCCGCTCCACGTACTTCTCCGAGTCCTGGGTGATCACCTCCGAGGCGGAGAGCATGTCGGCCAGTCCGGCAGTTATGATGTGCCGCTGCAGGTCGCCCATCATGGTTTCCACGCCCACGTTATGCAGCACCCGGTCCATAAGGCGGAACATGAGATTCAATCGCTCCGTTTCGTAGTCCCTGATCAGGGCCGGACACTCGGCGATGATTGAGTTCAGGTGATCCACTATGAGCACCTTGACCAGCGTGTAGGTGAGTATGCTGAAGCTGCTGGGCTCCAGGTACCGCTTGGCCCGCACCTCCTCCTCCCGCAGCTTGGAGTCGGCGTACTTCATGTAGGCCAGCACTCCGTTCTCCTGCTGCTGCTCCGCGGACTTCAGGCGATAAAACTCTGCAGTGGCCTTAAGGTAGGCCATTTCGAAGTTATCCCTGTAGATCTCCAGCTTGTCCTCGACATTGGAGGAGAGATTCACATAGCTTTCGCGCACTCCCACCACCAGCTGGGCATCGTAGGCATCGCCGTTCCGCTCGGCGTGCACAATCTTCATGGCCGACTCCTGCAGGCGGTGCTTGATGTCGTGGAAGATGTGCTTGTTCCAGGAGTCCAGCATGAGTTTACGCACAGGGCTATCCTCCGTGGGGTTTTTCTTCGAGGTGCTGCTGGTGCTCCCGCTCCCGGAGGCCGCTGCTGCCGCGGCTGCTGAGCTAGTTGAGGCGGATGTGGAGGCAGCTGCGGCAGCGGCAGAAGTGGAGGCTCCAGCGGCGGATGAGGTGGAGGCCCCCGACTTTGCGGCTTGACCGCTGCATGAGGCGGCGGCGGCGGAGGAGGAGGCTGCTGCTGCCGCGGCAGCACTCGTACTCGCTCCCGAGGCGGAAACGGTGGCGGAGGAGCTGCTGCCACTGGACGAGGGCTTCACCTGGGGCGACTGCTCCAGCTGGCGGAAGGGCAGCGGCAGGTAGTTGGACTGTGTAAAGAACTTGCGCCACTCCACAATGTAGGTGGCCAGGAGGGCCTGCTCGCCCCGCTGGGCCTGCACCTGGCTCTGCGCCTGGACGATGAACTCGACGATGTCCTGCTGCAGGCAGTCGTAGATCTTGGACGCGCCCTTCTCGTCCCACAGGCACACAAAGTGGACGCCGAAGAACAGGTCCTGCCACTCGCGTTGCGAGACCGTGTCCTGGCGCAGCAGCTTCAGCACTATCCGTCTTTTGTCCGGCCAAACCTCCTCGAAGATGTCCCTGTCCCGTTTCCCGATTGCCTGCGGCCCAGAAAGATATACGTGTGTGTGTGCATTATGGAAGCATGTATGATGGCTGTTCTCCTCGCCGATAAGGTCACTTACCCGTAGCATTTTGATCGTAGCAATCTCTCTTTGTTTTTATTGCTGCGTCCGCTTCACTTCATTTATATTTATTTTTTGTAATTAAATGGCTATCGGCCAGCCAGTGTTGTTCAGTGCACGGTCGATTACCGATTAAAGTCGAAATAATGCACCACACGATAGTTGGATATCGGCCAGCCAGTGTTGCTAAGTGCGGGGGGAACGACCAGCCGCCTATCGACCTATCGATTCAGGCAGTCGAACTCGGAGTGCAGCAAAAGTGCGGGAAATCTCCGGAAATGCTTTAACTAACGAACTATTTGCCCCGCGAGCGTTGACAGCCGTCAGAATCGTTCACAGTGTAACTGCCAAATGTTATTGTCAATTGTTGTGTGAAATTCGCCCGTTTGCCAGTTTCCTTTTGGTTTTTTTCTTCTCTACCTCTTCGTGCGCGAGGGAGACGGAAGCAGTGTAAGCGCCCCACCGCCGCCAGCCATCTCGCTCTAGCACATGTCCCCGACCCAATGTCTGCGCCAGCGAATGTTTTGTTTCTCCAGGGTTGTCAGGCGCTTGTTTTTATATTCAGTTCCGCATTTCAAAACATCGCTTACTATTTCATAAAGTTGTGTAATGCATTGAATACCTCTCTTATTTCTTAATACATGAATATTGGAACTAAATTAAATTTGTAATACTATCTTTGGAGTTAGTAAATTAAATCTGTTAAAATTTTAATGTTTATTTAGAACCTGAGAAACATCTGCGCAGTTAGGTGGCAACTCTAGTGTTTATTTATTTTCACAACGAAGTTTTTTTTATAACCGGATCCTTGACAGACTATTAAATTATTTGATTAATAAAATGTCGTGCAATGAGAATAGATATTGCTAGCAACGATAGTATCAGGGAGGTTGCCACTCGCTTATGTTATCTTAACATTTCTGTTATGGTACAAAAGCGCAGTGTGACCAGACGCTCCACAAAAATACCCCGATAGTATCGCCTAAATCTCTGTCTTTTCCAGCCCCAGCATTCGCATTCACCATTTTCTCCCGTTCGCTTTACCCTTTGTTTGCGGCGGCTCGTCGAAAAAAATCGGCGAAAATCGGGAAAAAAAATAGCGCAAATGTAAATAAACAAGGCTCGGATGAGCAGTGCTTCGATAAGCCAGCAAAATGTGCGTAAAAAGCGAGAATCAGTGACGAAAACAACTACGTGCTGCTGCGTTCATTGACGCGCGAGCGTGAGTGTGTGCGTGCGTGTGTGTTTGTGAGTGTGTGTGCTGGCTGCTTCCGTGTGTGTGAGTGGTGTGTGTCAAAAAAAGCGTTTTTCAAACAACAAGCCAGCAACAAACAAATCACCACAACACGTCACAAATTGCAATAGAAGCCGAAGCAGCAACACCTCAAATCAAAAGATCCCCCCAGCAACAACAACACCAAAATCATCATCTGTCGTGTTCTCAGAGAGTGGGAAGAAGAAGAAGAAGGAATAGCGTGAGAGAGAGAGAGGGGGCAAAAAGAAAGTCAACAGTCGCGTGTGAAATGAAATTCGAAAAATGTCCGCGTTTGTGTGTGTTGAGTGTATAGAATTGAGTAAGAAGCAGCGCGGCAAAAGGAAATAAGCTAAAGCAATAGCATAAAAAGGAACTACCAGCCACCAGCAGCAATAGCAACAAATAACCAATGAAGCAATCAAATTTGGCATAATTTGCATTGGCCGACGTTTTTGTCTCTAAAAGCCCCCCCAAAAAAAACCACCATACAACACAAGCAGCACAAATCTTTTGCCAATGAGTCGCAGACAGTCATTGGATCGACCAGGTGAGAAAATACCAAAGAAAAAAAAAGAAAATTACCACACTCGTAATCACGCTGACTATTTTCCGAGAGAGAGAGAGAGCGAGAGCGTGCAGCATCCGATTTTGATTTTAAAAATGCACTTTGCGCATGTTCTCTTCTCGCTGTTTCGCTCTCGCTGCTCTTTCGCCTGTCGTTCTTCTCTCGGGCTAAAAATAAACGCGCTCTCTCGAAACGCTGGCTGCGCAGCTGCTCCCAAACACTTGAACTTTGTAAACATCTCCCAACAATCCAACAATTCGGCCATTCTACAGTGACAAAAACCAGCATAATTAATAGTTTTCATCGCAAAAGAAGAATGAAAAAAAAAAACTAAATCACACTAAAATATGAATGGAAAGAGGCAGCTATTTCCTTTGCTCGCTCTTCACTCGCTCGCCATTCTATTTTTAACACGAGTTTCATCACTCGAGCGGGGAAAAGAGAAAGTATCCGTCACTGTCTTAAGCAGATGTAAATGTAGCTCACATAACCCTCATGTCTTTCGGTGTGTGTGTGTGTTTGTTGCTGCTGGGAAGAAAGCAGACAAAAACCATAAAAACCAAAAATTCACCAGCTTCGGTTTGTTTGTGCTTGGTTTTCGCCAGGGCAATAAATATTATGGCCGAATAATTACATAGTAAAATCCAGACGATGGAATAGCAGGTTGTTGGTAGAAGTTATCAGAAATTGGATGGTCTTAACAAGGATTGTTAATCAATTATAATTTTTATTTTTAATCCGTTCACAAAAATAAAATATTGTTATTACATTAAAAATACTAAATATTTATTTAATGAGAACTTTTTAAAAGTGCTTAATGTTCTTATTCTTAAAGATACATTTTTGATCTTATACATGATCTTAATCTTGAAGATACATTTTTGTTCTCTTAAAATAACTGTTTACAAACGTAAACCATCTTTCTTGTTTCTTATATTATTAAAAATTGATAATTACTATGTTGTTATATTCTTCTCAAATATTTCCATTTTGAAACAAAGCATCTTTGTATTTGCGTATCCAACAATCAAACCATATTTTTGTGACCAATTAGAGAGGATAGACTTTTGTTTTGGTCAACCCTTAACATGCAATTTTCACTATACTGCTGGTAGGAAATAATAATGGGCTCAGGCTTGGCTGTTTGGCGATGGGGAATGCTGTCCACTTATCAACTGCAATTAGCGTTGAATGTTAAATGCAAGTCGTGCATCGCTTGAAAACTCAGACTGTCCGGCCCCTCACACACACCGCACACACACTCCCACGCTGTGTTCCTTTAATTTATTTATAACATTCAATGTAAACTCTGCTCAAGCGCCAGCAAAACAGCACAAACCATTTTCGATCCAAAGCAACAAAAAGCAGGGGGCTTGAGTTTTTTATTATTTGCCACTTTGTAGGTCAGGGTTGTCGTGTGTAATGCAAAACGTGCCAGCAAATTGAATGAATAAGCGTGGCAATTCTATTGCAAGTGCATTTACAACAATTGCAGGTTATAGCCAGAAAATACACCCTGATAAAAAATAAATTCTACTATACAGTCATGTTTAATTTGTGTGTAGAATTTCGCGTGATTGCCGATAACCGGTTTTCGGCAGGTTAAACTAACTTTATTATGATCTTTGATACTCGCAAACGACTTCCGTTTCCACTTAAATTAAGTGTAACAAGCCTGTTGCTTTATTTAAGCTGGTAAACCTATAAAAGAGGGGATATATTCTGTTTAGTTTCACTATCTCAAATGCTAATACGAATATTTAATAATAAAAATCTTAAAAACATTATTATTTTCAATCTTTCCAAAAATTTATAGAAGTCTTAAACAAATATCTTCTATTAACTTGTAATCTAATCCAAAGGTTACCATAATTTGAAACAAACTAAGTAATTTCTGCGAAATCCATACTTTATTTTCGAAATGTTCGTGAATAGTGACTTTTTCTTAACGATTATTTTTTAGTGCTCGACTCCCTGCGATTTCCTAATCTACACTGACCTTATTTCTAGCAGTACCGAGAATGTTATCGATATTTACACTGTTTACATGCGATACGAGGGTTAGCGGAGTTGTACAAAGACTTGTTGGCAATGTTTACACTGGAAACGTTTTCCATCTACCAGTTGATTGATTGTTATTATTATTATTCTTGTTATTGCTTGGGGCGAATAGCTCGGGAATTTCGACTTAAACTCGATTTAGAAAGCGGAGCAGAGGAATTCACCCTTGGAATTCATTTTCAGTAGGCGTTGCAGCCAATCTGATACGATTTGTTGTTATTGCTTCGATTTTCGCGCTGTCTTCTTCGCGTTGACGCGTGACAAAGAGTCATTAAGTTCTGTTTAAGGTGAAATCGATTTTCCGGACCATTAGGCGCCATTAGAATCGTCGCCTATTTAAATTTTCACATTGGTTAGTTTTATTGCGACTACATTTTTGGTCAGCATTATTTATTAATCAATAAATAATTGAGACCTTATCAAGGTGGTTGCTCAGAAGCCTTCCTTAGTTTTATAAAATTTCGTAATGGGTTGGCTTTGGGATTTGCTTACTGATAAGCGATAACTTGTTGCCTTCTCTTCAAGTGCACATAGAGTAGATGTTAGAACTTACAATTATTTCAAAGAGTTATTGTTTATAATATCTTAAATAAGTGTGAAATCTGGACTTATAAGTGAAATACATACGCTGTATTTCAGTGTCATGAGTTAAAATCTGGACTACTAAAGCTGAGTCAACAAAAAGTTCTTTCGATGACTCATTAGAGTATGCAAACTATATACACATTGGTTTAAAAGTGCTATACAGAGCTTTATTAGAACTTATTCCTCGTGCTCGGGGTATTACACTCGTTATAAATTTTATTTAGCTTATCAACAGGGAGCGACGCACTACCGATTTCTCTTTCTTATTTTTTTCTTCTCTCCCGATAATTTTCCAGCAATTTCTCTCGGAACTCGAGTTGTTATCAGTGCAATTGTTGCTTTGTTGCGCCTAATTGCTCTTGGCTTTTTAGCTTTTGTGCAATGATTTACGAGTGTCGAAAAGCAAGGCCAAGAACAATGTTGGGGAATGGAATTTTGATTAGCATATAGAAGGCAGAAGTCCCCAACCCCATTCCCCTGCCTCCTTTTTGTAATGCCAAACGTCGTCATCCTCGAGTCACATCATTAATCTTAGCACACAAAAGGGTCTCGACCGCTTTCTAGGAGCTGCAAAAAGTTGGCAAAAGTTGCCAAAGCAACGCATCGGGCTATTAACTCCCCTCTCTCTCACTCAGTTCGCTCTGTTTCACTCGTACTCTTGGTTTTTCCGCTTTTCCGTAATGAAATTGCTTTGATTTCTGCGAAAGCTGGGAAAGTTTTCTCATCTAGCGTCGAGACTTTTGAAGCAAATTACACGAATCCTTGTGGTTTGCCCTCTTTTTTTGAGGAGGTTGACACTTTCTTTGTGGGGTTAATATAATTTCTTTCTTTCTTTCTGCAATCTCAATTAATTTTTGGCATTTTCTGGTTATTTTGATGTTTAAATAACCAGTTTTTGATATTTCTTCTATTAGTTTAATTTTTGCTTTTTTTTTCCTTTTGAAATTAACTTTTTATTTAACTATCAAAATGTATTTCCTCATTTCATATTCCTTTTGAAAACCAAAATTGGTTAATAAAATGTCTGAAGACTTAAAAGCTAAATAATCGAATTATCTCGAAAATGCCACGAATCCTTGGGGTTGGCCATTTGGCGGTTGAGTTGAAAGTTGACACTTCTTTTTGGGGGTTAATCGCGCCGCTGGCTTGCGATGTGTATCTATCTATTAAAAAATCGGGGCGAGTCGTCGAAGTGGCCAAAAGACGATGTGGAAAACGACGACGACGACAATCGCGAGTGCGCTCTCAGGAAATTGTTTTTGGGAGCACGTCGGAATTAGCGCCAATAACAATGGGAATGCGAGCGAAAAAGTCGGAAGATGAAGTCTCGTGGCAAAGTCAATTTCCCCTGGGAAAGCGGAAAACTCACAACGCACGCTGAACAGTAGGCTATGGAAAAGAGGAGTATCTTTTGCTAAGAGAATAATGATGGTTGAAGTCGGTATAACAAAAAAAAAGGAATAAAACACATACTTTTACCTAACCAGCTTAATTTTATATATTTTTAATATTTACAAAGATATTATCTACGGATATCAAATCAATGAGGTCTAGATAATCATCCCAAAATAATCTCTTCAAATGTATCCCAATTTTCTAGCAACACAAATTGAATAGCTCATAACACTAATGTCAGTACCTGATTGCGTTTACCAACACTTCTCAGGAAGTGGCCGGCTTCATGTCGTTTATTGTTGTAGCACATTTGAAATATTTCCCCCGCCTAATCGACCAATTTCCGATGCTGTCCATGTATCATCCCAGCCCGGAATTTTCACTGCCGGTTGCCAGTGGCTGAACTGAACTGAACTGAACTTCGGTTGGGCGGGGGTCATTATGGGGGCCAAAAAGGGGGTCAGACACAGGCTGGGCATAAATTATTTTTGCCTCCCGAATGTCTAATATGGCGGCGACGGATATGCGGCTGCTATCCGCCAGTTAGACATGCACCGTACAATTTGGGTTAGTTATTTAGACACTATTAGTGGACATTAACATTATTATTATGAAATTTCAAGAAATATAGATTTAGGAAAACTATTTTTGGTTAAACAAAACTTAACTACAAATGTTTCTTAAGAAACTGACTGGTTCCTAAAAAAAAATGTACTATTAAATCATCTTGTGAGTACCAATACCAAGTGTGAATTTTAATTTGTTTTCATTTCTAAGAAGTTTTAAGATTAAACATAAATTTCCTGGAACTTAATTCCCTGAAATTCCTAACAACGTTTTTGAAAAGTATTCCCCAATGAGCAATAATAAAGTGAGAAACGTAATCAAGTTTGGGGACTCTAATTTTTTAACCACCACTGTGATTTGGGAGTGTGAGTTGGGATCTCACTCCCCTCTAATCGATTCGGTAACAATTGTTGTAGTCCGTGTTGTGTTGTTTTCATTAGGGGTTATTCCGGTTTGATCTGCAGCCGAGGACGAACAATGGAAGTGGAATGGAGCCGGCTGGGAAGTCGGTTGGCTGTCCCGAACTCAAACCCAAAATCCAGAGCCTAAACTAAATCCCAATTCCAGACCAGAACCAGAATTCGTTGCTCACCTTCGTTTGCAGGACGAACAGACGCACACATACATATATGTATGTGTACTTGTATAGAAGGTCCTTTCCGCTCTCCGCGTGCGTTTCATCTGTCATTTATCCCGTTTGTTTCTCCGCTTGTTATTGCTGCTTGCCGTGTGTTTTTTTGGCTCTCTGGAGAGTGGAGAGTCGAGAGTTTTTGATTTTCGACATGTCGCTGCTTTTGCTTTTTCAACCCTTTTTTTTTCCAATGTATTTCGGTACACATGTTGGTATTGGTGTTGGTGCCTTGTGCATCTGTATTGTGTGCGTGTGGAAAGTTTTGCATTTTTATTATAGATAATTTGTGTACAGGTTTTTTGCGGCTGCCGCGCAAACTCCCAACTTTTGAACCTTCTGCCTGCTCCTCCACACACGTCCTTCTCTGCCTTTGCCACTTCCACTTCCGCTTCATCCTCGTTCTCATTCTCATCGACGTCGTCGTCGTCCTGTCTGCACTCTGCATATGTTGG